>NC_059327.1:44612852-47160352 GCF_018350155.1 Leopardus geoffroyi
ACAAGACTGGAAGTTGCTGGAAAAAACTTTTAAAAAACGTTTTCTTCCTCATGCCCTCAAACAGGGAATAGAGGTCTTCTTTCAAGACATTTGATCCCAGTAAGATTTGGGTGAGCTTGGTAGACGAGGAGTGGAAAACTATATCCTTAATGATAATCAAGGGGGTTACTTACAATATTCCCCTCTTATTTTCAGTTGGAATAACCAGGATCTGGGTGACTTTTTTTTTTTTTATTAACTTGTTTTATTTTTATTTTTTTTAAATTTATGTCCAAATTCGTGAGCATATAGTGCAACAATGATTTCAGGAGTAGATTCCTTAAAGCCCCTTACCCATTTAGCCCATCCCCCCTCCCACAACCCCTCCCGAAACCCTCAGTTTGTTCTCCATATTTATGAGTCTCTTCTGTTTTGTCCCCTCCCTGTTTTTATATTATTTTTGTTTCCCTTCCCTTATGTTTATCTGTTTTGTGTCTTAAAGTCCTCATGTGAGTGAAGTCATATTATTTTTGTCTTTCTCTGACTGACTAATTTCACTTAGCATAATACCCTCCAGTTCCATCCACGTAGATGCAAATGGCAAGATTTCATTCTTTTTGATTGTTGAGTAATACTCCATTGTATATATATACCACATCTTCTTTATCCATTCATCCATCGATGGACATTTGGGCTCCTTCCATACTTTGGCTATTGTCGATAGTGCTGCTATAAACATGGGGGTGCATTTGTCCCTTCGAAACAGCACACCTGTATCCTTTGGATAAATGCCTAGTAGTGCAATTGCTGGGTCCTGGGGTAGTTCTATTTTTAGTTTCTTGAGGAATCTCCATACTGTTTTCCAGAGTGGCTGCACCAGCTTGCACTTCCAGGATTTGGGTGACTTTTAAGAACAAAAGTATATTTGCTTGGGGCTAAAGTTTTTTTTCAAAGGACAAAGGGATCAAAGGGATCAAAGGGGAGTCATGAGAAAAATGGGAGTTGGGAGTTGGTTGGAAGTCCCCTGAAGATCATGTTGTGATGATGTGTTTTTACAGCCTTCTTGAGGTATAATAAAGTGCATATAAAGTGTATAATTTGATAAGTTTTGACATATGTCTACACCTGTGAAACCATTACCACAACCCAGATAATGAACACAAGCCTCATACCCCCAAATTTCCTCATGCCCCTTTACAACTCTCCCTCTTACCCCTCTCTCTCTGTGACCCTGCAACCCTGATTTCCAAGCAGCAACTGATCTTGTCGCTATAGATTAGTTTGCATTTTGTACAATTTTATACAGATGGAACTCATATCGTATAGACTCTTTTATGGGGGAGCCATAATGCTGGCTTTGTTTTTCCCAGAAAATTTAGAGGCTCACCCACGTTGTTGAGTGTATCAACAGCTCATCCCTTTTTTACTGTTGTGTAGCACTCCATTGTGCCATGAGACAGTTTGTTTACCCATTCATCTGTCGATGGACCCAGTTGTTGCCTGTGATTTTAATACGGCCCATCTATGTCACTCTTGGAAGAACAGAAGGCAAAGGGGAGGAAGTCTCCAGAGCAGGGACTCGGTCAAGGTCCACACTGCATTTGGGGAGTGAGAAAAAGGCCCTGTTACTCTGGGAAACTGCCAAGACGCCTCATGGTTTGAGGTGTGGCTTGGCCTGTTTTGCTGGGATGACCATTCCTTTGACATCTCTGAATCCATAATACTTTTAGGAATTAAAGAAAAAGACGTTATGGAATTTTGTCTGCATATATTTTTCTAGATATCTCTTCGTTTCACCGATAGACTCCTTTTTGCATAGACAGAGATACCTTATATACTTGGTGTGTGCATCTCAAAGGATAAGGGAATCCACGTTTCATTCTCGGCCAGTCTGCTTCCACCTGGATTCCTAAATTCATCCCTCCTTTCTCCTCGGGGACCAAGAGCCTTCCATGACCTCCTCACTCCACCATCTCTTTGGATGTGGGATGGGGCCAAACCAATCATGTTGCAAACACGTTCCCCCCAGACATACTCCTCCCATGAAAGGCGTCACCATGCACTCAACCATGCAGGCCACCCAGCCTCTATCTTAATCTGCCCCCTTCATTTAGATACGAAGCTCTAATTGTTCCTTTATGCTGCCACCCTCCTCTTTACGCATTGCCCTGGTTCGGGGCTTTATCATTTCTCACTTGGATTATCGTGAGAGTCTGCTGTTAGTGACTTCCTTACTCCGCCTAAAAGCTTACCCTTAAATCAGTGCATCATCCACACTGTGTTCTGTGTGATCTTTGTGCACCTTTTCTGCTTCGAAACCTGATCATATCGGGGGAACAACTTCCCATCTCTTACCTCGTCATACGTGGCCTTCAGTGATGTGATCCCCTACCTTCCCCTCCAGCTTTTATGATACCATTCCATTGTGTGTTTGTGTTTTGCTCGACCAACTCTTGCTCATCCTTTAAGACCCTTCTCAATGCTTCTTCTCTGTGTTTTCACAGAGTCTTGTGCATTGTCCCACACACGCTTTTCTCGTATGGCACACCCTTTAATATGCCGAAGTATTCTGGTTATGTCAGTACGTGCCACAGGAGTGTAAGCTTTGGGAGGGCAGGGAATTCTTTTACCCATCTTTGTGTCTCCCACACCCACCCCAGAGAGTCTAACATAATTCCTAGTATATAAGTGGCACTCAATAAATGCTTGTTGAACAAAATAATAAACATCGTATGTCCCTTTAGGACGTACATGAGCTCACATGATCCTCATGACAGCCCACCAGGATTTTATGACAATAACTCTGTTTTACAAACAAGGACATGCAGGTTAGATGGGTAAGTCACTTCCTCATCTGATTGTTGATCCAGTATTTCCCCTCTCCCCCATATTTGTGAATGTGGAAAATGTCAATGCACCAGGACAAATATTTAGTTCAATTCAATCAACCTTTATTAAACACCTCCTAGCCATGAGCCACAGTCCTAAGTGTTGAAAGCATGGAAGAGTGAGAGAGGCCACCTGTGCCCGCTAAGTTCCAATGGCAGGTTTCTCAGCCTTGCTGCTCTTAACATTGCAGGCCAGATGGTTCTTTGGGGATTCCTTGGTGGGGGGAGGGCTATCCTGTGCATTGTGGGATGTTTAGCGGCATCTCTGGCCTCTATCCCTAGGGGTCAGCAGCAGCCCTCTTCCTCCCCCATACCCAGTTGTGACAACCAAATGTATCTCCAGACATTGCCAACTGTCCCCTGGGGTGGTGGTGTGACAAAATTGCCCCTAGCTGAGAACCACTGTTGTAGAGCAAGACATAGCAATGGGGTTCGACAATGAAAGAGCAAGCTTTTCCAGGCATTCCGGGCACGACCGATGTGCCAATGCAGTTCTGTGTGGGCTAAGAGAGTCAGGGGAGCGGAGCCTGGAGGGAGAGGTCATGAATGTGGAGCCCAGGAGTTAAGCATGGGGGGGCAGGTATTGCTGGTGGGGTCCTAGGGAACCTACCAGGATAACCCCCGCTGGCTGTGGGATGGGAGAGGTGGAAACATTCGTGTAGATGTTGGAAATGTAGATCTCAGCTGACTTACTGAACCGAATTCCAAAGAGGGAAGCTCTGCCTTGGGGAGAGGCTGGGCTGTAAATCCTAGAGGGGAGGACTTTAATGCCACTTAGAAATCAGGCCTGAAACACCCGTAATGTTTGTCAGTCCACATTTTAGTGTTCTTAAGTAAGTGTGCAGGGTGTGGGGGATGAAATATGGCAGGTATTTGATTTAAAAAGCCTGCACAGATTTAATGTCCTGATAAAATGTATTAAATCTTTTAAGGTTTTAATGAATCTAGTATGTGTTTCATAAATCAAGAACTCTGCTAAGCCGTCTCCTGGTTTAATAAGAGTAAACTAGGAAATTGCTCTGAGCAGAAGCAAAATACATTTATATCACATTGAAAAGTAATAGAGTTTTAAGCTGAGGGGGTCTTTCTGGGCCTTTTAAGCTGTTTGCTTATTACATTGCTCCTACTCCTTCAAATATTAAACCCCAGGCAAACACGTGCTTAACCGTATCAAGATGTGAACTAGCACAGAGGTAAAGATTATTTGTAAGAGAGCAGAAAACAAAGCCAGTATATTTCCTTACCCTGAGACCTCGGACCAAGTTGATTTCTTCTCTGAAACCTGGCTTTGTGTATCTAGGTTCGAGGCGGTTGGTTAAAAATCATTATTAACTGTTATTAAACCCTTCTTCCTAAATTCCCTCACCCCTCCATCCTGGCCTCCTCAACACATCTGCTGGATTGAAGTGGTAAGTGTGTAAAATTCTTGCACTTTACAGCTGACTGTGGAGTGGCTTGTGAAGGCTGCTGGTCAGACGGTCCAGAGCCAGCATGCAGAAACGTCTTCCCCCTTGTCTTAAACCCAAGGGCTGTAATGTTTGCTTTTGTTCCTTTCCCTTCCCTCCACGCAGTCCCACCGCTCAGCTCTAGCAGGGCTGGGGAGGAGGCGCTTAGGAGTATGGGAGTAATAGATGGATCTCTGTGAGCAGGCTGGAGATCGGAACCCCGTTACTCTGCTTCCTTTGTGGATGGGGCAGGTTCTGGGTGAGATGGGTGGTTCAGGGCACTGTGGGGGGGGGGAGGTAGTGATGGAGGAACAAAGTTGGGGTGGGGGGGCTGGAACATTCCTGTGCACAAAAGCTGGCAGGGCTTGTGAGCTCTGCAGGGGAGGGAGCCGGCCCCATAAAGCTCAGCGTGGAGAAGCCTGTCCAACCTCATTAGCTGTCACGGGCAACAATACTGATCTGGCAATAAAGGCGATTCCAAACCTGTTGGTCATTAATCACTCGCCTGACAGTTGCGAATGGAAGTGGAAAAACCTCATCCCCCTCTACCCTTCCCCTCCTCCTCTGGCCCAGCTCCGGGGTTTCGAGTTACCTCTCTGTATATATGGGGTTCGCTGCTGGGGCGGGTTTCTTCTCCCTTTGGCTTTTCAAGGGAACCTTTTCAGTGTGGAGAGGCCACAGGTTGGCCAGAGCCTGGCAGGCCATGGCTCTACACAGAGATGGAAGACTGAGGAGGAGAAAGGAGGTGGCCTCAGAGGTCAGCCCTGGGCTGTGACCCCTGTGGGATCCAGGGCTGGGCCTTGGCAAGACTGCGGAGTTGGGGAAGCTTGTCATCAGCTCTCCAGCTCCAGCCTCGTCTTTCTACACCCTCCACCTCGTTCCCTGGCACTCTCCTCCCTCCCTCCTTCAGCCACTAAGTGCCAACATATTTCCCTGTGCATGTTCCTTTACCCTCCCTTTCCTGCCCCCCTCCCCCCCCCCCCACTTCCCGAATAAGCAGATCTAGCACTCAGGACAAGTTTGCATCTAAGACCTTTACATCCTACCCGAATGTAAGCGCGCATCCTTTTCCAGAGGCACAGTATTGTTAGCTTCATCCCTAACGGTGGCAGGTGGTGAATAGTGACTTCCAGTGACTGTGCTACTTTTTTAAAAAATTTTTTAATTGTTTAAGTTTTATTTATTTTGAGAGAGAGAGGGAGAGAGAGAGAGGGAGAGAATCCCAAGCAGGCTCCACGCTGTCAGCACAGAGCCTGACTGGGGGCTGGAGCTCACTCATGAATGGTGAGATCATGACCTGAACTGAAATCAAGAGTCGGAGGCTCAATCCACTGAGCCACGCAGGCGCCCCTGTGCTATTTTGTGGGTGGGGACTGGGGTCCGGGACTGGGGTGGGACGCAGGCCTGGGTGGGAGGGCAGGCCCAGGCTGCACTGGCACCCCTGCAGGCAGCTCCCGGGAAGTGCACCTCGGTTGCTGGTCTGCGTTTTGTAGGTCAAGGGAATGAAGAGAGGAGAAAAAGCGGTGTGCCAGAGAGCATCTACAGACCAGAACGGGCGAGGACTCACATAGCCGCCAAGTTCCTGGCATGCTCTTCAATGCCCTTGAGCCGGGCTGCCTTGTAGAGTGAGGAGGTGTAACTTCTGCTCGATTTCAGAGGATGTGGGAGCAAGAGGGGTGTGAAGAATTAGGCAAGAATTTCTGAACCGGCAGCCTGAATATAATTGGCGTGCTTCTTGGCTCTTTGGATGGGCAGGCACGAGAGAGTAAACTGAATTCTAACAACCTGGGAAGGGAGACATTGCAGTATAAATTTCTCAGTGATCGAAAATAAGTCTCTAGCTTCCCCAAGTTTTTCTGATTCCCGTGGGTACCCATGGACCCTGGCTGGGCCCACATATGTCACTGCTGCCTATTCTCTGCGGGGCAGGGGGCAGGATCATCTGGCCACAGCGCTGATCCATCCGGACTACTCCGACAAAGACAAATTCCCATGACAAATTAATAGAAACAAAATAGAGAGCGAGAGAGAAAAAAAAGGAGAGGCACAACAAGAGGGTTTTTGGGGGTCTGTTTTCCAGTTTCCTTGACACCTCTTTTACTCATTCCCCGCCCACCCCCACCCCACCCCCCGCCGCCCCAATAGTGTGGTTGTTCTTAACTCTTGCTCCAGAATAGAATCACTTGAGGACATCTGCAAAATAGTGATGCCTCGGCCACATTCCCTGACGCTCTGATGAAACTGTCTGGGATCAGGCCTCTGCCTGGAGATCTTGGTTAAAAGCCCTCTTGGTGATTCAGATCTCAGCCAGGCTGAGAACTACTGGCGTAACATCTTGAAGCTCATCATGTCAATTCACGCCACTCTATCTTTGCTTCTGAGGTTTCCCGTGCCTGCAATACCTTCCCCTTTTCTCTCTGACTGTTGACCAACCAATGGGAGCCACTTGGGTCAGGAGCCACTACCGGCCAGGGCTGGAGTTGTTCAGAGAAGCAGCCAAAGATGTCCTTAGTAATACCCATCTACATAGAGCGTTTCTATTTAAAGACTAAATGGTCTGATACAAAAGATGTGTGCCACGGGAGCTCAGAGGACAGAGATTTCAGGGAGGGCTAGAATAATCAAGGCAGATGGTGTGGAGGAGGGGGACTGGGGCTAAGCATTGCTGGGCGGGTAGGGTATAGGTAAGGGGGCAGCAAGGGTAGAGGACTTTAGGCAGAGTATTCCCAAGGCTGAAATGATCCAGGCAGGTGCTGGGGACAAGGACAAGGTTTGCTTGACCAGATGGAAGCCTCAGCCTCCTTGCACCTGCACCGACCACTGCTCCTGCAGCCTGACTGAATCCCATGTGCACTGTTCAACTGCCTTCATGTGCCTGCCTCTCATTCTCTCCATCATATCTGTCAGCAACTGGTGGGCAGGGACTATACTTCATGTAAGTTGGGACCTGTCATTCAATTCAGTTGAAATCAGTTGAATTCAACTCAACTCAATTCAATTCACTATGTATTTAGTGAGTACCAACAAAGTGCCAGTTCTAAGCTTTTGGGATTCAGCTAAATAGGCGAAGACATTGGACCTTCCTGGGCCTGGATTCTAGAGGGGGATACAAACAACAATAAATATAATAAATAATACGTAGGTAAATTACATACTTTAGTGAAAGGTGATACGTACCACAGAAAAGAGAAACAGAGGAGTAGGATAAGGGGATCATGTGTGTAGCCGAGTCTTCATCTGTGTCTATGTGTGTAGAGTTATCACCTGGAAGGTATTGAATAGAAGGTTAGGGGCTCCTGGGTGGTTCGGTTGGTTAAGCGTCCGACTTCGGCTCAGGTCATGATCTCACGGCTTGTGAGTCTGAGCCCCGTGTCGGGCTCTGTGCCGACAGCTCAGACCCTGGAGCCTGCTTCAGATTCTGTGTCTTTCTTTCTCTCTCTGCCCCTCCCCCGCTCACACTCTGTCTCTCTCTGTCTCTCAAAAATAGATAAACGGTAAAAAAATTTTTTTAGAAAAAATAGAAGGTTAGACTAGGTCTCCAGGAGAAAGTGAGAGTTGATCAAAGTCTTGAAGGAAATGAAGGAGTTGGCCACGTGGATCTGTGGGAGAGAAGCTTTCCAGAGAGAGGGGACAGCTAGGGCAAAGCCCCTAAGTGGAATCCTGCCTGACAGGCTTGAGGGATGGCGGGGAGGTCACCTGACTGGAGCCCACAGTGGTGGGAGAGGAGCCGGGAGGGAATGGGAGCTGGCTCACGTGAGGTCTCAGAAGCCACCCTATGGATTTGGCCTCCACTCTAGATGAGACAGAAGCCTTTGCAGGGTTTCAAGCGGACGAGTGGCATGATCTGACTCTTGGGTGCTGTGTTTAGGGTAGAGGATGGGGGTTGGGGTGGGCTGTAGGGCAATGATAGAAGCCACAGGAAGTCTACCGCGGGATTGATTGTTACCCACACAGCCAAACGCACACAACTTGGTCAAAGACCTTCAAAGTATTCGCAGGCAAAGGCTGCACAGTATTCCTGTATTCTCATTAAGAGCTTTTTTTTTTTTTTTTTTTTTTTGTAAGTGGCTCCTGGGTGGCCTATTCTGTTAAGTGTCCAACTCTTGGTTTTGGCTCAGGTCATGATCTCGTGGTTGGTGGGTTCAAACCCTGCATCAGGCTCTATACTGTTAGCTGCTTGGGATTCTCTCTCTCTCTCTCTCTCTCTCTCCCTCTCTCTCTGCCCATCCCCTGCTCATACTCTCTCTCTCTCTCTCTCAAAATAAATAGGCTTCAAAAAAATTTTTTTTTGAGGAAGCTTTTTTTTTTTTTTTTTTTTTTTTTTTAGAAGATGCACATTATTTAGATTTTTGACCTGACTGCATAAGCCTGACCATCCAGCTTATTCACCAGGCTTGGCTTCAAAAGACATTTCTCTCACCTAATCAACACATGATGATTTGTCATTGTCAGTAAAAAATGCAACAGGGTTTGGAGATGGTTTTTAAAGAATGCCAAATTGGTTAGAGCAAGATAAGGTATTAGAATGAGTATATATCCTTTCCAAAGTAACTGTTTTGAATGGGACGGTATGTATTTTGATACCTAATTCCTGCTACGTTTGTTGCAAACGTTCTCTGACTTGATAGTGTTTCTTCTGTATTTCCCCTACTACTGAGCGGGGGCTTGGCACTCAGCGCACAGTATACTTAGTAAGAATGGAATTAAGCCGCTGGCATGCTGGTTTGTGCTAATTTGCAAGGCGTTATTAAAAATTCCACTTGAATTTCCAAATCCAACTAATTTTAAGGGGGCAAACTACCTTTTTCCCTCAAGAGAAACGAGACATGCCTATTTCAAGGTCCTTTGCCTTCCCCTCCTAAAAAGCGAAGGTGACCACTTTTCTGTTATTTTCTTACAAGTCCACTTAAGCGAATGAGCGGCCTGGAGGGTAATCAGTCTGTCACCCAGTAAGCAATGCTGGTGAGTGGCCTCTGTGAGCATTAGTCACTGAGAGAGCATACAGAAGAAATCGAATCTGCCAGCTCTGCCCTCACGTTGCCCCCAATCTGTGGAGAAAAACAGGAACCACGAGAACAATGGGACACTTGCAGAGACATGCTGGTTGGCGATTGGAGGAAAGGAGACTCTTTATTACGCTGTTTGGGGATCATTTTAAACTTTTCAATCTATCATAGTATCTATTATCTCATTTCATTGGGCCCTCACAATAACTCTCTGAAATAAAACCATGGACGGTTACAGTCAAAAAGGGCCTTAGGATCATCCCTTTTTATCCGATCCCTTCGATCCCTTCACTCTACTGGGAGGAAACTGAGGCACAGATGTGTGAGGTGCTTTGCCCCGGGTGGGGGGCCCAGAGGGGCCAGAAGTGAGACCCAGTTCTCCTGGCTCCCCTAGGCTCCCCTCGCTCCTACACTGTCAGCGTGGGGTCGAGTTACAGGATGGAAGGTCATGGGAGCATTTAATGAAGCTGGGGGAACAGCCTAATTTGGCGAGGGGGAAGAAGAAGCAGCTAGTGGGAAAAGCCCCTAACGGTTTGTTGCTGAAAAGAGGAGAGGCCTCGGCAGGGAAGATTTGGTGGCTCCTGGACAGGGTTTGGAAGGTCGGGTCACAGGAGGGGCACCCCTAGGCACAGAGTCACAAGAGGAAACATTAGCTTTTAATGATTATTTTCTGAGGTGTTGCAGCCGAGGTTCAGAGGGCCACAGGGCAAGGGCACGGAGGGCCACAGGGCAGATGCTGTAGTCCTGGTCTCTTTCCAGGCTGAGGGGGCCCCAGGGGACATTGCTTGGTGTTGCAGTACCGTCAGTGGGTGAATGTCAGGGGACATCTGGGCATATTGGGTTCTGGGGCCAGGGCTGCTTCTGTGTGTGGCTTCCTGCCCAGGGCATTTAGAGCTTTGCTTATCAAACTTCAACATGCATGCAAATACCTGGGGTCTTGTCCTAATGCAGACTGAGAGCCATAGGTCAGGCCTAGGGCCTGAGATTCTGCATTTTTTTTTTTTTTTTTAACATTTATTTATTTTTGAGACAGGGAGAGACAGAGCATGAACAGGGGAGGGTCAGAGAGAGGGAGACACAGAATCTGAAACAGGCTCCAGGCTCTAAACTGTCAGCACAGAGCCTGACGCGGGGCTCAAACTCACGGACTGCGAGATCATGACCCGAGCCAAAGTCGGCCGCTCAACCGACTGAGCCACTCAGGCGCCCCATGAGATTCTGCATTTCTAACAGGCTCCAAGGCCATGGTGACGTTGCTGATTTTGGGGTCACACGTGGAGGAATAAGGCTTTGAAGGGGAATTAATGAGAATTCAAATTTCCAAAGCCCTCACCTGGATGGTGGCCTTGCCACCTCTTTCTGCCTGAGGACTTCCATCTTTCAAACATTGTAGGTATGTTTTCTGCCTTTTCTAGACATTTCCAGCCCCGGACTCCGCCTGACCCTGAACTGACCTCTCCTTTGCATGCTGGCGGCCCTGACCCCCTCCGCCGCTCCTTTGGCCCTTAGCGTCCACTGTCTGGGCTGTTCTTATGTTTGTTATTTCCCCAGCTAGCGTGCTGGCTACCTGCGTTCCACCTACTTCCCTCCGTCCAAGCCACAGCATCGTGACTGTAGCCAGGATTCCATGAGTGCAGACGCCTTGCATTAGATCCGCCCTTTTGGAGCCAACATCTCCTTTTCCACACCCGTTGTCACCTTGTTCAGCTGGCCTACAGAATCCTTGCTGGGCCAGTCCCTCTGTCCCCATTGCCGGGGACTCTTTTTCCAGAACAATAAGATGGATTCCGTTCCTCTCCTAAGAGAGTGTTGAGTTCCGGAATGGGGGTAACAGTTCTCTCTTGGCAGGGGAGGAGCCGCCCAGGCAGGCGGGCCAAGGGGCCATTGATCTGAGTCCAGTGAAAAAGTGGCTTCTCGGGAGCCCTGGATCCAGGCCCACTTCTAGACAACTTCTTCTTTCAACTCTCTTTCATGTGTTCTAACTTCACAAACATGCCAGTTCCCAGCTGCCCCTGAGAGACAGCGGTGATGGCGGTGGGTGGTGTGGGGGGACCGCAGCAGGAGTCAGATGCGTTGGCGGGGTGGGGGAAGGTGTGGTGGCCCGTTCCACCATATCAGAGACTTTTCTGCTGGGGGCTGCAGTTGCATTTCAGGTCTGCGGAGACAGTCGTGTGGACTCGCTCCACCTGACTTGGGCGATCGCACTGCTACACGTATTAAAATAGAGATGTCCTTGTAGGGCAGATTCACCCACCAACATCTCATCCCTTTCTTCTGCCCTTTATACCTCCCTCCCCCCCCCCCCCACACACACACACAAATACTTAACCAATTAAATCTGTTGAGCGCTATTTGCAGATGATGGTGTGGAATTGTGCTGGACTTGTGTCCGGCCTCATTAAATGTCAGCATTAACAATACGGCACTTGGCAATCAAGGCTGCTCTGTGGCTGTTAGTCATTAATCACCATCTGACAGTCCTGAATTGGAAACGAGGAGCCTGTTCACATGTGCTCTGTGTACCTAGTTACCCTCTTGGTAATCAGTCTCGAAAAAGTTTTCTTTGACTCCCTGCCTGTGAGGACCTCTGTCCTGGCAAGGGGGCACGGGGTCATTAGGCTCTGCTCCCCTCTCCTCCTCCTCCTCCTCACTGGGAAAAGAGGTTGAGGTCCTAAAGAAACAGGGGGGAGAGGAGCATATTGTTTTTGGCCTACTCTTTCCCTCTTAGGCCTGTTTTATGTAGCCTTGTTTTTATATTCTGGCCCAGTGGCCAGGAAAATTCTCTTTCTCCCGGAAGAAATCCCGAAAGACAGCAGGGAGGTCGGTTCTGTTCCAAAAGCCGGTTGGGTAAGTGTGCAAATGCGTCCTTTCCAGGCTGCTCAGCTGTGGACCTCTGTCTGCTAGATGGGGGTGCTTGGCTAATTTCAGGGATTGCTTCCCGCAACGTGGGTCTGAACTTCCACAGGTCTGCTGGATCCCTTTGCAGAATTGAGAGCAAGGACCAGCTTCCCCTTGGGACCCATCCCCAGCACCTTCCTACAGCCGTATTAATTTATTTGTTGATTCAAGAAATACCTGTTGAGGGCCTGTTGCGTGCCGGGCACGGACTGGACACTGTGGGTACAGCAGTGAGCACGGGGTGGGTCAGCACTGAGACAGGGAAGGGAAGTCCTTCTGGCAGCATTCTGGCTGCCGGGTGCTCCCCAGGGACACCAACCCTGGAGCTGCCATTCGTGGGGAAATGTTCATGTTGCAGAGCTTTTCGGACCTGGCTCCTTCCCACCCCTCTATCTTCTGACGTCTCATTCCCGGGAGCCCTGCTCTCTGTCTACTTAGGTGTGGGCTGCTCCCAAACAGGTTTGGTGAACACGGATGTATTAAGGGGGGGGGGGTGTCTTCTCTCTTTCCCCCATTCATAGAACATTGTTATGATTTTTCCCCCCAGGACTTTGCTCCTTAACTCCAAGAAATGAGTTGAGTGGGAGAATGCCAGCCACCATGGCAAGTTGGGAGAGGAAGGAGGGTCTCCTCTGCCTGCCTCTAGGGTTTGCCGCCCTACCCCAAATCCTGTGTTCTCAGGAGCACCTCTCCTGTTCTGGGCATGGGGAGACAGAGGAGAGAAGGGAA
This sequence comes from Leopardus geoffroyi, assembly GCF_018350155.1. Taxonomy (NCBI): domain Eukaryota; kingdom Metazoa; phylum Chordata; class Mammalia; order Carnivora; family Felidae; genus Leopardus; species Leopardus geoffroyi. The sequence goes on from NC_059327.1 coordinate 44,625,798, forward strand.
GACTTCTGGAACAAGTGGCCACTGGGCCACTGATAAAGGACGTGCATCTTTTCTCTCTTGCCTGATTGCCTTTTTTGTCTCTCTTGTTCCTTCTTTGAGTTTTACCTCCCGGGGGTCTCTTCTCTCATCAAAGTGGTGACTTCAGTTTAAAGATGTTGACAAATGCTTAAGCTCTTTAGCTCCTTTCAGATTAAATGGAATTTGGCAAGCATTTATGGATGGCCTGCCTCGTGCCTGGCACTGTCCTAGGCATACAGGGGGCATGAGTATGCATAAGAGATCCTTCTTGCCTTTAAGGTACTCATGGTCCAGTGAGGGGTGGTGAGGGGTCCTCACATAGACAAAGACTATCAGAGAGATAAAATAAGGGGCTCAGAGGATTCAGAGCAACCGGTTGGGGTGAAAACGAGACCAGTGAATTTGTGAGAGGGGGTAGGCTTTTTAGGAGGAAGGAACAACTGGATGCCAGAGCTGGATGTCTAGGAAACAGTGAGTCGTCATGCTTGGCTCCTGTGATGTTTCCGGCCGGGACGGGTGGAAAGGCGTCAGGGCCATTCCGTGGAGGACTTGATTTTTAGGTTAAAGGTTTGGCCTCGATTAGAGAGGGGCCGCTCAGGGGGGAGCCAAGGAAGGCCTATGTGTTTCCAAGAGTAAGTAACACACTCTCCAGTATTTCATTAAAATATTATCTTTCTGGAAGAGAGAAAGCGGAGTCACCCTCAAGCTTCCCTCTTGGGCAAGAATCTTGTAATTATGTATTAATTTGTGTCATCATTCATTTAATTTCTGTCTCCGTCAGCCGTTGCCCACGTCACAGCTCCAGGAGCTGGCGAAGCTCAAAGCTCGGCCTGAGAGCATCCCTGAAACCCTCCTGAGAGGTCCTGTCAGCCCCAGACCAGTCTCCAGTTCTCCCTCTTGCTTGCCGAGGTAACCACCTTGGTGGTGCCCTGGACTGTGGGGTGACTGGGTGGTCAGTGCTCTCCCTCCACACCCCTTCGCTGCCCTTCTCCTTCCAGCTCCTCCCCATTCCTGGTTTCTCCAGGGCTCTGGCTGAGTTACTGAGCTTTTGTCCTTCCAGGGAGGCACAGCTGCAAGGGAAAAGGATCTCCATGACAGGAGAATTTGGCTGATGCCCGGGCATGAATTTCCCCAGCCTGAGACACTCTTCCTTCTTTATCTGGCTGGCCGTGCTCAGCCTTCTGGTCTCAGCTTCACAGTCATGGTCCCAAAGAGGCTCTCTCTGACCTTAGTTCTAAACAAGCGTTCCTTGTTACACCCTCTCTGTATGCGTAGTAGAACACTCTCCTTTTCCTTCATTGCTACTACCACGATGTATAATCCTACATTGAATTGTTTAAGTTTGTTCTCCTTATTAGTCTATAAGCTTCAGGAAGGCAGGGGCTGTGTGTCTTTTCACTCGCTATTTTACTGCGAGAGTTGAGCCCAATTCCTGGCATGTAACAGATGCTTAGTAGATGGTACTGAAGTATCCTACAGATGGTGCTAGGTCCATCTAGGGGCTGGATGATCTCAGAGCTCATTGGGCATCTACCCAGTGGCCTGGGGTGGGTAAACTATGGTGTTTTTTTCTTTTTCTTTTTCTGTTTCAGAAGGAAAGGGAGAGAAGAAAATATAGAGTGAAGAGAGGACGTATGGCTTGGTATTCTTGGAAACCCTCTCTCGTGGACTGGCTTAGCCTACTCCACAGGAGATCATGGGTGAGTTGGGGGTTAGGACCCTGCTTCTCCTCTGATAGAGTCTCCAGACCTTGGAGCCTGGCTTGAAAACAACAACAACAACAACAACAACAACAACAACAACAAAAACCCCTATGGATGTTCCATAGGAAAAAAACATGTTCCATGTTCCAAAAAGAAACAGCACTTTTCTGACCCCAACTACCTTTCACTGGCCTGTTCCTGAAGGATTCTGAGCTTGGAAAGCCCAAAGAAGTTTCAGGCAACATTTTTTTTCACCTGAAGCATGCGTAAGCTGTAATCTGCTAGGAAAAATAGGACAGCAGGAGAGGAAGGCAAGAGGACAGAGGTTAAAGCAGGGCTGGTTTGGGGCAAGCAGTGGAGGAGAAAAGTTAGTATTGTGGTGGGTGGGAGAACCTCCTTCTTTCCTTCTTTCCCTCCTTCAAGGTGCTCTCTCCACTGAGTGAGCTTGAGGGTGTGAGAGCAGAAGGAGGCAGAGATGAGGACAAGGCCCTCAAAGCATGAGGCAGAGGGGAGACTCGTCCCTCTAATGGTGGTTCTCAAGCAGGGCTGGACCACCCCAGGGCTGTTTGTAGGTGTAGGGGATAGTTTTGGTTGTCTCTATGACTGGGGGGCGGGGGGATGCCAAAAACAAGTCATGTCTTGAGACCAAGGATGCTAGACCTTCTGCCCTACACCGGAGGGTCCTGCCCAATAAAGAACTCTCTTGGTTAAAATAATCGTGAGAAACAGTGAGATGAGGAAAAACAAGGACTTGAAGGCTTTATCTCTCTGGGGCATTAGACACCCCGTGGGTCCTGTCCCCAGAGTTCCTGAAGGCCATGGAGAAAAAGTGGAGAGGCCTACCCTGCCCACTGGAGCATGTGACGTGGCACTCAGGGGTCACTGTCCTGTTTGGTCCCCTCTCAGCACTGCCTCCATGCCCCTCAAAAACCTGCAAAGCTGTCCAGCGGACCCTGTTAGCTCAAGCCGGGCCTCCCTCAGCTGCGACAGTTAACTTTTTCCATATGCCGGGGCTGCTCCTGCACCAGACGAGGGAGGATGGGGAGAGATACGCGGTCAGAGTGGTTGCAGGTGGAGGCGAGGGGCGGCCCGCGGGAATGTCCGAGGGTTGGTGGGAGAGGTTTTTTGGGGGGTGTCTCCTTGTGGGGGGAAGTGCTGGGGGAAGTCAACGGCAACACGTTCTAGCCTGTTGGGGGGACGGCCGTTGGCACCAGGAGAAATCCATCCAGCGGAGCCAACCCTCATTAATCATCCGGGCGGCTGAACTGCCAGCTCCTTTCAAGATCTTTCAAGAAGGGTTTTCACCCAAAATAGAGTTGAAAATGTGCTGGGCCCTACTCAGAATCTCATCAGTCTGGGCATTATGGGAAGTGTCAGGCAGGCTGTGACAGACAAGGCCCACTCTGTTCAAGGGGTCCTGACTCCCACGGCCTGTCATATCAAGCGCCTGATCAAATTTGACAGCTTCATTTGTACCTACAGAATAGATAAAAGGGGCTGTTCATTGAAACAAATGGAGGGGAAGGGGTGGGGGAGGGAAGGGAGGTGAGAGGGAGTGTGTGTGTGTGTGTGTGTGTGTGTGTGTATGTGTATTGGGGGGAGGAATGACATTGGGGGTAGGACAGGGGAGGGTGATGTTGGGAGCAGGGGTGCAAAGGAGGATGCTCTCCATGAGCATTTGGGCCAACACCCCCAGAAGAGGGAATAGGGGTCAGGGAAGACAGGTGAGTATCAGGAAGGGGATGGACGTGAAGGTCCCACCTATCACCGTCACCATCAAGAGGCTCCTGAGACCCTCTCTGTGCTCTGGGTCCTGACACTGTATAACTGGAGCCAGGAAGGTGGGCCCTGGGGGTGAGAGAGCCCAGGGCGGGTGGCCGTGACTGGGAGAGCAAGGCCAGCGCAGGTGATGCATGTTTCAATTCCAAGCCTTGAGCTGAATTTTGCAAAGAGCCTGCCTTCCCTCGGAAGCAACCCCTTCACTGTGCCGTGTCCGCAGTGAGGCTGTCGTCCTCCTTTGACTGCTTGCCCACACCTGCGCTGGTGGCCCCAAAGCCCTGGCTCCCTTAAGTTACTCTTGCCTTCATGCTCCCTGCAGGTGGAAGCTGGTTGGTGTGAACCGGAGGGACATCCCCTCCAACACACTCTGGCGTTGGGCTTTGCTCAGGCTGTCCCACTGGCCTCAAAGACCTCTCTCTTCCTTCCCGTGGGGGACTGGGTGAACGAATGCATCCTTCCAACTCCCAGGGTGCTCTGAACACCTGGCACTTTTTAGGAGTCCCCTTCATGTGTTAATGTCATACTTTATTTCACATTGTTAGTAGGTGTTTATACGGTCTTCCCTAAGAGATTTTAAACAGTTTGATGTGAGGGGCCATGTCTTATGCATCTTCTCCTCTTTGACAGCATTTAGCACAGGTAGCAGGTTCTCAGGAAACATTCCCATAAGTACGCGTACATTGCAGAGTTCAGCTGTGACCAGCAGGGAGTGAGTCGGGGGTCAGGGGATTTAAAGTTCTTTTCTGACCCAGTCTTTAGAGGAGAGGGTCTGAGGTTGACAAGCCTCCGCCTATCCTGCCCCCACCCATTTAGAGCCATTGGGAGATTTAGAGAAAGGCCCTCTTGGACACGGATGCGCCCCAGGCTAGGTGTCCTGGGGCTGCCACGGAGACCCCACGCGCTCCGCTTGGCCAGATGCTCTTGTGCAAGGCACCAGCCTCACCACAGTACGTGGTGGCTCCTGTGGCAGGAGTATAGGTTTTTGGAATCAGAGAGACTTGACAGTGATCTTGCTTCTACTGTTTACTGGCTTTGTGTCCCTGGGCAAAAAGTGTTCAATAATAGACTCACTGCAGAGACTTGCTGCCAGGATGAAATGAAGTCTTGTATGGAAAGTGCTTAGCACGGTGCCTAGCACACAACAAGCGCTCCGTAAATGTTAGAGAAGGAAAAGAAGCCACGTCTGATCCCTGTTGCCCAGACCTTTCTCGTCTCAAATGAGAGTACATACTGTTGATGGCACTTGTTTGTCAGTGACCATTGATCACTATCACTTTCGGTCCATCCTGAACCTTTTTGTAAGTTTCACGGATGAAAGCATTCCTAGAATCCAATACATGGGAGGTCTCCACCCTTCTTGTAAGGAGGCCTTGTTAATACACTGCCTCGATACTCCGAGAGGAGGTTCTTTGCAAGCCACCTGGTGGAGATCTCGGGACTACAAGGTATGCAGAAGGTCACAAATCTCTTTGAACTTCAGGGTCTCATAGCTCTGAGATGTCTGCCCTAACTGCGAGGCCAGGCTTGTCTGGCTAGAGCATTCCATCCCCAGAGGCACCTGTTTCCTGTGATTTCAAGTGTAAACTTTCTCCAGGTAAACAGGGCTCAGTGGGTTTGGAAGGAGTTTCTGTTTGTTGAGACCCGAGGAAGCAGGGTGGAGGTGAGCTGGACGGAGGGAGAGGAGAGTTCTGCCTCACTTACTGTGGCCGTGGACAGTCACGCATGCCTTCATCACACCGCAAACTCAGTTTCCCCCTGTGTAAAACGAGCATGGGGAGGGCAGGGTGGAAGCTGGTCAGAGTGCCCAGACAGCACCCTCTCCAATTCTCCTCTCCTTCCCAGGAGGGTCAGTGTCCTGCCCTTGGCAGTTAGGAGAGGCTGGGTGGTCAGTTCTAGCCAGAGGAGTATGAACAGGTGAACAGAAGTGACATATGCCATTTTGGCCTGAAATGTTGTTTGTACAAGATTCTTCAGTTCTTCCCCCACTGACCACCAAGGATGTTCCTGTTAGTCAGTGGGCCTGATAAATTGTGTGCAACACTGTGATGCTTTCTGATGATGGGTCACCTTGGTTAGAGAGTGACAGTTCCCGGTTAGCTAACCAAACATGAATCTAGGTGCTTCTGTGAAGGACTTTTGCAGATACGGTTCAAGTTCTTAATCAGTTGACTTTAAGTAGGTCAAAAGGGAGGTTGTCTGGGGTGGGCCTGACCTAATCAGGCAAGCCCTTTGAAAGAGGGCTCAGGCCTTCCCTGAATTTAGAGACTCCAAAAGGCTCATGCCAGTAGTTTCAGCCTTGGATCTTCCCTGCCTGCGTGTCCCACAGACTTGCTTAGCTAGCCACCACAATCGCATAAGCTGATGCTTTGCAATAAACGCCTTACTATATTACTGGTTCTGCTTCTCTGTTCAAACCCTGACAGATACAGAGATCTTTGTCAATGATGGAGATGTAGTATAAACGAGAAATAAGCCTTTGTTGTTAAGCCCCTGAGATGGTGGGGCTCATTTGTGACCACAGCATACTCTTGGCCTGTACTGACCATCGCAACACGAATAGAGCTGTTGGTCCATCATATATTTCAGCTCACACATCTGCCTCCTACTGGACTGGAAGCTCCCTGAGGCAAGGTCCGTGTCTCTCCCGTCTTTCTAGTCCCAGAGAAGACCGTGGTACCTAGTATGTAGTGGGTACTTTGTTAATGTTTACCGAGTTGCAAACCCACTGCACCGAGCAGCATCTTGGCTCTTGGAAGGGAGGGGCAGGACTGAGGTAGTCACCCCATTTCCTTATGGGCTGGCTACAAACCTGTGTGCAACCCACACTACACACATGTACATGCTCGTATGTACACACACCCAGGAGAGCAAACGGGACGCAGGGAATGTGCCCTGACAGGTTCCAAATTACTGTTTCCACTCTAAAATCTGGCTCTGGTTTAAACTCCAGAAGGATCACTTGATTTTATGTTCCAAAGAGCTGTGGAGATACCCGCTGCCCACTCAGAGCAAAGGTCCCCCCAACTCCTCCATGGTTTGATTTTTATCTGCTTTTCACTTCTTCTCTTGCCAGTTCCATTTTCCAAAAGCAATTGGCGGTAGGTTATGAAACATGATTCTTTCTGTAGACCTTGATTTAACCTCACGGGATTCTCAACGTTATTTTCAACAATCATTTCTGACCCACTTAAGTACCCAATCAGTCTTTGAAATACCCGCATCAAAACTAAACTACACTCAGGATCTCGTCAAATTAAAAAAAATATATTTTAAGAATTCATTTTGTTGAAATGAAAAAGAGAGTCCCTTCTCTGGGTGAAAATTCCACATTACAGTATTTTTCTTCTGTATGCTCCCCTGCTCCCCGCCCCCCCCCCGGCCATTATTGAGGTAAAGTCATGACATTTCTTCTTCTGGACCTTTCACACTCACTGTCTTGATAGGAACTTTAGAACTGTACTTGACTGGGGATGAGTGATGGAGCATTCTAACCAGCTCTGACCTCCATAATGCTTTACTCTAAACATTTTATAAACTCATAGAATATTCCAGTTAGAAAGGGCTTCAAGATTAGAGGGCCCAATAGCTTCATTTCAGAAATAGAAAAATAGACTCAGAGATTAAGTGACTTGTTCAAAGTCACACAGCAATTAAGTTTCAGAACTAGAAGAAAATCCCAGTTTTCTGGCTCCCATTTCTATGCTCTTTCTCCCCAGTATGCAATGACTAGACATCCTGGACTTTCCAGGACAGTCTTAAAGTACACTTTAAGTGTACTTAAACTTTTATCTCCGTTTTGAAGTTTATAAAATACAGTCACTTCATTTCTCTCAGCCAGTAGGTTCAACTTCTTTTCTCTTAAGAGAGAGTTTTCCCCGTTCATCTGTGATCCAAATCCACTGACAGCTTTTCCTGTTTTAGTAAGTGCTAATAGTGCTTGGAAGTCTTGGGAAGTCTTGGGAAGGCACCCTGGGAAGACTTGGAAAGGCCCTTCATTTAGGAAGAGTACAAACCATTTCTGTGCCGCGAACGCTCTCTGGCAGGTGCAAGTTGGTTAGGAAGAAAGGAATGGAAGAAAATTCAGATGTGCCGTATACAGTGTCAGTAAAGCCTCTTCCTTCATCTGCTTTAGAAATGGAAATTATGGGCTCAGGGGCTCAAGTTCCAGCTCTCTTATCACTATGGAATGAAGGCCTCATCCATCTTCAGCCTTCAGAAAAAGGATGGGCCTCCAAGGAGCCTCCCAACAGATTGGAGCTTCCATGGCAAGGTGCCCCCCATCAGCCCCAGTGGTCTCCCCCTCCGGCTCCTACAGCCCACCCATCTGGTCCACACAATTAGCACCTTCTTACATCCTGTCCTACCCTCCACTGTCTGCACAGTACGAGTTAGCACTTTATTAGATCAGCATAAACGCGCTTATATGTAATGCTATCTTGCTCCCTGACTCACGGGTGTGTCTTATCTCCCCCAACTAAATCAGACAAGAATTTCATCTGAGTTTTCTCCTGTGTCTTATGGCATCCAGCACATAAACAGGAATTCTGTAAATCCTGTCCCTTTGATGACTGACCTCCTGGAAGTATTAATCCCCAAAATACCAGCACTCGAATTTCAAGCTGCCATTTCTCTATTTTTGTCATCAGGCGCATCATTTGTCAAAACATTAACTGTACCAGCGGAAAGAAGTAGATATCACTTTTGTGGTCCCCCTACCTCTTTTTAAAAGTGGAAATCAACTGTTGGGCTCCATCGATTCCTCATGAAGCCCCTGGCCTGGCTCCCATCCCGGACCCAGGCAGAGGTAGGTGTGTGTGTGTGTGTGTGTGTGTGTGTGTGTGTGTGTTGGGGTGGGAGGATGCTTCAGTTCTCTGTTTCTGGCCTCTGCAGCCTCCCCCTCTGCTGGGTGCCTTTCCTGTACTTGGACCCAGTGGCTGACAGCTGTTTTGGGGGGACTGGAGGAGGAAATGTGGGCATGCCGAGTGTTACAATAGGACAGGCTTTGTCCAGGGGCCGTGGTGCGTCTTCACTGACCTTGGAACTGAGTGACCGGGGACAAGTGAGGGGAGGCAGCTTCCTTCCCTTTCCAGGCTGCAGGTTTTTAATGTCTCCTTTGTTGGTCTGGGCCCCTGGAGACGGCACTGAAGGGAGAGACTTTAGGCTGTTCCCTCCCTCCCGGACAAAATGGTGCATGCTTTTCCTGTTTAAACAGGGCGCAGTTGTGAAGTGCCCTGACTCCGCACACACCAAGGCCCGGCAACGGCTGCAATAAATCAATAGGAAAATAGAAGCTGCCAGTTAGACTAAACAAGTGCATTTGCAAAGACGGCTAGCCCTCATTAATCACTCTGACAGTCCTAAAAACACATTTCCCCTTTAATGACTGTATTTGGATAATCAGTGCTTTTTCCTCCTCAGTCAGAGTTTGAGTAACAGACAGCTGGTGTTATTACAGCCATTGGGGAGGGAGGGCTGGGATTAGGGTCTACGGAGAGCCATCCACTGGCGGTCTCCTCAAACCGGGTCGGCTGCAAAAGCCGTTGTTATGCAATAATGAGAGGCAGCTTTGTACTGCCATCGATGGCTCCCGGGCAGCCATGTGCAAGTTCCCCCCCAAACCTGGACACCCACCTGCATTATGTGAAACACAAAAGCCTCATGTTGGGTTTTATGAGCTTTGGCAGATTTAACCACAGGCTGGGAGGCAGGAGTTTCTCTGGCAGCAAGGTAAGAAGATGGGTCGATGTGATCTGGCTTTGCTTCCTTTAGGTGACTTTGGCTTTCAGGAGAAACTTTGAAACCCAGCACATTCCTCTCTATAAATGATGTAACACATTAATGCACAGCACATTATGAAAATGGTAATTCAAACCCATAGTGCTCCAAATTAAACCATACATTATCGGATGCACTCAACCATCTATTTTGCAAAAAGACAGGACGAATGAAATCAAATCAAACAGAAAACTGGAGTGCAGCTTCCCCTACAGAATGATTAATAAAGTACAGAGCCTCAGGATTATTGCAAGACGAATTCCACGGTAACCCAGACATACATCAGGCAGGAGTTAGCTCATATATCGAGAGGCACGTCCCAGTACGCCGGGTAGGGCAAGGCAATTGTGGCTGCCTAAAGAAGGGCGCCACGCCTCCTGAGCTCCCCAATTTCTCTGGAGGTGGGTTAGCGGAGGGGAGGGGGAGGACGACTGGCAAGTTAAAAACCCAACGCCATGCAACTCTGTTCGTGTCAACCCTGTATCTGAGAAGGAGCCTTTCCCCTCCCTCTCCTCCTCCCTTCCTCCCGCAGCTGCCCACGAGGCCACAAAAATAACCAGGCAAGAGGTGTGAAAACCTGACCTGGGGCCAGGAACGTCCAGTGTCTCAAGTTCCAGCTCTTTGCTTCCACCCTTCCTGGTGCCTTGGGAACACAGGCCCCATTTCTGGCGCCTGGGAGAGATTAGGAGGAAAAGGGGGAGGAGGGCTAGGAAGAGAATGAGGTGGAGAAATAGAAGGTAGAGGTGATTCTCAAAGAAAAGAGTGGCTAGATGAATTAATTATGCAAATAAGCAGTTGGTGGGGAGTATTATCTCTATTAAAACAGCAACTTTGTCTAATGAGAATTTAGCTATTGAAAGTAAGCAACTCCCCACCAGCTAATTAAAACAGCCACATTTCTTTGGAACTGGCACCCATTTATGGTGGGGAGGGCTGACATTTCAGGGTGAGAACTGGGACACTCCAGACCACAATGCTTGCCCTTTGATGTCACAAGGGTAGTTGGGGGCAGCTTATTCCAACTACGCAAAGGGCATCCTTCCCAGTCTGCAAAGGCCACAAATACATTTTCTGGGGAAACTCAATAGTCTGGGGGGTTTCTAAGCTCATGCATAAGCCAAGAAGCTTTAGAAACACGACTTTTGCTATACAGAGAGTACACTATTGGAGACAGTGAGTCTATTCCTTTCTCTTTCCCAACAAGAGGACCGCTGTGGTCCTTAGCTAGGGAGGTCTGAAGCCCATGAAGTTTAAGAAAAGAGAAAAGTTTAAGTCTTCCTGCAGGGGGAGCAATTTCCAGAAGTTTTAGCAGCCATAAAAAAAAAAAAAAAAGGTATCTGAAGGAAAGAGGACTTGAGAGGAAGGGAAGTGGGAAATAACCAACAGCAGACAAAACAACAGAGAGAAAGAAAAACAAAGCAAGTCCCTACAGTTTCAAGTCATTTAAAGATTCTGACCAATTCTAACTTTGAGAACCCAGATAATGACGACTCCCCAGGAAGGTCCTGAGTTGGTCCCAGGGTGACTTCTGCAGCCTGTTTAGCCTCTCCCGGACTTGCCCTCCCCCACGTGCCCAAAGACACTAGCAACCGAGGTGCCTTCCCCTGGGACACACCTAAGTTCTTTTGGTGGCCAGCACGGACATTTTCTGCAGAAGAAGCCTGAGGTCCTCTTGACAGAGAAAGGAATTTTGGCCAGAAACAAAGATATAGTGGCAAAGCTTCAAAGAACCCTAATCAACCCCCCCCCCCCCGCCACCTCCCAAGAACATCTAACGTTGAGGCTTTGTCAAGTCCAGAGAGCGTGACACCAGGTGAGGGAGGCCCCCCTGTGATTCTCTAGCGGGGTGTGGTGTCTTCCCAAACAGTGCGGACGGACAGAGAAGGCATCCCTCCCACCCCACCTTCCGCCCTTGACCTCGGGTCTACGGACGGACGTTTCAGACGCACGAAGCTTGCGGAGCACGAACTGCCCAGTTAAGTCACGATCCTCACAGGGAAAGCAAAGCAAAACAGCAGCGCCAACAGCAGATCCCCAAAGCGGCACGGGGCCAACGCAGAGGAGAGCGGCCAGGAGGGGGCGAGGCAGACCACTTTGAAGTGCGCCCAACAGGAGGCCCGTCGCGTCCAAAAGGAGCAGGCCGAGCGCCCGCGCGCCCTGGCCGGGTGCACCGGGGAGCCAGCGGCCTTGGCCGCTCACCGCCCAGGGCAGACGTGAGGGCCGTCCGTCCTCTCCTCCGGCCTCGCGGAAAACCCGGGCAGTGGGAGGTGCCCGACCCTGGTCCCACCATCCTGGCAAAGGGCGCCTCATCATCGCCTGCCCGGGGATGCCCCAGCGGGTGTCAGTCGTGTGAGCTCAAGACAACAGGGACCGAAGAGTGGTCTCAAAGTCTTGAGTAAACACCGCGTCTTCTCAGCAAAACCGAAACCCCTCCAGAGAAGTCTCTGGGGGGCGCAAATGACTCGGGTCGGCAACTCAGCGCTGGCCTAGGGGAGCCCCCAAGCTCTGCAAAGCACCCATGTCAGCAGGTGCATTTGGTTTCAAAGAGTAGAAAAGGCAGTCAAAAGGAGGAAATCATTCGCATTTCCAGTGGGAAGCGCGGAAGGTGTCGTCGGGGCCGGCGCCAGTCACCTGTCTTTCTGCCACTAGGTGGCGCCAGAGGCACGTCGACTTTGCATACCTACAGGGCTCGGGGGACGGTGCTGCCAAGTCTGAGCCCCGCGTCCTGGTTCCCTGCTCAGCCCCTTGTACCTCGAATCTAGGCCGAGGAAAAACCGCATTTACACACTCCCTTCACCCTGTCCCAGGAAATATCAAGGACTTTGAAGCGAGGCTGGGAGCTAAACAACCAAGTGGGAGAAACAAACAAACAAACCCATAAAGACGACTGCATGTTATTTGTAATGCGTTGGCATAAGTTTTTTTTTTCCCTCCCCTCCCCCTTTCTTGAGGAAAGGCATTAAATTCGTCCTTGAACGGAAATTTCAGAAGGAAACCATAAGGTATTTAAGCAAGAATAAAAGGACATCTGCTTAGGTGTCTGGAAGCAGGACAGTGGGTGAGGCAAGAGAGAAACACACCACGGTGTGAATATAGCCAAGTATTCCATTTATTAACAAAATAAGTCTTACCAAGGGAGAGCTCTATTCATCCCCAACAGGCCCCACAGCCCCCGCACTGCTGCATAAGACCAGGAGGGGGGGTAGGTGTGGGGAGAAGACCCAGGGGCGGAGTCTTCAATCCCAGTCACTGAGGGAGCCCACGGAAGCCCACGGCCAACTTTGGGGATTCTGTTGGGTCAGGCCTGGGAAGGGGGTGATGGGGCTACTGTGATCTGTGTACTCCCTGCCTCCCCAACTGTCCCCCAATGGAGCTAACAAGGTTGTACTGCCCTCTGATATTGCCACTGGTCTGCTTTGGAGGGATCTAGCAAGCATCACTGACCCTACTCCTATCAGGAGAGGGATCCCAACAATGGAGAGAAAAACAAGACTATAAACGCACTTTGCAAAATATAAAGAGCAACGTTTTACACCAGCAGGGCCTTCTAGGACTTTTGATTGAATAAGACTAGCCGTACAAGTCCCCCACCAGCAGGCAGTGGGACTACCGGGTGTTTGGGGCCACAAAGCGTCTGAAAGGTAAAAAGGCTGTCAGAGGCCTTAGGGCCTCTCTTTCAGGGCAGAGCCTGCTGGTGGGGTCAGGGCTCTCAGTGCTCAGAGCAAGCTAGAGGAGCAAGGCTCTAATTTTGGGGGCCAGGGTGCAGACCAAGGACCCCAGGAGGAGAGGGTTGCAGGGGAGGAATCACAGAGCAGAGTTCTGGGTCAATAGAACACAAGACCTCTTGCCACCAAGGCGGATCCCTAGACCCCCCAAACGCGTTACAAAAAATATCTCCTCTCTGTTACTTGTACAAAGGATAAAACAGAACCTCAAACAAGAACTGAAGGGGAACGAGGGGAAAAGAGAAGGGGCAAATGTCGTTTTAACGGTTAGGAAGCATGCAAGAAACTCCCCACGAAGGGAAAACAAATAGAAGAACCCCAGAACCCCAACTCTCCCTCCTCCCCCTAAAACCAAACCAATCCAAAAAAAAAAAAAAAAAAAAAAGCAAAAGGAAAATAAACCACTTACATCTAAGAAAAAGGAAAGAAAAATAAAAGAAAGGAAGAGGGGCGGGGAACATGTAGTTATTTGTGTGATTAATATTATTATTTGGGGAACACAGACTTTTTGCATACCATTGACTCGTGTGGGCCGTTAATGCACTTATATTCCCAGCTTGTAAGCTAACATTATAGTAAATAAATACACAGTCCGGTGGGGAGGGTCTGGGCGGGGAATCCCGGCAGGGACAAGCAGTAGTGGAGGTTGCAGCGGCGAGGCGGCCGGGGGGGAAGGGAGGCGGAGGGGGGGGAAGGAGAGGAGGGTTGGGTGGGAGCAAGAGCTGTAGTTACTGGTATCCGAGTGCGGAGGCTGAGGCTAGTCTCTGTCCGTACAGCGCATACGGTGAGTAGTAGGGTCCGGCTGTGGGGAGGGACGGCACGGCCAGGCCCCCGGCTGTGGATAAGTGGCTCTTGCCATAGGGGTGGTACCGGCTTAGCCCCAAAGTGTGTGGACTCCGCAAGGACAGCGACCCGGGGCTGCCCGGGGCGGTGGGCGGGGGGAGGTGCAGATGGCAGGAGGCTGCAGCTGCGGCGGCTGCGGCGGCGCTGCCCAGGCCGGAAGCCCCGGGGTAGGCGGCCAGAAGTTTCTCCGCGCCGGGCAGGGCCGTGTGAGTCCGTAGGTGGCTGAGCAGCTCCTCCGAGGTGGCGAAGCGCTTGTCACACGGCCCGCTGGCCGCCACCCAGTTGCAGCTGTGTGGCAGCGGTTCGTTCTGCAGCATGAAGCCGTAGGTGTAGAGCGGGTGGCCGGGGAGCGCGGCCTGAGCGGCGCTGGAGGAGAGCGCAGCGGGCTGTAGCGGGTGCCCGGGGTACACCAGTGGGTAGCCCCCGGCCTTCAGGCTGGGCCCGGCGGGGTCGTGCGCGCTGCAAGTGGAGCAGCTGGAGCCGCCGAGGTGCGAGGCGCTGTGGTAACCTCCCAGGCAGTAGGGGTCACGGCATAATCCCTGCAGGAAGGAGGGCGGGGAGGCCCCGGTGAGCGGGCTGGAGCTGGGGGGCTTGCCGGGGGGCAAGCCCAGGCCCCCCGACAGCTGGCCTCCCACGAGGCCAGACTTGCTGGGATCCAGGCCAGGCACGAACTGAGACGGGTAGCCGGCGTAGGCGCCCACGATTGAGCCGTGGTAGCCGATGCTGGAGGGTGGCAGCGGGAAGACCGAGTGGCCCGGTTTGTAGGGTGACACCGGCGCCACGTGGCCGGCCCCCACCAGCGCCGAGGGCGGCTCGGACTTGCGCCCGGAGGCCCCAGCCTCCGCACCACCCCCGTGTGCGCCGGGCTCCCCACCGCTGCCACGGCTCACAGCCGCAGCCTCCGGGCTGGGCTTGGGCTCCTGGTCTTTCTTGTCCAGCTCCCCGCCGCCACCCCCGCCGCCGTTCTTGCAGTCAGAGTGGTGCGGGGAGCCGCCCCGGGAGCCACCGGGCGAGGACGAGGACGACGACGCAGAGACGGGCGCTCCATGCGGGGGAAAGGGCGTGCAGGCGGCGCTGGGGACCCTGAAGCCCGCCTTGTCTCCCGGGGACAAGGAAGATGAGGAAGAGGTGGAGGACACGGAGGAGGAGCCGCTGTCTTTGCGGGAGTCGCCGCCGCCGGAGCCCTTGGAGTAGGGCTTGAAGCTGGACTTGTCCTCGGCTGGGGAGTCCCCCAGCTGCTTGAGGGCCGCAGACGCGGAGGCGGCACCCGTGGCGGAGCGGCCAGGGTCCTTCTCCCCTCCCAGCCCGTTGGCGGCCGCCGCTACCGAGTTGAGCTTGGACGAGGGCGGCGGGTCGGGCTTGCCGATCTGCGAGCAAGTCTGGGCCAGCAGCGCCAATGGACTCTTCTTGGCGTCCAGCTGTGGGAGACAGCGGCAAGGGGAGGGAGAAGGGGGTGAGACTACGAAACTGACGGAGCAAGCGGGGTGCCTGGGGAGCAGGGTGGGCGCGGAGGGCCCGGGCGGCGGCGCGACGGGGCGGGAAGGCCTGGGGAGAGGGTCTGAGAGTGCGGGCGGGGCGGGGCAGCTGAGCAGAACTGCGCGCGCAGGGCCCGGGGTGGGGTCCCTCGATCCACCGCGCCCCAGAGTGCGGCACGGGCCGGGGGGAATGGGGCAGTGGAAGTGGTCCACCAGAGGCCGCCGCGGGAGCAGGTGACTGCTGTGGAATCGGGGCTGGGGGAGGGGCTGTGACTCGCCCCCTACCCTCTAATTTCCCCCTCCTCAGTGCCCAGGAAAAAACTTATTCCTTCAGTTTGGGGAACTTCGCTTGGGACGGGTTTCTGGCGGTGGCGCCGCGAGGCAGGAGCCGGGCGAAGCGCCTTCTGAAGCTAGGGGCTGCCGTTGGCGCTCTACTTGTAGCCCCTCCCTCCCGGGGAGGGCACGCAGGGAAATGGGAGGAAGAAAGACCTGGGATCGGGAGTGCCTGGGCGTAGAGCGCTCTAACCGGATGGGACAGAGGCGGAGTGGGACGGGGGCGATGCGGCTCCAAAGACACCAGACCGGGGTGGGGGTGTGTGTGTGTGTGTGTGTGTGTGTGTGTGTGTGTGTGTGTGTTGGCGCGGGGAGGTGGGGGCAGGAAAGGCAGAGATCATCTCTAGCCTGAAAACTGGGTGCCACAGGAAAAGTAAAGGACCCAGCGGAGACTCCAAGAGCAAACCCAGTCCAAAATACGTAGCTCCGAAAGGCGAGTGTGGACTGGGAAACCTTCCACGGAGAAGCCTGGGGAGAACTGGGTGGGCTCCGATCCCTGTTCCCTCGGTCCCTCCTCACCCCGTGTGCCGGCGTGGCCGGACCTGGGCGTCGCACCGAGCCCCGGGGCGCAGGGAGTAGGGCCGTGGGCCCCGCAGTGTTGGGCGGAATGGGGCCGGCAGCGACCAGGAGACTGACCTCAATGGGGCTGACGGGGGTGGAGGACAGCGGCTGCAGGTACTCCGGGTGCAGGAGGTGGCCGGTGTGAGCGCTCAGCATCTTCAGGACCCTGATTGGAAGCCGGTTCGCCTGGCGCAGGGGGTCCGCCGGGGGCAAGAGGGACACCGCCGCCGGCACCGCCGGCCTCTTCCCGCCGCCGCCGCTGCCGCTGCCGCTGCTTTCGGGTGTCCTTGGGTTAGATCCAGCGGGCGAATCGCTCATTTGGAGGAGGCAGCGCCACTGGGGGGGCGGGGAGGGAGGGGGAGCACCGGGGAGGAGAGCTCCCGGGGCGGGTGGGCTCGCTCCGCAGCGTCGAGCGCGGTGCAGCAGCCGCTGCACCTCCACCCCTCCTCCACCGACGCCGCCGCAGCCGCCGCCGCCGCTAGCCCCGGCGAGCAACACAAAAACCTTCGCCTTCCCAGAGTCGCACGTCAAATAGCCGCGATCGGCAGCCACACTTCAAAGGGATCGCCGCGCCCGCCCAATCGCAGCTCTCGCCGGGACCCCGGGGCGGGGAGAGCGGCGGGCGGAGGCCGGCGCCGCCGGTGGGAGGGGAGAGCCTTAAAGGGGCCTCGCCCGCGCGCCGCCGCCGCCTCGGCCTTTACCTCCCGGTGCACTCCTCCCTTCCCCCCCCCACCCACCCCCCCCCCGGCTGGACCGCCCTTGCCCCGGGGTCCCGTAGAGGACGAGACTCCTCCGGGACCCCGGACTCTGCACCCTACCTTCCGCTGGCTTTCCTGTCTCTCTCCCCTCCCTTCACACTGCCAGGGTTGGGGGAGGTGGTGCTGGCCGGGTCAGTCACCCGCCGGCCGAGAGTGTCTGGGGTGGGGCGGACTGAGGTGGGGTGGGGGGCAGGAGCGCCTGGCGCTGGCTCCGCCGCTGTCTAGTCCCAGACGTTCTAGGAGGCCGCCTGGGGGCGGGCCGCGCCTCCTGAGCCCCGGCCTAGCTCCGGCCCTGCTCGGGCTCTGCTCGGGCTCTGCTCCGGCTCAGCTCCGGCACTGCCCCGGTCCAGCTCTCTTTCCCTAACTGGCTTCTCCCTGGTGTGCTCATTTGGAAGCGCCCGAGCCTTGCAGGCGTCCACGGCTCTCGGGACGCGGCGTAGCCGCTCCAACTACTTTGAGTCTGTCCGGTTCGAAGCCTGCAAGTTTGAGGACTCCCTTTCGGGGTGAGATGGTCGCGACGAAGCGCGGTATTCTAGGCTGTGCTCGCTGCCCTGACGCGCCTGGAGCGCGCTGCCTGCACACTGATTTATAGGTTCGGTCTTGGGTGCGTTTCAGGTTTCTTATAGTATCTGTTTAGAGGCATACCGTTTTCTCGCTGCACCGTGCCTAGCTGCTATTTTTGGGGGTACACCCAGGATCACTGGAGAGGCCAGTATCCCAGAGGAAGGGGGAAAATCTACGTGCTGTACGTCGATACAGAATTCAGAGATGCGCCTTCCCATCTTTTCTTCTAGTGGAGGAAAATGCACTAGCTTTTCCCAGGGACATTTTGGAATAAAAACTTTTTGTTAAAAATAACAATACCCTCCTTTCCTCCCCCCCCCCCCCCGCCTTTTAGATAAAATGTGTATTGCCAACTTCGCGCTTGGCAGAGATTTTACATAGTCATAGTACTGACATTAAAGTTCCCGGTCGGCCGATCATCAGAAGGTGAAGCCGGTCCTTTGTGCGCCGGCCTCTGGGGAGACCACTTTTCCGTGCTCTCAGCGGCCAGTGGAGGCGCGCTGGTGTCACTGCCTGCCTTCGAGTACCGCTTTCCTAGACCCAATCCATCACTCTGATTGTCAGGCCTGTCAGTGGGGGCATATTGCTCCGGGACTACCCGTCCCTGACTCTGCCGCGTTGATCTACGCCTTGAGACAACATGAGAACCCAAGACGGGGATAGGTGATTTCAAAGGGGTTCTTCAAACAGAACGAAATAACTCTCACGGAAATAACAAATAGCAGTCACGTACATGTATCATGCTCAGTAAAGAAGACAGCGGGCACCACTCCCAGGCCTTATCAATCACATGCTAAACTAAATGTACTCCCTGCATCCCTGCTGTTTATTGGGCAGTACGTTTAAGACCTCTTAGAAATGACACAGGCTCTTCCTACCCCAGTTTGAATACTGGTAGAATCAGGGTGAGGTGAATGCTAAGGGATGGCCTGGCTGGGAGGTGTATTCCGTATTGCAGCAAGAGGGGGACAGGAAGGGGGGTAGTCCCATTGGCATGGTGGTCTCTGTGCCACCTCCCTCCTTTCTCATGCCAGCTTCTGTGCTTTCTGACATCACTGCTGCTGCCAATACCACATCTAAGAGTCCACTGCAAGGCTCCTGTAACCTACAGGGCTGTTTGGCCTTGGGGAGATTGCTACACAGACCGAGAACAGAAGAAAGCCTTGCAAGGTGGGAAAGGGGTGGGACTCTATAGGCACTCTGAGGAGGCTGGGCTGGGGAGAGAGGAGACCTAGGAGGCAGAGAGATGAAAAACTCCTTGATTATTGTAACCAGCCCAGCTGTGAGAGCCAGCCAAGAAATCCTTCCAGGACCCAAGCAGATGTGTGTTAGGGATGATTAATGGGAAATCAGTTGGGAGCAAAGGGGAGGGGAGGGAGAAGAGGTATTTAGAAGGGAAAGAGGGGCAGAAGGCAGCAGACAGGAGAGAGGGGAGAGGAATATTTACTCTGTTTGGAGAAGACAAGAGAAGAAAAAGGTAGTGAGTGATTGAAAGGAAGGGAGAAAGGAGGAGGTAAGAATAGAATGGCCAGGCTCAGGGTGGAAGGTGAGCCCTTTGCCTAGGTAGTAATACACTGTCATAAAAACAACAACAACAAGACAACAGAACAAACAAACGAAAACCCAAACAAACCAACCCAAGCCCTTAGCTTACAGCAGTGATCACAGATAGAAACAGTGGATGCCTGACAGCTTTAAAGCCAGACCAGGCCTATTTCCCTCTCCTAGAAAGAGCCAGCAAGGGAAGAGGGACACCCTCCCTTTCAGGGTGCTGGCACAGAATGGCTTCTCTGGCTGAATCCATCCAGTTGTCTTAGGAGAGAAAATGGAAAATCATACTTAACCAGGCCAGAGGCCTAATTAAAACACTACTAGATGACTATTACGATCAGTATTTGACATTCACTTGGCTGAAGTGCTAGCCTATAGAGCCCTAAATGGGGCCCCAGTGGCCTAAAGCAGGGACAGTTTTCAAAGGAATGGCTTGCCACCTGGGAGAGAATAAGGCTCAGTGTTCATTTGTGCCATATTTTTTGAGGGTCAGCTGTGGGCAGAGCATTGTAAAAAAGTCCGAGCGGTTGAAAAGTCCATGCAAGATGTTGGACGGGACATATGGCACACCGTCCTTGCCTGACAGAAAAGTGGCTGATGCATGGTTAAGGAGCCTCCCTGTCTCCAGGATCCACCATTAAGATAGGATGGGGGGAAGGCGCTGGGGAATGCCCCCTGCCACTGTCAGTGCGTCAGGCTCTGGAGAAGCATTAGGTGCTACGGTTATCATTCATCCCCATTTCCAACGAAGAGAGTGAGGCTGGAGAGGTTAGTCCCTTCCCCAAAGTCTGAGTGGCAGAGAGGTCACTTGGAATCAGGTCTTTCAGAGCCAGGTCTCTCTTGAGCTATGCACTGTGGTAGGTCAAGGCAAGTCAACCTCCCTCCGTTTCCCCATGTGTAAAATGTAAGAGTGGCCACCTCGGAGTCAGGAGGCCAAAAGTGGACAATGTGTGTCACGTGTTCAGTGCTTGGTACAAAGGAGAGTCCCAGGTAAGTGATGGCCGTGTACCCACTGATTCCTTGAGCAGTCCCAGCGACTAGGCACTGGAGATTGCCCGGAAGACCCCAACTGTTCCAGAATGCGACCAAAATGAAAGTACCCCTCCCCCAGCCTCCTGTCAAACACGTCTTAAAAAAAAAAACAACCACCCCCCAGAAGCCATCAAGAAAATCCTTTAGGAAGTTCTGAATATTTATGGATTGTGTTCACTCCTTCAATTTACATAACATTCGCCACCCAGGAAAAAATGCCTGAGTCAGGTTGAGAGCTGGAGGTGGTGGATTTGTTGTGTGGGGTTAATGTGAAGTTTTCAGTCCTCGCTGAGGCGGAATTGCCTGAATGATCGCCTCTCTCTGCATAACACTCAAACCCTAATGGCAACAATATGAAATAATATCTCACTGGGTAACTATTTACTTTTTTTTTTTTTTTTTTTTTTTTTTTACAAGCTGTAAGAACTCTGAGAAGTCTGCCTCATAGAGAACTTGGTTTTCCTCCCTGGCGCTTAATATCTTTCAGCGGCTGGCAATTACTGCCTTGGCCAGGAGCCCTGATTTAGAGCACCCCACTCAGGGCACCAGGAGGCACTTCCGCCGTCTGCCCTGTCCCCAGCTTCAGACACAGCCCGGGGCCAGAGAGGGCCCGAGGGGTGAGAACAGCCAGCCTTGCCAGGAGCCCAGGCAAGTAGCTCCCTTCTCTGTGTCCTCACAGTCCTATTGTGTTCTATTATTACTCTTATCACATAGCATCTGCCCTTGTTTGTTTACTTGTCCATTGTCCCCTGCGACTGTGAGTGCTTCTGAGTTGTCTGCAGCAGCCTCTTTGTATTCTTATTGCCTAGCAATAGCCTCACGGTAGCCAACATGGAGGGCCAAGCGCTGTTGCAAGCACTTTGCACGCAGTTTGTCACCTAATCCTAATCCAGAAGCGCTATGCAGTCCTCTCTTATCCCGTTTCATGACAGCGGAGGATGTGGGGGTTAAGGAACTTGCGAAGTCCAGCTGGTAAGAGGTGGGGCTGAGATATGAATCTAGGCAGTCTGAAGGTCATAAGTGCCCAGCAAATGTTTGCTGCTGAATGGATGAGAATTTTACCTATAGAGCGCCTATGTTTTACATCTCACCTCACTGGACTCACCAAAAGATTCAAGGTGGTTTTTTTTTTTTTTAATTTTTCTTAACGTTTTATTTATTTTTGAGACAGGGAGAGACAGAGCATGAACAGGGGAGGGTCAGAGAGAGGGAGACACAGAATCCGAAACAGGCTCCAGGCTCTGAGCTGTCAGCACAGAGCCCAACCTGGGACTGGAACTCACAAACTGTGAGATCATGACCTGAGCCGAAGTCGGCCGCTTAACCGACTGAGCCATCCAGGCACCCCTCAAGGTGTTTTTCAAAATGTCAACTATATACATGTGTGAAAGAATCTTTTCTCAAATCTGTGTTTGTGCTCCTCATCCACCCCTCCCCCCCCCCAACAATTTTCTGAGTTGTTTTGGGCAGGTGTTTTCATCCCTTTGGATTGATGAAGAAACAGGTTCTGAGAGTTTTATGGGGGAGGCTCAGAGTCATACAGAGAAGGCTGGCAGGGCGTGAGAAGAGGCCTCCCGGTTCTCCTATCTGGGCCCATGGCAGTGTAGATGGGGAGGTAACTCCTTTTGATGAAAGGAGGAATTAACGACTTTTCCTCCCCCTAGAATTTCCTTTGGAGATGTGGTGGGAAGGAATGGACAAAAGGAAATGTAGGTTGAAGCTTATCTTCAAGCCCTAGTGTTTGATCCGGGTCCTTGAGCAGGGTGCTTTGAAGAAGTGGTTTCATTTATCTGCTATCAGCCCCCGGGGAGATGGGCAGGGCTGGCCTGGGAGAGCAGGGGGAGTAGGTGTGCTTTTGAAGCTCCACTCCCTTCCTCTGCCCCGCCCAGGCATCAACCTCAGCCCTGGGCATTCACCCTTGACCACTTTGACCCTTTGGGCCTTCAATTTGATTAATCAAATTGGATTGAATTAATTCATTCAATGGCTGTTTACTAACCACTTGGTAGGCACAGGCCTGTGGTGATCCCCAGGTGGGTAAGGACCAGAGCAAGGGAAGGGAAGCATCTGTGTGCTTCTTTTGAAGATTAAAAAAAAAGAAAAAAAAAAATGTCAGGAGGGCTGACCTTAAATCCTGCTTAGGACCCCATAGTTTAGTTACCCAGTGTTCTTAAGTGTGTTTGCTCAGTTAAATTCAGATCCACTAACATTTACTGAGCACCAGCACTCAGTATACACCATCCTGGGAATGTTCGTGTACTTATTTAGGTATAAGGGGAGTTTGAGAGGAGAGCAAAGCCCCCAGAAAGGGAAGCAGGGACTATGCTCACCCACACGTCCTAGTGCTATGTGCGGAATTTCCCCTGACTGGAACCAATGGGCACCTCAGGTCCTCCAGAAGGTCTTCCTTGGTAAGTAGCTGACTGTGAGAATCTTGGTTGCACGGCTTCTGGTGTCACACCTGCTTCTGACCCTTCCCTGTGCTTCAGCCATGAAGGTGATGATGCTTCTACGGGCCCCCACTTCTGGCAGGTAAGCCTTTAAACGTGCCCAAAGCATGCCCCTCTCTAAGCTGGTCTCCCAGCTGGCGGATGTGCTGCTTCAAACTCATTTCAGCAAATACAATTAGAGAAAAGGGGAGAGCCGCTCAGGCAGTGGCTCAATTATCACTGGTTGTATTTGATGAAACCAAATTCCAAGATGTCAGAACAATTTCAAGGAGTGTTTATTTCCATGGCCCTCTGCCAGCCTCAGCTCAGAGAAGGAAACTTGAGAGGCGGGGTCCCCACTGAGCCCGTGGCCAGAAGTATCCAAGTATAGTGGTCCATTCAGAGTGGGGATTTACATAATGAACTCCCTTTAAAAGCGACTTAAATTATTTTTTATTTTATTGAAAAATGCATTTATTTATTTACGATGAAGCATGGCACCAAATTCCAAAGCTATGAGAATGTGCAGTGAAAATGTACCCCCCTCCCCCATCTGATTTCTCTTCCCAGCGTATCAGTGCTATGAGTTTATGGTCCATCCTTCCGGAGATATTTTGTATGTATATTAGCAAATACTTGTATATTCCTTCCTTCTCTTATACACAAATGGTGACCTATTAAAAAACCGTTCCACCTTTGCTTTTTGTTTTTTAATTTTTAATGTTTATTTATTTTTGAGAGATAGAGACAGACAGAGTGTGAGCAGGGGAGGAGCATAGAGAGAGGGAGACACAGAATCTGAAGCAGACTCCAGCCTCCAAGCTGTCAGCACAGAGCCCGATGCTGGGCTCGAACTCACGAACCGTGAGATCATGACCTGAGCCAAAGTTAGACGCTTAACCAACTGAGCCACCCAGGTGCCCCGCCTTTTTTTTTTAATTAATATATTTTGGAGATTGCCTCACATCTATTTATTTTTTAGTTTCCTGGCATTGTTACATGGATGTGCCACAGTTTATGTGACTGGTCCCCTACTGGTGAACATGTGAATGGATTCTGGTCTTGCTGCTGTCGTGAATTACCATGTATACAATATATATCACTTTCCATGTGTGCTAATATAACTATAGTGCAGAATTCCTAGGAGTAGAGTTGCTACATGCATTGAAACCAAGCTCCCTCTAAGAAGGCTCGGAGGACAGACTTGTAGTGAATTAGAAGTTCAGCTGAGGCAAGAAAATGTGGGGGACACTCCCCCGACCTTCTGCTTACATTCATTTGGAGAACTTGAAAGGCTCGTTTCCATCTTTGGATTTAAGAAAACGTTCGTGCTTCTTGTGACTCTGCCTTCTCCTTTTCCCACCTGCTCCCTCATTTAGTAGGAGAAAAAGGGCGAGCAGGATATTTAAGTCCGGGCTAAAAGAGTCCAAGGCATCGACCAATACGTCTTTTAATACAGCAAACTTTCTAGTAAGTGAGCCCTACTAAGAGCTCTGTATTGTCTAGACCTTTCTTGTTTATGTTCACTGAAAAGCAAAGGTCTGTGTCCAAGACAATACATGAAATGGTTTTGGTAACATCAGTAAAGATTTATCTCCAGTGCCAACCATGAATTTCCAGAATGAGCCCCGTGACACGTCAGAGGAAATCGAATCATGAAATCAATCACTGTTAGTCAAGTGCTCACCAAGGCAGATAGGTAATCTTCATTTTATTCTTATTTTTTGTTTGTGTCTCTGAATAGGTATTACCTGCCAAATTCAAAGGTACAGAAGGGTATGTATATGTGATTTCTCAACAAGGGGTGCAGCTTTTCATTGCAAAGGCTCACAGAGTGAGCCCTAGTCTGGTCTCCTCACTTCCTGTCTTGGGCCTGGGCTCCTTTGGGTGGCTGAGTCAAAGCTCACTTTTTGTTAGTAACCTTGACCGTATGGCAATGGTGGCAATAGGAAGAACCATCGGGACCAGACCATTGGTAAGCTCTTAGAATCAGGATACATTTACATTTCGGGATGTCTAAAGTAGAATTCTAACATCTCTCTCTCTCTTTTTTTTTTTTTAATGTTAATTGATTTTTGAGGGGGGGGGCAGTGAGAGATAGGACAGAGGGGGGGGGGTCAGAGGACCTGCGGTGGGCTCCGTGCTGACAGCACAGAGCCCGATGTGGGGCTTGAACTCATGAACCGTGAGATCATGGCCTGAGTTGAAGTTGGATGCTTAATGGACTGAGCCACCCAGGAGCCCCTAGAATTCTAACATCTTGAAGAACTTCCCTCAGGCATCCCAAGGCAGCTCTTCCAGATCTCCCAGGGCCTGTCATTTATAGGTTCAACACAACCCCTTTCCTCCAGGCTGTCTTTGTTTTTCTCATTAATTTCCATAAACAAACAAACAAACAAGCAAACACATGATTAAACAAAACCCAAATCAACAAACCAGCCCAAACAGCCAAACCCAGAAAAAAACGACCATAGTTCAAAACGATGAGCAGACTGTGTCCTTTTCCTTTTTTGTTCCTTCGCTCCTGTTCTGCGTCAGGCTTGAAGGGCCTCTCGGAGGTCCCTCCCCTCTCTCGAAGCTGGGTGAATTTTTCACCACTGCAGTCAAAATGCATAATGACAATCTTATTTATGACAGGAGACATGTTTTAAAACAGTTGTTTTAAAACAACTGACAGAGCTGCAAGATGGGAAACGACAAGAAAGTGCGATTTTTTTTGGAGGGGGTGGGCCGGGGGGGATAGGATGCTGGCAAAGGAGAACAGGAGTTTCCTTCCTCAAAGTTGGAACTCATCCTTTATTTCTGGAGCAAGTCAAGAAAAAGCATCAGGAAGAAAACTAGGGTGGGGACTTTGCCTAACGACAGTGCTTGGAGGCCGGGATAGTTGGGCTGGGGGTTGCCCTTGACCTGCTTCCTCAAAAGACATTATACTGTATGTGAGTGTGCACTGTGGGGGCCAGGAGAGAGGTGAGCCCTGCTCCCCAGCCCCCCCCGCTCCCTGTATGATGTCTCCTGCCAACTCAACAGGTGTCTGTGAGACCCCGAGACCTCCAGCCTTGACATGATGACTCATGGTCCAGGCAGAGAATGCAAGTTGGACACCCTAAAAATGTCGACAGAACAGTATTGGCTGTTTTGTAGATGGCTCTTTCTCCTGTGGCTTTAGGGAAGAGAAATAACATGTTCTACACCTGTGTTTTGGGAGAAATCTCTTTCCTACGGCTGACGTGGGAAATTGTGATCCCCCTCTCTTCAAGTCTGGAGGGAGAATCACAGGAGATGAAATCTTACCAGGGTTGATCTGATCCTCAGGAGAGGAGAAACAGCAAAAATGAAGAGTAAAGAAGGGAAAAATTTATCCTAACTCCGATGAGAAAGAAGCTACCGTCCTCACTGTAAGAGTGAGTTTTAAGAAAGTCTCTGGAAGGGTGCCTGGGTGGCTCGGTTGGGCGTCCGACTTCGGCTCAGGTCACGATCTCACAGTTTGTGAGTTCGAGCCCCAGGTTGGGCTCTGTGCTGACAGCTCAGAGCCTGGAGTCTGCTTCGGATTCTGTGTCTCCCTCTCTCTGCCCCTCCCCTGCTCATGCTCTCTCTCTCTCTCTCCCTGTCAAAAATGAGTAAACATTAAAAAAAAAAAATTAAAAAAAAAAGAAAGTCTCTGGAGCTGACGACAGGACCCAGGGTATGGAAAAGAATTGAAGTACTCCCAGCATATATTTTTAGAAAACTTTTTTTTTTTTTTTTTTTTTTTTTTTTTTTTAGTTTGAGGCCTATGTGTGACTGGAAGCATTGATCAGAAGCAGCTCATTGTGCTGAAGAATCTGACGATTTCTCTCCGTGGTTTCTGGACATGATCATGTTGACATGGGATCTACTGGATTAATTCAACCAGCTTGTCTCTTTTTAGAATGGCAGTGATATAGCCCAGGTCTGCAGGACCCTGCACCCAGGAACCTGCTTATACCCAGTGGCAGGGCTGGGCTCCCCTTTGGCCCCTCCGCTCAGACCTGGGCAGGGTGCATAGTTAAGACATTTGGTCAACTTCTTCCTTGGGGACACGAACGCAGGCTGTCTAAAAACACGCCCACCACCTCAACCACTGTGCAAACAAAGCAGGATATTGGTTTCTTCAACTCCAATGTGTTTTGCCAAATAAGAGAGTGTTAATACCCCTTCCTCCCCCACTCTGCATGAATTGGATTACTTAAAGCATCTTTTCAGAGACGTCAGCAGTTTAACAGAGGCAATAAGTCAGGGCTGCCCTTGTGTTTTATTTTTCTGCCAGTATTTAGTTAATTAAAGAATGCAAATTAAAACACCTTAATTTATATAATATCAATACCAACGCCTTAAAACATTTGGCATAACTGCTCTGGCACGTCCCTTACATAAACTCTTCAGAGCAGTGCTAATAAAAATGAAAAAGGTTGTAAATCAAATTTAATTTATTCATCTTCTGTTTGGTACAAAAGCATATGCCAAAATCAAGTTATTTATGAGCACATCACAATAACAGGCATTTTTGTTGGTTGCAAATGACAAAAAAGGTTTTTTCCAAGGGATGTGTGTTTTAATTGTCTCTAGGTGCAGCTGTTTTCTGGGCTCTGATCTCTAAAATTTATAACTTTACAACCCTATCTTCAAAATAAAAAAAGCAGAGATTGCCACCTCCGCTCGAAAAGTCACCTGCACCCATCCGTATGGAGAGAGGCATATACACCATCCGTCCAATGGAGCATGGATCTTCAGGTGAGATAAAAGGTTGGTGATTTATATCCGATTTCTTAAATATTCCATTAAGAGGATTATCTCACAGGAGGCTCAGATACAGCAGCGTCGGAAAGGATTTGGTGTGCGGCTGCTTTCTTGGAAGCCTTGCAGATGAACTACATGTATGTGAATGAACAGCCGACTGCCCATTTTCATCTCTCCCCTGCTTTGTTGCTATATTCCTTCTTTGTCTGGTGGATCTGAGCGTAGAATACATTTTTATTCAGTCTTGGAGGAAGAACAGTAGGCTTCATTCAGGGGTACTGAGGGATGGCATGTTCTCACTGCTTCCCGTGGCAAAGCTCTCTGTGCAATCGCCCTTCTCAAACTCCCTTCCTCACCCAGCTTGCAGCCCCTCTCTGGTCTCAGGTCATGTGGGAGGGTTGAGAGGGGTTTTGGAACGACCCCTTCCACCCTGATCCCTTCCCGAAAAACCTACGCGAATTCACAAAATACAACTCTCTGGCCAGCCCGTGGCTTCCCTACTTGGGAGGCAAAAACCCAGGACAATACTGTGCCCTGTTCTGTTGGTTATCTTTTAACATGAACATTACAAGCTTGGCAGAAGAGGTAGAAAATTGGGGTTCCTCACTTGGTGAAGCGATGGGCAGAAGTGGCAAGTGGAATCCTTCTGTGATCTTGACAGCCATGGGTCCTCGGCTGCCTCGGTTGTGGGGAGACCGCAAAACCCTAAACAAAATACATCTTGGTGGTTCCCTTTCTGATGTTAAGGTGATACTCACCTTTTACACTGCTTTAGTTTGGAGCTAATGGGATGCTCTCCTTTGCCTCAGACTCATTGCAATAGTGAGCTAGAAACTTAACACTTGTTCAGGCGGATACTTCTTTTGGGGGGTAGGTACCAAGGAGAGCCAGAGAAGGTCCTAGAAGAGTTCGCTACCTCCAGCCCCCAGAGAAGGTCCTAGAAGAGTTTGCTATCTCCAGCCCCCATAACCTCTCCAGCTCCTCTCTACCTCTTTACTCTATAGCGTCTCACTGGGTTATGGGAAAAAAACTGAGTGTGGGGTGACAGATAAGTCAGCTTGAGGGGCAAGCTGAGTTCTGCACTGTGTCGGGACACCTAGCATCAGAGTCTCTCAGCGGTAGCACTGGAGTTAGCACTGCGGGTGTGGATACTCAGGGTGTCCACATATATACGTCCCCATGTGCGACCATGGGCATCTTCTCTCTCACTTTTTCTTGCGATGCGTCATCTTTAAAAGCGAATTTTGACCTTTCTATTTATTTATACCCCTCCTGCCTCCATAAGAGATTCGAGGTCGCTTTACCATTCAAATAGCGGATACAGTAAAACCCGGAGCCATTAACAGAAAAGTAACAAGATCAGAGCCAAGTACAAGGGAGGAGGGGGAGGAAGAAGCAGAGTTATTACACCAGAGGGGGAAGAAACTTAGATTAAGGAAAGCTAATGCAATTGAGAACAAAACCCAGCTCCTAACTCCCTGGTAGCTTGGTGGGCGACTGCCAGCTATTGTAATAACTGTAGATTATTGCACCTCAAAGGCAGGTTTAAATGCCTGCTGAGGGTTCACTGGCCCCAAGAGCCTTCATCTCTCCAAATCTCTGTTTCCTCATCTGTGAAGTGAGGATTAACTCACTCATCATGGGGCTTTTGTGAGAAAGCAGTTCAACAACAGTGACAGTAGCTGTCACGTAGATAGCATGTATTGTATGTAGTTACTCTCCTGTTTTATGCAGACATTTTAAACATTTTTTTTTTTACCATCTCTGACACTGCTAAAAAAGCACTGTGTCACAGACTGTGTCGCAGCCTTTCCTTCTTTCTTTGTGGGATCTAAAATCATGGCGCACTGTAGGTGAGAGGAGATAGGTTGTTAACTCATTCAGTCCTCACGTAACTTTATGAGGTGGGTGCTGTTTTTGTCCCGTTTTACAGATGAGGAAACTGAGGCATACCACATTTAAACGACTTCTCCAAAGGCTATATAGCTGGCAAGCAGTGGAGCTGGGAATGTGATCCTAGGCCCTCTGACTTCACCCCTACGCTACACTGCCTTTCAACGACCGTCCCAGCAACACTCATTTCCACGAAATTTCAGTGTTGGGCCCTGGGGATGTCAGATGAAAAGATACGCCCTAAGGGACTGGACTCCAGTGAGGAGACCGACAGGTAAACAAACCACATCTTGAGGTATTAAGTGCATCAGTGGAAACACATCCAAGGCACAGAGGGAGAGAAGGGAGAGATGATTAGCTTCTGTGAAGCCTCTGTCCTAGTGCTCAGCCCTGTGGTAGAAACTCCCCCTCCAGCAGGTCAGGAGAAGCACATGTTTTCTTGGCTTTGAGAGGAGTCTGTTGAGTGGACCTTCAAATGGTAGGCAGGGGACAACTTCAGTGAACATGTTCTAATAGCTGAGAACGGGTGCCTCACCTGTGGCCGATTCACAATGGACAGTGGAGAGCTGGGGGCAGCAGATTTTAAGGGAGCATCAGGCTCTCAGGAAGATTGGGAGGTGGCTTTTGGGGCAGAGAGAGAGGGAGAGGTTTGGCCTCGGGAAGCTAGGCTGGAGGTCCTGTCCTTGGACACCCAAAGCAGGAGAGTGGAGAGCCAGGGAAGGGCCTGCAGAGAGAAAACAAGGAGGAAACAGGGATTAACCACCTGTTTGGTGCAAGAAAATGCAGCTTCAAAAGGAACGGGGCAATAGTCTCTGGGATGCAGTGAGGTTCCTGGAAGGAAGGAAGGAGCTGACTTGGAGCGAGAATACTTGAATTTGAGACTTGATTTTGCCTCTTGGGAGCATGTTATCCTTTGAATCTCAATTTTATCATCTGTCTAAATGGGCATAAGGACAACATACTTATTACCTCACACAGTTAAAAGACCAATTAAGATAATATATGTGAAAGTGCTTTCCAAACTAAATAATGCCATGCAAATGTGAGTTATTATTGTTGTCTTTCTAGCCAGGTGCTTGCTCGCTCATTTCCTTCCTGGCTGCATGAGCTGGGACATGTTACTACAGGGGAAAAAGAGAAAAACACAGGGGATGGGCCTAGCCCGCCGTCTGGGGCAGTCACTACTAACGTAGGCTTGACTTAGAGCCTGAAGCTCCTCCAGGCAGGGGTCTCACCCCCCTCCCCAACCTAGTGAGGAAGCTTGGAGGCCCCCACCCCTTAAAGAGTTCCGGGACTTTGCCCTGTGGGGGGAGGTGGGGTCCTAGCCTTCACAACTCTTTGCTCCCCATTCCCTCCACCCCAGCCAGGCCAGCAGCAGGTGACCAGAGAGCTTTGGGCATGTCTTCCTCCCCGCCTAAGTCAAGTTCAGCAGCCAGTCAATCAGAACTTAACCCAAAGCAAACAAACCCCAAATCCATTTTGACAGAACTTCCCTGATAAAGGATATTTCCTATTACTTCGAACAGAATAAAGCCTATATTACGGAAGCCTCTTCTAGACCGTCTAGACGAGGACCGGATGCAAGTCCTGCTGGACCTTAGTCTCGGAGGTCTGTGCCCCTGCCTCTTGAAGGAGGCCAGGTCCAAGGGTGCCCCGATCTGAAGGCCTCGCAGCTTGCAGCCTGGCAGGAGCAGGGTGGCTGTCCAGGGTCAGGGAGGGGACTGGTGTGCACAGGCCACTCCAGGGACAGCAGAAGCCGACTCCAGCTTTTCGGGTCCTTCTCAAGAGGGAGAAGGAAGGAGGAAGTGGGAGGAGAAAGGGGAGGGGTGGGAGGAGGCGGGAAGGGTGATGCGAGCTGGGGTTTGGGAAGGGAGAGGAAGTGAGGGGAGGGAAGGGGAGGAGGAGGAGGGAAAGGAGGAGGGGATAGGAGGAGGGGGAGGAGGAGGTGGGGGGAGAAGGAGGAGGTGGGGGAGTGGAAGGAGGAGGGGGAGGAGGGGGAGGAGGAGGAGGGGGAGGAGGAGGAGGAGGAGGGAGGCGGGCGCGCGAGGAGCCGTGAGCACCGAGCGGCCGCCCGAGGGAGGCCGAGGGTGCCCAGCCCGCGCCCCGGCCGAGCGCGCACCCGCCCCGCGCGCACCCGCCGCTCCCGGCCGTCGCCCTTCCGCGAGCCGCGCCGCCCTCCAGCAGGGCCTGCCCCCACTGGCAGCAGACAAAAGGCCATTTCTGAGTTACACAGAAAATGTGTTACTTTGCCAGAGGGCCGGGTAGAGGCCGCCGGGCCCGATCGTGGGCCGCGCGGAGCGTCGGCAGAGGGGGGCTGTCAGTCACCGCGCACCCTCCGTGAAAGGGGCCCCTTGTCAACTTCCCCTGCCTTTGAAGTGACTGGGATGGAGGTGCTCAATTAAAAGCCCATCAGTCTGTAAGTAAATCAACGCCTATCAGGCTTGTCACATCAAACAAACGATTATTACCCCAGCCCGCCCACCCCATTAATCTGGCTGTTCCTTCTTGACGGCTCAGGGTCAGGGCACCGTAAATCCTGTACTGGATTGCAGCCACCTGGATCGGGATGAAAGCGCTGGCGCGGCCGGCGGGGCGCACCCAGGCCTTTCCACCGCGGCCCCCGGAGCGCGGACGGGGCGGCGCCGCGGGACCCGCGCCCGACGGACGCACAAAGACCTAGACGCAGACAGCAGCCCAAGGAGACAGAGTGCGCAGAGGTGGGGAGACCGAGCCTGAGAAAATAGGCCGAGATGGAGATCACTGGAAGAAGAGGCCCAAAGTGGTGGAGACAGGTGCCATGAAAACTCACCCACAGTGTTAAGAACGGATAGATGCTTCCAGAAGACAAGGAGGTGTCTGGATGATATTTCTCGGACGCTGGGGTTTGAGTCTCAGAGTCAGAGAGCGAGGGCGGTTTAGGCTGCAGTCTCCGCAGCTCCCCGCCTGTTCCCACTGTCTGCCCCCAAATGTCACTTAGCCAAGGGAATGGTGTGGGGAGGACACAGAAGCTCGGGGCTTTGCTAAGCCAGCCTTGTATGGGACATCAAAATAGGTGATGTCCAGAACTCGGTCTTCTGCAATAAAAGGATATGAACAGACAAGCTGGACCAGAGTATCAGGTTCTGATAGTTCTGCTGAGCAAATCCCTAAGAAACACTTGGTCCCGGTGCCTTTCTCCGAGGTTCTGGGGGTGGTTTTGTGGATTCTTCCTGCTCCTGAGAGCAAGCTCTGGCTTTACCCCCACTGCAGACCAGAAAGAAAGGCGGGGTAGGGAGCAGAGGAGACAAGACAGCTGTATTTTGGGCTGGAAGGAGGAGCTGAGTGGGGAACGAGGTCCAGCTAACAGCCGGAAGAGAAGAACAAGGCCTGCTTTTCAAAGGAGGAAAGAACAGTCTTTCCTCAAATGGCTGTTCAGAGCCGCCCCAAGGCATAGCTTCCCCTGACTTGTGATGTTGCATGTGTAAAAAGGGCCCTCACATGCTTTCCCCAGCGATAGAATAATACACCAAAGGAATCAAGAGATGGATGTGGAGCAGGAGAGGCAGCAGAGGGAACTTCTTCCCAGACCCTATGGTGGAGCTTGATGCCCAGGCTCCCGGGCTTCTTAACTAGACAAAGAAAGAAAATTCTAAAGAATGAAGCTGGACCTCTATCTTACACCATACACAAAGGTCCACTCAAAATGGATTAAAGACCTAAATGTAAGACCTGAAACCTTAAAACTCCTTAAGAAAACATAGGGAGTAAGCTCCATGACTCTGGTCTCGGCGATGATTTTTTGGATTTGACACCGAAAGCAAAGGGAATAAAAGCTAAAATAAGCAAGTGGGACTCCATCAAACTAAAAAGCTTCTGCACAGTAAAGGGAACCGCCAGTGAAATGAAAGGGCAACCTGTGGAATGGGAGAGGATATTTGCAAATCATGTAAGGGGTTAGTATTCAAGATATATAAAGAATTCATACAACTCAATCACAGAACCTCCCCCCTCCCCGCAACAAGCAGAACAAAACCACCACCACCAATAAAAACCTCTAAACAACCCAATGAAAAAATTGGCAGAGGAACCGAATGGATATTTTTTACAAAGACAAACAAATGACCAACAGGTACATGAAAAGATGTTCAACATCACTGATCATTAGGGAAATGCAAACCAAAACCACAATGAAGAGATACTACCTCACGCTTATTAGAATGGCTGGCACCAACAAGACAAGAGATAACGTGTTAGGAAGGATGTGGGGAAAAGGGAAGCCTTGTGTACTGTTGGCAGGGTGTCATTTGGTGCAGCCACTATGGGAAACACTGTGGAGGTTCCTCAAAAATTAAAAATTGAGCTACCAGATGATCCAGCAATTCCACTTCTGGGTACGGATGCAAAAGAAAAACAACAACAACGGGATCTCCAAAAAACCCCAAAAATCTGCATTCTCATATTCACTGCGGCCTTATTCACAGTAGCCAAGATGTGGAAACCAGTGACCGTCAATGGATGAATGGATAAAGAAGATGTGGTGTATATATGTATAATGGAATATGATTGAGCCACAAGAAAGAAGGAGGTCCTGCCGTTTGGGACAGCATGGATAGACCTTGAGGGCATTATACGAAATGAAATAAATCAGAGAAGACAAATAATGTTTCATAACCATGTATAGGTGGAATCTGAAAAAGGTTGAGTTCCTAAAAACAGAATGGTGGTAACCAGGTGCTGGGGAGCTGGGGGAATTAGGGAGACGTTGGTCAAAGAGTATGAACTTCAGGTTATAAGATGGACACGTTTCAAGGATCAAATTTATAGCACATTAAAATGCCGTTAGTTAACTGTCGTTAATACAGTTAATTAAAATGCTGTATCGTATATTTGAACTTTGCTATGAGCATGATCTTAAATGGTCTCCCCACAAAAAATATATGGCAGTTATGTGATAAGATGGAGGGGTTAGCTCACACTATGGTGGTAAATGTTGCATTTTGCAGTATATAAGTCTATCACCTTAAACTTATACAATGTGGTATGCTAATTATATATCAATCAAGCTGGAAAACAAACCCAATTCTCAAAGATACTCAAGGCATTTACAAGCCTTCCCCAAGCCTGCCTGATAAGAACTGCCCACTGCACTTCCTGAAGACAGGCCACCTCCATCACTGCACGTGGTCGGGCCGGTGTGCCAGGTTTTCTCTCAGGTCAGCTACCCAGCACTCTGTTGTAAACTCATTCGTTCCATCACCAAGACCCAGAAGTGCAGCAGTATATTCCTTATTCCTCTGAGCTGATAGACATGTTGACCCACCCGGAGTGTCAGTGAGACCTTTCCCAGAGACGGGGAATGGTATACAGATACTTTACAATGTGGGAGAATCGTCTGTCCTTCATACTTTCATCCATTCAATCAAAATTTGGTGTTTAGTATTTGCCGATTTACAGGTATTTAGTATTTAGAGTTTACAGGTTCCTCTCTAAGCCCTGGGGACACAGCAGTGAATATGATGGACAAGGTCAAGAGATACATAGAAGCTTTAACAAGGAACTGGGGTGTTTGAACTAATCTTTATTTATATGTTATGTATACACTTATTACACAGATTTTTGCTAAGCACCTACTATGTCTAAGTAGCACGCACCACAAGGAGGCGAGGAAGAATCAGAAACAAATCCTATCCTCCCAGAGGAGAGGTGAGGCACACATCTTGAATAAATTGGATGCATTGTTTAAAGTGGTAGGTGCCATAAGCCAGGAAAGGACAGGAGAGAATTGGGAAAGGAAAGATAATGTATCCAGGTTGCCTCTTTCTTAGTGGAGGTCTGGAATTAAGAGACACGTTAACTGTTCAATGACGGCAACTTTAAAATCTAGTCTGTAATGTAGCACAGTGCGGGCTTCATGTTTATTGTTATTGTTATTGGCTTTAATGACATTATAATTCATTGTCTTTGTAATTACGGACACATCACAACACCCCTCCCTATGAGGCAGGTGTTATAGAACTCTGGAACTCCATTTCAGGTCTTGTCAGGAGTTGGGTATGGTTGAGAACTTCCGGAAATCAGAGACGGGCGCCTCTTACAAGAGGCAGAGCAGTGCAGGGGTTAAAGGAATAGGCTCTGAAACCTGAGGGCAGTTCAAAACCAGCCTTCACATGCTGGCCCTCCGGCCTGCCTGCTGTGAGGCCATGGGCAAAGCACTTGAACTCCCTGTGTGTGTTTCCCCATCTGTTACATTGGGGTGATAACAGTACCGGCTTCACAGGGTTATGTGACAATTAGATGCATACAAAGCATTCACAACAGTGCCCAACTGAGAGTATATATTTTCAGTAATGCCTGCCATTCTTACTGCTCTACCTCATACAAGGTGATCTCTTGAAGGTACAACCAGCACAATGCTAGGAGGACACTTGTTATATTAATGCATTGTCTTTCTGTATTTAAGTATCACTGAAAGTCATTTATATTAATTTCACTTTAGAAAATCTGAGTTCAGGGGCACCCGGGGGGCTCAGTCAGTTAAGCATCCGGCCTTGGCTCAGGTCATGATCTCATGGTTCATGGGTTTGAGCCCGCGTCGGGCTCTGTGCTGACAGCTCAGAGCCTGGAGCCTGCTTCAGATTCTGTCTCTCCCCCTCTCTCTGCCCCTCCCCTGCTCACACTCTGTCTCTCTCTCTCTCTCTCTCAAAAATAAACATTAAGAAATAATTAAAAAAAAAAAAAGAAAATCTTCTGAGTTCAGCACATGAATTTAGGATATTTGTGGAGTGCCTGTGTGGCTCAGTCCGTTAAGCGTTCGACTTCAGCTCAGGTCATGATCTTACGGTTCATGAGTTCAAGCCCCACATAGAGCTCTCTGCTGTGTGAGGATCCCACTTAGGATCCTCTGCCCCTCCCCCACTCTCTCTCAAAAGTAAATAAACATTTAGGAAAAAAAGTAAAATATTTGAGTAATTTGCTTTTACTAAAATAATTTTTATTCATATTTAATGTAATATTTGATACAAAAGAGTATTTGTGTACATCATGAATGTAAACTTACAGTGTCTGTGTTCTTCTTTCCTATCCCACACCATGGCCTCTCCTTCAAAGTGGCCACTATCCTGAATTTTGTGTTTGTTATCCCTTTGTTTTTTAAAAAAACTAAAAAAATTAAAGTATAATATAAATCATAGTAAAACACACAAATCTTAAGTGTATAGCTTGACTGATTTTTACAAAGCATACACTTATGTAACCACACCTAGATCAAGATATGGCACTCTAGATATGGTGTTCTAGAAGTTTCCCTCATTGTCCCTTCCCAGTCAATTCTTTCCCCAGTCCCATTGCAAAGTAACTACTGTTCTGACTTCCATCACTATAGATTAGTTTTGGAATTATTAAGTGTGTATTCCTGTGTCTGCTTTCTTTTAGTCAGCATTATATTTGTAAGGTTCATCTATGATGTTATATGCCTTGGTGGTTCATTTTGTTTTCATGGTTGAGTGGTATCCCATTGTATGAATAAAACACACAATTTATTCATTCATTCTATGTGGTTTTTTTCTTTTGGCTTGGTATTTTATTGATAGTACATGACAAGGTAGGGCTCCCCAAGCCCCTCCCATTCTTCAGGGGGTCTGGGATGGAAACTGTGTAGAGGTCAGGAGACTCTCACTGTGTTGGGGGATGAGTTGGGGCAAGGACTCCCCAGAAGCTGAGGGCCTCTCTCTTCTCTTGCTTTTGCTAGGGATGGTGGCCAAGGGGGCTCTTACTCCTTGGAGGCCATGTGGATCATAAGACACACCACCTGGTTGCCATAGCCAAATTCATTGTCATACCAGAAAATAAGCTTGACCAAGTAAAGTGTTCATTGAGGGCAATTCCAACCCCAGCATTGAAGGTGGAAGAGTGGATGTCACTGTTAAAGTCTCAGGAGACAACTTGGTCCTCAGTGTAGCTCAGAATGCCCTTGAGGTGGCCCTCTGATGCCTGCTTCACTGTCTTGATGTCATCATATTTGGCAGCTCTTTCCAGGTGGCAGGTCAAATCCATGACTGACAAGTTGAAGGTGGGGACATGAAAAGCCATGCCAGTGAGTTTCCCATTCAGCTCAGGGGTGACCTCACCTATAGCCTTGGTGGTGCCAGTAGAAGCAGGGATGATGTTCTTGGAAGCCCCTTGGCAATCACATCACAGCTTCCCAGAGAGGCCATCCATGGTCTTCTGGGTAGAAGTAATGGCATGGACTGTGGTCATGACTCCTTCCAAGATGCCAAATTTGTCCTGGATGACCTTGGCCAGAGGGGCCTAGCAGTTGGTGGTGCAGGAGGCATTGCTGACAATCTTGAGGGATTGTCATGGTTCACACCCATCACAAACATGGGGGCATCATAAGAAAGAACAGAGATGATGATGATCCTCTTGGCCCCACCCTTTGAGTGAGCCCCAGCCTTCTCCATGGTGGTGAAGACCTCAGTGGACTCCACAAGATACTTAGCACCAGTATTACCCCATTTGATGTTGGACAGATCTCACTCCTGGAAGATGGAGATGGGATTTCCATTGATGACAAGTTTCCCGTTCTCAGCTTTGACTGTGCTGTTGAATTTGCCATGGGTGGAATCATATCGGAACATGTAGACCATGTAGTTGAAGTCAATGAAGGGGTCATTGATGATGACAATAACCACTTTGCCAGAGTTAAAAGCAGCCCCGGTGAGCAGGTGCCCAATATGGCCAAATCTGTTTACTCCAACCTTCCCCATCATGTCTCGGGGATGTGGCTGGCAATGAACCAGAAGTGGCTGTCTGTTGAACAGGGAGGAGCAGAGAGTCCATTCATTCTACTGTTAACGGACATTTGTGTTGGGTGTAGTAGGAGTGTAATTGTTATGTCTTAGGTTATGTACGTGTTATAATAAATACTTCCAAAGAATTTTCCAAAATGTCTGTACCAATCTACATATCCACCAGCAGTGTGTGAAAATTCTAGTTCCTCCATATCCTTGCCAACACTTGGTATTGTCAGTTAAAAAAGTTTTTTTAGTCACTATGGTGGATGTAGTGGGTTGTTTCTCTTTATATCTATTTTAGTTGTGTCCAATAATTTTTGATGTTATTTTTATTGTCATACAGTTAGAAATATTTTTTAATGTCCATATGTATTGCAAATATCTGATACTGTTCTGTGACATGACTTTTCTCTTTATTAATGGTATTAATGGTATTTGTTGCTGTTGCTGGCTAAAAGCTTGATATTTTAAGGTAGGTTTTTGTTTTTTCATTGACATATGGGTTAATTAGAAAAGTATATTCCTTAATTTTTTTTTTTTTTCAACGTTTATTTATTTTTGGGACAGAGAGAGACAGAGCATGAACGGGGGAGGGGCAGAGAGAGAGGGAGACACAGAATCGGAAACAGGCTCCAGGCTCTGAGCCATCAGCCCAGAGCCTGAGGCGGGGCTCGAACTCACGGACCGCGAGATCGTGACCTGGCTGAAGTCGGACGCTTAACCGACTGCGCCACCCAGGCGCCCCTCCTTAATTTTTAACATCTAGGGATTTCCTAGTTATCTTTCTATTTTGGATCTCTTGTTCAATTTCAATGTTATCAGAGAATAGATTCTGAATATGTCAAACCTTTAAAATATACTCAAAGACATATGTTAAAATCTCCAACTATATTCGTAGATCTGTATTTTTCTCCCTTATTTCTGTCAGTTTTTTCTTTATACATTTTGAAGCTATGTTATTACGTGTGCACAGATTTAATATTGCTATATTTTTCTGTTGAACCAATTGCTTTATCATTAGGGAATGTAATATAACTGCTTGCTTTAAAGTATACTTTGTCTGATACTTGTCTAGGTACACCATTGTTCTTTTGAATAATCTCTACTTGTATATTGTTTTCCATCCATCCCTTTAGTTTCAAATTTTTCCACTTATCTGTTGCCATAAAAAAGCACCCCAAAACAGTGGCACAAATCAACAACTCAGAGGTTTTACATGTCAGGAGTTTGAACAGAGCTTAGCAGAGATGACTTATCTTTGCTTCACAATGTCTGGAATTGTGGTTGGAAAGACTTGAATGGTTGGTTGGGGGCTAGAATCATCTGGAGATTTTTTTCACACACATGTCTGGTTCTTGGACCAGGGTAACTGGTGACTGAGCTCAGCTAGGACTGTTGCTAGAGTGATTGCCCATGTCCTTTCTATGTAGCTTGGGCTTTCTTACAGCATGGAAGCCTTAAGGTAGTCATACTTCTTACAAAGAGGCTCAGAGTTCCACGAGTGAGTGCTTCTTCAAGCAAGGTATAAGTTGCATAGCCTTTATGACTTAGCCTTAAAAATCACATAGTGTTACTTCTGTCATGCTCTATTGATTGAAAGAGTCATAAACCTGTCCAGATTGGGGAGGGGAGTTAAACCACTACCTCTTAATGAGGAGAATCAAAGGATTTGTGGCCGTGTTTTGAACAGGCCACATAGCTTTTCTTTCTGTATCTTTATGGTTAAGATGTATTACTTGCAAGTACTACACAGGAATATCTCATTACATTACTCTTTACTTTAGTGCACTTTGCAGATATTGCATTTTTTACAGATTGAAAGTTCATGGCAACCTGTGATGAGCAAGCCTAAAAGCAACATTTTTTTCCAACAACATTTGCTCACTTCATGTTTTGTGTCACATTTTGGCAATTCTCACAATATTTTAAACTTTATCATTATCATTAAACTTTATCATACAAAGTTTATCATGTAAACTTTATCATATACCATTATATTTGTTGATTTGTGACCACTGAAAGCTCAGATGATGGGTAACATTTTTTGCAATAAAGTATTTTTTTAATGTTTATTTATTTTAGAGAGAGAGACAGAGCATGAATGGGGGAGGGGCAGAGAGAGAGTGGAAAACCACAGAATCCAAAGCAAACTCTAGGCTCTGCACTGTCAGTGCCCGATGTGGGGCTCGAACTCATGAACTGTGAGATCATGAGCTGAGCTAAAGTCAGACGCTTAACTGACTGAGCCACCCAGGTGCCCCAACAATAAAGTGTTTTTTAAATCAAGATATGTACATTGGTTTTTTTAGACAATGTCATTGCATACTTAATACACTATAGTACAGTGTAGACATAACTTTTATATGTACTGGGAAACCCAAAAATCCATCTGATTTTTTTTCTTTGCGATATTTGTATTAATTGCATTGGTCTGGAACCAAACCCTCAATATCTCTGAGGTATGCCTATAACATACAGGTGGATTTTATTTATTTTTATCCAGTCTCAGAATCCTTGTCTTTTAACTGGAGAATTTGGTCCATTTATATTTAAACTAATTGCTGATAGTAAGGTTTCAACCTATCTTCTTACTATTTACTTTGTATTTGTTCCATGTGTTTTTTGTTAATTTTGTTCTCCTTTTTTTTCTCTTTGGATGAATCAGGCAATTAAAAAAATTATTGCATTTCCCTACTCTATTAGTTTGTTATTTGTACATTCTTTTATTATTCTTTATTATTCAGATATTGCATCATGTATCATTGTTTTGTTATAACCTACCTTAAATGAGTACTTCTTTCACCTGGACAATGTAAGAACCTTATAACACTTTAACTCCATTTACTCCTCCCCAGTCTTTTGTGCTATTGTTAATATATATTTAATTCTCTATATAGTTTGAACTCCACGGAATATTAGTATTATTGTTTTATACAATATACAATGAACTTAGATTTATCCGTAAATTTTAGAAAAGGTGCTGTTCTCCTTTCTTGCATTACTGCGTTTCCATCTGGAAGTATTTATCTTCTGCCTGAAAAAATCCTTTTAGTGTTTCTTTTAATTCAGATATGCTAATGGTAAATTCTCTGAGTTTTTGTCTAAAAATGTCTTTATTATGTCTTACATGTGAAGGATATTTTCACTGAGTATAGAATTTTAGGCTAGCAATTACTTTCTTTCAGCACTTTAAACATTTCCTTTAACTATCTTATGGTTTCCATTTTTTCTATTGCTTAGTTGTCAGTTTTATTTTTATCCTTTTGAAAAAAAATGTGGTTTTTTTTTTTCTCCCTTTGTGGCTACTTTTAAGATTTTTCTCTTTGGCTTTGGTTTTTAGCAGTTTTCCTGTGATTATGTAAATGCGGTCTTCCTTGTATTAATCTTATTTGGGGTTTGTAGAAATTCTTTATTCTGTGGCTTGATGTCTTTCATCATTTTTTTAAAAAATTTCAGCCAGTATTTCTTTGAAAATTGCTTCTATCCCATTATTTCTCTCCTCTGCATCTGGGATTCCAGTGACAAATATGCTGGATGTATTTACCATGTCTCTAGACCTCTTATGCTCCCCCCTTGTCCCTCATTTTTCATTCTTTTCCCTCTGTGCTTTATTATCCTCTCTTTAGCTCTATCTAATCTACTTTTGAACCCATCTGTTAATTCTCGATTTCAATAATTTTATTGTTTTAGTTCTAGGATTTCCGTTTGACTCTTCCCTTAACAGATTGCAGGTCTTTGGTAAAATTTTCTATCTATTCCTTAATTTCTTGAACATATTAAAAATAGTTATTTTAAATTTGCTATTCAATAACTAATTAATCTACATCACTATTTTTTCTATCATTTGCTTTTTTTTCCCCCTTTGGATTTTGAGTCACTTGATCTTGTTTCTTGGCATACCTGGTAATTTTGTTTCTAAGATTCATCCATGTTGTTGGAAGTAGCTGTAATTCATCCATTTTTACTAATTTATAATATTGCAGTGTGAATTGACCACAGTTTATTTCTCCTTTGTCTTATTGATGGTCATGTGGTTAGTAGAATAATTTAAAACATTGCTCTTTTGAAGATTCTTGAAACCATTTAAAATAATTAATTCTGCAGTTACTTTGAGTCTAGAAAGCAAGCCAGTACAATGTGTTTGGACCACATTGGCAGTGCACCATTTCAATGATGAAAGTACTAGAATGTGCCATAAATATGATTTTTCTATTATGGCCTTACTCTGTATCCCCAAAGAAGTCCATTAACATTTCAGAACTATTTGTTTGCAGTTGTTTTGGCTATGTGGGTGGGTAATTGGCTTTAAAATGGGAACACAGGGGCACCTGGATGGCTGAGTTGGTTGAGTGGCTGACTGTGGCTCAGGTCATGATCTCCTGGTTTATGGGTTCAAGCCCTGTGATGTGCTTTGTGCTGACAGCATGGAGCCTGCTTTGGACTCTCTGTCTCCCCACCTCTGCCTCTCCCCCCATGTGTGCGGTCTCTCTTAAAGATAAACATTAGAAATTTTTTTAAAAAATTGGAACACAAAAGTCAAGAGCTGGACTGGATCAGCTCATTCTCTGTGGAGCAAAATGGAAGGAGCACAATAAGACCAGATTTATTTATCATTCTCTTGAAGGAGCCATGAATGGAATTGGAATAAAAACTCACAAAGCTGGAGCCTATTCATGTTTCCAGTCTCATGGGAAACAGTTCCAACTCTAAAACACATGTACATCGTCTGAAGTCCTTGAGATAATTATTCAAAATGTCTGGATGCCCCTGGGTGTTTTGTTGGAGCATGGGCATATATAGTGGAAGCAGTGTGGGGAAGTGGAAAGAATGCAAACTACATTCAGACTGACTTCGGTTTGAGTCCTGGCTTTGATGCCTACTAGATTTTTACAAAAAGTGACTTCATTTAACCTGTCCATCTTCAATTTTCTCATCTGTAAGATGGACATGCCAGTACCTTCCTAACTGGATTCTAGTGAGGATTACATGCTAATTGTACTAAAGATGCCTAGTATCATGCCTGGAAATGTTAGGTGTTCAATAAAAGATAGCTTTGTGTCTTTGGCATCACAGTCATCATCATTATTATCATCACCACCGTAATGAGGAAAGCTTTGGAAATGAGCATAACTCTGGGCCTCACAAGAGGTCCTAAAATCTTTGGTATTATGCTAGTCAATGTGGCAGGTTTGTGTCCCTATGCAAGTTCTTAAGTTTTTGCTGTTTTCCAGGGCTTGGGCATTACAGAGGACCTTTTCCTCAAAGAGGGAAGGAGAAGGGTTCTAACTAATTAGGAAAGGGGTAGTCAGATTTAGGGCAAGGCCTACTACAATGATTAGTCAAATGTCTATGGACTGACAATCAATTTGAAGAGGAAGACAGGTTACATAGCAATCTGCACCAGGGAAATCCACACATAGCAAAAGATTTTCATCAGTGCTACAGGGCTTAAAGCTGTCACTGAATTCAGCTGACTTTTTAATACATTGACAGATGATATACACATAGGCTAAGAAGAGAACAAGTTTAGGAGCCTATCAGGTCCTAGGGAGGTGAACCAATCATGTGCCATCAGCTTGGTTTTATGCTCCAGCTGCTGTTAGAGCAAGGTTCTGATCAATCAGTTTCTAACATAGCTCTTGTTCATTTTCAGATTGTTTATTAATGAAACATTATGAACATCTCCCTTGTGCCCAGAACACTATGTTAAGTGCTATGAGGTATATACAAAGGCGTCTATCTATCTATCTATCTATCATCTATCTATGATCTACTTCTCTATCTATGTAACTCTCTATTTATGTATCTTGCTACAAGGAGCTTTGAGTTCCTTTATGTGGTTTATATATGTGAAAGTAGCTACAAAAACACAGAATAAAGTGGTGAGGTCATAGGGTCATAAGAGATATGCCAGTTAATTTCAAGAGAGTTCAGAAGAGGAAGAGAACACTACCTGTCGGTAGATGTTATAAACCCACTTCGCTATTCCTGCTGCTCCAGGCTCAAACTTCTCCATGTCACGGCCACCCTAGTCATTCTAAAACACTACTTTCAGCATGACCAGGTTTTTCTCAAAACCCTTAAATGATTTTCTATTTTCCACTGAGCCAATTTCAAAGTCCCTTTCAGATTGTTCTATTATCTCTGGCTCTGCAGATGTAATTTTTTCCCTCTTTTTTTGTGATGGGTGTGGCAGTGTGGGGTTTATAGATTGCTTACCCTGGTTTCGGCCTTCCTTACACATTTCATGATTTTGGTCTGAGTGCATCTTCCCCTGGTGATGTTGTCTGTGAGAATTGTTTTTCCTGTTGATGTCTTAGGTTATAGGATAATCCCGTGCTTGGCTCTGCCTGAGGCCTATGCGTTTCTGTACTGAGGGATAACGAATTAGGGTTTTTACCTCAAGAGGCAAAGGACTTCCACACATGGCCTTGGAACTATATCCTGAGCTGATAAACAGACATTCTAATTTCTGTTTATGGATAGCCTAAGTTTTACTGGTTCCTGGTTTCATGTAGAGAGCCTGGTTCATGCTAGTGAGGCCATGGGGCCTTTGACCTTGACTTGGCATTAAAACCCCAGCCCCCATGGCTTGTGCTTTATTGAAACTCTGGAAGCTTTATGTGGATCACTTTCTAAATCTGTATCTTTAGCCCTGACCCGACTCCTGACCAAATTCCAGAGCTGTAAGCTCCTATATCCAATGTCCCATTTGTCAACTGTATTTGGTTATTTTATGGCCATCTCAGATTTAACATGGTCAAAATGGGACTGTGGGTTTGTTAACATATATATATATATATATATATATATATATATATATATGGTAAACGTACCACCTGTGGTATACACATGAATA
Organism: Leopardus geoffroyi; assembly: GCF_018350155.1. Classification (NCBI taxonomy): domain Eukaryota; kingdom Metazoa; phylum Chordata; class Mammalia; order Carnivora; family Felidae; genus Leopardus; species Leopardus geoffroyi. Next base: position 44,670,622 of record NC_059327.1, read on the forward strand.
CATGCTTATTGAACACCTGTTATATACTGTCACGTTAGTGGCTGTTACCTCATTTATGCCATCGCCTGTATACATTCTAGCTAAATGTATGACACAGCACATGTATGTATGTAGAGCATAGTTGTCTTGATTAGCCGAGCTGTGCTCTGTCTTAGGTACTCCAACAATCTCAAGGTTTACAGGAATGTAAATCTTTTACATTTTAGATCATCTTTTTAGATAACAGCAGTCCTGCCACTAAGTGCTTCCCTTTTCATTACCGCACGGTTCTGCTTTACTTGCAAAGACAGTGGAGGGCAACTCTCGGGGCTCACCCCCCCACTCCAGAGTTTGGAAAAGTGCGGTCCACCCACTAACTACATGTATCGGCATTGCCTGGGGTTCTTGTTACAAAGACTGCTTTTTGGACTCTCCCAAGCTAAACTTTCTGGGGAGAGAGCTCAGGAAAGCATACTTTTAACAAGTTCCTCAGGTTGTTCTTAAGTGCACTGTGGTTTGAGAACCACAGCCCAAATCCCTTTTTTTCCTTTGGTAATTCATCTAAAATATTTCTGGAAGAGACTGTTCCAGGGAGCCCAGAAAAGAGGGAGCTGACTCATAGCCATTCCTTTCCACACTGAAGATGCCATGAAAGCCAGGGGGACCTGGTTTGGCCACATTTACTGCTTGGGTACATCTTGCTGAGCTGTAGCATTGGACTCTCCACTTGAACTTTCCAGAACTACAATGGCTGCTTTAAAATTTTTTTCAGCGTTTTGCATCTTGTTGGTCTAAACACATAAATGTCAGCAGAAGATGATGACACTTAGATATCATTATGGGTTGACCGACTGTCCCGGTTTTCCTGAGACTGAGGGGTTTTGTGGGATGCATGAGTTTCAGTGACCAAACCACAAAGGTTCTGGGCAACCTAGGATGAGTCAGTCATCCTAGAAAATATGTTGATGAGCAGAAACTAAATGCATCAGGAAATAATAGATTGGACTAGTGTGGGATGAAATGTATTTGGGGGGTTAGTCAGATTTGTGGTGCAGGATTGAACCGTTCATGACATTGTTACTTGGTTCTTGTCATTGGGATGTAACTCAAGTAATGGGCAAAGCTTTCTAGCTGTGCCTTTAACCACGAGGGGAAAATGGTGCCTTGCCTTGTTCTCTCCCCTTTCTTCTGGCTGGAATGTATGCAGAATGGTGGAGGTACAGTAACCAGCTTAGACTGCAAAATGCAAACCACACGTTGAGTCTGTCAGGGCCACATGCTCGAAGGAACCTGGGTTCCTGATAATGTGACTCTGCCTTATTGTCCCAGATTATTTACACTTTGATTCTTAGGTGCAAGGAAAATGAACTATCATGCTTAAGTCACTATTATTTTGACTTTTACTAGAGCAGCTGAATATTTTCTCCAAGGAACACAGTTCTCTATATTCCAGGTCCTCCTTTGTTACAGCCCCTGTCAGATATTGATATTTGAAAAGGATATCTGGCCTTTACTGTCCATAGGAGCACTGTTTTGAGTTTGTTGTTGTTGTCGTTGTTGTTGTTTTCCTTCCTGATAATGGGAACAGACTGCATTTTAGTGGCTCCTCCTCCCAACGCCCAGACATAGTTCTCCATCCAATGGGACACATGTATGCCAGGGTCAGGGCCAGGAGGAAGGTTGTTGCCAGGATAAATCTCCTGATGGGGCTTGAATATGAAACCTTGACCTCATAATCAGCCCCATTTACCAGGTACTGCCTTTCACTCAGCAGATGCCTGGCCACATTTGGGTGCTCTGGTGCCCCCTTATCCTGTTCCTATCACAACTGGGACAGGGCAGGGGACTAATAAGTCGTCCCTTCTGCTGCCTCCAGCAACCAGCACTTCTTTCCTGGGAGCAGAGCTGCCCTTTACAGTGTTAATCTTGTGTGTGTTTGCTTGGCCTTCTTAAAAATGATCCCTTTCTGTCTCCCCCTGGGAAATGCTTGCAAAGCTTCCCAGGGTAAGACGTGTGCAGTGGGTGTGCGCACGCGAGCACGCAGGATGGTGAGCAGTGGGCGAGAGGTGGAACCAAACGGAGAAAGATTTGCCACTTACTGGATGGCTTCTTTGTGGCAACTGCACCGTTTGATTCTTGACAATCCTGAGAGGTAAGAATCATTCTTCGTATTTCCAACACGCATGAACCAGGACATGCATAGGTTGACGGCCGGTGAGCCACAGAGTCAAGCATAGTTTCTACATTTGCTTTCAACGAACTTTTCCATAGAAACGAATTGCACCGTTTGTTATGTCTGTAAAGCATGATGGGAAAGTAGAAATTCTATAAATATTTGCCTCATCTGATCATGGAACTGGCCACTCTGGAAATACAAGCACAAGAATGATCTTTGGCGACCCACGTTCGTTGGGCGTTTCATCCACACAGAGTTTATTTCCTCCTATTTGGTCTTCCTCATCTTCTTGCACGCGAACTAGTGACAAGGACAGTAGCAACCATACAGCTCTGGGTGTGTTAGAGAACATTGATTTCCGAACTAATGAAGCTAGTGAAGGTTTTTGTTTTAACCCAATGATTGTAATTTGTTTCCTCTTTTTCTAGTATGTCCATTCTTTTTTTTTTTTTTTAAATTTTTTTTTTTCAACGTTTATTTATTTTTGGGACAGAGAGAGACAGAGCATGAACGGGGGAGGGGCAGAGAGAGAGGGAGACACAGAATCGGAAACAGGCTCCAGGCTCTGAGCCATCAGCCCAGAGCCCGACGCGGGGCTCGAACTCAGGGACCGCGAGATCGTGACCTGGCCGAAGTCGGATGCTTAACCAACTGCGCCACCCAGGCGCCCCTAGTATGTCCATTCTTTCAACAACAGGGCTCATTTAAAAAAAAATTAAAAAACAATTAAAAAACATTTATTTATTATTGAGAGAAAGAGAGAGACAGACTGTGAGCAGCCGAGGGGCAGAGAGAGAAGGAGACACAGAATCCAAGGCAGGCTCCAGGCTCTGAGCTGTCAGCACAGAGCCTGACTTGGGGCTCGAACTTAGGAACCGTGAGCTCATGACCTGAGCCGAAGTCAGACGCTCAACCGACTGAGCTACCCAGGTGCCCCAACAGTGCTCATTTTGAAAGTAACATTCTAGGCTCTTTTTATCTTAAAAATCTTATTTACATTAGCATTCATTTCATTACACAAAAGCTTGGATTTGTGTGTGGGCCAAGTAGAAAGGGAAAAATTTTTTTTAAACATTAATTTCCTAGTTAAAAATTAACAACTAAGAATAGTATTTGAGAGTATTGCCATCTTTTCCTTTCCCTATAATTAAAAATATGTAATATCATTTTGTTGAAACTTTGTGTTTTATGTCATACACACAAACGAGTCTGTTTCTGTAGATGGGTTTAACTGCGTGCTCCTGCGTGCGTGCACACACACACACACACACACACACTCACACACACATACACATTCAGCTCCTCTCTTTTCCTCTTATGACTTTTATGATAAAGACTCTCTTCTTTCTCTTTCAGGCTGCAAATTGGCAGTGAGGGAGTGAGGAGAAGCACACTGTCCCTGTCCCCAGGGCTCACTTCACTTTGCACCAGTGTTCTAATGTCCCAAGTAGAGGTTGAGAGAAGCACCTGGGAGTTTCTCAGGGTAGGCTGTGCCTGTTCCCATTGTACCAAGAGGAACTCTGGCTCCACCCTGGCTCCTGGCCGTCTTAGGACAGAGCTGCTCCCAACGCCTTTCTTTTGGGTGTCATAAAGTACTTCAGGGGGACAGTTTGATCTTTTTCATTTTGCCTGCCTTGCCCTGGCAACCCCTCCCTGCTCACTTTCAGAATTTCAGAACAAAGCTTGTTAGCTAATATAGTAAGTGTTGGGAAGAATAACACTACTTTTTTTAAAAAACAAATTTATTGAGACACAATTTCTATACCATAAAATGCGTCCATTTTCATTGTACAGTTTAATGAGTTCAGTAAACTTATACAGTTGTACAACCATCCCTACACTCAGTTTTAGAACATGTCCATCACCCCCAAAGTCTTCTGGTGCCCAGTGAAAGTCAGTCTCCGTTGCCACTTTTAGTCCCATCAATTGCTGCTCGACTTTGTTTCTACAGATTTTCCCTCATTAGAAATACCACATAAAGGGGATCATACACTATTTACTCTCTTATGGCTGGCTTCTTTAATTTAGCCTGACTTTTTGAGATTCATCCATATTGTTTCAGGTAACAGGAGTTTGTTCCTTTTTATTGCTGAATAAGACTATTCCATTATATGGCTGTACCATGTTTTGTTTCTCCATTCATTTGTTGATGGACAGTTGGCTTTCTTCTGCCTTCGGGCTACAGTCAATAATGCTGCAGTGAACCTGGGTGTACAAATGTCTGTTTGAGTGCCTGCTCTCACTTCTTTGGGGTATATACTTAGAAGTGGAATTGATGGCTCACATGGTGATTATGTGTTTAATGTTTTTGAGGAATTGCTGTACCATTTTCTACAGCAGTGCACAAAGGTTCTGATTGCCCTCTGTCCTTGCTAACACTTGCTGTTGTCTGTTTTCTCAAAAACTTAAAAAAAAAATAATAGCAACCCAAATGGATGTAAAGTGGTATCTCATTGTGTTTGATTTGAATTTCTCTACTGATGAGTGGTGTTGGGCATTTTTTCATGTGCTTATTGACCCTTTGTAGATCTTCTATGGAGAAATGTCTATTCAAGTCCTTTGCTCATTTTGAACTGGGTTTGTTGTTGTTGAGTTGTAGGAGTTCTTTACATATATTTTGAATATCGATCTCTTATCAAATATAAGATTTGCTAATGTTTTCTCCCATTCTGTAGGTTCTCTTTTCACTCTTTTAATAGTGTCTATTGATGCACAAAAGCTTTAATTCTGATGAATTAAACTTATCTATTTTTTCTTTTGTTGCCTATTTTTGGTGTCATAGCCAAGAATAATTGCCAAATCCAGTGTCATAAAGCTTTCCCTCTATGTTTTCTTCTAAGAGTTTTATAGTTTTAGATCTTTTCTTTAGGTCATTAATGTATTTTGAGTTAATTTTTTTATGTTTATTATTTATCTTTGAGAGAGAGACAGAGTGCTAGCAGGGTAGGGGTGTAGAGAGAGGGTGTAGATTATGTAGACAGAATCTGAAGCAGGCTCCAGGCTCTGAGCTGTCAGCACAGAGCCCGATGGAGGGCTCGAACCCACGAACTGTGAAATCATGACCTGAGCCGAAGTCCGACGCTTAACTTACTGAGCTACACAGGTGCCCCTTGAGTTAGTTTTTGTACTGTATGTGGCATAAGGTAAGGATCCGACTTCATTCTTTTGCATGTGCATATCCAGTTGTCCCAGCAACATTTGTTGAAGACTATCGAATGGTCTTGGCATCCTTGCCAAAAATCATTGACCATACATTCTAGGATTTATTTCTGGGCTCTGCATTCTGTTGGTCTATTTATCTATCTTTGTGTCAATTCCGTGCTGTTTTGATTACCATAACTTTGTAGTATGTGTTGAAATCAGAATGTGTGAGACCTCCTCCAACAGTGTTCTTTTTCAAAATTGTTTTGGCTATTCAGGGTCCCCTGTGATGTCATTTGGATTTTAGGATAGATTTTTCTATTTCCGCAAAAATGTTCTTGGGATTTTGATAGAGATTGTGCTTAATCTGTAGATCACTTTGAGCAATATTGTCATCTTACCATTATTACATCTTCCGGTCCATGAACAGGGTTGTCTTTCCATTTTTGTATCTTTTTTTTTAAACATTTTTTAAAAGATTTTTTTAATGTTTATTTATTTTTGAGACAGAGAGAGACAGAGCATGAATGGGGGAGGGTCAGAGAGAGAGGGAAACACAGAATCTGAAACAGGCTTCAGGCTCTGAGCTGTCAGTACAGAGCCTGACATGGGGCTCAAACTCACAGACTGTGAGATCATGACCTTAGCCGAAGTTGGACACTTAATTGACTGAGCCACCCAGGCGCCCCTTAAACATTTTTTTTTTTTTAAATAAGTAATCTCTGCACTTAATGTGGAGCTTGAACTCACAACCCTGAGATCAAGAGTTGCGTGCTTTACTGACTGAGCCAGTCAGGTGCCCTTGTCTCTAATTTCTTTTAGCAACGTTTTGTAGCTTTCTGTGTATAAGTCTTTTGCCTCCTTGGTTAAATTTATTCTTAAGTATTTTACTCTTTTTTTTCTTTTCTTTTTTTTTTTAAATTTTTTAATGTTTATTTATTTTTGAGATAGAGACAGAGCATGAACGGGGGAGGGTCAGAGACAGAGGGAGACACAGAATCCGAAACAGGCTCCAGGCTCTGAGCGGTCAGCACAGAGCCCGATGCAGGGCTCGAACTCACGGACCACGAGATCATGACCTGAGCCGAAGTCGGACGTCCAACCGACTGAGCCACCCAGGCGCCCCAGTATTTTACTCTTTTTAATGTCATTGTAAATAAAATTATTTTCTTAGTTTCTTGTTTGGAGTTTTTGTTGTTAGAGTATGGAGATCCAACTGATTTTTGTATTCCCCTTCTAACTTTTAAGACCTTGATCCACCATCGTTTTTTAAAACGTTTATTTATTTTTGAGAGAGAGAGTGTGTGCGTGAGCAGGGTAGAGGCAGAGAGAGACGGAGATAGAGGATGTGGATTCTGTGCTGGAGCAGAGAGACTGATGCAGGGCTTGAACTCATGAACCGTGAGATCATGACTTGAACTGAAGTCCCACGCTTTACCAACTGAGCTACCCAGGGGTCACTCTTTCTTATTTTCAGGTTGAGTGTTTTGAATAGCATTTGACTCTTGCTTTATGGTTGGAAAATCATCTTCTCTCCTGTGGATATTATTGTTTGGTCTGCTTTTCTTCAAAATTCTTTTTTTTTCATGTTTGTGTTTGATTGTATCTTCCATGAAAAGGACTTCCTTAAGGGTCTGATGATCTTTGGCTCTCTGTTCGCACTTAAGTGGAGGCTGTTTGTGGGTAGGGGGAGGGGCTGTTTGTGGGTGCAGATCAGGTTGCAGTGACCCTTGGCACCTCATCCTTCTAGGGTCAGTATTTGGGAGGTCTTTTTCCCCCTACTCGAGAAGTGTCATCCAGTGTCCCGCTTCAAAATTCTGTTGATGCATGTGAGGGTGTACTTGGCCACTTACGGTCTAGAAATAGGGCGGGTGGAAGGTCTTATGCCTTACCATGTAAAGAGTAGACCATCACTGAATTTCCCTATTTTTACTCTGTCCCTAGCTCCTGTCCTATGATGGCCTCATCTGCCCGATTTCAGACCTAGTTGGTTATTATTTTTTTTTTTTTCAGAGGAAAGACTTCTGGTTTCCCAGTAGTAGGGAAGCTAGATGTTTCACCACTTGTCCATATCCTCCCGACACAGACTTCCAATTGCGTCCCTTCTTTCCACCCTGATTCTGACATCCATGGCTTTGTTCGTTGACAGTTTGCACACGAGTTGACCAACACCACATCATTTTGGACATTTTGGCTTTGTATTATCTGGTGCGGCGAGCTTTCTCCCACCCTTCTGAATTTACTTGGCTATTCCTAGATGTTAATTGTTTTATAGGGATTTAAAAAAAAAATCACAGTCCTTCTACAGAGTTGTACAAACTTGTACATATTTTATAATAATTTAATTTGGTTTCTCAAATAATCCTGTTGGGATTCTAAGTGAATTCCTATTCATTCTTGCATCTCTGGTGCCTTATACAGGGCCTGGATCACGTTAAGCTTTCAAAAAGCATCTGTAGAATGGAAATAAAGCTCCGGTCCCAGTGCCTAAGCTCTCCCTATTACACCATCCCGTCTGATGTGTGCTCAGATTGCGGAGCCAGCTGGTAGCAGACCCAGAAGAACTCAGGTGTCATAAGTCACCACTCCATACTTTTTATACCGCACTTGTACCTGTAAAACAATTCTTAGCAGTTATACACGGTCCGGCATAAGGGCCATGCCAGTGTGAATGGAAGGTGATAAAGTCGCAGAAGTCAAAGTGTTTTAAAATCCCAAAGAAATATCTCTACCTGGGTCAATCTGTCCCACTCCTAGAATAAGCTCCCGTGTGGGAGGGCGAGACTGGCCAATGACCCCTCTGGTTAGAATAGGTACATTTATGGTGCGGCAGAGAGAATATTATCAACTTTATTTATGTTTTCCCATAGGAAGAGCCATATTTCAATGGCATGAATATGAGTGCAAAAGTAGGATGGTTTATCTGCCACGTCTGATCCGTGTGGAGTTTCAGTAATAAAGTTTATTAGTGCCCCTGATTTAATATGACACATTTCCAGTGCAAATTACTCTGAGATCATCGTGTTCATAAAATATGACAGAAATCTTTTAAGTGTGAACATAAGTTCTGAATTAATTTAATAACCCAGTCTGGAAAAAGGCATGTGGTTTAAAACATAACATTATGCACTGGGCTCTTACACTTCCCCTCCACCCACCCCCACTTCCCATGCCACTTTTGAGAAACCCTTCTTCATGTCTCGACTTATCTGGCCTCTTTGCAGCTCTTTGCAGAGCTCAAGGTTTTACCCTTTCAAGGAGGTTTGAAAAAGGATGCGTTAGTGTGACCAAAGCAAGAGGGTTCATCCTTCCGTACATGGGGGCTCTTCAGCACAGCTGGTTTTATTTCTTAATGGTTCCTGCCCCAAGGGAATGGACAGGGACTGATGTGAAAATGGTGCTTAGCCTCTAAGATTTACATCCTTTAATGGGCTGGGAGGTGGGTGGGAGAGCAAGCATGGCATAGACATTACATTGGGGAGCCACCATTGCAGGGTGCATGAACACAAACCCCCGCCATCTTTCCAGATGGGAAAAAAATTACAGCCGCAGGATACATGCCCCAACTCTCAAATGCACATAAAATCACTGTACAAGTTGTGAAATATGAGTCATGGTTCTAGTTATCTTTTTTAAAGTTTATTTAATTACCTTGGACAGAGAGAGACAGGGAGAGAGAGAGCAGCAGCATGCACAGGGAAGGGGCAGAGAGAGAGGGAGAGAGAGAATCCCAAGCAGGCTCTGAGCTGTCAGCACAGAGCCCAACCTGGGGTTCGATCTCACAGACCATGAGATCATGACCTGAGCTGAAGTCAAGAGTTGGACACTTAATCCACTGAGCCACCCAGGTGCCCCTATGGCTCTGTTTATCTTGTGGCAGAGTAAAAAACCAAACGAACAAACAAAATTTTCATCAAGATAGAAAATAGAAATGAAGATAAACTATGCATTCTTTGTTATAACTTGACCAATGTTTGGCCTTCCATCTTGTGCAAGGACCTATGACCGCCATGCCAAAGAAATCGGTAACCCATACTCCCCATTTCTGCTTAAATATTTTAGGGCTTGGGATGGACTCCTTGCTCATCAACTAACTCACTTCCTGGGTAATCGTACTTTTTTCTTGGACCTCAGGGTCCCCCTTTGTCCTCTCCAAATAGGCTGAGACACAAGACCAGAGGAAGAAATCCTGAGTGCTCCCTAGACATGCCCTGGTGTGGTCCTCTGGTTTGTTTCCTGTTTTGGCATCTGAGCAGAGACGGGAAGGGCCACTTGAGTGCCGGTGATCAGGCCTCTCTCCTGACTGTGGTGCTTCCCGCACTGAAACAGAGGAACATGCTCCAAGTGGATTAGCATCACAGAGGTGGCTGCCCACAGCTCAGAAGAGATGCTTTCCCACAGTCTTCATTTTGCCCAACGGGCTCCATGGAAAGTAGATATCATTTCTATTTCAGGTTTTCCTCATCACCTCTAGACATTGCCAACAGCAAGAGTTCTAAGTGGGTTGAGCAAGAGATCTCACACCATTGCTTCTAGGCAGAAGCTGAAGGAATGACAGTAGCATCCCTTTCAACAGCGGGAGGTGTTGGAGGGACTTTCCTGGCTGAGGAAACCACACTCCATCTACTTACACATCTGAAGGGACTGTGGTGCTGAGCCTCTTCCTCCTCTGTCCCTTGGTCCATGTGGATCCCCTGCTTGGATGCCTTCTGCCTATTTCTGAAGCTTTCCCCTTCTTCAGAGCACCCCTGGAGTCTCACCTCCTTTATAAACTTGCCCTGAAAAAACAGCCAACAGTGATGCCTTTCATTGGTCTCCTATTGCAGTTATTACTTAAAATATACATTTGGCACTCAGTGATATGCCAGTTAGCTCTTATACTGTGTATTGTCTTGTGTTCTCTAATTATTTCCTGTGGGTAAGCCTTGTCTGAGCAGCCAGGCTATAAACGCCAACCTCCATCCAGGGGCTCGCGGTGCTGGAGAGGGAGTGAATTCATGGGAGAAAATCAGAGTCTGGTTATGGGATGAGAGTGGGGGCTGGGGAAGGGCCAGCCTTTCTGAGGAATGGGATGCACCCTCAGCTGGGGAGGGGCTGAGGAGCCTGGGAACAAGGAAGTGCTCTCTTCTGTTTGCCACACACTCCCTGCACCCTCCACACCAGAGAGAAGCTGACTAGCCCACATCCCCATCTGTTCTCAAGACCTCAAGCCTCTGTACTTTTCTCCTTGCTTTTCTCTCCGGCTACAGCACTTGGATCCCCCATTTCCTTCATGTCTAAAATCCAAATCCTTCAAAAACGCAGCTCTAAGGGCATCTTTTCCCTTACACAAAAAGCTCCGTAAAGTTGCTCCATGAATATTTCTCAAAATTCAATTAAATGCCAGGCAATGTTCAAGGAACTAGAGAGGCAGAGAGGAGTGAGATATAATCTCTACCCTCAGGAACTTTGGAAACCGTGGGTAAGACAGACACGGAAACAGTGACAATACATCGGGACAAGCACGATAGTGGAAATGAGTGCAGGGAGCTGAGGTGGTTCAGAGAGGGGGTAGTTGACTCTTTCTTGAGCAAATGGGGGTGGGGGCTGGTCAGGGAAGACCTCACCGAGGAAGTGGTCAATGGTTAGGTCTGAAGAACCGCCCAGGTTCCTCGGGTGGATGGCTATGTGGGGAGGAGAAAGACTTCCCCGGGGTGGGAGGCACTCATCCTACATGCAGCAGGAGGCAGCAGGAGGCTGGGAGGGCTATCATGTGTGGTCTTGGGTTGCTGTAGCATTGGGGATGGGGAAAAAGGGTGAGCAAGGTGGAGATGAGTCTGGAGAAGCCGACAGCAGCTGGAGCACAAGAGGTATTCTACCACTAAGCATGGGTTCTATAGTTGTAGGAGATGGGGAGAATTTTGAGGGCTTAAGGAGAATTATGTCCGAAGGGTCGTAGGAAAACCATAAGGGAGCAGTGACACACAAGACAAGAGAGGGAAGAATTTCAAAAAGGTGTGGTGTGTCAACAGTGAACATTCAAAAGAGGTCGGGTGACCCGAGGAAAGAGTCCCATCAGTGGGTGTGACAGTGAGGAGATTTATGATGTCTTTAGTGGGAGCAGTTTTCACTGACAGGTGGGGGCACAGGCAGCCCGAGGTGGACGGAAGGGTGGTTGGGGGTGGGGCCGGGAGGACACATGGGAAAACCAACTTGGCCAGGAAAGGGAGGAGAGCTATGGGGTGGTAGCTAGAGAGCATCATGGTCCTGGGAAGATTTTGTGGGCTGGATCTATATCTGTTCTACCTCTGGAGGTCATGTGCTGCCCCCCAGTACCTATCACGGTATCAGACACATAGTAGACATTCCCTAATGGTGTGAAGAATGACCAAATGCATGATGCACATTTCCTGGAAGAGGCTGAAGCAACATCACAGGTTTGCTCACCAAGGATTCTTCACCGTCTAGGGGCGTTCTGGGAAGCAGTTGAAGTCATGAGCTCTGTTCCCGATCACATGCCTTCCTGAAGCACGGAAGGCAGACGGCCAGGGTGTCAACACCTCAGGTCACACCACATAATGCAAAGCCTAATTTGACTTTCAGGCTGATGTCAACATTTTGTTACCTTGCTGAGAAGCCCAGCTTGAAGACTACATTAATTTCCATTTGCCTGTGTTCAGACCATGCATTACAGATACAGCCTCAGATCAGACACTGAGGTAGGCATGTCCTGGCTGGAAGAACCCGCCTTCCTGTGTGCAGGGGACTGTTCCTCCAGCTCACCTGGTTGGGTAAACCCATTTAGGGCCAGGGAGCCAGCCATGAAAGGAAGATCCTCCTACCCTCCTTTCTCCCTCCATAAGGTGATGGCATTGTGATGCAGACAGTGTGGCTATGGGCTCCCCAGTTTAAAGACTGCCCCTTCTCAAAGTTAAAATCATTTTCCACATAAAGTTGGACCCATATCCCTAGACCAGCATGTGGGGATCAGGATTCCTGCAGAGTTAGTCACAGGAAGAGCTCGCTGGGTTCAGTCCCTGGGACACCACCCCGGGTCCAGATACGTGGACAAGCCCTCCTGAGAAGGTGTGCGTGTGTCTAATGCCTTGGCTTCCCACCTGTGAACTTCGTGTGGACATGGGTGACGGGAAGATGCGGAGTTAGGAGGTGTTCTGAAGTGTGCTGTCTCTCACACCTGCTCCTGTCCCCAGCATCCCAGCCTTGGTCTTGATGGCTGTTCTCCTTCTCCCTGTCCCTCAAACACTGTCCTCACAGCCTTGTCTCTTCTCCCCCTGTCCTTCAGCACCAGCAGCATGGACAGCTTCTTCCTTTGTGCCTCCTGTTCTAACTTTATTATTTTTATTCCATCTTTTTTTTTTTTTTTTTTTTTTCATGCATCTGCCTCTATCCCTAAGCTGTGAGTTCCTTCCAGAGAGGCTCTGTGTCCAACACAGTGCTTGGGGCCCAGCGGGCTCACTGAATAGATGGACAGATTTATAAATAATCTTGTTTCCATTCTTTAAGTCCCACCTCACTTTCTGTTGCCTCTGGCCCGATTTCTTCCAGACCAATGAGCTCTCAATTCTTAGCCTTTATTCAACACACATTTATTGAGCACCTAATATAGTATTTGGTGCTATGAATAAATTTGACTAGGTTTCTGTCCTCAAGAAATTTTATGAATAGTGGAGAATATAGGTAGGCGAATCAACAATTAAGTAAGATAGATGCTGTTACAGAAAAACAGTCGCAGAATAATAAAGGCCGTTTTTATTAACCTTTGAAAATTTATTTTAGTGAAGGTTTTATCACGTTGGTGCTAGAATAAAATTTTAATGGAGCTGAATATAAACCCCTGAATTTGCTATTCTGTTGCATCATAGATTAAACATATTTTTTTGAAATTACAAAATAATGTGCTCATTATAGAAATTCAGAAAAACATAAAAGTATAAAGGAGAAATAAAATTATTAACCTATACTAGAGATAACTACCGTTAACCTTTTGGTGTATGCTCTTCTAGCCTATTTGTCATCTATCTACAAGTGTCTTTTTTTTTTTTTTCCTGGAAAAAACAAAACATTAAATTGGCATCCTGAGAGCTTAATTCTTTTTTCCTCTTTTATTTTGAATACTTTATCATCATATATTATGAAAAATATGATTACCAGTGACTTATAATATGACTGTACCACGATTAAAATGAAAACTAATCATAATTGCTTTGGATTTAGACTGTTTCCAATTTTTCTCTGTTATAATTAACGGGAAAATCTCTGTACAAAGTCGTGTGTTATTTGCTTATTTTTTGTTTTTCCTTTTGGGGTATTCATCTTTTCTTATTGATTTTTTAAAGCCCCTTTACATATTAAGAGCATCCATCTTCTGACATAGGTACTAAAAGTATATTTCTTGTGTGTGTTTTGTCTTTAAATTTGCTTAGTATCAGAACTCGAAAGCCATATCTTTGAGGGTTTTATTCTCATCTTAAAAACTAGGAAACGAAAACCAAAATATGTAAGTGATTCTCCAATGGCCCAAAGGGTCGGAAGCAGAGCGTGCCTAGAAATGAGGGCTCCGGGCTCTCAATGTTTCCTTCGGGGATGATCTAATGATTGTGTATCGCTGTTCTTTGCTTTCCAAGGTTGTCATTTGTGTTGGTTTGGCCTTCCTACATGGAGGGCGGGGGCTGTTTCTTACACCTGTTCTCTACCCCATCTGGTTCCCGCCCAACTCACTTCCCCTGTTTCTTGCACATTACTTAGCTCACTGCTGGGAGTCTGGGAGTTGTTTAACACATACTTTGTTCGTTGATACATTGGTTTTTAAGGAGTTACCAATAATAATACAAAATATCTCATGGGATGCTCACAACAGCTCTGTGGAGAAGGCAAGTCCCACATCATCAGCCCTGTTTTATAGATGAGGAAGTGGAGGGTCAGGTTATTTAAGGGTGTTCAAGCGAGGCCACGGCAGAATCAGAACTGTGGTAAAGTTCTTTTGACTTCAGACTCTTGGTCCCGTCTGCTATAGCAAGCTCTTTCTCCCATAGGCTCCCTTGCTCCTGCCCTACAATGCCTTCCTGGGACAAAAGGGTGACTGTTGATTTTGATGCTTGGGTGGGTTGAAGAGCTGGAACCCCGAGGCCTTCTGCTCACCCTTTTCATACAGGGAACCAGGATCATGGAGCTGGGTCTTGACTCAGTTTCTGGATTAGAAAATCTGAAACCCATGGAGAGGAGCCAATTTCATGATGTCGAACCATCCAGTTAAACTCAGCCTGAGTTTGCTTTCTTTTTCCCTCCATTTTTATTTTATTTTATTTTATTTTATTTTATTTTATTTTTGTTTCGAAGTTTATTTACTTATTTTGAGAGAGAGTGCAAGCGAGCATGAGCGGGGGAAAGGCAGAGAGAAAGAATCCCAAGCAGGCTGTGCCCTGAGCCTGACTTGGGGAGCTGAAATCAAGAGTTGGTTGCCTAACCGACTGAGCCACCCAGGCGCCCCTCCCTCCCCCATTTTTAAAATTGAGGTAAAATTCATATACCATGACATCAATCTTTTAAAAACTCCCAATTCTACAGCATTTAGGAATTCACAGTATTGTGCAATTACCACTTCTATCTAATTCCAAAACGTTTTCATCACTCCCAAATAAAACCTGTATATATCTCCTTTCTGACTCTATGGATTTACTTCTTCTGGATTTTTCATATACGTGAAGTCACACAGTATGTGACTTCGTGTTGGGCTTCATTCATTTAGCACAATGTTTTCAAATTATCCGTGTTGTAGTATGTGTCAGTATTTTATTCCTTTTTATGCCTGAATAATATTCCATTGTATGGATATACCACAATTTATTCATCCATTTGTCTGTTGATGGCCATTTGGATGGTTGCCGCTCAGCCTGGGTTTTGAGGGCAAGAGCCCCTAGAGCCAGAATCACTCTGGTTGCTCGAAAAATCAACCTTATCTGGCTCCTATCCCAGTCTCTATTTGAAAAGACTTTTCTCTAGGTGAGAAGGAAGAACTCCCCTTGGCTCTTAACCCGGGCTAGGTGGAGATTCTGAGAGCTCAGCTGAGGAGCAGAGGTGTGAATGCAGTGAGCGGGCTCCCCTGTTGGGAATTCCTAGGTCCCTGGTGTGGATGGCTGTGACATGGTGGAGGCTGTGGGCTCCATCTGCATCCACGGCCGCTCTTCTGATCCCCGGGAGGCAGGACAGAAGCCACCCACTCTCCCTGTTGCCTCCACCTCGTTAACAGCTTCAATTAGCCCATGAGCTGCAGATGCTTCATCAGCTGCCTGGATCAGCAGCAAAATTAAGCCGTCACGTTTATGAACTGCCCGGCGAGTTCTGGGAGGAACTGCATATTTTACATTTAATAACTTGCCTCTCGTTGTTATTTATAATGTTAATAATGATTGGGGGGGTGCTCTGGGAGAGTGCAGGAAAGAGAGGGAGAGATCGAGAGAGAGAGAAAGGGACTTTGACACAGAGATGGCAGGACATGACATGGGGCTGAGGGATGACTGCTCTCAGCCCTATTATCCTGCCCCTGCCCACCCACCTAACAGGTGTGAAGGGCACCGCCCCCCCCCAGTCAATCCCCACCCCAGGCAGCATGGCTTTTTTGGGCTGGGGTTCTTTCTCTGGGGGCCGGATGGCCAGGAGCCAGAGAGGAGTCCCGCATGTGTCGGGCAGTTTCTCTGGGCCTGCTGTCACTGTCTCCACGCTTTGAAGTGGCATGTGGGCTCCCGGGGCATTTGGTGGGCTCTAGGAGGGCCCGTTCACACAGTAGGCTCCTCCTCCTTCCCACCTCAGACGTGCCTCCCTAGCATTTCCTATGGCCTGTCCGTGGGTGGAATGGGTGCCAGGTTGGGGGAAGGAACCAGTGGTTTTGCCCCCAGGAAATGTTTTATAGGGCACCTGTGTTGCTGGAAAGTCCCTTAGCGTCTTTCCAAATGAGTGTTTTAGTGACTCCTCGTTCTGGATAGGAGAAAAAGAAGTTCAGAGGGGCCAGGTGACCTTCCCGGGTGACCGGCTGGTGAGCTATAGCACGGGGGTGGGGGCATAGCACTCCCACTTCAGGGTGGGATGGTGGGGAAGCTTGGCCTCTTAGATCTGCCCAGCCTGGGCTCCGTTCCCAGCCCTGTCTCTGACTGTGTGACCCTGGGCAAATTATTTTGCTTCTCTGAGTCTCGGGATGCTCCTCTGGATCACTGGGCAAATCAGAGTCTCCATCTCACAGGATTGGCTGGGTGATGTACCCAAGGTCATGCTTGTGAAAGATTTTGTGCACTACGAGCTGTCATACATATCATAATTATTGATGGCTTTCTACCGAGAAGTCCGCTCTGGCACGTGGCGTTGTTGGGTAGACTCTAGAGAAGGGGTTTGTGACTTTTTTGGGAAAGGGCTGGTTAGTAATGATTTTAGGCTTGGCGCGCCTCACGGTCTCTGTCAGAAAGACTCACCTGTGCAGGTGTAGCTGAAGGCAGCCACTGACGGTACACAATTGAGTGGGTGTGGCTATGTTCTAACGAAACTTTATTTACAAACACAGGTTGTGGCTGGGTTTGTCCTGCAGGTCGAAACTTGTCAACTCCTGCCTCAAAGCGGCATGTTCCCAGGGTTAAGAGCACTGAATTTAAGTACGGAGGGCTGTCTGGGAGGAAAGTCCCCCGAGACACATCCACAGAACCACAGTCTGGTTGTTTCACAAGGACATTTTTTTTTTTTTTTTTTTTACCTGCAGATTTTCCCTAACAAGAATATAGTGTTAAAAGCTCAATGAGCCATGGCCTCCTGTGGGCACCCCCAAAGGGAATTGCACTGGCCTGGTCTCTACACCTCCCAGAGCTTGGCTCAGCCTATGCGTCCAGAAAGGGAAATAATTGTATCCACCTTAGCTGCCTTTTGCACCAAAGATTTTGTGGCTGAAAAGACTGTCCTACATTCCTCCATAGCTGGCTCTTGCTGAAAGTTCCCATTGCTGTTGTCCTGGAGGGTAGGGGGCAGGAGGGGAAGGCAAAGGGCAAGGAAGAATCCAGAAAATGCTAGCAATGGGGCGGAATGGCAGCCAATTGCTCTCTGCGCTTTGTGTCACCCAGACACCAGATCTAATCTTCTTCACCTTACAAGGTGGATTATGATAGCCATCTTACAGGTGAAGTAGCAGAGATCCAGACAGGTTAGTTACTGCCCACGGGGGTGGGAAGGGGGAGGTCCAGATTCAGCGTCGTTCCATCTGATTCCCAAGCTTGTCATCTTCCCGCCACGCCTCACTGCAAGGCAGATTTATTGGGTCTGCAAAGCTCATCAGAAATGCATCCACTGGGTTGGTGCATACCCTCTTCCTTCGGGGCAAACATGGGATGTGGAGCGGTAGACTGGGGGACTGTGTGCACCGAAAACCAGGAATCTGAGTCTGAGCTCTGCCCCCAAATTGCCTTTTGACCTTGGGCAAGTCACAGATGCTTGCTGGGCCTCAGTTTTCTCATCTGTGCACTGAGGTAGTCTTGCCGGCACCTTCCAGCTCTGTGAGTCTCAGAGCTTTTCTGCAAATAGCCTGTGGTGGCCAATACATTCTGTTTCTCCCCGTCTGGCTGCTCGACAGAAGGGAGGGAGGGAGGAGGCAGCAGGAAAGCAAGGTCAATCAATTCTAGCCAAGACCAAAGCCTAAGAGATAGGGCGTGGCGTGCTGAAAGATGATGGCTGGCAAAAATCATTAGAAGCATCTTTCAACAATCTATATGCCGTTATCGATCTTGTTATAGATCATCTTCCATCCCTCCCCTACCTTTCTTTCTTTTTTTTTTTTCTTTCCCCAAGATCTTCTGGATCAATACAGCAAGTGCATTGAGACTGTAGCAACACATTTAAAACCTTATAAAAGGTTATTTAGTTGCTAACAGTGCAGTGGTTTCTGCAAAGCCTGCCAAAAGGTTACAGCTTTTTGGGGATCATAAATTACAGACGACAGGAAAAAAGTAAGTGCGGTTTTCTTTATTGTCTCGATGATGGATGGACTCCTGAACAGGGCAGAAAATACATCATATCACCTTTAATGGGTGTGCATTTCTGCAGCCATAACTCACAATTTTAAAATAGAAAATGGTGAAATATGGCGTTGTATATTCCACTTGTGACATATTTATGAGTCCTTGCCTTCTTATAAATACAGTGATTGCTATTTCAAAGCACCATGTCAGGTATGAGCTGAGCACAAACAGCTGGGCGGCTGAAAAATTATAGCCAGAGTGGACGTTTTCAAAAACTCTCTCTCGCAGCAGTAAATTTACAGTGTTTGCACTAACTGTTATTAAAACCAAATCCATATCTTGGCAACAGGAATCCATTGCTCAGTAACAGCTGGAGTGACAGTGTGCCCCGACAGCTGGGGTGAGCTCTGAACTTGGCCACGGCGCGCACATGGAGGAGAGAAGGTCGTGGGCCTCAGAGGGAGACCAGGGGCCTCTGTGGCTCCGGGGGCTCGGACCCAGGCTGGGGCCCCTCTGCGTCTGCCTCTGTCTCCTGTCTGACCACCGCATGCGGGCTTGTGCTTCCAGCTCTTTTCCTGGCCTGGCCAGAGAGCGTCTCCTGACAGTTTTCTGTCTAGATCTTTCAGCCACTTATCCCCACTCCCACCCAGCTCCCTCTCTCCACGCCGTGACTCATGCTAGTGTCTGGAGAGGAAAGCAACTGAACCGAAAACAGGACATACTCTGCACACAGGCCACAGAGGAAAGACGAAAGGCAGAGTCCAGTGAGGGGGGTGGATTGGACTGTGGGTAAAAAAGCCACAGCATATAAAAGGCCAGATGGTCCATGCAATAATAACAATTTTCAATTCAAGCAAAATTTATCCGGCCCCTATTATGAGCTGGGCATAATTTTAAAGGCTGGAAGTATAAACAGTGGAGAAGACATTTTCACTCTCAAGGAGCTTACAGTCTACAGACTGTCTGAAACTCAGCTAATAATACTACACCTTGCATATTTTTGTATTTTATGCTTCCCAAATTCTTTTCTTCTTTGCTATTTTATTTGGCTGCTTCGACAACTAAACAAAACCTACAACTGCATGGATTCAAACTCCAGATACTATGTTAAATAAAAGGAGACAGACACAAAAGAATACATGCCATAGGATTCCACTTCCATGAAGTTTCAAAACAGGCAAAACCGTGGGGCGCCCGGGTGGCTCAGTCGGTTGAGCGTCTGACTTCCGCTCAGGTCATGATCCAGCGGGTCGTGAGTTCGAGCCCTGCCTGGGGCTCTCTGCTGTCAGCTTGTCAACGCAGAGTATGCTGCAGATCCTCCGTCCCCCTCTGTCTGCCCCTCCCCCACTTGCGCTCTCTTAGAAATAATAAACATTAAAAAAATGCAGGCGAAACTGATCTATGGGGAAAGAAGCTGGAATAGTGCTTACCTTTGCCTGAGTGTGTGTGTGTGTGTGTGTGTGTGTGTGTGTGTGTAGACATAGCGGAAAGGAACACGGGAGTCCTGCAGTGTGCTAGAAATGAATGGTTCTATACCTTGATTTGAGTGGAGATTACACAGCGTATGCATAAGTAAAATCCATCACTGTAAGTTTAAGGTTAGTGCACTTTACAAACTTTGTATTTGTAATACCTCAACATTTCCCCCTGACCCTCACTCACAGTTGCACACAGCCAGGCATTGCTTTAGAGCCTTGCTTTATAGGTGGGGAGACTGAGGCAGAAGCTTGTCCAAGGGCACACAGTCGGTTTCACTGTCCAGTTCCACTGTCAAGCCAGTACCTTTTATTTCGATGACATTCTCATGTTATAGGTGAACTTCTCAGACTGGGCCTGCTCACCAGAGTGGTTCTCAGCCCCTTTCTGGTAGCACAAAATTCCCCCCCCCCCCCCCCCCGCCTTGCCAACACACCATCACTGGGAACCTGGATGTACCGAGCCCAGAGGTTCTGCTCTGTGCACAGTGGGGATGAGTAGGGCACCTGCTTCTCCTGAAACCACAGTGGCCCTTAGTCTCTGCTGTGAACTTGAGATCTCTAGAGAATGAGGTCTAAAAAATCCATGGTCGAGTGATTCCCAGCTCTGGCTTTGGCAATCTCTTCTGAACATTCACATTAATATGAAGGAGTGGGTGTAAAATTCACAGAAAGATTTGGGACTACTTTTATGTGCTTATTCATTCATTCTTTCTCTCCCCATTTGCTGAGATCCTTCTATTTGCTGGAAGGACTTATTTGCTCCAGTTCTGCAGGAGGCTGGGGCTTGAAGGTGGCCATGATGTGGCCCCTGTTTTCAGATTAGTGGCGCGGGCACTCTGTCCACGCTGGCAGCTACGACAGACGAGTTCTGCTGGCAGGTGGCAGAAAAGGACTTCATGGGTGGGGTGATGATGACACTGGATCTTGAAGGTCAAGTAAAAATTCACCAGAGACAGTACTGAGGGGAAGGGAACAGGAGAAACACAGTCCAGGGTGCCAGGAGCATGGTTTGTGAGGGAAGGGTGGCCTGGAAAAGGTAAGGTGGGGTCATCTTTTGGGAGATGCTGTCACCCTAAGGAGTAGGTTCCACTCTGTCAGTGAAAGAAGTCCTAGAAAGTTTTGCATGGGCTGGACATAGTCGGATCTGTGTTGAGCCAGCTGCCTCTGCAGTGTGTGGGAGTGAGGGACAGTGGTGATGGGCAAAGAGCTGCCCCCGCGAGGGACTTTTGAGTGGGAGGCACATTGGGGCATGGTGATCTCAGAGGAGGCTGTGAACCCTAAGATCGTACCCGCAACCAAATAATAATCAAACAACCGCTATTCAAAGAGGTTGGGAACTCTTGAGAGGTCCAATGCAGTGTTCCTACTCATACTTCTTTTTTTTTCAGGGATGGGGCGCTCGTTTATTTGGTGTGTGTAAGGAGATCAAACAACGTAGATTAGAATAAGTTTGAGATGCGCTGAAGGCCAACTTCGGCCTTGGTATTTGGCGCAAATCTGATATTTTGCTTCAGCTTTGGGCTTGGCCTTTGGAAGGCCAGATAGTCGATGCCGACTTCAACATCATTTCCGGCATCCCCGAACCTGTGTGTGATCCACGGTGGTGGGATTGCATCGAATCCGATCACAGAGATGGCGGTGATCTGCACAAAACATGGCATTCACATTTATTAATAGCTAAACATCCATTTTGAAATAGAGGCAAGCCCTCTAGATGTAACTTGGAGCGGGAATCCCTGTTGTGGTTTATATGTTGAAAATGTTATCAATCAGCTGAAGTACAAATGTGCATTTATTATCGTAAGAGTGATGTGCTATGGAACCACGAGAATGAAAGCCGTTAACTCTAAGCGCACATTTATGAACTTTGGAATTGTTAAATAAATAGGGGGATAGCTGACAATATGAATGGTGGGAAACATTATGCTGGCTAGACAACTTTGGGAAGAAAACATTATATCCCTACATCCTTTTCAGGAACCAACAATTTGATGAAAACCTGAAAGATAACAAGACCAAAAAAGTAGAATAATGCTATGACCTGAATGTTTGTATTCCCCGACTTTGAGACCCTCAGCCCCGATGTGATGGTATTTACAGGTTAGGTCTTTGGGGGTCCCTAGGGTCATGAGGGTTGGGCCCCATGTTGGCATGACTACCCTTGTAAGAGACCAGCAACCCAGCTCTCTCCTTCTGCTGAGTGAGGACACAGCAAGAAGGCATTTTCTGCAAGCCAGGAAGAGGGACTTACAAGACGTGGAATCTTCTGGCATCTTGCTCTTGGACTTCCAGTCTCCAGAACGTGAGAAAGAAACGTTTGTTGTTTAAGTCTAGGGTAATTTGTGATAGCAGTTGATGAAGATAATTAGATTGTCATTAAGTCTCATTTTTCAGAATTATTTGTTGTAATAACATTCATGACATTAAACAAAACAATCTTTCAGAGCGGGTTTTAACTTTGAAATGTTTACTTCTATTTAGGCCACGAGTCTTTCAAGAAAAAGCCTCATCTGAGAAGGCTTCACATCTTGTGAGGATGAACAAAAGACAGGATGTCAACTTTACCACCTTAGCGTTTCAAAAAGGAGGAAACGCTCCAGAATCACATACAGCATCTACGATAAATGATCCTTGACTCAGACATGACAGAGAATATGAGAACAAAGAAAAAGAGAAAAATCAGACACTCCCTTCAGACTATGCTGCTTCTCTCCTACCTTGGTTGAAAGTGACCATCTCCGCGACATGAATGGCCAGTGATGGGGCAGTGGGCATCCCTCTGAGCTGATGGTCCAGAAGAAGGGTTTCTGTATGCAATGACTCTGGTTTAATAATTTTTTTTTTTAATTAAGTAGTCTCCATGCCCAGCGCCGAGCCCAATGTGGTGCCCAAACTCATGACCTGGAGATCAAGACCTGAGCTGAGGTCAAGAGTCAGGCGCTTAACTGTCTGAGCTACCCAGGCGCCCCAAAATTGTGATAAAGTTTTAATAGAAAATTATGTATAGGGTTTGGCCTCCTTTTTGACTGAATTTTAACCCTTGCCCTTCAGAATTCAGGTGGAACGTATCTCTAAACATAATGCACCTCTACTGGCTGGCTTAGTCGGTGGAGCATGAGACTCTTGATCTCGGGGTTGTGAGTTCGAGCCCCACATTGAGTGTAGAGACTACTTAACAATAAAATCTTAAAAAATATAATGCGCCTCTAGATATAAATTGAAAACCTTTTCTTCCCCAACCCTTAGTCTCTTTCTCGTAAGTAACCGGTGAATCTAGCATATTTTCTATCAGACTCGTGACAGGTAGCTATAAACTCTTTATTTTTTTGCCACAATGGGAATGTACCATAGTTACTACTGTCCAATAATTTTCTGTTTATCACTTAGTAATTTAATCCAAACATCTTTCCACAAGACTGCATGTAGCTCTATTTCATGTTTTGTAATGACTGCCTATATCCTAATAAATGGACATGGCATTATTTATTTAGCCGGCCTCCAGTTAAAGAACGTTTAGGCTAGTCCCAATTTGTATCCATTTTAAGGAGTGCAGCAATAAACATTTTTGTACAGTATTCTGTAAGTATGAATTATTTCCTTTATATATATATACTGTATGTGTGTGTATATATGTATACATGTATATAATTTTTGGTCTGTCTCGCCATATTGTCTTCTAGAAATATTGTATCAATTAATATTTCCACCCACAGTGTTTATATATAAGAAGCCTGTTTCCCTCACCAACACTGAACATCATCTCTCTTTTGAATCTCTGCCAGCGTGTTATGTGAAAAATGGTCTCTTGATATTTTAATATGCATCTTTTATTATTAGCGAGCTTGAGCATCTTTCTGGATGTTTTTGCATTGATCACTTTTCATCACGGAGGAAATGATGTCATCCTAAGTGAAGGAGAAAACACCCAGCTATGGGCGTGATAGTCTAGCTTTAGATGCTTCTCCAGAGACGAGATATGTGATGTTTACTTTGTCCTGCTCTTTACAGCAGGGAGACCACTCTCGGTTCCTAATTTCAGCTAATCCTGACCGTCTCCCTGCGAAGGATTTACGGTTATATGAATGTTTTCAGGTGTGAGAAGATGGAGTTCTGAATAGGTCAACTGACTGGCCGAAAGACATTATGGCTAGAAAAGTAGATCTGGGACTTGACAGATTTTCTAAATTTCAATCAATCTTCATTCCATTCGACCCCACTGTGTCTGCTACTGACCAATTCAAATCTAGAGTCTTGGGCTAACAGTTCTTTTTCTTCCTTTTCTCCTTTTTTAAGGAGACTCCACACCCGGCACGGAGAGCCCAAAGCAGGGCTGGAACTCACAGCCCTGAGATCAAGACCTGAGCTGAGATCAAGGGTTGGACACTTAATGGGCTGAGCCCCCCAGGTGCCCGTGACAGTTCTTAAATAGTAACCACTATGCTTATTGAGCACAGCCTGTAAACACATTATCCACATTATCTCACTGAACGCTTGTAACAAGTATATAAAGGAAGAGCAAGGTGTCACCCACACGTACAGATGCGATGCTGACTGCGGTCACACAGGCAGCACTCAGCCGCAAGGACTCACCCGAGCCCACGCTGATGACGTTGTACCACACAGCTCCTCGTGCTGGCTGGCACCACGCCTGAAGAGACAGCCTTTCCGTGGATGCTAGTGAGTCCCCCAAACTGCAGGGCACTACATGAGACTGTGATGCTTATTCAAGGGAGACAAGACAAATCAGGCTGGGAATTAGGGCTGAGGGATGGGAAGTGTCCGCCTTCTGGGCAGGGCAGTTCTTAGTGCAGGATTGTCTCCTGCATTTCTGGAGGCTCGGCATCCCTGGTTCTTACTGTCTAAAGTCCAGGAGCACCCTCCAGGTGCTCTGACAAGCTGACTCCACTCCCTGAATTTCCAAATGGCCCTTGGGGGTGGGGGGTGGTGCTGCCCTGATTGAGAGCACTGGATGAGGGGACGCTTACTTGATGCTGGTATGCGTTTATGTTGGGCTGGTGTTGTGTCTGGTGTGACTGCAGTGTTTAGGCCAACCCCTGGCACAGGGCTGGGGTTTGAAGAATGTGCTGCACAGGTAATGTGGTATTTCTGGGCCTTCCTTTGAGACCGATCCTTGGTGACCCCTGGAGCTCCTGATGCAACCGCTGTCTGCAGGCAGTCAATAAATGTCAATACTTGTTCTTGACAGATGTCTGGGTGTCTGCCGTTGTGTGCTGGGCTCTAGCCCACGGCAACTACTTTTCCAGGCCCTGCTTTTTCTTCCTTTCGATCGCAGAGGCAGTGGCAGGCAGGGGAATCAGCAGCCCATAGTCGTCTTACTATCGGGAAGATTTTCAAAGGGTTGGAACCCAAGCTCTGCGGGTTGGCTCCTCGGAAAACCAGCCTGGCGCAGTTCTCCTGGCCATGGGAACAGGTCCACTTGGTTCAGAGCCCCTTGTGCCAAGCCCGTGGCCTGCCCAGGGCTGCTGTGTGAGTTCATGCTACGTCCAGGAAGAGCTGGGGGCCTCTTGGGCGCAATCAGCGGAGCTTCAGGAAACTCGGGGAGGAAAAGGCAATGAGTGGGCTACTTGGGGTTTGGCTCCTGGCCTGAACTGCCTCCAGCCGGCCGGCCATGCCCACCAAACTGGCTCTGCGGGCACACTTTTAAAAGTCGTGGTGGCAGCATAGAAGCAGCAGCAGCAATATTGAAAACATTGCTTGTCTCCGATCTGCCCGGTGGAGAAAGTTTGTTACAGGCAATCAGAACGTGTGAGCCGCGAAAGGTAGTTCTGAAAACAGGGTGTTCTTTATGGCAGCTGGCTTGGTAACACAAGGGAGGGTGTTCTTCTGAGTTTTCCTTCCTCATCTCTGTCAACAGCAGTCTCTTTCACCTTTGTTGTTGTTTAGGGCTAGACCGAGAACAAGAGAGCTCACCGTTACAATGCAATTCGTTTTTGCATTGATCCACACACCCCGTGTTATAAATACTGTGGAGGCCTCCCTCGTCCCAGCACAGGCTCCCACCCCAGGACGGTGGGCGGACATGGGAAGCGAGGGATCTCCTAATGGGCTCCTGGTGGTTTTACTTCCACTGCGGGGAGAAATCTGGGTAGAGGACTTTCTGGTCTGAGGTGCTTTTTAGTGGGCTCATCCTTGGGAAGCTCTGAGGTGCTCTGGGGAGAAGCGGGGGATTCATGGGGGCCTTCCCATCCCTTTCCTGTGGGTGCTGTGTGCTCACTGCTCATCTTCAGGGACATGCCTTCCAACTGGTATGCTCTGTGGCTTTGCAGGAGTCAGCCCAGGAGCAGAGTGGGTCCTTTGTTAAGTGCAGATCTTGGCCACTCTGGGGGCAGCATTTGCATCTACGGAGACAAATTACAAAGGACGGCAGGGTTGCATCCTTTATGCTGATTCCACTTGCTCTCCATTAACTTTGTATTGGTCTTAATGCCAACCAGGGCGCAGCCAAAATGGATAAGGCTCCTGACGCGGTTAAGCCTTATTGACTTGGGCGGCTGGGAGGCTCAGTCGGTTGAACGTCCAACTTCGGCTCAGGTCATGATCTCGCAGTTCGTGGGTGCAAACCCCACATCACGCTTGCCGCTCTCAGCATGGAGCCCGCTTTGGATCCCCTGTCTCCCTCTCTCTCTGCCCCTCCCCCACTCGCGTGCATGCTCTCTCTCAAAAATAAATACACATCGAAAAGCCCCCACAAGAAACCAGAGTGGCTCAGAGGGCTGACTGAAGGACACCCATATAACGCAGCATGTTACGGATGCATGGGCATCTCTGTAAAAATCCACAGACGTTCAGCATGGAAGCAGCCAGACTTGGGATCCCATGTTCTTTAGTTGGCTTTCTTGGATCTCATTGCTCTCTGGCTCCAAGGCTTCTTGAGAAGTAGTGATTGCAAATTTCAGGCGTTGCCACGGAGCAAGGTATGGTTTATAGCGTGGACGGTGGTGGGGTGGAAAGGGCTTGGGGTCTGGACTCCACCAACCTGAGGCCAGTAATGGGAGGCCACCACTTAGTACCTCTGCAAATGGCCCGAGTTTTGATTTCCTTGTCTCTAAAAGGGGGATAATGTTACCTTACCTGAAATGATTGTCCGGAGAATCAAGAGAGACATTTGAAAAGCCCTTGGAACCTGTCAAAATGCTCTCCAAGTGTTGTCTTTATTATCCTCTGCTCTTAGAAGATGAACTTTAAAAGTTTCTTTCGACGGTGAATTCTGTGATGTTAAACTCTTCCTGGGACAAAGCTCTCCCTCCTTTTTTCCCCCGAGACACCACAAACTCAAGAGTGCATGGAGTCCAGGTGTGCCCCTGTGAGCTGACGCTCTGTCCTTTTTTTGATCTGGTGCAATTTTACATCGTCTCTCTCTCTCTCTCCCCTTAATTTTTGTTTTAAGTTGAACCAAAGAGATCCTTAAAGCAACAGTGGCTCTGGAAGAGCAGTACGGTGGCGTTCTCGCCAAAGCCGCGGTATCAGACATGAAGTCAGCAGCCCAGCAGCTGTCTGGCGAGGCCGCTGGAAGGGGGGCCACCTGGGTTTGGTGCCTTCTTGATGAGGTGTTTCTGCAGGAATGACTTATATACGCAAGGCGAAAGAATTGAGTGTTGAGTTTGGCTAATGCCCACTAGAGAGCTGTCATTACATCAAGGTTAGTTCATGACTCAAAAGATGTCTTGAATATCAATTGTTTCTTCTTTCTGTGAGGTGTAGGCGTATTTTATCAGTCTTGCCAGGAAAGGGGGTAGCGCTGAGGCTTTGACAGATAGATGGAAGCATCGGGACATAGTACAAAGAGTACTGGCCTTGGAGTCTTAAAACCTAGGTAGACTTGGCACAACACTAACTACCTGTGTGACTTTGTGGAAATCACTTAACCTCTCTGGTCCACAGGACACATACACATATATGGAATATAATAATGTTTGGGGACAGTTACATGTATCACAATGTACAGTAATCACCTTTGTAAACAATGAATATTAAAAAAATTGATGTGTAACATACATTCAGAAAACTGCCCAAATCGTAAGTATAGAACTTGATGAATTATCCCAGAGTGAACTCACTCATGTAACTGCCACCCAGACGAAGAACTGTAATATCACCGGAACCCCAGGATCCCCTCTTCGCCCGGCTCCCTGCCACTCCCCAGCCCTCCTTCTCCAAAAGGACCGTGATCCGATCTCTTAACACCATAGAATAGTTTTGCCTGTTTTTG
The DNA here is from genome assembly GCF_018350155.1 of Leopardus geoffroyi. Taxonomy (NCBI): domain Eukaryota; kingdom Metazoa; phylum Chordata; class Mammalia; order Carnivora; family Felidae; genus Leopardus; species Leopardus geoffroyi. The sequence goes on from NC_059327.1 coordinate 44,698,612, forward strand.
GAATTTATAAAACGAAATCAGACAATGTGTACTTTTTTTGGTGTCTGTCTTCTTTTGTTTGTTAGATTTATCGGTTTTGCCTCAGGTAGCAGTAGTTTATTTATTTGTATTGCCACATACTATCTCATGGTATGATTACAGACCAGCGGATCCATGCTGCTGTAGATGGCGATTTGGGTGGCTTCTCGTTTTTTGGCCCTTTCACCTGGTGTTATGCTGCCGGTATTTCTGTTCCGCATATATCTAATGCCAAGTCCTATAGAAAAAAGTATACGGCTCTGCTGCAGGGGCGCCTGGGGGGCTCAGTCGGTTAAGCAGCCCCGACTCTTGATTTCGGCTCAGGTCATGGTCTCACGGTTGTGGGTTCGAGCCCCGCCTCCGGTTCTGCGCTGATAGCGTGGAGCCTGCTTGGGGTTCTATCTCTCCTTCTGTCTCTGCCTCTCTCCAACTTGCACTCTCTCCCAAAATAAATAAATAAATGTTAAAAAAAAAAAGCATTAAAAAAAGAGAAAGTCTATGATTCTGCTTTAATGATCTTGTCGTGCAGGTTTACAAAATGGGCGTGTTAATTTCCACTCCCACTTAGCGGTATGTGAGCGGGTCCCCCCCTCCCCGCCATTTCCATTTCGTTTTGCCATTCTGAGGAAGCACTGCGTTGTCCCATTGTGTTTTCCGTTAGCATTTCCCTGGTGGCTGCTGAGGTTAAGCCCATTTGCGTACATTCACAAGCCATTTGAAAATCCTCTTTTGTGAAGTGCTTGTTTAAGTCCTTTGGCCATTTTCAATTGCCTTCAAAGAAATTTGTAAGAGTTCTTATTATATTTTAATTGCAATGTATTTGGGTGTATTTACCGCCCATAACCTTGTCCTATTCTGTGGCTTGCCTTTTCACCCTCTTTGTATTATATTATCACGAACAGACGTTTTTAATTTTGACATAGTTTCATATGTCAACATTTTCTCTTATTGTTAGCGCCTTGATTTCTGTTGTACTGATGAAATCTTTGGGGTGTGAGACCAGCAGCCTGGGGAAGACTCGTGGTAGCAGCCTGCCTGCCAGGACAGTCCCAAGTTCAGTTCAGTCCCAAGATGCTCGTGGAACATCCCTGAGCTTGTGGTAAAACAGGTTCAGGCTGATTTGAAGAACCTGCTGGCAGATCAAGGCTCCTGACTGAAATCAGGGGCTCACTTAAGGGTACCCGGGGCTTATGATTTCCGGGGACCACGTTATTTCTTCACCTGATTATGGGAAGAGACAGCGTTACTTGGCACTTTCCTGAAGACTGTGTTTTTAGAACCTTTGTGGAAAAAGAAATCTCTGAATAGGCTTATAGTCCTTGGTCTGGGAATCAGACAGGAGTTTCTTGTTGGCCCAGACTCCCTTGTCGGGGAACCTACTGTCCTCCCAAGGCCTTGCTGAGTAAGCAGGGCCCGTGTGACCCTGCTTCCCTTGTCACAGCCGACTGGGCCAGATGTTGATATGGGAGCCTGACTGTGGGCTGGGCAGAGAATAATCGATGGCTTATGTGAACTGGGACGCATGTTCTTCCAAGCCAGTAAGATTCTCTCTTGGCGGAATCTGAACCAGGGATTCAGAAGGATGTTGTGGGCTGATGCTGGGCACACGTGCTGAAAGGCCGCGTAGAGATGAGACAAGGGGAGCCATTTTGGGGCTACGCACTTGCCAAATGTATAAGGAACTGAGACTCAAAGAAGCCAGGAGGGAGAGGGGGAGGGAGTGGGGGCCCAGAGAAGAGCAGAGAAATCATGTGAGAGTAAAGACAAAGAGCAAATCCCTGGTTTCTGTCCTTCTTGAGGCCTGATTCGATGCCTCCTGGTTCCCCTCAGGGCCTCTGTGTACCCTTGTAATAACCCTAACCTTTTATTTGAGCTCATTTGAGTGGTTTCTGATCCTTGCAATCAAAAGAGTTTGGACTGAGATAGTCCAGATCAAAGGTAAGACGAAAAGAAAAGAAAAGATTTATGGGTTTGTATTTCGTTCAATAAACTTTATAGAATTCTAGTAAAAAATGGATTCCTCTAAAATTTAGATCGCCTATCTTATCGACTAGAATTATGTCTGTGAGAATAACAGCGCTGCTCTTTAGCCATTAAAATGTTAATTCTGGATATGTGGGCAAAGAGGCAGCATGGAGGCATCTTCTGGATATTCACCCTGTAATTATCGCAGGGCCCCGTCGTGAAGCTGGGGAGGGGAGGGGGGTCCCGAGGCCCCAGGCTGTAGGTTCCTCACCTCTGAGCACGGGCTGTGTACTTCACGCTTCAGAGGTTGTTGGGGTTTAGCAGTGGTTACGACCCAAGCGGCCAAGAGTAGAATGGTTAAATAAATTAGTAGTCTCCAAATGAGGGAGTATTTATGGAGTCATTAAAGATGATGTCATTAAAGAAGCTTTTAATGATATGGGAAATTAATTGTATAATAATATGTAACATTAACTGGAAAACAGATGTAAAATGTTTTATGTAGGTATATCACAACGATGTTTGTTTTTATTTTTAAAGTTTATTGATTTATTTTGAGAGAGAGACAGAGAGACAGAGTGGGTGAGGGGCAGAGAGAGAGAAAGAGAGAGAGAGAGAGAGAGAGAGAGAGAGAATCCCAAGCAGGCTCTGAGCTGTCAGTGCAGAGCCCCACGTGGGGCTTGAACTCACAAACTGTGAGATCATGACCTGGGCTGAAATCAAGAGTTGGACACTTACCTGAGGCACCCAGACACCCTGATCTCAACTATGCTAAAATAAAGAAGTAAAAACTATTAACAGTAGTCATACACGCATGCATACTAGTTACACATATATTTGCCTTTTGCTATTTTCTGTGATTACTTTAACGATCCAGCAAAAAGTTTACAATTAAAATACAAACGAATAAGCTCTTTACTCAGATTCTCGAAATGTGACCTGAATCTGTTCTGGAATTTCCCTCACACATCTATTCTTGGTTCTCAATTCCCAACCTCCTGCCCTGCATACATGAGGGTATTTGAAACATTTGCAATCAAGGGCTTCTTAGACGACCCCTCCCCAGTTAGCCCTTGGCTGAGGCCTCCCCGCAGACCCTTGGAAGAGCCCCCCCAACTGTCTTCAGGATGTGTGAAGCCCAGGATGGCTGTTTCTCCCAGTCGTGGAAGAGGATGAGACTCTAGGTCTGCAGTTATAGGGCCAAGTTGGGATCTGGTTTATAAAAACGTGGGAGAAGCGAGTGGCACCAAACTTTAAAAGTGCTTTGAGATCTCCAAGAGGAAGCTTGTCTCCAGCAACCCTGGCTGGGGAGGGCATTTCTGAGGACTCTGTCCTGGGAGGGTCTGTCAGTGGGACATGGGGCAGGGGAGGGCCAGTAGGGACAGAGGCGGCCACAGCTGGCGGGGACTTCAGGAACCACCAAGGTAAGCACCACTGCTTTACAGATAATGCCAGCCACTACTTGGTTCCAGTACCTCCTGCACGCTAGGTGTGCACGCAGTTGAGACGTAGTAGGTGCTGCGCACCTGAAATTTCATATACCTTTCACAATAGCCTGGTGAAGCAGATTTTATCATCTTCATTTTGCTAACCCTCCAACAAAGTGTGGAAGCCAGCTTAGGGGGGTTAAAGTGATATTCAAGGGTAACTGATGACGGTCCAGGACTCAAAACCACCCCTCCTTTTTATTTTTAACTCCGATGGTAATAATCAGGTAACAGTTGTGTATTAGGTCTTTCCTACGTGCCAGGACCTGTGTGGAATGCTTTTCCTACTTTATCTCTCTCTTTTTAAAATTGTTTTATTTATATATTTTGAGAGAGAGAGAGAGAGAGAGAGAGAGAGAGAGAGAGAGAGAGAGAAGGGCAGACAAAGAGGGAGAGAGAGAGAATCCCAAGCAGGCTCTGTGCTGAGAGCACAGAGCCCAATGTGGGGTTCCAGCTCATGAACCTTGAGATCACGACCTGAGCTGAAACCAGGAGTCAGACGCTTAACTGAGCCACCAATGCTCACAGCAGCTCAATGAAATAGATCCTATCAATATTTCCATTTCATGCTGAAGAACTGAGGTTTAGAGGAACTTGCTGATGGTCACAAAGGGAGTGACAGAGACAGCCTTGGAACCCACGTTGGTCTGAGGCCAGGTCAGAATTCTTACTATGACTTCAATGACTTCCTCTAGGTGGGGGACAGAATAGGGTATCCAGGGCAGGTCCCTGGAGCCCAGTACTCCACCCAAACACCAAGTACAGAACCAAAACCCCAGCATGACTCTGGAGTCTGGATCATTTCAGTCCTGCTAGTCAATGAATGGATCAATCAATGCATGCATGCATGCATGCATGCTTCCATCCATCCCTCCCTCCATCCATCCATCCCTGTATCCCTGCATCCATCCATCCATCCATCCATCCATCCATCCCTGCATCCCTGCATCCACCCATCCCTGCATCCATTCATCCATCCATCCATGCATCCATCCATCCATCCCTGGCATCCATCCATCCCTGCATCCATCCATCCATCCAACCATCCACCCATCCCTGCATCCATTCATCCATCCATCCATGCATCCATCCATCCCTGCATCTATCCATCCCTGCATCCATCTATCCCTGCATCCCTGCATCCATCCATCCATCCCTGCATCCATCCATCCATCCCTGCATCCATCCATCCCTGCATCCATCCATCCATCCATCCATCCATCCATCCATCCCTGCATCCATCCATCCATCCCTGCATTCATCCGTCCATCCATCCATCCATCCATCCATGCATCCATCCATCCATCCATCCATCCCCGCATCCCTGCACCCATCCATCCATCCCCATATCTAGTCTGGAGTGGGGAAATGGGAGACTTGGTGGTATCCAGGACCTCTCTCAGCTCAGTGATTTAAAAATTTTGCTGAGCTTTTGCCTTAAGTCCAGTTCTTTGCTAAAAACTGTGGAGCGAGGGCTGGAGGAAGCCTATGCCTTTGGCTTGCTTTCATGGAGTTTCGGGACAGAGTTAGGGGGATGTAATGTATGGCTGCCACACATAAAACATTTATATAATAATGGAGTAGACACTGTGGCACAGAGTTTAAATTCCGAAATCAGTGTGTGTGGAGCAGTTGGAAAAGGATTCTCTACGTGTGTATGTGTGATTATGTGTGAGTGAGTGAGTGTGTGCATGTGTGTGTGAGCAAACGAGTGTGTATATGTGAGTGAGCCTGGGAGCATGAGTGTGCGTGTGTGAGTGTCTGGGCGTGTGTGACAGTAAGTAACTAAGCATAGAGGGTCCTGTGCTAGAGAAGACCATGAGGACCTCCCTGGTCTCCCCTGAAAGGAGAAGAGGAAGGACAGGAATGGAGAGAGAGGGAGAGAGAGAGAGAGAGAATGGCACCCAGGGAACCCCAAACTTAGAGCAGCAGAGGAGTTGAGGAATGGCTGAGACTCTGGCTGAGATACAAGGTGAGGGTGCTCACTCTGGAGGTAACAGGGAAGGAAGAGAACTGAGTGTGCACAAGTGTGGAGGGCGTTTGCATCCATGGTTTCCTCTGACATAGTGCCCAGGGAGGCTGGTGGCCAGTTTTCAGCAGGCAACCAGACTTCTGGGTCTGAGGGCTAAGCGCCTCCATCAGATGAGTCTGGGCCTAGAGGCAGATTGGATTCCACACCTTGCTCTGCAGGTGAGGTCTGAGGCCACCCTGACGGAAGCCAAGAGGCCACTGTTGGAATGGCGCCACCATGAGGCCCATTGACCTCCTGTTAGCCATTGGAGGGACCATGGTTTCTGGACCACAAACTAGGGCCCCTTCTTGTGACAGGACTCTCTGATTTACTCCAGACATGCAAATAAATTCCATATAGCTATATATTTCATTAACTGTCTTCATTAAAAAAGAATTACATTAGACACAACTGAAAGAATTTCAGTTCGTATGGTCACTGAACCAAGGGAGTATTTACTGGGATCTTTATGGTAGATCCTTTTTGCAGTCTGGGGGTCTCTGTGAAGGACCCGGGGGAGGTCTCACTAGCAGGTGCCCACCAAAAAGCCCTATTCAAGACCCTAATCCCATAGAACCTCTTGGAACAACTGAATAAAACCTCACACCGCTAGAGAGGTGGACTGACCTCCCAGCCAAGGATTCCTTAATGTCAGGAGGCTGGTCCTGCACATTTTGGTTTGTTGGGATGGACATAGCTACAAAGTTAACATTGTTCTTCCCTGCAGTGCACTGGGGCTCTAGTCTTCTGTCCTTGGGCCAGGAAACTGGATCTCCTGATTTCTTCGCTTCCTGTCCCACCCACTCGCTGGACCTGCGTCCATAACATCTGTAATCACTTGCAAAATACAAGTTCCCAGGCCTGGTGTCGGCCCTGTTTTCTTTCCTGCACACATGCAAAGACCTTTGAGTCGGCAGCTCTGTTTTATAAGGTTGCTACTTCCTGCCCTTGCTTTATTACATCTGTTCTTTGGGGCATGGTGTTATAAATTGGGTATGTGATGATGTGTAATCACTAACTGAAAAGCCAATACATTTTCACTGTACCGGCAGCAAGACAAATAAAAGGCAAAATGAAAGGCTTGTGCTCTTTTGACAAAGGAAAAAGCACACAACGCACATATTAAAGAAAAAAAAAATCAGATTGCAAATTGAAAATGTTGTCATCTTAGGGGAGTTGTTTTCTTGGGGGCAATCCGGCTTGTGTTTGCCTCCCGGGAGTGGGGTGCCTGGTGGCTGGGAGGCGGGGAGAGGGAGGATGATGTTTTATTCCTCTTGGGAACCACATTATTATGAGACTTTGTAAACCTCAGGCTATTGCCCCAGGCGCTTATGAGATATGACCCGGCAGCCTTTCGTCGGGAGCAACTGGTCTGTGGTCAGAGGACAAGGGACAGAAAGAGACAGTACAGAGAGACAGAGAGACAGAGAAGCGTACATATTCCTATTTCTACGGGTGTGCATAGCAGAGTGATTTCCTCTTCGTAGAGGTTCAGGAAACCGTCCTGCTCGATACTGATGTCTGTTGAACAGTATGCTCCATACAACAAAGGCTTACTGTGTGTGTCCTGATTCGGTGCTTTCACACAGTAGGGATCGAAGATGCCGGGTTTGACAGCTTTTAGGAAAGAAGTCCTCCTGCCCGTTCCTATTCAGTAAATATGAATATTCATTCGTATTCAACTCCACGACCCTGCAGAAACACAGTCTGCAGGGCCACGGAGTTCTGTTTTGCTTCGCTTTTTTCCTCTTCAAAGCCCTGAGGAAAATACAATAGAAATAGAGCTTGGGGGATAGTTTTTTTTGAAACTGATTAAAGCAAAAGATAATAGGAATAATATATATTGTCAGTCTGTGAAAGGTTTTGCCAGAAAAAAAAAAAAAAGAGAGAAAATCTTTAGGCTTGGTAACTAATTATGTTCACGAAGTTAAGATGAATGTGAATGGAGATAAGGGTTTCTCCTTTGTAAAGAGAAGTCAACCATACGAGCATCCTAGAAATTTGGACTTCAGTTCTTTCTGTCGTAATAACAGATCTACTAAAAATAATAGTGCCGCTCCAGTACAGTATTATGGACTGCTGGTATACAGTCCTGACTAAAGGTAAGAATCCAGTGCAATGACTGGGGCCCAGTAAGCTACAGGGGCTGGGGCCTAGGTTGCATATCAGTAAAAATGCTGCCCTCTCTGGCAGCCCTCAATTTTTTCCCCCTGGGGCGAAACCAGCTGTCAGCAGGTGAATTAAAAAAAAAAAAACAAAAACTCATAATTTGTCTTATTTGGTTCTCTCTCTTAAAAAAAATGTTTATTTTTTTATTTTGAGAGACAGAGAGAGACAGAGAGTGAGAATGAGCAGGGGAGGGACAGAGAGGGAGAGAGAGAGAGAGGGAGAAAGAGAATCCCAAGCAGGTTCTGCACTGTCAGAGCAGAGTCTGACGCGGGGCTTGATCCCACGAACTGGGAGACCATGACCTGAGCCAAAATCAAGAGTCGGATGCTTAACCGACTGAGCCACCCGGGTGCCCCTTATTTGGTTCTCTTAAGAATTCCATTGGAGAGCTTGGAAAGGCATTCCTGTCATAGGTGGCTGGCTTATCCAGGGCCCCAGTGGCACAGCCAGGACATGACCAAGGCCTTGCGAGGCCTGCTTATGGCTTCTTCTGGCCACACTGGAAGGGGCTGTGAAAGAGATAACAATGCCCGCCCATGATAGTTCATCTGTGTGTACCGATTTCAGTCCGGGAGCATATATGCTTTGACCACACTGGCACCTTAAGGAGCCCAAGATGTGACAGCACGGGGTTCCTGATGGGTTGGTAAGCAATACGACTCCTGTGAGGTTGACCTGACCCAGCAGTAAAGCAAAAATAAACATCCCCGCCTGCTGTCGGTGAATTCTCGTACAGGGCGAAAACAACACTTCTCTTTGGGATGCTATTTCGCATCATCCTCTGAGATGAGATGCTGGCTTCTTAAGTTATTTAATGTAGACCTTCCTTGATTTCATTAAAACTCCACAATTTATGTATCAATATGCCATTTAAATTTTTATTTATTTTTTTTAATTTTTATTTTTTTAATGTTTATTTATTTTTGAGAGAGGGACAGCGTTAGAGGGCAAGGGGCAGAGAGAGAGGGAGATGCAGAATCCGAAGCAGGCTCCAGGCTCCGAGCTAGCAGCACAGATCCCGACGTGGGGCTGGAACTCACGAACCACGGGATCGTGACCTGAGCCGAACTCGGATGCTTAACCAACTGAGTCACTCAGGTGCCCCACACTTAATTTTTACTGTGTCTCTACTGTCTATTCCTCAGTCTGAATGGAAGATCTGTGAAGCCAGGGTTTTTTTTTTTTTCCTTCTTAATTGAAGTATAGTTGACATATTATATTAGTTTCAACACAGCATACAACACAGCGATTTGATAATTACATACATTACCATACGCTTGCCACAATAAGTGTGGTTACCATCAGTCACCACACGAAGTTATTACACTATTATCAACTGTATTCCCTGTGCTGTACTTTTCATCCCCATGACTTATTTTATAACTGGAAGTTTATAACCTCTTAATCCCCTTCACTTCTTTTACCCATCCCCCCACCAGCTCCCATCGGCAGCCACTAGTTTCTTCTCTATTTATGAGTCTGTTTGTCTTTTTTGTTGTGGTTTGTTTTGCTGTCTAGATTCCACATGAAAGCAAAATCCTATGGCGTTGGTCTTTCTCTGATTTATTTCATTTAGCTTAATCCCCTCTAGGTCCATCTATGTTGTCGCAAATAGCAAGATTTCATTCGTTTTTATGGCTGAGTAATATTCCACTGTGTATATATACAGCATCTTCTTTATCCATTCATCTATGGATGGACACTTGGGTTGTTTCCACATCTTGGCTACTGTGAACTGTGCTGCAATAAACGTAGGGGTGCATATATCTTTTTGAATTAGTTTTTTCTTTTTCCTTGGGTCAATACCCAGAAGTGGAGTTACTGGATCACAGGGTGGTTCTAGTTTTAATTTTTTGAGGAGCCTCCATACTGGTTTCCATAGTGGCTGTACCAGTTTGCATTCCCACCAACAGTGCATGGGGTTCCCTTTTCTCCACATCCTTGCCAACACTGACTATTTCTTGTCTTTTTGATACTAGTCATTCTGACAGGTGTGAGGTGGTATCTCATTTGGTTTTGCTTTGCATTTCCCTGGTGATGAGTGATGTACAGCATTTTTTCATGTGTCCGTTGGCTGTCTGTATGTCTTTGTTGGAAAAATGTTTACCCAGGTCCTCTGCCCATTGTTAATCAGACTGGGTTTTTTTGTGTGTTGATTTTTTTTTTCATGTTTTACTATTCATTTATTTATTACTCAAGTATAGTTAACATACAATGTTATATTAATTTCAGATGTACAGTATTGTGATTCAACAATTCAATACAATACTCAGTGCTCATCGTGATCAAGTATATGAGTTCTTTATATATTTTATTATTTAAAAAAAAATTTTTTTTAACATTTTATTTATTTTTGAGACAGAGAGAGCATGAACAGGGGAGGGTCAGAGAAAGAGGGAGACACAGAATCCGAAACAGGCTCCGGGCTCTGAGCTATCAGCACAGAGCCCAACACGGGGCTGGAACCCACGGACTGCGAGATCATGACCTGAGCTGAAGTCGGACGCTCAACCGACTGAGCCTATATATTTTAGATGTTAACCTCGTATCAGATATATCATTTGCAAATATCTTCTCCAAGCAGGATTCTTTGGGTCTGTGCTCAAAACACAGTGCCTGACGATTCCAAGTGCTCAAAACAGTGCCTGACATTTGTAAGTGCTCAGTAATTGTTTTTTGTTTGAATGACTGATTGGTAAAATAAAGAGAAAATAGCAGAGGCTAACAATTTTAAATAATATGTTCATGTCCAATGAAGGTGGAAGGATGTCCAGTTGGTAGTTCAAATAAAGAAAAGAAGTGGGAGAAATGAGCTCCCACGTGGCCAAGGGACTTATAGGAACACAGAACCCAAAGGTACCCATACCCACGTTGAGAAGATGTATTGTTCAGACCTTGCCTTTTTTCATGTCAATTCTTTAGCGGTGATTGAGTAGTAAACAGGCAAGAAATATTTTCTGTTAACTTTTTTTCAAGGTTGAAATTTTGGAGTGAATTATTGAATTGCCTGGCCCATAAAAATTATAAATCAATAGTTAAGAGTGAAATTTGTTGTTAAAAGGCAAAAGGCCAAATGATGACATAATAAAGATGATGGATGAAATCAGGAGTCAGCAAACTATGGCCCTTGGGCCAAATCCTGCCTGGCACCTGTTTTCGTAAATAAAGTTTTATTGGAACACAGCCAGGCTCATCCATTACCACTGTCTATGGCTGATTTCATGCTACAGCCATAGAGTTGAGTAGCTTGTGACAGAGCCCATATGGTCCGCAAAGCTGAAAATATTTACAATTTGGCCTTTTACAGAAAATGTTTGCTGCCCTCTGGATTAAACGATGGTCCATCATGTCAAAGTCCAAAGAACTGGGCTGACAATGATGTGAAAGGTAAAACAATGATATCTTTCTGCTGGGAAGCCTAACCCCAGACACTGACCTTCTGCAAAGCATTGTTATTCATCGTAGTAAATTAATGTGTTAATTTGAATTTTATTGGTTTGGTATTTTAAATTGTATTTATTTTATAAGTTTGCTTTTCTCTTATGTTTGCATGAGAGCTGGAAGCATACGGATATATACCTAGGTTAGTGTTCGTATGTATGGCTTTACCATAAAATAACTTAGATCTACTCCATGGGGATTGTGAGATTCCCCCCCGCCCCCCACCCCACCTTTAAATGTGTTTTAATCCTTCACTTACTTCAGTTTGAAAATTACTGGTTTAAAGGCATCTGGTGGGAGCTTGTATCTAGGTTTTGCTAATTTATGCTACCGTCACTGTTTTTTCTTTTTTAAGTTTATTTATTTATTTTGAGAGAGAGCGAGAGAGAGAGCATGAGCAATCAGGGGAGGGGCAGAGAGAGAGAGGGAGAGAGAGAATCCCAGGCAGGCTCTGCATTGTCAGCATAGAGCCTGACATGGGGCTCAAACCCACGAACTGTGAGATCTTGACCCGAGCAGAAACCAACAGTCCAACACTTAACTGACTGAGCCACCCAGGCTCCCCTCTGCTACAGTTACTGTTAATTGCCCTCCTTTAAACTTGTTTGGGGTCAGGAAAGCGACATTTCTAGAAATTCTCCTCCTTTCTAGTGTGATTCATTAAGTGTTTGCCTTATAACTTGGAGAATTCGAGACAGAAGAAACTAATCAGGAGGGACATGACCCGAGCCCTGCTTTTTTTTGTCCTTTTATAATTTGGGGGGGGCGGTGACTGGATTCTGGTCAATGCCCCATTTTTTCTCATCTCTGAAAACGTGGGGCAGATTGTGATGGTGTGGCTCCACTGGTATGTCTTCTGCCCTGAGCCAGCCTCCTGGAGCCCGGCAGGCTGGTGTTTGGGGGAGTTTTGGGGTCCAGAAGGCCTTTCCTGTTACTTGTTTTCTGCAGCTGGACTGACTGCAATTTCCCAGAGCTTGAATCTGACAAGCATTCACTGTCTGATATAAATGCATGTCACTTATAGAAACTCTGTATGCCATAGAGGCGTAATATTTTAGAGCTGATGCAAAGATTGAAGTTCAAAGGAGCCAAGCCTTATGCCCAAGGTCACAAAGCTAGCAAGAGGCAGACTTGGGACTGTACTTGCTGCGTTAAGGAAACAAAAGACAAAACACAACAAAACAAACCAGAAAAACAACCTTGACAAAAACCCCCGAGCAGCTAAAGTTATCTTAGCCCTGGAGTTATAAGAGTAAGAACACACAGCAGTATAGAGCTAAAGATTTTGTTTATGGTGTTAACTCCGAAACATCATCTGCTTTTATTTTCAGAAACTGTCTTTGATTTTGTCCTGAGTTGATTTTTATGGCTTACTTTATAGAACATGTTCTATCTGCTCTTTGTTCTCGAAGTCTACAGCAGGCTTTGATGGTGAGCAATAGAATTCTGACCTCTGGTTTGCAGAATGCAAATATTCCTCTAAGGATACAAGGCCTGCAAGCTGGAAACACGCTCAGCCTCTGTGCTCCAAACGGTCCCTGAATCGGTGCTAGAGCGAGCTTTTAAAACACAAATCTTGGGGTGCCTGGCCGGCTCCGTCGGTTGAGTGTCCGACTCTTGCTTTCGGCTCAGGTCGTGATCTCACTGTTCATGAGTTCAAGCCCCGAATTGTGCTCAGTGGTGTCAGCTCTGTCTCTTTCTCAAAAGAGAGAGAGAAAAAAAAGAAACCAAGCCAAATCTGACCACATCCCCTTGTTTGGTCCTCGTAATGGCTTTCCATAGCTTTGCGATGACACTCCGGTCTCTTTGGCCTCCTCTGACAACTGCTTCTCTGACCTCCTCTCCCACTCCAGCCACACTGGCTGCCTCCGGGCCCCGGTCCCCATTGTACAGTTGTCCTTTTCCCTGGATGGCAGCACCTCCTCCTTGAGCTCTTGTTCTGTTACTTCCTCAGTGAAGCCTCCTCTGCTTCCCTTGATGCAGGCAGCTTTCCCTTGGGGTGGGACAGTGTCACACATGTCCCCACGAAGCCTTGAATCACTATTGCAATTTTTCATTCGTTTGTGTCCAACCCTACACTTGATGGTGAGCTCCATGAGGCAGCAATAGTGTCTTATTCTCTATTGTATCCCCGCCCCAGGGCCTGGCACTTAATAGATGCTCAATAAATAGTGGCTGAACCCTGAATGAGTGAGTGAGTGAGTGAGTGAGGTTCTGGCCCAGGGCTGGGGGAAGGATCTTAGCAACATTAGTAGAACGTGTTGGGAAGAGAATCTAGCATTTTATTTATTTATTTATTTGTTTATTTATTTTGCGAGAAAGAGAATGCGCGCTGGCACAGGAGGGGCAGAGAGAGGGAGGGAGAGAATCCCAAGCAGGCTCCGCGGGCAGTGCAGAGTCCCATGCAGGGCTCGAACTCACCAGCTGTGAGATCTTGACCTGAACCGAAACCAAGAGTCGGACGCTTAACCGACTGAGTCACCCAGGTGCTCTGAGAATCCAGTTTAAAGTCACTAAGACCTTTACTCGGACCTCTGGGTAAGTCGACCTCTCTGAGGCTCAATTGACACACTGAAAAGGGGAGCAAGTAGTGACACCCAGCATGCGGGTAACTGCCAAGGTTAAGGCAACCGGTGAATACAGGGCTTTTCTCCCTTCCTCTCAGACACAGCCAGCGAGGCCTCTTTCCGTTTCAGAAAGGAACGTGGTCAACTTCAGAGTCTCGGCTGCCCCTGGGCTTACCCAGCCCTTTGCAAGCTGCTGACCCACCTAGGTGGGACCCACGGGCCAGAGCCAGGCCTCACCCCGCTTCACGAGGCAGGCTCTGTGTCCCCGGGCTCAGAGAGCGGCTGCGGGACCCTACGAGGAGCCGAGCTAGACCTGGGAGGGCAGGGGTTAAGCAGGAGCCACTTATGATGGGCCCATGCAGGGGTCTATCCGTTCATCATGATAAGTGTCATAGTAAAATCAATTCTCTGTGTACTTTTGGGAATTACAACTATCATTTTGGCGTGATTTATTTGGTGTATGACACGAACGTGGCCATTTATTTTATCATTCTGAAAGTTCATCTAAAATTGCTTTGAGTTTCTGGTTTTCGGGAGTGACACATCCAATTGTTATGGTCTCTCCTGTGAAATATGGATCCAGGGACACACCGCTCCCCGCCTTGTTTCCTCCCTGGTTACCTGCTGGTGGTGGCAGGGGAAGTTTTATTGCTTTGATTTCCCTTCTCCTCTCCCTGCCCTGCCTTCCTGTCTCCGGAATCTGTCTTCACACCCACACAGGGTTAAAGCCTGGGGCTTTCCATCCTGCAGGCCCTTGGGAACTTCTCTCTCCTTCGAAGATGGGAAGATAACGTCTGAGGCATATCGGACTCTCCACCCCACCCTGCAGCCCTCACCGGTGGTTAATCTTCCTCCCTGCCGGCCCCAGACCTGCTCCGGGCCTTGGAGCCCTTCGGGTGGGGTGGTTTGGGGTCCGAATGGAAGGGTTTGAGAGTTGTCCGCATCGCTTCACCGGTTGCGTGACTTTGCGCCATTCCTTCAATCTCTCTGTTTTCTCACCTATCAAATCGAGGTTATGATAAGGTGAGGGTTCCATGAGCCCCCTTAGCATGTATCTGGCACAAAGCTAGGAGCCACAAACTCTACCTATGACCCTAGCGCTTGTTCTGGTTTCTGCTTGGAGCTAAGCGGTGTGACTGGGGTCTTAGTTTTCCCCAACTGGGAAGGGGCCTCGTGCGGCAAGTTGGAGGTCTGTGAGAAGATGGCAATGTCATATGCAGGGGGAGTGATAAAACCGCCCTAGCGGGAGACAAAGGGTCTATTTAAACTCTGGGTGTTGCTGCCTTCCTGTTTCTCCTTCTCGGTTTTGCTGACAGAAGCACATGTGTCTGGGCCCTTTGGGGCAGGCTTCAGGAGAATCCTGGGACACAGGGTGCAAGTGAGGTCAAAATTCTGCCAGTCTTCCCATCTGGCCGTGGCATCTGTGGGGAGGCCTGTGGTTTATTCCTGACATCTTTTTGCAATAATAACACCACCCACTACGTATCACATGCACAGACCCCTAAAAAATCAGCGTCGGGATTTTTTTTTTTTTTTTTTTTTTTTTCCCTGGGACACCTGTTCCATTTTCTTGAAATGGAGCAGCTATCTTTGGATAAATTCTGCCTGACTTTTAGGTCAACGCCTGGCCCATCCAGGACGTGCAGTCATCAGGAACACTCTGTCATACCTTCCCTCTGCATAGACCTTGTGTTCTTTCTTCTTTCCGAGGGGAATGTGCTGTCCCCATTGCCTCACCTCTGAATCTTTTCATTTTTTAAGATTCAAATGCCACCCCCTCCGAGAAGCACTCCCTCGCTTTCCCCATAGGTTATGGGCTCTCCCCATAGGTTATGGCCTCTCCCTTCCTTTTGCTCCCACGACACTTTACTGCACCTCTGTTTCGGCATCTTTCACTTTTTCTTTTGCAGCTGGGATCCTTAAACCTTATCCCACCCCACCCCACCCCCCAACTATAGCCTAGTTCCCTTTTGGGGGGTGCTGTGTCTTTTGCCTCCCGACTAGCTCAGTGTCTGGCACAAAACAGACCCGTCACGCATTTTCCTCGACTGTTAAATGACTAGAAGGAAGGTGATCCTGGCTCATCGTTCGTGAAGGATGTGTGGAACCTGGCATTTACAGGCACTACTGCTGTTGGGAGCTTCCTCCCACTCGCGACTCTCAGACCCACCTCGGGTGATGATTTCTGCTGTGCGTGGTGGGGGGGGAGCTCTGGTTCAAATCCCTCCTGTTTCCAAAAGCGACGAGCTACTGCCCGGTGGAGTCGCAGGATGGAGACAGGTGGGCTCTGTGTGGGTGGCAAGGGCAGGACGCAGCGCAGGTTTAAGGGCTCGAGATTGAGCGAGGAGAGCCCAGGGGGGGACGGTTTGCCTGAGCGAACGGTGAGGGGGCCGGTCGTGGGAGGCGAACAAAGAGAATGGTGAGTTTGACCTCATGCGGTGATTCTGGGCTTAGTTCACAGTTAATGGAAGGAGAACACTTCCAGGAGTTACGGTGTTGGCATCACCTCCCCCGCTTGCCCCCCCCCCCGCCCCCCCGCCCCTGGCACAGAGAGAGCCCACCGCCCAGCAGCAAATCAGCAGGGGCTGCTTAAGACAAATGTGTCCTCTGCTCCCTCCTCTTCCTTCTGCTCCAGGGTGAGGGGGGGAAATCCCCTCAGTTACTCCAATTACATGGATGGCTGGGGACAGCTTTAGCACAAGTAATAGAACCACCTGCTTGGACTGAAGGGTGACTAGTCCCCCTCCCCCCTTCCCTCAGGCTGCTTAAACCAGCACCACTGACCTTCGAAAGGCACGCCACTAATGCAGGTGTTAACCTGAATGCCGCTCACTTGGGCCTGTCATTAGCACTCGGGCCTGTGACAGGTGTTTGTTGTGGCCCTGGCAGGAAGGTCAGCACCTTGGAGCTGCTGAGTTCCCCAACCTAAAGGCGACACTTGAGGGCTGGCAAATGGCCAGGCTCAAGTTGGCTGCCACGTGGCCTCAGGGGAGGGCGGGGTGGGATGGGGTCAGAGCGGTGCTGGGAGCGCTGGGAGCGCTGGGATTTCCTCTCCCCACTCCTCCACCTAGGCCCTCCCCCACTGGCAGGTCACCGAGGTGACCTGGGCCTCCCGGCCGGGGGACAGAACTCAGACGAGCCCAGGATGGGACTGGATGCTCTGGCTGCCGGCCTCGGCCTGGGTCGTCGGTCCCCTGCCCCGCAGTTCTGCTCTTTGCAGATGGACTTGGGGCAGGCGGGGAGGTCCCCAGGGGCAGGGTGGCTGTGATTTGGGCCCTGACAGGGACCATTCCCCTGTGGTGCTGCCCCAGGCCCGCGCCCTGCCTGCCTTCCCCGGGGGGTCTTGAGTGGACAAGCCACGGGAACAAGCCCAGCTAGCCCTGTGGGTCTTCAGGTTGTCTACAGGCCCGGGAAGAGCTGTTTTTTCTGTACCTCGGGGGGAGGGGGTTCTGGGAGAGGCTACTCGAGGATTAGAGATAAAAGAGACTCTGGGGTTCATTTGATTTACTATTTCTCAAAGTTTTACTACCTATTCCTTATCCTAAGTCATTTCTGTCATAGCAGTTGTGGCTTGAATTCTCTGAACCTTCTTTGTCCTTCACTCTCAGGATCCCTAGGAACAATAATAAAACAACGACGCCTCCACTGCCAATGGCATGTCTTATGTGTCCATCACATGCCAGGCACTTTGCACCCAGTATGTCACTTAATTATTGTTACAACAGTACTGTGAGGTCGGTGTGGGTGCCTCAGTTTACTGATGAGCAAACTCACGCCCAGAGAGGCTGTGGGACTTACTCACGGCGGAGCCAGGGTCTGAACCCAGGTCCGGATGGCTCCCACTGGCGTGGTTCGTCACGCCCCTTCGCTACCACCGTTGAGGAGTCATATGTCAATCCACTCTGTGTCCTGGGTCAGGAGACACTGCCGACCTCCAGCAGGTCAGAGAACTGAGGCCCAGAGACGCGAATCGGCTCACCTGAAGTCACACAGCTAGCTTGTGACTCATCTCTGCCTCGCCGACAAGTGACTCGTGTGTGTCCAGCCGTGTCCAAATAGAAGGTGTTGCATACTCCATGAACTACCATTTACTGTGTTCATAGGTAACATTTATTGGACTTTCACTCTGTGTCAGGCAAGAGTTTTACATTTGGCTCTTGAGACTATGACGTGTATTCTGTCATTATCCCCCTTTTATAGCAAGGGGAGTGGGGCCCCGAGAGGTTAAGCAGCGTATCCAGGACCACACAGCTAGGATGGGGGAGATGTGACTCAAGCCCATGTCTGGCTGACTACAGAGACCTTGTACTCATTCTTCAAACACAGAGAAAACAACTGGAGAACCACGGAGGCCAAGCTTTGAGGATGCAATCAACGATGGGACATCAGAGAAAAGGGAAAGATGTGTGGGGCAGGGTAATGGTGGGAGGAAGGTCCTCAGAGGAGACAGCATGTGAGCTGGGCTTTGATTTTGACTGGACTGGCGAGAATCTGGGATGGTGGCCTGGGTGGAAAGAATGTCCCAGATAAAGGCTGGGAATTAAGAAGGGTAAATTAAGAGAATGTGTGTGCCCGCTCGATGGTGGAGGGACCCTTCTTTACTTGACTCTCAGCATCCTTGTCCGTGGCTGGTCTCACCTGATGGATTGATTCCGAGCCTTCTTTTGGGAAGCCAAGAAATATCAATTTGCCGTTTAGGAAATTGGAGTGTTTATACATGCGTGGCAGAGTAGAAAAGCATACGGCTTGGAACTGAGTTTAAGTCTAACGCGGTCATTTACTAACCGTACGTGTTCGGGAGACTCTGAGCCACGCTGAGCTCGGTTTTATCGTCTGTAAGATGTGGATAATAACAATTAGCTTATCTACCTCGCGATGTAATTTTTGATAATCAAACGAGATAGGTTCAGGGGGAAGAGCACTTTGTAAGACGTGAATTGCCCTAAGTTATGATTATTAATTAAATGTGAGTGTGAGTAACCAGGTTGTGTGTGTTGATGTGGATTTAAGGGGTTTATAATTAGGGTTATGTCTTTAACTTTGCATGTGAATACTGACACTTAGGCATATGGTATGCGTGTGTGTGTGCGTGCGTGTGTGTGTGTGTGTGTGTGTGTGTGTGTCTTTTGGTCTTAGGAATAGCACCTGGGAGGCATTTCCCAGCATCAGACCCCGGTAGAGACCACTCTTTACTGTGTGAATCCATATGTCAGGCACAGGGGCTCCCACTTAATGTCTCATGGCCTCGCTGTAACCCTGTAAGTCCATTTCCATGATCGTGGATTTGAACTGAGGTGTGCTGACTCTGAGGCAGCCGCTGCTCTTTCCAGAAACCAGAAGGGACCCCTCCCAATGTGGTAGAGGCAGCTGGTGTCCTGGAGAAGCCCCTGCCCGGCAGATGGACACCCTCTTCCTTAGGGTTACCCCAACCCCCTATCGCGTTATCACCTTCCCACTGGCCAGTTTTGCGGGGACCTCACTTTGCTTCTCCTGGGATACTGTGGGTAGCTCTCGGCTCATGCCCTCAGCTGAGCCCACCTAG
The DNA here is from genome assembly GCF_018350155.1 of Leopardus geoffroyi. Classification (NCBI taxonomy): domain Eukaryota; kingdom Metazoa; phylum Chordata; class Mammalia; order Carnivora; family Felidae; genus Leopardus; species Leopardus geoffroyi. Next base: position 44,717,812 of record NC_059327.1, read on the forward strand.
GCTCCCGACTCTTTGGACAGAGGTCTCCTGGCCTCTTCAAGTCTCTTGTAGGTGTTGTCCTCCGAACCCTGCCCCTGTTCTCAAGGACATGGAGTTAGAGGAGTAGCTTGTTTCTTCCCAGCCATTTTCTCTGGGACTTTCCCTCTGGCCGACACCCAGATAACCGGGAAGCTATCCTAATGCAGCCTGGCAGGGGTTTGGCAGGACACTTAGAGGCCCAGTGGGAGACCCTATAGGGGCTACAAGAGGATCCATTCCGTATTTGGCCATGGGGTGCTTGGTTCTAGGTCCTGCTTGCTGGCCTTTGGTTCTACCCTCTGCTGCAGGGAGAGATCTGGAATTCCTGGTGAAAATTCTACTTGGAAAGTCTACCCTCAGGCTCAGAATGGAACTTGGTTGACCTCAGGCTGCCGGCCACCTCTTGAGGAGCTATGAGCCCGGGAGGCTTGCAGAGGGCCGATTGTCATTTCCTAAGTGCGACGGACACCCTGAAGGCCATGCACTTCACACTGATGAATGTGTCTACGGATAATGTCTGATAGTCTATGCACACACATGCACACTCAAAGAGAGCACTGTACATGTATTGATGCAAAATTTGGAGGTCTAACTTTACTTTGATCATGGAAATAATGTACACGTATCGTAAGAAATTTTAAAAATACACACACGTGCAAAGGACAAATAAAAGTAATCCAAGGGGCGCCTGGGTGGCTCAGTCGGTTAAGTGTCCTACCCTTGGTTTTGGCTGAGGTCATGATCTCGTGGTTTCATGAGTTCGAATCCCACATGGGGCTCTGTGCTTATAGTGAGGAGCCGGCCTGGGATTCTCTCTCTCCCTCTCTCTCTCTGCCTTTCCCTGGCTCATGCTGTCTCTCTCTCAAAGATAAATACATAAACTTAAAAAAAAAATAACCCACAGCCTTCTACTGAAAGATAGCTGTCGTCATCATTTTGTTGAATTTCCTGACATTCTCTCTCTAATATGCACATATGACATATATGTCCGTGTGTATAATATGTATGTGCACAGTTGGCCCTTGAACTACATGGATTTGAACTGCATTTATATGCAAATGTTTTTGAATTATACCATATAGTAGGGTAAATATATTTGTTCTTCCTAATGATTTTCTTAATGGAATTTTTTTTCTCCAGTGAAGTTTATTGTCAGAACACAATATATAATACGTATAACATACAAAATATGGGTTAATCGACTGTTTACGTGATCGCTAAGGCTTCCGGTCACCAGCAGGCTCCTATCAGTTAAGTTTGGGGAGGGGGTCAAAAGTCATACAGATTTTTGCCTGGGGGTCAGCGCCACAAACCCCATGTTGTTCAAGGAACTGAATATGTATTTAACTTTCTTCTTCCCCGAATCAGAGAAGTGCACCCCAGGGGCCTAAAAATTACTCTCGACCCTTCCCTCCCACTCCCTCTCCCTCCCACCCCTTCCCCACCCCCTTCACCAAGTCCTACTAAGGATGCCCCTCTCATTGCCCCACACTCTGCTCTCTAAGCTGCTTTCCTCTCCCCCCTGAGTCACTGCAGTGGCTCCTAACTGGTCTGCCCGCCTCCCTTCAGTCTTAGCACAGGCACTAAGCCCTTTGGCATAAACTGCCTGGCCCCGCCTCTTACTAGCTGTGCATCCTTAGGCCAGTTACTTCACGTCTCTGCGTCTCGGCTTCCCTGTCTCATCAAGTGGTTAGGATTAGATAAGGGAATACAGGTAAAGCACTTGCGGTGGCCCTTGCACTTGGCATGAATTCCCCACAGCAACAAGAGGCTCTTTTGAAAGACAGTTCTGATCACGCTGCTGCTCCCTGTGAAATATGGCAAAGGCTTCCTTCCCGTGGCCCTTAGGGTGAGACCAGAGCTCAGTGCAGCTGCAAGATCCACACGTTGGTTTGTCCTCCCCTCTCCTCTCTGGGTCTCATCCTCTGTCTTTCTCCCCCATCTCTCCCTCCCTCTCCCCCACCCTCAGTGGCCTTCATTCAGTCCTTGGGGCTGCTGAGCCCCTCTGGCCACAACCTCTCTGCCTAAGCTCCTTTCTTCTCCCCATTCTCTCACCTATAACCTGCTCATTACATACGTGCTTTGTTCCCACGCTCTTCTATTGTAAATAACATGACTATGTCTGTGCAGAAGTCTGATTATGTCCTCAGATGCTAAGCCTTGGAAGGAAAACCACTGGGTCAAAGATGACAGGCATTTGCAAGGCTTTTGAGTGAATATCACCAGACCACTTCCTAAAAAGCAACCACCCACTTCTTTTTTTTTAAGGTTTTAAATTTTTATTTGCTTAGAGAGAGATGCAGAGAGAGAGAGAGCAGGGCAGAGGCAGAGAGAGGGAGGCAGAGTCCCCAGCAGGCTCCAGGATGTCAGCTCAGAGCCTGATGTAGGGCTTGAATTCACAAACTGTGAGATCATGACCTGAGCCAAGAGATCAAGAGTCCGGACGCTTAACTGATTGAGCCACCCAGGCGCCCCCAGCAACCACCCACTTCTTAGTCTTTTTCCCACACGTCCCTTGCCTCAGCTTTGTGGCATTTTGTTTGTACCTTTAATGTTGCGATGATCATCTCTCCTTTATATTAGCATTGTTCGTTTCTTCTCCGTCTCGTTACCTGGACTGTCAACCATTCGAGGGTGAGGGCTGTATCTCACTTCTCTTCATATCTCCCTAGGGACCTGGTCCGTGGCAGGTGCCCAGCCAACATTTGCTGAGCTGAACCAAACTGAACGGAAGAGTCGATATCAGTCCCTTTCCAAAGTGGGATGAAACTCAGGAATCCAGCTGTTGGGAAATAAATCAGCGGGTCCCAAAACGTCTGAAAGGAGGAAAAATCCAACATTTGCTGTGTACTGGCAGGGTGTCTCTCCCTCTCCCTCACTTTCTCTCTGTCCTTCCCTCCCTCCCCCTCTCTCTCTTTCTCTTTCCAGCCTGATGGTTGAGTGAGAGAAAAACCCAATTTATTTATTCTTTTATAATTTTTTTTTATTGAGAAACACGCAATTTAAAAGTCGCCTTTCCTATTTCTGAGTGGAGGAAGGGGACTTCTGAAGGACCGGAGATCAGGTGGGCGCTGGGTGCGGGGTGCCCCAGCCTCTGCGCGCCCCCACCCAGCCCTGCTCTTTCCTTTGCGGGGTGGGGAGGTTCTCCCAGGACCTTGCTTAACTTCCCCAGGGGCAACGGCTTCCCTTTGCCCCTCCTGTGTGCAAGAAGACAGAAAGCTGGTTCTCCTCACTGGTTTCACTGGGGATGTCCTGTTCTCATGCTTGTCCCAGGGGCTGTCTGCACCCCTGCTGCGGGGGTCCCATGGGGCACGTGGAAGGTAGGCTCCAGCTCCTCCGCAGGGGTGGCTTACCGGACTGCCTTGTTGTGGGTGGGACACGGAGCACCTAGAACTTTGGCTCCACATTTCTCAAAAAGCTGAGAAGTCCCTCTGTTCCCTGTTGGCCCTCTTGGCCTCTGGGACCTGTTTGAGGCCAGCCTAGGAGTCGCCTCGACCCCAGAGAGAAGCACATAAAGCTGTAGCCTGAAATATTTGATTTGGAAAAGCTGTGAGGCTTCCTCTGGAGCGACCTTCCTATTTTGAGATGGGAATTCAGACACACGGATTATCCCCAGCTTGACCTCTTGTGGCCTATCTGGGCTCCTTGCTGGGATCTTTTGTTTGTGACACATGCTCCATCACTGTTCTAAGTGTGTTTCAAGTAGTAACTCCATTCTATCATCCCACAAATCCTAGGAGGTAGGTGCTATTATCCCCATTTTACTGACGGGGAAGCTGGAACTCAGAGACGTCACAAGCTCTTGAGGGATTGAGCCAGCAACTGAGCCACGTTCTGGTTCCAGAGTCCTGGCTCCCCGGCTTTGGGTCTCTGGCATCCGGGTGGGCTCTGTGAGCTTATGTGTGTGCATGCAGGTGTATATGTGTGTGCGTGTGTGTGTATGTGTGTGTGTGCGAGAGAGAGAGAGAGAGAGAGAGAGAGAGAGAATCTTTGTCCAGCCTGATGTGGAGGTTCTTAGTGCTCGGGTGATACAAAGGGGGCCGTGTGGTCTGGTCACACAGTGGGAAGCAGAATCGGCTTAGCACTAAGTCAGACCCAGGTCAATGGTTGAGGGCGGTGCCTCACACATGGGAGCCCCTAAAATAAGTCTTATTTATCTTCTCGTCTTCATTCCAGGTAGGCTGAGCGGTAGAGGCCCTTTCCTTCATTTTCCAAAATATTCTCTCTCCCCAGGCACCCTGTCCCATCACTTACCCTCCAGCAACGTCAGTTCTATTCGCACCAAAGTACCACAGACTTCATGTATTAACCCTCCTGTCAGTTTTTATGTGGAATAAAGGAATAGAAGACCCCCCAAAGTGCAAGACCTTGAAAAGAAGCAGGAGACTTTCTGGTGCCTCCCAGATGCCCCCACCTGTCTATTCCGCCTATGTTACGGCAGATTCTGGAAGAGCCTGTCCGTTCCCTGTCTTTGGACATGTGTTTGGAGGCTTTTCTCAGAACCCACACTCTCGACTTTGTCCCTGGGCACCATCCATTTGGCTCTGCTGAGCCTGGCTGAGCTGTCCCCTGAGCTGTCAACACGGGTATGCGTGCTGGTATGCCGCCTGGGGGCTCCGGAGAGGAAAGATGCTGGAGGCAGGCAGGAACGCGCCAGGCTGGCTTGCACGACCTGCCAGCATGGGAATGGCTTGTGAATCAAGGTGCACAGCTGAGGGTGCCCAGAGCGGGGGAGGGGTGTGTGTGTGTGTGTGTGTGTGTGTGTGTGAGAAGGGAATGTGGGGCTGGACTGTCACGTGGAAGGGAGCAGCTTGGGTCCCAGGCTGGTGGGTGGGAGCCCCAGGCAGGCTGCTTTTAGCTCAGGGTAAAAGCACAACAAAACAACAACATAAAAAACAAGTTAAGGGGCGCCTGGGTGGCTCAGTCGGTTAAGCGTCCGACTTCAGCCAGGTCACGATCTCGCCGTCCGTGAGTTCGAGCCCCGCGTCAGGCTCTGGGCTGATGGCTCAGAGCCTGGAGCCTGTTTCCGATTCTGTGTCTCCCTCTCTCTCTGCCCCTCCCCCGTTCATGCTCTGTCTCTCTCTGTCCCAAAAATAAATAAACGTTGAAAAAAAAAATTAAAAAAAAAACAAAAAAAACAAGTTAAAATTGTTCAAGACTGGGAGGGTCTGTTGTTAGGTAGTGACTTCCCTTTTTTTACAGTTATTCCAAAGGTTGATGTTCACCCTCGGGTGCTGTGGCCATAGGAACGAACCCTTGTATTGGGAGGGAGGTGGCTCCTTCCAGCCTTGAGATTCCTTAAGCCTGCGGCTGGATTCCTGGTCTGCGATTTAAATTTTTTTCTTTTCAATGGTTATTTATTTTTGAGAAAGAGAGAGTGTGAGAGAGACAGAGAGCAAGCAGGGGAGGGGCAGAGAGAGGGAGACGCAGAATCCGAAGGAGTCTCCAGGCTCTGAGCTGTCAGCACAGAGCACAAAGTGGGGCTCAAACTCACGAACCATGAGATCATGACCTGAGCTGAAGTCAGACGCTTAACCAGCTGAGCCACCCGGGCACCCCCTGGTCTGTGATTTTAAAACTTGAGGGTAGAGGCATTTGCATTTGTTGGATAATAGGCATGCTGTTCTAACTGTGTGCCAGGCTCTATTCTAACTGCTTACCAATATCAATGCTTCCTTTCTCATAATGACCCTCAGAGGTAGGTACTTCCTTTTCTGTTTTGTGGACAGGGAGCCTGGGACACAGAGAAGGGACTTGCCTGAGAACTCCCAGCTACTCAATCTGACTCCAGATTCTGTTCTCTTAGCTGCGCTGGTATTATGGTTCTGTCTACGGTGTTTCCAGGAGGCCTGGCTGCAGGTGCTCAGCCCGGGCATGGCCGGGGGCAGGGAGGCATCTGGCCAAGTCCAACTGCAGGCAGAGAAATCACCCTGGGAAGAGCGGGCCTTGAGAGGGGTCCTGTTGTGCAGGCACATCGAATAGCCCGAAGGATGTGGTGACAGGCAGGGTAACACCTGGGTAACAGAGTGAGGAGACAGACCCTCCAGAAAGGCAGGAGGCTCACAATGATAGAGAATCTGGAAAACTGAACGTCCAGACAGGCGAGTGACTCCAGGGGTGTCTGTTATTCGTCATGGAACTCCAGGACCTCGGGCTACGGGACATGGAATTTCACTGAGAAGGGGACTCAGTCCCAGGGCAAAGGAAGGCTGTGGCATCGGAAGTGGTAAGTGATGTCAGAAGCATTCAGAAAGAAGGACGTGATGTGGAGCCCCGGGTCTGGCCTGGGACTGGCTTCGGAACTCAGAGGCTGGGGCGTAATCCCTAGATTTGCCGCTTTTGCTCCTTATGGGATTAGGATGACTTGGTTAACCTCTCTGACCCTCGGTTTCTTATCTTAAAAGGTGGGTGATGATAACTATCTTGCATGATGGTTTGTGGGAGATCAAATCACATAGTATTTGCTCACGTGGAGGCTTGCAAATCAGAGGGGCTCACCAGGTGTCCTGGGTGTCTTTTAGTCGCTCTTGCTTTGGGTGGTGATCGATCTTAGGGTGTGAGAGGGGAGGGTGAGTGCGTGGGGTGGGGGTGGGGGCGGGAGCAGCTAAGAGGCAGGAGGACCATAGTGGCCCAACCTCAGAAGGCCTCCTGCCCATTCTGCCGTCAGCCAACCCCCACACTGGGTTCATCAAGTCATCACCCTGTGCGTGCTAACCCCTGGAGTGGGTAACTGGGGGCTACGGAAGGGAGGTCGTTAAGGAGCTACCAGCGATTCTAAGTTGAAAATCAAAGCCGGGGCCGGGGCGCAGGCGGGCTCTGCAAGGTCCACAAGCTCACACTCACGGTCCTTTCCCCACTCGACCGCTTCTAGCATGTTCTCTCCTGTCTTTCTGTGAGTGCCTGCGGGCAACCTCCATCTCCTCATCTGCAAAATGAGCGGACTTGGGTGACAGGATGACTAAAGCTAATTATATACCTTCCTTGGTCTTGAAGATCAGACATTTCCTTTTTCTGTTAATCTGAAAATTTAGGAGAATCACCCACAAGTTAGAGGTCTACACACAAGGCAGCTGGAGGAACGGAAGGGATCACGAATCGAGAGTAGTGACAGTGAGAGCAGCAACCTTAGATCTAGGGTGCTCGAGAGTGGACGATGGTGGCCTGTGTGTTACGTTTAATATGTATAACATTCTCATTTTGTGGATGAGGCTGTTGAGGGCCAGAGAGGCGTTAAATGACTTGCTTGAGGTCACGCAGCCAGTTGGTGATCAAGCCAGGCTGCTAACCAGGGTTTCCCGGGCCCAGCTCTGGTTCAGAGTAACTGTGGGAAGGCACTGCCCATTTCTAGGCCTCAGTCTCCCCATCTGTGAAGTGGGTGGATTGTGCCTCTGACCATAAAACGTTATGATTTTATGACTTCCCTGTCCCTAGGTGGGGGACACTTCTCTTGGCGCTGGCTGGTAAAGATCTGCCTCGGTCTCGAGAGGTTTTGGAAGTCATTGTATTTCCCCCTCGTTGTTTGTGTTGGCCACTCCTAGCAAAGTAAGCACTGAAAAGTAAGCCCCAAAGGGCAGTCTCGCTGATGGTTCTGGATTCTCTTTTCACCATGTAAGGGTGTGGGGGAGATTTTCAGAATCACAACGCTTTGGATCGTTTAGGGGCCCTGGAGGTCATCCCGTATCCAGAAAGGCCTTGCTTCATGCGTGTTTCGTCCAAGCCCTTGTCTTCAGGAGGATGGACCAGATGACCTAATAAAGTCCCTAATAAAACTGCCTGGGCAGATCACCAGCCTCCTTCTTTAAAGTCTCATTGAAAAAGGAATGTCTGCAGCAGTCCCTCGGTAACACATTACAGTGTTTCACAACCCTCCTCGCCAGGAAACCGTTCTTAATGTTTAACCTTAATCCCTCCTGCTGTCATTTAAGGCCTTTTCCTCTTGTTGAGTGCAAATGGAGAACAGCTGCTCACACTCATCGTCTGACATCAGCTATTTCTCAAGATGACCCTGTGAGACAGGCCAGGGTCATTAGACCCAATTTGGTGCTCAGCAAATACGTATTTATTCCTGCATGCGTGGGCCGCAGACTGGTTTGTTGGGCACGGGGAACAGCAGCACATCTCTCAGGCTATCTCTTTAGAGGCTCGTCTCCTGTGGTCTGTACCACACTGGGGACCCCGGAGGGCAGAGACCCTGCCTGGTTGGCTTGCTTTGTGAGGGTTCCTCTACAGCGTTCCATGGCAGAGGCTGCTTTCTGGACGGGGACCGTTTTATGCAGGTGGCTGACACTTTAAACTTGAGGCAACCAGCCTAAGGAAGTGTCCAGATGAAACTATCTTGCTTCTCCCATGACTTGGATATAGTTGGTTCAGAGACATTGGTTGTTTTTTTTTTTTAAAGTTTATTTATTTTGAGAAAGGAGAGCACACTAGTGGGGGAGGGGCAGAGAGAGAGAGGGACAGAGAGAATCCCAAGCAGGCTCCATGCTGTCAGCACAGAGCCCGACTGGGGCCTCGAACTCAGAAGCTGTGAGATCATGACCTGAGCCGAAACCAAGAGTTGGATGCTTAACCGACTGAGCCACCCAGGCGCCCCTTGAGGATATTGTTTTGATTGGCAAAGCTGGGGATGGTCCATGAGGGCGTACGGGTTCCCTGCTCTACAGAAGGGCCAGGTCTAGGGCAAGAGGAAAAGCAGGTGGGGTTGCTGAAACCACATGGAAATTGTCCTGACCTTGTGTCCTTTCTGGAAGGAGGCAGGGATGAAATACAGTCTAGCAAGTTACCACCCCATCGTTGCTAAGAACAGCAGTGTCGACGACAAGAACAGGAACAACAAAACCCACAGGGTCTGCTGGGCTAAATGTGTCTTTCTCAGCTCACATCTTATCTGGTTCTTTCTCTCTCCCTGGCCTATTTATGTTTGGAGGAACAGGTGAGCAAGTGTGAGGGAATTTCGGAGGCCTGGGCCAGCATCTCCACCCCTTCCTGGTTGAACCTTGGACAGGCTCTCCGAATCTCTCCGCCTAGGGTTGCTTGTGGTTTCAGGGGACCCAGATCCTGTCTAGCTACATCCCTCTCCCCGGGGGTGGCGGGGGGGGGAGTGCCCGTCCTAGAGGCTGTGCTTGGTGACAGGACTTGGAGGCCCAACCTGTCCCTGGGCACCCCCTCCTGGGCTCTCCTTCTCTGGGAGGCTGCATTCCCATCGAGCCATGCCTGATGTTTATCAGAGGCCTGGATCAAAGCTGCCCAGGTCGTAAATCTCTCTCTGTGGCTGTCAGGCTCCAGGGCAGCTGAAGAGGGTTGACAGCCCTTTGGGTCTCAAAGGAAAAAATTTGCTTTACTCCACCCACCCCCATCTCTGCCAAGAAGCTGTCCTTTCAGGAGCCACTGCTGGGCCATTCCATTCCTGGGAGCTGCTTCTGGAGGCCAAGAAGTGCTTGTTTGTGGTGGGGGAGAGAGAACCGAGCAGTGGAAAGAGAGGCAAGGGGGAGGGGGGGACAGAAGCAGCCCCCCACGTGTGTACATGTGTATATGTGTGTATGTGTGTGTGTGTATGTGTGTGTGTGTATGTGTGTGTGTGTATGTGTGTATGTATATGTGTGTATGTGTATGTGTGTGTATGTGTATATGTGTATGTGTGTGTATATGTGTGTGTATGTATATGTATGTGTGTATGTATATGTGTGTTTGTGTGTGTATGTGTATGTGTGTATGTGTGTGTACGTGTATGTGTGTATGTATATGTGTGTGTATGTATATGTACGTGTATGTATGTATATGTGTGTATGTGTGTGTACGTGTGTGTGTATGTGTATGTGTGTATGTATATGTGTGTATGTGTATGTGTGTATGTGTGTATGTATATGTATGTGTATGTGTATGTGTGTATGTATATGTGTATGTGTGTGTTTGTGTGTGTATGTGTATGTGTGTATGTATATGTGTGTGTATGTGCATGTATGTGTGTGTATGTGTGTATGTGTGTATGTATATGTGTGTATGTGTGTGTGTGTGTGTGTGTGTGTGTTTGTGTAGTGCTTTGCGCCATCACCTGTGTGGTTGTGAAATGCCTTATGGGTTCCTTTGTAAGTGGATGGATGGGGGTGGGGGAGATAGAGACTCAGAGCCAAAAGTGCCCCAAGAACTGTGAACGTACCCCCTCCTTTTACAGAAGAAGAAACTGAAGCCCAGGAGGATGACAGGCTTGTTCCCCAGTGCCACAAAGAGGGCTCACTGGGAGCCAGACCAGAGAGGGCCCCGAAGCTCTAGGAAATCCCTCCTTGCCCCTCGCCAGCATTCGTGGAGCCCGTGCCTATGGATTCTCGTGGACTCCTCGGGGACAATGGGAAGAAATTCAAGCCTGGGTGGAGAACACGAACGAAGCCAGAGGATCTCAGAAATAGCTGGATGGCACGGGGCTGGGGTGCGGGGGAGGGTGGCCCTGCCTGGACAGACTTTCTCATCCCGGTGACGGCAAGCTCTCGGAATTTCTTGTGCCCATGCGTAGGAGGCTTTGAAGTGTCTCTTCCAGCTCTGGACACCCGGAGACTTCGGGGCTAATTGTTTTCGCTCTCCAGGAAAGAGGAGAAGGACCGTTTGGGCAAACTGTCACCGTTTTCTGTCATCGGGCTTCCCTGAGAATCAGAGGTGCTAGTGAAGGAAGGGGTGGTAGAAATAGCTTAATACTGCCCTTTTTTCACGTGGCACAGGCGGCCTAGAGAAAGGAAGGAACTAATAGCAGAAGGAAGAGCCATGGGCAGAGGGAGGCCCTGGTCTAGCATGTGGTTCTCGGGAGCTCAGGCCTTGAGCTGCTTCACAAAACAAATGCACACGACAAACACTGGTGTCGATAAAACTACATCTGCGCTTATATAAAACACATAAACATATATGGCCGCGATTTCAGAAAATGTCCCGCGGATAAAAGTAGCTTTAAATCCCTATAAGATGTTAAAGTCCAGTGCTCAGCTTCCAGCCGCTCGGCAGGTTCTCAAAGGCGGCAGCCGCACGTCAACAGTTCAAGACCTATGTGTGTAAAGAGGATGTGGAGAAACGAGAGGGATGAAGAATGGGATTTGGAGTCACAAAGACTTGGGGTCCAGGCCAGGCTGGGCCCTTGCTCGCTGTTGACCTTGGCCAAGTTACCTCACAGGTCTCTCGTTTGTACTTACTTCATAGGTAGTTGTGGTAATGAAACCATATCAGTTCTTACAGCAGTGCTGGGCTCATAGTATGTGCTCAATTACTGTCCACCTTTATTTTATTATTACAACTTGTTTTTGATGTTTATTTACTTTTGAGAGAAAGAGAGAGAGTGAGCATGAGCGGGGGAGGGGCAGAGAGAGGGGGACACAGAATCTGAAGCAGGCTCCAGGCTCTGAGCTGTCAGCACAGAGCCCGACGCAGGGCTCGAACCCACAAACTGTGAGATCATGACCTGAGCTGAAGTTGGATGCTCAGATGACTAAGCCACCCAGGCTCCCCAGTGTCCAACTTTAGAGACACCTTGGGGTCTTGGTCTAAGTCACGTGGAAAAGGGCCTCACTCTGGGATTCTCCCCCCTTGCATAGGATGTCAACATGCTGGGTCTGTTGAAATGTAGGGACAGATCACCTACGAGGTGAAGGAGGACACAAGAAGGCTGAGTTCAATCAGTTCAGAAGATTTATCCCAGTTTCAGATGTTGCCAGTGGATTGGTGGCTTTTAGGGTCTTTGTCCCATCTAGGGGGCCTCATCCCTATGCTGAGCTTTAGGACTCTGTTATGGGCTGGATTGTGTCCCCCACCCCCCAGATTCATGCATCCAAATCCTGACCACCAGTACCTTAGATGTGACTGTTTCGAAAGTGGGTCTTTAAAGAAGTAATTAAGTTAAAATGAGGTCATTAGGATGGGCTCTAATCCAGATGATTGGTGTCCGTATAAGAAGAGAAAATTTGGGCGTGGACAGGCACACAGGGACCAAGTGAAGACACAGGGAGAAGGCGGCCATCTACAAGCCCTGGACAAGGCTCGAAAGAAAGAACCCTGTGAGCACTTTGATCCTGAACCTCTAGTCTCCAGAACTGTTTTCAGGTGTTCAGTCCACTCTGCCTGTGGTACCTGCTTACTCATGACCACCATGGGTTCCACCGCCTTCCTCCTGAGACCTGGGGTCATGGCCCAGGCTGCCCTTCCACTGCCCCCAGATTCCTGTCTGGCGGAGGGGAAGGGACCGTGGACCAGTGCCTCTCAGACTTTTGCATGTTTGGAAGTCTCTTCTAGGGGAGCCTGTTAAAGATGCAGGTTCCAGGGGCGCCTGAGTGGCTCAGTGGGTTGAGTGTCTGACTTCCACTTAGGTCATGATCTCACGGTTCGTGAGTTTGAGCCCCGTGTCAGGCTCTGTGCTGACAGCTTGGAGCCTGGAGCCTGCTTCAGATTCTGTGTCTCCTTCTCTCTCTCGGCCTCTCCCCTGCTTGTGCTGTCTCTCTCTCTCTCTCAAATATAAACGTGAAAAAAAAAAAAAAAGATACAGATTCCATGACTACACTCCCCACGGGGAGTCCTATCTGGTTATGTATGGGGAGGCACTCTGGGGCCATTTCCCTGGACTCTGATGACAGGGTCCACCCCTTTGAGGGGCACTGCCTCAGGCCTTGGCTCGCCCAGGCCTTCCCGCCTAGGGTTTGGGACTGAGTGGAAGCCGGTGGATGCTCTCAGTCACGGAGGAGGCTGGATGGTTGGGGCTGGAACTCCCAGATCTGCCTGGACAGGAGCCCTCTCCCTGTGCTCCCCCCTACCACGCCCCGCCCCACCCCTCCCCCGCCAGTTCTGAGGGCATCTGGAGGCCTTTCAAACCCGTGGCGGGGTGAGTGGAGACAGGCCTGGCCCCCCGGCTATGGCGGTGCCGGAGTAAGTGGGGAGCTTCATGGCTCACTGTGGGGCTGGGCGTGGAGAAGCTGTGAACTTGCTCCTGTTGGCTTCCAGTATGACATAGGCACAGAGGTACCTTTTATCGGTGGGAAATTATAGATGTTGCCACTTCAAAGGCCTTGGCAGGCAGAGCCCTCTTTGATAGATGACAGTATTATTAATGGTGATTTATTGCTGGGGCCATTTTGACAACAGAAACAACCAGTTCCCCCACCTTCTTGGCCTCCTCCCCCCAACACCTTGCTGGTTTTTTGGTTGGCGGGGTGTGGGGGGGGTGCCGTGGGGGCTACCTCCCTGCACGAGGAGGCCGGGGCATCTGTTTAACGCACACGGTGAGGTATCTGGCTTATTAACTTGTCATCATGTGTCATAAAGTTTAGTGAAACGTTGGCAGATTGTAATCCTAAACAGGGCAATTACCCTATTATTAAAGCAGCTTTCTTTCTTTCTCTCTCTTTATTTTTCTTTCTCCCTCTCTCTCCCCCCGCCCCGCTTCCTGGTTCGGTTTGTTCTTACCTCTGTCTTACTTGCCTGATTAGTCACGGTCAGGAGTCTCCTGCTTTGCAATTATCCCCGAGTAAACCTGGCCTTGGCGAGACACCGCTCACGGGAAAGTAGACTCTGGGAGAGAGAAACACCTTGCTGCTTGCGGCAGCCAGCTAACCTGGGCTCGGGGACAATGAGCTGTCCTAGTCAAGGTAGCTGCAGGGAGGTGGTCGCGAGAAGCAGGCAGTGGTGGGATGGTTTCTGGCTCCCAGGCCTGGGTGGCATGAGGACAGAGAAGACAGAGCTCGTGGGGGAACCTTAGCTTCCTTTGTCTTTACAGTTTACGTGGGTCTCTCTTCCGAGTGTATCTCTCTTTGCCTTTTACTAGCTCGCTTTTGAATCTGGAACCAGAGGTGGAAAATGGTAAAGGAAGGAAGCAGTGGAGGGGGGGTGGGAGTGGGGGGGGGGGGAAGGGAACGGGAGGAATCACATGACCTGAGTTGGAGTCCTGGCTGCCACTTATTTGCCAGATGTTGGGTTTCTTTTCTTTTCTTTTCTTTTTAAAAATTTTTTAATGTTTATTTTTTCTTGAGAGAAAGAGAGAGAGAGAGAGAGAGAGCAGGGGAGGGGCAGAGAGAGAGGGAGACAGAATCCCAAGCAGGCTCCGTGCCGTCAGCACAGAGCCTGATGTGGGGCTTGAACCCATGAACCATGAGATCATGACCTGAGCCGAAACAAAGAGTCAGATGCTTAACCAACTGAGCCACCTAGGCGCCCCGACGTTGGGTTTCTAAATCTATAAAATGGGGTGATGATTCTCACACTGTCCACTTCACACAGTTCTAGAGAGGACCAAATCAGATAATGGATATGAAGGAAGATGGTTAATGGTAAATCGTTTTTTAGATCGGAGGGATTATTTCAAATGTGCCTTGGGAGGGTCACATTTCATGTCTAATTGAGCCTCAACTCCGGTTATTCCAAAGGGTTGTAAGTGTATCCAAATCCGGGCTCCTGTTTCTCGTTCATTTTATTTCTCAAGGTCGTGATGACCTTGATTTCTAAATCTACCTGCAAGGCATTGTTCGCCTCGTGGTCGGAACAATGGGAAGTTTTAGGCATGTTCATGCCAAATAGCTGCTACATGTACGCCTGCTACCTTAAGGATACAGAACTGAATAGGCTGGAGGCAAAAGTGAAATAATTGAATCGCAGACCTTAGAGATCGGCCAGTTTACTTATCCCATCGTATAGATTTGGCAACCGAGGCTCTAAGAGGTAGAACAACATTCCTAAAGTCACTGGGTGAACTATAGGCAGAACTAGGACTAGAATTCTTGTGTCCGATGCTAGTCTAGTGCTTTCTCCTCCGGGAAACACACCTTAACAGCTTTGACTCTGGTTGTTCCTTCTTTCCCTCTGTAAGGAGACTTCACCCCTCTCTCAGGTGTTCCCCTCATCAACTGCCTCGCAGGAAAGGATCTTCTAGCAGTCATTTACACATTAGTATGAATTTAAGCCAATATTTAGCTTTCTTGAATGTGTTTGTTTTTGTAGTCTCATCCCTGGTCATGCAGAGCTGGGCTTTGTTCCCTGTCAATAAAGTTTCCAGCACCAAAGAGAAGAGAGGCAATGCATTCTTGAGGCAAGGACTCATGATGCTTATCCCCTGAAATTACACTGGTTGCTTACTCTGCAGGGCAGCAAGGGCTGGGCACTGCTTCCTGAACTGCACTGCTCTGGACCAAGATCTATGTGTTCATATTTCAGAGCGTGTTTTTCAGGACCTGCCAGGGAGTAGGGTTGCATGGATGAATGGAGTCAGGCAGGTTTAAAAATGGAAAACCAGCAGACAGATTTAAAAATGGGAAGAAGCCAGACAGAGTGAAGGTGGTCTCTAAACACACACCTGTCCCTTCTGTTTGTTTTCTGCTTTCTTTCCTGTAGCTGGAGAACACTAGCAGGCCGAGCAGTACTAAGTACGTGAAGTTCCAAGTTTCTGGTGCAGGGAGGGTTTCTGAGCCCTTACTTTGTGCCAGGCACTCTCCTGTGTGCAGAGTGGTGAGGGAAAGAGACCCCACTTAACTCCGTAGAGCTGAAGTTTAGAGTCAGGGCCACAGGCAAGGGACGGGGAGAGATTTTCCTCGTGGAAAATATGCCGGGCCTCCCTGCTTTTGGCCACGAGGAGAGCAACAGTGCTCTCTCCGTAGGTCACCTTGAACCTCTGGTAGAATGTGATGAGATTTGACACTGGTAAATGATCGATGAGACCTTCGCTGGTTGGGCAAAAGGGGCAGAGAGGATTTGGAGATGATCCGAGGTACTGAGCTTGAGGAGAGAGAATGAGAGCCAGAGAAAGTAGAGGCAAAGTCATACTTGTAGGGGAGTAGAATGACTCTGATTTCAGGTGTGCAGACCGCGGTGAGACACATCAGCCACATGCGAATGTCCTGATGGCCTTAGAGAAGGGTCCTGGGAGGAGACAGGAAGCCATGAGAAGAGAGGTTTTATCTCCGGGTGGGCAGGTACGGCCGGAACTGGGATGGTGAGTAGCACTCCTCTCTTCACTCTGTTCCTTGTTCAGTGGTCATTGGAGGGTTTGCTGAGGTTGACCAGCTGGCCCATCAGTGCTGGAGCATGGAGAGGAGTGGAGGGTGGGGAAGGACCATGGCGGAGACATTACTCTTCCCCTCCCCCGAGTCCATGGTGGGACCTAGGGCTTTGCTGGCTGTGTGTGGTCCTGACTCAGACAGACTGACTCCCACTTCCCTGGGGCTTTGCCAGGGCAAGGCCTCCCTTTGGCCCTCTGAATTCAGAGGGAGAAGACCTGTGGCAATTTCAGATGGCACGAGCTGGTGTATGTCATTAACTGATCATGTGATCTTGGACAATTCACCTCATCTCATCGTGACTCATCTAAACGATAGGGGTATCGCACTTGACCTGCTGACCTCGTTGGGGTGTTGTGAAGTAATGGTTAATGAGATAATGGATGGCAGGTGTTTTGTAGACTTTATGGTGATATGAGCAAGTTAGTTCCCATGATGACGACTCTAACTCGGTTATTGAGGCCACTCGGAAGACTGCCTCCCTTCATTGAGGAAGCTCCAGGGGCAAATGCTCCTGACCCCTGCCCGGAAGGACTGGATTCCTGGTCTCCAGGGCAGGATGGGCCCCCTTCTTCCAAGGATCGAGAGGGTGAGTGAAGGAAAAGTCCCTGCTTTTGGTGGGGGGGAGGGTCTTCTGAGAGCCACACCGTGCTCCCCTCCAACTGAGGAGGCTGATGAGTCCTTGTTCTGTGTGGAAGCACCGTGCCTGGCTCCAGGATCAGCCCCAGGGCCACACAGATGTCAAACCAGAAAGGTAGCTCTCTGGCTCTGGTTCTGACCAGCTGTGTCAGCCAGAGCCTGGAGATAAGGGAGATAGGCAGGCGGAGCTCCTTCCTCCGTGAGTTGATAATTGCTGTGCAGTAGCAGCTCTGTAATTGCTAAATAAAACTTCTTGTCTCCCCCGTGATAGATTTATGACTGAAATACCTTACCTGACCCAAGCTGATTTCATCTGAGTGTACCTGGGTGTGTGTGGGATGGGGAGGGAGAAGAGGCAGTTGGGAGAAAGTTTCCAGAGGTGCTCAGTGTGTTCTCACCCCCTCCCTTCCCTGAAGTATCATCCAGAAAGCTCTTTCTAGATCTGCCAGAACTTACATATCATGGATCTTGTCCAGAACCTAGCACAGTGTAGACATCTCATGGAATATTTGCCTGCGAGGATGATAATGACGACGATGAAGGCCGTGGCCTGGACAAGTTTAATTTAATTCCATTCAGCAAAGATGCAACCAGTGCCCATTCTTGCCAAGGGCTAGGAAAGCTATTATTATTATTTTTAAAAAAAAAATTTTTTTTCAACGTTTATTTATTTTTTGGAGGACAGAGAGAGACAGAGCATGAACAGGGGAGGGGCAGAGAGAGAGAGGGAGACACAGAATCGGAAACAGTCTCCAGGCTCCGAGCCGTCAGCCCAGAGCCTGACGCGGGGCTCGAACTCACGGACCGCGAGATCGTGAGCTGGCTGAAGTCGGATGCTTAACCGACTGCGCCACCCAGGCGCCCCGGAAAGCTATTATTATTGTTAGGGGGTGGGGAGGAGGGAAAGGCTTGGAGAATGTAAAGAGACATGACACAAGAGCTTTGCTCTAGAAGCTTGGGGGGTCAGGACACATGCGAGCGCGCGCGCACACACACGCGCACTGGGAGGGAGGCGGGGGGCGGGAGGGGGGCGGGGAAGCAGGGACAGAGCATCTAGAGTGGAGCTCCAGGTGTCAGCCACCTGCAGGATCCTCGTTCTGCCACTTACTCTCCAGGGGATCCCGGGTTAGTTTCTCGTCCTTAGGGGTCCTCACTTTCCCCACCTGCAAAATGGAGACCGTGGTGGTGTCCAGCTTCCAAGGCTGATGTCATGGTGAAACGATTGGGCGTATGAGGGTTAGCTCAGTAGACAATATCACCCACATGGCGACGAAAATGGGGAGCAGGGATCCGCAGACGGAGACAGGCTGGAGGTGACCTAGAGTCAAATGGCTGTCCCCAACGCAGGGCTCTAGGAATGTGGGCTGCACTGTTCTTTTACAATTTTTAAAAATTTAAAATGGGTTCATTTTAATAGGTGATGCACATCCAAGTGGTTTAAAAGTGAAAAGGTATAAAGAAATATGTGTAGAGAAGGAAAATTACTGCTTTCCCAGGCCCCTAAGCACTCTGTTCTTTGTCCCAGTGATGCCGGTGATAAATAATATAAATAAATAAAATAATTTTAAATTAAAAAAAATAAACAAAACAGTGATGATGATAAAAATAGCTAATCCTCATTTGGACTCGCCTTGTGCCCAGCCTTGTTGTATTTATATTAATTCATTTAATTCATATACATATAGATTAACTCTGATTCACATATTCCTATTCATATACATAACATGTTAATTTATTTAATCCTCAAAACAATGGCTTCTAGAGCAAGTACATTATTATCACTACTTCTCAGAACATGTGACATATGATGAAACACTTTTACTCTTTATTTTCCATTTGAAACGTTTATTTACATCTTCCCAACGTATAAGGAAAGGCGCCTAAGACGACAATGATAATCAGGGAGAGTAGGGGGTTATGGTGATTTGGGGAGACCTCACTAAGAGGGCCAGGAAGGATGGGGAAGGGTGATGAAGAATATAGCTTGTACTGTCCAGCATCTACAGAATACTTCACAAAAGAGTCCCCCCACCCCCCTCCAACCCAGCAGCATGAGGTAGGGATATTACCTTAATTTTTATTATTTTTTAAAAATTTTATTCATTTTATTAATTTTTTTTTTGAGAGAGGTGCAAGTAAGCGAGGGGCAGAGAGAGAGAGACAGAGAGACAGAGAGAGAGAAAGGGAGAGGGAGAGAGGGAAAAGTGGGGCTCATCCGATACAGGACTCGAGCTCACCCGATGAGGGGCTCAAACTCACGAACTGTGAGATCATGATCTGAGCTGAAGTCGGATGCTTAACCAACTGAGCCACCCAGGTGCCCCATTACCTTCATTTTTTATAGAGGAGGATAGCAGAACTATTAAGAGCTAAGTGCGATTCGCCCCAAATCTCACAACAAGTCCCAAGCTGGCTCTTAACCCTGTCAAGGGCTGCTGACCCTTAGCCTAACACTTTTGCCATTGCAAAATGATAGGATAGGGGACAAGCATGAGCAAATGTGAATGATGGAGGCAGTGTGGAGACCAGAGTGCTGATCAGAAATTCAGGGGAAGGGACAGTGGGAGAGAGACAGGTGGGGCAGGTGGGCCCCGTGGGGCTTCTCTTTAGCTTTAACTTTCTAGAAAGAGAGGGTCAGAGTAGAGATGTTCTGGTCTCTTGTCCTTGGGGGGTAGGGATTCTCCAAATCACAGCCCAATAGGGACCCTAGCAGAAGTACAAGTAGAACTTCTATATACTCTTCTCAGATGGGCCTGGAAAGACTTTGGACTCCTTTTGCAGGACAGAGAAATGGTTTTCCTTTGTAAAGGATACAGTTGCAGGGACATACTGGGTTAGCACTGGATAGCAGCATGGTTAGATCTAATGACCCAATCCCAGGGACAAATGGGGTGGCCCAAGATGCATGCACAGTGATTTCACATCAAAGTCTTCATTTCTGTAGATGGTTATCAAAATCTGTGACCTGTCCTTCCCTTCTTTGGGAAAAAAAAAAAAGCCAACAACAACATTTCCTGAGACTTGGAGATACAACAGGGAGTAATTCAGATCATACAATTGAAGAGATCTTATCAGAAAGTGCCATAATGAGGGGCGCCTGGGTGGCTCAGTCGGGGGAGAATCTGACTTCAGTTCAGGTCATGATCTCACGGCTCGTGAGTTCGAGCCCCATGTCGGGCTCTGTGCTGACAGCTCGGAGCCTGGAACCTCCTTCCGATTCTGTGTCTCCCTCTCTCTCTACCCCTAACCCACTCGCATTCTGTCTCTGTCTCTCTCAAAAATAAATAAACATTAAAAAAAAAAAAGTGCCGTAATGAGGGATGGACAGGTGCTGTGTGTGCACATGGGCAGAGCCACCTGATCTAGTCTAGGGGGTCAACAGAGGCTGCTCAGAGGAAGCCATGTTTAAGCTGAGACCTGCAGAGGGAATTAGAGAGAGGGCGTTGGTCAGGGGAAGTAGATGAAAGAATCATCTGAGGGGAACCTGGGGTGAGATCTGGAAGAAGTTCATCATGGCCGGAGATGCAGGGTACGTACGTGCTCAGTAATTGTCTCTTGAATGGATTAATGAGATGTGGCTGGAAAGGCAGGGGGCAACTTGTGCAAGGTCTCAAAGGCCATGGTAAAGTTTTAGATTTTGTCTGAAGGGCAATAGGGGAAGCCAATCTATACCCCTGTACCATAGGTGACTCTGCTGCAGCCATGGTGGGGCCGGACACTTGGGTTCTCTGGCTTGGGGTTTGGCCGGATGTATATGATACAAGGACATTGGATAAAGCCAAGACATGCCAGCTAAGCATGCTGGCAAGAGAGGGTGAAGTGATGGCCATGGGATCTGGGCTAGAAAGAGAAGAAAGTGAAGACAGAAGAAGGCTAATGGGAGAAAGTAGAGTGGATGTGGATTATGATGATGACCTTTGTGGGGTCAAAAAGACAAGAGGCTTTGGGAGGGATCGGGGAGAGGGTGGTCAGGGGGATGCCCTGTGAATTAATGACTCCAGGGATGTTGAGCTGGGATGGAGTGGCTACAGAGGAGTGGGCGCAAAGGTCACTGCAGTGGAGTCAGGGAACAGAGGGGCAGATTGAGGAATGGGTCATCCAACCAGAAATGGAAGTCACTATGGATGGGTGGAGAGACACTGGCACTGGGGCGCGAGACTTCATGGGAGGGAGCATAGGATGTGAAGGACTGCAGGACAGTGGTTGACAAGGACAAAGAGGCAAGGAGATACAGGTGCTGGCCCTGGTGGGAGGCGCAGAGATGCATCAGGTCCAGTTCTTATGCCCAGGGGCAATGCCGCCTAGTCAGGGGTCACCTGTCTGCCTCATCGGGGGTCACCTGGATAGTCACGGCAGGTTCCAGCCAGACAAGCGGTTTGCAGGTTCAAGAGCACTGCTACATCCATTATGGCAGCAACAGCCACCGGTCAGTGAAGGCTCGCTCTGTGCCAGATGCTTTAAACGTCTGTCTGTAATCCATGCAACAGTCTTGCTGTGTAAATGAAGGTAAGGGGCAGGGGTCTGGGAGTCCTACCGAGCTGGGTTTGAAGTCTCCATGTTGCCGCTCACAGGCTGTGTGACCTTGGGCAAGTCCCTTCACCCCTCATCTGTAAAATGGGGCCAACCCCCTCATCAGAGTTGGGATGAGGATTGAGTGGGCTTATTTATGCAAAGCCCTGGGCCCAGATCCGCGTGACTAGGTGCTAGCTGTCATGAATACTGTATAACTGAGGCAGCTGAAGCTCAGAGAGGGTAAGTGATTTGCCCAACGTCACACATCTAAGAAGTGGCAGCATTGAATCAAACCTAAACTCCAAAAAATACTTCGAGGATGAAGGCACCCTGTCGTCAACTTCTCAGAAAGACGTACCACATTTACCCGGAGCGAGACTCTGGGTTTGAACCCTGGGAGTCTGCTTCCCTCCTCACCACCCAGCTCCCGCAGGAGGTCTTTAGTTTGACACTAAGACTCTCAGAAACACACTGCCTGTCACATGATCCCTGGTGAAACCGAAGCTCAGAGGAGGTCACTGACTTGTTCTGGGTCACCTGCTAGTAAGTGGTGGCATTGGAGCCTGGGTCTGAGCGATGTTCGCTCCACTGTCATATCTTTCCTGGCTTCTAAGGGAAAGGGGTGGGGCGTGGACCCTGAAATGGTTCCAAGGTGCCTTTGCAAACAAGTGCAGGGGACTCACTTATTCAAAGCTTTGGACTGATTATTAGTTTTAACTTCACAGGGCCAGAGAGTTCAGAGCAGGGCCCCTTAGAGGAGTGGCAGCCGTGGGCTCCGGCACCAGCTCTGCTCCCTATGAGTTGTGTGGTCCTGCATCAGTCACATCTCTTGATTTCCAAATCTGTAAAATGGGAATGATAATCGCCTCGAGTATCTCATAGGACCGTAGTGAGGCTCAAATTAGATGATGTAAGGAAAAGCGCTTTGAAGATGAAAGCACCCTGTCATCAAATTCTCAGGAAGATGTACCACATCTACCTGGAGCTAGACTCCGGGTTCGATCCCAGGGGTCTGTCCGCCTCCCTCCTCATCACGCCGTGCGCCTGGCTCAGGCGGGCAGTGGTGGCGGCTGAGCTCCCTTTCCTCACTGTCCAGCTGGGCACCACCTCCCCCTCCAGCCCCTTGGTCCCCAGCTATGAGGTTGTGTGTCGGGGGCTCAGCCAGGTGGGGGCACAGAAGCTCTGACTCACTGGGCCAGTGGTGAGCGAGTGGCCTCCCCCCCCCCCCAACCCGCATGCCCCTCGGCACTGGGGAGGCTCTGCAGAAATATGAGAGGTGCCCACATGTTCCTCTGAGGAGACTAGTCCGCTCGTGAACCTGGAGATGAGACCAGCTGTGTCACGATCACCTTTGGGACCTGCCCCGCCTCTCTCCGCCCCAGCCCTGGGGAGCTGAGTGATAGAGCTTTGTCAGACTCTGCCCGGAGACCGGAGCCTTCTCGCTGGAGCTGGTGGAGCAAAGGGAAGTGCTTGCTGGGTCCTTGGGGGCAGGAACACATGTACTTTCCTGTCCCCTTCAGAAGAGTCTGGCCCCGGTTCTCGGGGAGTTGACAGGCATCTCATCTTGCTTCCATTGAGTGTGTCTTTTCTGGTATACACTCTTCCCCCTGCTCTTTCCTCTGTCTTCTGTTGAGGAGCTGGACACCGACGACAGCCATGGAAATGGAAGGGGGCAGGTGGAGGAAGGAAGCTGAACTCCTTTGAGCACCTACTATGTGCCAGTTCCAGACAAAATTTCACCAGTTCCAGCAAAATCGTGAGGGGGAATCATTGTCTTGGAATCTGAAAACATTCAAGGGAATGGAAAGGGAGGGGAAACCAGAAACCATCTAGTCTATTCTCCTCTTACTGATAAGGAAGGACTTGCCCAAGGTCCCCGAGCTTTGTAACGTTTCTTCTTTCTAGGAAGGCAGCGGTCCTATAGCGATCCTCCTTTGTAGACGAAAGTGTTTGATGATTCACCTGCCTCACTTGGGATGACTGTGTCCTTCCTCACTGGGAAGGTTGGGGAACCTTCCAGGGAAGGGGGGACTTTACCTGGTCTTACGGGATAAATTGTGTCCCCCACAGATTCATATGTGGAAATCCTAACCCTTGGCACCTCAGCATGTGACTGTATTTGGAGATAGGGTCTTTAATGAGGTCATTAAAATGAGGTCATTAGGGCGGGCCCCAATCCAATATGATGGGTGTCCTTTTTTTTTAATTTAAATTTTATTTTTAAAATTTACATCCAGATTAGTGAGCATATAGTGCAACAATGATTTCAGGAGTAGATTCCTTAAAGCCCCTTACCCATTTAGCCCATCCCCCCTCCCACGACCCCTCCAGTAACCCTCTGTTTGTTCTCCATATTGAAGAGTCTCATGTTTTGTCCCCCTCCCTGTTTTTATATTATTTTGCTTCCCTTCCCTTGTGTTCATCTGTTCTGTGTCTTAAAGTCCTCATGTGAGTGAAGTCATATGATTTTTGTCTTTCTCTGACTAATTTCACTTAGCATAATACCCTCCAGTTCCATCCACGTAGTTGCAAATGGCAAGATTTCATTCTCTTTGATTGCTGAGTAATACTCCATTGTATATATATACCACATCTTCTTTATCCATTCATCCATCGATGGACATTTGGGCTCTTTCCATACTTTGGCTATTGTTGATAGTGCTGCTATAAACATGGGGGTGCGTGTGTCCCTTCGAAACAGCACACCTGTATCCCGTGGATAAATACCTAGTAGTGCAAATGCTGGGTCGTAGGGTAGTTCTGTTTTTAATTTTTTGAGGAACCTCCAGACTGTTTTCCAGAGTGGCTGCACCAGTTTGCATTTGATGCGTGTCCTTCTAAGAAGAGGAAATTTGGTCACAGATTGGCACATAGGGACCATGTGAAGACACAGAGAGAAGACACCATCTACAAGCCGAGGATAGAGGCCTTGCAAGAAACAACTGTGCCAACACTTTGGTCTTGAACTTGTAGCCTCCAGACCTCTGAGACAACACCTTCTCATTGTGAGAGCCCCCCAGACTATGGTGCATTGTTATGGTGGCCCTGGCCAACAGATACCCCCGGGCTCTTCTACAGTCAGCGGGCTCAGGAGTGGCTCCAGTCAGGAAGACCTACCTGAGGTCAGGTAGGGGGTGAAAAACTCCCAGGCAGGCCCCGAGGGAGTAGTTTTCCGGTAACAGAAGGGCCAGCATGGCTTCTCAAATCCCTGCCATGAGAGCCATCCATGGGCCATCCAATGTGTCAATGGGACCTGGAATGAGTGAGACAGACTTAGTACCAAGAAACCTGGGCTCTATAGATGCCCAGTCCTTTCCGTTGTGGGATCTTATGTGAATTCCTTCACTTCTCTGAGTCTTAGTTTCCTCATCTGTGGCATGGAGAGAATAATGACTTCACAGACTGTGGTGCTGATCACACGAGAAAACGTGTAGCGCTTTGCCCGAGTTAGTGATGCTGATGAAGGTGATGTTGCTTTCTCTCCCCTCGGGGGGTGTTGGTGCTTCTCAGCGAGGAGAAATCTCCAGCCCAGTCGCGTCTCAGGTGGACACAAAAGCACCTGTGCATCTGTGTCCATTTCTCCAAGTCTTAATCTTTCTAAATGATAAATGCAATAATGCATTTTGTAGAAAGATTAGAAAGTGCTTTTGTTTTCTACCATTTCCACCATTGTCAACGCTGAATGTGTATACCCTCCCAGCTTCCTTGTGTGTTTGCTTTTTTTCACAAAAATGAAATCCTAGGCGGCTGGGTGGCTCAGTCGGTGAAGTGTCCGGCTTTAGCTCAGGTCATGATCTCATGGGTTGTGGGTTCGAGCTCCGCGTTGCGCTCTGTGCTGACAGCCTGCTTCGGATTCTGTGTCTCCCTCTCTTTCTGCCCCTCCTCTGCTTGTGCTCTCTCTCTCTTTCTCTCTCAAAAATAAATAAACATTAAAAACATTTTTAAAAAATGAAGTCCTGTTGTGCATAATGTCTTATAACCTATTTTGAAAATAACATTTCACAAACATCTTTCCGTATTGACTCGGATTCATCTCCGTCATCACGTTTTAGTCAGGACTGCTATCCAACAGGCAGCTCTCGCACCCCTAAACGTGTAGAAGGGGAGCTGTTCCTTGGGAAATGACTTCTCTCTGCCCAGGGTATGTTTTCAGGTGTGTGGACCCCTGGGTCTCCATGGAGGCAGGTGAGGTTTGGAGAGCACAGACCCTGGAGTCCATAAGGCAGGAGATCAGCCGCAGCTCTGCCCTGTACAAGCTGTAAACAGGGAAGGAAAGGGCCCTGGGCCAGCCGCTCCCCATTTCCGGCCTCCATAAAGGATTAATGGCATGGTGTAAATGAAAGAGCTTTGTAAACTGGCAGCGATTATTAATACAAACTCACGGATGAACAAAGGCTATTTTGTTGCTTTTGCAGGAGAAAATCCAATGTCTCGAGAGTCATAAAACACCATGAAAGAATGAGTCTGGCCTGTAGGAAGGAAGAGAGCTTGAGCAGGAAAGATCATCTTTTAGTTTTGAGAAATGATTTGGACTTTGAGAACAGACTTCTTGGTAAATGAAGAGGTGGGGAAGCTCGATTTGGAAGTAGAGAAAAAAATGATCCATTTGAAGGAAGTCAGAAACAAGGGTTCCCAACAAACAGTTGATAGTGATGGTGATGAGGATGATGAGGGCTGACACACAGAGCATATATTGTGTGTCAGACACTGCTGAGATCCTCTGAACACCCCTAGGAAGTAAATACTACCGTCATTCCCGTTTTATACATGAGGACACAGAGGCACAGAAAGATTAAGTTACTCGCCCGAGGTCACACAGCTGGTGAAGGGGGGCGGAGCCAGCATCTGAGCCCAAGGCCAAGGCCACGTGTTTCTTTAGACTGAACCCCCCTGGGACCAGGTAGGCAGGGCTGCAGAGCGAGAACCCTCTAGACAGATGGAATTGAAGACGTGAACGTTGAATCTATTTGTCGTTGTCTATTTGGTTTTTTTTTTTTTTTTTTTCAACGTTTATTTATTTTTGGGACAGAGAGAGACAGAGCATGAATGGGGGAGGGGCAGAGAGAGAGGGAGACACAGAATCGGAAACAGGCTCCAGGCTCTGAGCCATCAGCCCAGAGCCTGACGCGGGGCTTGAACTCGCGGACCGCGAGATCGTGACCTGGCTGAAGTCGGACGCTTAACCGACTGCGCCACCCAGGCGCCCCTGTCGTTGTCTATTTGGAAGACAACTTGCCGTGAGTCGTTTCGTGAGTGTTCGAGGAGACCAGCTGGAAGGCATTTTGGTCTGTGACAGCCTGGGAAATGGAGGGTAAGGAAATAAGGGAGGTGCCTGTCTTCATTATTTCTTCCAGGGCCCCAGGGAGGTGACCAGTGGGAGGGAGTTGTCCGCTGGGTTGCTGAGCCATGACATTCTTGACCACCGGCCTCCACCATGAGGAACTAGGATTGGTGAGGACTTCCCTGTGGTTTAAGATGGCTTCTAGGTCGGGGACCTCCTGTGGGTGTACCTTTGGTTGGTGTCTCTAGGGTGCCCTAGGAGTTATAGACTTTTCTTTCTCCTGCTCTCCTGCCTATGCTGTTTCCCTCTCCAGCATGAGCTGGTGAGGCAGCCCAGAAGATGTGGGTGGAAGGGATTTAGAGTCACCTCTCCGTGGGGATGATGGAGGACCCCCAGGAGTTGCCCTGAGACCCTGGAGAAGTTTGGAAAAAATCCTGCATTCCTTCCTTTGCAGTATCAACAGGGAACGGAGCAGCCATTGTTGGGGGGCTGGTGATTCTGTTCCTGCTGCTGTCGGAAGCTACCCTCAGAGGCTGACAAGTGAAGGGCACACTCCTGCTGGTAGTGGTCAGGCAAGACTGGCCAGAGTGTGCCTGCTTATCCGAATCAGCTGGGTAGGCTAGGCAAAAGAAGGGTCCCGAAGCCCTCCCCGCAGCCTCTGAGCACCTTTATAACGCTCCTATAATGGCGCTGATGCCCTGGGGTCACCGTGCCTCGCCTGGGAGGTCAGCAGCAGGATAGAATGTGCTGGAAGCTGGGGGGAGGCCCCAGTATTGGGAAACCAGCAGAGTGCCTGAGTGGTTGTGAAGAGTGAATTTGTAGACTTAGTCCATAATGTGCCATGAGATGTGACGGGTGCCAGGGACCGAGTTCACCACCCCACGCTCCATGCCAGCACTCAGAGCGCTCAACGTGCTGTTCGGGAGTTGGCGAGGAAACGGATAGGTTACCATCCCGAGCGCTAAGTGACTGCTGGAGACCAAGGAGGGTGCTGGGTGCATCCTCACAGACAGTGAATCCCTGTACAGAAAGCTCTACCCCTTTCCACTGGGATCTCCTTTCAGGGAACTGTCCCTTCCCTGTGTGTTTGACAACCTAGTTTTTAAACCAACAAGTGTATCACGAACATCTGTCCACATTGATCTAAATGCACCTCCATCGCCATTTTTTTAAGACTCCATCATGGCGGGCAGTTCTCAAGACCCCTAAATGTGTGAGAAAGGAAGGGTTCACTGGGGAATGATTTCTTGTCTCTCTGTGCGCCTGTGTGTGTGCACGTGCGGGCACGCCCACGAGTGCACAGGCACACTTCTAAAACTTACGTACTCTATGGCACCACGTGTATTGTTTAAAAGGATTTAGTTTGGAAAATTTCAAACGTACACACCATTAGAGAGGAAGGCAGAGTGAGTCCCTCTGCCGTACTCATCTCCCAGCATCTACGACCAACAACATTTTGCCAAATTTTGTTTCCTCCTTCTCCCCCAGGTGTTGTCAAAAACCTGTCGCGATTCCCTGCGTGTCATCAGTGCTTTAGAGAGCATCGTCTCACCCCGTCCTTACAAAGCAGTCCTGCTGAGTTAAGCAGAAGGGTTATCAGTATCTTCATTTCAGGGAGAGAAAAGCAAGGCTCAGAGAAGTTAAAGAAGTTTTCCAAGGTCCCACGGCTCGTGAGTGGCTAGACAGCCAGACAACCCAGGCCTCCTGATGCTTGTTCCCTCTTACCCGATCATTCCAAGTGCATTTTAAGATGCAGACAGGGAAGGGTGGGGTAGCTCAGTTGCAGGGGGATCCCTGGGACTCTTAGCCTACAAGGTTGCCTGTCTAAGGCCTCCTTTTTAACCTTGTCTCACTCTGCTGGTTTGAGGGGCTGGGGCAGGAGGGGGGCAAATTAAGCTCTCTCAGGTTTTTCATCGGTGGCTTCCTTGGATCATGGCTGCAGGATGTTTATAAAACTCTGAATCAATTTGAGGCACAGAGATTTTCAATCAGGGAGGCAGATTGTGCTGATAGGGTCAAAAGGCCTGTCGCCAGCCAGGATCATAGCATCTGACGTATTAATTTGAGCTGTCAGAACCAATATGTGTGACAGAGGCTTGGAGGCCCAGGTCCTGTTTCTGAAAAAAGAGTGGGAAAAGGGGAAAAAAAAAACGGGGGAGAAATACCGCACCCCCCCCCCCCCCACGTCCAACTAACATTTCACAGGTTCCTGTTGAATCAGCCCCACCAGCACGTGACCAGTGTGCCCTCCATTCCTGGGGGGGCAGAGAAAGCGGGAGGACCGGAGCCTTCTCTGCAGGGGATGCCGGATGCGTCCCAGCGACTAGGGCCCTGTTGCCCCGTGGGTAAACTTTACACAAACACCCACTCTCTGCCTCTTGCTTTGCCCCTCCATACCATTTGAGTCCCAAAGCTCCCTTGCTGGCAAAGGAGACCTCCCTGGGCCTTGGCAGGAAGTATGTTTGTTACTGAGAACCTTTGATATCTGGCATGGGAACCGTCTAGGGCTGGAGCTGGGCTTCTGGCAGGAAATCACCATGGATCCTGCCTGTCCCGAGGGTCACACACAGCACACCTCCTGCCCGGTGCCCTTCCCACCTCTTTCCAGTTCTCCACGCCCCCCTCAAACCTCACGCTCCTGACCCTCAATTCCTTTCAGGCTGCTTTGGACAACCCCACCGTTCCCTCAAGACCCTATACCTTCCCTTACTGGGATCTGGTTGCTGATGCTCTTAAGTCAACCTGCATGAACGCATGGTCTGTGAGGGTCATGGGCACGGTGGGTACATACCGGGTTCCCAGGGACTCCATCTTGTCAGCTTCCACGTGTCAGGCAGGGGGGACCCGGAAAAGCCCAGTACTGTCCATGCTTCTAACACCAAGTAATCATGAAGGTATGGGAACATATAATATTGCGCCCCAGACATAGAAGCTTCGTTTCTGGGAGCCCCTGGGTGCTGCTGGGTTGTGACTGGGTTGGTGATCTATGTGACGGAAAGGAAGAGCTATTTTTCATCCAACGGAAACAATTCATACTTACAAAATTAGGCACAGCAGAGATCCAGCACTCTCGAGAGGTGGACAATATCCTTATAGTAACACATGAGCAAACGTGCACAGGGGTCGGAGTAACTTGCAGGTTGCTGAAGTCCCCCTGGGGCCCTGGGAAGAGGCAAGAGGGAGATTCAGATTTTTGCTTGTGCGGTTCCAAGGCTCATGCTTCCCTGGGGCCCATCTCTGTACTGCAGGCTAGGGGATAGAAGGTGACGGAAGGTGAAAAGAAGGGATGGAAGAAGAAGGGGATTTTCTGGGCAGTGGTGGATGACTTCCTCCGGGACACAGAAGCTGACCCTATCGCTCCTTCATAGCCTGGCCGCCCCTCTCATAGTCCACTTGTTGGATGGCCACGTCTTTCCTCCAGCTACTCTCTGCCCCATCCCCAAACCAGTGGAGAACCTGGTTTAACAAAAATCTTTTAGATATTTATTTATTTTTGAGAGAGAGAGACACTGGGTGCGAGCAGGGGAGGGTCAGAGAGAGAGGGAGACACAGAATCTGAAGCAGGCTCCAGGCTCTGAGCTGTCAGCACAGAGCCCGACACGGGGCTCGAACTCACCGCGAGATCATGACCTGAGCTGAAGTTGGACGCTCAACCGACTGAGCCACCCAGGTGCCCCGAGAACCTGGTTTTAAATACTCAAGGTTTTGGGACGCCTGGGTGGCTCAGCCGGTTAAGCGTCTGGTCCTTGGTTTTAGCTCAGGTCATGATTTCACAGTTCCTGCGATCGAGCCCCTCATCGGGCTCTGGGCTGACAGTGTGGAACTTCCTTGGGATACTCTCTCTCCTTCTCTCTCTCTCTCTCTCTCTCTCTGCCCCTCCCCTGCTTGCCCTGTCTCCATTTCTCTCAAAATAAATAAACACACATTTTTAATAAAAAAAAAAATACAACATTTTCTTCCTCACAACATTTTGTGCTATGCAAAGGATACAGAACTTTGAGGAAAAAAAGCCCCTAAGAAGTCTTGCTTGAGTTGTGTGCAAGAACAGTGGAAGGCCTTGCTCTGACAGGGGCTGAAGGTTTGAAGGGAAGAAGAGTGGGGAGCAGGGCTTGGCAGCCCCCCACTCCTCCCCATCCCCTCCCCGAGGCAAGGTCTGTCTGCTTGGCTGGAAGGTCTAGCAGAGATGGGGCATAGTTTCTTTGTCTTCTTATCTTCTCTGGATCAG
The DNA here is from genome assembly GCF_018350155.1 of Leopardus geoffroyi. NCBI lineage: Eukaryota > Metazoa > Chordata > Mammalia > Carnivora > Felidae > Leopardus > Leopardus geoffroyi. The sequence goes on from NC_059327.1 coordinate 44,748,494, forward strand.
GATTTTTCTCCACCCACAATGTTCAAATCAAAACTAATCATGGAAAGGGGGGGGTGAGGGGAGAGGGGGAGGCAGGGAGGGTTCGGAGTTTTAGCCAATGGAAACGAGGTTACTCACTGAGATGATGAAAATCGTCTAAAATAGACCATTGGGTGGTCGCACATATCTGTGAAGATGCTAAAAACCATCGAATTTTATATTGTGGGTGGGTGAAATGTATGGCACATGAATTACACCTCAATACAGATGTTAAAATGAGGGGAAAAACAGAATACTCTCTTCATACCGGGGCCTGGCCTTGGAGGGGTGTGACGGGGTCCCAGCAGTGGGACCGCCCACAGAAGCCACAAGGCAGTGAAGAGGCTGGAAAGGCCTTGGCATCTCTAAACCCAGCCCCGCTCACGTCCAGGGCCTGCGGTGAAGTTAGATGTCTGTGGCATTCTGGTTCACAGGATATTACCGCTGGAAGATGCTAGAGGTCAGATGCAGAAACTGAGGCCCAGGAAGGGGGCTGGCCTGTCCACAGAGCATAGTAGTTAGAGTCAAATCTGGGAGCAGAGCCCTGTCTCCTGATGCTCCTTCTAGTATCCTTCCACTGAAGAAAAACTGAACTATGTGCTGGGCCTCACTTGTAAACAGTCAGTCCTTACAGAGTATACAGCGTGGTGGGTGGGGGAGGGGTGGTCAATAAGCCATTACATTGAGCTTTGAGGCTTTATGATAGAGGAGGCTCTCACTGGACCGAAGGAGGGTTAATACACATGGAAGGGTGTGTGTGTGTGTGTGTGTGTGTGTGTGTGTGTGTGTCCAATCAAGGATGGATGGTCAGATCTGAGGGCTGCGTGATGAGTGTGCATCAGGTGCACGGGAGGAGGGCAGGCTTCCAGCACAGAGTCCAAAGGAGAGGGCCACGTTGGAACATTCGTGGCATTAAGAAGACGTTCAGCACAATCACCGAAGACTGTTCGGGGAGCGAGCGGAGAATGTGGAGAGATAAAACCACACATCTGGACTAGATTCGGTAGGACCTTCTAAAACTCCCGAAGGTGTTTGGGCTTTATTTTAAGACGAACGGGGAGCCATTGATGAGTTTTCTGCAAGTTATTCTGGCATCCAAATTGTGCCGAGGAAACTCTCCTGGGGTCCAACAGTCCCGAAGCCCTTCGGTTAGCTTCATGACCGCTCTCTTACTGAGCATGTACTGCAGGGCTGGCTCTGGGCTAAAGTGAGTATTTGACACCGAGGAACTCATTTGATCTCCAGAACAATCCAATAAAATATTAACCATTCACACTCACACAATAGCTGACACTTTAAGTGAGCACCAACTATGTGCCGGCCACGTTCTAAGGACGTTACATCTACCCACCAACTTAGTCCTCATGCCCGTTCCAGTATCCTTAGATAGATACTAGGTACCAGATACTAGAACCCTAGATCAGGCATCACCTGCTCCATTTCTCTGAGCCCCATAATAAGAAAACTAAAAGAAAGATGTAAAATTTAAAGAACAATAAAACATTTCCCCCTGACTGTTAAATTCCTTTCCCTCTCCCTCCCTCCAAACAAACAATCCTCCCAAGCCCAAGGTGGGCACCTCCTGGTCCAGGAAGGAGGGGAAGAGGTCAGAACATCACACAAGAGGTGCAGGTGACACTTCTGGTGGGAGGGTGCAGTAGGCAGAATTCCGAAGTGGCCCCTATGACCTTTGCCCCCTGGTGCTACTGTCTTGACTTTGTTACCGGTCACGGCAAAGGAGATTTTGCGGATGTGGTTGAGGTTCCTAATCAGATGACCTTAAAATTGGGAGACTCTCCGGTGTTGGGCTTTAACGGTAGAGAATTTTCTCCAAGTGGTGGTCAAAGAAGACATCAAAGGGATTGAGGCGTGAGAGGAAGCTGAGGCCAGAGGGGACCTCTGTTGATGAGTTTTTTAATCTTGTTATTCATTCTGCATTTTTGCTTGTCATTCTTCTAGAAAGGAGTGCTTTCCCTCAACACTATTCGGTTAGCTTCACGTAGAGTTTATACAGGAAAGGCGGTGTAAATGTTCCTTCCCTTATTTATCAAGTTTCAAGGAAATTTTATACACCATGGTACCAATCAAAGTGCCGAAGTCCCGGGAATGGATAGATCACGGAGGGCTAGAGCCAAACTTTGAACCCTAACTTCTGATGGTCTGGCTGGTGGGCTTAACTACGGCATCTGATTGCCTCCCAGAAAAGAAGGACAATGGTCTTAGGATAACGTTAAGTTAATCAGGCAAAACACAGGGGCTCCTGGGTGGCTCAGTTGGTTAGGCGTCTGACTTCGGCTCAGGTCATGATCTCACAGTTCATGAGGTTGAGCCCCGCATTGGGCTCTCTGCTGTCAGCACGGATTCTGCTTCTTCAGATCTTCTGTCCACCCCTCTCTCTGCCCCTCCCCCTCTCTTAAGAATAAACAAACGTTAAAAAAAAATCAGGCAAAATATTAAAAACATATCTCTATGAATCCATTTGTGAAGGCATAGAGAAAGGTGGAGGAAAACATGCCACGATATTTACGGCAGTTGCCCCTGAAAAGATTAAAAACAAGAAACATCCAGAATACCTGGATTCTTCTGTTTCTGGTCCTTCCTTACAGGCTGCTAAGAACCTATAGGAGATACTGCATTTCTCTTGTGTGACCAAGCAGCACACGTTTCCTGTTTGTAGAAGTCCTTGCTGTCTTTGTCCCTGAATGCTGGCAAGGGTCACGTGGGGGAGCTTGGAAGCATCTTTCTCTAAGGAGTGAGGGGACGTAGCACCATCCCTCCCTTCAAGGTTTCCTTTACACTGTCTGTGGCGGATCCTACGATGTGGTTTGGGGGAAGGGTGCCTGCTGTGGAGTCAGATGATTTAGGCTCATGTCTGTGCTTAGTCACTTCCTAGCTGTGTGATCGTGGACAAGTTGCTTAACCTCTTTGTGCCTCAGTGCGTTCCCCTCTGAAGCGGGCAGAGTCGCAGTACTGACCTCACAGGGTTTTAGAGGATTAAATGAGCTAATGCAAGGAGGACGCTGGGCTTTATAAATACTCACCACATTCTCATTATTCTTGTGCAGGCGGGCTGGAAGAATCACTGGCTCTGGATGGTTGTGCAGTTACGAGAATGTAAGGGGGGGACCTCTTCCCCAGGTGCTTGTGGAGATTATAGCCAAGCCCAGGCACTGCCTCCTTGACACACATTTTTTCCTTCATCCAGTTTACCTTGGCACAAAAGGATAATTCATCGGTATGTCCACATCCTGGTCCTCGGCATAAATCTTCCCCACTTGCACATGTGGCGACAGCTCCCCAGGTCTTCTGGACTTTCTTCCCTGAGTTTCCCATTAATGTCGTCTACACGAAGAAAGGCCTGGTGTGCCTGCCTTTCCCCGAAGCCATCCTTCTTTGCACAAGAGCGCGTGAGGGTGAGGGGTGGGGGCCTGAAGAAGAGGGAGGTGGGAGAAAGACCATCCTGGACAGGACGTGACCTTGGGGTCCAGGGTCCTAGAAACAGCAGCCTGGCCTAGAAACGCCCAGGCCTGGCCTAGAAACGCCTGGCCTAGAAACGCCCAGGCCGGCCATCTCCCAGCAAGGCTCGCTCCGGACCCGCACTGCTCTGCCAGGCAATGGGGGAAGGCAGGTGGAACAGGAAACCGGTTTGGGCTCTGGCGGGTGGGAGGGGTTGGGGAGGAGGGGAATGGTTATTTGTGAGGCCAGGTCTTGGTTTGATTTTCTCCTCAAGTACCACGTTTTCTTTCCCTTCTGCCAAACAAGCGCATGCCGCTTGGTGATCGCCAGCCATTCCGGGCTCTAGCGATGCATCTGATGGCCTTGCGTAAACAACTCGCTCCTTTGGGTCCTGCTGAAGCCCAGATCCTTAGCGGGGATCCCCAGGAGTGAGGACAACCATTCTATTTCTTTCCCAAATGTGTGGACTTTGGGTCAGAAGCCTCTGTAGAAAGGACAAGAAGAGAACAGAGTTCTTCATTTTGGGGCACTGCTCAAGGTGTATCAGCAATGTAAATGAAGTTTTCTTGTTCACTCCATTCGTTCGTTGGAAGCATATTTATTGATTCTTTTATATAGTGCTTTTCAACCTTTTTTTTTTTTTAAACAGCAGAACCCCTGCCTCTTTAATAAAATCTTTGTGAAACCCAATATATAAGGGTCTGAACTGCAATTCAGAGAGATTCAGTGATTTGCCTGAGGGATCTGAGCTAGTTAATGGGGACGCTGGGTGGTATCCAGACATTCTCATTTCTAACCCCTGGGTCAAATATGCCCTGGTTATTTGGGGCATTTATGGAGAAGTACAGGCAGTCTTGAACTTACAAATGAGTTCTGTTCCGAAAGTTCATCTGCAAGTCAGTTGTCTGGTACTTGGAATGTATTTTCCTATAGAAACAGAGGTACGGGTGGTGGCTAGGTTCCCAGACCAGCCCACAAAAGCCCATTTAATCCACAGTGTGTTGGAATTCTAGAACTAATGGTTCTCTATCAGGAGCTTTGTGCTCCTAACAGTTCTCCTTGAGTACTTACTGCCGACGGGACAGCGAGACCTCGCCTATGGGGAATGTGGCCGTCTATCGGTCCCACCCGTGGCGAACGCAGTACAGAACTAGCAAGGGGACAAAAATGGCCTGTGCATATTTAGAATAGACACAGTCAATTTTCCTTGCCCCAAGAGAACATGCTCTGGTTTATTTTGTTTTCTGCCATCTCCCCAGCCATATAGTGGCCCCTAGTAATTGCTGGAGAAATCACTGCTAAATGAATAAATGCACTAAAGTTTCATAGGTTTCGCAAAAAACAGACCCTTAGTCCCTCACTTGGAATCTAGTTAGCATTATTTAACACACAGTTCCAGCAAGCCTGGTTATGTTGTTTCCCAGGCCACTGTATTCAGAAACAGCAAGGTAAAGACTGATCTAGAAGCATCTCACCAACAGCAGTAGGAGGTGACCACTGCCAAGGGTGGAGGAGAAAAGCTATCAAAAGCTGATACATGAACTCCAAAACCATAACAATCTGGGTCATTTAGCTCAGGAACCCTGGGAGTCATTACTGTATGATAAGCCTTAATGAATGCTCTATAATTTATCATCCCTATTTAAGGATGTAGGATAGTATGTGTGCAAACTATAGAAAGCTGAATAGAAAAGTTATGTTTCTTAAAGCAATAGACTCCTCTGTTATCTGGAAAACCATTCTAGATTATAGAGTGAGGATACTTTCAGTTCTGAGTGCTTGCATGTTCCAGTTTATAAGATTAGAAAATGTTGGATATTATGCTTCAGTTACTGTAGTGGCTATTTGGGGCTTTAGCGGCTCTCTTGGTCTTTTCTTACTGCACATATAAGCGTATAACAAATGAGGAAATTTCACCTTCAAAGCAAAAAAAGAAACTACAAGTGACACGTTAGCCACTGTGGACAGCAGCACATCACACGTGGCCCAGTGGGGCCTTTTGGGAGCCAGACAGGGAAGAAAATGCAGGCAGTGATGGTTACCTCCGCGGAGTGGACACCTTTGGGGGGGTTTGGCATGAAGACAGAGCGTAGGCTTCAGAGTAAGACAGACCTGCCCTCAACTGTGGGCTGCTCACTCATCAGCGGTGTTAGCTTGGACAGGTCATTAACCACTCTGAGCCCTAGTTTTCTCTGCCTCCAAAAGGTAAGGCCTTCTTTACAGAGTTGTGAGGTTCAACTTAAAGTGTATTTAAAGCCCCTAGTGTGGTGTTGTTATATAAAGGATATTCAACAGGGGCGCCTGGGTGGCTCAGTTGGTTAAGCATCTGACTTTGGCTCAGGTCATGATCCCACTGTTCGTGAGTTCGAGCCCCACGTTGGGCTTTGGGCTGACAGCTCAGAGCCTGGAGCTGCTTTGGATTCTGTGTCTCCCTCTCTCTCTGTCCCTCCCTGCTTGCACTCTGTCTCTCTGTCTCTCTCTCTCTCAAAAATAAAATAAAAAAAAAAAAAAGATATTCAACAAGTATAATTGCCTTTCTATTTCCAGGGGATGCCTTCTTCTCCCTTCTGTTGTTGGGTTTGAGTGTTGAATGGTGTGTGTGTGTGTGTGTGTGTGTGTGTGAATGTACGGGAGTGTGTGTAAATGGGTGAATGTGTGTGTATAAAAAGTGTGTGAATGTGTGTGCGTCTATGTGTCTATGAGTGTGCCTTGCTCACTCAACGACTCTTCTCTCCACCATTTTTCCTCATTTCCTGCCCTGCCCCATGTCCGGGTGGACCACTGGGCAGATGGGTTTCATCTAAGAGTGCTTTGCAAATTTTTGGTAAATATTTGGCCACTTGGTTTAGGTTGTAATTTGAGGCTGAGGACCAGTAATATATAGCATCATTTCCAAGGAGAAACATGCTTAGCAGGGAAAGATGAAAGAGAAACACACCCTCTGTTCTCCCCACCCTCTTTCCAGTGACCATTATATCCATGAGGACAATGGCTGCAGGAGTGGAGATGGTCAGTGACCAGACCTCTCCTTGCCCAGCTGTCATACACTGTTGCTTTGGGGGTACAGGGCAAACTTTTTTTTTTTTTTTTTTTTTGAGAAAGAGAGAGACAGAGGGAGAGGGAGAAAGAGAATCTTTTTTTTTTTTTAGTTTATTTGTTTTGAGAGAGAGAGAGAGAGGGAGAGAGAGAGAGAATCCCAAGCAGGCTCTGCACTGTCAGCACAAAGCCTGACATGGGGCTTGAACCCATGAACCGTGAGATCATGACCTGAGCTGAAATCGAGAGTCGGATGCTTAGCTGACTGAACCCCAGGCCAAATTGTTATATAGTGTTTTCATAAATGCTCATAGTCATGCTAGCATGGTAGCTATGGTGAAATGTTACTGTGAAGTGACCAGATCCCCCTTGGGGACAAAAACATTGATTTCCCCAGCTGCTGGAAAGGTTGCTGCTGACAGTACTTGGGTTTGTCCCTCTCCATGCACTGCCCTGAAATGAAGGGAGTGGCCTCCTCCTGAGGCTGTGTCCCCTCTGCATGGTCAGCCCACACCCGATGACTGGGCCACGTGGTAGATAATGATCTGGTTCTCTTGTCTCAAGGCGGGACGTCTCTGAAGGCCATCCCAGCTCCAGAGCTCTTTGCGGGATGGGCTAAGTCCTCTGATGCTGTATTGCAACTGAAGTTCAACGTCTGTGCCATCTTGCTTCCTTCACACCCTCTCAAGGACACTTCAGTAAATCACCTGCAGGCAAATCTCTACCTCAAAGTCTGGTTCCAGAGGAGACAGACCTACAGACTCACGATACTTGGTATGGGCAGAGGTGCAGGGAGGCACATGTTAAAACGGGATCCGGAAGCTGGATCATCCGCCGGCCGGCTGGCAACAAGGACCCCCTCTTTGGTGGTAGGGGATGTGCTGAGTGAACTGGCACATGGTAGTGGTTCGATTGTTAAGCCTGTCACTGGTGGTGAGATGAGATGGGATACTGATGGAAAGGAAGGTTCTGGCAGGTGTAGTATCTCAGGTGTTTGAGACGTTTGGGGTAGCAGTGATTATAAGGACTAGGGAAAGAGTTCCTGGGCGCTGTTGATGCGTTGGAGAAAGACAATGAAGGCTGAGGATAATTAATCACCGACTTAACACCACCGACCTCCTTGGAAGCATAAGAAGAGACTCTTCTCGCCTGAAGCTAGAGGGGAGAAAAGGTGGATTAGGGCTAGGACTCTAGATAAGGACAGCAGAGCTCCAGAGAAGGCTGGATTCTCACACCCAGCAAGTCTGTCATGGCCAAACCAGGATCCTGAGATTTGGGATGGGAACATCGGAGTTGACACACTAAAAAAATATTGAATCCTCAGATTCCCCTGACCCCTCTGGGCCTGCGGGAGCAGCCCACTCTTTCCTGTTCAAGGCTAACACTTCTCCCCAGCTCGAAGACAGTGCAGAGGCCTTGGCCTTGCGACACTTCACGTGCCCCTCAGGATTCAGCCATCCCTCCCTTCCTGGACACCAGCCTAACAACCCAGGGTAAGTGGCAACATCATCTGGTCAGAAAAGCGCTGGGCCTGCGAAGGGAGGAAACGGCCTAGACGCCAAAGGAGCTAACCTAACCAGCGGGTACTTTCAGGGGTTGGGCGAGTGTGTCTGGAGCCGCCTTCTGAGGTGTTGGATCGAGAGTGGCATGAGGGAATGAAAGAGTTTTGCTGGTGTTTGGTGTTTGTTTTTGTTTTTTGCTATGGGGGCACGCTCCTCTTGTTCAGGATTTTACCATATGACAAGGACCTTGGAAGACAGTGCCAGCATGCTGCTAGGAAGACCCCTGGAAGCTTGGAGAAAGCGAAGGCTCACACTCAGCGAAGCAGAAATTCCAGAACAGCCATGGTAGACAGTGGACAGATGGATGGAAAGCCTTAAAGAAGTGAGCCTGCTGGAGTAGATTTACTGTGTGAGGCTAGAAAACCCACCACTGACTGTTCTCTAAGAAGGTCAGAGGACTCTCCCCAAGCCAACCCTCATTTATGAAGGTGATATGGACTATATCCTCATCATCAGTGTTGTTGAAAAACGCAGGGGTGGCTGTCCTCTGTAGGCTAGGGGTGACCATGGGAGATCCTGTTACAGAATTTCACTCCCTTGTAGCAAAGGGGATGGTAAGATTCCCAACTAAGAAAGCCAACTGGCATCACTTAATCATCAGAAGCAAGGTAGGCACAATTATTATGAGTAGTGAGGACAGAGTGGTAGCCAGAGGGGCCTGGCTTGCAGAGAATGATGAACATAGTTGATAGAACATAGTCTCCAGGGGCAACATAGATGGGCAGCTAACATGGATATTGCTGGATCCATACCACCAAAAGAAATTAAGGATGAAAGCTCAGGAAGCTGAGGGCAGTTGCCCCTAATGAAAAGTATTCTTTGCCTAGTTTCTGGACCTGAGTCAGTATGTAGATCGGGGACCCATCAACTGAAGGGGAGGTCAGGTCTCCAGAAGAAAGGGCCCTGTATTGTCACAGCAAATACATAATGGCAATAACTTCTTCAGTCTTTCCCCAAAGGTACATATGACCATTTACCTGGGTACTCATTCACTGGGGAGAAGGGAATATCCAGGCTTATCAAGGACTTTTGGACACAGAATCCGTGTTAAAATTGACACCCAGGAAGCTGAAGCATCAGTATGATCCCTTTGGCTATGGGTAGTTCACAGTGGGTCCACTGGGGCCTCAGATTCACCCAATGGTCATTTCCTTGATTCCTGAAGGTGTCACTGGAATAGACTCAGTAGTTAGCAGAACCACAACACTGGTTCCTTAACATGTGGGGTAAGAGATACTGGAATAAGAATGACCAAGTGGCCCCTGAATCTTCCCTCACCTCCTGGCCAAATAGTAAATAAAAACCAATAATGCATCCCGAAAGGAAGAAATGTCATAAATTAGTGTCATTCTTAAAGACCTAGAGACTGCACGGGTGGTTGTCGCCATCATATCCTCATTTAACCCACCAGTTTGGCCTCTACAAAACCCAGGTGGGTCCTAGTGGGTGATAGTGAACTCTTGCAAACCCAAGCAAGACAGAGTTCCAATTGCAATTATTTTGCCGGAAGTGGTATTTGTGCAAGACAGATTAGAATGGCCTCGGGTACAGGGTATGTAGCCATTGATTCGATGAATGCCTTTTTTCCATACCTATCAGGGAAGACGAAAGCAGTTTACATTCACACAAGATGGACAATAGTATACGTTTATGTCTTGGCTCAAGGCTACGTGAACTCTTCTGCCCTCTGTCATAATAAAGTCTAAAGGGACTTGTGCCATCTGAACATTCCCTAGTTATATTAACACTCACTATTTTGATAATCTTACTGGGGATTAACAAGAAGTGGCAAGTATATTGGAAGCATTGGTAAGACACATACACTATAGCCAGTGGGAGATAAATCCTGCAAATATTTAAGAGTCCACCATATGTGAGAAACTCTTAGGGGTCCAGTGGTCTGGCGCATGCTAGGATGTTCTCTTTAAAATAACGGACGGATTAGGGGCACCTGGGTGGCTCAGTCAGTTAAGCGTCCGACTTCAGCTCAGGTCATGATCTCACAGTTTGTGAGTTCAAGCCCCGCATCAGGCTCTGTGCTGATAGCTCAGAGCCTGGGGCCTGCTTGGGATTCTGTGTCTCCCTGTCTCTCTGCCTCTCCCCAGCTCACACTCTGTCTCTCTGTCTCTCAAGAATAAATAAAACATTAAAAAATAAATAAAATAAAATAAAATAAAATAAAATAAAATGGGTTATTGCATATCTCATTCTCTACCCTTGAGACCTAGTAAGCCTCTCTGGGTTTTAGAGGCAGTATGTTTCCTACTTGGGAATAGAGCTCTGATCCATTTACCTAATGACATAGAAGGCTTTCAGCTTTCAGTAGAGCCCAGACATGAGATGACTCTGCATAAGGTCCAAGGTGCAAAGATCCCTGTTTTCTGGGCTGTATGACCTGATAGGCTTTATGATGTTAGAGGTATTTATGAAGGGAACAGTTGTCATTCTCTTCATAGGAGAGTCACAATACAGACCTCTAGGGTTCTAGGGCAAGACCATGCCATCTTTACCATTTATTTATTTATTTTTATTTTTATTTTTTTATTTTTATTTTTTCAACGTTTATTTTTGGGACAGAGAGAGACAGAGCATGAACGGGGGAGGGGCAGAGAGAGAGGGAGACACAGAATCGGAAACAGGCTCCAGGCTCTGAGCCATCAGCCCAGAGCCCGACGCGGGGCTCGAACTCACGGACCGCGAGATCGTGACCTGGCTGAAGTCGGACGCTTAACCGACTGCGCCACCCAGGCGCCCCATCTTTACCATTTAAAAAACAGCTTTTGGCATGCTACTGGTAGAGACAGAGCCTGGCCATCAGGAGTCGGGTTCTGGCAGACCCACCAAGGCAAAGGTCAGAGAGGCCAACAGCAATCCAAAATGACATGGCAGTAGGACGTCAGCATGTGGGCATGGGCAGTGCTGAAGGACACAAGCAAGCTGCCTGAGCAGGTGGCTCAAACTCTCATGTCTGCTATCATTGTACTGGTGACCTTCCCTCTGCTCGCACTTGTGGCCACAAGGAAGCAGAGGGTTCCCTTATGACCAGTTGACAGGGGAGGAAAAAACTGAGCTTGGCTCATGGATGGGTTAACCTGGTAGGTGTGTGGAAGCCAAACCTGGATGGCAACTGAATTATAGTGCCACTCAGGACAAGACCTGAAAGACATCAGCCAAGAGCAATCCTCCCAGTGAGCCGGCCTCTGGGCAGACCACCTGGTGACTCACTCTGTGTGGAAAGCGGAGTGGCCTGAAGCAAGAATAGGTAATGACTCTTGGGACGTGGCGAATGGCTTGGCTAGTTGGTCACGCACCTGGAAGGAGACATATTGGAGACGAGGGACAAGCAGTTCTGGGGGAGACCTGTGGGGGCAGACCTATGGAAGCAGGCATGAAGCGTGATCTTTGTATCACCTATTAAAGCCCGTTAGCGAGTGTCCATCATGGTTAAGCGCTTAACCAGGTTGACAGAATCACTCAGCCAGTTGGTCTTTTCTTATCGGCTCCCTCTCTTGACCTCATTTTCCATGCTAGCATGACGGGGGCATAAACCGAGTAGCCACAGTGGCAGAGACGGAGGCCATGTGTGGCCCAACAGCATGGATTGCCACTCGCTAAGGCTGAACCTCCTACTTCTGCTGCTGAATGTCTACACTGACAGCAAAGGAGTCCGACAGTGAGTCCCTGTCCCTCCCCTTGGTGGCAAGTTGATTATAATGGATTTCTTCTACCTGAAAGGGGCAGTGATTCAACCTAACAGGCATTGACATATATTCTGGGCATGAATTTGATCTTTTTGCCCATGTGATGTCACCTAATATGAGTATCTGAGGGCTTGCAGAGTCTGGTTCGTTAATATGGTATCCTGTGCAATATGGCATTGGGCCTAGGGACCCACTTACAGTAAGAGAGAGGTGGCAGTGGCCGTGTGACCATGATACCAACTGGTCCTCTTATATGTCCTACAATCCAGAAATTGTTGGTCTGATAAAGAAATGGAAAAAGCCTTCTGAGGGCATAGCTGAGGTGCCAGTGGAGACGATACCTTATGGAGACAAGGTACAATCTCTAGGATGCAGTATGTACCCTAAATTAATGAGATTATGTGGTGCATGTCTCCGACAGGTAGAATATATTGGGCCAGAAACTGAGGTGACACAGAAGGCACCCTGTTTTGGGGAATCTTAGTGACCCGTTTGGGGAACCTGCTTCCCATCCTCACAACTTTAGGCTATGTGGGGCTCAAGGTGGTGCTCTTTGGAGAAGGCTTCAACCAAGAAACAAAGCAAAAGTCTCACTGAGCCCCACTGATGGCTACTGCCTGGTCATTTCCTACTCCTTGTATCAAGAGGCAAGAAGGCCAGGATGGAAGTCGCCACCCTGTTAGGTGCAGGGGACCCTGATCACCAGCAGGGGCAGGGTTGCTGATACACCAGGAGGGCAGGGCAGGACACGACTGTCACTTCGTACATCTCATGGTCTTTCCCTGTCCAGTTTTGATGGTAAATGGACAAGTATAGCAGTCATGTCCTGAGAAGGGCATGCTGGCCAGAGGCTTAGATTTCTCCTTCAAAGATGAAGGTTGGGTCGCCCTGATAAATAAGCTCCTAAACCATTAGAGTACCAGTGGGGGTGGGGTGGTGTGAGCGACTCTGTGAATGGGTTGCAGCAGAGGGAGATGATGAATATCAGTTACAGCCCAAGACCACATGGAGTGGTAGGAGCTCCAGTTTGGTCTTCCTGGGAAAGGAGACCAATCAGAACCCTGGAGACATGAACTTGTACCAAGCAAGTGAAACCTGGTGGCACAATGGGCGGACTGTGGTGGATGCTATGGTATGCCTTCTGGCGGAGGAATGCTCTCCCTTCACTGCCGATGGCTCACAACTGTTGTCTCAGTCTCCAGAGATTGCCGTGTGTGGCAGCTTTCGCCCAAGGTCACACCCTTTCCTCAACGGTAGCTTGCATCCAATGACTGCTTGAGGCAGGGTTACAAAGTGTGGACTTCTGACTTTAAGGCAGGACATCGCCAAGGGCCATCCCAGCCTCGGAGCTCCTGTGGCTTTGGCTCAGGCCTCTGCTGTGACTGCATTATAGTTCAAGTCTTCCCTCTGCCTCCATGCTGCGTACCTCGCTCCATCATGGGTGTCCGTCTCGAGAGCACTCCTCAGTAAACCTTGCACACGGTTCTCAGTCTCAGACATTTCCTGGAGAACCTGGTCTATGGCAGGGATGTCTATAAACTGATTTTTCACTGGGAATGGGTCTAGCTGTGTTAAGACCAACAGCAGACCAACTGCTGTAGCAAACAATGTCAGAATCCTGGTGGCTCACCACAAATGAAAGTCCTGATGAGTGTCTTTGTCACTAGCGACAATTCTGATGAGATTGCTTCTGGTTATTTGGCTCACCTGAGTCCTTTGAAATGGTTGGCACCAGCTTCACTGCCTGGCGTCTGTCTACTGTCTCTGTGGAGGGGTCTCTGCCCAGGGAGCACGTGGGAGCCTTAACCACACGGGACACACTGGACACGATGCAGCCCCTTTGCTCACGTTCCGTCGGTGAGTCCCATGAACTGACCTGGGAGGGAGTAGATGTGGGAATTGAAAACTGGAAGGAAGGCCCCTCCCCAGAAACAATGCCAGACGGTGTCAGAGGGGGCACGAACGTTCAGTCGTTGTCTCCACCACACCGTCCTAAGCAAAGTTGTGACATACGGGAGGTCTGTCTTGACTTCACTCAGCCTCCCAGTTCTGTGACCCTCCCCTTCCAGACACTGGCCTCTGACTGCTCTTTGAAGACTTGTTCTCCGAGAGCAGTGAAATTGACCACCTAAATCATTAGCTGATAAGCAGATAATCGGCTTACTACCCAGCCCTTCCCTGGAGTTTCAATTTTCTCCCTTCCTACTTCAGCAGGCTCTTCCACAACCCTACCCCTTTGCCCATGCAGTGACCCCTGCCTGGAGCACCGTCACCCCCTGCCTGGAGCATTGCCATCCCTAGCTGTGAATGGGTGGGTCTTCTCTTTCCTTAAGAGCCAGAGCAGAAGTCACCTTCTCAGTGTTCTGGACCCCTTGGGCATATCTGGATTACCATTCATCACACTGTAAAGTGCTGTTTGCCTATGAGTCTTCTTCTCTGGGGCCAACGTGGTGTTTATTCGTGAGCGTGTAAATGCCGTGAGAATAGCCCTCCCATGGGGTCAGGGATTCTTCTCCACTGCTCTGTCCCCTCCCGGGGCCTAGGACAGTGCCCACGCCATGGTCAGCATTTGGTGAATGAAGGATCCTTTGTAACCTTTCTGCCCTGGCACATCGCCCGGCGTGTAGCAGGCACTCTGTTGTTGAAGGACAGTGCTTATGAGGTCAGAAGCACCGGCAATCTTAGGCAATCCTTGCTCGCCGTGCAGTTTCAGGCAGTGTATTGGAGGGATAGTTGTGAATCTGAGAAGTCCTTCTAGGTTTTGCTCAAATTATTCTACCTGGACACGCACAAGCATGTGCGCATGCACTCCTTTATTCCTGGCCCTTCCTCCAAATCCATTTGGAGGATGGTGGCCCAAGAAAACTAGTTCTTGTAAAACTGGTTCTTGTCAAACCATTTCCTTATTTTTCTACCCAAAGAGAATAAAACCCTGGGGAGTGGAGCGGTAGGAATCCCCGCCTCCACCTCGCCCACCCCCCACCCCAGCCGCTGGCGGTGGGTTGGGGGGGCACCTCCAGGGCTGGCTCATCATCAGACGCAATTGTTCCCACAAAGGCACAGAACTTGAGACTTAAATTGGATTTGCCTGTGGCTTTGTGCTCTTCGAGTCCTCCCTCCTTTGTTTTTGATTTATCGTTTTAATCACTGGTAGTCAATCATTCCCTCTCTGTCTTGCTCACCATAAACACAACCCCTTGCCAAAAAAATTATGAGTGTATTAAATGATTTTATTACAGTAAACTGCAGATTGTACAGTGTAAACACAGGTGCTGCTCAAACTCTACACCCTCCAGTTCTGTCCAGACCAGCATGGGTGCCACGGAAAGACGAAGCTCCCTGAGAGTCAGAGGACAGGAGGTCATTTGGTTCAACCTTTCACCACTGAGATAAAGAAATGGGGGTCTGGGAGGGGAAGCCTTGGTCTCAGGTCATACTGATGGCCCACTGGCGGAGCTGGGATCAGACCTGGAGTCCTCTGATGTCTAAAATCCCTTCCACGACACCTCGGCTCTCTCCTCTCTTCTCCCACTTTCATTGTAGGCACACGTCAAGAGGGTACAAATGCTGGTGGAGGAAACGGAGAATTTGAATGTTGTCATTTGTCCCGGGCTGTGTATACACCAGGGATCTTTCTCTCCTGCAGTTGGTTGGGGTAAATGCGGGACACGGGACAAAAGGCAGGTAGGTCTCCCTGCATCCCATCCCGGCATGGGAGTGGTGGGGACTTCCTATTCTCTAAGGCTGGCTGCCTCGGGCATTGTTCTGGGGACAGGAAGCAGACACAACAAAAGGAGGCTTTTCCTGGGACGAGGCCTTGGGAGGGCTGCCCCGCCCAGTGGCTGCTGCTTGGTGAGGAGGAGAACGTTTTCTTGTAATGGCCTGACCACCTTGGAAGGTTTCCAAAGTGCCTCACCCAAGAACCTATGGAGCCTTGGAGTGGAATTTCTTTTGGTTCAGGGATAGAGTAAGAAGAATGAGAAACGCTTTGGGGCTAATTTCACCAAGGGAGTTACCCCAAATATCTTTCATCACTGACCATGAAACAGGCATTGTCCAACCAGGTGATTTATCAGGTGGATGGGACACTCTTAGGGGAGTAGATCCTGAAGATAGACTACTTGGAACAATCCGTTAACAATGACACTTCCCACGGGGACATTTCTTAGCCTTTGAGAATCACCACGGATATACCCACACGCACACATATGCAACGTACGTATGATACATATTCATATACAGTTTAGTCTGCACATTGGCCGTTTTCCCGCCTTCCTGTTTGTTTGCTGGTTTTGGCACATCTGGGCCTCTGTAGTAAACAGACCCAATATTTACCAAGCAGCTCCAAAGGTTACGTTTGCTTCTGAAAGTTTTTATTCCTGGTTCGTTTGGGTAAGTTTCAGCTCGCAAGAGAAGCTGTTTTCGCTGAGCCTGGGCTGCTGGAGAGAGGCAAGAACACAGGCCCATCTGTTGGAGATTGGAACAGAAATAGCCCCCTTTAAAAATAAATCTCCGCTTTTAACTCCGTAGATAAAAATATCTGAATAAAGGACAATTCTTAATCTCCACCTTCTCCCCTGCTTGACTCAAGCGTTTCTAAGTGGAGTTTTTTTTTTTTTTTTTCCCTCTCCTTCTCCTTTTACAGGTTTCATTTTGGCTTTGATTCTAGCGAGTTTACTGACAGATTACTTCATTTTAACTATATGGCTTTTCTGTCTAGTGGGAGGCATATTTCTAAGTATCATATTTATCAAAAGAGCTCTGCAAAACAAGGGCCAGAATTACTCTTTTGATGGTTCCCCCTCTAACTACAACCACAATAAATTTTGTGAGAAAGAATGCTCAACTGGGGACCTTTTATGTTAAAGCCGAGAACCGGGGTTCAGACATTGTCACTTTCAAACCTCCACCAGTTGGGCCGATTCCCCGCCCCCCCTTCCTCCGCCCTCCCCGGGCAAAAAATCTCACATCTGGTCTCACTTGCAAGGCTGGTCCTGGGCTCCCAGGGGCTCCATATTTTCCCCCCTATAACTTTAAATCAGAGGAGCATTTCAGTAAATCACAGGGAACACTTATTTATTGGACATAGTTTTGGGTCTCTTAAAGCATGGAAAATAAATTTAATGGAGCGTTCGGAGCATTTCTCCAATCTTTTGAGGGATTACTTGGGGAATTTGTCAACTGCGCCAAGCCCAGCAGCCTGATCCAGAGAGATGGGGAGGAAATGATGGGAGAATCTTCTCAGAGGGCCCAGGTGGATCCTAAATCAGCCCCAGAAAGATTAATCTAAGGGGCCCAGTTACTAGCAAGGTTGATTGGCAGCACTGCCGTTTATTTAATAAACTATCATTTCAGCTGGAGGGTGACTTTAATCTGAATTACATTTTGTTTTTGTCATCCACTCTTGCCAAGTAATTTATGGAATACCATAGCGTGCTTCCTTGCCTCAAATGGCAGAGCGGGTCTGGGAGACCTGTGGCAACCGTGAGGGGCACAGAGAACAGTCCAGAGTGGGAAGGTGGAGAGAGGTAAGGACCCCCGGCTCGCCCGCCGTGTGCCCTGGGGTGTGGTGGGTGTCATTTGGGGCTGTGGGGATCATGTTTGGAGACGGCCTGGCCTGAGGAAAACGTAAAAGTGTTGATTGCTCATAATCAAGGGATGTGGAATTTGAATTTCCTAGGACAGATCAGAGCTGATGGGTGGGTCTCCATGGGCAAGGCGGTCCGTCTGCCGGGCTGGGTGGGCAAGTTTTGTTCCTGGTGCCCTTGAGTAGGAAATGAGGGTAGTTGGGGCTGGCCCTTCTTCTCTGAGGGAAGCCTGTCAGGAAAAGGTTTCTTAGGCTTTAGAAACCTGGGGCACTGATGTTCAGAGTAGTGTCAGGGATTCTTTAGGACAGGAAGATGGAAGGCTGGTTGCTGATGTAACCTTCAGGAAGATGTGCTTCCCCTTCAGATGGAAGCTGCTGGAAGAACAAAGGTCTATTCATGAGGGCAGACAGGCTTTGTGTTCGGAGGCAGAGTAACAATGACATTATTGTGGTCATTATTAGTATTACTGCAACAGCACCCATGCCCTCCCCCGGAAGTGTTTTGGTTCTTACCTTCTGACTTGTCTTTATCTCAAGCTCCGTTAAGAAGGAAGAGGGCTGATTTTCTTGGTTTTTTTTTTAGGCGAACATGGGTAAACTGAGGAACAGGCTTGGAATGCAAAAAGGAACAAAGGTTGGTGGAGATGCTCCAGCAACAGGGGTGCAGCAGGGTGACAGGGACACAGGAGAAGTCCCTTTCCAGCTTTCACGACGCCCCCAGGATCACCAGGGGCTGGAGAAAATTCTGCGCCAGTTGTCGATTTTCTCGGAGTTTCTCTGATATCCTGGAGAGGGTTTTGCTCTAATTTCCCATCATCAGATATGAGCTCTTAGTATTCTGAGATAGTCTCCCTCTTCTTTGCTTCTTTATTCTTTGCTTTTTTAGCCTATGCCCAGGACCTCCTGAATAGCCATGGGCCAGGCGCCGGGAGCTGGGGAGCTCTCAGGGACCACGGAGGTGGTGGCTGTAGGAATGAAGAGGGTCGCTGGGGAGGCAGGATGACCTGAGTACCGGGTGGGTCCGTACTCTCTCCAGACTCAAAGTATAGCACAAATCGGGATCTCTGTCCGTTGGGTTAATTCAGCTGGGTTGTTAGGTGTGGGTATGAAGGTTAGAAAATTACATGAGTAGGGCTTCACTGCTCAGCAAGAGCCTTTAGGCTTACCCTGACCTTCATGAGACCTCTCACCAGTGTCATGTGCACGGTCTTCCTGCCTGCCTAAGGTCTCTCACTGGCTGGTGTCAGCCAGGTTTGCAGGCTTGATTCCTACCTATCCTTCCCCCCCGCCCCTTTCCTCCAACTCCATCTCTAAACTCTGGCCCCCGTATGGTCCCAGGAACACACGGGACTCAGATTCCCCTTCTCCCTTTTGCTTTGGTGGCCCTTCTCTCCCTGTCCATCCGTCCAGTTCTATGTACACTCCGGGGACAAGATCAAGTTTTGTTTTCTCCTAGAACATGTCCCTGGCCACTTTGCTTCCTCTGACTGGCTTCCTCCACTGCTCTCTGTAGCATCAACTTAAATACTGTTCGGAATTGTCTTTATTGACTCGCTGTTTCTCCGGACTGTCCCATCTCCTCGCTGGTAAACGAGGGACTTGGATGGGTGACCGCTAAGGTCCTTTCGAGGTTCCGACATCCTGGGATACTATGTGCATCTCATCTCATCATCTGGACTGTAAACTTCTCAGAAGCAGGGATAATATCTTTTTCTTCGCATTGACCAGTCCACTGCTGGGCTCTGAGTGGGTATTCCATAAGAACTTTTGTTGACCTGACCTTTTTGTGAACTTTCTCTGACTGGAAATGGAAGGTACGAGGAGGGGCTTAGGTGCCCTGGAAGCCTGGTCTTGCAGTCTGGCCTGAAGTTAAATTGTTCTGCAGTCTGTGGATGTGGTGAAAATTGCCATGGACATCTCAACTCTCAATGTACTCTGCGACAGAGAGTTTACATAGGGGAGCTTTGCCCATTTTTTTTTAATGTTTATTTTTTATTTTTGAGAGAGAGAGAGATACAGTGCAAGTAAGGGAGGGGCAGAGAGAGAGAGAGAGGGAGACACAAAATCCCAAGCAGGCTCCAGGCTCTGAGCCGTCAGCACAGAGCCCGACGTGGGGCTCGAACCCACAAACTGAGATCATGACCTCAACGTATACAGTTTGTGGTAAAGTAGAAAATAGTGCTCAGCTCGGCTCACACTTTGGTTTGGCCGCTTCACTACCCTCGGGACTCTGGCAAGTCACGTGGCCTCTGTCACTTGTGTTGGTTTACCTCAGAAATGACAATTGTGATACCTGCCCTGTCTCTCGGAGGGTTGTTATGGGAATAAGAAGATGAGTCATGTGAAGATGAACTGTCAAACATGAGGCTAACAGAGGGAGGTGTGAAGTGTGGTTATGTAACATCTCCACATCAAAAGTCACAAAAAGTGAAACATGAAAAGAGAGTATCAAAAGGCTCTCTCTTTCCCTCGTTTGCTGTTGGACAAAGAACCACTTCTCTTCTCTGGATAATCCTCTGTAGAGACCCCCCCCCCCCCACCTCGCCAAATACAATAAAATGAAATGAAATAAGATAAAAAGGAATAGGGTACAAGAAAAGAAAGTCCAGGAGTAAGAGGGAACATCCTGGTATATTCTGAAAGTTGACTCTGGGAAGAGAGGAAAACATGAGCAAACAAAGCTGTCACTCACTGGCAAGCTGCTTCCTCTGGGGAATAATCTCTGTGAAGAAACACTGAAGATCTGAATGTTGCCTGGGAGCAGGAGCAGAGACCGTGGCTGTGGCTGGTAAACCAGGAGCCTCCGGGATGGAGCCCTTCCTGTCCATTCTTGGGGTATCCGCAGCTCTGAGGGGGTCATGCTGTTGGGTAAGAGTCTGCCTGACCATTTCCTCAGTGTCCCAGCAGCCCTTGTGAACGGGCACGGTTGGGTGTGCACGGTGGTGTGGGGCCTCGCGTGGCAGACATTGACTCGAATATAGCCACCCGCCCTTGGGCTCTCTCTCACACTCAAGGCTCACTTCCCACTTCCCCTTTTTCCTGTCCCAGCTTCCCTTCTTTTGACATCCATCTGCCTTGCCTGTCAATTGTCACCCCATGAATCAAAGTCAGAGGACTTCCCAAAGCTGGCCACTGGGCCTCTAGCCTTCTAGAAAACTGTTTGTGTGTGAGCAGACAAAGGACCACCCGCCCCCCCCCCCCCCCGCCCCAACGCACCATCACGACTCTCCAAGACGATGATTGAGTTTTTCCCCTGTTCTGCTTGATACTTCTGCCAAAGCAAGAAAAATCCTCATTGAAGTCTAGCAGGAAATCCAATAAAAATTCTTCAAAAGATGGGCTTGACATTGAAAAACAGCAAAATTATAAAATAGGCCTTAGAAAAGAGAGAGGAGAGTTATTATATCTGGCACCAAGCAAAAGCCCCGAGACCCCGTCCAAATGAGCCATCACAGATTGAAAGTGTTTAGCTTCCCGTTGATTAAATATGGAGAAGGACCCAGGGCCTGCCAAGCCTCGGGGATCCAAAGTTTGTTTTCAGTCAGAATGTGTTTTCAGTCAATGGAAAAAATGGTCGGCCTGCGCTGGGCTATGTAACCGAGAAGCCCCAGGTTTGGGGTGAGTAATGGCTGTGAAGCAGAAAACCATGAGGGTTGTTAATCATCCCTCCCAGGCCCCTGTAATTTAACTCAGCGACTCATTCGACTTGGAAGGCTCCCCCCACTCCCTTTCTTCCTTCTCCCTCAGTTGATTTTGCTCAAGGGGGAATAGATGAGTCCTTCTGATGCTTGTCTCTGCATTTCAGTTGTTAAAACTCCTCACCCGCAAGACCTCCCTCTCCCCAGATGGGCCCCCATCTCCCGCTGCTCTGAACACCTCGGGGACGCAGGAACCGAGAGAGGAGCCGCAGTCACATCCGTGGGGTTCTTTCAGGGAAATCTCTTTGTCCCACGAGCTTCCTGGAATGGAGGCCTGGAAAAATCTCTTCCTTCGCCATTGCCTTTCCAAGGGAGGCTGTTTCTCAGAGGTGTTTACTGACATTCTTTAAACAGGGTTATCTTGTTCCAGACTTGCAGGCGGGCTCTCCTCTGGCCCGCTGCATTCCCATACAATTAAGGGTATAGGGAGTCTGTTTTCGAATATCATTCAAGGCCCTAAGTGTGGGGCTCTGGGAGAGAATGAAAGGGAGAGAGACAGAGAGAGAGCGCGCGCGGGCCCGTAGAGCCCTATAGCGCATAGAGCTAGAACTCTGAGGTAAAGTCAAACCTTTCCTGTCAAATGCAAACGCCTATTCTGTTTCCACTTGAAGTTTTACACCCTGTGAGTAGCCTCTGCAGTGAGGGGATGCTGGCACATTTCGGATTCTCTTTCCTCTGCTCCCCCCCCTCTCACAGGAGCCAGGGCTTTCACTGGCACCAGGGGTTCATCTTCTTCACCTCTCCAGACGCCTGTGATTCATGGGTCCCACGGCGCTGAAATCTGGTTACAGTTGCAGGGGGTAGGCCCTGCCCAGCATTCTTGTGGTCTGTGCTAGTTTCAAAATGGCAGTCGGCCCCAGCCACAGCCTCATCAAAGTACAGGCGGCTTGATACCTTTCGGCTGGGCACCCACATTTGGTTACAGGAAGTCACGCCGACCAAATATTTTTGTGGACTGGGCAAATAAACTAAAGAAGATGAGTAAACAAGAGGCTTTCTAATGACGACATGTGAAACGCTCAGGGGTTTAGTGGAAACGGATTCTTTTGTAAGGAGAGCAGGTCTCAGGCAGCTTGGCTGCAGAGGACATGTGTCCAGGCCGCAGATGCCCCGAACGATGAGTGAGGAAGGGACAAGGAGGAGACGGCTCCGTGGGGCTAGGTTGTCCCAAATAGCAGTTAGAGGTGTTCCGGGCAGGGAGAAGAATGAAATGCTGTGGGCAGGATGTAGGTGCGTGTGCACGCGTACGTGTGGGCACACATGTGCGTATGCGTGTGCGTGCATATCTGTGTGCTTCCTCCTTTCAAGAGGAAGGAGAAGAACTGAGTCAAAGTTAGTCCTCATGGACAACCCTCTGCCTTCACATTATTATAATCCTCCTCCTCCTCCCCCTCCTCACCATGACGGTTATTTATTGAGTCATGACAACGTGCCAGCATGATGCTGGCAGCTTCGTGTGTCATCTGAGGCAGTCCTTCCAACGACTCCTTGGGACATGCCTCATTTTCCTTCTTCACGGTAGGAACCTGAGATTCAGAGTCCAGAAGAACACAAAGCTTAAAAGTGGCACAGTCGGGATTTGAACCCAGGTCTGTCTAGCTTCAGCCCTGAACCCGCAAAGGCAGTCTGGTGGGCAGGCTATGGCAGGCAGTGATTCCAGGGCCCAGACATTTGGAGAGAGCCCAGGAGGGTCCAGATCAAACATGCCACTTCACAGGGGGAAGAAAACCAGAAGCCTCATCTGGTGGGGAGTCTGCATTTCAAAAGTTGTGGAGGCTGCTGGGGGCCTCATGGACAAGAGCAAGCACAGATTGGAGGTCACTGTCACCATCAATCACCACCAGCCTTTTGTTGGTAGGGTTGAACGGGAAGGGGCTGGTTTAGGCACCAAGCAGAGAGGGTGAACCAACAGCATTGAGGGGACTCTGCTGGTGGCAGGAGATGGGAAAGAGCATTTACAATTTTAAGATGAATCTCCATGGTTTGGGGAATACTCTGATAGAAGACAAGGTGCTGTTTCTAGGTCCCAGAGGTGTGATGATGAACAGCATTCCCGTAATGAGCTAGCTCATCTCGATGTTGAGTCACCCCTTAAAAAGACTAGATATTTTAGGGCGCCAGGGTGGCTCAGTGGGTTAAGCGCCAGACTTCGGACTTTGGCTAAGGTCACGATCTCATGGTTTGTGGGTTTGAGTCCCACATCGGGCTCTGTGCTGACAGCTCGGAGACTGGAGCCTGCTTCAGATTCTGTGTCTCCCTCTCTCTCTGCCCCTTCCCCCATTCACTCTCTCTCTCAAAAATAAACATTAAAAAAAAAAAGAGACTAGATGTTTTATGTATTTATCAGTCCAGTTTTGAACGCTTCCTTGATCCACATCACCCACAGACCTGGAAGTTATCAAGAAATACATTATTATGTTTGCATTCAGAGATACTTTACAGTTGAGAAAAATATATACATGAAACATAAAGTATAATAGTAGCCAATATATACATTATCTATCTATCTATCTACCTATCTATCTATCTATCATCTATCTATCTATCATCTATCTAATGTGTCAGACACTGTTTTAAGTATGTGCGTGTGTTAGTCATGTCTAACAATGACTGGCTTAGGTGAGCGCTCCTGTGACCCCCACTTTTCATATGAAGAAACTGAGGCACAAGGAGGCAAAGTAACTTGCCCATATGGCTAGTAAGCAGTAGAGCCAGCATTCAACTCCAGGCTGTGTGGAGAAGGCAGAGAGGTGGTGATACCTTCAAGAATGGGGTGACGGGGCCCCTGAGTGGCTCAGTCGGTTGAGTGTCCAACTTTGGCTCAGGTCATGATCTTACGGTTTGTGATTCTGAGCCCTGCCTTGGGCTTGCTGCTCTCAGAGCATAGCCCGCTTTGGATCTTCTGTCTCCCCCTCTCTCTGTCCCTTCCCCGCTCATGCTCTCTCTCAAAATTAAATAAAACTTAAAAAAATTAAAAAAAAATGGGGTGAGTCATGGCTGAGACCTGTGGCCTGTGGGAGGTCGGGGAGGGAAGGCAGGGCCGGGTGAGCCCCCAGCTCTGGGAAGGAGTGGGGTAAGTTGAACTTGGCCAAGTTGTAGGATGGGGGTCTTCACGAGCCGAGGCTGGGGCGAGACTGTTTCTGGACTCTGCTGGGGAGAGAGAGGGAGCCTGACTACAGAGTGGGGGGTTGTCAGGGACCAGTGAGTGGCAGGTTCGGAATGCCAGGCAAAGAACTTGGTCCATTCCCTCTGAGGAGGGAGGGGGGTTCCCTGGGGGATTTGGAGCCTCGAGCTGGCATAGCATAAAGAACAAAGCACCAGGACACCTGAATTCCGGGCCCGGTGCTGCCTTTAGGTGTCTTGCCCAAGGTCATTCAGCTAATTCATCTCTCTGGATTCCAGCTATCTCATTTTTTAAATAAAAGGATTAGGCTAGATGAACCCTTCTGGCTACAAATTTTGCGGCAAAACCAAAAGACTCTAACAGGGTTTTTGAGGCAGATTTTGGTGGTGGTGGTGGGGGGGGGGGGGGTTGGCGGTAGAAGAAACTGGAGGCAGTGAAAACTTGGAATCAGAGAATGTGGAATGAGAAGGGATCTAAGAGCCCCACCTGCCCCATGTTTTACAAGTGGGGAAACAGAGGCACAGAAAGGGGAGGTGGTTTTCCTCAGCCACACAGCTCATTATTGTAGAGCTGAGGTGACAATCCAGCCTCTGATACTTAGTCTACTAACCTGCCCGTGCCTGTTCCACCTCGGGTAGGGGCTGAGGGTAGGAAGCGTGCCTCGGGTCAGGGGTGGAAAAGAGTAGCAGGGAGGCTGAGCCGGAGAGTGCTAGCCGCTTGCATTACCTGCCTGTTTTATCAGCACTGGCTGAGTGCCCGTCCCCGAAGCTCAAGAGAGCTACTGATCTCTGGTTCCAGTCCCAGCTCTGCCATGGCAAGGCCCTGACTCTTTGGGGGTACTCTTGCACACTCCTCTGTGAAATGGCCAGGGCTGGCCCTGCTCTGGACTGTGAGCTGAGGCCAGAATGTCATGAGAGCCACCGGTAGGGGAAATTGGGGTCTGAGGTGGGACCAGTGTGGAGGCAGACTCCCAGGGCCTGGGCTCCTTTTCGGCTTCTCTGGGCCCGGGGTCCTGTTCCTCAAATGTCCTGTGGTGTGGCAAAGGGGCAGGTGCTCCGGCCTGGAGCTCCGGGGCCGGGTGCAGGTGGTGAGGCTGGGGAGGGCTGTGCTGAGCCGCTGACACTTGAGTGAACCTCCCTCCCAGGTTCTTATTAGCACTGCTCCATGTCAAAGGAGTCTGGTAAAAGTTAACAGGCCTCCCTGACTCCAGGAGATCAGAGGGACAACTGGGAGCTTACTGGGGTCAGGGAGAGGTCACTGAAACCTGCTTGATTGAGTAGTCGCTGGGGCTGACCCTGGTCCACAGGCCTGTCCTGTCCCTTCCCTTAATCCAGAGCCCAGGGCTCCCTCCAGGGTGGCTGACCTGAGCCCCCCTTTGTCTGAAGGCCCCTTGGAAGGTGTCCTGGGCCTTCCTTGTAGGGCCCCCTCTCTGTTGGCCTGCACCTTCCCTAGGCTGCGGCTCAGTGTGTGGGGGAGAGAAAGTGATGCAGTCGAGAGAGGGCAGGACAGCTCTGAGGACGAGGTGCTGGGCTGAACAGGGCCTGGGCTAGGCCTAACCAGGTGTGACCCAGGTCCCTGACCCATGGTGGCCCAGAGTGGGAGGAGGTGAGGGTTGGGGGCTGGAAGGAGGCTGCTGGCTAACATTTACCAGGACCTTTGAAGATGTAAATGCTGCCCCAGCCCCTGTTGGGATTGATGGGGTCAGAGTTCACAGGCATGGTCGCCTGCTTCTCCAAGCGGGCTGGAAATCTTGCAGACAGATGGGTTAGGGTCCCTTGTAATAGGACTTTCCCAGGGAGGGAGGGCTCATGGAAACTGCTATTTCTGGGGCTGTCCTGGATGAGGCCCACTGGTCTGAACCCTGGGGAGAGGCTGACAGAAGCTGTTTTTTTCAATTGCTCACATTTGGGTATGTTTTCCAGGGTATATTTAGTTGCACTAACTAAGGTCCATCATTGGGAGGGAAGCTACCGTCTCCTGCCTTTCCCTGATTTGTACTTTTTATTCTGTAAATACTAGATTGCTTGAAGTTTCCTGTTCACACTAAGTTCTTTTTCCTGTGCTCGTTTCTCTGCGAGCATGTCCTTCCCCACCTTCTCAGCCTGGCTAACTTGTATTTACCCTTCAGCATCACCTCCTCCAGGAAGCCTTCTGGGAACAGAATCTGCCCCACTCCTCTGTTCCATAGCATTCAATGGTTCATTCTATCAATTACTATTTAAGTGGTATGTACCAGGCCATGTCCTATTGGTAATATATCAGTGCATGGAACAGACCAGAAATCATCCCTCAGGGAACTTCTATTCTGATGGTAATGATAGTGAACCATTGTGTAACCTTATTTTAAATGCTTTATGTGTATTAACAAATTTAATCCTCAGAACCTCCCTATGATTAGGTCAATTAGTATCTACATTTTACATTTGAGGTTACCTAGCTGACAAGTAGCTAACTTAATTTGATTTAATCCTTACAGCAGCCCCAATGAGATAGATGTTGTTTTCCTCATTTTACAGGTGAGGAAACCAAGACAGAAAGTTAGGTAATTGGTCCAAGGTCATCTAGCCAGGAAACAGGTACCAAACAGGATGGCTCGAAGCCTGTGAAGGACCACATTGCCTCCCTGTAATGAGTACTCTGTGCCGGGCTGTGCATTGGTCCTTGCAGAGCACTGATCTCCTCTAGTCCTTATAACAGTCATGTGAATGAGCTGTCCCTGTTCTGAGGCTGGCGGCCAGCATGTGCTAGAGATGGGACCCTTTCCTCTGTGCCACAGGAAGCTGACCAAGGGAAAGGCGATCACTCTGAAGGCACCGAGTCCCAGTCTTCTGCTTCTTGCTGGCTAGGAGGCCTTAGGGCCTTGAAGAGCCGGGGCTCCCTCCATCACAGGGAAGGCATCTGGTAACGTTGAGCCTTTGGTTCCAAGATTATTCCTCCCTGTTGAGATGTTGGAAGGGGTTAAAGGAGGTGATTGGACATAGTGAAGGTGTTCGGTGAATTTTTACCAGTTGTTGAGGAATCATTCTCTGTTCCAGAAAAACAACCAGACGCAGACGAAACTGCAGAGACTGCAAGTGTTTTGCTGTGGAAGGGGGAGGATTATAGCAGAGTGGACTTCTGTCTTCAGGCCTGGAGCAGGCGTGGGAGGTTCCTGCTCAACGTACGTTTGATTCCTTTGTTTTGGTATCTGTTTTGTTTTGTTTTTTAAAGATTATCTCTTTGTTGAGAGAGAGAGACAGAGAGAGAGAGAGAGCCGGGGAGGGGCAGAGAGAGAGGCAGAGAGTGAGAATCCCAAGCAGGCTCCACACGGTGCTGTGCCCTATGCGGGGCTCAATCCCACGACCCTGAGATCATGACCTGAGCTGAAATCAAGAGTCAGACGCTTAACCGACTGAGCCGGTCAGGTGCCCCTTGTTTTTGTTTTAG
Source organism: Leopardus geoffroyi (assembly GCF_018350155.1). Taxonomy (NCBI): domain Eukaryota; kingdom Metazoa; phylum Chordata; class Mammalia; order Carnivora; family Felidae; genus Leopardus; species Leopardus geoffroyi. Next base: position 44,776,102 of record NC_059327.1, read on the forward strand.
TTTCTTTTTGCTTTTCCAATTAGGAAGAGACCATGGTCAAATCTTCTGGCTCACCTGCCCATACCGTAGGGCCTAGCAGGTTGGCCAACTGGGTATATGTATGGGAAGAGGGGGAGCAACAAATGGGCAGCTGAACAGGGACCTGGAGCCCACACCCAGGTCTCCTGGCTTCTCACTCGTGCCATCAACCTTGTTCCCTTCCAGAGCCCTGTCTCCTGCAGCAGATAACTGCCTCAGACCCCCCTGCCCCCTCCTCCAATTTATGAATCCCTTATTTTGCTTGAGTAAGAGTCAAAATGCAGGACTGCACCTCAAAGAACTAAGCTCACTTAAACCACTGGCAGGTAATTTGATAGACGAGTTGGCCAGCGCCCGCTTTGGGAATTAAGCAAAGCCTGAGCCGTGGAGACAGTGGGAAACAAGCTTGAGGGACTGGTGAGCGGGTGGCCTCATTTCACCCAGGGACAGCCCCAGCCCCAGCCCCACAGCTCAAATTGGAAGGCTTGTGTGTGCCAGGTCGACAGTTCCCATTTTTCTCTCAGCCTCTCCCTCCAAAATGCAGGACCGGTGGACCCTGCCGATGCGTCCTCGCCGACTCACCTGGGGAGGGGGTATCTAACCAAGTGTCGGGGAGGGCGTGAGGGCCAGTCTGTCCCCACCAGCCTACGTCTCATCTCCCAGAACCCACAGGGTAAGAACGCCAGCAAGGGATCTCTCGTTGGGTGAGCTCGCTTGTTTGTTGGGCAAACTCAGAGGGAAGGAGGGCCTTCCAGCAGATGGGCGTGTGGTATGCAAATAGGCGTCTCATGGGCCACGTGCAGAAAGTGACCGCCTGTGGCAAGCTGCGCCACTCTGCCGAGGGGGCCCGTTGCAAAGGGGGAAACTTGTAGATCCTCTCATCTCGATGGGGACTACTCAGAGCTCTGACTTCAGATAAGCAGAACAAACAAGCCTCGGCCCAAGTGGGAACTGGTTCTGCCCCCTCTCTTTGCTTTTCTAAAGTCATCAAAGCCAAGTTCCTAAAGCCCGACTGTCTCACGGTACTTTCTGATGGTTTCATTGTTTTGTTTATTGTGCTTATGACAGTGCTAACAGACCGCTTTCAAAGTGTGTTGATATTTCGGTTGTTTTTGAATGGCCCTTCTGTTTTTCTGCATCTGGACAGCATTACAGTCTGGCCCCAGAGACCCACTGGGTTCCTATAAAAGTGTACCAGGTCCCCTTTTGCAGAAAATACTGGCCATGGCAAGATCAGACACCCCATCTGGGCAGGAACAAACAGCAAAAACTAGAGCAGAATCATGAGACAGTATTCAGCAGCCAGGGAAGAATGGCCTGTGCTGGGTAGGGGCCAACGAGCACTGCCAGCTGGCCCGTGGGTGTTCTTTCTGTCCACGTTCACAGTGTCATCTTCCCGCTGGAGGACTTTGCCTACCAGAGGGCACAGGGCGATGCCACTAAACGCCGGTGGTCATCGGTGGGTTCCCACTCTCTTTGTCTTCTCCCAGGTTGTCTGGTCAGTCACCAGCATTAATGTCCAAATAGGGGGCTCCTGGGGACCAGACGGAAAACAAGAGCTGGAAGAAGGGGACCAGCATGGAGTCCAGGGGAAAACCAGAAGGAGCAGGGTTACTGGAGGGCAGGGCAAGCACAGCTTACCTGCTTCTCTTCATAGCTCTTGGGGGATCTTTCGCTACATTGTCCACAAGGGCTGAAGTGGGGAAAAGGTGGAAGAGTCCTCCTAAGCCTCGTCCTCAGCGTTTAGGCCTTTCCCTTTCGACTTCTCTGCCTGCGGCACGCCCTCCCTGCCACTTCTACAACCAGCTTCCTCCGGTGGGAGGGAGCCTCGGGGTACCGACCCGTGCAGAGGAAGTGAGTCACACAGGCGATCTCACTACGTAAGTTGAGTACAGGCTCTAATTCATTTCTTCAGGGTCTTCTCTGCTTTCTTCCTCCAGGATGGCTGAGATTTTCTTTAGCCCACGTACCCGACCAGCTTGTAAATGGTTCCCTCTCGTTTGGCTTCAGGAGTGGCAGGGCCCCTTTCTGCCTGACCTGCAGGTAATTCCGTGGCTCAGTGTGTGGCTCAGATTTAGCAAGCCCCTGAACTCGCTCTCCGAGTCAAATGGGACAAAGATGGAGAGGGCCGACTGTGAGCTCTGGTGCCTCGGTGGTGCAGTTCCAGGGGCCCGGCAGGTGCAGAGGAGCGGAGGAGTCAGCTCTGTCAGTTACATCTCAAACGGAACCACGGGAGGCTTGTAGACTACAGTTAGTGTGTTCATGCCCATCAACTTGTTGGGGGAGGGGTCAGGGGCTGCAAAGTCTGATGGACCAGTGACGACTGGTCTCTACCCACGAAGCCTCAAAGTTCTTGACTTCTTTATGGCAATGTTCCCTAGTAGTTCCTTCTAGGTATATGCTACCATGTGAAAAATTCTTGTTTCAGCTCCCTGGCCTAATCTGGATCTTTCCCTTGAACTTTTAGCATCCGTAGAATCGCATGTGTTTACTGCATTTACTTTAGCCCAGCTGGGACACTTGATCAAACCCTCACTGGCACCATTTTATTTCTCGGGAGTCGCCTTGGCCCTTGATTCCAGCAAGGAGACAAAAGAGAGCCACTGCGTCAAGGGCTGGGCACACCCCAACAGGCCGGGCTGACTGGCCTCTGAGAAGCCTTCACAAAGGCATGAGTATTCTATAAGAAGCCCACTTCCTGGTTTCCAGTGTGATTCTCCGGATAGGTGAGAAAGAACTGTGGCCTCCATCTGCCACACAGTGTGTGTGTGTGTGTGTGTGTGCGCGTGCGCGCGTATGTGTGAGTATGCGTGTGTGAACGCTTGTCATTTTGAAAAATTTCAAACTTTATGTAGCAGTTTCTTTCTCACCAGGGTCTCTGCTTGTGTGAAACTTTAATTTTATAGCTTTGGCTGTTAATTCATCATGGGCACCACCATTAATAAATATTTATGGAGCTTTCACTGAGCACAGCATGTTGAAATAAGAACTATATATTTGACTCAGAGGAGTCGATAGCAGATGGGGGTAGATTTGGGGAGGGGTTGGAGAAATAATCACTGAGGGTTCTTCCAACCTTGGGATCTTACGACTTAATAACTAAAGCGAGAGGGTCCGCTTGACACGCGCTGGGCAGTCAGTCTGGTCAGACAAGAGAATGGGGCTACAAGAAGGTAGTCACCTTCAGAAAACCCACCCAATGCTGGCGGCACATATGTCTGGCAAGGGATTCAGGGCTGCAAAGAGATGGGATGAGTCTTCTCGGCCTTTCCCATGGTGCCCTCTAAAAGTAAATATTTGCTGATTGAGTGATGGTTTGCCATTTGATTTTGGAATTTAAAAGAAACGTAGACTTTGGGGGGAAATTTGGAGCCCATGGATTCTCTGGCAGGAAAGGACCAATTTGCTCCTGTTTTGTGGGGTGTCGGTGGCAGCTTGGTGCAAGTCTCCGTTGGTGAGAACCCTGGAGTTGTGTGGGCAGAGAGCAAGTCTGGAGGGAGGGCTGCGTGCCTCTCACGGAGTTCAGTTAATCAGACCAGGAGCAGTCCGCCTGCCACGGCAGTGACTCAGGCCTCCTGGGGGGTTTTCTTCAACATTATGAAGATGAACAGGGCTCGGTGAATTCCCTTTGGACCTGGGCTTTGTGCTAATTGCCTCCATATTTATGGGAAGATGGGCCGACCACGGTGGCAGGCACTAGAGTGGAGGCGGTGGGTGCACTCAGGAGAGTGGCCTGGGTTCTCGTGGAGTTGTGGAAAGGCGGATATGAGCCCTGAGGGGTCAAGACGCTCCTGCTGTCAGGTGGGCAAGCTATTATTATCACTATTCCCTTTGTGCAAAAGAGAAACAGAGACAGAAACCAGGAGCGGTTACGTGCCCAAGGTAACACTGTCAGAACAGGGTCCACAGAGTCAAGGGCAACAGGAAATGGAGAGTCCCGACGGGCTGCCACTCAGTTCACAGATTTTCCACTGCCGTGTGGGTACGGGGAAGGCCGTCGAGCAGAGCTGAGTCTCTCTTTCTCACACAGGATGATGTTCAGTGCCTCACAAGCTGCTTTTCTCCTGTGTTAAACTGATGGGATTAGGGCTGAAAGAGGGCTGATAGAGAAGCAGGGAACTAGGGAGTATTGCCTGCTTCCACATCTACTGCTACTTTAACTGTGTAGCTGCTTTACCGTTCCAGGCCTCTGTTGCCCTATCCGGAGAGTGAAGATAACAGTGATAACTAACCATCTCATAGCGTTGTTGGGGGTGTTAAATGAAATACTACATACAAGGAGATTTGCATCATGCGTGGAATACGAGTGGGTGCTTAATAACTATCAGGGGCCACTATAGGGAGGTTGTCTAGTGGTTTAAGGCATAGAATCAGAGCCTGATGATCTGAGCACCGAGAGGTTAAGTGACTTGCCAGGCCACACAGCTGGCGAGGAGCACAGTTGTGGTGAGTTCCATGGTCAGTATAGGCATTCCTTGAGATGTTCCGGGTTGGGTTCCGGAGCACAACAATGAAGCAAGTATCAGGATAAAGCAAGTCAGCTGACTTCTTTGGTCTCCCAGGGCATGTAATAGTTATGTTTACCCTGTAGTGTAGCCTATCAAGTGTGCAATAGCATTAGGTCTAAGAAAAAGTACATAACTTAAAAAAATTTTTTTTCTAATGTTTATTTTTTTGGGAGAGAGACAGAGCATGAGCAGGGGAGGGGTAGAGGTGGGGGTGGGGGGAACACAGAATCTTGCCTGTCACAGATTCTGAGCTGTCAGCACAGAGTCCGACGTGGGGCTCGAGCTCACGAACCACGAGATCATGACCTGAGCTGAAGTCGGCCGCTTAACTGCCTGAGCCACCCAGGCGCCCCATAAGTACGTATCTTAATTTAAAAATACTTTATTGCTAAAAAATGCTGACCATCACCCAAGCTTGCAGTGAAGGTGTCATCAGTGAACACAGATCACCATAACAACTATAACAATAACAACAGTGACAAAATTTGAAATATCGTGCGAATTACCAAAATGTGACACAAAACACAAAGTGAGCCGCAAATGCTGTTGGGAAAACGGCGCTGAAAGATTTGTTTGAAGCAGGGTTGCCACAACCCTTCAATTTGTGAAAAATGCAATGTCTGAGAAGTGCAGTGAAATGAGGTATGTACTCTTTCCAGACTTCTCTGTGCTGGATCCTTTGATCTGGGGGACTGGGATGGGGCTCTTCGAGCAGCAGTGCTGGTCACAGGAGCTGTGATCAGGAAATCACAGGGTTGGGGTGATCTGAGTCCCTGGCTCCCCTGGACAGGGGCTACCTGGTGAGGTGCAAAGCGCTGCAGGGGCTCTGGGGGACTGCTCCTCGTCGCCCTCCTGGGCCGGCTCTGGGCTAAGCCAGAGCAGCTGCCCTTGCCTACCCACAATCCAGTGGGGCCAGCTGCCTCCAGGCAGAGCGGAAGCCACGCGGTCCGGGCAGGGTGGGGGTGCCCCGGCACCCTGGGGATCTCGGTGCGGCTGTCAAGCCTCTGTTGGTGCCTGGTTCCCCCATAAAGCCATTATGTACCGGGAGAATTAATCATGCCGTTAGGTAAGCATTATGGCACTTTTATGGTAGCTTTGAAGCTAATCTGTCATTAATGCCTGCTGGATTATCATGATTTCTTGCAGTTGTGATTCATTAACTCGAGGCCTAATGGTAATTCTATTAAACATCTTCCATGACCGTTTGCCCCAACATGTCCCCACTCCGTTCCATTGTGCCGCCACGGTGGTGTGACTGGCAACCTGTGTGGTCTCGGGAGAGATGGACAGGTCCCCCTGCCAGCTAGAAAGTGCCCAACCGTGCACCCACCCCCTGCCCCACCTCTGAGCACGCCTCCTCCCCATTCCAGCCGGACTTTTTAGCCCATCCTCGCCGTTCTCCCAGGGGTGGCCATGATGCCTTTCCGGAAACACCCATGGCTGCTTTCCAGAGCCCAGGCTGGGCAGACACCTGATGGCTCCACAGGTGACTGTCAGTCCCGCGGGCCCTACCTGTGGCCGACGTGGGTTTGGGGCCGAGAGAGAAACAGGGGCGCTGCTAAAGAAATTGGGCCACACGTGCCCCTTCCCCTTCTTGCTCAGAGCCAACGACACCCCCAGGGGAGGAGGCAGGCGGCCGGGACGGGAAGCAGGGGTGGCAAGCTGTTGACTGTGGGCCTGCCAGCATTAATAAAATCCCTTGGTGAGCTTTTTCAGAAAGAAATGGTTCTTTTAGGCTGGCTGTTCTCTGCAAAAGGTCAGCTTCGGGGCACAGCTTGACTGATGGGCTGTGAGTAGGCAAGAAAAAGAAAGCTGGGAGAAAGGGCTGCTGGGGGTGGGCCGACAGGAAGCCGGTGGAGGACTGGAGCACAGGCTCGTCCCAGGTGCCAGCATCTTGCCCCTCTTTCTGCACCATCAATCAAGCCCGGCTTCGATAGCTTCACAATTTGTAATGCCCCCGCCCCCTCCAACCTGCCCAAGTGCGCACCAGTGCTGACCCTTCTCGCCCCCATTCAGGCCTGTGCTGCCGCCCGGGTGATGGATGGCTTCTCCCCCCGCCCCCACCCCAGGCTCGCCTTGCCACAGCTGGGGAAACACGGGCAGGTAACAGAGGTCAAACCCGGGGCAGCCGTAGTGACCCAGTCACCCAGGCCAAGGGACTCTGTGTTCCCAGAGGCAGCAGGTGATGCCAGGGATAAAGAAATAGAACTGAGAGAGGAAGCAAGAGAAGATTCCAACTATATAAGGAAAGGGGGGGGGGAGAGAAAAAAAACCCCAAACCAAAAAAACCTCTCTGCATCCTGAGGTCTTCCAAGTCTTCTAAAAATCTCTAACATGGTGTGATGTCTTCTGTGCACAGCTACAACATTGCCTGCTCCACTCCATCTGTGTTTTCTCACGCCTGTGCGCTTTAAGAACCACTGAAATGGAAAACAAGTTAAAAAATACATAGATGTATATATAGTGAGACGGGAAAGAGAGAGGGCAGTACTCTGCAGCCCGCACTCACTTTTTTTTTTTGCACCAGAGTTTGTTGTAGGAAAAAGTGTATAAAAACAAACCCCAGACAACTGGAGTAAATATTCTCAACACATCAGCCGAGGAGAAGTCAGGATCCAAGGTTTCCATCCTTCCTCATTCTGGGCAGAGCTGGTAGGAAAAGAAAGGATCTCTGCCCGTTTTCCAGCTTCTAGGTGGTGTCCCCCGTTTCTTGTGCATGGATGAAATGGTTCTCCCGCTGGAAGCCAGCAAACTGTGCTGAGGTGTGGGCTGACCAGTTGGCCCAGTGGGGGCTGCCTTGGGAAGCTCCCTCCGAGGGCTTAGGGGCTTTCCGAACTCGGGGAGTGAAGGGTAGCCCAGACGTGGTGGGTGTATGTGCCTGTGTGCTTGTATGTGTGTGTGTATGTGTGTGTGTACACACGTGTGTGCTGCGGGAGAGGTCTGCGTCTGCTGCAAAGAGCAGCAGGTGAATTCAGTTCAGTGCGGGTGGCCTTGGGACCATCCTTGGCCGTGAGGACCAGGGACCCTGCTCTCGGACACCCCTGGAGCCCGGCCCAGACTTCCTCTTGGAACATCGGAGTCTGAGTAGGGGGTCCAGGCAAGGGAGTCTGGGGACCATGGATTTCCAAGTGACTTGAGCAGAGACAGCAGAGCAGGGTGGCTGGCAGGCCATGGCGGGGTCGGGGCTGGGGAAGCAAGGAAATGGAGGAAAGCAAAAACTGATAGGCGGTGGAAGGAGAGAGGAAGGGACAGGAAGAGCGCTGAGAGAAAGATCCAAGAGATAGATGGATCACGGGACAGGAGTCAGCAGGGAAAGAGAGAGGGAGAGGAAATTTAATGAGGGCAACTTGAAGGCCAGCTTTAACCAACAGCTGGCGGGGGGCCGGGTTTGATCTCCTTGTGAGTCAGGCGGCTTGATTAATTGTGGCCTGTGGAGGAGGACGGACACCTGGCCCTGCTGCTGAGCTCTTTGATCTCCGGGTTTCTCAGGGCCTGTGGGAGGGGAGTTGCTCGCCTGGCTGGGGGCTCCCTGAGAAGGAAGAGGGCGGCCCTGGAGAGGCTGGGAGAGTCAGGGCGGTGGGGGTGGGGGTGGGGGCGACAGGAAGGCGAGGGGGCAACACAAAGGCCAGGCGGGTCTGGAGCCGTGAACAAAGCCTCCGGGAGGAAGGTCAGCTGTGGGAACTGGGACCGGAGGCAGCCTTTGAAGGGGAAGTTTCACCCATAATCTCTGGGTGATTCTTTGGTGAGGGTTCCTTCACCCTCTTTCTTACACCTTTGTGTAGAGACAGCTGAACTGTCAGGGGGAACCAGGAAGAGCAGACAGCCATTTGCACAAAATCGTGTTATGTTGCTTGTGGCTATGGGGCTAGCTGGTTTAATGAAGGAGTGAGCTCTTCTAGGGGCATGAGGAGAAGGGAGGTGTAGGACTCCCTGGAACTGGCTCCATTTTATGCATGTTGGATGGAAACAGATTTGAGAAAAGAAAGCGACATATTGCCAAAAAAAAAAAAAAAAAAAAAAACCACCCAACCCTCCAGAAGAAGGAAAAAAGGAACTAAAACCCTAATGCCCTTAAAAAAGAAAACCAAAAAAAAAAAAAAAGTCATATATTATGTCTTTGGACTAAAGCCAATGGTGTTCTGCCAATTTCAAATAATAGTGTAACTTGATTAAGAAACTTTACAGGATTTAAAGTTGTTGGCTTTTCTGACTCCTCTCTGAGACTTCTCCGTAAGTCACTGTCTACACCAGGCTAATTTGTTCCCAGATTCCTTAATCTTTTGCAAGTTGGTGATGACGTTTATGACTTGGTAGCCATATTGGAAGTGTTCATGATTTCTTTTGCTCATGACTTGCTCGCAGAATTTTTGGGCGACTTAAAACGTCACCCTGAAAATGTCTTGCTCTCGAAATACTCTGTGTGTGTGTGTGTGTGCGCGCGTTGTGTAAGCTCTTCAAGCTTTACCTGCCCTTGCTCTCCTTTTGGGTGGGCAAACTCCTGCTCATAGCTGCCTTAAGTCTCAGACACAAGAATGGGAACAAGAATGTCTCCCTAGAGTTCAGCCTGCACATGGCACATAGGACGCCAAAGGCTCTGCAGACCAGCTGCAAAGGGAATTCTAGAAGGAAGGAGAGGGGCACCTGGGTGGCTCAGGGGGTTAAGTGTCTGACTCTTGGTTTCGGCTCAGATCACAATCTCGTGGTGTGTTGAGCTCTGTGCTGACATCTCGAAGCTTGCTTGGGATTCTCTCTCTCTCTCCTTCTCTTTCTGCCCCTCTCGCACTTGTGCGCGCACACACGCACTCTCTCTCAAAAAAAAAAAAAAAAAAAAAAAAAGAAGTGAAGGAGGACAGTTTTTCTGGTGGGATCAGAGTTTTCACTGAATGACCTGAGTGTGGTTTGGAAGGCACTGGCCTTGCCTGTGAACGAATGCCCAGCTCTGTATTCAGTCATTAGCTCTGGACTTTGGGCCTGCCACTTCATAGCCCTGGAACTTCAGTTTCCTCATCTATCAAATGGGATAAGAAAAAATACTTGCCTCACAGGCTTGTTGTGAGGATTAAACACATTAGTATATGTGAAAGCACCCTGTAAATGATGAAGCCTTCAATTAACAGCAGGCATTAGAATTACTGCTTACATTACAGAAGCCCGGGTCTCTTTAAACAGTCGTGTTGACAGCAAGGATGTTTTAATTTCAAACAGGGTTTGCTCATGGAGGGCATTAGAAAATGAGATCCCATGTTACCTACTCTCCCTGGGGCACCTGCTGTCCTATAATTACTATTTACTAATAAGTACGTTTTGTTCATAAATGTCCCATAAAATCTAGCTGAAATCCTTTCTCCTGCTGGCTTGGCTTTTGTGGATATGACTAGGCAGGAGCCATTGGAAACACCCTCCGGTGGTAGGGTTCTTGGTCTGTAAGCTGGGGTACCTGGCCTTTCCAGGGAGGGCATGGCCGGTTTGACCTGTCGGTCTCCGCTGTACGGTGGGTCTCTTAAATCTTGCTCTTCCCACTTCCGCCTCATTTGCTTGTTTGTGAGAGAAACACTGTATTCTTTGAGCCTGGGCTTCCTGGAGCTTCCTGGATGTTTCTCCATTGGTCGGTGGTAGTCAGGTGTGGGGATATTGCTACCATCCACGGGCTAGATGCGTGGTGCCTGGAGCTCAGGCTCTGGTTCGAACGGCGGCTCTGAGGTGAGGGCCATGGGCCGTGGGACAAGCCGTTACTAAAATGGGAAGGGCAGTGTTTACCCGTTGATGGTTGCAGTGAGGACAAAGAGGGCCTATATAAAACTCTTAATCAACATCTGGCACATAGCTGATGCTCACTAAATGATTAGTCTTGTAGACCAGCGGTCCCAACCCTGGCTGTCCGTTGAAATGACGAAGGTTAGTTAAAATTCCAAAGCCTGGGCCCCACCTCCAGAAATTCTGATTTAATTAGTGTAGACTTAAAACCCAGGTGGTTCTAATGTGTAGCCAGGGTTCAGAAATAGTGCTTTTCAAATTTAATGTTCATAGAAAATACCTGGGGAATCTTAACAAAATGAAGATTCTGCATCAGTACATGTGGGGCAGCAGAACCTGTGCATTGCTGATAGGTCTGCTAATGCCTGGGTAGGGACCACACTTTGGGTGGCAAGGCTCCATCCTTTCCTGATCCTCATAGCTCAGTGCACCTGGCCATGGCCATGGATGGAGACCTGGGAAGCAGGTGGAAGTGAACACAGGAAGTGAACACCTGAGAGGCAGCTCCAGAGGCTTGCTAAAGGGTGTTCCTGCCAGGTACCATTCTGGAATCTGCAGTCTTCCTCAACACACACACACGCGCGCGCGCACACACACACACACACATGTGCACGCACATGCCTCCTTCTGAACCCAGTCTTCAATACCCATATAAACAGCAACCAGATGATGTTTTCCAGTGTTTCAATATCTTTTCATGTTTTCTACTTTATTCTGTGAAGACGACCAAATGAATGGAAACATTAGCCATGGAATATTAAGGGCCCAGGTCATGAGTTTTAAGTATCCACTTGTAATACCCAACTGGAAAAAGTAATCTCTAACCTGGACCTGTAAATAATAAGCTTAAGACCCTTACATGGCCGAATGAAATTCCCACAGGGGAGTATATTCCTGGAGCAGATCCCAGTGAGGCTGAGGGTAAACGGCTACTAATGCTGGCCCAGGAAAGAGGGGATGCATCGATGAGAGAGAGATAGAACCGACCAGAACAAAGGGCTTCTGAGTCATGGGAAAGGGTCTTCCAGATAGCACTCAGTCTGGAAGATTCCCCCCCCCCCCCCGGTAATGATGGGCACATATATAAACTATTGCGTTCTCCCAACAGGTGCAGATGACTGGGGTGTTTGGGGGCGGGCCCTTTTTTTTTTTTCAACGTTTTTTTTTTTTTTTAATTTATTTTTGGGACAGAGAGAGACACAGCATGAATAGGGGAGGGGCAGAGAGAGAGGGAGACACAGAATCGGAAACAGGCTCCAGGCTCTGAGCCATCAGCCCAGAGCCCGACGCGGGGCTCGAACTCACGGACCGCGAGATCGTGACCTGGCTGAAGTCGGACGCTTAACCGACTGCGCCACCCAGGCGCCCCTTTTTAAAATTTTTTTTTTCAACGTTTTTTTTTTTTTTTATTTATTTTTGGGACAGAGAGAGACACAGCATGAACGGGGGAGGGGCAGAGAGAGAGGGAGACACAGAATCGGAAACAGGCTGGGGGCGGGCCCTTTTGCCAAGGACCCTGACAGAATGGGTTTTCCATGGGGTGGTATCATGCTAACACCATAGTTCATGAGTTTATAGAATAATAAATGGAGAAAGGAAGAACCAGAGTCGATCTATGGTTGATGAAGACCCTTCATGAAAGAATGAACTTTGTTGAACAATTGAGAGCCCTCTCCAGTTAGACTATCAGCTCAGATCCAAGAAGTGGGGAGTCTGACATGCACGTAGTGGCGTGGGTCTGGGACCACCCTGCGTGGCACGCATGATCTGATCAAGAGGGGATGAATGGTTAGGACAGCTATGGAAGAAGGAAGCCCAACCTGGCCCATGTTGGAGGCTTTCACGAGTCACCAAGGAAAAGAATTTTGCCATATGGCTGAGGGATGGTAGTTGACGCCAGAACCACATGGTAGCCACGCCTTTATTTTTTGGTTGGATCATTCAATTGGGTTAAGTTAACTATTCAGCAAACAGCACAGAGTGTTTCTGTGGTTCAGGTCAGGACCTTCTGTCTCAGGCCCTTTCATTGTCTTTCTAAAGCCGGGTGTTGGAGACATGTGTCAGGGCAGGAGGAGCCCAGCTGCCAATCACTGTTGAGATCCTGGTGTATCGGGCAGTTAGGTGGGCAGCCCCTTTTAGTGGAAGATTCCTGCACACAGGTTGCTCTTGCCTTGAGGTGCCGCTCATTCCCAGAAATCCAGGGGATAAGCCCCAGGCAAGCTTCAGTGGGCTTGCCCAAGCACATCTACCTCCAAGAAGCCTGGGGCCTGCTTGCACACAGAAATCGACAAGTACCGTTCTGGAAATCTTATTTGACTGCTCCTTTCCCCTCCACCAGTCCCCCTCCTCTGTCACCTCCTCTTTCCCTCCTCTGGAATGCTAGTCCCAGATGTGACTTCTCTGTTTCCTTTGGCTGGGAATTTGCCGTTTTCCCATAACCCAGTCATGGGTTGCCTGTTAGAGAAACCAAAAAACTCCAACTTTCTGGGAAGACAGCTAATTAAATTCCCAAAGAGGGAAGAGGAAAGCCCCCCTCTGAAACAGACAGATAGAACCTCCGGAGACATAATCATCCCAGCAGAGAAAGTGCCCGGGCTAAGCCTGGTGAACCGGTAACGTGGTGTTCTGTTTCTTAATGTCCTCTGCGAAGAAGCTGGCCCTGGGTTTAAAATAGCCCTCTGGTAAAAGCAACTATTTAAAGAGTATTGGGGTCTGAGAAATGCAAAACAAAGTGTTGTTGATGAAAAACACATGGTTTGTTCTCGAGACGCGAGTAGCCAGCAAAATCAAATGTGACAGTGTTTTGGCTTTTTCTATCCCACAAGACATGATGGTGATTTATTAGAGTGATGTCAGCTGTGGTTAAAAAGAGTTTGCTGTGTTGTCTTAATAAAAAGAGGCTTTACCTTGGAGCTGTCAAACTCCCTCTTTCCTCTGGCTCGAGGCAGTGGCTGCTGGGCCCTTGGCCCTCATGCAGGGGCTTCACCCCAAGGGGCAAAGCTCTGCCTTCGGGAAGTTCGTGAGGTCACAGGGCACTGAGTGCTTCTTGATGGAGATGCAGGATGGCCTTGCGGGGGCTGCAGTCTGCTCTGGGTTTGTTCGGTCCGTGCAGAGTGCAGGTGTCGTAGCCAACTTGGAGCTGGAGCTTGGCCTGACTTGGAGGGAAGTTGGAGGGAATCCTATGGAAGGGAAGAGACCCTCGCCCATGGCCTTCTCCAGGTACCCTGGGCAGAAGCTTAATGGTCAGCAGGGTAGGTAATCTGCTGAAAACAATGAGAAATTGGGCTATTAGCTCAACACGAGGAGAATCTCCTAGCTGAAAACTCTTTGGCTCTAAGGAGAGAAACACCTCAAACAAATTCAAGTATCCAGGGTATACTGAAAGGACACAATAGGTCATCTCACAGCCATCTAAGAAGGGACAGGCTATCCTGGGGGACGAGGTGGGTGGCCAGGTCTGGAGCATCTGTCTTCTTCGTGGCCTTGGCTTGCAACAGCTGTGCCCAAGGCCACATGACCGCATTTTTGTTCATATACCACCGTCTTTCTCCGCTTAGTTTCATTGTGTCAATTCCAGATTCCAGAGAGAGCGAATCCAGGCGGTATAACTGGAGTCAGATCTCTATCTCTGGTCCAGTCGGCAGCAGCCGGAAGCCAGGGCCTGGGTGGTGGGGTTCCAGGTAGCCAGCGGAGAAGCTGGGCCAGGAGGCAATGTTAGGGGGTAGACCCAGAAAGGAGCCGTGTGTGTTACCAGGGCAGGTGAAGAAAGCAATTATAGGTGCATGCTTTTGTCCTAAGGATCAGGGACTTTCTGGGAGAATTTGATAATTATGATTTGTGAATGTCTCTTGCTCTTTTCTTCTTTAGTTTTTATTAAAAAAAAGTTTTTTTTTAAGTGTTTATTTATCTTTAAGAGACAGAGAGCAAGTGGGGGAGGGGCAGAGAGACAGGGAGACACAGAATCCAAAGCAGACTCCAGGCTGTCAGCACAGAACCCAATGGGGGGCTCGAACCCACGAACTGTGAGATCATGACCTGAGCCAAAGCCAGATGCTTAACCAACTGAACCCAGGAGCCCTCCTTCCTCTTTATTCTGTAGGAAGGATAACCACCCCAACAGGAGAGTGGAATCCCAGCAGACACCTTGAACTTCCGGGAGACGCACCCAGGAAGTGAGATGACATTATCATTTCCTAAATTAATATATGGATTTTTTTTCTAGCTGTAAAGAAACACATACATGACTGTAGAAGCCTTGGAAAACAGGAACACACAGGGATGGATATAAACAGCACCTGTAATGTAAGATAACGGCTGTTAACATATTGGTATATTTCCTCCTATCCTTTTTTTTTTCTTTAAGTAGTAACCTGGGGCTATGTGAACGATCTGGGCTTAAGATCTATCTTTTGACTGTAATTATGTGTCGTCAGACTCTAAGACTTGAGGGTTGCTTGAAATTTATTCCCATAATTTTCCTGGAGCGCGCCCAGTGTTGTTTTTCCCCTGCTCCTTTACCTTTCCCTGTAGGGGGCAGCTCAAATAGAATCGATACTCTGTACTACCTACCCCCATCCCCCGCCCGTGGCTTTTGTGCAAGGCAGCCTGCGCCCCAGCCATCCCTTAGCTTTTCAACAGTTTCCACTCGTGAGTCCCTTCCACCCCCCTTCCTCAGGGGGGTGACTTTTCTTTAAAGCCACAAATCCCATCTCCTCAGTTCTTGCTGAACACCCTTTACTGGTCCTCCTTTGCATTTAGGGTAAGATAGACAAAACTTTCCCCATGGCCCTCTGGCTTGCTTGCCCACTGTTCCCAGCTGTGCGCACCTTCCCTCAGCCCTTGGACTGTCTCAGTCGTGTTCTTGCCTCAGGCCTTCACAAACGCTGCTCCTGCTTTCTGCTCTTCAGCCGGTTTTCGTGGACTCAGCTTCCAGGCTGAGGTCAACGTCGCTTTTCCAGAGAAGCCTCTTCTGACTGTGGCACCCTCAGAGTCCCTCAACATCCCCTTTACCTTTCCTTCATGGCAGACCACGGTTTGCAATTATGCGTTTATTTGTTTGGTTATTGCCTCGCATCTGTCTCCCGGACAGATAGGAAGGCTCCCTGAGGCAGGGCGGATCTGTTTTAGTGCATGCTATACCCTACACTTGCTGTCATCCCAAACTTGGCCACCCCGCCCCCTTGGCAGCACGTGTCATAGATCAGGTGCTGAATCAATGCTCGTTGAGCGAGTGAATGAATCCGGCACTTATCTGGTACCGATACATAAGCGAAGAGTGCCATGTTGTAGTATTGGATTTGGAGGTCTAGGGAGAGAAGATGGTTTTCCATGAAGCCTTGGCACGAGCGGTCTTCACATTGCCAGTCTTTCGTGAGTGCCTCGGAGCTGCCTGGCACATGGTGACTTGCGATGTGGTGAGGCCTGCGTTTGACACGTATGTGCTAAGGGGCTGGGGCATGCGGCAGGTGCGTGGGCTGGTGAGTGAGGCGGCTGTCCGGTGAGGCAGCTACAGCTTGATGTGGCTTTGCCACGCTTACCACCCGCATTCTGTAGGGAGAGATCATTCTAGAGTGCCTCTGACATCTGGCAGGCCTCCTGGGGTTGAACACCTCCACGGGGCAGAGCTCTCTGCCTCTGAATCAGCCTGGTAGGCCGCTCTGGCTGTTCGATAGGTCTTGCCTCAGTTAAAGATGGATGTAGCTTCCCCAGAACCTTTAACTATGGATTGCCTTCTGAGATGTTTCTCCAGAGGAGAATTCAATGGACGTTTATTGAACACCGGGATGTTGTACCAGGTAGGGATCCGGGCACTGGCTGCAGACAGCTGAATAAGACACATGGAAAGCCAGGCTGGGGAATACCAATGCGTGCACAGCGTGCTGTCACAGCATTATCTCATGTTCATCACAACGGTCTTACGACGTGCATGTTGAAGAAATAGAGGCTTTGAGTGTGCATGACTTACCTGAAATCCCACAGTTTGGGCACGAGGGAGAGCTACGGCCCAATCTCGTCTTTTGACTCCAGCGTTCACTTTTCCTATCCCAGTCTGAAGGTATGAATGTACTTCTGCTTTGTGCAGCCCCTAGTACGTTCGAGGGTAGCTAATGTGCTCCCCGAGTTCTCTTTCTTCCTGAGTGAACTCGATCCCCGCCCCCCAAATCGGTCTTCCTGGACTCGATCACGTGGGCACACCCTTGCAGTTTGCAGAGGGTCACGGCTACAGTCGGGCCTGGTTCGTACTTGGATGGGAGAAGGTCATCTGCAGACCTCTTCCATCTGCAGATAGGAGGGTCTCAACCTTGAAAGCTAGAGTCTGAAGAGGAATTCGGGGTGGGTATCCTCCCCAGGCAACAAAACCAACTTGCTCAGCCTGGCACCTTTTTTTTTTTCTAGGGCATTTCGGGAGGTGCTCTCCCAGCCAGAACTATCTAGTGAAAGATGATGGATGTACAGGTTTCCGGGGCAATGTCTGACACTCGGGGCATCTTCTTAATGACATCCCTGTTGGGGCACCGTCTGACTTCAATAGTTCACGTGACAGAACGCTCATGACCACCTGAGAAATTTCATTACGCCTACTGACAGATCCATTAGATTTTTGGCTCAACACAGAAGGAAAATTTCTGTCTCTTTGTAGCTTCCAGTATCGGTGTCCTTGTGGCTGGGAAGCATAAGGGCAGTGCCTCTCCCCCGTGGCAGGCTGGCGTACATGAAGTGCACGGGGAGTCCCAGCCTGAGCCCAGGCCTGGTCAGGCATGTCTGAGCAGGCCTGGTGAACTGCCAGGGTGGGCCTGTGCAAAGGGAGCCTCCTGGGAAGGAGCTCATCGCAGAGGAAGAAGGAACCAGCACAAACAGCTGGCCTGGTAACCGAGCTTTGATTGCAGCAGGGCGGGCGTAATTCTGAGCATGGTCTGGTGAATGGCTCACGACTGGGTTTGGTTTGCATCTCAGGCCCCATCGGGCTTCTTCACAAAACCTGTGGAGAGCAAAGAGGCTGTACGTACATATGGAAAGCACGGTGTGAACTGACACGTGGTAGTCACTGGGGAACCAGCTTTGGGATTCGCCTTTAGAGTCAAACACACAATGGGGGGGAGGTGGTGCAGAGGCTCTCTCCTTTACCACGTCACGGAACCCCACCGTTCTTTGGCCTCGGGGGGCCTCCAGCCCCTGCGGGACAGTAAGACCCAGCAAGAGGTGACCAGTGTCCTGGTAGAGGGTCTAGAGCAGGCCAAAAGGAACAAAATGGTAGATGGCCGGAAAATTGTGTGTGTGTCTTGTGCACACATGAGGCAACCCCTAGACATATTGGGGGTTAATTATGGAGGGGCTGATACCCTGAGTGAGCCAGTAAAAGTTACGTCATTGTTACTAATACAAATAGGCTGTAGGCAGGGAAGGCGGGGGGCCTGGGCCCCACCCGCCAGCTTCTCTTTTCCTGGTTGAATACCCCCATGTCCTCTGTCACTTTTCAGACCCACGGTTCTGAGTCCCCCACTGTTCTCATTACTCTCTTTTGGAACCACTCCAGGCTGTGAGAGCCAAAACTGTTTGCTATAAGAATTTAAAGAAATCCTAGAATTAAGATGGCCCAATGTTCTTTTTTTTGACTAGATGAAATGAAGGCTCATATAGACTTGAAGGGACTTGCCCCAGCTCTGTGTTCCCAGCCAGTAGAAGAGCGAGGACCGCCCCCAGGTCGCATAACCAAACTTCCCTCTCCATTTCAACAAAATGGAGTTCAAATCTGAGTCAGGGACTTGGAACATTTGCACAAACGCATGTTCTCTTGGCCAGGCATGGCACAACTTTGTCCTGCGGTTGTGAGACACATTTGGTTTTAAGGGAAACAGATACAGTTTTTCACTGTGCAAACCAGTTTTGTGGGGCAGTCCCAGGGGGCAATGCCAGCACATTTCTGTGAGGAGGATGTTGTGGAAAGAACATTTTCTTCCCTGTGAGGAATAAGGGCTTTGCGGGCCGCTCTCGGCAGATCTGGAAAGAGACTGAAGAGGATGGGCCGGTGACCCTAAAACAAGGGGGTCGCTTGGGACAGTTGAGTCCTCAGACAGAAAATCCCCCAGAAGACCTGACCGGGAAAATGTCCTGCCATCAGCTGAGGTCCCAGAGGGAGGGCAGAGAGGGATCCACGTAGCCAGCGGACTCGCTTGGGTGTCGGAAACGGGAAGGAAGAGTTGCAGTGGGGGAGTGTCCGTCTTTTGTTGGGACCAAAACTCTGGGATGGCCTGTAGATATCAGTACTTCAGAAACCATCTTGCCCTTCCTCTAGAGTTTACGTCTGTAGTCAGGGCTAGCAAGTAGACTTTGCTTGTAGCTCAAGTCCAGTTGGTTGACGCCCAATGCCAGAAGAATGGTTAAGAAGGGTTCTGAGGCAGGAGTGAGTGTTGCGATTAGCTGACAGTGCCTTCTGTCACCCTGGCAGGGAGGAGAGTGATGATGAGGTTTGGGTGTTGTGGATAATGGACCCCTCACGATTAGGTCCCCATGCTCATCTCTGCAGCTTGTGTACAGGTTATGTTACATGGCCAAGGGGAGTGAAGGCTGCAGATGGGCTGACCTTATCTGGGTGGGTCCAAAGGAGTCCCAAGGGTCCCTATAAGTGAAAGAAGGAGATGGGGACTCAGAGTCAGTGATGTGATGTGGAAAAGACTAGCGGACATTGCTGGCTTTGAAGATGGAGGAGACCACAAGCCCATAAATGCAGGCAGCCTCTAAGAACTGGAAAAAGCATGGAAACAGATTTTCCCCTGGAGGTTCCAGAAAGGAACACAGTTCTGCTGATGCCTTGACTTTAGCCCTGTAAGAACCATTTTGGACTTGTGGCCTCCAGATGTAGAAGAGAATAATACATTTGTGTTATTTTGAACCACAAAACCTGTGGTATTTTGTCATAGCAGCAAAAGGAAACCCATACGATCTCCATTATTTTCCACCCGTGACTCATCAGGGCAACTTTCCTTATGTTTGACCTAACGTTCTCATTCCGTTGCTCCAGCCCTTTCTTGGGACACCTGGAACAGGGTCTGGTCTCTAAGGTTGTTGAGACACCAGGGCAATTTTCCTTATGAGAGGCACCACCACTGGGAAACCTTCAAAAGTGGATCACACAGGTTTTGTGATTTTCCTACACACTTAAAGTGAGTAGGGGGGTCTGGAGAGCATCCCTGACAGGCAGGTTCAGAGCTGGGCACCGGGCTCCTGGTTATCACTGCCACACCACGCAGCACTGGGCTGGGGACAAGGTGCTAGCCTGGGACCCCCGGCCTGGCCCTCAGTTTTCTTGCCCATGAGGTAAGCTCTACATGACCTCAGGGGATGTCTGATAGTCTGTAGTTTTAAGTACTGGAAATGATGGTGGAAAAACTAACAAAATGAGCCCCATTTTACGGATGAGAACATAGAGGTTCAGAGCGATCAAGTCCTTTTCTAAGTCATCCAGCTCGTAGGCTGAGGCATCATGATTCAAATCCTGATGTCAGGAGCCCATGCTTTTTCCAGGATATCATGAATCCTCACAATAAAGGTCCCATCCTCCCCCTTCTTCCCCCTCCCTTCCTCTCCCTCCCCCTTTTTTTTCTTCCCCCTCCCTCCCCCTCCCTCCCTCCCTCTCCTTCCTCCTTTCCCCTCCACTGCACTCTCTCCCTCCCCCTTCCTCCTTCTTCCCCTCCCTCCCTTCTTCCCTCCCTTCCTTCAAGGGCTCTGGCCCTGGGTTATGCTGAGGACTCAATCTGGGTGGCCACAACCAGAGGCTGAGCCCAGGAATGATGCTTTTGGGGTGAAGCTCTTGGGGTATGCCAGGAGCCCAGTGGTGGAACAAGAATAATTCTTCTATCTGGGATTTCATTTCTTTTCCTGGCTCTCCTGGGAACCAGTTGTGTGGTTGTGGGTAAGTCACTTTATTTTTCCTGGCCTCAGTGTCCTGGCCTGTGAAATGGGAAGGATGAACGGGTATCAGTGTTATCTTTCTTTCTTTTTTTTTAAGTTTATTTTTATTAATTTTTGAGAGAGAGAGAGAGAATGAGAGAGAGAGAGAGAGGGGCACGTGAGCTGGGGAGGGGCAGAGAGAGAGAGAGAGAGAGAGAGGGAGAGAGGGGAATCTTAAGCAGGCTCTGATGTAATCTAAGGCTCTTAGTAATGTAAGCAGGCCAGACATGGGGCTCGAACTCAATGAAAGTGTGAGATCATGACCTGAGCCGAGATCAAGAGTCGGACGCTAAATGGACGGAGCCACCCAGGAGCCCCTGGAATCAGTGTTTTCTAACCATTTCTTTTTAAAAATCATGCCGCCTCAGCTAGGGAAATTTTATTGAGCACTGCTTGCTGCCATTTATATTACAAAAGCAATTTATTAGTCTTTTTTACATTTTGGGGTAAACCATACATAAATCATGCTTTTCAAATCACACATTCCCCTGTTCCCCTACCCCATTTCTGGGCAAAGCACTCCTCTGTCCATCCTGCCATCTTGCCCATGGTTGAGAATCCCTTCATTTCATGGTTTGAAATTTTGTTCCAGGTATAAGATGATTGGAGTTGGAGGATATATATATGGATACATATATATATATATATATATCCTCCAACTCCAATAATATACATATAATATACTATATGTTATATATATATTATATATATATTTTATATATATTCTGGAAGAAAGGAGATGAGACAGCCTTTCTGTGTTGCACATCTCTCTTCCTGGGACCCTCCCACCCCATTTTTCTCTGCCTGGACCAGTTCTCACTCTGTGCCCCCCATGCACGCCCCTTGGGGGGCTCCGAAGCAGCAGGCAGGCGGCCCTCCTGAGTGAGCCGACCGTCTCTCAGCGAGACTGCCAGCGCGGTTATCTTCTATTTCTGCCATGTGCTGTAACACAAGAGTGAGCTCAACTTCAGAGATTATCACCTCTCATCTTTTATTCTCCCTTTTCTCCTCTCCTTTTTCTTCCTGCACGATGATAAAATTGCCAGACAAGCCCTCCTTTCCTCTTGGTCTAGTGAGAGCTCGGAGATATTTACTTGTCGGGTACACACAGCTGTAATCTCCCTAACCAGACTTTATCACAGTTAAGCGAGTTAAATTCTCCTGGTTTAATCCCCCGTGTGCTGTGGTTTTTTGAGTATAAAGCTTTCGACCTCTTTTGATACAATATGGCAACTCTGGTCCACTGGATATGATTAGACATCGGGCAAAGAGGTTTCAGTTTGACTGAGCTGGAAAAGAAGGGGCCCCTGCAAAAGAGCTTCGGGTGGAAGAAGGTACGTGGAAAAGCGCGTTTGCTCACGAGAGGAAAGGAGGAGGGTGTGCAGGTGTTTTGCAGGGCCTGGGGACTCTCTCTAGTCATGTGAGCCCTTGGTGGCCGCTCAGTAATGTGAGGTTGAAATCGAGTTAGCCCCCTGTGTCCTTACCTGTCCGTGTTGTCCCTAAACCCCATGCGGGCCACAGTGGCCAGAAGACAGGACAAGCAAATGGCTCCGTGCCTCAGCTTGGAGAATATGCTGTTTCTAGTGGGAGACACAAGATGTATACTGGCACCTCTAGAACACATAACAAGGGCAGATAAAGACCAAAGGCTAAATCAGATGTGGCCCAAACTATCCAACATTCCAGGGTGTGGGGAATGGTGAGGGAGCAGGAGATCAGCGTTTCACAGAAAGGTGGAACCTTCTGAACTCAGGTGGACACGGGAGTGGGCTTGGGAGACTGGACGGGCCCTGCGTGCAGGTGGTGGCCTGGGGATGGGGGCACAGGTCGGAGAGCAACGTGCCGAGAACGGGCATCAGCAGCAACCAGGGCTCGGGAGGAGGGAGGAGCCTACTGCGTGTCACGTCCCACGAGGAGACCACGGGCCAGCTCTTTATGCCCAGAGGTCACTGTGGCCGCCTTGCAAGTGCCAGAGCCACGCTCAGAAGTGCTTCTCGTTTCTATGTATATACGCTGTGCTGCGCGTTGGCTTTTCTTCCTTGTCGACCTTCCAGTCACTCCTAAATTCGGTTCCCGTTCTCTGCCTCTCCCTGCCTGCCAGTGCCACCCATGCTCTCAGCCAAGCGGTGACATTTTCCCCAAGCACAGCCTGTGCATGTTTAAAGCCTGAGATGCGCATTGGGGTTTGACTCCTCCTGCCGCCAGCCCTCCCTTTGAGTGTGTGTGCGTGTGTGTGTGTGTGTGTGTGTGTGCGTGTATGTGAAAGAGCGTGTATTTTTGGCCTTGAATCCCCATTAAAAAGAAAAAGAAAAAGAAAAAAAAAAAAAAGAAAGAAAGGAAAGTCCTGGGCCAAGGACTGAGAGGAAATTCACAAAGCCTAAACACTGCCCTGTTGTCCCCACTGCAGGAGACACTTTGATGGAGGCAGGCCCACCAGCGAGGTGGTTTTCTTGCTGAGGAGTGAGGGGGCCGTGGGGCACTTCTCCTGCCCACATTCCCCTGCTTGGTGAAAGACAGGGCCCCAGGCTGCCTCTCCCTTCCCCCTGGGCCGCCTCTCCCTGGAGAGCCATGGGAAATGTGTCCTAAGCACCATCCCGGCTCAGTCTTTGTCTTCCTGCACCTTCCCCTCTCCCAGCAGCCAGGCCCTCTGGGGGCTCTGGGGGCCAGCGGACGGCTACCTGGCCCAGTCTGAGTCTAGTGCTTGCCCCCAAGGGTCAGAAGCGGCTGCCCCTGCTGCAGGCAGGTCTGCAGGAGCCCCTGGGCACGCGTCCTGGGAGGGATCCTTGTGGCTCCCCACTGCCAGCCTGGGCTCCTCCCTTCTGGAGGCCTCCACCTTGGCTTTTAAATCTCTGCGTCCATGTCTATCCTGTGCAGGAGTTGCTTGTTGAGATTTGTCAGGGTGTGTGAGTGTGTGAATGAATGAATGAACGCAAAACAAGGATAGGGTGTTTGCTTACGACACCTGCCACTGAAATGCCAGTGGCCCCTCAGATTCATCTAGTCGCCTCTTTTCCGCATTGGTCATTTTTGGGGGGAGAGTTAAGGCTGTGCCCTCTTTTGCTCTCATAGGCAAAGTTCTTATAGTCTGTCAGGCATTCGCTGGGGAGAACAGAGTTTGATGGCGTTCTTGGGGGACGAGAGAGGAAGACTCAGGCAGTCTTCTTGGGGAGGCGCTCTGAGCAGCCACGGGGGCCCCGACACTGGCCTTCTAGGTGGCAAGAAGGAAAGCAGGGAGGACATAGTGGGGCCGAGAAGGAGGAATCCCTCCTCTCACTTAGTGGTCTTGGGCTGAGGCTATGGGGGGCTCAGAGGGCAGTGTTTGGGGCAGGGCCCCGGTTCTGCCCGGACCAGCCCAGCTGTCAGCTGGGTCGAGTCCCGCATCCCCTGGGTGGGAGGAGAAGGGGAGGCTTACACGCCTTAGTCTCTGCTGTGGTTGTCTGGAACCGGTTGGGAGATGCTCCATCAAAAGCATGTCACGACAGGATCCCTCATCCCATGCGTTTGTCTAAAATGTGGTGAAATATGTGTACTAATCTTAAGACTGTAAGGAGTGAACACTGACATGTTGTATGTAGCTGTTGAAATGGTGGAGAAATTAAGCGGAAGAATATTCACAGAGCACTTACTATATCTAAAACTTTGGATATAACGTTGCTCGTCGTGAGATTATTAAGGAAAACACCAGTAATAATATTGATAGATATCATTCACTGAGTGTCTTTTATGCGCCAGGCGTTCTGTCACATAATCCAGACAGTAACCCTTTTATCTCCAACTGACAGCTAGGGAAACAGACTTAAAGGGGTTGAGTAACTTGCCCAGGGCGACTCAACTAGTTCAGAAGCAAGTATGGGACTCAGGCTCAGCTCCACCGCCAAGCCCCCCAAACCGGGAAATAGGTGAACATAGGAACTGACTAAGGCAACAGAAAAAGGCGTGAGATTAGATGCTCAGGGCTTTGGTTCTGACAAGACATCTTTTATAGGAGGTGGTAAAGAGAGAAGGCCGTGGAAGCTGAGGTGGTGACAAGTGTCTGGAGGGAGGTGAGGGAGGCTTGATCCGGATTTGGGTAAGTAAAGGCACTACAGAAGGCATTTCAGGATGGATTGTAGTGAGTGTGAGGTGTGTGAGGGTCAGTGAGTAAGACAGGAGGGAGGCTTGGTTTAGGGAAGAAGAGGCAGCAGATTCCCGTGGTTAAATGTTAGAGTCCCCACCCCTTTGGTGTGGATTTGGCTAAACTAATAAGCCTTTCCGGGTCCCAGCTTCTCATCAGCACAACAAGGATAATGACAGTGCCCTCTCTCCCGTTTTGTGGTGACGATGGTGAGGTAGTTCACGGGAGGCACTTAGCACCGTGCCTGGCACATGTTAACTCCTACATGCATGCCATCTGTGTGGAGAATGTTCCTTCCTCACTTGATAAACTCCTGGGTTTCTGTGTTCTCTTAACTGCTCCCCCTCCCTGTCCCCCCGCCTTTTCAAGGTCCTCCAGCCACTGAATCATCAAGTCCAATTGATTTGATCTTTGTAATATTTGTTCTTTTTTTTTTTAATCCTCGCTCACTGCCACCACACTGTTCTAGAACCCTGTCATGACATGCCTAAATTATTGCAACAGACTCCGACTGGTCTCCTGCCTACACTCTTTCTCCACACCAGTCTACCTCGTACATTATCACTAGATTATTCCCCTGAACACTGCTCTCTCCATCACACTTCCTTGCTCAAAACCTTCCAGTGACTCACTCTTGCCCTTTGAGATTAAATCCAGATTTTCAGCTGAATCACCTACACCCTAGTTTCTTATCTGCATCTGTTTCTCAACATGGCTGCTCTTACTGCCCTACAAGCATGCCATGTTCTTTGCCATAAATCAGCCTTCATCCCTATTTCCTCCTCCAGGAACCCTCTCTTCCTTTCCACCTAGCCCAACACTAATCTCCCATGCTGGCCCATCTGGAACACTCCTCCTCTGTGGAGTTGCTCTGACTGGTCCAACTCATGAGATCTCTCTCCTCGGTGGACAGCTCTCATGCTCTCTCTGTGCCTTGCTCATTTGGCCAAGGGCTGCCTTCTAAAGATCTACTGTCACGAACAACGAAAAGCTCCTCCCGTCCCCCCTGCGATGGGCTGCAAATTCTCAAGGGAAAGTCAGTCCCCTGTGGTTCCTGGCACAGGGCAGAGGTGAACATGTAAGAGGCACTCCATACATTCTTTTTCAGTTAAGTTTGTTGAGTAAAGGTGGATGTGAGCATGATAATAAAGAATGGAAAGTGGAACGGAAGAGCCTCTTCTCTGGTAAAGCAAGGGAAATCTCTGTGGTGCAGCAGAAGCTCGTAGCTCAGGATGGTCGGCCATTCACATCTCTGGACACCAGCAGCCTCTCTCTCTGTGCTTTCCTCTGGGTCGTCCCCACATTCTCCAGCCTTGCGTTCTGCCCTTTGAAGCTGCTCCTTACCCACCTCTCTTCTCTGGGGCTTCCTGGTAGAGCTCCCAGCCCTCGCAGAAGGCAGGCGAAGCTGGGGTTGGTGCTTAAATGTTAAGTCTTGTATCTGACACCCCACCCATGGCCCAGCTGGTAGCTCACCATTGGTTGGGAGCGTTCGTTCAAGGTCTCAACAGATGAGTCAAGGGTGTATGAACGGAGACTAGCACGCTGCGGAGTACGATGCAAAGCCTTTCACGGTAATATGTGGCCATTTGTTGTATCCTTAACGACAATAACAGCAATAATGGTGATAATCTGATGGGAAGAGCGCAGCAGGATGAGTGATGGGTGGGACACACGAGAACTTTAGTCTCATCCTGGGGACGTGGGGTTTCAAGCCAGGCTTTCCGTTTTTTGGGGGGTTTGTGCTCCATGCCCAGCTGGCAGGATGCCTCCCTCGGATTCAAAGGGGGAAGAAGAATCCCTCACCCGGGGATCTTGGGGACGTCAAACCGCTCCTTACGCAACAGCCTCCTAATGAGTTAAGTGTAAATGAATCAGAAGCAGATGGATTGGATTGTTCTGGAAATACACCCGAGGTTTGAAAATTAAGGGAAAAAGCATTTGGCAAAAGGCATTTTGGGGTTTGCCAAGACCCAGAACATTTGAAAAACAGTTCAGGATTTTTTTTTTCTTTCTTTTTCTTTTCTCTTTGGTTGTAAAACCCCAAATGCTGCCTGGAGGTAGTAGATGAGACGGGCCTCGTTCTCCTCTCAAAGTGAAGTTCCTCCCGCCGTGTGGGTAATGGACCCCAGACCGGAGGCAATGGGGTAGGGAGCTGCACCAGGGACTGGCTGTGTCCGGGGGGCAAAGCGCCCTGCCTCCCTTTGCAAGGGGAAGGCGGCCCCTTGATAGAGTGTGGGTGTCCGTCCTGTGTGCCTGCTTGGGGCCGCTACCTCTGCCCTGCCGTGTGCCTCCCGCCTTTCATAAGACTTGACTCACCTCGTCCAAACATGAGGAAGGTCATTATGGAAGGGAAATGGTCTCCAATTTGCTAGGCGAGAAACTTTGGACGTTAGCAAACGCTAATCCAATAAAATAGAAAGTGAAGTGTTTATTCTAGAGAAAAACCCTTTAAACAATTTTTTTTTTTTATTAGTCACATTTGGCATAGTTGAACCTTTCCCTGGAGGGACCATCTTGCTGAGGGAAAAGAGAGAGAAAGCAACTGTCTCAGCAGAAAACCCAGCCCAGCAGTTCCTAACGCTGTGGCTTGGCTTGCTGGGTGCGTCAGCCTCGCCTGCTTCTGATGGGACCGATCTGGCCCCCGGAGTCGCGGCGGACGGAGGCTGGGAGCCGCGGTTCGGGCTGTGGGGGCCTTAGGCCCCAGGGGAGTGGGACACGGCTGAATTCCATCCTGTCCTCAGAGACCCAGCCGGTGTCTCCATTCGCTTGTTCATTTAGTCCTTCCTTGGCTGTGTTCAGGCCGGCTCATAACCTGATCCTTTGGTGAAGGCTCTCCACTGTTTACCAAGAGCTTTCGCATATATGATCTTGCAACGCCTCTTCTCAAAAATCCAGGGAAAACCCAGGGGCCTTCGTGTCATCTTGTCATCCTTATTTTAGAGAGGGAGAAGCTCTTACCCCAGTCCCACAGCCAGTGAGTGGCAGGGCTGGGTCTGGCACCTTCGCCCGCCATGCTTTCTTTTCATACTTGAAATCACTCGGTTCTTGATCAGGATCTATGTGGTTATGTCATCTTGTTACATCACCCCATATGGACTGCAAACGCCTTTGGGGCAAGGATCATGTTTTGCACTCCTCTGTAACTCACGTGGTGCAGAACAGAGCATCTTGTACATGGGATCTGCTTAGCAAGTATCTGATGGACAGGGAAAAAGACTTGGGTAGAACTAGGGGCCGCCCCAGTTCAGGGCAGACAGATTGGCGTTGCTGCTCTGGGTCTGTGGCATCATCCCTGATTGCCACCTGACCCGCCCCCCCTCACCCCCCCCCCCCCACCCCGAGTCTTGACCCAGCCTCACACTCCTCAGCTGTAGCACCATTATCCTGATTATCACCAGCTCCACACGCCGAGTTCCTAGAGCGGGCCAAGAAATATGAAAGAAGGTGTTAGCTTCTAGATGTTGTCCCAGCCAAATAAATACCAAACAGAAGCTCTGGAATTGGAGGGAGGAGGCAGCCCACGTGCGGAGGAAGTAGAAGGACCACGTGGTCTCCTAGCGGGGGCCTGGCCCCACCCTCAAGTGCGGGGTTCCATCCTGCAAAGCTGGGTGACCTCAGCCCACTGCCCCTGGCTGAACTTGAGAACAAAGAACATTTCTGTCCCGCCTACTTGCTTCTTAACCATATGAGTGAGAGGGCAAAAGAGATCCCATTTTGAATTCCCAGGAGAAAAGACAGCAGTAATAGTAACAATTATCTGGAGGTGACGGCTGCCATCAAATAGAAAACAGCTCACCCCTAAGGGCGACTGGAGGCCACTTCTAGGAGCTGGAGCCATGTAGCCTTCTCTCTGACTCTGGGGTGAAGGAGGCGAGGGAAGGACAGAGAACACGAGGGATTCTGCTTCGGATGCATTCATGTTCTCTGATTCTCTAGGCATGAAGGGCCTCCCCACCCGCCCCTGGTTTCTCCCTCCCCCCCCCCCCCTCGATCTATGAATTCTGGCTCCTCCATCTGTGACGTGATGATTCAGGGCAAAAGTGGACTTGTCAGAAACAGGAAGGGAAGATAAGATAAAAATAAAACAAAATAAAGTAAAAAGTTAGCCAGACATAACTTTCTCCGCGCAGCAACATTCACATCCTTAAAACAAAAATCCCACAGCAGAGCCCAGAATGGGGGCCAGACTTCGGGCTCCAGGTCAAGACTGGAGAGCAGCGGGGGAAGGGATTCAGCGCCCTGCACCCGCCCAGATGCGGGAACAGAGAGCCAGGCTGCCCGGCCAGGACCCAGGGCTGTGGGCAGTGGGGCTGCCTCAGCTCTGCACGCTGTGCTCAGCCCCCCTTCACCCCAAGAGCCAGCGAGCTGGGGAGCTGCAGCGTGATTGATGGGCCCCAGCTTGAATGGAAAGTCCAGATTCCAGGGAGACAGCTTCAGAGGTAGGAGGGGAGACATTTCTCACATCTGCAACAAAATTAAAAATTAAATAAATAAAATTTGTTAGTTTACAAATAGAACTGTTACTTGTTACTCATGGTATTAATCTCCTATTTCAATTAAAACATTTTTATTAGAAAAAAAATTTTTTTTTCGGTAACGCCCGTGAAAGACGTTTGTTTCAGTTGCCAACATTTCTGCAGAACTAATGTGGGTGGATTGTGACAGATATAATTTCTCCATCCTACAGTTTCATCAACTTGAGTTCTGTTAAACTATACCCGCTGGGCTTAGCTCCTTTTAAAGTTTCCGCTTTGACAGGTAGATTTATTAGTCTTGAAATTTGTACAAATCAGATGTCACTCGTGGCAACTTGTCAAAATGTCAGTCTGGCGAGGCGGCATGAAAGGCTTTCTGGAGAGAGAGACAGACGCGAGGCAGGCTTTAAAGAACTCCAGCGCGAGCCGTAGGAAGGAATGGGAGGGATTGCAGCCTCTTGATCCTGAGGGCTTTACTTTATTAAATATCTCAGGCTGTACAGGGGGAAGGGCCCTCG
Organism: Leopardus geoffroyi; assembly: GCF_018350155.1. Lineage (NCBI taxonomy): Eukaryota > Metazoa > Chordata > Mammalia > Carnivora > Felidae > Leopardus > Leopardus geoffroyi. The sequence goes on from NC_059327.1 coordinate 44,805,437, forward strand.
GATCCCGGGTCTCTGAGACATCACGTCTGACAGCTCCCAAACGATGGCTCCTGTCGGTTACAGTGTCAAGTTTCTTTGCTTGTTATGTGTGCTTAGTGGGAGAGGGCGCAGGGGTGCTCACATGGGGGAGAGGGGGCAAAGCCAGGTCTTTTAGTTCCAAAAAACGCTTGGGTGGGTCTGTGCAGTTGGAGGGGCGTTCCAGGGTGGGCTCCCTTGGCCAGAAGTACGGGGCGCCTCTGGCTCACTGATGCAAATTCTATTTCCACTGGGGAGAGGAGGGAGCAGGAGGGAGAGGGAGGCTCTCAGGTGCAGACCGGTGGAGACACGTCTGCTCTCTCCTCGCAGGGCTGCTGCGGGAGGCAGCGGGTGCCACACCAGTCCCAGGAGCCTGGCCCTCGCTTTCCCAGTCTGTGGGGTTCCTGAACTTCCCAGACTTCCCTGTCCCGGGTCAGTTGATCAGGGATCCTGCGATTTGGTAAGCTCCATAATTATCTTAGTTTGACATGGCAGGAAATGTTATTCATAGTCAGAAAATTATCTGAAATTTTTTTCCCCTGGGGAAAGGGGGCAGTGCTGTAGAAAGAACCCAGCCGAGGTCCCTGATGCAGCTTTCCCCAAAGACTGACTACGTGGGGGTGGGGTTGGCTTGGGGTCGGGGTGGGGTGGGGGGGGGAGATGTGGTGGGTTAGGCATTCGGAGCTCTGGGAAGGTGCCCCAGGGGCGGGGCTGCTGCTACTGCACTGGTGTGTGTTTGTGTGTGTTTGTGTGTGTGTGTGTGTGTGTGTGTGTGTGTGTGTGTGTTGGTGCGCATGCATGTGTGTTCTCCTGTTCTCTGTCTCTCTCTCTCACTGGATTATTGCACTGCTAGCTCATCTGTTTGTCTGTCTGTCCTGCAAAGTTGGACGATACCAAATAAAGCTGTAGTTCTCTGTGTTCCTACTGCCTCTCTCTCCCACATCCTAAGGAGTTGTAGTGGGCTTAATACTGTTGTCCTCAGAGAGGAGGGGAAAGGCGCTGGGGGATGGGGACTTGCTTCCATGGGTAAGTGTGAGACTCACTGCCCTATAATGGGGTCTTCCCTCCTGTTGCCTCAGGTCAGGGTTGGGGGACTAGCAGGCTGGCCCCCTCAGTGTCAATTTCCCAAGAACCGCCCCCCCCCCCCCCCCCGCCAGCTCTGGTCCATCTGTCTGCCTCCCAGATGTCTTATGGGCATCAGGAGCAGGCGTGATTTGCTTTGGGAAGTGTGAAGCATGCTCTCTCCGCCCCGTCCGTTCCCCCTCCTTTTCATGTTGACTGATGGAAGGCCCTTTGCTTCATAAGTTCCCAGAAACTCCTGCTAAAATGCAAACACCTCCTCTGAGGGGTGACACTCCCTCTCACTAGGGATTGGATGGCTCTGCTGAAAGCAATGAAGTATTCTGTGGAAAGGGAGTGGGGCCGGGATCGGGGGGAGGAGAGGCACGGGCATCCAAGGGGACTTGTGCCACCTTGTTATGTTTTTGAGGATCCAACCTGCTCCATGCATCTTTGTCTTGTCCCCAGAGCAGGGAGCTAGGCTTTTCACAGAGATCCAGGAGGGCTGGGGGAGGGAGGGGCAGCAGCCACTGTCCCCAGTCCTCCCACCTGCCTTGCTCTCTGGGGGAGGGAAGGGGACTGACACTTGGCCCTTCTGTCCCCTTATAGCACACGTGCTGACGTTTGTCGGTGGCTGAGTCCTTTTCCACCAGCAGCATGGAGTCTGAGGCGTCAGGTGGGACCACTTCCTTTCTCCGGGCCCAGGAAGGTGTTCTGTGGGCATTCTTCCTGAGAAAGAAAAGAACCAAGCTCGCCATTTATCCTTGCGTTTGGAGCCTGGCATTGTCAGGAACTGCACTGACCTTGCAAGTGAGTGAGATTATCCCAGGTGAAAAATCTCAGACATTAAGAGGCATGATAATGATACTGGTCATGATGATATAATAATAGTGGTAATTATCCTAATAATCCCCTAGGATGTGTGCATGTCTTTCCAAGTGCTCAGAGCACTTTCCCATTTGTGATCTCACATAACCTCAACCTACTTCTGGTCGAGAGACCGGGTGGAGTGGGCTATCATGGCCACACGGGGAAACTGAGGCACCCAGCTCCTGCCTTCCACTCTGGTCTTTTCCCCCTCACTACGCAAATCCTGGAGAAATGAATTGTCATTTTTGTTGTCACCCATCCTGTCCCCGAGAGTGAAATACATAGGCGCAGGCACTCACGTGCACGCGCGCGCACACACACACACACACACACACACACACACACACATCTGCAGCTTCCAACCCCCAAATGTGCCATTACTGAAAAGCACTGTAGCTTAGGGAGTTGAGAGACTTAATCGCCAGCCTCCACCCCTGCTCATTCCTCCTGTGTTGTGCGCAGGGTTGCTCATCAAAAAGGAGCAGGGAGGAGGCAGATCTGAGGAGCCCTTCACAGGGGAAGACTCTTTAGAAGAAATCACTCGGTGTCATAGTGTAGGGTGACTTACTTTCATGTGGCAAATACATTCTGGCAGCTCCCTGCTCCACATGGGATAGATCATTAAAGAAGGGGTGGGCCCAGGGAATTTTCCCAGCCCCTCCTCCTAGGACAGCTCTGCCAGTCACAGGGAGGCATCCTGGGGTCACTTTCAAAGCAAGAGCATGGGGTCTTGAAAGGCTAACCAGTAGAAAGCAGAGAAAAAACAGTAGGTGCTCACTGTTAGCTGGAGTCCTGTGATTCCATTTACTAAATGTGTCTCTGCTTAGTAATTTCAGGGCCAGCAGGGAGAGAAAATGCAGGGTGGGGGGGGGAGGGGAGGCAAGGAAGAGGAAGAGGAAGAGGAAGAGGAAGAGGAAGAGGAAGAGGAAGAGGAAGAAGAAGAAGAAGAAGAAGAAGAAGAAGAAGAAGAAGAAGAAGAAGAAAAAAAAACAAAAAAAACCCACCAGCCCGTCTGGCATCAGTTCAGAAAGCTCTCCAACTCACACATCTGGTTCTTATATTTCAAAGTTAATTAGTCATATTGAGGCTGTCTGAAGATAAATTTATCATCCAGAAAAAACACAAACAGTCTGAAAAATGAAAGGAAGTGAGGTGACACGGCTTGACGTTTAAATAAATCATTTGAACATGATTAAAAAACTTGTCCTGTCTGACACCTAGCACTCGGGTACTTTGTAAAGACTTTTTGACAAAGACAAGTCCCTGTTTGGTATACAAAAACCCTTGCCATTTAATTACTCAGAATAATCTTGGGCCAATTACTTTTCTGAGTAACGACCAGGGAGTAAGGCCTGCAGATGAGCCCCACTCTGGGGTGGCAGTCGGGGGCTTGGTGTGGTCCGTGATTATCCCAGTGACAAACAAAACACCTCAGACGTGAAAGGTTTGGGTCACTGGCGGGTTTTTCTGGGAGAGCAGCGAACATAAAGCGAGTTCTTAATCTGGCTCTCTCTGCATATGACTTGAGTTTGAGCAGGAAATCCTTCCCTAGCCCAAAGAGGAAAGATCCTCTTGACATGCCTGGGCAAATCCTTCCAAGAACCAGATGTGTCCTGTTCCTTACACCTCCCAGGGCTTCGATGACAGTTTGAACTCTGACTAATGGAATGAAGAGTTGGGGCTCTCTCTGCCCCAGCTGTAGTAGGCAGTGGCCAGCTGGGGGTGGTAAAAATGTAAGTAATCGTGAGCTCAGATAATGCTGGTTTGTTCCTGGGGCAGATGGAAGTGAGTTGGCATCCAATACTCCACACACTCGGACCTACCACCTCCACTTGTCCCCTCCCGGCCACCCTGGCCCTGCCAGTGTCCCCCGTGTGCTTTGTAAAGGTCACTGGTTCTTGTTCTTTGTAATGACAGATAGCTCTTCCCAGCCCGGCTCAGCGATGGGGACAGACGTCTGGAGCCGTGGTAGGAGAGATGCTTGGTGGCATCTGTGGGTGTTTCTAGATGTAAAGGAAGAGGGGGGCATTCTAGGGCTTTCTCCACCTCCGTCGAAGGTAAAATGGCTCTTGGGGAGATTTCAGCGTGCCTTCCAGTTTGCCCTTTACTGCATTCCCCATGCAAGACAAGAGTGATATAATCCAACATGAAAGTTTTCTCCTATTAGCAATTTGGTCTCATCAGTTTTGTTAATGGGATAACAAGAGGTGCTGGTTATGGTGCAAAAGTCTCATCATGTTGGTAATTTTCACTGTAACATGTTAGCAATCTGTCACTATTTGTTTCCAGCAATACTGGCAAGAGTCTGCTTACATCAGGGGCTCTAATTTTCTCTCCACACCACCAGGCTGTTCCTCCTTTCTCTGGCTGGGTAGCTTCCCCTGCTTTGATCTGTCTCCGTCCATCTTGCTGGGCCTTTGTTTCTACTTTCCCGTGTGTGTGTGTCTCTCTCTCTGTCACCTCTCACCCTCTGATAACTTAGTGCAATGTTTGTGTTGGAGGGAAACACCATCCCGGGGCAGCCTGCAACGATAGAGTTCCAGATCTGGAAGCCTCAGATTATCATTGCCCACACCCTCTCCTTTGTCAGGTGGAGAACCTGAGGCCCGGGCAGGAGAAGTGACGTGCCCAACATAGTCCGTTTACTGCGGTCAGTGCAAGGTCAGGCCTCAGACTCTGGTTTCGTGACCTCAAATCCACGGGACCTTTTACTACTTGAGGAACGGTGTCATGTGAAAAAAATCAGCCAGTCCCCAAAACCAACTTTCCTGAACATGGGAAAACTCATCCAGGTCAAGTCAATAAGGTCACAGAGAGGAGTGTGTCTCCTTCACCAACGGAATGGGGCCTTTCCCAGCTTAATCAGGATGAGCCCTCAAACCAGGTGGTTGGCCCAGGTGAGTCATCCGACCAGCTGTGATGTCTCAGTCTCAGGGTCCCTGCTCTGGAATCAAGAAAGGGAGTGCTCTCCTCAGTGAATCCTGGCCAGCAGTGGGGTAGATATAGCTACTGGCCCTGGCCGTGGTCACCAGCTGTCCAGGACAGAAGCCCTGGCCATAAATAGTCTTTCCTTTGCCAGGTGAGATGCTCCTGCCTGCCTCCAGGCCCCATTCCTCTGTTGCAGCTCTGAGAGACCTTCACCTTGTCCTTGTGCATCTGTGGGGGTGGCCAAGATTCACTCCCGCTGGAAGCGTTCACTTCCACAGCTGGTGCCTTGAGGTGCCGAGGCTGAGAAAAGCCAGAAGCACCACCCTGTTGTGCAAAGATACCAGATTTCCGTTCAGACGGACTGGAGTTTGACCCTTAGGTCTGCCACTTAGTGGCTGTGTGACGTCCTAGATACAGAAACCGTTAGTCTCAGTTTCCTTACTCGCCGAATGGGGATTCCTAACAGTGTGCTCGTAGGTTTGTAGTGGGGAGTAGAGAAAATGTGTGCAAAGACCCAGAAGGCTCCAAGGCACACGGTAAGTCTGCCTCTTGCTCACCGTGTGGGCCGGGTGACGCAGATACCTACCTCAGCCATCTTTCGAATTCATTCCCGGCCGTTGCCGAGCTCACAGTTCAGGGTGGTGACCCAGCATGTATCTCTGGAGGTGTCCATTAAAGGGTGCTGGCCTGCCGGAAGAAGTGTTCTATTTCTAGGGTCAAGGAGAATTTCCAAGGTGGAGGGATTTGGAGCAGGAATAAAACATCTGTTGAGTGGAGGGAGAAAACAACTGACCCCTGAGTCACCAGAGGTGTTGACGTTTAGGGGAAAGAATGAACATTCAAGTGTCTGTGCTGGGGTGGGGGTGCAGGGGGAGGAAAGGAGTAAGAAGACTTTGATTCGGGTGCTAGAAGAGCTACTAGGATTCTACGCAACCTCTCGTCAAAACCTTCCCATGAATTGTCCAAAGCTTCCTTGATTGCTTGTAATGAAACCACCAGCTGACTCTGAAATCTCCGAACAGTCTCATCACGCCTGATGAATAATAAACACTGTTCACAGGGCGGCCACTTGGCCACAGGAGGGGGGCGGTGTGCTCCTCTGAGAGGCGCCTGGCAGGTCTGCAAGAGAGCAGAGCCCAGGCTGGGCCCTGTGCGCACTCTGGCTGGGTGTTCTCGCTGCCTGTCTGCCTATCTGCTGCTTCCTTTGTAGGTAGCAGATTGTGTGTGTGTGTGTGTGTGCGCGCATGTGCATTTGCCTTTCCTATAACTCAGGTCTCCACTTGGGAAACCGGAGGGGGAGCAGATTCATAGGGGGGAACAGTTGAAAAAAAAGAGGTGGTCTGGGCAGATAGGATCCGGAGACCTGCCTTCCTCTGGCTGCGGGAGATAGGGCCAGTCTTGTAGCCTCTTTGAGTCTTGATTTCTAGCTGTAGAGACCAACTCATGCTCACTCAGAATGTCATGTCATGCCTGTCTTCTCGGTGGGGAGGTTTCCCCCAGCACGTGGCCTAAAGTGTCTCTGTCATTACTCTGCTTTTTGTTTTCTCTTCGCATCTATCAGAAGGGTTGCCTGTCTTGTTAGTCATGTCCTCTCCGGAGAGTGTAAGCGAGGTGACCACAGGGCCTTGGCCATCCCGTTCCCCTCTGTCTTCTAGTGCTGGCACATGGCACTACGGAGGCCACAGGCACTCAGGCATACCTGTTGACTGAATGAGGGAATCTGCAAAGAGCTGCCATTAATGACTTCCTCTACCTCCTAGGGTTCTTGTGTGGGTCAGATGACAGTAGCTGGGAGAATAATTTGAAAACACGAAAAGAAATGTGCCAAGTGTAAGCCATTGACATTACTCTCCTGTGGGAGGCAGAAGATACTCCTTTGCCAAAATCTCTCAGTAGCCTTGAGGTGAGGCTGGCAGAAACTGGACATCTTCCAAGTGCCTCCCTGCCACCTACACAGGGGTCCTTAAAGCAAGACCTCAGACTGTACGACAATGGAACTCAGATTTACTCACATTTGTGGGGCGTCTGCTGCTTTGCTGCTTTGGGTGCTAGGAGCAGGGGTCCTGAAGTGCGTAATTCAGTCTCCATCCTCAGAAAACACCCCATTGAGGGGGCTGGGCCCAACTTGCCGACGAGTAAATTTCCACACAGCGACACGTGCAACAAGTGGAAGAGGCAAGTTTAAGCACTTGTGTCACTGGAAGGAGTGATTGGCCCTCAGAAGACAGGGATGACGGCAGGGCCACTTGGAGGATGAGGACCTGTTTTCAAAGAGCTTAAACCTTGGTGGAGAAGTTTGTTGTTTTTTTTTTTTTTTCAACGTTTATTTATTTTTGGGACAGAGAGAGACAGAGCATGAACGGGGGAGGAGCAGAGAGAGAGGGAAACACAGAATCGGAAACAGGCTCCAGGCTCTGAGCCATCAGCCCAGAGCCTGACGCGGGGCTCGAACTCACGGACCGCAAGATCGTGACCTGGCCGAAGTCGGACGCTCAACCGACTGCGCCACCCAGGTGCCCCTGTTGGTTTTTAAAAAATATTTTTAGAGGTTATTTATTTATTTTGAGAGAGGGAGAGAGAGTGTGTGAGCAGAGAGAGAGGGAGAGGGAGAGAATCCCAAGCAGACTCCACGCTGTCAGCACAGAGCTCGACGTGGGGCTTGATCCCGTGAACGTAGGAACCTGAGCTGAGATCAAGAGTCAGACACTTTGCTGACTGCCCCACCTTGGTGGAGGGGTTTCTCTTGCGACTGGGTTTCTCAACTTTCCTTGATCTTGCATGACCACTCCCCACTGCCCTGACATTTTCGATAGTGTTTCCCGATCACCCCCAACATGAAGTTTTAGTACCGCAGATACACAATATATCTGTTTATGTACTGTGGCTCTTTGGAGAGCCACAAACCATCGCATTCTCTTAGAGTTTTGCGCCCCCAAGAATCAGTTTCTGCCTCCTTGGGGCGATATTATCCCTGCTGTGAAGGCATGTGATAACACGCCTTTTTGCCCTCCCAGCCAATTCTGCCGACCTCACACACTCCTACATGTCCTGATGGCTCTGTGTTCTTCCCTTCTATTGACTGTCACCACATATGCAGCCCCAGGATAGGCACAGGCCTCACCTCAGTCTCATGGGGACTTCCCGGACGCTGGTGGCTGTCTCTAGGTGTTAAGGGTACTCCTGGCTCCCTCACCTCCTTTTCTGCTAGGGAATTTGGGGAACTTCCCCTATCGTCACCTTTGTTCCCAGGACCCACCTGTGTGGGCCTGACAGCGCACTCTCGATTTCAGGAAACCAGTGTGGTTTCCACACCCCTCCACAACCCTCCCTGGCACGTCACATACAGTCATGACTCCGTCATCCTTCCTTGGCCACCTTTCCAGTCACCATCACTCATCTTTCCATTTCAGCAGCACCGATAGCCCCTGACGCCGCCCGCATGGGTGCCGATGGGACCCAGAGGGCCGGGCTAGGCCACGTGCTTCCCGCGTGGGGCTTTGGCCTCTAGACTGTCCACCTCCTGAGGGCAGCGGCTGCCTCCGGTTCTTCCTTTCAGTTCCTCCCTCTGCCTAAGGCCGTGTTCAAGAAATTCTTCTTGGGGGATAGGCATAATTTTTTCCTTCTCGTCACGATGAGAGAAAGCAGGAATTGTCCTTTTTATAAATCTTCCCGTGGACTTCAGGGCACAGAGTAGGGGCTCAAGAAAATGTTAGTTGAGTGAAATAGGCTGGAGAGTGTTTGCACCGTGCAGACAACGTAAGGCTCTCAGGTCCCGGCAGCCTGGAATTTCGCTTTCAGAGTCAGATGGCTCCCAAGGCTTGAACCCCAGTTTCTCAGGAGCTGAGAAAGACACCTGCCCGGGGTCACCTCTTGTCACAAGGTTAGTGTACTCCTGGAGGGAGAGCCGTCGACATTTTAGCTCCGTCGTGAAACCAATTATAGTTGCGAAGCAGTGCTTTCTATGTTCTGTCCTGGGCGTCTCAACAACGCTTCTTTTGGGGGCCTTTTTTTAGAGCAGCCTCTGGTTGGGTTGGATTAGCAGAGACATTTAGACATTCTGCTTTGCAAATTACCGGAGAAATTATATCCCTGTCATATTTGAACACTCTGAAATAGGAAAGAATTACTTTATTGGGTGTTCCCCCTCCCTCCTCCTAAATGTTCGAAGCTAACGAAATGTTTTCAAGCAATTTCTTGCCACTAGGTTTGGTGGAACTTACTTCAAGTGTCTTTCCAGAACCTTTCATAGAAAAGTAATTGTGTAATTAGCTATAAATTAGTAAAAATTATGCTAATTACTTCCAGGTGTGACATATTTTGTGCTTAAAAACAAGTAAGAGAAATAAAGGGGCTGTCACTGTGGTTCCCAAGTGAAGGTTGGCCCAGGCAGGCTTGACAGGCTGATGGGCACATTTACCTAATATTATTTTTTTTAATTATGTAATTTCAGAATAAGTACAAACAGACCCGAGAACACAAGTACAACAGACAAAACCCAGGGGTGGTTCTTTTTTGTGTGTGTGTGCTTAATTAAAAGGAGCCTAAGCAGGAGCTTTTCCAGTACTTTCCATTTCATAGTAGTAATGGGGGAGCTGGAGGTGGAGGCGGGGGAGGGGGGGTGACGAGTATCAGTGTCGGGGGATGTCTCCGGGATTTACAGGGTCCTTAAGCCAGAAGAGGTCCAATGGTTCTCTGGAGGTTTGCCCTCTCTTCACACCCCCTTTACCCTTTCACTTGTTGATATTAAGGTAATGTGGACCATGGCTCAGAAATGTCAGCCATCGTGTGCTAACGGATTGCCTTCATTAGCATGCATCGCTTTATGTGGCACAATGCTTTATCGTACGGGTCTTTCTCACATCTTTCTCCCCACAATCCTGTCAAATATGTAGGACAGGTACTGTGGCCTTCATAGTGTCCCTGAAAGTCGGAAGGACCACTTTCTCTTGGCATGGGGTGAAGGGAGAAACGAGGAGAAGGTGGAGTGTCCTTCCTCTTTTTGTTCCTTTCTCCTCCTCCGCCTCCTCCTCCTGTTGAATGAATTTTGAAGTTCATTCAACAATGCTCGGTACTTCTCTGCATTCACTGGCAATGGCGGTAAGGTACAAACCAACCAATCAGTCAAACGTATAGGGCCCTGTGGTAGGTGCTGGGCATCCTGAAAACCGGTATCACAGGAGAGCTCACTTGTGGAGAAGGTAGACGTGAGGAACTGATTCGATGGGATATGAGGAGTACTGTCACCACAGTGATGCTAGGTCTTGGGTTTCCTAAGGATGGCGCCACGTTCAAGCATTCTGTCTTCCCCTAAAAACATTTGTGTGCGTGAAACATTGTGTTCCCAACTCTGGTTTGGAGGACGTTGTTCCCCAAGCTGTAATAGAGTAACATAGCAAGGGCTGAAGCTGGATGAGGGTCCTTCTCACAGACGACAGGCATATCATCTGGATATTCCAGGGTTAGTAGAAATTTTGCGGGCAGAGGAGGGGAAGAGAATCCTTCCAGTCCATGGAGGTGATGGCTGGGAAGGACTCTGAGGGTTGACTGAGGACGGTCTTTCTGGTTATAATGCTTGTGTTATTTGACCTTCCCCATGGAGACCTGGTTCATAGCCTCAGGAAGAGAAATGTTAGGTCTGATAGGTCAGCTGAGCTTGGAGGCAGAAGACAACCCCCCCGACCCCCGCCCCACAGGAAAGCAGAGAACCCCCGCTGCTCAGGAGGAGACTTCCTCCGTGAGATTTCTGACAGAGTGGCTTCCCAGGCTCTGCTGGTCACCATGCGGTCTCCGCTCACCTCTCAAGGTGGCTCACATGTCAAGGCTTCACGGCCACAAATGTAAGGCAATGGATTGTTTGGCTTTTTTAAATCTTTACCTATTTATTTATTTATTTATTATTATTATTTAAAAAAAATTTTTTTTTTCTCAACGTTTATTTATTTTTGGGACAGAGAGAGACAGAGCATGAACGGGGGAGGGGCAGAGAGAGAGGGAGACACAGAATCGGAAACAGGCTCCAGGCTCTGAGCCATCAGCCCAGAGCCCGACGCGGGGCTCGAACTCACAGACCACGAGATCGTGACCTGGCTGAAGTCGGACGCTTAACCGACTGCGCCACCCAGGCGCCCCTTTACCTATTTATTTTGAGACAGAGCGCAAGTGGGGAAGGGCAGAGAGAGAGAGAGAGGGAGAGAGAATCCCAAGCAGGCTCTGTGCTGCCAATGCAGAGCCTGACGTGGGGCTCAGTCTCACGAACCATGAGATCATGACCTGAGCCGAAACCAAGACTTGGATGCTTAACCGACTGAGCCACCCAGGTGCTCCTAAGCCAATAGGTTGTTAAGGGGCAGCTGATCTGGGGGTAGCCCCACTGAACAAGGGCACCAGCTTAAGGAGGAAAGGGAATGAGAAGCACACGTGTGTTCCTTGCCACCCTTGACATTCTCCACAACCTTCTTATAAGTTTCTTTCGGCTCTCCAGATTGAAAAAAAAAAAAAAAAAGAAACCCCATTGAAATATCTTTTTGCAACTGGAAAGTAGAGAAATATTAACAAAGCGTAGGAAGACTAAAAACAAACCCCAATGACAGCAACAAACTCAAACAAAAAGGTGCGGTGGACCAGGAGGCGGGGTGCCGGTTTGGGTCCTGACGGCTCCTCGTTGTTCACCTCGCTTGACCTGAGTCACTTTTCCTGTCCAGCCTTCTGATTATGCATTTTTAAAACAAAAGGGTAGAGCCAATTTATCTCAGAGTCTTTCCAGCTCTGATCTGTCACGTTTGCATTTCAATTTTGATTTTTGGTAGCGGCATGAGAATAAAAACCTTTATTCTTCCCTTGATCCTCAGCTCAGAGAAGACGCAGGTAAGTGGGCTGAGTATCACTTAGTCTGGAAAGGGGCCACAGACAGGTCTCCATCTCACAGTTAGGCTCGGGGACATTTGGAAGTGTCCTACCGTCAAAAAATCCTTTCTTTCCTACAGTTTCCATTTTCCCGGGGTCAAGGTGCTTCCTTGACAAAGAACCCTGTGGTGTGTGATCGGAAGCCCAAGTTGCTTTGCTTCCTATAAAACACAGCTTGTTTGCTTCCACTGGTCCTACCATAATGTAACCATAGTAACAACACTAATAATGACGAAGACGCTGAAGGTGAGGGGGCTAGCATCTACTGAGCGTGTGCCTCTGTGTGTCAGACGTTATTCTAAGAGTTTTGTGTTTATTAACCTATTTAATCCTGTGTGGTAGGTATCATTCTTTTTCCCATTTTACAGATGAGGACACAGGCACACAGAGAAGTTAAATGACCAGGACCCTTTGTGCTGGGCTTGAGGAAGTTGCATGCATTTGGAAGCAGATGCTTGCTGCTTCAAGCCCTGGACTCCCCAGCCAGCCACCCGAGGCTCTTGAGGATTAAAGGAGACAATCTTTGTGACAAGTACTTTGCAAACTGTAATGTGCCATACACATGTGGACAGAACCCAGTGAGGAGGTGGGGCAGATGGGACTCATCTGGCCAGCGGTAACTGAGCCTCCCACGCAGGGACAGCTGGAATCTCAGAGAAAGGCAGAAAAGCTGAAGCCCAGGGTGAGGGAGAGAATTCCCTGCAGGCAGATCGTTGGTGTCTCTACCCCGAGGCTCCCTCCCCTTTTGGGATGTGTCTACGTCCAGGCAGCAGGTGTGAACCATGCACAGCACACACACTGGGGCAGGCGGCCTTCCTCCTGGGAGCCGAGCCTTTAGCAGTTTGATTCTCCCTGGTTCTCTCCCCAGGTAGAACCAGGCAGGGGTTGATCTGCTTTGTCATCATCTGTAAGATCAAGTCCATCCACGGTGGCTGACGTACAAGCCCTCCCCATTAGGTCCTGCCCTATGATCTGGTTATATTTCCTGTTGGCCTCCACTAAGCACCTCTCTCTGTTCCCGTGGCCACTCTCCTTGGCGTTCCCTGCAGATAGCGTGCCGAGGTCACTCTGGAGCCTTTGCGGATGCTGCTCCCTTTCCTGAAATACTGGCTTCCCCCCACTCACCCCCAGTGACAGCTGAGTTCTACTTCCAATTTCAAGGCCTTTCCTGCAGGCCTTTTTTCCTTCTGTGAGCTTTCAGGACTTCTATCTCTAAGAGATGGTATTATTTGGATATCTGGGTATAGCTTTTCTGGAGGGCAAGGGATTGGCCCATGACTCAGTACCTCCCCTCACTTTTAATTTATTTTGAGAGAGAGGGAGACAGTGAGCAGGGGAGAGGCAGAGAAAGAAGAAGAGAGAAAAAAATTATATCTGTACCGCCAGCGCAGAGCCTGATGCAGGGATTGAACCCACAAACCATGAGATCATGACCTGAGCTGAAACCAAGAGTCAGACGCTTAACTGACTGAGCCAACCAGGTACTCCCCCCCCCCCATTTTAATACCCTCAAGTTTTACCTTTTAGACTTTGCTCATAGTGGGTGTGTAGACGCTATTTATAGGAGGAGAGAGGAATGATTTAGACTCCCTTAGCTTTTCCGTGTAGACTCTTTTTGTGAGCAGTTTGGTTAGTGTTCATCTCCAAGGCTGGTTTTACTCTGGGTCTAGGAAAGCACTGTGAGTGACTAGAAAGAGCTCAGCCCCCACTGCCCACAAAGGACATTTGTGGCACATCAAAGCCTTGCTAACTCCCACCCGTCAGCAACTCCCACGTCGGGGAGGTCAGCTGCCTGACGTGGAGTCTTGCCCTTGGCCAGATGAGAGATCTTCATACACGTGCTTTCCTGGCCAACATCACTTGTGGTAACTTCTGGAAGGGAGAATTTTAAAAGTCAAATGCATTCCGTAAAGGCACTTGTTAGTGGGTCTTTGTAGATGTGGTCACGACCTGGCGCATAATTTGCAGGGCTAAGTGCGAATCGAAAACGTGGGCCCCCTTGTTCAAAAATTATTAAGACTTTCAAGGTAGTGACAAGCAGAGCGTTATTCTAAACACGGGACTTTCTGGGTGCCGGGGTGGATGGAGGGGGACGTGGTGGGGGTCTGTGTGGCTAGACAGGTGGCCGCAGGCTCAGGAAGCTGGCTCTGCTATGCTGTGAGTGTGATGGCTCTCGCTGCTACCGTCCTGGCATAGATGGTGATGGTGTTGGTGTATTCTTTTTACTGGGCCCAGTTTCCAAGTTGGGTAATAATTTTAAGTATCTTGCATGTGTCCAGCACTATTTACAACACCGTGGGGGGGGGTGTGTTTTTAATTCGTGTTTTTACAGGCTCAGTAGAAGATAGGGGTTCTCCCCTGAGAGATATTTACAAAATTATAAAAGAAACGAGAGGTGCATACATTCAGTTCCCATATATCACTGTCAGATGAAGAAGAGGGGGCTCAGAGAGGCTAAATGATTTGCCCAGTGTCACACAGCTACTCCAGGACTTGGGTACTTTGCACGTGGCCTTGCTCACAAAACACTTCAAGAATGGTGTGCTTGGTATGGGGTGCTAGGAGCCGCAGGAGGTCAGAGAAGCAGGGGTCACTGGTCAGGGCCATGGACTAGTCATGGCTGACTTGGAGAGCAGGAAGGGTTCTGGCTGGGGGTGGAGGGAGGGGAGGGAGGCTGGGAGGGAGCACTCTGCAGTCAGAGAGGTGGGTCTGGCTCCATGAGAGATGGGGATCTCTCCCAGACCCTCTCTCCTCAGTGCTCACCTTTGTTTACTCCTTTCCTTCTCAATAAGATAACTGTTCCCCCACAGCCATCTCTCTCCTGATTCTAGTTCCGTTTGAACGTGTTTTCCAAACTCTCTGGATCACAATCTACAGCAAAAACTATTTTCCGGTGTGGGCCAGTATACACATACGTGTGTGTGTGTGTGTGTGCTTGTAAGTTTTGAGTTTGAAGTTTTAAGTCTTCACTCTAACGGTATGTCTTCAGCTTTCTGAGCCTGTGGAACTTTCTCCTTCTGGATGCCTAAAGCTCATCTTGCTGGCACTCACCCTGGGATCCCCACTCTCCTAAGTTGGATTTCATTATATTTTTATGCATTTGCATCTTCTCTGCCCAATACAAGGGAGTATGACTTCCTTGCAGAGAAAACGCATGCCTAAGATACGCAATTAAACGTGGAAGGAAGTGAGAACTCACAGAGCCTGTTTTCCTAGCCCGTCTGAGGCCCAGCCCTGTCCTTTGCCAGAGCAGGCATTCAGTAGGACTTTCTAGATCGAAGACTCGGTTGAGAATCTCAGAAGGGACTTGGGAATTTTCTGAGGGGTTGACTATAACCTCAGCACTGCTGGTTTAAAAGGCGTCTCGGTGGGGCTTGCTTCTGTGTGTTCCCGCAGCGAGTTCTTGGAACTCCCTTTCTTGGCTATTCCTTGCCTTGTCACATTTCTCTGCCGACAGCCTTGCAGCCTCAGCAGCACGTCTGGGGCTTATATCCTATAGCTTTTTCCGGAGCGATGCTAACTGGGATGGTGGAGGGTCGGACAAGACACGCTTGGCCTGGCCGGCCCCCTGAGCCAGACAATAGAAACCCTCCAACACAAGCTCCCTACGCCCGCCCCATGATGTGGGGAGAGCACTGGGCTCAGCGTCTGAACACCACCCTTCAGGAGTCCCCTTCCCCAGACGAATGACTTTGGGGAAATGGCCTGGCCTCTTGGAACCTCATTTCTCTTCATTTGACACCTCCTGGGCTTATTGAGATGACCACGTTAACGAGCACGTGGAAACTTTAACTGTATGACTGTTTAACGATACCTGCATTTGTAACTTATATTTGCACAGCAGCGCCTTCCCCTGCCTGTCTTTTAATGACTGCGTGAGCTGTTTTACAACCAGCCTCAATTTACCGAGGAACTGAGGTTTGGTTGGCCAAGATGACTCGGGCTAATAAGGGGTGGAGATAGAATCCAACTCAGTTTTCTTTTTCCAAAGTCTGTATTCTTGTTATTATCATCATTGTTTCATGTAATTATATCAGCCTATTAAGTTAATTATTATTTTCTCCAGCCCAGGGGTGTCCTTAAGGGAGTGCATTTCTGTTGATGCAGGGAGGGTTGGCTCATGGCGGGTCTGGGGAGGCAGTGGTAGGAAAATGAGAGGAAAAGAAGGGAGAGGGTATGAACAAAGGGCTAAGTTTAGGAATCACGTGAGGCTGGTTGTGGAGGGATTCCTGGGTCGTTTCATTGCTGTTTCAGCGCCTTGGGTCTCTGGGCAGCCATCAGACACGCCATCCGTGATTTTAATCAACAAACCAATGAACCGATATTTACTTGGGGATTTAGAGGCTGACGCAGAAGACTCATCGTTGGAGGGCACTTTGCACTGGGGTCATTTTCCATGGCCACACAATCCCAGACCGCTAGCTCCTGAGTTTGGAATTGAAGGGGGTGATGTTCTTGGGAGAGTTTGCGAGCCCTTGGTGGTTTTCTTTCCTGTGTCCTGTCAATGCAGAGGGGAGAGGGTGGTGTCAGTGTTGGGGTGGGACCGTCTTCTTTGATGACTCAGCCTCCCCAGTGAGAGGCACCAGTCAAGGGTGACTTCACTTCCCTTTGTCAGTTTCCAACCTGGTCTTTAAAAAGTGCTTTGACATTCGTTTCTCCAACGAACCCTCCCAGGGATCCTATGTGGTGGATTCTAGCACCAACCCATTTTATAGGTGAGGAAACTTGGGTCCCAAGAGAACCCATGACCACGCAACATCATGAAGCCAGGTTTGGATCTAGGTCTTTTGATGATAGAGCCCACCATGATCACTCTACTTTTCTTCCGGTGCCTCAGCTCTTGTATAAAGGGCCAGGTAAGAGTGAATGCGAGTTACCCAAGCAGTCATGAATTGCCATGGGCTCCTACAGAGGATCTTCAATCCCGCGACTCTCGCCTCCTGTGTTGAAGCTTTTGGTGTTCTGTTCTCCGTTACTTCCTCTGGAGGATTGCTTTCCAACAGGTGTTAACACAGTGATCTGCATAACTATTAATAAAACCTTTGATACGGGGTCTGTAAAAGCAAACCAAATAATTCAGAAGGTCCCATTTCTCACCCCCTCTTAGTGGTAGCTATTGTTAGTAGTTCCATATGTGGCTTCCAGATATTTTAAGCATGGATATGCTGTATATGTATGTGTGTGTTATATATAAAATGCTTTTAAGCATAAGCAGGATCCTACTATGCATATAATACAGCCGCTTGCTTTTTCACTGAAAAAGAATTTATGGACATGCATTCATGTTAGTACCCATGGCCCTACCTCGTCCCTTTTAATTCATGCATAGTATTAATATTTCATTTTATGGATGAACCCGTTTATTTAACCTATTATCTATTGATGGGCACTTAGGTTGATTCCAGCTTTTTTCTATTACAAACAGTGCTTCAGTAAGCATCCTCATACAGTTGGATGAATTCAAATAAATGAATTTTCTGGCATGTAGGATTTGTGCATTTAAGATTTTGATCGATACTGCCACATTGCTCTCCAAAGAGGTTGTCCCCATTTACGACATCAATCTAAACATTGTTTTTTTGCATGTGTTCAGTAAATGCTGGGGAAATTGGTCCTGGCAGTTTATTCAATTATTGTTGTGATTCAACTATCCACTCTGCTCAGGGGTGATTCCATCACATTCTGGTTGTGTGATTTAAATCCTATCTCTGCCCTCACTGGCTGGAGGATTGTGGGAAGTCGGCTTGACGTTTCCGAGCCACGATTTCCTCATGGAGATAACAGTACCTCAGTTGAAGAATAGAGTTAGGGACGTTGGGAATATTGGTCAGGCTTCTTGCCCAGTGCCTGACACACAGGAGGTGCTCAATCAGTGCATCCTATCTTTATCCCCACAAGGGCGGTCAGCTTCTGCCATTGGGCCCTAAGGAGAGAGGATTGCACAGTTTGCCAAAGGACTCAGAGGGGTGACTGAGGCACTATTGTTAGTGGTCTCTCTAAATTTCTAGTGGCAGAGTAAACACTCTTAGCTTCATAGATGGCAAGTCTCTTTAGGGCAGTGACTGCGTTTTCTACTTTGTGATGTTAGAGCACTGAGCCTGGGCCTGGGATATGGCAGGTGCATTTGGGGTGACAGGTGAGCCAGGGTCTTGACCGGGGACTGTGCGTATCAGGAGACCCCATGGAGGCAGAGTGTCACTTTTAGATTCTACATCCACTAGGAGACATAAGTTATGCTTCTCACTTTTTCCATTTGGAGAATTTCAGAAAGAAGCCTCAGTGGAAGTTGGGGGAAGGCAAAGAACCAAAAGCTGGTCTAGGCCCAGAAATCTCCTTGGAGAAACTGCCTTTGGGACTTGGCGGTGAAGTGGGAGGCAGGGCCTGATGCTGTCTGGGAAGCCCTGTGGGTAACTTGCACGGGGGGTGGAGTGAGGGGCTCGTGGACCCCGAGTGGCACCCTGGCCTCTCTGGCTGCGGTATTTTGAGCCCCCTCTCTTCCACTGGGCTGGTGCTATGAAGGCTGCTGCCTTATTGTCCCGGGGACTTTCCGCCTACTCTTCTGGTCTTTTCTCGCTCTATTTTTAGAAAGGGCCTTGTCCTTCTTTCCCCCATCAGCCACCCTCCCCACACTGCCTGCCTGCTCCAAAGGCATCTGGTGTCAAGAACTTTATCTGGAAGGCTCGATCCCTGAGGTCTAGGGCTGTCAGTCACAGCTCAGCGCGTTGGCCTGTGTACACATGGGGGGCAGGGAGGAAGCAGGGTCGTGCCCTGGGGCGTGGGAGTAGATTCAGGACAGTGGCCAGGTGACTGGAGTTAGGATCTGGGTTTGCCCACCAACATCTCACTGTATCACATCTCTCTGTGCCCCCAGACTTCCCTTCTGTTAAATGCAGTTACACCTGCCCTTGTCTCATCATGAGGGAGCTCCAAGGACAGTCTGATACCAAAGCAAGAGAAATCACAGAGGAAATTCCTCTGTCAGTAATTCAAGAAGGTGGTGTTGCATTTGTGTCTCTCATGAGTCCTTCGGGATTGAAATGGGCCAAACTAATCATATCCATGCAGAGGTTGGAAACTCCTGCCTGCCTGTGCCTAGTTTATTCACAGAGGGCTAAGTCTAAGTTCCTTCCCTGTCCTTACTAGCTGTATGATCTTGAACAAGTTACTTAACCTCTCTGCGTCGGGGCTTCCTCATATATAAAATGGACATTAGCAACTCATTAGGTTGTGATGGGATTCGATGTTATCATTGTCTTTGGCTGCACATGAAAATCCCATTTCAAGGCAGATAGGTAATACTTGGCCTTCAGTCAAGCAGCCTATAGACCAGTATGCTACAGACAATGCTATAGCATGCTGTTGACTCTATTCAACCCCCCACTGCTTCCAGTGGGGAAGCTTAAGGAAAGGCAAAGCCTCTTTGGTGGCAGTAGAGTTTTTCAAAACTATATTCCATCTATTCCACTCCATTGCATTCCATTCTATGGCATCAATACCATTCAATATGCTTTCCCTGAGACATAGTTGGCTGAGTCAGGAAATCTGACTTTCGTTGGCTCAGCCTGAATCCTAGAGTAAGAAACAGGGACAGAAAAGGCAAATCGGAATCAAGG
This sequence comes from Leopardus geoffroyi, assembly GCF_018350155.1. NCBI lineage: Eukaryota > Metazoa > Chordata > Mammalia > Carnivora > Felidae > Leopardus > Leopardus geoffroyi. The sequence goes on from NC_059327.1 coordinate 44,824,825, forward strand.
CTCTGCTGAAGAGCTTCTGAAGAAAAGAGTAATGACCTCTGAGCTCTGGCTTCTAACTTAGCCTCTGTCTGGGCATGGACGAAAGGCATGGGTCCAGAGTTGAAAGAGAAGCCTGGTCTCTAAGCAACCTGTTCATGTTGGTTTGGCTTTGCGATGAAAGTGAGGAGTGATTTCCACTCCTGGGCAGCTGGGCTCTGGACATTTGAGAGAGATGAGGTTAATTGTTCCCGTCTTCAACTTGGCCTGGGTCCTTTTTATTCCCACAGCAATTCCATTAAAAAAAAAAAAAAGACACAGGCTTGTATATGTGTTACACACACACACACACACACACACACACACACACACACACACAGAGGAATCCAGAGAAAAACAGATGAGCAAGCTTACTACCTAGGTCCTATCTGTAGGCCAATTGGGAAGGAGTGAAGACCCCTGTGGCTTGAATGTTGGTATCAGCACTATCAAGTGTTGATTGAGTTTTTGGTCCCAGTAGGAAAAAGCATGTGTGAAATTCAAATACAGAGTTTCAAACCCTTGAGCACTTCCTGAGAGTCTCAATGGCTTTACTGAAGGAAGGGCATCTCTTTGATGGCAAATGATTATCCCTCACCGTGCAAGCACAAATGGGATCATAATTAAGGATTTTGATATATGTTCCTCCTTGCCATGGATGGGAGCTGGCGTGTAGGTTCTGTTTATCTACGTCTCCATAACTTTATATTCCCCTCTACCAGAGGGATGTTGCCACATGCAAATGAAAGGTTATATATTTGTAAGTATTTCTGTAGTTTAGCGATCAGTTTGGAGCCGTTCATTTCTCCCTCTCTCTCCTCTTCCTTCCTCCTTCCCCCCTTCTAGTACCATTTTGCAAATTCTGAACCAGACGCTGGCTTCCTAGAGCTGCTTACATTGCTTGAAATGCCGGAGATCCTCATACAGGGTGGAGAACAGGAACATGGTGCTTGGCCTGGTCCAAGTGCGCTCCTACCATTGTCTCCTTCCAGTGTCTTTCTTGTCTCCTTCTTTCCTCATGGGGCTGTCCACAGGGGTGGTGGCAGTTGAACTAATGCCGAATTGTGAATGTATATTAAATCTTCCCAGGGCCGAAGGAGCCAGGAATGCCACCAGATAACTTGACTCCTGTCGCTCCTTCATTCAGCAAATGTATGTTGATGGGGTGTTCACCAAGGCGGGGCACTACTCTTGACTAGGAATAGGAAGGCCAATGAGATGCGTTCCCTGCCCTTTGGGAGTTTTCGCACCTGGCCTCTCTTACTCTTTATCCTTACCTCATCCTTTACCAGTGTGGACCACTTTCTCTTCTTTCCACCTCACCCTGACTTTGAGGCTTCCCAGATGATTTACTCATTTCCAGGATGGGCACACGTGCTCCTACCCTGCCTTCTTCGAATATAGCCAAAGCCATGAATCTGTGCCAGGGAGAGTAGATTTCTTTCCAGACAGATTGCTATGGACTGAATGTTGGTGTGCCCTCAGAATTCACACGTTGAAACACCAAGATGATGGCATTAGGAGGCAAGGCCTCTGCGAGGTGAATGGGACATGAGAGCAGAGCCCTCAAGACTGAGAGTAGTGCCATTACAAAAGGGGCCCTTTCCACCGTGTAAGGACACGGCGAGAAGACCGCCGTCTGTGCATGAACCAGGAAGCAAGCCCTTACCATACCCTAAATCTGCCAGCACCTTGATTTTGGACGTCGCAGCCTCCAGAATTGTGAGAAATGTTTCTGTTGTTTAAAACTACCCAGTGTGTGCTATTCTGTTAGAGCAGCCTCAAAGGACCAAAACACAAATGTAAGGGCAAGATAAAGGGCGGATATAGTTCCTGAAGGTGCCGAGCCAACAGTGGCTGCCCGTGAAGGTTGATTTCTAGTCCAGGTGGCATGGAAGAGTCAGGGCTCCCATAACACTGGGGTCCAGGAGCCAGTTCTTATTTGTGTAGAAGGCACCCTCGGTTTAGGGAGAGCACAGATGGGTGGGTTTTCTGCACCCACCGCAGGGTCTCAGAGCCACCCCCACTCGGCCATCCAGGCATGCAAGGCGCGCAAGCTTCAGAGGGGTTGGGCCCTCCCCAGGAAAACCGGCGAGAACGAGGACTTCTAACTCAGATCACTGAGTAGGTGGTAGTTATGAAGATCCACCCAGTGACCGGGGGCTTGGGCTTCCGCAGGTGCTCTGGCCGTGGGAGCTTGGTGCCTGTGTCTGGAGGGAGGCCGAGACCGCAGGAGGAGGTCAAGGGATTTCATCTGTGGGACGTGGAGCCAGACATCTCATTACACGGGATCACCGGGCCAGGAAATTGTGAGGTGCTACCAGATTGCAGCCTAGTGCCCTTTGGAAAGAGGCGAGCCAGAGGACATCGGGGCTGTGTAGTTAGCTGGGCCAGGGGATTTCACGGTGATTTGATTCGGGCTGCTCAAATTTCTCCCTCTGAGCAGGCCTCTGCCTTCCATTTCCTAGGATTCCCCAAGGACCCACCAGCCCTTTGGGAGGTCCCTCTGCTACCCGTCCCTCTTGGGCGTTGCTGTCCACTCAGGGCTGGGATGAGGAATGAGGGTGGCGGGTCCCCTCCAGCCCCAGACCTCTTCCAGGGCGGGCTGGAGCCAAGCCCTCTGTCCTTGGGCTCTCCTTGCGGTGGGGGGGGGGGGGGCGCGGGCACTTCTTGTCCTCGCGTGGGGCGTGACAGGCTGGGGACCAGGCCGCCAGCGGGGGTGGGATGGCGGGGCCTGTCAGGCAGCTGTGACAGGCCGGCTACCTGCCCGCCTGCCCAGCAGCTGCTAATTGGGGAGGCGCGGAGGGCAGCGGCGGGGGAGCTGGGCCCTGCTGCGGGCGTGCCACTGCTCGTCCCCTCCGTCACCGCCTGCCCTGCCGCCTGTCACCCGCCTCCGACTGTGGGGCCCATCTGGGGCTTCCTGGTTGCACTTCTTATTTTCAAATTTTTTCCCCCCAGGAAAGGAAAGGCTGGAGAAAGCAGGCTGTAATTGGGCTTTGGAAGGTTCTCGCTTGTCAGAGGAGGTGTAAGCCTTGAGAAGCAGCCACCATTAGCATAAGTGTGCTCCCCCGGGGGAGAGAGGGGGCTTCAGCACCTCCCCAGGGCCCTTCCTGGCCGGGGAGACAGCTCCGGGGATGGAATGTGTGGGTGCAGCCCTGCCCAGCTGCCTCCTCCTGCGGGGTGGTGCCACTCAGTGCCTCCCCCCCCCACCCCCCACCCCCCCACCTGCCCAGATGGAAGATTCTAGAAGATTTCAGGAGAAGACAAGCCGTGTACTGAGGCTGGGTTAGATGTGTCTTCACCACTCACCCCGACCCCAACCTCCCACACTCAGGACTTCCAGAATCAGCATGGCAGGGCCCAGGGGGACTCCGGCTCATCTATCACCCCTTTCTTCTGGGCAGCTGGGCCAGAGAAAGACAGGGACTTGCCAAGGGTCACACCTGTAGTTAGAGGCAGGGTTAACTGGACCTCAAATCTCCATCTTGGGCTTGGCATGATGGCGGGGATTCCCAGGGTGCCTTTTTACTTTCTCTCCCAGCCAACGCTGGTTCAGCCCACGGGAGTCACTGAAATCACACACTTAGGGACTTAGGCATTTGGATTCCAGCTAAGCTCACAATTATACAGCAGATTCTCTTGGGAGGGCTAATACATTAAGCTCTGTCAGTAATTTGTCCCTTAGGAAAAATGATAAGGGAGATAAGGGTATTGGCTACCTGGGGGCTAGTGTGTGTGTGCTTGGGGGCTGTTTGGAGGAGGGAGAGTCTGGCAAGGGGGAAGATGGGCCTGGGACTCTTCACCCGGGGGCCAGGAGAGCTGAAGGGGGAGTCTGAGGCCCCTGCAACGAATTTCATCTACTGCAGATTTTAGCTCCATCTAGGCTTACCCTTCTGTGCTGCCCCCCCTCCTGCCCCATGGGCAGGTAAGGAGTCCACTGCCCGCCATGTCCCTCCTCGCAGCTGCCATTCTCCCGGAGTCTGTGTGACAGAATGGGACCTGTGGGGAAAGCCGCCACGTCAGCACCCAGCCCCGTTTTGCACTCCGGCAGCTAATTAAAGCCAGGAAGGTAATTTATTGCTGAGGGAGAATGTGCGGGAGGTTTGGCTTCCTTGAAATGGCCCCCAAAGAGTTATGGAAAGCTAAAGTGGGTTTTCAGAAGCAAAAGTTAATTACTCTTCACTTAGCATTTCAGTGTCATGTGGCTCGGAGTTACACACATGCTGAGTGGAAGCCTTTACCCAGACATGGGGACGGAGGGGAGCATGCTGGAGCCAGGGATTCCAGGTGGCTGGCCATCCCCTGGCAGTGCATCAAAAGTGCCACCCATCTCCCCACAAGGGATAAGGCTCTGCCTGCTCCAGGAAGCGCAGCCCCAGGTGGGGGCGGGACTGGAAGGCATTCATTTCTGTGGAAGAGAGTTCCCACGTGGGAGAAAGAACGCTGCTCTGCAAACAGGAGACTGGGGGTGGCGGCTCCCAGCTCTGCCCTGACAGCTCTGTGGCTTGGCTGAGCTCTTTCCCCTCGCTGGGTCTCACTGTTCCCTTCTATTTAAGGATCACTGAGGCACATCTTCACTTTTGGTGGTCTGATCATTTCCTTGGCACTGTCGTCCCTGGGTCTCTTTATGGATGCCATTCATGCCGTGCGGCCCATTTGGTAGAGGGGGAGACTGAGGTATAGGCTATCCCACCAGAAGATAATGGAGGATGTGGGAGTGACTTTGCTGTCAGCTGAAAACTGATGCATTTGCCGCCTAGAAATAGGAGATTCTTGGGGATGAAAGTGTTTGTTAGATTTATGGATGGATAATGGCATTTGGGAAGGCAAATGGCATGATGGCATGAATCTGGGCCACTTTGGGAAGAAAGGGTAAAAGATTCTGTCAATGAACTTTCTCATTGGAGCCAAACAGAAATGGTGCAAAAGCTGCCTTGCACACTTATCTGTATCTAAAGGCGGTAATTATCCTGACTGTAGATATGCTTACTATTAGGTGCTAAATATTCAAAATGATTGCTACTCAGGAGTGCTGATGCATAGGGGCACTTGTACCCCAATGTTTACAGCAGCACTTTCAACAATAGCCAAATTATGGAAAGAGCCTAAATGTCCATCAACTGACGAATGGATAAAGAAGTTGTGGTTCATAAACACAATGGAATACTACTTGGCAATGAGAAAGAATGAAATATGGCCTTTTGTAGCAACGTGGATGGAACTGGAGAGTGTGATGCTAAGTGAAATAAGTCAGGGAGAGAAAGACAGATACCCTATGTTTTCACTCCTATGTGGATCCTGAGAAACTTAACAGAAGATCATGGGGGAGGGGAAGGAGAGAAAAAAAAAAAAGGTTAGAGAGGGAGGGAGCCAAACCATAAGAGACTCTGAAAAACTGAGAACAATCTGAGGGTTGACGGGGGGGGGGGGGGCGGTGGGCATTGAGGAGGGCACCTGTTGGGATGAGCACTGGGTGTTGCCTGGAAACCAATTTGACAGTAAGTTTCATATTAAAAAAAATGCTTGCTGCTGTTTATGTTTAAGGGGCTGACTCGAGAGGCTCCGACGTGATCTTCCTAGCCACATTTTTTTGGGGGGGCGGGGAGGGCGTTGAGCAAAGGTGAGGATATGGAGGTACTGTGCTTAGGTTTTCAGTTCGAGTTGGTTTACGAAGAGTAATGAGTTCCAGAGAGAGAGGACGCCCATCTTAGGTGGGTGTTGCATGCTAAAGTCGGTGGGGATGGTGGGTCCAGGAAAGGCAAAATTATTTCTGAAAGTCCTTATATTGTAGGGATTTCTCCTGGAAACTCAAAAGTGAAAAACTTCTTTCTTCTTCTTCTCCTTCTCCTCCTCTTTCCTTCTCCTTCTTTTCCTTCTCCCCCCTCTTCCTCTTTCTCCTCTTCCTCCTCTTCCGTCTTCTTCTTTGGCATTCCTACTGGTCATCTTTTTCCTGGACCTAGGTACAGGGTCTAGTCTGAAGGGAGATGGTGAGTGTGATGGAGTAAAGAGAGTCTACCCTGTTGACGTTCTGTACATTAAATGTGTGTGTTTCACCACTTACTCTGTTGTCCCAATAAATCCAGGCAGAAAAGACTTACACCAAAGTATCTGCAGATAATATGAGCTCATTGAGAATGTTTTTAAGCAATGAGTGAATAAAAGTCTTTAAAAATTCTTGTCTCATGCTGTCACTCCAATATCATGGGTAATGGAATTATATAGATACATGATTTGTGGATGTGGTTGAATAGGGTGGTGGGGTTAAAGAACTATAGTGAAAGTAATTAAGTTCCCTGGAGACAAGATGTGACACCCAACAGGAATGCTTTAGCACCTCACACATATAATATTAGGTCTCCAGAAGCAATCACAGCACTGTGAATCTGAGAGTGTTGGAAATGAGGTTGGATTCCCTTCGCACAAGCCATCTACCCAGCAATTTGTAGTGAATTCAAACATTATTGAACATTCTTTCGGAACCTTCCCTCTCTTATTAAAAAATGTTTCTGTGTCTAGGATTGTTGGGTCAAACAGTCCCCACTTACCTTGAAGATGGGCTGGACGGCTCAGAATGAGGTCAGAATCCCAGCGAAGCCCGGAATGGGCTGAACGTCAGCCAAGGATGTACTTAGGTCATGTTCTTAACTGCAAACCCTGTTTGTTGTTTAGCTAAGGGCCAAATTACCACTTTGGTATAGGCCTCAATAAATGGCGATGAAGTGGCCTTGGATTTTGTTGACATGTTTTTAGACCAGAGACTGCATCTAGGACAGGGCATCACCCGCCATCATGCTGAATTATTACAAGCGTGAGCAGCATTTGCAAAACGCAGGCATCTTTCACTCTGCCTAGTTGGTGGGTAGAAGCGATCTCTATGATGATTAGGTCCAAGAGTTATACTTCTAGTTGAAACTAGAAGCTGGCATGGCCAATGATTCCCTGTCTCTCCTGCTCCATGATAGACCCAGATACACTGGAATTACCACTAAGTGGAAGCAGGGTATAAAATAAGGTGGTAGCCGTCCCCATTAGCAGGAAGAGGGGTGGTAGTGTCTGTATTGTGGATGCTTTTGCAAAGAGTTTGTTTCTGTGATGATGAAGCTGGAGAGGCAATGGCCTTATTTTCTTTGGGACACAGCTCCTTATATCTTGTTGGGATGAGGTAAGAGTGGAAGTTAGAAGCGTTATTTGGGTGCAGGGAACAGTAAAGAGGGAAGGGAAAGGAACTACTGATCATTGTGCACTGTTAGGTAGAGAAAGTCTGGCATTGGGCCAGGGAGGCATTGTAAATTAGCAACAGCCTTTTGGAAGTCATGGATTTTATTCTCCTGCAACATGGAGATCCTGGTCCAATCATCCTAAATGATGCAAGACTCTTCTGTCCCTGAGACTTCTGGGAAAAAAAGTTCCAGAGCCACATGTCTATAGACTATGTCCAGACTCGTCATTTTGCAGGTGGCCGACTGAATTCCTTAGCTAGAGAGTGGGCTGACCAGGAGGAGACCCAGCTCAAAACGGAGTTCCTTCAACCTTTTCACCCAAGTAAAGATGGAGGAGGATGGACAAGTCCTCCAGGCATGTCATGGCCAAAAACCTCTCTTAGTAAGTGTTACATGTGTGATTTTTAGTGTTTAATGTTAAAAAGTCATCCACGTTTTGCATGTTCGGTCACAACACACTTGTGTTTTAATATAAAAACAATGCTTTAAATTACCATCAGGAAAAACACAAAGGAACAAGCATGTTTCTTAGTTCTTTCAATTAGAGGCAGAAACACTTTTGAGTCCAGTGTTTGGAACTCTGGGTTAGAAGGGCAGGAGGTAGCTTATCACTGCCAGTGGACAGATCCTTTTTGCTTTCTGACAGCTGCGAAAAATGGTCCAGTTTTTCACTAATTTTCAAGGTGGATCAGGGTGGTTAGCTCAGTTGAGATGTCCTGAAACCTCTTCCTCACTGAGAATGCGTGCAGATGGCACATTCAGGGTGTATACCCGTGCCTGGATGGGAATCATCAGGTTTGCATGTCGCAGTTTGGCCTCCTCTGTGCACAGGAAACTGCGTTGTGTTCACCCAGGACCAGGCAGGGTGACTAGCCCATGGCCACCTAAGTCCAAGAGCAAAGGCGCTCCATACACAAAGCCCGGCATTACTCCATATGGCCTCCTTGTCCAGCCTTTTCCAGTGGCAAATACCATCTCTTAAGGAGAATCATGGAGATGAATTTCATTCCACAGCCAGTCTCAGTCCTTGACTGCCCTTGTGGTCCGCTTCTTCATGCTGTGTTTGGAGATGTTTCCCAGAACTCAGAATTAAGATGTCTTAGCAAGTTCTAAAATGCTGTTGGCAATTGTCTTTTTATCTCCTGATCATGCACTTGGTTAGCGGGCTTTCAACATTCCATCTTTAAAATGGCATTGGGGTAGCCACTTCTCCACTACCATTTTCTTGACACAGTTGAAGTATGAGATGATGGGGATCCACCTGCTGCTTGGATCTGAGTTAGGATTTTGCCCAGTTCTTCACTGCCCCATTCTCTTTGGGGTTTGGTTTCTACTTCATGTGTTTCTTCCTAGCCCTGCTGTTTCTACTAGTCTGAGGCTTTAATCTCCCCACCTAGACTGCCTTAAACAGAGTAATCTGAACAAATAGGGATCAGCCCCATATGACATGGGAGCATTCCATTAGCTGCTGCAGTGGGTACTCCATGTACGTTCCATGTTGGGTTCTTACACTTGGGTAGATTTATCTTTGGAATGTGACCTTACCAAGTCCAAGAAGACAGCACCCGTTCATTATTGTTCCACTATTATTGACTCTAAATAAAAACTGTACAGCAGCTGCTGATGGGGGTGGGGGGATGAGAGGAGGAAGAAAATCAGACAGATCCTTCGCCAGTGCCGGTCCCCTCAGTCAACGGAAGTAGCTGGCATTGTACAGGCCATTTGTATCTCCAAAACCCAGGGCTTCTGTGCACAGCAGGGATGGCATCTTCCCCTCCTCTTCTTCTTCCTTCTCCTCCTCTTCCTTCCCCTCCTCCCCCTCCTTTCTCGTCCTCCTCATTCTCCTCCCTCTTCTTCTCCTCCCCTTCCTCTCCTCCCCCTTCCTCTCTTCCCCCTCCCTCTCCTCCTCCTCTCCCCCCTTCCCCTCCTCCTCCTCCTCCCTTCTTCTTCTTCTTCTTCTTCTTCTTCTTCTTCTTCTTCTTCTTCTTCTTCTCTTTATAGAAAACTTGTTGCACTGAGTGGCAAAGAGCCCACAAATAACTGAGCTGTACATTGGAAATGGATCTGATGAGCCTTTTAATAGAAGAAAATCATCATTATTTCCCAAGAGTTCACAGTCCCATAATATTTTTATTAGCAGCCTCTCTTCTAAATAAAGTTCATGGATTGATTTTGGTTGGGTTTTCTCATTCTAAATATCTCCTTAAATTATGACCATGGATATCGTCCCATCATCACCATTGTTATTATTGTTATCAGCATCAGCAGCTCCATTGCTATATTTATGTCGCACTTAGAAAGCTCTCAGACACTTCAGGTATATTGCTTCATTTGTCCTCATAGCATATTTGTAAGGAAGGGAGGGGACCTATTAGAACTAAACACTGAGTACAGACTTCTCCTCTCTGCGCTTCTGTGAGGAAACCCCCCTTTAGGGTGTGGCCAGGAGAGCCCTCCTTTGGCCAGGAGAGTCTTTTACCCCAACCTCGAGCAGAGGGGGATTGCTGTAGTCTAATTTACAGCCACCCAGAGGCTGGGTACCTTTGAGGACTTGGCTCAGGATAGAACAGAGGGTACTTACCTTGAGTGGCTGTGCAATGGGGGAAAACCCCTTGGGAGTCACAATCACCATCTGGCCCTGACTTGCCCCCTTGCCTTGCCTTGGCCCTCATTGGGTATGTGGGGCAACATCAATCATAGGGTCCCCAAAGCCCCCACTCCCAAGAGTGCAGCACCATGGAACAGTGGAAAGACACTGGCATAGGAGCCAGGAGATCTGAGTTTGAATCCTGATTCAGCCATCGATTAGCTTTGTTTCTTGAGCCAACCCCTTAGTGTTTTTGAGGCTTCATTTCCTCATTTATAAAAGGAGGGATATTAATACTTCCTTTCTGGATTTTGTGAGGACTTAATATGGTAACCTATATAGAAATGCCTAGCATGATGGATGGGGCATAAACGTGCAATAAATGTTAGTTCCATTCTCCCTTTAATCTTCTCTCTTGGCAAAACCTAAACTGTCTGTCCAGTATGATTTTGAGAGCTGAAAGTGAACATAGAAAACAACATTTGGATACATTAGTCATTTTAATCAGTGCCTTGTCAAAAAGCATGTATTTTCTTACCTATGTTGAATAAAAGCTAGTAATCGGTAATCAGTGGATTTTAAAGCTTGTGTTAGAAACAATGCTGGGGGTGCATTTGGGTGGCTCAGTTGGTTAAGCCTCAAACCCTTGATTTCAGCTCAGGTCCTGATCTCAGGGTTGTGGGATCGAGCCCAGCATTGGGCTCTGTGCTGAGATTACTTGGGATTCTCTCCCTCTCTCTGCCCCTCCCAACCCCTTAAAAAAAAGAATACTGGACTAGAGAGCAGACAGCCTGGGCTTCATCCCCCTCCCCACCACTAGCCAGATGGAGGTCCTTGAGGAAATCACTTGGCATGTCTGGGTCTCAGTTTCCTGATCTGTAAAATGAAGAGCTTGAAATAGTTATCCGTGAGCTTCGCAGTCCTATAATTTTATAAGAACTGATTTTTAGGGAAAAGGCCAAATGATGCATGTGACCTTTTGTTCCTCCCATTTCCTGGGTTCCTTGTGCCCTAGGAAACCCCACTGGTTGGTCTCCGGATCAGTAGCAAGGAAGCCCAGCTAATTTGGGGGTGGTACCCAGGCTGTGGGCACATTGCCCGGGAGGAAATGAACAACCTCTGGAAGGCCAGGCAGCAACCCAGACTCCACAGTGGCAGCTGATGTCTCAGACTCTGCTTCTATTTATTGGTCAACCCCAGCTTCCCTCTTCCCGCCTGCCTCCCTCACCTGCTCCGAGAGTCCTGGGTCTAGACTGATGGCAGCACAGGTGGCTGTGCCCAGAAGCCCGGCTGCTTGGATCTCTTGGGGCTGGGGAAGGCTGCTGGGGGGCTGGGTGCCGGACCCCTGTCTGGCGCGTTGACCACATCTCCAGGCAAGTGCTGTCTTTGGAAGGTCTGGTGTTAGTTGCTGTGCTAATCCCTGCTGGTTATGCTTCTCAGCATAGCCTGCGTGTTCTGCAGGGTGGGAAGAGTCTTCCCAGAAGCCAAACCTCCTTGAGCATGCCTCAGTTAGGGCCCCCCCCCCAACCCCGGACTCTTGTGCTCTTTCTGCATCATCCAAAGAAGCAGGGCGAGAGTCTTGGAGGATGAGTGGTTGGGGCATTTTCTCACACAGGCTTCCCTGCACACAAATGCACCAGGAAGAGCATAAAACACAGAGAAGACTTCCCTTTGCAGGATTCACCCCATATGTTATTTTCTCTCTTTCACAGAGTAAAGCCCAGCTGCATTTCCAGTTTAATTCGATTACTTACAAGGGCAGCTCTGTATGCTTGGTGTTGCGAGGCTCTAATGGTGAATATGATTCTGTCTCTACTCTCCAAGGGCTGACAACTAGGGGGAGAGGTAGACAAACACACAATTAACTAGGATAACAAGGCAGACAGTCAGGAGTGCTTTTATAAAGTCACTAAATATTGTGGGAGAATAGTTCCAACTGGGAATGTCAAGTCTTTCGTCAAGTCTTCTGTTAGGAAGTAGTTCTCGATACGGGCCTTAAATAATCAGTGGGGTCGCAATAAAAACAGAGTGGAGAGTGGGGAAGGGCATCTAGGATAGAGGGAATATTTCCAGGGAAGGCAGACTGGATGGGAAAGGGAATGCCAAGAGCGATTCCTTTATACAACTCGCAGCCTGTCCTGATGGTGCACGTACAGGGAGAAACCACAAAAACAACCTTCTTGCATTCCAGCGGGGGAGAAAGCAAGTGCTGCTTGGTGTGTACTCTTCCACAGGGTCCGGAAACACACAGATTCTTGACTGCACCTTCGATTTAGCTAGGGAAATAACAGTGGCGGACAGAAGGCTGTCAACGGCAGTATGAATGAAACCCTTACATGTAAATATCACTTTTTTCAATCAATTTTGAAGACTCTTTATCCTTTGGAAGTAATATACGTGAAGGTGAAGCTGGAAAAAATTGGCATCTTTCTGACTCTTTTCCAGACTGTACCCATGCCAGGCATCACTAATCGAACCAGCACACCCTTTTCCTGAGCTGAGCTTGTCCTCAGAATGCCCAGGTGTTCCAGGTGGCCCCTGCCAATTGACTGGTTGTATTACGCCAGATGAATCCTGTTTGCCATTTTTTGTTCAAATTTTTTTAATGTTTATTTATTTTTGAGTGAGAGAGACACGGAGTGTGAGCAGGGGAGGGGCAGAGAGAGAGAGAGACAGAATCCAAAGTAGGCTCCGGGCTCTGAGCAGTCAGCACAGAGCCTGATGCGGGGCTTGAACTCACGAATGGTGAGATCAGACCCAAGCAAAAGTTGGATGCTTAACCAGCTGAGTCACCCAGGTGCCCCTGCCATTTTTTGCTTTAAAATATTAATGACTCACTGCTATCTTAAATACTAGGTGCATTTTTGTGAAACTCAAAGACTGTCTGAAAGCAGGGAGAAATTTTTATAACATCTAGTGCAGTGAGAGTCTCAAAATATAAATGGAGTGGCTCATGAGACCACGAGACAAGGATAAAAGTATTCTCAGTCCTTTCTCCCAACATCCCTGTGTCCAAATGGTATAAATATGAAGTTCAAAGAGACAGAACATGTGTGAGAAAGTATAATAAGGTATACATAAAAAATAACCATTGGCTTAGATCACTGGTTCTCAACCTGGATATACATCTGAATCTCTGGTTTATGGATAATGAAGATTCCTGGGCTTCGTTTTAGACGAAATCAGACTTTTCTGGTCTTGGAGCTTAGAAATGATCATGTCTACAAAACACTCAGTAATTCTTCTGCAGTATACCAGGGACCAGTTCACAAACCTATGTTTTGAAGTTGAAGATTCCAACAATAGGAATGTTCTCGCCCTTGTTTGTGTCATTGGATAGTTGGCAAAAAATACCATACTCATTTGCCATGGCGGAGATACCTTATATTCCATGTTTATTCCAGGTACTGAAAGACTGTAGTCACTTGGTAAATGGAAATGAAGTCTCAATTTCCAAAGGGATTGGTCATTTGAATGAATGTGGGTCACGCTTTTTGGAGACCCATCTTCAGGGTGTATCTGAATGATCATGCATCTACATTATTTGGTTTAAGAGGAATTGAGAGAGAAGAGTTGAGAGAAATTGGTTCATGTTGACCAAGAGGAGACTGTCCTGAAATTTCCGGTCAATGGTTGAGCCCCCTTGAGTTTCTGAACTCAAATACTATATATTGTGCATCTATTTGTACTGGGCATTTCACTAGGATCATACATACATTGTCTGATGCAGTCCTTCAAATGATCCTATGAAGGAGTTGTTATTGTCCCCAGAAGAGGAAACCGAGGCTCAGAAAAGTTAAATAACTTGCCTTGGGTGATGATGCAGGATGTGGATGTGCGTCTTGAACCTAAGGCTGTCTAACTCCACATCTTTTATTCTTATTTAGAACACTCCACCTGCCGTTTCCAAGAAATATTCTGTTCTCTGAGATTGCTGGAGCCCAGACCATCATCAATGATGCAAACCTGAAGTCAGAGCTGAGAAGGGCCCCTGATACACACACCAGTAGTGGTCTGTAAGACTCTCACCGGCTTGTTCTCACCGGCTTGATCAAAACCCACTGCTTATTACTGGCTCTTTTATTTGTCTACGTTTGTATGAATACAGTTTGTTAAACTGTACTAGGATTGTTCTTATACCCGAACTTTGTATTTTTGAAAAGATACAAGGCTACAGACCATTATTGTTCCTAAAAACAAAAACAGCAATGTGATTCTTACATATGTGGAACATACGTAACTCAGATCCCCTACATTTGAGACTTACAGAAAGGAAGTATAGGGATTGGGGCCTCACTTGTTGACCTGGTGGGAGGGGGGTGGGCTAGGATAGGGCCACCCCCAATGTCTCCATCCAGGTGAGAGCACAAGACACCGGGGGGAGGGGGGAGGCAAGTTGCTTTAGGGCCCCCCAGGGAAGCCAGCCTCTGAGCCTAGAACTCAAATCCCCTATGTTTCATGGAACGACCTGGATGTTCCTCCCATAAGTGCATGTGGAGAGGACTGGCCCAGCACCCACTGCACTGACTGACCACCCAGCACGAAACAGTGGTCACAAGGCTTGGTTTCCAGGTAGCTCTTTTATCTTGGGCAAGTCATTTTACTCCTCTGGTCCTCAGTTTCCATGCAAATCTGTGCATAAAGGTCTCTCCTGGATCTAAAAGGTCAGGATTCTGTAAAAAAAATCAGCCATGGAGCTGGCAAAGAGATTGATGGGGACTTGTCAGGGGCATCATTGTCGCTGTCCTCACTAGTTGAGGGTGGGCAGAGGCTGGACGACCCTGTAGACCAGTGACCCGAGGTTTCCCCTGTCCCCCTGACCTCACTGGTCTGCCTCCTTCTTGGGCCCAAAGTTGTCAGACTCTCCTCTCCTTGGGAGACAGTCATAGTGGGTTCTAGCTCTATGTTCTTTGATGTTTCCTGTCAGAGTGACTTGAAATCCCAGATCTTCAAGTAGCCCCTTCACGCATAGCTTTTCTTTTCTTGGAAATGCTGATCCTCCATTGACACCCCACCCCTGCAGTGGAGTAGAGCTGCCTGGGCCACTTCCATGACAGCAGGTCTACGCGAGTCACAGGGATTTGAAGCTGAAGGGACCTTCTCAAGCGTTGACTCCAACTCTTTTATTTCCTAGATGAGAATAAAAGGCCCCAAGAGGGGAAGTGACTCCACAACTCAAAGC
Organism: Leopardus geoffroyi; assembly: GCF_018350155.1. Classification (NCBI taxonomy): domain Eukaryota; kingdom Metazoa; phylum Chordata; class Mammalia; order Carnivora; family Felidae; genus Leopardus; species Leopardus geoffroyi. The sequence goes on from NC_059327.1 coordinate 44,839,829, forward strand.
CTCCCTGTTAGTGAAGGAATTGACGCCATGTTTTCAAATTTAGACCCCGAGTATAGTAATAAAACTGACCCCGTGGAACTTCTGTGAAGGTATTTGCACAAGATAATGCCTACGAAGGGCTCAAGTGTAGTTCTTGGCATGGAGAACCAGTGGACACAGCTGTTCCCTCCCTTCCTAGAACTCAAATCCCCTGCTCCTCACCATACTCACGTTCTCATAGAAGTCCTGTAAGTTAGGACGGGCAGATTTTATTATTCCTTTACTCCCCAGCACACCAAGGCATGCAGAAGCAAACCGAGCGGCCCACGTTTGATTACTGCCTTAGGGGTGCCATCTGACTTGAGTCATGTTCTGTACTCAAAGAATGTTTGGGGTTGCTGCCCACTGGAACCCATCCCTCCTGACTCTTAATCCAGTGCTCTTTCCATTATACCGAGTGGATGGACGCATGGGTGGGGACAAGCTACTTTGAAATGCTAGGAATACCAGCACGGTGACAGATGTATAAGAACACATGGGGCCACAATCCCTGTATATCTTAAGTCTGCCAGTGTGATTTTATTATCAAGCATTTATCAAGAGCTCCTATGTGCCAGGAGCTCTGCTTACTGCTGAGATGAATATAAAAATGAAGAAGATACAGACCCTGCCCTCAAGGAGCACTTAATTTGATAAGAGAGACAGACTGAGACATACATAATTCAAATGTGAGGCAGATGGTCATCACTGACTACTTTAGACTTAGGAAAAGGAAGTATAGGGATTGGGGCCTCACTTGTTGACCTGGTGGGAAGGGGGTGGGCTAGGATAGGGCCACCCCCAAATGTCTCCATCCAGGTGAGAGCACAAGACACTTTGCGGGGGGTGGGGCCGAGGAAAAGTGCTTTAGGGCCTCCCAGGGAAGCCAGCCTCTGAGCTCTTTGGCCCCGATGCCCAGTGACCCGCGCTGGGCCACTGTCTGGTTCCAAGACTGTTTCTTTTGCAGTTTTGCAAAATGGGAGAACATCCCCTTTCTTGCTCTGAGCCCTGTGGGGACTGGAGTGTTCACTGGTCTAGACGCCTGTTTTTGGAAAGGACTGCCTTCAAGCCGCAGAGGGCTCAGAAGCCGCACCCCACACGGAGACCAAGAAAACGCCATCCTTTTTCTCTCTTGTCCCTGTTTCCAAGACCGGAGGAGGAGGGTGAGAGGCTGGGCGGGGACAGTGGGGGCGGGGAGTGATGGCGAGGGTACTTGTAGGTCAGCCCTTGACAAGGGGAGCGGGGTCACTCCGGGAAAATACGGCCTTGCTCTCCCCTGGCAGATTCCCAGAGAAGCTCTAACTGTTCCCCACCTGTCCCGAGCTCCCCCGCCCCGCAGCGCTGCTGTCCCCTGCTTGCACGGAGCAGGGAGGCGATGATGAATTTCCCCCGAACGGCATTACAGACAGTCATAAATAATGCTTTGCTCTTTGGTGACGGCACTTTCCATTAGAGCTGCCTGTGCTGGGCCGTTGCTACCCCCAGTCTTCTGCCGGGGACTTGCAGTAAAATTTATCAGCGAGCTTTCTGCACCTAATAAATCATCCCCTCCGGGAGCCATCTGGCAGATAAGGCCGCGAGAACCCACATGCTCTGCAGAGGCGGAGTCGGAGTGAGAGCCGCCCTCGCTGGGGCCCCCGGGCCCTGTTGAGGGGGGACTTTCTCCCCATCAGTCCGGGCCTGTCACACTCCCTCTGGCTTTTCTCATCAGACTCAGGATGGGGGCCCTGGCTTTGGCGGCTGTTCCCGACTCACAGAACGGGTTCGTCCCACCCTGGGGACAGGCCTGAAAACCATATCCTTTTCCTGTTCTCTTCCCACCTCTCCCCGCACCAGGTGTACGGAAGGTCCTGGGGTCTGACAGCGGGCAAGAGCAGGGGTGTCCCAGGGCAAGACAGATGCTGTGATGGGCATGACTGTTGCTTAATTGAATCCTCCCCGGCGTCCTCCAGCCGCTTGGGTATTGGCCAACATGGAAATTATCTCGTAGTGATAAGAAACTTCCTGCCTGGATGAAAGACATCTAGGAGCACCGCCTTGAAATGCAGGGTGAAGCCTCACACGGCCATCCCTACTTTCTCCGAGCAGCAACTACCATGCTTTTAGAGTTTTCTCTCCAATGTGGATTCCTTTCCATTAATATACATTAGGGGACATACTCCAGTGCACTGGACATAGAGAAAGCAGCGCACAGATTAATGACCGTGGCCCTTTCCCTAACGCACTTACAGTTTGGTTGGCGAGAGTGTTTTAAAGCCAGTCTCAGGCACAGCTGGGGCAGTGTCCACGTAGGGAGTCGCAGCACCCGCATGACACGATCGTGGTGGCGAGGAAGGAGAGAGTGCCCAGCTCTCTGATTTTGCAGCCCCTGTGCCTGGCGTGGTGCCCGGGTCACCGCAAGCCCGTGGTCCCTGGGTGTCCAACATGCTGAATGGGATGTGGCAGTGGGCACCGTACCTGACACAGCCAACAAGACGAAGTAGAATATGAGAATGAGATGATAAATAGGAGAATGGAAACAGCTTTATCATCCCCGGCTTCCCGCAGAGCGTGAACCCTGTTCCTTAGGGTTCCCTAGACCATCTCGGAGCCAAATCCTGTCCTAAGCATGATAGAACCTGTATTCATGGCTCAGCTCTGCCGCTGGCCGCCTCGGCTTGATCAAGGGGCTCCCGGGCTTTGGTGTTCTCCTTTGTAAAGTAATACGAAAAGCTGGGGTCATTTCGGGGGCACAATTTTTAATATTGTTGCTGGTAGAAGATTTTCTAATTTTGCCTTTGCTGATGCCTGCTTTTTTTTTTTTTTTTTTTGAAAGACAGAAGGTTGAATGGGTAAACGTAGTGAGAACTCCTGTCTTTTCCCGCCCTCTTTTCCCACTTCCTGGCTGAGATAGTCTCAGTGTGGGGACCCCAGGTGGCTAGAGCCAGAGTTCCCTGAATTCTTCCTGGAGACTCGTTCTGCAGGAAGACACCTATCACGCCCTCCTCTGATCGATGTGGACGTATCCCGGGCAAACATTACATGGAGTGTCCCAAAGATGCTTAGCTTAGCTATGCATTTAATTTGGTGGTAATTGAAATTTGCCAACAAAGATTTGCATGTAATCTGTGATTTCATTTTTCAATTAAAATTGCTTTCTTCCTGTGGATGGGAAGTGCTTGGCTCTTTTCTCTTTCACAGCACTTCGCAAACGTGAATCTCCCACTCCCTCGGGGGCTAGAGTGAGGGGAAGGGTGTGGGACAAGGAGGTGTAAGCTGAGGCTAAGAGGCATGCTCCCGCACGATGGCAGGGCCACTCAGGAGAGGTGCTGGAGGCTGGGCTGATGACAGGCAAGGTGCGGGCACGGCTCCTTTGTTTCTGCTGAGTTTGGCAAAGAAGCTCCAGCCAGAACTTTCTGGAAGCTCAGTTTTTGGAGGGCAGGCAGGGTTTGGGAAGCAGAAGATTTAGAGAGGTGGGAAGATCCAACCAGTTCTCCCTGGCCGAGGCAAGCAAGCAGCAAGAAGCCGGAGGAAGACACTAGGCCCAGGTACTGGGAGGCAGGAGGGCGGCCGATCTGAAGATCTTCTCTACGGGAGGAGCATGGCCTTCGATAAAGGCAAGAAGCGACCCAGCTCACTGGAGAAGAGAAGTGAGAGGGTAGTGTGTTCTAAGGGTGGCGGGAGAAGTGAGACAAACACAAGAAGCAGAGCCTTAGAGAGCCCCTAAGCCAGTGAGGAGCCTGCAGGCTGTGGATTCTGATGAACCAGCTCCCAGGTGTGGATTTTTCCTTTGCTGGGTCTGCGGCCTTGGACCAGTACTTACTTTCTGGGGGTTCTGGTTTCCTCAACTATTTCCCTGCGTATAAAAGTAATACCTACCCGAATAGGGGCTGGGAGAAGCAGGCTGTTGATCTGTGAGCGTTGTCCCAAGGTCAGGGGCTCCATCTTTATACCCTTCATATGCCCAGAGCCTAGCACGGTGCCTGGCACATACCAAGAGTTTAGTAAAACCCGTCAAAATGGACAAATTGGTCAAATGAGATGAGGTGAGTGGAAGAGCGTTTTGTAGATTCTAATAGCCCATTGTTGGTACTCGTTTGGCCTTACTAGTTGTGAAAATGAGATCAGGTATTTGACTCAAGGCTGCGCTGGCTCTGGGCTGAGCCCTGGATGGAGAAGGTTCAGGACAGAGGTCCTGGTTTGTGACTCAGGGAGGCTTCTGTGGGAGCCCGGACCGCTGGCAGCGATTTGTTTTTCCAGACCCAGGCCCCCCGCCCCCCCCCCCCCCCCCCCCCCCCCCCCCCCCCCGCCGTGGGACCCAGCAGGGGTCTGACTTCTAGGTCCATGGTCAGTATGCGTCCGATTGGCAATTGCACCATGGTGGGACAGGCATCGAGAGTTTGCCACAAAAGAGGCTGGGGACAATATCTATGAGAGGGACGGTCTGGTTCCCGCAGCCAGGCTGGAGATGGGATTAAGAACCATTTTCAGAATTAGTAGCAATTCTGGCTTCAGCAGAAGGCACACAGCTTTGGGCAGAGCAGGGGTCCTCCTCTCGGCCCGGGCAAGTCATTTTTGGTCTGGTTTCTCTCAAGTAGAGATAATCCCTTCTACCTGGCCAGACAGCTGAACCATTTTCTTTCCTTTTCTTCCTTCCTTCCTTCCTTCCTTCCTTCCTTCCTTCCTTCCTTCCTTCCTTCCTTCTTGCTTGCTGCATCTACACAGAGGTCTCGTAAAAATAGTGTGAAATGAAAGAGAAAAATGCATATTTCACACTTTGTCTGCCCTGGGTTATGGTGATTCTCAACTCATCCTTGTTACAAACAGCCGACCTTCCCACAGAGTTCAAGTACCTTCTGCTGGCCTGAAGAACCGTCTCTCCGTCTCCCTCCCCCGCTGTCCCTCCCCCCTGCCTCGTACACACACAGCTTGCCTGAGTGGAAGCAGGGCTGTGTGCAAGCATACTGTGCTGGTTCAGTGCTTTCCAGGAGGGAGGGGGGCGTACACAGCCCCCAGTGTGCAGTTAATGCATGTATACGCACAGGCACACTGCAGACAAATGCATCCGCCCTCTTCCACACCCAGCCTTGTGTCGATTCTGACATTTACTCACTTTCCCTAGGTGTATTATGTAAAATATATGAATACAGGTTTTCCTTCTAGTGAAGGCTGCTCTGTGCTCCTTACAGGTAAGTTTTAGCCATGACCTGGTCTCTAACATTAGCTTGCTTGGTGTTCAGTAGAAACGAAATTTTACCTGCCTCCGTTCTCCTGTAGAGAAATGTCCTACAGAGGCCCATTGGCACATCCATCCAAATGGTCACTTTAGACTTCCCAAACACGCCATGTGTGTTCCCACCTCCTGGCCTTTACCCCAATTCCCCTGCATCAATTCTGCTTCTCTCTCTATTCTGCCTGGCTGAGTCCTATCTACCTTCAAAGCTCACCTCCTCCTTGAAGACTTCCTGGCTCATCCAGCCTATAGCGCTCTCTCTTTGCCTGAGACGTGGTCAGCACTTACAGCCTATATCACTGTCTCCATTGGTCATCAATTACGCACTGTTGTTTAGACTTTTTCTGAAAAGCCATTGTCATTTTCTTATTTAACCATGGTTTTCTCATTTAATGTTTCTTATTCCCCTGTTAGACAATAGTGTCTTTTTTAAAAATTAAAACGATTTTTTAATGTTTATGTATTTTTGAGAGAGAGAGACACACACACAGAGTGCGAGGAGAGGAGGAAAGAGAGAGAGGGAAACACAGAATACGAAATGGGCTCCAGACTCTGAGCTGTCAGTGCAGAGCCTGACATGGGGCTTGAACCCATGGAATGTGAGATCATTAGCTGAGCCAAAGTTGGACGCTTAACCAACTGAGCCACCCAGGTGCCCCTATTTCTTTTTTTTTAAGTTTACTTATTTATTTTGAGAGAGAGAGAGAGAGGGACAGCATGAGTGGGGGAGGGGCAGAGAGCAAAGGAGTGAGAGAGAATCCCAAGCAGCTCCATGCTGCCAGCGCAGAGCCGGATGCGGGGCTCGAACCCATGAAGCCGCGAGACCATGACCTGAGCTGCAACCAAGAGTCAGACTTTTACCTGACTGAGCCACCCAGGCACCCCTACATATATTTCTATCCTCTCCAGTGCCAAACATATAACAGGTGCTTAGTAAATGCTTGCCTGAACAGTGAATGACTGAATGGAAATTCCCATGTGGGGTGTGCATTTGGCTCTGGTGTTGTGGTTTTGCCTTTCTTGATTGGAGGAGTCAGTCAAGACAGTTCACGCCTCCAAGGGAGAGAGAGTCTTGACTTGTGTGGACGCTGCCCGTTTAACGTTTCCTTTTGTTGGGCTGGTGCTGGATATCAGGGAGATGCACCTGTGCTCTCTGCATAGACCCTGAGACCCCCTGGTCTATGATCATATAGACTGTCGGGACCTTTATGGTAGTGAGAACAACGAGTGCCTCGCACCGTGGCCCCTGTCCCTCCATACCTTCCTTGTGCCTTTTGACATCCCTGTGTGCTCTCCGCACGTAGTCCGTATGTAATTTAGAGCAGGGAACTACTAATTCAATTTTCTTTCCTGTATGTTGAGCGCCTGCCACCGCCCGCCATCTTGCTATGTCTTTGCTTTGTGCTTCCCACCTCAAGGCCACTTTACGAATTTGTTTGATTTGTGGCTGTGGTTTGTAGCTGTCACTGATTTCTTTGTTGTCGCTGCTGCTGCTGCTACTGTTTCCTTGCAGCTCGATTTTCAGCTGAGTGTTTGAGTAGTAAATATGGTTTACACCAACTCTGTTGGAAATAATGGCATTTATGTGCTGAAGTTATTTCCAAAACCTAGGATATGTGTATACAAATAGATCCACGGCAGGGCCCCTAGACTGGGGAGAACAGACTCAATAAAGCCTTTGCGATAGAGTATAAACAGGTGTCTGAGACTAGGGCTAGGCCAGGCGGTTCAGAACAAAACTACCTCCCTCCCCTGCTGTGGGCTCTAAATTGAAGCCGTACCATAAATACCTTGCTTAGCGTTGGGGGATGTAGGAGATATTTTTGTGATCATATTTATCTGCTAAATGTTTGCTTACATTCTTTTGTGCATCTCACATGAAACCCCTCACTTTTCTATTCACTCACCCTCAGTGGCTTTAAACCTGAATTACCCTGGATCCTGGTATGGCAAAAAAAAAAAAAAAAAAAAAGCCAAGAAATAACTATGGGGTTGGCCTATCAAATCGACTGCCCTCTCTGCCTCCAAGTGGCTGCCAGTTTGAGGGGATCTTCGGCATATTGGTAACTCTAAGTAACCATTCTGAGCAAAGCCTCTTCAGCTCCACGAATCCCAACCGTGGGCAGGACATGGAGGCTGGAACTCTCAGAGGGGAAAACCAGGCTGCTCTTCACAGGTGTGGCTCTGGCCTCCGAACTGGGATGGTGTGACGGCCAGATTCTCGACCTCCCTCTCTGCCCTCGTCTCTGGGAACGACCCCGGTCCCCACATCTGATACATATCCGCGAGTGGAGGCTACACCTGGACCCTAGGGGAAGGTCACGTCCACCTCCAGGTCAGGAACGATTTCAGAGGCTTCTTGGCTCTCTGTGCCGGAGGCCTTGTGACAAAGGCATAGGAAGGGTGTTTCGATTGTTCTCCAACTTGTAAATGCCAAGCAGAAATCTTGTTGCAGTTCCTAAATGCCACATTTCGGCGTGTTTATTGTTTCCCCCCCTAACGGGGAAAGATGGTGAATGGACTAATAATTCAGGAGCCGAGAACATGTTTATTTGATTTTTAGAGCTTTAGCAAATACAGTGTGTACAAAACCCGGTGCCAACAGCATGCATAATTCCTCCAGGAATGGGGCTGATAGAAACACAAAGCTTGCATGCTTCAAAACTGTAACCAATATTTACACATCTGAGTGACTAATTCTCCACTCCGAGCAGGAGAACAATAGGCATAATCGTCAGGTACATTAATGCGGAGCGTGCTCTTCGGCTGGCTTGGATATTTGACACATAAACAAAGTTGGGGGGGGGGTTGCCGTGGGGGGGAGAAGTGGAGGCTTTTTATCTACCTGTGCAACCATACACCAAACAGCAGGTTACAAACGCACTTGGAAAATGCTGACCCAAAGCCGTTCTTGTACCTCACATGCAGGATTGGCACCTGATTTGCAACGCTGCGGGAGTTCTGGAGCTGACCTCATTAGCGGCGCGTTTCCTGGCTTGTTAGCATCATATTTGTATAATTTACAGCACCTTCGTTTTTATGGAATGTGTTTCTTGTAGAGTGTAATGGCAGCAATATATTTAACCTATCGTATTTAGGAATGCTTTTGCTGGAGGCAGCCTGCAGATATAAAGGGGACATTTTCTCCTTTCCTGCGTGGGCCTTTTTTTTTTCTTCCCCATTTTGGCTCATGCGGTGGCCACATGTCTGTGTGTGTGTTTGCATGTGTGTGCATGTGGATGCATGTATAAATATCTGTGTGCAAATGCCTGGAAGACATAAAAGGGTCCTGGAGGTGCGGCTCTTCCTGCTGAGGATTGTCTTTGCTCCCTGGCCATCTCTAAGGCATGGCTGTGGACTGGGTGGCCTTTGGAGGCCGAATGCCTCGCTTTGGGAGGACGGATTTACAAAACGGAAGAGGGAGCCCAGGTAGATTAGATACTGGGGAGTGATAGTTTTAGGAGGGGGCGCGGTGCAAGGGCTATGAAGATGCTCAGAAGGAAGGCGGCACGCCAAGGGGAGTTTTTGAGTCTCTGTGACCTCTTAGGTGTTTTTGCATAAAACAATAGGCTGTAAAATAGAAAACATATGCCACCCAGGAACAGATCTTGCCCCAGATGATCTCTCAGGAAAAAAATAGAGCATATGGACAGAGATGCCTATATCCTTCTCTTTCCTGACCGGTGTAAAAAAAGATAGACATGGTTGGGAGTCAATGTTTGCAAAGGGGAGAAGGTCTTAATCTGGGGGTCTCTCAGGGAAATCTTGGGCCAGGAGCCAGGAGATCGGAACCCCAGTCCTGGCCTGCCGCTCCCCGTGGCTGCACGACCTCGGGCAATTGCTTCCCTGTCTCGGGCAATCCTTCTCACCCACAAACGGAGGGGTGGCCCTGGCTCGTCTTTCTCCGGAAGTGCCGTTTCTAATGCCCCCAGTCCCTTCTCTGCTCTGTTCCCGAAGGCAGATAAAGACGGAAGGCGGGGGGTTCCCATCAACCAAATCGTCCGAGCTGAGCGGTGTTCTTGAGGGCGACCTGCAGTGACCCGGAAGAGACGAACACAGCTCTCCAGGAACTGTCAGTGTGTCTTAGTTACATCTTCTGACAGGGGGCAAAGAGGGCGAGTAGACTAATAATTCAGAAACCAAGGACATGGTAGGGTGAGTTTTAGAGCTCCGGTAAAAACTGGCGCCGGAGAGCTGCGTATTTCCTTCCTGTAATCACTTCTCGGCCTCAAGGAGACACTCACCTCAGGGGCAAGATAAAGAGGTAGGCCCTGGACTTTGTCAACCCATGGTAGAATGATAAGATATTAAGTAAATCAATTAAAAAGACCCGAGGCACAAAGACAAAGTGTATCCAACTGGCTAGTCAGGTGAGGGTCCTTTGTATTTCCCTCTCCCCACTCACGACCTCTCCGCTTTTGAAATTTCAAAAATTTTTCTGCTGCTGCTGTCTTCTCCAACGGCTCTCTACACCCTCTTTTCCCCGACTTCAGAGGGTTTGGGTTCTCGATTTTACTTCATAGATATGTCCCTGAACTACTGGGGTGGCCAGATTCTGTGGTAATAATGCAGAATGCTAACGGCACTTATAGCCAACATTCGAATGTGAGTTTTCGTTCAAAGGTTAAATGCAACACGACTACTGGCTAATTTGAAAGCACCTAGCGGCAAATTCTTTGGTAAAGAAGTATAATTGTTTTGTAAAACCCCGTTTTAACCGAATCCTTGAAATATTTACTGAGCATCCATTAAGTGCTGGGCACTCAAAACAAAAATGGTATAAAATTCCTGCCTTCAAGAAGTTCTTATTCTAACTTTCTAATTGGGATTTGCCTGTATTTTGTACGCACATATTAGCACACATAATAAAATGTAGACGGCTTCGGCATCCAGTGTCCACTAATTAGGTTGGCTTCAAAACTCTGCAAAAACTAGACCATTATTATAAATGTTTACTCCAAAACTCTTTATTAGTCCCACTTGACTGATTTGGTAACTGGTTGTCTAATGTGATGACAGAAAGGCGGTTGTGAACCTGGACCCAGTTTAGCCGAGCAGATGTGTGGTTGCAAAATGCTTCCCTTCTCGTAAAATAGGGCCCATGTCTTTTCCTTCTCTCTGTGGCCAACTCCACCACATTGCCCTAAATCATCCCATTATTTCTCACCTTCTTGTGACGTAGTACTATGACTTCTACTCCTGAGAGACTAAGAGCGTGAGCAGGGGAGGGGCAGAGAGAGACAGAGACACCAAATCCGAAGCAGGCTCCAGGCTCCAAGCTGTCAGTACAGAGCCCGACGCGGGGCTCGAACTCATGAGCTGTGAGATCATGACCTGAGCCGAAGTCGGACGCCCGACCAACTGAGCCACCCAGGCGCCCCCAAATCTCTTCCACTTTAAAAAATGCTGCCCCTGCCATAATCTCTGGATTAGCTATCTCGTCCCTGCCCTTTTCGGCCCCACTTCCTGAACAACTATGCTATACGCATCGCTTCTGTTGCCTCTCAGTTTACTTGGGCATGGCTTCTGCTCTCTTCCATGCCCTCAGAGCTTCTCCCCAAGTCACCAGTGAGCTCCAAGCCATGAACTCAAATAGACGCTAATCTGTGTGCTCCCTCCCAGCACTGACCACTCTCTTCCGGAGCGCCCCATTCTCCTGGAGTCCGTTCACCTTTCTGGTCACTTCTCAGGTTGCTTCGTCAGCTGGGGTTTTAGCACCTGCCTCTTCCGTTGGAGTCCTTAGGGTTTTGCCCACGTCTCTGCTTTCTCACCTGATTGCCTTTCTTGCCAAGACTATTTATCTCCTCGCCACAGCTTCGATAGCCTCTTATGTTCTGAAGACTTTCTGGCTCTCCTGAGACCCTCCATCCACCTTTTTTACCAGGCAGTTCCACTTGGCTACTTTGCTGTAACAAAGAGAATACAAAATACGGTGGCTCAAATAAGACTGCAGTTTATTTGTGTTTCACACCAGAGTCCAGAGTTTCTGGGCATTCCGGGGAGGGCAAGTAGGTCTGTTTCATGAAGTTGCCCCGGGATTTAGTTTTTTTTTTTTTTTCTATCTTGTTACTCCACCATCTGGGGCACTGTCCTCTTCCACAGGGTGACAGATATCTCCAAAGCACCATGTTCTAGCACATGCACAGAGGGGGAAGAGGAAGCTGAGGGCAACCAGCTCCGTTTTCAGAAAGTGAGCCCGTAGTCATACGTGGCACTTACACGCCCAACCCATAGGACCACACCTCGTCACAGGCTAAGCTGGGGAGCGTGGGACCACCTGAGCCTTGCATCAGGCGAGACCCAGGACCCTCTGTTGTGAAAGTGAAAAATGGAAGATCCTGGACTTTCATCACCCCCCATAGAATGATGAGAAATCAAGCACATTTATTAAAATGACCTAAGGCACAAGGACAAGTTTTATCCAACTGTCAGATCGAGGTTCTTGGCGCTTTCCTTTCGCCCCCCCGCCCCCAGCTTCCCCAGAATGAAGTCTGGGAGGACGATTGGCTGCCACAGGCCCCTCACAGTTCATATTTCCCAAAACGCAGCTCACTATCTTTCCTCTCCATCCTGCTCCTCCTACAGTTACTTTCTGGGCGAGTGTCATTGTCATACCCGGTCACTCCAACCAGAAACCTGGGATCATTCTCGAGTTCTGTCTTTCTCTCACTGCTACACATCAGTATTTCTCGAACTCTCGCTATTTATATCTCTTACATATTTTAGATATAGACACTTCTCTATCCCACCGCCACCAACTGAGTACAAGGTACCATGATCTCTTTCTTGGATCACTGCAATAGGTCCTTCCTGGTCTTCCTACACTTACTCCTGCCCCTTCAGATCAATGTCCCATTCCACTGTCGAAGTTACTTCGTAAAAAGGAAAATATGATAAGATCACTCCTGCTTAAAATCCTTCCATGGCTTTTCGTGAACCCAAATTTGTAATGCGCCCTAGAAGACAGTGCATGATGTGACCTCTGCCTGAGTCACCAGGCTGATCTCATGCCTCTCTGAGCTTGGTTCTCTTCGGTCCTGGCACAGCGGGTTTTTTTCGACACCTAAATCCGGCTTTGCTATCCTTCGGTTCCGGTCTTTCAAACATACCTCTCTCATTGTTGGAGCACACCTTCTGCTTCCCTCCCTGCTCGGTTAACTACTGCATATCCTACAGAGCTCAACTTTGGGATTATTTTCTCAGGGGGCCCTCTTCCTTTCTGCTAGGGCCCTCTCCTTGTTCTATGCTCCTATGGCCCCTGTTAATTCTTCTTTACCAACACTATCAAACCAATAATTAAATCGTCAGTATCTGTACTTGTGACTATATTGTAAGCTCCAAGAGGCTGGGTTGTCTTCTTTATTTGATGGAGAAAACAATGGCTAAGATATACTATCTTCGAAAAATTCCTTTACCCCTCACCCTCGGTTGCTCTATGCAAAGCTTTTGTATAATGTGTAGTGCTTGCCTATTATAATAATAGCAATAGCTCTGCTCATGAAAATTATTAGGAACATATAGTGAAGAAAACATATAGCAATAAATATAAATGACATGTGATATTTAATTAGAAGGATAGCTTCTACTTATATACTGTTGTACAACGTTGATGCTTTTGTTTATATGATTTTGTTGGAACCTCGCAAGACCTCGTTAGTCAGAGATGTCGAGCAAATTATTCCCTCTTTACAGGTGTGTGGAAATTGAGATTCCATGAAGTTAAATGACTTAGCTGAGGTCTTTCATTTGGTGAAGAAAGGAGACAGAGCTTGAGTCCGGATCTCTGGCTTCAGAGCCAGGACACTGTCTACTGTATCAGGCTGTGATAGAGATCCTAAAACACAACAGTGCACATCTCTAGTTTCTGTGTCCAACACAGGCAGGCATTGGAGAATTATTTGTTGAACAGATAAGTACATGAATAGATATACCAGTAGGCCTGACAATGTGACTAACATTCAACACCAACCTGTAAGTCAATGATGTGGGATACTGAACAGAAATGATAAAACGTGTCGTGCTATATAGGAGAGAAGTGGAATCTGGCCAACCCACTAGATAATTGCTTTTAAGTGAATTCAGTGATCGCTTTAAATAACTATGTGGGTGCGGAAGGTCTGTGTGTATACTCGTCAAGAATCTTGAACCCACTAATGACGGCTTGACAAAGGCAATTTTCTTGTAACTCCGAATTTGATTGAAATGCAAGATATGAAATGAGTGAATAATAGCCAGCTTGACTCTCCGATGCACAGAAAGGAGCAGAGGGCTGTTGACTGTGTCAGTGGCTTGAGGGGGCCTGAAATATTCCTCTGTCCAAACTTCATTCTCTCCCCACCCCTCTGAGCCATTTAAATGTATTCTCAAATGAAAGGGTTCCCGGGTGGCCATTTGTAGGACCTCTGCTTCTCCAGGAGAACAGCCATTTTATCTTTCTCTTACCATTTGGGGTAGACAGCAACTCCATCAAGGGAAGGTGCTTCCCCCAAGGGAAGACCTTAACTCTGGGTTAGTGAGAAATATCTTCAAGACCATGATATCATAAAGAAATATCATCATAATTTTCATGATTCCATAAGGGGAAAAATTACCTGATCCGAGGGTCTTATTTTTTCTTATCTTTTGGTTAGTTTCAGGGCTGTCTCTACATATGGTAAGGATCTAGTATAGTTCTTGGACACAATAGGTACTCCATAACTGATGGCGATATTATTATGGAGATAATGCAGCTTATAGCTATAAAGGAAATACACAGACATGAGGTTGAAACCCAGTTATGGCATTTTCTAGATGGCAAGACAACTTCCTATTTGTGAGCCAGTTATGTAAACTACCTAATCTTAAGTATTCTTGTCTATAAAAAGAATGGTAGCTCGATGAGCCAGGTTCTGTATTAGTTGTTCTATTCTCGTTATTTCTCATCATTATGACAACTTGGAGTGTTTATAGGTAAGTTAACTGAAGCTTGCAGATGTCCAGCAATTGGCCTTAGGCTGTGGTCATTTAGTTAGTGTCAAAGTTAAGATCAAAACCTCGGCTTATCTAACTTTGACACCTGATCATTTTCCACCCCACAGCACTGCTCATGTAAAATAAAGATGACAAAATTGCAGGGTTCTTGTGATGGTTAGAGCCAGTGCATGGCACACATTTGACACTTAGAATAGTGACCATTGTTCATGATGCCTCACGTGGTACAGGACAACCTATATATTCACATTAATCAGGGTTGGAGGAGCTTTGATGTACCCTATCCGTTAAGAGCTCTGGTTGAAAATTCCCTGTTTGGCATATAGCAGACGCCCAGGAAATGCTTGTTGATGTGTTAAAGACACGTGTAATGATGCACGTTAAAGATCCAGTCATGTTTGAATTTTTAGTTGGATTCTGTTCCTTCCACACTCCTGCCACAACACCTCTTTCACCTTTGAAAGTTAGGTTGAAGTTTTATGAAATGCAGTATGACCAGGAACTATGAAGGGTGGTCTTATTAGAACATCTGGCTTCCTCCCACCCCCAAATACATTGGGATGGCTCTACTTCCGGCATGGCCAAGTTAAGCGCCGATTGGACGAATCCCCTCCAAAACAGACCGTAACTGTAAACTCTGGACAGAACTCAAGAAACAGCCACCTGAAGGCACCATTGACACCTGGGAGAAGGGAATAGTGTGTGGTAAGCCTTCCATTTATTATGGCCCGTAGCTGCAGTCTATCCCACGTGGGGGCAGCTAAAACTCCTCTAGGAAACCTGCAATTTTCCTGGCCCAAGGGAGCAGATGAGAAAGTTTTGGGCAACTATGGCTGCTAAATATAAACTGCACCCAAATCTCAGGTTCCAGCACGCATGGGGTAGAATCCAAGCAGCTCAGCTAAAAATAGAAGAATTGGACTGAGATTTGAGCTGTCATCCACAAGACAGAACTGACAATTTCAACCCAACCAATCTAGTTGCCTTGATTATTGTTATAACAACAACAACTGCAACACTAACAACTTAACACTCTTCAGCAGAATGTAACAGAATTCAGAGTACCCACAACACAACATTCACAATGTCCAGAATATAATCCAAAACTACTTAGTACAGAAAGAGCTAGAAAAATGTGACTTATTTTCAAGAGAAAACACAATCAGTGAAGACAGATTCCATCTTTTTTTTTTTTAATTAAGGTTTATTTATTTTTGAGAGAGAGAGAGACAGATTGTGAGCAGGGGAGGGGCAGAGAGAGAGGGAGACACAGAATCCGAAGGAGGCTCCAGGCTCTGAGCTGTCAGCACAGAGCCTGACACGGGGCTTGAACTCATGAATTGCAAGATCATGACCTGAGCCGAAGTTGGATGCTTAACTGACTGAGCCACCCAGGCATCCTAAGACTGATCCTTTCTTGACCCAAATGTTGGAATTAGCAGAAAAAGGACTTTAAATTAGTTATTATTACTATACTCATTAACACATGAGAAAATATGTCTGAAACAAATGAAAAAATATATAACCTTGGTGGAGAAATAGAAACTGTTAAAAGGACCCAGCAGAAGTTGAAAATAAAATATTTGAAGTAAAAATTCACTGGGTGGACTCAAAAGCAGAACAGAGATGATGGAGGCAATGATTTGATGAAGGTAAGAAAATACTGGAAGACCATCTTTAAAGTGATTAAAAAAAAAAAAGAAACAAACAAAAACTCTGTCCACCCAAAATTTATATCCAGTCAAAAGATCTTGTAAGAACGAAGGCAAAATAAAGACATTTTTCGCTAAAAAAAAGCCAAGTGAGTTCATTGCCAGTGGGTCCGCACTACAACAAATGCTAGAGAAGGTCTTTAGATTGCAATGAAATGATACCAAATGGAAAAGCAGATCTTCATGAAGGAGTGAAGAACATCAAAAAATGGTAAATGTCTGGAGCAAATAAAAAATGTGATTTTTCATTTCTTAATTTCTCTAAAATACACATGACATTTAAAGCGTATGTTCTAGCATTGTCTTGTGGGTTTCATCACACATAAAGATGGAAAAGGTATGGCATAAAAGATGGGGAGAGATGGTAGACTGACCTATCCAGTCGCAAAGTTTTTGCATTTTGCATGAAAAGATGCAACGATTGTGGAAAGTTGAGATTCTGGTGCATTATAATTGCTAGAGAAAACACAAAAATGTTAATATGGTAAGTCATGGCTCAAATACCAACAGAGAAATAGAAGAAACCTAGTTTTCTTTTTCCCCTTTCTGCCTGAAACTCATCTTTTTTACTAGTTCTTGCCGGGAAGATGGGGAATGCATTCATTTCCTCGCTCACACAGGCATCCATCTACTAGACGTTTATTGCATACCCCTTGGAAGTGATGCAGGCTGCTTCCAGGCCTGGCCCATTAGGACCCTCCCATGGACACACCGCCATGTTTTTTCCCTTTCAGACTTGATGCGGAATACACAGCGAGCTTGGGAGCCCCCTGTTGAAGACGAAAGGCACAAGATGGACTCATGCAGGGCCCCCACTCACTGCTTGGAGGAGCACCACCCCTCTTGTTAGGGATGCTATTTTAGACGAGGCTAAGTGGGAAATAAACTTCTATTGTGTTGGAGAGCTCATACATCTTGGAGTTTATTTTTACAGCATTACCTTAATTAATTCAGACAGCATGAGCTACATAAAGCATTATCTGTCACGCGGTAGGGTTAAAGAAATACAAGCGCCCTTCTGCTTGACAACAATATTTTCATCAGATTGGTTGGAGAGTCAACACCATTCTTGCTTATGTTGTATTTTTGTCATCTGTGCATGTGACTCTCATTTTCCAAGTAAACCCAACAGGAATAGCGGCCTCCCTCCTGGAGTCACTGAGGGGTAGGTAAGTTCTAAGCAGGAATGGGCAGACATCTGGCCGAGAGCAGTTCAGAAGTATCAGATGGCAGTGAGGCGGGCAGGAAAGACAAAATGAAACTCAGAGCAAACACTTTCTTTCAAGCAGCAAATGCTCTCGGGTCATTATCAGACAAAGAGGCTCAGGACATGTGTGGGGAAGCTGTTTCCCCTCAGAAGGCTGTCAGTTAAGTGTCCTCCTCATTGCTTACCTCTGAGAAATGTATGTCCAGTCACTTGCCAAGGATGGCCTTTGACCATGATGTTGGCTCAGTCTTGGAACTGGAAGGGTGGAAGACTGTACGGTGGGGTCCCCAAGACCCAAACCCGCTGATTGCATCGGTAGGGGGGCTCCCCTGGGACCCATCCAGGCCGAGGCAGGTGAATGTGGTGTTTCCATACTCACCGCTGTCTACCCAGACTCTGGCACTACCCTGGTCAGCCTCCCACAGGGCCTTCCTCTTGCCTAAGCTCCTGACACACTCCAGAGTGGGTTCCACGGTCCCTGGGCCTGGGGACTTGTCCCAGGACAAGTTAGGTTAGCGGTTGGTTACTGCCCTTGGGGCTGGGCCTGTTTCTATCCCAGCACCTAAAGTGAGCCTCCAAAAACTTGGAATTTGATTCCACAGATGCCAAATGCAGGCAGGAAGGCAGCATTCTGCTGCCAGGCCCTGTGGTAGAATCTCCTTGGAGGGGCTGTGAAGGGGCCTGGAGAAGTGGGGGTGTCCCTGGCGCAGGAAGACAGGGCGCTGGATGGGAGCGAGAGAAGGGGAAGGAGGAGCTGACTGTTGAGGATGGTGAAGGGGCTGGATCTGACTGGGTGGTGATGAGCAGCGTCGGGTTGTGGTGGCCAAGGCGAGTGGCCCCAGGTCCCAGAGGATCCTGACAGCCAGGCAGAGAAGGCAAAGGTCAGGAGGCTCCCCACGCTGGCACAGGAACAACGCTTTTGAGGCAGGCTTCGTTCCCAGTGGAGCAAACTTCCACCTGCCACAGGATACGGAGCATGGAGCCCCACTGGGCGCTCACTGGGCCTGGGGCCTGCCCCCTCCATCGGGCGAGCTGGTCCGTTCACTCTGCCTTGCCTTCCCGGGTGGCCAGTACAGGGCCGGGCCCTGCTTCAGCTCAGCACATTTCTCTCCTGCTCTGCTCAGCATATCGCTGGGCCCTCCCCCAGCCCAGGCCAGCACAAACCATTTCTCCAGGCGGAGAGGAGGATGGGGTTCGGGTTGCCTCCTCTCTGTGCTGCTTCCAACAGAGCCCTGCCTCTCTTGCTTGCAGCCCTCCAGACAGAGCGTTTCACTCCCTCCCCGTCTCTGCCACGGAGTGGGCCCGCCCATCTCACACTCAGGAGCCTCCTCTTCCAGGGGTTTAGTTCAGCCCTGATCAAGAGGACTCTGGGCTTCCTCCACGCCTCCTTGTTCTAGCTCGCTTCTGCTTGACTACCTTGCTTTTGTTACCCCAAGTCTCTCTCTCGCCCCTGCTCTCTCTCTCTCTCTCTCTCTCTCTCTCCCCTTACAAATGGCTTTGCAGCATCCCAGGGAGTGCACGGCAGCACCAATAATGTCTCCATGGTTCCTTGTTAGCTGCACTCTAAGCAGGAAAGTGACTGGGCCTGACAATATAATTTACATCGCTGTATAAAACTATCTGTGGAAGCCAAGCTAATTTGTGCCAGATTAGGCTATTTGTCTCAGCCACTGTGTAGCAGCACAATCTATCAGAGGGCTGTTTTCAAATATCGCTTTTCAAGCGTGCCCTTGAGAGGCAGAAATTGATTGGGATCTTAGAGAGCAAAATTACAGCAATAACTTAAAAGAAACAATAATTACTGAATCATACCAGTGTCAGCACTCTGCAAAACACGAAATAGCCATCAAACCCCAATCCAATATATTCTGAAGCGAATTTATTGAATGGAAAAAGCAGTTGAGTGAGGGTTTTTCTCCCCCTCCGCCCCTTCCGCTGTACATATGGTTATCTCAAAACCGCAAGTGAATGAGTCGATAATTCTTGTCATTGACTGCTCCATTTTCACGGAGTCAGAGGAGATCCATTAACTGCCTCTTGCTGCACGGCTCCGGCTCCCCTCTCTCTCCTCCATAGCCTCTATTCATTTGCTAGTCTCTGCTCTTCAAGCAAACAAACATGTATAACTAATCATCTGTTAAAATGCAGAGGGCCCCTAATAAATCTCCGCAGCTGAAATACTTTAATGGGTAATTAATTGATCCTGTTCCAGAGGAGTAATAAGATAATAAATTAGACAATATTTCACTCAGTCGTGTCAGGCTCCTAGCTAATGGTGCTGTAGGGCTAAGCTGAAGGATAATAAATTAGCCAGAAATTAACTGCTAAGAGCTTTCTGCAGAGAAATCGGCTGACAAGTGAGTCACGCGTGATTCAGGACCGATCGGGGGTTGTGGCAGTCTCCGCGAATGTGCACCTGTGCTTTGGGTGGGGGGCCCTGGGGGGTGGGGCCCGTTAGGTCCCCGGGCAGGACGATGCCTGCGGCGAGCTTGCCCCGCTGACCCGGGCACACCGGGCGGGCCCTAGCAGCTGTAAACACGCGCATGCGCGCTCTTGAAATTAGTTTTCTCTCACGGCGTCAGACTCGTCGAGTTTTTATGGGTTTCGCTCACTGTGACCAGTATGGGCTCGAAACACCTGTAGCCCCTTACCCCCCCGCCCTTGTCTGCTCTGTCTGCTGCTCCCTAAGCAAATACGGAATGAGCCTTTGTGGAAAAGAGACTCATGGTCTGTCCAGAATTTCACAAAAACTTAAGCAGAAAAGGGAGTAGGGAGAGATGGCAGATATATTTGTTATGCGGCAGGGTGGAGAAAACGCCTTAGCTTTGTTAAAGGAGTCAGGTAGGGTGATGCCCATTAATAGGCAAGACAAGAAAGAACGTGACCTGGAAAGTCAGCTGGGCCTTTTCTTGAGAAAATGGTAGGTGGTCTGCCCCCGTGGGCGTGGGGCAGAAGTGGCAGGTTGGAGGGGAGGTCAGTATATAGTAGCACTGGGGCCAGGAGGTCTTTTGAATTCTCCGCTGCTCTGCACAAGCTGCGTGACCTTGCGGGGGTTATTCAAGGACCCTGAGCTTTGGTTTGGTCACCAGTGAAACATGGATACGTGAAATACACACGAGAAACTTCTAGTTCTGTATCTCCCCTACAGGACGTGCTGTGTTAATGTCAGTCATTATACGGTGGGCAGTGGGGAAGGTTAGGGAGCATCGAAGGAGATGAGGAGACTCACAAGTGAGAGACAGGGCGCTACTCCTCCCAGAATGAGGACCAGATGCCCCTCCCCGCACCTGCACCCTGAAGGGTGTCTAACCGAAGCGTGCTCACCTTCTGCTGGACATTCCTGATTGCTGTGGCACACAGTGGGGGAGTAATCTACGAGTCACAGCGAATACGGCAGTGTGGGTGGAAGGCATAAACAGAGCTTGATTATTTAAACGAGAAAATGTATGCTGAACGCATGGTCAGAGCTCATCATCATCATCAATACCAATGGTACCGGTATTCCTTGCCTTGCGTCTCTCTGCTTCTCATGCTTCTGGGTGGCGATGAGCCTGGGGATGTGTCTGGAAGACAAGGCCTTGTGCGTCCAGATGGACTCAGGGTAGCTGGAGCCACCTCGGGCAGCCCCACTGCCGTTCTCCTTCTAAGGAGACGCTGGGCCTCCCTGAGGACAGAGTGTCTGGAGGACCACCTGGGGCACAGGTTCAGCTAAAACCCTCGCTCTGCCTATGTAATAGCAGCAGGGCCTTCGAAGGGAAAATGGCAGGTACGTTAGCTCACGGGGCAGGGATCCATCAACTGACAGTTGTTTTAAAAATAAACATGCGCTCTTTCCTTCTTTGTTCGTTTTTTTCCTGGCTCCCCCTACTTCCCTATCAAAGCCTAGTTCTTTGTCCCTCAGACCTCAGAGCTGGAAGACGGGTTGAGATCAACCCATTTCATGCATTTGAATCATTAGAAAATTCTTTCTCTCAAAGTTCCTAGCTGGGCCCACTGGAGCAGCTCTTTAGATGATCGATAACCATTATATGACCCCTGAACCCTCTCTTTTTTTCTTATTTCCTATAACCTTATTTCCATTAACCATTTAACCGTTATGTGTGCCATTTCCCTTTGTTTTTGTCGTGAAATATAACATGCGTGAAGAAAAGCATTTCCAACATGTATGTATAGCATGATGAATAATTATGAAGTGAACACCCGTGGATGATGAAATTTTAGAGGCTTTCCCTAGTGTGCTATTCTAATCAGAGCACCCCCCTTCCCTGCCTCTGGCATAACCACTAGCCTGACTTCTGCGAAACTCATTTCACTACTTTACTCCATAGATCTACAATTTATATATTCATTTCCAAGCCGTAGGGTTTAGTTTTGCCAAATTGGAATGTTTGTATGGAGGAAAGCATACTGTATGTATTCTTTCATGACTTCTTTTTTGCTCAGCATTATGTTAGTGAGATTCACCCAGGTGAACCTTATTGTCATAGCTTGTTCATTGTTGTTGATAGACAACATTTTATACATATATATTTTTTTTAATTTTTTAAACTGTTTCCTTATTTTTGAAAGAGAGAGAGACAGAGACAGAGCATGAGCAGGGGAGGGGCAGAGAGAGAGGGAGACACAGAATCCGAAGCAGGCTCCAGGCTCTGAGTTGTCAGCACAGAGCCCGACGCGGGGCTCGAAATCACAGACCGCGAGATCATGACCTGAGCCGAAGACGGACGCTGAACCGACTGAGCCACCCAGGTGCCCCTATACATATATGTTAATATAAAATAATTTATTGATGACTTCACTACGTGAATATACTGTAATTTACAAAATGGCTTTTTGAGTTGTTTCCAGTTTGGACCCATGGCAAAGAGTGCTGTGATGAGCCCTTATCTCCGTACGCACGGTAATGCATCTCACAAAGGTATATACCAAGGATAGAATGCTAGATCATAGGGCATGTATAGCTTCAGCTTTACCAAACCGGTGTCCAGAATGGTTGTTTAAGTCACAACACCATCAATAGAGTGTGCTTGTTCCTGTGGTACACCTGAAGATGGGCTGCATGGACTCTCCTTCCAGGGAGACGTGCTGCCCAGCTCCACGGCAGACCCGCCTTTGCGCTGGGACACGCCCTTCCCAGGACAGCTTGGGACAGCCGTGGGTGGGAGGATGACTGTGGGTGGGACCACTCTGCTGAGCACCGCTCACTCCAGAGCGCCCCATCGGGTCTCTGTCAGGCCCGTGACTTAGCAGCTTTTCTTTTTCTGCTTCTTCCCCTGTCCCTTTATTAGAGGCTGACCCCTCATGAACTTCTCCGATACCAGGCTCCGTCTCAGAGCCTGCTTCCTGAGAACCCAGGCTGCAACTTCCTGCCATCCTCGCCAGGGTATCAGCCGAGTTAATATTTTGCCAACCTGGTTGGTATTTAAGGCCATCTCGTCGTGTGTTTTTCTTTTTAGTTAAAATGTCAAAAATCAGATTTATTGAGGTATAAGTTACATGCAAGAGAATTCACCCTTTTGAAGTATACAGTTGGATGACTTTTGACAACTGTATACTGTCATGTGGTCACCACCGCCTCAAGACATAGAGCATGTTCCCCCCAAGAGTTCTCTGTTGCCCCTTTGCAGTCAGTTCCCTCTCCCATCACTGATCTCTTCCCGATATTTGATCAATGGAACCATCTAGAAAATACTCTCTTGTGCCTGGTTTCTTTTCCTTAGCAGAACGCTTTTGCGTTTCATCTGTGTTGTTGGATCTATCAGCGGTCTGTTCCTTTTTACTGCCGAGTAGTATTCCGTTGTATGAACAGATCTCAGTCTCTCCATTCTTCCATTGATGGGTATTTGGAATGTTTCCAGTTTTTGGCAATCATTAACAAAGCTTCCAAGGCATATGATAAATTATGTAGGAGTGGCATTGCTGGGTCATACAGTAGGTATAATTTTGACTTTGTAAGTCAAACCATCAACCAGCTTTATACACAAAAAACCACAGGAGCCACAGGAACAATTCAGGATGGATTAAAGAAACCACCAAACAGTTTTCTAAAGTGGTTTTACTATTTTAAATTGTTCGTGCCTGCAGCCTGTGAGAGTTCTGGTTACTTCGTGTCCTTGCCAACACTTGGTAGGGTATGTCTTTTTAATATTAACTGTTCTAGTGTCTATTGTGATACCTTGTATTTTAACTTATATTTCCCTGGTGGCTAATGATGTTGAGCATATTTTCACATGCTTATTGGTCATTTGTTGGCAGATTTCTTCATTTCTCATTGATCTGCAATGACATCTCTCTCCTATTCTTAAATGTCCGTACATGGAAGTCTGTCCCCACGTTGGTATTATACAACCTTCCTTACTATAGATTTATGATGTCTTACTCTCTGGTGGTAAATGTCTTCCTATCTTTTCTTCCTCTTCTAGAGTGTTTTGCTTAACCTTGTCTTTTAGCATTTCTCTATAAATTTTAGAGTCAGCTTGTTAATAAAAAAAATCTTTGTTGAAAGTTTGATTTAAATGTTACCAAATCGGGGCACCTGAGTGGCTCAGTCGGTTAAGTAACTGACTCTTGATTTTGACTCAGGTCATGATCTCATGGTTTGTGAGTTCAAGCCCCGCATCAGCCTCTGTGTGGTAGCATGGAGCCTGCTTGGGATTCTCTCTCCCTCTCTCTCTGCCCCTCCCCTGCTCTCTCTCTCTCTCAAAATAAATAAATAAACATCAAATAAATAAATATTACCAAATCTACAAATAATTTGGGGAGTATTTAAACCTTTATAATATTGACTCTTAGAGTTAATGAATGCAGTATAACTCTCTGTTTAGATCTTCTTTGAAGTCTATCAACAAGGTTTTCTAATTCTCCCCATAAGGCTTAGATACTTGGCTGAAAACGGTATCTTTTAAAATATTTCATTTCCAGGGCTCCTGGGCGACTCAGTCGGTTGAATGTCTGACTCTTGATTTCCAAGTGGGTTGTGATCCCGGGGCCATGGGATCAAGCCCCAGGTCGGGTTTGTGCTGAGTATGGAGTCTGCTTAAGATCTTCTTTCTCTCTCCCTCTGCCCCTCTCCCCAACTTGTGCTTGTGTGCTGGTGCGCGCTCTCTCTCTCTCTCAAAATAAAACAAAATGTTTCATTTCCTCTTGCTGGTATATAGGGATACTTTGAAAAAATTTTGTTACAATTTAAAAATTACAGACAAGTTGTGTGCTCCCTTCGGTAGCACATATACTAAAACTGGAACCATACAGGGAAGATTAGCGTGGCCCCTGTGCAAGGATTGACACGCAAATTCATGGAGCGTTCCAAAAAGAAAAAAAAAAAAAAATTACAGACAAGTTGTAAGGATGGTACAAGGAACTCCCATATATCTGTATGTCAGGTTCATCAATTGTTTACATTTTGTTCCATTTGCTTTAACACACAAAAATATACACATATTTGTAAATATGAATGTATGTATGTGTATAAATGTGTATAGAGTCCAAAGTTATTATATTGCAATATAATCCAGTGATGATGTATTCATATTCCTGTGGTAGACCTGAAGGTATGCTGCACAAATTCCCCTTCAAGTTTTTGAAATATACTGACCCTTGATTTTTGGTTTATCTTTGTGAATGTTCCATGTGGCCTTGGAAAAGTGTATATGTTCTGTCATGGGAGGAGTGTTCTATAAATGATAATGAGGGGAAGGTGGTTGATAGTGTTGTTTAGATCTCCTATATTTTTATTATTTTGTTTAGTTGCTCTGTGGTTACTTAGACAATGGTGTTAGCCTTCAATTTTCATGGATATATCTATTACTTCCTTTATGTTGTCAGTTTTTGCTTCATGTATCTTGAAATTCTGTTATTAAGTTCATAGGGATTTATGATTGTCATGTCTTCCTGATTAATTGATCTTTTAATCATTATGAAATGTCACTTTTTATTTCTGGTAATATTTCTCGTGAAATCCATTCTGCCTGTTATTAATATAGACTCTCTAGCTTTCTTATGATTAGTGTCTACATGGTATATCTTTTTCTGTCATCCTACTTTCAACCTATCTGTGTCTTTTGATTTAAAGCACATCTCTTATGCACAGGAGATCGTTTAAACTTACTTTTAAAATCTAGCCTGTCAATCTCTGCCTTTTAATTTTTTTTAATTTTATTTTACAGGGAGTGTGAGAGGGTGAGGGGGCAGAAGGAGAGAGAGAGAATCTCAAGCAGGCTCTATGCTCAGCATGGAGCTCCACAGGGGGCTCGATCCCACAACTTTGGGATTATGACCCTAGCCGAAGTCAAGAGTTGGACATTCAACCAACTGAGCCACCCAGACATGCCAATCTCTGCCTTTTAATTGGAGTGTTTAGGCAATTAAGATTTAATGTAATTATTGGCATGGTTTAATTTAGCTCCACCATTTGCCATTTGTTTTCTATTTATCCTGCTTTTGCATGGTTTCTCCTTTCCTGCCTCCTTTTGGGAAAGTCAAAGTCAAGTCTCCCTTCCTTTCTTTGTTCCTAAGTTCTTCCTTCCTTTTTTCCATCCTTTGCGTTGGCCTTCCTCTCTCCCTTCTTTCCTCCTCCTTCTCCCTTCCTTTTTCCTTGCCTCCCTTTCTCGCCTTTCTTCATTTTGTATTCTTAAAGATTTCTGTAGGGATTAAAATATGCATCCTCAACTTAACAGAGTATTTTTAGAATTAATATTTTATCTCTTCACCTAAAATTTGAGTCTTACAAGAGTATAGTCTGTTAATTCTCTCCAGAGTTCTTTGTGTTGTTGATGCTTTATATATTACATCTACATATGTTAAGAATCCCACAATACAGTGTCATAATTTTTTAAAAACAGTTATGTACTTTTAAAAGGATGTTAGAAAAAAGAAACAAAAAATATTCTGTTATGTTCACCCACTATTAGCCATTTTTGGTGCTTTTATTCTTCCCAGTAAGTTCTAGTTTCCATCTGGCATCATTTCCCTCCAACCTGAAGAAACTTGTTTTGCATTTCTTATAGTTCAGGTTCATGGCCAGTTAATTCTTTCAGTTTTCTTTGTCCTAAAAATTTCAACATCACTTTGTAAAAGTATTTTCATTTGATATAGAATTCTGGGATGATAGATTTTTTTTTTCTTTTTGACCATTTAAAGATGTCTTTACGTGGTCTTCTGGCTTTCATTGTTTTTTTTTTTTTTTTTTTTTTAATGAGAAATTCAGCCATAAATCCTACTGTTTGTTCTCTGTATGCAATATATATCATTTCCCTTTGCTTTCAAGATTATCAATTTATCATTACTTTTCAACGTTTTTACTATAATTCACCTACATGTGGTTTTCATAAGATTTATCCTCTACAGGATTTGCTGACCTCCTTAGATGTATAGATTATGTTTTTCACATAAATTTGGAAAGTTTTCCCCATATTTCTTTAAATATTTATTCTTCTCTAGTTTTTCTCTCCTCTCCTTCTGGGACTCTCATTGCATTGCGTGAATGTTAGGTTCCTTAATATTTTCCTGCTGGTCATTGAGATTTTGTTCCTTTCTCAAAAACATTTTGTCCTTTCTTTCTTCAGATTTGATACTTTCTAATGATTTATCAGTAAAATCACTGACCTTATCTTCCATTATCTCCAATATGCTGTTAATATACAGTGCCTTCTCATTTTAGATACTGTAATTATGAAGTAAATTTTCATTTAGTCCTTTTCTGTAATTTCCATTTTTCTGCTGAGATCCCTATCTGTTTGTTCATTATGAAATTAGCTTCTTAAAGTCTTTGAACATATTTATAATAGTTTCTTTTTAAAATTTTTTTTTTATTTGAGAGAGAGACAGTACCAGCAGGGGAAAGGGGCAGAGGGAGAGAAAGAATTAAGCACGCTCCATGCTCAGTACAGATCCCTATGCAAGGCTTGATCCCATGACCCGTAGACCATGACCTGAGTCAAAATCAAGAGTCAGATGCTCAATTGACTGAGCCACTTAGGTGCCTCTATAATAGTTTCTTTAAATTCTTTTCTGTTAATGCTAACATCTGGGATCTAGAGTTTGGTTTTTATAGACAACATTTTTTTTCTTGACTCTAGGTCACATTTTTCTGTTTATTTCCCACCCCCAAATGTCTAGTAATTAAAACAATTTTTCTATTAAGTTTATTTAGTTTGAGCACATGAGTGGGGAGGGGCAGAGAGAGAGGGAGGGATAAAGAATCCCAAGCAGTCTCCATGGGATCAGCACAGAGCCTGACGCAGGGCTGGAACTTATGAGCCAGACACTTAACTGACTGAGTCTGCCCCTGTCTGGTAATTTTTATTGTACCTAGACATTGTCAATGATAAATTATAGAGACTATATTCCTTATATTTCTTTGAAGAATGTTTATTTTTGTTCTAGCAAGTCATTAACTTGGCTGCGCTGAAACTCCGAACTATTTTCTTCTGCAGTAGGCAATAGTTGAAATCCTTGCTCTGGTTCAGTTCTTTCAGCCACGCTGCTGTTGGTTCCCATTGGTCTCCTGAGAACCTCTCCTGTATAAAGTTCAGGGGTTGGACAATGATTTAGGTGGAATTATGTGTAGATTTGGAGGTTCTTCTCATGTCTCACTCTTTTACAGAAATTTCATTTTACTATTCAGCTGCTATGGAAGCCCATTTCCTGACTCTTTAAGCCAGTAAGTGAGTAAGCCAGTCAAGCTTTCTGTTTGACATTTAGATGTCTCATGTTATGTAGACCATAGAGTATACTTGGGCAAAAATAGACCAAGGGCAATTTCCTTATTTCAAAGTTTGACTTCTCACCAGTTTCTGGCTGCTTTTGGTTGCCCTCTGTACCCATAAATAGTAGGTTTTTAAGTATTTTGTATGTGTTATCTGTGAGAATGTTAGTCCAGTGGAAACTACTGTCTTATCTCAGAATGGTTTGTACCATGGATTTTTGTACATGGACGATTATATATGTGTGTGTGTGTGTGTGTGTGTGTGTGTGTGTGTATATATATATACAAACCCTGAAATTTTCTTACTAATTCAAAGAATTAATTTGTGGATGCTTCTAGATTTTTAATGTACACAATCGTATTATCTGTGTTTAATGACAGTATTTAAAAAAATTTTTTTTAATGTTTATTTTATTTTTGAGAGAGAGAGAGAGAGACAGAATGTGAGCCAGGGAGGGGCAGAGACAGAGGGAGACACAGAATCTGAAGCAGGCTCCAGGCTCTGAGCTGTCAGCACAGAGCTGAACACAGGGCTCAAACTCACAAATCTTGAGATCATGACCTGAGCCAAAGTCGGATGCTAAACTGACTGAGTCACCCAGGCACCCCATGACAGTATTGTTTTTGTCTCACTGCATGGGCTGGCACATCTAATAAAGTGTTGAAAAGAAATGGTGATAGAAAATTCTTTCATTTGGCCCACATCTCAAAGGGGAAACTTTCCTAGTTTAACACTTTGGTAGTATATTATTGATAATTTTTTAAATAGATAAACTTTGTCATACCAGACAAATGATTTCTATTCCTAAGCCTCAAAGCATTTAAAAAATTTAGGAATGGACATTGAATTTTATCAAGTACTTTTATTATCCATCTACTGAGATGTTTAGATTATATTTTCTTTAACATGTTACTGTATTGGGTTACACTAATTGATATTCTAACATTTAATCAACTTTGCATTTTTTGAATAAATCCAATTTGGTAAGATACATTATCCATTTTTATATGTTGCTGAATTCATCTTACTAGTCTTTTGTGTAGGATTTTTTTTATGAATGAAATAGAAATATAATTTTCTCTGTACTATCCTGGTTGAGTTTGATAAAAAAAGTTATGCTAGCTTCATATAATGAGTTAGGAAAAGGTTGTGTATAATTGGAATTATTTTTTCCTTGACTAATTGGTAGCACCTGCCAGTGAGCCATCTGGGCTTGTAGGTTGCTTTGTAGGAAGACTTTTGACTTGTTAAATCATTTACTGGTCAGAACATAAAGGTTTTCTATTTTTCTTGTGTCAGTTTTAGTAAGATATATTTGTACTAGTAATTAAGCTGCTGCCTTTGATTTCTAAGTACACCCTTGTAGTTTCTGCTCTGTAATGCCAGTGTTCTGACTCTGCTAACAACCTTCTTCTTTGTCACCTGTGTTCTTGTTAGGTTCTGCAGTAGAAAATTCTAGAAGGAAATTGGAAGGTAATTCTGCTTTCCAACTTACTTCTGGACCTATCAGCAATGCTCAGCAAGAACCTTTCACTCTGAAGGCAGCGATTAGTTCTGTCCTCCAGGTCCTTTCAGTGCCTTTCAGCCTTAGAGTGACTCCTCAGAGATACCACCAGTAGCTGTGAGGGCAGAAGCAGCAAACCTCTTCTGAGGTCTGAGTCTCAGCTCTCTGGGTTCTTGTTATGAACTCCTGAGGGACCAGCTGCATTCAGTTATGTCTACTCCTCAGTGGTATAAGCCCTTGAGGGTCCAGCTTCTTGAGGGTCCTCCCTCAAGCTTCTGATCTGATAACCTCAGCCTCTTCCTCTTGTCCCCCAAACCCTAGCTTGGTAGCTGCTTCCTCTAGTTATTAGCAACGTAATAGCTCAATGTTTTCTTTTTGCTTTTTCAGGCCACCAGTACTTGTGTAATTAATTAAATTATTTTCCTGTTGATATACTTACTGTGGTCTGTTTTTCTGATTGGACACTGGCGGATAAAATGCTGGTAACGGAAGTGTTTAGAAGAAAAAGACCCTCAAAAATGTCTGGGCCTGGTTTGGTTTTTTTGCTGGCTTTGAACACAATGTGGAACTCCTTGCCAATGGCAAATCCATACCGTGCAATGATAATATGATAAAATTGTCGGCTAC
The DNA here is from genome assembly GCF_018350155.1 of Leopardus geoffroyi. Lineage (NCBI taxonomy): Eukaryota > Metazoa > Chordata > Mammalia > Carnivora > Felidae > Leopardus > Leopardus geoffroyi. The sequence continues at coordinate 44,869,785 of NC_059327.1, forward strand.
GATTGATTGTGATAAAGTGCTTATTGTCCTAAGTGTCTTGGGAACCAAGTAGCTACTGGATTTGACTTACATGGCAATAATAATGATTATAAGAACTGTAACCTGGAATAGATGCTTCTAACTGCACTGCAGAAGTCACACATAGATAATGATAAGTTTAAATTTGCAACTCAGGTGTTCATACAACCAGTGTGCTTTTATAGAGAGCCCAAAAGAATCTCTTCCCATGTACAAGGCAAATCATGATGAATATTACACTTGAAATTTAGCTGTGTTGTACAGTCATAATGTAAGCTGAAGTCATAAACACACCAAGTTTCTGCTTGGGTTGACTTGTTTGAAACTGAGATTTGAACTCCCCAGTCTCCTTGCCTGTAAGAGGAAGCAACCTGCTCTTCTGGAGCTGACAAAATCAGCTCTTTCTTTGTTAAAGACCCAGTACTAATCTCACCTAGAACGGGTGCCTTGTAAAGGTGCCTATTCTCCTCAAGCCTCCCAGCCCCCATTTCTGTTTATCCTCCGATACAAATGCAAAATGTTGCTAATTTATAGCAGCATGAATGTGCATGGAACATGTATGGGAATGAATTCTAAGGGTGTCAAAACGAGGAGGACAGAATATAAAACTGGATCAAACCAAATTCATTATATTGGTGCATGTAGCAGAGAGGATAGATCTAATGTTAGAAGTATCTCTGAAAATTAATTTACCTGATTGGTTGGCTGAAATTTTGACTCAAAAATGGTCTATGTTGAGTGATGTTGAAGCATAATGTAGATTGACTCCAAATGTTTGATGAAATAGGAATATGGGAATGAATTTCTCATATGCAAACTGCATGCCCTTCCTCCACACTCTTACTATAGCCTCCCAAAGACCCTAGACAATTCTCTTTATTTCTTCCTTTTGTTAAGAGGAGAAATTGGTTACCATATTAATGATGAGAACACTAGCATCTTTGAAAAGCATTATGGCGTCCTCACTACACATGAGGAGATGTAGTTAGTAGATATGCTCCCTGATTTCCATTGGGATGCTGGAAAATTTGTGGCCAAGGACTAACTCTTAACTGCTAGGGACAAGGTAGACATGATCACTATAATGGGAAGGAGGGATAAAGAGGTAAACCAAATAACCTGCTGGGCTCTTTGACCATGACTAATTGATTATTGTGTCCCTAGGAGTGAAATAGATGGGCAGGCTACTAAAATATTACTTCCTCTATATAAAAGAAACACTCTAGATCTGACATCCAGGAACTCAATTTGACTGGGCACGATAGAGCCTTAGCTTCTTACTGTTCAGGTCTAAGCCAGATCACAGAACCTGAGCCACTTGAATGAAGGGGAGGCTGGTCTCCCTTGAGAATGAACATGCAGCCCTGCTACAACCATATTCTGTAAATATTCCTCCAAGCCTTCTCCAAAGGGGCCTTTGGCCATTTACTAGACTTCACGTGCAATAGATAAAAGGAAATTCTCAGACCTTTCAGGGATTTACTGCACAGTGAATTAACTCTGAATTGGCACTGGTCACCAGGTTGCCAAATGCCACTGTGATCCACCAAAGTGGGAACTTTTTGTGATCAGATAGATGATAAATGAAGTTTTGGCATAAATCCATCTCACATGGGTGAATCTCTCAGTGAACGTATGGACCCTCGCCATAGTTTTCCTACCTGTTCCTGAATATATAAAAAGATTAGATATATTCGGCAACTTAGCGGAAACACACATTGGCTCCCCAGCCTTTGGAATGAGGGTTATTATTTGCTGATGGCTCTTTAGGGGGTTAGTCTTGTCTCCCACGTAAACTGTAAGGTCCTGAATACAGTAAATCTCACTTAGCTGACTCTGTATCCCGCCATGCCACCCCATTCCCTGCCAGTGCTTGAGAGAGTAGTATTAGCTACTCAATACGAATTTATTGATAGCAGTTTAGTGAAATCATGTCAGTATCTTGAGGTATTCGTGAGGAGTAAACTAACTTCCCTAGCTTTAGGAAAGAAGTGTAAGAGTCTTTGCCCTGGCATTTTCTCTTCCAGGGTCTGAATCAGGTTCAAAAGTACTTTTATAGATACCTACTCTAATATAAACGATTTATTTATATTTATGGTGTAAAAACCCATTCAATATTTATGACATCACTCTGAAGTGGATTTTATAATCCCTCTTTTATAGTGGAGATAACTGGTTTTCAGGAAGGTTAAGTAGATGGTTCCGAGTCACTCAGTAAGTGGCTGGACAGAGGTCTAAACCCAGGTTTTCTGATCAAAATATTAGGGGTTTTCCATTGTACCCTAATAAGTTTCTTAGCAGGAAATTTTGTCTGATTTTCCTTATGCTATAGATTATCACCTTTATTAAGAAAAGTAAATACTTCTGATCTCCTCAGCAATTACGATTTCAGCTACTTCCTTGACCTCAGGGTTGGGAAGGAGGAAAAAGAAACTATTTCTGCTTTCACCCCTGGGTCATGTATTGAGCTGAGACCTCTCTCTTTATACTATAGAGCCCACAAAGATAAGTAAGGAGCTTATAAACACGACTTTACAAAAGGATTGAGTATAATAAATAAAAGGGAGTTAAACCTAGAAATTGATATGAAATCTGAATCTACCTTGTAAGAAGTGGTTTGTCCTTCATTGCTTCAGGCAGTGCTATCAGAGAATTTCTCTTCCATGCTTTTTGGCCTTTCTTCATGGGACGTTTGCAGCTAGCCCTCATCACCTAGGGAGCTCATCTACATACCTAGCACCCCTGTCTCCACCCCTGCTATAGGCCATTTCTAAGACGTGACACCAAGACACAAGTAAGGACCTTCTGATCCAGGAGGACTAATGGAAGGAAGGCCTGTGTCCCAATAACTTCTTCCTGACTGAAGTTTTCCCGGTTCCTTGGTAATCTGTCTCAACCATGGGGGTATGGTCTTGAAGGCCCAACTGGGAGAAGCTACTCAAAGTGACACAGGGACACCCACAACTCATGTGAAATCTACATGCACTCTGCAAAGGATGCAGAATTTTTTGTACTTTCACCCTTCTTTGTCACAATATTTTATAAAGGAAACTCTGTCATTTCTCAAGATCAAGGACACTGAAATGGCATAATTTGGACCAGATTCTCCTAGAGCATAAATTCTTTCTTAAGAGTAAGTTAAGACAGATTGGGAGCTGTATTGACTTTTTAGGCCCATTAGTGACCAATTTCTGGCTTCAAAGCTTTGATATAATGGATTCAGGATCAGGATACTCTTTGACCTTATAGACCATCAGTGGAACTCAATGATGACCTACCTTCAATACTCCTGGCAGGCCCAAGAAACAGGCAAGGGAATGAGACAAAGAAAAATATGGAAAGAAAAATGGGCAGGAAGAAAGAGAAAGCAGGGAAAAGGAGAGAAATAATAGTAATAAATAAATTGACTGGCACTTAGTATAGCACAGGGATGTATTCTTATTCTGGTTATTACTCTGGCAAGATCAGTTAACACAGAATTACAAGGAATGTGAAAAGCACTGCAATAGGCAAAACCAGAGCTTGAAGGGTGGGGAACAGGGCAGTGGATAAGGAAGATTTTCTGGAGGTACCATAGCAGGGCTGTCTCAAAGAAAGACTAGAGTTACCTTAAAAGGGCAGATAAGCCTCCAGGCTGGTGATGAGCCTGAGTAAAGGTGCACAAGCATGAGGGTTTGAGGTCCTCATTTAATGTGGGATCCATGTGTGTGGGAGGCCTCCCATCTCCATGTGCCTTAATGGTGACTTCCAGCACTTTGGCAGGGACCACTGGTGGCCCAATCAAACTTCTATTCTCCTCTTCCTCCCTAATTATAGGTCTTCACTTTTAACAGGACATGTTGCTGCCTTTCCTGCAGTGATGTGTGGCCATGTAACAGAGTGTTAGCCAGTGAGATATAAGTGGCACTTTTGGGAGGGCATCTTGAAGGGTAATGACTCAGCCTGGAGGAGCCCCTATTTGTCCTTCTGCCTTTCCTCCTTCAGACCTGTAACACAGACATGATGACTAGAACTCCATAGTCATCTCAAACCCTGAGGTGGCCTTGAGGATGGAAGTCATTAGCTGGGATAGTGAAGCAGAGAGACTGAAACTTCTGTTTTGCTGAACATGGTATGCTAGCTGAGCCAGAGCTGAATTTCTTGGGATGACAGGGTTTTAAAAGGCTGTATGAGACAAAGAAATAGAAAGCTCCTAGGAAGCAGTTTGGGACAGTCCATTGTTACTCCAGAATGCCCCTAGAAGGACTCATAAAGTGGCTTACTGAGTAATGTAGTCAAGGAAACCAGATCTGTCCTTGGAAATAAACAGCAGGTAGGAGAAATTGTGCAATGCTGAAAAAAACAAAACAAAACAAAACAAAACGAAACAACCAAAACCAAAACAAAACAGTTAAGAAAATTAAGCATAAAAACAAGTTTCTGTCAAACACAGAGCTGGGATTTGAACCCAGGTCTGACTCCAAAACCCATGCTTTCCATAGAAAATACAGGAGGAGGCCCATGTTGATTCAAAGGATGGATGAAAGGTGGGATATCACAGTTACGTCAGTGTCTTGGACCTTCCTAGATGATATCAGAGGGGCCCGGCAGAGTTCTAGAAACAGATTAATCTCTGGCAATTGCTAGATAATTTGATAGAATAATTATTTTCCATGTCTTTTTTGATTGTTTGTTTTAGTGGTAGGATTTCATACTGTGCGTGTTCAAATAACTCTTCCCCCAACCTCCCAACCAAGTTCCTTGGCCTTGATAGATTTCTCCCCATAAGTAACCTGGTGAAATCATAGAAGTCCTAAGAGTTTGCCTCAAAGCTTCCAAAAACAGTGAGGGAGTGTCTTGTCAGATATTCTGTTAGGAACTGATATGTGTGCATGGCTGTATGTGTGTGCATGCACACCTGTGTATATGTGTATGTATGCATGTGTGTGTATAGTGTGTGATATCTATGTGAGAGAGAAAGAAACCAAGAAATTTAAAAGTCTGCTATGAAAGTGGGAAACTCTGGTCCTTAAAGCATCTATTTCTGTTGTTTACTTCTTGAGAGGCAAGATTTGCTAGCTTCTACCTCAGCTTACTAATCAGTTCGGCCAGACCTGTGACTTCTTTGCTTTGCAGAACAGCCTTGCCAGCTCTCTGTCCTTGTTATTTTTTTTGGTCCAAGAAAAGACCATAGAATCAGGCCTAGCAGGCTATCCAAGAGCTACTGGCAACTCACTTCTAATTCATTCTTTCTTTATCTCTTCTTTTATTCTTCCCTTATTTCTGCATCCATTCTTAGGATATTTGTGTTCAAATGTTGTCTTCTCAGGGAAACTTTCTTTGTCCACCCTGAGGTATCTATCTTAACCTCCTGACAATGCTAATGCCCTTCCCTCTATATTCTTCTCCATAGCATGCATCAATATTTGACATAAAATATATTTGACCTATTTACTTTATTGTCAAGACTCCCTTACCTAGAATGTCCCTAGCACTTAGGACAATGCCTGCCACAAAAACACTCAATAAATATTTGCTGAATGAATACATGGATAATAAAGGAACATCCCATAGTTCTCAGCTACCTATTGGCAAAGGTATTGGTTAATTGCTATTTTATCAGGACCCTTTTTATGAGGCTCAGAAGAGAAAAGAATCTTATAACTTCTAAAATAACATCCATAAGCACATTGGGAAATGAAATATACCCCGGAATGAGTGTCAAGAGACTTAGGTTTGCATTACTACCATGTAAAGAACTAGTTGTGGATCTTGAACACCTAATTTAACTCATTACACCCTTGCCATTCATAGATTTGTTGCTTGTGAACAATCTTGAAAATCAATGGCTGTGATAATTTGTAATTTTTGTTGAGGCATGAACTTGAGTTGCTCCAAGTCTTAGACGGACAATTCTTAATGAGAACTGTTTGGTCAAAAAGTAACAGAAATAAATTTTAACAGGTTAAAAATAGCTAAGTGGCTAAGTAGGAAAGGGAAGTGTGGCAGGATACAACTGGACCTCAGGAAGACTTGAGAAGTGAAGACATAAAGGTGTTCCAGATTCTCAAACAGAACCTGTTCCATGAAAATTAAAAATTAGGAAAGGATCCCATGCTATCCTTTCTTCAGTGGATGTTGACTGAGTGCATTTTCTGACTCCGGTGCTGGCTAGAGGTAGTGAGATGTAAAAGGAAATATCAGACTCTCTTTGCTCTTCGGGAATTCACTGGCTAGTTGAGAGACAAGATTGTCACCCACACTGAACACCAAGGGTGTGTGGCGGACAGAGTTCACTAGTCCCAGAAGCATTTCATGTTACTGAGAGATCCCTGTGTCTGGGGTAAATTCTGGAAGGCTTCATGTCTTATTATTATTATTATTTTTCTTCTAGGAACTGTAGAATTTGCATTGTAGATAGAAGAAAAGATGAAGAGGAGCATGAGGAAAGTCTTGGAGATATGAATTAATCTGGTAGTGGAATGAAGAGTTGAAGAATGGCAATGGGGAATTCCCTCTAGAGGAAGGAAACCATACTGGGCAGGAGTCAAAGAAGCTGTACTCAGTTGGGGAAAGGCATAAAATGCTGACAAGTTTAAACTTAATGGAGCAATATGGAGCCACTATAGATCTTTCATAATTAAAAATTTTTTAAATGTTTACTTATCTTTGAGAGAGAGACAGACAGAACAACAGAGTGTGAGCCAGGGAGGGGCAGAGAGAGAGGGACACACAGAATCCGAAGCAGGCTCCAGGCTCTGAGCAGTCAGCACAGAGCCCGACGCGGGGCTCGGACCCACCAACCGTGAGATCATGACCTGAGCTGGAGTCGGACGCTCAACTGACCGAGCCACCCAGTCACCCTAATATATAACTTTAAATTACATTATGCTGTATGTTATGTTTTTATTATATATAATGTCATATATAATGTGTTTATATTACATTTGAAAGTATATTTATATTTAACTTCTATACATATTACCATTTGCATTGCTCATAATTCCTTCTTGCATTGCATTCTTTTCTGGCATTATTTTAGTTTTTTTTTTTTTCTTTTTTGAGAGAGAGTGAGGGAGGGGGAGGGGTAAAGGGACAGGGAGAAAGAGAAGCTTAAGGGGCTCCCCACCCAGCACAGAGCCTGATATGGGGCTCAATCCTATGATGGTGAGATCATGACCCGAGTTGGAATCAACAGTAGGATGTTTAACAGACTGAACCACCTAGGCACCCCAGGATTATTTTATTTCTTTTCTTTTTTTTAAGGTTTATTTATTTTGAGAGGGGGAGAAAATGAGTGGAAGAGGAGCAGAGAGATAGGGAGAGAGACAGAATCCTAAGCATGCTCTGTACTGTCAGTGCAGAGCCTGACGCAGGGCTTGAACCCATGAATCCGTGAGATCATGACCTGAGCTGAAATCAGGAGTCGGTTGGTCAACTGACTGGGCCACTCAACTGCCCCATATTTCTTAAATTAAGTCTATTAGTGAGGATATCTTGGCAATAAACTATTTAATTTTTTTAATCTGAAAGGAACTTGAAATACAAGTTTTTTTGGATACACTGTTCAAGATTGACAGTTATTTTTTCCCAGCACATTGAAGATATTTTTCCATTATTTTCTGACTTCCATTGTCACAAGTGAGAAGTCTGTTGTTAGTCTAATTATTAATTTCCTTTTTTTTTTTCATATTTTTATTTTTGGTAATCAGTCTTTTGGATGTTTTAAAAGACGTTTTAATTGTCTTTGCTGTTCTGCAGTTTCACTACCAAGTGCATAGGTATGCATTTCATTTTATTTACACTGTTTGTATAGTTGTGTGTCCTTTATGTATAGATCTACGTCTCACAAATTCTGGAAAATTCTTAGTCATTATCTCTTAAACATTGCCTCTCTTTCAATTTGTTTCTATAACTTCAATTACACATGTTCTATGCTTTCTAATGCCATCCTTTGTTTCTTGACCTCTCTTTCATTCATATTTTCCATCTCCTAACACTATGCTAGATTCTACATAAATAATCAGCTCTCTTCAATGTCGCCAATTTATTCTTCAGGAGTGTTTAGTCTGATGTTAAACCTTTGCTTTGAGTTTTTAATTTCAATTATTATATTTTGAATTTCAGCTAACATTATTTTCTTAAGTTTTGAAATTTTCTTGCACTTTGTTCATTTTCCCAATTTTATCTATGTTCTTTAAACACTACATAATTAGTTATATTATATTCACTTTCTGATAACCCAATATCCAGAATTTGAGGGGGCACACGTTTGTTGTTTTTTATTTGCTGATGCCGACGTATGGTAGCTTGTTTCTCCTTGCGTTTGATAATTTTTTACTTGAGCTCTTATTTGCTTGAACATCATCTATGGGGTCTGTGTTGAGGACCTTTTTTCCAGAAGGGGTTATATTTGCTTTTGTTTGGAATTGGGGCACTACCAAATTTGGACAACTTTAATTTTGACTTGTATCAGCAAGAGGTTTCTTTTACATGTGCATGGTATGAATCCAAACTCCTGACCCCAGTGAAAACAGAGATCTAGGTTATGAAGTCTTAGGGGATATTATTTTATATATGTAGAAAAAATACATAAAGCCACCACGGAGGCAGTTTTCCTTTGTTAGGAGGCTGTATCTTTTCTTCACTTTGTACTTTCATGGCGGATATAGCTCTATGTGGAGGTCTTGGGTTTTGCTCCTCACCCTTGAATAATGTCAAGGTGTAGCCTCCCAATTCCTATTCACAACAAAGCCACATTAATTAATTAGCTATTTTATTAAGGGTCAGAAGATATTTTTCTTTTCTTTTCTTTTTATTTTTTTATTTAAGTTAGTTGACACTCAATGTTACGTTAGTTTCAGGTGTACAACGTAGTGATTCAGCATCTCTATACCTCATTCTGTGCTCACAAGTATAGTTGCCATCTGTCACCACATAAAGCTATTATGATGCCACTGACTATGTTCCTCATGTTGTACCGTTATTCCTGTGACTTAGTCATTCCATAAGTGGAAGCCTGTATCTCCCACTCTCCTTCACCCATTTTGCCTATCCCTCCACCCCCACACACCTGGCAGCCATTGTCTTGTACTGTTTTTATAGGTCAAGTTTTGCTTTTTGTTCGTTTATTTATTCATTTGTTTTGTTTTTTAGATTCCATATCTAAGTGAAATCGTATGGTATTTATCTTTCTCTGTCTGACTTAGTTTATTTAGCATAACACACCCCCAGGCCCAACCATGTTGTCACAAATGGCAAGATCTCCTGCTTTTTTTGTGGCTGAGTAATACAGAAGATATGTTTAGGCTGCTTAGTTTTTCGTATTGTCAGAAGCAAAAGTGCCACTGTAGACACTTATGAACGGAAATAAAGTAAGAAGAAAATGTCCTGGATTAGGAGTCAGAGACATTTTGGGTTAGTCCCAGAGACCAAGATTCTAGGGAGCAACTGAGGGGGTGGAGAAAATGTGGCAGCTCTGGGACAAGAGCTGATGAAGAGAAGCTGGTTGACAGGTTACTGCTGTGGGCAGTTGGCTCTCAATAGGACTTTCTGTGGATCCACATAGAATGCACCTCAGAACTGTCTTCCCAAGGGACGGGAAGGTGTAATATTTATATACCAATTCACATCCCATTGGTGAGGTTGAACTTCAGGGTGTTAAAGGCCCAGTGTCTCTTCTTTGAGCACCAGCTAAGCAAGCTCCCAGAGCACCACAGAACACCCTTGGGCAGTGAAGCAGAGAGATATGAACTCGTGTGGGAAACTATCAGTGTTCCCAGGATCTGTCATCTGAGGCTGCAGGTATTCAGAGGTGGACTAAGGAAATAGGAAACAGGTCATCACCAATGTCTGCTACAGAAGACTAAAACTGCCATCTTGTTTTTGGACCTAATTATGCTGCTTCTGCAAAATACTGCAAAAATGCTGAGAACTATGGTGTTTAAGGAAGATCAGTACAAGAAAGATATAAGACAGGGGTTGGCAAACTGCAGCCTATAGGCCAAATCCAGCCTTCCACTGTTTTGTAAGTAAAGTTTTATTAGAACACAGCCACTCCCATTCATTCGTATTTGTCTATGGTTGCTCTTTTCAACAGCAGAGTTAAGTGGTTGTGACAGAGACTATATGACCCACAAAGCCTAAAATATTTATTATCTTGCCCTTTTGGAAGAGGTTTGCTGTTTTTGATGTAGAAGGATTGACTAGGAAGAACTCCGCCCTTAGGAAGACAAATTTGGGAACTCCTGTAGATTCTAAACCTTAAATGGGAAGGGCCATGATCAAAGTCTACATCTTGTACCCAGTCTACACCTATACCTAGTACTCCTTGAATTTGCAGAATTACAATGAAAAAATTTTTAAGAACAACTGCAGGGTCTTGTGTCTGGGAGGCCCTGAGAATGGTGGGACCATTGTTAGACATGAGGAAGTTAAGACATTTTTAGTAGGGGCAGGAAGATGGTGAGGAGAGGGGTCGGTGATGAGTTCAGTTCAAGAGGAAGTCATAAGGGCAATTGATATGTCTAGTTTCTAAGTCAAAATATAGCACTGAGTTGAAAATTGGAACTACAGGGTAATGACTGGGCTGCCCATGGCCCTGAGCATAGGGACAGCTCACCAGAGCACAGGGAGGGTAACACAGTTCAACTTTTTTCAAGGATTCCACCCTCAAGGCCTATAGCCATCCACCATCTGTGATTTGGGGATCCAGATGTGGGGACTCTCCAGAGAGGAAACTGTCTAGTGTTAGCTACTTCATAGCATAACAGCAACCAGATCTGTGACTATCAAGTAAACTTATTTTTTTCCAAGCTTCTGTGACTTGAGAACCTGCCATACGACACAGGAACATACGAACAGCCCTTAGAATGAAGGGAGGCCTTTGCTGTGTCTGAGGCCTGTCCTATTCTTTAGGAGATGCTGTAGAGATGGCTCCTCCCAGAACAAGCTGCCCTATGAAGAAACCCGAGGGATGAAGAAAATCTGGTCAGCTCTCCGACTCCGGGCCTGCATTTGTCAGGCCACCATAGAGCAACCCACCATAGAGCAAGTGGGTTAGTTTTCTGATCTAGGGCATTGAAAAGCAGGGTATCTTACTAGTATGACTAGTGGGGGCCAGAGGGGCGGGATGTGGAAAGAATTCAGAGTGCTGCTAAAATTTCAAAATTTCAAAAAATAGTTTTAAAGTTTAATTAAACAAACAGTAGGGTTTTGTTTGTATGTTTGATGTGTATCAGATAGGCAGATGTTTTATAAAGAAAGGACATTTCTTGGGGGAAGACCTGGGTTTGAGTTCCAGCTTTGTAATTTGAAAACTGTGTGACCCTGAGAAAGTGACTTTGTTCGGTCTCATTTCCTTCTCTGTTAGGCGGGAATGATTGTCAACAAGAAGTACGGTAACACATGTGAAAGCGTTTTGTAAATGTAAATGTATTGTTCAGACTGTTGTAAGAGCAAAAAAATATGGCGAGGTGGAATAATGATTAATTGCTTGTAGAAGTAACAGTTATTGTGCAAGGTTGTAGTCTAGGTCTTTCCATTCGTTATTCCATCCAGTTCTCAAGGCCACCCATTTGATCCAGGTGCTACAATATTTTCCTTGTTTTACAGATAAGAACTTGAGCTCAGAGATTTTAAGCAGCTTGCTTATAGAAAAAAAAAACAAGTCTAAGACATGATGCAGCCCACAAAGCCTTGCTGGCTGCACAGATAGAGCCCCAAGTTGGTGGCTCCATGGTATGGTTACCAAGATGTAGGGCCTCAGCCTCAGAAATTTGATTGCTAGTATATCCAGGATTGAACTGGACTTAGGAATCTATTTAACCCATAAAAGACTGATAGATAAAATTTAGGAGGTCAACTTAGCGATGTGCAAAGAGAAACATGTCTAATACACAGACTGATTTTCTTTCACGTTGACTAACGGATCAGTGAGGCTTTCTTGTAGGGAAGCCAAATTATAATCAACAGGTTGCTAGGTAGGGGTGAAATCAGAGCACAACAAATTGATAATAGTAATAATTATAGCAACGATGGCAATAATAACAAACATATTGACCACTTACTATGCTAAGTGCTTTATACAATTTAATGCGTTTAATTTTTATAAAAAACTCAAGCACGTACCCATTCTATAGGTGAAGAAACTAAGATACAGCAAGATTAAGTAATTTACCTGAGGCCATGAATGTAGTAAGCAGTAAAGCTGGAATGTGACCCCAGGCGCTCTGTTGCCCTGAGGAATGATTTGCTTCCTAGAAATCGTACCACGTGGACAGATTTCTATTCCATGCCCAGAAGGAAAGCCAGGGCACAATGTATATCTAGTAGTGGAAGGTAGTTGGTGATAAGGCCCATATGGAAGCCAAACAAAGAGAGAGCAGGGAGGGCTCCTGTGATGAGAAGGGCTGCATGGAATGGGGGGAAGGGTGGATGGGGCTTGAGTCAGACCTGAAAGGGTGAGCAGGAAGGGCAGGACTCATGGGAAAAGAGCATGTGGAATGGGCAAGAATGTGGACAACCGAATGTGCAAAGCACATCTAGAATGGTGGGCTTGTGTTGAGGAGGAAATACTGGGAAGTATTCCGATGGCGAGGCTGTGGGTGAACCTTGAATGCTAACTTGGGTTTTTGCCCTGATCTTGGTAATCATAGATGGCTCCACGCTTGCTTACATTCTGCACTGAGTGCCAGCTCCCTGCCAAGCATTGGAGGAGGCATCAGGGATAGAAAGATTGCTGAAGTCCAGGCCCTACCTGCAAGGTGCTCACAGTTTAGTAGAACAGCGGGTAGGACCCATTGGAAGAGAACAGTAATATGGAGCAGTGGTGATCACAGAGTGAGAATTGGGCGGCTGGGGGAGCCCAGACAGCCAGATAACAATTGTCTTTCACATGGCGACCTGAGAACCAGGTCTTGAAGAATAAGAAGCCACAGATGGTCAGGGAACAAGGCTGGAAGGGTGTTGTTAGAGCAAGAGACAGCAAGAGCAGAGGCATAGAGATCAGAAAGGGGCTATGTGCCCACGGAATGGGGAAGGTGTGGTGTGGCAGGCTCCAGGGCCCGGACACAGAGAGGGGAGATGTGTGGGTTCTTAATCACTAACCCCAACATTGACTGGGTTTCCATAGGTGCAGAGCATAGAGCTAGATAGGGTGGGAGGTACATAGATAAAGAAGTTATAGTCTTTACCTTCCAGGGGCCATCAATCTAGGAGGGACAGAAGACCAGACGCAGGCTCCTCGGGGGTATAACACCACATCTTACTCATTTTTTTTTTTTTTTTTAAATTCTCTTAGGGCAGTGAGCAGGGTGCCTGGCACATATTAAGTGCTCATCTATTGTTCACTGAATGAATCAATGAACATAAATAATTTTCATGCAATGCAGAAATGAATAAATGTTAAACAATGGTGAACACAAAAGGGAACAGTAGTCAGCTCTGACAAGGAGAATCGGAGATTTCAGATTTAGGGGCTACGGGGAGATAACGGGTCCGTCTGGGGGTGGGCCCTCATCTGAGTGCTCCTTGCTGCTTGCCCTTTGCTTCTCCTCACTCTGTCCCCTCCCCTTTGTGCTGAAGTGGCCTGGGACTGAAAATCAGCCCAGGCAGCACCAGAAGAGCTTTGCAGACGAGATTAAAAGCAAATCAAAGAAGAAAAATTGTGGCTCGGTTTATGTCTTCCTAATTAAAACCCCGCCAGTCTCCCTTCTTTTTCTTTCCAGCTAATGTTACACTAACGAGCTGAGTTTAGTGGCATTTATGTAGATAAAAGTCCCAATGATTGATCTCAATGGCTTGTTAAAATTAGTTTCAGTCCACCATATTGATTTAATTCCATTGCTTGAAAGTGCTAATTAATAATGATAATAAAAGTGTCTCGGCCCATTATTATCAGTGGGCAGAAGGGGGTGGAGTGGGGGGGGGGAGAATTGCTGGTTTTAGTGTCACTTACTCTGTCTAAGGGTGGCCTTTGAAACCTGGCTGAGGGGACAGGAGGCTGGGGCCGGGGGCAGAGATGGGTGGTTGCATCCCTTTCTGGCGTCTGGCAGGTTCCTTGCCATGGTACTACCGGCTGGAAGAGGACAGCGGAGGATAGATGCGTACAGGTCCTGGGGGAACAGAGCTCTCTGCTCTTCCTCTGCCTTTTTGACCCCTCCAGACATGGGGGCGCTGCTGGTCTGAGTGGTTCTTAAAGGAGGTCAAAGGTTTACACTTGAGACTGTTCTAGAGGGTGATGAAGCTGGAAGGGATAGGGCCAGGGGCTTGCTGTTCAGTTACTGTTGAGCAGCAGACAGCTTGGGACAGAAACTTCAGCTACTCCAGACCCCATGCTGCAGGAAGCCCAGGAGGGCTTATGGATGAGGAGGAGAGAAGGATTTTGGAGAGCAAAGAGAGAAAGTGTTCAGGGAAATTGAGTTCATAAGGGAGAGTTAGAAGTAGATACTTCTATTAATTAATTAACTAATTTGTAAAGAAGTCTTTTCGCCTGAGATAATGCCCTATACCCCTGGAAAGGATTCTTATAGCCACTCTGGGGGATAGGGCATGGGGATGAGGAAAGGGTGGGTGCTGGGAATGAAAACGGACCCTGGAGGAAGGAGCAGCTATTCCAAGATGGTGGCAAAGTCTTTATGCAAGAAACACCACCCCAGTGCCGGTGGGAAATGAGAAGGGAGAATGGCTCCTAGTGAATTGGCTGCCCCTCCCCCCCAGCCCCACATCCTCTGGGGTTCACCTGGAGACCAGACCTGTCTCTTTGCCCCTTTCTCTCTCTAACACACCACCCCCCACCCCCAACACACGCACCCCACAGACGGCATCCTGGAGAAGTCCACGTTTCATTAATTATGTGCGGTGTGCATTTTGGAGCCGCTGGAGGCCTGCTGTCCTTCCTTTGTTGAACTTTATGACCATCAGTGGTCCATAGATTGCACTTTGAGAATCAGGAAAGGAGTGGAAAGAGTTTTCAGGTTCCAGACGACGTGGGGGAGAAAATGGGATGAGAGAGACACGGGTTAAGGACACGTAGCCTCTAGAGATGAGGGGGTCAGGGACCCACAGAAACCACCCCCAGAGCCCACATGAGGCCTCAGCAACCTGAGGGCCAAGAGGTGACCTTAATTCTGAGGCAGGTTCTGGATCAGCTAGCAGCTGCCTCTTTTCTGGGCTGGCCTATTGGATACGAATTAATCTGTATAAGGCAGAATCTGTAAGAGATATAAGCTGCTGGTTCTGGCAATTCTGAGCATCACAACCTTGAATGTAACAGCCAAAGATCTACCTGATACACGTATATTCCTGGAGATGTTCTTTATCGAAGGATCTTATTTATTTTTATTTAATTATCTAATATTTCTTTATCTTTCAGAGAAAGATGGAGCATGAGCGGAGGAGGGGCAGAGAGAGAGGGGGAGGCACAGAATCTGAAACAAGCTCCAGAGTCTGAGCTGACAGCACACAGCCTGATGCGGGGCTCAAACCCACGAACCGTGAGATCACGACCTGAGCCCAAAGCCAGATGCTTAACTCACTGAGCCACCCAGGTACCCCAGGATCTTTCAAAAAATTTTTTTATGTTTATTTATTTATTGTAAGAGAGAGCGAGAGAGGGTACAAGAGCAAGTGGGGAAGAGGCAGAGAGGGAGAGAATCCCAAGCAGGCTCCACGCCACCAGCACAGACTCTGTCATGGGGTTCGAACTCGCGAACTGAACTGTGAGATCATGATCTGAACCGAAATTGAGTTAGATGCTTTAACTGACTGAGCTACCCAGGTGCCCCTTTATTGACGGATCTTACGAGGCACCATCCCCGCTCGCAGAAAAGAGTAACTGAAGACTCACACTATAGAATCAAGCTATATGCGATTTTACTCTACAGTTAACTCAAGCATAATTATACCCAATAATTATACTGTGTAGTTCTGATATTAATTACAATCCATCCTCATTAAGGAATTAACCAAATCATGTGTGGCTGGGGGCAGGAAGAAGGAGATGGTTTTTATTATGATTTACTCTCAACCCTTCTTCTTTCAGGTTATCCTCCCCCCCCCCCCCCCATGCCTTGTGTTATACTTACTGCCCCAGTGGTTTGGGTTGGGATATTGTGTTTCTCGTATCAAGCTCCTCATTACTAACCACAGAAAATTATCTGTCTCTGTTTATGCAGTTCCTCCAGGTTCGCTTAAGTGAAGAATCTTTACCAGCCATACTCCTTAGGAAGGGCGCTTCCTCTAATATAATCAGCCAAATGCCAACTACTAGCTTTATTTTATATGGGATTTCTATTTGAATGATCCTAGCTTTCTATTTCTCGCTGCCTCCTCCCGCCTGCTGCTCCCGTATTCCGCACAGTGCCCTGCATGGTGATAGGGTGAAGGGGTTTGAGCTTGACTCATTTTGGGGGAAGAGTAACTTCCAGATTGAGTCCGAGCTTAGAATAGATTGCCTTTGGTAAAAAATATGGGGATCCATATGCTTCCTTGTAACACTGTTAAGCACCCTCCCTGCTTCAACTCAGGAATATTACTGTTAACTATTTCGTACACGTGTTTGGATGGGATAACAATGCAAGTAGTTGGGATGTGGATCCTCGTTGGGATCTTGAATGTAATGCATCTATTTTTTTTTTTTTTTTGTTTTTAGGCAAAATGAAAAAAAATATTTACGTTTTCTAGGATCTGGAAATCCCAATGAAATGTTGGAGAACGTAATGCCTTCTGTTACCCCTGGTGCCCTACTGTTGCTTTCTACTTTCCATATCTTTTTTTTTCTTTTTCCTTTTCCTTGTCCCCTTGGGTTTTTCACTTTTTTCTTCTTCCTCTGAATCCTAGCCTACTCATCCTAGCTGAGGCTGACCCATGAGAGCTATCAGGTTGTCTGTACGGACCATGAGAGTGAAAGTACGCAGTAGGGCCGTGGGAGCCTTAGCCAGGACGTAATGTGCGCTGTGGTTGGGAGAGTGTTTTCTCTTTGAGACTCCTGACGTTAGGAATGGCAGACTCCACTTGTCCCCCATGGCATGGCCTGGGCAGCAGCTACGGGTTTTTTAAGGGGACTCAGCGGTTTCCAGTTGTGATTCTGGACTGGACAATTATGGGTTATCCAGTTAGTTGGAGGGGGGCACACGGCAAGATGTTCCAATGAAGAGTTTAGTTTGGAAGTTTGTTGGAAGTGAAGAATCCCTGTCCATACTGAGTGGAGGACACAGTGGAGGGTGCCTGATCCCGGGGGTGGAAGATTGGAAAAGTACCAGGGCCTCCTATCGGGTGGAGGGACCATTTAATCCTCAGAGGGGGTATACAAGATCATGGGGCGGGGTGGGAAAAGAGGGGTTGGCAAAGGAAGCTTCTGCAACAGCCAGAGAGAATGACTTAAAAATATCATCTAATTGTTTATGGAGGTGGAAATTGGATTTGTCACCAGATCCGTGGAGTAAATCCTGGGTGGGAACCTGGAGGCAAAGATAGAGATCAGGAGCCTGGTTGATATCCAAGTAGGAAGGCAAGGAGCTGGGAGGGGATGTGCATAAGGCAAGATAGTCCAAGACTTTGTGGCCAGAGCAGAGTGCTGGGGTGGGGGACAGCTGCACTGTGGTGTCTGAGTTGATGGCATAGAGTGAAGGTAGCTATGGGCTAGAGTAGGCGACAGTTGAACCCAATGGACGTCTGTAGTGAATCAAGTTGAAGCCCCAGTCTGGGATGTGTGTAGATGGTATTGCAGCTCGGGGGCTGTGGGAGCAGCAGGGGCTCAAGTGGATCCTGGGCGTGGTTGGACATGAAGGGGAATTCAGATAGGGGGTTGGAGCCATGGAGGGAGGAGAGAAGAAAGACGTTCGGCGGGCTAGCAATTGTGGCTGGGCAGTGATTCCAGAGCTGGCTTTCCTGACTTACAAGAGCCTGTCTGGTACAGACCTTCTGAACTCCAAGCCCAGTGACATTACGTTCACAGGTTGTTAGCGCGAAATCAGTCATGGTGAGAGTGTCATTACTGCAGAGTGGCAAATGCCACAAATCAGGGTCTTTTCTCCCCTGGAGAGCTGGTTGTTAAATATTTACTGGCACCCTACTGGGAGCAGAACCTCTTTCATGCCTCTTTAGTGTTCAGGGGTGGGGATGTTGGTGCAGTCTTTATTCTGACTGTGCAATTAGCTCAGACAGCGCAAATCAGAGGTACTTTGGAGCCTGTGTTTGAGGACCTGGGAGAGAGAGAAGGCGGGAGGAGGGTAGAGGGGCTGGTACCCGATCTGACAGCTGCCAAAGCTGTCGCCAGAGGGGGTGCTAATGAAGGCTGATGAAAGTAGCCATCAGCAGCCCCACTTTTAGCCTTCTGACCAATCACCTGGCTCTGGGTGTGGCATGTGGGCACAGTCACACTGTGCTGGGTAGTGAAAATGGATACAGACGTGTTGAAAAACAAATTGGTACCATGCACCATGAACTCAAAACGTGAATACCCTCTGACCCAGTAATTCTCCTTCTGGGACTCTGTCCTAAGAAATTAATCCTCACTACATTCTTATTTTTTTTTTCAAACAAGCAGCCTTATTATTATTAGCAAGATTTGAAATGAATTTGAAATTAATTGAAATGTCTCACTGTAGCAAAATGGTTAAGTGATCTATGGTACATCTTCTTAGTAGCTTATTATGCCGTGATTTAAAAGGATGTGAAGGAGGTGTACAAAAACGTGGAAATGCTTATGATACGCAGAATACAAAGTTGTAGAGGAGCGTTTTTCCACAGTGTGTTTTTTGGAATCCTACTCCCGTGTCAAATGTATTTGGGAAATGCTTGATATCATATGTCCCACTTAGGACTTCCGAATACACATCAACACCGAAGGTTCTGAGAAATTCTGTGGTTTGACCTACTGCTTCTGAACTTATTGTACCCCGCAGTCCTTTATCCAACCAACGTCGACTATCATCCCCAAGCATTAGTGTTCCGCAGAATGAAGTTTTGGGAAATGGTGTCAGACTGAATGGTTATAATTCCATTAAACTGCCCATCAGAACACAGGGAAAGGACTGGAAGAAAAAGCTGACAAAATGCAATAGGGACCATGGGTAGCAATGGATGGGAAAGATTTTTTTTTAAATCTCTTGTGTGTGTGTGTGTGTGTGTGTGTGTGTATTTGCCAAAAATTCTTTAATATGCATATATGATTCTATTGAAAGTTTTTATAAAGGCCTCTCTCTAAACAAGAATGTGCATTCTCCAGCTTTAAAAACTTGTTTTAAATGTTTATTTATTTTTGAGAGAGAGAAAGAGACAGAACGTAAGCATGGGAAGGGCAGAGAGAAAGGGAGACACAGAATCCCAAGCAGGCTCCAGGCTCTGAGCTGTCAGCACAGCTCATACAGCCTTTGTATGAATTTAAAATTGTGTTCGCTATTTACAGCTACTGGGCCATTGATGAATCTTGCTTTCATAGAAGGGTCTTTCTTAGAGCAAAGTTTCTCTGCAACCAAATGCATTATCCAAATCGTTGGTGGCTAGATTGACAAGTAAAATGGAGCCAATATCATGGGAGAGGGGCATCAACAGCATCCTCCAGTTCCTGGTGATGCCGTGTGCTTGAAGAACAATGAGGGTGTCAACTCCCCACTCCACCACCCTAGAGAAAAGAAAGTGTGTTGAGATTGAAGACGTACCACTCGGTGGCATGGCTTCTGCATGTGAAACACTCTTGGTGAGGAATCTCGTCCATTCCTTGATGACAGGAGTCATAATTTTGGGGTCTGGCCGGGATGCTCCTCATTATTGTCATCCCGATTTTTTTTTTTTTAATTCTTATATCATACTGGGAAAGCATCTGTTTTCTGGAAACATTTCTTTCTATCTTTTTTAAATGTTTATTTATTTATTTTGAGAGAGAGAGGAAGAGAGAGAGAGAGAGCATGAGTGAGCATGCAAGCAAATAAGGGAGGGGCAGAGAGGGAGAGAGAATCCCAAGCAGACTCCAGGCTCAGCGCAGAGCCTGACGTGGGGCTCGATCCCACGAACTGTGAGATCGTGACCTGAGCCGATATCAAGAGTTGGACACATAACTGACTCAGCCACCTGGGTGCCCCACCATCCTGATTTTTTTTAAAACAATATTGTTGAGAAAAGAGTCTGAAGGACAACAATTGTTGCTTGGGTTAGTAAAAGAAGAAAAAGATTACGTGTGGGTCATTCCTTAGTCTCTCAGTGGCTTTCCTTGCGCAGCTATGTGATGTGCATAACAGAGCTATCCTGGACAGTTCCACAAGGAAACTGAGAGGGTAAATCAGGATGAAACACTAATACTAATACTTAGTAACAAAAGCCAATAGTCACCAGTGCTTGTCCTGTGTCAGGCACCCTGCGCCATGTTTTGAGTCGTCTGTAGGAGACGCAGAGTGATCATTTTTGTGAAATTTTGAGAGTTCCCACGTGTTCCTTCTGCTACTCTCTCACTCCTTTCCTTCCCAGCTCTTGTGGATTCTCTTTCAGATATTCCTCCTTTCAGTTCTTTTTGTCCCGCCTGAGCTAGGCCCCTCATCTCCACTCACTGTTGCAACGGATGGCTCCCTGGCCTCAGTCTCTCCCTGGTCTAACCCTCCTATGGGTGCTCCCAGACTGACCAGCGAAAGAAGTCACTTCCATTAACTGCCCCCACCTCCCCCTTTACTATATTCCCTGGCCTCGTGCTCAGAACTCTCCAGATTCTGACTCCGAATGACCTTTCCCATCTCCCACTGTTCCTCTACCCCGTTACTTTGCCGTAACTAGTTTGATCCCCTTACCATCTGCCATCCTAGACCATGCTCTGTGTGTTCCTTCCTCCTGGCCTGTGCTCCCCCTTCTCCACCCTCACCTGCTCCGTGACGTCACGTCTACAAATCCTTCTAGGCCAGCCCAAGCTCTTATTCCCCTGCTATGTCTTCCCTGAACACGTCTGCTATCTCTTCTTCCACTAATGCTCACACTAGCAGTGCTCTGATTCCCATCTTTGGTGTTGTCGTTTTGGATTATATAATTCCTCTCCTTTTTAAAAACATTTGGGCATCTCTATTCTTCCCTCAAGTAGATTATAAATTCCTTGATGATAGGAGTCATGAATATATATATATATATATATATATATATATATATGGAATTCTCACAGTATCTACTCCATGGTAGGCCACAGTGTGTATATATATATATATATATATATACACACATATACACATATATATATAGTGCCCAGCTCTAAAGGTATTAGTTTCCTTCTCAGACTTATAAAAAAAAGATGAGTCTTCCTTATAAAGTAGAAAGGAAGAGAAAGAGGGCGACCGAGGCACAGGGGTGAGAGAGAGAAAAACGGCCTTGAACAGAGTCTTGAGCAGAAGTTTGAATAAAGCCCAGGGCTTTGGTGCTCAATCTGAGCTTTTCTGGGGCTTTGCTTCAATAATTCAGAGTCTGGACTCCCCAGATAGCAGAAATAACCAATGGCAGGGTAGCTGGAGCATGCTGCAAAGGAATTGTGCAGTGCTCATTACAGTGGGGAACAATAATAACAATTATGATAATAATGGTGATGGTGATGGTGACGCCGATGCTGATGATTAGGCGGCAGCCCCAGCAAAGCCTCCACCCTGGGAGGAGGGATCAGTTTCCTTTTTGTGTGGGAGAGAAGCCTGTGGCCATGGATGTGGCGCAAAGCCCCGGGGCTCCCCCAGCCGCAGGGGCCGCAAGGGCCAGGTCAGGGAGGTTGGCCGACGGGCTTCTGGCTGGCAGAGGGGAGGGAAGTCATTTCCAGTCCCCTTGGTCTTGACTGAAAACAAAGTGAGGGTCCCTGAGTTCTCCTATAAACGGTAATGATAACACAATTATCATGCAAAACAAAAATTAAGTTTAATGGTGCAAAGCCAGGGTGTACTGGGGAGGTAATTCATATTAATTATGTTTGGATTAAAAGCTTATTTCTTTTGTTAGCATCTGCAAGTAGAAACTTAGCTGTTCGAAAAAAATCCGCATATAATTATGGTCTCTTATGGAGGAGCAGTGTTGGACTTAATGGAGCATCCCTGCTCTCTTCAAGCTCCTGGAGAATGGTAATATTTCACATTTTATGAAACACAGAAGAAATAAATTACAGGTTTAATGATAAGAACTACTTGGGCTCATAATGAAATCTGATTGGCCAGTTAATCCACCGAGACTCTCAGATGTGAACCATCCAAAAGGGGTAAAAATGATGAGAAATGAAATTAAATGTAAAAACCCTCACCCGCAGCCTCTTTTGTGAAGGCTGGGGAAGCACCGAGCAGCAGGAGAGAAGCCCTGAGGCTGAGGAGAAAAATCGCTTTCCTGGGTGTGGGGGGAGCAGCCCCGGGAAGGAACTTCCCTCCTGCCCTGCCCAGGTTTCCTATGGAAATGAAGCCGGGAAGTTTTCTGTGGGAAGAAAGGAAGGGGACCGGAGGAGGAAGAAGAGAGGGCTGCCGGGTAGGGGGTGGGTCCCCCAGGAGGGCCTCACCTTGGGCTGGAAAGACAGAGTCCCAGTCAAGGGTAACTGGGGTTGGGCTGATTTGGTCACATTTGCCACAAACAAGGAAATATTTTGCTAGGGGAAGAAGGGAAAGGTGTCCTCTAAGTGCAGGGACCACAGGGCGCCTGGGTGGTTCAGTCGGTTAAGCCTCCGACTTTGGCTCAGGTCATGATCTCACGGTCTGTGAGTTTGAGCCCCGAGCTGGGTTCTGTGCTGACAGCTCAGAGCCTGGAGCCTCTTGGGATTCTGTGTCTCCCTCTCTCTCTGCCCCTCCCCCACTCGCACTCTGTCTCTCTTTCTCTCCAAAATAAATAAACCATTAAAAAAAAAAAAACAAAAAAAAAACAACCAACCAAGTACAGAGACCATCTCTGGGCCTGAGACTCACTCCCCCAAGGGACTTAACAAAAGCCCCGCGCCACGTCCACCCCCAGCTGGGCCCCTGCTCCCCTCTCCTGGCTCTGCCTTTGTTGTTTGCAGCCTGTGAGGGCACCTCAGGAGCAGGCCCACCTCTGTCTGGTAGGGCTGTGAAGACTGTCCGTTTCATTTTGACAGGTAGTAGGCCACAGCAGAAAGAATTTGGGTTTTGGACTCAGACAGGCCTGGGTTTTGATTTTTGCTCAATTATTGGCCGTAAGACCTGGGACAGGTTATGTCACTTCTCAGCCTCTGGTTCCTCATCTGTAGCCCGAGATCGCTGTGAGGTTTCAGTAAGAATAATGCGAGTGAGAATTATATATGTGTAGGGCTTGAGACACTCAGGGTGTGTGATTTTATATCCTGACTCTTGATTTTGGCTCAGGCCATGATCTCAGGTTTGTGAGATCGAGGCCCGCGTCGAGCTCCAGGTTGATAGCACTGGAGCCTGCTTGGGATTCTCTCTCTCCCTCTCTCTCTCTGCCACCCCCCCCCCCTCAAAATAAATAAATAAACTTAAAGAAAAAAACACATGGGGCACCTGGGTGGCTCAGTCGGTTGCTTGATTTCTCTTCCTGTTGCTTCATTGTTGGTGTATAGAAATGCAACCGATTTCTGACTGAGCCACCCAGACACGCCCCCCCTCCCCGCCCGTGTTTTGTTTTGTTTTAAGATTTTACTATTTATTTATTTTTATTTATTTTATTTATTTTTTTTCAACGTTTATTTATTTTTGGGACAGAGAGAGACAGAGCATGAACGGGGGAGGGGCAGAGAGAGAGGGAGACAGAGAATCGGAAACAGGCTCCAGGCTCTGAGCCATCAGCCCAGAGCCCGACGCGGGGCTCGAGCTCACGGACGGCGAGATCGTGACCTGGCTGAAGTCTGACGCTTAACCGACTGCGCCACCCAGGCGCCCCAAGATTTTACTATTTAAAAGCAGTGTTAGGTTCATAGCAAAGCTGAGAGGAAGGCATCAATGTTTTTCATGAACCCCCTGCCCCCACAAATACATAGCTTCCCCTATTTCCACAACCCCCACCAGTGTAGTACATTTGTTACAACTGATGAAACTGTGCTGGCACATTGTCACACAAAGGTTCACAAAGATTCACTCTTGGTGTTGTACATTTGATGCATTTAGATTAATGTATAATGATACATTCCAATTATTATAGTAACACACATAGTATTTTCACCACCCTAAAAATCCTCTGTGCTCTAGCTATACTTCCCTCCCTCCCTCCAGCCCCTGGCAATCACTGATTTTTTTAACCATCTCTACAGTTTCACCTTTTCCAGAATGCCATAGAGTTGGAAACATACAGGGTATAACCGTTTCAGATCGTTTTTTTTTTTTTTTTTTTCACTTAGTAATACGCATTTCAAGTTCCTACCTGTCTTGGGAGCTCCACTCGCACAACTGTTATTCGGCATAGTATTGGAAGTCTTAGCCTCAGCAATCAGACAACACAAAGAAATAAAAGGCATTCAAATCATCCAGGAGGAAGTCAAACTTTCACTCTTTGCAGATGACATAATACTTTACATGGAAAACGCAAAAGATTCCACCAAAAAACTGTTAGAACTGATTCATGAATTCAGCAAAGTTGCAGGATATAAACTCGATGCACAGAAATCGGTTGCATTTCTATACACCAACAATGAAGCAACAGGAAGAGAAATCAAGGAATCGATCCCATTTACAATTGCACCCAAACCCATAAAATACCTAGGAATAAATCTAACCAAAGAAGTGAAAAATCTATACACTGAAAACTATACAAAGCTTATGAAAGAAATTGAAGAAGACACAAAAAATGGAAAAATATTCCATGCTCTTGGATAGGAAGAACAAATATTGTGAAAATGTCGATACTACCCAAAGCAATCTACATATTCAATGCAATACCTATCAAAATAACACCAGCATTCTTCACAGAACTAGAACAAACAATCCTAAAATTTGTATGGAACCAGAAAAGACCCTGAATAGCCAAAGAAATCTTGAAAAAGAGAACAAGGGGTGCCTGGGTGGCTCAGTTGGTTAAGCATTCAACTTCCACTCAGGCCATGATCTCACGGTTTGTGAGCTCGAGCCCTGTGTTGGGCTCTGTGCTGACAGCTCAGAGTCTGGAGCATGCTTCAGATTCTGTGTCTCCCCCTCTCTCTGCCCCTCGCATGCTCATACTCTGTCTCTCTCTGTCTCTTGATAAGGAATAAATGTTTTTTTAAAAAAAAAAAGAAAGAAAAAAAGAAAAAAAGAAAACCAAAGCAGGAGGCATCACAATCCCAGACTTCAAGCTATACTACAAAGCTGTAATCATCAAGACAGTATGGTACTGGCACAAAAACAGACACTCAGATCAATGGAACAGAATAGAGAACCCAGAAATGGACCCACACACATATAACCAACTAATCTTTGACAAAGCAGGTAAGAATATCCAATGGAATAAAGACAGTCTCTTCAGCAAGTGGTGCTGGGAAAACTGGACAGTGACATGCAGAAGAATGAACCTGGACCACTTTCTTACACCATACACAAAAATAAACTCAAAATGGATGAAAGACCTAAATGTAAGACAGGAAGCCATCAAAATCCTCGAGGAGAAAGCAGGCAAAACCTCTTTGATCTTGGCCACAGCAATTTCTTACTCAACACATCTCTAGGGGCAAGGGAAACAAAAGCAAAAATGAACTATTGGGACCTCATCAAAATAAAAATCTGCACAGCAAAGGAAACAGTCAGCAAAACTAAAAGGCAACAGACAGAATGGGAGAAGCTATTTGCAAACGACATATCAGATAAAAGGTTAGCATCCAAAATCTATAAAGAATTTATCAAACGCAATACCCAAAAAACAAATAATTCAGTGAAGAAATGGGCAAAAGACATGAATAGACACTTCTCCAAAGAAGACATCCAGATGGCCAACTGACACATGAAAAAATGATCAACGTCACTCATCATCAGGGAAATACAAATCAAAACCACAGTGAGATACCGCCTCACACCTGTCAGAATGGCTAACATTAACAACCCAGGCAACAACAGAGGTTGGCGAGGATGCGGAGAAAGAGGATCTCTTTTTCACTGCTGGTGGGAATGCAAACTGGTGCAGCCACTCTGGAAAACAGTATGGAGCTCCCTCAAAAAATTAAAAATAGAACTATCTTATGACCCAGCAATTGCAATACTAGGTATTTATCCAAGGGATACAGAGATGCTGTTTCGAAGGGGTACATGCACCTCAATGTTTATAGCAGTAATACCAACAATAGCCAATGGAAAGAGCCCAAATATTCATCAAGGGATGAATGGATAAAGAAGATGTGGTATATATATACAATGGAGTATTAGTCGGCGATCAAAAAGAATGAAATCTTGCCATTTGCAACCACGTGGATAGAACCAGAGGGTATTATGCTAAGCGAAATTAGTCAGAGAAAGACAAATATCATATGATTTCACTCATATGAGGACTTTAAGACATAGAACAGATGAACGTAAGGGAAGGGAAGCAAAAATAATATAAAAACAGGGAGGGGGACAAAACATAAGAGACTCTTAACCATGGAGAACAAACAGAGGGTTACTGGAGGGGTTGGGCTAAATGGGTAAGGGGCATTAAGGAATCTACTCCTGAAATCATTGTTGCACTATATGCTAGCTAACTTGGATGTAAATTAAAAAAAAAAAAGTTCCTCCCTGTCTTTTCATGGCTTGGTAGCTCATTTCTTTTTATGCTGAATAGTATCCCATTGTCTGGATATACCACTGTTTATATATCCATTTACTTACTAGGTAAGGACATCTTGGCCACTTCCAAGGTTTTGGAGATTATGTACAAAACTACTATTAACACCTGCATGTGGGTTTTTATGTGGAAATTGTTTCAACTCCTTTGGGTAAATATCAAGGTGTGTGATTGCTGGATAACATGGTAAGGGTATGGTTTTGTAAGAAACCACCAAACTCTTTTCAAAGAGGCCACAACATTCTGCATTCCCACCAGCAACCGAAGAGAGTTCCTCTTGCTCCACAACCTCACCATCATTTGATGTTGTGTTTTGGATCTTGGCCATTCTCATAGATGTGTACTGTATCTTGTAGCTCTCAGTTTTTGAGCACTGAATGTGCCAAACAACATGTTGGTATTTTATGCACACTGTCACATTTAACTCTCCCCAAAACCCTTAAAAGAGGCATCAGTTTTGAAGGAGCCAAGAGTATCCAATGGAAAAAAGACAGTCTCTTCAACAAATGGTGCTGGGAAAACTGGACAGCAACATGCAAAAGTATGAAACTGGACCACTTTCTTACACCACACATAAAAATAAACTCAAAATGTATTGAAGACTTGAATGTAAGTCCTGAAACCATAAACTCTTAGAAGAAAACATAGGCAGTAAGCACCTTAATATTGGTTGTAGGGATATTTTTTGGGGATCTGACTCCAAGGACAAGAAAAACAAAAGCAAAAATAAACAAATGGGCTACATAAAACCAAAAAGCTTTTCTGCACAGTGAAGGAAACTATCACAAATGAAAAGACAGCTTACTGAATGAGAGAAGATATTTGCAAGTCATATGTCTGATGAGGGGTTAATATCTAAAGTATATAAAGAACTGATACAACTCAATAAAAACAATAACAAAACCCCCAAATAACATGATTAAAAAAGGGGGCAGAGGACCTGAATAGACATTTTTCTTTCTCTAAAAAAATTTTTTTAACGTTTACTTATTTTTGAAAGAGAGAGAGAGAGAGAGAGAGAGAGAGGCAGAGAGAGAGGGAGACACAGAATCTGAAGCAGGCTCCAGGCTCTGAGTTGTCGGCATAGAGCCCCACACAGGGCTCGAACTTGCGAACCACGAGATCATGACCTGAGCAGAAGTTGGACATTAAACTGAATAAGCCATCAGGTGCCCTGAAAGGGAACTCTCTTTAAGTATAATTATAATTTACATTTCTCCAAACAATGGGGCTCCCACTAGGGCAGCAATGCCTATGACTTAATAAAGAGACTCATGTCTGGTCCATAAAGGGCAATTCCTTGGCCATGGCATAATAGGGAAAGGCATAGGAAGAGCTGGCTTCAATGGATATGGGAAGATGGATGGAAGAAGATGGAAGAAAGTGTTTAGATGCAATGTGCTGGTTAATGGAAGTAGTCGAATACAGCTTATGTAATCTGCTGTTGTTATTTTTCCTATAACTAAAGAGTTTGAAATAAATTTGGAGGGGAGCAGAGTAGGATCTTGTCTCAACACGATAGAGTTTACATAGAAATGGACTTCTTGATTGGAGATAGTGACCCCTATATTTTCTTTTTAAAAATTGTGACACCCCTGTGTTAGTTTGCTAAGGCTGTCATAACAAAATACCACAGACTGTGGGGCCCAAACAACAAAATTTATTTCCTCATCGTTCTTGAAGCTAGAGGTCCAACAGCGAGGTGTTGGCCAAATTGGTTTCTTCTGAGGCCTCTCTCCTTGGCTTGTGGATAGTTGTCTTCTTCCACCTTTCCACATGATTGTTCATCTGGGCACACTCCCCAGTGTCTCTTCCTCTTCATATAAGGACACTGGTCACCAAAATGACACCAGTCATGTTGGATTAGGGCCCACCCATATGACCTTATTTAATCTTACCTATTTCTTTAAAGGCCCTGTCTCCAAATACAGCCATGGGCTGAAGTACTGGGGATTAGGGCTTTAGCATTTGAATTTTGAGAGCAACACAATTCAGCCTACAACAACCCTTCGTTTGTTTAATTCTGATTATTTGGTTTCATGCCTTCCTTCTAAAAAGGAGACACAAATACGATCATTTTTTCTAAGTGATAGGAGCTAAAGCAACTTTTATTAAAACATTTTGAGACTTTCATGACTAATTTTGAAACAACCAAAGATATTCCTGGGAATGCTGCAAATCTTGGCTGGGAATCACTGCTTTCTGGACAGTTAGGAAGGAAATAGACAGTACAGATGTTAGGAGAGGTATATTTGTAACTGTTGAGGACTTATGATCTGCCAAGTTAAGTTGAGCAGATCTGCTCAAGAGAATAACAAATACTCAAGTATTCTTGTTAAGCATATTGTCCAAGGTCACACAGTTCTTAAAGAGCAGCATTGGGATTTGAACCCAGAGTCTGAAATCCAAGTCCAACTCTTCTCACTACATCGGGCCGAAGCATGACAGGTTTTCATAATATACAGCTATGTCTCTGGACCCATTTTCTAATCACTGTTCCTATGTGTGCAAGACTTACTGAGCAACCATCCAATGTAAACCCTATTAGGTGATCCGCAGAACAAGGGGAAAACACACTCATGTGATTTTGGCACTAGGCCCTGCCTTCCAGCACAGGGGTGGGTCCGAAACCTAGATCAGGCCAATGATAATATCTTATCTCTATGACTATGATCATTGGTTCAGGAGGTGAGCATGTGACACAAACGGGACCAACCAGAATCCTTCTTGAGGATTTTAAAAACTGAAGCTGGGAGAGTGAAATTCTTTCTTTCCTCTGAGAGTAGGAGGGTGGGGCTGCTAGGATGGGGTCCCTGGAGGCCAGGCACATTCCCAAGTGGAGAAAAGAACCTGCAGAAGGAGAGAATGAAGTCAACACACAGAGGAGCAGAGGCACGAGATGGATAAAGAGAATTCTGTGCCTTTCTTGGGTTGTAGAAATTGTCTCTTTGGTCTGTTATCGTGGGCCAGGTTTCTGTCCCTTGTAACTGGAAACCTGACTAATATGCCCACCTCTGAGTAGATCCACGTGAAAGAAAGCAATAGTGTGGTGTGATGAGTGTGGAATATGGAACTGGGTGGTCTGCTATGAGTTTGGATAGGATATTTCAATAACCATTTGATTTTAGAAAATACAGCTTCTCAGAATTTTAGTTTATGTAATTGTAAAATGTAGCTAACCATAAGATATGTTCTTTCCACTACCTAGAGTTCTTTTGGAGAGAAATTGAGGTAAAATATGTGAGCAGGAAATGTAGAATTCTAAGCGTGAGGTGATTAAAGAGTGACTTTTCCTTAAGAACACAGAGAGGAGCTGCCGCTCTGGCTACATGTGAGCCACTTCTGCTACAGAAGACTGACACTCAGTGAAAAATCATGAAACATTTAAGGAAAGCCTTCAAAATGAACGAGTGATGATAAAATACATTCTTATGCAAAAGGAAACAAGCAGTAGAGCCAGTAGCACAGGCTTTAAAACAATTATATTTAATATCCTTAAGGAGATAAAAGAGATTATTTCCATGAAACAAGAACAGGAAATTATGAAACAAGATCAAATTGTTTTTACAAGAGACCACTTAGGGAGCTTAGAAATAAACACTATGATTCCTGACAGAATGGATACAGCCAAATATTTGCTAAGAGACCACCAGGTGCTGAGTGCTGTGGATGCAATGATGAACAAAAGCAGGTAGGGGAGAGAAGGTCATTTGTAAAACAACCATTCCAACAAATCTAACACAGGATATGATGCCACCAGAGCCTGTGGTGAGTGGGGATGGGGTTTTACCTCATCAGGGAGAGCAGAGAGAGCATCCCCAGGGAAGTGACAGCTGCTTTGAGATCTCAAGGGTGAGTAGGGCTAACCAGACAAAAAGAGAAGGTGACAATTGCTGGCAGAGGGAGCAGCCTATATGAATGTGCAAGTAGAAGGGAAATGAAGGCAGGTCAGGTGGGTGGGGCCAAGCACGGACCTCTAGGGAAGTGAAGTTGAGCCTGGGGCAGAGGGAGAGTGGGTGATGCCAATGGGGAGCCATTTTAAATTTGGACTTGAAACAAATGTCAGGAAAGTAGGAAAAAAGAATGTCTTCTGGCCAAAAGGGCTTTAAAAGCCTCCGTTTGTAACCCAGCCTTCAGAATACTTTTGCTCGAAGAGAAAACACAGGCTTCACATATGAGGAGTTTTATTATCACACAGCTCTCAGCTGAGCACAGGGGGAAGTGAAGCCACCCACAGAAATCAAGTGACAGAAACACTGAGAGACTGGGCGGCCAGGAATGGTAGAGGAAGTTATGCCAAGTTGAGGCTAGACAGTCACTGGTAGTAGTGTGCACACTGAAGTTACACGGAACCAGAAGTGGAGGGAGGGGAGAAATCAACCTCATGAAGAAGGGGACCCAGGAGGAGCAGGGGGGATGGAGGGAGAGAGGGAGAAATGGAGGGGGAGAGAGAGGGGGGAGCATGCTTACTTTATAATGACTGTTTGGTTCTCTATTGCAGTTTGTGCGAGGCCTTGCTTGACTAGTGTTCTGTTCCCAGGTTTCCATGAGTTTCCTCTTAAGGGTCTGTTTATATATTTGCAAGGAGCCCCTTTTTAATCTCCCAAGAAAAAGAAAGATAATGAGAATGATAACCGTTTCATAGTTAAAGACTACCCTGCTCACAGTGAGTTAAGTCGGGTCTGAGATTTATAACCATGCCTTTCAAAGAAGAGGCTTGACAATTTAGCCTGAAGCAAGAGGCAGGGGCAGAAACCTGTCCCTTCCATGGTTAAGCTTGATCTTTAGGGAAAGAAGAGGAAGTGACATCTGATAATCCTATAATCTTGATAGTCAGTTACTTGTCAATTTGTTTGATTCCCTGTGTGGTGTTTGGTTTTCACCACAAAGCGTGAGTTCCGTCTTTACAAAAACCTTTTTGTATCTTCGTGAAGACACGCAAAGAACTTCTTAAAGACTTACTGGAGATGAACATTTCTGTGTATATATGGAGCAAACCAGGATGAGGCCTGGAGTACAGGAAGTCCTTGGAAGGACAGGGTTTATAAGGATTGGTTGGCTTGTATGTGACAGATGTGCCCTGGTGGGTCCATTGCTATTTCTAAGAAAAGGCTAGCCCTGGGAGGGACAGTCTCTCCTTGGTCAGCAAGCTTTCTAAGATGCATATGTATATATGCATGTAAGTGTTATATGGATGTGTGTGTGTGTGTGTGTGTGTGTGTGTGTGACACTGAAGATATACATATATAACTTAAGATACCTAAAAGTATATTATATACACATACAGCTATAAAATGTGTGAATAAAGGTTGCTTGGGTAAAAAAGATTAGAAAATACCCATAGAGATTCAAAATGCACACTAGTATATTAACATACAGTAGAGAGGTTTATGGAAATGTATCTAATTCAGCATTCCCCAAATTCACTTGATTCTGAAACCTTTCTTTTTTTTTTAATCTTTTTAATGTTTATTTATTTTTGAGAGAGAGAGAGAGAGAGAGAGAGACAGAACCCCAGTGGGGCAGGGGTAGAGAGAAAGAGGGAGACAAAGAATCTGAAGCAGGCTCCAAATCTGACGTGGCGTTCGAATCCACGAACTGTGAGATCATGATCTGAGCCGAAGTCGGATACTCAACTGACTGAGCCACCAAGGTGCCTCTTGGATTGACTCTTAAAGTCAAGATTTTGGAGACCAAAGCGAGCAAAACCAGCAGCTCCTCATAAAGAATTGTCTTTATCGTATTGATCAGCGTCTAGTCAGGAAAACAAGCCAACCTAGGTGTTTCAAAAAGAAGATATTTAATACAGGGTATAGATTACAAAGATCTTAAAAAGTCAAAGAGTAAAAGAGAGAGAGAGAGAGAGAGAGAGAGAGACAGAGACAGAGAGAGAGAGAGAGATTAAAGGAATTCAGAGATAATCTAAGGTTGGAGGACAACAGGGTGATGATGGGGTTTTCAGAACCTAAGGTGGGTCATTGGGCGGATCACAGCCTCAGAAGCTGGGATAATGTAAGAAATGCTGTCAGAGGAAGACGGGAAAAAAGCACTATCAGAGGAAGGCAGGGGATGAGTGGAGAGACTGAGACAGAGAGAGAGAGAGGGAAAGAGAGGGACAAAGAGACCGAGAGACAGAGAGACAGAGGAACAAAGACATTTCTCCTCCTCTCAGATCTTGATTTTCCTGCCAATCTGTCAAAACCTAACAGGAAGCCAACTGCCAAAGGAAGCTGGGAGAAGCTGTCTACAGACTTCCAGCCCCATCATGGTAGAGGGCAGGTGTGGGACCAAAAGATAACAGGCACACTTAACACCGCTCAGTGTTGCCTGGGACAGTGTCGTAGGGAGCTTGACAATGCTTAGTTTTTATTATGAGGCTATTGTTCTAATCCCACGGAGCTTTTCAAATAATCACTTTGACCCACACTTTCCTCCAAGTTAAACTGTAGTTTGACTAACCAGTGTGATTGCTTACGGCCCCATACTCGATAAAGGAGAACGTGTATAAATACGTTGTTTTGGATTACTCAAATGAAAGAAAAATGTATGTGCACAAGGAAGGCCTTAGCAGTAAAACTTATGATAGGAAAGACAAAACACCTGAAAACAATCTAAATGTTTAATAATAGGTGATGAGCTAAGAGAATTTCAGTATGCTATTTTGATTCTGATGTGGCTATTACAAATAAGAAGTGTGAGCTTTCTGAAACAAAGCCTAATTCTTCTCACCAATATATGTTGAGCACTTAGGGTGTGCCAGGCCCTGTAATGAGTGACAGGCATAAAAAGACAATGGGACATGGCCCCCTGTTCTTATGGTGCCCATAATCCCATTGAGGAGATAGCCTTATAAATATGAAAAAGAGTGTACAAATTACATAAGAAATTAGACTGGCAAATTTTTATGTATACAAATTTTCTATAATGAACATGTCTTACATGTATAATAAAGATAGTAAATTGTTGTAATACAGCTTTTTACAACTATATAAAATATGTATATATAATTATTGGAAGAGAACACAAAAGAGTGAAAACCATTGTGTTACAGAACTTAGTGTGAAGGTTAATTGCCTGTGTCCCCTTGACTATAGTACCCAGTAATTTAGTTCAACACTAATCTAGGTGTTCTTGTGGAGGTATTTTTCAGATATGGTTGATGTCTACAGTTGACCCTATGTCAAGGAACATAGCGTTGGTAAGGTGGGTGGGCTACATCCAATCAGTCGAAGGCCTTAAGATAAAAAACTGAGCTTTCCCTGTGAAGTTCTACCTCAAGACTGCCGCGATTCATTCATGCTTGAGTTTCCAGCCTTCTGTCCTCCCTTATAGATTTCAGTCATGCCATTCTCCACAATTATGTGAGCCAATTCCTTAAAATATACCCCTTTATTTCATATATATATGTATGAAATACAATATATATATGAAAATGATGTGCACATCATTTATGTGCATCACCGCACATTATATGTATATGTGTGTGTGTGTGTATATATATATATATATATATATTTATGGTTTGTGGTTTGTGCACATCACCACAAAATTACACACACACACACACACACACATATATACATACATATACATATATATATATATATATATATATATATATATATGCATACACATGTATCTCCTGTTGGCTCTGTTTCTCTGGAGAACCCTGACTGATACATTACTAAACTTGTCTGTTTTATTTTTATTTTATTTTAATTTGAGAGAGAGAGAGAGAGAACAAGTGGGGGAGAGGGGCAGAAGGGGCAAAGAGAGAGAAAGAGAGAGAGAATCTTAAGCAGATTCCATGCTCAGTGCGGAGCCTGATGTGGGGCTTGATCCCACGACCCTGGGATCATGACCTAAGCTGAAATCAAGAGTCGGATCTTCAACTGACTGAGCCACCCAGATGTCCCTAAACTTTTCTTTTTTAAACAGTCCTTAAGTTAATGTTGATTGAATCATATAGATTTCTTTATAGTGTTTTCTGTCCTTACCATAACTAGACACCCCTTTGACATCTTTTCTCAACCCTCTACCAATGTCTCCCTACAGTTAGCCCACAGGGACCACAGTTGGTCTGTAGAGGCAGAATTTAGTGAAGATGAGGCCAGATGTATTAGCTCACACCTTTTCTTTTTTCCCCTCAAAACTGGATACTGGGCAATGCCATTAGCTGCTCTCAGTCTCAAGGCCAGAACGGCTCATCGAGGGACAGCTGGCCATCAAGGACAGTCTCTTAGGCGACATGGAGGTTGGCTAAGACTAGCACAGAAGTCCCAGGAGCACTGGGACCTTTTGAGTTCCTCCATTTCTACTCTGCCTAAAAGGGGATTGAAGACTGAACTCTTTTCAGTTCTCCAGCCTGAAGCGTATTCTGTATTTCTTGAGGGGTAGCGTCGTCAACAGTGGACGGGGCTCTGGGGACAGCACATTGGATTCCAGCCTCAGCTCAACTACTTTCTGGCTGGGTGACTATATCCAAGTTACATAACCGCTCCATGACTCAGTTTCCTTGTCTGTAAATGGAGATGGTTATCGAGTGAAAGCTGTAGGCTGTGGTGAAGAGGTTTATTATAAGATGTAAATTTCCTGGCCCATAGCAGCGGTCCTACGCATGGCAGTATCTGTTACCACAATAGCCTTGAGGGTGAGGGTAGACTTTGGAAAAGACTTCTGACGCATGTCAGTCACCCCAGAAATAGAGATCGTGGCCCATTCCCACCTCCCAGGTCTGACTCAGACTAAAGAAATCACGTTTGCAAAGCACACTGAACTCTCAAAAGAAACATGAGTTTTTCTGTCATTTAACATCACTACCATGTTAGCAGACAATAATAGATTACTCAACTCTACAAATAAATTGAGAAAATTTATCATCACCCAGAAATTTTGTTTGTGCAAGTTTTCTCCTTTCCCAGAAAGGAGGCCGTAAATAGCCCTTCTCCCTCTTCCTCCCTTACTTAGCACTTTATTTTTATTTATTTAAAAATTTTTGGGGGCGCCTGGGTGGCTCAGTCGGTTAAGCCGCATCCGGACAGCAGCTCGGGTCACGATCTCGCAGTTTCTGAATTCGAGCCCGGCGTCAGGCTCTGTGCTGACAGCTCAGAGCCTGAAGCTTGCTTCGGATTCTGTGTCTGCCTCTCTCTCTGCCCCTCGCCTGCTCTCTCTCTCTCTCAAAAATAAATAAACATTAAAAAAATTTTTAATGTTTATTTATTTTTGAGAGACAGAGAGACAGAACATGAGCGGGGGAGGGGCAGAGAGAGAGGGAGACACAGAATCCGAAGCAAGCTTCAGGCTCTGAGCTGTCAGCACAGAGCCTGACGCCGGGCTCGAATTCAGAAACTGTGAGATCGTGACCCGAGCTGCTGTCCGGATGCGGCTTAACCGACTGAGCCATGCAAGTGCCTCTGGCACTTCATTTTTAATTATTTGGGGCTGGTAGGCCGGTGCCTATTTGCACTGCGGTAACCAGATTCTCCGAGGCCAAGGACTCAACTCTAGTTAGCTTCATGTATCTGCATGTAGATTATCCACTTAATACAGCATCTGCCAGGAAAGTTTTAATCCCAGCCTGGCTTTCTCCTAGCATCCCCCTCTCCCCTCTCCCTCCTCCACCTCCCTCAGCCCTCACCCAGCTGATGTGTGCTTAGGAAATGCAAACTAATTTTAAAATTCGCTGGAGCAAAACATGATTAGAATGGTTAAGTCGGCTGCCAAAAATAAAATCAGCTAATGCATTCCATATATTTAGATTTCCAAAATTAAGTTGAAATGATGCTTAGTTCATCCAAAGTTTGGGTTTATGCACATCACCCCATATCTCTGCTAGCTGACCCTACTTTTCCCGGCAACGTTGTTGGTTCTCCTGTAAATGGTTCACCTTTTCCATGTCCCATGGTGATGTTTTTACTCTCCCGTCCTGCTGAAAGTGAGGTCACAAGCCCTGTTCAAGATGGCAGAGAAGAGTGTCGTGGGAGCCGGGAGAAGGACAAGAGAAGAGACATTAGGCAGCATCTCGGTCTAAACAAAGACCTTCCCATTCTTCAGGCGCCTCCACCCTGCCTGGCCCAAAAGCCAGGAGTCCAGCTGGGCACTGGTAGGTACTACAAGAGATACAACTGAGACACTGAGCCCATGTTGCTGCCTTCAAGGAGCTCACAGTCTCTTTGGGAGACAAAATTAGCATAGCAGCATAGCACACATTACAGAATGAAATTAACCGCTGAATTGTGTGGCATAGACCATAAGGACAAACTCAAGGGATAGATCACCAATGAGGCTGGAGACGTTTTCATGATGGAGGAGGAGCCCGAGTTGCGAGTAGGCTTGG
The DNA here is from genome assembly GCF_018350155.1 of Leopardus geoffroyi. NCBI lineage: Eukaryota > Metazoa > Chordata > Mammalia > Carnivora > Felidae > Leopardus > Leopardus geoffroyi. The sequence goes on from NC_059327.1 coordinate 44,906,800, forward strand.
CCAGGGGGAAAGGGATGGAATTAAAAAAAAAAAATTTTTTTTTAATATCTATTTATTTTTGAGAGAGAGAGAGACAGAGCGCAAGCAGGGGAGGGGCAGAGAAAGAGGGAGTCACAGAATCTGAAACAGGCTCCAGGCTCTGAGCTGTCAGCACAGAGCCCGACGCGGGTTCTGAACCCACAAACTGTGAGATCATGACCTGAGCTGAAGTCAGATGCTGAACTGACTGAGCCACCCAGGTTCCCCAAGGGTTGGCATTTCTGGTGAAAGAATCAACCTGAGCCCGTTCGAGAATGCATACAGGAGCGAGGCAGGTGTGGGACAACAAAGACTGGACCAGAGCACCAGGGCAGGGAGTTGCCAAGATCCTTTTGGATGCAAGAAATAGAAAATAATCTGATCTAATTTAAGACAAAAAGGGGGAATTTATTTTAAGGATACAAGGGAGTCTCATGGGACCTGAGATAGAGTCCAGCTCACCACAGTTGGAACTTGGACATATTAAAATGTTTTTTGATGAATTTCTTGTAGTTTTCTATTCCACAATTCCTAACTTATTTTTTATATGTCCTTACATCTTTTTCTCCTTAAGAAAGAGTCCCAGGGGTGCCCGGGTGGCTCAGTCGGTTAAGTGTCTGACTTTGGCTCAGGTCATGATCTCAGTGTTCGTGAGTTCGAGCCCTACGTTGGGCTCTGAGCTGACAGTAGGGAGTCTCCTTGGGGTTCTCTCTCTCCGGCTCTCTTTCTGCCCCTCCCTGACTAGTGCTTTCTCTCTCTCTGAAAATAAAGAAACTTCAAAAAAAAGGCTCATGCTGAATTTCAGTCAGTGGATCCTTACTCCTGGAGAAGTCTTGCGCCCCATACTAATTAAGTGGTGAATTTTAATGACCAGTTATGTGTTCTAGGAGAAAATAAAATGTTTAAATATGTTAAAAAAAGAAAGAAAGAAAGAAAGAAAGAAAGAAAGAAAGAGACTGAATTGGGTAACACATTTCTTCCTTTAAATTTTCTTTCTGTCTCCTTCTGTGGACTTCCTTTCGTGTTCTCTCCTCTTTTAATACATTAGGAAAATGCCCCAATGCGTCTTAATCTTTTAGTGAACACAAGACTTCCTTTACCTGGAATTGAAATTCACCTTTTTTTTGAGTCATGGAGAGCTCATGGCTTTGTCAGACGTCCCATTTCATTGTTAGCTTAACTTGTTGGGGGCTTCATTCTAAAATTATAATGATGTAATCGTGGGAGTCCACACCTGTGTATATACTTCACATCAACAGAGAGCTTTGGGTCTGGCATTCTTTGGTTCAAACTCCCCACAGGGTGCTCAACCACCTTGTAAATAAAGAAAAAAGAAAGAAAAGAAAAGGAGACATCCTTTTAAGGATACAAGGGAGTCTCCCGGGACTCCAGGACCCAAGGGGTGTTTGGAAAAGCATATCAGGATGCAGAAAGCTGTTCCTGACTCTCTTGTCTGCGCCTCTCTGCGAATGTATCTGCTTGGGCATTTGGGTTTTCCTTGCTCATGGCGGATGATAGCCGCCTCACCAACTTAGGTTCTCTCCCTCCCTTTCCGGCCCTCTGGCTGTTATTCTGCCCAGTTCCAAACTCCTGGAAGAAAGAGCACCAACTGGTCTAGGCCTGGTCCAGCCAATTATGAGGGAGGTGGGGTGGGGCATATCACACATAGTGTGAGTGAAAACACCGGGCCACTCCTGGGGTGGGGGTGGGGAGGGCAGTCCCAGAGAAGGAAACCCGTGATTCACCAGGTAAGATTAGGGAAGACAGGCCTCCCGCCGTGTGGTTCTTTCAGAATCTTTGAGGAAAACCAGGTGAAAATATGTCAGTTGTCTGGAATTCTAGAGGGTTACCTTACTTCCAGCAAATATTGAGGAATCCAGATTTTTAAAGCAGAGAAACTGAGTTGTGATCACTCACTTGGTAAAAAGGAGAAGTACTGGGATTCCTTTCAATTCCAGATGATACTTTCCCATTAGAGTCTAATTACGCTCATCTGATCTGCAATGAATCTGCTTCCCTTGACTTGGGGACCGTCCCTCATTGGGCTCCAGGATACCCCCGCCCCCGCCCCCTCAGTACTGCCAGGGTCTGGGTGGGTGTGACGCTCCCTGCATTTGGCCAATGGCTGCTCACTGGTTAGAACTCCGCTTCCTGGGGGCGGGGATAGGCCCTCTGTTCACCTTGGCATCCATCCCGTGTATGACAATGTGCCTGTCTCGTAGCCATGCCAATAAATGCTTATTGAGCCGAATGAACAAAGCCAGTTTCCAGATATAAGCAATTTGTAGCCAAGGAGTAGCTTAAAGAGACTATAGCTTTGTTGGAAGGAAGGGAAATAATCATCATGTGTCCCTTGCGCAGAAACATCAAATACGGCGCTGCTTCTCCTCCTAGGGGTTGGGTGACCCAACTCCTGTTTAGTCTCAGGACGCACTTTGATGATTTGATCCACCTCAAATAATGCCCAGAGACCGTAGTTATTATTGCCTTTCCGCGGGGAAAGCCGTGTGCCAAGCAGACCCAGGTTCCGCCGCCTCCCTCCGGGAGAAGCAGGAAGTGGGCTAAGGCCCCCTTTAAGGAGGCCCGGTGGAGGGGGACCGGCCACCCTCTACCCGCTAGTCCCCAGGCTCAGCCCTGCAAAGCAGCCCGAGGGGAAAGGCCGTCCAGAGGACGGCCCACCCTGGCGAACTCCCTGCCTCAGCTGAGGAGAAGGCGACAAATGAGACAAAATGAAAAATATAATGATGCATATTATATTAATCATCGTCCCTTTTTCTGACACAATAAATCTTCTCTTTAAACTCATGGTGGCGATTGCATCATCTCCCCTCTCTCCTCGAAACAGCACAGATTAAGATAAAGTGATAGTGCTGTGTCAAAGAGAGCTTTACTGCTACACTTGGGATACAAAGAGAGAGGTTAATTTATCATCGCTGGGGAGAACTGACAGAAGAGAGATATACTACCGAAAGGGGATTTAGCACAGGGCCAAGAAACTTCACACTATTTTTACCATCTGTCACATGCTCTAATAAAGCAGGGCAAAATATGAAGAAAGGAAAAATGAACTATCAAACACTGATGTAATGCAGCCCATAAATCTAATTTAATTACTTTGCATGGAGACAGGTCCTCGAGTCTGTGTGAATATACTGGATTTTCTTGGCAACTTAACAACTAAGTGTTTTAATAACATCACACTATAATTTATTCTGCTTGAAACACAAAACCCCTTTTGTGAGAGTTTCATTTTTGAGAACTGTTAATTTTTTCGGCTAATGTCAAAACTGGCATAAATTCACATGTGAACTTGAAGCCTGACTGTGAAAAAGGCTTAGGTTACTGCATGCCTTTTTATTGTTTGGCACTTTTCCCCCCTTCTGCATGCATTAGAAATAATTGGGCTTTGTTGATGACTTAGGTGAGGAGAGTTGTCTTGCAATTAGATTTTAATATAATGACAAAGGGTGTATGAGGGGGAAATCTTTGTAAAATATAAAGAAGTAAAATAATGCCATGGGGGAAGAAAAAAACCCCTCATTTTCCAGCAGAAAAGCAAAACCCCAAGTGCGGTATTCCTGGCACCAGGCTGTCCCCAGGACCATGAGAATTTCACTCTGGAGGATGTAAGATCTCAGGGCAAAAAGGACGCCGGGAATGCAGGGCTGCCCTAGAGGGAGCCACCGGGTGCAGAAAATAAATCAAAAATAAAATTAATATTCATCGGGTGTCTTCCCGAATTTGGATGCAGTTACAGAAATTATTGTTAATAATGAAAGCCATATATCAAAGGTTATAAAATTCATCTGTGCTAGGACACTATTTTTTTAGGCTTTGTTCTGAACCATTAAAGATGACGTATTGCATTTGTGTGCCTCTGTGTATAATAAGATACATTTAAGTCTGATTCTAACCTAAACTGGCAATTTTGGCATTGAACTCAAGTTCTTAAATGGGGCCTGTGACACTACCGTCCAGAAGAGGTCGGCTGAACCCATCCATTCTCCCATGACCTCACTCAGTAGGGCAGGATGGATGGGTAATTAATTTGTTAGATCATCAGTGATTCATGTTGGGAAAATAAGACTCCAAGCATCTCGACAAATTCGATTGAAATACAACCGGGGATAAGAAGATCAAAACAAAACAAAACAAAACCCTCTTCTCCCTCTTTCCCCTTTTCCTGTTCCCAAACCCCAAGCCCTCATGCTAAAAGAAAACCTAAATGTACAGATATACAGTCGGCTGAAGTTCATTTACTTATTGCTTGAGCAACACTCACTAAATCCTTACTACGTGGAAATCTCTGTAGGACACACTTTGGGGCATACGCAGTCTGGAGCAGACGTACATTGGACAGAAAATTGACTACAGTTTAGTACATTCTGAGAAAGTGTAACCCGGTGGGCAATCTTGGTGGGGTTCATGGAGAGGGCAGGTATAGTGCTGGTCACGGTATGGACTCTGGGTAAAACACAAGTGATTCATCTGGAAAGTTCTAACAAGTATTAGACCCATCAGGAAATTGACTACAATATTCATACTGTTGAATATTTATTGAATGCTACTGGTGAGTTGGTATATGTTAACCATCTAGACAGATTCGGGGCCTTGAAGCCAGGAAACTCAGGGGCAAAGTTTTTCAGAGAAGTGCTTTCAAATAAATTTCTTCTCATGCTTTTTCCTGAAGTTCATATTCCCCTATTTAGACTTGGAAAACACTCAATTCTTGTGGTTTCTGGTTCTGTTGAATTTGTGTGGGAGAAAAATGTACAACCTTGAACTCTGAATGAAGCCCAGTGTGAAAAGTAGTGGTTTTCAGCTGTGCTATTTCAAACGCTCTCATTGGTATTTTAAAAGACTTCCCACATATTCGGTTACTGACCTGGGGCCTGGAATAGTGAACATTAAAAATTGAAAAAAAAGAAAAAGAAAAAAAAAATCAAACAGCCGGTATTTACTTATGAAATGACTTGGTTATAGCCCGGCGATCCAACTGCCTTAAAATTAGTGTACAAATTGAAAGTTTGAAGGGTTTCTTTTTTGGCATTTTGATTTCCTCATCTGAAAAATGGCGATATTAATACCTACCTCCTGGGGTTGTTGTGAGAGGGATTAAATGTGCCCACATATGTAAAGCATCGAGCACACTGAAATGATGGCCGCAATTATTGTTTTATTATTATTATTTTGATTTCGCTACCCCTCCTTCTCTTCCCCTCTGCATTTCCAACCACCCCCCTCTCTCCTCCCCCTCCCCCCCACAAAGTACTTTTTTATTTTTATTTTTTTTAAACTACTTGCAGGAATGCACTTCCTTCAGCCTCCCCCTTCTGGTCCAGCTGCAGACTGCAGTCTTGTCACTTTTTTTTGTTTTTGTTTTTTTTTTTTCAAGTTACCTTTGAAATAGGAAATGCAAAAAAAAAAAAAAAAAAAAAAAAAAAAAAAATAATGTATCAAGTGGACCCAGGCTGTTTTCTGGAAATGAACCTTACTAAAGAAACAGTGGGGAAAAAAACAAAACAAAAAACCCCACTGTGCTCAGGGTGTGCTCTGAGGCAAAAGAAAACATCACAGGCGAGTTCAGCTTCTCAGAAGCCTAGGAAAGAAAAGTCTTTCCAATCAAGGGGCCTGGAGAGCGGAGAACACACCAGGAGTTAAAAAGCCTGCGAAATTTATGGTATTGTCTCCTTTAATCGGTAACTGTTAGCCCAAGTGCCCGACACAAGGTGAACTTGACCTTTCCTATAAAATAGTTGTACTTGAACTCTCCATGCTGCTCCGGGGCTCTTCATATTCTTCTTTTAAGAGGTACCTTGCTTTAACCTTGCTGGTCAGGATAACAGATCATTTACATTAACAGATTATGCGGGAACACGCCAGGCCTAAGCTGGAAGTGCATTAGCACCAGGTGACTTGGGCCACCAAGAGCAAGGACCTGAGGACAAGCCCGAACAGCTGCCAGCATCATGTAGAAGGAGTGGGGTTTCACAGAAACGTCTTAGAACCACACTGGTCTCCGTGGTGGCCCCCAAGAGATGCTGAGCCATGCTGAATTTTCAGGAATTATCTCCATATTCTTCCCAGTTGTTTGCTAATGTAGGTTTTGTTCATTCATGTATTCATTTAGGCATCAGACATTGGGTGCATTATTATTGTGTGCCTAGCATTATGGCAGGTGCTGGGAATGATAAAAAGGGACAGACTGACCCTGCCCTCAAGGTACATTGAACAGTAAAAACCACAACATGACCAAAGCCTGAGCAAAGTTCTGCACGAGACTGGGAGACCCCATATGGAGGAAAGGGGGAAGGTTCCCAAGCTTCATCTAAGCTGGGGATAGAATGATGAGTTGTATTTGTCTCCTGTGTAGATGTGGATGGAATGATATTTCTGGTAGAGGGCACAGCATAAGCCAAGCTCAGGAGAGGGACTGGGGTACGTGAGAGTCAAACGGCTCGTGATAGCCTATGGGTCACACTAAACAGTCTGTGATTTGCTGCTGGGTAAGGTCCCAGGTAGGCAGGAGGTGAGTCAAAGACCCAGTAAATCTCTAGCTGCCCAGTTGTCTCGATCTTGTTCCCCAAATCCCAGGGTTCAACATGCAGAGAAAATGGGAAGTTCAGTTGGGTTCTTCCCTCCGGCACGAGCACTGGCTCCAGAAGGTCCTATGAATGCCATCTGACCTCCTGAAGGACCCCCTAGGGTTGGCGGCCAAACTTGACAGTGCCCCTGTGGACAAGAAAGAGATTGTTTTGACACACCTGGGGAGGGGCTGAAAGTCTCCCCTCATGGCCAGTGTGTTCCTGGTAACTAGAGCAAAGCACTTTGCTGAAGCATCATCCAGGTACCCCCCGGAAAAAGGTCATGATCACAACTGACATTTACTGAACATTCTCCCTGAGCCCAACACTAAAATAAACCTAGAGAGTAGGTCTATTATCGCTTTATCATTTTACCAAGGAAAAAGACTGTGGCACATACAGGTGGGGGTGACTTATCCAGGGTCACACAACTAAAAAATGGCACAGTATCTTTGTTCTCTTAACCAACTTCCTACATCCATCCAAGAGAGTGAGACCACCATGACAAATTTACTAAGCAAGGTGCTTCCTACATGTACACATCTCACGATGTCATCAGCAATGACAACTCTATGAAGGAACGACTTCATTTTACAGATGAGGAGAATAAGGCTCAGAAAGATTAAATAACTTATCATGACTTAATAGACAATTACCGATGAAGGTGGCATTTAGGCTGGATGCGCCTGACCTCAAAGCTTATGTCCTTTCCACGCTACTTTCAGGAAAGAATCTCAGCAGGCGTTTCTCCTTTTCCTGACACTCAAGCACGTAAGCACTAGTAGCACATTTCACCCAACAACTGCTTCCCTTGTGAGCCCCCAGGAAACCCCTCTCCACTCCGTGCTTGGAATTCAAGGCCCATCTTTATTGCTAAGATAGTACATTCTAGACCACCTATATTCTAGGCGGTTTTGGTGTCCCCCTCCCTGTCTAGCTTCTTTCCCAATAGAGTGGAGGCAAAGTCCATGCAGTTACTGTGGATGAGAAGTGAGTCGTATACAGGCCCGCCTTAGAGAGATTATGTGTTTGGTTCTAGACCACTGCCATAAAGTGAATACTGCAATAGAGCAAGTCAAATGAACTTTTTGGTTTCCTGCTGCATATAAAAGTTATGTTCACACTACACTGTAGTCTCTTAAGTGTGCAATAGCATTATGCCTAGGAAAACAACATACATAAATTAAATTAAATTAAATTAAATTAAATTAAATTAATTAAAAAATACTTTATTGCTGGGGCGCCTGGGTGGCTTAGTCAGAGTGTCCTTAACTTCAGCTGAGGTCATGCATGATTCCACGGTTCGTGAGTTTGAGCCCCACATTGGGCTCTGTGCTGATAGCTCAGAGCCTGGAGCCCGCCTCGGATTCTGTCTCTCTCTTTCTCTCTCTCTCTCCCCCCTTCCCAGCTTGTGTTCTCTCTCTCTCAAAAATAAGTAAATAAACATCAAAAAAATAATTTAGGGGCACCTGGGTGGCCCAGTTCACCCTGGGTGAAGCGTCTGACTTTGGCTCAGGTCATGATCTCACAGTTCGAGAGTTCAAGTCCCGCATCCAGCTCTCTGCTGTCAGTGTGGAGCCTGCTTCAGAATCTCTGTTCCTCTCTCTCTCCCCCTGCCCTGCTCACACTCCGTGTCTTTCAAAACTAAGTAATAAAAACGTTTTTAAAAAATTGAAAAAATTACGTTATTGCTAAAAAACGCTAGCCATCCTCTGAACATTCAGCAAGTCATGATCACTGATCACAGACCACCACGAATACGGAAATAATGAGCAAGTGTGCAACATCGCCAGAGTTGCCAATGACACAATGTGAGTAAATGCTGTTGGAGAAATGCTGCCAATAGGCTTGCTTGTCCCAGGGTTGCCTCAAACCTTCCATTTGTAAAAAAGTCAATATCTGCAAAGCGCGATAAACAAAGCACAACAAAACAAGGTATGCCCTTACACAGGGGCACCTTATTTTAGAATAACTGAAGAGCCAAAGAGAATTAGCGATGTTCAACTTAAGAGAAGGGGTAGTCATAGACTTACGTGAAGTAGGCAACTCCTGTAGTGTGTTTAGGGGATGAGTCAGCAAAAGATTTTCGGTCAGCAGCCAGGTGGCGAGTATTTTGGACTTTGCAGGACATCTGGTCTCTGGCACAAGTTTTGTATGTTGTGCAAAAGTAGCCACAGACAGTACCTAAGTGAAGTGGCATGGCTGTGTTCCAATCGACCCTATTTATGGACACCGGTACGTGGATTTCACATAATTTTCTCATGTCACAAAGACATTATTCTTCTTTGGATTTTTCCAACCGTGAAAAAGCGTAAAAAATATTTGTAGCTCACAGGTTACAAAACATCTCGCAGGGGGCTGGGTTTGCGTGGGTCATAGTTTGCTTATTTTGGTTTATAAAATTTTATTATAGGGGCGCCTGGGTGGCTCAGTGGGTTAAGCGTCCAACTATTCGTTTCAGCTCAGGTCATGATTCCATGGTTCATGAGCTGGAGACCTGCATTGAGCTCTGTGTTGACAGCGCAGATCCTGCTTGGGATTCCCTCTCTCCCTCTCTCTCTCTCTGCCCCTTTTCCTGTGCGTGCTCTCTCTCAAGATAAATAAAATTATAAAATTTTATTATGTATCTGTTAGGAAATCTAATGTGTAAATCAAAACACATGATATATCTCTTATGAACTGTTTAAATACCTACTTTTTGGGAAAAAACAATGTTCCATTCAGGTGAGTCTTCTGGATATACTTGTAAACTGGAACACACCAAAAGACAAGAATCCTACTCTATTGAAAATGAGTTGACATTTTCCACAAAGGTAGACTGGAAACAGATTTTCTCCTTCCTTCCTTCCTTCCTTCCTTCCTTCCTTCCTTCCTTCCTTTCTTTTTCTTTTCTTTTTTCTTTTCTTTTCTTTTCTTTTCTTTTCTTTTCTTTCTTTCTTTCTTTCTTTCTTTCTTTCTTTCTTTCTTTCTTTCTTTCTTTCTCTTTCTTTCCCTTCCTTTTCTTTCTTTCTCTCTCTTTCTTTCCCTTTCTTTTTTTCTTTCTCTTCCTTTCTTTCTTTCTTTCTCTTCCTTCTCCTCTTTCTTTCTTTTCCATCTTTCTTCCTTCCTTTTCTCCTTCTTTTTCTTTCTTTTCCTTCTTTCCTTTCTTTCTTTCCCTTCCTTTCTTTTCTTTCTTTCTTTCTTTCTTTCTTTTCCTTCCTTCCCTTTCTTTCTTTTCCTTCCTTCCTTCCTTTTCTCTTTTTCTTTCTTTCTTTCTTTTCCTTCCTTCCCTTTCTTTCTTTCTTCTTTTCTTTTCCTTCATTCCCTTTCTTTCTTTCTTTCTTTCTTTCTTTCTTTCTTTCTTTCTTTCTTTCTTTCTAGGTTTTATTTAAATTCTAGGTAGTTAAACTAACATTTGTTTCGAAGACGGATTTTTGATGATGTTTGGGAATGTTGGATTTTTGCCTCCAAGTCTTTGTTCTTGGGGAAGCATTCTGTCTGGTGTGTTCATGACTCTAGATAAAAGTGTTATCTGGATAATCTTTAGATTGATTTACAATACCCGCCTTTGTATCAAACACTTTGGTTTCTCATTAAGGGCCTTCTACTCATTTTCAAGGTTTTCCTCAAATCAAGACTGGAAAGAAGCCGTCTCTGAAAGTCATTAAGTGGTTCTTCAGGGAGGAGCAGAGGCTCTTTGGGCGCCATCAAAATTGAATAGCTAAAGGATCCAGGTCTTCAGATAGCTCAATGAACAAGTAAAAATTGGAATTTAAGAGTGTGACAGGGAGAACTGTCCCTCTGAAGTGCTTTCCAGTGCTACTTTCTTCTTCCATTCACTGGTGGCTTAGTGTGACCGGTTAGCACTTGCTCTAGAATATTCAGTGTGAACTGGAGTCCGGTTTCCACAGTGGTGGTGTTGCTGTCTCAGCATCGACCCCCAGCCCTGCTCATTGCTCTTTGCCACTATTACCTTATTAAATTAAAAGAGTGGAGAAGTTGAGCCTTTTGTGTCTCTGGTGCTCCTGGTAAAGACTTGTTCCTGACTCACTGCTGTGTGTGCACTGGGTCCAAAGTGTAGAGGGAGGATCCCTGGAGCCCAGACGCACCCCTCTACGTGCTGATCCTGGAGGACTGGGCTGGTTTGCTGGGACAAGGAGGGCGGTGCTGTGCTGCTCAGGCAATCAGGCCACAAAATTACCTGTGTGACTCTTCCCCAAAGGGAAGACCTGGAATTCACCGGCCACAGGTGCAAGGGCTACCACAGGGCCTCTCCTGGCATTCTGTCACTTCTATAGGAAACCCAATCTATGCCTTTAATAAGGATGGCAGCTTGAATTTCTTTCTGCAACCCCCTACACCCCCCACCAACCAAGGGACGGCTGGCTGGGGGATTTATCTCAGGTTGGAATTTGACTTTGTCATTAGAGATTTTCTTTCTTCTGGGCCACATTCCTGTCTTTGCCTGCCCAGGGACAGGCAGGTGTGGTCTGGTGTGACAGGACCCAGTGATGAAAGACTCAATCCTTGGTATAAACTCAGGGGTGCAGCTAACGTGGGGTGGAAAGGATGACTACCCCGCCCCCCCCCCCCCCACTTCAGTTTTGCACTGTATTCAGGAGCCACGCACACCGATGGGGGTGCAGGTGGGGACACGTAAAGTTCCCAGGTCCTGTGGCTACATTAGGTCATGGGGCAGATGGTTGTAGCAGAAAATAGGGATGGAAAGATTGCCTTTTGTTACGTCCCTTCTTGCCCCAGATGCCCTTTTCTGGATGCCTGGGGCCTGTATGCTGGCTTTGTCTCTTCCTGCTGCAGGATTCTGCCCAGGAGGTGGGCTCTTTCAGGCTGATCCCATTTGTAAGAAAGTGGACTCCACTTTGGGGGTATGTTTTGAGAGATACCAGAAGGCTCTTATATCAGTCAATGCCACAAAAACATTGCATAACAATGACCCAAAATTCAGTGGCTTGAAGTAACAGTCATTTTTTTCTCATGACTCTACAGGTCAGCTAAAGTTCACTAGATCCGAGAATCCAAGTTGGGCTTTTGTGGGCCTACTTGGCTCAGTTCCACATGTCTCTCCTCTTCCTCATGGGACCAGCGGACCAGCCTGGACATGTTCCGTTCATGGCAATGCCCAACTGCAGAGCACAAGGGAAACTACTCGAAATTTATTGGGGAAAGCAAATCACATGGCCGAACCTAAATACAAGAGGCTGGGGGAAAGGACCCGCCCCAAATGGGGAGGGCCCTGCAGAGTTACACGACAAGGACTGCTGATAGTAAAGGGACACAGAATCAGGGCCCAAAACACCATCTACCATTTCCTCCCTCCCCATCCCCCATCTCCCCTTCAAGATCTTTGACATGGCTTAAAATCCCACTATGAAGATTACTCTTTTGGATTATAATATTGTCTGTATCAGACCCTTGTGAGACATAGGACATTTATGCATAACTCCTTAACTCTCCAGCAGCATTGGCAGTAGGCAGACAAAGGGGTTGTGAACGCATGGGATCCAGACGGAGCCATTTTGCAGGGGAAGTTGGGCCACAAGGGGCTAGGTGAGCTGGGGTCACCCAGCCCTTCCCTTTCCAGTCCTTTGTCCCTACCCACCCTTGTTTTCTCTGTTAGGAGAGAGCTACAGAAATTCTTGATCTGCCCAAAGAAACATGAGATCATTTTAGGTGGCTAGAAAATTCCTAGGTTGGAAACATTCAGAGAACAGCAGTTAACTCTGTAGGAAACACATCCTCGTCTTCTCAGTGATGTCAGAATGTTTGTCTCTTTTTGTTTCTGTTTGGGCAAATGGGACACGTGAGGGTGGGTGGGCGGCGAGGGGGAGGGCTGAGGTCTGTGTTTGTATGCATGCGCGCTGTGTTCATGTTTTTGCCAATATGCCTGTCTCAGTCACGCTCAAAAATCTGTCTTCCTAGGCTGGGCACAGAAAAGGGTTTTCATTATTAGACAATATTATCACCAAATAGGTTTTTTTTTTTTTTGATTTTTTTAAACACGAGTTAAGAGGATCGGACTCCTTCCAGATCCACTTAATAAGAGGAGTGTGTGTGTGTATGTGTGTGTGTGTGTGTGTGTGCTCGGGGTAGGGTGTACCTAGACATAGTTCATTCACCCCACAACGTCTCAGATTCTATTTCTGCTACTACTAACATGAATTTGATACGTTATCTTATAAAATTATGCAATTGTAGAAACATCGCATCCGAATTAATGACATATTATTTCTGATAGTGGGCTCTCTCTGTCCACGTACATATCCATCGATGTGTGATGTTCACTCTACTTAGTACCTTGCATTGCCTAGCTTTATTTTTTTAACAGGTGGAGGATGGGGAAGAAGGATTGGCCGATGTTCTCTGGCTCGCTCTAATGCAATGAATCCTCCTGTATTTAAATTCAGTTGTAGTTCATGGCTGGGTAGATTGGTTCCTGGTGAGCATACCAGCGCCACCCCCTAAAAAACCTCAGAGCGTGTACGCATAAAGGGGATGGTAGATTAGGTTACTGGGAAAGGAAATGTACAAATGTACCTTCGCAAGAAGATTAACTGATGGTAGCAGCGAGTTGCTGATGAAGGCAGTTTGTGTAAGAGCAGGCCCTAGCTGCCGGGGCCCATCTGTCTCTGCTGTCATTCTCTCCCTGGCTGCCTGTGCAGCAGGCAGGCGGCCCTGGGCTCCCTGTGTCTTCTTCCTTCCTCTTCCTCCCCCCCCCTTCACATGAATCCTGCCTCACTGGGCCCCAGAGGCACGAGCTTCCCAGCGGAGGGGAGTTAGAAAGGAGTTGATAAGGCTGGGGGGTTTCTGTTTTTCAGCAGCCGGGGCAATCGCATTGCCAATGTGCTTTTTTGGTCCTCAGAGATCCAGAGCCTTCCTCTGGGCAGGCTGTCACAAGCGTGGGCTGTGTCCTTCCTGGTCACTATTCATCCTTAGCCAACATTGCCTCCAAAACCCCTGCCAGGAAATCGTGGTCTTCCCCGAGTCTTTGGGAGCCGGCGAACTCAGGAGGCAGGGATGTTAAGACCCACTTACATTTTAGGCCTTTTAAGATTTCAGTTCTCCGATCTAGATATAGCCTAAAGATAGTCGTGTTACTTGTAAATATACAGACATAAGAAGTAATTCTTTGTTACTCCTGAATCCTCCTCTCCAGAGTGCTACTCAGTTCCTTGGTTTATCTCTTCCTTGTCTACACACACACACACACACTCATACACACACACACACACACATGCACAAAACCAAGTCTCATTCCACATCCCCCCACCTTATCTCCCTCCCATTGAAAGCAATAACAACTGACCTGTCCAAACCCTCTCCATTATAACACGGGTCCACCTCTTCCACCATATTGTATGTAATTACAAACACTAGTAAGATACACAAATACACGACAAAGTTGTGCCCGTGCTGAGTCTGGTATAGCGTTTGCCTTTCTCCTCTGACTTGGGCAATGGGGGCCCCGACACCTCGGAAGTCCATGGGCACTTCACAGACACGGGTTTAGTCTGTGGCTCACGGTTCTTAGGAGGGACTCAACCTTTTGAGGTGGACTTAACCTTTCCAACGATCAGGGCTATTTGCTTAAATAAGCGAATTTATTTTTTACAGGAGAGTCACTGTCCGGATGAACTCCTCTAAGTTCAATAGCTGTACAAACACGTCCCTGTGTTGTGCTGTGTGTTTAGGGTAGGGCCTTTAAAGGCTGACCTTAGTCTGCTATTTCCAGTTTTATTGGGGAGGAGGTATGCTTCGTCTCTTGGCATGTCCCAATCTCTGCAGGAAGACATCATGGCATGACAAGGTTCCACAGCACTTCGTGCAATTGTGCTGGTGAACAAACACTCCAATTAGTTCTGTGGCCGGAAAGTCTGGGTGACTAGCTGTACAGGGGCCAGAACTAGGAGCTCTGGCTTCCAGCCTGTGCTCTGCCTCCTGGACTCAGCAGCCTGTGGTCTGCACCCCTGCGGGGGGAAAGCACCTCACCAGGCCTGTGTCTGCTGCCCTCATTGTTCCCTAGTACGCGTCTTGGTGTGAACGTGTGCGACTCACACAACGGCTGCTACCCCACGGCCCAGGAGACTTCTCGGTCGTTGAACACACTCCAGGAAGCGCATGCGCGCACTGGAGCGCCAGTGCGCGCACACAGAAGTTTTTATATTAGTTTCCTGAGTTCATGGATAAAGTCCAGAGCTGCCAAAGCTCCCACTACTTTGCCATGTCACACTAATAGCTTCCAGATCCCATCACATATTAAATTCATGCGGCTTCAGCGAAGCCATCTATTTAATGCAATTCGCTAAATGCCTGCGCAGGCCCGCTGACAGTGACATATTAGTTTTGCAGTCTTTTGCAATCTGATATCTCTGAATTTGCCACCGTACTAAAGATTTGATTAATGTGGTTCCATTTGGATGCAGTAATTGGCTGCGACTGTTGTAGAAAATAATCAGGCTTTCATTCCTTACAAGTGCACGGACATGCTAATGAGAGAGTGGGTTAATTAAGCCCGCGGCAGAAAGCGACAGTTACTGATGACTGTTATGACAAACCACCGACTCGGCATTTGGGAGCAGGACAGCAAATTTGCACTTTATGAAATTACAGGAAAGCTAGGACATAAGGAATAAATAGTTACATCTGTTTGGTGAAAGGGGGAACAGGGTGGGGAGAAAAAAAGAGGGGCTCAAGCAGAAGAGAAAAGAACAAGAGTTGGTCTCCCCAGCACAGGGCCCGAGTCCCAGCATTCCCGGAGCCGGGGAGAAGTCTCCTCTTCTTCAGTGGGTGCCTTCAATGGTACTCGAGCGTAAAGGTTCTGGCGGAACATGACGCACCCAGCCCAGCACTTGTGTTACAGACTTTCTGCAAAAGGACCAGCGGGTAGCTCAGTTGCCTAGAAACAGGAGCGATTTGGGGAAGCAGGGGAAGGTAAAGTCAGGCAGGAGAAGGCACCTACTCGGGGACTTCTCACCTCTGGCGGGCGCACGGAGGGAGCGTGCGTCCTGGGGACGTGACGCGGCTGTCTCCTCTCTCCTGAGAAGCTGGTCTATACAGGTCCAGGGTGAATCAAATGGGTGATTATTAGCCCGTCAACTCACTTTCTCTCCCAAAATGAATTCCTGCCCAATTTCTTGGCCAAACCCAACTCCCTTCTTTACACTGGGCAGGGCTCCTTTTCAGCTCTGCTGCTCGCCCTGGGATTCTGCTGTCCCCCACGTGACTCTGTTGTCCCTTTCTTTGTTTCGAAGCCTCTTAGGTATCAAGGGACTGACATTCCTGCTCACCTCCTGGAGTTCTGCCGTGGTACATCTCCCCCTAGCCTGCTTGCGGTCCCCAGATCTCTCTGCTCGGACCCGGCCGGCCAAGCCTTCATTTCAGTCCACATTCACCGCGCCCGGCCGCCCAACCAACCTATATTTATTGAGCACCTATTAGCTATAAAGCACTGTGCTGGGTGTGAGGAGAAGACAGAAATGAATCTAACTTGGGCCCTGGCTTTCAGGAGATTAAAGACAAGAGAAAGCCACATGTATCTGTCACTGGCAGTGACTCGAGAGAGGGACAAAAGAGCCAGAGGCGATCTAGAAGAAGGGAGATCACCTCTGTCCCGCACACAGGATGCCTGCAGAAAAGGAGGCTCTGAATGTGCGGCGGTGCAGGAAAGGGCGTAGCAGGCAGAGAAAACAGCGAGAGGCAAATGACGGAGACAGGGTGATGCGGATGTGTTTGGGGGAGAAAGAGGAGACAGGGCTGGACAGCCATCTGTGGACACATGGTGGAGAATCTTCAGTGTTCCCGAAGGAGTTCAGAGGTATTCCGCAGATGCGGGGCGTAACTGGATCTTATATTTTGAGAACAGAGCGTCATAATCAGAGCTGAGCTTAGGGAGAGTGTGTTGGAGGCAGGGGTGTGGTGTAAGGTATAGGGTGGAGAGGCATGGGAATAAATGGAAGCCAGAGATCGGGGAGGACGTCACCCTGGGCACCCAGGGAGGATAGGTGGGACCTGGACCGCAGCACGGGTCGTGAGCATGAACGAGGGTGGGTCATTCTCAGTGTGGCGAGGCCACGTTCCTCGGGCAGCTGCCCTTTCAGGCTTCTCTTTAGCTCGGAGCTGGGGCAGGAGGATTCCTGGAGGACATTTCTGAGCAGAGTCAACTCATTTATCACCGTCGATCTTTCCTCGGGTGGTGACCATCGTCAGATGCATGAGAAGAAGGATTTACATCAAAGATACAGGAACTGCTACCTGCTTCTGTTTGAGAAACAGCACAGCCGAAGTCTCCCTTGGAGGGCTTGTTGAGCACAGTTCAATTCGCACACATCCAGTTTACGGATGACAGTTCTGGGAAATCTATTGTTTAACCACGGGAGAGTATCTAGACATTGGTGAGCTATTCTTTGGACGGTCACCAACTGTCCTACCACCCCCCCCCCTTGCGCCCCCCCCCCCCCATCGCACCAAAAATTACAAGCAATCCGCATACATGAAATACATTATCCAGCACAGGTAGGTACAGGGGAAGAAGGCAATTCTGTTCACGAAGGTCCTACTATGGCCAGTGCCTTACATACACTATTTATTACAGTTTTTACCTCACTGCTGAGGACCCGAAGGCTCAGAGGTGTGAAATAGAAGCCCAAGTTTACGTAGCGGGTAAGCGGCAGGCAGAGACAGGTGTAAAAACACTGGATGTGTCTGAAACAAAAGCAGTGCTCTTTCTTTTCACCCCAAAGAATGCTTTTCGTTTTATGGGAACTTGTCAAACAGTGAATTTCTTGACCAGGACTAACTTATAGTCAGGTAGAGGGTACATTTGTCCTCAAGCTCTGGAATGCGCCTGCCCCTGCCCACCTCCTCATACCTTCTGGTACGACGGAAAGAGGCTGCATGAGCGGCACTGAGAAGCAGGAGGTCCGTGAGTTTTGCAGTGTGCCGTGATCGAGGAGCTTAATGCTGGCCCGTTGAAGGGGATCCATCACGCCAGCCACACAACATTTAGAAAGAGTTTGTGCTGAGGTCTTTGCTGTCTCAGTTGGAAGGAGATTGGAAAGTACAGACCCAACGAAGTAGACCTCGGCTAACAAGGTCGGACACATCATCAGTGAGGCTTGTTGGTTTTGTGTTTCTTGTGACTGAGCCACCCTTCTGGGAATGAGCCCCAGAGAAAGTACCAGCAAATCAGGCTGTAAGTAGAGCAGGTGTCTAGAGAAATCGAGAAGGGCCCCTCTCCAATCACCGGGAAGAATCATCACTCATTTGCCGGATTAGCTGGAGACTCCCAAACCTGCCAGCCTCCATCTGGGGGAGGTTCTGCGGCCTGAGCACCGGGGCCTGCCTGGGAGCTGGTGATTTAGACCAGAGGATTTTATGGTCTGAAAATGGCTCTAAAATTTGTTTGGAATTACCCAGAGCACATTTTAAACACTTAAATTGCCGTCTTCATATTTTTTAGTATTTGCAATTTACCTTAATACAATTCTTCTCCTGTCTCCCTCAGCACATCCCTCACACCTCGGTCTTTCCTCTTGCCCTCTGGAAAGGCTCCAGGCTTCACCATTTCTCCAGCCCGCATGAGATCAGGAATCGGTTCGTCCTGACGCCCGGAGCCACTGCCTCTCCTCTGCTGTTTCACCCTCTTTATTTTGGTTTGAATAGTGTTCAACCACTCTCTTTATTCTTTCTTTTCTTTCTTTCTTTTTTAATATATATATTTTTAAGTTTATTTATTTATTTTGAAAGAGACAGAGTGCCAGCTGGGGAGGGGCAGAGAGAGAGAGAGAGAGAGAGAGGGAGAGAAAGAGAGAGAGAAAGAAAGGGAGAGAGAGAGAGAATCCCAAGCAGGCTCTGCAGAGTCAGCCAGAGCCCGACGTGAGGCTCGAGCTCGTGAAACTGTGAGATCATGACCTGAGCCGAAATGGAGAGTCCAACGCTTAACCAACTGAGCCACCCAGGTACCCCTCTTTCTTTCTTTATTCTAGGCAGAACAGTATTCCCCTGAAAACCCGGAGCCTCAGAATATGACCTTATTTAGAAATAGGGTCTTTGGAGGTATAATTGGTTAAGATGAGGTCGTCCTGGATCAGGGTGGCCCTTAAACCCCATGAGCGGTACTCATACAAGAAGACGAGAGGGCACAGGCACACGGGGAAGGTGGTCACGTGAAGGCAGGGTTGGAGTGATATGGCTACAAGCCCGGGCATGCTAAAGCCCACTGCAGGGGGCCCTGGAGCTGGAACAGGCAAGGAAAAATGTTCCCCTAGAGCCCTCTGAGGGAGCAGGGATGTGTGGACAACTTTCAGACCTTGAGCCTCTGGAGCTGTGAGGGAATAATTTCCTGTTGTTTTAAGCCACGCAGATTGTGGTCATTTGTTCCTGCCGTCCCAGGAAGAAGCAAATACACCCTCTCAGATCACTCGGGGCCCTGTTGCCTCTGCGGGCAGACCCAGGCCAAGCTCACAGGGGAAACCCAGGAAGGTCTCCGTTATGCCGCGTCCCTGAGGCAGGAGGTTAGGGGTTTGTTCGGTTTCCGATGCATCCGTATCAGCCAATGGATCCTTTCCTCCTTGACCCTGGTGTTCAGTTCACGGGCCTGAGGTCGTTTCCGGCAGCTGGGCTGTAGATAATGATATCCTGGAGGTATCATCAGGAGCAGAACTATATTGTCCCTGTGAATCGAACACATACTACGTTCCAGACTCACGGTGTGTATCATCACTTACTCTTACCTAAGATAGACACTCAACAAATGTTTGCTGCCTGACTCTGACTTTAGGCCCCACCTTCCTGGGTGTTGGGAATGGGAGTAGACTGGTTGTGTTGCCCGCCAATCCTAGCTTTTCCCCCAGTCTTCTCAACACCGGTGCCAGATGCTCCAGAAAGTTCTTCGCGCTCCTCCAGAGGCGATGGGACCCGGACTCTTTTTGCCACCAGCAAGCCAGCCTCTTCCACCGTGTGTTCCTTTCTCCTCCCTGCCCTGTCCCCCCCTTTTAATTGTGAAGGCCTCGCTCCTGTGGGCTGTCAGAGGGGTTCTGCACATTTTATACCTGACAGGACCTCTCCCAGAAACCCCGGAGGGAGACACCGTTAAAGTGTTTTATGTTGGGGAGTAGGTTGGTTTCTGTGCAATAAAAACCAAAGCCATTGAACAAGCAAGCTCCTGGGTAATTATTGGGACGAAGGAGATAGCTTCCATATGCCGGGTGGATGCTTGGAGGCCAAGCCTGCATCTGTTCCCTTTGTTCTGTCAGAGAACAGAGCCAGGAGGGGGTCTGACCTCCTGATAAACCCTGAACCAGAACCCTCTGCCGGGCTTCGGGGAGAAGAGGGGGCTGGGGGTGCCCCACGAGGTCGGAGGGCAGCAACATCTGGCAGAAGGCGGGATTGGTGGGGAGCCGGGTGGAAGAACAGGGGGGAAGGGGTGTGGGCCTGGGCCGCCCCCTCCATAATCAATAAACCCAGCTACCAGAGGAGATCAGAGAACCATTCATTAACGAGCTCGTTAAGTGATTGATAGGCTTAATTTTCCTGTCAAATGCGGACTTCCCTTGTAAACATGTCAATTGAGGAAAGTTCAAGCTTGTCACTTGGATTTATGGCTGGAATAACACGTAGGTGGAAAAGAGGGGCAGGTCCCCAGTGACCCATGCCGGCTGCCGTGGAAATGGCAAGGCCAGTGCGTCCAGGTGCTGGCCCGGGCTCTCCTCTCTCCTCCCTACAGCTGAGATAACAACCACAGCCTTGGACTCGCACTCTCTCATCCTCAGAGGAGTGAAGAAATGGCAATCCCACGCTGCCAGCACCGCGCCCGCCTCCGCCAGGACTGTCCTTGGCGTCAGTCATTGCCTCACCTTGAAATCCGGGGGGGACAGCCTGGTGTTGGGCGTTGGGAAGGCTCTACCAGGCTGTGCTCTTGGAAAACAGGTCTCCTTTTCCTTCCTGGTTGTCTTGGACAATCAAGACTAAATGCAAATAGAAGCTGAAAGCCCCAGTAGTGTGACACAAACAAGCCATCAGCTCCTCAGCGATCTGGAAAATTGCCCGTGGCACTTGGGGGACAGGTTGGAGGGGAGGTGGGCACAGGGGGGAGCGGCCCGTTCGGAACAGGCGGTGGGCCGGCGGAGGGCAGCTGCGGGCGGCAGCCTAATGGGTGGTCCTGTGGGGAGCCCATTTCTAACAGGCTCCATGTAATGGTCCATGTTAAACTAGCCAAGCACAGTTACACTCCCCAGATGTGTAAGAAACGCAGGCCCGGTACAAGCGAGCATTTTGGATAATTGAAAATACAGTTCAAAATCTACCAGAATCCATTAGTGTTATTATCACGAAGCACTGAGCATAGCGGGCAGGCTTTCCAGGACTTGGCCCGCCGGTCTGCTTTAACCAGCACTGTCCGACCTCGTCAGCGTTAAAATAGACTTGGTCTTGTATCGTGCACTTCCCTCTCTAGCGTGGCTGGGGACCACCCCAGAGTGGGGGCCTCCGTCTTTCACAACTTTGCATGGCCCGCAACAGCTGACGGAGGGCCTGAGTGCGGGAACGGCTGCCCCCTGCTTGTGGGGGGGCCGGGCAGTGCCAGGGACCCTGTCAGAACTAACGGCCCTTGTGCTGGGGGCACTGAGAGCTTCGTCACTGGCATCCTTGGTGCAAGGACAGTGAGGGTGGGGGATGGACTTGGGGCAGAATATCTCTCCACGGAAACTCTAAAAGTCCTGTCCCAACAGCGTGTGTGTGTGTGTGTGTGTGTGTGTGTCTGTAGGGGTGCTCGGCCAGGTTCCTAGAATCTACAGACCTTCTCTAGGCCCTCCTGGCTTTTCACACCAAACCATATCATCATTGGTTGGAAATGTGCCGCACAGAGAAGAGTGTCCCGAAGCCCACGCCGATCTCTGCTGCGACACCAAACTTGTTGGGCGGTGAATCGGGAGGAACACCCGGTGACTCTGGTCACTGGCTCCCCTTCGATGTCCTCCTACTTTTTCTTTCTCAGGAGCAGCAAATTTCGTTGATTTGTGTGTTTGCTTGCACGCCCGCATCCCCCAGGTGGGACGGCGACAATAATGGTGATAATAAGAATGATGGAACTGTCACTTTTTTGAGCACCTACCTCGTGCTGAGCTCTCCACCCCCGGTTCTGCCAGCACCCCTTACTCCACGGCAAACCCCCGGGTCCAGCAGGGAATTGAGGGCAGAGCCTGGCCGTTCGGCAGACTCTGGGCCCTAGGCCGGTCCACCGCTGTGTTGCGTGACTTTTGCGACAGTCCGCGGCCATGTGAGTGTTATGAAATTGCCACATGTTTGTTGTGCCGGTCAGAAATCGGTGTGTCTGTTTTTGTGGCAGGATCTCTGAGCACCCAGCAGCAGGGGTTTTTTGAAATATGTTTAGGATCGGACCCACGGGCCCATTTTTCTTCCTTATCTAAGTGCTGGTGGATAATAGGAGCTCTATCATTGCTATAATGTGCTCTTGAATTGAGCCTCTGGAGAGGCGCCAGGACCAAGTTTGGACACAAGCAAAGGCCCCATTGGAAAGAGTTGCGTGGGAGGCTGGAGGCTCATCTGTCTCTGAGCCGCCACTTGGCAGGCCTGCGGACCCTCGCTTTCCTTTAATGCAGTCAAGGCCATTGAGCCCAGGCCCAGATGGCCTCCCTCCATATGCTATCGCGTTCCAGCCTGTAATTATTAATTATAATGATTAAAGTAATATCTATTATTTATTGAGCATCTACTCAGTGCCAGGGATAGCCCAAGCTACTTTACATATGTTCTTTCAGTCATCGTGGCAATGACACTACCCTGTAGAAAGCTAGAAACCCTTGTTGTCTCTGTTTACAGATAAAGAAACCGAGGCTTAGCGAGTGTAAATAACTTTCCCAAAGTTGGAGGTAAGGCTCTGCCCAACCCTAGAGCCTCTGCTTTTTCTACCAAACTCAATGCCTCCTATTCTCAGGTCACCAGCTTCCGGTATCCTCTCCCATTCAGGGTCCTCTGGTCTAAACTTCCCCTGAGACGATAAACTTCCCAAAGTAGCAATGCGTAGAGAACTCATCCCCCATGCCACTTTTGCTGTGGCGTCTTTGTTTTCTGACCTAGCGTCTGGACCGACAGAAGAATCCTTGCACTATGACAGGACAGAAGGGGCTCTTGGCCCGTGGGTGGCCTGTGTGTCTTTGGAGTGTCCGTGGCAGGCGTTCCCCAGGGAACTGAAGGATGTCTTCTATTCCAAGTGGTCAAGCTGAGAGGAAGCAGATATGCCTCCTTAACTGGTTGCCTTAACCTCTAAGAAGCAGTGAAACATTCTGAGGCTTCCGGACCCTGCAGCCCCAGGGACTCTGGTCTGCATCTCCCAGGAGCCCTTGATACTGATTCCGGATGCTTGCTGATCATGCATGTACCACGCAGTTTGGGGTACCAGCTTCCTCTCTCCCAGGGCTTTCCCTTTTGGAGAAGGAAGCAACAAGGTGAGCCCTGTGTTTTGCAAATGTTATCTTTCGGCCCTTCTCAGCCTGGGATGTCCTTTAAATTTATTTATTTAAAAAAATGTTTATTTTGTTTATTTATTTATTTTGAGACAGAGAGAGAGAGAGAGAGATCGTGAACTGGGGAGGGGCAGAGAGAGAGAGAGAGAGAGAGAGAATCCCACGCAGGCCCTGCACGGACTGTGCAGAGCCCGACGCGGGGCTGGAACTCACCAACTGTGAGATTATGACCTGGGCCGAGATCGAGAGTCGAATGCTTAACCTTAAGCAACTGAGCCACCCAGGCGCCCCTCCGCTTGGTATGTCCTTGAATCCAGGCGTTTTCATGGCAAAGAGAGCTTTGATGAACCACCTCGTTTCCAAGAGACAAGGAAATTCTTTAGCTGGTATGAAGCACAGCCCTTGTCTGTGCCAGGAGGCCCCCAGCTCCTCTGTGCGCCAGCCCCTGGGAGCCAGCAAGTGAGATGAATTAGAGGCCTAGAGCAAAATATTTGGTTTCGTGCAATTTAGTTTCTTTCTACTACTTGCTTAAAATTCTGTGGAACAATTAAATCTTAAAAGTGTCTTGTGAATGCCTTGGGCTCCCTTCTCCTTCAGGTTTATTGATTGTATTTGATATCACTCACCAGAGCCAGATTTTTTTTTTTTTTTTTTTTTTTTTAACATTTAATAAGGCCGCTTGGTTGGAACCCAGAAAGAGAACGTCGGCAAAGTAAGAGAGCATCCAAGCTCTGGCAGGGGGTTCAGCAAGCGGGAGATCTCACATCATCCTGTCAACGACCGTTCTGGGGTTGCCTTTGAATTCAGGGCCTTTGCTGGGCCCAGTGAGGAAATAGGAATGAAGGCTTGGTATCTTTGAGTAGTATAGATGGTCCACTGGTAAGAAAGTACAGAGTACTGCAGGCAAAAAAAAAAAAAAAAAAAAAAAAAAAGCTTAAGGACCCTCTAAGAAGACAGATAAACACAAATAAATGGATAGAAGGATCCTGTCCCTACCTTCACTCAAGCAGAGCTATTGATGGCCGATTTATCAGTAAACGTCAGTGACACAGCCTGAATCGGATTTGCAACTTTCTGCACCAGGGAATCAAACCCAGTGTCTTTTTTTTTTTTTTTTTTAAATTTTTTTTTTTCAACGTTTATTTTTGGGACAGAGAGAGACAGAGCATGAACGGGGGAGGGGCAGAGAGAGAGGGAGACACAGAATCAGAAACAGCATCCAGGCTCTGAGCCATCAGCCCAGAGCCCGACACGGGGCTCGAACTCACGGACCGCGAGATCGTGACCTGGCTGAAGTCGGACGCTTAACCGACTGCGCCACCCAGGCGCCCCGAACCCAGTGTCTTAACTCCAGGTGATTCGGGAGTAAAGGAGTTTGTTCCCGAAGGCAGGAAACCACCAGAAATGAGTATTTATTTCCATTTTTTCTGACCTCCTACTTGGTTCCCTGACCTCATCGCGGTAAGGAGTTCACTCATTCTTCTTCCCAAGAGTTGGCTTCAAGATGCCTGAGCTCAGGAAGACGTGAATGAATTCAACGGCCTCAGTGCACCTGATTCAGCCAGGATTGTCGCCTGAACATTTTTTTAATGTTTATTTAGTTTTGAGAGACAGAGACAGAGTGCAAGTGGGGGAGAGGCAGAGAGAGAGCGAGACCAGGATCCGAAGCAGGCTCCAGGCTCTGAGCTATCAGCACAGAGCCCTAGGCGGGCTCAAACTCGTGAACTGCGAGATCATGACCTTCAGCTGAAGTCGGACGCTTAACCGACTGAGGTGCCCCTGAACTTTTTTCCCCCCTTAAATCCAGGTGAAAATCTGTTCTAGAATAATAAAATGTAAAGCTGCCTCCTGTCTATCTTGGAAGATAGGCTACCTTCCCATTCCCCTACAGCATGGAGGTGTCACCAGAAGCTTCAAACACGTGGCTGCTGCAAAGATGGAAAAGAATATTTCTCAGCCAAAGAGGAAACGAGGGGGTGAGAAGGTGGGGGACGAAGCAGGATTATGCTGTGCTTTGATGGCCTTGTATTTCTAAGCCCTGAGAAGGAAGGATTTGAGCTGTAGCACTCAATACAGAGCAGCGATCTGTGGTCAGAGGAAGACGGCACATCTGCCTTTTATAGGTTTGGAATGAAAAATGTTTTTAATTAAGGAGTGGAAGGAATTGGGGCTTTTAGTCTTGCTACATGCTATGTACCTGTCAAACCTGCTGGATGGGAATCGAGTTCTGACCTCTCACCCCCACCTGCTTTAACCAGAGGAGCCCTGGGAGGGCTCAGAGAAACGGTGAGCACCTGAGAACATCCGAATGGCTGCTTCTGGGGTCACGCTCATCATACGGAAAGCACCCCACTGCAGAGAGCCTTCAACTGGCCTCAGCCTGGGATTCCAACCGCCTGGCTCGGGAAGGAAGGGTGGGCCCGTGTCGTTGTTGGCTGTGGACTCAGACCATGAGCCAGGAAGGCTTAGGGACCCAGCAAAGCCAAAAAAACAAAAGGAAAAATAATGACAATAAAAATCTGGAAATCCGACATTTTTAAAGTGAAGCAAAACTAGAAAGGCCATGCTCTGTTGCAATAAATATTTTTATTTGAGACGAGCGTCTTACCCTCCCTCCCTTCCCCCTCCCCCCCAAAAAACCCCTCCATGGAAAGAAATCTCTGTATGGGGAAGGGAAATCACTCTGTTGAGGTGATAGCTCTCTGCTGGGGACACTAGGAGGCAGCGAGGCTTGATAGTATCCTCAAGAAATTTCAGAAGCCAACAAAGGGAAGGAGCTACAGTAAAAAAAAACCACTGTTTTGTACTGGTGATAAGCTAAATGGTCACCTAAGCTTAGTTCTTGGAGTAATCTGCCCCCCCTACCCCCCCTTTTTTTTCTTTTCAAATGCCTGTCAGCTGTAAGATGCTTCTGTGTGGGGTGCGCCTCTTTCCCTAAATATCGGAAAGAGCCTTCTGGGAATTAAGTGAAGGGTTAACAATCCTGTTGGATAGTTTGAGTCATGCCTCAAAGCAGGAGACTGGCCCAAGTCGTGTCTTCATGCTTTTTCAGACCCTAACGTTCTATGCATATCTGTGGATTCCTTTTGGTTGACTCCCCTTCCTTCCTTTTCTGCCTCTGAAAATGCTGTTTGAACCCTCGAAGATGCAGGGAGTCCTGCATTCCTTCCTTTCCAGGCCCTAAATATTAACTCCCACCCCTTTAGAGGTTAATAAAGGTCAAAAAATTCTTGATATGCCATTAAACGTATACATGCTGAAATGACCTCGACTCCCGGTTTTCTAATTAAATTTTGGATAAGTTCATCCAAACTGAATTGCTCTCTTTCCTCCCTTGCTCCCTCACCTGCTCCCGCTCTCTCCCCTTCCGTGTTTCTGCTTTGTTGGTTCCTGACACAGGTGTTTAACGCACATATTGGTATTGCTCTGGGGGCAGTGCAAATGTCACCTCCTTGGGAAAGGTTCTCCTCTTGCTAGGCAGAAATAGTCACTCCTCTATTGTGCTTGGGTTGTGCGGCCTCCCTCTCCTCCCTTCTCTTGTCCCGTATCCTGCATATACCGTGCAGAGGGCACTCTCTTACCACGTCGTATCTCATTTAGCTCTTTATGTGTCCGCCTTCCCTGACCGGCCATCTGCTTTGGGGGGGGGGGGAAGTGGGGGGGATGTGACCATTCCCCGCGTCTTAGCACAGCTCCTGGCACTTTGAAAATGTTCTGCCCCTGTCGAAGGCAGGGACACTAGTGACTGATCAACTATATAACCCTCATACGAGTTATGTATATACATCTTACCATTGATACATACATATCGCTTACTCCCCTGGTAAATTGTTCACAATTCAGAAAGTTACTGAACACATTCAATTGTATTGGTTTCATTTCAGTTACTAGACTTATTGCCTTTCTTTTATGATTATGGACAGGAAATTGTGACTGGTTTTTATCATATTTCGTATCAAGCATTGCATTATATAGCCAGCAGAAATAACTGCTAACATTTATTGAGCCCTTACTATGTGCCAGACATGCTTTTAAGCACCTCACATATATTAGCTTATTTACTTGATACAACAAACCTATATGCAGCTCAAACACGATCTATAATTGATGCTATTATCTTGCGTGGCAGCAAATAAAAATTTCATAATATCCTATAAGCATATGGAGAGCAATACAGTTGGGAATATGGATAGAAGACACTGAACTCTTGTGGTTTAGCCAGAGTGTTTATCTAATCCACATAATCGTGAATTCAGTTTGATGGCTTAAGAAACAAATGTTGACATTTGGACTGAGGCACATTATAACTTGGGGGAAAATGGGGCCTAATGTCATCATCGTGGTGTCAGAGTGTTGGCGAGAGTCTCCAAGAGAGCAGGAAAGAGATGAAGGCCCCAGCCTGTGTCTTCAGCACATTCTACTTGACTGATGGGAAGGAGCCATGATAGACCCCTTTGAGTCATCTGGCCCCACCATGCTGGTGGGTCTGTGTGTCTGCAGGGCAAGAGAACAGATGACTCATTGGAATTTCCTTCATTGAACTCCAGAGACAGGTGTTTATTCAGCCCCTTGCCATGATCAATCAGTGATAATTCTCGCATGAAGCCAAAACGTAGACTTTGAAGGATTCCTAGATCAAGGAAGCATGGCGCCTCACTCTCTCTTCTTGCGCCAAATTAATTTTTGGCAATGTTGAGTAAAAAGGAGGTTGCCAGTGTGTTCGATGCAAAACAAGGCCTTGGTATGTGTTTGCTGAGTGAACCAGCAGATTTCTCTCTAGCCTTCAGTGGCACTGTGATAGCAATTTGCTAGCTTATTATGTTAGGTTCACACCCTATTAGTATTTATTTTAGTTAATATAATGCAATTAGGGTGTAATCATATCAGTAGCTTTCAGATCATGTCAAAAAAATAAAAGTTCTTGAAATCCCAGTGCTAATGTAAAATGATGGAACAGAGTGAATGGTTGAAATGCTTGGATTGAGTGAGGCATGAACAGAAAGTTGGGGAATGGGGTGGGGGTGGGTAGAGTGGGAGAATCAGATCTTTGGTTTCTTTGGAGATTCTTGTTTAAGTGCTTATGGACTCAAGGAAGCTTGTCTCTGCATTCTCTTCCTAACGGGGCCATGACCCTTTTGCCGTTTCTTGAGACAAAGTTCTCTGTCCGGATGTGCCCAAAAAGGTGGTTTTTTTTTTTTTTTTTTTAATGTTTGTTTATTTTTGGGGAGGTGGTGGCAGAGAGAAAGAGGTAGAGTGAGAAACCCCAGCAGGTTCCGTGCGCTCAACGCGGAGCCCGACTCAGGGCTCAGTCTCGTAACTGTGAGATCATGACCTGAGCTGAAATCAAGAGTTGGACACATAACTGACTGAGCCATCAGGGGCCCCTACAAAGGTGGTCTTGAGGTTCAGAATGTTTAGAAGATGGGGCTTTAATTCCAGCTTCCCTTAAGTGTCTGTGAGACTTAGATCAGCCTCCTACTTTCTCCAGGTCCTTAGACCTTACCTGTCTTACCTGTAAGACAAGGAGGGTGGCCCGGATAATAATAAGGTCTCCTGACTCTGTTTAATGACAGTATGATTTAAGGACATTGTGACTTCTGAGAGCCCAAGCTGAGCTTGGAGGCATGTAAGCTGACCCGATTTTCCTTTTTCTTTTTTTTTCCTGCCTGAAGCAACCCAAAAGCCACACAGTGGCCACAAAGGCCCAGTACTTCAGCACTGTGCAAACTGTTGAGACCAGTTATCACTTCATAGCCTTATTCTGCTAGGCCTTCTAGGATTCTGGGTGGTCGGGCAGGGCCAATAGGATTCGGGTGGGCAAATATTTGCCTCAGAGTGTATGAAACCTTCAGGACACCTGGTTTCCCATCCTTCAGCTCTTTCCCCAGCCCCTTAGCTGACCCTGCTTTTCCCCACTTGTTAAGAGGGTGGATGGGGGATTCGGGCAGGTAGAAAATTCTGGAAATGAAACCAAGTGAAGAGGAAAGAGTAGTCTAAGAGCCAGATCCTGTTTCCCAGTAGCGTTTTCATTTGGGAGGCCCGAAGACATCCCAGAGGTGGCTCTAGCTCTGGCTCCCTCATGGAAGGGTGTGGTGATATCTTCAGGTTCTCGTCCAATTTTTGGATTCTTTGGTATCACTGAAGAATTGCCATGAGAAGCTCATTGTTTGGGGGCTGTTAGGTATGGTGCAACTCTGAGGAAATAATTAACACTTATTTCTGAGGAGAAGCTTCCAGCCAGATCCGCACTTGTGGTGGCGCATACATCTCGCAAAGAATTGTTATTTAAGCAATAATCCTTGAGAAATTGGTCGTTACCCACATTAAACGACTCAGCCCATTGCCAAGGATGGTTAACGCTCTAATAAACTGGTCATTAACTGCAGTAACAATGAATTTCGAGGGGATTATTGCTATTATAAACCTTAATCAATGGTTTATAACAGCAATAATGTGGTCCTTTCTCTTAATGGTAAGTAGGGCAGCTTGCGCCATCGCCTTGAAAATGTTTTCGTGGTGCCTGATAAGTCAGAGGGGAGGCCTTCCAAGCGCCGCCCACTCTTTGGGAGCACTCCCAGGAAAGCGAACGACACGTCAGGGGCTCTCGATTGCCCACGCTCTGTTCTTCCGGGATCAGGTGTAGAACAAGGAGCAGTGTGTGTGTGGGGGGGTTCTTTTCCAATCTCCATGGTCCTTCCCCATTACAAACCCAGTGAGGTGCTGGGCATGGGGACTCCTGGGGATGTCGGGCCAGCATGAGACTCAGGCCTGAGGATGAAATTCCTTGTGGGCTTCCTCAGGAGCAGGTAGTAATAAGGAAGAGGAAGTTACCATCTGCTTAGTGGGATGGGGTCTGCTATATGTTCGGTTCTGTCACTGACTTGTGATGTGGCTCCAGATAAATTGCATCCCTTTCCCCATCCTCTGAAAGATGGAGCTTGAAATCAATGGCTTCTCAAGTCCCTTTCTGATGTAATGTTCTATGCTTCTTTTCGTAATATTGACATCTTGTAACAGAATACCATTATAGAGTAATAATAATAATAATAATAATAATAAAACTACATAATGTTTGGTACTGTTCTTAGTTGTTGGCATCTATTAACTCAATGAATCCTTACAACAATGCCTGCTTCTACTACAGAGGACCCAGAGGCAGAAAAGGCTAAGAAACTTGTCTGAGCCACAGAGCTCACTCAAGACGGAGCTGGGATTTGAACACAGACTGGTTGGGCTACCGTACGGGTTTTACGAATGAGGCAGCCAAAATTCTGAGAAATGAGGGGATCCGCTCAGGTTGACCCAGCAGGTCTGAGTCCCACTCAGGCAGACCTTCTGCTTGTGGTTGTGTATGTGCCAGGGACCTGTGTCAGGAGCTTCCAGACGAGGATCTTCTCTCTCCAATGAAGTGGGCTGCATGCATCCCAACGCCAGGCTCCTTGTCACTGGGACCTCCTCCAACAAGAGGAAGGTAAAATGTTTATATCCTCCCGCATCACTGACGCATGTCCCAGGGGCAGGCGGTCTGATCTTTTTTCCTTCCTAGCATTGTTCAGAATGCATAGGCAAATGGACATTGCACTTGACTTTGGGGCACAAAGGGCATTTGGGTATTTAAAAAGTTTTTCTTATAGTGGAAAATTGAACACGTATACAGAAGGATAGTATAATGAACTCCTGTGTAACTATCACCAACTTTAGTGGTTATCAACTCATGGGCCATCTTGTTTCATCCAACCAGACCTTCCTCCCATCCCTTCTCACCCTAGATTATTTTGGAGTAAATCACACACCATACCATTGCATCTGTTAAGGCTTCAGTATGCATCTGTCACAGTTAAGGATCCTCTAAAAGAATAATACTGCTATTCGACCCTACACATTAATGATAATTTCTTAATATCACCAAACATTGAGTCAGCGCTCAAATTTCCCAGATGGTCTCATAAATGTATTTGGATTTCCTGCTTGCTCCAGCTACCCGCATGCTACGTGACCTAAGACAAATTCCTGTCCAGATTTGTTTCCGTTTGCTCATCTGCAGAGTAAGAGGTACAGGCAATGCCCCTTCTCTTCCGTCACTGGTCACTGGCTGGTGGAAGTGAGGCCTCTGAAGTGCTAGAAGGCTGTGTCTCTTCATAAGCCACACTGTCCTGCCCAGTTCTCCTCTGCACACCGCCCCCCCCCCCGCCCCCCATCCCCGGGAGGAATCTTCGAGAAGCTGTCCCATAGCGTGCCCTTTTGAGTTTGACCTTCTTTTCCTCTGGCACACTCCAGAGAGCAGATTTGTTCTGGGAAATGGAAGGAAGGCGAGAGCAACCCTTCATGCCAGCACGGCTTCCCTGCCAGGCAGCGTGTCTGCGGAGGACAGAGGTGCATCTTGGTGACCTTTCTCCGGAAGAGGAACAGAGAGGCTGTTGGCTGCTGTTATACCATCAGTGAGATGATGCCACCCACCTCAAGCGGGCTTTGGGGTAATCTGGCCACGTTGAATGAAACCACCTTCATTGTCCTCTTTCCTCTGCCATGGCCCCACTGGGAGTCCATTTCCGCATGACCGAAGGGGCTGGATATGTCCTAGAAGGGTGTGGAGAAACATCCGGGGGTTTTTTGAAATCATATTTTCTCCTGGAATTTATATATGGTCAGGAGTGAAACCTCTTCCCTGTGTTTTGTCTCCCTGCCACCCTCCCTCCAACCCACGCTGAGTTTTAAACTAAAGGTTGGCTGAGGTTGCTTGATGTGCTAACATCCTACAAAGCCAGGGTTTTGCCAAACTTACCAATGTGTTTCCTGTCCTGAAGGACTAAAAAGGTCCTGTCTGCTGGAGACAGCTTGGGCCAATGACTCCAGGGCAAGAGGTCACCCTGAATGGCCTCTGGTGGGACTCGTTCTTCTAGGTTTTTCCTGGAGTCTCACGTTCTGTTCTGTAAGATGTGTTTCTCCGCAGTGGCTGGCGCCCCGTGGTGGAGGGGTTGTGAGGGGCTAATTCATTAACAGGGCAGCCCAGGGCATGGGAGTAAAGATGCTTCAACAACGGAAAAAACCCACCAAATACCTGCTCACCTTTTTCTGGACCCTTAGTTGGACCATGGGCCAGGACAATTGCCCAGTTTCCTTGCAATTCTCTCACCCGCTGTGCAGCCGGACCCCCACCCAGAGTCTGATCCATCTGGGTGTTGTGGATGCTCTGCTAGGTGATTTGGCCTCAGCGCCCAGCTACCTACGAGTGGGGGGGGGGTCTCTAGAGGGCCCACGGGGTCAAAAAAGGGTCCTTGCTTCTTGCAGGTGGGAAGCATTATGGGGTTTATTCAAGGTGCACATCTAGAACCTCCATCCTGGGCCGGGCCCCCCTCCCCAGCTCCAGGGCCATGTCAGATGGGCTCAGTCCCGCCAGGCTGCTTCTCTAGTCACGCCCCAGGGTCACCAGCCTCCTCCCGCCCTGTCCTCAGCCTTTGTGGACAGAAGCCCAGATAGGCCAGGGGCGGAGGGAGGGGGTGTAAAGACTCGGATTTGGAATCCACTGAAAAGTTTACTCTGTGCAGCACTGAAATAAAAAAGCTCATTCGGAAAGTTAATGATTTATTTTATAGTTTCATTATCAGGGTCACATTACTCAATAGCATTTCAAACATGTCATTTGTACAAACTATGGTAATTAAAATTTATAACATACTTCATCAGCAGCATATGAATCTTTTAGCCGGCACTCTGCTGTCATATAAACAGTGTAATTTCAGCTGCAATTCACCCTTTATTGGCTCTCATTTGTGATTTAACAGCCATCAATGACTGTGCTATAAAGAATAAATTAACCATCCGTAAACCTTACGATGACAGGGACAGTCAAATAGACTTAAACGTCTTCCGCCCAGGTCTTGGAGCCAACAGAGAGCAGGTGAAGGCCAGGTACACACCAGGCCCTCTGCTCAAAGGGCTTGCCGGGCTCCTGCTGCCTCCTCTTGCTGGGATGGCCCCTGGCTTGTCCTGAGGTCCCTCTAGCTGCCACTGGCAAGAGTATCTCCCTTTCTGCTCTCAGGGTGGCGAGTGGAGGGAGAACTGGATCCTTCGCGGACCCACTTGGGATCTCTGTGCCTGGGGAGGACCTTAGATATTACCTTCCAATAATTGTCAAGTGAGGGCATTTGGAGGTATGGGTGCGGGGCACTTTGGGTTGATCCAGTGACCCGGTTGGGGAGCTACTGGCAGGTACTCGTCGGTATCAGAGATGCTAAGTCCCGCAAGGAGAAAGATCTGGACTCCCCCGGATGCCTCTAGTGCCCCCCATTGAGCCACACGGAGTCCAACCTTCTCCTTCTGTAAGAAGAGGGACAGGACCTCGCTGCCAGCTGAACTGAACTGGCTCTCGGGGTGGAGCAGAAGGAGAATCTGGGACGAGCAGTCTGCAGGTGATGACTCCTAGGGCAGGTCTGGCTGGCTCGCAGCGAGTGACAGGATGGAGCAGGGCCACTGCTTCCCTTAGGGCCACACTCCTGGGCGCCCCCTTGGAGAGGGTGGTCAGGGCGCTCTGGCCGGGCCCCACGGCTGACACTGTACACAGCTCATAAATGAAGTGCATTGGATTTGTTACTGAGACGTCTCCAAGGAGCCTGGGTCATGCAGGCCAATAAAATTGGCCTCATAAATTCATCCTGACAGGCAGGATTACTCCAGCCCGCTGAGGTCACCTTCCTGCCCTGATTTATTGCCAGCCTATGGGTTAATAATACTGTTTACTGAGTGTTCCCGGCTTGTTTCTCCACTTGCCCTCCCCTTCTTGGAGCAGATACTGATCAAAGAGTCCCTCTGGAAGGGTGTGGTGGATGGAATGGAGGAGGGGGGTGGACATGTGGGTGGGGAGTTGCATTCTGTGCTGCCTGAAAGCAACACTTCTTTTTTTTTTCTTTCCTGAGAAGTTACCTGCAGCCATTCCCGTCTCGGGCCCCGTTTGGGGTTTTACCCGAGGAAAGGTGGTTTGGGGAGAGGTGGGTGCTCTCCCACTATCCTATGTGTACCTGTGACACTAGGTAAGAGGGTACTTTTCTGTTTCCCCTTTAGCCGAGTTGTGGCATACTCAATGTGCTTGTCAATGGTGAGTGTCTGCTCAGAAATGTTATCAAACTTAGTGTCGATATGGAAAAGAAGGTAGAGATCACGTGTCTGTGCTTTCCTTTCCAATGACCAGAGGGTGAAGGTGGCAACAATATGGAAAATCCTCACATGGATTTTAAAAGCCCTTCCCAGCCCAAGATTCTCTGACCCCACTTTTTACGATTTACATTCTGGGTTTGCTGGCTATGGCTTGAACGATCCAGAAACAAGGAAAAAAAAAAAAAAAAAAAAAGAAAA
This sequence comes from Leopardus geoffroyi, assembly GCF_018350155.1. NCBI lineage: Eukaryota > Metazoa > Chordata > Mammalia > Carnivora > Felidae > Leopardus > Leopardus geoffroyi. Next base: position 44,941,229 of record NC_059327.1, read on the forward strand.
GAAAGTAAAAATGAGATCAACTGCTCTCAAAATATTTCCTTACGTACAACAAGTAGGCTGGAAAAGGGAGTCAACCTTGAGGGTCCTGCTACCTCGACAAGGCAACATTTCTGAGGTTGAACTCCTAGAGAGACCTTCTTGGTGATGTGTGCTCAAGATCAAGTATTGTCCATTAGGTAATAATAGTTAAACATAGAAACTGGAGATGACTTTAATCAGAAGTGAATTGGGGCGCCTGGGTGCCGCAGTCGGTTAGGCGTCCGACTTCAGCCAGGTCACGATCTCGCGGTCCGTGAGTTTGAGCCCCGCGTCGGGCTCTGGGCTGATGGCTCAGAGCCTGGAGCCTGTTTCTGATTCTGTGTCTCCCTCTCTCTCTGCCCCTCCCCCGTTCATGCTCTGTCTCTCTCTGTCCCAAAAATGAATAAACGTTGAAAAAAAAAAAATTAAAAAAAAAAAAAAAAAAAGAAGTGAATGTCCCAGGAACTTGGAAGCTGGTGAGAACTTGGTGGCAGGGCTATTGATGGGACATGTTATCTTGAAATAAATTAGCAATCACTGAGCAATTTCTTTGTGAGTTTCAAACCTCAGGAATTAGTCTCTGCCCTCAAGGTACTTAGAGTCTCCTGACTCTCCCGCTGATTTTGGTGATAGAGCTACAAAGAACTATAGTGAAACAGGGAAGAGAGGTCGTTCCGACTGGGGCAAAGTCTGGATGTGGTTTCGAGGCTGGGCATCTGCTTATTCAGTCAACAAACCTTTCCAACGTCCTGCTTATTTTTTAATTTTTAATTTTTTTAATGTTTATTTATTTTTGAGAGAGAGAGAGAGAGGGAGAGAGAGTGAGTGGGTCTGAGGTGCAGAGAGAGAGAGGGAGACACAGAATCTGAAGCAGGGTCCAGGCTCTGGGCTGTCAGCACAGAGCCCGACGCGGGGCTTGAACCCATGAACTGTGAGATAGTGACCTGAGCTGAAGTCGGAGGCCTAACCCACTGAGCCACCCAGGCGCCCCGAGGTCCCACTTCTAACCAGGCGTTGGCTCCCTGCCATCTGAAAACTCATGTCTGCTGCTGCCATGGAGCGGATTACAAGTGCAAGTGGTATCTCCATTCAAGTGACCTTTCTCTGCTCCCTGTCTCCAGTCTCTCCCCCAACACCAGCCCTCCTCCAGCCCTGAGGATGTGCCCCGAGAGAGCATTCAGAGGACAAAATCGCTCTTGGAGAACCTGGGCCCGCTTCCATGAATTGAAGGCTGAGGAGGGCTGGGATGGGGGTCCATGCAGCTGTGCAAGGGGTGCTGTTGTTATTGGCCTGGAAAGAGAGTGATCCCGCCTCTCTGTGCCCAGAGAGCCTGCTGCTTTGATTCGTGTGATCTGGCCGCTTGGGGGTTACAGGACTTTGAATAGTTGTCTTTGGACACTGCCAGGCCCCAGAGGAGAGAGGAAGGAGAGAAAGTGGGGAGATCAGGGCTTTGTCATATGGACAGTGAGCCAGATGGTGGCTGTGGTGGCTCCAGGGCACACGAGTCCCATCATTCGGCTTTCCAGTCATTATCAACCTTCCGTCCTGCTCAATAAAGCTCCGTCCGGGAGGGAAGAGGACAGATTCCCTGATGGTACAATAGGCACTTTCACAAATGCTACCTTCTTTCTGGCTGTAGCATGCCTGACAGGTGGGCATTTTTAGCTCTTTTTTTTTTTTTTTTTTCCTTAAAACCAGTGGGGAGATCCACTTAGGGAAGGTAAGCAATGGGGTCAAGGTCACATATCTGGTAAGTCCTTTGAACCAAGGTCTAGCTAACCCTAAAGGTCATGCTCTTCAAAACCGCATCAGGGGGCTTCTTGGCCTCTCTGGTGAAGCTGGCCCTGATGGTAAGAGGTCTGGCCAGTTTCAGGGCCGGCCAGTTGGCGGAACTGGTCTTGAACCTGAGTCCTCTCCCGCTTCTTTCTGCTGCTGGCCACCTGACCCACAGGAAGTTCATCAAAAGTAAATACTTGTCCTCCCCAGCACATCTACTCGTTGGCGAGTAAAAAGCTTTGGGGAATTTGGGACTCTGGAGAAGAGTAGATACTGCCACCTTGGAGATGTGTACCTATACGACTGGACTTGAGACAAAGCCGACTGTAGTCCTGGGAATCAGGTGGCCTAAGTCCAGAACCATTTCTGGGCACAGCGGTATGGTAGCTGGAGCTGCTTCGATGCCTCATCTGTACCTTTCTTCCCTACAGCTTTGTCAGGGATTTCCACAGCTCTGCTTCTTATGCCCGCTGACATTACAGCCGAGTTGCCCTCTCCCTGTGTTTGCCCAGGTAGCACAATCGTCCTTGCGTCCCTCTTGGCCATGGCCGTCTTGGCCACGGCTGGGTACAAAGGGTGTTTTACGAACAAAACAGAATAAAACAAAACACTCCCCCGCCAGCCCCAAGACCCAGGGAAGTGGTTTGTTTCGGCTTAGCGTCAGGGTGAGCTTCCGGGCCCACACAATCACCCTCCATGGCTGAGCTGGTGGAGAGCGGTCACTGCTGGGACTGTAAGGGGTGTGGTGCTAATGGAGGGACAGGGACAGGCAAGCAGGCCAGCCACACGGCAGGCTTGCCCCGAGGCACTTACACGTCTGCTCTGGGGGCCATCTGCCCTCTTTGGTGTGTGTTTGGAGGTGAAAACCTCTCCGGGGTGAGGTGCAGTTACATGCAGAGAGAGGTAGGAGACACACATCTCAGTTCCAGACCCACCACCTGTGGGACCCTAAGTCCCCGGCTCATTTCTCCCCTTTCACTTTTTCCATTTGTCAGTTGAGGGGCCGCATGGAGACACCGAGACGGGACTTTGCAAACAAAGCATCATCATGATACAGAAGGAAGGCATTGTAACTTTTGAGGGGCGGGGGGGATCCCCATACTCTTGGTCTGACTTTGAGACATCCTCAGAGTTGTGTATCGTGTATTTGTGCTTTAAACGACGTGGTTCGGGCTCAACTGTATTGCTCCCAAATTCATATGTGGAAATCCTAACCCTTGGCACCTCAGCATGTGACTGTATTCGGAAATCATTAAAATAAGGTCATTGGGGCGGGCCCCAAGAGCATGATAGGTGTCCTTGTAAGAGAGAGATCGGGACACATACACAGAGGGAGAAGGTGGCCTTCTACAAGCCCAGGAGAGATGCGTCAGAAGGAATCAAGCCTACCAACATGTTGATCTTAGACTTCCGGCCTCCAGAGCTGCAAGGGAATAAATTTCTGTTGGTTAAGCCCCCCAGTCTGTGGTATGTCGTTATGGCAGCTGGAGAAGAGCAATAGACACAGAGATGATTTAATAGCCATCTTATTAGAGACACCTCGGGAAATTTCAGATCACCCACTCAGAGAACTGGAGCTGATCGAGGGGACCGTCTTCCGAGTCTTCTGAGTCCCTCCTCCTTGGGAGGACTTCTCCTTTGTGCTCTTGTATTTAATCGTCCTATTAACCCTGTGAATTTGGGATTACAAATTCCAATTTATTGACGAGGAAACCGAAGCCCGGAGGCTTATGTGACTTGACCCAAGCCACCCTGCTAATTTCAGCAGAACCAGGAGTTCTAGAGGTTGAGTTGCGTAAATGCTCTGCTTGGGACCAGCCCGGCCAACATAACTTGAGGCTTGCCACCAGCTGCCAAGGTGACCTGCTGGAAGAGCAATTTGGAAAAAATAAAGAAGGTGAGGCACAAAGAAGAATTTCAAAGCCTTTCCCTAATCAGGACGAATGGCTGCGAGCCTGAGGTGTGCGCAGATAGCCTGCCACATCTCAGAACGCAGCTCTTGCCACAAGCCAATGCCTCGCTGGCTCTGAAATTTATGCTGGAATTTAGACAGAGAACACAAATCATCGTAATCTCCCGATGAAAGATCACTGTCTCTGCAAATGCATTACCTGCTTGGAAAGCGACATGTTAAAAAATACCGATAATATATGGGCACAGGGAGAGCGATTTCCATGCCTGGGCTCCTCCAGCTAAAATACGCACACCTGCACAAGAGGCGGCAGATGACAAAGTAAGTCACCGGGGCCCAGGAGCAGCTTCTGTGTCGAGCTGTGGCTCTGACACTCCAAACAAAAGACCCTGCAAGCCTATGGAGCAGTCTCCCCCCACCACCTCCAACATGGGGCGCCTTGGATGCCGGAGGCCCGAGTGGGGGGCGTGTGATTCCATCCTTCCCACCCCCAGTCAGGATGCCCTTCGTCTTATCTGCAGGAGAGAGACGTGGGAGGAGGAACTGGAGCAACTGATGGGCCTCAGAGCTGGAGGAAGCTTCCAGAATGAGTTAGAGGGACCACCCCGTTCACTTCCCTCACTCTCACCCCTCCCAAGTGCTTGGTAAGCAGCCCTGTGGGGGCCTCCTTCGCGTGGAGATAAGATACAAAGACAGCCCTTAGCTGTGGGGGCACAGGCCTGTGACTGCTGGAAAGGCTGCCCTCCTGTCTCCCCACCTCTCCCTTTCCTCAGGCAGCTCCAAGACATAACAGCGTGGGGGAGAGTGTGGGCTTGGAGTCAGACAGACCGGCTTTCTGTGGCCGTGACTCCAACTTCCCGACTAATTGGCAGCGTGACCTTGGGCATGTCCCCTCCCTCGCTTGCTAAGCCTCAGCTTCTTCCGGGCACCACCCGCCTCCCTCTCCCAGCTCCCAGCCACTTGGCTTGTGGCTCAAGGTTACAGCTTGGTCTTTGCGACACGAGTGCCCTGTCTTCCTCCGCAGTGTGTGAGTGCCAAGGCCGGCTTTCCTCCATGCCTCTGCTCAGGGAGAAGCAATTCGGAGTCTAATGGGCCTGCGGAACAGGTGCATCCCTCTTGCTGGAAACATTACTGCATAAACAAAGCGAAAAGAACCCAAACCCAAGTACATTGTCCTAAAGGGGGAAATAATACTTCAAAATGGCCAGAATGTTTATCGACCCAGTGAAGGGAAAACAGCAATGCTGCGCTGAGCCTCGCTCTCCCCGTCCTGGGCTGGAGAGTGAGCCTCTGCCGGCTGGGCGGCAGCTCCCAGGCCGGTGCTTGTCCTTCAGAGGGGTGCGCTGGCGGCTAAGGAGTCTAAGGGTATCTTCTCGGCCATTTTATTTCCTGACAGAAATGAAAAAGAGCCTAAGGAGTACCGTCCGCGGAGAGGCCAGCTTGGAAGAACCTGTGTTTGTGGCAAAGGCGGATGGTGGTCAGAAGACGGCCTCGTGGGGTCTCTGCCAGGCCTGTTTGGAGGACCGGGCGGCTGAGGGACTGGAGTGCAGGGCTGCCGGATCCGTGTCTGCTGGATCGGTCTGGCCTCTCCAAGTGCGGTTCGGCCTCGCGAAGCTGTGCAACAGGTGCGTGGGGCACCTGCCCCTCCCCCTTCCCGGAGCCCACTTCCCGTTCACCATCGTTCTCCAGAATGGTTTCTGGCTCCATAAAACCAAAGGCATTTGGCGCATAAAACCAAACACCTTTTGTGTGATGGCCTTCTCGTCATGAGTTAATAAGATACAGAATGAATGAGCACGGCCTCTGCGCTCCTGGTTTCCCTATATAGTCGTGACGGGGTGGGAGAGTGGTCGTCCCGCCCCTCTGGGTTATCTTCAGTGTCTTTCAGGTCTGGTCCCATTTCATCTGGCTTTTTCCTCCCGTGGAATGATAAGCTCTTCAAACAGACATTCCTTCCTTGTGCCCGGTAAGGCTTAGTGGAAGCACAAAGCAACAAGAGGTGTGGGTAAAGACAGTGAAAACTAAGTGGACAGGGAGAGATTGGAGGCCTGCACAGCATGACCGGGACCGCATTTTGGGCAGGTGTGAGATAACGCACATACAAATGTAACACTCATTCATCTAAAGGTATTTGAGGGCCATTTTGTGTCAGTCACAGTAAATAAATATAAGCAACCGAAAAGTTGCGCCTTCACCCTCGTGGAGCATATATGAAAGAATCACAGAAGTCATGTAAAGATGAGAGCTCTAGAAATGCCAAAGAGTGTTACCTCATCCTATGAGAGCATCAACTAGTAGCATTTGATCAAATTAGGGAAATCAGAGAAGGCTTCTCTGAGGAAGTGATACTTGAGATCTGAAGGTTGACTGGGAGTTCACCTGTTGAATTGGAAAAGGAGGAGCATCTCACTTGGGCAGGGCAGCCTGGGGCCCGAGAACATATCTATAATAGACAGAAACAGCAAAGGGTTACAATGAAGAGTATGTAAAGGACTGTTACAGATCGACTAGAAGAGCACAAAGCAATCTCCTGAAAATAGGCAAAAGACACACAAAAATAATGGAAGGAAACATATGTGGCTGATAAACACATATAGAGATGTTCAGTCTAATTAGTGATCAGGGAACTGCAGATACCATTTTACAGCATTGACTGGCAATGATTAAAAGGCTGACAACTTACATGTAGAATTAAAAAAAAAAATGACCCAAAAAACCAAGCTCATAGCTACAGAGAACAGATTGGTGGTTGCTTGGGAGTGAAAAGGAGTCACAGGTTACAGACTTCCAGTTGTAAAATCAGTAAGTCCAGGGGATAGGATGTACAGGTGACTACAGTTGATAATACTGTATTGCATACTTGAAAGTTGCTAAGAGAGTAGACCCTAAAAGATCTCATCACAAGAAAGAAAATTCTGTAACTGTGTGTGGGGACAAATGTCAACTACACTTACTGTGGTGGTCATTTCACCATATATACAAATATTGAATCATTATGTTGTACACTCGAAACTACTCTAATGCCATAAGTCAAGTATACCTCAATAAAAAAAATAAACAGCTGACCATACCAAGTGTTGCAGAGAGTATGGAACCATGGGGTCTTTTACACATGTCTGGTGGGGGTGTGAACCAGAGCAACCACTTTGGCAGTCAGCTTCCAAGTGCTTCCTAAAGCCAAACATAAAACCAACCCATACATCCATCAATGCACACCAAGAAATGTACCAAGGGGCGTGTGTAAGAATGTTCATGGCAGTACTATTTAATCAAAAACCAAGCAAACCAGGAAACAATGTGATTGGTGATCAACAGAAGAGTGGGTAAGTAAACTACAGTATGTCCACACAATGGCATATTGAACATTAAACAGATGGACAACCATAACATGCAACAATATGGATAAACTCTAGTAATGTAATATTAAATAGAAAACAAGTCTCCAAATAATATAGTATGAACTATTATTATAAAGTCAAAACAGCTAGAATTACTTCTAGAAATATGTGCTGTATTTTACACACACACTCTCTCTCTCTCTCTCTCTCTCTCTCTCTCTCTCTCTAGAAACAGTAAGACAAGGGAATGGTAAACACAAGATTCAGGATGATGGTTGGTAACCAGGATGATGAGATGTGAGGTCACCAGATGGTTTGCTGTAGATTGTTTGCTTTTGTTTTGGTCAGTGGGATTATGAGTGCTCATGACATTGCAAAAAAATTACTTAACCTAAAGAAATAAATAAGTAAATAAGCCACCCTATATCTGAGCAATGATGACAGTGAGTCATTAAGTGAAGATTATGATTGATACAATTCTGCTTCTCTGAGATTAGAAAAAAAAAAGTCATGTACTTGGGGGAGGGGATGAGAAAAAGCCACATGCCTGAGAGAGGAGTGTGTGAGGTAAGGGATGGGGCTCAGGTGAGAGGTAGGGGAGAGAGCTATGTAGGATCTCATAGGGCCTGTTAATGACTTGGATTTAACGGGGTAGTATGATGACATGGTCTTTATATTTCAAAGGTCTCATTCTGGCTGCATCGTGGGTATTTTATTAGTGGTGGTCAGAGAGAATATGGGGAAGGCTGGTTGGGAGGCTGTATCGACTGTAGGTAAGAGGTGATGGTAGCATGGATTAAGATGAGATAATGAGAGAAGCAGGTGAATTTAAATAACAGTAAGTAAAAACTGATAATTTTAGATAGAATATGGGGCATGAGAGTCAATGATGATGCCTCCATTTTATTTGTGAAGGAGGTGGTTGGTGGGCTATTTACTGAGAAGAAAGTGAGTTTAGTTTTGACTATGTTGGATTTGGATGCTTTTGAGATATGCCAGTGGGCAGCTGGATATTGGGCTCCATAACTTCCATGGGATCTGAGTTAGCTGAGGATGTACAAGGGGGTCATGGATATGTGGGTGGGGATTAAAATTGTGGAAGTTGATAAGATTATCTAGAAAGAAACAGTGTAGTGAGAAGAAAGCTGTTGTAAAGACAAAATTTAAGTAGACAATTAAATTAAAGCAGGCCACACATATCCTATGATGAAAGTGTATCATGAATCAAAGATTATGATTAATCTAGTTTAAAAAAATCAGGGTCTAAGAAACAAAACATATGAATATATGGGAGGGGAGAAAAAAGAGAGAATGAAACAAACCATAAGATACTCTTTACCATAGAGAACAAACTGAGGGTTGATGGAGGGATTGGGTGGGGGTTGGGCGAGATGGGTGATGAATGACAGGTATCAAGGAGGGTACTTGTCATGATGAGCACTGGGTATTGTATGTAAATGATGAATCACTGAATTCTATTCCTGAAGCCAATATTGCATTGTATGTTAACTAACTAGAATTTAAATAAAAAATTGAAAAAAAAATCAAGGTCTGGCATTTGGAGAGATCTTGACTTTTCCAGGAGGGAAAGAAAGCCAGTCGGCCTAGGGTACAGAGGGGTGTGGGTGGTGGGAGGTGAGGTGGGCTGCGGAAGGAGATAGGGGATAGATCATCCAGCATGTCATAGAGCATGTTCAGGATTTGGTCTTTATTCTGGAAATATTAAGAAAGATTTAAAGCTTTAAAATTTTTGTTTCAACTTAACGTTTTTCATTATTTATGTTTGCTTTTAAATCAACCTTATTAAGGTATATTATAATTTACATACCATAACATTTTGTATTTTATTATTTATTTATTTGCACCCATTTTACATGTAGATTTCACAGGTATATATTCCCATGTAACCACTACTGCAATCAAGATATAGAACATTTCCATCACTGTCTACCCTGCCGATTTCTCTTGTGCACCATTTGGAATCACGGATGCCCTTCCCCCATGCTAACCCCAGGTAACCACTGATGTCTTTTCTGTTATTAAGCACTAGCTTTGCTTATTCTGGAATTCATGTAAATGGAATCATGCAGTGTGCTCTTTTGTGTATGGCTTTGTTCCCACTTATCAAAATGTTTTTTAGATTCATCCACACTATTGCAAGTATCAGAGGTTCATTCTTTTTATTGCAAGTATCCCACTGGGTGGCTATGCCATAGATTAAGTAACCCACTCACTGATTGTTGGACATTTGCATTTTTTTCCAGGCTTTGCTATTATGTAGAAAGTTGCTATTAATATTCATGTATGTCTTCACGTGAACACATGCTTTCATTTATCTTGGATACATATCTACGACTGACATTTCTGGGTGCTAAGGTAAATGTAAACTTTACAAGGAACTGCCAAGAGTTTGCCAAAGTAGTTACATCGTTTTCCGCTTCCATCAGCAACCTATGAGATTTTCAGTTGCCACATGTCTTTGCCAATACTTGATATTGTCCATCTTCTGAATTTTAGCCTTTCTATTTGGTATGACATGGCATAGGTCAACGGTTTTACTTTGTATAGCTCTGATGACTAATACTGTTAGGTGTCTTCTGGGAAGTGTCTGCTCAACTATTCCGTCCATTATTTATTTCATTGACGTCTCTGTCTTTTACTGAGTCATAGAAGTTCCATATGTATTCTGCACAAGAGTCTTCTGTCATGTATATCTTTAGTTTTCTGCCAATCTGTGGATAGTATCTTTTCGATTTTCAAACTTTTTAACAGGGTTCACTTAAGAACAGAAATTTGTAAATTTGATGAAATTCGATTAAGGTATTTTCCTAGAAGTTTTGTAGTTTCAGCTTTTACACTTAGCTTTATGACACATGTTGAGTTAATATTTGTGAGTGGTGTGAGGTCAGGGTTGAGGTTCATTAAAAAAAAAAAAAGGATATTTAGTTGTTCTAGCACCACTGTTGAGAAAACTATCCTTTCCCACTCAATTATATTTCTATCTGTGTCAAAAATTAATTAGCCATATATGGATGGATCTATTTCTGCATTCTTTATTCTGTACCAGTGATCCATATATATAGAAATATGATAGATAACACTGTTTAGATTACTGTGGCTTTATAAGTCTTGAAATCAGTTAGTGTAAGTCTTCTGAATATTATATTTTTTGAAAAAATTGTTTTGTTATTCCGGGTCCTTTGAATTTTCATACATTTTTTTGACATCTAAAAATTTTTATTATTTTTAAATTTTCTAATTAAAAAATTGTTTTAATGTTTATTTTTGAAGGAGAGAGAGAGAGACAGAGCACAGTGGGGGAGGGGCAGAGAGTGAGGGAGACACAGAATCCAAAGCGGGCTCCAGGCTCTGAGCTGTCAGCCCTGAGCCCGATGCACGGACCACCAGATCCAAAGTCGGACCTGAGCCAAAGTCGGACACTTAACTAACTGAGTCACCCAGGTGCCTTTTCATTTTCTAATTTTTAAATTTCTAAAAGAAATTATGGTAAATTTCACATTACATAAAATTTACCACCTTAATTATTTTTGCCTTTCATTTCTTTTTTTTTTATTCAAGTATAATTAACATGCAGTGTTATATACATTACTCAGTGCTTATCATGGTAAGTGTATACTTAATCCCCTTCACCTATTTCCCCCAGTCCCCCTAGCCACCTCCCCTCTGGCAACCACCAATTTGTTCTCTGTATTTAAGAGTCTGTTTTTTTGTATGTCCTTTTTTTTTCTTTATTTGCTCATTTGTTCTGTTTCTTAAATTCCACATATGAGTGAAATTATATGATATTTGTCTTTCTCTGACTGACTTATTTCATTTAGCGTTATACTCTCTAGTTCCATCCATGTTGTTGCAAATGACAAGATTTCATTCTTTTATGGCTAATATTCCATTATACAAATACATTTTAAAATCAGGTTGTAAAAAATCCAGCTTGGATTTTGTTTGGGATTGCTTTGCATCCATAAATTGGGGGGAAAAGTCGTATCTTAACACTGGCTTTTCCACTGAATGAACATCATATATTTCTACATTTAGAGGCCTTCTTTAATTTATTTCAGCCATGTCGTATACTTTTTAGCATTTAAGACTTGCCCAAATGTTGTTAAATTTATTCCTAAATATTTCATATTTTTATGCTGTTGTGAATGGTGTTTTAAAAATTTCAATTTCATGTTATCCTTGTTACCAGAAAATGTACAATTGATTTTTGTATGTTGACCTTGTATCCTGTGACTTTGCTAAATTAATATATTATTAGTTAAACATTTGAAACATTTTCAAGAATTTGTTTGAATTTGAACTTTTCATCTGGGCTGCCAAATCATTGACATAAAGTTGTGCACAATATTTTCTCATCCTCTTAATGTCTGTAGGATTTGTAGTGATGTCCTTTTTTTCACAAATCATATTGGTTATTCGTATCTTTCATATTAACCCCCATTTATCACTGGTTTTAATTAATTGGATTATATTGCACTTTTATATCGTTTTCATTGTATTTATCCTGCTTTGGATTAACTAAGTCTTTTGGCTTTGTGCATTCATAGTTTTCATTAAATTTGGAAAAAAATTTGATCATTATTTCTTCAAATATTTTTCTGCTCTCCATATTATTGCAGGACTCTAATTATCTAGTAACTGCTTGATATTATTCACCAGGTCATTGAAGCTCTGTTCATTTTTTTCAGCTTTTATTTTTATTTTCTCTACCCTTCAGTTTGGGTAGTTTCTATTGCTATTTTAAAGTTCACTGCTTTTTTTTCTTTTGTGGTATCTAATCTACTGTCTAAATGCCAGTGTAAAAAAAAAAAAAAAAAAAGAAAAAGGGGCGCCTGGGTGGCGCAGTCGGTTAAGCATCCGACTTTAGCCAGGTCACGATCTCGCGGTCCGTGAGTTCGAGCCCCTCGTCGGGCTCTGGGCTGATGGCTCAGAGCCTGGAGCCTGTTTCCGATTCTGTGTCTCCCTCTTTCTCTGCCCCTCCCCCGTTCATGCTCTGTCTCTCTCTGTCCCAAAAAAAAAAAAAAAAAAAAAAAAAAGATGCCAGTGTAATGTTTTTATTTAGGGTAACATATTTTTCAATTATGCAACTTACATTTCATTCTTTTAAAATATTTCCTTTAGGGGCACCTGGGTGGTTCAGTCGGTTAAGCATCCGACTTCGGCTCAGGTCATGATCTCGTGGTTTGTGAGTTTGAGCCCTGTGTCGGGCTCCGTGCTGACAGCTCGGAGCCTGGAGCCTGCTTCGGATTCTGTGTCTCCCTCTCTCCCTGCCCCTCCCCTGCTCATGCTCTGTCTTTCTCTGTCTCAAAAATAAATAATAAAAAAAAAACATTATAAAATATTTCCTTTAGTCTTCCTTGAGTTTATGTATTTCTTTAAAATCTTGTGCATAGTTATATAGGTATTTAAAAATCTTTGTCAGCTTAGGGGTTCTTGGGTAGCTCAGTTGGTTAAGTGTTTGACTCTTGGTTTGGGCTCAGGTCATGATGTCACGGTTCCTGGGTTTGAGCCCCTCATCATCTGACAGTGAGGAGCCTGCTTGGGGCTCTCTCTCTCTCCTCTCTCTCTGCCCTCTCCCACTTTTGCTCTCTCTATCTTAAAATAAATAAATAAAAACTTAAAAAAAATTTTTTTTTGTCAGCTTCTTTTGCCATCTCTGTTATTTCTAGACCTCTTTCTTTGGTTTGACTTTTCTCCCAAATAGTCTTCTCATATATAATAGTTCTTCCCCCCCCCCCCCCCCCCGGCCATGTTTATTTATTTTTGAGAGACAGAGCTTGAGCAGGAGACAGAGAGGGAGACACAGAATCCAAAGCAGGCTCCAGGCTCCGAGCTATCAGCACAGAGCCTGATGTGGGGCTCGATCGCACAAACCATGAGATCAAGACCTGAGCTGAAGTTGGATGCTAACCGACTGAACTACCCAGACACCCTTCATTTTTAATAGTTCTTGACTAGATGTTGGATATTTAGGATAGAATGTCAAGTTTCTGGATTTTGTTGTTATCATATACAGATTGTGAAATTTGTTTTGACTTGCAGTTTTCAATTTCTTATAAATCAAGATTGGAGGGGCCAACATGGCAGAGAAGGAGGGAGATCCGTACTTCCCATGTCTCTCAAACAAAGAAGGGTTGAAGCCAAAGGACTTTGAACCCCAAGAGGAAAAGAGGAAAAGAGGAAAAGAGACTGAGTTTACCAGGGAGACACTGGGACAACCTAATGGGCCATATGTGGGTGATGGCAAACTGGGGGAGAAAAAATGGGCTGCATAGGCTCGGAGGGGAGGGATCCCCTTCTGCGGAGAGACAAAGGCAAGAGAAAGAGCATCTGGGGAAGTGTAGGACTGTATCTGGACAAGAGAAAAACCTCTGACTGGGACTGAAAGGGATCCCATCTCTAACTGCTGGGCTTTCTCCTGACTGGGGCCATCTGTTCTGTTTGCGCACCTGGGGAGGAGGGGAGTCAACCCCGGGCTCAGTAGCTAGGTCAGGGGAGCAGCCCGCAGTAGGAGAAAGCAGTCCCCTCCCCTAAAGTTCTGCAGCACAGGACAAAACCAGCCAGGGACCACATATCCGGTGGCAGAGAGAGGAGCTTCCCCAGTGCCAGGGTGTGTGGAGCCAGAGTTTAAATCTCAGCCAAGCGCCAGGGCACAGGAGTCAGTGGAGCAAAACAGACCGCCTTGTCTGTGCCCACGGCACAGTGAGGACAGCTCGAAAGGAGTGATTTAGGACACCAGGTCCGTGGAGAAGAGACTGGGAGGTCACCATTATTCTCCCCACCACCACCAAGGCGGGGCCTCAGGAATCGGACAGCAGGGCCCACAGTGGAGGTGGGACCTGCCTACGTCAAACCACGTGACTCCGCACTGGGTAGCTGTGTATCTACTGGAGCGGGATAGATGCTGAGGAACCAGACAGCCCCCTCCTCCAGACCAGCGCTGCTGCACTGCCTGGATTAATTCTGGGACAATTCTTGTTTTTTTAGATATATTCTTCCTTTCTCCTTCTTATCTCTTCCCTCCTCTAGGCTGGTTACTTTGGTTGTTGGTTTTTTTAAGCAGACATATTTAATCCATTCTCTTGATAAATGTTTTACACTTCCTTCTTTACTTTCTTTTCTCTCTTGGGATTAAGCCATTTAGTTCCTCTGCCTGGTCAATGTTTATTTTTTCTTCTTCCTTGCCCCTGTCATATCTCTCTTTGTATGTGCTCTTCCATCAGCACTACCTCCACCCTGTTCTTTACTTGTGCTGGTGTTTCTGGTTTTTTGGCTTTTGGATTTTTTGTTGGTTTGTTTGTTCATTCGTTTGTTTGTTAGTTTTATTTGTTTGTGTGTTTTTGTTTCCTGTTTGTTTGTCTGTTTGTTTTCCTTTCCAGGGCTACTTGGAGGAATAAATCAAAGCATACCTGGTGGAGGGTCCAAAACATCACTATGAGGAGGGAAGTAAAATAACTAAAGCCACAACAACAGAGAGCAAGTAACACTCTCCAAAAAAACACCTCCTGAAGGGCAGGCCCTGGACAGTGTATGACCTCCTTTTAATACAGCAGTGCTCACAGGTGCAGAGCACATAACAAACTTTTAAGACTCATAAGGGACAGAAAACTAGCCAAAATGACGAAACAGAAGAGTTTTCCTTAAAAGAAATTCCAGGAAGAAGTGACAGCTAAAGAATTGATCAAAACAGATATAAGCAATATAACTGAACAAGAATTTAGAATAATAGTCATAAGATTAATCGCTGGGCTTGAGAAAAGCATAGAAGACAGCAGAGAATCTATTGTTGCAGAGATCAAGGAATTAAAAAATAGTCATGATGAATTAAAAAACGCTATAAATGAGGTGCAAAATAAAATGGCAGTGGCCACAGCACAGATTGAAGAAGCAGAGGGGAGAATAGGTGAATTAGAAGATAAAATTATGAAAAAAGAGGAAGCTGAGAAAACGAGAGATAAAAAAATCCAGGATCACAAGGGGAGAATTAGAGAACTAAGCGGTTCAATCAAATGGAACAATACCCATATCATAGGAATTCCAGAAGAAGAAGAAGAGAGAGAAAGGGGCTGAAAGTGTACTTGAACAAATCATAGCTGAGAACTTCCCCAATCTGGGGAAGGAAACAGACATTGAAATCCAAGAGGCACAAAGAACTCCCTTCAGACATAACTTGAATCGATCTTCTGCAAGACATATCATAGTGAAACTGGCAAAATACAAGAATAAAGAGAGAATTCTGAAAGCAGCTAGGGATAAATGGGCCTCAACATACACAGGTAGACACATAAGGGTAGTAGCATACCTATCTACTGAAACTTGCCAGGCCAGAAAGGAATGGCAGGAAATCTTCAATGTGTTGAACAGGAAAAATATGCAGCCAAGAATCCTTTATCCAGCAAGTCTGTCATTCAGAATAGAAGGAGAGATAAAGGTTTTCCCAAACAAATAAAAACTGAAGGAATTCATCACCACTAAAAGATCCTAAGGGGGATTCTGTGAGTGAAATGTTGCAAGGACCACAAAGTACCAGAGACATCACTACAATCATGAAACCCACAGACATCACAATAACTCTAAACTCGTATCTTTCAATAATAACACTGAATGTAAATGGACTAAATGCTCCAACCAAAAGACAAAGGGTATCAGAATGGATAAAAAAATAAGACCCATCTATTTGCTGTCTTCAAGAGACCCATTTTAGACCTGAGGACACCTTCAGATTGAAAGTGAGGGGACGGAGAGCTAACTATCATGCTACCGGAAGTCAAAAGAAGGCTGGAGTAGCCATACTTATATCAGACAAACTAGACTTTAAATTAAAGGCTGTAACAAGACATGAAGAAGGACATTATATAATAATTACAGGGTCTATTCATCAGGAAGAGCTAACAATTATAAATGTCTATGCACCAAATTCGAAGCACCCAAATATATAAAATAATTAACCACAAACATAAGCAATCTTATTGGCAAGAATGTGGTAATTGCAGGGGACTTGAATACTCCACTTACAACAATGGACAGATCATCTAGATAGAAAATCAGTAAAGTAACAATGGCCCTGAATGATACACTGGACCAAATGGACCTGACAGATATATTTAGAACTCTACATCCTAAAGCAGCAGAATATACTTTTTCCCCAGTACACATGGAACATTCTCCAAGATAGATCACATACTGGGTCACAAAACAGCCCTAAATAAATATAAAAGAATTGAGATCATACCATACACACTTTCAGGTCACAATGCTATGAAACTTGAAATCAACCACAGGAAAAAGTCTGAAAAATCTCCAAAAGCATGGATGCTAAAGAACATCCTACTAAAGAACGAGTGGGACAACCAGGCAATTAGAGAAGAAATTTTAAAATATAGGGAAACACATGAAAATGAAAACACAACAATCCAAACCCTTTGGGATGCAGCAAAGGCAGTCCTAAGAGGAAATTATATTGCAATCCAGGCCTATCTCAAGAAACAAGAAAAATCCCCAATACAAAATGTAACAGCACACCTAAAGGAACTAGAGGCAGAACAGCAAAGACACTCAAAACCCAGCAGCAGAAGAAAAATAATAAAGATCAGAGCAGAAATAAACAATATAGAGTTCAAAAAAAAAAAAAGAGAACAGATCAATGAAAATAAGAGTTGGTTTTCTCAAAAAATAAAGTGATAAACCTTTAGCCAGGCTTCTCAAAAAAGAAAAGAGTGAGGACCCAAATAGGTAAAATCACAAATGAAAATGGATTTTTTACAACCAATCCCTCAGAAATACAAGCAATTAGCAGGGAATACTATGAAAAATTATATGCTGACAAACTAGACAACTTGGAAGAAATGGACAAATTCCTAAACACCCACACACTACCAAAACTCAAACGGGAAGAAATAGAAAATTTGAACAGACCCATAACTAGTGAATAAATGGAATTGGTTATCAAAAATCTCCCAACAAATAAGAGTCCTGGACCAGATGGCTTCCCCGGGGAATTCTACCAGACATTTAAAGCAGAGTTAATACCTATCCTTCTCAAGCTGTTCCAAAAAATAGAAATGGAAGGAAAACTTCCAGACTCATTCTATGAATCCAGCATTACTTTGATTCCCAAACCAGACACAGACCCAGCAAAAAAAGAGAACTATAGGCCAATATCCCTGATGATTATGGATGCAAAAATTCTCAGCAAGATACTAGCAAATCGAATTCAACAGCATATAAAAAGAATTATTCACCATGATCAAGTGGGATTCATTCCTGGGCTGCAGGGCTGGTTCAATATTCACAAATCAATCAATGTGATACATCACATTAATAAAAGAAAGGATAAAAACCACATGATCCTGTCAATAGATGCAGAAAGATAATGTGATAAAATACAGCATCCTTTCTTAATAAAAACTCTTGAGAAAATTGGGATAGAAGGAACATATTTAAACATCATAAAAACCATTTATGAGAAGCCCACAGCTAATATCATCCTCAATGGGGAAAAACTGGGAGCTTTCCCCCTGAGATCAGGAACACGACAGGGATGTCCACTTTCAGTTAGAGAAGGACAGATATCATGTTTTCACTCATATGTGGATCTTGAGAAACTGAACAGAAGACCATGGGGGAAGGGAAGGGGAAAAAATAGTTACAAACAGAGAGGGAGGGAGGCAAACCATAAGAGACTCTTAAGTACAGAGAACAAACTGAGGGTTGATGGAGGGAAAGTGGGTGATGGGCACTGGGTGTTGGGATGAGCACTGGGTGTTGTATGGAAGCCAATTTGACAACAAATTATATTAAAAAAATTCTTATAAATCAGCTAATTCCACTAAAGCTTATTTTAAAGCTTTGTTAGGTTAGGTTTAGAGTAGCCTTAACTCCAGGGTTAGCATATTTGTGTTTATTTGGTGTGACCTTTTTGGAATCTCTGCTGAGTACCCTGCGTGTTCAACAAAGTCTTGGCAGTCTGGTTGATTAGAACTTGAGCATATCTCAGCCTTTTTTGGGCTCTGGGGATTGTTAAGCTTGTGGCCTCACCTTAGTATCCAGCCAAAGACTCAAGGGAATCTCTTTTTCTGTGTAGCTCGCTCTTCTCTTGATGGTTTGCCCTGTAAATTCAAGTTACCTTTGCTTCCTCAACTTTGATTTCTGTCTCATCAACTCAGTGAGTCTACGGTTTTCTGCTATTATTTTTCTTCTCTTTAATGTAATCCAGAAGGTATCCTCTGTCAAAAGTTGGGGTGATTGTAGGCTCACCTTGTTTGTTTTTCTGTTTTACAATTTCAGGGTTTGTAATCCTGTGCTGCCTACTTTCAGATGTTTGAAATCAGTTTTAAATGCAATATTTCCAATTGTCTAGTTGTTTATTGTAGGTGGGCAAGTCCAACTCCAGTAATTCAATGCAGTTAGAAGCAGAAGTCAAGTGTTTAGAATTCTGAGACTAGATAGTAGAACCTGAGCCTATGAAGCGAGGAGCAGCCAGACACAAAGGCAGAAATGTGCAAGAGTTTTGTGTCATAGAAACCAAGGAAGGAAAGGAAAGCCTTTTAAGAAGAGAAGAGTTGTACAACTCTGTGGAATATTTTGAGGGGGTCAAATAAAATTTAGACTAAAAAGTAGCCTTGAATCCAGTAACTTGGAAACCACTGGTGGTTTTATAGAGATCTGTTTCCAAGGAACAGATTGGAAACTAGATGGTTCTGGAGGAAGGGAATGAGTGGTAGTTGAGTTTACTGGTTAGAGTAACACTAGTTTTTGCAACAAATAAAATCCAAAATTTCAGCACCTGGAACAGTGGTGTTTCTGGATGTCCCTGGCCATTGAGCAACTTTCTCTCATGATAGGATTCAAGGATTTAGTCTCATTTCTTTTTCTTTTTTTTTTTTTTTTTTGACAGCGTCATCCCCTAGTGGGACCTCATCATTGCAGCTGTCTGCATCTAACTGGTTATTAGGGGAAGCAGCACCGGGAAAGCTACTTCCTAAAACCTTTGCCTCGAAGTTATACCCAACTTTTGCTCCTTTTTCATTGGTAGAACTAATGACGTGGCCATACCTAGATGCAAGGAAGCCTGGAAATAGAGCCTGGGCCGCCACCATGCTCTATAATTAGAAGAGGGGTATGACATTTGTAGGGCAACAAGCCATCTCCGCCACGGTAGAGATAATGCTTTTGAGAAGTTTGCTTTGAGTGGCAGGAGAGCGTTTGGCTCAAAGCTGGATAGACGTGAGAGGTTAATCTGAAAGATTGGGGCATGTTTTCAAGCCACTGGGAGTGCTCCAAGTCAAGAGAGAGGTTAAACATACAAGAAAGGGAGAAACAGAATGAATATGAAAAAAAGGCAAGGTAGAAGAGTAGGATATGTAAAGCTCAAATACCAGGACTGGTCTCAGGGAGGGTGAACAGTGATTCTGTTGTATCGAAAGGGGAGGAGACTAGGGGAGAGGCATAGGCAGGTTTTATATTAGTTAATGTCAACACAGGGAGTTCCTCTCTGCTGGTGCCTATTTTTTTCTAGGAAATAGGAGGTAAATTAAGGAGGACGTGTGGGACATGGGAAGTTTGAGGTGAGTAAAGATTTAGAATTATTGCTGCCTTGCTCAGTCTTATTGTACAGTAGATGCTCTATAAATGTTTTTTGAGTATTGATGTATGCATTGCCTTTCCCAAGGTTTTTAGGGCACCATCTAGGGATTGTTATGAATAAACAAGGGCTCCTTCCTTCTGCCTCTGAGCAGGAACCAAAATCTTGCTGTGAATCTAGGTGCCATTGGCTGGAATGAATTATAAGGCAAGCCCATCTTTTTTTTTTTTTTTTTTTGGCCACACCTGGAGGAACTTGGTCACTGAATTCCTAAAGAATCTTGTTACATAAATTACTCCTCTGACCTGGAGCGCATGGAAATATTTTCACCTGCTGCCAACAGCTGCAAAGCCCCGGGTTTCAGGATGGAGGTGGGAGGCGGTGGGTTTTGAAGGGTGTTGAGCATCCAGTAGGCTGTCGAGTATCCAGTAGGCTGTCTGGCCTCCCTGAGCCACCCATAGAAGCCCTCGCCTTCCCCTCGCCTATCCTTTTCTGTTGCCTCCAGAGTAGAGAAAACCAGACCTCAGAGTTAACAGGCACCTGTTTCCTGCTGCATGTATTTAGGATTAGGTCATGAACCTGAAATGAATGAAATGAAAGGTGGGCGCTGTGCCAGAAAATACTGAATTTACAAAGCGAGCGTGCTTGTGTTCGAGCCCTCAGAAGATGGACTCTCCGCCCACCCTCCTCCCCACCACGGGTCCCCTCCCTCTCCACCTCCTGCGCCCTGTCGCCCACTCCTCCCAACCTCTTACTCTTTCTCCCCATTTGGCTTCCCTCCCCGTGCCCTCCACAGCCCCCATGTCTCTTCCGTTCCCCCTCTGACCCCGCAGAGCCTCGCGAGCTGGCGACCCTGCAGCCAAGGGCTCCCGCACCGCAGCCTTCCTGGAGCCTGCTGCTCCCTGTTATTTTCATTTCCCTGTAATTCGAGGGGACAGGTGAGATGTGCTTCAAAACACTGTAATCATATTTTAAATGGAAATGAAATGTGTGAATTAAATGTAAATTACAGTAGAATGGAAGGACAATCACTATTAGTTAAGGGCTGACACCTATTTTTGCAGACCTTTCCCAAACGCCACAACTTGTTTCCCCACATGTGTGATGAGAAGTTGTAATTATGTGGCAGCTGCTTCTGCAGTGGGGCTGATGCTGGTTACTGGATCATTTGTGCAAGGGGGTCTGGGTGCCGGGCCGCGGATGTATTTTAAATAGATATGGACTGCTGTTGGTACTATAAAATTACCCAGAAGAAATGATATTTTTATGCAAGGGCCGTGAAAAGAAACCTTTTTTTGTTGTTGTTTTGTTTTCCCCTTGGAAAGGTGAGGCGGTAATAGAAAGGGACACTTTTATATAGTCCATTTATTTACGGATTCTCCATTTGCTTTTATATTGGAAAAATATGTGCTGTGCCAATGGGTTGCAATTTGGCTCTCAATCTTGGCCTGCCTCCCTCCCACCTAGTGCAGAATGCCTTGGTGCTTCCTAGGGGAGCCCACGGTCCTCCTGTACGACCATTACTGGAGCATTTTTCAAGACAGGACCAGCCCTTTGCTATAATTCCTTGGATGATGAAGGTAATAATTTTATTATCTATCTACCCAAAGCCATGACAAACAGCAAAAAAGATTTAAAAAGAAAATCATTTAATCCCCATCAATCCAGTCTTTTGTTTTGCTTTATGTGGACACAATGACTGGTTGACTGAGTGTGTTTTAAAACTTTCTGAGCCGTTTCTGTGGTGTGTTGCAGAACTTTCAGAGGTAAGGGCCGATCTGGATGAAATAGATAAAGTTAGAAGCAGCAAGGGGCGATCAGTAAATGCATTAAAAAGGGATCTATTTACATGTTCATTGTTGATTCTAACTCCTGTTTGCCTCAAGTAAATTCCTCGTTCTCCGTGGGAGCAGTCAGCAGATAATATATGGTGAATAATCACGTGTGTCACTGAAATTTACCAATCTTGCATTTTTGGGGCAACAGAGATGCAAGCTCAGTCAATATTTAGTTCTTACGGACACTGGTGATTAAGGTGTAACGTCTGGCTTGAGATTAGCAAAGGGTCCATCTTGAAGATTCTCTGGAATCTGGCCAATCCCCACCTCTGCCCCTGGCCTCTTCCTCCATGGTCCTCTCGTAGGCCACCGCCAAGGGCTCCAGAACAGCCCAGCACCATGCTCCACCTCGCTGCCTGAGCTCACATTGTAAATGCAGCTCTGACCGTGTCACTGGCTGCCCTGGTGAGAACCCTCAGGGGCCTTGGTGAGACAGAGTCAGGGGTCCGCGATGTAGCCACACATGTAGTCAAGTGTCCCTGATGTAGCTCCCAATACTCCAGGCCCTTTCCCTCTGCTTCCAACCAATTCTTCTTTGAAGGTCTGCTCCCAAGTTCTCTGCCTGGTAATCCCACTTACCCTTTAAAGTTTCTCTTAGAATTCTCCTTGGGGGAAAAGCTTTCCCAAAGCTCCTGAAGACCAAACCAAGTGCTTTGGTGGCTATGTCCAGGCATGCTATGCTCACCACACTGAATTATTACTGACTTTATACACACCTACCCCTAGATTAACACCCAAATAAATGCCTGGCACAGCTTGACAGTAAACCTTTTGGGTGGTGGCTGCTTCTCTTTGCAAAGTTGAGAGGCTAAAATAAATAAACTTGACTATAGGCCAATGTTTGAATTCCTCGACGGTTTCTTCTCTTGCTGACATTATCCACCTTCATTTTATTTTATTTATTTATTTTTTTTATTATTATTTTTTTTTAAATTTTTTTTTTTCTTCAACGTTTATTTATTTTTGGGACAGAGAGAGACAGAGCATGAACGGGGGAGGGGCAGAGAGAGAGGGAGACACAGAATCCGAAACAGGCTCCAGGCTCTGAGCCATCAGCCCAGAGCCCGACGCGGGGCTTGAACTCACGGACCGCGAGATCGTGACCTGGCTGAAGTCGGACGCTTAACCGACTGCGCCACCCAGGCGCCCCTCCACCTTCATTTTAAAATAAAACATAAAACGGCTGCATACAACAAAATGTAAACCACATCAAGTGTCTTCCTTTTGATTGCATTATGTCTACCATCACCTTGTTTATGTTCGTGTGGAAATAAAATTAGTTGGCGGCATGTGTTCTAAATGCAAATCCGATCACGGCACTTGCTCCTCTGTCTTCTGGCTTGGTGATACAAAGGGTGGTTGGGATGAGCAAAAAGGTCAAAAGGGAATTTATAGATATTTTATAATATCTATATTATATTTTATAATATCTTATTTTACTATATTTTATAATATATATAGAGATGTAAATATTTCATTATATTTTATAATATATAAATATGTAAATATCTTATCATATTTTGTAATATATATAAACATATAAATATTTTATATTTTATAATATATTGTATAATATCTATATTATAGATGTAGATATTTATAGATATTTTATATCTATTTATTTGCTAGTGTCTTTTGTTTTATTTAGTTTTTATTATTATTTTTATTTTAGAGACAGTGAGAGTGACAGGAGGAGAGAGGGACAGAGGTAGAGAGAATCTTAAGCAGGCTTCATGTTCAGCACGGAGCCCAATGTGGGGCTTGATCCCACAACGCTGAATCATGACCTGAGCCAAAATGAAGAGTTGGATGCTCATCCGACTGAGCCACCCAGGCGCCCCTATGCTGTGATTTATAAAAAGAAATACATATTTGATGTTCGTTCTGTTTCTGGCACAGAGCTCCTAAAGCCCTTAGAATCTGTCTTTTGTTATGATGATGAGGTGACATCTAGACTGCACCTAAGGATGGGGTGTGGTTGCCAGGATAGTCAACTTGGTGATTAGAGGGCTGCAACTTTCAGTACTACCCTTGAATTTCTGGGAGGAGTAAGGGGCTGGAGATTGAGTTCTATCATCAGTTCCATCACCAATGACTTAACCGATTGTGCCTATGTAATGAAGCCTTCGTAAGAACCCAAAGGACAGGGTTCAGAGAACTTCCGGGTTGGTGAACACATAGAGGTGCTGGGAGAGGGCACACCTAGAGAAGGCATGAAGATCTGCTCCCTTCCCTCATACCTCGTCCTATGCCTCTCTTCCATCTGGCAGTTCCTGAGTTATATCCTTTTATAATACACTGGTAATCTAGTAACTAAAATATTTCTCTGAGTTCTGTGAGCCACTCTAACAAATTAATCAAACCCAAGGAGGCCATCATTGGAACCTCCAATCTATAGCCATTGGATCAAAAGCACAGGTGACAACCTGGACTTGTGAGTGGCATCTGAAGTGGGGAGATGGGCAGTCTTATAGGACGAAACCCTTTCCTATGGGATCTGACACCATGTCTAGGTAGATAGTGTCAGAATTGAGTTGGATTGTAGGACACTC
The DNA here is from genome assembly GCF_018350155.1 of Leopardus geoffroyi. Taxonomy (NCBI): domain Eukaryota; kingdom Metazoa; phylum Chordata; class Mammalia; order Carnivora; family Felidae; genus Leopardus; species Leopardus geoffroyi. The sequence continues at coordinate 44,965,267 of NC_059327.1, forward strand.
AACTGGTGTCACAGAATTGCTTGGTGGTGAAGAACCCCATGCATTGGGCTGGTGATGAGAATCATCACATAGTGAAAAGGAAAGAGTAGATGTTTCTGGAGACCTCTTCAAGCCCACTTCTGTTCTATAAAATAGAGAAGGCATTAGTATTCCCACCATAAAAATGAAGAAACGTATTCAGAGGGCTGATACCAATCAGAGAAACGGAGGCAAAGAGAAATTAGGTGGTATGTTCAGAGTAAGAGTTAGTAACAGAGTTAGCCAGAAGCCCCAGAGCTGATGAGGTTCCCTGCAGTACCCTGGAGTTCTCGTAGGCTATGGCATGCCTAACAGGTATCAAAGAAGCAAAGTTGTTTGGGGCCCAACAGATTTGGTGAGTATTCTAGAAGAACAATTATTCCTATGCAATTTATTATTAAGAAGCCTGGATGTTTCCTCAGATGATAGTAATTCTGATTGAGATCTACCTGGGGTACCAGGATGAAGTGTGGTGGGGGTGAGAATAGCCCTTGCTTCTGACCGCACCCATGCCATAATGCCCATGTCAATCTCTGCACCACACATCAGAAAGTGAGTTGCCAAATGTCCTTCTGACCTGCACTAGAAGTTAAGAAGTTTCAACCAACCCCCGCCCCCCCCCCCCAGGAAAACTCAGCCACCAGATCAGCCTCTTTCTATTAATATATCTAGACAGCCTCTACAAACCTGGGATTTATGCTGGTAACCTGGGTCTCGGGAGGGCCTAGCTCAATTTGTGCAGAAATTCCACCAACGGTGGAGAGTTGATTTAGTGTCAGAAAAGGGTGTTTGAAACAAGTGCGTTTTCCTTTACGAGTCTTTTAACATCAGGAGAGAAATACAGCTGATTGCAATTGATTTGTATACGTGGCTCTTTGTGTGAAGTGTCACAGCATGTTTTATAGGAAGAGGGAAACAAAGGAGAAGGGAGAGAAATCGCTCTCCTAGAAGATGCAGGACAGAGCGCAAGGAAGCACATCTTACAGAACACTGTTTGGCCCTCCCGGTGACAGGCATGGATCCCTGCTCCGTCACTTACTTGCTGTGTGACCCTGGCAAGTCGCTTAAGGTCTCAAAGCCCTGGTTTCAACATCCGTGAAAGGGGAATAACAATAGTTCCTACCCCATAGGCTGTGGGGAAGGTGAAATCGGCTGGTGCAGCTAAAGGGAGAAGGGTAGTGCTTGCAATAAATGATAGCAAAAAGAAAAAGCACTTGCGGGCCTGGGCTGCTGTATACTCACCAAGTCAAGGCTTTCAGGAAGTCTTTCAGAAGTCAGTGGTTAAAGTCGCACTCACTCCTCTGGGACTGAATCTTCAAAAGTTGTGAACAGGCTTTCTGCCTCTTTCTCATGCCTCCCAACCCCAGTGGCTTTGTTCTCCTCCACTTCCTCTGCCTCCCTAAAAGCTACTTCCAGGAAAGGGCTTTATAAGAGCCCATTGTACTGAATGGACCATTCAGTTTAATGACCATTTAGAGTGTGTCACATATAGGAGAACACCGGAGCCCTTTATGGTTTAAGAAACACTCTCATGATGGCCCCTGGGTGGCTCAGTCGGTTAAGCATCTGACTCTTGATTTTGGCTCAGGTCATGATCTCATGGTTTGTGAGTTTCGAGCTTCGTGCTGACAGTGTGGAGCCTGCTTGGGATTCTCTCTCTCTCCTTTTCTCTTTGCCCCTCACCCGCTTGCTCTCTCTCATAAATAAACTAACAAAACAAAACAAAACCCACTCTCATGCACACGACCTCATTTAATCATCTCAGCAATTCTATGAGATATACAGGTGTCCCCTGACATACTATGATTTGATTCACCTTGAGGAGGGTGTGAAAGCCAACACATTTATTAGAAACCAGACTTCAAATTTTGAGTTTTGGTCTTTTCCCTGGCTAGCCATCAGGCAGGATGATTCTTTCTGGTGATGCTGGGTGGGGCAGGGAGCCGCAGCCCCTAGTCAGCCATGTGATCACAAGGGTGGACTGACATCTATTCTGTTTCTCGCTTTCGGTACAGTGTTCAATCAATTACAGGAGATGTTCAACACTTTATTATAAACTAGGCTTTGTGTTAGGGGGGTTTGCTAAACTGTAGGCTAATGTCAGTGTACGGAGTATATTTAAAGTTGGCTAGGCTAAGCCCTGATGTTCAGTAGGTTAGGTGTATTAAATGTATTTCCCACTTCTGATATTTTCAACTTATTATGGGTTTATGGGGACATAACTCAATTGTCAGTCAAAGAAGATCCATATAAGACAGGTGGTATTTATCCTATTGTAAAATGAAATATAGGCAGAGAAGAGTAACTTTTCAAAATTCATGTTTTTGTTCCTATATATAGTTTTAGGTATACATAAATGACTGACTAAAATTGCACAATTAAATAAAGTAAGGATTTATGACTTGGTTTTGTTTTTCTGACTGAATTTTAGTATATTTTAAAAGAAAGAACATTAAAGCAAATTTGTCAACAAATCAGGGAGTGGGAGTACTTTGTGGGCTAGGAGTCTTTTCCAATTCTTTGCTGTAACATTGTACAGAAGCCTAGAAGTCTATGGGAAGGCCCAACTCTGCCCAAGGTATATAATATCAAAAGTTTTGACTTTCTCTTGGCCTTAAGCTTTCTTAATGTGTCTGTATATTCCTTCACTATCTTCTCCACTAACATGCCTGTTTTAGTTATCTACTGCTGTGTAACAAGTTACCCCCCAATGTAGCAACTTAAAAAAAAAACATATTTATTATCTAATAGTTTCTGTGGGTCAGGAATCCAGGCACCACTTAGTTGAGCCCTCTGCTTCTTGGTCTCTCAGAAGGCTGCAGTCAAGGTGTTGGCTGGGACTGTGGTCATCTTGAAGCTCAAAGTGGGAGTGGATTTACTTCCAAACTCATCAACGGTTGTTGGCAGAACTCAGTTCCTCAGTGGCTGTTGGCTGGGGTTGCCCTCAGTTCCTTCTTATATGAGTTTCCCCACAGGGCAGCTCATCCAAGTGAGAGAGAAAGAGAATGAACAAGATGGAACTCACAGCCTTTGTGAGGTTAATCTCTGAGGTGACATGCCATCACTTTTGCCGTACTCTATTCACTGGAAGTGAGTCATTAGGTCCAGTCCATACTCAAGAGAGTTTACAAGGGCCCACATACCAGGAGGTAGAGCTCGTCGGGTCATTCTAGAAGTCTGCCGAACCACAATGCCTTTGTAGGGACTGGAGCCAGCCCTCAGGACCAGAAACAAGCTCTAACAGCTTCCTTCTCTTATTTCCACTTTGAAATCAGTAGTATCTCCTCAACCTTTGTGGGAGCAGTTGTGAGGGTATCCTCTTGAGCCAAGCCCCTAGGCAACTGACTTGATAGTGAAGCAAACTGAATTCAACCTAAGCAACTCATAACCAGTACCCGAAGCTGGGCTGTAATGAATGAGAACGAGCGTGCTTCAAGGTTGGGCAAGTCTTTTGATTCTTTGTTCTTTCCCTCACTCAAGTGGTTATGATGATATGTGAACCTAGAGGACAAACTTTCCCAAAACAGGGATAGAGAATCTCTTGTTTTGGCGGTACTGCCTCCTGCAAAGGTAGGGTGGGGTCAGAATCCGGGAGCATGGATGCCGTTGCCAGCTCCCAGTCCCCAGGCGGCGGTGTCTGAGAACAGAGGAGGTATGCCCTGGCTCGGCCGGTACGTCTGTCAAGGCAGCTCCAGGCTGCCTTGAAACAGAAGCCTGTTGTTTCCCAGGAATGTCAGGTCCCATGTGCGCAGAACCATGCCATTGCTTTGGCAAGTTCGTTTTATTTTCATTCATTTAATTGCCTCTCTCAGCTGTTTGTTTTATGAGGAGTTAGTTTCATTAGTCTACTAAGCCCACGTGCTAGCTCCGTGCGCTCAAACGTTGCGTGGACGTTGAGTTTTTCCCCAATGTACCGGGTCTTACAGAGAACATATATGACCCTAGCGTTGCCCTCTCGAAGTTGAGGCCTGGCATGGATTGCCTGGCATGGGGCCAGGAAGTTCATTAAGTCTTCATCTGAGTTGGTGTAACTTTCTTATGTAAAAGCCACTGACGGCTCCCTGTTTGCAGGAAATGCCAAGCTTGTTGGCGTGAATACAGGCCCTTCACACCCTGGCCCGAATCTGCCTCCCCACAGGCCTGTCCAGCTGCTTGTCTGGATCTCCTGTCCACACAACAGCTAGAATCCTAGCCTGCTTTCACGCTGTTTCTTTATTCATGCATTTCCCTCACTGTGGGATGAAGGCCCTCCCTCTCTGACCCCCTCTGCCCATCTCTGCGTGGCAATCTCCTCCTCATCTTCCAAGGCCCCGCTCAAACACCAGCTCTGCTTTGTAACTTTTCGGACCTCCTCCTTTACTTTGGGTTAGAACTCGCGGGTCGATAGCAGCTGCCATCAGCACCCCACCCATTTCCCCTTGGCATTTACCATGTTTTGACACACCAGCCTGACTTCCCACTGCCAGCACCCGCAACTCTTTTTCTGGGGGCTTCCTTTGTCTGCCCACCCTGCCCAGGTGCAGGGTGGGTTGGAAATGTTGGGAGTTATGTCCCCAGAGCAGCCCACCCCCAATAACTGATGGGACTCGGTAGACAAACACCCCGGCTCCCTCACCCTTTGGGCAGGGCATTCCCGAGGCATTTCTCTACAGCAGCCCCTGGGGTCTTCCATGGAGCGAAGCTCCATTTGCCCACAGAAGCAACTGGTTGATAACACATCCCTTCATCCCTTCTCGGTTCCTTCCCCTTCCTTTCTCATTCCCCCCCTTCCCTATCACTGTTCACCCCCCGCCCCCACCCCAACGGCCAATAACGTCTTTGTACTTGAATGTTTGCTTCAGGGTCTGCTTCTGGGGATCCCAACTAATACAGAGCCCTTCATTTGTGTTTGGGCTCTGTCTACACATTTGTTACAGCCCATATTACAATGTATTGTGTGTTGCCATGGTGTCCTGTGTCCACCGTGACCTCCTTGAGGACAAGATCTCTGCCTTGTCCCTCTCCGCATTCCCCACACTGAGTGCAGTGTCGGGCCCACAAGCAGTGCTCAGACTTTTGTAGAGTTGATTGATTCTCTTATGCTCATTTTCCTGTTTTTTTTTTTTTTTTTAAATTTAATTTTTCTGTTTTCATAGCTGATGGAGTTTAGATCCTGTTTTTGAGCCAGAGGATGAAGTGGTCAGCCAGACCATCTCAGCATCACTGTGGGCCCAGCCTCTCTTGTGGCCCTTTGTGTCAAGAAGTTTGCCCAGAGGGTTATGTAGCCAGGTGACAGAGCAGCCCTATGCTGGCCACTCTTTGACAGACTGCGAGATTGCATTTTGCATTTTGTGTGGTTGCACTGGTCTTAATTTGGTACAGACAGCATCTGTTCTCATTTCTTTTACCCGGACTCTGTTGTTCCAAATGAGAAATCGGGACGAGTGTAAATGAGATATTGGGAATAAAATCCCATGCTGCAAAGTGCTGAAGTCCCAGGGAAAGGAAGAAATATCTGCTGTGCTATCCTGGGATCACCTTAGATGCCTGCTGAGGTATACTCAAATACACTCCCTGGCCAAGTTTGGGACTTGGGGCAGAATTTCTCACCCCACCTGAGTGAAGAGTGGGAGGGCTGGGGAATGACACATTGGAAGGTTGAGTAAGATTCTCAGAAGAAAGTCTTTACTACAATGTTGTTGTTGTTGTTATTATTATTATTATTATTATTATTATTATTATTATTCTGTGATGACCTTATTCAGTTTTGTCTATAATTATTGTACTTTTTTTCAGGGTGAGAGAGGAAAAGGGACTAGGAAGTGCTCACCAGGTGGGGTATCACTCTCTTTTGTGTCAAGTACTTCTTTACAGAGGACAAAACCCCAACCACAGTGCAGGGAGCATTCTGTACCTATTGGCAGAGCTCCACAACTGACAGACAATGAATGGTCCCAGGTTGGCAAGCAGGCTGGGTGCCCCATTGGCTAGTTTCATCTGGTTGAGCTTGGTTTGGTTGGTGCCCCATTTGCCTCCAGGCCTTGAGAATGTTTCTGAAGGTGATAATAAGGCCTCTTAGCACCACTGATTAGCCCCTCTTGCTTCTGTCCCCTTGGTTCCTGGGAAGTTAACACCTGTGGGCTTTTCCCTTGGAAGAAGCCCAACTGGGTCATTCTCGCTGAAAGTAGATCCTTGATCCAGAGGGTTGTTTTTATTTTTCTTTTTTTAACAGCAGGTCTTTAATGCATTGTTATGACCTTGGGAACACTGCAAAATAGAATGGCATGGGGCATCAAGGGTATAAGACGGCCCAGAGTCTTTTCTTGAGAACTGTGCTTTGCTCTGACATATGTCTTGCTTACTTAGTTTATTAGAATTAAGATATCTTCCTTTATGAGTGAAAATATATGGTAGGATTTCTGTTGAATATCCTTACTTGGCCAAATAAAAAGTTGGCAACAACCTTATCATTTCTAACATTCCCTTCAAAAATATATTTTTCATAGATTGGTGATACACAAAAGACAGTGGACAGGTATAGAGGACAGATTAAATACTCCATGAGTCCTCATCTAAGCCTGATTTTTTTTACTTTCTGTAGAAGAGTATACTTTGCCATCGATGCCTAGCTTTCCTTATCTGCAAGATGGGGGTGGAGACCAGGCCACCTAGCTTTATATAGATCAACTGAGAAGGTGATTAGGGTAAGAAAAATCCATGAGGAATGAGGTAGGCTGAGAAATGGCCTTCAAGAGATATCCACTTCCTAAGCCCTGGAACCTGTGATAGTTATCTTATGTGGGACAAAAATGGAGGGGGTGGGGAGGTCTTTGCAGATGGGACTCAATTAAGGATCTTGAGACGGGGAAACTGTCCTGGATTATCCAGGTGGCTCTAAACAAAATCACACACATCCTCATAAAAGGGAGGCAAAGGAGACTGCAGACACAGGAGAAGGAGATGTGAAAGCATAAAACAGAGCAGAAAGAGATTTGAAGATAATGTCCTTGCAGATTAGCATGATGTAGTCACAAGCCAAGGAATGCCAGAAACTACTAGAAGCTGTGAGAGGCAGGGAATGGATTCTCCCCAAGCACCTCTGGAGAGCATGGCCCTGGCCTTACTGACATCTTGATTTCAACCCAGTGATACTGACTTTGGACTTTTGACCTCCAGAACTGTGAGAGAGTAAGTTTCTGTTGTTTTACGCCTCCGACGTTGTGGTAATTTGTCACAACAGTCACAGGAAACTAACAGAGGATTCCAGGCTCTAAGCTCCTTTAGACTAGGGATTAATCCTGTGTTTCTTTAATCTCTCAGACAATGCCTTGTCCTTAGCATGGACATACCTAGCTGCCCACACCTGTAGATGAGACGGCTCGGCACCGATCTGCTATTTAAGGGCAAATCTTCTGAGTCTTCTCTTTTAGGGCCTGTAGACATTTCCTGGATTGTTGGGGACATGTAACCATGGCTCTTTCTCAACTTCATTTCTAGAAACATTAGACTGTCTCCTTGACGTTACACAGAAAGAGATGTTCTTTGCAAGGCAGTGGTTTGGATTTGAAAGAGGCATATTTTTTAGCAGACAGTGGGATGAGAAATGGGAGTCTGTGCCACGAACCCTTTCTACGAACAGTGCGGTGAAAGCATACCTTTTCTTGGTTCAGGTCCCTTCTGAGTAAGAATTCATTTCCTGTTTTGCTTTTCAACCTGAGAAGTGACTGTCAGGGGTTGAATTATGTCCCCCTCAAATCCACGTGGTGAAATACCTCAGAATGTGACCTTATTTGGAAATAGCGCCACTGCAGATGTAATCAGTTAAGATAAAGTCATTAGGGTAGGCCCTAACCCAGAGTACTGGTGCCCTTATATAAAGGGGAAATTTGGACAAAGACCCACAGACATGGGGAGAATGTCACGAAGGCAGAGATGGTGTGATGCACCACAGATTGCCAGCAAACCCCTGGAAGCTAGGGGAGAGGCGTGGGACAGAGTCCCCCTCACAGCCTCAGGAGGAACCAATGCCGCAGATACGTTGATCTTGAACTTCTGACTTCCAGAACTTTGAGACAACACGTTGCCGTTGTTGAAGCTGCTCAGCACGCAGTGCTTTGTTATGGCCGCCCGAGTCAACGAGCACAGTGCCACCAACTTGTGCTCAATGTGTCTTGCCTGCACCTTGTAGGGAGCAGCTAAATGAAAGACAGAGAGCAAGAGGGAGCGCTCGTGCTTGCATGCAGGGCAGGAGTGCAGCCTTTAGAAGTGTGGCCTTGATGTCTGAACAGCAATCCTTCCACACCCAGCAATTTGTCTGCTGCCTGTGATAAGAAGATCCATGGAGTCTCAAAGCCACCTCCCTGTCCTAATCCCTCCCCAGGGAGCCAACCTTTCCCTCCAGATGGGGTCAGTGAAGGAAAGTAAAGTTTCAGTCATGCCTTTCAAGTTGCCCTCCCCTCCCCTCTCGCTTTGGTCTCTCCCCCTCCCCCACCCCCAGCCCCCCTTGCTTCCAAGTGCCCAGCCTTGTCAGAAGAGAGGGGACCATCTGGTTAGTCCTTGTTTACTGCACACCCTGCCAGTTTGAGCTTATTAATCATATTTACCCAAGTATCTTAATTACTCCCTGTCTAGCAACTTGCTTTGCACTCAGCTGTTGACCCCTCTTTTTTTATTCCTTTCTATCATTAATCATAGGCGCAGCGTGGGTACAGGAATTCCTGAAGCTTGGATTTCGCTGGCACCGTTACCACTCCCAGAGAGGAGCGGCTGGAGTTCACGGCTGGTTCCTGACAAACTTCCTAATTAATCTGCTGAAGATCAGAGGAGGACTAATCGGGGCTGAAGACTGTGTTGGGCCCATCCCCCCGCCCTTTCTGTGTGTGTGTCTGTGTGTGTGTGTGTATGTGTGTGTGTGTGTACCGCGCGCCTGTGCACACACTTACAGTGCTGAGCTTGGCAGGAGAGAGTCTCAGCCAGCGATTCAGCACAATTGCATTCCTGCTGCTGCCACCTACCTTCCCTGCTTTGGGAGGAGGAATTTTCTTCTCTTGCTTAGAAGTTTCCAGGAGTCCCCACTCCTTCTGCTGGCGGATGCATGGCAGAATAAACATCTTCCAGCCCACTTTCCTATGGGACCAGAATCTCGGGGCCGGTGCAGGCAGGAGCTGTCTCGTGCAGAGCGGATCAAAGCTTTCACCGGTGGAGCCAAAGATTGGGGGGCCTCTCAGGAGCTCAAGATGCTCCGGGGCCCAAGACCGGCCAAGTCCAGGGGCGGCTGCAGACCTCAGGAGCACCCGCTGCAGGGTGCCAGGCTAACAACTTCCGGACAGACAGCCGCCGCACGGGAGGAAATGCAGAGCCGAGGACAGCTGAGCAAGAGTAGGAAGTCTCTCGAATAAGCCGTGCCCCGTGTGCCCCTTTCTCTCTTCTTTAGCAGAAGGCACCACCGGGCAGGCAACAAGGGCCGGGCTTCTTTCTTTCCGCCGGGCCTGAATCTTCAGGCCGAGAGACACCATTAAGGAGTATAATTTGTTGATCCAGGCTCTCCTTGCGTTTCAGTGCAGAGTGGCATCGTTTTCTTTATGACCTCGTAAAGTCACAGCCGAGAGGCCGATTTGGAAAACAAACTGCCTCAGGTTGACAGATAATTAGATACAGGGGACATATTATATGCCTTTGCATATAAATGTGCTCCGAGGCGTGTTGGTTCATCTGAAGTTGAGGTTAAAGGCGCGCCAGGTATTCCTGACACATCAGGATATATATTTTCATACGGTCTCGGGCGCTGTGTTGGTTTTATAGCCCTTTCATCCCGGCGCTGACTGATGGCGACCGAGCGCAACCCAACTTAAGAGGAGCGGGGCGCTCGCTCACCCATGAGCCTCTGCGCGGCCGCTGGGCTCCCCACCCCCTCGCGACTCCCCCCCTTACCCCGCCCTGGCCGAGGGGCTGTTCTTCAGGCTTCCATGCCTTGCGCATGACCAATGGCCAGCCTGGGCCGGGGGTGGGAGCGGGCAGGATCCACTTTTCTTTTCTTCTCCCCCCTCCTTTTTTTTTTTTTTTTAATTCTGGGGACCCATTTAATAACAGTTATAAAACAGGGGCCTCCCAAGACTGAGGCAGACCCTGGTGGAGTTCTATACAAGCTAAGCTAAGAGCTAACGCTCTTTTCTGGAACGTTCTGCGGACTGTCGAGGCTGCTGGTGGACAGCTGCCGCTGCCCAATATGGCGGCTCGGCCGTGCTGGGGAAGCTCTTCCGTCCCCGGGAATCAGGTCTGAGAGCCAGGGCCTGGCGCCAACCCGAGGAGGATGGGTCTCTCCTTCCCCTGCAGCCTCAGAGCCCCGGGCTGGGGACAGGTCTCTCTGAACACACGGTTCCAGTCAAATTCATCCCCACCAAAATGTAAAGAGCTTAATTTAATGCCCGTCGGGAGTAATTTCAATTTAAAAGTGGCATTACAGCCGGTGGCTGAAAGAATGGCTTAGCGGTTAGTCATCTACCGTTTGGGCGAGTCACTTAATCTCTTTGAGTCTGTTTCTTCATCTTAAAATAGGAATAAGAAGCCGTGCTCACCTTATAACGCTGAGAAGATTAACTTCGATAAAACTTGTGGCCCAGCGCTTCCCATACAGTATCTGGCACGTGTTAACTGTCTTTAATGAGGAAGCTTAACAGAGCTCATCCTAGTAAAAAATGAGGAGAGAGGAGAGGGCCTCGACCCCAAGGAAGGGGCTGTCTGACAGGCCGTCTCCTCAGCGCCGTGTGGAGGTGGCCGTGGGCTGGTGAGCTGCAGAGGCCCCTGATTCTTGGGAGGTCTGGTTTGGGCCCTGCCTCTGATTAGCTGTGTAATCCGGGCATGTCACTCCCTCTGTCCCACTCGTTAGTTTCCTCATCCTTAAAATGAGGGGCCCTCTGAGGGCCGGGGTGGGGGGGGGTGGGGGCAGCGTCCGACCCCTGGCCGCCTCGTGAGGCGGGTCTGTGGGGGGCGCTCTCCTGTCCTCTGCCAGGCGTCCGGCAGGCCCGCTGTCATCCCTGCCGCTGCAACAGGCCTGTGTGGTTTTCCAGGCCAAATTAGAGGGCTGGGGGTGGGGGGGTGGGAGCTCTTAAAAAGACTTCAGGGAGATGGCTGAACAGTTCTCAGCTTGAAATGATCCTCCTTCTTCAATCTTGCCAGGGATCGCTATTAGAAAGAGACAGAAGGAGAGAGAGAGAGAGAGAGAGATTGAGATGGAGGGAGAGAAAGCAGACAGAGCAAGAGAGAGAAGGCGAAAGGAAGGAGAGGGAGAGAGAATAACCTCATAGGCCAGCCCTAAGCCCTGTTGAAGGAGATGATATAAATAGAGTTGCTGTCACTTTGATGAATTAAATCCTCTGTTAATTAGGATGCATCGATTTAAGGGTTGTCCAGGCAGATAGTCCTTTCCCCCTTCCCAGCAAGTGATAGCAGAGGGCGGAAGCATGAGAGGGGTGGCTTTCTCTGGTTCTTGCCTGATGGCTGCTTTCTCTCCCAGGCTTCATTTATTATGCCAGAACATGGGCACTGCAGTTTTCTCCATGTGCCATTCTCTTTTCAGCTGGAGCTTGGCAGTGGGCTACACAGGAGCTTTCTGGAGAAAGGACTACCTTTGAACCCCACGACCTTCTGCAGTACCTTTTCACAAGGTGGTCTGTTGAGAACAGAGTGAGGGCCCCTCGGTTGTTCTGTGGGCAGCTCTCTCTTTAGAGCCTCTCGACCTCTGGAGCCATTACTCGGCTGGCCAGCTGGATGCCATCCTTGTAAACCACTGGCTGTACCTTAGGGCAAACCACTTTTGGTCCCAGGAGTCTGAGGTTCCAGGGGCCTGTTCTGGATACCATTTCCAAAAGTGAAGATATATTGTTCACAAGGACCTGGAAAATCTGAGTGTAGATTGAGTATTCCCCGAGTACGAATGGTTCAGCACTTTGTAATACTGGATTCATGAGTGAAAATACTTTGGAGGAGCAGGACATAAAATCGGCAAACTGATTCATCTTCTCTTGACCCCTTAGTTCCCAAGGGGCCCATTACTCAGGGAAAGGAAGTGTGTTCCTCGGGGCGTGGAGACATTGTGTGTGCGTGTGGAGGAGGAGGGGGGGCTTCTCATTGGGCTTCCTTGTGATTCAGAGTTGTTTCATAAATGGAACAGAGCCTGTAAGAGAAGTCTCTCACATTTGGTCTTTCATATCAAGACTCTAAAAACCCTGGTGTCACTCAAGGAGGGAACTCTCACGTACCCCTCCCCCCCCCTTAATTCCCTAAAGTCTCATATACACAAATATGTGCATGCCTTCCCAAACTAATGCTGAACATGTCTTTCTGGAATTGCTTCAGCAGTTGAGAGAGGAAAGAGTTTCCTTGTTTTTTGTTTTTTTAAAAGAAGAACAGAGTTTCCTTGGGTTGAGGAAGAAGAATAAACTCATAAAGATGGAAGTGTGTTTGAGTGTGTTTGGAATTCCAGACTCACCGACTCTTACCCAGCTGAGGGGATTTGCTGTGTTTTCTGTCCTGGCTCTCAGGTGACATGTGTCCCTGGCTGCCAAGAGAGAATCCTTGCTTGGATCATCTGGTCACAGGCCAGAATCTCTTTGTTCCCTCTGCTGTCCTCTGTAAGGGGGTCCATGTGGCCACACTGCTGGAGAACCTCTCTGCTCTCTTTGTTTCTATGCCAAGGGGATCCATAGGGTGGAGGTAAAATTTTTCGTAGCAGATTGTGTGTGTGAGCCAGAAAGAATGAGGTGGAGGGATGGAAGAGGAGAGGGAGCAAGCAAAAAAAAAAAACAAACAAACAAAAAACAAAACAAAACAAAAAAAAAAAACAAGACAGGAAAGAGAGAAAATGACAAGAAATAAATTAGCAAGGGACAGAGGCAGGAAGAGAGAAGAGGAACCGAGAAGAAATTCCCAAAGAGGAAGTGCGCCTGCAGGCGGGAGGTGGAGAAGAAACCCTCAAAGAGAAAGGAGTGGAGAGCAAGGTTGCCGGCCCAGCTGGGGAAGGCAAGACACAGAAATCAGGAGAAGGAAGAGAAGGGATCAAGCAGGTGCTAGGAACAGAAAGGGAGAGGGGGTTGGTTGGGAGGGGAGAGTCAAGAGAGGAAGGCGAAGAAGAGGGGAGCAGCCACCGGTGGGGGAAGCAGGGGGAGCGAGAAAGTGCTGTGCTGTGTGGATTATTGTGTGTTTGTCATCTGGAATGGTATAAGCTGTAGGTACAGCATCTCCTGCCCATGATTTATGGTCCCTGTCAGGCAGGGAGCGCGCTTTGTCTGCTGTAGCGTGGAGGATGAATGCGTTTCTGTCATCCCAGCCTGGCCAGCCTTTCTCTCTCTCTGCTCCGAACGCTCGCTCCCCATTTCACGCCAGTGAACATAAACAATCTTTTGTAAACCTGACAGTCACACTTGCTTCTTTGGAAACATAAAGCAGAAATGTATGACTCGGCTTTCATTACCCAATTTCCTACGCTATATAAAAACACTCAGGAAAGACATGTAAGTGGTCACGAAACCTGGGAAATTGGAAGTGTCCTGGAGGGGGGAAAAAAAGTGGAGGGGGAGGAGGGGAGTCTGGGGGTGGGAAGCTGGTGAGGAGAGGAGATGATGTGTCTAACCCCACCACATCCTTCCCAGAAAATGCTGTCTGATAAACTGGGCCATCCAGACACATAATTATATTACATTTCTGAATAATAGACATTTCCTGCCTGAAATGTTGCTTCCCACCCCCCCCCCCCTTTTAACCCAGAGTGCAGTAATGAAACAGTCTTGAGATCAAAGCTGGCTGATAATGTTGCTTTGTTTTTTTTTCCCTCCTCTCTTCTGCTTTGCATTTTTCTTCTCTACCAGCCATTTGGCTAACTCCACCAAGTCAAAAGTGCAACTTCTTTTTAAAGAGCTATTAGGGTGCAGTTTGCCGTGATTTCTGAGCTGGAGCGCCTCAGCTGGGACAGTGAGATCTACCGTGGAGAATCTGCATCCATTCCTGACGTCTGGAGCCTCACTAGGGCCAGAACAGGTGAAGGGGGTCTGTTACCACCGAGGGCTGGGGTGTGGCTCCAAGACACCCTGGGGCCTGGCCTAGAAGCCACTGGACACCTTCCCAGGACACCTTCTGGGAATAAGAAGGGAAGAAGTCATGGGTGACTTCTCTTCCTGCCTTCAGTTACATTCAGCTGTAGTCTCCTACCCAGCAGAGTAGAGGGGTGCTTGGGGGATGCTCTGGTCCTTTCCATCGTGCTGGGGTTCTGGCCTCGAAGGCCCTGTAAACAGAGTTCCTGGTGAGGTTCCTGACTGTGGATCTGGGAAGTGACAGCAATTTGTTAATAATTATTGTAATCACGTCATTCTTTCAGATCAAAATCTTTGAGAGGCATCTGTGAGCTGCCTTAGTTTCTTTGGCTGTCTGCCTTTGAACATAACAGGGCCATGGAACATCTACTTAAGAGTAGACTGGGCAAGCTGCAAACGCCAGTCCGGCCTGTTCATTGACTCAGAGACCTGGAAGTCACTCTGCTTCCTTGAATCTCAGCTTTTCCAGAAAGACAGACACCCCATTCACCTATCTGCATCTCTCTCTCTCTCTCTCTTTCTCTCTCTCTCTCTCTCTCCCCCTGTCTCTCTCTCTCTCCCCGCTCCCGTCTCTCTCTCTCTCTCTCTCTCTCTCTCTCTCTCATGCACACACACACACACACACACACACACACACACAGAGCACGGTTTCAAGGACTGGAATATTATAATTCAAAAGAGTTTTGAATACCTACTAGGTGTCCAACACGCTAATAGGTTCTATAAAGTGCATGCCCTCAAAATGACTGTTGTTGAATGGGAAAGGTTTTGATAGATAGACGTATAGAGCTTGACCAGAAAGGCCTATTGTAGATGTGCATGCCTCCTTCTCTTCCCTCTCTTTCACCCCATCCGTGCCCAAGTTTTATTCATGATTCTTCCAAGGTTGTACTCTCATCGACCTCCTCCATAAAAACCTCCTGCCCTCTACAACTCCTGGTGAGTGGTCCATCCCCCTGAATGTCCAGAACTGATAATCTGTTCCTCATCAGTGGCAATTAATCATATGCTGTCTTGTGCCAATTCTCACATTGTTTTCAAGTGTTCATGTATACTAACCATCTCTTGGGGTTGAGATTTTAATCATGTCTTGTGGCTTTCAGGACCCCCCTCGCACTCAACACGGGGATTTGTTATATAATACACCCACGACTTTTGGAAAGCATAGGTCCCAAGACTTTTTCAGATTCCCCAATTTGTCCCAATATATAAAGGCACGTTTGTATAGATTTCTGACTTTTTCCCTAACAACATATCCATAAAGAGTTATGTTTAATTTAAAAATACGCACAGTTTAAATATCTTTTAAACTCACTCAACAGCCATTTCTTTTTCACAATGCAACATAGTTTTTATTATTTCAAAAGAATTAACGTATGCATGGTGAGTATTAAACATGAGAACACATGGAGATTGGGTGATGGGGCTTGGCTAGTCTTACTCATCAGCTGAATTGTTCCCTTCTGCCACTAACCTTTCACTAGCCATGCTTCTCATTTGTACCTCAATAAAATTTTATTTTATTTTTTCTGGTTATGGGACTGTGAGTTAGCTCACATATAGAGACAACCACTAAGGAAAAATCTACCGAGTATCTCTGCAGTGGGTGCCAAAAATCTGTTGGTTATTTGGAAATTAAGTATACCCCGAATGTCCTATGAACCCTTGCTTACTCCCACCCAGCCCCTCCCTCCTTCTTTCCCTCCCCTTTGCTTTCCCTTTCCCTTCCCCTTCCCCTTTCCTTCCCCTCCCCCTTCCCCTTCTCCTTCTCCTTCCCCTCCCCCTTCCCCTTCCCCTCCCCTCCTACATTCCTCCCTTCCTTTCTTCCTTCTCTCTCTTTCTGTCCCTCCCTCCCTTCCTCCCTCCGTCCCCTTTCTTTCTTTCATGATACAGGGTTTATTTGGTGTTTTATTTGGTACAGTCTTACTTGTAATCTAAGGAGGTAGCATAGTGTAGTGAAAATACGTAGGCTTTGGCCTCAAGTCCTGGTCCCACCATTTTACTGGTTATGTCGTCTAAGGCAGATAAGTTCTTTGAAGCTCAGTTTTTTCATCTGTAAAATGGGCAATGTAATAACTCACCCAGTGAAGATTAAACCTGTAATGACTGTTGCATAGTAGGTATTTAATGTTAATTTCTTTTCTCTCTGCATCATCCACTACAGATATATCCCCCATTTCATGGCATTCAAAATACAGGGCTTCAAATAATCTCGATGCTGGCAATACTTAGGTAGGAAATAAACAGACAGCTTGCTGAGCACTCCTAACCGTGATATATATAGACGCTGATACAGGCTTGGATGGCGTTGGTGCTCTGGAGGAGCCCTTCCTCTGTTATTGTTAGGCATGCGCATTGGACAAACAAAGTAAGCACAATGAGCTGAATTTAATACCTGCCAGGCAGCAGAACAAATGTCGTTGATCTTGCTGATACTATATAAAAAGCACAAAAGTGGATCTAGTTTGGTCCTATGGCGATTTATAATCCTTTTGCTATACTAGGTTATTTTCAGTAGGACGGACATTCTTTTGCCTGCTGGGGGAAAGGCACCAACTTGTACAAGCTGCTTATACCACATCATTAGGAGACAGCCTCAGAAGTGCCCAGAATCAAGAGAGTACAAAGCAGAGAGGGAAGAGTTGGGAATACAGTTTCAGGTTAAGAGCATCCAATATGTGGAAAGCATAGATCCCCTCTCACCTCTAACCGCCCCCCCCCCATAGATAAAATTAAGGGAACTTATTTATAAGGCAGAAGAATTTCCCCTCTTTTTAATGATTCTTAGAAGTAGCCAGCTTCCTGAGCAGGTATACAGAATAATTTATACTCAACTGAATAGGTACCATCATTTTATAGGGGATCTGGGAAAGACAGAAAGATGACATTGGAATGTGCTGTTTTACGGCTATAAGATGACAGATCTCATTCCCAGCTACCAAAAGTAGAAGGCGTTTATTTTGAGGAGCTTTTAAATGGTGATAACGTTAGTGTGCTTTCAGTATTTGGTTGGTTGGTTCTTCTGTAAGATCTTGTCTGGGGCCGTGGAAAAGAGATTTGTGTAGGTGTCTCAGCCATACTTTTGGTTTCCAAACCCTGAAGCTGGCCATTGCCAGTGTTCGGTACTCGGGATAAGAAGGCCCAGCTCCACCAGCTTTCTCTCATTATTAGATAGTAGCTAAAGGGGCTCATTGGTGTGAGCAAACCCACCACAACCCATGCTCTGCAGTTCTAATCTTGTTTGGATCATTGAAGTGTAGCCCATCTTCTCTATTGATTTTCTACTGCTGTGAAAGACAATACCCCCAAACTTAGTGGTTATTATCTCACACTTTGTGGCATTTGGAAACAGCTTATGTGGGTATTTCTGGCTCAGGACTTTTCCTGAGGTTGCAGTCAAGACACTGGCTGAGGCTATAGTCATCCGAAGGCTTGACTGGGGCTGGAGGATCACTTTCCAAGTTAGCTCACTTCCTCACAAGGCCTCTGTTCCTGTCTGGCTGTTGACAGGAGGCCTCAGTTCTTTGCCAGATGAACTCCTTCCACAAGTCTGCTTGGATTTCCTTACCACATGGCAGCTGGCTTTCCTAAGAGCAAGTGATCCAAGACAGTGAAGAGGAAGCTACAATGTCTTTTATGACTTAGTCCCGGGAGTCATACACCATCACTTTGCCACGTTCTGTTTGTTGAAAGTGAGTTACTGTGTCCAGCTCATTCGCAAGGGGAGGGGAATCAAGGTTAAAAAAGCCTTTCTATCTTCCTTTCTTTATTCTTATACATTTATTAAAAAATCATAGCCTTCGACCTTTATTTCCATTCCTAGATGTTTCCATTTTCATGCTATAAGCTTACCAAAATGGGATGTTGAAATTGAATGAGAATATAAAATAACAAATGAATGCTTTTACAGATATTTATTAAGTACGCAAAACCAAACTGAACGAAAGCTTGTCGTGAGTATTTTCTCTTCATGATTCTTTTTCATGGGTTCCACTGGGTAAGGCCCTTCCCCTACCTTATAGGTTTTCTTTATAGACTTTCTTCATTGCCTCAGGGACCTTCAAGTTGTGCTTAAATTTATGATCATTTGTTTGGGCAATATTTAAGAAATTTGCACTGCCAGCTCAATGAGGTTGTTCAATGGAAGTTTTTGAATACTAAATCACGGGGAAGATGCAGTTTCCATAACAGAACCTCCACCGTCTTTGCTTCAGGGATCTCCTGCTCTAAATGTAGTGCCTATTGAGTCAGCTAAGATGTTGCCAAACTTGACTTTGGCCAGCAGAGCAGTGTTTTATTGAGTATCAACACTAGGATTTGTTATTTACTGGATGGCTGCAAATATGGTTTGGTCATTTAGTAGAGAAGGTTCCACACTCAAACTGGAGACTTTTAGCAGACTACTGAGCCATGGATGGCATTCAAGTACACAAGGCTGGCCCTATCTAAAGTTTTCCTAAGTCCTCAGTTAGGTTCACTCATCCAGTCGTCTGTTTATTCAACACATGTTTACTAATCCCCCACTTTGTGTCAAACCTATGCCAAAGCAACATGGCAAAGATTTTCCGAATAGGTCGGAGAAAGTATTGAGATGGGGAAGCTGGGGCTGGATATTTCTCCTGACAAAGAGCTGGCCACTGGACTGATGTTCCGGAGACTCTAAGCAGCAGTGACTAATTAAAGAGAGTGACCCAGGACACCTTTTAAGATCTTGGCACAGAAGCCCAGATGTAAGAACTGGGTTCAGGGTGGGGCTAGCTGCCAGAGATAAAGGAGACATCCAATTATCAGACCTGAGGTCAAATTAACAGCAAGCAACACTCTAAGCTAAGTCCTGGACCTTGGAGAGCATCAAGTTTCCCAAGCGTGGGGAGAGGACAGCTGCAGAGACCCGGAGTCCAGCTGGACCCAACACATCCCAGTTGCTTTCATGTGGTGGAGATTTACTGGGATGCTCTGCAAAAGAGGAGGAGACAGGACGAGGAAGGAGATGTGATGAGCTAGGAGAACCCATGGGGTCAAGAAAGGATCCCGGGCATATTCCCAGCACCTCCCCCACAAGGCCCTGCTGCTTAGCCACCTACAGAAGAAATGAAATCCTCCTGCCTCCTGATGCAAGGCGGAGGGAGAGGCCTCAGGGGGAGGCTTAGAAGGGGGTACCCTGTTTTGTCAGATCACACCGGCACAAAGTCCCTTGGAGGCTCAGGGAGCTTTCCACCCTCCTCTCAGGCAGAGGCAAGCTCCTTCTCCTCAGGGGGTTCATTTCAATGTTAATGAGACTAAGAAGGTGGGCAAAGTTGTTTTCTTCTAAAAATTCCATTTCACCCTTCCTTGCTCTCTGAGCATACCTCTCTGATTTAGATTCACTGTGTTTAATTAAAGCTGTGTTTGTTTTTTCTTCTTCTTTTGCTCTTTCCACTTCTTGCCAAATCCTCTCCTCCTCCCTCTACTCCAGGAGACTGAGTTCCTCAGGCTGCCCCTCAAGTCCCCCGCCCCACTGGGCCTCTGTGGAAACCTCTGGAGGCAAGCAGGGTGGGGCTTCTCTTTCTCCACATTGCCATCTGGGATGAAAGGAGCGTTTTGCATCGGGAACCGTGGTAGCACTAGGCAGTGCTTTGGATGCACATACCCCTCATTTTTGGTACACCTGAGAACCCAGGGAAGAAAAACTTGGATTTCCTGGAGACTAATTAATGAGGACAGGAGAGTTTCCCGGTGGATGAGAGAAGGCTGGAACAGAAAATGGGGGAGGCAGGTTCTCTGCTTTTGGGAAGTACTCTCCCCATCAGACAAGGATTCAGAACAGGCTTCATTTAAACAGCTAGCTCCTCTACTGCATCTGAAATAGGATTTAATCAACAAAATGGAGACTATAAAATGTGGTGAGAGTAGAGATGAGTATTAGCTACTCTTTATGTGCCAGGTCCCGTGGAAGCACTGGAAGCCAGTGAGATTTTTACTGAAGCTTTAGATTAGTTTACCTATTTTATATACGAAAACATTACGACTCAGACAGGTTTTAAGATTCTTGTCAGGGTGTCTGGGTGGCTGGGTCGGTTGAGTATCTGACTTCGGCCCCACATTGGGCTCTGTGCTGACAGCTCAGAGCCTGGAGCCTGCTTCAGATTCTGTGTCTCCCTCTCTCTCTCTCTCTCTCTCTGCCACCTCCCCACTTCATGCTCTCTCTGTCTCTGTCTCTCTCTCTCTCTCAAAAAAAATCAACATTAAATTTTTGTTGTAAAGATGCTTGTCAAAGTTCAAACCACTTGTAAACAGTAGAACTGAAATTTGAATCTAGATTTAGCTAACCCCCAAATCACACATTTCCCCACTATATCCCAAAAAGACCTCAAAGGTCATCTAGTCCTGAGCAACTCAGGCTGTACTGATTTTTAGAACCTATAATAGCCATCTACTGGGGACAGAAAGGCAGTGAGGCATTTCACATTGGGAGACTCCAAATCTGAGAGGAAGGGGTGGAAGGTATGCCAGTAAGCTATAGCCACAGCTAGCTAATCAGAGGCCTTGATCTGGCTTGACTCTCTAATATGATCAGACATCTGCTTGATGGAGTGCCTGGGCCTGAACTCTCGGTGCATAGGCCAATGGTCTTTCCACCTCTCTATATTATTGACCTTCACATCTGCTGGGTAAATTGAGGCACCATAGCATTCAGTATTTTCTATACATGGGGTGCTCGGATTGGGAAGAACTAGTATTCCTTGTCCAATGCTATCAAGGATTATTTATCTTCAAACTCAGGGCCACCCAGTAGAAATAGAATACAAGCCACACGTGTAATTTAAAATGTTTTAGTGGTCATTTTAGAAAAAGTAGAAACAAAGAGGGGAAATTAATTTCAATAGCGTATGTTACTTAACATATCTCAAATATAAGCGATATAAAAAAAAGCAATATAGGAAGTGATGAGATATTTTACTTTTTTTTTTTTTTTTTTTTTTTTTTTTTTTTTTTTTGCACTTAGCGTTCAGAATACATTGGGTACTCTTCACTTACCACACGCCTCGGTTCTGATGAGCCTATTACGAGTGTGCTATAGTCACCGCAGCTCGTGGCTGCTGTATCAGAGAGAGCAGCCCTAATTTGTGAGCTCTTCTGAAAGCAGGAGAGTCGATCCAGTTACAGGCTCTTCTCCCTGGAGCAGAGCTTTCTGGTTTCTCGATTCCGAAGGGAAGATTCGGAGAAGCAGACAGGTGTGTCCACTTCATCTTTTCACGGATAACCCTGCAGAAAGCATCATAGGGCTGACAGCAGCCTTCTCCAGCAAAGATGAGCTGCCAGGGGGAGGAGTTGGGTCCTTGTTGACATGTGGCCCTAGGTGCACAGAGCAATTCGGAGGGGATCACAAACTATGGCTGCGGAAAATGCCTCCTGTTCCTGTTGTGCATTCCGATCGAGACAAAGATCGACTAAGTGTTTACAATCAGTGAAGGCAAGCTCGGCCCTCGGGAAACTGTGAAGCAGGAAAGGTTTGGCTTCAATGTCCTTATTATCCCCTGAGCTTGCTTCTGTCCCTCAGCCTGCAGTGGTCCGTCCCCTAGTTCGGCGGAAGGCTCTGTTTCACCATGCTCTACCACCCAAGAGCCTTGAGATTTCTTCTTTATGGCTGCGGGGCTGGGTAGAAACAGAGAATGTAGGCTGTGGCCTTCTTTGCTATCGCATCCAGTCCTACATTGAGGCCTTGGTGGTTTGAGACTTTTGAGGAAACTGACTTTTACTCGGTGTACGAAGATGGGGTAAGGTGTGTAGATTCACTGCAGACAGGGAGGAGGTATTATGGCTCTTGTATAGATGACAATCACCAACTGAGTCTCTGGCCCTTTGTTTCCTCGTCCTTGGGCACTAAGACCTCTTCATGACCGCCTGTAGGGGAAATGCACCTGGGACTCTGAGACCAGCTCCCATTCTTGGGCAGGGATGAAATAGAAGACTTGAGGCCATTAATCCTCAGATTTAGCTGTTGGTTGTGCTTGAACTTGCACATAGTTTCAATGCTTCTGCTTGTTTTCTTTTGATTTCCTGTGATTCTGGATCCTTCCTTTATACTCTTGGTGCTTTTAAAGATTCCTATCTTTTCCCTGAGACATATGGTACCTTAAACTTACATCAAACTCTGCTTCAGATGGGAAGCCGCATTCTGGTCTTGCCTGATCATTGATAAGGTAAGAGAATTCTACTGAACCAAAGAAACAGTAGGTATGTTTTACAAGTGCTAGTGTATTTATTCTAGACAGCACTATATGGTATGTGTTTGATATTTGAGGAACGAAGGGGAGAAAAGGTAACTCCCTCTGCTATATTGTTTTTTGCCCCTCTGTTATATTGTTAAGCCATATTGCAGAAGAGTGCAATGGAAAAACGGATTCCTTACTTTATAGCTTTTGTGTTTACTTGTTCCTCCCAGCATTGTGCTGCCCCAGGGGGAAGGTGCTTTAACAGCCCCCTGATTGTGTGTTAGTCAGCTCAGAAATGAAGCCAGCATGCTTATCAGAATGATAGAAATCAAGACCTGATGGTACGTAACATTGTGACATAGTCACGTCGTCATGGAATCAGCTATAGAAGGCACGCTTGCAGCAACTGTCTTTACGTTGGCCTGGATTCCACCAGCTTCCTCCTTACCTTGTGACCTACCACACCTTCCACACACACTTTGCTTTGGCCACGCTGGCCCACTTGCTGTTCCTCGACTCATCCAACCTTTGCTTTTACTGCTCTATTTCTCCAGAAGGCTCATCACCCCACATTCACGAAGCTCACTTCTTTACTTCCTTCAAGTCTTTCGCCAGATGGCACCTGCATGGTGAGGTTCTCCGGACCAGTCTCCCTCCTCTGTTTCAGGTGCGCCGTTTCCGTCCTGTTCGCCTGTCTTCATTGTCTTCATGGCAGTATCATTACATGCCATTAGCACATACCCTTGTTTGCTTGTTGCCTGTCCTTTTCGCTGGAATGTAAGTCTAAATAAGGGCAGGGACTTTGATTTTATTCATTACTGTGTAGAGCACAGGACAGCCTATGTTACCTGGGAAATGAAAAATAAATGTTGATGAATAGTTGAAGGAAGCATCTGGTCCGCATTCCACCGGTCCATGGCATCCTAGACAGATCTGGCTTCTTCTCAGATATCTTGAGGAACACTAAACTCAACAACATCTATTACTGGATAGCTCCACCTTTTCTAAAGGTCTGTGTGTGGAAAGATGGCCTGGTGGAAAGAGCACCAGAATCTTTCTAATAAGATAAACCTTGGGGGTGCCTTGCTGGCTCAGTCGGTTAAGCATCCAACTCCTGATTTCGGCTCAGGTCATGATCTCACAGTTTGTGAGTTCGAGCCCCATGTTGGGCTCTGTGCTGACAGTGCAGAGCCTGCTTGGGATTCTCTCTCTCTCCTTCTTTTTCTGCCCCCATTCTCTCTCTCTCTCTCTCACTCACTCTCTCTCTCTCTCTCTCAAAACAAGTAAAGCTTAAAAAAATTAAAAAATTAAGCCCATTTGTTTAAAAAAAAAAAAAGATAAGCTTGGACACCTGGGAGAAGCCTGAGAAAAAGTAATAGGCTGTGAAGCCCTTAGTCTGCCCTGGTCTTGCCATCACTTCTCATGGGATGTCGGAGAATTCTTTTCATCTCTCTGGCCTCAGCTTTTTTTCTTCTAAAAAATAGGATTGTGTAGACGTGTTAGAAACAGGGTATCATGACCAGAGCAGAAGCCTGCAGAGATGCAGAAATCTGGCACAAGTAAAACAGCCATGTTGTTCAGCCTAAATATTGAATCTTAGAGAGTGTCTCACCAGGTGTGTGTGTGTGTGTGTGTGTGTGTGTGTGTGTGTAAGCACATAGGTAGATAGACAAGCCATCTCAAACTCTCCTGAAAGGTCCACTTGGCCTGGGGCTGCATCCACTGTTTCTTTCTTATTACTCCACAGGGCCTGCGCAGAGACCTGGACCAGCTCAAAAGGTTGATAACTGACTTAATATAAGCACAAGAATAACTACGCATTTATGTAAAGTCTTTCTCAAAGGAGCATTCAGCACTCTGCAGATAATGGACTTATTTATCCTTAGAGCACTTCTCTGAGGCAGTTAAAGGACAGGGGTGACCAGACTCATGTAATAAATAATGTCAAGGACAGCATGAGGCAAAACTAGCCTATACGTCTGAGGCCTTGGGGGAGATGGGATGGGCCCAAGGTCACCCAGGGAGTTGGGAACAGGATGAGTGTCCATGCTCCAATGAGGTGACTCATTCTTTCCAGCACCTCTGCTCCTGGGACCTGACTACATGTCCCCCGGGCTGGCTCCTGCTTACACACACATATCCCAAGGCATATTCTATGGGATATCAGAGGTGCTCTTATCAGTGCATGGCTTAGTAAGCTCCAAAAATATTTGGTTTCACAGAGTTAAACAGTTTTCTTCACTAGAGGACTTTGTAGACGCATTAACAAGTTACTTTGTTCATTGCTAATATCCAGGAGGGATCTCCAGTATGCGGAGTTACCCAAATTTATTTGTCCATGGACACTTCCTTCCCCAGGATCTCATTGGATTGGTGAAATGCTGATTTCTTAAGACGTGGTACCGGGACTTCCCTAGTGGAAGGAGAAACCTGGGTTTAGAGAAGATGCTGGCAAGCCAGGCGGGGATGTGGGTGACTTTGTAAGTCTGGCTGTTACTGGATGCTAAGACAGCAAGAGGGAAAACTACCCTGTATGAGACAAAGGGAGGAATGAACTGTTTTTGTTCCTGGGAGGGAGGAAGAAAGAGAAGAGGAGAAGAGAGAGAATGGGTAAAATAAAGAAGCCAGGGCCTGGGTGGGATCAACATTCAGTGAAACTGCAGGTTGGTGGGGGAACAAAGGACATTTTATACGGATGCTTACTGCCTCATGTGGAACCGTCAGAGGTACAGTGTAAACCTCTCTCCATTATCTTCTCCTCCTCTTCATAGGGCAGTCTATTAGGGTCATGTGCGCTTTGTAGAGTGGTGTGTGTGTGTGTGTGTGTGTGTGTGAAGGGATTGAGAAAGAGCTTCATTCCATCCTTGAACTTTTGTGGACGGCAAATAGATAGTATTAACAGACACAGGAGCCTAGAGGCAGAGATGACCATGAGAGGTAAGCCTTCCGGTGTCCACATAACACTTTAAGAGGGGTGGGCACTTGGGCCTTGAGCTAAACTCCCTCGGATCTCAATTGCGGCAACGGATATGGTGTAGATCAGCTGACTTCTAATGCTGTCCTCTGCCCTGTCACCCTCGGGGCCTGACTACCCTCTCCATTTGTACCATAGTAGCTCGGGCATCTGGAGCCACGCGGAACACATGTCTTCAGACAGTGATTCATTTCCCTTCAACAGTCTGTTCTCCAGATTGAACATACTTAATTCCTTCCACATGTCTCGTATGACGAGTTACCAGACTTGTCACCATGCCGGTCACCCTTGTCTGGACAGCCTCCAGGGTTTCAATGTGCCTCTTGGGATTTAACACAACACAACAAGTGTGGTCCGCACATTGCCAAATACAGTAGGGTCTCTGCTTTCTGCGATCTGGACCTTCTGCTTCTACGGAGGAAGCCTACGTTGGACCCAGCCTTGTTTTTATTCAGCGGCCACGTTGGGTTCTCGGCTCCACTAAACTTGCGGGCAACTAAAACCCTGGTCAGGTAATAAATATGTCCTAGCCATTTTGGTCACAGCTGTTCTGAGTGTGTGGTATTGTTGCCACGTGGGTGAGAACTGCTGCGTTGCATGTCGTGTTGTGTGATGATTATGGTTTATATCGTGTTGTGATGGGGGAGGATGTCTTCAAATACATGCACATGTGCACGGGCACTGAAAGCTATCATGTGCCACTTTCGGGAGTGCCTGGGTATAACGAAGTGATAATTAACAGCGTCAGTCACCAGCAACTTTTTTCTCTTCTTCCTGCACGACGCAGCTTGTTTGTCAGAGCGTGC
Source organism: Leopardus geoffroyi (assembly GCF_018350155.1). Classification (NCBI taxonomy): domain Eukaryota; kingdom Metazoa; phylum Chordata; class Mammalia; order Carnivora; family Felidae; genus Leopardus; species Leopardus geoffroyi. The sequence goes on from NC_059327.1 coordinate 44,991,323, forward strand.
CGATACACTAGTGATAGGTGCTATGTAAACACATAGGTAGACAGACAGAGAGAGACCGGCAGACGGTGACTGTGGAGTGGTACGGAGACCCCATTGCAAACATCCGTAACAGTAATGACAGCCACAGTGTATAAACAATTCACCTTAAACAGCTTTTAAGTGCTTCTGGGGTAGGAGGTAGGGATGGTGAGGGTGTCAAGGGCTTCACTCATATTAGCTGAGCTTCTATGTTCTGTCAGAGTTGCGTTAAAATCTCCTGGTGGAAGTGGTTCTGGAGGGGTCGAAAGCCCCCAGTGAGCCATTTGTCGTTGGCCCATGGCCTTGTAGGACCATGGGCTTATGTGGGGAGGGGACCTGCTCACTAGCTGTGGGACCTTGAGCAAGCCAACCTTTCTGAGTCCCAGCTTCTTTGTCTGTAAAATGGACTTTTCCCAAGTGGGCTTAGGGGATATTGGGAGGGTAGAACCACCGCCCTGATGCCCTGGAGGAGCTATAAGTTAGTAACCTGGCAGAGTCCTTTCCCCTCTTAGTCAAGGTGCTGTTTGGAGAGAGAGTGGCCCGGTCACTCACTCATGCAACATTCTGTGAGCCTCTCGGGGGGTCAGGCCTAGTGGGGGGGCCCTGGGCTTTCACAGCAGACCGTGATCCCATCTTCCTAAGCCAGCAGAGGAGACCAGATCTGCACATCAGTAACCACAATGCAAGGTAGAAATGGGAAGCATTTTAAGAGGTCCAGATAACGTGAAAAGGAAGAGTGTACTCTGAGGGGAGGGAGGAAGGGAGGTCAGGAGGGGTTGGCATTATGCTGCTCCTGAAGGAAGTGTAGGAGATGGACACAGAGGGGGTCAAGAGGAGCTCCATCTTTGGAGAAGGGAAGAAGTACGACTCCCATTTGATGCAGAGTGATCTGATCTGATTTGGCCCTTACTCCAATTACAATCACAAACTAACATTGCAAAGCATTCCACATGCGAGGCACTGTGTGGACTGTCTCTGCAAAGGCAGGGTTGAGGGTCCTGGGGTTCTGTTCGGTAGTGTCCCAGGATGTGGGTAGGGAAATCCTGAGAGACAGGTTGAAAGTCAGTTCCAGGGGGTTGGCCTTAGTTGGGCAGGTGAAAGGAGCCCTGAAGAATTTAGAGCAGGGCACCAACAAGATCCAAGTAGTAGCTTTAGGGGGATGACTCAGGCCACTGTGTCTGATATGAATGGAGAGTTCCCTCGAGACTCTCTCCTTGCTTTCTTTCTTTAAAAAAAAATTTTTTTAACGTTTAGTTTTGAGAGACAGAAAGAACGTGAGCAGGGGAGAGGCAGAGAGAGAGGGAGACACAGAATCCCACGCAGGCTCTGAGCTGTCAGCACAGAGCCCGATGTGGGGCTCGAACTCACAGACCATGAGATCATGGCCTGAGATGAAGTCGTACGCCTAACCCACTGAGCCACCCAGGCGCCCCCTCTCTCCTTGCTTTCTAAAGGGCTTGGAAACCTATTTCAATCTGAAATAACGAATTCAAAGGTATAGGGCATGGGAGACAAGGCTGAAATGAACCCACACAAGCTTACAGCGATCCAAAGGAAGGAATGATTAAGTGATCGGCTCCTTAATTAATTCAGTCATTCATTCTGCAGACATTTAGGAAAGATGCCAACGCATCCAGCACAGTTCTAGGCTCTGGGAAAGGAAAAATGAACAAGGCCAATCCTTGTCCTACTCAGCCTCCAAGACTTGGCTGAAAGAGACCCCTGGTCAAGATGTGTTTCCTCAAAGTCTTCTGATGAGAGCCCCTCCTTTCTCTCGAGTTAATTCCTAAGATGCTCCCCACTTTCTCAAGTATCTCACTCTCTGCGGCTGGAGTCAGCAGATTCCATGTGGGAGGCCACTTGATTCCATGTGGGAGGCCATTTTGGATCTCTGCATGGAGTACGATGTGAGTACAGGGGACAGGCAGTCAGAGAAGACTTCTGGGAGGAAGTGAAATCTGAGCAGGGCCTACAAAGGGGGTCCTGGAGAGACAAAGTGAGAGTATGAGGGGGCCAGAAGTAACTGGAGTTGTTACAGCAGAACACGTGAGGCAGGAAGTTGGGACAGATGTAGCTGGAGACGTGTAGATGGTGATCAGGTCACAGAGGGACTGCATGCCGTGCAGAGGAGTCCTAACTTTATCTGATAAATGACCAGGAGCCACTGATGCCTCTCAGTCCCAGACAGAAGAATGACATGGTCAACTTAAAATTTTCCATGGATAACAGTAGCAAATACTGGCATTGTTCTGGGGACTGTTTAAAGGCTTTGCAAATAATCCTCATGATAACCTCATAAGACAGGTGATATTATCATCCCCATTTTGCAGATGGGGAAACTGAGGCACGGGGCTTAAATGGCTTGCCAAGGTCCACACAGATAATAAGAAGGCAGAGCCAGGATTCAAAGCCGGGTGGTCTTGCTCCAGAGTCCATGCCCTTACCCTGTTTACACCACTGAATTCTGGATACTCGGGAGATGGTCCAGGAAGCAGGACTAGAAGTGGGAGACCCATCTGGAGGTTGTTACAGAAGTCCTGGTGAGAGAGACTGAGGTCCTTAATTAACAGTAAGAGAATGGGGTGTACTCCAGATATGTTAAGGGGATATCCATCAGGCGTTCGTGACTGCCAAGGGGGTGAGAGAAGTCAGTGTTGACCCAGCTTGCGGGCTGGCAAATACTACAGGCTTTGGGGGTCATAAGGGCTCCATTGTAACTACTCAACTGCCTTGGGAGAATTTTGAGAGAGTGCATAGACACCATGTAAATGAATAAGTATGGCTGGCTTCTAATAAAACTCCACTGATGCACACTGAAATTTGAATGACATAGGATTTTCATATGTCATGAGATATTACTCTTTGTTTAATTTTGTCCAATCACTTAAAAATGCCCAAACCATTTCATAGCTCCAGGGCTGTGCAGAAATAGGCAGTGGGCCAGATTTGGGCTGGGGGCCATAGTCTGTTGACCTCTGGTCTACTAGTCCTGGAAGGGGAGGGGGGGTGAGGAGGAAGGGATCCAGGATGATCCGAGAAAAACACAGAGCAGAGGACAGGAGGCTACGCAGGTCCTTCCTGAGCCGGGCCCTTGCTTGGGTGTCCTCTAGGAGGGCGCCCATGCTGTGGGCTATGGGAGTGATTCAGAACCAATGGGCGGTGCTCGACCCCCTCAGACCCGAGCTGCTGCTAATAAAAGAACATTTGCAAGGACAGTGTTAACAAGCAGTGGTGTTCCAGCTCCCCCTTCCCAGCCCAGACCTGGTGGTAATGAAAACACGTTTACATAAACACAGAGGTCATGGTCATACCGCCACCCTCATGGTAAAGCGTTTCCGAATACTAATAGTTTTCATTTAATGCAAAATCCAGGTTGTACAGGAGAGCTTAAGGTGACCCGAAATACCACTCTAAATTGCACAACTTTATAAATAAAAAATCATTCTGCAGGCGAAATTACTCCGTGTCTTCATCCATGCTGGAGACGGGGAAACACAGAGTTTGAAATTGTATCTGAACACGAACCTTACGATACCAACCGGCCATTGGTTACATGTCAAATCCCCAAGAAAAATCTTGGTAAAAGGCCACCCCCGTAGGCCACCAGCCCCCCGCCCCCTCACTGCCATAAATGTCTCACTGTGCACAGGTGTCAACCCTTTCGTGGGTGTCCAGCATGAGGGAGTCACTTGGCAAAATGGTGGCCACCATTTTAGAGTAATAGCTGTGTGTAAGGCACTTGGCCAAGACCGCTGTCAATACGCAAGGGTAGATGCTTGGTTGGTGCTGGTGACTCCATGGACAAAACGTAAGGGTCTTAGAGAGTATGTCCAGTCCACGTATTTTTCTTTAAAGTTAATTAATTAATTAATTAATTAAGAGAGAGAGTGAGGGAGAGAGTGGGGGAAAGAGCAGAGAGAGAGGGAGAGAGAGAATCCCAAGCAGGCTCTGCACTTCCAGCACAGAGCCTGATGTGAGGCTTGATCCCATGAACTGTGAGATCATGACCTGGGCCGAAATCAAGAGTCGGACACTTAATTGAATGAGCCACCCAGGTGCTCCCCAGTCCAAGTGTTTTTGAAACATTAAAAACTTTTTCTTTAATTAGTAGAATCTCACGTACACCATCCTGTTCACATTGAACCTCAATAAGTAACACACAACAGAGGGGGCAGGACACCCCCTTCTTGCATGGTAGGCCCCGAGGCACCCTAAAATTTTTCATCTTGAGTATGATCTTCATTTTATAAAGTAGAAAACTGAGACCCAGAGAGGCTAAGTGACTTTCCCAAGGGCAGACAGCTCTGGTTTAGGGCAGTTACTTCCCAAGTCAGCATACGCTTAACTCGTACAAGGGCGTGTTAGTTCGGCCTTTCGTGGAGGTGGTTCCAACTGTGGGCACAGACCTTCCCATGTCTGCCAGCAGTCCTAGACTTCCAATGGGGACAGCTCAGTTACATTAGATTAGCCCTGGATTACATGGCAGCAACTTGGGTTTGGGTCCCAGCCGCCACTTACCAACTATGACCCCTGGCAAGTAGCCTCCTTCTAAGCCCCAGCTTTCTCATGAGAAAGATAGAAATAATAATCAGATCTGTTATGAGCATCTTGCGAAAGAAGTAAGTGAGAGAATTTTGTGAGAGGCTGTATTTAGGGATGCGACGATGGCTGTTTCTGGCAGGCCTGGGTGGCCGCCCTACGAAGCCCACAGCCTGTGCTTGTGCAAAATGGAGCCGCGTGGGAGTTTCAACCAGCCCGACTGCACGCTCAGCATGTAAGGATAGGCTTTTTGGGGTTGGCAAAAAAATACTGCTGCATTTCAATCCTTGCTCTGTGCCCATCTTTCTAGCTCCAACCGTGTGTCCCATCTGCCATCCATCTAGGCAACTGGGAAGGAGAAAAGGACTTTTCTTTACCCTCTGGTTCCTGGGCAGCATTTGAGAGTTATAGGCTTTTGCTCCCCCAAGAAAGAAACATTATCCTCAGCCTTCAAGGGTGAGGATTCCTGCCTGTAACAGGACTGAGTAATGCCTTTCCTCCGTCTCTCATACTGGAATTTAAGAGGACCCTAGAGCAGCTGAGTTTATTAGGACCCATAAGAACCATCCTATAACCAGGACACCCGCAGCCATAAACCTCTACCTTGAAGTTCGCAACAAATCCTGAAATGGTGAACTAGGACGAGCTCTTGTCTCTGTCAGCAGAAAAAAATAAAATAAAATAAGGGGAGAAATGCAAACTCAAGCAGAAAAAGAGAGCTGAGGAGGGAAGGCAGGAAGAATGAGCAAAGAGCAATGACAAAGGTGATGCCGTTAATGATGGTGACAATAATAATCATAACATAAAAAAAGCAGGTGGTGTGTCAAAATATCCTCAAACGTGCCCTGAAGTCACCTGCATGATAGGATGGGGCCCGGCTTGTGACAGGAAGGGGGAAGGGGCAGTGAGAAAGGAAGATACACGCACACAGGTACACAGGTGGACACATACACGCGCACGCACACACACACACACACACACAGCCTAATAGTGGGCAGAAGAAGAAGTTGCTTGGAGGAAAACAAAGCCCAGCTAAACAATAAAAGACATCCGGGGCCCTGCCAGGCTGCTACCACTCATGAAAGAGCCATCTGAAGCAAGGTCTGAGCTGAAAGAGTGGCTACCTTCCCCTCTCCCCTTCCTTGCCTCTTAGATGGCCGCACTGGCTTTCCTCTGAACGCTGTGAGTTACTCAGAGCTGTTCCCAAGGCCTTGCCCTTGGTAGCCAAGAACAGGACAGATGGGAACGCTTTTGGCCCGTGTGGCCATGCACACTCAGCGGCAGCAGTTGTGCAAGGGCAGAGCTGGGAAGCCGAGCCTGGGGGAGCAGTACCTCGGGGGACAGGGAACGTTTCTGTCCACGGCGTGAGGAAGACACACGGCCCCTCCTCTGCGGGGCCCGGCTTCGGCCCCAATTCCACTTCACCACCTCACAGACCCTGTCAGTTGCCAGCGCAAAACCCATTGGTCCCCACCTCCTTGCAAACAGAGCCCCATTTTTATTCAATGTGACAATGTGTCCACTTCACCTCCCAGGCTCTTTGGCAGCCATCTGGGGCAATTTGGTCAGTGAGAGAAATGCTGAGGTTCGCTGGTGGGATCTGGGAAAACTTCTGATACCAATGGCAACGAGGGCTGGAGACATCCTCTCCCCTCCGCTCTTCCCTTGGACATGGCCGTGGTGTCTGGAGGTGCGGTAGCCACCTTGTGACCAGGGAGTCACAGCAGGGCAAAAGCCAACGCCCTAAAGACTATAAGGCAGACATTCAGAAAGCCGGTCCAGCACCTCCCACCTCTAGACTTCTGTTGTGTGAGAAAAACAAACACTTCTTTGTTTAAGTCGCCGTGACTTGGGTTTTTTGTGCTCGCAGCCAAACTCCATCAGAGCTGGTACATTCAGGTAGAAGGGACTTGGCACTTTTTTGTTTTTTTAACTTCCAACCTTCCTCCTGCCCCTTTCTAGCTTGTGAGACCTCGTTGCCAAGGTATTAAATAACCCCAACATTCCTGATGGTGTGAAACTGAGCATCGTGGGCTGGGCTGGGCTGGGACAAATCTAGAAGTGTCGAGGCCCTGGCTGGATGCAAGCTCCCTAGCCCTCTGCCCAGGCCCAGCGTGGTGCCAGGAACCCTCTCCTCCTTCCTTGGCCTGCTTCTCGCTCCCCCCAGGATCTCCACTCTCCCTGGTCTACGCTTTGTAACTTGCTACTCTGACGCTGTCTCTGATCTAGAATGGGTTAACTTTTTTATTGATTTATTTTTCTTTTTGCGAGTGTGTAGGGAGGAAGAAGAGGGAAAATAAATTATACATCTCCCAAGATACGATCTGTAGTTAATTCTTAATTAGGACTGACAGATGCTTCCCCCATAATCCTATTCCCAACATGTTCTATTTGCTTTGTTTGGTGCTGGAAGATATATTGTGACACAGTAATGACCTTTCTAAGCTTGTCCTGGAAGTGTTATTGGCATTCTAATGATTTATTGCATGTTCCAGTTGATTACAGGGCCATTTGTCAACATTTTATTTCTCTCTCCATAAACCTGTCTCCTGCGTCACAGACATTCACTGGCATGAAATTTAAACAAATACAGTATATAGCCCTTATTCAACTTCTGTTTGCACTTGGAGACTCTGGAGCAAACCCACTCTGGCCAAGAGAGGGCTTTTTATGACCAGTGCTGCCTGTGGCTCTCACAGGGCGGGAAGTGGTTGTTGTTGTGAGAGGCTGGGGATGGTTTCCTCTCCACTGATTTGTAATTCCTTGTGTTGGATTTTTTTTTTTTTTTTAAACCCAATCTATCAGACCAGAGTCCCAATTGCTTATGTGGACTCTGTCTCTGGGTTTCCAAGCAGACATTTTGGGCCTGTTGGTGTGCAGGAAATGTTTGGTTAGAAGAGGAGGTGTTGGCTTGTCTTAACCAGTCAGCCTGGCAGATTTACCTCTTAACTCCTTACAACCACAGACTCACCATGCAGGTGACAGGACTGAGCACGCCCAGGGGACATTCGGAGAGAATATGAGTCATGCCATCACCGCACAAAGGCTTGAGCTGTTCCCAACTTCCTGGGTGACCTTGGGCCCATCCCATCTCCCCCAGGGCCTCAGACATATAGGCTAGTTTTGCTTCACGCTGTTTTTGACATTATTTATTACACGAGTCTGGTCACCCCTGTCCTGTAACTGCCTCACAGAGGTGCTCTGAGGATAAATAAGTCCATTATCTGCAGGATGCTGAGTGCTCCTTTGAGAAAGACTTTACATAAATGCGTAGTTATTCTCATGCTTATATTAAGTCAGTTATCAACATTTTGAGCTGGTCTGTGACACATGGTGGGGTCACGTGACAGAAACAGAAGACGCTGGTCCCTTCCAGCTTCTGTTTGAGAAGGCATGAATATTCACCTGGATGCCTTCACATACAAGCACATGCACACACTCTTACACACACACACACACACACACACACACACACACACACGCCTGGTGGAGAGAGAGAGCACTTCTTACAGTTAAAGACTCACTCTGAACAGTATCAGGGCTTAACTTCCCTCAGATTCCTGCAGCGAGGAGACTTTCATCCTGGTCCGTAGCATTGTCTCTCGTGAGTTACGTGGTGAAGCCAGAAAGCTCTGGACGTGCTCCTGTGTGTTGTAGACAGTGCCACATGTGTTTCCCACAGGCATCTCAAAATTACCACGTGGATAACTGAACTTGTAATTAGTTTGCATGCTTTAGTTCCCTGAAAGCTGCTTTCTCTTGAATTATTTTCCTCACTGAATGGCATGAACATCTGCCCAGTGGCCCAGTTAGAAGCCTGAGAAGCCTCCTTGCCTGTATCCTTTCCCACATCTCCCCGAGGTCCTGTTGGATTCTGTGCGCTTATATATTCATTGACTTCAACCCCTCCTTGCCATCACATCTGTTCTCAGACCCTCACAGTCCCTCTCCTGGACCGTAACAATATGCTCCTCATCAGCTGGGGAGAGCGCTTGCAGCCACGGACACCCCATCTTGCTGTGTGTGTCACACAGTCAGAATGCTCACTGGAAGGAGATTTGGTGACCCAACACTAGTGAGAAGCTAGGGAGTCAGAACTAGAAAACAGCTAGGAGTGTGGAGACCTCTGGAGACCAGGCAGTTGGATCCCCAGTCAAGGTCACTCTTCCAGTGATCTAGCTCTGTGTAACAAGCTACACAAACTTCAGTGACCTAAATGACAAGATTGTTTTGTTCAGGAATCAGCAGTTTGGGCATGGCTTGGAGGGGACAGCTTATTACTCTATCTGGCATCAGCTGCGATGGCTTGAAGGCTGAGGCCTGGGGATCATCTAAAGTCTCCCTCACCCACATGTCTGCTGGCCTAGCTGGGCTATTGGCTGGAGCACCTACACATGGCTCCTCCAAGTCTCCTGGGCTTCCTTGCAACATGGTGGCTGGCTTCCTAGGGCAAGCTTCTCTAGAAAGAATGAGCCAAATGGAAGCCATTTCACTTTTTATGACATCGTCTCTGACGTCTTGTCCTCTTACTTCTGTTTTTCCTCTTCTGGAGAGGGAATAGACTCCACACCACCTGATGGGGAGTGCTGAGGCTCTGAATGAGCTTGTGGGATCAGAAAGGTTGCTAGGGCCATTTTGGGAAAACACAGTCCACCATCGTCTATGAAAAGTCTGTTTTTATTTACCCTCTCCAAATGCAAAGTTCCTAGAAGGGAGTGTCAGATGGGCTGTGTGGGTCACAGGCCCGGCCCTGGCCGCTCCAGAACCGTGAGATGGAGAATCTTGCCCTTTGGCAACAGGAGAGGGAACTGTCTCCCTCCAGGCTCCACAAAATGGTGGGGAGTTTCTCCCCAAAGGGAAATCGGGCTGCTGGGAGGGAGGCAGGTGGTGAGGGGGATGTGAAGTATTGAATTCCAGAAAGCCAAAAAAAAGGACAAATATCTTTGACAGCCTGACCGCAGACTTATCTTTCCACTTCTACTTAGGTCTTCATGACCTTGGGGGCCATCGTAATCGAAAATCCTATTGTAATTATGTGCGTCTCGTGCCTAAAATCCTCCGATGGGTCCCTGCAATTTCAGAATCAGCCCCAAACTCTTGAGCCTGGCAGAGTAGACACTATGGGCCTGGCTCTTGCTTATCTTGCCCCGTGACTTCTGGCCACAGTCCACATACACCCTTTGACCCCCCGGGCCTCTTTCTGGCTATTTCTCCTATTTGCTATACTCTCAATTTCCTCTGAGTTTTCGTGCTTGCAAACCTATAGATTCATCTACATCAATATCCCTTTTCTCTATCGGTGTGTCCCAAGCTAGTTTTTATTCACTGATATGTGTCTTTGTCGAGAGTCACCATTGAGAAGCCTTCTGTGGGGTGACTCTCCTGCTAGCCCAGGCTGAGTTGGGGCTCCCTTCTGTGTTCCCAAAGCACCTCCACCCCAGCTCTACTGCACTATAATCTTTGTTTTCCTGGTCAGTTTCCTCAGTTAGATGGTGGGATTCTTGAGGCAAGGACTGTATTTTGGTTATCTCTGAATCCCTCGGAGTTTAGGATGCCGCTGGCCACTTAGTGGTTGCCCAGGAAATGCCAACTGAATGGTGACAGTGTCAGGTAGCCCAGATTCCATTTTCTAAGATGACGACCTAAGGTGGGGTGTGGTGGCAGGAGGACACTTTTGCAGCCATGTCGGAAGCCAGATGAGACCTGTTCCTCACCAATGGCCTGTGCACCGTGGGGTTGGAAAGAAAATCAGCTTCACCCTCATTGCTGAGCCACGTGGACACTGATGCTGGGGGCTTATGGGTCGGTCATAATTCGAACCTGAGTAGGGCAGGGAGGTATATATGCACAGTCTAATCCTTGACCACCATTGTTCTTTGGTTCAACACCATCCCAAGAGAAATGAATACTTAAAATCGCAGAGGGGAGCAAACCCATGTCCCAAGCAAGTAAGTAATCGATTTTTCCATATGTCTTTCTAATGTAACCACTCTCTCCTTACGATTGGGCAGAATATGGAGAAAAGCAGGAGGGGTTAAGGTGGATGTAGAGAACGGAGATGAGGTCAGGGAGTCAAGGGCAGAGAACTGACCTGTTCTTCTTGTACAGAGACCCAAAGCGGGGTTAGGCCTGGAGAGCCTCAGCTTGGGGATAGACAAAGAGGCAGAGATTAGCAAGGCTTTTACTGTCTTTTGGGGGACTCATTTCTCAACCATTGCTGGAGCCCCATTACAAAAGCATGGTCCGTCGAGGATGTCTACACCGCAGGGCAGGCATGTCTTGAGTTTTGTGGGGGTGGCCACAGGCTTCGTGCAAGGGGCCAGCATGAACTCTAGCCCCTGGCTGAAGAGGACAGATGGGGTGGAGAGAGGGGTGTCCCTGAGAGACCCGGAGGCTGAAGAGCTCCCAATCCCAGTGCGAGCTGCGTGTAACGTATGGCTTAATTTCCTCTCAAATTAGACACTTGATAAAAAAAGTTATTATATCTGTCAAATTGCCAGGGCATTTTATGGGTGTGATAAACTAAGAACCACTGCTTTACAAACCTTGATGGGATGTTTCAGTACCTGGAAAACAATTTTATGGCCGCCCAGGCTACTAACAAATTGCAAATACTGATTAAGCCATAAAGTTACAACAACATTAAAATATAATGAGAGGTTATTGCACGCGGGAAAGCTCTTAAGCAACAGCCACAGCTGCACTCAGCCGGCGAGTGGGGCTTACGCTTTCTCTGGCAGAACGACGTGCTTCAGGCTGCAGAGGTCCCTTCAGGGCCAGGCCTGAGCTTTCAGGGGTGTCAGGGGGACATTTCCTCCAGGGTGGAGCAGAGCGCAGGGGGAGGCTGCCCTCATAGAGGGCCGGGACGCATTGTTCTGAATGTCACTTCTTGGGAGCCCAGGATGTAAGACTAGGCAGAGGAGGCCACTGTGTCGCACACACCACAGCGTTTCTGTGACACCCTTTCCGGCCCATGGGAATCCCCTCTTGAGACTCTACTTGAGATTCTTCTAGGGAAGACCTTTCTTTGCGCACTGGGCAAATAAAATGGTCAGTATGCCCCGTTCACCAAGGGTAGGCACCGTGTGGCGGCCCAGGCAGATAAGACCTCCGGCCTGTAAAGTGCTGGGGTCTAGCAAGGAGATAGGACACACGCCAGGAGAAGATGAAAATACGGCACGCAAGTTCCTAAGAGCTGGCCAAGTCATCACACGACGACGTGCTGCTGAAGGGGAGGGAGACAAGTTGGCGTTCTCGCTGGTTCTCTTGCCTCTTTCCGCTTCAGCCAAGCTGAGATTTTCTTGAGATCTCTGTCTGTCACTCAAGGAAGCAACCATTCTTGTCTGGATCACTGGTCCATACCTTCGGCTAAGAGAGAATGTCAATCAAAGCTCAGCCTCCTGAGGCTTCGTGGGGTTTCTGCTTGCCTCTCTCAGCCCCGGATGCTTTGCATTGCCCCGCAGGCGTGAATTTCCTTCTCCAGCCTTCCCTCCAGGGCTGAGGTTGTTTGTGTGGCTCCTTTAGTCCCAGAGCCTTAGCTCGCGTCTTCACCGCAGAGGCTGGCAGCTTCTTGGAAGCGGTAGGTTGATTCTTCATTGACGGCCTTCATACCAAACAAAGGTCACGGGCTTCACAATAGCACCGATACGCATTTTATCTAGGGGAGACCGGGGTGTGGATGTGCACCTTGCGGCCCCAGGGGCGGGGAGGAAGGTGAAATTAAACACTTTTAGGGAACTCGTATAAAGAGCCAATCATGGCAGCCGTTGTTCAGTGTGGAGGTCAGAGAGGGGACTCGAGTCAGGGGCATGTGGGCATGAGTGGCCTGTGGCAGGTAAGGTGGCATCTTTATACTTTATTTTCCCTCTCTTTAAAAAAAAGGGAGAGAAAAGAGTTTTCTCTCTCTTTAAAAATTTTTTTAATTAAAAAATCTAATATGTTACGTATTAGATTTCTATTATATTTATTATTCGTGCATTTATTATTTTTATTTATCCCCATTTCAGGGGCCTATTCACAGAGTTGATGGGAGGATTAAATGAGTAAATACCCGCAAAGCCCTTAGCATGGGCCTGACACATGGCAACCCCTAATTAATGCTGGTATTGCTGCTTATTGAGTGGCTGCTGTGTATTAGACTCTCTATTTGTACTTCACATGAGTTATTTCCCTAAGATGCATAATATGTGTAGTAAACTTCAAATAAACGTCATAGGCTCCATTTTATAAACACAGCAACTGAGAGAGGCTCTTGGTTACAGCTAGTAGATGTCAGAGCTCAAATTCAAAACTAGGCTGTTCTGATTTCCAAGTCCATGCTCAAGAGGAGATCATTAAGAACATCTTGAGACTTTCAGGGAACCAAGCCCTGGGACAACCCTGGGGAAAGGGGGAGAAAACTCATACCCACCTGGCACAGCAGACCACCGGTCCAGAGCACCTAAACTTGGGTTCCGTTGACCCTCGGATCCAGGAGCATCTCTGGTTCCTGGACACCTTGCGTGTGGTGTGATCAAAGCCACCTGGCGTGCCACCTTGTGAGAGACCGTCCACCTGCCTCGGCACTGCCCCTGAGGTACCTTACAATGAACAATGGTTCTGTTAGGAAGGGGCTTGGAATGGAAGCATACTCAGGAGATGACAGGCACTCCATCGTTTTGACTGTACTGGCATGGGAGGGGATGGGCTGGTTTAAGGGACAATGACAAGCTCGAGGGACAATGCCACCTATGGAATAAATTACGGGTTTCGCTCTTTTAGGGTATGGTGTGCGAAGAATGCAGCACATAGAGCCAGAATACTCAGAGATTCTTATTCATTCATTCCTACTTATTCTAATTTATTCCTCTAAATATAACAGTTCATAACTACCCACGAAATAGCATCACTGCATCACTATAAGAAAGGGTGTGTGTTCAGAATAATGGACTATTGTAATCTCAACACCTGTACTGCACGTCAAGTGCTTTAACAAAGGAAGATGACAGCACAGGGACAATAGGAGAAAAGGTGACCCCAAGACAGCTGGGGAAGGTTCTAATCTGAGGCTGTGCTGAACTTCCTGGGTTAGAGGGAATCGGGACCAATCGTTCCAGTTTCTTTCCTCTTCTCTTAAGAACACTGCTCCTTGGGCATTATTTACAATAACCAAGATATGGAGGCAGCTCAATTGTCCACCGATAGATGAATGGATGGAGAAGAAGTGGTATATATACACAATATTACTCAGCCATAAAAAGAATGAAATCGCGCCATTTGCAACAACGTGGATAGATCTAGAGGGAATAATGCTAAGTGAAATAAGTCCGTCGAAGAAAGACAAATACCATACGATTTCACTCATATGTGGAATTTACAAAACACAAAGAAACAAAGAAAACAGACGCACAGAAAACAGACTCTTAGAGAGAGCAGGCTGGTGGTCACCAAAGGGGAGGTGGCGGGTGGGGGGGAACGGATGAAAGGGGAGTAAGAGTGCACTTGTCATGACGAGCACTGAGAAATGTACAGAACTGTCGAATCATGATATTGTACACTCAAAACTAACTAATATAACACTGCGTGTTAATTATACTTGCATAAAAAGAAGGAAAAGAAAAAGAATACCGCGCAGCAGGTCTGGGCTGTGAAAATATTCAGGATGATAACTAACATCCGTGTCGCACGTCACAAAAGGGCACAACAGCCTCATAAGGCAGCTGTTGTCCCTGGTCCCGTTTGACAGATTGAGGAACTGTGATGCAGGGAAGTAATGGCGTGGGCCCCATGTTTCCGGTTCACCACTGGTTCTCACCCCAGTAGAATGCGGCTCCCATACAAGCAGGGACTCTGGCATCATCTGAGTCGCTACGCACTGGCAGATTGCCAGAACCTAGAAGAGTACCCCGTACGTGGTGGTCACTGGATGAATGTCTTGTTGAATGTGTGAATAAAACACAGATCCTTTTCAGTTCCAACACATATGTGCTGTTCATCGTATCCCCGGCTCCTGATGAGGTACCTTGGCCCAGAAAGAGTTTCTGGGGGAGAGAACGTTACACACAGCGATTCCTTTTACCTCTAATCCAGGCACAAGGTTGGAGTGACCACTGTCGGTACAAAGCACACTCAGCCGGCACCTCTCCAAGGTACTTGGGGGCCAGAAACCTAGTGGAGGGGGGAGGTGAGGGTGTGTGTGTGGAGGTGGGAGGGGGTTAGCATAAGAAAACCTTTTGCGGGGCGCCTGGGTGGCGCAGTCGGTTAAGCGTCTGACTTCAGCCAGGTCACGATCTCGCGGTCCGTGAGTTCGAGCCCCGCGTCAGGCTCTGGGCTGATGGCTCAGAGCCTGGAGCCTGTTTCCGATTCTGTGTCTCCCTCTCTCTCTGCCCCTCCCCCGTTCATGCTCTGTCTCTCTCTGTCCCAAAAATAAATAAACGTTGAAAAAAAAAATTAAAAAAAAAAAAAAAAGAAAATCTTTTGCGCGGTGGCTGGCCAAGCTGGGAACAATCTTCTAACCATTTCACCTCATCATACGGGGGCCCCGTTGTGGCCCAGCTGGAGTCAGACACAAACAAAGTAGCCTTCTCCATGCCAACAAAAGTGGAAATAAGATGTGTCAGCAAGACAAAACCTCTCCTTGAGGCTCCTCTGCGGTGCCTATTAGACGTGAAGTCAAGAGGCTGCGGGTGGCGGGAGAGCCTGTGGTTAAGGAAAGGGGAATATTAGCGCCAACACACTGGGCCATAATGGGAAATGTCACCTTTTTCAATTCCTTTGAAATAGTCACCTGTGGTAGGTTTTCTGATATTGCTGCCCTGTTCTTAGCTGGGTCATGTCCCCTCCCGGGACCTTGGGAAAGGGAAGAGATGGGAATAATGGGGGAGAAGCCGGGATGGGGCATCAGTCTCCATGCCTGCCATATTCTAGAACTCAGGCTGTGCCTCTCTGCATCCGGTCATAGTGGTCCTGTCTGTCTCAGGGCGTGATGCCCTCACCTTTGTCCTCATTCTCTCGGCCACTGTAAATAGGTCTTGGCTTCCTCTGGTAGGAGTGGAGCTGGTCACTGCCTGGTCTATCTCGGAGGCACCTGCTGGTCAGCTGTGGTGAATGTCTCTGGATATTGCCGAGGGGTGGCATTACTGTATAGGTCATCACCTTCTGCTTTAATTTGTATATTCTCCAGCTCTAGGAGGCTTAACCCACGTCCCTGGGCCCCACTCAAGCAAGGCAAGAGCTTGTGTGCTTCCCCGGTCGGCTGATACCGGATGTGTGGTAATGGAATGATCACGGCAACAGCAATACCGACCACGTCGTGACCACGTTGTGACCTTCGATGCCTGGCACACTGGTCGTCACTTTCTCCACCAAGTCTCTCGTTCCCCTCCCTTTGGCTGGGTTTCCATTTGCCCTGATTGGTCTTCAGTGACAAGATCACAGCTTCTTGCTGAGAGATTCCAAAGCTTCATGACAGAGTGTTTTAGAGTTTGGTATGCTGTATTTTTGATGTGTCCACATTCCCCCCCCACCCCAAGATTTTTATCTCCCGATTGTCCCTCCTAACTTTCTCTTTACATGAAGGCATTTCCGACCTCAGTCAATCCCTCTGTGGGGCGAGGTTGGAAAATCACACCGGCATGTTCTCCTGTCTCCCCCTCATGTCCTCTGTCTTCACACCAAAGAGTGTGCTTATTTCATTTGGCATTGCTTCGTATTTGGGGCCGATCAGTCCACACCACCCTCTCTCCAGGACCCACTTCTATTGCCTTGGTCTCCTCCATTCCAGGAGTGGACCTGTTAATTCCCTATCCAATATGTTCTGTAGGTTTACCCTGAAGCAAATAGCTCAAGCAGTTCTGAGAGCAGAAGTTGGGGGTGAGAATGGGGTGTCCTGGAACTTCCATAGCATATCAGTGTGTTTGTTGACCCTACATGGGTCATTGTATTCATTTTATATATAAAAAAACAAAGCTCGTAGACCCTAAATAACTGGTTCAAGAGATCATAGCTAAATCTAGGACATAGGTGAGTTTCCATCCTAAGGCAGCCTGATTCGAAACTTTTTCCACTATGTCCACTTGCCTCTTACTGGAAAGGATATTATCAGCCTGGTTTCTGAGAAACTGGCTAAAAGGCTCAGGCAATCTGTCCCTCTAGAAACTAATCAAAGACCGCTGTTACAGGATCCGTCTGACAAAAGCTATTATATTACTAGTAGAAGTTAACATATACTGAGTTCTTACTAATCTTGTTGAAAGCACCTTAAATATATCAATTCTTGAATCCTTATAACACTCCTCCCTAAATTTGTCCCCATTTTCTGGATGAGGAAACTGAGGCCGAGAGAGGTTAAGAGAACAGCCGTCCAATGGCACCAACTACCAACATGATAACGAGTACTGTGGCGTTTCTGAAATACATCCAATGTACGAATATTCAGAAGGTCTCCTACTCCAGGGCCGCCTGGGTTTCTCAGTCAGCTAAGCGTCCGACTTTGGATCAGGCTGTGATCTCGCGGTTTGTGAGTTCGAGCCCCGCGTCGGGCTCTGTGCTGACAGCTCAGAGCCTGGAACCTGTTTCAGATTATGTGCCTCCCTCTCTCTCTCTGCTCCTTCCCCATTTGTGTTCTGTCTCTCTCTCTCTCCCTCTCTCAAAACTAAATAAACATTAAAAAAATTTTAAAAAAAAGTCTCCCCCTCCAAACAAACAAACAAACAAACAAACCCCACACTGGTCAGGACACTAAGGAGATGCAAAGGGAATGAAGCCTGGCAGACAGAGTGCTCAGCCCAGCAGAATAATAATCATAACCATAATATCCCATTAAAATAATAATGTAACATGTATGAACGCCCCCAGTGCTCAACACCAACTGCTTTCCTACATGCACCAAAATGTATTTCATCTTGAAATGACACGATGCCAATGTGCTTCTGCCGGGCTGGCCATACAGGAAATTAGCCCTGATCCGTGGAGGTGTGCACTGGGCTCGTTGCATTTGTGTTGTTCGTCTCTGGCAGAGCGGTGTCTGGGGCTCTTGAAACGGTGCCTCAGCACTTTATAGTCATAACTTTCCCAAAGCAAAAAGTTTATTGCCCACATTCTTTGACCATGATGCATCAATGCATTAAAAATAGAATTTTATGCGATGCAATAATGCAATAGTACTTGCCAAACACTTCACAGATTCAGGACTGTAAAAAGGCTCTAAAACTTAAAACAGGTCAGAAAGGAAATCAAAATAGGAATTGTAGATTGTTTAAAATTATTAATAGTCTGAAGCCCTGCACATGAGAAATTACGGAATGTAGAATAATTTTTTAATTTTATTTATTTATTTTGAGAGAGAGAGAGAGAGAGACATACAAAGAGAGAGAGACAGAGAACACAAGCAGAGCAGGAGGAGAGAGAGAGAGAGAGAGAGAGAGAGAGAGAGAGAGAGAAAGAATCCCAAGCAGGCTCTGTACTGTCAGTGCAGAGCCCGATGCGGGGCTTGATCCCATGAACTGTGAGATCATGACCTGAGCTGAGATCAAGAGTCAGATGTTTACTGAACTGAGCCACCCAGGTGTCCCTAGAATAATTTTTTTAAAGATAAGGCATTTCCTTAAATAACTTTATTAGTAAGAAAAGCTGAAAAGTAAATGGTGTAATAATTGGATTCAAGGAGTGAAAGAAGAATAAAAAAAAACTAAGGAAAGTAAGAGGACAGAATTAGAGAAGATAAAAGCAGAAACAAGTGAATTAGGAAAAAAAAAGAATGAGTTCTTTAAAAATACCGAAAAAATATGAGAAAATGATTAAACGTTGGCAAGAATGACAAAACAAAACAAAACCCCAAAATCTCAAAAACCAAGTGACACATCGCTTGCATGGATTAGTTTCCTGTGGCTAGTGTGCAAATGACCACACACTTGGTGGCTTCAAACAACACACATTCATTCCCTGAAGTTCTAAAAAAACTTTTTTTTAACATTTATTCATTTTTGAGAGACAGAGCATAAGCGAGGAAGGGGCAGAGAGAGGGGAAGACACAGAATCTGAGGCAGGCTCCAGGCTCTGAGCTGTCAGCACAGAGCCCCATGAGGGGCTTGAACTCACAAACTGCAAGATCGTGACCTGAGCCGAAGTTGGACGCTCAACCCACTGAGCCACCCAGGCGCCCCTCATTCTCTGAAGTTCTGAAGGCCAGAAGTCTGAAATCAGTTTCACCGAACAACAGTTAAGGTGTTGGCTGGGCTGGCTTCCTTCTGGAGGCTCTGGGGGGGGGGGGGGGTGGGGGGAGTCTGTTTCCTTGCTTTTTCTAGATTCCTCAGCCCCCTGCATTCCTTGTCTCCTGACCACTTCGGATTCACTCCAATCTCTTGCTTTTGTCATCACATTTCCTGCTTCTTCCTTTGACCCTCCTGCGTCCCTTTCATAAGGACTCTTGTAATTATTATAAGATCCACTTGGATAATCCAAGCAAATCTCCCCATTTCAAGATCCTTGACTTAATTGCATCTGTAAATCCCTTTTGCCATATTAAGTAGCATTCACAGTTTGTGGGGATTAAGACATAGATATCTTTGGGGGGATATTATTCAGCCGACTACATTACATAACCACAAGTATTTTCAAAAAATATTAGAAATATATGCAGTAGGATTCCAAAAAATCTGGCAATCTAAATGTAAAGGTTTTCCTTCCCCTGGGAAATTGAAAATGTCCAACATTGACTCAAGAACACATAAAAAATAAAGGAATACATCATCCCTTCTGTTTGAGGCTCACCAAAAAAAGGCACCAGGTCTAAATAGTTTTGTGGGACATTCTATCCTGTCCATAGTGAAAAGATAATATCAAGATCCCATAAATGTCTCCAGAGCATAAAAAAATATGGGATAGCTTCAACTTTTGACTCCATTTTTGAAAAACTTCATCTTTTGACTCTGACGATGAAAGTCAACAAAGACTCTCAAAGAAGAAATACAGAACCATCTCACTTGTTTAGAAATGTAAAATTGCTGAGAATGATACCAACAAATCAAACACAGCAATGTATTAAAGGGAAAATATGCCACATCCTAGGAGGCTTTATTCTTTTTTTACGTTTTTATTATTATTCTTTTTTCTTTTTTAATTTTTTAATATAATTTATTGTCAGGTTGGCTAACATACAGTGTATACAGTGTGCTCTTGGCTTTGGGAGTAGATGCCCATGATTCATCGCTTACCTACAACACCCAGTGCTCATCCCAAAAAGTGCTCTCCTCAGTGCCTATCACCCATTTTCCCCTCTCCCCCCAACCTCCTATCAACCCTCAGTTTGTTCTCTGTATTTAAGAGTCTCTTATGGTTTGCCTCCCTCCCTCTTTGTAACTGTTTTTTCCCCTTCCCTTCCCCCATAGTTTCTCAGGTTCCACATATGAGTGAAAACATATGATATCTGTCTTCCTGTGACTGACTTTTTTCACTTAGCACAATACCCTCCAGTTCCATCCACATTGCTGCAAATGGCAGGATTTCGTTCTTCCTCATTCTAAGAGGCTTTATTCTCAGGCTGATTATGCAAGCTTGTTTCAGCATTAGGAAATTTATCAACGTATCTTTTAATGTGATATAATTTTTTACCTAATAGGTTAAAAGAGAAAAACAGACATGATCATCTTATTAGGGTCTAAAACCGCATTTCACAAAATTTAATATCTAGAAGTGAAAACAGTGGTTTAGAAAACTGAGGTATATTTGAAATAGAATGAAATTTCTTAACACAGAAAAGTATCAGAAACCAATACTAATCCTCATAGTAGACAGTGAAATAGCTGAAGTGGATAGATATATCAAAGGCTTTTTCCAATACTGTTTATCATCCATCAGGGGACTTACAGATACATTACTGTTGAGATCTAGACAAAGAACCATGCCAAATAAGTAAGCAAGATATAAATATTGGAAAGTAAGAACCAAAAAAAAATTCACTGTTAATTGCAGTAGATCATGAACCTAGAAAATCTAAGTCAATCAAATGAGAATCTACTCGATAAGAGAGCTCCAAAAACTGGCCGACTTAAGACAAAATTCAAAAGTTTTCCTACACATTCGCAATAACCACCTGGAGCCTAAGAATGAAAAAGAGTATCCTATTCACAGATGTAACAAGTTGCTAGAAATTAATCATACTGTGAAATATGGAAGAACTATGAAATGCTATTGAAGGAAATAACTAAGAAAATAGGAATGATATAACTGAACTAAGAAAATAACACATTGAGAAATGTACCGTATTCTTGCTGGAAACATTCATTTTTGCAGATACGCCTTTATCTAGGGTTATCCTATAAATGGATGGAATATCATTCAAAATCTCGGTGGGATATTTTTGAATTTTCCAAATTGATTTTAAAGTTCATCTCAAAGAGTGAATATATAAAAATAGTTAAATCTTGGAAAAGAGGAGAATACTGATGGTAAGATTTGCTTTGCTATCTATCAAATGTGCTATGAAATTATAGTAATTAAATATTTTATTGGCACAGAAATTGAGAAATTAATTTGCCAAAGTTAATTCCAGGGGAATTTGGATTTAAATCCTAATATAAGATATAAGAAAATGTTCTTTAACTAACTTAGTGCAGGAGCACATCTTTCTAAAGACCTTCTGAAGAATTACATCCAGGCTGGAAGCCTGTAAAAAGATTGACAGATTTGATTACCCAATAATTGTATACTTTTCCACATCAAAAGATATCATTTACAAAGTTAATAGACAAATAACAAATGGAGAAATGTATTATGTGTGTTAGGCAAAGATTTAACAATCACAATATACAAAGAACTCCAATGCATCAGTAAGAAAAAGGAAAAGAAAGCAGCAAAATGATGCTAACTGACGATTTACAGAAAAAGAAATAAAAATATACAACAAATATAAGAAAAGATCTTTCACTAATGACAAGAAACTCATATTACATCTGTGAGATCC
Source organism: Leopardus geoffroyi (assembly GCF_018350155.1). Taxonomy (NCBI): domain Eukaryota; kingdom Metazoa; phylum Chordata; class Mammalia; order Carnivora; family Felidae; genus Leopardus; species Leopardus geoffroyi. The sequence goes on from NC_059327.1 coordinate 45,012,819, forward strand.
CACTTTTCACCTCTTAAAAACCTGTCTTTAATGTTTATTTATTGTTTTTGACAGAGCTAGAGAGTGAGCAGGGGAGAAACAGAGAGAGGGAGGCAGAGGATCCAGAGCAGTCTCTGTGCTGACAGCAGACCATCCAATGTGGGGCTCGAACCCACAAACCGTGGGATCATGACCTGAACCAAAGTCAGATGCTTAACCAACAGAGCCACCCAGGTACTTTTCAGCTCTTAGACTTTTCACCTCTTAGACACAATGGTAACATTTGATGTTTACTGAGTGGGTGGAAACACATGCTATTGGTAGGGGCGTAAACTAGTTGGTGCAGTCATCTGGAATGACACTTTATCCATGTGTATCAAATTTTATTTTTTATGTTTATTTATTTATTTTGAGAGAGAGAGAAAGCACACCTGTGGGCTGGGGGGTAGGGGTGGGGGGAGGTGGGGCAGAGAGAGAGGAGAAAGAATTCCAAGCAGTTTTCAAGTGCCGTTAGTGCAAAGTCCGATGTGGGGCTTGAACCCATGAACCATGAGATCATGACCTGAGCTGAAATCAGGAGTCAGACGCTTCACTGACTGAGTCACCCAGGCGCCTCCATGTGTATCAAATGTTAAATGGGCATTCCCTTTGACCTAGCAATTATACTTCTATATATTTATTCTACGGAAATATTCTCGGAAGTTTGCAAAGATCTGTATGCAATGTTAACTGATACATTATTTATCATAGCAAAGATTTTTAGCTGACCTAACGGTCTACCATAAATCTGTGAGACCCCATTTTTCGCCTCTTAAATTTTTAAAAAATGTTTATTTATTTATTTGTTTTGAGAGAGAGATGGAGAGGGTGAGCGAGCGGGGGAGGGGCAGAGAGAGAGAGGGAGAGACAGAGGATACGAAGCAGACTCTGTGCTGACAGCAGAGAGCCCGATGTGGGGCTCGAACCCACAAACCGTGGGTTTTAACTGTTTTAGCACATTATGACTGAGTCAAACGGTGGTAGATTAGCATCAAGGATTAGCAGGGCTGCATCTAGCACCTTTAGGACTGAAGGCAAGAATACAATTAGACGGCTACATATTTCAATGCATAAGAGGTACAAATTGAACAAATGAACTGCGGAAAACACTCCATCTTCCCACTTTGATTAATCTACCTTCAAACATGGTTAAACTGTAGTTTATTTGGCTAAAGACTGACAAATATTAAAGATGACTGAATTTAATTGTTAGTGTGCATTTCTCGGGGCTCTGTTGATGGGCCAGTGGTGTTTGGGTGAGTGACAAGAAAAAACATTCCTAACTTATAGTAACTGTGTGTTTATCATTAAATTCATTTTTCTGGTCCTTCTTTTCAGTGAAATCACGAATTATATTGTTACAAATGAGATTCGCACACACTTTGTGTTGTGTTACAATGCCAAAACAAACTGTCTTGAGTCACTCTCGTTCTTCCGTAGATTTTTACCAATTTCAGTTTGGAGACATTTTGCATGGCTGAGGCGATACAACTGCAATTGTCAATAGAAGACTTAAAGCAATATATAGATTTAGAAATTAAGGTGCATTTTACCTAGCCTATTCCAACGTTGAAAGGTGTCACATATGATAAATTATCCTTGGTTCAGAAAATATTACAAAAAGGAAAACATCGCAGAGTATATTATTTCCATTATAGACATTGCTATCACTTACATCCTGATTTTCACTGTCTTTTAAAGCAATATCTAGATCCATTCAGAAATGCAAAGATGTGACATCACAGTTTACCCATTTTACTTTAGATGTATATACTGCGTATATAAATGCAAAGTGATAGAGATGGGTTAGTAATGCAGAATACACTTCAGTGACTACATGTAGCTCTGGTAAATACCATGGTACTTCATGAATACCTCTGGAACATGGATTAGAACATGAAAAGAAGAAAATGGACACTTGCCTCTATCGATACACAGTACTTCATTATGCAAGAATCTGTAGCATTCACGTTATTTGAAAGGATTGAACTGGCTAATTATTTGGTCCTTACTCCTTAAAAAAATTTCTTTTAATGTTTATTTTTGAGAGAGGCAGAGAGAGAGAGAGAGAGAGAGAGAGGGAAACAGTGCATGCAGGGGAGGAGCAGAGAGGGGGAGACACAGAATCTGAGGCAAGCTCCAGGCTGTGAACTGTCGGCACAGAGCCCGACGTGGGGCTGTGAGATCATGACCTGGGCTGAAGTCGGATGTTTAATCGACTGAGCCACCACCCAGGCACCCCAACTCTTTTTTTTTTTAAGTTTATTTATTTATTTTGAGAGAGAGAGAGAAAGAGAGTGAGCAAGCAGGGGAGGGGCAGAGAGAGCTAGAGAGAGACAAAATTCCAAGCAGGCTCTGCATGGTCAGTGTGAAGCTCGATGTGGGGCTCGAACTCACGAACCCGTGAGATCGTGATCTGAGCTGAAATCAAGAGTCAGATGCTTAACTGACTGAACCACCCAGGTGCCCCTCATCCTTGCTTCCACCTAAGCCTTTCTGTCTCTCAAATCATCTCTGTGCTCCAAAGCAGTATCAATCTCTGATGTCAGCAATGGCACAGCCCCAAAACTTCGATGTATTTGGACAAGAGAATGGAGGCAAACTTACCCGGGGCCTGAACAGCATTAGTCATGAGCATGAACGTTCATGGTGGTAATTGGCTATTCTGTGCCAGCACCAAGGCTGGGGCCTGAGCACCGAGAGCACCCATGCACTCTTTAAGAAGCTTAACTTTTTGTGGATTTGTTATGGGGAGCCTTCCAAGTCAAGCAAACTGGCTCCACTGGCTGTGGCAGGGCTGATGAAGACCGGAAGCTAGCACTGTGGCTTTAGGTGGGTTGTCAGGCCTGGAGCAGGAGTTCAGCCAGCCATTGGGATACAAGGATGGGGCCAGCCCCTGGGAAGGGGGTTTGACTGTGGCGAGAAAATGTGTGAATCAGTACCCAAGGGAGAGGCACAGTCTTGTGGGAAGGAAGCAGCTTGGTGAGCCTAAGGCTCAAGAGCTCCAGTCCTCTCCTGCTGAGACAGAAGCTTCTAGAACATCCTCATCAGAGGCAGAGCTGAGCCTGCAGGTAGGTTACCTGGGGACTACCCGGGAAAGTGTTGTCCATGGAGATGCTTTGGTGGGGCCCTTGAAATGTGAGGACACCAAAGGGACGAAGAGAGGGGTAAGGCACTGGCTTGTTTATTCAGCAGCGAGAGCATCTCTCTATGGGGCAATTTAGCACCCAAGTGCCGAGCGCAACTGGGATATAGTGATATTACAGTTTCTTAGGTTCATTACTAAACCATAAGCTCCTTTGAGACAGGTTTCATGTTGATCTACCGTTATATTCCCAGTGCCTGGCACGTAGTACGTATTGACAAATACTTTTTCAATAAACACTTAAGGGACAGGGTTAGGAAACAAGCATGAACACTTGAATGTGAACAACAAACACTTAAGTGGGGAAGGTAGAACAGTTGGTTTTGCATTTTTGAGAGGGGCGGGATGCAGACGAGAATTCTAGAGGTCGGAGGTAGGGAGAGTTTTGCGCCTCCAGGATTCAGACTTCCCGTGTATAAAATCTCGTTACGGAGATTTTCAGACATGGCAAAGCTGAAGAAAAGAGCAGCAGGGCAGCTACAAGCAGGAGGGACCCATGGAGATTCCCCCTGGCAGAGAGCCAGAATTTCTCAGGCTCCCCGACCCTGGAGTACCCCGAGTATTTCTCACAACCCTGCCCACCACATAGTCTCCTTTAGTCTGAGCACTCCTTTGAAAGTTGGCCGGCCATGGGTGTCCCTACATCTACTTTATGGAGTGGGAAACGAGGCAGGGGAAGAGTCAGACCGGAGGCAACACCACGAGTTAAGGGTGCATTCGGACAGGGTCTTAGACCTCTGGGTTCCCAGGGAGGTGAAGGCAACACCAGGCGATGCCGTTGGCCACCTCTTTCTTACCCGAGGCATCTCGGTGGTTTCCTTGGCTGTGCAGAGACTTCAAGAACCTGTGAAGGCGGGAGAGTTAATGTCTCGGCAAAGACCTGCAGCGGGCCACCCCTTGCCGCTTTGCCAACGACACGGCGCCTCCTTCACCTCGCATCCACCAAGCATTTGGCTTTGAACACAATGGTGCTTGCAGAGGGCTTGAAGATCCCCGAGGGTGGCAGGTGCTAGATATTAACATAACATCAACTTTTGTCAAGTACAACGTTCACTCATGCTGCTGATGTGGAGCTCCCCAAAGTTTAGAAATATGCAAAACGAGCTCCCCAGCATCTTTACACCTGGCCGAACCTCTTAATGGCATCTCTCCGCACCACCCCCTCCTTGCCCCCCCAACTCTGCCCAGCAGCAGGCTGCCTTGCACGGCTCGAACACGCTCGCTCTTCGCTCCTCCTGTTGTCTCTTCTCCTGTCAGTCCTTCCCTCCCAGGCTTTTATGCAAGTCATTTTTCTGCAGTTGTCATTTACTGCTCCGCCTAACAGCTACATCTGAGCGTGGCCGAACTAATGATGCAGCAATTAAGAGTGATTAGGGTTATTGATAATAAAGAGACTTCATAAACTTGATTAAAGGCATTCATTAATGAGCACGTCGTGGGTGCTTGCGTGGCGGTGGGGGTGGGGGGGTAGAATGAAAGGTGGGGGAAAATAAGAGAAAGGAACTCACTCCGCGAAGGTCCCAGGGTGGATCCGAAGATGACGAGGAGGCTGAGGCATTTGGCCGGATGCTCAGGAGTCCCCCCCGGGGGGGGGGGGGGGGCGGGGCTTGGACTTTGAAGAAAGTGTGGTAAAATCCCTGTCCAAAGCACATCAGTCATTTCGTGGCACATCAGCTACGTGGTGGCTGCGACAAAGACAAGAAGATGCTCAAACAGAAGACTTTCCCCCTCCCCCACCCAAAGTCGCCTGAAATGGTCCAAGCTTGCGATGTGTTTTGGGCCCGACTTTCCTGGGCTGAGCAGCAGCGGTTGTTATTCAGGGGCACAAGAGAGGATCCCTCCCTTCCCCTCACCTGCCAGCCCCGCTCACGGTGCTAAAGATAGGGCAGCGCTCATGCCCCTTGTAGCATCTCTTGGCTTGCTGGGGATGCCAGTGCCATGCGGACGACGGCTCTCTCTGTCTCTCTCTTGGTGAGGCTTTGGAGTGCTAGGGAGACAAAGACCAGGGTCCTCGTTCCCCCCGGCACTCCCAGAACTTGTGGAAAACCCTTCCAGCTCATTTCCTTTAAAGGCTTAGAAAAATCTCGTTAACTCAGAGATACGACCATTCTGAGCCGAGTGCTTCGGACTCGATCTTCGCTTGGCACCCGTGGATTCCAGGAGGTGCAAATACATGTGAGTTGAAATAAATTAAAAAGAGTTTTTGTTTATTTTTTTTTAAACAGGAGAAGACTTTTTATTAGAGAACCCTCCAGGGGCGCCTGGGTGGCTCAGTCGGTTAAGCATCCGCCTTCTGCTCAGGTCATGCTCTCACGGTTCATGGGTTCGAGCCCCGCGTGGGGCTCTGGGCTGACAGCTCGGAGCCTGGAGCCTGCTTCGGATTCTGTGTCTCCCTCTCCCTCTGCCCCTCTCTGCTCACACTCTGTCTCTCTCTGTCTCTCAAAAATAAGTAAATATATAAAAAAAAATAGAGAACCCTCCAACACCCATCCTAAACACCCACTTAGCTGAGGGTGCTACATCGCTTACGAGGTACTCTCCTGCCACAGAGCAGAGTCTCCCGCGACCTCCCAAGACAAAGAAGTCATTAACCTGGTTGTGGTTACTGGTACGTCCAAGCAGGGGTACTGAATTTCTCTTAAACCAGTCCATGATTTTTAAAATGAATTGATAGTGTCCCCTCATTTGGCTTCAGTGAGTCAGTGAGGTGATGTTGTATATTCTCAAACCATATTCCGGTTCCCTCTGGGGGACTTTACTTTCTGCCAGGGAAGGGTGTGCCCTCCAGCCCCGCTGTGATGCCCCCTGGCTGGCCCTTTGGGTACCGAGGCTTCCCCGGGTGGAATTAACATGTGGGAGGCACACTACTCACTCACTCCTGCAGGACCGCCAAGCTGAAATGAAATATTGGAGCCGTTTTAAAGATTTACACGGCCATCGTGTAGCTGATACTGTGAAGAAAGATTTAATACGCACCTTCGGTGTGTGAACACCACTGATTTAGCCCTCAACCCACTTCTGTCGGTTGCTGAGCCGGTCAGGGATTCTGTCATCTAGTCCACAGCATTTACTGAGAAAGCCCTTGGTGTCGACTGCTCTATTGCCAATTATGAGAAGTGACAATAATGAAAAGAAGCCCTGGATCTCAGGATTGGATGGTCCTTAAATGTCATCTCATGTGGAATCCTTTCAGCAGTATCCCTGTCACACAGTCCCCACTCACCACCTTTCAGGGAAGCCCATTTTATTTGGGGGGGAACTCAGGCTGTCAGGGAGCTTTTCTTTCGGCTGAGATGAAGTCACCAGGATGTAAAATTGATGATGGGGGATTGTTTTGTAGGCGGGACCGGCTAATAACGAAGTCTTTTTTTTTTTGCCCTTGAGCAACTAAACTCCCTGGAATGGAGACCAAGGGACCCCCGTTGAAGTCTCCTCCACCGGAGAGAAGACTGTCTGAGATTCTGGTGGTACCTAGTTGGCCACATCACACTCATCTGCTGACCACTGTGCCAGGTGTCTGGGAGGGCACTCGGTTCTTGCTTTAGTGGGGCTCACGGTCGGGCTGGGAGACAAGACACATCCTCGCCGAGAGTCATTGTCAGCGTGAGCGGTATCATATTGGCTAATCAGCGAACCTCAGAGCATTTGGAAAGGTAAAGAGGGAGGTGGGGTAGAGCAACAGCCCTGGACATACATACACGTGGACCAAGAAATTCCACATCTAGGGATTTAACCTTAGAAAATGATCTTAGAAAAATGATGTAGAGAATGTTCACCGCAGCACAAATTTGTGGTAGCTAACCATCAGAAGTAATGCAATGTCCAAGGATAGGGGGAAAGCTATATAACTTGTGATGAAACGCTTTCAGTGGAATATTATACAGGCATCAAAAACTATGCCTTCAAAGAATGTTTTAAAGGCATAGGAAATTGGCAAATGCTCACGATGGGTTCTCACATGAAAACAGACAAACACAATGTAAAACTCCACATCCAGGTGTGAATATTTCTGTGTGCCTATCTATCTATCACCTGTATTTGACACGGGTGATGACGACTTTTTTCATACTGGTCTTATATTTTCCACAGTTTACAAGGAATATGTAGCAGTCAACAGAGCCTATAACTTGATTTATATATCCCTCCTTGTTTTATGGTAGAAAGAATAAGGCAAGGACTAACTGGATGGGGAAGCGATGGCATTTGTAACCTAGGGAAGAAAGTGTGACTGAAAGGAACCTGTCCAGTGTTTATGGCTTTCTGCTCTACCCTTCAGCCTGGAGGGGCAGTTGGGCAAGAAAAGGGATAAACGTGAGGCAGGGGTCTTTCAAAAAGACTCTGAAAAGAGGTGCCGGAGAAGCAGGTGAGGAGGTCAGCTCTTACAGGCTTTCACTGGCATTGCAGGTGCCGACCTGGCAAGACGGAAAGCGTGAAGAGGGTCTGTTGGGATGGCCACATCAGGTGGGGAGAGCTCGCCACGTGGCTCTGCTTTCACTATTTGGCCCTCATATCCTATGGGTTGACTTCCTTTACCTCGACCTGAACTTAACTGAAATTTCAGGGAATGGAATCATTCTAGCCTGTGCTATGCATTTCAGCCCACCTTGCCCCAAATCGCTTTTCTTGTTGCTACTACCATCCTGATCCCCTCTTTCCTCCAAGGAGCAGGTCCGGCCTCACTTCCTCTAACCACCAACCCTCCGGGACCGACTCTTTCTCTTTGGGGTGCCTGTAGCACTCATCGAAGCAATTCATTCATGCACCAAATGTTTAGTGAGCCCAGGTCTTCTGGCTGCACCATCAGGACACTCAGTAAATACTTCTTTGTTTGCTGATGGAATGGAAGGTTTATTGACTCATATCCCTGAAGCTAAATCTCAGATTTGACCGTAATAAATGTTTTCAGCACCAATCATTTGCCAGGCACCTTCTATGCAGTCAATACTCTTTATTCCTTGCATCCATCCTACGACATCGTCTGTTTTTATAGATGAGAAGATAAAAGCTGGAGAGGATTAGCAGCTCGAGCATGGCACCCAGCTCAAAAGTAGCAGAAGTAGAATTCGCATCCAGGCTGTCCCTGGCACAGTCAGTGCTCTGGACTAGAGGTCGGGGATACAGGTGGAGTCATGCACAGCAGCTCTGCTGTCAAGGTCAAATGCCATCTGTACTTCCACGCCGCAGGAAAGCTCTGACCAAAAATATCTGCAACTGAATGTCCTGTTATGAGCTGTTCCTTAAGATCATTTTCTTCTTGCACAAGGAGACCTGGCATTTTGTTCGGGGTAGGCAATAAGTGAAGCCTGTTTTTCCACGGTGGCTTTGCACCTTTGACAATTAGGTCTACAGTCTAGGAAACAAGGGCAGCCAGCCTGCACTGGGAGAGAGAAAGAAAATTCTATCATGTCAGAATAATGAGATCTGTGATTTCAGCACTTACTGGGTCAAAGACACACACAATGTGTTATCTGTAATGCTTTCCTCCTGACATTTGGGGAAATTGCATTTATGCAGAGGACACGGGACACTGGAACGTGGTACTCCACTGATGTCACTCAGAGCTGACAGACTGCGGTCTCTCCTGCCACAGCCTGGCCCTGATATGCCTTTAGGAGGACTGAGGCATGGCCCAGCCTGGTGACAGCGGGGTCCTCTGGGCTTCTGAGGCCCTGCCATGCCTGCGCTGCTCTAGCAGTAAGGGAACATTCCAGCATCCACATACGGGGCCGGTGGGGTAGTTAGTCGAGCAGCACACTGACTCCTTCAGGGATCCTGTGTGTGTGGAATGAGGTTCCCTTCCAACTCAGGATCTTCCAGACCCCTTTTTCCCTTCCAGTCTTTCTCCAGAATACCAGCGGTTTGGGGACAGCCCTGGGCTTCTTCCAGAGTAAGTCTCCATTTCTGCTGGGGACTCCCTTCTTGACCCCTCCAGCCCCTGCACACAGAAGCCCGTGGCTTGTGGCTCTGAGGCTGATTCAGAGGCAGGAGGGTAGCGCTCTCCCTTTACGTGTTTCTCCATCCTTTCCCCGTCTCCCTGCTCTCTGTGTCTGCAGTGGCAGTGATGAAGTGATTGATTACCCTGCCTCAGATGTCTTGTGCAGTTTGCAGTTTAATCCTGCACACAGCGAAAGCCAGACTGAGGGGAGGCACGCACACGAGCGCGCACCCACCCACCCGCACGCACCCACACACGCGCGCGAGACCGAAACAGGGAGCGATTCTTCCCTGGACAGAACATTTCAAAAGACTCTTCCCTCTGCTTACAATCTGGGAACCGTTTTCTCGTCTGGTTCTGTTGGAGAGAACTAGCGGTTTGTTAAATGGGCATGACAGCACCTCCCACATCAACCATTCCTCAGAGGCTGGTAGTTTCTGTGGCAGTCAAATGAGCCAGTTGGACTGATGAATAGCTTTCAAACATTTTCTAGAGGAGAACTCGGTTTTGAAATGGAAAACCTCACCTGGAGCTTGAATGTAAAAAACAAAAAACAAAAAACAAAAAACAAACCGCATCAGAGTAAAGAACTATTTCCCAGGCCAATCTACGCCTTTGTTGTTTCATGTCAGGTTCGTGTCCCTGTTTGCTGAGCCTCTGAGGTAGCCCCGGAAGTTGGTGCTGCTCATTTGGAAATGCAGTGAACCAAATGGTGAGCCCTTGCCAACCAACCCTAAGACCAGAGAGGCTCAGTGATTGGCCAAGGTCACACGGCAAGTTAGTAGTTGAGTTGGGTCTGTAAACTGGGTTTTCTTTGCCCAGATTCATTGGCCATATTTATGTCTCTGTAAAGGATGTCGAGTAGATTTTTGTCCATTGCACTAGAATCAGTGAAGATAGGTTCATAGCTGAAGATAGAAAGCATTAACCCCCTACATTTGAGAGACAGCCAGTGACAGTTGGGTTTAACGCCTTCTCCCAGAGCTTCCTATGACCCGGCAGTATTGATCCTCCCACAGTCTTCACCCTTCCCCCTCCCCCCAACCCCCCCCCCCCCCCCACTGAGCCTCAGTCTATATAAGGAGAGAACTGGTGGCTGGGAAGGACAGTCCTTGGGATTGTGTGCTTTGTGGGGGTGTGTAATGTTAATAGAGGGAGAAAGGGGAGCTTCCAACCCTCCTTCTTCCCACCAGACCAAATGAGGGGGGCCCATTTGTAAACACTGAAGATTAGCACCTTATTCCCGCTCTGGATGTCTAACCAAGGGGACTCACAGACCTGCCTCAGAGTAAGGGAAAGAGAACTGGAGATGGCAGGGCTCAGAGAAGGGGCAGCCATGTGACAGCTGTGCCCCTCTCCACTGGCTTTGCCAGTTCTTCTTAGATCAAGAGGCACAATGGAGAAGACCTGGCAGTGGCCATCTTGCCTGCATCTCCCTTAAGAGAGAAATTCCTCAAGCAAAAGATGTAGGGGCAAGGAATTTGGAAGCGGACCTTGGGGGGTCAGTAGCTGATGGGGTTGGTGCAGAGGAGGTGAGCCAGAGGTGGGTCTTACCTATCAGAGAAATGTGGGGTGGGGAGCACCTACGGAATAATCCAGAAGTGCCAATGCATGCCACACATGAAGCAGTAATTGCCAGTCATTGTAGACTAGGGGAGCAGTAAAAACCAACATGGATACAACTAAAATCACACAGGCATCCATAGGGATGTTTCTTCCTCAACACGTTGTGTTCTAAGTCCCCAACACCAATGACGGGAGAGAAGGATAACTTTAAACTGGATGTGAAATTGAAGTTGTACAGTGGACTGGATTTCTTCTTCAACTTTTTATTATGTAAAATTAAATTATTATTAACACTAATAAGAATTATATTAAATATTTAAATAATTAAATTATTATTAAAAATTTATGCTGTGAAATTAAACAAGTATGTAGTAAGGTTCAGCAACTAGAACAATGGATGCCCATCTAATCATTCCTTAGTTGCACCCATTTTTTTAAAAAATTTTTTTTAGTGTTTATTTTTGAGAGAGAGAGAGAGAGAGACAGAGAGAGAGAGAGATAGAGTCCAAGCTGGGGAGAGGCAGAGAGAGAGGGAGACACAGAATCTGAAGCAGGCTCTGAGCTGTCAGCAGAGAGCCCGATGCGGGGCTCTACCTCCCGAATCGTGAGATCACGACCTGAGCCGAAGTTGGACGCTTAACCGACTGAGCCACCCAGATGCCCCTAGTTGTACCAATTGTTAATGATTAGTTGGCCCATTTATCTATTTATCTATCTATCAATTTCAAAGTTAACTGCAATGTCATGACACTTCACCCCTAATCATCTCTTCTTTGTAATCACAAAACCATGATCATACCTCAAGAAATAATTCCCTGATGTCATCTAACACACTGAAGCAGACTATTTTAATCAGCAAACGTGACTGGAAAGTTATGGGATTTGCTCAGGATGTCATTAAGTCATAGGAGAGGGGGATTAAACTTATCACAGTTTGAGGCAAGGATTTGAAGAAATAAAACTGTTTCATGCTTATATACCAATGAGTCGAGACTCCTTAAGGAACTTATATTGATCCTCCTCATTCCTTAAGGGAGATTAGAGTTGATAGTAGTTATTTGGGGATATTTCACAAAGGAGATGTGGCTTCATGATTCAGAGCTAGCCACCAAAGATGGCCTCCACTGAATCATGTCTCTTGGTGTTCACACCCTTGTCTGCTCCCTCCCCATGCTAAACCTGAGCTCGCCTCTGGCTTGCTTTAGTCAGTCGTAGGTGGCAAAATGACCTCGTGCTAGTAGCTTTCACTTTTGTGCTTTTGTGAGTCCTCAGCTCCCGGGTAGGGAGTCCAGCTACCCTGCAGAAGCCACGGGGAGAGACTAGGTGGGAAGGGCATATGGATGGAGAGCAAAAGGACTTGTGGCCACGTGGCGGAGAGCGAGAGAGTCATAGATGTCCGACTGAACCCGGTCTTTCTGCCTTCCATACCAAGGCACCAGACATGTGAGTGAGCCACGGGAGACTTTGCGGCCCAGTCCAATCCCCAGATGACTGTAACCCCAGCTGACGTCACATGAAGAAGAACAACCACACAGCTGAACCCAGTCGAGCCACAGAACCTCAAGAAAGAATTAAGACACCACATTTTGGGGGTAGTTTGTTATGCAGTTGATAACCAAAATCAGAGCTCTGAAAGCAAAGACTGTGTTTGATTTGAAAGCAGGCTCGCCACAAAGTATACAGTGTGCCCCTGGAAATAGAAAGGGCGGGTATCCCGCCTCACCCCAGCGCATTATAACTTCCAGCTTCTTCATGAGGGACAGGGGTACACTGACTTCAGCCAGTTCCATGATAACAAGCCTCACATTATATTACAGGCTGGGCAGCCAATGACACCACGATCCAGTGGACGCAGGAGAATGATATTTGATGCTGGCGTGATGACAGATCATGTTGTCTATCTATAGAAAGCATTCCATCTTACCTGGAGCCATCCCGGGAGAATGATGGAGGCACCTTTTTCCGCACAGCCAGGAGACCAATGGGAGCCAGCGACTGAGGGCTGAGCCCGCCCTAGGCTGAAACCAGCTCCCAGGGGCTCCTTTGATGATGATGAAATTGACTCATAGTGATGTAAAGTGGGCAGCCCTGTCCAGCAGCCGATCTTTTCGGGCAATTATTTGGAAGTAATGAAAGTGAATGCATGACATTTAAAAAGAAACTCCTCTGTCAGCAGGAAAGCTGCCACATTCTCCTGCACCTCTGAGAATACGCTTAGCTTGAAATAATGTTCATTTTAGCCAAGTTGTAAATTACAAGCGTGTTGGGGTCCAAGGGGATTTATTACCATTTGGAAGGAGGTTATTGGGCCTTGTGCGTGGCTGCTGCATATGGTGCATGTTACAAAGTGGCTGTGTCGTGAAGTTTGCAGCCAAGGAAGGTACCTTTCTCGCTTTCTTTTCGCTTTTTCTTTTTTGTCCTTCACTGCTCCTCTCTGGAGACTTCTTACTGCTAATGTTCCACAGAAACACGGGCAATAAAGAGCACAATGTTGCAGTCTGATTTTCCAATTGTTGCTTGGGTTTCATCGGACACGATTCATGATCAATGATAAGAGCCTGTTTGGTGCGTGGGTTGGCTGGGCCCTCCACCCCCTGATGGGAGGAGAGAAGGAAGGCGAGTCTTCACACAGGGGGTCTGCTCAGGGCCCTGGACCAGTGGCTGGAGGGGTAGCTGCAGACTCAGAGGGGCAACAGGGCTGACCTCGCAGCCCACGCTCCTTGCCGACCGAATGGGTGGGGGGGGGGGGAGGGCCACTAACAGGATGGAGGTACTTGGCTTCCGCCGACCTCTCTGGTTTTCCTTTTCATAGAGAGCTGTCCACAGTCAGGCCCCTGGGAATTGCGTTTAAAACAACCTTCTTTCTTGGAGCTTCATAGTGCTGGGGCAACAACAGAAAACACAGGCCTTGGAATCAGAGGCCTGAATTTGAGACCCGGTTCTACTCCAGACTCTGACCTCAGAGAAGTTTATTTGAGCATCAGTTTCTCCATCTGTGAAAAAGAAATTAAAAAAAAACAAAAACAAAAACAAAAACCAAAAAACCAAAAAACAAAAAACCAAAACCGAAACAAACAAAAAACCCCCAAAAACCCTTGCAGGCTAACAAATTAAATGGTCACAATTTAGTGGCTTAAGGCAACACCCGTTTATTATCTCATGGTTTTTGTGCACCGGGAGTCCTGGTGTGGGGGGGTCGGCGTCTTTTGCTCAGGGTCTCACAGGCTAAATCAAGGCCAGTTGGCAGAATGCGATCTCATCTAAGGCTCTGGTCTTTTTCCAGGCTCATCCAGGATGTTCGCAGAATTCTGTTCCTTGCAGTTGTAGGATTGATGTCCCCGTTTTCTTGCTGGCTGTTGGCTAGAGGTCACTTTCAGCAACCAGAGGCCACTGCAAGTTCTAGTCATCGGAGCTCGACTACAGAAGCTCTCACAGCACGGCACCTTGCTTCATCCAGGCCATCAGGAGCATGTCTCTCTGACTTCTTTTCATGGCTCACCTGATTATGGCAGGCCCACCCAGGATAATTTCCCTTTGGACTGAGTCAGAGTCAAATGATTAGTAAACTAATCAGGGAAGGGATAGCTCCTCCTACTCATTGTTCCTGCCCAAACCCTTGAGGGAGGGTGTTACCCAGGGTGTGCATACCAGAGGGCAGGAATCTTGGGGTCATCTTAGGATCCTGCCAGCAGACAGGTCCATTTCAACATGGCGTGGGGATTGCATGTGGTACCTCTTCCTTTTGGAGGCGACAGGGACCCGTGTCCATTCTTCGGCTTCAGCAAGACTGATGTGCTGTGCTGTCTGGCGACAGTTCCTCTCTCTCTGTTTCTTCCCAGAGGACAAGGTGACCCACTTCCTGCTTTGGTTACCAACGGTCCTGCAGGCAGCCCTTCCCTCCCCAGACCGGGCTTAACCATGTTCTTTGTTAGACTCATCAGAGAAAGTCAGAGCTGGAAGGGTACTGGCGCAGCTGTTTCTATGAGAACAGGACTTTGCATCAACTGCCGGCTCACAGGAGATCTTGAGTCAGCAGTTCTGGTCCCAGCCTAGGAATCTCTATCTTTAACAAATGCCTCCGATGAATTTGATGAATGGCTAGGTTCAAAACAAATAAAACGAAACCAAACCTTAAAACCTGAGGTCCAGAGAGATGAGCTGACCCGCTTAAGCTGAACCGCCCTGGGAGTCTGGCTTGCCTCCTGGTTTGCCTTCTTCACAGCTCGATTTGGGCTTTATAAGGCCTGCTGTCGCCTTGCCCTCTCAGGGGCTCAGTACTGTCTCTCCAGCTCCTCTTGCAGAATATGTGTGAGCTCTGCCAGGAGCCGGAGTGAAGGGGAGCCCGGGCTTGGGGCCACAGGCTGTAGCCTCAGGCCAACACTGCCGCGTCCCGCAGGCCCGGGGTGAGAGGCCTTGGCCTCAGGAGCCCCTGTGCGCCTCGCTTCCGCGGTGTCAGTGACAGTCTCCCAAACCTCACAGCTGTGCCTCCCCCGGCTGCATCTTGAGCGGTGTGCAGGCCCAAATTGAGTTGTAGATGTGAATTATTTAGAGGCACCGGTGAATATTGTTGTATCGGTACCACAGACTATCAGTTTGTGGCCTTGGGGCGCCCCCATCCCACACTCTGTCACTATTTTCTCTCATGCATAATGGAGCAGCAGAATGACTCTGGTGCAGAGGATTCATACCCTGAGAAAATAAGGTTGCTCTGAAATTAATTTTCGGTCCTAAAAGAGTGACAGAAAATCAATTAATCGCATATTATTCTATACGGAGCCAGAGTAAAGGAAATGGTGGGAATGGCTTGGCCTTTATGTCAGCAAATGCCCGCAGTGGCTGAGAGCCACCCCAGGTGGGTGGCACCGGGAGTCCACGCATCCAGCCGGGGGAGCTGGGTGGGCGCCAGGGGGTGGCTCCCCAGGCCTGCGCTGTGCTGAGCGCGTCTGACAACGTGTGGTCATGCCTCTCCTTCCCTGGCATTTGCCCTCCCACCTTCCAGAATCGTCTCCGTGGTGAGGAGGGAGGTGCGTCTTCCCTGAAGCCTACCTTGGTTATCTCCACCCTCAGAGTCCGTCCAGCTCCCCAAAAGGCAGCCCTGTGAGGATGGTGAGGTTTTCCTCTGCTCGAAGCACCTGCCTTGGTCTGGGGCCCACAGGGGACTTCTTTCCCCTTCAGGTGTGCCTCCTTTATTTCTACCAAAATTTCATCTGGGGAAGAATCTCCTCTGCTGCTTCCCATAAACACCCCAGGCAGACCGGAAGTATCGTCTGTCTTGGGTGTTTGCAGCTGACCAGAGCCCCAGCACAAAAGGGGGCGTCTTGCGCTGTGGCATTTCAAACTTAGTCATTTGGTTGAGGAAGACAGTTTTCAGGTCAGTGGGGCAGCAGATGGCCAGGTTTCCGCAACCTCTGAAATTACTAGATCCTGCTATCTCTTCTGCCCCTTGTACAATTGGTGCCTTTTTGAGTAAATAAATCTTTCCTGCCTGTAGGCTGAGAAAGAGGTGGGGCCCTCTTTGTAGATAAAATGCAGATGACAAAGAAGACAAAGACGTTTGGACCGTTTCTCCCGGAGGACAGCGAGGTTAACATGTGTCCCTCACTCTTACTTAAAGTGGGCATTGAGCAGACAAACCAGCTTTTCTCCCTATCACTCCGCAAAGCTGTGGTGCCCCCCACTGAGCTAAACACAGAACATCCTGGAAGGCAGGCAGGCGGCAGGAGAGGAGAGCCACCAGGGCAAGGAATAAAGTTGTGATGACCGGCACCTTCCAGATCTCATCAGCTTGGGTTAACAGAGCCACCTGGCTAGAGGGGTGATCACAGAAACACTGGGAGAGGTTAAGGCTGGACTCCAGAAAGGGGCCATCGGCTTCCAGAAGGAGGGAGCGTTTTCAGATCTCCAGCAAAGACTGTTTTCCCCTCCCCTGACTTTTTTCCATTGGATTTGACATTATGCTGAATTGATGGGTTGAAGGCTTTGAAGACAGCCTTTCTTGCTGGCTTGTGCTTTTTTGCGGCTGCTCTGCTCTGCTCCTATCCTCCACTGAAAGGGAACAAATGGCCTGCTTATCAGCAGCCTGCGTCCTGACACACCGGTGTCCCCCCAGACTGACAGACAGACGTGTCACATCCTGATTCTGGTGTGAGGCCACCGCACTGCCAGGCGGAGCAGCTGACAGGCAGGGGTAGAGCAGGTCCTTGCTGGACTCTAACACCCCCGAGGTCCTGCCCTGCGGTGTCCGGGCAGTGGGCGCATGCGCGGTAGCAGCCAAGCCCTGGGCCCTGAATGGAGAGAGGCAGGGGAGCAGCGGTCGCGTTTCTTCCACCGCTACGGAAGCACCTGCTTCTGACTGCAGATTGCTTAAAAATCCAATCTCTCAAAAAAGTCATCCTAATTGCACCATGGGAGTTCTCCGTCTGAAGGAATTGCAAGGGGGAGGCCGGCGGGTTCAATCTTGGCGAGGGAAAAATACCGGTAGCAATATGGATTTTAGCTTCTCCCAACTCTCGCTTGAATGATGACCTCCTTGTTTCGCAAGTGTGCTCTTCGGTAAGAGCATAGCTGTGGCCCGCAGTGTCTTTGAACAGCGGGCCTCCCTCGAGAAGGCATACTTTCTGGAAGTGGGGTGTCTGCTGCCGGCTCCCCATCTCTGAGCAGGGACCAAGCTCTTGCTCTCCTTGCCCTGGAGAGGGCTCTGAGGCTATGGGAGCCTGGGGAAACAACGTTCTGTTTCCTTTTTAGGGGAGGACGCGCACGGGATGCTGCATTCTTCTGTTGTGCATTTTGTGGTGAGGAGCTCAAATCTCTGCTCTGCAGGGTCACTTTTGTTTGGGCTCCCTGCCTCAGTTTCCCCTCCCACTGAATGGAAGAGTTTGGTCCAGCAGAGCCACGCATTCCCTAAGGGAGGTTAGAGGAGTGGGTCCGGGGATGGAGGTTTAGCTCAGGGGTAAACGTGAGCATGTGTGGTACCTCGCCCCTCCCCCCTCCCCCCCAGGGTCCTCCTTGATGAACTGCCACATGTGGAACACACCCAGGTCTTCTCCAGCCCTGCACTCGACCTGCCCATGTGTATTGACCTATAAATCAACTCTATCTAGCGGCTCGTTGGAAAGATGCAGCTTTCTGGCTGCCTATGCCCCTCCCCTTCCCTCCTGGCAGGCTTCAGAGCCCCTGACCAGAACTCCAGAGTTTTCTAAAATGGCCACCCAAAGTCAAGCACAGGTTGGAGCTAGTTTAAGGGGAGGATGGGGACTCCTGCCATACAAGGCACATCCATGGGAAACTGGAAATAAACCCAGCCTTAGTAGTAGGATCAGCATCTTGCCCGCGAGCTGCATTTTAATGACTTCCACACGCACAATCTCTACTAAGGAGGGAGAGAGGATTAGTCCTTTTTATAGACGGGGAAACTGAGGCATGAGGTGTTCAAGGGGCATACCTAGAGGGACCTGGGACTCTTGATTCCAGCCTATGGCTCTTTTATTTGCCATGCTGTAAATGTGGGGGACACACGTAGCTTGCCTGTTGATTGAGTTTTATTACATACCCTAAGTAAAGACCAACTGGCGTCCTTCCCTGGGGGCTACTTGTTGATTTGTCGAGATGACTACAGAGAAACAAGTATACAGAGAGACAGACAGTCTTTCTACCAACTAGATTCGACAGATACAGTCGGAACCCATGTTACAGGCCAGACACTGGGCTCCAGGGATAAGAATTGGATGTCCCAGTGAGCAAGTTGGAAAATGAGATTCCAAGGTTCGGTCAACTCCCCTCTCCTTGTTTCTTCTGGCCATCAGAGGCAAGAAAGGAAATGATCTCTTTTTGAGCAACATCTATGGTCTAAGCCTGATGCTTCACATCTATCACTTTACCTAAGTAACATAATACACGTTTGAGATGGGTAAAATAATATCCCATTCTACTGCTGAGAAAACTGAGGTTCAGCGGAATCAGACAGCTTGTCTGCGGTCACACGCTGAACAACTGACAGGGGTGGAAAGCATCACAGGCCAGCTTGACGCTGGAATGCAGTGTGGCCAATCTGTCCTGGCGCCCCAACTTGTTCTTCTACAGGTTTAACTGAATCTTTCAGTGGTGTTGGTGTGCGAGGCTGCTGACTGCTGCTCAGGCCTTTCTTTACATCCACCAGGTCCTGTTCTGCAGGGTAGAGACACTCACTGGCTGTCAAGGGAAAGAGAGATCAGGCCTTGTGACCGGCCTCCTCTGGTGAGAAGGCCCTCTGGCAAGCTAGTTTGACACTAACATGCAATTTGCATCTAAATTCCGCAAGCTCCCAGCTCATGCCCCATCTACCCTGCATTGCTCAAGACTATTTTAGAATAGATTTAAACAGAATATAATGTCTCAAACTTGAGTTGAATAGAAGCCCAGCTATGTGTGGTGGAAAGAGCAATGCACTTAACATCGCACTGTTTAGGTTGAAGTCCTGAATCTGCGCTTTGACCAACTGTTGAATGTGGCCAAATTAGTTATCCTCTCTGAGCCTCAATTTCTTTATTTATAAGATGGGTGCAATTATATCTCCCTACCTGACTTGGGTTGTATGCATATTAAATTGAATAAAACATGTGAGAAGTGCTTCATGATTTGTAAAGCATTACACCAACATGATGGCTAATTATTATATAAAGCTATTTTCTCATCTGCCATCTTGGTTTCTTTCTTAGAAGAATGGAGAGAAACGTATACATCCTCCTTTGGATCTTCTTCCCCCAAATTGCCTGTGCTTTTAGATAAAGACTAACCTTAAGGAATAATTCTTTGTATATATGAAAAGGCATCGTAGACACAATGGCTCTCCCACAACCATATTAATTGATGAACAATGTTTTAAACGGTTGCAAGATACTATGAAAATGTCTGGAACTTGAAAGCAAAGAGCCTTGGAGGGATGTAGCACTGCCGAGTGATGTGAGCTCACGAGGCTGACACCATCGCTGTGTCCCCCCACGTTGGATGGCTTCCTGTGATTCCAGTAAGAATTCCACTGAGTCCAGTGGAAATGCAGACCAGACGTCCTTGTGTGTGGATGAAAGGTCTACTTTTGAAGCCCTCCTTCATCGGTCCGTCCCCAATTATTTCCTGCCAGCCTATTCACTGCAATCTATAAGACGCCGATATTGATTTTCCATGATCCTTTTCATGGGAAGTTATCAGCCTGTGCCTGTTTTTCTGGATGGTTTAGCAAATGGCTGGTATTTCTGGCCTTTCCCTGGGGAGATAGATGTAGAGTCTGTTTTATAAACTAATCCAAAGAGGAAGTTACCCTGTTAACTGGAAGCCTCTCAGGCTTGCATCTGTGGTGGAAAATTGTCCAGTGATTCAGAAACTTCTTCTAAGGTCTAAAGATGTTTTTAAAAAGTTTATTTATTTATTTTGAGAGAGAGAGAGAGACGGCACGAGCAGAGCAGGGGCAGAGAGAGAGGGAGAAAGAGAGAATCCCAAGCAGGCTCTGAACTGTCAGCACAGAGCCCAAGGTGGGGCTCGAACTCACGGACTATGAGACCATGACCTGAGCCAAAAACCAGAGTCGGATGCTTAACGGACAGAGCCACCCAGGCACCCTCTAAGGTCTAAAGATTTTGAAGGTATTCTGTTTATCCTGGAGGTGGCAAGGGGCTGAGCTGTTGAGATGGTGATAAAAAGTAGAAAACCAGGGAGTGGAATAAAAATGGAGGCATTTTGCATCACACTCGAGAAAGGGTATGAGAGAATCGGGAGAGGGATTGTGTCTGTTCGCAAACATGTGGAGGTGGTGTTCATACTGGCTCTTCTCGACTGTATTTTTCCCCCACTGGAGGGATATCAGGTTACGATGTGGTCTAGCATGTGAAGCAGTGATATTTTAGGGGCCTGTTTCAAGATTGTTACATCTCAGAATTTCCTTTATTCACGAATCTATTCATTTACCAGTGATTTATTGAGGGATAAATATGTGATAGGCAGTCTTCTAGGGGCTAGAGGTATAGCAGTGAATAAAAATGAAAAAAAGTTATCCTGCCTTGTTAGAACTTCTATCCTAGTACACGGAGGCAGATAATATGCGTAAATAGTGAATACATCAGGCGATGATACAGCTATGGAGGAAAAGAAATTTGAGGGAGAAGGATAGGGAATGTGGGGGTATTGTCAACCTTTAGGGTAGCCATGGGAGACCTATCTAGTAAGGTGACATTTGAGCAGACATCTTCCTAAAGGCAGTGAGAACGAGTCATGTGGGTATCAGGTAAAGAATGTTTTTAGCAGGTTGACCCTGGAGAACCCTGGGAGGGAGCGTGCATATATGAGGAGAGTAGCGGGTGTCAGTGTCCCCAGTGGAACACTTGAGTGGGAGAGCAGTGGACAGGTTAGAGAACTGAGTGGCAGGTGGCTAAGCCAGGTAGGCCTTCAATATTCTAGCGTTAGGAACTTGGCTTCTTATCCTGAGTGAGATGGGGAGCCACTGAAGAGTTTTTAGCCAAGCCGTGATCTGACTTTGGCTTTAAATGACTCCTCTGGCCGCTGTGTTGATAATCAGTGATAATGCAGAAAAGAAGCTACTACGAAATCCAGAGAAGTGCTACGACTTGGACCAGATTGGCAGTGGTAACTGTGGTGAGTCATATGCTGCCCATTTGTCGGAAGGTAGAACGCCAAAATTTGCTAATGGATCGGACTGGGATGTAGCAGAAAGCAGAGAGTCAAGGGTGGCCCAAGGTGGGGAGAAAAGAGCCCACCACCCTCAACAGTCCTGCCATGCCTCCTTACGCCACCGTGTGATCCATCTGACTGCGTAACATCCATTTCCTGCCGACTGGAGAAATATTTCACGAGATGGTAATCACTGTGGCATTTGTAAAACCCGGAGTTTTGTGGTGATGTTAATAATTCTTACTTGGTGTAGATCTATGCTGTGGGGCAGGTGGGGCGCACCTGTGCGCCCTTATCAGGATCCTGCCACATACTTGGTGCCGGTAAATTAACTTCCTAAGCTAACGCATGGCTCTTTGAATACTGTCCCCAGGGAGTGGAAGCCATGGCAGAAAGGGCACACGCTGGGGTGCTTGTACAGCTTTTGCACAATCTGCATTTCCCTTGGCCTTGATCTGTTGTCAGGTAAGAGGAAGGCAGTATTTTCTGTTTGCATATTTTGCAAGGTTGATGTGAGTTCACTGAGGACTGTACTATGCAAATGGGGAAAAAAATGGACACAGCCTGGCACTTGGGACCTTCACACATATGAGTACACGAGTGTCTGTGTTTTGTGTTTTGACATCACTATGATTAGCATCCAAGCTGCACACATTCTTTTTTAAAGCAAGAGAAACAAATTGGTTGGAAAGTTTTCCATTTAGGGACATGAAGTGCTCAAGAATGTGATCATTTTTCAGTTGATGCTAAGTGGCCTTCAGGCTCAAGAAACCACTGGGCGTTCCTATCAAGATGGCAAACTTGCATTTCACAGTGAGGCACGAATCAGAGGGACTAACAACCACGTGAGAACCGTGCGCAGGTCCGGGATGTGGAAGGCTATGGTGAACCAGGGTGCCTGTGCGTGCAGATGCGTGTGCATCGTGGGGAGGGGTGACCGGAGCCTGGGGTGGAAAAGAGAGATTTGGGTATCTCACATAGGACGTCTGGGACAGTTATCACCGGTGCCACTGTAAGAAATGGAGAACCACAGTCTGGGGTCCTCTCTGGGCATTGCCAAAGCCCTGATGGGGCAAGAAGCTGTTGGAAGTAAGGGTGGGCTGGCCGAACCTTTAGACCTTCATTCTCCACGAAGTGGCAGCAAAGGGGAATCAGTAGTGATTCTGTGGTGCCTGGGATTCTGCACTTTCGGTTTCCTTTGTCTGAAACTCTGCTGTGTGAAAATAAGTTAAGGCTTAGCCCATGGCCCTTCACCAATCTACATTGCCAGCAAAGTGGCTGAAATCCCCAGAAGTAAGAAAATGAGCATACAGGTTAAAGTTAATGAAACACCGAGCGACACATCAACAAAAAAAGAAAGAAAACTGAATTATACATACCAATAGAAGTAGAATGACCAAAATAGATTAACAAAGAATAAGCGAAATAAATACCCAGCAAGATAGAAGAAAACATTAGCAAAATGCAGCAAAAAAATAAGTAAGTCATAAAATAATCAACTGAAAATATTAGGCATGACAAATATATTATTGAAATAAAGAACAGAACATATGGGATAAAATAACAATAATAGCAATGTAATATAAGATTGGGGAATTCTCCCCCAAATTTCCGGGAGATATGGAGTAGAGAATTACAAACATCAGGACCTATTTAATAGGAGTACCAGAAATAACCTGAACTGCCCAATGGAAAGCTGGAAAGGAGAGAAAAAGAGAATAAAACATTACAGAAAATAAAAAAGTTAGAAGAAATTGGAAGAATAACGCGTAATTTAACACTGCTTATAATAAATCTAAATGGGTTAAATTAAAGGACAAATTCTGTCCTTCCTCACACCTGTTAGGATGGCTACTATTATCGAAACAGAAAATAGCAAGTGTTGGTGAGCATGTGGAGAAATTGGAACGCTTGTGTGTGTAAATTGGAGGGCATGTAAATTGGTGCAGCCGCTATGAACAGCGGTAGGGAGATTTCCCAAACAATTGAAAATCAAATTACCATATGATTCAGCAGTTCCACCCACGAATGAATAGATAGCCAAAATAACTGAAAACAGAGACTCGAAGAGATATTTGTATACCCATGTCTGTGGCAATTTTAACCACAATAGTTGAAAGGGGAAAGGAACTCAAGTGTCCGTGGTCGACGACGAATGGATAAACAGAATGTGCTCTATACATAGAGTGGAATATTATTCAGCCTCAGAACACGAAGAAATTCTGACCCATGCTCCAACATGGATGGACCTTGAAGATATTTTGTTAAGTGGAACAAGCCAGTCACAAAAAGACAACTATAGTATGATTCCATGATAGATGGGATAGATACCTAGAAGAGGCAAATTCATAGAGCCGGGAAGTAGGGCGATAGTTCCCAGGGGCTGGGAGAAAGGGGAACAGAGAACTATTGTTTAACATGTGTGAAGATTCAGTTTGGGACGATAGAAAAGTCCTGAGGTTGGATAGTTGCCCAAGGTTCCGAGGTTGCACAAGAACGTGAATATACTTAATGCCACCGAATTGCACACTTAAAAATGGTCAAGATGGCAAATTTCATGTGATGTGTATTTTTCCAAATTTTTTTAAGACCTATTCTTAGATTGAATCATAAGATCCAGGTTTAAATGATACCAGAGGGGTGAAAATAAAAGGCCAGATGGAAGAAGATGTTCCAGGCAACTCTAAACAAAAGGAAACTAACTGGGATAGCAGCCTTGGTATCTGACATATTTGAATTCAAGGCAAAAATGTCACAAGATACAAAAAGAGACTTTTTATATTCCTTACTGGAGGGATAGAGTAAGAAGATATAGCCGAAGGTGAGAGAATAATAAATGAAAAGGTCCAGTTGGTTTATAATCCTAGGAAAAGGCATGTGAAAGGAAATCCCTAGGTCAGGAAAATTGGTGGCAACTTGGATCTTAGAATGCAACCTGGCCGGGCCGGCCTGAGATTGAGTTCAGAACCTAAAGATTGAGCCAGAAAAGGCCTTATGTATTTGAGGATCTGGGGACCGATGGAGGGGATCCGACTGGTCAGGAGGTGAAAGTAGACTAGATGAAGGTGAGAATTGGCTTGATTGGGTGAGGTGGTCAGCACTGGCCCCGTAAATGCCCTGGATGTCCGTGATTTGTCTGTGTGGTGGGAAGGTCACCACTAGAATCCAACAAGCCTGACTATTAGAATTTGGTAGATTCATTGTAGGGGAGGAAGAGGAAGTGTCACTTAGCAAGCAATTACTGTCAGGCCGTGTGATGGATGAAGGCAGAGAGGACAGATAGGCTTATGGGCTCAGTGACCCGCATGGAAACCCAGCACCGATGCTCCCGGCATTATCATCCCACGATGCACTGATTAGGAAAAGATCCCAAAGTAAAGGATTGGCTTCACCCCGGGGAAGAAGGTATCTCCTGCTGGCCACGTGCCTCTGGGCAAGTGAAGGATCACCAGTGGGCATTCTCCTCTGCAGGGCAGCGATCTAGGGATAGCACGGCCAAGATGAGGTCCACGAGGGAGGCACCCACAGCCAGGATGGGTTGGGGAGCTCTCTCAGTGGGCAAGAAAGATGTTTCCTCCCCTGGCCACCATTAAAAGCTGGGCCCTGTCTGCTTGTATAATTAGAATGTGGCTAAAAAAGACTGACGGGACAGACATAATTCAGGAGAGCCAATTTTAACCTTATATGAATAATTTGACAGCCAGTCTGTCTAGATTTTTCTAGGTTCTTTTGCAGTACTTGATTTGGTGTTGTAGGAGGGTTAACCAGTGGACTCAGCAAAAGCAGAGTCTATGTGAAGGGCGTGCCCCTGGGGCTCATTGTGTTTGCCTAGGCCCCTCTCCTGGCCTATCAAGGGGGGTCCAGATATAATGGTCTGCCCATTTATTTTCCTAAACAAACAAAACAGGACACATAGTTTGAAACTTTGGTTTTGTGTCTTGGATATTCATTTGCAAGAAAAAGTCTTGCAGGGGAGTAAAAACGAAGTCACATCTGCTTGGATATTTAATGAATTAGCCTCATTATATAAAGCCTCATTATAAAACTGCTTTAAACTGGGGCTGTACTAGGTAATGAGTGTGTTCATAGCACACACTGTGGAAAAACTCTCTTTCCCACCTCCAGGTCTGGCTTTGAGGGGACAAGTGAGGCGACTTGCCTAAGTCACACACCAGGCCTTGGCAGGGCTGAGATGTGGAGTCAGTCTTCCTGCTTCCCTGGATTCCCTGCAGTTCCGTGCCCTGCATTGTTTTGTATCCCACGACTTCATTCGTTGGCCGTCATACCATTTGATACCTCTGCTTTATAAAAAACAATTTTTTTAGGTTTATGCATTTACTTATTTTGAGAGAGACAGAGACAGTGCGAGCTCGGGAGGAGCAGAGAGACAGAGGGAGATAGAGAGTCCCAAGTAGGCTCCGCACGGCCGGGGCAGAGCCCGACCCCGGGCTTGATCCCACGAACCATGAGATCAAGACCTGAGCTGAAACCAAGAGTAGACGCTTAACCCACTGAGCCACGCAGCCGCCCCTTGATACTTCTATTATATGTAATATCTTCACTTATATATATAATAAACACAAGGAAACCCTTGCTTACATTAAGAAGAGGGTAAACCTATAAGACACATACAGAACGTCTTGGGTTGGATGGTGGGCTGAATCAAGGTAGATTTCAATAGGAAGCAGGCCGGTCTTGAATGACCCTGCTGTCAAAGGCACCCCCTGGGTCTGGGTCTCTGCCACAGAGCCCCTGGAAGCTTTTTGACATTTGCTAATTACAGTGACTAATTACCATGTCATTAGCCTCTAATCATGAACCCAGACGCGATTAGTAATGATAAAACCGTGGAAATTAATTTACAACCAACTACATACTTTTCCTTGACCTGGCAGGGCTCACACTGCTCCATTGGAAGACAGCAGTGGGATGTCCGCAAGCCGCAGAACAGAAGGGCTAAGGAAATGGAGAGGTTGTCGGAGCCACAGCTGAACTGGGAAGAACCCCCTTCACCAGACAAGTGGCCCCATGGCACGGGGTGCCCCTCAGGAGCTAGAAACTTGAAAATAAAGTAGTCCAGAGAACCGAAGGACTGCCCCAACCCCAAAGTGATCGAGCTGTATGCAGGGCTCTCAAAAACAATTAAAACCTAAGTTGCGAGACTCGAGGGTGATGTGTCAGAGTTACAGGGACAGGGAATCAGGAAACCCCGATGGGAGCCCCTGACTAGCTGTTTTCGTTGTTCCAGCCGCCCCCCCCCCGCCCCAGTCTCGCTGAGCCACCGATCCATTCGGGCAGGGAAAAGGCAGCAGATTCTTGGGAAGCCATTCTCAACTTCTTGCTTGGCCTCACCCTCCTCTTTCCTGTCTCACCTCCTCCTTCCCTCCTTTCCTGCTGCCTCACTGCCTCTGTCCTCCACCTGGCCTCGCCTCGTGGCTTCCTGCTCGTTCTCTTACAACAGTCACCCCATGAGCTCTACGTGTGTGGTTTCCCTCCAAGTCACTCCATTCTCCACACTAAAATAAAAGCGACAACAACAACAACGATGACGATAATAACAGTTAAATACACCGATTGCACTCCCCAGCCGCCCAAACTCTCCCGCACGGCTCTGAGGCTCCTTTACAGTTAGACTGAAGCGTGACCGGACCACCCACTTCCTTCCATAGTCTTGGAGCTGCTGGGGCTCTTCTGGTCACACGCTTCCTTACTTCTGCTCCCAGACCAAATGCATTTTTCCTTATTAATTTTTAAAATTACTTACAGTTTAAATGGCAGTTTTTATGAGATATACAAGATATATGATATATATATATATATATATATATATCATAAAACTTGTCATTTTAACCATTGTAAAGACTCAGTGGCATTAATTACATCTACAGTGTTGTAGAGTCATCATCACGAGCTATTTCCAAAGCTTTTTTGCCACCCTAAACAGAAACTCTGTCCCCATGAGGCAGTAACTCCCTACTCTGTCCTCTTCTCAGCCTATGCTAAACCCTAATCTGCTTTCTGTCTCTATAGATTTGCCTATTCTAGATATTTCATAGAAGTGGAATCAGACAATATTTGTTCTTTTCTGTGTCCGGCTTCTTTCACTTGCTATAATGTCTTCAGGATGCATCCATGTGGTAGCACGTGTCACATTTTCTTCTTTTTATGGCTGCATAATGTTCCACAGTGTGCATAGACCACATTTTGGTTGTTCATCCGTTTATCTGTTGGTGGACACCAAAGATGTTTCCATCGTTTGGTCATTATGAATAGCGCTACAATGAGCACAGGCATACAAATATCTGTTTGAGTCCTAGTTTCCAGTTCTTTTGGATATATACCTAAAGGCAGAATTCCTGGGCCATGTGGTAATTCTATGTTTAATGTTTTGAGGACAAGCCAACCTGTTTTCCACAGTAGCTGTATTATTTTACATTCCCACCAGCAGGGTAGGAGGGTTTTAGTTTCTCCATATTTTCCTTTTTAATTAAGTTTATGTATTTATTTTGAGAGAGAGAGAAGGAGAGACAGAGAGAGAGAGAGAGAGAGAGAGAGAGAGAGAGAGAGAGAATGAGTGGGGAAGGGGCAGAAAGAGAGGGAGAGAGAGAATCCCAAGCAGAACCCCAATCAGAGCAGAGCCTGACTCGGGGCCAGTCCCATGAACCATGAGATCATGGCCTAAGCCGAGATCAAGAGTCAGTTTAACTGATGCTTAACCAACTGAGCCACCCAGGTGTCCCCAGTTGCTTCACATTTTCATCAACACTTGTTATTATTCCATTTTAAAGATTAGCCATCCTAGTAGACGTGAAATGGTATCTTGTCCAGGTTTTGATTTTCATTTCTCTAATGACTAATGATGTTCAGCATCTTTTCATGGGCTTAGTAGCCTTTTTTTTTTTTTTTTTTTTAAATATTTCTTCTTTGGAGAAATGTCTGGTCAAGCTTTTTGTCCAGTTTTTAATTGGGCTATCATTGTTGTTGAGTTGTAGGAGCTCTTTATATATTTTGGGTACCAAGCCTTCATTAGAGATATGACTTGTAAATATTTACTCCCGCTATTTAGGTTATCTTTTCACTTTCTTGGTAGTGTTCTTTCATGTACAAACGTTTATAATTTTGTTTCCTGGATGCTAATGACACGTGCACACCGAGGTGGAGAACAGCCTCCCACTGCTCCACAATTAATACATTAAGCAAGCGGGAGTTCCCCATCAGGTGACCTTTCGTCCTGGATTCACTCTCAGATTTGCTCAAAAGGTTTGGTGATGCCGGGCTACCAAACCATTTCCTTCCCTCCTTGTCCAATCAAATCAAGCCAACAAGTACTGATCGAATGCCTCCTCTGTGCCAAAAACTTTGCTAGGAGCTCCAGAGGGGCACAAAGAACTCCACCTGACTTTGCGCCTTCCTTCTCCTGCAGCACCTGTGACAGGCCAGGAGTGCAAGGTTTTCAGGTTGGATTATGGTGCGGAGGACAGTATCAGTTTCTGCTGCTGCTGTAACAGCGGCAAACTTAATGGCCTAACACAACATACATTTATTGTCTCATGGTTCTGGAGCGTAGACACCCAAAATGCATTTCACACAGTTAAAATCTAGGTGTTGTCAGGGCTGCGTTGCTTCTGGAAACGCGAGGGCGTTGCTTTTGCTAGTTTCTTGCTGCTGCCTGCGTTCCTGGATCCGGGGTGCAAGCAATCAAATTATATAGCCTCGGCTTCTTCACCACATCCCTGACTCTGGCCTTCCTGCCTCCTTCTTTCGCTTGTAAGCATCCTTGTGATTACACTGGGTCCACCCAGGTAATTCAGGATAGTCTCCCCGTCTGAAGAGCCCCAAATTAATCCTATCTGCAAAGTCCCTGTTGTCATGTAATGTATTCATGGGTTCTGGGCCCTGGGACATGAACATCTTTGGGAGGTGACAGCTCAGCCTACCAGGAGGACTAAGGTCAGGCGGATCTTTCATTGATCAAAGAGGATCCCTGCCACCACCCCCATGGTCAAGTTCATGCAGCAGGTGATCCCTTCCGCGAGCTCCCCACCCCACCCCCACCATCTCAAGGCCTCTTCATTTTACAGAGGAAACTGAAACCTAGGGAGAGAGTGTAACTTACTTCAGATCACAGCTTAGGAACAGACTCCCTGATCTAGAATGGGAAGATTTGGTGACTTAGTGATCGACCAGAGAAAACAGGACAGGAGAAGAAACGCTCTTTCTCTGGACGCACAAAGCCTCAGCCAATCACATGCAGACGAGCTTATTTTCAGAGTCATGATGAATCTAGTTTCCTCAGTCACAGAGGGCACGTGTACTTTGTGACCTATGTCTTCTTACTGTCCTTGGAGAATCTCATATTTTCCCCCTTTATTTCTGATCCCCTCCCAGGAGCCATTAGAACTTCAAGTCCTTTAGTCCGTTGCTCTTCACAGAGTTCAAACCAACAGGGATTTTCTTATGAACACCCAGAGCACCCTCAGGGGTCTTGGAATGGACCCATGCTCAGGAAAGCCCTGCTCCCAGATGGCTCAAGCCGACAGATTGCATTTCCCGTGAGCTCAGCCATTAGCTGCAGCCTTCTGTCACTTCGTGCCCACACACGGTCTCCCCACAGACATCCAGAAACCTGCCTCCTGCCCACCCTTGCCACTCCAGCACGCTCTCTGCTGGGAGCGACACCCCTCTCTGCCTGCCACTCCCCCCCGTTGTCTGACACTAACTCAGAGACTTGCGTCTGGGGCTGGAATTTTGTCGTTGCTATGGAAGTGGGAAAAAGCTCAGCCTTCCAAACTCACAGAGTGTCCAAAAACACACGCGGCATCGCGCGCTGACACACCGCTGACAACCTGTGATGACGGGGATGTACTTTTGAGTGTCATCTTGACAAGGAGCAGGAGCCTCTATCTGCCGGCCCATCCGCCTGGCCATCTGTCTCCCAAGATCGTCTGCACTAGACTGGCTCGGATCCTGAGCCTCCCTTGGTGGGGTGCGCGTCCTTGCACGGCCTGGCTGCCTCCAGGGGGTGAGGGGAAAGAGACCCTTGTCCCCCGAGGCCTTTCTGCTGGGAGGAGGTGGGAGAGGGAAAGCGCCGGGGGTGGGGGGCGGAGCTCAGGGTCACTTCTTGGCTTCGGTAGCTCCAAGGCCATGGGTGGGCATTTCAGCCGGGTGGCAGAGGGAGGAGAGCCAGATCTCCTGCCTTGTTTGCGGCCTGAAGCCACAGCTTTTGGGATTTCCTTGGCTCTTGGAAAGGCAGCCCTTTGGGGAGGCGCCAGCATTTCCAGGTGGTGCAGGGAGGGCTGCCCAAGACACGTGGATTCCTTTGCTTCCTGTCTCCAGTTCCCTCTGTGAGGAAGGGTTGGAGGAATTCCTGGCTTTGTTGGACCTGCCCGCCAGCTCATGTCACCAGCTATTCAGCCAGCAAGGTGAAAAGTAGGGATCTGTAGCAGGGGGAGTCTGAGCGTCTGGTGGCAAAAGGGGCTAATGGGGAAACAGGGAGAGGAGGTGAAGATCTCATAACACCTGCCGTCCGCAGACTCACAGATTCCACCTTCCACCCGGGGTCCTGTTCTAGTCACCCATTAGGACGTGGAGTAAGGCTCTCTATCTCGTACGACGTCTACCCACTTTAGTTGGGAAGGGGCAGATCGTGATCGCAGGGCTCACCCCCTCCCCAACCAGTGCTTCCTAGTGCCCAATTTTGTACCCCTTTTCCAGTCTACTGAGAACTTTCTAGACCTGGCCCACCGTGAATGGCTTGGGGGACCCCGTAGTTGTCTGTATTCAGTCTACTCTGGGCTGATTTGCCCAGAATGGCTTCTTCTCTCCTATTCCTCTCCTTCACTCTTCTCCCTCATGAATATGGGTTGGTGGGCTTCATGCACGTGACTTGTGCACAGGTTGGCCAACATCCCCGCGGTGGCTGCTTGATCCGCAGCTGGGGGTGCTGGCTGCCGTGCGCCCTGGGGTCAGAGCCTAGAAGCACGGCCATCAGCATTGCATCTCCAAGATGACAGCTCTCCTTCTGATGCAGAGAGCCTACCAGCCCCAGGAATTATTAGCTGATAAATATTTGGCTGCGTCTCCTCCTAAAATAATCCTCACACACAACGATGACAGTCAGCCTTGGCTCTTAGATCTAATTCCAGTCTCCTTGTCTACATCTGGTACCAAGGCTCTCATGTGACTGCTGGTCTCTCAAGGAGAAAATGAGACTCCTGTTAATAAGCTGATAAAACTTAAATGCTGGGGGAGGGGTGGCAAACAGGGGCAAACACGACTGGAGCAAAGCATTTCTGGGACCTAGGCTATCACTCTGTTGTTGGGGCCATCCACCATTTGGACAACACGAGTTGCTTCCTTCAACATGAACCAGGCAAACCATGGCCTTTCAGTGCTCCCCAAAACCCTCTGGAAATCTTTCTGTTCTCAGCATCTCCAGCCATAGCAAGATAGTCCCTCTATAACTCACATTTATTGGGGAATAAACAGTTACGTAGCAAAACCTCAGCAATAGGGCTGAAGTCAAGGGGATCACTGATGGTAAGAAAGTGGGAAAAACGGTGGCAGGTGCTTCTGGGTGAGTCTTCGGACACTGCTCACTTAACACTGTTTTGTGTTTCAAAATTTCCCATCCCGATTTCAGGGACAAACAACCCCAAATTTGGCTAGCTTAAGCCAAAAAATTGATTAGTTGGAAATCAATATGCTACCTTACCATTGAAAGAAGACTTGAGAAAAACCAGCTTTGAGCACTGGCAAAATGACTTCGAGGGACTACTGTCCAAACTGCTACTGTTGAAAGGATTCGATTTCAACTATTGTCAGTTTTCATGTCTTTCTCCAAACTTCAAATTCTTGGAAGACAGAACTGTACTGAGCCTGCCTGAGCTTGATGTCGGCCCCTCATCAGTCGGCAATGGCTCAGGGTGTGTAATATCCCCCAGAGAAAGGAGGCCGGGCAGCTATCCTGAGAGGTACCCAGGAGGGGGACTATGTATCTCCTCCCCTTCAGACAAGGGAGTGTTTCCACAGGGCCACTGGAGGCATTCACAAACATCTCGAGACAGGGAATTTTGTAGGAAGTGTTTTCAGAGTGTAGCGACACCCAAGGAGGTTTCTTCAGCTCCAGAGATCCGTGTGGAGCAGAGAGGAACAGAAGTAGCTGAGATTTGGCAAATGGTTATTGAGTACCTGCTCTGTGCCAGGCGTTCTTCTGGATACTTAAAATAAAAGAGAGATCCCAGCCTTTGTGGGGCTTACACTCAGAGCAGTAGAACTGCATTGTTTGAAGACTTCACCGAAGGTCTTGAGAGCTTCCTAGTGCCTATTTGAGGAAGGACCCCACTGAGTAGCAGTTGAGACACGCCTTTGCCTCACCCCCACTCAGCCCATCACCAAGTTCTAACCACGCTACCTTGAGTAGCAAGCTCTTGGGTCCGTTCGATGCTCTCCATCGCCACTCTCACTGCCCAAGGCTCAGCCACCATCATTCTCAGGCCAGCTAATCCACAAACCTTCTCCCAGGTCTTTGCAAATCCTCTCTGACTTGCCCTTTGTTCATTGTCCACACTGCGGCCTGAGTGATTTCTTTTATTCGGAATGAAAATCTGATGACATCTGCATGGCAGTCCTGCCTGAAACTCTTCCGCAGTTTCCCACTGATCTTCAGACAAAGACAAATAATTGAGACACAGGACAAATACTTTGGCAGTGAAGCCCCTGCTTAGCTTGTCAGCCTCATTTTATAATACTGCCCCTCATTCTCTGAGCCGTGTTTGGGCCACCTCAGGACCCTTGCACAAGCTCTTTTGTCTCTCGGGGATCCTTGTACCTCTCTTCATATATTAAACACTTTCAATTCTTCACATAGTTCATTGCATCTCAGCTAAAGGGAGAAATATGCCCAAATACTGTCCTCCCTCCTCCACCCCCCTTAGTCACGTGTTTCCATGGCACAGGAGTGGTTTGCGACTATCCATTCACTAGTGTGATGACTGGGTTCATGCCAGTGTCTCGTATTAGGCTGTGAGTTCCCTGAATATGTGGACCTTGGCTGTTTTTCCTCACCATTGAATTCCCAATGCCTGACACGGGGCCCGAGCACCACATGAGGCAAAGAATGGATGAATGAATGAATGAATGAATGAAAAGGAAATACATTGTCCTGTATGAGATACGGTAATATTATTCATCCCCCAAATTGCCACTGTTCCTTCCTTTTTAAAAAAAGTTTATGTATTTTTGAGACAGAGTGAGTGCACGAATGGGGGAGGGGCAGAGAGAGGGAGAGAGAGAGAATTCCAAGCAGGCTCTGCACAGTCAGCGTGGAGCCTGATGTGGGGCTCGAACTCATGAACCATGAGATCATGACTTGAGCCAAATCAGGAGCCAGATGCTTAACCAACAGAGCCAGGGGCCCCAGCATTGTTTCTTTCTAAAAAGAAGTTCAAGGAATTCTAGAGGCCTGCATTATTGGCACATTCTTCAATATAGCCATGTACTTTCTAACATCCAGGAGGAAATGAATCAGTTTAGAAGACATAATCTGAGCTACCTAGGGGTAGCCAACAAACACTTGTTGAAAGCCGATTTTATACTGAATGTCATTCTAACATCCCAAACAAGGTTTGCTGAGGGCAAGAGCCTACCGAGGGATCATGCTGCCTTAGGGGTTGAGGTTTCCTTAGGACAGGGAATTCTGTAATGAAAAACGGGGGTGGGGGCGCCTGGGTGGCTCAGTGAGTTGAGCGTCTGACTCTTGATTTCGGCTCAGGTCGTGATCTCACGGTTTCATGGGTTTGAGCCCCATGTCGGACTCTGCACTGACAGTGCGGAGCCTGCTTGGGATTCTCTCTCTCTCTCTTTCTCTCTCTCTCTCTTTCTCTGCCCCTTCCCAACTCACATTTTCTTGGTCTCTCTCAAAATAAATAAATAAACTTAAAAAAATAAAAGAAAAATGGGGTCAGGTGGTGGAGAAAGGAAGAAGCCCAGCCGTAGGCATACATCCAGGAGCTTTCAAATGAAAGGGCCTCTGACCTCACTATGAATTCACCAAATCAGCTGGTTGGTGAATGTGTGCAGGGGAGAAAACTTAATGAGAACAAATGCACTATCCTGTAATTGGAACTGCACGGGGAGAACGGCCAGCAGAGGGGGTCTTCTCCCCAGGAGGGTGGTGGCAGGAAGGGGGCAAAGGGGTGGGGGAGTGGGCCGGAGAGCACAGGATCTAGGGCTGTGGGGCCTCAGGCACGTTGTAGGGCCTCTGTGCCTCAGGATCCTGGGCCATAAGAGGGGGACGAATTGTAGGTGCCATTATGACGATTAAGTAGGTGGCGTGAAATTCAACGTTCAACTCACAACTATTCGGATAGTAGCTAATTTAAGTTTTTAGAGGTTTAAAATCATCGTTAGATGCGGTGTCCAGTCTGCTGGGAGAATTTTCCCACCCCCCTAGCGAGGCCCCACAGTAATCTCAGATGCTGGGATTTTCCATCCTGAGAGCGAAGGGGCCTGCTCTTTCTGTGCACCTGCCTTGGGTCGCCCTGGGCTGTCTCTTCACCTCCATTTAGCATTTTGATTTGTGCAGCTTTGCTGAGAATCTCTATTGCAGCATGTTGACTTATCACTCATCCCAATAAGTTCCCATTCTCTCTCCTCCTGACAGCCTTGCCTAATGTACTTATTCATTCAATTTAAATAAATCGAACATGGGCCTATGACAGCCGATAAGTGAGTCACACAAGAACAAACAGAAGAGAAAGCTCTGCAAATAGTCAAATGTCAAGTAAGAATGGAAAACTGTCCCCACAGCTTCAACGAACCTTGGATGTCTAATATTTATGGCCAATTGATGTCATTAGAAAGTAAATAAGCCCTCTTATGCTGCATTACATAAGATTAACTGCAAGCAATGGAGTTTAAATAGCCGAGATAAGTGCAGATGGAAATAAACCTGTTTAAAGCAGAAATATTTGATGGGCCTCCTCGCTGCTTTTAAGATAATTGATCTGTATATCTGTATTGAATCTCACCATAAAAGCTTTGAAGAGACTTGTGGCAAAGCCTGTTCAGACCCAAATCACATTTCTCTGGGGCCACCCAGCCAGGGTTAGAACCTTCCCAGAGAGGAACTCCAGGCCTGCGGGAAGAAGGACGAGTCTTCTGGCTGTAGGGCCCCCGGCCCAATTTCCTGGATGGCAGCTTGAACTAAAGGATCAGGGTGGTAGGGGGCTCACTCGGCATAGGTGAGATAAGGAAAGAACTATGGAGCAGGAAAGGGTGGGGACGGTGGGGTAAGGGGCTAAGTAAGTCACTCTCTTTGAGCACTTTCAGCAAGTGCTACATAAGACAATGCTTCTCGATTCCCAAGTCATTCCTGGGAAAGGACTGGTGTTTTTCCTCTCTTGTTGAATTCCTAATCCTTTGATACATTGTCCTATTGTTTATGGCTAGCGTGACGCTCCCATGACATGCAACCCAACATACCAATTCGAGAACATCGGACTGGTCTCTACTGTGTGCAGCCAGACATGTCCACTGGTCACATGCTTACTGTCATGTCAATGTCCAATTGTCTTGAGACCTGTGAACCCTTTGAGTTTTGTACCCGTTGGGGCCACATACCCAGCAGTTTGGGGACCAGCACCGATGCGTTCACCATGCATTGAAGCTGCTGGAAGACTGGTTCTATCCGCCTTCCAAGGGTGGGGGAGGGAATTAGGAGCAAGGCATGGAAATAAAGGAGACCTAGTTTATCCCAATAGGACGAAGAGGTTCCAAAAGTTGTAGCAGATACAGATCTTACTCCAGAAACTCAGATGTGCAAGCAATTTAATTTTTAAACCTTTTCCATGAACAAAGCCATTCTTGGTTGGCGGAAGAGACCGAATCTCAGTCTGTTGGAGGCTTTGCATACCCACCTTCCCCTGGGCAGTGTGGAAATTGTGGAGAGCTTGCGGAGAGGGGAGGCTGGCCTGGGACTGAATGAGTCTGGATTGCCTGGATTACCGTCCACTGTCCATGTGGGCATCTGTTGAGATGTTCTTGTCCCCATCTGGCCATCGGGGTGTGGTCCGGGCAGCTCTCTGCAGTGTCTTCCTTATCTCCACCATGAGCCCCCATCACTTTTCGGCTCCCTGTGCACATTCATGTCACTGCAGCTGGATAAAGAACACCCCGCTGCTCTCTGGACCAGGAAACTTCGGGGTCCAAGCCTGTCCCCGGGACCCATTGCTCCCACTTTTCCCCCTGCATCGGCAGAAGTTGGTGGGACCTTGGGGATCTTGCTGGGTCCTTTGGCTCCATCATAGGGAGGGGGGGTGTGGGGGTGGAGGTGTGGACAAATGACTCTCTGCTCCTACTCTATTCTGGAAGGCCTATTATTTCCCAGGATAGGCCCAGGCGGAAGTCCCTTCTTAGGGACACTTCTGCCTCTACAGTTTCTTTCTTTTCTTTTGGACTTACTGTCTTGTGTGTCTCAGCATAAGAAAATATAATAATAATTATAATTATAATTACAATTATTATTATAATTATTTTTGGTGGGGGTAACCAGGGTTGGGCTAATCTCATATTCCTTTAAATCTTTGTCTTCTCGTTTAGACATTGGCTTTTGACACTTAAAAGTTGTAGTTTGACTCTTATTTGGTCATTTTTTCCCTGAAGCAAAGGGTATGTACAAAAGCCTTGGCTGCTGTCTACAGAAGGGAAGGGTCCCAAGATAACAGGCATTCCTGGGAATATGAACCACTTTGGACAGTACATCAAAATGTCATTACACACCAGAGTCAAAGTTACGAACAGATAGACTGGGCTACTTTGCGGAGGTAATCAAATTCCCCGTCTCTGAAGACGTCTGCACGACCCTGCTGTGAGAGGATTCGGGTCCCAGGTGACAGGGTATGGGTTCTACAACTCCACGACTGTGAGGTGGGGAAGACAGATACCATTCGAAGAAGTCCAAGGGAAGGAACCCAAGGAGATTTCATCTGACTTCACTTGGACTCATGAGCAACGTGCTGTCAAAATGATGGCTGAGAGCCAGCGCTGGCATCTGACCTCATTCGCCTCCATGACGTCCATTTCTGCTACGCATCCAACTTGTCTATGTTTTGCCCCCCTCCCAATTGTGGATCCCCAGGGTGGGTGGATTTAAGCTTGTCGGTTTTTTGTCCTCTGGTACCAGGCCTGTAATTGGCACTCAGTCCAACTCAGTGTTAGTTGGAGTTAAAGATGGCACCCCCATTTCCTTCTGTAGGGACGCCAGTGATAGACGACTCATCCCGATAGTATCGTCTGTATTATTCATGTATCACTTAGAAAGATCAATAGCAGAACTGACTAGCATCTGCTTTGTTTGTGTTCTGTAAATAGTAGATTCTATTCCCCTTCTCCCAGCACGTGGCATGGGGCCCTGCGCTGAGTAACTATACAGGATGTGGCTACCCATATGAGATGGGATTGGAAGTAATGGATGTAATTTATTTTGTGACTTGTAGGAATCTCACTGGCTTGAACTGGTACCATGTATTTATTATGACAAATACTGTTTTCTCTGTTTACAAACCTAGCTCCCTATTTCAGTTTAGTTACTGGCTGGTTATGCTTGAAGATCGAATCAGATTTTCTCCTTTCCTTATCATCTTCTCTCTGCCCTGATGCAAAGCAGAGGGAGGGACGGTGTTCCTTCCATATTCTTTCTATCTGTAGAATCTACTGGAAAGTAGGTATGCTCTGCACAGAATCAAATAGGGAGCTTATTAAAAATACAGATTTCTAGGGGCGCCTGGGTGGCGCAGTCGGTTAAGCGTCCGACTTCAGCCAGGTCACGATCTCGCGGTCCGTGAGTTCGAGCCCCGCGTCAGGCTCTGGGCTGATGGCTCAGAGCCTGGAGCCTGTTTCCGATTCTGTGTCTCCCTCTCTCTCCGCCCCTCCCCCGTTCATGCTCTGTCTCTCTCTGTTCCAAAAATAAATAAACGTTGAAAAAAAAATTAAAAAAAAATACAGATTTCTAGACCCTATAGCTAGAAATTCGGATTCACTAGCCCTTACTGTGGATCCTAATGTGTGATTTTTTTTTTTTTTTTTGAAAATCCCCCGGAGGACTGCAATCATGCAGCTAAGCTTGGGGGCCACTACTCTGTGGGACTCAGAGGAATCTCACTGAAAGCTTTATTCAGGAATCTTTTCCTGGTTCCAGAAGTACTGTTTGCAGGATGGGAAATTCTGGTGTAGTTAGAGCATGTGAAATTTGCAAATAATACTCTAGATTAGATGCCCTAGCCAGATGCAGCAGCAGATATTAACCTGATCAGTGGGGTTCTTGTAGCTAGCTCCCTGCTGACCTGGAAGGAAGCTCATTTACCTGCACTGGGAATCCATGGATGGATGTGGATGGGGACGGGAAGAGGTGAAAAGGAGCAAGGCTCTGGGGACAATGGGATATCTGGTTTGGTGTTTTAAATCCAGAGATATTCAGCGTCCTCCTGATGAATTCTTCCTGGGGGTCATGTAGCCTGACTACTCTAATTATCTAATTATAGTGAGAATTCCAGGCTATTTAGATGGAAATTTATAAGAAATACATTGGGCGTTTTCTCTTTTGAAGCTTCCTCCTGGGCAATTAAAACACTTTGAAATCCTTTGGAAAAGCTCATGCGTGTTCAGATGTCCTAGGTGTTTCCCATATGTTTTCTGGTGAGAACATAGCCGTGGGGTCTCTCCCCTCATTTGACATGCTTATGCTTAAGGTTCCGGTCTTTTGGTGCGTTGGGTCACCCACCATCGGTGTCAATTTTTTGTAATCATTCCATAGGCATGCTGGCATATGGTGGCCAGGTTGTGTGCGTGTTATTGGCCAGAGGAGACACAGCCCTTGAAGAGACATAGGGTCCTAGGCGTGTTGCGGGGCTTTGTGAATGCAGGGAACTGTAAGCGCACATAGATGGGACTGGGGCTTAGCGGTGCGGGCGGTGACTGCAGACAACTGTTGAAGCCCCACCTTGTCCGCTGCACCATTCTTGGCATGCCCACTGGGCACCATCTGCAGACCAAGAACATGCCAAGGCAGCGTCGCTGCCACTATTTCCATCACGGAAACATTTCTTTGATCTTCCAATGTTGCTTTCAAGATGATTAATCTCAGCGTGGCTCAGCGTGTTTAGGCTCTCCATAAAGGCAGGTGCATGTGTCCGTGCGCGGCTCTGTCAGGACTGCTAATGTAAGCGTCTGTTTTACAGCCCAAGTGACAGCTGTATTGTTCTGGCAGGGTTACAGCTCTGACATGTGGAATCAATCTTTTTAACCTGTCAATTAATCAGCGGGCAGCTGTCAGCCCAGCTGAAAGGCCTGAAGGACAGTGCCCTTTCAATGGATTATACTGGGGGCATGGCGAAGTAAAATTGAACACTTCAAGCTTCAAGGAACCCTTGTTGCATTCAAAGCCGGGCTTCACTCTCACTTAAAGGAAACAGGCTATGGCTCCGGGGGGGCCCCCTCCCACGGAGGCTCTATTGAGGCACATGGGTGAGGAGTAGGGAGCGTTCCTGTAGTTACCTTCTCAGGTTCAAGAGATCCTTAAAGGGGAGGCTCCAGAATCTGTCCGGTGAAGTCATCTATGGGTGGGTCAGGTGGGGCTGATTTGTCTCTGATGTCTGAACCAGGCTGTGGCCACCGGGGCACTTGGCCTTTAGGTGGATTTGCAAAGCGCCTTCTAGAAGGAAGCGTGTTTGTTAAACCAACATTGAATGGGCGCTTAGAGATGGGGTACTGCCCTGAGCGCTTGTGGGAATACAGAGCAGAATAAAACAAGCTTCCCTTCCCTCATCACCTTCTATGTGAATCCGAGAGACAGAGGCAGAGAGCCGTAAATAAAAGCATAACTAGTTGTTGTGTCTTCTACGACAATTAAGTATTTGTTAAATACTCTAATAAAAACACGTTGGCATATGCTAATGGACGAGGTGTCACTAAAATAAAGTTCTGAGCCGTTTGGAAGAAGAAAAGGTGCTGAGATCTGGGGCTGCTGGTGAAGATTTCAAAGAAAGGGTGATAAACCACCATGTGAGCCTACGTACCCCCCGCCCCCGGCTGTTCTTGCGTGCCATTCCAGAAATAACTAACTTTCTCTATTCTTCCATTCCTTTCTTCCTTCTGCAAATATTTATTTAGCACCTCACTTTTGCAAAGCCTGGTGCACGGTGCTGTGTGTGGGGCGGTGGGGGGGGGGGAGGGATATGAAGATGACTCAGACAAAGTTGCCTTTAACAGAAAGACATCAAAGCTCCTGTCGCTGTAAATCCTGGGGAGGGCCAGGTCTTTCTTCTGCTCAG
Source organism: Leopardus geoffroyi (assembly GCF_018350155.1). NCBI lineage: Eukaryota > Metazoa > Chordata > Mammalia > Carnivora > Felidae > Leopardus > Leopardus geoffroyi. The sequence continues at coordinate 45,053,467 of NC_059327.1, forward strand.
CCCACTGAGCCTAGGCACCAACAAATCTGCCAGTTACTCAGCTTCTTATTGGTCCAGGACCCTCAGCTGGGCCACTTCTATTTTTACCTCATGGGTCCTGAAGTGAGGATTGGATGCCTTTTGTCTATGTGACAGGAGAGTCCTTGGTTTTGTAGGCCCAGCAGCCAGACCCCCCTGTCGTGTCCTTCACCAAATAATGCATATTATTTCTGTCTAGCCCAATGTGCTTTTGAACCAGACAGGTCTGGGTTGAATCCTGGCTCTGCTCTTACTAGTTGTATTAACTTGGGCAAATTTCTTTGTCTGTGGGAACCTTAGATTTCTCATCTCTCATACTTGGGTAACGAAGAGACTGGGGAGATGACTGCAAAATTCCTAGTAGACTGTTGACATGGTAATGGGTGGGTAGCCTGCGTAAGATTCTCTTCCTCTCCCTCTGCTCCTCCCCTCACTCAAAAAAAAAAACAAAAGAAGCAAATGAAATTGTCTCATGGAGTGGTTAGTAACCCTGAAAGCTTGATGTGGTCGCAGCCTCTCTAGTACTCAAAGAATGGGCCCGAACTGCAGGGCACATCCCAGATGCAAGGCAGTCTGCCGTTGATTGACTTACATCTTCTACTGGAGTGTTGGAAGCCATACATCACTATTGCTAGAGCTAAGAGCAAAGCAGCCACCAGAGTACCCAGGCCAATGGTGGAGGGTTCGAGAGGGCATTTAGATCCCAGTAAACACCACACGAGGAGCCTGATCCAACCCAGTCTTTCCTCCCTCTGCCACATGGTGTTCAGCATCTGCTCCGAGCAAACACGCCCACGCCTGTTGAGACTGGCATCTGAGAGCTGTATTTTTGGTAGGATGCGTGTCTGCACGATCCAGTGAGAGAGGAGCTGGAAAAACCTTGTACCCAACGGGGAAGCTTATCTGCCATCCTGACTTGCAAAACTGGGTGCTGTTTCCAGAGGATCTTATCCTGAAATCAGTTTGACCAAATGATCACTCAGGAGTGTGACGGACGTTTTTGCCAGAAGGGCGATGGTGCCTTGGATTCTCCTCTTGGGGAGTCGGGTGGAAGAGAGAGGAAGATATTCTGGTTCAGGAGATCAGCTTGGTGTTGTTGGATCCGATGATGAGGGGCTGGGTTTTTATAGTTCTCAGTGATACCAGTACATTGCTGCAGTATGAAGAGGTGTGCTAGAACCTTCATAAAGATTCTTTGGTTGAGTGCATGGCTAGGCAGACACACTCAGGTGACTGAATGGTGGTCGTGTTAGAAGCCTAGTCATTAGTTACGATATGGTACGTTAGTGGAAGGTGGGCTTAAGTCTTGACTCTGCTATTTATTAACTCCACCATCTTGTCATTCAGGCTTTCTGAGTCTCACGTTTGCTTTTTTTTTTTTTTTTTTATAAAGTTGGAATTATTTCACAGAGTTGATATGAGGGTAACATAAGATAATACGTAAGAGGACTTCACAGAGGTTCCACTGCTCAAATCATTAGAACGACTAATAGCACTTTACTGTGTCACTTGGCTCTGTTTTTGTGAAATTGGGCTCTGAAGGGAGGCAATTTTGATATTGGGACCGGGGTTGTATAAAGTTATTGGCTGAGTGACAGGGAATTAATGAGAGTAAAATTCTCAGCAATATTGTCTTTTTCTAAAAAAAAAAATCAGATATTAAAAATAAATAAGAAAGAGTTGAACAAGTGTTTGGAGGTGAACAGAACAAGAGATATGAGAATAGGAAATGATCTTACTGAGGCAGCTTGCAGAGCAGGTTCCTCAGTGGCAACGTGTTGTCTTTCCTAATCTCTCTATAATGTACCTTCCTACTATTTTAACCTCCAACCTGAACTCCATTCTTAAAATTTGAAATAGACCACACGAATGAATTGTCGCTTCCACAATCCATTCAGCAAATAGCGACGATGTTGCAAATACTCATGAGTAAACTTATCAACTGCTGGATATCGTGGTAGGAGCTAGATTTTACAAAAGTGAGTGCAGTGGTGCTATGCCCTCAGAAACCTCCTGATCTGGGAGTGAGACAGCTGTGCACGCGTGTCATTTTAACATAGTGCAATGTGTGTGCAATGATGGATATGCGCAGAAACGTGGTGCAGATGTGCAATGGATTTGACCTGGGAGGAGAGAGGAAGTGTTTTGAAAAAACTCTAAGGAGAGTTTTGAAAAAAAAAAAAAAAATCAGGTAAGTAATTACTTTCTGGGAAAATGGTTGGGAATATCTGAAGGAAACGTGATTGGATAAATTTGGACACTTTAAAGACCTCCTTGGAGAAAAGAAACAAGACTTATGATCCACGTTAGATGTAGTTATGTCAGAGTTACGGTTCCCAAACCTCAAGTTTTCCATCCTCGTGCATGAGACTTTTCTAGGGGGGTTTTCTTCGTGCTTGTGATCTTACTGAAGCAGTCTGGAAAGGCTGGGCACTGAGCGGAAATAGACGATGGAAGGAGAAAAGGAAAATTAAAATGGAAGAAGCAAAAGCTGATTGAAACCAATATAGCTCCCACTCCTAAAAGCCCGTGCTCAAAACAACCTTCTGAAAATGCAGCCTCAGTCTGGCTGGGAGGCATTTTGATTTCAATTAAGTCTTCCAGGTCAAAAGGGATGAAGCAAAACCGTGACCAAAAAACTGAACACCCAAAACGAAGTGCATTTTCTGGGAATCAATGTCTTTCTAGCCTGGGGCAAGTCATTTCATACCAAATGAGACTCTGTTTCCCACTAGGAAAGGGATCCGAAGTTTGTGATGAAAAACAGTATGGCTGCACCCAATACGGAGTCCATGAGGTCCACAGTGCTGTGCTGATTGTGAAGAAAGTGAGCAGTGCTCCCCACCCAATCTTCCCCCATCCCCTTGCTGCTTAAAAATGTGGTCAGATAACACTGGGCCACTAGGCTCCCTGGACTAAAATGGTCAGGAGAAGTCTAATGTACTGAGGTCTTTTCCTGTTTCTTTCCTTCCTTTCTCCCTCCCTCCCTGCTTCCTTCTTCCTTCCATCCTTCCTTCCTTCCTTCCTTCCTTCCTTCCTTCCTTCCTTCCCCCTTTCTTCCTCCCTCCCTTCCTCTCTATCTCCCACTTTCTTTCCTTCTTTTCTTCTTTCTCCTTCCTTCCTTCCTTCCTCCCTTTCTTTCTTTTCTTTCTTTCTTCTTTCTTTCCTCCTTTCCTTTTCCTTTCCCTACTCCTCTTTCTCTCACTTTTTTAAACCACTCACACAGTAATGATCATACTCCCACTCGAGCTGTGAAACCACATTCATTAATGAAAGGGACTGATGGTCGTGGGAGCAAGAGGGCCCCATACTTACGAAGCTTTAATGTCTGTAAATACTGTTTTATACTGCAATCACCTTGGTGCCCTCTGTAAACTACTGATTTGACATATAGAGTCCAAATAGATCCTCCTCTCTCTTCTTTTTTTCTTTTTACTCTCATTTTCCCCCTCAAAATCTCCTTTGTTTTTACTTTATTTCTTCTTCTTCTTTTTATAAAAGAACTAATTCTGTTTCTTTCCTTTTTTTAATTGAACTATAGTTGACATACAACATTAGGTTAGTTTCAGGGATATAACATGGTGATTTGACAAGTGTAATCCATAATGAAGTGCTCCCCACTATGAGCGTAGTCAACACCTGTACCTGCATCTTACTGTGATACTCAATACTCTGAGTTCTATTATCTAAATTTTTATTGAAATATAATCTACATGCAGAAAACCGCACAAGTTGTATAGGTGCAGCTTAATGAATTTCCACAGTTAGTAAAGTTCACGAGCACCCAGACAAAGGGACAGAAAGTGACCTGAACCCGGGAGGACTCCCCTTGTGCCCGTTCCGTCTCATAGTCCTTCTCTTGTCAAAGGGTAACCGCTATTCTGGGTTTCAATACCAGAGAGAAATTTGGGCCATTTTTGAGTTGTACATAAGTGGAATTTTACTTCTTATCTTTTCTGTTTGACTTCTTTCACTGAACATCACGTCGGTGAGATTAATCCACATTGTTCATTTATTCTCTCTGCAGTGTAGCATTCCTTTGTGTGCACACACCAAAATGTTTTCATTCATTTTACTCTAGACAGGTATTTGGGTTGTTTCTAGTTTAGGATGGTCTAGTTTGCTATTATAGGTGGTGCTTCGATGAATATTCTTAGAAATTCGTGTGATGAATATATATGCGTGTCTATGGAATACATAGCTAGGAGTGGAATTGCTGGGTCTTAGAATATGTTCAGTTTTAGGAAATATTGCCAAGATGTTTTCAACGTGGTTGTACCACCAAAAGTGATTGTGTGGAGAGCTCAGGCTCCTTGCTGGTGCTTGGCATTGTCAGTATTTATCGTTTTACTTTATTTTATTTTATTTTTTATTTTAGAGAGTGACAGAGAGAGAGTGAGTGGGGGAGGGGGCAGAGGGAGAGAGAGAGTGAGAGAGAGAATCTCCAGCGGTCTCCATGCTCAGCATGGAGCCTGATGTAGGTCTTGATCCCATGACCCTGGGATCATGACCTGAGTTGAAACCAAGAGTCAGACAGATGCTCAACCGACTGAGCCACCCAGGCGCCCCAGTCTTTATCATTTTAGTTTCCCTAGTTGTTCCCTGTGGGAGTGTTCTGGACCCCTAGTTAATACATTCCACTCAGAAGGTGGAGTCAACACTTTGTTTTAAAAATCTGTCTATATTACTGGATGTTCCTATAGTTAATTGTTCCGTTTCTTTAGTGGTAAACTATTTAAGCTGTCTCCAATTCCCTGCAGCTCCAGTCAATCATGAGATTAAAACCCTCAAAACTTGCTGGATTCTAGCACATACACATTCTCACTTTTCCTAAGTACTACCATGCTGTTCTCCATAATGGAAATAGCAGGGTATATGTTCAATAATGCGTAAACGTTCATGTCTCTGCAGATCTTTCCAAAAGTTATCTACCTGGCTTTTAAATTTTGGACACTAGGATGGTCAAAAAGTAGGATCTGACTAATATTTAAATTGACAGTTATTTAATTGTTATGAAGGTGGCATATCTCTTTATGCATGTTAGCTACTTGGATTTTCCTTTCTGTAAATTGCCAGCTTATAGCCCTTACCCATTTTTACAACGGGTTCCCATTTTCTTGTGTTTATTTGTGAAAATTGCTTACATATTCTAGACGATAATTCATTTGTTAGTTTTAAATATCAAAAACAAATTTATCCTCTCTCCCACCCATTTGTTATTTTGTCTATAATATTGTTCATGGAATAGAAATACTGCCCTCGCATCCAAAAAACATTTTTGTATTATGATTTGTGTGTTTGGGATCATATTTCAAAATTCTCCTTTATTTCTATCACAAAATTATTCTCGTACATTTTTATTTATTTATTTACTTATTTTAAATTTAATTATTTATTTTGACAGGGAGAGAGAGAGAGAGAGAGAGAGAGAGAATATGAGCAAGAGCATGAGGAGGGGCAGAGAGAGAGGGAGAGAGAATCCCAAGCATCTCCCCACTATCAGCACAGAGCCCGACATAGGGCTTGAACTCATGAACTGTAAGATTGTAACATGAGCCAAAATCAAGAGTCTGACACTTAACCAACTGAGCCACTTGGGCGCTTCTCTTATTATTACGTTTATTTATTTTTGAGTAAGAGGGTGTGAGCAGGGGAGGGGCAGAGAGAGAGAGGGGGACAGAGGATCTGAAGCGGGCTTTGCGCTGACGGCAGAGAGTCAGATGCGGGGCCCAAACTTATGAATCACGAGATCATGACATGAGCTGAAGTCAGATATTTAACCAACTGAGCCACCCAGGCGCCCCTCTCCTACATTAAAAAATTATATTTGTAGTTTCATCTTTCATATTTGGGTCTTTAACTCATCCAGAGATTTTGTGACATATAATCAAGTCAGAGATCTAAAAGCTTTTTTCCCCTATATAGTGATGCAATTTCCAAATAACTTCTATTTTATTTAAAAATCCACTGTTTTCTTACTGGTTTGTGGGGGCATTGTCTCATATATCATGTTTCCTTTTGTACATAAATATATTTTTGAGCTCTTAGTGTTTTCAAGAGTTCTATCTTCCTGTTCCTTCTACCATACTACCTATTGCAATTACTTCTTTTGTTCTCAAAATTGACTTAGCTGCCTATGAACCCTTATTTTCCTATAGAGTATTAAAATATTTGTCCATTCCCTTCAGATCCTGCTGAAATATTATTTAGAATCGCTTTGCATTTATCCATTAATTTGGTTAAAACTGGCATCTTTGTACTATTAAGTCACTTTAGCCATGAAAAATGGCATCCTTCTCTATTTTTAAAATTATTGTTCATCTCCTTTAATGGAATTTTAAGTTTTTTTTCTTTGAGATCTTGAGTGGTCTTTGTAATTCCTAGTGTAATTCCTAGATATTTGGTTATGTCCATTTGGTTGTCATAGTTCTGTATTTGAAATTTACGTTGTGGCCAGCCTATGCAAATAAGAGAGAATTTGATAGGTTTGAAGGGCAAGGACTGGTTTTCTCTTCAAAGAAGCTATGTCATTATTTTATTTTATTTTATTTTTATTTTTATTTATTTTTGAGACAGAGAGAAAGCACTGGCTGGGGAGGACCAGAGAGAGAGGGAGACAGGAGCTGAAGAGGGCGCCATGATGACAGCAGAGAGACGGATGTGGGGCTCAAGCCTAGGAGCTGTGAGATCATGACCTGGGCTGAAGTTGGACACTTAACCAACTGAGCCACCCAAGGTGCCCCAAGAAAGTATATCATTAGTTGCTAACCAAAGATCAAAACAAGTGAGATGGAATTTCTAGAGCAAGGAGAAGGGAGGGTTTCCTCCTGCCTAGCAACTTTGGATTAAGTCTGGAAAACAACATTAATTTAAATTCGAGTTTTCAGATTCCCTTATCCAAATGATAAATATATATATATATATATATATATATATATATATATATATACATATACATATATATATATTAAGAGAAAAAGTAGTATTCGTATCCCCTTGAAAACAAGATATATTGGTCTCAATTTGCTTTTTACCTTTTCTTATATTCAGATAATCTTAGAAGACATCATAACTTGTCCAGAGTTACTTTGACTCAGCAATATTTTTCCTTTTGTTACCAATTATATTTTTTGGCTAGAACCAAGTGGGGAGTGGGGACCACGTCCACAGACTCCTTCCCCACTCTGCTGTAGTTTCCCAGGTTTTGGAAACAAACTCCTCCACCCCACCCCATTTCCCCATCCTGTGGGTTTCGCTCCCTGCTTGTCTTTACATCTTTTCCCAGGACACATCCTCCGGTACTGAAACTCTTGGCCATCCAGCTCCCCATTGATTGTTGAACTGCTCACAAATCTCTCACCTGCTTCCTAATCCCAGCCCTGGGCCTTGGTCATATACAAGTCATTGGGATTCTGGGATCCATTTTGCTGTCATCTTTTTCTTGACCGCCCTCCCACCCCCACCCCAGGCTCAGTCACCTCCAGAAGCCTCTATTTTCCTTTCTGCACCCTTGTTAATTGACACCCATTCATTCATTTTATTCATAGCATATTTATTGAGCACCTATTCAGACATCTTGCACCTACTGTATACCTGCGAACTCAGGTCCTGCCTCACCTTTACTTACTGGTTTCATAAGAGAAGGGACATTTCTGGAAGCTACTAGGTAAAGAGCTCCCTACCCATTCAGTCAAGGTACATCAAGTCAGGCTGCATTCTGGGTTTGCTGGGTTTGAGTCCGGCAGGGACAGCATAGTGTGGGTGGGGATGTGGGTGTGGTGGGTGGGGGTGTGGCACATGTCTTTCCCATGTGAATACTGTAAACCCTACTGTAAACCCTAGGAAGAGGTTAAAGGTCATACAGGAAGAGGGTGACTTAAACCAGTTTAGTCATTGGCAGCTCTTTGTACACTGACAGTTCTAGGGTAGTTCAAACATTCTCCCTTAGACAGGGACTCAGGCAGGAAAACTTATTCCAACTACCTGGGATATGGGCTTGGGAATGGGCAGAAGTGGTCACTATGTAACAGCTGGCCTCTGAGCATGCCCACCATGACTTGTAGGTCAGAGCCCTGTGAACAGCAGAGGATGCTCTCCAACATTTTCTGGAATGCTCTCCAATGCTTCATGTGGCTTGAGTAGCCAGCAACAAAGAGAACAAGTCAGTCTTTGTGAGAGAGGAGGTAGCTAGCACGTAGCACTCCGATTATGGTAATTATACCGTGAAAGCAAACTTGTGTGTTCTTGGACGAGTTACTTCACCTCTTTATGCCTCAGTGTTCTCATCTGTAACTTGGAACAAATAATAATATTTGCCCCATATGGCTATTTTGAGGATAAAATAATGACAATAGTAACTACTTATGGAAGTGTCTATAATTTGTCAGTTGTTTAAAATGCTAAATCTAAGAAGCTAGATTTAGGAAACAAAGCAAATTGGCACACAGAGAAGAAAGAGGCAAAAAACCAGACCCTTAAATGCAGAGAACAAATGCCAGAGGGGAGGCAGGGAGGGGAGGGGTGAAATTGATCTAGGGGACGAAGAACACATTTATCGCCGTGAGCACTGAAAAATGTATAGATTGCTGGGTCACTATATTGCACACCTGAAACTAATACAACACTGCATGTTAATTGTACTTCATTAAAAAAAAACACACACGCACACAATAATAATGAAATGCTAGGTCTGAAGTTGACAATGTCATCGTGAAGTATCTTTATTTTATTTTATTTCCTTAACGTTTTATTTACTTTTGAGAGACAGAAAGACAGAGTGCGAGAGGGGGAGGGGCAGAGAGAGAGGGAGACACAGAATCCAAAGCGGGCTCCAGGCTCTGAGCTGCCAGCCCAGAGCCCAACGTGGGGCTTGAACCCGTGAACCACGAGATCATGACCTGAGCCGAAGTCGGACGCTCCACCGACTGAGCCACCCAGGTGCCCCGCAAAGTAGCTTTAAGACTGAGGTTCACCTTAAAAACTGAGAACAAACTGAGGGTTGAGGGGGGTGGGAGGGAGGGGAGGGTGGGTGATGGGTATTGAGGAGGGCACCTGTTGGGATGAGCACTGGGTGTCGTATGGAAACCAATTTGACAATAAATTTCATATTAAAAAAAAAAAAGACTGAGGTTCAGAGGGGCTAGATGACCACCAGCGAGGAGTGGTACAGGCAGGATGTGGGCTCAGGTTCCAGGCCTCCACGCTTTCCACTTTCCCACACGTCCAGGCTGCATGGTTCTGGTGACTTCTGGTGAATGCTGGAGCCTGCACCTCTTGCTTCTAGAGCATTTCTCACCCTCTGGGAATCCCTCCTGGTCCACTGTGTCCAAAGCTGCATCTCTGCACATCTCAGTCAGGCCAGCAGCAGGGAGGGAGTAGGAGGGGACCCAGCTCTTATCTCACCTTGACAACTGTCATCCTTCCGGCCACTTTTCCCCTTCAGAGGAAGGCGCAGTTAGGGGCGGGTTTTCAGGAAGGCCAGGGCTCTCCAGGAGGTAGCTACTGCTACCACAGCAGCGGCAGAAAGGGCAGCCCCTAAAAATCTGTGAGAACAAGGAGGGTGAAGTGAGACACATAACCTTGAAAATAGTGGCATTTGCCTGGTCCCTGAGGCCTCATGGGCTAGAATGCCGGTTGAGCAGCCGCTAATTTGACTCCTAGGGGAGATCTGACCCTACTCCACCAAGCTTTCTCCAGCCCAGGCATCTCTTATTTACAGACAGCCTTTTCCATTTTACATGGCGGGGGGCGGGGGGGGGGCTTTTAGATCTCTCCAGGTGTTCAGGAACTCTCCTTCATCTTTGCCACTTGGTCCCTGGTGATCGAGGTCCCTAACAGCAAAGAGTCCCGCCCCCCACCCTCCCCACCCCACTGTGCCGCCTAATCTATTAGTGAGCTAGAGCTGCAGGAGGCGGGGGGGGGGGGGGGGGGGAGGGGGGGAGGGGGCCGTTTATTTGATTGTCGTATCATTTATGTGGCTGTGACTTCCAGTGCTATTATCTTTGTTTAGCACAAACGGCGAGCAGTTAGCGCTCCTGGTAATCTATCTCGGAATCAAAAAGCTATGGAGACAGAGACAGCCTCCTCACCAAGGCTTTATCTCCTTCTACCATCATTTTCTCAGCTGGGAGCAGGCGACGACCCTGCTTCCAATATGCTGCTCAATGATTTTAGATGATTGATCTTTCTAAAGTGCTTTTCCGCTTCTTGCCACACAGACGCGGATAGATTAAGCAATTATGGATTATTTCAACATCAAATGGCCCAAGACAATTAGCCAGAAGAGAAGCAAAGAAGTGGCCCCAGCGAGGGGGAGGCTTTAGGAGGGGTTAAAAGTGGGAGCCAGGATAGATTTGCCCATTGGGATGGAAAGAGGACACAGGGCTCAGCTGATCTGAGGAGAAAAAAAAAAAAATATATATATATATATATAATATATATATATATATATATATATTTATTCAGTGGCAGCGGTTAGCGTTTTTTTGTTTTTTGTTTTTTGTTTTTTGTTTTTTTTATTGTACTATGGCATAAAGAACCCTCACTATCTTTGAATCAAACTAGCACTTCCAAATAGCATTCCTTTAAGGGAGATTGGATCGTTGGTGCCTCTTGGAGGAAAAAAAAAAAAGTTGCAAGAGGGAGAGACTGAGTAGTGCATGTAATAAAAGACAATGGATGAGATAGTCTCTGAATGGATCCAAGGCTCTAAATCACTCCCCAGGCCTCGCTGCCATGGTGCAGACTTCCCCGGCCGGGCCTTCATGTTTTATGGTGTCGGTGGCACTCCGGGGAGTGAGTTACAGCCTTGCAGTCAGTGGGCGGCTATCTGTTATCCCACATGTAAACAGGTATTCAAATCCGGACTCCGGAACCTTCGCCTTGGCATTTAATCATCCTGGTAATCTAACCCCCGTCCCCCGCCAAGGTCGCTGTTTGGATTGCGTGACTTTCAGACTCCTCTCTGGCACCGAAGGCAGGAGCAGCCGGGCTGACAGCCGCCCAACTCATCAACCGGGCTGACAGGCCCAAAAATTAACTTTGATATTTTGTGTGGAATAATTCAGTGGCAATTGGGCCAGATGATGTTCTGTAACCTAAATTCAATTTCCATCACCGGGAAGCATCACAGAGCTAGTCACCCGCTTGCCAAGAGCACCTAACAATGTAGGGGCATGTGTGTGTGTCTATGCACTACGCACCCGTCGTTCCTCTTGATACGTGATAGATTAATAGGCATGTGATGTATTTGTAGAGGCAGTCATTGATTATTTGGGGATGGTTATCTGGGCCCTGTCCTTTTTTTCCTCCTTTCCTGCCTGTGTTCAGTTTTCTCCTTTCCCTGTGGCGAGGGGCAGACGGGCAGGGGAGGGGTGTTGGAGAGGGAGGGGAAGTGTAAAACACGCCATTATGCTTCTCAGCAGTTCTCAAAAAAGCCTGGGGATGGAGGGAGACGTAGCTCTAGCGTTCAGTTTGGGACTCACTGATGGCTTCTGTGTGATCCTCCTCTCTAGGGCTGGGTAGTACGGTGGGTGGGGCATGGCCAACCAAGATGGTTGCTCAAGAGTGACATCTGGGCTGTATCTCCTCTCAGACGCGTGGCCTCCTTGGCTTGCTTTGTCCCTGAAGCCTCCGTTTCTCTGTTTGTAAAATGGGGAAATCATTCTCCTGGTACTTGACCCTGAGTAGGCGTTCGACAACGAAAGCTCTTCTTAGGTCAGAAAGCAGAACACCCGGAGTACAATTCCCTCTATGTTTTGTCCCTTCGGAGAGGCTCCCCCTGCTGATTTATCCTCCAAGAGGCGGATGCCACCTTCCAGTCACTGGAGACCAGTGACTTCCTTCTCCGAAGGGAAGAAACGGTGGGGTAAGAGAGTAAACTCTTCCCGAGTAGTCACGAAATCATGGACATTGGGACTGGAGATCAAGTACTCCCATGTGGGCATTTTCCAGAACAAGACTCTGAGACTTGGACAGTGCAGGGCACCTACTTAATGCCACACAGCTGCAGACCCTAGAACGCCAGGGTATCCCGTCTGGTCCCGTTCACCGTGCCCAGCCCTCGTCTGCTCTCTCTTGCTGTGATGGGGTTAGAGACTTGACCTTAGGGCCAGGCCACAGGACTGACAATGGGATTGTTTAAGCTTCTTTTGGAGGAAGGCTAACCCAGAGCCCTTAGGCCCAATTCTGCTCATTTCAATGTGGTGCTTCTGTGAGTTTTGTGATAACCCCTCCAGCACTATCGACTCAGGCGCCGTAGTGGGAAGTTTCATCATCTGCTTTGGAGTTGGCTGAGGTTGGGGGAGAGGGCTGGTTCTAGAAGAAGAAAAGGAGAGAGAGAACAGGTATAAGAAGTCATCTCCACGTATCAGCACGGACGGCATCTTGGACGACTTCACAGATATCGTCACTGTCCTGACTGCTTCCTGTCGGACTCCAGGACCAGTGCTCTCGTCTGTGACATCTTGTTGCCACCAAAGGTAGGTTCTGACTGGATTTAGATCCATAATCCTGAGACCAGGTCAACCAATTAAGGTCTCTTTCTGGTGAGGCCCAACATATGAATGTGAATCCAACGGGCCTTGGCAGTGCACGGGAGGCCGTTTGCCAAACGTCTGGGTCTCATTTGTTCCCTCCTGTCTCCCCAGGCAATGCTCTTGTTCATTTCAATACAGACATGACCACGTTTGTTGAGGACCATGTATTTTTTTTTCTTTAAATAGAAACGCCATGTGTGTGATGTTTTCTTTGAAAAGGAAAGCCCAGGGATCGTCTGCATCGGGTTATGAAATGATCCCAGGGTCCATTCCTGGCTCTAAGCAAGTTGAGTATACATCACCTCGCTTAATTCAGCAATATCATCAATGTCAGTGCGCATCCACCGGCTGTTGGCTATTGGTCATCCGGACCTGACACAAACTCAATAAATACTCCATAACCCCTGACAGCCGCGAGCAGATTAGCCTGAAATGAGCGATTGCCCAGCCAACACCTGCTGAACCAAATCAGCCCCGTGACGGATGGGCCTGTACTGAGCTCTGACCACGAGTGAGATCAGTGGAAGAATGATTTTATACTTTAAGAAAAGAATTCGAGATGGTGGTGGCTGGAGTGATTGGAAAGCTTTCAGAGGGGGCCGTTTTTCTTCTCTTTCTTCCTCTTCCCCCGACAGATTCCCTCCTGCAGCTCCCCTCCCACACCCGAGTCCATTACACGTTCGAAGCTCCTGGGCCCATAGGAGGAACAAAAGTGGGGGTGCGGGAGGCAGCTGAGGTCGGAGCTGGGGTGGGGGCATTCCGGGCTGGGCAGGGGGCACGGCAACGTATTCCAGTGGGGTGGCCATTCCGGGCTGGGCAGGGGGCACGGCAACGTATCACATACCTGAAGAGAGAGCTGAGCCTTGGGACGCCAGGAGGGGCCTGGCCTGAATGTAAACTTTTGGGCTTCCCCTTACCTTGTGGCAACCCTTAGTGGGGACTTCCGGTCTTACTAGGCCCCGCCCAGTTGTACTGTCGAGATGAAAACAAGCTAGGCTTGGTGAAAAACCAAAAATGCAAATAAAATCCTTTGACTTCTTGCTCTTTTGCTTAACAGATGGGAGACTCTGACATAGGAGTCATCTGGACAATATTTTGAGCACCAGTTTTCTTACACGTGGAATAGAGATAATCCAGTCTACACATTCTTCGGGTCTCTCAAAAATCGACTTTTCCATGAAGCCGGATGGTACTCTGGACATTTGTACTGGTCTCCTGTAAATTATTGTTATTTTAATTGGATCACAATCTGGCTTTGTGACATCAGCCTGCACTGAGGGATATTTTAAAAAAACAGACCTGTGAAGCTCACTGCCATGTTTACAGAAAGGCTGCTTTGAGGATGTTATTCACTAAATCACGGGACCCTTTCCACGTGGGCCTAGGGGAGGCATTTCTGTTTGGTTTCAGTTCCAGGAACTGTTATGTTTATCTTGAACAACTGTTTAGATTTTATGTTATGAACTCTGAATTGTGTAAATGATCCCATTTTCTTTTGTGTTGGGGACTAGAAAATGCGGAGCCAAATTAGTGGCCTCTCACTGGTGTGTTGCATTCCATATATATGTATATATGCCTCAATTCTCTTATTTTAAATGTATTTTATTTTGTGGAACGATGTGGGTTTTTTTCTAAGCTACCCTCTGTCATTTATTGTTACTAGGCAGGGGTTTAAGTAAATCAAGACACTGACCAGGGCTGAGACAGTGCTTCTGGACTTTTTTTCTTTTAATTAAAAAAATTTTTAAGTTTATCTATTTATTTGGAAAGAGACAGAGAGAGCAAGGGTGGTGGCGGGGGGGTGGGGGGTGGAGGGTGCGGGCGGGGAGAGAGAGAAGAATCCCAAGCAGGCTCCACACTGACAGCTCAGAGAGGGACGGAACCCACCACGCTGAGATCGTGACCTGAGCCGAAACCAAGGGTCAGACGCTTAACTAACCGGGGCACCCAGGTGCCCCAGCGCTCCCAGACTTCTTACCCACCTGCTAGGACAGGTAGGGTGAGCACAAGGGTCTTCAGTGACAGCCGGAATGCAAGCACAGCTTTCTGATGCACGAGAGGAAAGGGTAGCTTTTGGCCCCCCGAGTCCCTGTTCAGTAAGAGGCGGCTGGTTCTGGTGAGGCTAATACACTAGACTAGTGGCCATCCAGCAGGCCAGGGCCAGGAGAGGGAGCCCCTGAGAGCATCCCACCATCTCCCTTGCGTCTGAGGGGCTGGCCAGGCGACCCGGGTAACGGAGAAGGGAAACCTTACAGGGGTGGTTCACACTCCCCCCTTCCCCTGCCCCGGGGGGAACAGCAAGCCCACAAAGGGCCCCGGGGCTGCTGCAGGCTAGATCACCCCGCTGATGCGTGGCAGTGTCACACGTGCACAGCCTCCACTTAAGCTGCCTGCGACACGGCTTCCCTGTGCTCATGCTTGCGAACTTGGCTGCTCTTAGTGCTTCTTGATGGACGGCCCGAGCCTCCTCCCCCTCCCAAACCTCCAGAGTCTTCTGTTCTCCTCGCAGGTAGGTCCCGGCCTCTCAGTGCTCTCATTCCCTTTCCTGCACGGGTCACTGTGGTTCTGAGACCAGCCCCGTGGGAGACCAGGCCCACACGTTCCTTTCCTTCTTAACCCTCTTCTCGGTGACCGAACATTAAAAACAACCTTTGGGCTTTATTTAGCTCAGCAAAGACAGCCTCAGCCTCAGCCCTTCTTGGAGCTCCCCAATGGCATCTATGCTGATTTTTGTTCCAGAGTAAGTCAGTGGTCCTCTGCTCTGGCTGCACATTTGAATCATGGGGCACGGAGTGGGGGGAGCCCTTGAAAAATGCTAATGCCTCCCCCCCCCCCCCCCCCCCGGCCCAGCCACTCCAGATCAACTGGAACTGATCCTCGGGTGGCAGGGTTTGGAGGCGGGGAGAGGCACTGGGCGTCTGGAGCTTTTATTGGGGGCTGAATGTGTAGGGGGGGTGGTGCGAACAGGGCGCAAATAGGCATTTGGTTGAACCTCTCAGAATTTGGACAGATGCTTATCTCATGAATGAAAGCTGAAGCCCTGTTGATAGGTGATAGCTGTCAGCTACATCCACATCCGGGCTCTGCGTGCCCTGTAAAGTGGGAGGTGGGAGGTGGAAAGGACAGCAGAAGAGAAGGCAAGGAGAGGCAGAAGCCATGTGTGTGGCAAGATCTCTCCTTCCCAAGCGGTCTGGCCCCACACCGTGCCCCAGGTGGGCATCATGGGAGAGGGGGTCTACCTCACGCCACAGAGCACACATAGTGGTTCCGACAGCGAGGCCGGTGTTGGGAAGACGGGGGAATTTCAGAAGATTATGAGCTGCTGGAAAGGTTCCAGGAGGCTGTTTTCTTTCCCCAGCCCAGTCACGGTAGCCTTTGCAGGTACAGTACCGCCTCATTTATCTTGCACTGTCACGGGAGGACCGCGTTCCACTTAAGTGAATTTTCCTGAATTCCCAAGCTTGTTCTTTCGAAGCCCCCAGTGTAATTTACTTTAGGTATTCTGGATGGAAGGCTTTCTCCAAGGTTTCCACACCTTCTTACCTTTGGAGAAACACGAGAGAGTTTAACCCTTTCTTGATCAGGCCCTGCCTGATTTCTACAACCATCCAACACACACGCGTTCGTGCTCACTTTCAGCTTTGTCCGTTGGCTCTGCCACCAAGCTGTCACCTGCCAATTCTCATTGCTGTTATGGAGCTGTCTGCAGTGCCTCCCTCCTTCTTCCCCAGCACATCTTATATATGCTACATCCAGTTTGCAGGGCCTGGAAAACCAAATATCTGAGATTGTTAAGACTTTTATGTTAAGCAAGAGTGAAGAGGCTTTGAAAGAGTGCCTTGGTCCTTCTAAGCAATACAGTCCATGAATTTGATGTGAGCCGGTGTGGTGGTTATTTAGGTGCCCAGGATTTCTCTGCTGGCACACGTTGGACGTTACTAGAAGTCAGACTTCAAGATAAGTGGGGGTGATGCTGCAGTGGGTTTGAAGAGCAGTATAAGTGTTTTCCCCTGACTGTTCATTTTCAGGAATGTCATGTGTCTTATCCAACTAGCCAGGTCCCTGCACTGGATGTGTTACTGCCATCACCTGCCAGACTACCTGTCACTAGGTTTTTTTGTCTGCAGGTTTCATGAGTCTGGACTTTGTCTGACAAAGGACCCTCCCATCTGGAAAGAAATGAAGATCAAAAGTCCCTTCAGGAATATGTCCAGGTCTTCGGGCTCAGAGAAGGGGCCCCAGTTTGAAGAGCTGTCAGGCGCAGACAGATGCAGTGACATTTGGAAAGTAATTTGAATTACCAGAGGACCATGGATATTGGATGGTTGGCAAAAATGTCTCCCCCGCATCTGCTGTCAGCACCGATCAACCACTGGTCCAGCTTCCTCTAGAGAGGAGCATGGCCCTCACCTACATTTTGGTGTCTTACAGAGTTATATCATGTGGGCCGGCAGCTTGGGTGTGTTTCCGGGGAGAAATAATAGCCTGCAACTGAGATCATCCACAGGGAAGATTGTGGGGTTTAGAAAGGTCGGCTCTGGTGTTCTGAGTTTCCCTGTAAAGATGGGGGCTTGGGTACTTCCGCCTTGATCACCACCATCATTGGGAGTTACCCGTCATGGCCACAGGTGGGCAGTGCCCTGCAACCATCCTACAAGGAGGGTGTTTTAAGTCCTGCCTTAAAGGTCAGAAGCTGAACCGAGAAGGCAGGCACCTGGAAAGTGGTGTAGCTGAGATTAGGCCTTGGGCCTGCTGGTCAAACTCATGACGTTTGCTTCCTCTCTTGTGGAAGGTTCTGGCTGCTCTTTTCTATATCCTCAGCCTACTTAGAGGCCCTGGCCTCACGCTCTTTTCGTCTGGTAGCACAAGGAGAGGAAGTCTGGAGCTTGGTGGGATGATGGAAGGCCCTGGAAGGCAGAGATCAAGGCCAGCTTTACACACAGAGGGACCAGGTGGCCATTTCTGCGGTGTTCAAGGGCACCGACATGACACTCTGGCTCTGGAATCACTACTGCTCATGTCTTCTGGGCTGCCTGAAATTCCCAAAGTGGAGTTTGAATCCTTTAGCTGTAAGGCTTTTTTTTTTTTTTTTTTTTTTTTTTTTTCCAAGATGCAAAGGTACAAATAACTCTGGAAAGGTACTACTTTAAGCTGTTACCACTTATTTGCAACTTCAGAAAAATAAGTTTCACATTTTTTTTTTCTGGAGAGATTTTTCTTGGAAAGGGGGCACGTGGAAAGTGTGAGCGATATGTGTTCAGGTTACCTACTGAGGGGTGGAAAAGGGTACAGAGGAGCAGGCTGGGGGCACCAAGATGAAGTTCATCCCCTTGCAGCTTTATCAGGACTCCTTTGGGGACAGTGCTGAAGTTAGAGATCAAAAGATACCCCAGAAAGTACACACTTGGCATGGCTCATCCGAAGCCCAGAAGACACTGTGATGGACGTAGGGTTGGGGCCAAGCACTACATTGGTGATTTGGGAACCATCAACACTAATCATGACCGTGCCATCTTGCGTAGCCTCCTGTTTCCTGGACCAGTCACCATCTATTCGAAACTTAAAGAAACCTTCCGGTACTTAGCAGCACCTGGCACAAAGTAAGGGCTCAATAAATGTTTGTTCAATATTAAACATTCTGCCCTAGATACACATTCACATGGATGGATGGAAGGATGGATGGATGGATGAGTGAATGAATGGATGGGTGGATGGAGACCCTTGAGACAGAGGGGATCCCATGTGCATTCCAGCAAAGTGCCCCACACATAGGGCTGGTAGAAGGTAACCACCCCATATGGACACGTATCCTTGTTAAGATAGAATCACCTCCCCCACTGAGAGAGCTAAGCAGGCTTCTCTGGCATTCTACAAGCTTCAAATCAAGAACGACCACCTCTTTCTACCTGGCAAATAACAAGAAATGGAATGACTCTAAGGTCTCAGGAAATTGTGTTGTCCCAAACTTATATGCCCTCTGCTTCACCACCATGCCATGTCCTGGCCTGGCCGCCAAACTCCCCCTCCTGCCCTTTCGGCCTTCTTTCCCAGTCAGACCTCTACCCATCCTTCCCACCTCACCTTTGCTCCTCTCTAGTCACATTAGTCTCTTGCGTTTCTCTGAACACACAATAGGCATTCACCTCTCTTCCTGGTTGCCAAAGAGGCTCTTCCCGCCTGAAAAGCTCTTTGTTGAAACCCTTTGTTTGAAGCCTGGCCTGATGATGGAGTTCGTTTTCTGAAATCTTATGGAACTCGTGGTCAGTAAGGTCACCTAACACTTGATAATTTTCTACCTTGGTTTGGTTACTTCGAGGGCAAGATCCGTATCTTAAATGTTTTATTGGAAGGACTTAGCCAGGTGCCGCACCTAGAAACACAATAACGGTATGATAATAGTGTTTTCAAGTCGCTGGATCCTTAGTATTACAGGAGTTTTTCATATGTGCTTTGGGAAACACGGGTTCTCCGGTCAAATATGTTTGGCAAGTGCTCAGTTAAACTACCTACCTTTCCTTCCTGCAGAACTTCTCAGAGCCTGCAGGATATGCAGAATTGCCGACTTATTTACTTGACTGCGGGGCCCTTGCTATGGGCCTGTTAACCTGTGCAGACGCTTATCAGTGTTGTGTCGGAGTCAGCTTGCACCAGCTTGCAAGAACCGATGGTTGAGTTTTCAGGAATTTTTCAAGCCGGTAGATGTCATATGGGTGCCTTGAAATTGGCCCACAGTGGGAGTATTTACACCATGGAAATTGCTAAATGCTACAAATCAAGGCCCTTTCCCCCCAGGGAGCCAGCCATTAAACGTTTATCAGCACGCTGCCGACACTGGAGTTCTGCAGGGTGTGACTTGGGAAATGCTGGGTTACAGGGACTCAGAAGAGAGCGTAGTGGCAGCGGGAGAGAGAAGGGAAGAGAAAGGAACAATTAATCTGGCAGCCAAAAGGTTATGGGATCCTTCTAAGAGCTTTCCTAGGGGAGAGGAGCGCAGCATGGCTGGTGGGGCCGCAGAGGTGATAATGAAGATGATCAGATCAAACAAATGCATGCTTCTCGCTCCGACTTAATTTGTTCCTCACTGCCTTACAGAGCTTGCTGCCAATTAACCAATTAGTAGCTAATTTAATTTCCTCATCAGGGTTGCAGCAGAAGGTTTTCTGATTTGAGTGTGAGGCACGCCAGGGCAGGTGCAAGGATGCCCATGTGTCTGTCAGTGACAGGCTGGCCTGCTCGGGGCCGTGCATCTGCAGGGAGAGAGAATCTAGGCTGTGTGCTCCAAATATGCCACCATCCGGCTGGACCATCCCAGACACGTCACTTATCCTCTCTGGGCTGAGTTTTTTATCCTCAAAGTGAGGGGTTGAACCTGATAACCTCCTAGGTCCCTTCCTTCCTTCCTTCCTTCCTTCCTTCCTTCCTTCCTTCCTTCCTTCCTTCTTTTTTAATCTAATGTTTATTTTACTCTCAGAACAGATCTCATTTTGGACCAGGTATATATATTTTTTAAGTTTATTTATTTATTTTGAGACAGAGAGAGAGAGAGAGACAGAGAGAGAGACAGAGAGAGAAGAGGGGCAGTGAAAGAGGGAGAGAGGAAATCCTGAACAGGCTTCGTGCTGTCCTTGCAGAGGTGACATGGCACTCAAACTCACAAACCGTGAGATCATGACCTGAGCCTAAACCAAGAGTCAGATGCTTAGCTGACTGAGCCACCCAGGCGCCCCCTCTTAAGTCCATTTCTATGTCAGGGCTCTGAGTAGTGAAGTCTCTTTCTCTATTACTCTTACTGCCTTTGTCCCAAGGGAGACAGACCAGCCCCCAGCCTGATTTCCTGAGACGTCAGCTGCCACAGGACACACACACAGCTCAGACATGGCAACTTGTGGCCTTGGAAAGCCGAGTTTCTCCTGCAGGCAGGTGCCCTGCCTATTTGTCCTATGGAAACTGAGAGAACCCAACCCTCAATGCTTTGATTTCTTCCTTCAGAAATGCAGGCAATACGGTCCTCTCTTAACCACAAGTAAGACCTTCTTTAAGTAACCCTAACAGATTAAAAACAAACCAGAATGGGAATTGATTATCTGCTTTACAAATGGATCACTCATTCTGGAAAATGATGCTTGAAAAAGACATTTTCCTTAGTGAAATTAGAATATGAGGCAATTTGGAATTCACTGCTGAGTGTTCTTCTCTTGTTACACACCTGATAGCTGCCAGTGGGGGTCCTTCTTTCCCTTCTGACTATTCTCCTCCAAGTTCATTACCACTCTCTTGTACCTGTTAGAGTTCCTGACTGGTCTCTTCTCAGCCAGCCCTCACATCCAGTTCACCTTACCCCAGACCTTGCGTTATGTATACATTTATATTTTGGAACACCCACATCACAGCCCTTCCCCCCCCACCCCATGCCTTTCTTACCTACCCCTGGGTCCTCTCTAGATCCCAATTTGAGTTTGGGAAAAGTTCTAGATCAAGATGTTGGACGGATCAACATGGGGCTCTTGTCATATCATAGAAAGAAATCCAGAACAGTCAGTCAGAAGCAGTCATCTGTGAGCTAAAGGGCTGGGCTGGAGGAGGCCACCCTAATGGCTGTTAAACTGCACACAAGTATGCGAAGGTCAAGAACACTACCTTGTTGAGAATAATTCTGTAAAGCTGAAATTCTTTTTTATAGTAAGAAAATATCACACCTTAGTAAATCCCTTTGGGACCCAGATTTGCTGTCTCTTTTAAATGCTTATTTATTTATTTTGAGAGAGAGAGAGAGAGCGCTCGCGCACACACACGTGTGTGTGTGAGTAGGGGAAGGGGCAGAGAGAGAGAATCCCAAACAGGCTCCACACTGTCTACACAAGACTCAATACGGGGCCCGATCCCATGAACTGTGAGATCATAACGAGCTGAAATCAAGAGTTGGATGCTTGACGGACTGAGCCACCCAGGCTCCCTTATCTGACTTTTATTTATAGCCATCCTAGTGGTGTGAGGGGTAATCTCATTGTTTTTAAGATGCATCTCCCTAATGACTAATGGTGTTGAGTATCTTTTTGTATGCTCATTGACCATTTGTTTATATTCTTTTGATGGATGCTTATTCAAATGCTTTACTCATTTTAAAACTGGATTTTTTTGTCTTTTTAATTTCGGGTGTTTAGGGGATACAAGTCTCTTATCAGATGCGTGAATTGTGAATATTTTGCCCTGTGAGTTCTTTTTACTTACTTAATGGTATCATTCGTAGCACACACACACACTTTTTTTTTCAATGCTTGTATTTTGGTGTCATATCTAAGACACCGGTGCCTAAATCAAGGTCATGAAGAGATTTATTCCTATGTTTTCTTTTATAAGTTTCATAGTTTCGGCTCTTACAATAAAGTGTATAATCCATTGTGAGTTAATTTTTTATATCATGTGGGGTAGGGTTCCAATTCCTTTCAACTGGATGTGCACATCCAGTTGTCCTGACATCAAATAGGACAGTTGAAAACACTACTCTTTCTCCATTGAAATATCACGGCACCCTTGTTGGAAATCAGTTGACCATAAAAGTAAGGGCTTATCTCAATTCCATTCCATTTATCTGTATATGTCAGTCCTTAGGCTAGTACCACATTATCTTGATTAGTTTGGTTTTGTAGGTAGTAAAGTTTTGAAATCAAGAAGCTCCAGTCCTGCAACTTTATTCTTCCTTTTAAAGATTGTTTTGGCTACTGTATGTCTCTTGGAATTTCATGTGAATTTTAGGATCAGCCTGTCAATCTCTGCCCAAAGGCAAGCTGAGAGTTTTCAGAGAGATTTCACTGAAACTGTAGATCAATTTGGAGAATAATGCCGTTTTAACAATATTAGCCTTCCAAACTGTGAATGGAATGCCTTTCCGTTTATTTAGACCTTTAACTTACTTAAGAAGTGTTTTGTAGTTTTTAGTATACAAGTCTTGAAGCTCTGTTAAATTCATTCCTAGGCATTTTATTCTTTTTGCTGCTACTACAGATAAAATCGTTTTCTTAATTTTGTCCTCATGTTGTGCATTGTTAGTGCATAGAAATATGATTTTTATATGCAATCTTGTTTTTGTAACCTTCCTGAATTTATCTACTACTTCTCAAATTTTTTCATTGAATTCTATGGAATCTTCTCTGTGTAAGATCATGTCATCTGCATTAGAAATAATTTTATTTCTTCCTTTCCAATCTGAATTACTTTTATTTCACTTTCTTGCTAATTGCCCTGGCTGAGACCTCCAGTACAATGTTGAGTAAAAGTGGCAAAATGCTTATCTTGTTTTTGTTTTTAGGGGGAAAGTATTCAGTCTTTTTCCATTAAGTGCGATAGTAGCTGTGGTTTTTTGTAGGTGCCTCTTAATTGGGTTGAGAAAGTTTCCTGTTAGTCCTAGTTTTGTGCATAGATACATATTTTTATTATGAAATAGTGTTGGATTTTGTCAAATGCTTTTTCTGTGTCTATTGTGATGATCATGTGGTTTTGTTTTTTATTGTATTAATATGGTACATTACATTGATTAATTTTCAGATGTTAAACCAACCTTTAATTTCTGAAATAGATGGCACGGGCCATGGTGTATAATCCTTATTATGTTGCTGGATTTTATTGAGGATTTTTGTATCTGTATTCATAGGGAATACTGTCCGATAATTTTCTCATGGTCTTTGGTTTTGGTAGCAGGGTAATATGGGTCTCTTAAAATGAGTTGGAAAGTATTCTGCTCTGTTTTCAGGAAGAGTTTGTAAAGAATTGATATCAATTCTTTAGGGTACCTGGGTGGCTCAGTTGGTTGAGCGTCTGACTTCAGCCTGGGGCATGATATCATGGTTTGTGGGTTTGAGCCTCACATAGGGCTCACTGCTGTCAGCGCAGAGCCTGCTTTGGATACTCTGGCCCCTCTCCCTCTGCCCCTCCTCCACTTGCTCTCCTCCCCAAAATAAATAAGTATTAAAAAAAAAGAATCGATATCAACTCTTTAAATATTTGGTAGAATTCATCAGTGAAGGTATCAATGTCTGAGATTTTCTTCGTGAGAAGATTTATAACTATTAATTCAATTACTTCTTATAGCTATACTCAGATTTTCTATTTTTTTCATTTAGTTTCAGTAGCTTGTGTTATTGTAGGAATTTGTTCATTTCGTCTAAATAATCTAATTAGTTGGCATGCAGTTGCTCATAGTATTCCCTTATACTCCTTTTATTTTTGTCAAGTCAGTATTAATGTCCCCTCTTTTATTCATGATTTTTGCTAATTCTAGCATCTGTTTTTTTTAATTAAATTTTTTAAGTTTATTTATTTATTTAATTTATTTATTATTTAAAGTTTATTTTTTATTTAAAACTTTATAAATAAAGTTTATTTATCTATTTATTTTTTTAGGGACAGAGAGAGAGAGAGAGAGAAAGAATCCCAAGGAGGCTCCATGCTGTCAGCATGGAGCCCAATGTGGGGCTCGATCCCATGAACCTTGAGATCATGACCTGAACTCAAATCAAGAGTCTGATGCTTAACTGACTGAGCTACTCAGACACCCCTAGCATCTGTTTGTTTGTTTTTTTTTAATTGGTTTAGTGAGAAGTTTGTTGATTTTGGTAATTTTTTTCAAAGAATCAATTCTCGGTTTCCTAACTTTCTAAATTGTTTTCTATTCTCTATTTTACTTATTTCTAATCTACTCTTAAATTTTTTCTATCTTCTATTTGTATGTCTTTAATTTTTTCTTCTTTTTTAATTTGCTAAGTTGGAGGTTAGGTTTTTAGTCTTTCTTTTTTAAAAATAATAGGTATTTACAAGTAAATATCATCTAAACATTGCTTTAGCAGCATTTGATAAAGTTTGGTGTGTTTTTGTTTCTGCTTTTATTTATTTCAAAGTATTGTCTTTTTTAATGTTTATTTTTGAGAGAGAGAGAGAGAGATAGAGAACAAGAGGGGGAGGGTCAGAGAAAGAGGGGGACAGAAGATCCAAAGCAGGTTCTGTGCTGAAAGCAACAAGCCCAATGCGGGGCTCTAACTAATGAACCACAAGATCATGACCTGAGACCAAGTCCGGTGCTCAACTGACTGAAGCATCCAGGCACCTAAATTTCAAAGTATTCTCTAATTTCCTTTGTGATTTATTTTTTAACCCATTAATTATTTACAAATGTGTTGTTTAATTTCCACTTAATTTTGAATTTCCCAAATTTTCTTCTGTTGTTGATTTCTAATTTGATTCCATTGTGGTCAGAGAATATATTTGTATGATCTCAATCCTTTTGTATTTATTAGGGCTTATCTTAAATCCATTTTGCTACTTTCTCTTTTTTATTGCTTCATTAATTTAATGTCATCACTGATGAAGTATGACTTACAACTGCCATTTTGCTATTGTTTACTGTATGCCTCATGCCTTTGTTCCTCTAGGACTCCCTCTAGTTATTGTCTAGCATACTATTTAGTTTCTTCGTTATCTTATTTACTATATTTTTTGGATTTTTTTTTGTGGTTGTTCTAGGGATTACAATTAACATCAAACTTCCAATAACCTGGTTTGAGTTAATACAAACTTACTTTCAATATTATACAGAAACTTTGGTTCAGTATGGATCCACTCCTTGTCTCCTATTTTGTGCTATTTTTGTCATACAAATTTAATCTTTATACCTTATCAGACCCATCCACACAGTTTTGTAACTATTGCTTTATGTGGTTAGTTGTCTTTTAAATTAGATTGGAAAAGTAAACTATTACAAAAGATGCATTTATACTGTCTTTCATTTTTTCTCATGTAGCTACCTTTACCAGTGCTATTTATTTCTTCATGTGGACTAAAGTTATGATCTAGTGTCCTTCATTGTAGCCTGAAGGAGTCCCTTTAGTATTTTCTGTAGCACTTGTATGCTAGGAACTGATTTTCTCAGTTTTTAATCTATGGATGCCTTAATTTCTCCATTGTTTTTGAATAATAGTTTTGCTGGAAATAGAATTCTTGATTGACAGCTCTTTCCTTCAACACTTTAAATATGTTGCCTTTTGGCGTCCATGATTTACAGTGAGGAGTCAATGGTTAATATTATTGAGGATCTTTCATATTTGATGAGTCATTTTTCCCTTGGTGCTCTCCTGATTCTCTTTTTGCCTTTGGCTAACAGCAGCTTGACTATGATGTGTCTATATGTGGATCTCTTTGAGTTTATACTATTTGGAGTTCATCGAGATTCTTGAATGTGTATTTTGTTTTTCATCAGATTTGTGAAGTATTCAGCTTATTACATAAGATTGTTTGTTTTTTGTCCCTTCTTTCTCTTCTCTCCTCCTGAGATTCCCATTATGTGCATATTGGTGTCCTTTGCTGTGTCTCAAAGGGCTTGGAGGCACTGTTCATTTTTTCCCCCATTTTTTTTTCTATTTCTCAGATTGGATAATTTCATTTCACCTATCTTTAAGTTTGTTGTGTCCCTTTTCTGTCAGTTTAGATCTGCTGTTGAGTTCTGGTGAATTTTTCATTTAAGTTATTATAGAATTTCTCTCTTTCTTTCTTTCTTTTTTTCTTTCTTTCTTTCTCCTCCTTCTTTCTTCTTCTTCTCCTTTTTTTATGCCTTTTTGATATTCTTTATTTCATGAGGCATTGTTGTCAAACTTTAATTCTTTAGATGGTAACGTTTAGTCTTTTGAGTATATGTATAAGGACTAATTCAAAATATTTGTCTGCTAAGTCCAACATCTGAGTGTCCTCCCCACCTCCCGCACTCGTGGAGTTTCTCATGACTGCTTTTTTACCTATCTGGAGGTGACGCTTTCCTGTTTCTTTGCATGTCTTATAATTTTATATATTTTTCTTACAAACTGGGCATTTTAGATAATATAATGTGACAGTTCTGGAAATTAGATCGCCCTCCATGAGAGTTTATTTTTGTTGGTGATTTTTTTTTAACGTTTATTTATTTTTGAGACAGAGAGAGACAGAGCATGAACGGGGTAGGGTCGGAGAGAGGGAGACACAGAATCTGAAACAGGCTCCAGGCTGCCAGCTGTCAGCACAGAGCCCGACGCAGGGCTTGAACTCACGGACCGCGAGATCACGACCTGAGCTGAAGTCGGACGCTTAACCGACTGAGCCACCCAGTCGCCCCTGTTGTTGATTTTTTTATGTTGTTTTTGTTTTTGTAGTTATTGCTGTTTGTTCACTTAATAACTTACCTAGACAAATTCTCTGAAACATGTATTCCCTGTAGTGTATAGTCACTGAAATCTTTGCAAGATTATCTTAGTGGTTGGCTAATGTTGGTCACATATTTCCTGAAGTACCTTGAACTAATAAGTTGAGTGGCTTTGTGTGCTTTGAGGTATGCGTGTTCAGGAAGCTTACAACTCTGTCTTAGCTGTAACTTTCTCCTTGTGCAGAGCCTCAAGGACACCAGAGGGGGAGGTCTGCAGCCCTCTCTTGTCTTTCCCAGGTATATGCATAGCCCTGCATATGCTCATGGGCTTCTAGATTCTCAGAATATGTCAGAGCTTTACAAATAACTCTTTGGACATCTCATCTCCTAGATCTGCTTTTTAAGTTTTTGTTTGTTTGTTTTAATTTTTTTTTATCAGGTTCCTGTTTGCACCGTCTGCTATTACATCCTGAAACAGCTGCAATTTTAAACTGTTGCTGCTGCTGAAGATGATGATTTTGAAAACACTCTGGGAATAGAGGTTTTCTTCAAAGTGAGTCCTGAATTAGGGTAAATAATTATGGGGCTTTTTCAAGAAGCTGACAGATGAAGTAATGAGAGCGCTCTGGGGATGGGACTTTTTGCGGAGCTCTAACCCGGTCTCCAGACCACCTCTGGTAGTCGGGAGGCAGATGGTTTTCAAGGCAAAGGCAGAGCTGGAGAAGGAGGTAGGAGTAGGTCAAATGGCAGTTCCAAAGTCCCTGCTGTTCTGATGGTCTTTCCATCTATGCAGTTCCATTTCATCCATGACATCATGCCTTTCAAATGTCACTAATGGGTTAAATACACTACATAGGCAGAGAATTTATAGTAAATACTAGCAAAGAGGTGTTTTTGGTAGTGAGTGACAAATTAGCCCCTCAAGTGTTGCATGGGAAACTTACGGCATCTAAGACTATGGACACCAGTCTTTTTGTTTTTTGTGTCCACATTTGTCAGTTCTTTAAGAATAATAGTAAATAAAATCATGTGGTTTATATAGTACTTTACATATGCTTCTATATCCATCACTTCATCAAAACAGAGCAACTTGTGATTTTAAATGAGAGAAACTTGACCCCTATGTATTAGGATACTTCCTCCAGGTCATACGGCAGGGCTCTGACACATAGTCATGGCAGAGTTCAGCCCTGAGGTTTCTGACCCAGGTTCATGGCTTTTTCCACAACACGGCTGTCTTTGTTGAAAGAGGAGTGAAATTCAAATCAATCATTTTCCACCATTAGGAAAGCTGCTAAACATGTTTGGTGGGGAAGGAGTTGAAACGAATGGCTTAAGTGAGGTTTTTCCGCACCATCTGTGGTTTCCTTGGCTTCACGATAGGAAACTCTCCTGGATCACCCTGCTTCTCTTGGACTCCGCTACTGATTCCTCCTCTAGTGGCTGCTTATGTCTGATGCCTCTCAGCCCTTGGCGTGATCCCTTTTTCTCATTAACTTTCTTTCCCAGAAAGTGGACCTTCTTTTGGACTTTCAGAAGAGTCCAAATCTGCCTGTAGCCTCAGGGTCCCTCTTGAGTTGAGTCCCCAAGGGCTTCCTGCTTGCTGGGCATTTTATCTGGAATCCCATTCCTAGAGGGAGAAACTCTGTCCTTGAGTGCAATCATTCCAAGTCCCTGAATATGCATGCTGCTTGGCCCGAATTCAGTCCTTGCAGACACACGCACTCTGATTCTCTCTTTGGTGCAGGGGCTGTTCATATTCTGTCAACTCCAGTGAACTTCAAGAACTGACAGCTTTATAGACTCTTGGCCTTCCAGAGTTCTGAAGTGCTTGTTTGGTTTGTTATATATAATGATGGAATATGGGACGTTCCTAGAGAACTTAGAAATGCAAAAATGGGCCGTTGGGGAGAAGGGTGATCCCTCTCCAACTCTGCCGTGTCCAGCGAGGTCCTCCATGTTACCTTCACTCCCTACATAATAAAATGAGTCCTGAATGTAACTGCTTGTTCCTCCCACTTCTGTGATGTTATTTATATTTAAACCTTCAAGGATTTGTTTTGACCAATGTGGGCTTCTTATAGTATGAAGTCCCAGAGGTCAGGGACAATAGGCAGTCAACAAATGTTTGCCGAATGGATGAATCTTTTAAAATCACTTGGCACAGAAAAGCACACAGCCACATGTCACCCATCCACATAACTTAGTGAATGCTTCTGATTTTAGCGGTGCTCAAGGTAAATTTAGGCCTCGGACTCAGGAGCCTATACAAAGAACACTGTGTAGGGTGGTTTTTTGGAAGATAGAATTTTTGAAAAGGAGACTTGTTGATGTTCTGCTCAGCTAGGTGAGCGTAGGAATCCCCCACCCCCCTTCTTTTTCTGACATTTTGTTTCCCTACAGCAAAAGAAAGGAGTTAAATGAGAAGATTCCCCCAAACTCAGTGCTTATTACGCTGTATATAAAGAAGGGTGGAGGAAGGAGAGTGGCCGTTCCGCATGTGGCTGAGAGAAGGGCTCTGTGTAATTCCCAGCTGCGATGGATTGTACAGCAGGGGCACAAGGTTTAAACACAAGTGTTAAACACAGGTGTTAGTTTAGAAAACCGAGAAGTCAGAGCATATATTTTCGGTTGAGTTGCCTGTTTTTCTTCAGTAACTTTTCCTTCCCCTGGATGACTCCATTCGCGTTCGAAGTGACAAGTGTCCCCGAGATGAGGGATTTGAGGTTTCTGTTAAAGACTATTTTTACCAAGGTGTTGATAGATGAATTATATCTTTCCTGTGAGGCACTTCCATGTAAGAGGAGGCCTCCTATAAAGGAGAAGGCTCTTGGAAATGAAGGAATAGTTAACCCAAAGTCAGGAATAGTGAGCACAATCATTTGGAGGACTCTTCTCAAATCGAGTCACCTGACTCGAGGGATTGACTACCTGTGTGGCCTATACCTAAGGCTGGCTCTTGGTTGAGTGCAAGAAACGTACTCATGAAGGGGGTGACATCATCACTGCTGGATCCTCAGCCTCCTTGGAGTTAATAAAGCCTGTTGTTTGACAGCTCAGCATCCGGGACTTCATTTGCCTTCTTTCTTTTCTTGCTTCTTCTCCCAACCCATCCCCCAAACCAGTCTGACACTTATTCTGGGTGCAGAGGGCACCTGGTGCTGCTGCCACCGGCTCCTGTCACTCCTTGTCAACTCCAATCACCCTCATTTTGTTTCCTTTCCACAGTCCATTAACAGCAGCTCTTGGAAGCCTGGGTGGTTACCTGTAGCCCCTGACCCTTGGCCTCAGGAATCATATAGCCAGAGAGTGATTCTTGATGAAAAAGAATGAGCAAACCTTAGCCTCTCTCAGCCCCCTGTCACCTTCTGAGGAGACTATTCTCAAAAGGGTGGAAAATCCTGAGATGTTTTATATATATATATATATATATATATATATATATATATATATATATATATAAGTTAATTCTGCAGACTGCTGTGTTGGTGACATTTCCTTCAAACTGCAATAACTAACCTGTCACAGCCCTACAAATGCTGACAATACAGCACCATGTGGGGTTGACTTAATAAACCTCATTTACATTCATTTTGATTCACTCAGGCGTTGAAAAACATTTCACAGGAAAAACTAGGAACCTCTCCAAGACGACATGATGTTTGCTGATACGATATGAACAGACTTAATAGGCAGCACATATGAAAACATGCATTTCTTAGGTTATTAGCAGACTCAGTACTTTATTTTTTTTTTAAAAGCATTTAACAACTCTTCTTTTGAATGCTGGGCTTCTAAGCTGTGAAGTGTGTCACCATGTACAGAGCCTTTCTGTTGAGTAGGTAGATAAGAGATAGTTAACACACTCCCTTGAGAGGTGAACTTGGACACATTCTTAACCTCTCTTGTAATCTCAGTTGTTTCATCTGCTCAATGGGCATCTGAAGAATACCTGTTTACCTAACTGTGTTAGTTATTGTTGCAACAGTGCTGCCTAACAAACATTCCTAAAATGCAGTGGCTTCCAACTACAAGCGTTTATTTCTCATTTACGGGTCTGTAACTATGTGTTGCTCTGCTGGAATTGGATAGCATCAGCTGCATGTGGCTCTAAGCTGTGGATTGGATTTGAGTCATGTTCTACCTGTCTTCTAATTCTCCTTGGATCAGCAGCTCCCTGGGGCATGTTCTTCTGAAGGCAACAATACGAGAACCCAGCTGAATTACAGGAGCATATAGAAAGGTTCTGCTCGCGTCATGTTTCCTTGCGTTACATTGGCCAAAATAAGTCACATGGCCAAGCTCTAAGTTAATGGGCATGAGGATGTATTCTCCCCCTTCTCCACTGGAAGCACTTCAAGGTCGCAAGAAAGAAGGAAAGGGTAAAGAATTGGGAATACCTCCCACTCCATCTCACAGAGACCTTTTGAGGAAAGGGGATGACGTGTTTGAGAGCTCTGTAAACTGCAGAGTGTTGCACAGATGTTAAGTCTTGTGTGACAGTTCTACATGGGGATGCTTACTCCCAATAGGATTATTCTCTGGTTACCTGATGTTTGTATGTGGGTGAGGCTGCCATCCTCTTAAGCACCCAGACTGAGATGTTGTCATTCTATTTCTCTCCTTCCTTCCCCTCATCTGCCACGTTGCATCACCACTGAGGAGTCTGTCCAGGGATAATCACTTGTCTGCCTCTCCCTTTTTATCTTCTTTGCTTTTCCTCAGTTTCAGCCCCTTCTTACCTCTCATCTCTTCCCTAAAACTTAGCTTCTAACTGACTTTTCTTTTTCTTTTTTTTTAACGTTTATTTATTTATTTATAAGCTTCATTTATTTTTGAGAGAGAGACACAGTGTGAGCAGGGGAGGAGCAGAGAGAGAGAGGGAGACACAGAATCCAAAACAGGCTCCAGGCTCTGAGCTGTCAGCACAGAGCCCGACGCGGGGCTCAAACTCACAAACTGTGAGATCATGACCTGAGCCAAAGTCAGAAGCTCAACCGACTGAGCCCCCCGGGCGCCCCATAACTGACTTTTCTTAACTCCCTACTCTAATCTATTCTACGCAGCACTTCTGGATTCATTTCCCTGTTGTGTGGCTTTTATCATCTCCTTTTTGCCTTAGGTTGGATTTTCCCGATGCAGAGGTAGAGACAGGAATTCTGGTCCAAGTGATTTACTGAGGGAGTGCCCTCAAGCAAAACCTCCTAGGGAATAAGGGAAGGAAAAAACCCAAAACAGCACAAGGGAAGAAGATAGGCTGAGATCTAGCCTCATACTAATTGCACGGGGAGCTCCGGAGCATAAATTGCACCAAAGAGGTTGTTTCACGCAGAGGCAGGAAAGACTGGGCATTTATTCCCCTTAGAGTTCATCACTGGCCACAGGCCATCCCTCCTGAAAAGCATAGGAAATGCCCTGGAGGAAAGTTCTGGTGTGAGCCATTAGAGATGTCTGGCTGAGTACTGCTCTGCACATGTGTGGAAAGAAACTATGCGATGCAGAGGGAGAAGCACGAGAAAGGAGTGGGCAGAACAATTCCTGGAGCCCAAACAGAGCTAGGAATAATTTATAACCTCCCCTCAGTCATTTTCCACATCTCTGGTTGTTTTTTTGTTTGTTTGTTTTTTGTTTTTTGTTTTTTTTGGGCGGGGGGTTGGTCACTGTTGTTCTGTTTTCTAGGAAATTTCTTTGCGTTTAGGCTCAGCACTTCAGTTAAATTTTTGAATCTCTGCTGCTGTAGTTAAAATGTATAAGACCTCTCTATTCTCAGAACATATTCTTTTCAATATATCTTCTCTCTTTTGCCTTAATTAATCTTGCTTAAGAGGTCTCTATCTACTAATCTTTCAAACAGCAATATTTTGGTTTGTTAATTTTCTCGATTTCGTTTAGTACTTTTCTCATTTGGCACTTCAACTTTATGGCCTCTTAGCTCCAAATCTACCTTTGATTGCCCTGCTTGCAATTCTGGAACATTCTTCCTCATCAGCTGCTACAAGGTTAAGCTTTATCAGTAGAGGGCGCTAGAGGACATTGCAGGAGGAAGGGGCTTCTCTTCCCGGCTCCTGTATGTATTTCTTCTGAGTGTTGTGCAGGGCACACAGTGGAGCTCGGTCCCAGCAAGTTTTGGTGGCGCTTCTGCAGACACTTTCTGGGTTATTTCTCCAGATTTTGAATGTATAACCATACTGTATGTACTTGGAAACTGGTATATCCCCCACATTGACTCTTGGATCCATGAGATATGAGCCATTATGAAAGGAAAGGCTAAATAGAAACGCTTGAAACTTCCCCTCCATACCAAGGTAATAAATCAGAAGCAATGTTACATCTATGGGGAAATTTCAGAGCTTGATGCCTTCATCGAAGCACTGAAAGAAGAAGGAGTAGTGATAACCTATCATACGCCCATTGAACTTACCCTGTTTGGCCTGTTGCAGACATTGGATGAATATTGGAAAATGACTGTGAACTATAAAAAACAGAATCAGGTGGTAATTCCGAATGTGACTGCTGTCTGTGTTGTACCACTACGAGAACAAATCAGTGCAATTTGTTCTGGCATTGGGTGTGTAGTTACTGATGTGGCTAACACTTTTTTCTCCATACCAATTTGAAAGGACCACCAATAGCAGTTTGCTTGTACCCTGCAGTGCCAACAGTATATCTGCACGGTGCTGCCTCAGCGTCGTGTCAATTCTCGTGTCCTCTGCCATTATATAGTCAGCAGAGATCTGGCCTGTCCTGACGTTCCACAAAACATCACACTTCATTGATGGGATTATAGTGTCTGGATGATAAGCAGGAAAGTAGTGAGCGTTTTAGATGCCTTCGTAAGACACAGGCAAACTAGAGGTGGTTTAGCAGCACCCCCAGGGGCAGCTTCTTTGCAAGTTTCATTGTCATCCCATTGGCCAGTTTTCTGCCAGCCAACCTCAGCTCTTTGGCCCCTCCTGTTGGGGGCTTCCTGTTTGCTAATACAGGCCTACGATTCCATGCCTGCCAACTTTGGCCTGCCAAATGGGGACACACTCTGGTCCAAGGAAGTCCAGAGAACTTCTCTGGTATCCAGTGGACCTGCCACCACCCTTTCTCAAATGATGTCTGAATTCCAGCCTTGAAGAAGGACCTCTTTCCATTCCTTTTGTTCCTTGGGTACTCTCGCTCAGACTTTGGGCATTCTTTAGAGTTCTCTTTTTATCCCCACCATAGTAGGTAGTTCCTTGCTAATAGTTAATAATTATTTCTGTTAAACATTGCTTGTCCAAATTACTGTTTTTGTTTTTCTGACTGGCTCATGATTAATCTACTTATTTTTACTATTTCCTCCCTTGTTTCTTTGGGCTTCATCTGGTCTTTCTTTCTAGTATCTTCTGTTGAATCCTTAGCTTTATTTGTTTTTGATCTTTCTTGATTTCTAATAATTGTATTTAAACTTAGAAATTGTCTTTTAAATGCTATTAGTCTTTTAAACATAAATTTTGACCTGTGTTTTCATTTTTACTTAGCTCTAATATTTATTTCATTCATGGAACCTATTCAATGATTATTTAGTAATCATTTAGTTTATTTTTGTGTGTGGTGTCAGAAAGTGGTCCGGGTTCATTATTGTTGATTTGTCTCTATTGCCTATAATGTCAGTTGTTGCTTTTAATATTTTGAGACTGTATTGTTAAGTGTGTTCGTGTTTAAAATGTCCATCTCTTTTTGCTGAATAGTACCTTCCCCAGCATATGATACCTTTCTTAGGTCTTAGGGTTTTTTTTTTTTTTTGTCTTTTTGTTTGTTTGTTTGTTTGTTTTTGCTTTAGCTTTAAATTCTATTTTGCCTAACATTAACAGAGCTAACCCAGATTTACTTTTGTTAATGCCTTTGAGGTATTTTGTTTTGTCAGTTTATACATTTTCAACCTTTCCGGTTTTGGTGGTGGTGGTTGTTATTGTTGTTCTAAACATGTTTCTTATAGACATGGCATTATGGGGCCATTTTGAACATCAAATCTGAAAAATTTTCTTCTGATGAGTGATTTTCTCCAGCTGCTGTAACCAAATACCGTGCACTTGGTGGCTTTTAAACAGCAGACATTTATTTTCTCGCAGCTCTGGAGGCTGGAAGTCCGAGACCAAGGTGCTGGCGGGTCTGGTTTCTTCTGAGGCCCTTCTGCTTGCCTTGCAGATGGCTGCCTTCTTGCTGTGTCCTCACATGGCCTTTCTTCTGTGCCTGGGCCTCCCTGGTAGAGGCCTCTCCTCTTTTTATAAGGACAACAGTCAGATTGCATTAGGGCCCCGCCTTAACTGCTTCATTTTAACTTAATCACCTCTTTAAAGGCTCTACCCCCAAATAGAGTCACATTCTGAGGTAGTAAGAATGAGAGCTTCAGCATATGCATCTTGAGACAACACAGTTCAGTCCATGAGATTGACCGTTTTCTATTTACAGTGATGACGATTATATTACAATTTCTTAAGTCTTGTTTTGTATTTTTTGTTTGCTCTGCTATAATGCCCCACCCCTTTCCTGCTTTCAGTTCAGTGTCTTATCTTTCTTCAGTTCTGGAAGATGTATCTTTTTAATAAAAAAGTTTTTTTAACGTTTATTCATTTTTAAGAGACAGAACAGAGCACGAGTTGGGGAGGAGCAGAGAGAGAGGGAGACACAGAATCCAAAGCAGGCCCCAGGCTCTGACTGAGCTGTCAGTACAGAGCCTGAGGTGGGGTTCGAACTCACTGACCGCGAGATCATGACCTGAGCCAAAGTCGGACACTCAACTGACTGAGCCACCCAGGCGCCCTTGGAAGATGTATCTTAATGATTTGTTTTACTTTTTATTGTAAGACATAGCATATGTGTTTATGGAAAACATTTATGTAGAGTTTGAATCCAGTTTTAAAAACCCACCCAGGTACTCACTACAGGATCACGAAATCAAGAACATCACCAACTACCCAGAAGCACCCTGAATGCATTTCCCCATTACCTCCCCTCTCTCCCACCTAGAAATGACTAGCATCCTCAATTTTGTTCTAATTATTCATTTTTATGGTTTTTTTTAACCACCTAAACATGTATTCCTCAACAACATATTATTTAGCTTTTCGTGACTTTTACTTTGATATAAATGGAATAATGCTGTATCATTTTCTTTAAATTATATACTTATGTTGGTTGTTATGTGTTTGAGATCTACAGATGCTAATAATTCAGGCTATAGCTCATTCCTTTTCACTTTTCTGTATTCCATTGTATGAAAATGCCACAATTTATTCATTATGCTCATGGTGAACATTTGTTTTCTCCCCAGGTTTTTCCTATGAGAATGCTGCCATAAACGTTATTTTACATACTTCCTGGCACATGTGTTTGAGAATTTTTCGAAGATATGTCTAGTGGTGGAATTGCTAGGATGTAAATTATTATGTGTGTTTAACTTTACTTTAGCATGTCTGATGCCAATGTATTTTCCAAAATGGTTGTACCAGTTTATGTCCCATCAGCAGCAGACGTGAGCCCCTGTTCCTCTCTCTCCTCAGCAACACTTGGCACTTTCAGAATTTTTAATTTGGTTCATATTTTCAATACTGCTTCAAACTTTTTTTCTTTCTGTACTCTCCTCCACTCCTTTCTGCAGTTATTAATACTTCCTTAAGATGTATTTGTTTGCTTAAAAATTTGTTTCCATCTCTTGCTACTTTCTGGAAAATTTCTTCCCTTAGGCCTCTCAACTCCTTGATTCATTTTTCAGATGTATCCATCATAGACATTATGCCATGTCATTGATCCTTTATTTCTACTATTATATTTTCATATACAATATTTCCACATGTTTTTTTTATGATTCCTTGTTCTTGTTTCACAATGTTTATAGTTTCTCTTATATCCTTCAGTGCAGTTGACCCTTGAACAACATAGGTTTGAACTGATACACATATTTTTAAAAATTAATACAGTATGGTACTGTAAATGTATTTTCTCTTTCTTGTGATTTTATTTTTTATCACTAATCATTATTTTATTTTATTTTTCATCGTATTAAGTGTACTCTTTAATCCCTACCCCTTATTTCCCCCATCTTACCTACCTCCCCTCTGGTAACCATTGGTTTGTTCTATGTGGTTAAGAGTCTGTTTCTTGGCTTGACTCTTTCTTTCTTTTTCTTTGCTCATTTGCTTTGTCTCTTAAATTTCACATATGAGTGAGATCATATGGTATTTGTCTTTCTCTGACTGGCTTCTCTTTCTCTGACACACCACATCTTTCATCTTTATCCATTTATCTATTGGTGGACACATGAACTGCTTCCATAGTTTGACTATTGTAAATAATGTTGCTATAAACATAGGGGTGCATGTAGCCCTTTAAATTAGTGTTTTTGTGTTGACTAAATACCCAGTTGTGCAATGCCTCGATTGTAGGGTGGTTCTATTTTTAATTTTTTGAGGAACCTCCATACCGTTTTCCACAATGGCTGCATCAGTTTGCATTCCCAGCAACAGTGCAAGGGCGTTCCTTTACCAACACTTGTTATTCCTTGTTTTTGATCTTAGCCATTCGGACAAGTGTGAGGTGATATCTCATTGCAGTTTTTTTTTTTTTTAATTTTTTAATGTTTATTCATTTTTGAGAGAAATAGAGACAGAACATGAGCAGGGGAGGGGCAGAAGGAGGGAGACACAGTATCTGAGGCAGGCTCCAGGCTCCGAGCTGACAGCTCGACAGGGGGCTCAAACTCACAAACTGTGACCTGAGCTGAAGTTAGATGCTTAACCAACTGAGCCACCCAGGTGCCTCTCTCACTGTAGCTTTGATTTGCATTTCCCTAATAATGGGTGATGTTGAGCATCTTTTCAAGTGTCTGTTGGCCATCTGGATGTCTTCTTTGGAGAAATGTCTGTTCATGTCTCCTGCCCACTTTTCAATTGAATTATTTGTTTTTTGGATATTGAGTTGGATCAGTTTTTAAGTATTTTAGATATTAATCCTTTGTGATTTTCTTTTTTTTTTTTTTTCAACGTTTATTTATTTTTTTTGGGACAGAGAGAGAGCATGAACGGGGGAGGGGCAGAGAGAGAGGGAGACACAGAATCGGAAACAGTCTCCAGGCTTTGAGCCATCAGCCCAGAGCCCGACGCGGGGCTCGAACTCACCGACCGCGAGATCGTGACCTGGCTGAAGTCGGACGCTTAACCGACTGAACCACCCAGGCACCCCAATCCTTTGTGATTTTCTTAATAACATTTCTTTTCTCTGGCTTACTTTAGGCTTTAAGAATACAGTATATAATACATATACAAAATATGTGTCAAGTGACTATCAGTACGACCTCTGGCTAACAGTAAGCTATTAACAGTTAAATGTGGGGGGCGCCTGGATGGCTCAGTTGGTTAAGTGTCTGACTTCAGCTCAGGTCATAATCTCACGGTCCGTGAGTTTGAGCCCTGCGTCAGGCTCTGGGCTGACAGCTCAGAGCCTGGAGCCTGCTTCAGATTCTGCATCTCCCTCTCTCTCTGCCCCTCCCTCGCTCATGCTCTGTCTCTCTGTGTCTCAAAAATAAATAAAAACATTAAAAAAATAGTTAAATTTGGGGGGAGTCAAATGTCATATGTAGATTTTTTATTGTTCAGGAGATCAGT
Organism: Leopardus geoffroyi; assembly: GCF_018350155.1. Taxonomy (NCBI): domain Eukaryota; kingdom Metazoa; phylum Chordata; class Mammalia; order Carnivora; family Felidae; genus Leopardus; species Leopardus geoffroyi. The sequence continues at coordinate 45,091,809 of NC_059327.1, forward strand.
GCTCCCAACCCCCATATTGTAGCTTCTCTGTTCAGCATTTTTCCTTTAAATTTTTAGAATAAAGCATGCTAGAGTGGAGAGTAAATGTCCAAGGAAAGCTGCTGTGTGTACCTACTTTCCTCGCTTCTCCCCCCCCCCCCCCCCCCAGAGTACTTTGGCTCCGTCCTGACATCATCCTGCTGACAGACCTCCTGGGGCTGGAGCCCAGGAATCTTTGTCTTCTATTTCCTTCTTATTTTCTCCTCTTCCCTATTTCCTACATTGTGTACATTACTTCCAAGTTTCTTATTTCTGTTTTGTTTGCTTGTTTTAGTGTTGGACCTTCTTCTTTCATGTTTGAGGATCTCCTCGCACATCTGGTAATCACTGAATGTCTGTTTATCATCTAAGGGGAAGGTTAATGGGAAGACGTCCCCATGGGAAGCCTGAATGAAGCTTACGGGCTGGTGGGTTTTTCTATAAGCTGATTGGGCTGTGACTCAGCCATTTCATCTGGGATTCCCCCCACTGTTAACGTTACCAACCGCAGATATTTTCTCTTTGGCCCATCGTTTACCAAGGAAGAATACGTAAATATCCTGCCTAGGATGTAGCAGCTTGGCTGACAACTTTTTGGGAGCTGAGATGTGTGTTGAGAGTTCAATGTTCTGTATGTCAACTTCACCTAAGCCTTCAGTAGTTAACTACGATTTTCAGCTATTGCTGTTGTCCTTGATGTCAGACCCTGTCTGGCTCAGTCTCTACATAGAACAGTAGTTCTCAGACTTCAGCCTGTATCAGAATCATCTAGGGCACTTACTGAAATGTAGATGACTGGGGCGCCTGGGTGGCTCCGTCAGTTAAGTGCCTGACCCTTGATTTCGGCTCAGGTCACGAACTCATGGTTCATGAGTTTGAGACCCGCATCAGGCTCTGCACTGACATTGAGGAACCTGCTTGATATTCTCTGTCTCCCTCTCTTTGCCCCTCCCCCATTGGGTCTCTCTCTCTCTCTCTCTCTCTCTTAAAAATAAATAAACATAATAAAAACATTTAATAAAAAAAACACATATATTTCTGAGCACCGTCCTAGAGCTTCTCATTGAGTAGGTGTGAGATGGGGTCCAAGAATTTGCATTTTTAACAAGTTCTTAGGCGATGCTGCTGCTGCTGGTCCCAGGGTCACACAGAAAGGAGAACCACTGCTATAGAGTAACCTTTCAGACTCCTTGGGTAGCAAAGGAGCCACCTGGTGACGTGGGTAGAAAAAGTCATCTATGAGCCTGACTGCTTCTTGTAAACAGTGTTAACCAACACTGATATGTTTAGTCCTGTCCTGCACCCCTGCTTCGGATGTATTTGGTGCCTCTAACTGCTGAGGCTTTTGTGGTTATGTTGTGAACTGGCTGGTTCTTGAGGCTTCATTCTTGCTGCCCGTGTTGATGTTAGCTGTCTCTGGTCTGTTATTTAAGCTATCATTGTTCTCTTTACTTCCCTCCTTTCAAAATTTCGTTTGCATGTCCTGTTGGCTGTGACCTCATTTGCTCCCTTTGTGAAGTTGCCGAACTTTTGTTCTTTTGTTCCTTTTTTTTTTTTCCTTTTTGTCCTTTTAGCATTAGTCAGAACCAAGCAGAATGAAATACATGTGCTCAAGCAGCCGTCCCTCTGCCTTACTTTTAAGCCACCGTCAGCTCTCACCTGGCAATAAATATCTTCCGCAGTGATGGATGGATGAACTTTGACACACAGTGAAGAATACAGTCATGAGGGATTAAACGTGGCCCTGCTAAGCCTCCCTGAAATACATCTCCATCTTGTTGTTCATATAAACATCTCTTAAAACTTTCAGATGTCAGACGCTGAATTATCGCCTTAAGCAACTTTCAGGGTTTAATTAAAGTACAAGGTCTGACGGGCAGGGCTTGAGATGAATTTCACTGTCTCAGAGGCAAGCTGAGATGTGGCTTTGAATTAAGGGAATGAACCATTCCCAAAGAGGTAGTGTATAAGGTCACAAAAGAGCTAGATTCAGAAAGGAAAGGATGGGGAAAAAATGGAAGCCAGTATGTGGCATGTTAGTTATCCTTGTGTGTGGGGGGGTGTATTCCATTTAAAAAGTGTGGGGGGGTGTATTCCATTTAAAAAGTTGGAAGACTTTATAACAGGGCTCTGACCATAGATAACTGGCCTTTAAGTTGATTTTTATCAGTTTGTTTATTATTTCCCTGAAGGAAATGTTTCTGTGTCCAGAATTATCTATGAAACCTAGGACTCAATAAACCAGAAAACAGTTAAAAAAGTTTTGTGCTCCTGAGCACTGGATATTTCCATGCAATCAATTATCGGTAAATTGAGTAATTTAATTGCATTAAGGCAACTCACTGTTGAAACTGACAAAATGGACGATCCTTCCATAATGTGAAAATTCTGGGGGCACAGAATGCGAAAATTGATAATCAGCCTCTCTTGCCACCTCCCTTCACCCCCACATAAAATGTTACTTTAACACATTTTATTTCCGTGATGAGCTATTACAAGTCGCATTGCTTCAAAGGGGATCTTCCTTCTCCCTCCACTCAGAGTGTAGATCAATCTGGGACAGCAAATAACTTGATGAAAAATTGACCCACTCCAATTGAACACTTAACGGGTGGGGCCAGCAAACAGCTATCGAAGTGGTTTTTGTGATCCCATCAAAATTCGTTTCTAAAGAATGCACATCATCTTGGTTTTTGTCCTCTGAGCTCACCTCTTTCAGAAACACTGCCCCTTTCGGTCTTTCCCTTTGTTCTTTTGATGCAGATAGTGGCCTCAGGGACGCCGTGTGGTTTTATTGGCTGTTGGTTTTCTATTCTCTGAGATGTTTTCAGTCAAGCACTTGAGTTGCTCACTTGCTTTCTCCACTTCTCTCCCTCCTTGTCTCTCCCTCCTTGCGCCTTCCCCCCTCAAGAAAACCAAGGGAAATTGACAAGCAGCAGGACAGGGGAAATTGAGCTATATTATTTCTCCTTCGGGAACCTTACTTTGCTGCCTTTATCTGAAAGCTATCATTTTCTACATCTCTTGGCAAGAGTTCTCATCGACCAGTGACCCCTAAATGCCTATGCTGATCAATAGTCCTGGTATCGTATTGACATGCCCATTGACAGCTCTCACTGAGCACAGGAATCAGGAATGGCAGCCAATGGCAATCCGTTCAGGCTGCTTGAGAGGCAGGGAGGGCCCCGCGTTGATATTGACACTGTAAATGGAGACAGTTTACTTAGCGCTCAGGGAAGATGCATTTGTTAAGGAGACCGATAGATCTCATTACTATTTAAGGGCAGAGGCTTTTCTGGCAGCCCACGGGGCTTGCTTACATCAAGCCTTCCCACTTACAGAGCCTGGCGAAATAAACCCTGAGTGATTTGTCCTCCCCCTCACCCTCATAAGAAGAACCATAGGATGCTGGAACTGAATGTAAGCAAGGGGTGGCCAGAGGATTCAACAATGGGAGGCCTTGACCATGGTGTTTAGGCCTTTGGTTAGAGCCTCACTGGCAGCGTGTCTGTCTGAGAGGGTTTGGCGCCTTTGCTCTCCCTGAACAAAGGCAAAATCAACACTCACAGGCTTTCAGGGTGGAGGGATTTGGGATTTTAGAATTCATCTGCTCCAATTTTCTATTCACTGTAGAAGCTCCTATGCTGACATCCGCTGAATGCGGCTACCCTGCAGTTGGTTGGTCACCTTCCGTGGCATGGAACCTGCCACCCCAAGAACCACTGCAGGTCTTTGCACGGCGTTCCGGCTGCAGTAGTCGGAAAGGTCTCCGTCTCCAGGGCTGAGATCCGTCTGCCTGGAGCTTCTGCTACTTGCTCTTAGTTGGGTTTTCTGTAGCTCTGCCCATATTCTAGAGATACTAACTTGGCACTTAGCATTCTTCATCTCTTATCCTGGCAGTAACTCCTCACGAAGCCATCCCCCTACCCCCATTCCCATTTTACAGATGGGAAAACTAAAGCTTTGAGAACTTAAGTAATTTGCTCCAGGACACAGAGCTGGGATCCAGGTGTGCTGGAATTCCCTGTTCTTTCTGCAGCCCTGTCTCGTCTCCTGTCATGCAGAAGGTCTGGCCCGATTTTCTTTCCCTTATTATCTCCCTGAACAATATAATTCGTTTCCAAGGAGTAACACACTGCTTATGTATTGTGATCACTCTGGTTCTCAAAAAGTAGTTATTTTATTTTTTCCCTAGAATTGCCTCTGGATCACTATTTTCTACTCTTTCAACAAAAATCTTTGACTCATCTGCCTCCCCAGGCAGCACTATTACCCCCAGCACCAAGCTCATTCAAACTGTGACCAAGCTCTGTCCATTTTCTCTCTCCCTTCTACTTACTTGCCCATAAGAGAAAGTGGTAACAGCTTGTTGACACATCCTCTTACAAAGGCAGAGCAGGGCGATAGCTGAACCAGCCAAGGTCTCTGCTAAGCCCTGGAGGTTGAGGACAGATTCATATGTTGGGGATAAGATTGGAATGGAGTTTGGGATGTGCCTGGGGAGACTAAGGCAAGGGCTCTGTGTTGGGCTTCGCCACTGCCTGGGCTCCACTCTAAAGGACCGGGAGCTGCCAGGAGCAGAGCATGGAGTGGAGTCCAGGTGCCTGGCTGGAAATTGAATGTGACCCTCTTTTCTGGACATCTGGGCCTTTGAGATCTGACAGGGTGTGGGGAGGGGGGAGAGTAGAAAAGTCCTAGATATCTGCAGTCTCTAGACAGAAGAAGATCATGGAAAATCCCAGCTACCCAAGGGATTTTAAAAGTTGCTGCTAACACTTCTATCCTTGGACACAGAGTAGAAGTGGCTTTTATGAACCCCGCTGGGACAATTGAGAGGCAATGAGTGGGACCAGAAATAATGAGTAGAAGTGGCAGAGAAGCAGATTTTTGAGGAGAAATTATTCCCAGGTGAGGGCCTCGTGGAAGCTGCCTATGAATGGTCTATGGAGGCACCGTTTCAGAGTTAGTAAGCCATGGTTTGAATGCCGGTTTTGAACACGTGGATATATTGACACATTGTCTTCCAAACCAACTGGAAGTGAAGGATTCCACTGACTGCAGATGATCTGATTACATATTGGAAAGCCATAAAGGGGCCAGACAAGAGCAAAGACTGATGTTCACTGCCCTAGGCTGGACCATTACCACCGTCCGTCAGAACGATTTCTACACTCACCGTCTTCTTGTCCTTCAGTCTTTCAACTTGCCATCTGACTGCCTCACACCTGCAGAGTTGGACTATGTCACTCTCTTCCATTCTTATGGCATTCAGAATAAGGTCAAAGTTCTCCACCATGGCATTCACGATTCAGCATGGTTTGCCCTAACTTTATGTCCCATCCCGTGACTCAGACACCCTGTGGTAAGGTCACACTAAACCAGTTGCTTGGCCCTGAACGTGCCAACCACGCTCATGCCTTTGTGCCTTCGTTCCTGCTATTTTCTCGCCTTGACTAGCTCTTCTCCTTGTCTTTTTGCCTGTTAAGCTCCTATTCATTAGCTGAGACTCTGCCCTTTCCTGATTCCTCTCATCAGAATGCCTTTTGTACTCCTACTCTGTGGATATATCTTCTAGAACATTTAATTCACCCTGCTGAATATTGTGATTGTTTTGCATATCTTTGCTAGATCACTGAAAGGAAAGACTATATATAACTCATTGGTCATTATGTCCCTGGAGGACCCAACAGAGTGCCTTCCACATGGTAGGTACCAATGATTAGGACTTGATGGGTAGGTATTGGTGCTAGTTGGGGTCAATTAATACCCTGGAGCTCTGACAGTAAGAGAGAGGCTTGTGCTAGGCAATATCCATACCCTCCTCGTCTTTGGGGGCGTGTGTAGCTGGTCCATTCTTCCAGCAATCCAGTGGTTGTGGACTGGCCAGTAGGATGTGAGTAGAAGTGACGAGTCGACTTTCAGGCCTGCCCCTAATAACCTCCTTCATATGAGCCTTTCTTCCACTGTTTGGAATGCAGAAAGCTCCAAGGACTTGGACATGTTGGTTCTGAACAGAAAAGTAAAGCTGCAGAAAAGAAGTCACCTGGGCCTCTGAAGAGCGCCATGTGATAGGGCCTCCACCACCACCTCACAGTGGTTCTGAACTACAGGAGGAATAAACTCTTATGGTGTGAATTCCAAAAAAGTTGATGTGGTTTAGAAAGCAGTTCTCCTGCCCCGATGCATGGACCAGCCCCACTAGCAACGGTATGTGGATGTGTGTGAATAAGCTGGAAGGTACAGGCTCTGTGGAAGGGAGGGGCTACAAGTGAAACTCAACAGGGCCTTTTCATTCTCCTGAAGGACGACCCAAGCTTCCTCCAAGCTAACCGCTCACCTCCTTTGACCTTTCTGGATATGAAAAGTTCTCAGCTTTCCTGCCCACATGGGTAGCTCACCTCTGGAGGCACGTCTGTGTTCCAAAGACCACCCACAACGCAACTACAGAGCGGGGCCATGGGGAAACGCACTGGTGGTTGAGAATTTGAGCTCTAGGCCTTCATCATCTAGATTTGATTCTTGGTCTCTCCATGGCCAGCCACATGACCTGACAATGTTTCTACATTTCCTCATCTATGAAATTAGGACAACAAGAGTTCCATTCCTAGTACAAACTTAAAACATGCAACACTTAAAAAGACACTAAGTTAAACAGGCTATTGCACATGAGGTAAATACTCAGCAATTTTAACCAATTTTATTATCAGTATTGGTACAGGAATAGATACTTCTGGCATGGCCTGAGGACCCAGAGTAGGATGGAACGTTTATCTTCCCTGTTCTGTGTAACAACCATCTTAGCTCGAGAATAATCTTTATTTTGGAGGCAGCTTTAATCACTTTGGAGGTGATGTGTCTGTCAAACCCCCAAAGTCATTTCCATGCTTGCTGCACATTTTTTTCCCTCTCACCTTCACCCTATTCTACATTTAAGAAGTCAGTATTTTGGGCTCAATCTCAGGACCTTACATGTGTCCCTTAATGTTTCATTTAATTAGACTCAGTCCTTTGTTCCAGCCTGTCAAGATCGCTTTGAATATTGGATCTGTCATTCAATATACTTATTATCCGTCTTGTCTTCCCTTCATTTGAAAATCTGGTAAACTTCCCATCTCCGTCTTGGTAGAAGTCACTGGAAAAGTACTAAAAAGGACAGAACTGAGAACAAAGCCCTACGATCTGCCTTTGAAACTTTCAGATGCCATCCAACACTATTTGGTAAAATCTTTCCCCTGGTTCCGAATCCATCCCCATCTGGTATTTGTTCATTTTTTCATTCATTAATTCATTCACGCATCCATCTATAGATCAGCAGACCTTTTCTGTAAAAGGCAAGATAGTAAATATCTTGGGCGTTATGGGCCATACGGTCTCTGTTGCAGCTACTAAACTGTTGTTGGAGTGCAAGCCAATCACAGATAAGACAATGGGTGTGGCTGCGTCCCGATAAAATGTAATTAAAAAAAAACAAAACCCTAAACTATGAACTGGATTTGGCCTGCAGGCTATGGTTTGCCAATCCTTGATCTATCGTGTTACTTTTCACACTGTAGCAGTAGTTGAGTGGTCAATAACATCATCCCTGGATGAGAGAGCACTGGACAAGAGGCACGTGTAAGAGCTGAGATGACTCCTTACGGTTACAAATGGAGCCTCTGGCCCTATCTACCCTGATAACTCCCCTCTTCATCTGTAAAGAAGTTTAAGGCTGATGTCTATCCAGTGAGGAAGGAAGACCTTAGGTCACCCTGACTCACAACTCTCTTTTTATAGCAAGTAAACTACTGGCATTGTAGGCAACCCCAGCCATGGGGGCCTCCTGGGCCCAGATGCTCACCGGGACCTCTGGATGAGCTCAGAAACAGGGCCACTGCTTGTAAAAGCTGTGTGCTTGGAGGCGTATCTCTCAGGGGTGGAAGATGCCCAACTAAAATTACTTTGATTTCAATTTCTGGCTCCAGAATAGCCTTTCCTGTCTTCTATGAAGGAAGATCCAGAGATTTCCTTCTTTGCCCCTTGGGCTTTATTTCGCATGTAGTAATATTGTTAACCAGCCCAATCCCCTCCCATAAATATTTATATCGGCGACTCAATTCCAGGTCATTCAGACTTTTGCTCATTTTTTTTTTTTTTGAAAGTTTATCTGTCTTTTTCATGGATTTCTAGTTTCTGTCTCTTGTATCTTGCATAGAGAGTTCCCAAATGCTGTGCCTTTGAAGGCATGGGGTCATTCTCCTCTGCCTCTCCCGAGTAGAGCTCAGGGGAGCTCTACTATCCCTGATTCGGGTTAGTAGAGAGAGGGGTCTATGCATGAATATCGAGGTGGGAATGGGGAAATGAAATAAATACATGAAAGGGAATATTGAACTTCTAATGCATTGTAATTAACCAAACGATCCTGTGTTGCCTGTGATGGGCCCCCGTGGGATTTATTGCCATATTAACAGTGGTTTTCCCATTGCATTACTTAATGAATAATGTCTGAGCTAATAACCCACCAAAAAACCCCAGCAAACAACAACATAACTCCCATTCGCTGTGATTATTATTTTTTCCTAATGTGGTGGTTTTTATGTGAATACTGATGTCTCTTTACTAGGTTCTTGTATAACTACTTGCTTAAATAATGGGCCCTATTAAATCGCCATCAACAGTAGCATGCCATATGTTAGAGTTTTACTGATATCTTCCCACTGTATGGACTTGACTTGGGTTCTCAGGCTGTCTGAGGGCCCTGCAGGTGGTGCCACCGTCCCCAACCCCGCCTCCAGCCACCCGTCCCCTCCCCGCCCCCACCCCACCCCTACCTGGAATTGATGGCATTAGAGAAGCAGGACCAGGGGGCCTCAGCTGTGCAAACACTGTGCTTCTGTTTATTTTGGTAGCCTCCGAAATATTTGTTGAGAGTTATTCGAGCAGAAAGGCTGAATGGAGATCATTGCAATGTGTCAAATTAAGGAGCGCTTAATGCCTGCCTAATCTCTTGGTAATTACTGTTGTGGCAGCGGAAGGCTTCGGAGCCCGGGAGGAAAGCTAATGATAGTGGGAGACTGGAGGCTGCCTGGGCGTCTGTGGCACCGCTGCTGGGCACAATTAGAGGCCCCACTTCTGTATGAGAGACAAGGCCTCTGTCACTTAAGAGAGAGGATTGGCCCTTGGAGGGGAGGGGTCATACAGGAGTGTCAGCCTGGGTCACTGGACGGGGGACTCCTTCAGCTGGGTGTCACTTTCTTAATGGGGTTCTAAAATGTGACAGCCTTGTGTGTGTGTGTGTGTGTGTGTGTGTGTGTGTGTCTGTGTGCATGTGTGTGTGAGCATGCATGCTTACATGCCCAGAGGATGGAGTCTGACCTCAGGGTGTTTGGGGGAAAAGAGACAGAGCTTTCTTCCTAATGTTTTCATCCTTGTCTATCTTTGTGGCATTCAATCTCTCTTCTCTCTGATTCTCTTTGACCTCATTTTTTCTGTTTCTGAATCTCTCTCTCTCTCTCTCTCCCCCATTCTCTCTCTCTCTCTCTCTCTCTCTCTCTCTGACTAATCTATTTAACTGGCATCTACTACAACCATCATGAATTTTTATAGAAGCAGAAAATTGTGTTGAAAAATGTAAGGAAGAAGAAAATAAAACCCCCAGTAATACTCCCCAAACTCTACAGGAATTTAAAAGTGCCCCAAAATCAAATTCACATAGAAACAAGTTGGGAAAAAAAGATGTCTCTGACATGCAGATCTGTGATGGCAGCATGTGTGAAAGGAAAATTGCCTTGCAGAGATCAGCGGCTGTCCAAGGAAATACTTTGTTAACATACACTCCTAATAAAGAACTTGGAACCCAGCTCAAGCTTCACTTGAAGTTTCAGTGATCTGAGAAGTGGCCCTCGATAGGGGGTCGGCCAACGTGTGTTCCAGCCCCAGCTCTATCACCCACTCGTCCTGTCACTTTGGAGAAGCCATTTTATTCATTTGTAAAATGGGGAAGTACTTAGCTGACAGGGGTGTTGTAAGAATCAAAGGAAATGTGTGAGAGTGCTCTGAAAAGAATAAAACACTATAAATCAGTCAATCAGACAATTAAGCAAGCCATCAACAGAGATTAATGCGCAATGCGCAGATAATTGGGGGGCTTACAACTTGCCGTAATTACTGAGATCATAGTTGCTGCCGGCTTAGGCAGAAACCGATGCTTAGTAGGCTTGCTACTCCTTTGAACAGAGTGGCCTGAAGGGGTTGGAACTAGGTGCCTTCCTCAATATTCCTCCTGTCACCCTTGGGATCTCATGGGGCCCCTGAGACGTAGCAAACACTTGCAGGGCCCCAAGCAGAGACGCTCTTAGCTTGAGGAGGGAGGATGTTAAAAGGTAAACATGGATGGGATACCTACATGGCTCAGTCAGTTCAGCATCCAACTCTTGGTCTCCACTCAGGTCATGATCTCATGGTTCTCGAGTTCAAGCCCTGCATTGGGCTTTGCGCTGACAGTGTGGAGCCTGCTTGGGATCCCCTCTCTCTCTCTCTCTCTCTCTCTGCCTCTCCCAGACTTGTGCTGTCTCTGTCTCTCTCAAAATGAATAAATAAACTTAAAAAAAAAAAAAGAAGATAAACATAGATTTTGATGGCAGTGTGGAAGAGACCGGGACGAGGGAGCCCAACTTGAATGTCGAGGGATCTTGAACGTCACGACGGGAGAAGTCTGGGAGATAAGAGTGTCTTGTCTTTCCACACATTTATCTTGCTAATTTCTATTTGGTCATTCAGGTGTGCAGTCATATAAGGAAATCCTGAGGTCAGTTAGTGGCTCTTTGAATCCCCACGTGTGCTGAGAGGCAGAAGGCTATACACTGAGTGCCCTCTGGGGATGGTAAATAACCTAGAATATGAAAGATCCCTAATCAGGAAATAATGTCAGCCTCCTCCGGGGGCAAAATTCTGGACTATCGGGTGCACAAGAGCCCTTCAAGGCAAATTCATGACCCCTCCATGTTGGAGAAGGTGCAGCCCAGAGGGCAGAACGTCTTTGATCTGCAGTCACCTGACTTCTCCCTCTGAGGCATCTGGTGCCAACGGCACCTCACTGAGCAAGTAGCTGTGTGTAAATGGCGAGCATCTTTAGACTTCCCGATGATCCGTTGAGAGAATGTCGCTGTCCCAAAGGACAGCGCTGTTTGCAGACCAGTCTGTCTGCACATCAGCCACAGAACCTGATTGGAGGGAGCATAGTCAACTCAGCGGTCTTGTAACTTCAGAATTTCTTCAGCTTCACAACAGGGCAGAGTTTAATCTCTCCCAAGACGGGATTGGAAATGCAGTCTTCTGGAGAAGATCCAGAGAGGCTGGCCAGGGGCTTTACCCACTGCTGCTCCCACCAGCATCAATTTGCCGGGGCAGCGATGATTCCTGATGACCAGGAATGAGTTGGTGTTGACGAGTTGGTGTTGACTTGGAAGGTGATCCTTCCCTGCTGAGGATACCAGTTCTCTCACTAGCGGTGAAGGTGGCGAGAGGTGAAGGGGCAGAGGGGACGGAGATCCGTAGGAGAGAGGGTGGAAAGGGCACAGGATCTGTGTGGGTGCTGAGCGGAGGGAGAAGGAGGGAGGGGAGAGAGGCCAGCCTAAACTGGCCAGTTCCAGTCACAGAGCTCAGCAAGCAAGAGGTTCATCATTAACTGTCAAACGGTGGTTTAATCAGCCCTGCTCCTCAGTGGAAGATAGATTTAATATCAAGGCACATTTTCAGAGCCATTAGTTTAATTATGACAGGTGTCTGCAAACTGGACGACTCTGCTTTCAGACCTGAGTGACAGCATTTAATTCTCTGGGCCCACGGGGACACTGGGGTACTTTACCAAAATGAGCCTCCATTACAAGTCTAAGTGTTTTCTTTTCCCTTCTCCCCCCACCCCCATTTCTCCTTGCCCTCCCCCCCCCTTTTTATTCTACTATATACATAAGAAGAAGGAAATGGATAGAAAGTTGTGCTTCAGTAGAAGAGAAAGTAATGTGCCTTGGAACTCATTGGAACTCATCTCACTGGGGCTTCCAGCAGCTGAGTTCCTGGTCAAGCAAGTAGTTACCATTTCTCTTAAAACTTTCCATGAACATTTAGCACCGTGTCCACAGTGATTGTCTGCTTGTGTTTTTTTGTTTGTTTGTTTGTTTGTTTAAGTTTTTTTTTAAGTGTATTTATTTATTTTTGAGAGAGAGAGAGATTGAGCATGAGTGGGGGAGGGGCAGAGAGCGAGGGTAAGAGAGAATCCCAAGCAGAATCCCAATCAGTGCAGAGCTCGATGCGGGCTCGATCCCACAAGCTGTGAGATCATGACTGGAGCAGAGATCAAGAGACAGATGCTTAACTGACTACACCACCCAGGTGCCCCATGTTTTGATTTGCTTTTATGCAGAACCTGCAGGGCTCCCCCCCACTCAAGAGCTGGAAAATATGAGTTTGCTCACTGTGTGCACAAAGAAAGTAGGGGGAGGGCTCTGAGAGTGTAGGCTGGGTGCAAGCTCAGAGGGGTCCAGAAGCCACTAGCCTGGCTCTCTGCTGCTCTCTGCATTTCCTGGGCCACCGTCCTTTACGATTCTCTCCAGAGATGGCCCCGCGTGACTGGCCAGCTGGACCACACTGGCTGGTTGACTGTGGCCAGGACGTCTGAAACTTTATCCACACGTACAAATAGTTGGGCTAGAGGCACAGTGCTTTATTTATTTATTTATTTATTTATTATTATTTTTTTTAATGTTTATTTATTTTTGAGACAGAGAGAGACAAAGCATGAACGGGGGAGGGTCAGAGAGAGGGAGACACAGAATCTGAAGCAGGCTCCAGGCTCTGAGCTGTCAGCACAGAGCCCGACGCGGGACTCGAACTCACGGACCGCGAGATCATGACCTGAGCCAAAGTCGGCCGCTTAACCGACTGAGCCACCCAGGCGCCCCGAGGCACAGCGCTTTTGAAATGTTTTCTGTTTTGTTTAAGCAGCAGAAAGCTCAAAACTGTAAATCTTAGGAGTTCCCAAATTAAGACAAATAAAGTAGAGATGTCTGGTGGGAACGTGGCACACTCAGGGAACTGCCGTCTCCTGTCTCGGAAGCTCCTGAGACCCTCACGAACCCAGGGCCCAGATCACCCACTGACGATGGTCTCTGAGGGCCCTCCCAGCTCTTTTGTGCCTGACTCCCGCAGCTGGGGCCCTCATCCAACGGGAACATCCTCTCAGGGGCAGCTGGCTGGGCCGAGAGGAAACCACGCAGGAGCAGGTGGCCGGGGCACAGAAGTTAAAGCACCCAGCTTAGGGCTGAGGACCTGTTTGTATTTCTCTCTGGTTAGTTTACACTTAAGGTCCGGGTGCCTCCTCAGGCTTGGAGCACCCCATCTTACCTCATCCTCATTCTGGGAGAATCTCTCCCAGATTCTTTTCACTGTCTCTTTTCTGACAGGAGGGGGAGGCAAGATGGAGTGTGGGCTGGCCTGGTGCCTGCCTGAAGACACAGGGACAGGGGAGCCCGGCCATCTGCCTGCCATGTCTTGTGGGATTGCTGAGCTGGGTTCCTCCCCCGGTGTCCGTGACCGTTGCTGCATGGCCTGGCTATGGGAGGGGGAGAGAAAGAGAGAGACAGGAGGCTGAGAAAAGACTCGAGGCCTTCCTAAGTTTCTATCCTCACTCCTTTCCTTGGCCACCCCACTCAGGAGGCTCAGCAATCTGTTGCTTCCCTCACACCAGCTGAAAGTCAGAACCCCGCCCCACCATCCTGAGGTGTTTTCCACCTACTCCTTTCAAAGGGGAGATCAGCCATCAAGAGACCAAAGGAAGTAAATAAACTTCAAGAAGATCTTGGTCTGAGTGTGGCCGCTGACGCCACATTTGGAAGCTTTAGATTATGTGGCGTTCTTTGGGTTTGCTCCCTTAAAAACGAGTTTGAATGAAGGAGGGATAAGAGGAAGAAGATTCCGGGCAAAGGGTTTGGGGAGATCACGTGTGGTGGAGGCTCACTTCTCTGACCAAATTCTAGCCCACGTGTCTGGCCACTGTGGTGAGGCAGCGTTCTGCAAATGCCCTCACTCTCAGGGGAGGATGCAGCCATTTTGCATTGATTTGTTTGTTCACTGGCTCATGCACTCAGTCACAAACTCAATTATCAGTCATGGCCAGCAGAGCCTGGTTGGCCCTCTGTTGCTGGCATACTGTCATATGGGAGGGAATTTCCTGGGATCGTCTTCGCCTGCTCGTCCCAGAAGTCCTGTCTTTCCATCTGAGCAGGGGGTTCTGCCTGTTCGCTGGGAATCCCTTCCCTAAGGGGTTATGATCCAGGTAAAACGGTGCTATAGAAATCACTAGAAGCAGAGACCACTGGATTGATTGGCGTCTCCTTCCACCTGTATTTTTTTTTTTAACATTTATTCATTTGAGAGAGACAGAGTATGAGCAGGGGAGGGGCAGAGAGAGAAGGAGACACAGAATTGGAAACAGGCTCCAGGCTCTGAGCTGTCAGCACAGAGCCTGATGTGGGGCTCAAGCCCGCAAACCATGAGATCATGACCTGAGCTAAAGTTGACTGAACATCCCAGGCGCCCTTCATTCCACCTGTATTTTACAGAGGATCCATAAATATTTTTCCTAAGGAATATGGAGAACGCCCTCCTTTATTTCAGCCTTTGCAAAAATGGCTTGAGCTGCCCACTTGTGGGTTGACAGGGTATCTTGTGGCATTTGTGCATCTAGCGGGAATTATGGAGGTCTATCAGTCTGTGGTAGAGTAGGATTACCTCCTGCTCTTCCTTGCCTACCAGCTAGCTCTCACTGGAACACCGTTACTCCTCATTTCTGCCAAGCTCTGCCCTCCAGAAAGCTCCTTCATACCTCACGCCCCTGGACTCCTCCTTCTTCCCTGCTTAGCATTGGTCTGTTCCACAATCCTGAGTATTTGCTTTTACACAGTCTGTGTTGAGGTCCCATTACTCCTTACGCTGAGCCCCGTTCCCTCAACTAGATTGCAAGTGCCTCAAGACCAGGGTGATGTCTCACTCCCCCTCGCCTTCCCGAGCCTCTGTGGCTCCCGGCGTGGCCCCTGTGAGAGACTGCGGTGCATAGATACACCTGTGGGATTTCACCGACTCTAGAAATCCTCCTTCAGCTGAGTGTTGTTGACGAATCACTTCCCAATGTTCTCTTGCCACCACGTGGCCTGGAAGTGCAGTTGACAATTTTCTAGCCTCCATCGGTCTTCAGAGAGGTGAGGGCCAGCAGGATGCAGCTCACCGTTTGTTGAATTATGTGGGTGCTCTTGGGTGAGCTGATAGCACCCACATAATTCAACATGCAAGTGGGTCTTGCTTTTCGGAATATGCAGAATTTACACGTCTTTCTCTCCTGACCCCCCAGAACAAAGGCTTCCAGGAAATCTGAGCAGAGAAGAATGTCCAGTTCCAGAAATCTTCTAGACATTGTGGAATGGGGCTCAAGACCTTTGATGGATATTTACAAACCACCCCTGCACACCTCTCATGTCCTGTGGGAGGAAAACCCAGAAATCAATTGCATTTCTCCCTTTCACTGCGGCTCTCCATTCTTAGACGGAAGTAGGTTTTTGTCTGTTTGTTTTCATCTATAGAGCCTTCTGAGGGGATGTGGTAAGGAGTTTGGTAGATTGGACAACCAGACCAAACAACAGAGTCTGTAGAACAAATTACACACATAAGATTCCACTTCAGGATAGGAAAATCTGGCATTCATAGAAGGCACACATTGCCACAGAACAGGAACTATCATTCAAGAGCCGACAGACTATGTGGGCTCACGATGACTATGTACCTTTTATTGGATAGCAAAAATTCACAGATTCGAAATTGCAGTATCATATCATAATACTTGCACGTCAATTTACCTTTTAATTATAACAGACACAACGGTGCTGTGTAACTGGGTTCTATTTTTTTTCTCTCTCTAACGAAAGAGAGAAAAATTAAGCAGATCTTAAAAAATGCATGGGGTAAATTAGTTGCGTGGCTAATTAGCTGAACTTACTGTGATGACTATACCTGACTGAAGTAGCAGCGATTTGCTTGAAAGAAAGGCAGAGTGGACTGCTCAAAGCATTTCAAGTCCTGAATTGGTGCAGACCTACTCAGTGGGGGGCCCATACTGGATTGTGATTTCTCTGAAAGCGGTTAAATATTTATCCAGGTTTTCTTGGCTTGTATTTCCCAGGGGGGAGCCTGAGATCTTTATCATTTCTGCTTCACTGGTACAAGCAGGGCAAAATCTCTGGGTTTTTCCTTACTCGTCTGCAGAAGCTGGGGGCACGGCCCTGCCCGGACACCATGGAGACCCGTGTGGTCTAGCAGCCCCAAGAGATGATCTGATCCGAAAATACTGTGTCATTTACCTCTTGAATATTATCAGTATACCCAATTTGTTCAAGATCTACGGTACTGGAACTCTGTTTTATTTTGTCTGACCCAGGGTTTCCCAATCCCAGTTGACCCAGAAGACTTGTTTTCCCCCACATACCGCTCACTAACAGAAAGAGCTAATTAACATCTTGAGAGCCTTACGATTTTATGGTTTATGGATGTACGTTTGATGTTTTCGGCACTCTCCCAAACCATGCTAATTGGCTCTGCTTCTAATCTGTTATAGCCTCCTCTTCTGCTCCTAAACTGCTAGGTCAGAGGTCCTATCCTTCCAGAAGTTCTTTCTTCAAATTGCCGACAACAAGCGCCTGCCCTCTCTCCCATCCCATGGGTGTATTGATTATGCCAATAAATGTTTTACAGAAACTTGGGCTTGAGAGCCAGGGATCAAGCTTGAGGACTGGGGTCAAAACTTTGCGGAACTTTCTTCCGACAGTCTAGTTCATATACAAAATGATAGTGACTTTCAAAAGCCAAATGAGGCCCATTCATCAATAACCTGAGATTTAAAAACTGTTTGCTTTTAACAATTGAGAATAATACAGAGCAGTGGAAGGAACATGGGCGGCAGAGGGACTGTTCTGGGTCTGGTACTGGTGCTACTTAACATTCTACGCTCACAGCTGTCTCCAACAACCTGGTGGCCTCTGCTGGGAGACTCGCCACGCAGCCCAAGTTCTCGGGGTCTGACTCTGAGACCATATTGTGTTCTCTTGCCCTATCTCACTTCCCTCGTATTATGAGAGTGCACTTGCTTGCACAAAACCTAAGTCATATCTGGAACCCTAAAGGTAAGGGAGTTTGGGAAATGTAAATTTTCTTTTGGCTGTCAACCTCAACAATTCGAGGAGGACCCAAGAAAGATTGGAATAAGAAATTAATTAGACAGTCCACAGTGGATGTGACTCTCCTTGAGCCTTACTCCTAGAGTTCCATTGGTGCTTTATGCCATCTTGTCCCACCCTCTCCAAACCCATTACTTCCTGTGGAGCCAGGAAGTCTCTAATTCTGGGTCTGGTCCTCCCAAATTATTTCTACTTTCTTTTAGCACCTGTGTTCCTTTTAAAATGCAGGAATGTTGCCCTGGCATCATTGCCTCTATTCTCTCTACACCATGCCTTACAATAAAACTTTATACCTTTTACACACAAAGGAAAACTTGTATGATTAAGTATACAAAAGAGAAATATTTATTGCTCAAATAAGAGTTGTAAGAAAAAAAAACATCTTACTAGGAGCCTAAGAAAACACACAGCTGTTTTGAAGCCAGGCCACGATATCTGGAACAGAGATTGTTGCTTAGTGGGTTGAGAGGTGTGGCAGAGATTGGCCAGAATGACCCTAATGCTTTTCTTCTTTCTGGACTCACAACGGGACCACAGTACCCAGCCTTCCCCAAAGGCAGGGAGAGTCCACGTGACCAGGTTCTGGCCAGCAGAATGTGCATGAAAATGTACACCTTTTCCTCCGTTTCTGGCCCTCTTGCTTTATTTCACCAGTTGTTGGCTGGCTGAATACAGAGGTCCCCATGGAGGACTTTGGGGAGCCTACAAGACGGTGGCACAAATTAGATGGCCCTGGGTCCCCAAATAGCCACACGGAAGGCTTTCCACTGAATTCCTAATTGGACTGTAATGCAAATGAAAAATAAATTCAAATATTAAATTGAAGCCACTGAGATTTGTGAGTTGCTATGTTATCAGCAACTGTAATTACTCTGGGTATATAAGAAGTACCGTGCAACATGGTCCATCTGCATGACGGTTGTAAAGTTCTAGCACAGTGTGTGGTAAAAAGCAGGTACTCAATGAATGTTAGCTCCACCAATACAAGACTTAAGTCAATGACACCCGTTGGACAAGAACTGGACACCGAAAGTAGGGGGTATGTTTCAACACCTTCGGTTGAAATTAGGGAGCTCAGATAGGATCCAGAAGATGAAGTAAACACCTGTGCATGCCTTCTTCAGGCACATTATCTCACATTCATGGTACCTACAGCCCAATGAGATCAGCACTGTTTTGACCTCATATGCCCGAGGCTTAGAGAATTTCAGCCAATTGTCCGCCTTTGTATAATCGGCAGTGATGAAACAGATTCCAATCTGGGCATGTTCATTCCAAAGCCTGAGAATGTAGTTACCGTATTTTGTGTCACCAAAGATTCCAACCTGGTTTGGCTTCCCGCGATATTTTAAACCCCGGAGGCCAGATACACGCTCTTTCTCTGAGGGTTCCTAAGTGACCAGTATAGTACTTGGTAGAGGCCTCAAAAATGTTGACTTACCGATTGTTTTATGTGAATTCGCTCAGATATGAATCCAAGAAAACTTGGAGAGGGATGTCTTTTTACCACAAAAGGTCAAATCGCAAAAGAAGTGCATGTTAGGTTCTCTCAGAGGGAATAGGCAGTCATTCTTGCCCTGGATGTAAGTAGACCATCATTTGTAAGTGACCAACATGGCGTGGTGCCTCAGAGCCCTGAGAGCTGAACATTTTAGTGAAACGTCTTCCTGAAGAAAGACTTGAGAGGCTGGTTCACTTTTACTAGGACTTGCTAAAGCCATGGTTCTGTAGTTCAAGTTTCTGGTTCTAGATTTTAAAAAAATTTTTTTTATCGAAACCAAACTTCCTTAGCCTTTTTTTTTTTTTTTTTGGTATTAAAAAGCAATTGAGGGGGGGAGTTTTGAAAATAAAATATATTTCATTGTAGAAAAGAGTGATGAAAAATACTGTCATAACTTCATCACACAGAAATAATAATTATTAACCTTTTACATTATTTCCTTGTAGCTTTCCTGATGTATGTATATATAATGTGGTTATTCTTTCTCTTATTATTATTTTTAGAGAGAGACAGAGCATGAGTAGGGGACTGGGGCAGAGGGAGAGAGAGAGAATCTTAAGCAGGCTCCATGCTCAGTAAGGAGCCTGACCTGGGGCTCAATACCACGACCTTGGGATCATGACCTGAGCGGAAATCAAGTCAGATGCCCAACTGACTGAGTCACCCAGGCACCCATTGTGGTTATTCTTATATCATGTATATTCAGATATACAACATTATCTTTTTTCAAATTACGTTCTTTTTCTTATCCCATGTCATGAAATATTCTTTTTTTTTTTTTTTTTTAATTTATTTTGAGAGAGTCAGAAAGGACAAATGGGGAAGGGCAGACAGAGGGAGACAGAGGATCTGGAGGAGGCTCTGTGCTGACAGCACAGCTCGAATCCACGAACTGCGAGATCATGACCTAAACCGAAGTCAGAGGTTAAACTGACTGAACCACCCGGGCTCTCCAAAGCTTTTTTTTTTTTTTTTTTCATGTTTATTTATTTTTGAGAGAGAGAGAGAGAAGAGTGGCGGAGGGGCAGAGAGAGAGGGACACACAGAATCTGAAGCGGGCTCCAGGCTCTGAGCTCTCAGCACAGAGCCCGATGTGAAGCTCAACTCATGAACTACGAGATCATGTCCTGAGCCAAAGCTGAACGCTTAAACGACTGAGCCACCTGGCACCCCACTTTTCTTGTTTTAATGTTTATTTATTTTGAGAGAGAGACAGAGAGAGAGACAGAGAGAGAGACAGAGACAGAGTGCACAAGCAGGGAGTGGCAGAGAGAGAGAGAATCCCATGCAGGCTCTGTGCTGTCATCACAGAGCCCAATGCAGGCCTGAATCTTATAACTGTAAGATCATGACCTGAGCTGAAATCAAGAGTCAGACGCTTAACCAACTGAGCCACCCAGGTGCCCTTCATTAAATATTCTTGAAAAACATTATAACAGTGGAATAATAATCGATCTCAAGCATATAACATAATTTATTTAAACAGTTCCTTATTTGGAGAATTTAAGTAGCTAAATTTAAATAATGCTATGCTAATATAAATAATGCCATGACGAACATCTTTGCATATATATCACTGTGCTCTTACCTGATTTCCTTAAGAGACTTTCTTTTTTTAAAATGATATTCTAGGGGCGCCTGGGTGGCTCAGTCAGCTGAGCGTCCGACTTCGGCTCAGGTCATGATCTCACAGTCTGTGAGTTCATGCCCCCCGCATCGGGCTCCGTGCGGACAGCTCAGAGCCTGGAGCCTGTTTCGGATTCTGTGTCTCCCTCTCTCTCTGACCCTCCCCCGTTCATGCTCTGTCTCTCTCTGTCTCAAAAATAGATAAACGTTAAAAAAATATATAAAAATTTTTAAATTTATTTTGGGAGAGAGAGAGAGAGAGCAGGGGAGGGGCAGAGAGAGAGGGAGAGAGGGAATCTCATGCAGGCTCTGTGCTGTCATCACAGAGCCCAATGTGGGGCTGAATCTTATGACTGTGAGATCATGATCTAAGTTGCAATCAAGAGTCAGACACTGAACCGACTCAGCCACCCAGGAGCCCCTTCTTAAGAGATTTTCTTAAAAATACTTATACAAGAATAGGTTATAAGTATTTTGACATCTTTAATGCATATTGCCAAACACTTTTTTAAAATATGAACATATGAACACAAGCAGTATATAAAATATCCATCCTACTTCAACCTTATTATTCATTCATTATCACGAAATTATAGAACTTCTGAATCTAGGTTCCCATGGATCTTTGCATGGCATCCAGAGGTCTGAGAAAATCCTAAAATTTTATGCTAAATTTTGTGTGTATATACATTTTTATGAGGAGAGTGGTCTTGATGGCAGAATGTTTAAGAATTGGATTATTCTTGTGTGTTTATTTAATTCTTCATGTCTTGGGTCATCAGTGAGGTCGAACATTTCTTCGTATGTGTGTTGGCCACTTGTCTTTCTGTTCTTGTTCACCTTCTACTGGAGTATTTGTCTTCCTCGTTCTGATTTCTAAGAGACTTTTCCATATGAAGGATGCTGATCTTTTGTATGCCATATTTGTGTGACGATTTTCCAAGCTAGGTGGCTGTTCAGAGAGACATCTGAAAGTATTAAGGAATTCCCCCTGTGGAATGTTTCCTTGGTCACCTCCACCATCATGCCTACATTTAGGAAAGCCTTTCCCAACTCGAGATGGGTACAATGTATGTCTGCGATTTCTTGTGGTATATGATGGTTTGTCAAGTATTTAATCCATCTAGAACTTAATATATTATTCGTTCATCTATTCCTCTCTTCTTCTAACAAGTATTTATCGTGTCCTAACTGTGCATCAGGCACTTAATGTGAAATGGGACTTTAATTTGCTATTTTCCATGACCAACTTAATTATTTTTCTCCATTACCATTCGTTGTATTCTCTACCACTTCCTTTATTACCTTTTATTAATTTCTGTTGAATTGATTAAATATTAAAATTCAGGGGCGCCTGGGTGGCTCAGTCAGTTAAGCAACTGACTTCGGCTCAGGTCATGATCTCACAGCCTATGAATTCGAGCCCCACGTCAGGCTCTGTGCTGACAGCTCAGAGCCTGGAGCCTGCTTCAGATTCTGTGTCTCCCTCTCTCTGACCCTCCCCCATTCATGCTCTGTCTCTCTCTGTCTCAAAAATAATAAACATTAAAAAAAAAATTAAAAAAAATATTAAAATGCAACTGCTAGCGTTTTATACCATGAATATGTATGCTTATATATTGTACATTTTTATTAAATATCAAATCAATCTGTGATTTGTTACACTAAATGGATATTTTTATGACTTTTAATTGTAAGTAAATTTAAAATAAAGAAATAAATATGGTATTTGGGGTGCCATTTCTTTATTTCACAAACGTTTCTTTGATTTTTTTCCATTGATTCCACACTCTTTAGATGACTGTAGCTCTAGGATTTGTTTTAATATTTGTAGTGCTTGCTTCTTCTCATTGCTCTTCTACAAAATTCTTAGCTATTTTAGGGGCGCCTGGGTGGCTCAGTCGGTTAAGCAGCCGACTTCGGCTCAGGTCATGATCTCGCGGTCCGTGAGTTCGAGCCCCGCGTCGGGCTCTGTGCGGACAGCTCAGAGCCTGGAGCCTGTTTCAGATTCTGTGTCTCCCTCTCTCTGACCCTCCCCATTCATGCTCTGTCTCTCTCTGTCTCAAAAATAAACGTTAAAAAAAATAATTGAAAATGTTTAAAAAAATTCTTAGCTATTTTAGAGGGTTTGTTTTTTCAGATGCACTTTAGAATCAGTTTTTCAAGAAAATTGGTATGATGTCTAGCAATTTTACTTATGAAAAGTCCTTTTTGTCCTTATTTATGTTGTATCCTCTGTCTCCACCATAGGATAATGTCTATGTGTGCAGCTCACATCAGCATTGGATTTCTAATCATCTCTGCTGGTATTTCTAGCAGATTTTCGTTGTTGTGGCTGTTGCTTTAATTTGCATGGTTTGATGCTTTTTCACTTGAGCGACACAATTTCCTGACTGTTTATTAATTCATTGTGTGTTGTAAATTGTGTCTCTTGATCTCGCAGTTGCTGGACTGTTTTTCCCTGAAATCTGGAAACGCACAGATCCAGAGTAACTGGTGGACAACAGGCAACTTCTCATCCCTTCAAGTTGCCGTGTGTATTTGGAAAAGACCCTGTATAGCTGAAGGCGAGAGTTTGTGATCTCAAAGAACGCACTGAGAGATGTAAAATTAAGTAGCGTTTGTCACTCAAATCGACTTGAGACTCTTTTTCCTCCAACCGAGTAACTTTTCATTTTTGTAATCAAGAGCGTTTCCGCATTCTATTATCTAGTATTATACTCCTCGGGTTTGTGCTACTTTTCTATCATCTCTCTATGATAGTATCGCCTTACTCTATTATCTAGTTTTGTGCTTTTTGATCTGTGTTGCTTTGTTAATTTATTTGTCTGTGTTCTTCTGCTATATAAACATGTTTTTGTTATTTTAGTAATTTGGAGGCCTCTCTCCCTGGAAGCCAAAATCACTTCCTGATACTGACTAGATTTGCGGTGGAGCTTGATTTCAGAAATGAAAAGTGGGAGGTGTGCTTAAGAGAAGTCAGATCATGGTGTTTACTTTCACTTCTCCCCAGTTCCCTGGAACTCTCAATAGTACCTAGAATCAGAGGAGGGAGTCAATAACAAGATGTGTTGGCTGTAATCCGCTTTACAAGGGTCCTCACCTCCATAGCTGCTTGCATTTGATGGGGGAACTCATTCTGCAGAAAGCAGAAGAACAGAAGGGATGGGACATTTCCTAACTTGCCCGCCCGGAGAGCCCTGGGTATGGGGCAAATCTGTGCAGTGAGAAGCAAACAGTCCAACTGAATGGGGAGCAGAGCATACACGTGTAGTGTAATTCTTAAGAAGCTAATTTGCGGAGTTTTCATAGGATAACCTTTAAAAGATTTTTTTAAAAATGTTTTTTATGTATTTTGAGAGAGAGAGAAAGAGTGTGGGTCGGGGGAGAGGGGCAGAGAGAGGGAGAGAGAGAATCCAAGGCAGGGTTCGCCCTGTCAGCAGAGCCCAACATGGGGCTGTAACCCACAAACCATGAGATCATGACCTGAGCTGAAATCAAGAGGTAGACGCTCCGTCGACTGAGCCACCCAGGAGCCCCCATGGGATAACCTTTAAGACAGATTACTGTAGATAGAAGATTCTACTTTTGACTGTTTGCAAAATTCTCTGGGCAATACTGCAAAATTGCCTACTTTCTCTTTATATAGCTCTCTGTGATTCTGTGGTTATGCAAGCTTTTTGTGTGTAGCTTGCTTTTCCAGATTCTGTACACTGATTGTTATTTTGTTAACAGTCTTGGATATTGGTTGTTGTTAGTGTAATCAAGTACACATTTAAACTTGTCGAGTACACAAATAAACTCATCAAAGCTAAAAATAGCTTCTGACTTCTTCTAGTAAAATAGGCACGCAGCGCTCTATTTCCCTTGCCCCTTCCCACTTTCCCATGTTTGTTAATTTGTTAGTCATATAAATCTGTGTCAATAACAGTTTGTGTATATTTGATTAACATTTGAAACCAAATTCAGAACCACTATGTTTATACTGTGTAATTAGTTTTAAGAATAACCTCCAGGTCTCTCCGGTCTATGATTTTTCTATTCTCCAGTAGTTTTATTTATTTATTTATCTTTAATGTTTACCAGTACATATGGTTGATGGAGTACACTTGGCCCTATGTAAGCTTCTCGTTTTCGGAGACAGATTTATCTACTGGTTAAGAGGAGAGATTCTGGAGCCGCACAGTTTGGCTTTGAATCTTGAATCCCCCACTGACCGTGTGGTCATGGGTAAGTTATTTAAAAAAATCCCTGTGCCTAAGTCGCCCAATTTATAAAATAGGGATAATAAAGAAACAGGGTCCACCTCAAAAGGTTTTAGGAAGATTCACTGTTCTAGCAGGTGTGAACCTCACAGAAGTTATAGCATGTAACGAGTGCCACATGAGCCTTCGCTGTTACTTTACAGTAGAAGCTGAGGATCCATTTGCCGAAACCCAGGGTCTAGTTGAGTGGTCACTTCTTACCATGATGTCTCCCAGGGTGGGTCAGTTTCCCCGAAAGTTCTTTTTTCTTCTCTACCAGTTTCTCTGGCGGAACTGGAGGTTCAGATGCTATTTCTGGCTCTTTTTTTTTTTAGTAACGTGTCCAGAACGAATGTGACCCAGTGTCCATCTTGCCCAGAAATCTTTCATTTCTGCTCCTTTTAGACTGCCACTCAGGCAAGCAGAGCGTTTTCTCCTGTTGCATTGGAGAAACAGGTCGAGGAAGGAATAAGAACAAGAGTTAGTAGGAAAGAAGAAGAGAATAGGTCTGAAGGTGGGGCCTGTGCGGTTGGAGATGTTCCTCGCCATTCTCTTCTGCGCAGTGCCTGCGTTCTGAAACTGGCACACAGAGGTCAAGTCTATTTAAGCCCATCCCTACCTTCTTAGAGAATGTGTTTCCGTTTTTTTTTAAATGTTTATTTATTTTTGAGAGAGAGAGAGAGAGAGAGAGAATGTGAGAGTGGGGGAGGGGCAGAGGGAAAGGGGGACAGAAGATCTGAAGCAGTCAGGCTCTGCGCTGACAGCAGAGAGCCCGCTATGGGGCTTGACCTCCTGAACCGTGAGATCATGTCTTGAGCCAAAGTCAAGAGTCGGACGCTTAACCGACTGAGCTACCCAGGCTCGGCCCCTGGAAATGTGTTTCTAACGCTGGTTGAGAGTATGGGACATAACATTCTGTGACCAACCATATATTTCTCTGCCAGTCCATGTTTACACTGTAGCTGGTGGCATTTTTGTGTGGCCTTTGACGGACGGTCTTCTCTTACATTTAATTCACTGTGCTGATTGCAACTTTTTTCTTCTGTGTATCTTTTGTTAGGAGAAGGTGTTGTAGGGATATCTTTATTCACTTGATATTTATTCATTATACTTGCGTTGGTGTTAATCCTAAAGCCCCTCTCATAGCAATAGGTACGATACTATTTTCATGTTCATACTTTGTACCAGAAGCAGACCCACGCTGTCTGGAAAGAAAGGTGGAGTTTTTAAGTACCATTGTAAAATGCCAGTCTAAGATTTATGGTATGCTCCTAAAAATGGGGTGCACCTCTGCCTGGGACAACTCGTATACTCTCCTCTGGCTTTGGGGCATCCTAGTGGAGAAGTTTGAGAATCGCTGGTCTCACAGTGAGGATGGCAAGCCCCTCGAGGACTTTCAAGCAGAGGAGGAAAAAGGAGACATCCCCAAAAGCAGGGAGACCAGGAGAAGACCCTGAAATGGCTCAAGATAGGAGTTGATCAACACCTGAAGTAGGCTGGTGGTACTGGAAGAAGAGAAGGGAGGGCATTTTGGGAACAAAATTGGGAAAGGAACGAAGGAAGAAAGCAGACACACAATGACCCCCAGGCTTACGGCGTGTGCAGCTGAGGGAATGTGGGTGCCCTTGCTCGTGGCAGCAGATTTGGGAGGAGGAGAGGCTGTATACGGCAGCAGAGAGGCCACGAAGCCCGGACCTGATTCAGATGACTTATTCAGGGATCCTTTTGTTAATATTTAATAAGGAAGTTATAAGGAAGCATATTGTTCTTATTATAGTGATTATCATGAGGATTACTGATTGCATGAAAACTTTGTCTCTGGGTAAACTGCTTCCAGCAACATTTCCTTGTTCCGAGAGCACAGAGTGCTTGTCATAGCTGCAAAAACTTTCTGTCCTGTCATCAAGAACCCTTCCTATCCCTACACAGGAATGTAGTCTTTTGGATATGATATCTTGTGATTCTTATCAGTCTCCTTGACCTTTATTTATTTATTTTTTGAAGTTTAGTTATTTATTTTGAGAGAGAGAGAGAGAGAGACAGAGAGAGAGAGAGAGAAAATTCCAAGTAGGCTCCATGCTGTCAGTATAGAACCCCACATGGGGCTCAATCTCACCAACCATAACATCATGACTTGAGCCAAAATCAAGAGTCAGACGCTTAATGACTGAGCCACCCAGGTGCCCCACCATGTCCTTCATATAATGCATCGAGAAAGCAATGGGACAAAACAGGGACAACACGGGAGAAGCATTTTTGACATTAACAGAGTCTGGATTGCTGAAAAACAGGACATTAGGGAGTAGGGAAGAATGGGAAGAGGAAGGCCTTCCACTCCATAAAGGGGGAGCACCCTTCACTGCCTATAGCCTCTGGCTTGGAGAGGTGAGTGGAGAAAGGGTTCAGAACACTCCTGCTTCATGAATTTGTTTCTAGTGAGACTTTTCAGCCCAGCCCATCAGTGGAAGGAACACTGGACTGGGAGTCAGGGACGTGGACTCTCTGCCACCCTATTTTAGTCACCTCCCTACCTTGGGTTTCGGTTTCCTCATCTGTCAAGTGAGTGCGTTCTCCCAGTTCTAAAGCTCAGAGGGGCCCTAATTCTTCCATGCGCCCTATGGTGAACTTAATGCAAACGCAAAGAAAATACTGGTGACAAATAAAGCATTACTGTTATTCAAATGAACCACAGGTAACTGATAACTTTGGAGCCCAACCCAGCAAGAGGAGTTACTAGACCCAGTCTCAGAACGTGCTCTGGCGTCCACTTGTCTAGCATCTGGTCACATTCCTAGCACCTAGTGCTTTCTGAGCACAATGAGGATCTCCATGTGTTCTGTCACTGAAAGGCTTTCCCTTACCTGCTTCCCCAAAGAGACGTGCGCAGTCAGTCTCCTTCCTTGTTGGCACCCTGCCACTTTAACTCAAAATGTCACCATCACCGAAGATGTTCCTTACAGCCACCTCGGTACTGAAATGAGTTGAAGGTTCTCAGTTCAGCCTTGAGAGACCCGTGTCACCCACATTTAACCAAAGGTGGCTCCTGGAAGAATAATTTAGATTGAATTTCCTCTTACAGGGTTTAAGCTATAGCCCAACAGGAGAGCGGCGAGGGTGGCCTGATGACTGGAGACCCAATAAACCATATTCTTCAGCTGGGCAGAGGAGCAACCGTTCCTATTACTAAGACCAGAAAAGGAATTATACGAGACCATCAACACAGAAGATGCTGTGATATAATATCCTCAGCAACAGCCCTATAATAGACATGATGATGAAGGTCATCGGGAATTTCCTTCTAAAACCCATCAAGGTGAGCTGATGATGTCATCCCAAAGAATCATTCGGTTCAATAGTTTTATTGATGTCATCACAAAATGGACCAGAGAGGATGAATTCTGCTGCCTTGCCTTGATCCAGGGGTAAGGAGCTGTCTGCTTCCCTTACAGGCACTAACTGGCATTAGGTTCCCCACGAAAAGAATCAATTCTTTTTTTTTTTTTTTTTTTTTATTGAGGTGAACTCTCCCTGACATCAGTTACCAATTCTGTGCTCTAGTGTATTAGTTAGGAATACTTTTGGCTTCTAGTAACCAGAATCCCATTTAACAGTGGCTTTATGACACAAACACATTTATTGTTTACTTAACAGGGAGTTCCAAAGACAGCTGCCTCATAGTTAATTCAGCAGTGTAAGTTTGTCATTAAAAAACAAAAACAAAAAACCCAGCCTCTTTCTTTCTACTCTTCCATGCTGAGAATATGGCTTTTCGTTTTTGTGTTTGGTTCCTTATAGTTGCAAGATGGCTGCCGCCATCCAAGCATTCCAACCATACTCAAAATCAGGCAACAGGCTTTCTCCTCATAAGGTTCTCTTTTTTAAGACAGTTCTGCTTTTCCTATAATGGCCCAGCAGACATCACCTTTGGTCAGAACTGAGACGTGGGGCTACCCCTGTCTGCAGGGGAAGCTGGGCAAGGGCAAAGGAGCAGATTCTTGAGAATGTCTTCTGGGTAGCCAGATAATAGTATCTTCCACACCCAGTGAAGTGTCTGAGACAGAAGAAGCCTTCACCTTACTTGAAAGATTGTTTTCTAAGGCTACAAAGACCTTTACAGGAGGAGCAACAAACTATAGCTGCCTTGGACAAAAATCCATTCAAGCTTAAAATGCAAGAGCATTAGCTGCTCAGAGCCGTCACCAAGGAGAGATAAAATACATCTGCTCTCTTAAGACCTGGTAGATGCTTGCAGTGTGATTATTTTTTTGGCTGGGAAAGCTGCTTAGCCGACAGAAAAAGGAACGTACCTGAACATTTATGAGTCGGCTTTTCAAAGACAGCGACTCATCTTCCTTTTCACCCCTCCCCCTTTCCCTTTCCCTGTAAGGGAACACTTAGCAAAACTAAATAAATTATCAGCCCGGCCATGAAGAAATGCTCTCACTGGGTTATGCAGGGAAGGCTCGAAGCCATAAAGACAAACTCTGGAGCTCAGGTCACCCACTGGGAGGAGGTGAGGAGGGGGGGCCTCTATAGGGGGTCAGCTGTGAGAGAGGGGAGCACTGAGCTGCCCTGTCACCTTGCTGTCCTGGGGCTGGAACAGAGGTAACCTGGGGCTGCTTTGCGTTGGCCCAAAGGACAAAGTGGCCAAATTTTTACCATTGGAGGCCACTCAGGATCATGTGATTGTTAAGCTAGAACAAAGCACGGCGGTATGGTGAGATGAGCACGGGCCCTGCTTCACCGACTTCTTGCTGGCTGATCTCTGGTGAGTCAGGTAACCATTCTGAACTTGGCCTTATCTTGAAAAAAGGGATAATAGTAGGAACATTAATCTCTGCTATAAACTGAATTCTGTCTCTCCTCTCCCCGCCCAATTCCTATGTTAGAGGGACAGCCCCCAGTGTGACTGTATTTGGCTATAGAGCTTTTAGGAGGTAATTAAGGTTAAGTGAGGTCATTAAGGTGGCAGAGGGAGACCCTAACGTGATAAAGCTGGTGGATTTTCAAGAAGAATGAAAAGAGATCTTTTGCTGTCTCTGTGCACGCTCAGCGAAAAGGCCACACGAGGACATGGAAAAAGGTGGTTGTCTACAAGCCAGGAAGGGAGCCCTCACCAGGACTGGCTGGCACCTTGATCTTGGGCTTCTGGCTTCCAGAACTAGAGAAAGTGCACTTCTGTTGTTGACATGGGCCAATCTGTGGTATTTTGTGACGGCAGCCGAGTGGACTGACATCATCTCCTGGGGTGCTTGAAAGCAACAAGTAGAGGGAACAGAGGTGGGGGGAAGTGTGGGGGAGACACTTTGCAAGTTTCTGTGCTCTATAAAAATGTCAAACATCACTATGCCACGTGGCATGTGAGGAATCTGAGGCCAAGGGGTGTTAAGGGACTCTCTCGAAGTTGGCCAGCTCTGGGTATCGTTTTGGACGATATGCCGTTTCGGCCTGTGGCCACCCCGAGGAGCATGGACAGACCTCCCTTGCCTCACACTCCTGCTGTGCTAGAAACCAAGTTCAGCTTCCTTCCTTCCCTGCAAAATCAGCAGGACGGGACACTGTGCTACTTTGCCAACTCTCTCCTCCTGAGATTTTTGTGTCCAGACGTTTTAGGGAACTAACAATCAAAACATGACTTTTACTTATCACATTTTTGAACTCAAACCTGCTGACCTGCAGGGATGATCTATCTATGTGCCTAAAAAGGAAAATGTTTCTGTAAGGGTAGAATCTTGGAGAAAAGTTATTTCTACTTAATTGAAAATTATGTTTAGGGGCACCTGAGTGGCTCAGTCAGTTAAACGTCTGACTCTAGATCTTAGCTCAGGTCTTGAGCTCAGGGTCGTGAGTTCAGGCCTGATATTGAGAGAGTTGGGATCCACGCTGGGCATGAAGCCTACTTAAAAAAAAAATTAGGGGTTCCTGGGTGGCTCAGTCGGTTGAGCATCCATCTCCTGGTTTCAGCTCCAGTCATGAGCTCACAGTCTGTGGGTTCCAGCCCCACGTCGGGCTTTGTGCTGACAGTGCACAGCCTGCTTGGGATTCTCTCTCTCTGCCCTTCCCCAGCTTGCTCTCTGTCTCTCTCTCAAAATAAACAAATCAACTTCTAAAAGCTTATGCTTATGCTTTAGAATATGCATATTATGTCCCCTTTTTGGATTGGAAAAAGAACTAACTAAAAATATTTTCTAACTCTCCAGTGCCTACTTCCAAAAAGAACCGGGCCCAGATGCTGACCTGTCAGGTGGCTTCCTGGCCCTGGCCAGCCCAAGGGGACTGAAGTGTGACAGGCTCCCCACAGGACCCTCAGGACTCCTGCCGAAGCTCTGGTGACCCTGCTCTGGTCAGTGGAAAACTGACTGGAGTGTTGGGAAGAATGCCCTCACTCATGTGAGCCATTGCTGGCAAATGGTAGTGGAGGGGGGCGGGGCCAAGCATCCCCAGCCTAGAGCCCGTGCTTGTTGAGGGGACGGCTTTGCCCTGGCTTGGAACGGGTGAGTGGGACAGCTGTTGGCGCAGGATATCCATACCAAGTCCTCCTTGTTACTTTGGACGTGGTGTTTCCTTTAACCTCAGCATTTTCATTTCGTTTTGACTATCAGAAAACCCCCCCCACACACACACACCCATACACACACGTACACACACACTCCAAATCGCCTTGTAAGGAGAAAAGCTGGGTAGGTTATAGTTTTCCTCTGTAAAAAAGAAAAACGAGAAAAAGAACGAACGAATGAAAGAAAAAGCACCAGCAACCCCTCACAGTATGATTTCATAGGCCATGCTAATTATTTTTTAGGGCGAGCATAATAAAACCCAGGTGATTTGCCTATAGCAGTTTCTCCTTATCTTCACACAGCACTGGATCATTTACCCACATGGCAAGCAATTACCATGAGCCCTGCAGTTTTTACCAGACGTTCTTTGTGGGAACCCTGCTAGAGTACACAAAGGTTAATACGCTTTTGCACTACAAAATCTGGGCATTATCTTGTGGATTGTAAGACATGCCTGTGACACGTTGAATGCAGACGATTTACAAGATCAGCAAAACAGAAGAGGCTCCCATTGGGAGTTTTTTTCTGCTAACGATTTCCTCATCAGAATGTGGCTCAGCGAAGTGTGGTATTTTGCCCAGGCTTTCTGCCTGTTGAGGGGGGCCAGGGCTTGGCTCTCCCCCTCCCACTGCTTCTCCAAGACAGCTGAGGGGTTTGGGGGTGCTCCTGTGGGCAAGTGCAGATGCCTAGAGAGATGCTTCCCCTGGGGAAAAAAAAATAGTTTTTGTTTCTTATAATTATTACGTAACGTATTTAAAGTAAGAGCCGGATGTGAAATATGTTATTCATATACAGAGTCGACAGAACTAAAACAAATATTTGGGATGATTTCCTTGAAAGGGAGATGGAGACCTAAATATCAACTAGATTGTTGGGTATGTTATCTGCTCACCACTGAGATCTCAGCTGGGATGTGGCCTCCTGCCCGGGGGTTTTCCTTGACTACCTGTGCTGCACTGTCCTGCCACCCTGTCACCACCCTCCCACCTCCCTGGGCTTGTCCTCCAGCCATCCTCATTATCCTCTGTGATGGTTGTATATGAATGTGTTAAAATGATCCAGGAACCATCACTCCCGATTCGATGTAACCCCACGCTGTTACTGTCACCCTTTTGTCCCCAAAGCCAATTCAGCGCCTGGCCCAGAGTCAGCCCCAATAAAGTATGTGTTGAGTTTTCACATATGTTGTCTCCATACCTAAAGAGAAATTATGGGTGCTGGGCATGGACAGCATTGGGTATCGGACTCAAATCCACCGCATTTAAGGAGCCATCATCAATTTGCTCGTATTCACTCATTCATTTGTTCCTAGAAATGTGAACATATCCATATGCGCTTTGTGATGAAGTCGCTAACGGTTACCTTGTAGCTCAGAATTCTGCAGGTTTGAGAGCACCGTCTGGGGATAGACAGAAGCTGCGAGGAGGCTTTGTGGCCCCTCAGACCCAGTTATGGTAAGTGCCCTCCCTGCACCCAACCCCTCGCTGCCCCTGGAGGTGAGTAAACTGTGTGCTCCGCTGGAGATGATTATCCTAACGCATCTCACACTTCCATCCATTGTCCGCATCTCCATTTCACAGAAGTAGAAGTCAAGGCTCTGGGGGATTAAGCAGCTCACATGCCCAGCTGATGAACAGTGGAGAAACCACAATGAGGAAGCACTTTCCCTGATTCAGTATGGATGGATTTTGCTAGTAGGGTTCAGTGTGGCCTTTGCTCACATAGCCGAAGACGAGGGCTCTGCTATCCTCTCTCTGGCCTGTTATTTAAGGACAGAGCAAGGCAGAGTGGCCGTAGCCATCCGGGGGTGGGGGGGGGGGCGGATTCAGTGTTGGAAATGACTTTCCAGATCATCCAGTGCCTAGATGAGGGCCTAGGGGAGGTGAAATAATTTGCTCAAAGTCACATAATCAACTAGTGTCAAGGTCAAAGTCAAACCCCACGTCTTGGGGTTCCCAGGCACGTGACTCTTCATGACCTAACTGGGGTGTCACTGCACAGCCTCCAGGGGGATATGGGCTGTGGAGCACACCCTGGAGGGCAATGTCACCCACTCTGTTCACCAACTTGCTCTCCAACCTCCTAGCACTGCGTTCCCTCTCAGCTTGTCCCACATGCACCCTTGGCTTTCACCTTACCCTCCCTCTGGGGCCAGATGGCACTCCTGAAGCCAGAGCAAATGGTGCCATGGTCAGCGGCGAGGTTGTGATAGAAGGTTGTTTCTGCTGTAGGAAGCCCCATTCATTTAGGCTTACGGGACCTGCCCCAGGCGCACCCTCAACCAGCTCCACCATATTGGCCCCATTCCTTCCCCTGGCTGTGTCTCACACCATCCTGTGGTCGTGCACAGGATTCCTCCGCTGCCCAGAACGCTCTTCCCCCAACTGCACTACAGTCCATCCTTTGAGCACAGACTCGGCATCACCTACGAGTACTTCTGCTCCCTCTCTGGTCTCCCTCTCCAAATTTCCTACCACCGTGATGACTTAGGATCCCCACTCCTCACCTCCAATGTAGCCTTTCCAGCTGTTCTCCATTACCGAATGTGTGGCTATCTTGTCCCCCTGACAGATTATAAAACCAGATCGTGGGAGTATCATCCTCGTTCCTAATAAGTGCCTATCAATTAACTGGCTGGAGCAGAGGTTTTTATCTGTTAACTTTTTAAGTAACAGATTACACGATATTAACATGGTCTTTAGCAGTCCAGGTGAGATAATTAGTTGTAGGTTAGCCTCGTGTTCTGTCATCCTCTGGCTTCTAATGCTTCATCCTGTTAAATCTGGGAGTGTAAATTCAGACTTCTCTGCACACCCCTCCTCTAGTCTTTGTGTGAATTTCCATGAATGATTCATCAGCCACACCTACTTCTGGCCTGGAGGTACGATGACTTCTTTCAGCCTCTGCGCTTCCTGACAGGAAGTTGCCTCTAAGTTCCCGACACCACGTTGATTACTACAGTGATAGTCCTTGATGTCACAAGCCCTGGATTATAATCTTGTCGCTGGAGCTGGTCATTGGGAGAAACCACTCAGGCCAGTTGGACAGCAGCCTTAACAGTTTTTTCCAAACAAAACCAAACCTGCTTTGACATCAAAAGGGGTGCTGGGGAATATCAGTCTGAGAGGTTTCTGTTTTTATCAACAAGCTCTCCAAACTTCCTCTGCTTTCATGAGTCTGACAAGTCCTTTTAAAACACAGATCTGACCCTGTAGGGGCCTTGGGAAGACTGTTGAACACGAATGCCATAAAAGCAGGGGTTTTAACTTCATAAGAATAACAGCCGTGAGACTTGAATGGAAAAGGCCTTGGAAATCCAGGAAAAGAACATGTTCGCGACCGCGCACATGCACCCTGCAAAATCTGTTTGGACCACGTCTGTCTCCATTTAATTAAAAATGTACAAACCTGAAAAATCGAAAAAAAAAAAAAAAAGAAAGAAAGAAAAGTGGAAGCCTGTAGTGACCGAAAGAAGAGAAGAGCCAGGGCTCTCTCTGTGTTCCTCGCACCCCCAACTTGTCCCCCTGTTCCTCCTCACTCCCACTTTGCCCCTGAACAAGTCATTTACGAGAGATGGCTGTCGTGGCGCATAAAGAAATAATTAAAAAAATCTTCAAAAGGCTGGCAGCATAAAACTCCCTGGCTCTGTCGTTTCTCTGTTTCTGCAAGCAGCAAAAGATCCATAATTCTCACACTTAATGTAATTCCAAGGCATCTAAAGTGATTTACAGTCGGTTTACTCAATACTTTCAGCTTTATTTAATGTAACAGTTATGGCACATAAAAAGTTTATTGAAAATCCTTTGGGAGTGCGATTGAGTAAGAAAGAGTCGTTGCTAATACCATTACAGGAACAGGAGGAAAGGATCCCAGCCTGTTTTCTCTGTGACCTTTATGGTTCCACGAACAAGGGTTATGGAGGGAAGGACTTCTCTCCCACCCTGGGCCATCACGCAGACTTGCTCACTGCCAGCTATGGCGCTGCCATCTTGCTATTTCTGGACAGCTCTTTTTCAAGCTTGGCTGGCAAGGTGACTTGGATGATCGCCCTTGGTTTAGATTACCCTGGAGTCTCTATTATTATGCAGAGTCCAGGTTCAGAAAGGCCTGCTAAAGGGAAAAAGAAAACATTATCATTTTTTTCCCCTCTTATAATGCTGCCCTGTTCTCTGGTTTTTAATAAGGCCCACTTTCCAGTTGGCCCGCACCCGCTGGAGTTCAGTCCAGCCCCCTGGAGTCCCCACAGCTGTGGAGGTGACGAGGGGAAACATGGGCGGATGTCCCCCAGAACCTTTTACAACAATCAGCTTCGCGTATTGCCATGCAGATGGAAACTCTGGTGTTCCAGGTGGTCCCCATGCTCTCTACACTAGAAAGGAGATAATCCATTAAGATAGTGCCTTTCACCATTGTCTCAAGATACTTGACACGTGCCCACATAACTTCCCATTGGCTGTGAAAGAAAACTGAAATGTAGACGATGCCTAGGAAGGCAAACCCAAGGAGTCTGACTCCATGATCTGTGAAATCAACAAAAATGGCTTCTTATCTCTCAATGAATAATGTCATTTCCTGGGTCTGCTCTACCTCTGTGACTGCTTATACTGGGGAATTCTAAGAACCTCAATGGCCATAGAGTGGACTTTGGGGCAGACGGCTTTCAGCATTTAGTCTTTCATTCATTTCTGCACGAAATGTGCACCTCAGTTCTAGCTGTAAGCTATTTCTTGATTTCTTCAGTAAAAGTAGCACTCTGGGGTCTCCCTCTCTCTCTCTTCCTTTCTGTCACATACACGCATGCGCGTGTGCACGTGCACACATATTTGTCAGTTTCTTGTTTGCTTTTCACTGTATTTTCCCTCCAACTTTCTAATATCTAGACCAAGTAAGACACCATGTAGTCCCATTAAAAGCTTGATTCTGTGATATGTATTTTAGTTTCACTGAGGTATTTTTCTTTTTTTTTTTTTTTTTTTTAATTTTTTTTTTTCAACGTTAATTTATTTTTGGGACAGAGAGAGACAGAGCATGAACGGGGGAGGTGCAGAGAGAGAAGGAGACACAGAATCGGAAACAGGCTCCAGGCTCTGAGCCATCAGCCCAGAGCCCTACGCAGGGCTCGAACTCACGGACCGCGAGATCGTGACCTGGCTGAAGTCGGACGCTCAACCGACTGCGCCACCCAGGCGCCCCTACTGAGGTATTTTTCTACCCGCTCCCTGATTCTTGCCTGCACTCCTAACGTATGTTGCTATCAGTTAAGTATTCAGCATATATATGATATATGTGAGGTAGTATATATGTATGTGCGGACACATAAGTTTATACATGCATTCCAAAACTCGAGAGGTAGTTTAAAAGTTAATTTACAAAATTTCTTACGAAGATGATGTACGGGGGTTACGATACTTCCTTTGTGTCTTGACTCTGTCAGAGAGACATAATGCCACTGTGGCTTTGGTTTTTCCTTAGGAAGTCTCAATAATGACTCTGCCTCCAGACACCCAGTCCTTAGCACCTAATTTGATCACTGACTTCACTTGTTTGAAATCCATTATTGATTGAAAACATTCTCTCAATATGTCTCCGTAGTCTGATGATTCAGTTGTGTCCTAGAATCTCTCCTGCATTAAAAAGAGTAAAAGCGCCGTTGGCCTTCCATTTAGGAAGCACATGCCGAGGAGAGCGAGCCTCTCTGATGTGAGTGCACTGGTTCCAGCTCTAGCTGACGTACTTGCCAGAATCCGGTAGAACACCCCACCGGTCCCCACATCACTCCCTCTTCCTCTGTACCAGGAAGTAACTTTGTGAATATACAAAGATATGGTAAGGCTCATTGTAACGTTTGTATCTTTCTACTCAGTTATCTTCATAACTGTCTGTTCTTCAGGTATTTTAATCACTGCTGTCAAAAAATCATTTTTTTTTTTTTCTCCTCGCTGGAGGACCTCTTACGAATCCAAGAGCGACTGGAATAATGGTTTTGGATCTGTAGTATTCAATGAACGTGGAACCTTGTGGGGCGCATCAGAAAACCTCATAAAATTGGTCTCTGGCAGAAACTAGCAATGACACAATGCTTTGCAAAGTCCTGTGACATGTGTATCTAATTTAATCTCTTGCAAACAACTCGTTGGGTTGGCACTATCATATTTTGCAGATGCAGAAACTGATCCTAGATAAGTGATTCAGTCAATACTACATAGTGAACGGCAGAGTCAGGACTTGGGAGGCAAGATCCAGGAACTCCAAACCTCGCACTCCTTCCGTCCTGAGGAACTGTATTCCCATAGCTTGCAAAGCAAGGAATGTCATCCCGTGGGCTTGGACAGCTCTTGGCAATACGGAGATGGTGAATGCCTGTATTTGATCCTTCCCTTGTATCTCACATTCTATTCCCTGAGAGACCTTGCTTTCAATGAATACTACCAAAGAGTTATTTAATAATGGAAGATGTTACCAAG
Source organism: Leopardus geoffroyi (assembly GCF_018350155.1). Lineage (NCBI taxonomy): Eukaryota > Metazoa > Chordata > Mammalia > Carnivora > Felidae > Leopardus > Leopardus geoffroyi. The sequence continues at coordinate 45,129,474 of NC_059327.1, forward strand.
AGTCTTAGGGGGTATTTTTATTTTAATCAGGAGCCTCTTAAAGCCCACAAAGCCCTCCAGAGTGAAGCAAGTGAAGGCCTAGTGGCAGACAGAGTAGAAGGACAAAAAAGCGTAAAATGACACTTTTTATTTGGTGCCAGTGACATTTCAGTGTCTTGCTAGTGCCAACTTTCTTGTGAGAAGAGCTTGGCGCTCACCAACTTGCAGGACACAGTGGTCAATGGGGACCCACACTGGGCCATTTGGGTCGGGGTAGTTGGGCCCAAATGGGGGTAGTTGGGTCTAGTGTAGCCACTAGAGGGCAGCAGAAGGCTGGACCCGTTGGTTAGCATAGAAAGGAGGTGAATTTCTCAAGAAAGAGTGAAAGTATAGTCCAGAGACACCCAACGGATCACCACATGTAGCGAATGCCGAGAAGCTTCTCCCAGGAAGTGCCCTCCCTCAGGCCCAATGCATCCATCCCTCAGCTGCTGGAGCACAGCTGCTGACAGCTCCCAGCTGTGGGTGCGTAGTCCCTGAGAATTACACTGGGCAGCAGGGAACTGCTTGGCCCAAAGTCACGCCTTCTCCAGGGCGGGGGGTAACTAATGACTCACTAGTGCAGCAATAGAAAGGCCTGGTTTCTTTGCCTCAGTTTGGCACAATTCTCAAGGGTCGTCCAAGATCCAGAGCTCCAGGACTGGTTGAGACCTTAACTGTGGATCAGTTTTTCCCTCTATCCAATCGTGCCTTCCTGGCCTCCTTGTCTCTGGAGACATCCAGAGACCACAGCCTATAAGTACATGCAACTCAGAGTCACTTTTCAGGGAGCCCCATCTAAGGAACACAACTATACTGTGGATACGGCTGATAGTTATACCAGAGAAGGAAGGGAGAGCAGTATTTAGCCAGGAGCACTCACGAAAAAACAGGCCAAGAGGCCAAGGTCAGGGCTGGAGGCAGATACATAAAGAGAGATATCCGACTTGGATTAGGTGGGAGCTGGGATGAAACCAGAATCAAGTCCAATGTCCAGTAGGCCTGGGGCCACGAATGCCAGAACTAAGGAGACCAGAGTAGGCTAAGGATGTAGGTGAAATCGCTTCAGCGGTACTTAAGCCGAACTTGTTTCTCGTATGTTTGTTTGTTTGCTGGAGCACACGCGGGTGTGGGTGGGTTTAGAAGTCTCCTCCACCCTCCTTCCCCCCACACCCGTCAACACTGGGCAGCTGGCAGCACCCATTGCCTCAAGTCCCCACCTACGCACTGTGTGTGCTTACAGCAACTGTGGTTGCATTTACCACTCCTGGGGCTCTCCCTGAACTAGGGGCGGGGGGCACATTCAGACATGCCCGGAAACCATTTCCTAGGAAGACTTGGCCAGAGGCGATGGACAGAAAAATAGAGTTCCTTTTCCTGAAGGCTTACTCTCCAATTTCCCTGAAATTCTTGGTAACCCCCGGGGTATGGAGGCCACTGCCGGTTTACAAGTCCAAGGTAGGACTGACTACTCCCCCTAAGTAATGCAGGGGCCGTGCCTTTCCGGCTTCCGCAGAGCCCCCTCCACGAAGCCTCCCCTTGTTCGAGAAACAGACTCTTAACAATCACGGGCAGCAAATCCCGTGTTGTGGAGCGTATGTACCAGCGCCTGGGACCTCCGCCGGGAGATGACTGAACGGCCTATGGATTAATGTACTATTATTACATTACTCTTTAAGCTTCAAAGGTCTGCCAGGAGGGCTAAGCTCGCTATCTATTCCATGACATTTTAAGAACAAATAATACATTAATATATTTAATTTGAGAATAAACACATACATTACAGGCAGGGGATTTTGTCTATGCTGATAAGGCGCCAAATGACCTTTCCAGAGCAATCCCAGCACGCAGAGCCGAAGAGGGACGTGTTCCAAAAAACCTTTTGTGTCTATCGGCTGCAATATGTGGGCTTTAATGCAGGTTTGGCCCGTGTGGAGTTGCCGCCGCCACGCTCTTCAGAGAGGGGAGCTTTTGCTATAATTACCCCTTCGACACTAATCTGCAGGAACACTAAATCTTGTTGCCTCAAATTAGTTAATCAATTAAGTGTCAAACCACAAAATGTTGGAGATTTGGGGTTGTATTTATTAACTTGGCAGGCACTTCCTCCCTCAGCCCCTTGGCTTCGCCTCCCTTCCCCTTGCAGGGGAGCTGGCTTTTAAAAATGACCAGCCACTCATTGTTTATTTCTGGCCTATTAGCAAAACAGTTGAAGTTACATAAGCCTGGTGCCCGGCCCTGGAGCAGCCCTGAGATTGACGGCTTGGAGAGCGTTCAGGCAAAGTTGTGTATTTGTATAGTGCCTTTTCTGGGCTTAACTTAGAACACCACAGAGCTGATGAGCCAGCATCTTCCACTGTGTTCGCTAAGGTCAGCCATTTTGGAGCCTGCATTAATTGTTTGAAAGCCTTGTTTATTGTTACGTCACCCTCACGAGGTGAGCAAGGGACAGGCAGTGGTGTTTCTAGAATTCTCTGGTCAGAACCTCTATTTTCTCCAGGGCCCTCAGCGCCGCCTACTCCCCCCTCCCCCCCCCCCCCCCCCAGCTGTGTCTAGACGTTCTGCAGCTGTGGGCTCCAGGGTGACCAGGAAGTGGCTGAGCAAGCTTCCAGGGGCTGTGCCCAGAGCTCTGGATCTGGCTGCCCCGTACATCCCATTGGTTCCACGGACGTGACCCCAAGAGCCCATCACTTACTTCCACCTCAGCTCGCTCTTCCCATCTGTCTCAGTTCAGCCATGGGAATGAGCTCACCCCCAGATCTCAGATAGGCACAGCCCAAGTAGCCAGACTAATTCCACTTGGGGAGGGAAAAAACCCTGTGACATCAGGGTAGTCATTTCAGGGTTCAGATGTCGCCAAATAGGAAGTTGACAACGTGACATGAGGTGCAGAGGATTTTATCTGTTGCAGATTTTTATTTTAAAATTTTACTTCTCCAAGAAATTAAACAACAACAACAACAAGGACAACAACCCTGAATTCACAAATCTAAAGCCCCCAAATCAGGGCCTTCACCAAACTTATTGTTCCCCTATTATAGCTGAGGAGACTGAAGGGAGAAGTCAGCACTCACTTGTCAAGTGCCCGTTACAAACTCTGATCACTAGGCCCCTTGGGTCCCGCGGAGCAGAAGAGTTAGGACTTGGTTTCTAGCGGTACCACATTCTGGTCGGCACCGTGTATCGCAGGCTGCTGGCTGGCACGGAGGATCCCAGGGAAAGCACTGAAAGAATTACAGAAATTTCTCATCTCGAAGAGATGTGAGGCGTTATCAAGTCCTCTTCCTGAGGCTGAGGCTAAGGCTCAGAAAGGGGAAGGACTTCCCCAAGAACAATGGCCACCCCACCTCGGCGTGGGGTTCGACGTCTGGCATCCGATAAATTGCTCTCTCCGGTAGCCCTGCTGGGTCCTAGATGCTGGGCCCCAGGGACTGCGGTCCTCAGGGACCCTGCACTTCCTGCGAACCAGCCCTGTGATCACACGCAGGTGGTCCCCAAAGTGCCCCGTTGAGGTCGTCCCTTGGAGAGTCAGATGACCCCTGGGGACTCGGTTAGTATTAGGTACTGCAAAGGCCTGGGTTTGAAGTCATAGATCTGTTTTCAGATTTCACAGCTTGGGCCAGTAGCTAAGTAATAGCCATTGACCGGTCCTGTCCTTGAAAGATGGACACAAAACTTACCTGGCAAGCTGTTTTTCAGGATCCACGTGATAGTGTGTGGAAAGCACTGAAGCAGAGCAGACACGAAGAGGAGAAATTCTCTTCTCCAACTTCCTTTAGCCCGTGCTATTCCTCATTAGGCCCAGAAACTAGGTGCAGGAGGAAGGGCCCGGTAAACACCGTATAGATCTCAGTGGTTACCTTGCAAGCTTCCTGATGAGGCTCACTAGCCACATTCCCCAGAAGCCCCAGGGCAGACTGATAGTTGAAACAGCAGTGGGAAAACCAATAGCAGGATGGACACCATGCTTGAGTCTTCATTGAATACTGGGTTGTGTAATCCTTATCTTACGTGTGTTAAAAAAAATTTTTTTTAAGTTTATTTATTTTGAGAGAGACAGAGACAGTGTGAATGGGGAAGGGGCAGAGAGAGAGACAATCCCAGGCAGGCTCCACATTGTCAGCGTAGAGCCCAGCAGAAGGCTCAAGATCATGAGATCATGATCACGTGAGATCATGAGCTGAAACTAAGAGTCTGACGCTTAACCCACTGAGCGACCCAGGCGCACCCTCCGCCCCCTTACCCGTTTTAATTAAGACTTGAGGAAGTCTTTTTAGAGTGGGGTCAAAAATAGCCTCTGACTTCCCAAACAGCTCCCTTGCCTCCATGCTGCCCTCAAATTTGAGGATCGCTCTTTCCATATAAGCGTGAACAGAGAGGGCAGGAGCCCAAGGAGCTTGGTGAGTCTACAAACCTAGAGGAAATTCAATGGGCCGATCACGTCAAGGCCCCTTAGTCAGCCTGGTCTGATACGTCTGCCCATTTTAAATTCAGCTTTCTGCCCTTTTCTCACCCCTTTAGATCCTTCCATTTTAATTGTCCCTTAACACGTATAAAACGATGCTAAGAAATTCCTGGAAACCAGTGTGCCTCTCCTCCAGTGAGGCTGGGGCGGGTGACTCCCTCCACCTAGTCCCCTGTCGCCTGCCTACAAGACACACTGCTCAGGCAGGGCTTTTGTTTGTTTCCCCAGGTTATGATTTACGCGGGTGGACCCCGGGCAGGGAAGAGTCGAGTATCAATTTCGCTGGGTTACCGTGTTAAATGACCGATGCATGGATGGTTATTGCTGCCTCGGGAGCAAATGAAAGCCCTTCGCCTCCCTGACACCACCGTCCCCCCTCTGCTGATGATCAGTTAAAAATGTAAATAAAAAGACTGCACTTTGGAGAGAGTCAGCTCAGGAAGGTGGGGGGGGGGTGGAAATTGCAGAAGCGAAGTTTATTGATCTCCTGGTCAAGATTGATGGCACAATAAGAGCAGGAGGCGAAGAGTGATTTTGCTTTTGAAAACGTTGATGAATAAGCACTCAGGGGCAACAAATAGCCAGGCTCCCCGAGTGATGGACGGTGGTGAGGGAACAAGATGCATTTTTATAAATGGGTGAAAGGAGAGGAGGACTTATTAAAAAAATGAATGACCACATGTGGCAGGGAGATGCCAGTAGGGAGAAGAAAGCCATTGATTTATGTGTACTACTGGCATTTGAAAATTCAATAATAACATTGACAAATGAGAGGCAAACCTGGCCACAGGACAGCACCGAGCCTGGAATGGAGAAAGAAAATGCCAAGGTCAGAGAGAAGGAACAGAAAAACATGCTTATGTTGGAAAGCCTTTACATTAACTCATCTATAGAAAGACATTAAGAAAAATCCCTCCACTATCCCTGCCCGGCTCTCTCTGAGTCGGCAGACGGGCGAGGGGAGCCCAGGGAGAGGCGGACCGATGGGGGAAACGGCAGGTTCCAGCTCCCCTCCTGCAGCCTGAGGAGGAGAAGGCTTCTTGCCGGGGCCACGGGGATGGCTGGGCTTCATTGCACCTCCTTGCCCTGCTGCTGGAGCCTGAAATCAAAAAGCCCTCACAACTGGGGGAGATTTCCTGCTGACGCCTACATTCTGTCCCGAGCTGTTCCTTTACTGGGGTCCCCTTGCTAGCGTTTTATCTGTGCTGTGACTGCTGTTTCTGTTCACCATGATTTGTATACGTGTTGTCCCTCTGCTGTGGGTCTGATGCTCCCTGAAGACAGGCCTGTCTTAGGTCTCTTGAACGCCCAGGGGTCTTGCAAATCAGTAAGTGACTGTAAATGTACCATTTCAGCTCAGGGGATCCAGCTCCTCTGGCCCCTCCTACCTCCCCTTTTCTCCATTCCCTACTCAGCAGTCATGTTTTTTTTTTTTTTTTTAAATTTTTTTTATGTTTATTTAGTTTTGAGAGAGAGAGAGAGACAGAGCATGAGTGGGGGAGGGGCAGAGAGAGAGGGAGACACAGAATCCGAAGCAGGCTCCAGGCTCCGAGCTGTCATCACAGAGCCCGACCAGGGGCTCGAACCCATGAACTGTGACATCGTGACTTGAGCCGGAGTCAGGTGCTTAACTGACTGAGCCACCCAAACACCCCTGCCCTCATGCTTTTTACCAGAACATCTTTCACTCTGATTTCATGCATCTACCCACTCATTCACTCATTCATTCAAGTCCCTGTGTAGCACTGGCTCTGGCTAGATGAGAAGTACGGATGTCATCCCTGATTTGAAGGATTTGGCAAGAATCTTCTGCTGAGCAGCGCTTCCCCTTAGAAAGCATGGGTACAGAGCTCTTTGCACCCACTCCTCTGCACACTCAGAACGGCTCTCCAATGTGACACTCGATGGCTGCTCTTCTAAGACATCTCTCTTGGGCAAAGGGGAGCTGCCCTGGGGGTTCCGGGTTTGCTCAGCTTCAAGCCACCTTGGGAATGTTGGGTTCATTCCTCTTCCCCTTTTTGGCTCTCCCTAACTCACCACCAGGTGTCATTCAGCTAAGAAGGACCCTGGAAACCTAGCAAACCTGGAACAGTAGTCTGGCTGCACGGGTCTACAGGACTGTGGACACCCATGACCACTGGCAACGTGTGTGCACACTTCCCTGTGGACCGTAGCCCTCGGAAAGAGCTGACCTTTGACCTGGGGCCTGCACCAGCCTCGTGATCCCGCTGGATGCTCTCCCTATGTCTCTGCCTATAAGCACCAACTTCTGGACAAGGCCACAAGCTGATGATGTGATTCTGCGATTTTAACACTTCAGCCATTTAATCCATTCGCGTTTCTTTTGTTCCTTGGCTCTGCCATAAATGGCAGAGGAGCATGAGAGGAGGAAGCCCTCCCGGGAGAAGGCCGGTCGCCTGTCAGTGAGCTCTCTTTGTTCCCTCCCACTTCTGCTGCTATTCCCTTGTGGCCTGGGCTGGCTCCTCTGACGTCTTTTCCAAATGCTACAAGGTGAGAGGGGCTTGAGCAGAAACATAAATCCTTGCTAATATCCTCTTGGAAAAAGTCTGGAGCTGCAGCCTCTCCTGAGGGCTTGTCCATGGGCCTGATCCAAGCGGCCGAGGTGGCCACAGGGCCCAAGTGTGTGTATGTGATGTTTTCCCAGGGTTCTCTAAGTCTCCATGGGCCTCTAGCAGTTCATTGAATTTTCGACTTTAGACATTTTATTAACTTTTACAATACAGCCGTGTCTTCTTTTCTCTTTTCTGCTTTTCCCTTATTTTTGCCTTGGTTTCTAATGGCAGATATAGGTAGTAGAGAGCACAGAGCCGAGGGCTGGGATGATACAGCAGACAGATTGTGAGAGTCAACCCACAATTCTGCCAGCCTCTCTTTGTGGATTCTTAGCCCACGGTTTGAAGGCTCTTGGACCTCCCATCAGGTCGATCTAGAGATCTAAGCATAGCTACAGATTCACCTGTTACCCATTCTTTGAGAAAACTCATAGTAAGCACCTTGGATGAACCCCTTGGGCCGCTGAATGCTTTAGGGATCCTGCTCTCCCAAATTCTCTGGGTGTGGAGGGATTTGCAAGCAAGCAATTGAGAGCATGTAAGGACAGGGTTGGCACCTGGTTGTCACCGGACAAATCTTTGTTGAATAATGAATGAATACAAGGCATTAAGGGCTACCTTGGGAAAATAGAAGTATGCACGGGGATATGGAAACTTCCTTCTGCTTCTGAGAATTAAGAAAATCTTCACAGGCAAGATGGCATTTGAATTTTGCCTTAACGCATGAATAGGAAATCAGGGCATGAAGCAAGATCCCTCTGGCAGAAGGAAAGGATGGAGGGGAAGGGTACCTTTGGAGTCAGGTGACAGACAATGAGCCATTCAACTCAATAAAAGCACTAAGCATTGACATTCCGTGAGCACTTACTATGCGTTAAGTGTTTTCACACACTCCACAGCTGTACTTTTAGCAATAATGTCACAACGTTATATTTTTAAAGACACTAAGGTTCGGAAAGAGTTGAGCCACCTCCTGCGGTTACAGCGATAATGAGCCAGAGCTGGAGCCCGGGTCAGTCTGACCTGAAGTCCAGGCCATGGGCAGTTTCCTCATCACCCGATTCCCGGGAGGAAGCTAACTCAATAGCTGGCCCGGGGCTTGGTGCACGGGCATATAGTAGTTACTTAGGAAATAGTTGCCAAATGGGTAAATAGTGGTTAATTACATGGCCCGGGAGGCTGAAAGGCTTGCCTGTGCTATTTTCCTTGAAGGACACTCCCAGGAAGAAGGTAAGGGAAGTTTGGAGAGATCTGACTGGCCGTTAGAGTGAATCCTATATGTCAACATTTAATCACAGAAAATAATCATGTCACAAAAGCTAGGTGCTGGAAAGTACCTCAGATAACCTCCTCAGTGGTTTTCAAAAGTTGTTTCCCAACTTTTGTTGTGTTACCCAAAAAAAAAAAAAAAAAAAAAAAATCCCTTTCTCCAAATGCAAGCCACACTCTAGCCAGGGTGACGAACAGAGTGAGTGTCTGGGAGGTTCGGAGGCCACCCCTCAGCCTGCTCACAAGCCGTGGTGGGTGTTGCTGTGCCTCAACAGAATCTTAGGGCAACTCGGAATGTAACCTGAAACCCTTGATCGAGGTCCAGCCCTGAGGGGAAACTGAGGGCTGGGGAGGAGAGGTGGCCTGTGGACAGCACACAGCTGGATAATGCAACGCCTGGTTTCAGGACAGACTCTGGCCTCATGGATCACGATCATTTTAGGCAAATTAAACAAGGTCCCAGAGAAGGCCCAGGATTGGGCACCATGTTGGCTCAGGGAATACGGGTGAGAAAGGCCTTGTGAAGATTCCAGTTGTTTCTCCACATTCTTTCTGGCCCCAGCTCTCACAAGGAGGCACGGGGCAGGCGTCTGCTCACGACGGAGGTACAGTAACTCTCTCCCGGCAGGTGTCGAGGGACACTGAGTAGGACTCTTTCAGGGCAAGAGGAGCATCTCAGTCACCTTTCCATTCCCTCCAGCCTAGAACATTGCTAGGAGTAAAAGCTTGTGTTTGTTGACTGAATAATAAAAGTTTGTTTTCCTTTAAGGCATTGCTTGTCATGAGGCTCCCATCTGTTTTGTTCAGATGAATTCTCCAATTTTAGGCATTTTCTTACTATGTTCTTCCTTAAACTGTTTGTTGTTGTTGTTGTTTTGTTTTTGTTTTTGTCTTTTTTGCCACGAGGCCACCCTTTGTTCACACAGATATCAATTGGACTGGAGTAGAGAGACAGGGGAAGTCTGGCTGCCATCCTTTGGCACCGCTGCTCCAGGAAAAGTGAGTCCGTGAAGCCAGTCCCGGCCTGCTTTGTGCAGGACCTGCTTCAAGGTAAGGATAATTACTATTTCCTTAATGAGGATATTAACAATTGGCGTCTCCCACTCATCTTATTTCTTCTAAGGGAGCGGTGGAAGCCATTGGCCCCCAGCAGCTTCTGGCCGTGGGCATTGCCGTCGGGGGCCGCCGCAGGTGGGTCCTGCCAACCCGCACAGAAGGAAGGACAGCCAGGTCCCAGCTTCCTGAGAACACTGAAGGCAGGTGTGGGGCGGGGGTGAGAGGTAGAGGCTCGCGCCTGTCTCCTCGGCCAGTTACGGGGTCGGGGAGGCTGGTGTGACATGATCGCTCCCGCACAAACTGCATTTCGGCAAATTTGCTTTTTCTCCCCTAGAGTAATGGGAATCTCTTCATCCCTCCAGGGCGGCTCTGTGACCTAAGTGCCGAACGGCCTCGGGTACCTCCTGAGCCTGGGTTTTCTCCTCTGGAAAGTGGGGATCACGGCACTCACCTCGCGGAAGTGTCACAGGGATCATCCATCCTTAATGACTGCAGGGCTGTGTAAGCTATGATGTGCCGTGTAAATGAAAAATTATTTACTGAAGTGGCTGAGGCGAAGAAAAGGTTTTCCTCTCGCCGTCTCCGGGTGTGGAGAAACCGGAGCCACAGGGAAGTTCACATCCAGTGGTGTCCCATTGCGGCAGGCGTCATGTCTTGCTTTCCTCACTCCGACATTGACAAAGTTGACCACGGGGCTGTCCGGCAAAGGGACCTGGGGTTCAGCACAGGAGACGGAGGGGGTGGGCAGGAGAGGAAGAGGAAGAGGAGTGAAATGACAGGCCTCTACTTGCTTAGCGTGTGTTTTTCATCTGTTGTTTGTGGGTGGGTGGCTGGGTTCTCTCATTCCACATTGCCTGAGTCATCAAGTGGGAAATGTGCACCGTTGCCTCCTTCCTGAGGTGCAGGGTCATGGTTAGATGTGGTAGGTGGAACTAGTCTGGTTTAACTTAGTCCATTTCTGGTCTAATCACTTTTTTTTGGCAGAGGGTCTGTTGTTTGTCACTTTCAGTCTTCCCACTCAGAGTTGCTGCAATCCCTGGACCCCATCAGAGTTGAGGAAGTGGTGCAGCAAAGACAGACAGACAGACAGATAAACAGAGAGATCAAGGTTGCAAAAGCCTGGTAAATGAGTCTGGGAAAAAGAGATCTCGCTCCCCTGCTTGGGGAGGTTGCTGGGACAATGAGGTCATATGTGTATCAGTGAATATGAAAATGAAGTCATATTGACATGTGTGTTTCATTGCTATGTGTGTTTTTCATTGCCTCAAGACAAAAACATTGTGTGTTTTTCACGTGTGTTTCGTTGGCTCAAGACAATGGCGAGAGAATCATAGAATCCTGCTATCTCCTCCCCTTCTGCTAGGCTGAGACTATGGAGGCAGCCAGTAACGCCGGGAAGATCACAGCCATGGCTGAAGCTGTTTCCTGAGGCCCCTTTTGCCAGCATTTTTTTCTCTACTACTTGCCTTCATCTTGATCCCAACAGTAGGTTCGGATATACAGCTTGAGTGCTGGAGAGATAAGCATTGCCCATTTTCCTATATGTGCCACAACATCCCAACTTCAGCCATCAAGTGAAATAAATAGAAAGAAAACCCTATAGGATCCTAGATCACGTGATATAAAATGCTTATTAACTGGGATAGGAATGGCATTGTTTCATTGGCAGTCCTAATCTGTAGGATCACAGAAACCGAGCAGGGAGTTCCATTCGATAAAGACATATTCTTTCTTCTCAAGGCTGAATAAAACATACCAGCGACTTGGTAGGGGTGGGGCAAGGCTAGAGAAAAAACAGGAAATAGTAAGAAGGTATTTTCCTTCTGGCTTCGCTCCTGGCTTCAGCTCACAGCCTCTGTAATCCTGCTTCTAGTACTTATGCCTCCATGTGCCCCAGGGCATAGTATGTAGCCTCTGTATTCCCTTGTTTCCTCATCTGTAAAATGAAGATAAAGTAAAAACCGTTCTCTTGTTGTTACAAAGATCTCCTGAGTTAATACATGTAAATTACACAGACCACGCTTGCCTCACGGTAAACATTCAACCCAAGGGGAACTATTGCCATTAGTCCATTCGAAAGTACCACCTGACTGTGAGCCCTGTGAAGGCGGGAGCATGGCTGCCTGGCTCACCACCCTTTTCTCAGTGTTTATAGCACAGTGCCTGGTGCCTAAAGGACCCCAATAATGGTTTGTTGACTGACCGATGGGTAGAGTTCGGTCCCATGGAGGTTGTCTACATTGTTGAGTTCATAAAGCATTCGTAACGCAGAATTTGGGATTGCGAGGATAAAGTCAGTCCATCTTAAGTCTATAGCAGCGTTGGTATCTCAGCAGTGACAGAGAACACACAGAGGAGTCCCGGTGTTGTGAGTCTGAGGCTCAGACCGAGCAGGCCAACAATCTGGTTTTCAGCATGGCGGTGTCTAAAAGCTGGTGGAGAATCGCCTGCAGCCCGTTGGGAAGTCAAGGAGTTCAGACAAGTGTTAACATTGGCATCGAGGCTCCACGATGCATAACCGTGTGAACCAGCTACCCGCCCCCCTCCCCCAAACTCTAGCTCACAGAATTTCTAGTTCTGTTGTTTTGGTGAGGGCCAGTGGTCAGGGGGACCGGGGCTGCCGTAGGGTTGTCGGGTGATGGGAAATGAAGTGTCTCTCTCTCTGAGGCAGCTGGGCTTATTTTAATGGGCAAGGTCAGCAATGAAATGACCAGGAAGAGAAATTGCTGCCATTATGCATCAGTTGCAATCTTATATCAATTATTCCCTGTACCATTCCCTTTGCCACGGGCTGAAGCAAACATGGCCCTAATCAGTTTTACATCTCCGTTTAATTTTATTGGAAAGAAGAGCTGGCAATGCATCACGGAGGCCAGTGTGACATGAAAGGTGACCCCCCGCCAACTTAATGGCACAATACATAACCCTTAATGAAGTCGCTATCTTGTCCCTCTTTTCCTGTCTCAGCCCCATGATTTACGACGGCATCATTTTGCTTTGCCCTCTTTTCATTTCAGCTTTGACAAAGTGGATGAAACAATTATCTTCGTTATCGGCCAGAGCAGTAGGAATGTGATAGTTGGGAGATCTCTGCAGGTGGAAGGCCTTGGCCGGGGATCAAAACCAACGGTGAAATGTACTTGGGAATTGTTTTTCCTCCTCTCCCCTTTTTCCTGTGACTACGGGCTTCTGAAGATGGATTGTGTATCCCAGTGAGCAGGGTGAGCCCTATATCATTGTGGCAAGAAGTAATTTCAGGAGAAGGGGAATCTGCAGATAGAAGAGAGCTTGGAATTTTGCAGTTTCTTCTCTCTGAGCTCCTGATACTTGTTTTTCCACGCACGCCCCGGCCAACCTCTCTCTATCGGACCGCACATCTTACCTGAATGAATGGAACATGGGTTTTTCCATATTATAAGTGAAACCTTGTATTTATGTAGTCTAAGTTATTTATTCATCCATCATTCATTCACCATTTATTGGGCACCTTCTAGATAAACAAAATTAGGTGCTGTGGAGAGAGAGTGAGACAGAGAGAAGGAATACAGATCTTTATCCTCAAGAAATGGTATGTTCTACCGACGGAAGTAAGACATGAATATCAGCGAATGTAACATAAGATAGAAAGATAGATTCGTGTATCAAAGGCTGCAGACAGAGGGTACTGGGGCTGTTCAGAGGAAGGTGAAGTAATTTCCAAAACAGGACAGCTGGACCTCATAAAGGGAGCAGGATTTGAACAAATAAAAATGAAATGCATTTATATCTATCATCTTATAGATAGGGCAGGTACATAGATGGGTAGCTAGGTAGGTAGACCGGTTTCACGTTATTCAGCCAAAATGGCGGAGGGAGTGGGGAAAAAAGATAGGTTCTGCTTTGGGTCAGGACAGCGGTAGTCAGTGTTCCAGTCTGTGCCTCTGTGCAGGCTGAGCTGAGAGCAGAAGCTGTGTCCTCACTGTGGTTTGGTTTGATGTTCTTCCTGCCCTCCACCCCCATCCATAGGCTGGACGCCGCCCAAGGTGGGGGCTGACCCCTGTGACATCGTTTGTCGCTGGGAACTTACCGATGTGGATACATAAATGCGCACTGTCACTGACTAGGTCACTCTGTCTCCGGGCTCCATATTTTTCAAAGAGATAAGCTTGCAAAAGCCAACTCCAAGTGTCTTCTTTCCATTGTATTGGCTCAGAGAGAATTGCAATCAGTTTTCACTTACTCATGGGTTCTATGAAGTCCAAAGATAATTGGTTGGAGGGCCTTTAATCAATGAGACTCTCTTCGCAAATACTACCCAAATGAGGCCTGTGTTATTAATGGGGTGGTTAAAATGGTGAGAGTTTTTCCACAGCATTTTTCTCAGGTAGATGGAAAGCTGTAATGCTGACATGGTTAATTGGGGTCTTAAGTAGATCCTTCATACAAATCCGCCTGTAAGTAAATTTTAAAATAAATACATCATATAAATTGACATATGTGTATACAGAGAAACCATCTCCGGAAATGTCGATATACAATCCATTTGGCCTCTGTCCCCACTCTCCGCCTGTTCGGTGTATAGAGAGTGAGGGGAGCCGGGAGGGAGGCAGTTCTGCATTCCGAGTCTATTTTCTAAAGGGATTTTTTTTTTTTCAACGTTTATTTATTTTTGGGACAGAGAGAGACAGAGCATGAACGGGGGAGGGGCAGAGAGAGAGGGAGACACAGAATCGGAAACAGGCTCCAGGCTCTGAGCCATCAGCCCAGAGCCTGACGCGGGGCTCGAACTCCCGGACCGCGAGATCGTGACCTGGCTGAAGTCGGACGCTTAACCGACTGCGCCACCCAAGCGCCCCCCGAGTCTATTTTCTAAAAGTAGCGTCTATTCAATACTTGACTTTGAGCTGGTCGGTTGACATGTTGGTTGTTTAAGTGTATAGTTAAAATATTAGAGGAAGCAGCATGGGCGCAAGGGTCACACCGTTCAACAATGCAGCCAAAATATCAGTGGGCAGACTGAGAGGCACACAGGAGTGAGCTCAAGATGGCATTCCTGTTATCTCTCCCGCCCCACCTGCTTGGCCCAGGAGCCCACCCCCCAAGCAAGCATGCCTGCCCTGCCCGCAGAGGCGGAGCCATTGCTGCCTTTGATGTTCAGACCTGCCCCAATTTTGTCCCCGATGGGTGCTATGCAGAATGAAGAGGTTAAAATGACACCGGCTGCAACAACTACACACGCAGAGCAATTTCTCGTGCGTTCCCTTGGGTCAGTTTCCACGAGGCCAGGGGTCCGTTTTTACCTGCTCTGCCCTTTATTCCGGTCACGTGGGAGTGGAAGGGCCTCAGTGACCCAGAATACAGCTTGTCCATCATGTGGAGCGCCATGTGCCTGGGGACCATCCAGAGACTCCCCCTGAGCAGGCAGTGGAGGGTGATGGGATAATCTTTGGGAAAGAAAACAAGACATTTTTTGGCTGGGGTTGGGGAAAAGAGGAGGCGGGAGAGGGGGAACCCTGCAGTCACTTCCTTCGATCTCAGTAAATTGGAAAGGTCTTTCCCCTGATTCCTGCTGATATTTCCTGATGGAAATTTCTTCCATTGACAGAGATACAGATGGAGTTTACCGACATGGGACTGCAGACACACTCTGGGATAATGAAAAAATGCCCAAGGTAGCCATATGCTCAGTGGCAGTTTGTTAGAAGGAACTCCAGTTGGGTGAATACATAATAGCATTTTTGGCAGCATTGACTAAGGGAGATCCTCTGTATTTCTATGTCTTTTTGCATTTTTTGGTCTAATTTGTGTGAATTTTGCAATTGTAGTTCTGTTTATTAACATTCTTTATGAGGCGCTCATTCCTCCCATCCTGGGGTTTATTTCCGAGAGATGGGACTGAACGGAGGCAAGTCCAAGCTCTGAGGAGAGATTCTATTTTCTGTGCCATTTCTTTAAAATCTCAATCGCGAGGCTCCTTGTCTCTCGTTTGAAAGAGTGTCATAGCAGACAATGATGCTATTAATGATGATAGTGATAATTAACATTATTATCCCCACAACAACCATCTATTTAGCATTATAGCTTAATTGTTAGACATTGCTATCCTTGTTTCACAATCGTGGAAGCTGAAGGTCTTCGAGGTTTTTGCCCAAGGGAACACAATTAGTAATGATAAGATCTGGGATTGGAATCCAGGCCAGCCTTGGCCAGAGCTTCCAGAATTCCATGCTTTCCAGAGCACCATGAGTCTGTCTAACTCGGGGACAGGAATGGATGACAAGACTAAGTGTTTGGTTGTACAACATACCTCTCAGAGGCAATCACACCTCCAGTTTACATTCTTGATTCATTTTATAACCTAAGGCTGCAAGGTTGCCAGGATAGTTTTCTTGAAATACCTGTCTTTATTATTATGTTCTTTTCTGGAAGAAGAGGTGTGTGTGTGTGTGTGTGTGTGTGTGTGTGTGTGTGCATGCATTTACTATTCTAGGCTTAAGACTTACCCAAATATTATTTACTTCTATTATTTATTTAGTCCTGGGGTATTGATGGTAACCTGGCAAAGGACAACATGAAGTCCGCGAGAGATGTGAACCCAACACACACTTTTGTCCATCCAGTGGCCTGACTCTTTTTCTCTGAGACACATGGCAGAAATAGCACCTTTTAGTGTGGGAATTTGTAGGAGAGAGAGTTCAATTAATATTTTTAAATGTTTATTTATTTTTCAGAGCGGGAGAGAGAGAGAGAGACAGAGCATGAGCAGGGGAGGGGCAGAGAGAGAGGGAGACACAGAATCCGAAGCAGGCTCCAGGCTCCGAGCTGTCGGCACAGAGCCCCACGCGGGGCTCGAACCCACAAACCGTGCGATCATGAGCTGAGCTGAAGTCTCATGCTCAACCGACTGAGCCACCCAGGCGCCCTGAGAAAGTTCAATTAAAGGGAAAATGTTGTGATCCAGAACGAAGCTGGGAATGTTTAGAACCAGGGTTTTGAACCCAGAGTGCTCAGTGAATAGTTTGCCCCTGGCTTTCTGATGTAGATGTGAACTGACTGCGTGCGGGCCTGAAAAAACTGTGCTCTGGGTGGAGGCGGGAGGAGTGGAGGTGGCTCATTTTTCTTCCTTCCTATCACTGCAGTCAATACCTCACGTGTGTCATGCAGGCCACATTGTGGGCCAAGGCGAGCTGGGTGGACCACATGGTCAAGGTAACAAGTACAACCTGTCAGGTTGAAGGTGAAGAGGCTCGTTCCGTCGATGAATTTGCTCCCTTCCTTTGGAGACATTAATAAAAAACACACACCCTCCAAGTGGATTTCATCCCTTCATCCCCTCATTTACCCACCGCGCCCCCGCCCAGAGTTACTGTTCATTCTCCCCAGGTCCAGCTCCTTTGTACCACATGCTCCTAATTCCGTGAGTCTAGCTCATTCCTGAGTAGTGTAGAATGTATTGAGGAACCCACATTGTCTGCTCAGGCCCTTGGTTCTCTAAAGCTTCATCTGTCTTCTTCCAAGGCCTGTTTGGTTTCTGCCCCCAGTCGTTGATGCACGTGAGGGGCGGTGCTGGGAAATGGGTGGTGAGGCGGCAAGACAGTTGCACCTGGCGGCAGGTGGGACTAAAGGACCCTCAAACCGTGCCTCGCAAGGGGGCAGGAGAGGTGGGGTGAGGTATGTCTCAGAGGAAGGGGTGCAGCCCACAGCTGCTGCCAGCCCATTGTCCATCCTGTCTGCTTCCGTCTGCCGGAACGGACAGCTGCTGAGGAATCCTGCGACAGAGCCCCGACAGCTACACCTCTTTTCTCCCTGTAGTCATCTCGGGGCTCTGCGAGGGGGAGCTACAGCCCCGGCCCCCTTCGAAGCAGGTGGCACGGGTGTGTGAAAGGGAGCATCACTCTCTGTTTGGCCCTGGTTTTTCCCGGACCTCCTCCAGCAGCGCTGTTTCAGGACTAGATGCCTAGTTCGTTTTGTAGCTTAAGTGTAGCAGGGACACTTTGTCACCGATTTCCCCTATGCTTCTACTTTTACTGGAACATGATTCTGTTCATTTGCTTCCTTCAGGGGCGGAGATTAAGGAGAATATAGAGGTTTCGTGTTGACCCATCACTCCATAGCTTGTAACCAGGTTGTTTTGCTTTAATTGCTTAACGCTGCTTCTCAGGCTCTGATGTAGGGCCAGCCACCCCCTCCTTTTTTTTGTTGTTTTTTTTTTTGTTTTTTTCTTTCCCTCCAAGAACCCATGCCAGGGCTTACCTGTGGTAAAGGATTTGTCCTCAGAGCAGGCGGCAAATCTGTTGCCTTGGCAGAGGGTGGAAACCATACCTTGTGACATTCTCCCGATAATCCAGCCAGGCCACAGGGCGGCCGGTATTTCAGCAGGGGGTGGGCATCACATATGTAAACAGAAATTGCTCCCCTGTAGGAAGTAGTTTCCACTGACATTGTTTGTCACCTCTGAGAAGTGCAAGCAGTGTGACACGTGTGTTTCTGGTGGGAGAACCGGAGGCGGACTTAGGTGGGGCTGGTTTCCTGACTTTTATAGGAGGGGAAGCCGAGGCACGGAAAGGCCTGAGGACCATGATCAGACCTCTGGAATGCCTGAGTGGGGCCCCTAGGACGTGCCGCCTCAGGGCCCCTCTCTTCCTCCCCTCACCCTGAGGTCCTCCCACCAGGTAGGCATATCTGTCCTTCTTTAGGAAATCCCAACTCCGAGCTACAGACTGAGGAACTCTGACATCTTCTGATTAAGGAAACACAGTGTTGGCAAAAACAACAACTCAGTGCCAGGCTCCGTGAGGCAGCAGGAACGAATGGGGAGACGGTCTTCCCTGGGGAGCACTGGGTGCTGTGGTTGGTTCCCAGGCCAGTCTGGCAGGCTGCCTTCCTCTTTCAGGAGTCTTCTGGGGTATTTCCAGACCATTCCTTTTCCAGCTGAGGAGGGTGCCCGGGCGACCAAAGACAGCCCCTGTTGATTCTTCTTTGGGCAATGGTATTTTGCCTCTGTGACTTCAGGGCTGATTGGGGGTGGGGTGGCGTCATGTGCCTGGAGGGCTGGGCCACGCGAGGCAGCAGCATGGGTTCTACCTGAGCACTGGCTTTCTTGGGGGAGGAGCGTGGGGCAAAGCATGGGGAAAATGCTCTTTTCCAGCTTACCCCGTCACCCTAGCCCGGAGCCCTTCGGGCCAGGCTCTAGGGGCTAATTGCTCAGAGATGCGATAGAGAAGCTACAGGTTGAATGGCTTCCCTTCCCCCTTCCAGCGCGGGAATCTGCCGGCCCTGTGTGCCCCACATTGCGGATTCTGTACCATCCGTCTGCGTCTGCCACCTTCTCACTGGCACCTGCGGCACCCTGAAGGGGGTGTGAGGGGAAGCAAGGACGTGAGGACAGATGTGCTGGGGCAGCACAGCTTACAGGGGAGAGCAGATGGGCCTAGAAAGATAAACGTGAGTCCAAAGGCCATCCTTAGTACTTAGACACTGTAATTCAGGTAAACTACTCAACTTGAACTTAAGATTACTTACTTATTATTATTTTTTTAAGTTTATTTATTTTGAGAGCGAGAGAGACAGAGACAGAGAGAGCAAGAGGGGAAGGGCAGAGAGAGAGGGGGAGAAAGAGAGAATCCCAAGCAGACTCCACGTCGTTAGCACAGAACCCAGTGAGGGGCTGGAACTCACGGACCGTGAGATCATGACCTGACCCAAAAACAAGGGTCAGGTGCTTCACCGATTGAGCCACCCAGGCGCCCCAAGATTCCTGATTTATAGGAAGAGGATAGCACTATCTCCCCAGCAGCATTGTTGTGACACTGAAAAAGGAACACTAAATAAAAGGCGTATCGAGTTGTCCTGCCTGTGTTAGGTACCCGCGCATTCTTCCTTGTCCTCTCCCTGCCCCTCTCCCACCAACATCCTCTCTCAGCTTCATGTGCTAGCTTCCCCAAGGTAAGACCTGGGCCTGATTAGAGGGCGTAGTAACGTGGATCATGATCATAAAAAGACAAACAACCATAGCGAGGAAGCCCATGAGAACACGCTCAGCATCATACATCATTAGGAAACTGCAAATTAAAAATGACAATGTGATCTCACACCTAGTAGAATGGCTAAAATCCAAAGCAGTGATAACACCAAATGCTGGCAAGGATGTGGAGCAAGGGGAACCCTCGTTCACTGCTGGTGGCAGTGCAAATGAACAGCCACTTTGGGAGATAGTTTGTTGGTTTCTTCCAAAACTAAAGAGACTCTTACCACATGACCCAGATATGGTGCTTCTTGGTATTATGTACTACACTGTAATGGTCAGTTGATATATTTGTCCAAACCCATAGAATGTACAACACAGAGTGAAACCTAATGTAAACTATCCACTCTGCTTAATAATAATGTATCAATATTGGCTTATTAATCATGACAGATGCACCAAACTAATACAAGAAATTAATAATAGGGGAAACGGGTGGGGGGAGGAAGGAGGTAAATGGGAATTCTCTGTACTTTTGGCTCAAATTTTCTGTGAATCTAAAACTGCTCTTAAAAAAAAGCCTACTAAAAACAACAAACAAACAAACAAACAAACAAACAAAAACACAAGGCCAGCAACATAAAAATCAAACATGTCTAGGGTCTCAGGCCCTGACGTGGTGTGGAGCCCTAGCTAGCTCTCCGTTCCTGGGCTCCTCAGACCCCAGCGGGGGGAGGGTGGGGGTGGGGTGGGGACTGAAAGCGCTAGAAAAAGCTCTGAGGTCAGAAAAAGGGTTTTGCAAGGGGACTCGGGCTTCAGGTGAGCCTGGGAAATACGGCCAGGTCATTCAAGTTTTGAGGGAAGGCCGCGCAAGTCTTAACTCTGAATTGGTGGGCGTGTTCACAAGCCCAAGCAAGCGGAAGATGAAGAAAACTGGCGTTAGGACAGGTATTTCCCAGGTAGACTTCCCGTAGCCCAGAGATGAAGTAATGTGCCAAAAGGAGGTCTTCACGATCTCTATGGTTGACCTAATCTCCCCAGTATTTATTATGACTTAAGATGATTTCTCCTTAGTTATTTATCAAAATAACGCCACTTTCCATACAAATACCAAACCCAAAATCTGGATGAGATTTGAAGCACCATCTCCGCTACCCTGTCCTCAGGTGTGTGAGTGTCCCGCTCACGCTATGCTTGGCATATGGCCACCCTCTGCTCGAATTCTGGTGACAAGGAACTCTTTCTTTTTCCGGGAAGCCAAGCCTATCTGTGGACAGCTCTCGAGTGAAAACTTCTTTCATGAAATGTTACCACTTTTTAACATAGAGTTTTAATGCCCTCAAAAAGCTGGAGAGTTGAAAACCAGCTCTTTACCTTGGGCTAATATGTCTCAGATGGTCAACTTTTGCGTTCAGAATTTTTTGCTAGAATTGTGTTTTCCTCCTTTCTGTCTACTTGAGCTCTGCCTCCCTCACCCGTTATCCAAGGAGGAAACACTGAGAGCCAGTGTTATGGTAGAAACTGTCAGCCCCTGGGAGTAGCAGATGAAAGTAATCAAAGGTGTAGAAACACAGAGGGGACAAGGCCTGTGACACTGAGCCCCAGCCTGCGTGCCCATCCTGAACTTGAATCTCAAAAACTGCCCTTCAATAAAAAGACACCTTAACCGAAACCTCAGGAGATAGAAGCCTAGACGATTGCCACTGGATGCGGTCCATTATTTAATAGGTGACCATAGAGAATTCCTTCTAATTGGGCTTCTTTTAGAGGACCGTCATTTTAGGGGTTTCATCCAGGAGTATGTTGACAGAGGTGGAAAACAGCCATCACTCAAAGCTGAGCCAAATAACATAAAAATAGAAAGAAATACGTAAAAGTGAGATTCAGCCAAAAATGGGAAAGGAGGGGGGGGAAGCAAGCAAGAAAGAAAGGGAGCTCACATTATCAACCAATAAACCCAATAATCCATTAGTGACCAAGGTTGCTGAATAATATAGTACTTTCTCAGTGCCATAATTTATACTGCAGACCAGAGAATAGACACGGTTATTAGAGTGAGGGCTACTGGATGACACATGATGCATGACCGAGCGGCATTGATCTTCACACAACAGGAAGGTGTCTAGACCGGGAGATGTATGGCTCTGCGATTCAGAGGAGGGCATATTTCATGGGAGGCCTAATGGAGTAGTGGAGCCAGTGATGGATGGGTGTGCCCAGTTCCAGCAGTAGTGCAGTTAGAGCAGTGCTAATGTCTGACCTCTTCTGAGCCTCGTGTCCTTCATTCCGTCAGGGTGACCTCATTTAAAGGGACAGAAAATGAGATAGGGAGATGGGGGAGGGAGGGGGAGCCGAGGTGCCTGAGCTGAGGGGTGGCAGGGACTAGGCAGCTTGAGGCCGGCAGGGGGCGCTGTGGGGGCGGGATTTAAACAGGAGGCTGAAAGAAAGGGGCGGCCGGATGCGAAAGCCAAGCCTGACATCCAGGTCCCCAATAATTTGCTGGTAAAATAAGTGCTAGAAAGGTCCTTCAGTACTCTTTTGCTTCCCCCCCCCCTCCCCCCGCCATCGTCCCTAAGTCAGAAGCGCCCAGGAGTACGATGCGGTTGCCCTGGGAAGCCTGGGGCTCCCTCTCCACTCTGAGAATAGGTCTCCATCCCCAGAGGAAGGAACTGAGTGAGGAAGGAGGTGAAGCACTGAATGTGAGAGACAGGTCTGGCGCTAATGGGCTGAGGCTGTTCGGTGAGCAAGTTGGAGTAATCTGCATCGATTATGCAATAGCAGAGAGAGCCTGTCCTCCCCCTGCACTCCCCATGCCCCGTTAGATGATGCTTAATGCATCCTAATGACACTCTTGATCATTCCTCGGGAAAACTAATGACTCATGCTACAGCCAGTCCAAGCCCAAAGTAGCGCTGTTGGTGGTGTTTTGCCTTTCTCTCTCGCTCTTTTTTCATAAATTTCTTTCTCTGGTTTAGTGTTGAGAGATAGGCAGAAGTCCAATCCAGCTTTGTAGCTGATATTTAACCATGAAAGAAACACTTATCATCATCCCCCATGTTCTCCTTGATTTCTGAGTTACTCCTTATTTGGGATTGACTGGTTTCCATGTGGTAGTGAGGGCTCGGGCACTCCTATAATCCTGCCTCTGTGGAATGAGGGGAAATGTTAACCCGTTTATGTTTCTTTTCTACTTTTCCCACTGCCGCCCCGATGCAATAAACACACAACTGTCTCCCTAAAAGACATGGCTATGACACTCAGTCCCATGAAGACCTTAGCTAAGGTAACTTGACTTGCTACTCTGTTGAGTTCTAGAATCGGGAAGGGATCCAGATGGTGTTTGATCATTCAGATACCACGGGTGGTGCATGTGAGATAGTAGCTGTGGTATTAGGGTATTTTCTGTGTCAGGGACTTTGGAAGTTTCTTTATAACTTTGGCCCTTGACGATTCCTCCAGAAATTGTGCATAAAATTATGCCAGTCCTACACCTAAGACTGTACTTAGTAATCATGAATTAACAAGGCGTCCATTAGCTGGCACAGATGAGTGCTAGGGGGTGGGAAGAGGAAGTACTCATCCAGCTCGTCAACAAATATTTATAGAGAGACTTACAGTGGGCTGGGCTCTTTGTTCTGAAGATGGATCAGAAAACCAAACAAAATGGATCTCACGGTGTATTAAGAAGACAAACATTAAACAAATGAGCATATAAGAAATAAGTCACAGAAAATAACTCATGCTGTTAGGAGGAGGGTAGAAAAGAGAGCATCACTCCTGAGCGCACTTCTGAGCATCTGCTTGGAGCATGTACTGTGCTCAGGGGATGACAGATAGCACTGGCACTTTATGTAAATAAAAACGTCATGACATGAGTGTTACTCCTATGCCCTTTCTACAGGTGGGAACACTGAGGCTCAGAGAAAGGAAACACTTTTCCCAGGGTCACGTGGCAGAACTAGAGGCAGAACTAGAATGTTATCCAGTTGTATTTAATCCAAAACCTGCTCGCGAAATTAGACATCTACTTCCATCAGGGGCATGGAGGTGGCTCAGTCGGGTAAGCGTCTGACTCTTGATTTTGGCTCAGGTAGTGATCTCACTGTCGTGAGGTCAAGGCCTGCATCGGGCTCCACACGGAGCATCGAGCCTGCTTAAAATTCTCTCCCTCCCACTCCCTCTGCCCCTCCCCTGTTCACTCATTTGAGCTTGTGCTCTCTTTCTCTCTCTCAAAAGAAAAAAAAAAAATCTGTTTCACACCAGAAATTCCTGATAGAATAAGTGAGATAAATGAAATGACTTAGATGGAAATATATTTCTTTCTCTTTTTTTTAAATATGAAATTTATTGTCAAATTGGTTTCCATACAACACCCAGTGCTCATCCCAACAGGTGCCCTCCTCAATGCCCATCACCCACCCTCCCCTCCCTCCCACCCCCCATCAAGCCTCAGTTTGTTCTCAGTTTTTAAGAGTCTCTTATGGTTTGCCTCCCTCCCTTTCTACCTTTTTTTTCCCTTCCCCTCCTCCATGGTGTTCTGTTAAGTTTCTCAGGATCCACATAAGAGTGAAAACATATGGTATCTTTCTCTGTATGACTTCTTTCATTTAGCAGAATACCTTCCAGTTCCATCCACGTTGCTACAAAAGGCCAGATTTCCTTCTTTCTCATTGCCAAGTAGTATTCTGCTGTATATATAAACCACAGCTTCTTTATCTATTCATCAGTTGATGGACATTTAGGCTCTTTAGATGGAAATATATTTCTTAGTCAAAAGGCACGCATTAATCAGCAAAATCTTAGTAAATTTGATTATATCAAGAGTAAGGTTGTGGAGTAACAAGGACTGGGCTTACTCTCACACCTGAAGCAGGTGAGAAATCACCTGGAATGGATGCCAAAGCCGGCGTCGGGGTGCTGAGCATCAGGAAAGGAAGGAGGGTGATCTGCGAGAGACAGGGCATGAAGGAGGGGCGTCCTATTGTTATCCCATTATCCCAGGAGACCATTTCCAGGCTGTTCAGCAAGGAGGGGGAACCCAGGCAGAGCTCAGTGGTCTCCTGAGTTGAAGACACAAAGCAGGGTCCAGAGAGGCCAAGGAAGCTGAGGGAGAGAATAGAGGGGCACAGAGAGAGGTGCAGTGCAAGGGCTCCTTAAATAGTCACCTGAGGGCCAGTCAGGGCATGTGGGCAAGAAAACACCCAAAAAAGAACCTGAGCCAGAGAATGAATCACCTGAAGCAATGATCTCTTCTAACACATTTTTTAACTCTTGTTTTTTTTTTCCCCCCAGAACACTAAAGTAATGGAAATATTGAAAAACTCAAAGTAGATGCTTTAAAACTAACCAACTTACTTTCTGTTTTAAAATTTTATTTATACCCAAACTGGAATTTATTATAATTCCATTTTTCTGGCTTTAATGTCAGCCAGCTAATCGGTAATAGTTTCAAAATCAACTTCGTTGCCTGTCTCTTTTCTTAATGAAGAAAATTACCATGTTTAACATTTTTGTCTTTTTTTTTAAGTTTATTTATTTTGAGAGAGAGAGAACAAGCAGGGGAGGGGCAGAGAGAGAGGGGGAGACAGAAGATCCGAAGCAGGCCCTGTGCTGACAGCAGAGACCCTGATGTGGGACTCGAACTCATGAGCCGTGACGTGAGATCATGACCTGAGATGAAATCAGATGCTTAATGGGTTGAGCCACCCAGGTGCCCCAACATTTTTTTCTTCACCAGGGAATGATCAATGTTCAAGTGACTTTAGCCACAAGTTGTTTATAGACATCCTTTATTGTATTGTGGAAGTTTCTTTCAATTTCTGCTTTCCTTAGAGGCTTTTAACATAAATGGGTGTTGAATTCTGTCAAATATTTTTCTGGTATTTATCAAGACAATTTTATGATTTTTCATCTTTATTCTTTTAATGTGATGAATCACACTGATTTCTGAATGTTGAAAAAACTTTGTATTCTTGGTATGAAGCTACTTTGTTATCCTGCATTATATTTCTCTATATTGCTGAATTAGATTTACTAATATTTTGTTAAAAAATTTTGTGTCTATATTCATGAAGAAAATTAGTAGTATTCTTTTCTGATTTTACTGTTCTTGATTTTATTATCAGGGTAATGCTGATCTCTTAAAATGCGTTGGGAAGTGTTACTTCCTATTTTCTGGGAGATATTATATATTAAAAGATAATCTATCATTTATTCCCTAGACTCTACTTGGTAGAATTCACTGATGAAGTAATCTGAGTTTTTTTTAAGAAGATTTTTAGTTACTAGGTCAATTTCTTTATTAGATATACTGCTATTTCAAATTCCTATCTCTTCTTGCCTCCATTCTGGTAATTTGTAACTTTCAAGTAATTTTCCCACTTATTGGAGTCTAGACTGGCACGCTTTCATAAAATTCTTTGTTTGTTCCCTTATTATCTCTTAAAGGATAGTATCTTTCATTGTTTACATTTGGAATTTATATTTTCTTTTGTTTATTGATTACTGTACAATTTTATTGCTCTTTCAAGGAAACACATTTGGGTTTCATTGATTTTTCTCTAATATTTCCTATCCTATTCTTTCTTATTTCTTTTTTCTTTATTCTACATACTGTATGTTTAATAGGCTCTTGTTTTTCCAGCTACATTGATCTTAAACTTTTAAATATATTGGCATTTAGGGGTGCCTGGGTGGCTCAGTTGGTTGAGTGTCCAACTTTGGCTCAGTCATGATCTCCCAGTTCGTGAGTTCAAGCCCAGCATCGGGCTCTGTGCTGACAGTGCAGAGCCTAGAGCCTGCTCCAGATTCTGTGTCTCCCCCTCGCTCTCTGCCGCTCCCCCACTTGCACTCGGTCTCTCTCTCTTTTGCTCAAAAATGAATAAATGTTAAAAAATTTTTAAATATGGGCATTTAAAGCTACACATTTTCCTCTGAACACTGCTGTAGATGCACAGTGCATGTTTTTATAACTTATTTTTTAGATAAATCTTTAAATTTTAGAACAGCTTGCGATTTGAAGAAAAATTGTAAAGATAGTGCATAGATTCCTCCATATATCCCGTACCCAGTTTCCTTTATTTTTAACATCTCACATTAGTATGATACATTTGTTAAAATTAATGAGTTAAGTCTATACTTTATTCAGAGTTCTTAATTTTTTCCTAATGCCCTTTTTCTTTCTTCCAGGACCCCATCCAAGATACCGTGTCATATTTAGCCATTGTGTCTCCTTAAGGCTCCTCTTGTCTGTGAGTTTCTCAGACTTTCCTTATTTTTGATGACCTTGAGAGTTTTGAAGCACGCCAGTCAAGTGTTTTGTAGAACTTCTCTCAACTTGGATTTGTCTGATATTTTCCTCGGGGTTAGACTGGAATTACGTGTTATTGGAAGGAAGACCACAGAGGTGAAGGGTCATCTTCAGCACATTACACCAAGGGTACATACCGTCAGCATGGCTTACCACTGCTGATACTGACCTTAATCACCTGGCTGAGGTAGGGTTTGCCAGATTTCTCCACTGTGACGTCACTCTTTCCCCCACTTTCATTCTGTGCACAGCCCACACTTAAGGATAGGGAACTAGGTCCCACCTCCTTGAGGACAGACTGTCTACACAAATATTTGGAATTCTCCAATAGGGAGATTTGTCTCTTTCCCTCCATTTATTTATTTATTTATTTATTTATTTATTTATCTATTCATTTATTCATTTATTCACTCAGTCAGTCCTTTCTTTATATCAGTATGGGCTCAGAGATATTTATTTTATACCTTGCGTTATAATCTGGTAATTATTTGTTTTGTTTGTCAAATTTTTCCATCGCTGACCATTGGGAGCTACTTCATTTGGATCCAGTGTCCCTTTCCCTCCGTCAATGTGTTGGGTTTTTTTGTTTGTTTGCTTTGTTTTGGTTTTTAGATTTTTGAGTACTTCTTTAATTTCTGGCACTGCAAGATGTTTTAGGCTCATCTTATAAATTTCTGGTCCTTGTCCTAGAATGAGCCATTCCTGCAGGAGTTCTGCTTCTTTTTATTGGGGAATGATATTAGGAACCAAGACCTAAGCATTCGTGTGTTTGTTGCTGTTAGCATGCTGTTGCATCTAGCCACCCCACCACCACCTCGCGCTGACAGAGCAAGGATATATATGTGTATATACTAACACTTGCATATACACACTATATTAGTTTCCAAGAGTTGTCATAACAAAATACCACAAAATGTGTGGCTTAAAACAACAGAAATCTATTCTCTCATAGGTCTGGAAGCTTGAAGTCCAAAATTAAGGTGTCAATGGGGTCACCCTGCCCCTGAAGGCTGTAGGGAAGCATTCTTCCTGGTCTCTTCCAGCTTCTGGTGCCTCTGGCTACCCTACGGCTTGTGGAAGCACAATTTCAATCTCTGCCTCTGTCTTCACATTGCCTTCTCTTGTTCTCTGTGCCCTCTCTCCTTATAAAAACACCAGCCACTGGATTTAGGACTCATCCTAAAGCCAGGATGATTTCATCATGAGATCCTTAGTGAATTATGTCTGCAAAGACCCTATTTCCAAATAAGGTCGCATTTTCAGGATTAGGGGAGATACTCATCAAGCCATTACATACACACATAAATATAAATATTTCCCTATGTAACCATCTGTATCGATATTAAGCTAAACATGAGTTCATACTGATGTCTCCAACTCTAATCCACTTTGACATGGGTTGATCTAGCCTCCTTTCCTTGCTTATCTGAAGACTCCAACAACAGCAATGAGAGACCTAAATCCCTCCATCTGCCACCCATTTACTTACTTGTCCAGTTTCACTCTACATGGATAAGCAGTATCAGAATTTTAACCCATGTCTCCAAGGGAAAACTTTATAACTAGAGTAAGCACTTATGTACAGCTCCTTTTGCCTTTGGTTTTACAAACTTCACACATTTCTAAAGTTACTTATGTCAGTGCCCTTCCCACTATCCCTTCAATCAAGATTGTTACACATATTTGCAATACAGTTGTGTTGTCTTGTCACAGTCTGCATTTCATCCTGGGATCCTCTGACTTCCTAATTTATTATTATTATTTTTTTAAGTTTACAAGGTTCCCTCTTTGTGCTGTGAAGTTCTCTGGGTTTTGAAAATTGCATAGTGCCATGTATCCATGATTAAAGTATCATGTAGAATCATGTTGTTACCCTGAAAACTCCCTTGTGAGTGAAAACTACTCAACACTCCCCTCGCCAGAAACCCCAGCGACAACTCATATTTTTATTATTGCTATAGATTTGGATTTTCTAGGGTATCACATCATTGAACCAGGCAGTATGTAGCTTTTTCAGACCGATACTTTCACTTAGCAACATGCATTTAAGACTACTCCACGTCTTTTCATGGTTTGATAGCTCTTTTCTTTTTATCACCGAACAATACTCTGTTTGTGAATTTTTCCAGTTTGTTTATGCATTATGAACTTCTGTGTGCAGATTTTGTATGGACATAAGTTTTCAAATCACTTGAGTAAATACCTAGGTGCATGGTTGCTAGATCATATGGTAAGAGTATGGTTTTTTTTTTAAGTTTATTTTTATTTATTTTTATTTTTATTTATTTTGAGAGAGATAGAGAGCAAGCAGGGGAGGGACACAGAGAAAGTGAGGCAGAATCCTAAGCAGGCCCTGCACCATCAGTGCAAAGCCCAATGCGGGGCTTTGAACTCATGAACAGTGAGATCATGACCTGAGCCGAAATCAAGAGTTGGATGCTTAACCCACTGAGCCACCCAGGTGCCCCGAGTGTGTTTACTTTTGTGAGAAACTTCCAAACAGTCTTCCAAAGTGGCTGTCCCATTTTGCATTCCCACCAGCAGTTAATGAGGTCCTTATTGTTCCTCAATATCATAAGCATTTGGTATTTATCAGTTTTATTTGATCCATTTTAGCCATTCCAATTAGTATGCAATGGCATCACATTATTGTTTTCATTGGCAATTCCTTGATGACAAATAACGTGGAACGTCTTTTTATGTGCTTAATTTCCATGTGTATATTTCTTTGGTGAGTTGTCTGCTCTGATCTTTTGCCCATTTTTAATTCTTTTCTGTATTGCTCAGTTTTATGTGTTTTTGCCTATTTTGAAGAAAAATCTGTTATCTGATAAGTGTTTTGCAAATAGTTTTTCTCATTCTATGGCTTGTTTATGATTTTCTTAACTGTGTAGTTTCTTAACTAACTTTACTCCATATATTTCATAGAGAAACTTAAAAATTTTTAAAAATGTTTACTTATTTATTTTTGAGGGGAGGGTAGGCAGAGAGGGGGAGAGAGAGAATTCCAAGCAGGGTCCATGCTCAGCACAGAGCTCGACTCCAGGCTTGATCCTATAACTGTGAGATCATGACATGAGCCAAAATCAAGCATTGGATGCTTAACTGACTGAGCCACCCAGGAACCCTGAGAAATTTTTAATTTTTAATAAAATTAAGTTAAACACTAATTGATTAATTAATTAGTTGAATATGAGCAGTGGAGAGGGACAGAAAGAGAGAGAGAGAATCCCAAGTAGGCTCCACACTCAGCATGGAGCCTGATGTGGGGGCTTGATCTTATGACCTGAGATCATGACCTGAGCCAAAATCAAGAGGCAGATGCTTAACTGACTGGGCCACCCAGGAGCCCCTTTCATTCTATATTTAAATCTATAATTCATTCAAGTTTGTTTTTGTGAAGATTTGGGTGTCTGTACAGGTTCCTTTATTCATTCATTCATTCATTCATTCATTCATTCACTTATTTTGCACATGGATATCCAATTGTTGCAACACCATTTGTCCAACATCCAGAGCCCAGGATGCTGGCATCCTGATCCTAGCCTTCCAGCCTCCAGAACTGTGAGCAATAAATCTCTGTTGTCTATAAGGCACCCAGTCTGCGGTATTTTGTTACACAGCCTGAATGGACTATGTACATCCAAGTTTCTGACCTATATCATTTTCCTCCTCCCTAAAGAACTTCTTTACATTTCTTACAGGGCAGGTCTGCTTGTGATGAATTCCCTCAGGTTTGTTTTGTTTTGTTTTGTTTTAATGAATTTATTTATTTTGAGAGAGAGAAATTGTGTGTACAAGTGGGGAAGGGGCAGAGAGAAAGGGAGAGAGAGAATCCCAAGCAGGCTCCCAGCTGTCAGCTCAGAGCCCAATGAGGGGCTCAATCCCATGAACCAGGAGATTATGACCTGAGCTGGGATCAAGAGTCAGATACTTAACCAATGGAGCCACCCAGATGCCCCCCTCATTTTTTATTTGTCTGAGAAAGTCTTTATTTCTGCTTCATTTTTAAAGTATATTTCTACTAGACAAAGAATTCTAGAGTTTTCTTCCCAAACAGTTAAAATACTTCACTCTACTGTCTTCTTGCTTGCATGCTTTCTGAAAAGAAGTCTACTGAAATTTGTACTTTATCCTTCTATACATAAGATGTTTGCTTCCATCTGGCATCTTTCAAGATTTCTCTCTTTGTCTTTGATTTTCTGGAGTTTGAATATAATCTGCCTGGGTGGGGTTTTGTTTTGTTTTGTTTTGTTTTGTTTTGTTTTGTTTTGTATGTATCCTGCTTTGTGTTCTCTGTGCTTTGTTTTAATCTTTGCTTTGGTGTCTGTCTTTAATCTTGGAAAGTTCCCAGACATTATTACTTCAAATATTCTACTCTGTTTCACTTCCTCTCATGTTCCAATTATGCATATATTATACCTTTTGAAATTGTCCCACAGTTTCTGGATTTCTGGTTTTTCCCTCTTTGTTTTCTCTTTGCATTTCGGTTTGTGAGGTTATCATTGACCTTTCTTCAAGCCCACTGAATGGTGCCTTAGCCATGTCTTGTCAATAAACCCTCTAAGGGATTTTTTCATATCTGTTACAGTGTTTTTGATTTCTAGCATTTCCTTTGGATTTTTCCTTTGGAGTTTCCATTTCTATGCTTACATTACCCATCTATTCTCGCATGTTGTCTACTAAACGTTTGTTTGTTTTCATTCACCCTTAACATAGTAATCATAGTTATTTTAAATTCCCTGTTGACAATCCTAATTCAATTATAGCTGAGTGTGGGGTTCTCACATTTACTTTGTTTCTTCAGACTGTGTTTTTTCTTGCTGTTAGCATGCTTTGAATTTGAGGATGAAAATGGAACATGATGGGTTGAAAATGGGCACCTGGGCGGCTCAGTCGGTTAAGCACCCAAATCTTGATTTCAGCTCAGGTCATGATCTCACCGTCTCGTGGTTTTGAGCCCCACGCAGGGGCTCTGTGCTGACAGTGTGAAGCCTGCTTGGGATTCTCTCTCTCTCTCCCTCGCTCTCTGCCCCTCTCCCACTCATGCTGTCTCTGTCTCTCTCAAAATAAATAAATGAACTTAAAAAATTTCAGAAAATGGAACATACCGTATCAGGTAATAGGGACTGAGGTAAACAGGCAGTTAGCGTGAGGTTTTATGATAATCTGCTAAGAATCAGTCTGTATTTAATGTCTGCTGTAGCTGTAGGTGCCGGGGCTTCAAATTCCTCCAATGTCTTTGTTTCTGTTTTCCTATTGTCTTTGGGCTTCCTTAAGTACTGTCCCTCAGATAGAGTCTGGGTCTTGCAACTCTGTCAGCTGTTTTACTGGAACTCTATGGGTGCTGTGGTAGGGTGTTGAGGAAGCATTCTATACTTTTACGGTTAAGATTCTTTCAGTGGGCCCGTGTCCTTGAGCCGTGATCTTCACTGGTTTGTCTTAGCTCTTTTGCCCCGCCCCCTAGGGGAGACAGGAAGGTTAGAGGACAGATGCTGCAGTAAAAGGAGCATCCTTCCTCCAGGGGGGATAAGCTGTGGCAAGGTCTTTCCACCTGGGGCAGAGTCTTTGTTATGGATGCCTCCCCGGAAGATTTCACAGTGATTATTGGTCCTCTTTTCCAAGCAGAGCCACGCGACCATGAGAACCTGGAGGAATTCATGGAGGTAAAAAGCCACAAAAGTGTGGGGGCCTAAGACCGTAGCCCCTAGGAATTGGTATTTATGCTAGTCTACACTCAGTTTCCAACAATTTGTCAAAATTACTGTGTAAGTGTTTCTACTAGTTAATGGCTCCAGTGGCTTCTGCTCAAGGTAAGTAGATCTCAGCTGTGAGCCTCTGAATTCTCCTGTCACTCTAAGTTTGGGGGGGGGGAACTTTGCCCTGCAATCTCAGTTCTCTGATGGGTCCAAGAAAAGTCATTCATTTGCAGTTTTTCCAGTTTTTTCTTGTTATAGGGCAGGGAATTATGACTTACAAGCTCTTTGCATGTCAGAACTAAGCATCCTCTGTTACTAATATCAATACCTGTGCCGTGAGAATGCATTTTCATTCAATTGAATTCAATTAAAATATTTCCAATAGTCTTTGCAATTTTTTATTTCATCTATTTTTTAATGTGTGTCATTTGATTTTCAAGTATTTGTGCATTTCCAGTTGTACCTGTTACTGATTTTTAATTATCTCCCTTATGGTCAGAGAATGCTCCATAGGATTTCAGCACTTTTATATTTTCCGAGATGTTTGTGTGGCCTACCAAAGGGTCTACCTGGATGAAACTTTCTTGTGCTCTTAAAAAGAACGTTTATTCTGTTATCGTTAGGTGGAATGTTCTAGAAAGTTGATTGATAGCATAGTTTAAGTCTTTTAGCCCTTCTTTCTACTAGTTCTTCTGGTTAGTGATAGAGAACTATTGACGATCCAACGATAATTATAGATTTGTCTATTTTTCTTTGCAGTTCTGTCAGTTTTTTCTTTATACATTTTGAAGCTCTGTTATCAGGGCATACAAATTTAGGATTATTATTATCTCACCTTTATGAAATTACTCTTTTAGCTTGATCTCTGGGAATGTTCTTTTTACCTGGAGACTACTTTTATACATTTCAGTATTACTGTGGTCAGTGTTTGAATATTCTTTTCCATCATTTTTCTTCTAGACTATCCAATGCTTTATTTCTAAATTATGGTTCTTTTAGACAATATCTATTTAACTCTTGCATCATTTTTATGCATTCCATCAGTCTTTAGCTCTCAATTGCAACGTTTAGAACTTTTCCATTTAATATATTTATCAACATAAAAGTTGACTTAATTATCTTGTTTTATTTATTTAAATTTTTATAATGTTTATTTATTTTTGAGAGAAAGAGACAGTGCAAGTGGGGGAGGGGCAGAGAGAGAGGGAGACACAGAATCTGAAGCAGGCTCCAGGCTCTGAGCTATCAGCACGGAGCCCAGCTCAGGACTCAAACCTACAAACTGCGAGATCCAGACCTGAGTCCAAGTCGGACGCTTAACCAACCCAGCCACGCAGGTGCTCCTTAAAGTTGAATTTAAGTTCAAAGTTGTTGAAGTCTGCCATCTTCCTTTTTCCTTCTGTTTGTTCCATATGTACTTTGTTGATTGTTTACCTTTTTATGCTTTCTTTTGAGCTAATTGATTATGTTTGATGGTTCTTTTATTGGCTTACTAGCTATACAGCTTCGTTTTATGTTTACTCTGTAGTTTGCAATATGCATCTTTAACTTATCTCATTTTATTTTCAAATACCACCATACCCTTTCGTGTACAATGCCAAGGTATCAAAAAAATATACCTCTAAAAGAACGCTTACTACTCAATAATAAAAAGAGAAATAATTCAGTTAAAAAATGGGCAAATGATCTGACTAGGCATTCCTTAAAACTTAAAAAATGACTGTTAAGTACATTGAAAGGTGTTCAACGTCATTAGCCATCAGAGAAAGTCAAATCAAAACTACATTGAGACACCACTTCACACCTATCAGGATGGCTAAAATCAAGAAGACAGACAATAACAAGATTTCATGAGGTTAGGGAGTCTTTGGAACTCTCATATGTTCCTGGCAGGAAAGTAAAACGGTACAATTACTTTGGAAAATAGTCTGGCAGTTCCCCAAAAGGTCACACATAGAATTAGCATATGTTGTGTCAATGCTTATAAAGCTACAAGAATTGAAAACATACGTTTGCGTAAGACATTAGACGAAACGTTCTTAGCAGAGCACGCCAAATTTCCGTCGACTGATGAACGGATAAGCGAACTGCGGTCTATCTAGACGATGGAATATTTGGTGATAAAGATAAATGAAGTACTGATACATGCTACATCGTGAATGAATCCCAAAAACATTGTTCTAAGGAAACGAAACTGCTCAAAACAAGCAACATACTACCTGATTTCACTCATGTGAAAGTCCACAATAGGGAAATCCATGGGGGCAGAAAGATTAGTGGTTGCTTAGGGCTGGGTGAGGGGAAGAGGGTAACTGCAAAGTACGTTTCTTTTTGAGGTAATGAAAATGTTTAAAAATTGACTGTGGTGCAGTTTGCACAGCCGTATGCATATACTAAAAAGGATTGAATTGTGCACTTCATATGGGTGAATTGTATGTTATGTAAATTATATCTCAATAAAGCTGTTACCAAAAACAGTATATTCCCATATTACCCATTCTTTGTCTTATTTTTGTCATATATTTGACCTCTCTGTATGCTATAAATACCACAGTGTTGTTATTTTTATTATTTTCAACAATTATCGTTGAAAAATATGCAATGAGGAAATGTCTTTCATATCCACCCACGTATTTACCATTTCTAGAAGATTGTATTCTTTTGTGTTAAATATGAATTTCCACCTGGAATTATTTTCCTTCAATATACAGAATTACCTTTAATATTTTTTGTAGTGTAATTCTTCTGTTAAGGAGTTAGTTTTTCTTAGTCTGTAATTTTTACCTTCATTTTTAAAGTATATTTTCATTGAACCAAGATTTCTAGATTGACAAGATTTGTTTGTTTGTTAATTTATTTTGTTTTTCGTGTTGTTTGTCCTTATCAAATATCTTATTATAAATCTGTTGATATTCTCATCTTTTCTTCCTTCTTAGTTGTTTGGTTATTTTAAAGAATTTTCTCTTAAACACTTTCCAGCATTTTTAATGATGTACTGTGGGATGGCTTTCTTTGTGTGTATTCTCTTGGGATTTCTTCAGAAACTTTGATCTGTTAGCTTTCCTTCTTCATAAAATGAAGAAATCATTTAGTTATTTCTATAAATAATTGTTTTTGCTTCCTTCTCCCATCTCTTCTGGAAATCCAGTCACATATACACAGGCCACTTGATATCTTTTCAAAGACATTGAAGTTCTAATAACATTTTTTGAGTGTTTTTTTTTTTTTTTCTAAATGCTTCAGTTTTGATAGTCTTTATTGCTATGTCTTTAGGTGTGTTTATCTTTTATTCTTTACCTAATCAAGTTAAATTCCAGTGAATTCTAAATTTCAGATATAGTACTTTTGACATTGGAATATCCATTGGGATCATGTACAGTCTCCATTTAATTCCTCATTGTGTCCATGTTTTCCTTTAAATCCTTAAACACACTTCTAATAGTTGCTTTCAAGCAATTGTCTCTTAATTTCATCCTCTCTGTATTTCTAGGTATGCTTCTGTTGATTTGTAACATTCTGTGAATTAATTTTTCTCATGAAAATGGGTCACTTTTCTTTCTTAATTGTCAGTAATTTTGATCAGGTGCTGGACAGAGTAATTATTGCACTGTTTAATGCCTGAGTGTGTTTTCTCTTAATGAATGCTGAGTTTTGTTTTAACAAGCAGTTAATTTTACTTGTAGATCATTTTGCTCCTTTTGAAACTTGCTTATTTTATTTATATCTATCTAT
Organism: Leopardus geoffroyi; assembly: GCF_018350155.1. Classification (NCBI taxonomy): domain Eukaryota; kingdom Metazoa; phylum Chordata; class Mammalia; order Carnivora; family Felidae; genus Leopardus; species Leopardus geoffroyi. The sequence goes on from NC_059327.1 coordinate 45,165,538, forward strand.
ATCTATATCTATATCTATATATCATCTATATCTATATCTCATCTATATCTATATCTATCATCATCTGTATCTTTTATGGTATGTCTAAAGCAGGCTTTATACTAAGGCTAATGTAATCCTACCTGTAAGCAATGGTCTTCTGACATCTTAAATGAATTATCTGGGTGTTCAATGAAGCTTCTTCTATTCTGGTTGTTTATAACTCAAAAACCTCCTCTTTGTGACCTTCGGTAGTTGTTCAGGTTTTCTTTTGCAAGTAGCTCTTCTTTGCCTTGCTTTTTATAATAAATACATCACATGTGTGCAATTTGGAATCAGCCAAAGACTCCTTGGTTCCCGTATGTTGATTTCTCTGTAATTTCTTGGAATGCCTCCTCGTAAATGCAAGCTGCCTCAGCCTCTCTGAACTCCAGTCTCGGTCTCCTCAGGACAGCATTCTGCTTGTTCTGTTTAGTTCGCTTGGTCAGGGTCTGATAAATGCCTCCATGAAAACTGCCAGGATCAGAGCATGCTTCATCTCAAATGTTAGGATTCGCAGTCCACCACTACCTGTCTTACTTTCCTGAAAATAGTTATATCACTTACTTTGTCCAGTTTTCTAGTATTTAATGGTGATAGGACCAATTTCATACCAAAAACTCAATTATGGACAGAAGGAGAAGCTCTCTCATCCTTTTCTAATTCTTTTCCATTTGGATCAAAATTACTGTGTTATGGATATAAGGATGGGATTTTTGTCAAAAATAAAGTAAATATAGAGTACATTGAAAACAACAGCAACAATCACAAAACTTGTTGTCAATTTGAACATAATGTTGCCTCTGGCTGGGATTTTTCTCTATCACATTGCTGCCAGTCAGGATCTGCTGTTTACTTTCTTGTTGTGTCTTCGCAAATTAAAGACTCAGTTGCTATAGAATTTGTATAGTGTCAGAGTATTTCCTCTGGCTTCTGAGATGGTAAGAAACACCTGTGGTACTTGCTTAAAAATATAGTTTGCTTTCCAGACCTCTCTGCTAGACATTCTGATTTCCAGAGTATTCGGGAAAGCCTTGAAATTTGAATCTTCAAAGATACCTTAGATAAATATTTTTTTTCATCAGGCAAAATTGGGGAACTAGCATATTATCTGGGAGCACAGATCCTGAGGCCAGAATGTATGGGTGTGAATATTGATGCACTCTCCTGGAACCCTGTTACCTTGCGTAGGTTTTATCCCCAATTTCCTCAGGGTCATTACGGACAGATGATTGTATATTTTGTGCCTCACATGGTGTGTTATAATTTGTCTGCCCAGAGAAGATGTCTTTCTCATTTTCACAGAATCACCATGTAAGACTCTCAGTGGCTCTGATTTCCTTATCCTTGAAATAAGAAAAATAACAGCATGGCTGGCTACATAATTCATAGATCCTCTGTGCAAAATGAAAATGCAAGACCCTTTTTGGAAAAAAAAAAAAAAACAAAGAAAAAAAGCCCCTTCTTTTCCCTCCTTTGCCTATCAACCTGTCATAGTGTTTTTCATTAGACATTTAATGTTGTTGTCCCTAAGACAACAGAGAGTCTCATGGATCGACATAAACCCTCACAGGTGCTCAGTACCCTGCCCCATGACTTGGCATGCAGAGTTCAGGTACTTGACCTCAACCCTGCCTGTTCCCAGGATTCCACCCAGGATGGCAGCATTTGCTGGGTAAGTGGGGGAGCAGGTGGCTGAGACCCCTCCCCATCCTGGAGAGGTGTGGGAACGGAAGGAGGTGTTGACCATGCGTGAGCTAAGGCTCCAACAACCACCAGTACATACTCATAAGACACAAATTTCAAGGTGTTGACCACAGAGCACTATAAACATGGGGGCCCCTACTGAGCCTGGTGTCCTGTGCATCTGCACTGGTCACACATCCACAAAGCCAGCACTGAATAATGGCACCTATGTTTGGTGCCTGAAACGTAGCACGTACTCAAAAATGTCAGTTACAATTATTTTTACAAAACATTCCACTTGAAAGCTCAGTTCTGCCTAGTCCTTGGTGATAAGACAGACTCACAAACAGTGAGACCAGAACTCATTTAGTAGCCCTGACCCTCTCCACAGTTCTGTGGAGTATGGATTTCATGACAGGCACTACACTAGGCACTGAATGATTCACCCAGTCTTTGGGCACAGCCTAATTAGAAAAAGAGGCAATCACAAGACATATGACCAGAGCAACAAGGGGCAAGTTGGAATACAGAGGGAGTTTTAGAAACTTCATTTCAGGCCCAGGGTGGGAAGCGGATTTAAGTGGAGTCCTAAAGGGTAAGTTGAATCCAAGTAAGTAAACACAGAGGGTGGGGAATATGTTCTGAGCTTTGTGAATAGCAGGTATAAAAGCCCTGAAACAAAGAAGAGAGAAAAGCCAACAGTTTCACCATGATGGATGAACTGATCAACCTACGAGGGGGGGCAAGAAAGCAAGAGGGAGAGGCCAGCAGGATGCAGAACTTGAAGGGTTTTATTGGTCATTTTCAGGAGTCTGTGTTTTATCCCCAGGATGACAGGGGAAGGGATGGGGAGTGGGGAATGGAAATGGAATATTTAAAAAAACATATTTAGACAAAAAGGTGTTATGATATTTGCATTTTGGAAAAATTTATCTGGGAACTTCTGGATAAAATGGAGTTGTACTTCTGGAGGTCTAATTTCTGCCTCCTGGAATCCTGTGAAAATGACCAATACAATTTTTTTAAAATAAGAAAAACACACAGATGTGCCAGGTACACTCAAGGGTGTTGTCTACAATCCAGCATGTAAGTTCAACAAAATTTGAGTAAATAATGACATTGGGTCTAATGAAACATATATCGTATCTCTTAATATATACAGAATCATGTACTCTCTAAATAGAAATACATCTTCTTTTGAAACATCCATGCTGTGTTTATGAGAATTAATCCTACCTCTGGCTACAAAGAAATCTTCAATAAATTTCAAAGACTAGAAATTTTACAGGCCCCACTGTCTAATCATGATGCAAAAATAAAAAAAAATTCTAATAAAAGTATATACACAAATAATAAATCACCTGGACATTAGACGAAAAAAGAAAAACAACTTTTGTTTAGAATCAAATGAAAAACAAATAGAATCTACAAATATAGACCATTTAGAAATCAACCAATAAGTATGGATACATTTGAAAAAATAATAAAAGAAAATTACCTCCCCAAAATATTTTGTAAGAAAATACCCAAGGAAGAAATACTTCTTATGCTATTTAAGTCCATTTCAGAGCACAGGATAAGATGGAAATCTTCTCAACTGGTCATAGTGTTGAACCCAACATGGCAATGAATGCATTAGATATAAAAGCCATAGGTCAATCTTATTTTGGAGAAGTTCAAAAATCCTTCAAATATTAGCAAATTGTATCCAACAGAATGCCGAAGGATGATTATGGATGGCTAAGAAAGGATTATTTTAGAGATACAAAGATACTTTGGCATTAATCTATTTTAAATATTTAGGATGCCCTAAAAGATTTTATAATTTAATTTAATTTAATTTAATTTTCATTCCTGATTAATTACAAACACAATTCTTACCAAACTTGATGTATGAAGTACTTTAACATGATGAATGACAGGTATACTAAATAAAAAGCCATAATTATATTTAAATAGTAAAACATTATAGACAGTCTCATATAAGTCTAAGCCAATGAAACATACTGGCTCCCAGCATTATCATTTAAGAGTATTCTGAGAGTCCCCGAAATAGGACAAGAAAACCTGAAGCTTATATGTTGGAAAGGAGAAGAAAAATGATGTAATATATAGATTATATTCTTGATAACCGGGAGAATTTGTAAGAAGGATTTGGAAAACGGTTAGCATTAGAGTATTTAATAAGATGGCTAGTTACAAAATAAATATACTATAAGCATTCCTAGGTTTACTCTACACTAATAACCTATCAGCAAATATTTTAAGAAAACTCACATTCCTATAGCATCAGGAGCACATTCGATTTCAGGGAAATAATCAAACGGAAAATTTACATGAAGAAAATGTCACAGTGTTACTGAAAGACTTGAAAGATGACTTTAATTAGTACGGATGCATGTCATGTTCCTCAGTTGATAGAATATTAATTTATAACCCTAATGTGATTACAATCAAAACTTCAATAGAAGGGGCGCCTGGGTGGCGCAGTCGGTTAAGCGTCCGACTTCAGCCAGGTCACGATCTCGCGGTCCGTGAGTTCGAGCCCCGCGTCGGGCTCTGGGCTGATGGCTCAGAGCCTGGAGCCTGTTTCCGATTCTGTGTCTCCCTCTCTCTCTGCCCCTCCCCTGTTCATGCTCTGTCTCTCTCTGTCCCAAAAATAAATAAACGTTGAAAACTTCAATAGAAATGTAGGGCACATGAAAGAGTGATGCTAAAGCATTAAAGCAAGGGAAAAACTCCGAGGGAAAAGGTTGCCAGATAGCATTACGCTAAATTTAGGAATTTTCTAAAATGCAGTATATAAAATTAAAAGGAAGTTTATAATTCTTAGAAAATATTTGAGACACACATAATATCCATATTAACTTTTATGAAAAATGAATCAATAGTAAATAAACCTCAGAAGCAGAATGTCTAAGAATGTCTAAGAATGTCTTAATGAACCAATCATTAAGGAAAGAATATTCAAAAAACTAACACACATACGAAGTTATGTTTAAATTAAGCTGTCACCAAGGAAATGCACATTAAAATAATGATATTTTGTCTTATCTATGAAATTGGCAAAAGAAAAAAATACTTGACATGCAAAAGTTTTATATATATTATTTAGTGGAGAATAGTAGTATCAAAATTTGTGTAATATAGGAACTCAATTTTATTTTAAAGTGTGCAACACACACATGCATATATGTATAGACACATGCACATGTGTTGTGAAATAGTAACAGTGATTGCCTCTGGAAAGCCGAATTATGGGCCATTTTAGTGTTTACCTCAGTGTCTTTCTGTGGTTTTAACGTTTCTGCAATAGGTATGTGTGACTATAACCAGAAAAAAAATATTTAAAAAATCAACATGGGCATATGTAGAGAATGAATTTTAAAACATTTTTTTAAACGTTTATTTTATTTTTGAGAGACAGAGAGAGATAGAGCATGAGCAGGGGAGGGGCAGAGAGAGAGGAAGACACAGAATCTGAGGTAGGCTCCAGGCTCTGAGCTGTCAGCACAGAGCCCGATGCGGGGCTCGAACCCACGAACTGCGAGATCATGACCTGAGCCAAAGTTGGACGCTTAACCGACTGAGCCATCCAGGCGCCCCGAGAATGAATTTTAAAAGTATAAGCCAGAAGTGTCTGCCTGGCTTAGTCAGTAGAGCATGTGACTCTTGACCTCAGCGTCATGAGTTTGAGCCCCACATTGGGCGTGGAGTCCACTTAAAAAAATAAATAAAATAAATAAATAAATAAATAAAGTATAAACCAAAAGCCAAAAGTGGACAAAGGCTGTTGCAGTCATAAAGACCGGAGAGGTGAAACAGAGGCAAAAGCAGTGGAGATTGAAAGGAACTCATTTATTTCAGAAATACTAAAGTCACCAACGGTGGGTGGCAGGGGAAGGGGAGGAAAGGGAAAATAAGGAGCCAAGAAGGGGTTCCCAGCTCAGTTTGGGCCACTGGGTAGAATGGTGGTGTTGCTCACTGAGGCAGAATCAGAAGGACCAGGCTTGGGTTGTTGGTGGAAGGAAGATGTTGATATGTTGAGTTTGAAGTACCTATTGGCCCTCTACCTGGAAAGAGGTTGCAATTTGGAAGAAAGATCCGAAGAAGAGCTCTTTCTCTTTCATCTGTCTCTCAATCTCTCTCTGTCACTCTCCCCGCCCTCCCCCCCCCCCCCGCCCCGCTTCTCTCTCTCTCTCTCTCTGGAAGACATCAATGTATAATGACTACTGGAGCCAGGATGGGGTCACCCAGGGAGATTTTACAGAGAAGAAGGCTGATCCCAGAGCTTGGAGGAACATTTACATTTAAGGGATGCTAAAGGCAAGCTGAGGAAGAGGAGACTATGAACAAGTCTGAGAGGTAGGAAGAAAATCGAGAGAGTGCAGTCATGGAATCCAGGGGAGGAGAAACATTTAGGGGGTAAGAGCAGTGAACTCTGAAAGATTCTACCGTTGGCCTCTGAGGAAAGGAGGCCAGGTTGGGGGTGTGCGTGTCAGGCAAGAGGGCAGGGTTGATCATGCCAAATGCTGCCAAGAAGACAGGAAGTTGAAGGTGGTCAGGGTTTGGGCAGGAGCTGGTTAGATGGAGTGGGAGGGGAAGCCTGACCGGGGTAGATGGAGGAGTGAGACAGAGGTGAGGGAGCACAGACAACCAGTGAGATACCTGTTTGGAGAATCCTGGCTGTGAATAGGGTGTGGGCAGAGAGTGGGGAAGCTATGGGGCCCGAGGAGCTATTTTTTACGTCTATGCTGCATCCAGCTTGACCTTGCTTAATGCTGATGAGAGAAAAGGCCTGTGGGGAGAGGTGTTGGGGGTGACAGTGGGGAGCCCAGAGGTGAACTTCCTCAGGGAAAGAGCAGAAGTGAGGAAATTCTATGCCCGGGTGGGATATGCTTTACGTCAGATGTGATGGAGGGAAGCTGTGTGTGTGTGTGTGTGTGTGTGTGTGTGTGTGTGTGTGTTGGGGGTGGGGGTGGCTGAGCAGTGGTCTTCTCTGGGGAAGGGGGACAGAGCAGTTGATCCTACAGCACAGTCTCCATATGTGGTTGCTGCCTTTTAAAAGATAAAGTGTTTTTGAAAGACGTGTCATGAAAGCCAGGGTCAACCATTGGTAAGGCTACCAGACCAAGAGATTCTTAAAGACAAAAGGTGGCAGCACTTGGTGTGCCCACCCTCCTGCCCCCCAGCGGTGCCCATCCTGAGCGTGGACCACAACCTTGCTGTCCCTCTTCCACACCCAACTGTGGCACCCTTTAAGGTTTTCCCTCTCCTACTCTATGTGGTATCATGACTATATTGACTTCTAATTTCATTGTGAAGTAGGAGCTGAAGTAGTTTACTGAGACAGAAGATGGGGTGTGCTGTGGAATTTGAGAAGATTTCAAATACTAAACACAAGGACGTCCGAGTGGCTCAGTCGGTTGAGAGTCCGACTTCGGCTCAGGTCATGATCTCGCAGTCCGTGAGTTCGAACCCCGCGTTGGGCTCTGTGCTGACAGCTGGGAGCCTGGAGCCTGTTTCAGATTCTGTGTCTCCCTCTCTCTCTGCCCCTCCCCCACTCATGCTCTCTCTCTCTCTCTCTCTCTGTCTCTCTCTCTCAAATAAATAAACATTAAAACAAAATTTTAAATACTAAACACCAATTTTACTATCTGGGTGAAGTGATTCAGTGGCAAGGACTCTGAGAGAGGGATTCGCTGGCTTGTAGGAAGAGTGGCAAGGAGGTCAGGGTGGCCACAGGGTGGTAAGGGGCGTAAAGTGGGGTGACAGATCCCATGAGGTTGGATCCTATGGAAGGGGGTGACAAGGATCCAGGGAAGGCATGTCGAGGGCAGTAAAGGGCGGTGGTAAGTCAGATGCATTGTACAAGATGGACTCATGCGAGGTCTCAGATGAGACCAGGACGGTTGCAGAAGATTCCAAAATGAGTATGTAATTGGATGGGCAGGGGGGCATTACCGAGACAGGAAAAGGTTAATAAGGTAGATGAATCTCTAGCCAGACTGATCAAGAAACATAGAGAAGATGTGAACACACACAATACAAAGTTAAGTGACAGATACAAGCAAAACAGATTTTTTAAGTGTTAGAAGAAAAATTTAAGCAACTATAAGTTAATATATTAGTAAAGTAAGGTTCAAATGAAAAATGTTTCGAAAAGAATGTGAAATTGGTAAAATGTAAATTAAAATGAGACAAAAAAGTAGTAACTACTTTAAAAATTGAAATAATGTCCATCATTTCCTCACATATATATGTATGTTTATACATACGTGTAAATGTATATATAATGGATACGCAATTAAATCTATTTCTAGGCCTGGATTCTTTTCTTTATGAATTTTACTCCTTTCAAAAGACAAATGATTTTACCCAGTTTTTCAAAAAATGGAGAATGAAAGAAAACCGCCCAATTTATTTGTAAGGGTGGAGGGAGGGTAGTTTAATATTTGCTTCTCTCCTCACTGTCTTAAACATCAAATCTTTTTTTTTCACCCGTACAACTCCTTCATGCCTCTGCACAGGCCAGCAATGTCTACGCTTGGGTTAAAGGTTTTGGGGGTGATCCTGACTTCCTGCAGTGATGACCGGGGTTTTGCAACACTTCCAGAAGGAAGGCAGGCCGGGCAGGGACTCAGGGCACATCGTGGGAGGGATGTGCAGAAAGGGTGATGTGAGCACATCCATAAGCTGGGTCCTTCTTGTTGGAGACTCCTGATGCAAAGGGTTATTCCAGTTTTTACTTCTCTCACATTTTTCCCTTTTCTTTGGTCAGAAATCTTGTTCCTGTTTTTGCAAGCACATGGCCTAGAGTCTGTCCTCCAGGAGGGTGGCCGCAGGGCCTTCCCTAGTCTCTCTGGATTAATTGTGTCCCCTACAGCCACCCCCATGACTATAGCTGAGTACCTTTCGCTTGGGGCCCTCTGTCACCTCTCGGCTCAATCCCGGAGACACAAGCTCTTCTCATGCTGAGAAGAGGGTGGACATCAGCACTGGACTCCTTCCTACCATCTGGATTTATAAAATAAAGCTGAGTGGCAAATGAGGCCTTTGTGAGGTCTGGGGAGTGACCTGAGTGGCAGAGGAGAACCTCTCTGCACTTTTAAAAGGTGGATGGCCATCTGGCCTGGCAAAGACACTCCTTTTACATTTCTACTGGTACATGACTGAAATAATTTACCATTAAGTTCTCTTTGAATAAAATGGTAGTGGACATTTAGGTAATATTACAGGGCAATAAATGTTTAAGAGCCTTTGGGGTGCGAGCTTTCTCCAAAGGTAGTTCAGACCCAGATGCCAGAAAGACTTTATATGTAGTATATCTACATTTACAGCTATGCACACACACACACACACACACACACACACACACACTCATATGTAGCCTTTTTTGGACTTTTGGCTTTTGCTCACATAATGGAGGAATTTTCTCCTCTTTGCCTTTTCTCTCACATTCTGAATTGTTTAAGAGTTTCCTGGCTACAGTTGGCTCCCCTCCTCTCCCCCCTCCCTTTTTTTTTTAACTACACTGGGTAGAGGCAGCATGAGGGAAATGTAGTTAAAATTCAAAATGCTTCCCCTTTATCATTACCATGAATCAACACAATAAATGAGCCCCTTCAGAGCACGGTAATAAGAATTTGATAAATCATCAGCCAAAAATTAACTAGATGTCAAAACAATCTTTGGGAAGTGTGATGGATTAGGGGTGATAGCGGCAATTAATCTCCCAGCCTGAGTTCACCGGAGAGACACAATGTAGGGAGATGGATGGGTGTGGGGGGGGGCGGGATTCGGGCCGCGCAAGGTCAGGACTCCACTGAAAAGAGTGGGTGGAGGCTGGAGGGAGGGAAGAAGGGAGAGGGAGAGAGAGAGAGAGAGAGAGGGAGATGAAGAGAGGGAGAGAATCATCTGAGTCTGCAATACCCAGGCATCCAGCAGCTGAGCTAGAGGTCAGTTACATGCCTTTGAAAAGTGCTCGTCTCCAGCTGCTCTCTCTGATGAGGCAAGCACTTTCCTTCTTGCGCTAATAAATGCCACAAGTCGGCTCATGGGGCTCAACACATGGCCTCTAAGTGTGGGAGACTGCTGAGGGCTTAATTTACAGAGAGGGGTAGCTCCTTGTAAACAACAGCTAGGAGAGGAGGGGTCTGGGAAGACAGGCTGGGGAGGGAGTCTGGGAAAAGGCAGAGCAGTGACAGGAGCTCCTCAGAACACAGAGTTCAGCTCTGGATGTTCCAGGGCACAGCCCAGGGAATATTGATGGTTCCACAGAAAGAGGAGGGAGAGCTTCTGCAGGCGCCAGTCTCATAAATCTCCCTCTTTTTGATGAGGCTGCCTCTTTTATTTGCTGCGGCTTCTTTTTCTTTTTTTCCGGTAGTGTTCACAAGATCTGAGGGAATGGCAGTTTGGGAAAAAGACGCAGAAGAGCCCCTGTTTACGCCTTCCTGTCGAGGCTGGAATCCTCACGTGGCCTCACGTCTGTCTGTTTCTGTACTCTGAGATCATAGGCTCAGGAGCCTAAACAGGAAACTGTGGGCTGAACCCAAGTGGCCTGGGGGGAAAGAAGTGGTCCTGAGATCAGCAGGAGGGAGAAAGGGAGGGACACGCAGCCCCCTTTAGCCACCGGCAGGGCCTATGGATCCTTTCTTAATGGCCGCAACATGGGCATGCACTGAGGCCATGGGAGTTAGCATTGCTGGCTTGTTCCTTTACTCCCCCAGGGAAATAGAATTCTTTATTACCAAAGATTGCGGTAAGATTTAGCCAAGCAGGGCTTTGATGCTGCTTCTGTTAAATTTGTAAGTGCTTCCTGGCTATGGTTTATAAGCACCATAAAATTATCATAATGCCTGACAACTGTTGACTGTTTTTTGTTTACAAAGCACTGTGAGAATCCTGGGTCCTCACCCCTTGATATTTTTTTTTAATGACATATCTTCTTAAAATACGACAATAGAATCCGAGAGGGTAGTCAGAATGCAGTCTATCCCAAACTCCTCACTGTTCCCATAAGGAAAGTTAGGCCAGGAGGGTTAAATGATTCATGGGGTATCACTAAACTGATGGTAAACTGATGGCCTACCTGTCGAATTCCCGAGAACCAGCTGCTAATCTTCTCAGCTCTGCCTCAGAGGACATACCTCGTCTCTAAGCTCTCCAGCTCTGATATTAGGGTGTGCTTGGGTTGGGTAACTTTGGGTCGTTTCCAACCCAACCTAACCCAGATGCGCAGCAACTATCTAGAGCTGAACATTTTTTATTAAAAAAATTTTTTTTAATTTTGTTTATTTATTTTTGAGAGAGACAGAGACAACATGAGCAGAGGAGGGGTAGAGAGACAGGGAGAGAGAGAGAGAATCCCAAGCAGGATCTGAGCCCGAGGCAGGGCTCAAATTCACAAACCTCGAGATCGTGACCTGAGCCCAAACCAAGAGTCGGATGCTTAACCGACTGAGCCACCCAGGTGCCCCTAGAGCTGAACATTTTTTAAAGCAAAGACTTAACGCTCTCTAGCTGCCAGGAATGAAGAATGGTAACCCGGTCTAGTATTCAAGCTAATGAAGAGAACTTACAATAAAGCCAACCTCTGGAGGATGGAAATGGTTAATGGTTTCTTTGTGACTGATTAGCTGTTGACCTTGAGCTAGTTACTTAATCTTTCTCAATGTTGGTTTCTTCATCTGTAAAGGGGAATACCAATCACTTGACCTCATAAATTGTCATGCAGATCATATGAGTTTTGTGAACTATGCCTACTACATAGTTCACTGTAAGTGTCAGTTAATGTTCTTGTGGGGTTGACTTTCCATCACGCCCATAAACTCCTTGTTGGCTCCACAGATCTTAGAGGGCGCTCTGGCTCTTCCAGTTACAACTTAAAGTTGGTAGGAGGAACTCTCCCTGATACCAAACACGAGGCTAAGGGTGCTGGCACAGGCCACCCAGGCCACCTGGCCTCCTGCACTCTGGCCGGTGCTATGATGAAAAGAATATCATTCTTCTTCCCACATCAATCTTGGAGCACTGCCCTGTATTCTTCCCTTACTAAGCTACCTCCCTGAAGATTTGGTGTCCAACATTCAAAAATATCCCACTTTTATATAGTACTTTTCCCTTTCTCAAATACCTTCTCATAAATTATCATTTTGTTTCACGAGAGCTTCGATTAACCCAGGCCAGTCATCCTTCTCTTTCCTTTTCCTATTAGCTAGCCTTGATGGGGAAGTTTCTGGGTTCTTCTGGGAAGCTGGAAACATCTGCCCAAGCCATTTATTTTTCCTGCTACCGTATTGTTTCAAATGATCACTGGGGCTGTGAGTTTAGAAGGACTGACTTTTTAGAGAGATCCTGCTGTTCTCCCTCCAGATTCAAGAGAGGGGGCAAAGTAAGCGGGTTGCTCTCTTCTCCGTGACAAGTGAATGTAACTACCCCTGGGTTCTGGAAAGTTGAAGCAGCTCTTTGGAGTTGATGGGCCCAGATAATCCATAACTGTTTGTATTTCAGTTTGCTTAATTCAGCATCTAGGATTTCAACGGGGGCCTTGTGCCTTTACTGTAAACACGTTCATATAAACTGACAGGCACAGACACACATATACAAACCTATACCCATGGAGATGCATTCAATCACATGTACTTGGTCACATATACTGACACCCAGACTTATCACAGATGCACATGGTTATGCCCATTGAGTCACACGCAGACATACATATACATCCCCTCACAGTCACATATACAAACATAAATACACACACACACACACACACACACACACACACACACAGAACAAGGTACCAACCTAGAAGAGAAACACAACTGGACTTCCTCAGCAGTCCACCCTGGAAGGGTAAGCTTCTTGCGATCAGGTGCTTGGTACCATCCCTAATCCGTTGCTGCGATTCTCAGCACTAGTTTTCCACTGTGGACGCTCACTAACTATGTTTTCATTCACCAGATCAGGACCTGATCCTCAGTAGGCAGGTGGGCAACCCACGGGTCAGACTCGGAATTATTAGGGGGAGAGGGTAGTCCTCTCATTTAGAGAGTGTCCCCTTCTAAATGTTGAAGTCCTAAGCTCCAGTGCCTCAAAATGTGATCTTAATTGAGAAATCGGGTCATTGCAAATATAGTTATGCTAAGATGGGGTCACACTTAAGTCAGGTGGGACCCTAACACAGTTATGACCAGTGTCCTTACAAGAAGAAGAGAGAGTAACACAGGGACAGTGCCATGTGATGACAGAGGCACTGACTGGTGGCTGCATCTCCAGGCTGAGGAACCTCGGGGAGTACGAGCAGACCCCCGGAAACTAGGGAGAGCCAAGGAAGGACACCCGTATGCGGTTTAGAACCATCGAGGCCCTGCTGACACCTTGATTTGGGGCTTTGAGCCTCAAGAATTGTGAGACAACAAATTCCTGTTGTAGAAAAAGTTCTATTGTTTTAAGCAAACCAGTCTGTGGTCGTTGGTGCGGCCCTGGGAAACTGGTTCAGAGACATAATCTGAAAAAAAAAAAAAAAGATGTATTCGATATTTTACTATAGTTTTATATTTTGAAAATCAAAACAAAACCGTCTTGTTTTGCAAAGGACAAGCACCAAAAGTAAAGCACCACACATTCTTCTAGGTGGTATGCCCAAAACCTCCCACGTTTTTTCATTTCCCTGGCCTGGAAGCTGAAGTCCTCATGTGGCCTCTGAGGCCTGCCTCCCCTACCCCTTGTGCCTCTCTTTTATGTATTTATTTATTTACTTTTTGAGAGACACAGTGGGAGAGGGGCAAAGAGAGAGGGGGACAGAGAATCTGAAGCAGGCTCTGCGCTGACAGCAGAGAGCCCGCATGAGGCTTGAACTCACGAACTGTGAGCTCATGACCTGAGCCAAAGACGGGCTCAACTGACCAAGCCACCCAGGCGCCCAGGCGTTTCAAATAATCACTGGGGCTGTGAGTTTAGAAGGACTGACTTTTTAAAAAAAATGTTTTAGCGTTTATTCATTTTTGAGAGACAGAGCACAAGTGGGGGAGGGGCAGAGAGAGAGGGACACACAGAATCCAAAGCAGGCTCCAGGCTCTGAGCCATCAGCACAGAGCCCGATGCGGGGCTCGAACTCGCGAACTGCGAGATCACGACCTGAGCCAAAGTCGGATGCCCAACCGACTGAGCCACCCAGCTGCCCCTAGAAGGGCTGACTTTTTAGAGAGATCCTGCTGTTGTCCCTCCAGATTCAGGGCAGGGGGCAAAGTATGTTAAGAGGCACCCCTGGTGCCTCTCTGACCTCATGCCCTGCTTCTCTCTCCTTCACTTGTTCCCCTCCAGCCACACCGGCCCCCTCCTTTCTCCTCAGACACGCCAGGCAGAGTCTCATCCCACTGCTCTTCCAAGAGTATTCTTCCTGCCTGGCAAGTTCTGCCCCAAGTCGCCTCCTAGCTCACTGCTTTACGTCTCTGCTCAGATGTCACCTTCTTGGGGAAGCCAGAGATGACTCCTCCCCCTCCAAATCACCTTCCTCTCCATTTTCCCTACTTTGTTCTATTTCCTTCCATAGCAATTATCACCTTCTGGCCTACCATGTAATTACCTTACTTTCTATGCATATTGTCTATCTCTCCAGGAGAATGTTCGCTCCAAAAGAGCAGGGATTTTTTGTTTGTTTCCCTTTTGTCCCTGCCCAGTGCCTAAAACTGGGCACACACTGGGTGCTGGATATATCTTCCTGAATGAGTGGAAACTTATTCTCCTTTGTATCTGGTTTTCGTGGATGTTCCTGTCTGGGAAGCGTGGGGATCCCTGGGGATTTAATACCTTTCGGTTTATCTGGGGGAAAACGTAGGCTTAAAAATGCAGAAGCGTGGGGCTGATCTAGGCTCATCTCTGAAAGAGACATGAGCCCACCTGCAGCCGCCCGCCCACTTCATGGAAAATATTGGAAGGACGGAGATGATGCATTTAAAAGCGCTCTGAGGTCTTTAAACAAAAGGCACGCTGTGGAAATGGAGTGTTATTACATAAACTAAACCCAGAAGCGTATCAGGAAATAGCTGAACTGAATCACAGCCAGTCTCCGAGAAATTTTTTTTTTTTTTTTTCCTGGAGAAATTTAATAGAACAGCTTACAAAACTATGATGTAATTTTCTTTCACATTTTCTTTCTTATCAAGTGTTCCTACCTTCCAAATTTCAACCCAGGTGCTAGCTCGCTTCTTTTCTCCTTCGTGGTAAACAGCTCCACGATAGAATTTCTGGATTGGACTGAAGGTGGGGGGCTGTGTAAATCACCGAGCCATGAAAATGCCTTTAGTATTTCTCTTCTTTTACAACGGCTCTTACTACAGGGAATAAAATGTATTACTCAGAACAAATGGCTGCATATTTAATTATGTCAAACCCTAAAGCATTTTTGGTCTCATATTTCAAGTGTTCTTTGTTGTGTAGGGGATGTTGAGAATTAAACTATGATATTACTTCTTTTTCAGGGCAGTAAATGTAACTTGAACAGCAGTTGCTAACATCAGAACTACCGAGTACAGACCCTAAATACTATTTCCTTCTTCCTTCGGCTAATCTTCATGCCATTTAGTGCCCTCTGCTGTTTGGAGGCAGTGTGGACAAGCTTTGGGTTCACTGCCTAGCCTAGTGATACATCACACAAAGACAGTCTCGTTTTGTTTTGGTCTTCAGCAGATTTTAGTGCAAATATTCACGGGCACCCATTACAATTTTGAATCCTATTATGTCGCTGTTTGAATCCTGTTAAGTTGCTCCTTTTGGCCACCGCAGTTGTTTAGAAAAAGCTGTTAATAAGCGAAGGGCAACTTGCAAAAGTTGGTCCTCTGTCCTCTTTCCTGCATTCAGTGTCTGCCCTTGGTGCACCCGGCCCAGGGGTGGAAGACCAGGAAAAATCAGGGCGGAGTGTCGTCACTATTTATAAAGAAGTAACTCAAAATACGTCAGTATTTCAGTGTAGAGCAAGGGTAGCTCTGGAAATTTCTCCATTCAGTCTTGGTTGAGTCCCATAGAAAAATCCCCAATCTTACGTGTTCATATTTTAGGGCTTTTCTCCAAATAAAGCAAATTTATCAAAACATAATTATTCTTTGATGAGTACCATTTAAAAATTACTTTTATTTTTGGAGGTAGCATGGTGTATGGGAACATTTTAAATATATATTTTTTTATGGTTTTATTTTTATTTCTGAGAGAGAGACAGAGCACAAATGGGGGAGGGGCAGAGAGAGAGGGAGACCCAGAATCTGAATCAGGCTCCAGACTTTGAGCTGTCAGCACAGAGCCTGATGCGGGGCTTGAACCCACGGAAGGTGAGGTCACGACCTGAGCCGAAGTCGGATGCTCGACCGACTGAGCCACCCAGACACCCCTGGGAACATTTTCGACTTCAGAAATCAAAGCTGGGTTAAAGTCTGTTTTCTTCTTTTTTTTTTTTTTAATTTTTTTTTTTCAACGTTTATTTATTTTTGGGACAGAGAGAGACAGAGCATGAACGGGGGAGGGGCAGAGAGAGAGGGAGACACAGAATCGGAAACAGGCTCCAGGCTCTGAGCCATCAGCCCAGAGCCTGACGCGGGGCTCGAACTCCCGGACCGCGAGATCGTGACCTGGCTGAAGTCGGATGCTTAATCGACTGCGCCACCCAGGCGCCCCAAAGTCTGTTTTCTTCTTGATTAGACTTTGTTCCCATATCTGTAAACACGGAGGGTAATGCCTATCCTGTAGGGTTATTTTGGAGATTAAATGAGAAAATGTAAACAAAATTCTTTTTGAGAGACCTGCCATATTATTCGCACCAAATAATTTTTTTTTATCTCTCCTTTATGTTTGATTGTAATTCCAAGCTCAAATCATATCTTTATTTCTAGGTTCAAAGAAAAGATTTCTTAGACAACTTTGTCTTTTTTCTTTAATGTGTTATCTCCTGGCTTGTCGGTGGGGCAGGGAGGGAAGGGGAGTAGAAAGGGACATGGTCAAGGCTATAGAGATACTTGCAATGCTGATTATTTTTGTTGTTGCTGTGGTTAAAATGTGAAATAGGAGAACATTTAGCTGGTTGCTCACTCCAAAATGTAATTTCCTTCTTTAAGAAAGATCTAAGCCGGGCCTAGGTGAGACACATCTACTACAAGCAGGTAAGAAAAAAAAAAAATCATTCATTGCAATGGGAAGTATTATGGGATCTAAGGTTTTTCAATAATTATGAAACTGTTCTTGACTAACGTTTAAGCACAGACATGAATAACATCTCCTTAATTCCGTGGATGGGTCAAAGCATCCAGTATTTGTGCTTTTATGTCCTATTACCCTGAAGATTCAGAGGATAGTGCCAAGGCAACCAGCCTAGGTTAGGAAACAACGTTTTTTCCTCCTCTAGCCTGGAAGTCAATCACCAGGCAAGCAGAAGATGGCGGGTGTCAAGCAGGAAAAGAGGTTTATGCCACCTATTACTGCCTCCTAAAGATGCCTTCTGATTTCGTTGGTCTTTCAACACTTAGTACCTGCGACGGAAATAAACCGGGGAACGCGGGGGGTGTGGAAGAAACCTTAGGATCCTTAGCCTCTGCGTCCTTATTCACACTTACCTCAGCAAGTCCCAACCCTCGTAAACCCACTGGCAAGAAGAAAGCAGTTGGCCTTGAAAGGGAATTTGGTACCGTGTACAGGGGGAAATAGGTTTAAAAAACTGTGTCTATTGAAAGAACTTGTCACTTGTGAGATGAAGCCATAGAAAATGTCAATAAAATTGTTAATAGTAGAAACTCCTGAGCCTCCCACTATTATGAGTATAAAATTTCTACTGAGGTCGGTCTGCTGGTGCATATTGTATCTCCATTTTTGTCTGGTGATACATTTGGTAATGAAAAAATCATAGGTTTGGAATTATTTGGGTTCGAGTGGCTGGTTCACAACTTACAGAGTGACTGTACACATCGTTTGTTCCTCGGATACTTAGTAGGTACATGCCATGTGCTGTGTCCTGTGGGGTGTGTGTGTGTGTGTGTGTGCACGCGCAGTGGTAGAGAAATAAGTACAACGTGAGCTAGCCATGTGTTCTGATAAGAGCAAACAGAACAAGCAGAAATATGTACCAGAAGCTGCAGGTGTTAAAGACCGTGAAGCCTGGATTGGAGTGGAGGCTGGTCAGGGAAGGTTCCCCGGAAGGTGGTATTTGAACGTCGTCTTCGAAGGGCCAGCAGACCTTAGCAAGGTGGTGTGGGGAGCAGGGAGGCAGGAATCAAACAGGCTGAAGATCACACAAACGGTCAAGGAGACCAGGAAGGCCTGATGTGGTCACGAACCTGCAGGCAGGTTCATGGGAACATTGGTGGAGGGAACATTTGTGGAGGGAGTGGTGATGAGACAGGGCTGGGGAAGTGAACAAGGGCTAGATGGTGAAGGATTGAACAACATTCCGAGGATTTTGAATTCTCTTCTGAAGACGAAGAAGACGCTGGAGACATCGTCAGAAGTGGACTGAGGCCTTAGATTCCCAGTGGAGCAGGGCCGTGGTGGAGACGGTGTGGAGAGCAGCCTGATGGCAGTAGGGAGGGTCTCAGGCAGGTGAGAGGGACCTGGGGGGTCTGTCAGGTAGTGTTTGTGGATATTTAGCAGTTGCTGGCTTCCAAGGTGACTCAGGAATGTGAAAATGGGACCCAAGGACTGGCTTGGGGTTCATCAGTGCATGTGGGCACGCCAAGGAAGACGTACAGGTAGAAAATAGAAGTCCGGGGTCAGGGAGAAACTTGGGAGGGCTGGCGTCAAGGGAGGCAAGAGAGAAAGGGTTCGTGTCAAATACTCTGGGGAGGTCAAACAGGTTAGTTAATAGACCTTGTGGTAAGGTATGAGATCACTGATGATAGTCACTGATAAAAATATTCAGGAGAAAGTAGGAGTGACTAGGGATGACTGCCCAGGAGACCATGTGGTGTGCAGTGCCCAAGCATCTATATGCCCATTTGGTTTTCTCCCACGTTCCGTGGGTTTCGCGTTAGTGAACAAGAGATCCTTGGAAATCGCGGCTTTTCATCTCCGCTGTTGCAGAAATTTGACCTTCTCTTGGTGAAGCCACATATGTTAAAGGCGTTGTGTTCAACCTTCCTATTATAGCCAACTAGAAGCATCATTGCCCAGAGGAAAAACATCAAGTTATTTTGCATTTTGAAACTAAAAAGTAGGCAAGGGAGTTACAATTATTTACTCCGTTCAAAAAAAAAAAAAAAAAAAAAAAAAAAAAAAAAGAAAAGAAAAGAAAGGAAAGACACACTGTGGCCACAATTTCTCTAAGCAATGCCATAAGTGCTATTATCCTCTGTGATTATTTTGACTTGCTTTGAAATGTTTATTCAAATAGTTACATGAATGACTAATCAAAAGGATTGTTGAAACACCTCCACAATAATAACAAGGTTTGCGAGGAACCCGTATTATGCTTTTAATTGCTTTTGTCAGTCAAAAATATCAACTGAGTACCCAGTTGAAGCTGAATGCTGCATGGAAGCTGGGAGATGGCAATAGAAAGAAAGCCCAGGAAACCCTCGAATATCTTGAATGCTTGAGACATATATGCTCTGATGACTTAGGTTTTCAGGTAAGCTCCTCGTGAACCCTTTATGAACCATGATGATTTTTGTTTCAACTCTTCTGAAAATCTTGCTCAAATTTTCTGGAGAGAATGCGACCCTTGGCATAGGTGTCTAACTCCCTCTTGCTCGCTCTGATTTTAATTGAAATGACCAACATAATCTAAAAATAGGAAAACGCTGTTCCAGTGCAGGAAACAGAGGAGGGAAGTGTGGGAAACACTTGAAGAAATTTCATCTTGATACAGCACAGAAGGGCTGGAATTGAAGTAGAAAAGCATTAGCTTTGAAAGTGGATGACCAGGACTCCATTTCCAGCTCTGCCAACACCTGAACCATCGAACCCCACGATTCACCCCTCAGTGACTCAGTGTTCCCATAAACAAAATGAAGCTGCCGGATCAAATAATCCGAAGCGTCCCCTTTAGCTCTAGGTTTCCACGAGACCACATTGGTTAAGGCACAGGGACTATAAGGTGATTAGTTCTACAGCAGCCCCATGGGTTTCAATCTCTTCAGACCTTCCACATACTAGCTATGTCATGCAGGGCAAGTTACTTGAACTCTCAGAGCCTTAGTTTATTCATCTGTAAAAGGGACATAATAATTCCTTCCTGTCCAGATTGTTGCAAAGACTAAAGTAGATAATACGTGTCCTTAACAAAGTGTCTTGCACATGTTAAACGCTGAATAGAGGGTATTATTGTTATTATTTATGATACCAAAGGGACATACCACAGATTTGTAATTTACTTGCAAGGACCTATGTTCATAAATGCAATCACCACAGATCCTAATTGGAATGAGGTAGAAGATATACACGTATGCATATGTGTGTGTAAGATACATAGATAGATAGACACCTTGACTTTAGATTTCTGGCCTTCATAACTATGAGACAGTTGATTGCTCTTGTTGTAAGCCATGCAGTGTGTGGTACTTTATTACGGGAGCCCTAGGAAACAAATACAGATGTGCTTTCTGGTCTTGTTGTTTGGAGCCAGAACAGAAATCCACATAATCCAAACCATGGCAGCTCCTGAGCAGGTGACAGTTCGCTAATGGCAACTTTCCTGAGAAGAAGGTGATGGGGGTTCCGGGAGCTTAATGTTCCATATATTAACCAGCGCAGACCTCACCTGGCTGAGATGTGGCTTCAACAAATGTCTGATGAGCTTTTTTATGCCTGGATATTTTACAGCAGGATTCATTTGTATTTAGATACCTGCTCTATTACACGATTAGATAACATCCAGACACTGTGATTCCTTTGACAGCAGGGACTGTGTGTCTCTGTTGGAGGCAGGGCACAGTGGGATAGCTCTGTGGCCAAGAGTATAGACTCTGGAGCCACCCTGCCTGGGTACGAACCCTCTCCTCTACCTAAAGCTGTAAAACTTCGAGCAAGTTACTCAATTTCTCTCTGCCTTAGTTTTCTCATCTATTAAATGGAGACGATCATAATAGTACTTACCTCTTGATACAAGGATCAAGTGGGTTGTAAGGCACTTAGAACAGTGCTGAGGACAAAGAAAACGCTCCATCAATGTTAGCTATTATATCAGTTTACATTCTCCCCAGAATCTAGCATGGGCCATGACATGGATTTTGAGCTCAGTGGCTATTTCTTGAGTTAGACAACAGAAAAATAATGTTGTTCTGGGTGAAATCATTATGCTTTGCCCGAGTGATGGAGACCAGAAAAGTACTGGGGAATTTTAATAGGACATAATCTTGGTTTATAGCGCTCCTAGAGAACCTGAAATGTGAGTTTCCATGGCCATGGGAACCTCACGTTTTCTCTAAAAGGGAAATTGGGACAGGGAATCCAGAATGAGACACTCTGAGCTCTCATATATTTCTGATTTCTTTCACTGGGATTGTAAGAGGCACAGGAGGGAAGGCCATTTGGAGAAAGATTGTTATACACCTGCTGGGTTGATAAAAGAGCAGTTTAGTCACCAGGGCTGATGATTCATTGCCTCCAAATTGATTTGGGAAAGAGGTTTTCAATCCAATTCAGTATGAGACAGAGGGAAAAACAATTAGCATTAACACACTGAGAAAGAAAAAAAAAAAAAAAAACAAGAAAAATGACCCGTAGCCTTTCAGCTGAATGTAGGGTGCTTTGTTTTTTTTCACAAAACAAAACAAAACAAAACAAACCTAAAGATATGATTATTTCCTTAAGTAATCTACGAGTACTTTTCCCTCCCCACTGTCTGTCTCTAAGCCATTTCACCGAAGTTTACTTGTTGCTTCAAAACTCAGGCAACAGCGGTAAACTTCCAGAGCAACGTCCACATTGTGAGGACACGTGGATTCTGCCCGAGGTCACAAAAAGTGCACGTGGACCCTCAGCCCAGATGGCTAGATAGAAGGCCCATTGAGAAGCTGGAAGTTCTCAATCTGTTGAAATCCATGGAGATTTCCCTTCTTGTGCGTCTTCCACTCACTGTACTGCGTAGACGAGAGTCTTTACAGCAGGTCTGCGGTTTAAAATCCTGTAGTTCAGCAAGGTAAGCACATGCTGTTGACTGACAGCTCATCTTCCCCTTAAAAGGGGCCATGGTGGGGAGGTCGTCTTTCGTAAAGGCACTCTCGAGGCTGTAGTTTTGGATCTGAGCCCTACACCCTGCAGATAGGCCATGAGCCTGAGACCAGCCTTGTTGTTTAGATACTTGATTTGCCAGGAATGTGGTGCCGGGTCAGCAGGCCCAGGTACGCCCTGGTTCCTGCACCTCCTTTCTTTTTGGCCGAGGGAGCAAACATTCTCCTCCACTTAAAATGACAGGCCCGTGGCAGTTCGTGATGTGTCTGTACGTGGGGTGTCGGGGGCACTTACCTCCAGGGAGCGGCCCCTTGGGGACTGGGCAGGAGAGCCCTGCGTTCAGACCAACCTGCTAATGGGCCAGTCTCCTTAGCAAAATGTTCCTCCTCCGTGGCCTCATTTCCTCCCCCTGAGAAACTTGCCATCCTAAGTCAAGTGCGCCTCCAACACTTTCCAAAGATTATCACTTTCCTCTTTGTCATCTTTAAAGTTTTATTATTGCCTTCAATTCCGCCTCGGTTTTTAACACTTGATCCCATTCTTTTCATTTCAAAAACAGCCTGGGGCCAAGATGGAAAAAGAAACAACCTGCAAACCAATTTTTAAGCAGTTTGTAGCTTACCAAAAATGTCAAGTTATTGCACCTCTTAAATCTCAATAGATCTATTTGTAGAAATTATACCAAAATCAGCAATTTCCCTGCTCTCATCTTCCCTCATCACCCCGCCAATGAATCTGCTTGTAGAAATCCTCCTGTATCCAGGTGGCTGTGGGAGGCCCTATAATTGGGTGTAATCGGATCCCAGAGGAGGTTTTCCAATGAGGCTGTGATTCTTTTGACAGAAACTTTTGAGAAGTGGAGTCGATATAATGAAGTCCAGAATTTTCCAGACTCCTCTTAATATATCCATCATGTCCAGCCCCATCATTGACATGTCGACTCTCTTGTTTCTGATTTAAACTGTCAGACTCGGTAAAATTGCCCCGACAGCTTTAGCATATGTGGCACGACACTGACAAGATGTTACTTACACCTAATTAAGGCTGAGAGCATAATAAACAATCCCAGCATCCTAGCAACCTAGTTTCCTCTGGTTTCCGGTTTTCTGGATCTTGACCTCAGCACTTTGACATTCGAGGGAACTTGATACAGGGATTCTTAGGCACGGGGTAGCTGTGGCACTTGGACTTCACTATCAAACTGGAAGATAGAGTGGACGAAAGAGAAAGTGAACTTGCGGAAAGAACTGGAAGAGTCTCTCGTCAAGGGTCAGTATGGATATCTGACCTGATAAGCAGGAGGGGTTGGACTGGATGACGTGTAGTCTCCCTCTGCCCTTTTCCTGGTCTCTGTTGAAGGGGATGAGTCTGGTAGGGCAGGGGGTAGAGGGGCAGTATAAAACTCGCCTGCAGGAAAGGCGAGCAGGAAGAAATGAACCCTGTGCTTAGCACAGTGTCTGAATACAGAATGTGCTAAGCTTAATAACAAGCAAAATTGTTCCAGTCATTATTAAAAAGGCTATGGGATATGCTCCAGGGGGAAGGGTCTAGTTGTTTAGAACGAGTTTCAGTGGAACCCTCTGGGTGATGCAGGATGGAATGGCGCCATCTTGGCTGGGTGGGGCCTTGGGGTTGTCCCGTCCTGACTCTTTCCTCTTTCTCTCCGCCTTTGTCTCCTGCTGACATGAGGCCTCGGAGGATCCGTCGTTGGGTCACATGGCAGAGTGAGGTCACCAAGTGTCCCGGGACATAGGGCAACTTGACCTTCTCTACTCTTTGCGCACCGCCCCCCGCCCCCCAACCCCCAGTAAGAATTCACAGATCCAGTTAAAGGTGATATTTTGCCATTTCCTCTGTGGAACACAGAGGTTTTATGTGATGACAAGTGAATGGATTTCTTCTCCACTCAAGTCTCCAATTCTCATATAGTTGCCAGAGGCAGAAAAAAAAAAATCAGCACTTTGGCAGCAATAAACAGCCCTTTTGCCTTCAAAAATGCTTCCAGCCTTTTTTTTCTTCCCCTCTCTTTTAAAAAAATTTTTCCCTTTGTGTATGTGTATGCAGGAGGGAGAGTGAGTTTTGGTTTTCTTTTGCTTGGTAGAAGACAAGGAAAAATTCGAGGTGAAGTCACAAGTTGCCCAGCTTCCCATCCGATCATTCTGCGGGGCTTCTCCCCTCCCCCTTCTTTGCCTGCTCTAGGGTCTCGTGAATCCTTGGCAGGCCCTGGTCTCTCCTGCAGAGGACACGCATCCCCCAGTGTCTCACCGACCCAGCCAGGAGTGGAGAAGAACTCAATTTCCTGGCCTGACTCTTCTGGACTCTGATCACTCCAGGTGTGGGGGGGCCACTCAGGAAATAAGAGGCAGAACATATGTGCATGTTTTTAAAAAGAGCACAGAGCACTTGCTGGTGATGACCCAGACACTTAGCCAGGCTGCTGGCCTGCAGCAGAGAGGGCCTGTCGGGGGCAGAGGCCTGTGGGTGGCAGGGGGCTGGTGGTAGGAAGGAAGAAGAAGGGAAGGGAAGGGAAGAGGAGGGAAGGAAAGCTTAATCAGTATGGACAAAACAAAAGGAAAAGCTTCAGAGTCTCATGTGATTTGAAAGGAGAGGCTCTTTCTGAGCTCCGTGTAAAGCCAGGTAACATCTCTCCTGTCGGGTGCATCTGTGGGTTATTTCAGTATTGGGAAATAGGGGAGGAGGGAGGGTATTCAATAAGGGAGTTAGATGTTTTGTTGACCTCATCATGGGGAGTGATGCATTTCTTTTTAAGTTGATTTTAAAAAATAAGAGACTTACTCGGTCAGTTTAGTTCCGCAACAGGATGACATTACCTTGGCAATGGCCAGGCTCAAAATAGTGCCTCCTGAGGCCCTGGGTAAGTTCATTTACTTGGTGAATCCTCTGTTCTTTGGTCTTCCTTTCTTTACCTCTAGCTGGGGCAGGAAAGCATCAGGTACAAGTCTCCTGGCCTCAGGTAATCCCCCAAATTTTGAATTAGAAGGATGTGTAGGGCTTATCTTGCCCGATATCACCCTCCTTACCACCACCATTTCAGAGATTAGGAAGCAGACCCAGAGGACTTACAAGAGTGGTTCAGTTTCGGAACTGACTGGTAGCATAATTAAATTCTGGGACCCAAATGTAATCCCCTTCACCAGCACATCTCCAAGTTTGTTCTTCTGTGGGATAATATAAGTTCTACAGTATGTTAGTGATATTTTATGCAAAAGGTGTGGGAGGGGAAGACATGGGGGGAAGGAGATACCCTTGATTAAAAAAGTTTAGAAAATGTTGGATTAGGCTCAAGGAAACAGGTTTTTTTTTTTCTTTATTTTTTAATGTTTATTTTATTTTTGAGAGAGAGAAAGAACACAAGCAGGGGAGGGGCAGAGAGAGAGGGAGACACAGAAACCGAAGCAGGTTCTAGGCTCTGAGCTGTCAGCACAGAGCCTGATGTGGGATTTGAACCCACGAACCGTGAGATCGTGACCTGAGTCAAAGTTGGATGCTTAACCTACTGAGCCACCCAGGTGCCCTGAAACAGGGTTCGTTTCTTTAAAGCAAAATTGTCTCTCTTTAATATGCTAAGTTTTTTGGCGCGGCATTTCAAAATTTACAATTTCTCTAAAACACACTTTGGGAAATATTTGTCAGGAGTCAGCTCAGCCTTTTTATGGTCAGTTAAGTTAGCAAGTTGCTTGCTTTCACTCCTCTTGGTTTACAGATTTTCACTTGTCAACTTCCAGGGCAAATGTTTTATGGTACTCACCCAGGGCCTTATGGCTTCTAGGCCACCATGGGTCCTGATTCCCCCTAACCAAGCACCAATGGTGGTGAAGTAAGAGAGAATTCAGGGCAGTTCCTGTCCCAGTCTGCATATTTGATATAGGTATGCCTCAAGAAGAGGAGTCCTCTTGTGATCCTATCACTTTTTCTAGCAAAGTGTGGAAAGTTCTGGATTAAAACGTTTCCCTTCTTCCTTGTTCATCTGCCTGCTCACTCTCTGAAAGAAAAATGAAGAAAGCTGGTTGAGGCCCTTCTTGTCAGGGGTAGATGTGGTTTCTCAGGGAAGGCTGGTTTTGCTCGTCTGGCTTTGTCCCTGGGACTTGTGTTCCTCCAGGGCTCTCTGGTGTCCCTTTCTCTCTTCTTCATTTCCAGCTGGGCTGCGTGTGCACTTTGGGGAGTCAGTGGGAGAGGTGATGGTTGTTGACCCCCAGTCATTAATCAAGCTGGCTGAGCCATTTCATGGCCAAGGCTGCAGCTCACTGGCTCTTGGGAACTGCCTAATAAAATGCCCAGTGGCAGGAGTTTCTTTCCTGTCCCTGAGTTCTGGAGAGGAATGGGATGATGGGGTGGAGGAGGGCTGGGGCAGGAGCTGGGAGTGGAAAAAAGGAAAAAGAACACAGACTTTGGGGAAGCTGAATGGGGATATGGAGCCATCTTTTAATGGCGGCCGTTTCAGGGTATTTATGAGTGATTCATACTGATGAGTCCGAGTCATGAAGAAAGTTCACAATGTGTTCGGTGAAAAGGACTCCGCTGTTTTCTCAGCCTGAGGTGATCTTGTGACACAGGCTGCCGTGTCCCTCCTCCTTAACCTTGTCATCTCCCTCCTCCTTAACCCTGGACTCCCTTGGCTGCTGGCCTTTTTTTCTGAAGGGACCTTTGAGTCCCAGGGGTGGGGGGCACGGTCTTTGAGCTGTTGCTCCCCATTGCTGCCAAATACTTGCCTTGCTTCCAGGAACAGTGAACAATTTGAATCCAGCCCAGTGTTGAGAAACCCCAAGAGCAACGCAGTAAGTATTTACCATCAGGGATCCAAACCTCTGGCCCGTTAATCATCAGGTCAGGTGGAAAAGCTGCGTCCCTCCATCCCTTATGTTCCCATCTTTGGGGAACACTTTTAACATCCTACAACTGGTAACAATCTTCTAAAATTAGAGTTTTTCTGTTTCTTTCTCTCCCCCTGCACAGCCCCTAGTTTTGCCTTCCCGCCCAGGCGCCCTGGTTAATGGCTTTTTTGTTCTGCCTGCTGCTTGCTGCCTTGCTAATCAGGGTATATCATATGGGAGCTATCAAGACAGTCAGGGCCTGGTTTAGGAAGGAGAAAGCAGGCAAAATCTGAGCAAGCTTTTGCGGTTCTGTGACAGACTGGCATTCAGGAGAGGGTGGATAGGGCCTATGGACAAGGGATGCTTAGAAGAGAAACCTGTTAGCTTTCACTCAAAGGCTTATGATGCTTGTCTTAACCATGACGCCCCACGTCCCTCTAATGTGGACATGTTTGTGGCTTTTTCCAGCTTCCCAGATCCCTTCCTGCTTTGACATGGGCTGTCTTTTCCTGGATGGTTGTTGCCTGGGAAACTGTGGCAGCTTTGGCCTTAAAAGGCATCTCAGTGGGCTTAACAGCCTTTCCCATTACCATCCTTCCAGTAGAGCCATCGCTAAAGAAACCAGCTTCCACTCAAACTGCAACAGCTTAGCAGGAAAAGAGGACAAAGCAGGAGGCTGTGCTGATAGGTTTGGGGAAGGGCAATATCAAAAAAGTTTGTTCTCAAGATACCTTCACGATCAGTGCTATATTGTGATCCCCCCATAGGAGAGAAAAAGTAGCTTTCACTCATTCATTCATTTAACAAATAGTTGTTAGCATTGTTCTCGGCACTGGGAATATGCACAAAATAAGGACGAGACCCTCAAAGGCCCTCTTCCCTTGAGACTCACTCCATCAGGAGGAGAGTCAGACAACAATAACACACAGATAAACAAGGTGATTTTGTGATGAGGAGCACTGAGTGCAGAACTCGGCACGGTAGACTCAGACTTCTCTTTTATCCCGGCTCGTCACAGAAATGACACTTTTGCATCACGCTTTGTGACTAGCAAAGGCTTTTCGCATCCGTGTTGTGACGTCCTCACCACAACCTCACCGCGGGCACACAAATATTATTATTATCACTTTGCTACAGATGAAGCAATCGGAGCTCGGAGAGCTAGGGATTTGCACAAAGTCACGTGTCCGATAAACTCTCGAGCCAGGACTTAGAGCCAGATCTTCTTACTCCGAATCTAGTGTGATTTCCTCCGTACCTCGCCGCTTCCCTACATCTGAAGATCATGGGGTCTGTGAGATCTACTTTGACAACAGTCAGAGACTGAGGGCTAAGAATAAAGAGTGTATGTCCGCTGGGGAAGGCCACGGAGCCAAGAGCGAATTTTTCATGAGAGCAGGAAAGTTCCTTAAGTGGCCTTTGGCTTCGCAGGGGCTCTGCTTCCATGCCTTCTTGACGTTGTCCCTGGGAAGAGGGGAGCTGGGGTGGAGGCAATGAGGAATGTGGGGAAGGTTGTCATTTCGATGTTGTCTGTTATCCATCCACATGGCCCCTGGGGCCCTATTTTCAGACTTGTCTGCCTGCCCAGAAAGGGGCAGGCCCGAGCTTCACAGAAATTAGAAGCACACACACTTGGCCCAACCAACAGAAATGATGAAGAGATGCATGCTGGTTCAAACCAGTGCCTTCGACACTCTGGAGCGGGGGTGCGTGGGGGGAGACCTTTTCTGCCTGCTTAAAAGCGAAGAGCTCTAATTAGAATCAGCCCTTCCTCGAATATTAGAATCGCAGTGAATTTTGGAAACGACAGGCCCACTACTACTTTGTTTTACAGAAAAAGGGCTGAGAGGCCAAGTGACTTGGCTAGAGTCATACAGCGATTTAGTTCATCCCGGAGCCGAGGTTAGGGCCACGGCCCTTCTGCCTCCTGGCCCAGGGCTCTTTCCTCCACAGCGGCCTGCCTTTCGGGTCAGCTGCAGAAATCCGAGTCTGCTGACATCTCAGGCAGAGGAGCGGTTGGTAGGCCAGAGGCTGATTTCCACCCTCTCCTGTGACTCTGATGTTCAGCCTCATGAACATCCTCTTGAAGCCTCTGGCAGCCCGGTCCCGTGATTCCTGCAGGGAGATGGTGGTAAACCGAGGTCTGTGCAGGGGCCGGCATCGTCACGGCTGGCGTGTGCATCTAAGCACGAAGTGCCTCTTAAGAAGGACCTCACTCTCTGTTGCAACTATATCATACCTTTTACAAAAAGTCACTTTGAGGTCACTGTTTTTTGTCCAGTATTTCAATACATTAAATGCAATTACTTCATTGTTGATTTACCTGTCATTACAGGCATGTGTTTGAACATGATTTATTGAGTGAGTTTTGTGCCAGTTGACTTGCAATAGATTGCACAATATTCAAAGGGGCTCATTTGCTTGGCATTACATTAGAGGCATGATGATTGCAACACAAAGCAATGTAAATGAATTCTGAGAGGCTCCATCATTCATGTTGTCATGTACTGAATCCTATTATTATTTATTACCATAATTGTACTGTGTTTCCTGGGGCGATAAATTAGGACTGATGGGCCCCGCTGACAGTCAAGGGCTGGACTCGCTCTATATAATTTAATAGGGATACTGTAGGGTCTGTGTGTTTGGAGGAGATTTTGGTAATGGTAAAAAAAAAAAAAAGAGAGAGAGAGAGAATTTTTTTTTTTTTTTTTTTTTTTTTTTTTTACAAAAAGTACAAAAAACCTTCCAAGGTTTTTTTTTTTTTTTTTTTTTTTTTCCCCTTTCCCTTTAATGCTCTGGCTGCATTTTAAGGCCTTGATAAAAGCTGAACTGTGAAGAAGGAAAGTTCTCTCTTTCAACACAAGACGGTTAAAGCCCATTGTCTCATGCCACAATCTTTTCCACATTGAATGCTGACAGGTGGTGTTAACTCTTACACAAACAGGGCATTATCATGCACAGGGAATCTACAATTGGCTGAATGAATATCCAATGGTCAGCATGGCAGCAACCATATTCACTTAATTCATGAGCATATTAAGGCTGATGGACTCAGGGTATCTGATCTAAGAGGGCAGCATTTCTTTTTTTCGTTTTTATTTATTCATTTATTTACTTATTTTTGAGAGAGAGAGAGAGAGAGACAGAACATGAGTGGGGGAAGAGCAGAGAGAGAGGGAGATGCAGAATCCGAAACAGGCTCCAGGCTCTGAACTGGCAGCACAGAGCCTGACAAGGGGCTCGAACTCAGGAACGTTGAGATCATGACCTAGGCCGAAGTCGGACACCTAACCAACGGAGCCGCCCAGGAGCCCTGGACAGGGTGACACT
Organism: Leopardus geoffroyi; assembly: GCF_018350155.1. Lineage (NCBI taxonomy): Eukaryota > Metazoa > Chordata > Mammalia > Carnivora > Felidae > Leopardus > Leopardus geoffroyi. Next base: position 45,195,558 of record NC_059327.1, read on the forward strand.
TCTGAAGGAACTTGATGGCTATGTTTTTCTGGCACAACAGAGAAGGAGCAACAGAGATTATAGACACAAAATTGCTTTACAAGATGTTAATGGGCTGTGGAAATACCAGCAGAAGATATTATTAAAATCACACAATGCTGTGCTGGAAGAGAGACAAAAGATGCCCCAGTTCAACTGTACTCACTTTTACAGATGAGGAAAGAGAGAGGCGGAGATGCAAGGAAAAAGAAAAGTCATTAGAAATACCCTGGTAAACCCTAACGGTGAGCGTTATAATCAACTCTTGGTTTGGGCGAAGTCTAAGGAGTGCTGAGGAGTAGTGAAGCATAGAACTGGACATTTCCATAGGGGATCGTCAAGGGAAAAGCCCCAAATCATCCTAAACCTCCCCTGGCTCTCTCTTTTGTCAGCTAGAAAGCAGAATGACTATGAATGAGTCTAGGAAGTAGTTGTTCGTCAAACAGCGCTAGCCAAGAATCCCTTGGAATCCCCATTCAGCATAAATCCTGTTGGATCAATTTTATTTTGGCTAATAATCAATCTACTTTGACCCCTGGGTCAGAGGTCAGGGATTTCATAATCAGATGGAAAGAAACTTTTTGGTAGTAGATGCATGTGCCTTTGGCCCGCTGTCTTTATTACAATCACAAATACCATGTTTGGGAGCTCCTTGTATGCAAAAAAAAAAAAAGGGGGGGATCCTGTTGAATGAAATGAGGAAAGAAATAGAACTCTGTTCCAGAAGTTAGGGCATCAAGGGGACAGAACTAAAACCAGAGTCCATTTAGGCTGATATACATAATCTCCTCAGTGAAGACCCCATTGAGGGAGTTTTATTTTCTATGACTCAAGTGCTTAAAGGAAAGATCTCATCCCACTTGTCTGAATTCAGCTGTGTTTATATGTAGCACTAAACAGTTTTATTCAGATTGATTCGAGCGGCGCCACAAAATCGATGCATTGCCACTTAGTCAATCTGGTTGGGTTGTTAAAACAAGCGAACTAATCAGACCACTTCTTAAAAATCAGATCAGATCATCTGTATGTGAATCGTTTGTCCCCTGGGCAGCTGGCATTATAATCAGGAATCAACCCCAAATAAGCTCAGCCACAGCCCTCATGTCGTTCTGACCCACGATAGCCCCGTCCCTGCAGATAAGGCACCAAGAAACGTCTCCGGGTTTGGCCAGTCGCACATGTGGTCTAAAAGGCACCCTTATCCTGCGCACTCCATTGGGTTGGAAGTGGCAATGGGCTCTGGACATTTTCGCAACTCACAGCAGGTGGCAGAGTCTTCTGCTTTCACAGGATTACGGAGAAGTCTGAGGCAGCAGCGATGAAGGAAAAGGAGGCAGGAAGCTGCCGGATGGGGAACGTAGCTGGTACTTACCTACCAACTCACCCCTGAAATAGGGTGCTGGATTTACGGGTGGACCCCGGTTGGAGAGTGGGCCCCATAATTTCTTTCTAGATGATCTCGGAAAGAGAGATCTCAGTCAAAAGAAAAGCTGTGTGTAGCTTCACCACATGCTGACCCTCGTGACTGAAGCCTTTCCTCGACAAAGGTGGGGTTGCGGGTAATCATACCAATAGCAAAATGAGCCTTAAACTTGGTATTTACACTCTGATTTATGCTTTTAAAAAGACCCTGGCGTGGGGCCTAAGTAAATACAGTGTCTCTCTATCAAATATTTGTTCCTGTTTGGTGTCCTGTCTTTTGCAGGACTGAGGAAATTCACAAAGTGCATTTATCTATTTATATCATGATTGTGGCTAGATGGGTCCATTAGGGTAAATAACCACCACCAAAACATGGACTGGGTAACAGCATTAGTAAGATAAAAGGCCTCAAATTATAAAATAGTAATATAGCTTATAATTTTGACATTAAAACAGGAAATATCATGCATAATTGATGGGCTTCTGTGTGAGGAGTAGAGTTTTGTGTCCAGAGGCAGAAGTTCTCGCCAGCCTGAGGCCCGAATCCGTGATGCACAAAAGCTAACTACCCTATCTTATGGCCACTGGAAGATTTACTGGCCCAGGACTCATAGTCTGAGCAACACCAAGCCAGGAAGGGGAACCAAATAAAAGAAGAGAGTAGTTACTTCAGGTGGAAATAAATACATTTAAGTTAAGAAAGTAAATATGACAACATGGAGAATATTGGACAAAATCTATACGTATTCCTCAGTCGTCTGAGCCCATTACAATGTGAGTTAATTTTGTTCTAGACTAGGATCAGTTTACACCAGATTTACCCCTTAAATATCTTCTTGTAACTTTTCTTTGATGGTGTGCAAGGGCGTAATTGGCAATAATGAAAATGTAGATGTTTGTTGTGTTTAGAAATATTCTTGGGGCGCCTGGGTGGCGCAGTCGGTTAAGCGTCCGACTTCAGCCAGGTCACGATCTCGCGGTCTGTGAGTTCGAGCCCCGCGTCGGGCTCTGGGCTGATGGCTCAGAGCCTGGAGCCTGTTTCCGATTCTGTGTCTCCCTCTCTCTCTGCCCCTCCCCCGTTCATGCTCTGTCTCTCTCTGTCCCAAAAATAAATAAACGTTGAAAAAAAAAAAAAAAAAAAAAAAAAAAAAAGAAATATTCTTAACTCCTGTTTCCTCCTTTCTCAACCCTTCACACACACGCACACACACACATGCACATTCATTCATGTAATGTCTATGTGAGAGAGAACTCACTTGCTTGAGTGAGAGATAACTTACTCTTGCTTGCACACATTTTTAAGTTTAAATTAAGTGGATAGCAAACAAACAGAGCTCAGTTGTCTTTCCGCCAGATACGAAAGATGCAAAGTAAACTAACATGCTTCAGGCGGTCGGTTGGACAGCCCTGGCACCCCAAACCTGTGTCCTTTCTCCTGGAAGCTCCTATCTCAAAGCTGCCCGAGCTCTCCTCCCACGGCATTAGCTGGTTCCTTTTTTTGTATTCCTGTAAGGAATATTGCTTGTAAGGTTCTTACAGTGTTGTTGATCCAAAGGCGCCCGCCCACAAGTCTTGCCTGCCACTCAAAAACACCTCTTAACAAAGCAGAGGATGACCCTTTCCTTTGTCCCTTGGCCATTGTGAAGCAAGCTTACCACAGTGAGTCCATGTAAACTTTTTGAGATACTGATCTGGAAGGCGGCAGTAGATAAGGGGTCAGAATGAGCTGAGGTCGGGGAGACTTGACAATGAGGAAACTCTGTGGTCAGCAGAGAACACTTTAGGGACTTTCCTTTTGGAGGAGAAAGCTCTGATGTGGTTAGTTGTCCCAGGGGTGGAGCGGTTGAGCTGAGTAAGCGAGCTTGAGTTTTGATAAAAACCAATTGGTTGAAAATCCTGACTCTGCCATTTGCTAATGGTGTGGCTTGGGGCAGGTCAGGGAGTCTCTGTGTATCCTGTTTCCTGGGTGGTGATAGGTGGAAAGCTCCTGTCCCATAGGTCGGAATTCTTATCACTATAAGGAGCAAAGAAGGGCTCGTGGCAAAGGAGGCCCAGACAGCTGAACTTTGCCATGAGGTTTGTAGCTCAGGGGGAGGGTGAGACAGTAGGCACAAGCAATCTTCATGGGTCAGTAGAAGAACCAGAAGGTTTTGACCTGTGACGTTTTGACACTTGAGGAAAGCTTTGTTCAATAGAGCTTTCTATGGTGATGGAAATGCTCTGTGTCTGCGTTCTCCAGAGAAGCCACTAGCCATCAGCACTTGAATGTGGCTAGGGTGACCTGGGAACTGATTTTTAATTTTATTTGATTTTAATGAATTGAACTTGAAGGAGTCACAGGTGGGTATGTGGCTAACAGCTACCGTATTGAACAGCACAGCTCTAGAGAAGTGGGTCTCAACTCAGGCTGCACATTGGAATCCCCGGGGGAGCTTTAAAAGATGTCAGTGACTGGACCCCATTGCATACCAATCCCAGTTTCTGGTGTGGGACCCTGGCATCAGAAGTTGGAAGAGTTCCTTAGGTGATTGTAATGTGCAGCAGGGTTGAAGACCGCTGCTCAAGGGCAGGCAGGGCTTTGGCTGCACGAGAACTATGTCAATCATGGCTCTCTTCTTGCTGGACAGGAGTGCGATGGAGGCTGGCCTGCTTTGTCGTGTATCCATTTGGATTTTCTCTGTTGAGAACCCCAGTAAGTTTGCTCTTGAAACAAATTCTAGATGCCTCTGGTTTGGGCAGACTAGTAGACCATGTTTTTCATAGCCTTGGATGTATGGGGGCTTTTCATAGCCCCCATATCCCTTGGCTGATAGGATTGGGGGAGTACCTGGCTGGGGAGGGGAATGGGGTCAAGAGGAAGGAATTTGGACCAAGAGTCCTACAAAGATAATGGAAGCTTCCTCTCCACATTCTGAACAAGCCTTCCTCTTGCATTTTCCTTATACCTCCCCAAAGGGAAGTTTCATTCACTATTGGTGGTAGGGGGGCTTTTAGAGGGACACAGGGGTGTCTTACCTCCTTGTGGAGAAACCGTATCATTGATAACTTGAAACCAATTAGACCAGGAAGGAAATGCTTTGTTGGGACTGGAGGGGCCAGAATAGGGTTTAATGAAAAACACATTTTATTTCTAAAGTAACGGGTCTTATGTTTATTCCAGAGAAAGTCCTCAGGGAGCAGAGGAGAGAACTGTAATAAAATGATAATGAGGGGGCCCAGGACCCTCACAAAGGGACTGTTGCTATAAGTAGTTACTTCAAGGAAGTTTCCTGCTGCTTCTCCAGTCCTTGTTGGATTTGTTGATGCCAAACCAAAGCGTGTGGATGCAGCCCCCTCAGAGCCTGAGAGGAAAGTGTGCTGAGAGGTAGGCTTAGAAATGGAAACAGCGGAAGTGGCTTTTCTCCTCCTCTCTTTGGTGTAACCGGAATGTCTTCACAGCCTGCTTCCAGGTGTGCATGCCTGCTGTGCTCTGGGACTGCTGAGCCGGACCATGCCTGAGCCACGGGTCATCTTTTTGGCATAAGAAGGCTGTTAAGCCTCGCTGGCCCTGCCCCCAGATTTTCACCCCACCCCTGACATCTCATCTCTCAGCCGTGTAGAAGAGGCAGGGAAGGCCGAACATGCCTCCAAAGACAGAGGAGGTTTCGTCTGAAGACCTGAAAAGACTGCCTGTCAATGGCTTCATCTCAAGCTTAATAGAGCTTAGCTTGTTTCACCACATGAGCCACATGGCCATGCTGGAGAGAATGGCAGTCCTTAAAAAGCATGCCCTAAAGGGAAGAGTGGACAACTGCTAACAGTTTCTCTTGCCATATTGAACACCAGAGCCCTTGGCGCCATTGCCCCATAGTGCCTATAGTCTTGTTTCTGATGCCCAGAAAAATTCCCTCTACTCGGACTGCACCGATCACACATCCTCAGGGCCTACTGTGTAAAAATGCATTACATGTACTATCTCATTTAATTCTCACAGCTATCCTATGAACGACTATCATTATCTCCATCTCATTACCTACATTTAAGAGAAAGAATAGTGGCTTATAAGTCACACATCTGCCATATGGATTCAGAATTTGAACCTGTGCTCCTAACTTCTTTACTGTTAGGTGAGGAAGAGGCTGGAGCTCCCCCTTGTGGTCATCCTGTGAAATCAACCGTTCCTACAGTGATTGATTTCTGCCTAATTGCCTCCCCTCTTCCATTGTTGCATCCAGTCCCTACCCAATCTCTTCTTCCCAAAGTCTGGCCCTTAGAGTCTTCAGTCCCAAATTTCATCATCTCTCCACCTTAGCCCTTATTTTCATCTCTATCCAGAGAGGCCCTAAACTCTTGTATTTATCTGATTTCAAGCAGTTCACCCTATCCCTTGGGGAGCTTTATATTAAAAAACAAATAAACAAACAACCTAAAAGCAAAAACAAAAACAAAACAAAACAAAAAACAAAGAACTCACGGGCCTCTCCATATAATTCTTTGTACATCCTTCCATCTCTGGATTTGGCAGCCTCTTCTCTGAAGACACCATTTCTCTTCTAATCCTCTCCAACGTATCTTTCTCTTAGTCCTTTGCCTTCACTGAACAAACGGTGGGGATGGCACACACCGTGTCCCCGACACTTCTCCCCACCATCGTTTTGTCACATTTATCAATAAGTTTGCCAAGCTGAAATTCACATACCAGTGTTTATAACACTTTCTTGCTTGTCTTAGTGACCCCAGCACTTGGCTCACAGACTTCCTTTCCTTGCTAAAGTTCGAGGAACTCCGACATAAAGACTGATCATTCTCCCGACTCTGCACTCAGGCACAGATCAAGTTCCATATCCTCAGGGAGTTCTGTCTTGCTTCCACAGAGTGGCTCACTTGGGTGACGCGAATGATCACCTTGGACAGATCGGCATTAACTTCTCTGGAGCTAATGAAACGAAGTTTGAATTCTAGGCCAGTCACTGCGTGCCTCTGAGCAAATGGTTTATCCGTTGTGTTCCTTAACTTATTCACATGTAAAGTGGGCTAATAATAAATACCCTACTCACTGGGATGATGTTGTAAAATTCTTTTTTTTTTTTTTTTGAGAGAGAGAGAAACAGAAAAGCAAGGAGTGGGGGAGGGGCAGAGGGAGATGTAGAGAAAGAATCTCAAGTAGGCTCCACACCCTGCACAGATCCTGATGCAGGGCTTGATCACACAACTGTGAGATCACAACCTGAGCCAAAGTCAAGAGTAGGATGAACAACCAACTGAGCCACCCAGGTGCTCCTGGGATGTTGCAAATATTTTATGTGACAACACACAGACACTATTTAGCATGCTATCTGGTACTTTAATGTCATAATCTTAGCCATTCTCCTCCTCCCCCTACTCCCTCTTGTCCCCCTATTCCCCCTCTTCCCCCTCTTCCCCCTCTTCCCCCTCCTCCCCCTTCCTCCTCCTCCTCCTCCTTCTTCTTCTTCTTCTTCTTCTTCTTCTTCTTCTTCTTCATTACTGAGAGTTCCTCCACTACTTAGATCTTCATCTCTTAAATTTTCTGAGACCATACCTTCCTCCCTGCTTTACCTGTCTTAACCCCTCATTTTACTAGAGCCACATTGAAATCTCCTCCAGATCTCGCCCACCATTCATTTCTCATTGGCTTCCTATTTCATTCTGCATTCTACATCTCATGGCCTCCCTCCTCTCAGGCCTCCCCCTGTCAGCCTCCTTCACCCTCAGTGGGTTCTCCTTTCCTCAATCACCTGAGAAAACTAAGTTCTCCTACCTGAGATCCTTCCAAGCCTTGCCTCTCCACCAACCACCTCTGCTTTTTCTTTGTTGTTTTATCCACCATCTTGCTCCTGACTCTTCTCACAGGCAAGAGGGTCTGCACTTTCCCTCTGTGAAAGTGGCTGTGTGCTGAGGATTCCGGTGCACGTCTCCAGCTCCCTGCTGGGCACAACATTCATGTATTCAATTCTCCTCTGAGTTGAGCTATCCTTCGTGTTATCATATCCCATCCTATAGATCTCCCACTCCACCGACAGCTATCTTTCTAACTTCTCTATTTCTGTCCGTAGGACCACTCTTCTCCTTTTCCCACAGACTTGAAACTTTGGAGTCAATGCTGAGAGTTCACCGTAACCATCACATCTAATAAGCTGCCATTGTCCTTAGAGTGTGTCTTCAGGATGGCTTTTATGTCTTCTCACTTCCATTGCCTCTCACTTGATTCAGTCCATCTTCTTGGACTAAGTAATCTCTTCACTTCCAGATTCTCTTTATTTTGATACATTCTACCTTTATACTGTTGTTCCTGTGTTGTTTTCTAAAGTCAACTATGTTCATGGCTCATTCCTTCATTCAATAAATTATCCAGCCATTTATTCATTTCTAAAATTTCTTGAGCGGTGCCTGGGTGATTCAGGCATCTGTGTGTGACTCTTGATTTCGGCTCAGGTCATGATCTTATGGTCCATGACTTTGAGCTCCACATCGGGCTCCGCGCCGACAATGCAGAATCTGCTGGGGATTCTCTTTCTCTCCCCCTCCCTTTGCCCCTTCCCTGCTCAAGTTCACATACACTCTCTCTCAAAATAAATAATAACCATAAAAAGATTTATCAAAAATCAAAACCTATTGAGTTCCTACTTTGCACAAGGCCCTACAGACAGGGAGATAAAATCAGACAGTGTTGTTTACGTAGAGTTAATAGCTACCTGCTATAATGTACGACTCCAAAATCTCAGTGGCCCAACACAATAGAATCACAGCTCAGTGCAGATTTGGGGCAGCAGGGAGGGTGTGCTCTGTTTCACACAGACTTTTGATGCCCAGCCCTTCCATCTGGTGGCTTCATCATCTTCCACGTCTCTGGAGACCTTCCCTGGATCCTTTTCATTTGGTCAACATGAAAAGGAGTATATATGGAACGCACAAGAAGACTTGGAGGCCAGGAGGTGGTGCACGTTACAGCTACCACATTTCAATGACAGGACTGTGTAGGACTGGAAAATGTGGTCTAGGGATGTAGGACAAAAGAAAAGGAGAAGCAGGGCTATAGATGAGCCCCAGCAGCCCATTTTGGAGAGCAAGGAGGGTTTGGCAGGGCAGTCGAATAAACTGACGATTAAAATATAATGCACCCGTTGCCCACAGATATAAGAGCAGGATTTGAGCTTGATTTTCAAGAAATTCCCAATGTCGGCCCCAAGAGACCTTGCTCGGTTTAACTCCTCTAGAAATCCCCTGTGTTCCAAATGCAACTGCTTGTTCCAAAGCATTCCTTGGGCTTTTTTCCCCCCACTGGGTCTTTGTGAATTTCTCCATGAGCTCACTTCTCTGCCACGTGGCCAAGTCCCAGCATTCCTTACAGACCTGTCTCAAACGCAGTCATGAAGTCTTCCCCTTTCTTAAAGCCTTTGTACCTCTCTGTGTGGTCCATTTTTCATTCTGCCTTGTATTACAACGGGGTCTTATCTCTTTACCAGACCATGTGCTCGACAGGAAGTGGTAGGCTGAAGCTGCTGCTGCTTTTTGTATCTCCTGAAACATGTCTTGGACAAAACTGGAATGCAAAACATATGCTTTGTGAAGCTGAATCCTTGTTTTCCATGTCATTTCTTATGTCTCCCATCATACCTTAAACTCGGAAGTCTGAGACATTTCTAATAGAGTACCCTATGTCCCTTATGAGCTTAGCACGCGTCTGTTTCTTGGTTTCCTTGTTAATCGATAAAGACTGAGCATGGTATAGGGATAGTGAGAGGGACTCGGGCTCTCGTCCTAAATCTACCATGCACTAGTTGTGGGACCTCAGGCAAGTCAGGGCACCCATATAAGCTGCAGTTTGATCACCTATAAAATAAAGGTTGAACGAAATGACTTGTCTGTCACTTTCTCGTTTGACGAGTTAGTTCTATGCCTTGCGGATTCCTCCAGGAACACTCCCAGGGCTCTGGGTTGAGAGCAAAGTAGTTCAGAGAGCCCAGTTTGCCAGGCTAGAGTAAAGAAGTTAGGTAAAGAGAAAGATGCGTTTAGTCAAGTTGCAGCATCAGATTATAAGAGGCAGAGGTGGAAAGAACAAAGGAGAGAGATGCTGGATAGTCTGGGGAGAGAAGCTGTGCACAGGCAGAATGGTGAACAGCCGCAGCTCAAAGAAGCTCATGAAACAGTGGTTTCAACATGACTGGGGAAGATAGGGGGCAGGGGCTGCCAGTCCTGAGGGAGCTGGGAACTCGCAAGAGTGTATTTGATCATCCTAATAATGGGGATTTAATGGATGGGGCCAAGGCAGCCAACATCCTGCAAAGCACAGGACAACCCCACACATCAAAGAATTAACTTGTTTCATGTGTAATTTTCAAACATCCCACTGGACATATGGTTGGGCAAAAGACCTGTTTAGAATCATCTCAGCCTAAATCTATATTATGTACAAACACCAGAACAGTTTTTGCACTCTTTTAAAACTCACTAAAATTTCCAGTACATACAGAGCATCCATTATGTAAATAGACAGAAAAAAATACTTTATTTTATCTGGAACTTCATCAAAAACTGTTCATGTTTTTAGAAAGTACATCACTAAAGCAATGCCCTTACATTGTTTGAATCACAACAAAATGTATCAGTATCATTTGTGGCTGGTATATCGCTGTTGATTTCAAGTACAAGGGCAGGATTCCAGGGGCCCCTGGGTGTCAGTTGGTTAAGTTTCTGTCTCTTGATTTCAGCTCAGATCATGATCTCATGGTCCTGAGATCAAGCCCTGTGTTGGACTCCTCGCTGAGCGTGGAGGCTGCCTAGGATTCTTTCTCCCTCTCTCTCATAGTAAGTAAATAAACATTAAAAAAGAGCTGGCTTCTAAATACTACATGTCTTCTAAGGTAGTTATGTTTGAGTGTTTACATATTGAATATTTATATGTTAAGTATTTATATATTACAAGTAGGGCATTATATGATTTTTTAAATTATATATATATTTTTAAAACATATGTACATGTGGGGCGCCTGGGTGGTGCAGTCGGTTAAGCGTCCGACTTCAGCCAGGTCACGATCTCGCGGTCCGTGAGTTCGAGCCCCGCGTCAGGCTCTGGGCTGATGGCTCAGAGCCTGGAGCCTGTTTCCGACTCTGTGTCTCCCTCTCTCTTTGCCCCTCCCCCGTGCATGCTCTGTCTCTCTCTGTCCCAAAAATAAATAAACGTTGAAAAAAAAAATTAAAAAAAAAATAAATAAAACATATGTACATGTAGGTTATATTATTTGTGAATTTCACTTCAGAATAATAAATGGAGTCATCTGAATACTGGCTATAAAAGGGACATTAGATATTACTGGGCTAAGAATTCTGATGTGAAGAAACCAGGAGTCCATGCGAGGCTGGCTGTAAAAGATCACCTCAAATCTATTTGAATTCGTATTGGGACAATGTTAGTCTTTCATTCTGTCATATGGATTTGAAAAAATATAACTATATGTAGCTCACATGTTTCTAATATCCTCACATCTATTAAAGAAAACCAAAAGCCTTTCTCCTAATAATTAATATTTGCTTAATGTTTTTTGGGTCACTGAACATTTGCATTTAAAATATTCCATTTGGGGGCGCCTGGGTGGCTTGGTCGGTTGAGCGTCTGACTTCGGCTCAGGTCATGATCTCACGGTCCGTGAGTTTGAGCCCCGCGTCGGGCTTTGTGCTGACAGCTCAGAGCCTGGAGCCTGTTTCAGATTCTGTGTCTCCCTCTCTCTCTGCCCCTCCCCTGTTCATACTCTGTCTCTCTCTGTCTCAAAAATAAATAAACGTTAAAAAAAATTTTAAAAAAAAAATTCCATTTGGAGGGCTCCTGGGTGACAGTCGGTTAAACGTCTGACTTCGGCTCAGGTCATGATATCACAGTTCAGGAGTTCGAGCCCCGCATCGGGCTCTGTGCTGACAGCTCAGAGCTTGAAGCCTGCCTGGGATTCTGTGTCTCCCTTTCTCTCTCTGCCCCTCCTGTACTCGTGCTCTGTCTCTGTCTCTGTCTCTCTCTCAAAAATAAATAAACATTAAAAATAAATAAGTAAATAAATAAATAAATAAATAAATATTCCATTTGGGGACACCTGGGTGGCTCAGTCAGTTGAGCATCTGACTTCGGCTCAGGTAATGATCTCATGGTTCCTGGGTTCAAGCCCTGCTTCAGGCTCTGTGTTGATGGCTTGGAGCCTGGAGCCTGCTTCGGATTCTGTGTCTCCCTCTCTCTCTACCCCTCCCCCCTCATGCTCTGTGTGTGCGTGTCTCTCTCTCAAACAGAGAAATGTTAAAAAAATAAAAAAATAAAATAAAATATTCCATTTGGTTCTTAAAGCTATCCCATGAGGTAGGTACTGGCCATTGTTATTCTTCCTTATTATTTGAGGAGGAAATTGACATAGAGAGCAAGTGACTAGCTTTAGGTCACCTCTCTGGTATGTGGGGATGCTGGACTCTCTCACTCAATCACACTGTCTTGTTGTGTCACTTATACTGAATGGATGACGTTTTATGGGTACAGAATGCACAAACACATATGGATTCGAGCATGGACTCTGAGCCTCAATGGAGTTAATATCTCATAGAATTTCTATGAGAACAAAATGAAGTAATATACATAAAGTGTTAAGGACAAACCTCGGCACGTGAAAAGTACTCACTACTGACATGTTTCTTTCCAAATGCCTTGGCTACAAGAAGGTACACTGGTTATTTTCCTGGAGGCAGAAAAGACGGTATACTCAATGGTCACGGAGAGCTAGAAGCATCCTGTGTACAAGTGGAAAACGTGAGGGCAGGCTCATGTACAGATCATCCTGCTTTGTCTGTGGTCAAGACGTATCAGTGGAGCATTCTTTCTATGCTAGGTTTTAAAATCCTCCCCTCCCCCCGCCTTGTGCCACCTTTGTTAAAGGCACCATGTACTCCTCATCTCAACACAAAGAAGCATGAGAGCTTGATGAGCGTGTGTGCAGGGACATGTTTGGATCTGTAGCTATCTCCCTCCTCAACAGCATTGTTGGAAAGCCAGGCAAACAGGAAGATGTCCAGCCCAGCCTGGAAGTCTCAGGGGAGGCACTGAGACCCCAGAATGTGGCTCTGAATTTCCTCCCACCCTCGTCTCCCAAACATGGACCCAACCTGAATAAATAGAGGGTGAGAAAACAGGAAGCAGCAAAATAGCTCAGTGGAAACTAAACACACAGCAAAGGTGCAGACCTTCTTTCTGACTCCAAGGGTCTTTGGGAAGCTGAGGAAATCAGAATCTAGGGGGAAAGACCTCTTTTGTGACCTTGGTCTGCCTCCAATTCTGTCCATTGTTTCCCAGCCACCCTGGCATGTGCACACACATATGCACTTATAACCCTACCTCCCGACGCCCTGTCCTTCCCATGTAACGGTTGATTCTGTAAAGGTTCTATAAGACTACAAAACATTTGCCCTAAATTAAACCGTGCATGGAATACTACTATCAACATTTTTCTATATTGTTTATCTCCCTCTTTGTGAAGCTTTTCAGCAATGTAGTTGAACGTGGAGCTGACTACCCACCCAGTCATGCCCCTAAATGCATCACTGTGTGAAATGAAACCTTTGGCCTAGGTGCTAGGGGCCTGGATTGTTGTTCTAGCTCTGCCTATGCCACCTTTGAGGTCAGATCTGTCCTCTTGGCTTCCATTTCCTTGGTAAAATGACAGAGAAAGGATAGATATTTAAGGAAAGGAGGACACCCCGCATCCTGATCCAAGGCCATGAACAAAAAGAAACCCTTCAGGCACTTTAACACGTGTGTACTTTTCCCTAATGAAAACAGACTTGATATCCACTTGAGAGAACATTCCTCTGTCTTCTGTCCAAGAGATAGACTGTCTCTGGAGCAGCAGTCAAGCCTCTCAGATCTTCTAGAAGATACCCATGTGAAATGTGCAGAGTTCACCTTTAATTCTTTTGAAATTATCGTTGTAAATTCTTCTATCATAGATTTTAAAGGAGCAAGGCACAACTGTCTGCAAATGTAACAAAATATACATTCTGTAGCACACATTTTCTACTGTTTCTCCAAATCTTTACCATTCGGGGAAAGATTGTTTTTAGGAGAGAAAACAACTGTCTCACTTCATCCCCACACCTACTTCTTGTTTCAAACATGGCGATTATTATCCCAACATTCCTTTGGACATGAAGTTTGTTGAACATGACCTACCGGCTAATACAATCTATAGCCTCAAGAAACATCTAGAAACCTCGGACCATCTCTGCTCTGGCACAGGAGCAAGAAACTGGGGTCATTTGGCCGAATGCCTTCAGGTAGTTGACCAGATAACCGCAATCAAGGTTTTTTTTGCCTTCTCGCATTGGGTAAGTGACCACTCATGCCTTCCCATGACTTTACAGCAATGTATTTCTACTGCCCCACTACTGAGAGATGGAAGTTGCCTTTACATTAACAAAAAAAAGCTCTTTCCTGTAACCCCTCTTGGGCACTAATAGATTTCTGGCCTGAGATTTGCTGCATTATGAGTTTTTTGAGGGGACGCCGGGGAAGGAGAAGATACGTTTTTAGAGGCTTCTGTCAATATGCAGGTAGATTCTCTCCAGACAATGAGGCTACTGTGCAGAAGAGTGCTTGCCTGGGCACATCCCAGGTAGTTTGATTTAGGAGGTGTGCAATATCTTCCAGGTACCACAGAACCATTGTGATGGCAATTATGTGCCAGCAGACTCCAGGATTCAGAGAGAGATGCAAGTACCTGGATTTGAGGACTTGCTCTGTAGGAGCATGGCTGGGTTTCTAATTTCCCTCCCTGTTTTAGGATATATATTCTTCTCCATCTTAGTGGTGTTTTCAGGGTAATCGTAACCTGCATGGCTTTTTCGCGGTTGCTTTTTGAGTTCCTATTCTCTTATTACACCTTTACCCACCGACAGAAGTTCTGAGCTTAGGACCCCGCTGACCCATTGTTTTCTTTGAACTCGTTGCTCTGAGACTGAGGTCAAAATGACACCTTCGTGGCCTTGGGAATGAAACTATTGCCAATGCTCTTTATCACGTTGAGGGGAGTCATGATGCCATTGACGTGCCACCGGGATGGTTTTCTGGATGTGGTGAGAAGTATATGTTTCCACATTACTGTACATTTCCAAATTGCTAACACAGACACCCAAAAGAGGTTTGGAATATGAGTAAGCCGCCATCACGACTGTTGGTTTCCAAAACATGCCATTTTTATTGTGATTTAAGGGTCAGGAGTCCTGACCATGGTGATCCAAAAGTCACAATGTTCTCACCTTTCCCCCTTTCTCATCCTCCGTTGGCATATTAAATTCTTGAAACTCATATTGTTGAAAATTATGCTTCTGAAAATGTAATTATTTGCATATTTTTCTCTTCTCTGTAAGCAACTGAACATCTATAAGCATCTTGAGCCAAAGGATTGTATCGTTTCTTTCTTTCTTTTTTTTTTTTTTTAAATCGGAGTTCAGAGTCTGGCACGTGAAATTTCCTTAACAAACATTTATCAATGAATGAATGAGATTGATGTATTCTGATTTCAGATGTGACACCAAAGAAACATATAACCTCAGTCAAATTCACATCGATGAGCTTCGAATTCCGTGTCTCAAAAATAAAAGGGCTTTCACCAGATGATTTTTGAAGTTCCTCTTCGTGCAAACATTTGGGAGAACTTTTTCTCATTTCAAGATGCCTGGGGTTAAGATTAGGTTTTGCCCAAATTTGATGAACACACAAGGGAACTTCTGGAATTACAGGCTTGTCTCAAGGAATATTTAGAATAAGTTAGGTCCACAGCATTTCTGAAGCTCATTGGGAATTAGAGCACCTTTTCTCCATTCTGGATGGTGCACATTGCATTGTTAATTCATGCATTAATAATTCTGTGCCTGGGGCTTAAATTGAGGAGAGGGAGGTATAAACACTGGCAATGCTCCTCACCTCCATCAAGTATTAAAAACGGATGAAATGTGGTTAAGTATAAATGGTAACCTTTAAAAGGGAATATTGGATTGGTGTATTGCTTTTTTTTTTTTTTTTTAACTTGCCTTCTTAGGATCAAGAAAAGAAGAGCTTTTGAGCAAATTATAAGGGAAGACGAGGTGGCTACCAAAAGGCCTTGGAAAGAGGTGAGACATGGCAAGAGAGATTCTAGGTCTCAGATAATATCCTGATCCCACTGCCGTCTCCAATTGAAAAAAAAAAAAATCTTTGAGTAAAAGAAGTAAAATGCTTTTCTTGAATCATAACAGAAACCTCTTTATGGATTGGCTGCCACCCTCTCTCAAATATTTTTAAAGAATCCAGAAGGTCCTAGGATTAAAGGGAAATACAAGGTAAGGCTTATTTGTTCTATCATCTTTGTCCCAGTTTCTACTTTCTCTTTAACCTCCCCCAGCTGTTGTCCCTTCTTCACAGCACCTTTCCCCATCTGCAGATATACCTTTCCTTCTTTATTCATCAAACAACACTAGCCCGATGCGATTGTGTGTAATAGACTTAGTAATGTTTGAGGTGAAATGGAGGGCACTACAGTATAGCACAAAATAACACACAATCTGAAACCATGCTTGCCAGCCTTCTTGCCAGACAAATGTTTTCAGAAAATACCTTGGTCCTTCAGCCATCTACCACTGCCAGCGATTGGGGCCACTTTGCACCATGGCTCTAGAATTTTCTCCCGTTTCCTTTTTTCCCTTGTTCTCCATTTCAGGATCCCCATTCTCTTCGGTAGCAGCAAAGAGAATACCACCAAAACTTTTCTGGTTTTGACTTGGCTTACTGATTAGACTAGTACTACTTTTGCGTAATCAGAACTGTCCAGAGAGGCCAAGAGTAACCAGCACCTCCCCTACAGAAGAAAGGGTTTCCATAATTTCTTCTCTAAAATTGCATCTTCCTCTAACTTGACACAATGGCTAGATAACCCCTTGTGTTTGTAGAGCATTTTGCTGTCTTCACAAGGACTCGTTTATCGGTCCTCCAAAGTGGCTTGGGTCACATTTCAGCACCAGCTGGCCTGCACCGCCCATGCACACAGCTCTAGATATGTTTTCAGTCATGCAAACATTCCCTTTGCCACCACAAACGTGATTGCACTGCGGGGTCACCTGAGGGGCATTTAAAAAATGCATTCTTTTGGGCACCTATCCCAAATTTAAGAAGAAGATTTTGAGGAAGAGAGGTAGATTCGGTTCAGAGCCCAAGATGGCGACATTCAAGAACTCCTCACATGCTATGCTTAGGCAAGTGGTCTTAGGGCTGGCCATAGGGAGCTGCTGCCATAAGGCACAGTCCCCCCTACCGGCAGTTCTGTTTTCTCTATCCCTTTGTTCCCTCCCTTTCCCCAACTATATATTGCCTCCTCTCTCCCTTCTGTGTTTTACTATCTTTTCCTTTGCCTCCATCAAATAGTAAATCTCCCATATGTACTGGGTACTTGGTCTCATACTCTCAGTGCTTTGCAGCATTGGGTCAGATACCCCGCTGCGGTCCTCCTTTGCCTCTGCCCAGCCCCAACTCCCCAAGTTGCCAAGAAACAGCCTGGTCTTCTAAGACATCTATCTAAGCATCTATCTAAGCTCCTCGCAAGTCCTTGTCTCCCTTCTTTTACCCAAATGTTTCAGGAGCATGTGGGGAGTCTTTCCACAGTTACTAAGATGTTGCTTTGGAAATACTGAGGTATTACTCCTGTATCTCACTGGATGGTGGCCATTATCATTTGCAGTGAAGCTGTTCTTCGCTTCTGTCTTCTTTTAGAATCGCTTACAGCTGAAAATGTCTTGATGGCCCAACGAGTCTGAGTGTAACATTTATAATAATTTCCAGATAGAGGACAATGGGGAAGATCCATCTCTGAGGGAGCCAGTTTGGCACCTCCAGGGACAGTCTCTAAGCCCAGGAAAAGGGACGCTACTCAATTTCTCTCTTTCTTTGTTTTAATTTTAATGCGGTGAAAACCAGACCGTTTAGGAATTACTCTAATCTCACAGGTCCAAGCCCCGTCCTTTTCTCCAGTCATGCACGTATTTAGACTTTTTATTCCTTCATTAACACAGGGAAAATGGAGACCATTATGACAGCAGACATAATTTTAGACAAATACAACTTCTTATCAAATAAGCCTGCAATAAGTATTTGATGAACAGGGCTCTTCAATGTAACTTCCAACACTAATTTAATGAGAAGTATCAAATGAATTTTTTTTATTCTGATATCTCCCCTGAGACAAATGATACTTTGCAGGCCTATTTTTAACAAATGAATTATTGACTTAAACTGGCACAATTAATCACAATATAATGGGATCAGGGGATGTTAGGGGCTCATTCATCACAGCTGATGATGAGTACCGACTCTTCCGAGAAATGAAACTCTTTAATCACTCCTAGATTAACAGTTACATGCTTTCAAATTTCAATCATAGGAAACTGGCAGTGGAGAATGAGAAGGAGCCAGTGCTAGAGGAGAAAAGAAAAGGGGAACAGGCAGAGTTTGTTGTCGGCAGGCAGAAATTCTACTCTTGCCAGAGCTCTTCAGTGGGAGACAGAAAAATGATTCGTTAGCAAGGCAGTGTTGGCAACGGGCTGAGATCAGGGGTGGTAATTAAAATTCCTGAGAGCCGGGCTTAACTCGCCCATGCAAAATCTGTGTGACTCCTGAGAAGTGCTAGACCTCTCTCTGAACTTCATCTTCCTCATCTGTAAGACAAATATAGGACAACTCCCTGAGTGAAGTTCTCGGGCAGAGGAAAGGTGACAGCCTATGACCTCGTGCTTTGGACAACCGGAAAGCGAACTTCCTTTCGTGTGATGGTCAGAATTGTTTGGGGGATCGCTTGTTTCCCATCCTTAGGGCCAATCCCTATTAGACAGTTGTGACTGAAGAAAAATATGCAGTAAAATGTGAAAACCAAATAAGGAACTCAGAAGGAGGAGGTCTATCTGCTAATTCAACAAGTGAGCCAACTTCGATCATGAGCCCTGCTCTTGTGAGTCAGACGTGAATCTGCTTCTCTGGGAGCGCAGAACCACACTGGGCAGATAGCAAGAGAAGTGTATCATTTGGGCATATGAAAAAGTCCAAAGGCAAAGTAATGAGGCAGTTTTTTTTTTTTTTTCAAGCAAAGGTATGCACATAGTTAGAAAAAACTCATATGGTACAGAAAGGTCAAGCAACCGCTCCCTTCCCTATCTGGTGACCCTTCCCAGTCTGCCTGTTCTGTCGGGGTTAATACTTCCTAGCACAGTTCTTAATAGCATCTGCTTCTACTCTCACAAGTGTCTTGGTTTAGATCATGCATGTTTTGGTCAACCTAATTTCAGCCATGCCTTTCATCTTTCGTGTTATTGCCAACTATATCAATAATATGATCATATCTCTATTTTCTTTATCATTGTGACATATAGTCCACTGACTCCCCATCTTTCTAGAGATTGGCACAGCTCATACCTCCCCCGCCCTCTCCCAATACAGTTAAGAATTTCAAGTTTCTTCTTCTGTCTCATCTGTGACTTTAAACATCAGGCTCAAACCTTCATACCGTGTTTGTAAGGACAATTCTCTTGACTTCCCATGTTTATGATATTTACTCTCCCCATTCTCTCCATTTCTATACCCTCTTCTACCCCTTAACTGGCATCTGGTATACCTTTAATTTCACATCATCAAGGCTGATGCTTCAACCTGATATTTTACTTTTTCTTACCTGTGCATTTGCTGCTTTGTGCTTGATTGCTTTTCCCCAACATGTCTGTCTGGGGATCTCCTCACTTTCAAAGATGCAGCTACAATGCCTGTCCTTCTGTGATGTTTTCCCACAGACCCCACTATTTCAGCTTTGCACTTCCATGGATTACAATAGATTCCACTCCCCTGAAATCACTGCTTTATTCTGCACATGCCTTCTACTGAACCTAAGCTCTTTGGGGGAACATTTCAGTGTTTCCCAAGCCAAGCAAAGTTGTTGGGAGACAGATTTAAATAAATATTTTCAGTCTGGTTTGGTTTTGGTTATATTTGTCTGCATAAGTAAATATCAGTTCTGATTCAAAGTAGCATTTGGCTTAAGGCTCTGCGTGGAGCCTCTTACTAAAATACCCCTTACTAAAATATTGATTAAGGTATAGAATAATATTTTTTAGAAACTCATACCACCACCAAAATTTGGTAGTGACAGATAACCAATAGCAATTGTTTAATATACAGGGCTGTTAATGATCAGATGGGTCAGAAGTCAAGACTTGAGGCTGGGCAAGGATGTGTAATTAGCTGAGGGAAAGAGAATGTGAAGTGAATAGAGAAAAAAGGAGTTAAAAAGACTAGCAATGATGACATAACCAGTTGTATAAAATAGAATCACTTTTTCCTTACTTCCTTCTTGGATCATTTTATATAGATATAAACACACACACACACACACATGCACACACACCCATCACCCTAAAATGGATGGAACATCACAAAGTAAGAACTTTGGTGTCTTCTTCTGGGAAGATTCTATGGGAGATATATTTGCATCATATTAGGTGAAGTATGACTTCCATATTGTCTTTACTTAGAAGGTAAGTGTCGTTGAAAGACTTGCGTACGGATGCCACATTGAAGAGGCTTGAACTGTACTATGTTGTTTTAACATCAACGTTGTTGAGATTTCCTAGAATCTCCTTCCCAATTAGATGTGGCCAAAGGAGGTACTCCCAAGAGATTTGGGAGTAGAAGGCTCTGGTGGCTTAATTGTGCTGACAGACTCAGAGGGGCCAGAGAGTTCCAGTTCTTCCCTAACTTCTTTCTGACTGGTCCATAGGCAGACACTGGACCGTGACCTACAGATGTCTTCTCCAGATTTCTTCCCTCCATGGCCTCGCTTTTATGGCTGAGCGTATGAAGCTTCTCAAAGTAGCTTGTTATTGACTTCTTTGATCCTCCAAATCCCCTGTCAGACATGCACTCCCCAGCCCCTCCTATAATTGTGCGATGTCTAACTGCTGTAATAAATCTGTTATCCTATAACTCACGGGTTTTCTGCTTATCTGACTGAAAGCTGATTGGCATAGATACCGTTGAGATAGACAAAGAAAAGGGTTTCAGAAGGCAAGGGAGAAATTAACAGATTTGCAATGGTGGTACAAGGCTATTACACGTATTTTGACATCTTTTGTAGATGAAATAGAAAAAAACTAAAGTTATGTAAGTCCTGAATAATATCATTAATAAGGCTATATGTGTAAATGCGTATATATTGATCTTCATATCCTGCAGAGAATATTCTTTATTTTCATCATCAATAAAACATTTATGAAATATTGATCTACATTATGTCCCAAAGAAAAACTTAAAAAATAATTACAAAGAGCAGGAACTTGGATCAATGGATAAACCTTGAGTGTTTGTAGCAGATGTCACAGATGATGGTGTTTTGCTGGACTAGAAAAAATTTAAAGGATAGAAATCAGTATGCTTCGATAAGCACTTGTTTAATACGATGACCCAGGTATTATGCTAGATGCTGGTGGTCCCATGACTCCTACCTACTTCCAGGTCCTTACAGTCTCACTGTAAGCGAGTGGCCACAGAGCATGGGTGGCAGCTTGGAATTACAATCGAGCATCGTGTGTCCCTGATATGCCAGGAGGTGAGAATGATTCGTGTCGGGGAGCGAGTGAAATCAGGTTGTTTATATATATGAAGAAATCTGATCATCAGAAACCTAAAAGCATTTTAATTTTATTCAATTCAAAGTGGGAGTCACTGGTGTTTTCAGATGTGTTAGGAGATTTAGCCTTAGGGACATGTGGGATAGATTGGGATGGGGGTGAACTGGACCATGAGGTTCCATGCGAGAAAAGGGCCAGCATCAGTCACAGTGGAACTGGAAAAGAAAGGTTGATCTGCAAGTAGTATTTCAAACACTTGAAGGCTGCTTCGAGATAGGGAGGAATAGGAAGGAGTCATCGTGACTACAGTAATTTCAACCCTGAGTGACTGTTAGAAGGGTGTCAACACTGGCAGAAATAGGATATCAGTGCTTTCTAATTTCTTTTTTTTTTAATTTTTTAATGTTTATTTATTTTTGAAAGAGAGACAGAGACAGAACACGAGTGTGGGAGGGGCAGAGAGAGACAGGGAGACATAGAATCCGAGGCAGGTTCCAGGCTCTGAGCTGTCAGCACAGAGCCTGACCTGGGACTTGAACTCGTAGATCACGAGGTCATAAACCGAGTTGAAGTTGGATGTTTAACCGACTGAGCACCCAGGTGCCCCCATGCTTTCCAATTTCTGAAATGTGTTTCCAAACTTTTAAGGAAGATAACAATTGAAACGCATACATGTAACCTCTTGCCTCCAGAGTCCTCAAAAATTACCTACAGATATTAATGGGGTTATTCTGACTAGAAGCCAGGGAAGAATGCAAGACAAACTTCAGAAACATGGAGGACATTTTCCTGGATACAATGGAGATAGAAATCTATCATATCTGTCGGACAAGATCTGCATTTTCCTGCATATAATAAAGAACAGTTGGGGAATTAACCAAAGAGATCCAAACAAATCCCTTCAACCTTCCACCCACCATAGTTCGGAGCAGTGGTTTGAGAATGGACATGCAGTGTGGGGGGCCATGTAGGCCATCTGCATCCCATCAGTTTGTCCTTGGCACCTGTTGGGTTCCAGAGGCTGCACCGAGCAGGTGGCTGGTGGCAGTTGTTAATCCTGGAGTAAACAAAGGGAATGGAGAATCGCGTCCAACCATTTCTGACTGTGTCACTACACCTAGACAAATGCACCAACAGGAAGGCCAGGTCATGTGGAAGTTACCTCCAGCCCAGCACCTCCATATTTCTCTAATGCTGGCAAATCCCTGCACTGGTAAAGTCAAACCAATGTAAATCTATGCCTATCTCTTTTCTTTTCAAGGTCCAAAAGTTCTGTTTGTTTGTTGTCAAGGAACCAGGAACTCTATGATGGAAACCACGTCAATGGTGTTGGTCAACACCTCAATCTCTTCAATGCTCAACAAGCATATACATCCCATTTTAAAATGTCCAGATGGAGAAAAACCACTAACACAGAAATATTCTGCAGTTTAAAAAGAAACTATTCGGTGGAATCAGAGCAAAATTCCTCCTATAAAGCTCAAATGGCTGCAATAAAAGGAGAAGCTGTTGGGCATTTCCAATGTATGCTCTTTATAATACTCAAGTAGATATAACACTTCTGCAGTTTGAGAAATATCATAGGTAACACTACGGAATCACGAACAATCAAGTGACAACGTTAAAAGGCAAGCTTAGAACAGCTGAATGGATACGGCCAACAAACCGAGTCTCTGAAAAATGAAGGCAAATCCTAGAAACTCTCCCAGAACCCAAATGGGAAAACAATAATTGAAAGCGGCGAGAGAAGTGTGAAAAGACATGATCTGGGAAACAGCATATTCGTAGCAGGGAGCACACAAGACAGAAAAAACAACAGAAGCAAAGTTTCTTGACAGCGTTCACCCGGTACTAAAAGCAATGCATGAAAATATTGCCTAAACATTTTTATGGGGTCCAGTGTCTAAGAATAGTTTCCTCTATTTAGATCTAGGTGTATCACCCTACCAGGATCTGGATGCCCCGTGTTCCTATTTAAAAATAGCAACATTTAAAATGTGCACGGGGAACTCAATTGCTTGGGTTTTGAGATCAGTCGATAAGTTTCATGTAATTCTACTCAAATTTCTAAATGGATTTTTTTTTAACTTGACAGTAATCAGAAAGTTCATCTGGAAGGTTTTGAAATGTTTGAAGAAGGATAATACACGTGGAGACTTGCCTTTCTAGATTTTAGAAGATTTTATGCAGCTGCTGTCATGAAGCGGAGATGATAATGGAATAAGAATAAAAGACCCTGGAGCGGACCATGGTGTGCAACGAATCAAATGATAAAGTTAGTACTTTAAATCAGTGACTAAAGATAATTATCGAATAAATGGCACTGGGGCAATTGGCTAACTATGGGAGAAAACAGCTAGATACCTGCCTCGTATCACTTGTCAAAGAAAGTTTTAGAGGGATTAAAAAGCCAAATGTAAAAGACGCAACCACTGATGACCTAGACGGGAGTGTTGATAGGCACCTATCTGATATCACATAACAGCAAAAGAAGAAAGCATAAAGAAACTTACTGATAGATTTTAAAACATCAAATAATTAAAACCCATATTTACCAAAAAAAAAACCCTATTAACCAAGTTAAAAGCTTTATGATAAATTGGGGAACTTGCACCATGTATAAAGACAAAGGTATAAATGTAGAAATACAAACATATGAAAACAAAGCTCTGAACGTACTTGGAAAATCCAGAAGAAAAGAAATTAGTAGAAAATGGGCAAGAAGCAATCTATAGGCATTTGCAATACAGGAGGAAATACAGTGGTCAATAAATATGGATGATAGCAAGAACCTGGTATATTCGTTTGCTGTAGGTGTTGTAACAAATCACCACACACTTGATTGCTTCAAACAACAAAAAATTATTTCTCACAGTTTTAGAGTCTAGAAAGTTGAAATTGGTTTCATTGGGTCAACATCAAGGCTGCGCTCCCTCTGGAGGCTCTAGGAGACAGCCCATTCCCTCCTTCTTCCAGCTTCTAAGGCTGCCAGCAGTTTCAGTGTGGGGTTGCATCACTAAAGGGTCTGGTTCTGTGGTCACCATGCCCCTCTTCCGTGTGTCTGAACTTCCTCTGCCTCTTTTACGAGAACGCTTGTGATGGCACTGAAGGGCCACACAATAATCCAGTGTACTTTCTCCATCTCAAGATCCTCTTAAGTCCCACCTGTGATGATCCATTTTCCAAATAAGGTACATTTACATGCCCCAGGGATCAAAGCCTGGTATATTGGGGGCTCATCACACAGCCTACTACATCTAACT
Organism: Leopardus geoffroyi; assembly: GCF_018350155.1. NCBI lineage: Eukaryota > Metazoa > Chordata > Mammalia > Carnivora > Felidae > Leopardus > Leopardus geoffroyi. The sequence goes on from NC_059327.1 coordinate 45,219,920, forward strand.
AGTACTCAAATAATTTTAAAACTGTTATGCGTTATGTTCATTTATGTAGGGGTGAAAGATCACAAAACCAGTGTTTGTAAAAGGGCTGGAGGATAGAATATTGGTAAGTTGTTTGAGAGGCCCAGTTTGGCAATATACACCGAGCTACTTAAGAGCGTTCAAGCTTTTCCACTTTTTGATATTTTTCAAATGGAGATAATGAAAGCTGTGCACAAAGGTGATTATCATAATGTTATTACAGTACAGTTTATAAGAGTTAAACAGTGTAAGAAACCTGAATGTTTGGAATTTTTTTTTTTTTTTTATAAAGCTGCGGTATGCTGAGCATACATGAAAAATCATTTATTGAAGAATATGCAGCACGCTAGCATGCCAAGCAGGGAACCAAACCATATGGTTCCAGTCTTGTTCAATACACCTGGAAACCAATAAATACATATATCCCCACATGAAATTGGAAGTGCACACCCCGTAACATTAGGAGTGGATATCCCTGAGGTTGAGTGATTTTTATTTTCCTTTTCGTATTGAAACATTTTCCCATATCTTTTTGCAAGGAACTAGTTGTACTTTCTTTTAATGCTACGATCCCCGTTATTATGGAGGTCCTGATCACTGAATGACTTAACATTTAGGGATGAACTGAGTTAGGCAGTCTTCATAGAGGAGAGAACAGACAGTGACTTAGTTTTTTATGCTAAATTGATCATGGGACAGCCAGGTATCACCTGTGCTTGGACTTCGGGTTCGTGGCAGATACTGCCTCTCTGGAGCTGTGCTTCGTGAAGCCCTGGAGGAACCATGCTGGCTTCCTAGCGTTGCGGAACATGATTCTAGAATTCGTCCTAGTGGACCACCGTCATTCTGAACCCAGATTTGTTCCTATTCTCCTCTCTTTGTGTGTATGTTTACGTGCACTGGCTGTCTGACCTGCAGAGACTCATTTCCCTAACAAAATATTAATAAGTTAAGATCAGAGGACATCAAGGTCCACAAGTCTGCCCCGGATGCATTGGCATGGCTTACCAGCCTCCAACTTGCCCACAACCCCAGGGAGGTGGGAGACAGGAGGACTGGAGCGACTTAGTTGAATTTCTCTAGCTGAACGGGGGCTCAAATTGTTATTATGCTGATCCCGTGGACTGGATTCACGTGTGCTGAACCAGTCTACCCATCGGCTGGACCACTTTCCCATTCGAATGAGGGCAGAGCTGGAGGAGAGAAGGCGGTGGGGAGGGCTGTGCGAAGCCCAGAACTACAGCCATTTTTGCAGTGCTGTTTGTGGTGTGGACCATCTGCTCACGGACCGGGTGGAGAGGGGCTGCAGGCTTGGCCATTTGTGCTCTTGAGCAGCACTGAGCTTTAACTCTGGGATTGAGGCTGTGTCTGGGCATCTCAAGGGGATTGGTAGCCCAAAGTGCTTTTATTTATGGGCATGTCAGAAAGTTAGAATTGAGGGGTGAGGCCCTGGTTTACAGAGGAGAGGAAATCCAGGGGCCCAAATCAAGCTGGCCATGTTTTCATTCGCTGGTTCCATTTAACAGCCTCTCGCAACATATGCAGTTTACATTACGGTATCCGGCACATGTAGACTTTGGCTGGGCTTGTCCTCCTGAGTTCAGAATTTATGAGCGCACAAATAGACATCCAAGCAAAGAGTAGGCACGCCAGAATAACGAGAGGGGAAAGCCTCGATTCTGTCTCTTCAGGGCCATGTTAACTCTGTCCTGACCAGCAGAAGAACAAGGAGATTCCGCATCTCCAAAAGGAGACGGGAGGAGACGAATACTCTGAGATTCTGTTCTGGCGTTGCGGAAATACAGCCTCGTGCTCTCCTGCTTTCAGTTCCCTGGAGCAGGATACTGAAGAAGGATACTGAGCCTTTTTCTGACTCTAAGAAAATGAGGTCATTTAAGCAAGAAAACCAGCAGACTGGTCATTTAATAGCAGGACCCAGAAACCTTGTAAATACTTCCTCATTAGGGCAACCCAGCAGTTTATGGCCAAACTTGTAACAGGGTCCTTTGAAGTCAACAGGAGTTAAATTTCAGTAAAGGCTGTGAGCCCACAGGTAGCCCCACTGATGATGGCATTATCCAGTCCCTGCACGATTACATGCGGTCAAAGCCAGAGCAGTTGTTGGGTGAGGAACCCTGCTCTAAGGACAGGGAAAAATAAAACATTGATGGGATATGATGATTTCCGTAATTACCTGGATATCACATGCCAATCACAATTAAGTTACTTGACGTTCCCTTCAAGTGCACCTGCCTTTTACACGACGGGTGCATCTCTGTGCCGAAGCGTGTGAGGCAGCAGCGAACACAATGTCTGGTCCTATGTGCGTTGTTACTACCTGGGAAGAGAGAAGAGACAACGGAAGAGAGGGAACACTCAGTTTACTCACCTGTCATTGGCCGGAGTGTCAAAAGCGCCTGATTCTTAATCATTAATTACTTTCACTTTATAGGTAAGGGCATGAGCACAGGGAGGTTAAGTAACTTCTCCAAGATTGCACAGCTACAGAGAGGTGGAAACCCAATTTAAAACCAGGTCTATTTTCGCTGTCTTTCATCCTCTGTCCTTGTTCCACTCAACCCTTCTGGCTTTGATGCTCACCTCTCCCTATGTACTGCTTTGGATGGAGCCACCGAAAATCTCAGTTGCCCAAACTGGTGAGCATTACTGAACATTTTGCTTGTTCTGTCAGTCGTATTTCACGCTGTTGACCCCTCCCTCACTCCTTTCCTGAAACTCCTTTCTTCCTGAAGTTTGTTCTTCAAACAAACACTTCAAACAATAGGAAGTGTGTTCTTCCTATTAAGTATCGACCTCTTTGACTTCATTTTATCTGATATAATTATAACAGATAATAATATTTGTAGCAGTGTCTATTAAATGCTCCCTATATTCTATGCATCGCACCTTGTCTCCCGTTGAAATTTCACAGCTGCTCTATGAGGTAGGTATTATTATTATTATTATTATTATCAACACTGTTGAGCAGAGCAGAAAGTGGGGCTGTGAATGGTTTTGTAAGTTGGATAAAGTGGCACAGTCCCTGAATTGCAGAGTCAGGACAAAAATTGAGGTCTGGGGTGCCTGGGTGGCTCAGCTGGCTAAACCTGTGACTTCAGCTCAGGTCATGATTTCAGGATTCATGAGTTTGAGCCCCACATTGGGCTCCGCATTGACAGTGCACAGTCTTCTCAGGTTTCTCTCTCTCTCCCTCTCTATCTGACCCTTCTCCACTTGTATTCTCTCTCTCTCTCTCTCTCTCAAAATAAGAAATAAACTTAAAAAACCCCTGAGGTCTGCCAGGCTCTGGTTCCATGCTGGCTGGGATTCCTGTGTCTACTCATGTCTTTTGTTCTCTCCTCTAAATACACACTTTCCTTGAGTAGCTCTGCTCAAGGTTATGCTTTCATCCACATCCTAAATGTAGATGGCTTCTTGAGCATTAGAATCTATGTCCAAGTATCTAGATGCTTATTGTCCCCTAGATGTCCTCTGGGGCCTTCACCCTGAACACGCTCCAGGCTGTCCCCATCTACCCTCCTCACCCTGTCGCTTTTGTTGCTGTCACCTTTCATATGACTGTTGGAGCAGTAACTGGGAGTTCTTAGAGCCCTCCCTCTACCTGCTCACATCCAAGCCCCAGGGTCCTTCCTCCCAAATCTCTCCCTGTCATGTCCCTTCCCTCCTCCTCACTGCTTCTCTCAGCCCCTCCTACCGCTGAGCTAGAGGACCTTCATCCAATCTGCACATTGTGATATTTTCAACATCAAGACTGATCAGACCACACTGAATGCATCAGGGCTGTCACAGGGGTTTCCTTAAATTAAAAAAAAAAAATTAATGTTTATTTCGAGAGAGAGAGAGAGAGGACAGGGGAGTTGTAGAGAGACAGGGAGACACAGAATCCGAAGCAGACTCCAGGCTCCGAGCCATCAGCACAGAGCCCAACACGGGGCTTGAACTCACAAACTGCGAGATCATGACCTGGGCCAAAGTCAGACGTTCAACCTCCTGAGCCACCCAGGTGCCCCACCATAAAATGTTTTTTAAGCAGAGGCGTCTTATACGCATTTAAAACTAATGCTAAGCCCTAGTAAATATGACTGGTAAAAGCAAGAGAAAGCACTAAAGTTTATGTTTGACCTTCTCCTTCTTCCCTTAATGGGCTTTGTTCCCTGATCGGTCAGTGCTTATTTACTGAGTGCTAACTATGTGCCAGCTCCCTTCCAGGAACCGGGCATAAACCAGTGAGCAAAGGGAAACCTAAGTCCCCAGCTCACATTCTAGCTACGGTAGCAAATGAGGAGATAGGCGAGAAACAAATGAAAAAACATGTATGTGATATGTCAGAGGGTAATAGGGAAAACTTACGCAGGGTAACAGATTAGGAAAAGCTGAAGTGGATGTCAGTTTGTCTCATCAAACAGGGTAGCCAAGGATGGCTTCTCTAATAGCTTGATATTTGGTCAGAGATCTGAAGGAGGTGACACAGAGGGTCCTGAATGTGTTAGTAAAAAGCCCTCCATGCCTGGGAAATGGGGTGCTAAAGTCCAGAGCCCCCGAGACCAGTGTGGCTGCAGATGAGTGGGTGAGGGGACGGGGTTAGGCATGAGATCAGAGAGGTATAGTGGGTAGCAGGCGAGCTCACATCAGGTGTGGTAGGCCATACCTGTTGATTTGGATCAACCTGTCCTCTGAGTGACGTGGGGAGCCTCCTGAGAATTTTGAGCAGAAGATCCACATAATGTAATTAAGGTTTTGAAAGTCAAACAGGTATATTGATGGTAGGCTCTGGGGAGGTCAAGGCAGAATCGGAGAGATCATAGAGAAAGGTATTCCCAAACATCAGGTGAGGGATGGTGGTGGCTTAACTAGGAGAAGAAGGGGGAGACATGGTTAGATGTAAGACAAGTTCTCTACACAGACTGTGTTATGCAGATCCAGAGCACTATTTAAAAACTGGGGGTCTGGAAGATAAACTTGTACATGCCTCTGCAAAGCCTAGAGAGTTCCTCCTGACCGGGTCCCCACCGCATGCCCAGCCTTGTTGTGAAATGCGCCATGCTGCACGAGCTGTGGTGACGCCTGCTGTGCCCAGGGCCCACCACCTTCTCTCTAGGCTGGAGCCCTTGCATGAGCTGTTTCCTCTTTCTAGATCTTTCTTTACTCTTTGTAGACCTTTGCAAAGTCAACCTTTAAATCCCAGCTCAAGTGTTGGGATTTCAAACTCTTCCTTTGAAACATTTCCTTGGTCCCTAGGTCTTTTCAAACTCTTCCTTTGAAATGTTTCCTTGGTCTATTTGGATGCTTCTTCTTCTATGCTTAAGTTTAGTTTGTTCATAACCCCATCAAAGTGACTGCTTGATGCATGGCAATCGATTGTTGCTTTGTCACCTAAGTTGTTAAGCAACTTGAATGTCTAGACTGAGCCGGTTTTATCTGGTCTCCTCAGGACCTACTTTGATGCTGGCATGCAACGAGTGTTTTATAAGCACTTACTGAATAATAAATGAGTTTTAATTTCAAAACGCACTTCAGAATGTGCGTAGTGTTCAGAGTATGAGCCCAACTTGAGCAACAAAATGCTCAGGGCCAAAATTTCCCCTAGATGTTCCGCCGAGGGCGAGTGTGGAATGTGACCCCCATGGATCAATTGCAAGGTTTGCTTTTATGAGAGGTTTGCACATAAATGTTCCATCAGCAAGTTCCTTGAGCTGGGAAAATGGGAGCTAGAAGGAGACACTGTGTTGACATGGAAGATGGGCCATTCGCTGTTTAAGATTCGTTGGCCATTTGTGGAGTTCTTTTGAACTTAAATAAACTAATACAAATTGACTTTTTGCTATAAAAACATACTTTCTACCTCATATACAATATGTATGTGGGATACTGCTCAGTCCCAGGCTGCCAGAAATTATCCCATGTTAACAGCTGAATCATGACATTCATGGGTCATAATCTGCACACTGGATAATTTTCCCTGAACTGGGAGGGAGGTTTCTTTAATTTTTTTTTAATGTTTATTTATTTTTGGGAGAGAGAGACAGAGTGTGAGTGGGAGAGGGACAGAGAGAGAGAGAGAGGGAGACACAGAATCTGAGGCAGGCTCCAGGCTCTAAGCTGTCAGCACAAAGCCCAACAGGGGGCTCAAACCCACGAACCATGAGATCATGACGTGAGCCGAAGTTGGATGCTCAACCGACTGAGCCACCCAGGCTCCCCAAGAGGGAGGTTTCTTTAGGAATGGAGATCTCTCCTTCCAGTCTAACCCTTGGCTTGACACCAAGGCTTGGGGTGTTCTTTGTATAATCACACATGTTTTTAAAAGTAAAAACAAAGGCATTTGGATCAAAGATTTCTATTTCACAATAGGACTCACAGAAATATACGTGTAGCCAGGCTGCAATCTGCCAGCTGTCAATTGTTAGAACAAGCTTTGTTGGACGTGAGTTTTCAAGTGCATTTTTAATAGTTGCTGATTTAAAACCAAGGAATAATGGGATGAAACAGATTTGAAGCAGGATCTGCATGTTCCTAAGAATGAGGAATAAAAATTATTATGCGCTATTTCTATCCAGACGCTTCACATTTTTTATCTCGTTTAATTCTGACAACAGCTTTTCAAGGTATTTTATTCTCACTTTCCAAATGAGAAATTAGCGGCTTAAGGTCACATAGCTAGTTAAGAAAAAAAAAAAAAAAAAAGCCAGTTCTAAAACAAAGTGCTGTCAAATTCAAAGTTCTTTCTACTACACACTGCTGCCTTTTTGTCTTTGTTATTTCTTATAATGAACACTTTTTATTCTGCAGATACATGCACTGTTTAAATAAGCTTTTTTTGTGGTGTTTATGAATCATCTTGGAATAAGGTGACCTTACATCTTGGTTTGCCCTGAACACCCCTGCTTTATGGCTATTGCCTTGGTAAAATTATTAATAACACTGCCTTTCACTCTCAGAATTGTTTCAGTCTGGAAAGTAAATTATATGGTCACCCTCTCTTTGAACTGGTAGATCACACTGCTTATCCAGTCTCTTCCTGGTGAATCCTTTGCCCAAGCACAAAGGATTACTTTGTTTGTTTGTTTGTTGGCTTGATTTTGTTTTTCAGATTAATTGCTTAGCTTCTAGAACCATCTAGATCATCAGAAATGCGGGAGGAAAAAAATCCAAACATAATCGTTATACCACGAAGCCAACAAGGCAATGCAGGCTGATTTTAGTTCACTGAACAGATTGACTGAGAATTTTTCCAGTTGTTCATCTGGAGAACCAGATTTAAATTGTGTTGTGTTAGAAACACTGATATGTAAAAAAATGAATATATATATATATATATATATACACACACATATATATAAAGATATATACATATATATATATATATAAGTTGTGTGTATACACACACACACACACACACACATCCACACATAGTGGTGGAGAGCAGTTCTCTGTAGGTTTGGCAGTTGGCAGGCAGAGAACCTGTGAATTTCAAATAAGGAAGAAGTTGATCCTGTAAGTCCCATATAAAAATAACTTATTCTATATTTCTGAAGATCTGGAATCTTCTCTTTCATGGTAAAGCATGCCCCTTCTCCGGGCTATCTGAGTGTGAAGCTGGGGAAGACAACCTTCCTTTTGTCTTTGTAAGCCTGGTCGTGAAGATAAAGATCCAGAGACCAAGCCTTTAAAATGTGTGCTAAGCAATGCCCCAAAGCCATCACACTCTTCCCAGCCACTGGCTTGCTTTTTTAGGGTAGCCCATTCCTCGTGTGTGCCGGTTATTCTTGCGGGACTCTACTCCCTGTATTGCTCTGGCTAATTGAATTCCCCAGCGGGATGAAAGCATTTTTGTGCTGGCTTGAGAACAGAAGAGCCCAAATGCACAAAACTGTAAATACTGATGACAACAGAATCTCATCCCTCCTGTTGTTATTTATTTTGAGATTTTTGCTGGGGCAATAGTTTTATGTTTGACATTTATATAGGTCACGGTGAGCTAATAGCCATCTGCCATCTGGGGACTCTTTTGTAATGAACATTATAGAAGACTATGGAAAAATTCTCTGGCATTTCTGATTTGCACACAAGCAGAGATGGGGCTGCTCTTTATGCTATTCTGGCTTACATTAGTCATATGCTCCGCCTAGGCGCTCACTCACACTCGGACATGCAGGCAGGGAGCCCTGGGAGCCTGGGCTGGGCTCAGCCAAAGCTGATTTCTCTGTCGTTCTCAGATACATCTTTTGGCAGTGAAGAGGAGTTCTGGCTTTCAAGCTTCAGGAAGCTTCACCTGGATTTAATGGTACCCGGGCTAGACAATGAGTTTTCAGTGAGCCCTGCTGGTTTGTGTTAGGTTTTCAAAAGAATAATGACCATAGAAAACAACCCCGAGTATGTTTTCTATGGGCGGCGCGGGGCCATTGAAAGAGCACGTAGTGCCTAATTGCTAGATTTGTACTCATCCAAATCAGACCCTCACTTGAACTCTTCAAGCCTCCATTCCTTCATCTATAAAATAGAAGTAAAAGGTTGACCTTATTTATTTGAAAATTACATGAAACTACACATAGGAAACATCTAACACACCACTTAGTGAACAGAACTTCCTCTTTAAGTTGTTAATTTCACTTTTTTATTCTTCCTTAGCTACCATGCCTTCCAAGTAAGGATAGGGGGTGCCGGGGTGGCAGATGTAGGTGGGGAAGGATGAAAGGAGAACAGCTTCCTTTTAATTCATTGTGCTTCCTCAGTTCTACCACCAACACCCTGGTCAGTGGGGCTCATAGAGACTCTGCTGTTGCGATGGCTGGTGTGTGGGTGTTGGCAAGTTCAGTCTAATACTTCCCGGAGGTGTTGGTTCAGCGACCCATGTGGTGGAAGGAAAGAGAGGGCTCATACTCACCATGACCCAGGAGCAGACCTCCTTGGGGAGGCCCTCCAGGAAGAACAGGGAGGGGGCAAAGGGATTTCTGGTAGTGTTGGAAAGACTTGGGGAACGACTTGGGGAAAGGCGAGCTTGTGGAGGTGGAAACTTTGTCTCTCAAGTTATCTGCATCCATTCTTGCTGTTTTTAGGTAACTGCAGTCCTTTTCAATATTCAGTACGATATTTTTCAAATACCAGTCTGAACCCAAAGATGGAGAAGGAAAGAGAGCTTGTAGACTAGCACCAGCCAGTTTGTATCCATCCCTGTATGAAAAATGGTTTGTTGGATCAGAACATAGTGCTTTGCCTCATCTCTATTCAGTCATCTTTTTCTTGGACGATGGGGTAAAAGAGCCTTATTCTATCTAACAAAACTAAACTAACATGTAGTACCTGAATCCTCTGTTATCATCTGCTGAGATGAGATTTCCCACTGGACCATTTGTTGCCCCTACAGCTTAATGGTTTTTTGTTTTGTTTTATTAATTGTTTACCAATGATGCTACTGGAATTGACTTTAAAAGATCTCCTTGTCTCTGCAACATTAATCTGGAATCCTGAAGCTGGTCATTCCCAACCTCAGCCAGGCTTCAGTCCTTCTTCTTTGCTTTGTAGTTACTCTATCTTGTTATCTCTATATTTATGTATTTCTTCTACCAGTCTGCAAGTCTTATTAGGACAAGGACCATACCATTTCAACTTCGTATATCCTTAGAACCTAGCACAGTATGATTTGTGCATAAGAACATGCTTAATAAGAGTTCATTAGAGAAATCAATGAATGACATTCAGGTAGAGGAAGGTGCCTGCTTTTTCCCATGAGTCATTGCATCTTCCATGAAGAGTATAAATGACCCACCCATCAGAGATACTTTATTTCACTGTCCATGTTTATTTAGGTAACCACTTACATATTGTTCTTCTCCCTCGGTGGATTATAGTAAACCCCATGAAGGCTGGACTCTGTGTGTTTATTACTCTATAACCATAGCTAGGCAAGGTGCCTCATACATAGTAGGTGTCTAATTAAAAAAAAAAAATTAATGAGTAACGAAAACTCCTATTTAAAAGGCTGCCCTTTGGGGCACCTGGGTGGGTCAGTTGGATAAATGTCTGACTTCGGCTCAGGTCATGATCTCACAGTTCGTGAGTTGGAGCCCCGCGTCAGGCTCTGTGCTAACAGCTCAGAGCCTGGAGCCTGCTTTGGATTCTGTGTCTCCCTCTCTCTGCCCCTCCCCTGCTCATGCTCTGTCTCTGTCTCTCTCTTTCTCTCTCAAAAATAAATAAAAGATTTAAAAAAATAAAAAATTAAATAAAATAAAAGGCTGCCCTGAGACCACTTCCCACAAGACCTTGTGTAATCTGGTTTTATACGCTTGGTGAGGAAGGAGGGAAGCGAGGAAGATATGACAACAGAGATAGAACTCCTATACATTAGGATGAGCTAGGCAATAGGGGACTGGGTTCTAGTTCTGACTATGACCTTAGAGAAGTCACCATTAGATAAAATCTTTTCTGGGTCAAGGAGGTATATGGAGCACCTCCTTTGGGGCACCTGGGGAAACTTTCAGCTCTGTAATACACTTTGGAGCAATAAACCTAGGGCTGATTCTCTGCTCAGAGTCAAGCATTCTTCTGTATTTCAATAAATGTTAATAGATTAAAAAAAATAAGCAAACAGAACTATTTACCTACTCCAAGTCCCTAGGCTTCCTTTATATCTAGAACTCATTAAGTGAGGATACCTGCTCTCTGGGGACATTGGCTATGGAACTCTTTCCTCTGCTAAGAGATGTTATAGGTAGTGCTCATTCCCTGCCATCAAGTTTGTTAAAGCCACCTCCTTGGTATTACAGGAGAAGAGGGTAAAGGGAAAGAGAAGGGAGCAGAGATGACTTCTGATTCTTATAAAAGGTATAAAATCCACATCTATATATTCTAAAGAATATATTAAAGAATGAGTTTCACACAATCAAAAGGACTGACAAAAAGACTGGAGGCGTTGAGCATCAGGGGATGCTAATATCAAAAAGATTAAATGCTCTGCATTCTCTGTTCTCTGATAAAATAATGCAATACCACCTATACTCTTGCCAAGGGGATCAAACCTGAGTCTAATCCATCCTCTGGGTTCAGCCTAGAATTTTTAGGAAATGCAAATTTCCAGGAGGAACATAATCCTGTATCTTGAGTTTGCAATTGGGAACACGCCAGACTATGACAACTTTATAGGCCTGATAGTCTGGGACCTTCAGCCAGATGAAGTGCACAGAAAAGAAAGGAATAGAGGAGAAATCTGCAGATTAAATGAGCCTGAAGCCACATCAAAATTTTTTTCATCAAGATTAAACCTTAGTGTCTAAGGTTGAAATATAAAGAAAAGCAAGGGCACGATTCCTATAAAATTCTGGATATTTCTACGTTTGGAGAGAGGGATGGAACTGTGACTGGTGGAGAAAGTGGAGGGGCTTTTAGGGTGGCAGAGTTCTATTTCTTGACCTGCTAACAAGGCTGATTGCTTTGTAATTCCCTGAGCTTTACGTTTGTTTTGTGTGGTTTTATTTTAAAGTTAAAGGTATGAAACACAAGAGGAAAAAATTTTGACACACACACACACACACATACACACACACACACACACACACAGACTTCTCAACTTAAGCAAATGGAAAGGATCCCTTGATTTTGGATAGACTATCTCAACACCAAGATAATAGTTCTCCCAATAAAAATATCAATACCCTGTTTCTCTGGCGTCATTCAAGTTGTTCCTAACATTCTTACAGAAAATAAGCATGCAAGAATATCTAAAAAACAACAGATGGGAGATCCATGAGGAGAACTAGCCCTCCAGATATGAAGAGAGACTACAAAGTCTCTGTAGTTAACGTGGTGCAGTACTAGCAAGTGATATAAAGAGAAATGGAATGGAATTCAAAGTAAAAAAATAAACCCCAAGGACATCTGGAAATTTAGTATATGATCAGGTGGCTTATCAAATCATTGAAGCTAATATGGACTTTTTAACAAATATTAGGGATAACTGGATAGTCATTTAGACAAAGATAAAATTATTCCATTTCTCATGCCATACATTACAAAAACTTCAAATGGATTAGAGACGTAAACATAAAAATGAAATTATATAAGGATTTCTTAACGGATGGATTCTACTTCCATTTGGGCATAGGAAACTGCTTTGTAACTATAATTCAAAATCAAGATGCACAAAAAATTTTATATGTTTGCCTATATTTTAAAAAAATGCATGACAAAAAAACACCGTGAACAAAGTCAAAAGACAAATGCAAACTGGCAGAAAGTGCTGGAAATGTATAACAAATAATGGATTAATATACCAACAACTCTTAAAACTGAGGGGAAAAAGATCAAAAATCCTATGAAAGAGGTGCCTGAGTGATTCAGTCAGTTGAGTGTCTGACTCTTGATTTCACCTCAGGTCATGATCTCATGACTTGTAGGAACGAGTCCCACGTTGGGGTCTGTGCCGATAGCACAGAGCCTGCTTAAGATTCTTTCTGTCCCTCTTTCTCTCTGCCCCTCCCTCTCTCTCTTTCTCTCTCTCTCTCTCTCTCCTTCTCTCTCCCTCTCCCTCTCAAAATAAATAAACTCAAAAAAAATTTTAAATCCTATAAAAGAGATGAAGACTTGAAAAAACAATTCATGGGGTGCCTGGGTGGCTCAGTTGGTTAAGCCACTGACTTCAGCTCAGGTCATGATCTCATGGCTTGTGAGTTCAAGCCCCACGTTGGGCTTTCTGCTGACAGCTCAGAACCCGGAGCCTGCTTCGGATTCTGTGTCTCCCTCTCTCTGCTCCTTCCCCTCTTGTGCTCTCTCTGTCTCTCAAAAATAAACATTAAAAAAATTCAAAAAAAGATTGAAAAGACAATTAATGCAAACATGTGTACACATGCACAGACCAAACATAGGAAAAGATGTTCAACCTCACTCCTAAGACTGTAGTGAAATATGGACATTTTCTCAGCCATCAGGCACACTTTGTTGGTAGGGCTGTGGGGAAAACCAAACTCACACATATTGTTGGTGAGTACTGAGATAGTGTAACCTCTCTAAGGTTATCAAGAAAACTACATATATACTTACCCTTTGACCTAACGATTTATCCTGAAGATATATTTCCAATGATACAAAAACATATGCATGAGGTTAATCACGGCAGCATTGTTTGCAACTGCAAAATGTCAGAAATAACCCAAGTGCCCAAATATAGAAAATTGGTTGAACAAAGTGCTGTATGCACTCATGGGAGGACTAAGGAGCTGTAAAAAGAATTGGAAAGATTTCTATGATTTAATATGAAATCAACTTAAATATATTAAGTGGAAAAAGAAAGTACAAAAAGAATGTGTATATTATATATTGCTTTGTGTTAAGGAAGGAGACATAAGAAAATATATACATATCTGCTTTTTTATTTTTATTTTGAAATAGTTTACATTTTGCCAGTTTAGTTTGGAAAAAGAATATTCAGAAAGTATAAGCCAGAGACAAATGAAGTTGCTTCCCTACCTGAGGTAGAAGTGGGGGAAAACAAGGTATGGGAGGGGTTAACACTTTTGGGGGTATACCTTTTCATATAGTTTTGATTTGGGGGATAATATTATTTTTGTATAAATGAAAAAAAAAAAGTAAGCCAATGAGGATGGGGAGAAAGCCCTAAAACTGTTTGGAAAAATAAATAAATAAACCCTCCTTTATTTCACTGGAATGATATAACTACACCAAAGGTAGGGATAAAAGCTCATGTAAGAACTTTCAAACACAGTTCCAACTATATGTAGTTTGACTATATATATCTTCATCTAAAGAAAAACATGTGGGGGTGCCTGGTTGGCTCAATAACTTAGGTGTCTGACTCTCTGGTTTTGGTTCATGTCATGATCTCATGGTTCAGGGGATCAAGCCCTGCCTCGGGCCCTGTGCTGACAGTGGAAAGCCTGCTTGGGATTCTCTCTCCCCGCTCTCTCTGCCCCTCCTGTGGTGTATGCTTTCTTTCTCTCTCTCTCTCTCTCTCAAAATAAATAAATAACCTTAAGAAAAAAATAGGAAAAGGCAAGAAATATTCACAAATAATTGGTTTGGATTGGAACATAAGCAGATAATTTCAAAAATATGTTGGGGCACCTGGGTGGCGCAGTCGGTTAAGCGTCCGACTTCAGCCACGTCACAATCTTGCGCTCCGGGAGTTCGAGCCCCACGTTGGGCTCTGGGCTGATGGCTCAGAGCCTGGAGCCTGTTTCGGATTCTGTGTCTCCCTCTCTCTCTGCCCCTCCCCCGTTCATGCTCTGTCTCTCTCTGTCCCAAAAATAAATAAACGTTGAAAAAAAATTAAAAAAAAATGTATTATCTGCTCTCTCTGTTGATAGGACCTTAAACCAATGACATCGCAATAGCATTGACCATACCTGACGTCTAGGTCTTGATTTTTAAATACCACTCCTCATTCAAAGGGACCAGGGACGCCCGGATAAAGTCTGATTTTGGGGACAAGGCAGAAAAGATACAAAGGATCTTAGAACATCCTGTATTGCCAAAAATTTAAAAAGAGCTCAAGTTAAAAAAAGATTGGGGGGGGGGGCACATGCCAAAAGGATAAAAGAGAGATTGAACAGGTTCCTGTGGCCAAATCTGGGATAACCTGAGCACCAAACCAAATAATGTCAGCAATGGATTATAACCCAATGAGTAAAAGGCAAACAATTACTTGTTGCTACACTCATCACAGGAATTGATGGAGAATAGAATATTTACCTGTTCTGAAAGTACTTCTTGCAAATTACTGATTAATTACAAAAGGAAAACTAGTAACTCTACAAGGGAGAAGCGACTCATCAAAATAAACATTATCTTTTTTTTTTTTTTTTCCAACGTTTATTTATTTTTGGGACAGAGAGAGACAGAGCATGAACGGGGGAGGGGCAGAGAGAGAGGGAGACACAGAATCGGAAACAGGCTCCAGGCTCTGAGCCATCAGCCCAGAGCCCGACGCGGGGCTCGAACTCACGGACTGCGAGATCGTGACCTGGCTGAAGTCGGACGCTCAACCGACTGCGCCACCCAGGCGCCCCTCTTTTTTTCTTTTTTAAATGTTTATTTGTTTGAGAGAGAGAGAGAGCATGAGCGCCCTTGGGGGAGGGGCAGAGAGAGGGGGACAAAGGATCTGAAGTGGGCTCTGAGCTGATAGCAGAGAGCCCAATGCGGGGCTCGACCTCACAAACCGTGAGTTCATGACCTGAGCCAAATTGGATGCTTAACCGACTGAGCCACCCAGGCACCACAAAATTAACATTATCAATAAGGGACAGTCTTCGTGTGCCTCCAGATGTGATACCCTGAGGAGAACACGTTTCCCATGCGGTGTTCCATCCAAATGGTGGTACTTTCCAACCATGTCAATTTCATGAAGGACAAAGAAAGGTTGAGGTGCTATGCAGATTAGCGTGGACTAAAGAGGCATGACAATTAAATGCAAGCCGTGGTCCTGGATTGGGTCTTGTGTGGGAAAAATGGCATAAAGGACATTAATAAGACAATGTTGACATTTGAAAATGAAGTGTGGATTAAAGTATAGTGTGAATGTGAGGTTTCCTGGATTTGATAACTCTAAGGGAATGTCCTTGTTCTTAGGAAACACACATTGAAGTAATCAGGGGAAACAGGCCCAAAGAAATCTCCTCCAAATGTTTCAGAACAAATAACCTGTGTGTGTACATAGGTGGATAGATAGAGAACGCAATGTGGCAAACATTAAAAAACTGATGACACTGGATGAGGGGTATATGGAGATCCTTTGTATAGTCTTGCAACTTCTGTAAGTTTGGAGCAATTTCAAAATAAGTTTAGTAAATCCAGACTTTCCTTGTGGGAAGTTGCCTGAGGGACAATGCAAATATTAGGTTATTTCATCCTCTGCGTGAACTATTATTTCATATTATTTTATCAAGTATTTATTGCCTACTTTGTGCCAGGAACTGTGCTAAGTTTTGGACTTTGACACGCCTTGTTCCTCTACGCTTTCTTTCATCCAGTAGAGTGAACATGACATGGAACAACTTTTATCCCCTTTTGGGAGTCCGGGTTTCTTGAGGCCCCACTCTTTATTTATTTGTCCAATACAGGCAATGAAATAGGCGTTCTCTGGTTCTAACAATGATTCCCAATGTCTCTACACAGTTCCCTTAATTCTTATAGTTTTTTTTTTTTTTCTTCTCTGGACCTTGCTCCCTCTTTTCTGGACCTTTCTCCAGAATGTCCCCGGATGGCTACATTCCAGGTGTTTCCATGATTGAACCAAGGGTGCCAACTGCAGTGGCCTTTCATAAATAGGAAAGGCAGCAGGAATCCAATCTAAGAGGCATCAGTTGGCAGAACCCTCTTCTTTCCTCCTGAACCATTGTGTCTCTGGCTCTGGAAATGTCCCAATGCTTACACAGGCAAGGGTCCACAGCAGCCTTCCAACCACAGGCCAGCGAGGCTAGTTTTCAGGATTGGCACTTTACATTTCTATTCATCAAGGTTTGCGTGTGGTTTAGAGAAGCTGTAACTCAAATGTCACACTGGCATTACACCTCTCTCCCTCCACAACAGAATTGGGATTTGGGCATTGGGGAGTTCCCCCATAAGCCTAAGGCTTATAAAGAAACTAATAAAATGAAACCAAAGGCCAAATCAGCACAAAGCAATTGGGACATTTAATTTTATTTCCTTTATTTGGAGTTTAACGGCTAGTCACTGTTTCTGATTAAGAAAGTTCTGAGCGGGAACAAGGGCCTTCAAAAAGAAACACGTGGTGTTTTGGCAGAAAAACTTAATGACTTAGAACATAAACCTCTGTCACAGGAGCAGAAGGCCCTGATGTTAGAGAGAGGCCGGGCTGAGCGCAGTAACTCATGGTGGAACTCTTCATTTTGTTCTTTCTGCTCAGTCCAGGAGGCAGGGGGCCTGGAGTCGACTTCTCATATAAATTAGCTGGCTCTATTGTATCTAAGGGGAGGCCTATTTATTTTCCTAGACTGAAGCCAACCTTGAAGTTGATGAGAGCCCTGTGCAGAGATGCAGGGGAGGGGAAGGTAGTGATATCTGAGAATCTGGCGAATCTCTCTTATGGGTTGGGAGATGATGCCAGATGGAGGACATTTGACCAGTTTTGGGGGACTATGGGGGTGAAGCATGGTGTTTGAAGTATGCCATTCCCACTCACGCATCCTTCATTTTTACTGAGAACTTTCCACATTTCAGACATGATGCCAGGCCTTGGGATACTGTAGTTGAATAAGGTGCTCTTGGAACATACAGATTGATGGGGCAAACCATTCCATAGCCAGATAACTACAATTTATTGTGGCAGATGTCATTTCTTAAGTTCTGTGGGAATACAGGAAAAGGCAAAATTCATTCTGCCACCGCTGGGGGAGGGGACAACGGAAATCTTTATAAAGGAGGTGATATCTGTGCTGGATCTAAAAGAATGAGTAGAAGCTCATAGGGTAAAAAGGAGGAAGGACATTTCAAGCAGGAGAAAAAGCAGACACTTCTGAAAAATCAACGTGTATAATTTAATTGGCCTGGAGTCAAAGATACTCTCCATGTGGGTACAAGATTGTATAGGGAGTGTGGATTGAAGGTGTGATTTTGGAGGTCCTGGGGTACCACGTTAAGGAGTTCCATCTTGATTCTATAGGTAAGTAATAGGAAGCTGGGAAAAGGCTGTGAGCAGAGAGTCCCATGCTTGCTCTGGTAACCATGTAGAGGTGAGTTAAGGGGCTGGTAAAAAGTTAAAGCAGTAATCGAGATGAGAGAGTGCGAGGTTCTGAATGAGAGCTGGGTCGAGGGAAGGGAGAAAGTTAATAATTTCCAAAATGCATATCTGGGAGCAAATTGGAGGTTGAAGACGAAGCAGAAAGCTGAAAGTCTTGTTTCTGTCTTTTTGGAAATCTTGCCTTATACTGTTCTTTTTCTCCCTCCCCTTCTCTCTCTCTTCTCTTCTCCCTTGCTCTGGCCCTCCACCTCCTACGCCCCCTCCTCTTCCTCCTTACTCCAAGTTCCAATGACATCTAATACACATTTCATTTTCCCCAGTGATTTACACAACCTCAGGATAATGGAGGGCTGCATTTCCCAGTTCCTTAGGAATCCTACTTCGTATCCAAAGAACCATACTCTTCAGCTACAAGCCGACTATTGATGTAGCCAAAATGGCCACTGAACAGAATTTCCCAGAAGATCCTCTTTGCTCACTGTAGCAGGGCTCAGTACATGCCATGGATAGGTGGGGGTTGGGGGTGGTGGTGATGTTTACACTTCTGGAGCTCTAATGGGATCTACTTCCTAAGCTGTCAGTCTAGTTTGCTTCCTGTATTCATATCCTAGCACTCTAACGAAGTATCACAAACCACATGGCTGAAAACAACAGCAGTAGTTCTAGAGGCTAGAAGTCTGAGATCAAGGTGTTGGTAGGGCTATGCTCTCTCTGGTGGCTTTAATGGGAGCATCTTTCCTTCCATATTCTTAGCTTCTGGCAGTTCTTGGCAATCCGTTGCAATCCTTGACTTGTAAATGTATCATTCCAACCTTTGCCTCAGTTGTCATGTGACCACCTTCTTCCTGTATGTCTCTATATTTTCATGTGGTGTTCTCCTTTCTTGTAGGTGTCCCAGTCATATTGAATTAAGGGCCCCCCCCATTCTAGTATGACATCATCTTCACTAATTATATCTTCAATGACCCTGGTTCCAAATAAGGTCACATTCTGAAGTACTGGGGATAGGGATTCATAACATCTTTCTGAGGGACACAATTCAACCCATAACAGTCCCTAATACCCTTTTTGCTTTTTCTGGGAAGATCAGAATTCATTACACAACTATAAACTGAGCTGCCCTTTTTTTTTTATTAGTGAGTATCTTTTAAAATCAGGCTGAGGTGGGTATTGATAACCCAGAAGTCTTTCACAAAACTAAAAATAGCCTTCCATGGGTTTTCAAATAAATGTATCTAAAAGGTTTGGTTCTAGACATCGTATGATCATTTTGGGTCAGAGTATGGACCCAGATTTCTACCTGAATGTGTGACTTGAATTTCAACTCACGGTATATAAGCAAACACGCTGACCCCTGGTGATTTCTTTGTGAGGTTATGTGTATACACATAGGTCTGTGAGGTCAAGAAACCTGGGTGCGTCAAGGGCAGCTGTAGTGATGCTCTATGCTTAGCAACTATTTCCTGTGTCTTTCAGATACCAGGACACTATCTGCAGCCCTTGCCCACTTTTTAGGTTTAAAAAATTTCAAGGAAAAGCCATAAACAGAAGTAGAGAATATGCGGGCTTTGCTTCTGTGGGAGATGAAATCCAACTTTTACCCTGACCACAAAACCATCCCATGGTCTCTACTCTGTGGTAGGGAAAAGAGTTCG
This sequence comes from Leopardus geoffroyi, assembly GCF_018350155.1. Classification (NCBI taxonomy): domain Eukaryota; kingdom Metazoa; phylum Chordata; class Mammalia; order Carnivora; family Felidae; genus Leopardus; species Leopardus geoffroyi. The sequence goes on from NC_059327.1 coordinate 45,239,321, forward strand.
ATTTTTTTTTTTTTTTTTTTTAGGCAACAGTGTTATAAGTTGAGGGTGGACCATTCGCTCTCAGTTAATACGAGTTATCATTACAAAACAACTCAGAGTGGGATGGTTTAAACGCCACCTACATTTCAGATGAGCTCCTGTGGCTGACTCTTATGCCTGAGAAGTTGTAACCTGTGTGGGGGTGGGCAGTGCCAGTTTCTAGTTCTCCCAAAGCTTTGTTATGGACACTTGGAGGTCTCTGCTCTCGTGGAGAGATATCTGCTCCCTCCGTGAGAGAGACCCTGAATGAGTAAACATCTCATACATAAGAGAATTTTATAGCAAGTGTCATAAGAGATGCCTCGAGTGTCCATGCCCAATCCCTTTGGCCCGCCTCTGGTTGCAGCCTGTACCCTTGGTGGACACTCCTATGTGAGCTCAGATTTTCCAGGAGCTTCCAGTGTCCCACTTCCAGCCTGCCTCCCGTGTCTCCTGCATTCTGCCTCAGGGTTTTCTCAGATGCCTCTCCAGATATCCTTGGCCAGCATCAGGCAGCAGTGAGGGACAATTCATGCTTCCAGGGACAACACTCGACTAACAGGGAGTACTAGGAATTGGTGGGTAAATACTGCAGGCTCCCAACCTTTAAGGTGGACAGTGTCGGGCTGTGTTCTAAAGCCTTGTCTTCTTGGGAGTGTGATTGGAATCAGGCATCCTTTGCCTACACCACAGATTATGATAATATATGTTCATATTGGCTTTCTTCTTTGCTCCCTTCCCTATCCCTGCCTCCTGGGATCAGCTACCAGATAAATGACCTACCAACCCAAGTCCTTGCCTCAGATTCTGCTTTTGAAAAATCTCAGACTTTCATTTTGGGATGAGCACTGGGTGTTTTATGGAAACCAATTTGGACAATAAATTTCATATATTATAAAAAAAAAAAAAAAATCTCAGACTTTCAGATGCATGTGATGAAGAAAATTAAATACAGGTAGTGACGGGGAGTTGGGAGGGAACTACTCTAACTAGAGAAGCTTCCCTGAAGAGATGATAAGCAAATTGGGTTCATCACCAGCCTCTTCCATGAAGGAGACCTGCTTAAACAGTCATCAGGGACCCATGTGTTTTGAGTTTGGGGAGATAACTGTGACAGTAATGTGTAGATTTGGGTTAATTACTACCCTCCAACCACTACCATCACCAAATACCAGTATCATCCAGTGGACAGCAGTCCCATTGGGTGCTATGACACCTGTCAAAGATGATGGTGCTTTCCTGACTGGAGAGACGTCAAGAACCATCCCTTCCACAGAGTGTCGCCAGAAAGAATGTCCCCAAGGACAGCCAAGGAAGGCTCCTGGCATGGCTTTATATTTGACATCTCAGTGTGCTTCCAAAGAAAGGGTTTGGGGCATCTAAACAATACAAAAGGCAGAGAAGGTTGGATCTGAGATGTCCTAGAAGGCAGCCTGGGTGACTTACTGAAATGGAAGGGAAAACTGAGAGCTTCAGGTAAGTGGGAACACTGGAGTGTTGACACCAAGGCAGGGCATGCCATGCGCGTGGGGCCAGAGACAAACCAGTTATCAACTCCAGCTCTTCCCCCTCATCAGGGCTGTATAGGGACATTTGAGGAAATTCCTGGAGGCCAATGGCTTAATAGCAGAAATGCCCTTCATCTCTGCAACTCCTAACCCTTCGCAGCCAATGACGTTACTGTTTCCAACGCTGGTCTGACTGGCCCTCTGTTTCCCGGTCCCGTGAGCAAGGCCCTAGAAAGGCGCACAGAACCAGCTAGGGCCGGTTCCACACCACACTTCTGGGTACCCCGGAACAGGCAGGCGTTTGGAAACAGTTCAGTAACTGGGATCTAAAATTAATTTTTCCATTCCACTATTCTTCTCAGTTTGGTTTCCAGTGTGCTCACCCTGGCCTCTTTCTGGTGACCTTCCTTCATGCCTCAGCTCTGGGATTTTTTCTTCTGTAATGAATGACCTGCACTCGGATAAATCAAAACCAGCATGTTTTGAAGGTCGAGCTGGTGCAAATGTAACTAATCTTACACACCAGGTTTCTTACACATCGCCTGGAAATGACTTCTTTTGGCTTATTTTTTTGGAGGAGGCAGCCACTTTCCACCATCCTACCCATCTGCTTGTTCACCATTTGGTTAAGATGGCCTCTAATCCCCGTAAATGTTAATTTCCCAGCTCTGCTCCAGCTCCTTAGCGACGGTTCCAAACCTGCAAACAGATTGCGGGAGCTTACCATTGAAAGAGTCACCTGCAACATGAAAATTCTCTAATGATTATAAAACATTCCGTGCTCACCACTCTTTTGTGACCTCTCCTTGGCGGGTCCTCGGCACGTAGATCTGTTAGTCAAGGCTGCCTGTGTCCACTGTCAGCTTCGTTTCCCACCATGTGACCTGCCTCATGGCCACTTCAAAGCCCGGTTCTTTGCTGCTGTGTCTTCCTGCTGGAGCACTGCCTGATGTTTGGATTTTTTAACACTGGATTTTCACAAAGTGGGACTCACTTATATTGCGATATTTGCTTTGGCCTGATGGTTCTCTAGTAAACTCTGGACCATTAGAGAGAGGTCAGTGTGTTAAGTTGAGGGAGTTCAGAAAGTAGGTTTTCTTTTTCTCTTGCCTTCTTTTCCCATTGCTATCTCGTGTGAAAATCCCAAGTGGTCTTTAGGGGTGGAACTCGGGTGGACGGAATTAAGAGAGACCCGATCAGCACTCAGGCTTTGGAAGGAACAGGGTTACATTTGCAGGCCAAGAGGCAGACGTCGGGAAATGTGTTTGGAACCAGGATGGGCTCTGGAGGGTATGAACGGGGGTGAGACTGGTACTGATCCACTCAGGATTGGTGTATCTGAACTTCGCTGAAGTGGGCAATGACCACAGGGGCCCCATTCTATTTTCCTTTTTCCCCCCACTAAATAGTGAGAAAGGTATCATATCTGCATAGTAATAGCTTCTGCACGGTACCATGTGAGGCAGTGGGACAAAATATATAATAATAATTGCTCCCATTTACTGGCCACCTGGTTTTCAGAAAATGCTTATACAAGGCCTACTCTATATTCTGCACTGTGTGCGCATGACCTCAAATGCCACCAGGTAGATGACATCAGCCACATTTTAAAGTTAAAAGGAACGAGATGCAGAGAGCTTGTACAATTTGCTCACAGCCTGGAACCTTGCATGAGGTAGAACCTTGCTCAGACACCGACTTGTCCATCCCTGGAGTCCACACTCTTTCTGTCCCATCACGTTGACTACCATAATGGTGATATCCTTTTTGAATTAAAAAAAAAAAAAAAAATCTTTGAGAAGGACCGAGGCATGTTAGTAAAATAGGAAGAAAAACACCATTAGAAAAAAGAACATCAAGTGAACATATATCATTTGGGTTAAATTCAGTCTTGTTGCCTGTTTCCATTTAACCAACAAGGCCCACAGCCTAGCACCCGAAACCAGAGACCCAATCGGAAGAGTCCATTAGCCCCACAGAAATCAAGTGTAGAAGCCATGCAAAGCTCAACACTTATTTACTTCATGGAGTCTTAGCAACTCTTTGGAATTGTTGGTTTGATTTACTGGAGGATGTTTGCGACCCCGTTAAGATGAAAATGGAGGTTGGTGGACATGAGTTTTATCTTCTCAGGCTTGGTGATGTGACAGTCCCCTGCTTGATTTTGATCTATTGAATTCCAGTCGTGTCCTTAACGTTAAACTGCTTGAGTTGTTTGTCAGAGGAGTGTGGTCCTTTTTTAATTTCCAAGGGCAATATACATTGATTTAATGTTACACCTCCAGAAAGAGCCCTAGAGACTTTTCTCAAGAAGGAAATATGCGCGAAATTTATCTGGACAGGTTGATTGTAGCAAGGGTGTCCACCTTTGGGCTGAGACCAAACATCCCGTCTCCCTCCGGCCAAGGAACAGCTCTCGTTTCCCGGAGTGCCCGCGGAATGACGGCAGCCTGGCCGTCTCTGTTGGGACAGAGACTTCTGAGATCAAATTAGCCCCACGGAAGCCAAGAGGGTGTCTGGATGGAGCGGCTCTGCGAGCTGACTCGGCTCAGCACCCTTCGGCAGCTCCGGCCTGGTAATACCCGAGCCCAGCAGCGAATAACCTAATCAAGCCGTTACAGGGAACAGAAGCCCTCTGCCCTGTTTGATTTCTTCCCATAATGATATAAAGTGCGGTTTAATGAAGTCAGAGGGGGTCCTGGGCCTCTCGGCGCGGTCAGGCCTTGGGAGGCAGCGCTATTGGATGTGCGGTGTTCATTTGCAGCCCGCTGCCGCCCGCCGGGCCGTCGAGCAGGGCCGGCTTGTGAACTGCACTGAAGCCCGGGCTTTCGGGGGCAGTTTTCCGGTGGCTGCAGCCCCGCCTGCATTTTGTCTACATAAATTAGACCTTGTGCAGCATATTGGCCTGTCAGGGGACTAGGAAGAAACTGTATATTGTTTCTGGCATCCCTGAGCCCTTCTGCCCCTGACATCTGCTGCGCCTGTGACAGGGAATACATTCTTGACTCATTATCCGAGCAAGTGGAATCCCACCCTGACAGGACCATTAATCAGAATCAAGCAGTCCAGCAAATAAAAAAGAGAGTGAGCAAGAGAGCATGTGAGTGAGAGAGACTGACTACAGAAAAGAAAAGAGACACTTTCTAACTTTGGCTTTGGTGTCATTCGGGGGTCTGGACAACTAGCAATCTATCTTTCTGAGTGACAGACCTGATGGATGGCATTATTTATGCTTTTGTGTATTAAAAGACAGCCCTGGCACCGGCTTGTCATTTTCACAGAGGTTTACAAAAAGTTGAAATTTAATTTGGAGGAAAAGGAGGGCAGGGATCAGAGGAGGCTGGCGGTTTGACAGTCTGTAAAGACAAGGGCGGGAGCCGAGGGCATGTGAGTCCAGGGATCGCCGGACGAGGGGACGGTGGCCGCTGCCGTGTGGGCGGTGCACGTGGGTGCACTTGCGGTGGGCGTCCCTGTGGTCTGGGCGGACCCTGGATCTCTGGGGCTTTGCAGTTGCATTTGGCAGGTGTTCATCATTTTATCGAGATGAATGCGTTCCTGCCGAGAAAAGATGGAAATGGAAAATATACTGGCGTGCTTGGAATGGGATTTTACCCGTATGTGTGGAGAAAGTTTCATTTATTTCCAAAACTAGGAAGTGCCCCGAATTGGGACTTCAGCAAAATATTGGTGGCGCTGCCGTCCAGCACACAGGTAGTGCTGGATAACGAGTGCAAGTAATTTCCCTAATTGCCTTGATTAAACCACTGGGTGGACCTGTGGATTACACTTTCACACGAGTGAGGATGTGCATGAGTGTGGAGATGGGCAGGGGGATCACCAATTCCACCGCACACGTTTCTCACACTCCAGGTGTCATTCCTGTGACCTCGAGTAGGACACGGGAGGGAGGGGAATAAAAGATATAACTAAGAGGTTACAGCAATGCATAGTAATTAGGTAATTCATTAAAAACTAATTAATTTTCCCAGCTTTATCGGGCTGTAACTGACATAGAACACTGTGTAAGTTTAAAGTGTACAGGGGCGCCTGGGTGGCTCAGTCGGTTGAGTATTTGACTCTCGATCTGAGCTCAGGTCTTGATCTCAGGGTCGGGAGTTCAAGCCCCTCCATGGGCTCTGTGCTGGGCATGAAGCCTACCTAAAAAAATACGCACGGTAAAAAATAAAGCGTACAATGTGTTGACTTGAGGTGCTCATGTATTGCCAAGTGATTACCTCCATCGTGCTAGATCTATACCTCCATCACGTGACAAAATTACCATTTCGTTTTTGTAGTGAGAACATTTAAGATTTCCTGTCTTAGCAAGTCGCATGTATATGATATAGTATTGTTAAATGCAATCACGGCAATGCATATTTATAACCCTCATTCCCAATGCTACGCTCTTGAATGCCTCATACTTGGCTACTTCCAAAGACATCTGCTTTTGAATCCAACAGCTAAAATGCATCATTTGCTTTAGATTAATAACTCAAAAAACTTCCAGTCCTTGTGTTGTTCTCTTTATCTGTGCCTGCCATGCTGGCACGTCATACCTTTTCCCGGATGGTCCCACACATGGGGTGGCCGCAGCCCCAGCCACACTCCTTGGCAGGGCAGCAAAGCCCTGCCCCCCGGTTCAGGAACCATGGACGGGACACAGCCTGAAGCTCAAATGGGCCCAGCGTCAACCTCCAGCCCAACCATCAGCTGCTCTTCCTCTTCCTGAGCCTTCCTCCTTTCCTGGAAGGAGGTGTATGGGTTTCTGCTCATTTGCTGTGCATTTGCCAGAATCTCCAAGGAGTTGTCAGCTCTAGGCCTTGACCCTGGAGGATCATGGAGAGGTGAGAGGGTCATTTATACCCCTAAGAATATACAGATGGCATGGAAACAGAGGGCAAAGATGCTACAAGGTAGACATGTTGCGGTTCGATTTAGTCTTAAAGAGAGGGCTTAGGTGAGGATAAAGGTCTAACATGAATAATTGTATCATAACAGCAGCCTTCCACTCTAAGGAGAGGTCATGTACTCCTGACTCCAATGAGCAGGCTGGTCGGAGACATCTGGTGCCTGCATTAACAGGCATTAGACCAACAGTTGGCCAGTCAAGAAGTTGATGTCAACTACCAAGCTGAGTGCAATAACGGTGACAAAGAATTCTTTTGGGATGAAGAGTTTATGTTTTTGTCATGAGGATTTAGAACATCTACACCACCCCATTTGTTGGCTTTGTTGTCTGACAGTCCTGGGTTCTAATGTTAGCCCCGCCACTTTTTAGCCGTCCAATGTTCAATGTGCTTATCAGTAAAGTAAGGATAATTATAATTAGTTTTTTGAGTTGCAAAGATTAAATGTGAAAATATATGTAAATCACATCATTAAAATGCTGGTGCATAGTAGATGCTCAAGGAACATCCCTAACATTCCTTAAAGGGAAGAACAGTGAACTCATCTCCAACGACTTAACTTTAAAGCCAATCAGTTAACACTGAAGGGCCTGAGTTTCTTCACTGGTAACATAGAAGTGATCATATTTTCTTTGGAGAGTCATTAAATTAGATATATTCCATGGAAAGTGCCCGGTCTAGTACAGTGCTTGGAGCGCAGGGTGTTCGAAAAAAGCATCTATTACTATGGCCATAGTCTGGCTCTCAGAAACGGGTTTGCACAATTGGACTGGGCATTGACCCAAGGAAAGAATCTGTATGTAGCATAGATTGTGTCCCCAACCTCAAATGTCCCTTAGGGAAAGCCTGCTTCAATAGATTTGTTCTCTATATTCTTCCTCCAGCTGAATATTTAAGTATACAGAAAGTTTTAGGCACTCTTGACAAGGATAATTAGAAAGAGAGGGAACTGAACTGGGCACAAAGGGCATAAAGCAGAAAAATCAGCAAAAGAATAGGCATAGGGATTTCTAAACTGCTGCTTTAAGAGACGGAAAGAAAGTGTAGCTGAACTAAACCTGGCCTTTGGAGCACATTCTTGTCCTTTTAGGAAGGCGGGGTCTGAGACTCAGGAGAGAGGATAGGATGGGTGGGAGTAGGTCAGGGTGTCCCTCTCGTTCTCTTGTGTGAAGTTAGCAAGGATGGAACAAAGCCCCATTGGGGAGCAAGGGGGTGGACTGATAAAGCCTGACTTTTTCCAGTGCAAGAGTCCAAGTTCCTCTGCATCTCTAGGTCAATGGTGAGGGAGTAAATATCTGAGTCATTATAGATGAGACCTTGACCATCTGGATAGAGGAGGAGCCACAGAGAGAAAAATCCTGTTGATATCTGTATTATCTGTGACTAATTAGAAGACATTTATATGCATCCCACTGAAACAGAGAACCTGAAAATATTCCAGCTTGGGGTAGTTGGGGGTGGGGGGAGTGGTAGAGTAAATGGAAATCAAGTGTAAAGTAGCCAATCATAATAATTAAACATCTACAAAATTTTTTTGATAGTTTCTTTAGTCTATTGTCTTTGTTATTTTAGCAAATCTAAAAATAGTCTTAAAAAGGGGCGCCTGGGTGGTGCAGTCGGTTAAGCGTCAGACTTCAGCCAGGTCACGATCTCGCGGTCCGTGAGTTCGAGCCCCGCGTCAGGCTCTGGGCTGATGGCTCAGAGCCTGGAGCCTGTTTCCGATTCTGTGTCTCCCTCTCTCTCTGCCCCTCCCCCGTTCATGCTCTGTCTCTCTCTGTCCCAAAAATAAATAAACGTTGAAAAAAAAAATTTAAAAATAGTCTTAAAAAAGCCTTGCATTATCTTCCTTGTCTCTTCTATTTTTCTCATAATATTTTAAGCCTCTCATTTACAAATTCTCTTACTATAGAGATTTTATGGCTTGGGGAGGAAAAACTACAGACGTCTGCCCTGTTATTTTCTTGGTGGCATAGACGGGTAACATGCTGCTGAACAGGTCACCCAACAGCTAGTGGAAAGGTAGATATGTCACCAGCCATCCTTAACCTTCTCTGGACTAGGCCTATGACCTTAAGCCAATCATTTAACCAATCACCCCTCTCCCTGCACCCTCCCCAGATACCATGCTTCGGTCACGTATTTTAAAATCCTGATACACTGCTTTCGCGGGTTGTTGAAAAATGCATACAAATTTCTTAGCAGTGTCTGGCTCTTCCTAGAAATGGTTTCTATTCTTATTATCACATTCCTGTGACAGCAGTCATCAAGTACAAATGGCAAGTCTAGAGCTGATATGTTTTACTTGAGGGTGAGTAAGAGAAAAGCCAAGCGGACTTGGGCATTGAGGCAAACCATCTCAGGAAGACATGCTACCATAATTTATTTCCATACAGCAGTTAGCTGATCTCTCTACCTGGTGCCAAGGATGTGGAGGTGAAAAGATACAGACCTTGATTTCACAGTCCAGGGGAGAAATCAACACAAACTTGCATCCCTTCTAGGGACAGGCACAGAAGAAGAGAGCAATCTGCAAAGAAACACTGCCTACAAAGCCTCTGGGGCTGTCTCATATGGCCCTCTCTTTGATCTTTGGACAGCTAGGAGTGGTATGGCCATTTGCTACCAAGAAAAGAGAACTCTCTCTTGCTTTCAGCCCAGAACTTCTAAGTCCTTACTATCCTCCTGGGACAAGTCTCCATTAGGCAGGCAGCTTGCTTCTGGGTCCCTGAAGTTCATTTGGTGGACTCAGCTGTTTGTGAAGCCCAAGGGAGTTATTCATTAATGTCAGTAAGAAATGCTTGACTAACATCTGGCTTGTTGGGGGCTGGGCTTGGTTAATTCTACTTGGAACAACACCAATATTAGTTCTGCTTGGATTAACACCAGCACTAATGATGACATAAGACTCTTACTTCATTAGCCTGATGAAGGGAAAATCTTGCATGTTCAGCCCGAGCCAAAGAATAGAGCCCAGGTCCAAAACTCAGGAGCTGAGCCTAATGAGCGAATCAAGCTAACTGGACAGACGAAATGACCCAGCATAGAGGGAGGTACAGTGGTATATTGCAAGGGATACCCTGAGCCCAGACAGATGTGTTCGGGACACCTAAGTGTTTTAGAAGTTAGAGGGATTGAAGGCATACTGACCAAGTCTCATTTTTTTGAGGATAGTTACAACAACCAGAGAGTTGCTTTGGTTTTTATATATCAAGTGTTCAAATGCCTACTGATAAGGGGATAAATGGCCTGTGCTCAGGAAAGAACACTGTCAGCAGTTTGGATTTGGAGTCTTTCTCTTCCTCCCTATGCCCTCTCCCTACCACTGGGCTCAAACACATATCTACTTATAGACACAGTTTGCCCATTTCCACTCAGACTGCAAGTATTTACCAGGCATGTGCCGTAAGTCTTGGGAGGTACTAGAGCTATAGACACAGATGAGGTAGACGTGGTGCCCTTGATGGAACTCAGACTAGAGTCAGGGGTGTACTGACAAGTAAGCAGAAAACTGAGCATATCGAGGTCCTGCTGACGGAAGAGAATCTCGCTCAGACTTGGGCAGGACAAGGACTGAGAGAGGGAAACCCCTGAGGCTGGAATGAATAGGAATTATTCAACAGAACGATGTCCTGGCAGAGAGAACGGCTATTGAAGACCTTTCAGAAAAGGGTGCCTGGGGGCTGTTGGGGACAGAGAGCCCTCCAGTGGGTTCTGAACCAGAACTGGCAATAGTGAGAGCAGAGTGGAAGAAACCAGGAAAAATCTAATCATAACCTGCCAGTTGTGTAGGACAGTTTATCAACATATTCATCTCAGATGACAGCTTTGAGACTCTCTAACCTGGAAACGAGGTCAGAAATTCATTTCAGAGACGATCTATGGAGTCTTAACCAGCCCACACGTTCCTACTATTCTTTCTCATGTTTCAGATATTTACTAAGCTTGTGGCTTTGTGGTTTGAGTTCAGATTCTGCTATACTTCCTTCTTTGTCCCAACCTGAAAAATGACAAATGTTGAGAGCAGTGGTTGTGGTTTTGCTGTCATTCTGACCCAGGCGAGAGCAGGACACTCACCAATGGCTGCCAGACCAAGATGGCTGCCAGCCCAGAAAGCACTCTCAAGTCAGGGGCTCCCCTTGGAGAAAAGAAGTCCCTTCCTTGGGGTTTGGCTACTTTCCACCTGATACTCAGCTGTCCAGAGTCACCCAGCGCTCAGTCCCAACTTTATCAAGTTTTATTCATCTCAACTGTTTGCATAACACTTAAGTCTCTGCTGCATGGCTTTTTTTTTTTTTTTTAACTTTACTTATTTTGAGAGAAAGAGGGAGAGGTGGGGAGGGTCAGAGAGAGGTAGAGAGAGAGAATTCCAAGCAGGATCCGCAGTTTCAGCACAGGGCCTGACGTGGGGCTCTATCCCATGAACCTTGAGATCATGACTTGAGCTGAAATCCAGTCAGACACTTAACCGACTGAGTCGCCCAGGCGCCCCACTTTCTTTTTTCTTTCTTTCTTTCTTTTTTGTTTTCAAGTCTCTGCTGCATGTTTATGCAAAGATATAACTGGGCCACTGTTTAAGGAAGGGAGACAGTCAACAAACGGGCTGTGACCATTTTATCTGCTGTCATTAAGTGCTTCCAGTGCCACAGAAAGTATTTCCCCTTTTGTATACATATCGCATTGAGTCACTAGCTGTAAATGAATCAAATAGCCCCACAAGCTCAGCCTGGGCTCCAGATCTATAGCAGCCAGAAGAATTCATTAGCTCAGGGAGAGGCTGCAGTCTTTTTCCAGGACCAAATATCTAGTTACAGCAGGATTCGAAGACTACAGCTTAATTCCCCTGAACAAACAGAAAACAGTTTGCTAGTAAAACTTCGTTGAGTTTATTGCAATTGACAATATTAAAATTAAAAGCAAAAATTGTTTTCGCTGGCTTTGCTTTTCACTGACCTGACAAAATGGAAAGGGACAGTAGGCAAAGGCTGGCGATTTTGTTTGTGTTTTTGTCTCTGTGGCAGAGAGCTGAGGTCTGAGGCCTTTGCCTGTTCCGTTGGCAGTGAGAGGACTGGGAGGGGGCCGCTGGGAGCAGTCACAGGGTGAAATTCTGGGCTCTGAGTTCTCTTGCTTTTTCTTCCCCTCATTGGCTGCTAGTCCCTGAACAGGAGGTTTCCACTGCCCTGTGGCAGCCCCAGGTAATAAAGGAAAATGGCTATAAATGATTAGTGGGGTCCCTGCAAATGTAAAATTTAATGAAGACATCAAATGAGAAAAATAGAAAGTCCAGTTTTAAATCTGAGTTTTCTTGGCAGTAAGAAAATCTGTTCTATGAGGTCTGGTTTAGGAGGTGAAAGGATCAGTTTAGATTTGGAACAAGGAGCAAGAGGTTTGAAGGAGGTAATCGCTGTTGATTAAGGAGAGCAAGGTCAATTCTGAGTTCCCCATTTACAGAAGGCCATCTCAGATATTACTTGGGTTCCACGTGATGCTGAAGCTAATATTGCTTTCCAGGAGCTCTAACGTTGATTGAGTGTGTATATGAAATGAAATATATACATCATTTACTTAGTTCTGAAACTGTGTAAGTAGACACAGGCCATTCTTATAGAAGAGAAAGGTTGGGCTCAGAGAGATTAAGTAACACAGAAAAGTACTGGAGCTGGGACTTAATTTGTCTGATTACAAAACTTAGTCCTTTTTCACTACACTTCCCAAAGGGCAAGGGGTGATGTAACGGGTTTTAATAAATACTTTGCTTTTTAGGTAATCTGTGCAACCGCCCTTTTTATGTTGTTTTCTGGGGAGAGAAAGTGGAAGGACCAACGCTATGGATTGTCCCACTGGATTGACCTTTGTGGGTAGACACCCCTCCCTCCATAGACTCTGGAGGGGTTCACCCTGTCCCTCTTCCAGATACTGCCTCAGCCACCCACTTCTGCAAAGGGAATGCACACATGCATGCATGCGTACACAGGCACACAGACACACACAACTCTGAATGACATTTCACAATCATTTTTCATTAGTCTGAATTCTCCCAAATCCCTAGATTTCTCCCCTGGCTGCAGGAGAAGATATCAAAGGGGGTGTGCCTTCGAGGGAGGTGTAGAGATCATAGTCCCATCATGGTTATAATCCTCTGCTTCCAAAGTACCCCAGAATTTTAGTTCCCATGCTCTGCTTTCATTCTAGTGTCCCAGGAGAACTCAATTTGGAATTACTTTCTGAGTCAACTAGTGTAAATCTGAAGGTATTTGGTGTTGCATATCGGATGTTCTCATGATCTACACATTCTGGATTTGGGCAAGGGTTAGATCCTCCAGAGTCTCCCTCTCTGTGGACTTTTGGTACTTGACTCACATGCTAATCTCACCCATCTGTATGACTTTCCTAGAGCTGCTATAAAATACACTACAAGCTTGGCATCTTAAAGCCAGAGAAATCTATCCTCTCACAGTTCTGGAGGCCAAGAGTCTGAAACCAAGGTGTCAGCACGGTCATACTTCCTCCAGAGTCTCTAGGGGGGAGCCCTTCCTTGCCTCTTCCAGCTTCCGGTGGCTGGTGGCAGTTCTTGGCTTGTGCTGAATCTCTCTTTGTTCCATCTTCGTTCACCTCTCCTCTGTGCATCTGTCTCAAAACCTCCTCTGCCTCTCACCTAGGAGGATACCTGTGATTACATTTAGGGTCCACTCCCCTCCCCCCCCCTCCCCGCCAAAAAAAAAACCCAGGAAATGCTTCTCCTCTAAAGATCCTAAGTGTAATCACATCTTTTGCCATATTAGGTAATATTCTTGGGCTCTGGGGGCCACCATTCAGCCTACTAGACCATCTCTGCTTCTTGCATTATCCCCACCTCCCGCCATCAATCCTTGCAGCGTGGCACGTCTGCTCCTTCTTGAGCCCCATTGTTGAGTGATTTATGATCTACTGCTCCAGGGGGCAATGGAGCACATGTGTGCCTGACAGTGGTGGCCACCCTCAGTCTCTTCGTCTGTTTGTTTTTCTTTCTTGTCAATCAGATGTTGCATTCCAAAATGCAAAATCAGAGCCTATGGTCCCACATCCATAGGGCTGTGATATACTGTATCTCCCCTTCACTGATCCATCCCATCCTTCGCCCTGCAAGAGAAATGGCCATTTTCCATGGCAACACCATCCAGACAATACAAAATACTGCAGTACTAACCTAAAATATCCTTGGTCCCAGAGGAGGAACATCAAGAAAGATTAGGAAAAGAAGCAACAAATATATTAAAGACCATTTTTATCTTCCTTAAAGCCAATGATTTCCCCTGAACTAAAATGCATTAGACACAACGTGTAACAAATGTCTAGTTCATGCAGAGCTATTAGGTCTTAGAAAATAAAACCCTGGCCGGTGAAGAATTCTCATGGTAGGCAAGAAGTTCTCTAAGATCAGGGATTGAGGAGAAGCACAATCCAGCAACAACAATTTACACCCAGCATCAAGAGACCTGGGTTCTAATCTTAATTCTCTCACCAGTGAGTTATATACCTGGTAAAGTTGCTGTCTCTTTCTGGACCTTAGGTGACCCATCTGGAAAATGGGGTTACTGGTGTCAGCCTTGCTTGCCCCACAGGGTTATTGTGAGACTCAAATGACAGATGTAAGAATGCTTTGAAAACACCACATATGGTGTGTGTCTTCCTTCTAGCAAGCAGACAGGAGCTTGGGCTTGCTTCATGTAGACCAACCTCCACTTTGGCCTTGGGATGCCTGATGCCTCCTATCCACTTTTTCCTCAGTCGGTCATTAGATTTGGAGTCTGCAGGCAAGGATATGAATCCTTGCTCTTAATGTGTGCGTGAAACTGCAGGTGAATATGACTATATTTGAACTTCAGCTTTTTCTTCAGTAGAATAGGGATTCTCATCCTTCTCCAATTTAACCACATAAAATCATGTGTGGAAAAGGCTCTTTTTGAAATTACAAAGCACTATGCAGGTTGAAGTTCATGTTATTAAGAAGACTGAATGCCCATCCTCCTTCTCTTCTGATGCCCAAAGAATTGGGACAAGCCAAGGGATGTAGACCTCTTACCCATGCTGGCCCCAGGAGCTCATGGTTGGTGCCATACCCCTCCTTTACTCAGCATGACAGTGGACATGGCAACAGGGCACACCCAAGATTTGTTTTCTTTTGTACATCTCACCAACTAAACTGGTATGTCAGCCAGGTATATGGAACAAAGGACTATTTCTTTCTCGTGTCACAGTCTGAAACAGGGTGGGGAAAGAAGGCAGGGGGCTATGACTGCTTCCATCCCGTGGCTCTGCCACACCCTCAGACCTCAGAATCCTCCAGTTTATTCTATGCATCCAGCCTGCTGATGAGCGAAGGAGAGAGTCGAGAAGACTATATGGGAGGATTTAGAGGTCCATCCTAGGGATGAGGGACATCACTTCTTCCTGCACCCCACAGGCCAGAACTCAAGTACATGGCCTCATCTCACTTTAAAGCAAATGGGAAACGTAGCCCAGTGATGTACCCAGCGGGAAAAAGAGAAATACGTATATTGGTGAGCCCTAGCAGTCTCGGCCAGAATGGAATCCTTTAGGATGATTTAAAGATATTTAAATTAGGATCACTTTTCCCTGGTGCACAGCCAGAGACAATAGACTAAATCTAAAAGGTATCAGGCATTACTCAAAGCAATGGACACACGCACATGCATATTCCATACCTAATGGACGGGTGAGGTTCTTAGGATTTAAGCGTATATAAGTCATTTTAAAATGTAAACACATTTCTTATAAAACCAGAGTAAGTTGTAGAGTGTATCAGTTAACGTAGGAGACTTACAGTCAGATAGCCTCGTGCAAATCCCAAATCACCATTAACCAGCTGAATAGCCTTAATCTAGTGGCTTTCAAACACTATTGGATATGCATACACACATACATATATATATATACTTAATACATATACATGTGTATGTGTATATGAGTATACATAAATACATGTATGTAAATGTATATATATGCTGTAATGCATATAGACCTGGTGGAGTCGACGTAATTGACTTTATGCCTAGTGATTGGTCATGACCTTCATCTGAAACAATTGACTGGATCTAATTTGTTTCAGTTTCCTCAAGGAAAAATAGGCTTATTTCGCCAAACTAATGCTCAGAAAGGACGTCACAAAGTGAGCATTTAATACTTGTCAGCAATTATTACGAGGATGCCATTTTTACGTATTTACTTTTTAAAGTTTATTTATTTTGAGAGAGAGGGAGTGAGCGGGGGAGGGGCAGAGAGAGAGAGGGAGAAAGAGAGAATCCCAGCACAGAGCCCAGTGCAGGGCTCAATCTCACGAACCACGAAATCATGACCTGAGCCAAAATCAAGACTCGGATGCTTAACCGACTGAGCCACCCAGGTACCGGGATGATGCCATTTTAAATGATAGCTTGCCAAAATTCACACAAGCAGTGAGAGGTAAAGACAATCCAAACAAGGAATTGTTGCCCTCTTTCCATGTTAGCACAGTAAGATCATTTAATTAATATTCCTTTTTTTCCTCTCTTCATTCAGCCAAACGGGAAATATTTATTTAGTGCAAAATATGCACCAGACACTGTGATAGCACTGGGAATAGATAATGAATAATCATGGCTGCTGTTCTTATTCCGCTTGAATATCTAGAACTGTGCTGTGCAATACAGTGGCCATTCACCATATATGGTTATTTGCATTTGCATTTCAATTAATTAAAGTAAAGTAAAATTTAAAAGGCATTTCCTCAGTCACACTAGTTACATTTCCAGTGTTCAACCACCATATGTAGCTAAGCGGCTGCCATATTTGACAGCACAGGTATTTCCACCATCACGGAAAGTTCTGAAGTATGATCAAAGTGCCTTGATAGAATGGGTATTTTCTTCAAACTGGGAGGATGAAGACGAAGAGAACTCACGTGAAATGGCCTTCACCTTCTGGGGAGACTTGAGGACTTCTCAGACATTTCAGAATGCCGCCCATGAATGCGGCTCAATGCAGCTCTCAGTTTGCCCTGGTCCCACATACCCGGAAAGGTACTTCTGTTGTGTGAATCTCTTCAGCTCTTTGCTGGGGGAGGTATTTCTCACAATATCTGAGCAGCGGTACCTGGATTAGAAAATAGAGCCCTATGCAGGAGGAAACAGAAAGACATGACTGATTCTAAATACAGATGTTGGTCACAGTTGGAGTCACTATCTGTGCGGCCCTGCCCAGTGGCTGGATAGAACAAATCCCTTCCTCTGAAGCAGTGAAAGCCAGACCTGGTGTTTCCCTGGGAGCATCTTGTCCACCAGAGTGAAGGGTTAAACAGTGTCCGCAATTGAAACTTACCCCAGAAGCTTGCCGAGCATGGGGCTATAACCCCCTAACCATCACTGTGTGTCAACAGAATGACCCGATCCTGGTTCCTGTGGGAAATGAAACTTCCCTGCTCAGCCAGTGAGTTTGATCTCTGCCTGACAACTTCCATCCCTTACTTTTAAGGGTTAAAGCCCCTGGCTATTCAGAAGCCAAACCCCACATTAACTTGGACAATTTTCCCTGGACATGTAGTCCTGATACCTTCCTGATACACAAACCTACCAAAGCCTAGAAGCATCTATCCTGATATGCTATCCCCACCTGAAGAGAGCAACCATGTCAGGAACTACCAGGGAGCAGAAACGAATCCGATTTGGGCATGGTGACTTGGTGTGGACGGGATCCACTGTATCTAATGTAATGGAAAGAGTGAGAATTTTGGAAACAGGCCTGGGTTCAAAATCACAACAATTTATGAACCTAGAGCTTAAGTAAGTTACCCATTCACTCTTACCATTAGGCCCTTGGATCTGTAAAACAAAGATCAATGTGGAAATGCAAACTGTCCAGGATTTAATGAGGTAAACAGGTGTAAAGGGGCTTACACATAGCTGGTATAGCTTTCTTGTCCCCTTCTTCTCTGCTTCCTCTCCTAGAGGCTCTCCTATCCTGGCCGTGGCTAACTCTGCCTTTGAACCAGCTCTCCCCATGTGCTCTGTTCCCCGGTCCCTACCTTTCAGACCACGAAGGGATAGAGTGATGCAAAACCCCATCTAAGTGAGGGCTGGTGTTTCATTGCCTAGCACAGTGGGGGGAAGCTCTGATCTGGGCTAAGACTCCGGCTGGTTTTCCGTCTTTCATGTAAAGGATAAGAGCCTTTTACCTCTGACGGCAAGTTCACATGAGACCGTAGAGCTTGTGAACCAGGAAAGCAGATTATGAGAAAGGAACCCTTATGGTTTATACAAGCCGTCTGTTTATTTGGAACTCTGCAGAGAACAGACCTTTCATGTGGGGCTGAGAAACATAAATGAATTCCCCTTTGGAAGGAAGTATGAGAGGGTTGGCAGATGCATTACTAGGGTCACGCTGGTCCTTGTTCAAGTCTTTAAACACCCAAGCCCTTTCCTACCACACGATCCTCACATATGCACCAACTCCTTCTGCCAGGCGAGTTCCTCTTCCCCCCATCCCACCCCAGTAGGTTTTTGGCCAGCCCCTAACCGACACTCATTCCTCAGCTAACAATGCCGCCAATTCAGATACTCCAATAAAAACCATGCCGCCTGCCTATTCTACCTCATACCACACGCTTTCTTCATAACACTGATGAAAATGTGGAATTGCTATATGTGTTCATTTGCATTATTACTTGATTTGTAGCTCTTAAACTGTACTATGAGCTCCATGAGACCATGGAAACATGCTCTAAGCATGAGATCATGCTTGGCTTTTTCTCTTCTGTATACGCAGCAGCATTGTTCTGGTCTCAAGGCGTGCTGGTCCTTGACAGCAAGGCGGCCGTGGTCCAGGTGTCCATTGGTCTTTTTTGTCCACTCGCAGTCTGAACTCTGAGCTTTGATATAAAAAATCTTAGAAGGGGTGATCCGGGATCCAAGAGTGAATCGGTGTAGGTGTTGATAGGCGAATCTGGAGGAAGATTTCATGGGATATAGAATTAACGTGTCAGATGATGACCTTGCAGGGAATTGACGATCTCACTTAGAGCTTAGGAGGAGCAGCGTCACTGGACATCAGTGAGACTGTGTGGGGGGCAGCTTGCTAAGGGACAAGCTTGGCTTGCCTGCATTTACTAGTGGGAGAAACACATTCCTCCTGGCCGCGTCCTCTTAAACCTATGACTGGGAGTGTGCTTGGCCTGATAAATATTTGTTGAATGAATGGTAGAGTTCAAATGGCCTTGAACTAAACTAAAAATTATGTATACTTTAAAAAGTCCGCGAAAATAAGGGCAGAACAGAGGTTTCACACACTTTGGCATAGATGGGAACATCCAGTCTTGCACCACCGGCTGGCTTTTTGAGGGAGGTGGGACTGGATGCTTTCTGAAGTCCTTTCCACTCAAGTCCTTTCCAGTCGTATCTTACATTCATTATAAACACTGTTTCAGCGAGAAAGGGATTCTGAGTCCCAGCTGAGGATACTAGAGCACATCCCCTTCCTGTGGAATAGAGGCATTGATGAGGCTTCTTCCAGGAGGAGTAGAGGCTCTGTTTGGGCATGCCCTGACCCAGCTTCCTCCAGTGAATTCTGAGGGATAAAGACCTATTTCTCGGAGGTGTTAATGAGGGGTGTAGATGGGAGTGAAGGGGGTGGCTCCAAAGACGAACTCTGACTCCTTTCTCCCTCAAGAGCCATTTACTTGGTGTTTGTATGTCTGGGGATGCCTCTTCAAGGAGTGCAACGGAAGTGCTGGTATTTCATGTTTTTAACGGATGACTTCGCATCAAGTTCCATCTGGGACCCAAGGAAGCCAGCTTCTTCCCCATCCTTCCAGATCCAATTCAGTTTGCTGGCTCTTCTTTTGTGATTGCTCATCTCAGCGCTTCCACACAAGGTGTTCTCTCCCTCCCCTGACGTCTTAGCATTTGCTACACCTCTTGGTCTTTCACTAGATCTTAATCACAGACAACCTCGTGGCAGCGTTTGCCTGGTTGAATTATACTGGCCAAGGGGGCTACCCACTCAGGACACTGAAGCAGACAGAAGGGTGGCCGCCACTGGTGTCCCGGTCCTCTTCCCTAGAGCCTTACATGACAGATGGTCTTTGTGGATTATCATTATGGTAAAGATCTAGAGATGGTGAGATTATCCTGGCTTATCTGTGCTGGTTCCAAGTAATCGCAAGGGTCATTCTAAGAGGGAGGCAAAGGGATGAAGTCAGGAGACAAGATGGGGCAATGGAAGTAACGAGCTTTAAAGATGGAAGAAAAGGCCAGGAGCCAGGGATATAGGTGCCTCAAGAAACTGGGAAAGGCAAGGAAACAGATTTTTAGACCTCCAGAAGGAATGCAGCTCTGTTGACACCTTAATTTCAGCCCATAAGGTCCATTTTGGACTTCTGACTTCCTGAAGTATAAGATAAAAAATGTGTGTTGTTTTAAGTCATTAAGTGTGTGGCAATTTGCTACAGCAGCAATAGGAAAACAAATACAGACATGCTCAGCAAACACTTGTCTGCCTGGATTAAAGCCTTGTGGGACAGTCTGCAAGCTGATATGCAGTTTAAATCTATTTGGAAAGCAATGAAATGGATGTGAAATTTTCATGTAATCTATAAGGAAAGGGTGGTTGCATACGGAGAGCCACAGAGGCTAAGGATGCAGGCAGTCCAGCTTTCTCTAAAGAGGCTACAGACCTTAGCTGTGCCCCTGGCGCAAGGGGCACTTGGCAGTTTCCGAGCACTTTACAAAGAGAGTCTTATGTAGCCGCTGCAAATCTGGGAAGAGGACATAGTTCATAATTTAGCTCAAAGTGGGCAAAGCCTCTGCCACTGACATCGTGTGGCCTGTCTTAGCCAAATGGGGCAGCCTCTCCTTTCCTGCTGGATGCTCTCCAGGGCTTTGGTAGAGGCAACGCTGTTATCCCTGTGGAAGAAAAAAGCCAAACTGCACTAGTGTTGAAGGAATCCAGTTCTGTCTGGCTCCCGAGTGAGATGGTGGTAGTTAAGCAGATTTCCTCCAAGCCAGAGAAGCACAACTCTGCCAGGGAAATCAAATTAAAACAGGAAGGTGGAGAAATGATCTTCATTAAAAGCATACCTGCCACACTATTTCTCCAAGCCAATTTGGCACGGAACCTGCCTCTACTGCTTTTAATAGGTGTGAACTGATGTTTTATTTAACTGTCCACCTCCTCTTGGCTCCTGATACTGCCTAGAAAAATAAAGGTTTTAAAATTCATTTCTGATTTAGCTGGCCATGAGTCCAGGCTATTCCCAGTGCTACAGCCTCAGGAAAACATTAGAAAGAATCCTCATTTTTTTTTTTTTTTCAGAATTAGTTATTTTCATTCAAAAACTACTGAGCTCCTATGAATCACATTTGGAACTGTCTGAGCTCTGTCTTTTTTTTGAGGGCGTGTGTGTATTATTTTCATTTTTGCAATACTCTTGATTTTTTCCCCCAGGGGTTATTAATCAATTTAAATGTTCTTACTTTCTTGAACTAATTTGTGTAATTTACATTTCTCAATAAAATCTTTATTTTCATCCATTTTTCAATTTTACTAGTGTCGTATCATTTTTCAAAACGTCTTCCAATTTCCATTAAATCTGTGAATATACCTCCTTTATCTTGTCCAGTATGGTATATTTGTCTTTTCTTTTTTAATTTCTTGATAGACAAGTTAGTAGATTCATCTGCTTTGCTGTATAGATCTTATAAAACCCTAATTCATTGAGCTTTTAATTTATATATTTTCTTGAGATTTTCCTACTTATTCTTACAACTTTTTGAATTAAATACTAATTATTTATATCAGGTTTTGTTAAGTAATGGTGTTGTTTAAGGCTATATATATAAATCTTTCTCTGAGTACAATTTTGTGGCTGTTCAGTAAGTTTAAATGCGAAAGTTTCCTTTATTGTTATTTAATGTTTTAATTAAGATATTGACATTCTATTTGACCTGACGTTTTTATTAGAGTTAAAATATTTCAGTTTGTGAATTATTTGTACCTGTGTTATTTCTCTTCTTGGAGCCTTGTGGTCAAAGAGGATGTGGAGTTCTTTGGCATTTAATTAGAATTTTCTTCACATTTTATATAATCAGCTTTTTAAAAAATGGAGTGTTTACACATAACAAGTGTATATATTTTTATCAGATATGGAGTTTGATATATAGAACTTGAAATGATACACATCATAACTCTATTGATTATATCATTCAGGATAGGTATATTCTCCGGAGAACATTAGTTTTTCATATTTGACTTGAAACAGTATTTAAAGTTCTCATTCCCATTGAGGTTCAGTAAAATTTTCCTTGCCTTTTAAACAGATTTTTATTTTATAGAGTTTATTTTATGCATCTAGTAGAAGACTGATACACACGCATTGTGTCATGTCTTCATTGTTGAAATAGGAATCTCTCTGTCCTATTTAATCCTTGGATTTTGTGGGGTTTTTTAAAAATGTCTATTTTGAGAGAGAGAGTACATGGATGCACGTGAGCAGAGGAGGGTCAGACAGAGGGGGAGAGGGAGAATTCCAAGCAGGCTCCACTCTCAGCACAGAGCCCAATACGGGGCTCAGTCTTGCAAACCGAACCATGAGATCATGGCCTGAGCCAAAGTCAAGAGTCAGACGCTTAACCGCTGAAGCCACCCAGGTGCCCCTAATCCTTGAATTTTGAATTCTGCTTTGCAAGATGTAACTCTTGAACCTCTGGTTCCTCCTGTTTTAGTTGTATATGGTTTTGTTTCACTTTTCACTTCTCTGTGATGTATTTGCACATCATTTTGGTTTCAGCCTTAATAAATACCTGTTTTCTCGGCATGTGTTTTGTAGACTGAAGTTATGTCTTTTTTTAACCCCAATCTGGGAATTTTTCTTTGAATAGGTAAATTATCAGTTTACATTTAGGCTTATAAAATATATGTTTGATATTATTCTGTTATCTTATGTTTCTACTCTCTTCTCTTCTCTTTTCTATGTTGTGCTATTCCCTCCTGCCTGCCTATTAAAAAATACATTTACTGTTCCCCATGATTTGCATTTGCTTGTGTATCTTTTGCTATATATTCATGATCCTTGTTGGGTCTTTTTTTTTTTTTTTTTTTAAGGACTGTATGCTCTTTCTTCTGATTGTGAATATTTGATGTGTTTAACTAATGTGCCCAAACTTCTAATGGAATTGAGACAGTGAATAACATTGATATTTTCCCTATTAAAGGTGCAGAAATTCAACCTTTTAGACTTTGTTGTCTGGGTTTTGTCATTATATTCCTGTGTGGTTCTCTTAGCAAAATTATTATTGCGTCATTAAATTATTAAATTATATTTCAGTTATTATATTCTCTTACATATCATGTCTTTGAAGAATTAGATACCTAGTCTTCTCCTTCAATATATCTGGCAAAATTACTTGAGCCCAACTGGTGTTTCCATACATTAGATGTCCAGCATTAGCTTTTCCCAAATATTCTTTATTCATGACCTCTTTATTTTGATTAGTCTCTTAATTGGTTAGACTCTTTCCTCAGGAAGGTTTCTCAGGAAGTGCTATGCTTCAGTCTTTGGGTTTTTCTTTCTGTTGTCAACACCCATGAATAGAAATTTGGCTGCATATAAAAATTCTTGGTTTCCATTCTCCCACCGCTTTAAAACGCTACAGATATTGTACCGTTTCCTTCTGGAATATTTTGTTTTTGAGGTTTGGCTTTGAGGTCAGTCTGATTGTTTTCCTTTGTAAGTTATTTTTGCCTCATTCCTTGTAGCTTTTTTTTTTTTTCCTTTATTTTTGAAATGCGAAAGATTCTTTAGGACATGTCTTGAAGCTTGGTGAAAATTTCAATAAATTACGGTACACTCTTTCAGTCTGTAGATTGAAATCTTCATAAACTCCAGGGATGTTTTCTTCTGCTATGTCTTTGATTGTCCCATTTCTTCTGTTGACCTCTTCAAGTCCACTTGTCACTTGCATGATTATTTTCTGTCTATTCTCCACATATATTTCTGTTTTATACTGTTTTGTGATTTTCCTCTATAGTTTAGGTGTTTTTGTTTTTGTTTTGTTTTGTTTTGTTTTGCAGGCCTACCCTCCATATCCTTGATTCCATTGCTGTAATATTAATTCCTACCTTTCCTGGATCTTATGCTATTTAAATGCAATGGCATTATCATATTACCTTTTATTATTTCTAATAACTCTCTCTTTAAAAAACTGAATCTACTAATCATCTCCCTTTTAATTTGTTACATAGTTTATTTTCCTTTTCCTTGAAAGTGTGATGCAGTCTGTAGTTTTCTTACAGTTTCTTATTAATTTCATTTTCATTTCTGGGGTGTGCATTTACCACCGCGGGATTTTTACATGGGTCTTGTGTTTGCTAGTTTGATTCTTTTTACTGGTCAACATTTTTTAATGTGAGAAATTTCTGGCCTTGCTATTTGCCCAACTAAAGTGAGTTTCTCTTGTTTCCATTTTCAGTGTACTAGCACACCATTTTAACCTTCCCTTTATATTTAATCTGGGGTCCTGTGTGTTGGCTTGAAATGATAGGTTTAGCCGTTCAGGAGTCCATGGGTGAGGAAATCAAACCATGGGCAGCTAAAGAGCTTGGTGTGTAAATTCGGTCTGTAGTATCTGAATAACTTTCCCAGGGTTGTTTTTGCTTCAAACCGTATTTATCCATATTAGAAGGCTTGTCTGGGTTGCAGAGTCAGCCTACAAAGTCATGTTAGAGAGAAAAACATCTGGTATGATTGTGCAATCTTCTAACCTAACTGTTGGCGTTTATAGAGTACATTTGACCTCAGTCAGAAAAGAAAATCTGTGTGTTTAGTTTTTTGCCTATGGCCAGTTCAATCTTCGTTTTAATAAGTTGGGGGTTCGAGACTTTACAAAATTATTATAGGGGCACCTGGGTGTCTCAGTTGGTTAAACATCCAACTCTTGATTTTGGCTCAGGTCATGATCTTCTGGGTTGTGAGCTGAAGCCCCGTTTCAGGCTCTGTGCTAGCAACATGGAGCTTGCTTGGGATTCTCTCTCTCCCCACTCTCTTTCCCTCCCCTGCTCATGCTCTCTTTCTCTCCCAAATTAAATAAACATTTAAAAAATAAAATAAAAAATAAAAAATTATTATATAGAATCTCCTCATCTTCCTACAACACTTCATAGATCTCTTGGCAGGAGAGATCTTGTCAACACCCAAGGGGGTGGGTTGTCAGCCTCTGATGATTCATTTCAATTTGGACCAGATTGTATCTAACACATATTTCTCAGGGCTTCATAATATAAAGTAGGGATCATTTCTTTGGTGTAGCAGTAATAAAGTATTTTTCTCTACTTTGCTTCTTTTTGGTTTTGGGGGGCAGTATACGGGAGGAGGTTTCGTGAACCTTCATTTACGTTACCATCTTTGCCAAAGTTTCTCCATGGGATTTTGCTCATTAGTCTTTTTTAAAGTTTATTTATTTATTTTGAGAGAGAAAGATAGCATGCGTGGTGGAGGGAAAGAGAGAGAGGGAGAGAGAGAGAATCTCAGGCAGGCTTTGCACAGTCAGCATGGAGCCCAATGTGGGGCTCAGACTCACGAACCTTGAGGTTATGACCTGAGCCAAAGTCAAGAACCCAATGCTTAACTGACTGAGCCACCCAGGTGCCCCTATTTTTTCTAATGTTTATTTATTTATTTATTTATTTATTTTTGAGAAAGAGAGAGAGAGAGCAGTGGAGGGGCAGAGAGAGGGACAGAGAGAATCCCAAGCAGGATCCCTGCTGTCAGCCCAGAGCCCGACACAGGGCTCAAACTCACAAACCTTGAGGTCATGACCTGAGCTGAAATCAAGAGTCTGACACTTAACAGACTGAGCCACCCAGGAGTCCCTGCTCATTGCTTTGCTAATCAGCTATTAACACAATAATCTCTAGTGCCTTCTCTCTTCTCTTAACTGAAACTCAATGCCTTTTCCTTTCCCTTGACTAACAACTGCCTCCCTTCTATGTCTCCACATTTCACATGTCACACAAGACCCTAACAGAGTGTCGCTTACTAGGTGAAATCTTTCTTGAACCCCACATCTTGTGTTCACTTCTCCTCCCTCCAACATCTTACGTTATAATCGTGTGTGCTTGGAACATACAAAGGTATAATACCTTTCTGTGTGCTCTCTACTGTCTCCCAGCTATATTTTAATTGCCCACCATAATGCTTTGCACATAATAGGTTGAGATAAATTTTTGATGCTTCCTAAGAAACAGCTTTTGAGCAGGTAAAAGAAAAACTGTCTTTTCAGATCCCTCCCCAGTAATGACCCTTGCTCAACTCTTCTTAATCTGACCATCTGGATGAGTTTAGTGTCTAGAAAATAGTCTTCATTACTCCAAAGTTTATTTGGTTTTAAAATTTTCTCTGAAATCTCAATTTAAAGGGTCATCCGCAGGTCAACTGTTTAAATATCTCCACCAGCAATGTAAACAGTGAATCAAATTACCTATTCACTCAGGAGCCCCTTAATTTCTTCTACCCCTTCATCACGCCTTTGCTTTTTATTGTTCTCACTCATTTTATCCCTGTGGCAAGAAAAGTTAAATGAGACTGAAAAAAAAAATGCAGCTGATTAGGGCAGATGAACAGAGCCCAGGGAACTATCTTCCTAGGCCCCATCAAGTCTTTACAACAGATCAATTTTATTTTCCATAGACAGCCCGGCACCTGAGGTATGGGTGACTTTAAAACCTCATATGTTTTTGCTTTTTGGCTCAGCTTCAGGTTTCTAATGCCAAATTGAGTAACGGCAAAGAATAAGGAAGAAGCAACATTTTTTCAAGTATTAATACTTTTCTGATTTCCTATACCTCACTCAAAGATCTCTCAATAAATCATTTCTAGGGGTTTTTCAACGTGATGGCCCCGAGGGAGCTGATGATTCATAGCAAGATCAGTCAGAGAGGGAATAGAGATGGTGAACATAACTCTATACTCTATTTGCAACACACACACACACACACACACACACACACACACGCACGAGAGCAACAGTGTAAACCAACTTCTCAGTGACCTGATGAGTCAGGACCAATCCTGAGATTACTGCTACTGGCTTTGGGATCCCTTTGGTAGTTTGCAGGCACCTGCTACTCTTGCACAGAAAATATTTGGGAATATACATTCGGCCTTTCTTTATCTGTCCCAGCCAAAGGCCTGCATTAGCATCTGGCACTCTTCAGAAATTGTGTGCCCAGGGTGTTGAGCATGATCTTTTCTCAGATGAGGGAGGGGGTGAATGAGACCACAAACTGGTGATGCTCACACGTGGAGATAAGGCCTGGAGCTTCTGATGGCGCAGCCAGCAGAGAATCTCAAAGCCCCATGGACAAACTGTGTGTGGAAAAACCCCAGGCTCAGGGTCCACCATTCACCACTTACAGATTGCCTATCAACAGCCACTATGGTGAAGCTTCAGGTGCTCGCACTGGCTAGAGGAGAGAAGATATACAAGGAACTACAGCCTATAAATAGCATGTATGAGGTAAAGTCTCATCAGATGTATGTGTATGTAGCCATGAGTGAAATTACGTTCTGGGGAAGAAAATATGCAAAACAAATAGAAAAACAAGTCTCGGGTGATGAAGTAGGGTTCCCCACCCAACCAGAGAATGTCATTGTCCTTCCTGATCAGTGGCTAGAAGTTTCTGTCTCAGTATTTCTGGGACCCCCTCAAATGGACAAGGTCATTATCAGGGGGCTCTGGAGAGATGATAAGGAAAGTAGGAGCTTCCCAGTGACTGATTCCTGAGATTGCGGGAGGGGGAATCCGATTATGGCTATTCTGGTGTTCGCCTTCTTCCCTTCCAGGCAAGACTGGACTTAAATATCCCGGGAAGGTCATAGGGCAGCAATTCCAATGGAGCTGAAGATAATGTGTCAGAAGTAAGGAAGCAATCAGATTTCAACAATTTGGAGCAATAAAGTGTGGCCTCTGCTAAAATAGGCAGGTTGAACAGGTCAGGGCAGTCACACCGAAGATCTCTTGAGCAACAACATCCGGGATATGTTATGTGCTCAAATGTCCTGGAACACTGGAACCCTTCTGAGGCTCAGTAGATGAGTTAGAGGTGCTGACATATTCCCATCTTCATGGCTTGCTGTTATTATTATTTATCAGTTCTCCTTTCAATTGCTCACTCCTTATTAATACTCATTATCTCTTGCTTTCCCCCTTTTCCTATTTGTTTCTGCTTGTACATTTGCCTAGAGTGGTAATTCCCAAGTCTGGTTTCCAGACCAGCAGCATCAGCATCACCAATGCAAATTATCTGGCCCCACATCAGACTTACTGAATAAGAAACTCTGGGGCTGGGTCTCAGCAGCCTGTGTCTTAATAAGTCCTCCAGGTGATTCAGATGCCTGCTAAAGTTGGAAAACCACTGGCTGGGAACTGGGGTTATCCTAGGCAGTAGAAGATCGTAACTCTCAGGAAAGGAAGCCTGCCTGAAGGTGTCAATGAATATTTATCAATGGACTTTCTGATATTGCCTGTGGTGGAGACTGCTAGTTGCCTTCCAAATATTTGTTTTAACCTTTCCCTCTAACTTCCATAATTTCTCACAGTAAATTTGACCTTTAGCTAGGGACACTGTTCCCTGACTAAAGACGACATTTCCTGATGTCCTTTGCAGCTAAGAATGGTCATCTCAGTTTTGACCAAAGGTCAGCAAGTAGATGGATCATGTGGAAGAGAGCATGCTTTTCCAACTCTCTTTGTCTATCCTGCTACTTGGAAATGAATGTGATGGCTAGAAATAAGGCAACTCTCTTGGACCAAGTGGACAAAGACTATATCCAGGGTTTTGGAGGAACTGTAAGTAGGAAGGAACTTGGTCCCATCCAAATAACTTTGGAACTATGGTATGGGTCTTGGACTTAACCTACCTCCAGCTTCTCATACGTGACAGAGAAATACACCTCTACCTTATTGGAATTACTCTTTTCTGGGTCCCTGTTACTTATAGACAAATATGAATGTACAAAACAATGCCCCTTCTTGTACTTCTGCTTCCCCAGTCCTTAAAAAAGAGGAGGTGATTTCATATTACTTTGCTAGTTGCCTCACAGGAATGCAGAGCATTTGGCAGAAAGTTGTCTAATTCATCCATACAGTTTGGGTTTAGCTTATTGACTGTTAAATGAAGCAGTGGATAAAAGTAAAAATAATTTCCTCATAGGTTACTTTTCATTCTGCAATGCAGCACAGGTTGCCTTGACACATACGGGAATATTTAGTTTCTCAAAAAAAAGATGATAGTTGTTTTGACGAACAGATGAACAAATCAAGGCTGAGGACATTTTGGTAACTTTTTTTGAGATGACGTAACTGTACTATAAGCTCCTTGGGGGTAAGGATTGTGTCTTATGTCTTGCATGCCTATAAAAAATGCTTGGGAGATAGTATGTCTTCAATAAATTTTGTTAAATGAGTTCATTAAATTAGAGAGAATTAGAACCAAGGGCACCTGAGTGGCTCAGTCAGTTAAGCATCCAACTCTTGGTTTTGGTTCAGGTCATGATCTCACGGTTCATGGGTTAGAGCCCCTCAGGGGGCTCTGGGCAGACAGCAAGGAACCTGCTTGGGATTCTCTCTGCCTCTCTCTACCCCTCTACCTGCTCACATGCTTTCTCTCTGTCAAAAATAAATAAATAAACATTGAAAAAAAGAGAGAGAGAGAACTAGGGCCAAATTCAGTCAATCAATTTCAATCAGATAAATCAAGTAGAGATGAATTCTGGTGACTTTCTAAACTGAGTTTTAGCCTTAATTTTAATTTGGAGTAATGGGGAAGAGGAGAAAGAAATAATAGGAAATGCAGAATTTCCAAGAGAATGGATCTGGTAATTTTATTATCATAACAGCTGAGGATCTCTTTTTTGTCTTAGTTTTGCCTGTAGTAAGCTCTGGTAATTGAGATGTTTCCAGAAGATTCGGTCTAAATTTTACTTGTTTAGTCAGACGCTACTCTTTCACTTTTTTTTATTGTGGATTGTGTCAAGAAGAAAAAGACATTTTGATATTATCAGTCTCATCCTTAACCCCACACAAGCCAGCCCCATTGTGGAACTTTGTCATTAGCCCATTCCTCTCTCTCCATCCCTCTTTAGGGTGAATTTCCCTTCATTGGAAATTCCATCATTGATGTGACACTGTGCCAAGATTGTGAGCCCAAATCTTTAGTTCTAACTGGTAGGCTAGTTGAGAGATATCTGGTTTTTAATTTATTTTATTTTATTTTATTTTATTTTATTTTATTTTATTTTATGTTTGTTTTTGAGAGAGAGACAGAGACAGAGAGAGACAGAGAGACAGAGTGCAAGCAGGGGCAGGGCAGAGAGAGAGGGAGACACAGTATCTGAAGCAGGCTCCAGGCTCAGAGTTGTCAACACAGAGCCCAATGTGGGGTTCAAACCCAGGAACTGCAAGATGATGACATGAGCCAAAGTTGGACAGTCAACCAACCAACTGAGCCGCCCAGGTGCCCCTAGAGGTATCTAGTTTTAAATGCTGGCTTTTAGCTCCTAGCTTTGTGTCTTTGGATGAGGTATTTAACCTCCTTGGATCTCATTCTCCTCATTTTTAATGTGCAAATAATTATACCACGTTCACAGGGTTGGTGTAAATATAAACTAAAAAATATTTTGAATTACTGATTAAGGAATTTTTTTCAGCTTCCTTAACGTGAACAAGACCCAGAGACTCCATGTTGATAACATTTGTGACTCTGGAGATGTGTTTTCTCCTTAAGGATTTATCACTAATTTCTACTGCCACCACCACTACTCACTTTTAATTAATGCTTAAGCCTAAACTCATGGGCTAAAATATTTTTAAACAACCAAATAAAAGAGGAGGGGGGAATGTAGCATAAAAAATAATGTGCAATTACCTTGTATGGTCTAGCTCGTCTGTCTTCATACACATGCCCATACTTGTTCAGTGTCCACCAGTTGCCAGACACGGTGTGAAGTCCTTGGCTGCTAAAGCTCATGGACGCACAAATCTTTGATCTTATGGAGCTTATGCTCTGATTGTCTCCCTATCTCATTTTCAACCTGTCCTTTGTGGGAGGGATCATCATTTTCCTACCTTCTGGAAATGCAATACAAGTAGAGACTGAAGAGAATGAAGGCCAGGGGAAGGAAATTTCCTTTCTCAGTAGTTTCAGACGGGTTCCAGTTTGCTTTCTTTTTATTTTTGATTTTTTTTAGATTTTTAAAAAAAATATTTATTTATTTATTTATTTTGAGAGAAAGAGAGAGAGATATCAGGGAAGAGGCAGAGAGAGGGAGAGAGAATCCTAAGCAGGCTGCCACGCTGTCAGCACACAGCCCGATGGGGGTCTCGATCTCACAAACTGTGACATCACGACCTGAGCTGAAATCATGACCTGAGCCAAAATCAAGGGTCAGGCGCCCAACAGAGTGAACCACCCAGGTGCCTCCCCGTTTGCTTGCTAAATTTACCTCTTACACTGATAACTTGACATTCAGAAAGTCTACTTGACTCAGGTAGAGACCCACCCTCGACCAAAGGCTGTTCCCTATATTTTACAATTGTCATGTCAGAACACAGCCAAAAGTAGACACAGGTTATTTCCATTACATGTCGCCCTGAGCTCACCATGTAACCCAAATAATGGATTTTAGTTCCATTGCTCATAAGAAATTAGAATCCAAATAACTTTGCTTTGGAGTCCTGGTCTACCATCTGGTCTACTTGAACTCTCTGGGTTAGCTTAACTGGGCTGCGTATTGTCCCTTAATCAAACTGTTATTTTTGTTCACATATTTATTTCCCTACCCACAAATTCTCTCTTTTTTTATCTACTTCTTTCTTTCTTCTTCCTTCAAGATCAGCTCAATTTTTGCTCCTAGGAAGACTTTCTAAACTGTCAGTCTGGTAGGACCACATTCTGCTCAGGATTTGTGATCATATCACTTGGTCAATATTTATTTATATTGTTGCATACTGCGGTTTATCTGTTATGGTTAAGACTTATTTGTCCAAATGGACTATATCCTCCCTGAAGGCAGATGACGAGTATAGAGCCAACAGGGCAATACATTCTCAATAAATTTTATTTATTGATGTTGAAAATAAATTCTTTAAAATTTTTTTTTAAATATTTTATTTTATTTTTGAGAGAGAGCGAGAGAGAGAGAGAGAGAGAGAGAGAGAGAGCACGAGCAGGGGAGGAGCA
The DNA here is from genome assembly GCF_018350155.1 of Leopardus geoffroyi. Classification (NCBI taxonomy): domain Eukaryota; kingdom Metazoa; phylum Chordata; class Mammalia; order Carnivora; family Felidae; genus Leopardus; species Leopardus geoffroyi. Next base: position 45,271,017 of record NC_059327.1, read on the forward strand.
GAGAGAGAGGGAGACACAGAATCCAAAACAGGCTCCAGGCTCTGAGCTGTCAGCACAGAGCCCGACGCGGGGCTCGAACTCACAAACCGTGAGATCATGACCTGAGCCGAAGTCGGACGCTCAACCGACTGAGCCACCCAGGGGCCCCTGAAAATAAATTCTTAGAGTGTTGTATGGTGACAGATCGTAGCTACCTACACTTGTGGTGAGCACAGCATATAGTATATAGAGTTGTTGAATCACTATGCTGTACATCTGAAGCTAATGTAACATTGTTTGTCAATTACACTTCAAAAAATTATAATAGCTCCCCCGAAAAAACTACATAATTAGAGATGGTCAAATATCCATCACAATCAATTGACTTCTTGTCCTACAATAGAGTATTATATCTACAGATATGAATAAACGAGAGCTGCATACAAGACAATGGATAAATCTTAAAATATTGAGCGGAAAAATTAAAATCAGAGATGACCTACAATTTGCAACCATTTTTATAAAGCTCAAAAACAAGCAGAAGCAAACAATATGCTGTTTGGAGAACATATATGTGATAAAGATGTAGTGAAAATAATGTTAGATAGCCATCAACACATAATGGAGGACAATGGTTGCCTCTAGGGCAGGGATACTGGGAATATGGGAAAGAAGGGAAGATACAGATAGAAGCAACAGTCTTAATAATGCTCTAATTCTTAACATGGGTGGTCAGTCCAGGATGTCCGTTTTGTTTGTGTGCATTGGTACTTCAATGCTATTTATGGCATATATTATTTGTATATGTCAGTCGCAACATAATACCTATTTTTTAGAAGGAAAAAAATCCACTGGCGAGACTTAACAAATTGGAGATGGTGTCTATTAAAGATAGAGCAATAGGGGAGCCTGAGTGGCTCAGTTGGTTAAGCATCTGACTTGATTTCAGTTCAAGTCATGATTGCACAGCTCATGGGTTCAAGCCCTGCCCTGGGCTCCACGCTGACAGTGTGAAAGAGATTCTCTCTCTCCCTCTCTCTTTTCCCCTCAATCCCCCCTCTCTCAAAATAAAAAAATGAACAAACAAAAAGAGCTGTAGACAATATCCAATCTGAATAAGAGAGTGAAAACAAAACAAAACAACCCTCCCCTAGCAGAAACTTAGTGATGTGTGAACCAACACCGCATTAAGAGGTCTCACCTTCTTAGAAGAAGAGAAGAGAGAGGAGAAGGAGAAGAAAGATAACGGAGCAGAAAAAAAAATATGTGAAGAAGTAATGGTCGAAAATTTGCCCAGTTTGGTGAAAGACATAACTTTAAAGATCAGGAAACTCCATGAACTCCAAGCAGGATAAATACCAAATCAAAATAAGTAAAAATAACCATATGCTGTATTCAAAATGCCGAAAACCAAAGGAAAAGAGGAAATGTCGTTGAGGTAGTACCATTATTCGTCTGTATCAGCATGTTACTTTTTGGAAACTCAGATTTTGGATATCAGAGTTGAGAGTGAAGGGCGAACCCAGCTGCTAAGAGTATGGATGCAGTTGTGTGTCTCTGTTGGTATTCTCTCCTATTCCTACTTCACCGCTTCTTGTTCTCCGGTTTACAACATGGCTCTGGGACAAAGTCAATTTGCTACATCCAATAGGTAGTCTATGTTCTCATCAATTATCATAAGTAAGAGGGGAAAATACCAGAATTCAGAGACATCATGACGTCTTCCCTGTCTGATCTCTGCAAGAACGAGGTTAACATCCAGGTGTTTCACAGGATCCCTGGAAATCCTCAATTTATCATGGGGCTTTCATCTGGATCCTAGGAATTCAGGGAGTGTCCGTCAAATTAGCCTCTTGTGAGGAGAACCAGGAAATATGGGGTCTGGCCATACTCAACCTTTCCCCAACTCCTAAGCCACAATGACATCATAAATCTTACTCTGCCTTTCCTTGTTTTCTTCATCACTCCAGGCCTTTCATTCTCCAAATTCTTTATAATTCTAGCAACACTTTTCCTTCCCATATGGCTGTATGGTACTTAATGTCTGACACTGAGTGAGCTGAAAAGGCCCTGAGGGGCCGGAGAGGGTCCAGTGACTGGCATGACCATGGCAGAGTGTAGCAGAGCTGGAGATGGGAACCAGGGGGTGAGTGGGGCCAGAAGGAAGCAGAAACCAACCTCCTCACAAGATGCTGGCCTGTAGCCCAGGGGAGATTATTGACTTTGCTTAAGTCTTCATATCAGCATTGGGTATTGGGTCCAAAGTTCTACTTCTTTGAAAATGCATATTATGAATTTTACCCCCCATTGTTGTCGTGACCGATGTGTCAGCTTCTGTGAATGTTTACGGGCGGGGCAGGCAAAGGAGAGGAGAACTTTCATTGTGAGGGCACACCCCGGGGCAGCTTATACTCACTTCCCCTCACCTAAAACTTCCCAGAAGCACACTTTCTTCTTTCCCCCAGCTTGTCAACCACTCCCCTCTTCTGCCCAATGGCTTGCCTCCACCACCCTGACTGAATGCTTCTTTCAGTGAGGGGAGTTTTCCACCTGGTTGACTTGATGAAAGCTTTATGAGTTGACATTGTGAAAAAAGAACAAAGTGAAGTCTGTGTGTGTGTGTGTGTGTGTATGTGTGTGTGTGTGCAGGGGCAGGGGTTGCAGCAACTAAAAAGAGCTGCTGAAAACTTTATTACAAACTAAGAGACGTTAGAAGCAATAAATCACTCATGTGTCTGCCACAAGGCAACAGAAAACAGGGCTGGCTTTCAGGAAGATTGGACATGGATGTACCTCTTCTGCTAACAGGGGTCCCATTTCCCCTTGCAGCTGGCCTGGGCATTGTTGCAGACCTCTTCCTTTTTCCAGTTCTCACTCTTTTCTTAACCCAAAGAATAAATAAAATCACTAGAAAAGCATGGCATAAAAGGAAAAGCCATTAGTTGCCTGGGATGTAGGGCTTTTAGTCCTCCTCCCCCCACCTCCCCGGCCTGCCTGCTGTGGGAAGGTTAAGAGATTAGGCAGTAGGCAAGCTTCCTCAATCAGCTGTAGGTTTTTCGATTTGTTTCCATGGGCACGTGAGCATGCGAGCGGGCTTCTTGTGGTTGAGTCTTCTTAATTTTTTTTCTTAATGGGGAAGACAAAAACACTTTGCCCTTACATCATGGCAGGTCCCTTCCAAAGAACACCAGTCTTCCTCATGACCTTCACCCAGACTTTGAAACAATCCATAGAAGTGATCGAGAGAGAGTGCCACACGCATTATTCTCCTACTCATCTGTCAGGAGAGTGGTCCCATCTTGACGTGGTCCCATCTCTTCCCTTCAGGCTTCTGGAGAGATCAACACCAAGGGAGATTTACTCAGCTGATTACAAGGGACCAGGGGTTCTGTTCAATGTTCCTCTGTAGCTCATTCTCCAGAAAAGTTCTAAGCCTCCCTTGACGCCAATACTCTCATCCCATAGGGCTCTGGTTCTGTACATTAACTAACCCACCTGTTTAATTAAACAAGGAAGCCATTAGACTGAGATGGCTTTTGTGCCTTAAGAGCCCACAAGAGTAAATCAACGCCTAAACCTGAAATGCCTCAAGGTTAAGAAATCAAAACCTAAGGGCTGCCAGTCACAAACAGCCAACCAGACTTTTCCAAATAAGGCAAATGCTTAAGCTGTAACCAAATCAGATCATTCCCTTGCTTTGCTTCCACATCTTCATTATAAAATCTTTCCCCTAGTTCCCGTCTTTAGAGCACTTCCCACCATTTCCACTTTGCCTTATCCGATTCAAAAGGATTTTTGCTCAAATAAACTCTTAAAATGTTTCATATACCTCAGTTTACCCTCCAACACACCTCAGGCTTTCACCCTTCTCAATCCCTTCAAATCCTACTCACTTGAATTTAAATAAATAAATTTATTTATAAATAAAAAAGAAACTAAAAGGGGGAAAAAAAGGAAAAAAAAATCTTTTCCTAGTGTGCTTGCCATTAGGAAACTGGTATGTGTTCATATTCTTCTCTGATTTCTTCAATTTCCTGTGCTAGCTGAAGACTGGCTGCCCACAGGGCACGGTGCTCTTAAGTGGGGGCTTTTTTCCTCCCAGCAGAGCCTTGGGCTTGACTACGAGCCACCTTCCCCACTTTGCAATTTGCAGGCATTTGTTTTTACCTGCCCTTGGAAGCACACACCATCTGCCCTTCAGTTACAGACTGTGCTCTGGGGTTTCCATTTTCATTCCTGAAGATTTAGCACTGCTTCCTCCCTGCCCCTCCCCCACCAGGGGGGCTCCCCTCCCCCACTGCTTTTGTTTTCATTCTTGGTCACTTCAACTTTAAGGTATGAATATCCATCTAGAACCCTGGCCTCTCGGTTCCTTATCATCCTCCTCAATATGGATGCATCTCTACTCCCTTTTAGCCACACACTCCCTTGGTCATGGCTTAGTCTTTATCATGATCAAGGACAGTACTATCCCCCAATCTTGGCATCCAGCCTCCCACCCTTTGATCACCACTTCCTTCCACTTCTGCTTGTTTCTTCTAAGCAACTTAATTCCAACAAGTTTTTGGGTTAATGAAGATTGCCAATTTACTGAGCCCAGTGCTCTTTTCATTAATTCTTTTTTTTTTTTTTAATATTTATTTATTTTTGACAGAGAGAGAGACAGAAGCATGAGCAGGGGAGGGGCAGAGAGAAAGGCAGACACAGAATCCGAAGCAGGCTCCAGGCTCCAGGATGTCAGCACAGAGCCCGATGGGGGACTCGAACTCACGGACTGTGAGATCATGATCTGAGCCAAAGTCGGACGCTCAACAGACTGAGCCAACCAAGCTCCCCTTCACTAATTCTTTATAGCCCACCACCCACAGTAAACTCATTTTACTGTTACCAGCTTAGATTCCAGGGTCCATCACTGCAATTACTTTCTTGTATGCACCCTTAATGCCCTTGCCTTCTCTCTCTTCATAATATTAACCCAGCAACACCCAACTCTGAGGCAGTTCTACTTTCTCCGTACTCCAAGCACTTCTGATTTTGTGCCTGATTTTACATTGATATAAAACAGGCCCTTACTCTTTGGCTAAAGATCTGTAAAGGAAGGGGAAATACAAAACTATTACGGGTTCTGGAAGAAGTGAGTGGCTCTCTCAACTGGCATTTCTCAGATATCTTTAAGGAAATGGACACCTCAGGAGAAGACTCTCCTTTAGATTAAAGGGCCACTGAAGCCTTTGAGTTAAAAAAGAGACATAATTGTAATTGAGAGAAGAGCCTATCCTTGGACAAGATATGGGCCTAACTCAACCACGGCTAGGGACAATTTTTTTTGTTTTTAATATTTTTTAAGTTTATTTATTTTTGAGAGAGAGAGAGAGAGAGAGAGAAAGACACAGAGTGTGAGTGGGGGAGGGTCAGAGACAGGGGGAGACACAGAATCTGAAGCAGGCTCCAGGCTCTGAGCTGTCAGCACAGAGCCTGACGTGGGGCTCAAACTCACTAAAGGTGAGATCAGACCTGAGCTGATATCGGACACCTAACCAACTGAGCCACCCAGGCGTCCCCAAGTATAATGTTTTTTTTTAATATAATTCAAAAGAAAAATACATGCTCATTGAAGAACACTTACAAAAAAATTACATATACATATTTATTTACATATATATGTGTGTATATATATAGTGCCAAAAATCACCCATAATTCCATCGCCAGAGATACCCATTGTGTCTCTACAACATGTATTGTATGTTGTATGGCCATAACACTTACAAATATAATATTTAAATCAATGCTACAATGGAAATCATTTTTGTGGTAGTCTCATAAAAGACTGCCCAGTTTCTTTCAAAACTTTTCTGACGCCCTCTGGAGACCCTAAAAAAAAATGGTAAATGAACCAGAGTGAGTGACTCTTCACTGGACAATTTTAAAGGATGCAGTAGAGTTTGGTTCAGAACTTTGACATCTGAAAGTGCCATTTGTAGCTAGTGTGAATGGAATGCTGACCCAGCCAAGTCCATCATGGAAAGGGAACTTATGGGAGAAAATTCTTCAGAGTCAAGAAGAAAGCTGAAGTTGCTGGAGAATGCAGTTCCTTTTTGAAAGGAGATTTATTTGTATTATTACCAATTCATCCTGTAATTGTTATTACAGTTACAACCTCCATTCACCTTTCAAGTGTGAGGTTGGGTTACAAGGTCTCACCAAATGCCAAATGCAAAGCTAAATCTTAGATCTTTTTGTTTTGTTTTGTTTTGTTTTGTTTTGTTTACAGAACCAGTGCTTTTCTGTGACACACCTGCCTCACTGGATTAACACATGACAACTTCCAAATTGCATTTGCCCATTTTATCTCATTTAATTCTTACAGAAGTTCTTTAGTTATGCATTACTTATCCTGGGTTCTGTCTGATAGGAGCGTCTGAGACCTGTTACATTAAGTGCAAGAGTAAGTCAGTGACCTTCCATTTTATGTCAAGAAAAACTCCCTTCCACTATTAAAAAAAAAAAAAAAAAAAAAAAAAAGCAATGTGCACAGGACATGTGGATTATCTCCAAAAACTCTGTTCAAGGTTTATCCTTGGCTCTCTGCCAGCTCTCCCAATTCTCCAACAGAGCCAAGTTACCCCTGGAACAGCTCTCTTAATCCAAATGTCCATCACTGTCCCTTCACTCCCAACTTCCCTGCCCTGTAATTATCAGCATAGCCAAATTGCCAAGCAAGGTTTTCTACAACCCTCATTCAAGGCCCCTCCCTCCTCCTACACAGGGTCAGGCTGTTATGCTCCATGTTAGCCCCGCCTGCCTTCACCCTGTTCCTGGTCTCTGGGGCCCTCCTCTCTGGGATGCATTTTGCAACATAAGCTATTCTCCTGCTCTGTGAAGCAAAGCAAAGAATTAAAGACAAGCCTGAAATTAGAGCTACCACAGCACTGGGATTCAGAGAATCATAAAATCATAGCTTTTTTTTTTTTTTTTTTTTTTTTCCAGTTGGAAGGGACCATAGAGATCTTATCAACCTGCTGATTTTACAGAATGGGGAAATGGAGGTGGGTACAAAAAAGAGAGTGTGGAGGGAATCTTAGAACCAGAAATATTCAGTCCTAGTGGCGATAAGTTGTGGACCATGGGGTGGGAGACCAGGTTGGGAAGAAGAAGGATAAACATGCCAAGTATAGGAATTTTCTAGCTAAAGTCTGAGCGCTTAGTTGTTCATGAAGGTTCTGTGATGGAGAGGGTTAAACATTTTATTTTATTTTTTAATTTTTTTAAACATTTATTTATTATTAAGGAACAGAGAGAGACAGAGCATGAGCATGGGAGGGGCAGAGAGAGAGGGAGACACAGAATCCAAAGCTGGCTCCAGGCTCTGAGCTGTCAGCACAGAGCCCGACGCGGGGCTCAGACTCACAAACCGGGAGATCATGACCTGAGCTGAAGTCAGATGCTTAACCGACTGAGCCACCCAGGCACCCCTAAAGGGCTAAACATTTTAGAGCTGGAAACTGAATCACTCCCTTACTTGCCCACCACACACCATTTTCCTTTAAAGTAAGATGGTTGAATGTTTTCATCCTTTAGATCTGGGTAGAAAAGGGAAATTTTCCTGAATATCATAGCATATTAAGATTGCCTCATTTATTTGTGTTTTCAGGCAAAACTGGAAAAGTAAGGAGAATGCTCTAAGTGTGTGGGGGGGGCGGTATTCTGATGTCTGCGAAGATAAAAAAAACACAAAGATTATTTTTTTTTCTCCTAAGTTAAGGGACTGAAGTTACTTTCAGGGAACGTGGCTTCCTTTATTTTCAGATTTTAACTTTTCCTAAAGACCTATGTCCACAGAAATGTCTCACTATCATCTGAGATTTTGTTGCCTTTCTGTTTCTGCCTCATGAAAAATCAAGTAATCAACCAAGCTTCCAGAAGGCCTCAGGACAGTGAGAATCCATAGGTAGGTCACTGAGGCCCTGAATGGTTTATAAATTTCTGTATATTTCACATTTTCCCAGAGAGTCTTTAGCTTTCAGCACCTTCTCAAAGGGGCTAAAAGAACTCTAGCTCAGACCTCCTTGTATTAGTTTGCTAGGGGCTGCTATTTTGGGTTCTGGACTCAATTCCAGTTTGTGGAGGGCAGGTTCTCCATACACACAACCAAGCTGTACTCAGGACACCAGTTGTGTGTCCTACATTTAACTCAATTCTGATACTATCTACCTAGAGCCAGCATCAGATGCTCACAAGACTGCCCCCACGTCAGATGGCAGTTGCAAGCCCAGGTTGTTATCTGTGCTTCTGACCGACTGGCTATAAATCAGAGGTTCCTGTGACCCCCTCCTTGGGTTCAGTTAATTTGCTAGAGCAACTCACAAAACTCAGAAAACCCACTCACTCACTAGATTACTGGTCTATTACAAAGGATATTAAAGGATACAAATCAACAGTCAGATGAAGGGACACATAGGGCAAGGTCCTGGACAAAGAGCTTCTGTCCTTGTGGAGCTTGGGGTCTGGCATGGTGGCACATGGAAATATTCTGGTTTCCCAACCTGGAAACTCTCTGAACCACTTCCTTCTGGGAGCTTCGTTACACAGACATACTTGATTAAAAATCATTGGCTATTGGTGATTGAACTTAACCTCCAGCCCTTCTCCAATTCACTGAAGTCAGGAGGTAGGACTGAAAGTTCCAACCCTCTCTATTCATGGTTGCTTCCCCTGGCAACCAGCCCTCATTAGGTACTTTCCCCAAATCATCTCATTAACATAAACCCAGTTGTGGTGGAAAGGGTCTGTTATGAATAACAAGACATCAATTTCACCTTTATGGCTCTGAAGATTTCAGAATCTGAGAAAAAGACAGCAGATATTATATTAAAAGATGCTCCCATTGTCCTTATTGCTTAGGAAATTCCAAGGGTTCAGGAGCTGTGAGCCAGGAACTGTGGATGAACAACAAATATATATGAGAAATACGTTTTGGTCATCTGAAAAAATATTTCTTATAGATCACAATATCTCAGCTGCCATATAAAGTTCCACAATTTGGGTTGCTTAAACAGTAGAAAGTTATTTTCTTAAAATTCTGGAGGCTAGAATTCCAAGATCAAGATGTAGTATAGTCTGAATGTTTGTGTCTCCTCTGCCCTCCAAAACTCATATGTTGAAACCCTAACCCCTAAAGTGATGTATTAGGAAGTGGGGCCTTTGGGAGGTGTTAAGCCAGGAGGGTGGAGCCCTCATGATCGGGATTAGTGCTCTTAGGAAAGGTCCCAGAGAAATCCCTATCCTTTCCACCACGTGAGGACACGAGAAGTCTGCTGCCCAGAAGAGGGCACCATGTTGCCACCCTAATCTTGGATTTCCAGCCTCCAATAGTACAAGAAATAAATTTCTGTTGTTTAGAATCCACCCAGTTCATGACATTTTTTTTATATATATAGCAGCAGAAACGGACTTAGGCTTGGTTTACTCTAAAGCCTCTCTCCTTGACTTGTACATGGCCCTCTTCTCCTCCTTGTATCTTACATAAATATCCCCCTGTTTCCCTCTGTGCATGTCTGTGTCGTAATCTCCTATTCTTATAAGGACACTAAACTAATGACCTCATTTAATCTTATTTCCTTTTTGAAGACCCTATCTCTACATACAATCACATTCTGAAATACTGGGGTTAGAAATTCAACATAGAAGTTTAGGAGAGGACACAATTCAGTTCAGAAAATTCCCCAGTTCTTTCCCTCATTGTGTAGGTGGGGACACTGAGTCTTGGAAAGGCTCAGGAGTTGACCTTGAGCATTTGGTAGAATCCAGGCCAAAGCCCAGGCTCCCCACTGGCCCACACCCATCCTCAAAGCTCCGGTCTTCAAGGGGGTCAAAGTCTAATAAAGAGTGACTGCCAGTGCACACTATAGAATGCCATCGTGTGTGTGATGCTGACATGGGTAAGACTTTGCCGCAAAGGGACCCGGATGACTCCTGAGAAGGCCACAGGTCCAAAGTGCTCCTGAAAGTTACAGTCACTGGGTCTCCTTGCTCCGTGGGGAGGCAGTATATACGATGAAAAAGAAAACTGGGCTGAAAAGCTGAATATCCATGTTCTGGATCAAAAACACCCCTGCCATGGCACTTTCTGGAGACGGGCTGTTGAATGTGGGAGTGGGAAGGAGTGCGGGGAGGGATAAGCAGGCCTCAGTCACCAGCCAGGGTGGCACATTCATACTCCAGGCTTGCTGACAGGTCCCTGATCCTGCAGCCTGATTTCAGGAACTTGTTCTTGGCTTTCGCTTTTCTCAGGGTAATGAGCTTCAGCCTCACGCTTGCTAACACTAACAAATGAGGCCAATCGCAGCTCGGCTGTGCATCACCTTTCAATAGTGGGTTGACAAGGAGAACAATGCGTTTGTTTGCGGCTGTAGAGTCTTCAGGGAGGATCTGTCATCATTGTGGTGAGTGTCAAAGGGGTTTCAGGCTTCCCGAGACTGTCAGAATAGAACAGAGAGGGAAGGCGAGTTGGAACCTGCTGACATTTCTCGGGTGAAACTCGCAGCCACCTTTTCCTCTTCTGAGTTTCAACAGGAATAAACTTTGTTCTAGTCAAAGAGGCTTTTAATTATAACAATTGCACACTGCCAATTAGTGGTTGGTTTGTTGTTTTTTTTTTTTTTCTCCTGAAGGGTAGCTACCCTATACAACATGTACACATTCATGGCTCCATGAGGAAGGGTAGCTGCCTTCCATATACAGAAGTATACATTAATACCTAAGTAGAGCAGTTGTTCTCACCTTGATGCATCTGTTGATATTTTCTGGGCTAGAGATGGTCTTGTGCCTCTTGGAAGATTCATTCTGGCCATTTGGAAGGCAATAAGCAGAACGGCATGCCTACTACCAAGCCTCTGGTGCAGCTGCCCTTCTATTGGCCGGATGACCAGGTGGAAGAACCGGCAGGGGTCTCAATTATTAGGAAACTTGCCCTGAAGCTCTGGACATAACCCACTGACATGAAGGATCCACAGCATTTTTCAGAGGACAGGAACTTGACGGCATCTGCAGAACTGTACAGAGCACCCGAGGCAGGGACCTCCTCAGGTGACATTCCAGCCTCCAGTAGGTTATCTATTGGCAACCCCCAGAGGGAGGCATGGGGAGCACTATTTACAGTGAAGTCCCTGCTCAGAGGGCCTCTGCCTCCCTGTGATGCTCTGAGGCAACTGTGATATTATTCGTGAGTTGGGTACATTATGTCACGGTTCCTGCTTTCAGATGCCATTTCTGCCAGCTTCCTATATGACCTACTTTTTTTGCAAGACCATTAATTTGAGTGTCTCACAATTCCTATCCAGTTGGATGTGACAGCACCTGCTTATCACTGAGGGATGCATTTTAAAAAGATGGAAATCGAGAGAAAACACAAAAGATGCTTTGAAGTCATTTAAATTAATCCCACACTTTCTCTCCCATCTACCTTTATGAGGTCACCGTTCAAAACAAGTTGCGTTTTTTTTTTTTTTGTCCTTCTAAATTTGATGGAAAGAAACTTCAGCATCCATCAGGAAGAGATGCTGCACTATGGAAAGGAGAAGAAAAATTACTGGGATGATCTATAGGCAAGCATTTCTAAAAACTAAAGAGAAGAAAAGTAATTTTGATGATCCAACTCCTGCATTAGGTGCAGGGTCCTCTTGGGGGGCACTTGACCTGTCTTCCACAATTCAATCTAGAGACTGTTTATCCTGCAGAGGAGCCTTAACAACCAAAGCTGGCGTGGTTCCCTTAGTCTGAGGGTGAGATTGTCCAAATTTTGTCTCTCCCGATAAAAGAGCAGCATTCAAAATCCCTCTCTTTTTCCTCCCTCCAGTTCACCAAAGACAGGGCTACCTCCGAAGCACTTTATGTTTCAACAGCCATAAAGTACAAAACTTCTCACCTCAAGCAACTGAGGCACTGGCTAAAGGTCCTTTGTCTATTCTTTATTTTCTTGAAGGAGCATTCCTTTAGGAAGTCAGGGGATGGGGTCTGCCACCAATTCGCGATCATGAAGGTATTAAATAACTCAGTTTTTCAGGATTTTCTCACCACAAAAGTTCCATCAATTCCCCTCTCTGACTAGTGCAATTTAACCCCCATTTTTCACTCAGTTCCAATCCCAATCCATTAAGTTGCCCAGGCGGTGTGCCCTCACAAGTCCCCTTTGTTTTGTGTGCCCCTCCTTTTTGACATGTCCTATCTTTTCCCCTGTAGTATTTAGGAACACTAAACACATCTGTCTTCTCGGACGATCAGCTCACTGGTCACTGGCAGCTGCCAGCTCTGCCGAACATGTCTTTGACGGAAGGGCTTTGGGACTGACCCTGTGGAGATGTGGTGTCGGAGGCGCAGGGGCTGGTGTTGCTCGTGCTCTTCACTGTAGACCTTCATCCGTTCTGTCCTCCAAACAACAGCAACGTCTTTCTCCACCTCAGGATCACCACGTTTGCTCTCACTAATGAAAACTGACTGGGAAAAGATTTTGTAAGCTCTCTGAGACCGTAGGATGACAAGTGTCTTGGTGGTGCCATTTGAGGACCATCATTGTTTTTGAGGAGAGAAATGCCCTTGCAAAAGAGTCCAGGCATAGGAATGAGATAGGAAAGCATGACGACCCGAAGATGGACGCACAGCTTGTTAGGATTTACATCTTCTCTGCCCCCCGCCCCCCCTTACCTTCGACAGATGAAAGTAAAACAAGGGAGGGCTCCAGTTACAGGAAATTCCTGATCAACAGCTTAGAGAGGACTTCTGAAGGATGTCTCCATTGCCTTTTGGGACTGCTGCCTTCCTGTGTGTCTGAATGGCCACAGGCCTGGTGAGCCTCAACCCCAGCAACTTTTAAAGGAACCTGAAACTTCTTGCTCTCAGGGTTGGGTGGTTGTTTCTGGGAGGGGTGGATAAACTGATTTCCATGCTGTGACTCTAAAGTGAAGCTTTATAGGGGCACCTAGTTTTGTAGGGGTGCAGTTGGTTAAGTGTCTGATTCTTGGTTTCAGCTCAGGTCATGATCTCATGGTTCGTGAGATTGAGCCCCAAGTCAGGCTCTACCTTGACAGTGTGGAGGCTGCTTGGGAATCTATCTCTCTCCCCCTTCTCTCTGCCCCTTCCTTGCGCGCTCTCTCTCTTTCTCTCTCAAAATAAATAAATAAACATTCAGAAAGTGAAGCTATATTCTTCTAAAGAAAACCTTTATAGTATTTTGCTAAGTGATGACTCTTTTTGTGTTTCCAAAGTAAAGGAGTTTGGCCGAGAAATCCTATAGAATAGGGGTTGGAAAACTTTTCTAGAAAGGCCTAGACAGTAAGTAATTTAGGCTTCCAGGCCACAGAGTCTCTGTCACAACTACTCAGCTCTGCCATTACAGCCCAAAAGCAACCATAGGTTACGCGTAGATGAATGAGTGTGACTATATTCCAAAATACCCTTCACTTATGGACACTCGCAGTTGAACTTCATAAAGTTTCCATAGGTCATAATGTATTCTTCTTTAGATATTTTAAAACCATTTTCAACTGTAAAACCATTCCTTGCTCATTGCCCTTAAAAAAATTAGGCAGCCGACCAGGTTTAGCCCATGGGCCATAGTTTGCCCAGCCCTGCTATAGAAGAAAGCCATTTGCTGTGGAAATCTGTGTCTCCAAGCACTGGGGGCTTACACTAGCCCTGGTCCTGACAGCCAAATTACGGTGTCTCTTCAAATCTGTGCAACTAAATAAATGAGGGCAGGCCCCTCTTACCATCTAGAATGCGATGTGCGTACATTGGTGTTATTTCACGTATCAGATCCCTGCACGGAAAACACTGTCATGCCATTAATAATCTTCCGAGGAACACCTTGAAACTTGACTCTCGGAGGGCACGTTGCAAATGGGCTCTAATGGCTTTTATTTCTCATTCTTGTCACCTCAGATCTAATCAGCTGTTTTGTCATTTTTAATTCCCATTTGGCGGGATTCCCCCACTTCCCTGGCCTTGTAGGTAGATGCTCAGAGGAAAACAGGGCCCTGGGCCTCTGAGGGCTTGGGGGACACAACAGGGAGATGGGCGTGTGAGTAGATGGTGACCTTCGATCCTTGGCTGAATCAGGAGGACCAGGAAGAAACCCAAATCCTGGGATGATCTCCAGTCCTGCCCTCCACCTCTCTTCTCTGGTTCACTCATGTCCTGAAAGTGCTTTGTCTCGGGGGAGAGATCTCCCACTCCTCCATTAGGAATGAAGCTCAGAACTTATTGGCTGGGAAGAAGATGGCGCTCTGAACTGGAGGGCTCTCAAATGTGTGGCTCTTTCTTACACAAAGCAACTGAGCTGTGGTCCAGTTCCCCCGAAACAGAAACATACACCCCCATCTAGCCTTGAGACAACAAAGAGCCACCTTAGACCATGACTCTACCTCCCTTGGAAGGCAGCAAGGCGTTGTGAATAATGAAAAGGAATCCATTCGATAAAAATAAAATTGCAATTAAATATATAACAATTAAAATTAACCAATCAATCAATAAACCGAAGAAGAGCTAAGTCGCTTCTAGTGTTTGCATGATGTTAAGCATCTTACTTATATTAACAGCTCATTTACTCCTTATTGTAACTCAAGAATGTTACTGTTTTCATTTTGTAGGTCAGAAAAGGAAGCCCAGAAAGCAAGCCGTTCCTCCCGGTCCACCGTGGGAAAGTAGCAGAGCAGTTTACAAATGCAAATATATCCTGCTTCTGAGTCCGAGTCCGTAATTATAAACACCCACCCACGAGGTGGCTGTGCATCTTTGCCAAACCAAGTCACCTCTCTGAGCCTCAGTCCTCTCAGCTCTGAAGTGAAGCTTAAGACCATAAAATCTCTAACCTCACTTTCAAATCAATATTCGGATTCCATTATTTTCAGCGTTCCCCTTTCAGGAGGGGAAAAAGTAAACAAATAAATTCATATGGTAACTTCGTTAAAAAAACAAGAACTAAATTTCCAGGGTGTATCTTTGAGTCAGTATTTACTCAGTACAATCTCCTATACCTTTTCTTTTCCTTTTTCTTTCTTTTTTTCTTTTTTTTTTTTTTTTGTTTAGTCTATTTTGAGAGAAAGAGTGAGTGGGGGAGGGGCAGAGAGAAAGGGAATGAGAGAGAATCCCATGGAGGCTCCAATGCGGGGCTCAAACCCACGAACTGGGGGATCATGACCTTAGCGTCGGTCATTTAACCGATTGAGCCACCCCGGGAGCCCCAATACCTTCTTTATATAAACCTATGGTACAATTAGTACTCACTCTTTCCTAGACTTGGGGAGGAGACAAAATGGGAGTCTCCTCAGATCTTTGCTTGCAAGAAGCTTATAAACTGTCTTGAAGGTAGACATAAATCAAAGAGTTTTTCAATCAAAAATTCAAGATCCTGAATTATTTAAAAAAGCATTATGCTGGGGCGCCTGGGTGGCACAGTTGGTTAAGCGCCCGACTTCAGCCAGGTCACGATCTTGCGGTCCGTGAGTTCGAGCCCCGCATCAGGCTCTGGGCTGATGGCTCAGAGCCTGGAGCCTGTTTCCGATTCTGTGTCTCCCTCTCTCTCTGCCCCTCCCCCGTTCATGCTCTGTCTCTCTCTGTCCCAAAAATAAATAAACGTTGAAAAAAAAAAACATTATGCTTATTACACTATATTTATTAACACAGAAAAATAGTTGATAGCAAGGTTTTACACCAAGGATTGAAGCTTTAGGCACTTCGGAGTTTAGCAGAAACTTGTTTAATTCATCGTTTCAATAAGGAGTATTTCTGTTTAATTCCGAAACCTAAGTAGCCAATTAACTAAAACTCCCCTTCCTGGGGTGTTCCAATATTGAGTGTCAGAGACAGACGAAAGGATCAGGGCTGGGGTGGTAAAATCCAAAGCCCTCCTCTGAATACTTGCTGAACAAAAGATTGGAGCAATTTCTTTCCAACCAATTAAACCCAGAAATCCAGATCTGTCCCAGTGGAGGCATGGGGGACATGAGGACAGTGAGATCCCTAAATCCAACCCAGTGATGCTATAGCCAATTGGCTCACAGGGAGAAAGCATCACCAACCTCCCTGTAGGGTATAAGCTGTGGCATTAAAAAATAGTCAAGAGTATCTGGCAGAAAGGCAGCCCTCCTCCTTCCTCCTTCCCTTCTCTGTCTTACGGGCCCTAGCAAGAGTGACCTGATCCCAACTTCATTTATACGCCTCATTTTGGTCTTTCAAATATTGATTTTCAAAATATTCTTCAGGAGAAAGCCACTCAGGGACCTTTACGCTGGGGTTCACAAATGACGCATGCCCAGATGCGTTTATTGCAGGATGGAAATAATAGACTTTTCCCTCTCCTCCTTTCTCTCCACCTAAGTATCTCTTTATTCATTACTTTAATTACCTAATCGTAAATTTCTTTAGGGGGTTACTTAGAAAGAAAATTAGCATCAAAGCTTGGCAGTAAATTCTGGGGCTTTTGGAGACAGTCCAAGCTGTTTCACCTGTGATTAATTAGATGGTTTTTTTTTTTTTTTTTTTTTTTTTCCTTTAAGTGCCAGAAGGCTGTTGAGGTCTTTAAGCAGTTACATGACTGCTGGCAGTGCTGCAATTATGATGGATGCACGCGTCTGGAGTCTGGGGCTGCAGCCCAGCATTTATCGGGATGTGTGCGCACGCATGCGTGCGTGCACGCGTGCGTGTGTAGGAGAGAGACAGAGACAGGGACAGAGACGGGGACAGACTTGGAAAGCACAAGTTCGGGAAAATTCCAAGGGTTTAAAACACACGATGAGGTGCTTCTTTAATACTCTTGCAAATGCAAGTCTAGAAGCTCCTGGCCAGGATCTCCTATCAAAATACCTTGGCAATTCCAGTAATGTTGGCTTAGCAGGCCTCTTCCTCCCCATTAGTCACTGAAGTCCTCTGTGGGTCTTTGCATAAGCTCTTTTATGGCATGCACTAAGGAATGCACATTTTCAGCAATCCTTTTGCTATATATACAGCAGAGCAGTCACACCTGTTTTAACATTTTGCCCTGGTGAAAATCAAGATGGGGAGAATGCTGTCTCTTTGGGTAATTCGTTGGGTATAAAATGATCCCCAAACACTGGCATAAAGTCAGAGCTACATCTTGGTGTATTTGGAAAAAAGTTAATATTTCCAGTCACAATGAATATGCTATCAAGGATGCAACAGAGAAATGTGGTGACTGTTTTACTACAAGTACCAGATTATCATTTTTTTCCTTTATTCTCTGGGTGAGTGAGGGAGTGAAAGAGCCATCTGACTCCGTCAAGGTAGCAGAAAGTTTAAAGCTTTTGCCAACTTTTGCTGAAGTGTCTGTGTAAACTTAGAAAACTCCTAAGCTCCCAGAATTGAGATCAATGTCATCTAACATATATCGCTCCATCTGCCTATAATGTCCACCACAGTATTTAAACAGCAAATTCATATCTGGTACTAACTTGCCCTCCAAGGGCTGACAGGCATGTTAGCCACATGGGCTGGTTACAGAGATTCCTGCCTAGAGCAGGGGTCTGCCGGCTCTTTCCGTAAAGAGCCGGAGGGTAAATGCTTTAGGCTTGCGGGACATTAGGTCTCTGTTGCAACCACTCGACCCTGTCGTCGGGTGAAAGCAGAATAATCAAGAGGCAAATGAATGGACGCCCTGTGTTCCAATAAAACGTGTTGGCTGACCCCTGGCCTACAGCTTCTCAGACTTTAACGGGCCTACGGAACACCTGGGCATCTTGTTACAATACAGATTTCAGTCCAGCCGGTCGGGAGCGGGCCCGCGATCTGCGTCCCTAACACCCGACCGAATGGCAGTGATGCCGCTGGTCTGCAGACCTCACTTTGAGCGGCAGTCCTCCAGTGTCTCCTTGAAATGCATCCAGGCTATTTCCAACAACACAGGCTCTGAGAACGGAGACGGGCATTTAGTTCATTAGGAATATTGCTGTAGGAGTAGTATGAGGTTTATATCCTTCAGTCCATGCGCTTCAGAGAGTCTTCTGGCACGCACCCCTTGAGAGAGCCCCGGTTTTCCTCTCCTGAATGCTATCTTCCTTCTTTTTCACCTTTAAGATTGGTCGTTAACGTCTTGCATTCCTAAGCGGACAGATGGCTCCGGCTGTGGTGCAGATGTACACGCAGTTCATCACGGTCATTTATACCGTCTCTGCCGCCCAACTGCCAGCACCTTCCCAGCCTCGGCATGGAGGGCTCTAATGGCCGAGCAAAGGGCCCTCTGGCCCCCGCCTAATTGGCTGCAATGCAAGAGCTAATGTAGGTTGAGAGACCAATTAACTGGGCTTGTTTCTACCAACAGTGCATCTGAACATCAATTATGCTAAACACCACGCTATATTAAGACATTTCCCTGCCACTATCATTTGCTACGGGACACCTCCGAGCAGTGCGGAGAGGAGTTGCCTCTTACTGCCTGTCTGAAGGGTTTCTCTCCATCAGTGCAGGGGAGCACAGCTTTAGAACCAGAAAAACCACAACTCAGGGACATATCTGACACTAATTGGTTACCTTCTCTGGGCGTCAGTTTCTAGACTATGGGGATTTAGGTCCAAGAAGCCAGAGAACAGGATGGGTGAGAGATCATGGTAATCCTGTATGACCCACTGATCCCCTCAAGAAATAGAAGACATTACACACTGGGATGCTTAAAGGATACTTCCCCTAGAACTGGAAAAAAACGAATGACTGGAAGCTGTTAGGAGGAGGAAGTGATACTTTCTTCTATAGGCTTAGTTAGGTTTGCATTCCATTCCTCCTCCGTCATTTCATTGCGAGCTTCTCCCTTGGAATGACCTTCTTCACTCACTTTCACATCGACACTTTGGTCTTGAAGCAGCCCAGTTCATTTCAATTCATCCTGATTGTGCAGCTCCTGTATACTGAAAATGCTGAGGCCCGCCCGAATTTATGACCCAGCGGAGTTTACAGTTCAGTTGGGAATATTGGGCTAATGCCGATAAGTACTCATTTACTCATTCACCCGTGAACAAATATTTGTTAATCACCCATTATACTTCAGGCACTCTGCTAGGCTACAAGTACTGTTCCTCCTCCGTCTAGGTTTATTGCAACATGGAAAGGCAGGTGATCAAATGAGCAACAGTGACGTGGTGTGAGATGTGCTATTATGTCTGCCAGAGTGCAGATGTTCTGGAGGCACAAACTGCACCAAAAACAAACAAAAACTCTGGAATGTAATTATACCTCTGTATTAAAGCATTAAAGTGTAATGTATGCTTAAAATCCCCCATCCCCCACAGTGCTTATTCCGAACAAGAGAAAACAGAATATTAGGTACAAGCTCCCTCAAGTTCCAGCAATCAGAAAGCTATGTTTGCATTTATTCTTGAACCCATCCTTCTGGTCTTGCAGGAAGAGATGTTATTTCTCTCATTAAGGTCCTTCCCTCCACCTGTGCTCTTGCCTGACCCTCCTGTCTCAGCTGGGACCTTCCCGCATCTGGGACTCCCTTCTTCCTTCCCAGATCGGTGACTTCATCTCAATTGGTCCCTTCTGTATAGTGTAAAATTATGATCAAGTCTGTTGTCTCTCTTAAAAATAAAGTCCTCCCTTGATCCTGCATCTCCTTGCCCTTTCTTACCTCCCAAGCTCAGAATGCTTGTTTCTTCGCTTGTTTTCTATTATTTCCATCCTCTTCTCCCTTGTTCTTCAAACACCTGTGGTCTGGCTTCCTCTGTCCCTGCATGCCCAGACGCTGTTGTGGCAAAAGGCTCTAACAATCTTCCCAGCTAAACCTGATGCATTCTTCATTTGATGTCATATTTCTTTATCTTGACCCCAAATTTCACATTAATGACCATCCAGTTCTCTCTTCCTTCTTTGCTTCTGTCTTCTCTCCCCTACTCCACTGACCAATCTCACTCCTGTCCTCTGTTGACTCTTACTTCACTGTGTGTACCTTAAATGTTGTGTTTTCCATTTGTGTTTATTCCTTGGGCCTCTTCTCACTTCATACTGTCCCTAAATGGCCCCTGATCACCCCTGTCACCTGACACCATCTGCTGACTGTCAAAACGCATTCTGGTCAACTCTACTCCTCTGAGCTTCGGCCCCCTCTACCTGCCTCCCAGGCATCTCTGCTGGTTCTAAACATAAGTCATCGGTTTTCCACCAAAGTCTGTCTTAGTGAATGGTGAGGTCGTGTGCAACCTGGATGTTGTCGTCTACTCTTCTTTTTCTCATCCCGACACCCAATCGATCGATAAGTCCTGCCGACTCCGTTTCTCTACGATTTATTCATTATATCTGTCCTCGCTTCTCCTATTCACTGCTCCTGCCTTAGTTCAGGTCTCATCATCTTTTATATGGACAAAGGCAATTAGATTACCATCGGATTCTTTTGCCTCTGATGTTATCTCTGATTTTATACCCTTTCAGTCTACCCAACACACTGTGGTCAGGGTTACCTTTCTAAGATACAAATATGATTGAAAATAAAAACACACACAAAACCTTCTGTTGCTGGCCACTGCCGGAAGCAGTTGTCAAACTATACAGGAGAGGTTCGGCTGAGACATTTGAGCAAGGCTCTATGATAGGGGATAGAGGGGGTAATTAAGGACTTTGAAATCCAGGCTCGCACGTTCTGCTCCTTGCACCTCATCCAGCATTGTGCTGGCAAGTGTTTAACAACCATCCCTCCAACGGTAAAAACAAAAACCCCTATTTGCAGAGTTTGATGATTTCCATGGTGCAAGTACTCCCACTATGGCCGGTTTCAAGCTACGAACATCCCTGGAGCTGGGAAGAAATGTTCACCACTACATTTCACAAGACCACAGCTCTTGTTTCCTTCCCACACTCTATGGTGGGGAGCAAGTGAAAATGCTTCCCTGCCCATGTCTGGCCCATTGTGGGGGAGGCCTCTGACAAGCCTCACCTGGAATCAGCTGAGCCCCAGATGGGCCCGGGCCTTGCTACAGACTGTGCTGGACCTCAGAGAGGAGCAATGGCACGCAGAAACCAAATGCAAACTGACGAGATGCCCAGACTCCGTAAACAGAAGGTGAGGTGGAGCTGATGCCCACAGCAATGCCATGCAGCTGCTCATGGGAACGCCCACTTCTCAACATGGAGGACGGGGGGACTGGATAAAGGGATGCCCTTGCTCATGGACTGGCTCACCACATGCTGACGCCCTGCAGCTGGCCTGCCTGAAAGCCACCCTCCCAGATGGCACTGCCTCTGTTCCCCAAAGCAGCACACATGGAACTTTTTTGTAACTGTGACCGAATGGATTACTCCTTTCTGCGCAAGAATGTATGTCGTTGTCAACATCAAAAACTTCCCTGCTCTGCTCTGGCAGCACCTGCCTTTTAGATTGGGTGCCTTCTGAACAACTCACACAAAGCATTTAAACCTGTCTGACTTCAAAAGTAAGGTAAGACAAGCCACGCTGAGCAGTATCGCACACACCTAATATGATTATTTCTCCTCTTCCTGGCGATAATAGAATTATGCAAAAGCCGCCCTGACCCAGTAACGGTTTGCTCTTCAGAATCAAATCTCTGCTTTCCCCAAACTCATGACTCCTCCCCTTGACCCCCATCCCTGCTTGCTTTCTACTCCTTTGGCATTGCAGCACGTGTCTGTGCAGCACACGTCTGTGCACTATCTTGCAAATCCAAGAGTGTCTCCCTGGCAAAGTACAGCAAACTAATGAAAGATGTGGCCAGATTTATCTAGTCGGTAAATGATGAAGAAAAACCATCCACCTCCGTCTATTAATTCATTCTGAAATGTTAATTATCTCCGGTGTGACTTACTCCGCTCAGCCATGTTTCATTTAACGAGTGAGCCTTTTTACAACTTTCTCAGGATTCCTCCAGTTCTTACTGTCCTCACGTTGTCTGAATCCTGGGAGGGGGCATGTTCTGCCACTGGGCGTGAGTAACAGTTGATTGATAGACAGCAAAATAGAGCCCTTGGAGGGAAGATCCAGAACAAAGCAGCCTCCAAACACCAACCAGCTCCAGGCACAGGGCCTGCACTTTACCTATGGACACCGTCCCAGAGAGAATATGCCTATACCTCACAAGCACCTTGTCAGGGAGTCATTATTAGCAACTTCTCTTGGGTCAAAAAATGTTCTGAGAAGTTAGGCCACTTCTCCAAATTCATGCCAGACAAATCAGCAGAGCCAGACCTGGAGACTGGCCTCTCTACCTTTAAAACCAGATTCTTTTCTTCATCCTTCATTTCACACATAACTGGTGCTCAGACTTTCTTTCACCCCAGGAGGAAGACAACGTTTGCCTAACGAGGGTTTATGAGGTTATTTTGTGTGGTGGGTTATTAAGAGGCAAGAATAAGATGAGAATGCACTGAGAAGGGCATCTGGGAAATGCTGGAGTGACTTAAGAAAGTGGTAGGTTCTCTTAACTGTGGAGCTTTTAGTAATCTACTCTAAATGCATGGATTACAAAAGGACACACTTCTTGAAGACATTTATTTATTTATAATGTTTATTTTTGAGAGAGAGACAGAGAGACAGAGAGAGACAGAGCATGAGTGGGGGAGGGGCAGAGAGAGAGGGGGGACACAGAATCTGACACAGGTTCCAGGCTCTGAGCTGTCAGCGCAGAGCCCGACGTGGGGCTCCAACTCACCAGCTGTGTGATCATGGCCTGAGCTGAAGTGGGACGTTTAACTGAGCCACCCAGGCGCCCCCAGAAGAACATTTTTAAAAAAACAATTCTTTCCAGACTTCTTGGGGTATGAACTTTAAGCAGCGAGTTACAAAAACTTCCTCTGAGCCTCAGGTTAGAAGCCCATGTGTGCAGATGCCCAGACCCAGAACATCTTTGGCAGCAACAAAACAATGAGTTTCTATTCTTCTGAACTGCTTTTGCTCATGCCTTTAGTGGTATCAAACTTCAGGACATATGTTCCGACAACAAATTATAAATTTGTTTGTGAATGAAGTGAGATTTTTGTAAAGCTAGGGAAAGCTATTCCTTTGGTATGAAATCTCATGTTTATTATTAATTTCTCCATCTAATATCCATTCAGCACCTAATGTGTATGAACCGCTAGTCTAAGTGTTGAAAACAAAGCAGTGAATGGGGCAATGAGTCTTTTAAAAAGATCTCACTTAAAACAAATTTACTTCAAATAAGATCTCTTAGGAGGCCAGGAAATATTGTGAAGTGAGGACCTAGGTGGTGGCAACAGGGGGGGCAATGAGTAGATGAAACCAAGACATGTTTTAGAGGTAGAAGTGACAGAACTTGCTGATGGATTGGATATAGATTGGAGGAAAGGAGAGGTGAGGATAAGGCCTTCCTCACTTGGCCTGAGCAACTGGGTACATGTGGGTGGAGTGAACTGAGTTGCAGTCCCATGCAAAAAGAAAGGACTGGGGCCAAGGGAATGGTAGAATCAGTAGTTTTCTCTTGGCCATATTAAAGTTCACATACTATCAGACATCCTGGTGTTGAAATTAATAGATGCATGGGACTCAAGACATACAGACAGGTTGAAGATACAAATTTTAAGGTTATCAAGATCTTTAAAGTTAGAGACTTGAATGAGGTTACTAAGGAAGGTAATAAACATAGGGAAGATGAAGCAGCTTAGGTTTGAGTGCTGGAACTTTCCTACACGAAGGAGTAGATAATGGGACCTATTCAATATGCCTGGAAGGAGTGACCAGTGGAAAAGGCAGAAAGCCCAGGGAGTGAGGTGTCATAAAAGTGAAGAAGGGGTTTTCAGAAGACAATGATAATCTATGTAAAATGATGCTGAGAGATCTTATGAAATGAAACAGGAAGTTAGCCCCTCTACTGAATAACATGCGGGTCACTTGGGACCTTGAGAAGAATTGTTTCTAGGGTGTCATCTGGCAGGAAGGCCAACTGGAATGAGTTGAAGAAATGACTGGGAGTAAGGAAATAAGTCAAACAACTAGCAATTACCTTGACGGAAAAAAATTATGAGGACTCTCAAAAAAATCTCAGCCACATGATGAAATAAATATCCCATATGTCATCTGGAAAGTGATAGAGACTTCTAGAGAAGCCTCTCAAAAAAAAAAAAAAAAAAAAAAAAAAAGAACTGGTCTAGTGTTTAACAGACTGGAAAGTTTTGTTTTAAATGAATGGCAAGTACCTTAGATTTCTTAGAACCAGAGCTGATATGTGGCTAGTATGTACTTGTCTGGAGATACTGTTTGGTACAATACTTCCATGGTGGTTGGTAAACAGTCATTACCTTAAGTAACCCTGTTCCCCTTCCACCATACCAAGTGACCCAGCCTTCTAGACCTATTCAAAATATAATAATGATGTAACCACTGGCAATGTCTGTGATCAAGGGCCCTGCTCCCTCTATGTAGACAATATCCGATATGATTTTTGGTGTCTGTAATCTACATTTTTTAGATAACATTACTGCTTAGATCCATGATTTCAAATGCCAGTAGCAATACTAAGTATTGATAATTTTGTAGAGACAAGTCTGTTTCAGTGTATGTTACTTTCTGAATGTCTCTCAGTGGAGACTTTTACATCAAATCTCTAACTACACAGGCCCCGTTAGGAGTCAGAGTTTCTTCTTCTGCCCAGATCAAGCCTCTGGTCCCTTCAGGAAACCCCAGGGCTTATTGGGCATGTGTTTTCTAGCTTTACAATTGAAGTGAAACTTATGGCAAGGCCAAGAAGCCAGGACAACAAAAATTCAAAATAATAGAACAGTTCTTGCTGTGGTGGAAGACAGCCAGATATAGGGTGCCATGAACTTAGCCTCTTCCTAGCTGCAAAGGCACAGTTTGCTCCTCCAATATCAATTCCACTCAAGTCATGATGGAGAGACCAATAACCTGGAACACACAGCAATGTGAGAATTATATATGTACAGAGCTATAGATGCAAATAAACAACTTTATGGCATAAGCTGTATGTGCTCCCTTTACATAGTCAGTATTCAATCTGACTTGCGAAGTCACTAAGCCACTATCTGTGCTACAAAAGCCTTCTATCAGAAGGGCCATGTAGATGCCAAGAGTGTTTTTTTCTTTCCTAGTCTCTCAAACTGTCACTCCTCATAATGCCAGATAGTTTTGAAATTCACAGATAACTGAATTCACTGGCCTCCACCTACACCATCCCTGTGTCGTACTTTCACCTGACCCCTCCGTAGCACTGCTTTTGGCCAGAGTCTATCAGAGCTACTCATGAAAACAACTCATTTGCTTTTTAGCCAAAATAAACTAGAACTCTTGCTTCTGTCATTACAGTTGATAGGTGTTCCTGAAGGGCCCTTCACTGCAAAAACCAATATACCTTGCATAGGAACTATGCGTTGAGGCATTGCTGGCTGCGTAAGAGATAGAGGAGTTCTCCACAGACCACACCTTAAAACAGAGACACAAACATACAAATAAAAATATATATGTTACATTCAGGAATGCAGCAGGTTGTTGAGACCAAATACTGGACATCCTGCATGGATGCAATTGACCTAAATAGATGACTGTTACAAAGGTGCTAATAGATGACTGTTACAAAGGTGCTATCAGGAGGTAGAAAGCTGAGCTTGGAATTATGCACTAATTGTGGTGTGTGTGTGTGTGTGTGTGTGTGTGTGTGTGTACGTGTGTGTGTGTTGGGAGAGAAGAGCAGTTGATAGGATTGAAGTGATTCCAGTCAGTGGTGCTTTCTAAATACAGGAAACGTTAGAAACAAATTCTTTCTCGAAGAAAGTTTCACAATTAGATCCAAATGATTCCACAGACTAAGATCAATAATAAGCTTGAATGAAATATCAGCAAGACAAGAGAATTCAGGTGATGATGAAAATCGGCAGAAACAAAAAATAAAAATTAGATTTCTAAGGAATAAAACATTGACAAAACATTGTCAGGTATTGTATGTATAAAATGCTAACCTAAAATTAAAGGATACAACCACAAATATGCACATTAAAAAGGATACTATCAAAATTAAATGCACAGAATTGAAAAAGAATACAACTATAATGTGTAGAAATCAAACATTAATAGCTGGATTTTTAAAAGTCTGAGTAGAAGAATTAAATAGAGGTTATTAATAGGTGAAGAGACAATTAGTAAAGTGGAAAATACAAAGAACTACTCAGGGTACTGCATAGAATGAACAAAATGAAAGACACATTATAATATATAGAAGTCATGTCTTAGTGTAAGGGCCAGAAATAGATAATAACAGGGAAGAAGGGTAATATCTAAAGAAACAATGGCTATAAATTTCCTATTATAAACAAAAATCTCACTAGAACAATGCATTCTAGGCAAAATAAATAAAAAGCAATTCATATCTGGGGCCGTAATAGGATAAACAAAGACAAATAAAAGGTCTTAAGAAAGACATCAAGAGCAGATATTTGGAATTACATCACACTCCTGAATAATAACAGTGTAAGCCAGAAGACAATGGAATAATAACTTCAAAGTATTTAGAGAAAATAACTTTCAACAAAGAATTTTATACCTAAGAAAGTTTTTTCCATAATGAAGATGAGATATAGATATTTAAAGAGACATAAAAACTTTGAGAGCTTATCACCATACACTTGCTAAAAGAATTTCTTAAGGTATACATCTAGAACAAGAAAAATGATTATGGAAGAACATTTTGAAGTCCAAGATGATGTGGTACGGATAACCTAGATAAAATAGATAAATTCCTAGAAACATACAACTAAGACTAAGTCAAAGAAATAGAAAATGTGAACAGACCTAAAACTGGTGGGGAGATTTAATTAGTAATCAAAAAAATTCCAACAAAGAAAAGTGCAGGGCCAGATGGCTTCACTGATAAATTCGACCAGCAACAACGAAGAAACAAAAAACGAACAACAACTACAAAAACCGCCCAGAAAACCCTAAAAACCAAAATGACAAAAACAAAACAAAACAAACAAAACAACTCAACAACAACAACAACAACAACAACAAAAACAAAAACAAAAGGCAAAAGAAAGAAAAAAGAATTAGTGTCAATACTTCTCAATCTCTTCCAAAGAACTGAACAGGACAGAACACTTCCAAACTTGTTTTTTGGGGCCAGTATTACCTTGATACCAAAGGCAGACTTAAAGACACTGCAAGAAAAAGAAAACTTTAGACCAACACCTCCAGTGACCATAGATGAAAAAATCCTCAACGAAATACTAGCAAACCAAATTCAGCAGCACATTAAAAGCATCATACACCATGACTAAGTGGATTTATCTTGGGATGCAAGGATGGTTTAGCATACACAAATCGATTAATGTGATATACCACATTAACAGAATAAAAGATTAAAACCACATGATCCTTTCATTAGATGCAGAAAAAGCATTTGACAAAATTCAACATCCTTTCATGATAAAAACTGTCAAAACAAACAAGGAATAGAAGAAAATTACCTAACTGTAATGAAAGCTATATATGCAAGGTCCATAGCATACATCATACTCTATGGTGAAAAACTGAAAGTTTTCAGGAAAGCTCAGGAAAAGGCAAAGGTGCTCATTCTCACTTTCTATTCAACATAGTACTGGAAGTGCTAGCCAGAACAACTAGACAGGTAAAAGAAAGAAAAGACATCCAAATTAGAAATAAAGTTATCTTTGTTTGCAGATGAAATGATCTTACATGTAGAAAAGCCTGTTGGAACTAATAATAAAATCAGTAAAGTTGTGGGATACAAAATCAACATGTGAAAGTCAGTTGCATTTCTATACACTAAAAATGAACAGTCTGAACAGGAAGTTAAGGAAACAAACTAATTAATGATAGCATCAGAAACAGTAAAATACCTTGGAATAAGTCTAACCTAAGAGATGAAAGATCTGTAGGCTGAAGGCTACAAAACAGTGTGAAAGGTTGAAATCTTTTCTGGAGATCAGGAAAAGACAAGAGAGCCTATTCTCACCACTCCTATTCAACATAGTACTGGAAGTCCTAGCTATATCAAATGGGCAAACCAAAGAAATAAAAGGCATCCAAATAAGAAAAAGAAGAAATAAAACTGACCCTGTATGTAGACAACATGACCTGATCTATAAAAATCCCTAAAGACTCCACTAAAAAACTATTAGAGCTAATAAATGCAGTAAAATCGCAGGTTATAAAATCAACATGGAAAAAATCAGCTACATTTCTTTACACCAACCATTTAACATCTGAAAGAGAAATGAAGAAAACAATCCCACTTACAATAGCCTCAAAAAATGGACTGAAAACTATAAGACATTGATGAAAGAAATTGCAGAAGACATGAATAAATGAGAAGATATTCCATATTCATGAACAGAAATAATTAATACTGTTAAAATTTCCATGCCATCTAAAGGTCCTTATCAGAATTCCAGTGGCATTTTTTACAGAAGTGGAAGAGACAATCCTAGCATTTGTATGGAACCATAAAAGGATGCAGATTAGTGCAGCCACTATGGAAAACAGTTTGGAGGTTCCCCAAAATAGATAAATTCTATTTAAACATAGAATACCATATGATTCAGCAATCCAAATTCTGGATATATAGCCAAAGGAAATGAAATCACTATCTTATTAGTGATTAGGGATTAGTGGAGAGATATTTGCACTTCCCCTTGTTTGTTGCATCATTTTATGAGAGCCAAGACATGGAAACAACCTAAATGCCCATCAACAGATGAGTGGATAAGTAAAATGTGGTACACATATACAATGGAATCTTAGTTGGTCATAAGAAAGAAGGAAATCCTGCCATTTGTAACAACATATATGAGGGCATTATGCTAAGTGAAATAAGTTCAGCAAAGACAAATACTGGACGACCTCATATTATGCAGAAACTTAAAAAAATCACAAAAACAAGGAGTGAATTGGTGGTTTCCAGGGGCTGTGGGATGGGGGAAATGGGTGATTGTGGTCACAGGGTACAAACTTCCAGAATAAGTAAGTTCTGGGGATCTAATGTACACTATGGTGACTCTAGTTAAACATAGCATAACATACAGGTGAAAGTTGCTGAGAGAGCATGAGAGAGTAAGTATTAAATATTCCCACACACAAAAAAGAAGGTAACTCTGTAAGGTGATGCATGTGTTAATTAACCTTATTATGGTAATCATGTTGCAATACATATGTACATCAATATATATATGTATATATATGCACACATATACTTTAAACTCATACAATTTTATATATCAGATATATCTCAATAAAGTTGGGAAAGAAGTTATTCTTAAAATCTCTAAATATCTCCATTTATATGGAAGCTTATTTCACTATTTTTTTAGTTAAACTTTAATTCTGGACATGAACAGGCTATTTACTAGGGTGACTATATTCTGGGAAAAAGGGAATACTCAGGCCTACCAAAAATGCCATTGTGGCCCATAGTGGAGGCTTACTATGATCCAGGTAATGGATTCTTAACTTGAGCCCAACTCTCAACAGGCCTAGTTAGTAACTTGATTCAACCTGTGCTTTTCTCTCCCCACAGTTCCTTTATACATGGTTGGAACAGACAAACTTGAGAATAGGCAAGATCCACACATTGGCACTCTAGACCCATGGAGGTGAGTGTCATTAAGGCAGAAAGCACTAAATGGAAACCTCTGGAAATTCCCCTCATTACCAAGATAGTAAACTAAGAATAATACCTCATCCCTTAGTGAACTGTAGAAACTAATACCACAATAAAAGACTGGAACAAGGTAGGGGTGGTGATATATATTATATTCCCACTTACCCAGTGGGGGACTTTGTAGCCAATTTCATCAGTATCTCCTAACTCTCTACTAACTGATTTTCCAGGTCACTAATTTTACCTTCTTCTTTACCCAAACATCTGTTAAACCCATCTTTTACATACAATTTTACTCCGTATACTTCTTAAATAATTTTTGACGGATCATCATTTTCTGGTAACTTTCTCCATCTTGTCATCCAATTTTTCTTGTGTGTGTGTGTGTGTGTGTGTGTGTGTAAACATTTTTATAGAAATTCAAATATTCTTTGTTTTCCAATAATATTCATTGACATAAAAATATCATAATATAATAATAGTAAATGGTAGAAGTTAATATAAAAGATTATAGATACAGTTTAATACCAATTTTGACATTATTTGGGGATTGTTTCTTATCAGCACATATACATGGCTGGCTTTTCTTTCCTCGTCTTTTTACTTCTCTGAATGAATTCAGACTCTTATTAAGCAGCAGAGTTTTTAGAAGTCTTACATGAAAAAATGAGCAAAGGCCAAGAGGTGAATGCAGGCAGGGCCTCTTTCCCCTCCACATATATTTTCACCACTGTGATAAACAATCAACCACAAGGCATTTCACATCAGAATCTTGCCTCATAAAGATGTTTACAACAAAAATGAGAATGCTTGAAGAACAGAAGAGTACTTGTTCTTCAAGAAACCATGTCCCTGGGCACTTCACAAATATGCTTACCAGAGACAGGTACAAGGGACTAAAACATCTAATGTGACCCCTGGAGAGTCACTTTTGCTTTAATATATTTCTGAGGGTGGGGATGATGAGTGCAAACAATGTACATAAAGCTAAAAACCAAAGGTTACTTGAAAAGCTTTGCCATATTCTACCAGCAACTGTGATTTCCTTGAAGATGGGCATGTGGTTTGGATTCACCTGCATCGGATTCTGTTCCAGGGTCTTGAGATGGCCTGCTTCATGTCCTGCCAGGCCAGTGTCCCCTCACTCTACCAGCAGCATGCTGACCTGGTCATCTGTGAAATCTGGGTGTTGCTAACCAGTCGAGACATCCAGATGAAGCAGAGAAGGGTCAGTGAGCTTAATAACTTCTGCAGTGGCTATGATGGTGTCACTGTACTCACCTGTATCTTTACCAAATCCAGAAGCCACGTTCCCAAACAGGAAGTGGAACTGCCCAGCCTCCCTGACCACCCTCTTGGCACCCTCCCTACGCAACCTGATGCTCCAGAATGTGATGCGCTTCGGCATGATGGCCCACGGGGATCCCACTTGTCATCCTCCTCTTTTTACATGGCTTTTAGTTTTTGGAAAAATCATTGAGATATTTTTCCACAGTGAGACAGATGATATTCACAGTATTTGAACCTAACAGACACTTCTTTACCATCAGTTCACTGAGATGTTGTTTTAAATCCAGGAAGACCTCCCGAAGCAGGCTCCTGCAGCCCTCCTTTGCAATGGTGTCTGAATTCCACTCATGTTTGGTTGGCTAAGAGATCTGCCCTATTGCACTTCATTCTTTGAAATACTTCCTTTTAAAACCAACTATAAATTCTTTAAAGCTCTGACAGTAGTTGTTCATGGCTCTCATAAACTGAACATAGTGTGGGCACTGCTGACTTCTCGGCCGTTCTCGATACAACTGAACTTCATCTTTGGATTTACTTAAAAATGAATCCATTTGCTAAAGGCACAGACTAGTTTGTGTAACAAACTCTTATTTTCAAGTCTTCACTTATCTGAGTGGCAGCTTCAAGAATCTGTTCAAACATCTGGAAGCACCTGGTGGTACCCACTTTGGTCAGCTTCAGGATCAGTCTCTTTTATTAGTCTTCTTGTCTGTTTCTAGTGCTTTTTGCAGCCAGGTAATAATGTCTGAAGTGAGAGTTGACATGTACCTGTGGAGCAGCTCAGAGACCACGTTTGGAGAAAGTAAAGGTTCCAGGGCATTGACATCTACTTCGGGGCCAGCTCCATATTCTCCATCACCTCTGTGCTTGTGTAGGTATTTGAGACCCATGTCAACAAGGCTCTTGCTTTCATTTGCTTCTAGGTCTTCTGACTTGAGCTCCTGCATACATGTTCTCAGGGTCTGGTTGTACATGTTCAGATGGCTTCCAAAAATGTCACACTGGGGAGGGAAACACTCAACCATTAGGTTTGTGGCAATGATGGGTCATCCAGGACATACTTCCTTATGATTTCCAGATGGCAGATGAACCACGTCTTTTTGGACTCCCTCGGGTCTTCCTGTGTGTCCTCAATTCTAGCAGTCAAGTTTCCATCCAAGTTTCCAATTTCTCCTTGCAATTCTTGGGCCTCTAGGGAGATATAAAGCTAGTTTGCCTTTTTTGGTCAGATACACATTGGTCAGTTTTTCTTCCTTTTGATAATCCTGACGACTGAGACCAGCAAGTGGGGTCACAGGAGATGATGACCAGCAAATTCTGCAGCACCATCAACATCTGCCTGACCAGCTCATCTGAGAGCCCCTGCATGCTCCCAAAGTAGCCATGGGTGAAGGTCATGTTGTGCATGTTCCCACTGTCCATGTGGGACTGCTTGAATGTCAACCCTTCTTGAGAGTGAGCACTCCAGGTCGATCAGCTTCTGGGAGGCTTGAAGAAAAGCCCCTTGTTCAATGAGATCATGGGTCTCCCTCACAATCTGGGGGCCTGAGATGTTCTTGAGGGTCTCTGAATACTTCATGTCCTTGAGTGGCACTGAGGCTCTGTCTCCAGTCTTTGCTGACATTGGCAAAGGACTTCTGGATGTGTTTGACATCGTTCCATTCCTTGTGGAGCTGGTTCAGGCCTGTACAGCACCCCATCCAACCACAAATAGATAGTGTCCTTCCATCTGGCCTCTGTGGAGGCCTTTTTCTGGGCCTCTTTTCTGCTATCGTGCTCCACTTTGTCCAGCTGGTTCTGGGAACTGAAGCATCCCAGCATCCCTTTGGACTGCTTCAATAGCTTCCTGATCCGTCTCATTGGTGGTTATAAACCAGGTGAAATCCCTGTACCTGTCACACTAGAGTTACCCATCCTCACTGCCCCCAGCGAGGAAGAAGCATCACCCATTTTCTTGGACCCCATGTAAGTGTCACCCAATTTCTTGGACATATTAATCACAGTTAAAGTATGTCTTCTCTATTCTATCTAGATCATCTGTATTTTGTCTCCGTTACCTGTTTCTTTTCTTTGGGTTTTTGGTCATTTGAGTCTCTGTATTGTCATTCATGGTAATAATTTAGATTATTATTTATTTCTTGAAGGTAGAAAAGGAATAAAAGAGACTATCAGTGTTGCCATATCTCAGCAACTAGAAGGAAGCAAGGCTCAGGAGCCTATCTGGAGGATAATTTGGGTTGCTAGAAAAAAGCATAAATTAAGGCAGAGATAAGACTGACTCTAATCATTTTTATAGAGTGCTAGATACTGTGTAGAAACTCTGAATAATACTAACTTCCAGCAGAGAGGGTTTATTTATTTTTTACTTACAGGTAGTTACACTAGGGATTGATCACCTTGATGTAATCAGGGAAGGAGAGGCACTGAAGCTGACTTCAGGCTTTATGACAACTATTTTATTTCTTGTTTGAAGTAATCCTAAAGTAGGACCTTTCAAGAATGTCAGCTGAAAGCAAAGGTTGTTTTTCTAGGCCCATCCTCTTGCCAGGCCTTGAATGCCAAATTTCCCCTCCCTAGCAGAATTCTCAATTTCTCTGAAAAAATAATCTGGAATTTTTTTTTTTTTTCAGTAGATCAGTATACTGATCAGTATATGCTCTCCAATTTTCTTTAATTATCTGGATTGCTTAGTGATTCCCGCAAGTAAAAAAAGAAGGAGGTCCATAATCAAGCTTTGAGTAACGCTAATACCTAATTGTGTTGTATAAAAGGCAAGCTGGAGGTACCGTGAGAATGCATATTCAAAAAAGCAAAAGGAAAATTAGAAGATTGTCTTATCATGAAAGTCAAGGGAAGACAGTTTCAGGATGGAGGGAGAAAAGTGTGATTAACTGTTCTAATTCTCTATATTGAGTGACTTACGTGTAATTAGTGATCTTGAAAGAGTATTTTTAGTAAATAATGGAGATGACAGCTAGGTTGGGGTGGCTTAAGTAGGGAAACAGAGATGTGGAAATAAAGTAGCGAATGTAGACAGCTAGTTAAAAAAGACTGCCTGTGACAAGAGGACAAGAAAAAGGATGTATCAGGGGAAAGATGGGACTGAATAATAAATTGAGGATAAGAATGGCCTTTCTTTACTGCCTTCTTCTCAGTACCATTAGCCAGCCTTTCCCTGCTTTCCTGAAAGATGAAATGCTGCTAAGATATTTTCTTGAAGGCAAGAAAGAGTGAAAGATGGACAGCATTTCCATACCTCAGAAAGAAAGAAACAAGGCTCGCTGGGCTATCTGGAGGCTGATTTAGGTTGCTACAGAAAAGAGTAAATTAAGGCAGAGAACAGGCTGACTTCAACCATTCACCTGACCTGAGGAGTCACTGCTTTGTCTGAAGTTGCCCTCTCTCCTGCCTTTACAAGAAACAGTCAGGAGACAGCCACACAAAAGCTGCTTTTTTTCCTTTTCAAAAACAAGAGGAGGGCTGGGACATTTCCCCCTAGCTGCAGGGATCTGTTAATTGGCTCCCCAGTAAAATTACAGAAGCAGCCTGCCTGATAATGATTGTAAATGACAGAGACGATCAGGTTTACCTTGTGACGTCCCCAGGGGACTTGTAGTTAGTTTAGTCTGAACTTACCATCAGCTGCTCAGGTAGCTTTCTTCTCAGCACGCAGTGGCTAGACTCATCCTGTATTCTTTCAAACCTAATTAGCATTACGGGCCTTTTCTCCCTCTCCCTCCCATCCCTGGAAGCCTCCTTCTTCTTACTGTCCCCCCTCCTCCTCCTCACTTTCCATGTCTCCCTAAGCATGCCAATCGAGAAACTGAGGATTACTTACAGAGGTTGGGCTCTTTTGTCTCTTGGCCTGCAAGAAACAACTCATGGCTTTGAGCTGTAGGCTACTGTCCCTCCAGGAAACTATGCACCAACTTCACTGAACTCCAACCTCCATTGACTCCTTTACAGTTTGAAGGTACTCAGCTTGAGGATTTTATATAGTTCATCGTAGGTGTTTGGAATGTACTATGGGTCTTAAATAGAAGCTAATATGCCAAAGAGCTAAATGTTGAAGGAGGCAGCTTTCATTAAAACCAAATCTCCAATCTTTTTATTTTCCAGAAATATGTGGATGTGGGTATAGTTACATATGCCTGCATATGTATGTTTGTATGTGAATTGTATGTATGTGAATATGAGGATATTTAATATATATTAGATATACTATTATGTACACATATAAAATACATGTAATCTATGTGTGTGTGTATATATATGTGTATGTGTGTATGTGTGGGTATGTAACATATATTACAGACATATATTAAATAGTACATATACATATATATTAATCCAAACTGTAATGTATGGATCACTTATGGATCTTATTAAAATGCAGACTCTGATCCAGGAGGTCTGGGACAGAGCCTACTTTCGGGTAATGTAGGTGTTGCTGGTTTGGGGACCACATTTTGGAGAGCAAATCTTAGAGAGATCTTTGCATATTCTCCTCCAGCGTCATCTTGAACCTAACTGCCCTACTCCTCAGTTCTGTGCAAATGTCGCTCCGGTATTTCTTTAAGGCTAACAGTCCACTTGATAGAGGGCATTTTTTGCTGTTTCTCAAGATGAAATTAGCAGACTGTGAACTGGTGTTCTGCTTTCCTGTTCCAGACAAGTCCACTGGGAAGTGCCAAAGATGATGTGAAATCTCTTTAGATTTTTATTAGTTTACTATTATTTGTTTAATTTGCTAAATTGAGCAAGTTACGTCATGAATTTTTAGGTAATTTTTATCTATTACACTATGTGTATTTATCTATACGCATATGTGTATAAGGTTATAAATTCACTTTTGCTATTTTTTTTCTCAGCATTTTGATGTTATTGGTCCATAACCATTTTTTTTTCCCCTTCAATTTCTCAAGGGAAATCCCTTTATAGGGAATCTGCTTTTCTGTCTAAGTATGGCTATGTCT
This sequence comes from Leopardus geoffroyi, assembly GCF_018350155.1. Classification (NCBI taxonomy): domain Eukaryota; kingdom Metazoa; phylum Chordata; class Mammalia; order Carnivora; family Felidae; genus Leopardus; species Leopardus geoffroyi. The sequence continues at coordinate 45,306,854 of NC_059327.1, forward strand.
ATATGTAGACTCATTTTACATACAGACTTCTTGCTCATGACTCACTGGACTTCTGATATCTCAGGATTCTTGTATTTTATCAATTCTAAAAATTTTGTGACTTTCTTTTTTTTTTTTTGCATCTTCCCCATTATCTCCCTGTCTGGAAATTGAGTTCTTTATATATTAGCCTTTCTCATTCTCTCCTCCATGTTCCCTAACTTCTCTTTCATATTTTCCATTTGTTATATCTTTATTTTACTTTTATGCAAATGATTCAGATTTATCTATATGTAACATTGCTTAAGTCACATACTGAATTTTAATGTAATCAACATGTCTAGAAGTTCTGATTCTTTTTCAACCCTGCCTGCTCATTTTTTTTTTCCCACAGTATCCTTTTCTTTCATCATGATTTATAATTATATCTTTTTAACCTTTTTCATCATTTTAAGTGTATGGTCTTTTTCAGATTGTTCTAATATCCAAAGTCTGGGGTCATGCTAACTCTCTTGTTTGATTTGTCTGCTGATTCTGATTTATGAGGATAATTTCTCATTTCATTTCTAATTTTTTATTGTGGGCATATTGTCAGTTTTTAGAAAGTTTTGAATTCATGACCACCTCCCCCCTTCCCCCCCCCCCCCACCCAAGCACCAATGGAGTTTTAAAATTCTTTCCTGCAAAGCATTATTCATTTCTTTCTACCAGTTATCTCAAGAAGTTGCTTGCTGGAATCAGATTCTTTTTCCCATTCCTTTCTCAGTTTTAAATTCCTGCCACATGGCATATAAATGGGGATACTACATTTACATATAATGTGAGCTTGGGGCTTCCATTTCTCATGATAGGTGTTTTTCACACCAACATCCCTAAGCAGAGATAAATTTTCTTGTTCCTTTCTTGAGTCAGTATGAGGAGCCTGTTGATTGCCTCTTACACAGATAAGCTGAGCTTTCCCTGGTGATGGTTACCTTAGGTCTCAGTTCTCTTCTGTATTTGCTGGCTCCACATGGCATTACAGTCACAGCCATTGACGAAATAGTCCTATGGATGAGTCTTCTATCTCTCACACACTCTTTCTGACTATGACCTCCTTCTTGCTTCTGGCTGGAAACTTCTACTTCTTAAAAAAAAAAAACTTTTTTAATGTTTGTTTATTTTTGAGAGAAGGAGCGTGGGCGGGGGTGGGGGCAGAGAGAGAGGGAGACACAGAATCTGAAGCATTCTCCAGGTTCTGAGCTGTCAGCACAGAGCCCGACACTGGGCTCAAACTCACAAGCCGTCACTGGGATCAAATTCACAAGCCGTGAGATCATGACCTGAGCCGAAGCCGGCCACTTAACTGACTGAGCCACCCAGGTGCCCCGCTTTTACTTCCTTTAAAAACTGCTATATGTTTAAAAATTCTTGTGTTGTAATTTACCTAGCATTTCTGAGAATTTGTAGCAGGAAGAAAATCCACTTGAATTCAGTTAGTCATACTGTTGAAACCATAAGTGCCCAGAGTGATCTTTCAAAATATAAATGATGACACATCATTTTTACAGTGTTTTAAAATTGTTAAAGAGCTTCTCATTGATAGAATAACATGTTAGAATAAGATGTAATCTGTTTTTCATGGTCTAAGAATCTTTCTTAATCAGGTCCCACCCATTCTCCCAGTGTCATCTCATGTAACTCTTCCTGTGGCTCGTTCCTTATCCTGTAACCATACTGGCTTGCTTTCTTTTCTTGTACATGCCAAGTTCTCTCTCCTAAAACAGTGTTTCCACAGGATTCTTCCCACCTTTCAGTGGTCCTGGATCATCACATTCTCGATCACATCAATATGCTTAGTTCCTTCCCAGTATTTGACACAATATATAGTTATCTTGCCCATTTACTTATTTATTTTCTGCCTCTAAATAGAGTGTATGCTCCATGGGGAAAGCAACTTTGTCTTGCTCTATCCTCAGCATCTAGCACAGTACCTGATACACAGTAGACAGTGAATGGATATATGTGTTCAATGAAAGAGTATGGAAGTCATGTTCAGCATCCTCTAGTTTAACTTTCTGCTTTTATAAAAAAATAAAATGAGCTGGGAAAGTAGCTGAGAAAAGTTTAAGAACTTGTCCAAGATCATAAGTGTTTAATTAGATACCTGAAACAAGTACTCCTGTCTCCTGACTCCCCTGCCCTATTTTCTTTCTGGTCACCACTCCAGTGGTTATAGAAGGCCCATATCAGGGATTTAGAAAGACAATGGATTAATAGGCTATAGGGTGATCCATGACCTCCCTCCCACTTATATGATGAATTTTGTGGAATATACACACATATTAATTTTCTGAGGAAGAAGCCTGTAGCTTTCATTCAATTTTCAAAAGAGTCAAAGCCTCAAAAAATCTTAGCAACTACTGGCCTACATACATATTGTTTATGAACTATTAAGTTCCTTGCATATTTTCTCTTGTCTTTGTATCAGTTCTTCTATAAGTAATAATTGAATAATCACTAAGGAAGTGAAAGACCTATATTCTAGACACTAGAAAAGATTGATGAAATAAAGTGAAGATGATACAAATGGAAAGATACTCCATGCTCATGGATTGAAAGAATTAATATTGTTTTTTTTTATTTTATTAAAAATTTTTTTTAATGTTTATTTCTGAGACAGAGAGAGACAGAGCATGAGTAGGGGAGGGGCAGAAAGAGAGGGAGACACAGAATCAGAAGCAGGCTCCAGGCTCTGAGCTGTCAGCACAGAGCCCGAGGCGGGGCTTGAACTCACCGCGAGATCATGACCCGGGCTGAAGTTGGACGCTTAACCGACTGAGCCACCCAGGCGCCCCAAGAATTAATATTGTTAAAATGTCTGTACTACCCAAAGTAATCTCCAGATTTGATGCAATCCCTATCAAAGTACCAATAGCATTTTTTCACAGAAGTAGAACAAAGAACACTAAAATTTGTATGGAACCACAAAAGACCCTGAATAGCCAAAGCAATCTTGAGAAAGAACAAAACTGAAGGTATCACCATCCCAGATTTCAAAGCTACAAAGCTACAATATCAAAACAACATGGTACTGGCACAAAAATAGACAAATGGATCAAAGGAACAAAATAGAGAGCCCAGAAATAAACCCACACTTATGTGGTCAATCTATGATAAAATATAATGACAACACATCATTTTTACAATTTTTTAGAATTGGTAAAGAGCTTCTCATTTATGGGGGAAAAAGTCCCTTCAATATATGATGCTGGGAAAACTGGACACCTACATGCAAAAGAATGAAACTGAAACACTTTATTTTACCATACACAAAAATAAATTCAAAATGAACTAAAGACCAAATGTGAGACATGAAACAATAAAGCTCCTAGAAGAAAACACAGGCAATTTCTTTGATACTGGTCATAACATCTTTCTAGATATGTCTCCTCAGGCAAGGAAAACAAAAACAAAAGTAAACTACTAAGACTACATCAAAATAAAAATTTTAGGCACAGTGAAGGAAATCATCAACAAAACAAAAAGGCAACCTACTGCATAGAAGAATATTTGCAAATGACATATCTGATAAAAAGGGTTAATATTCAAAATATATAAGCTACGCAGCTCATCCCCTCCAAACCCAAATAATCCAACTAAAAACTGGGCAGAGGACCTGAATAGGCATTTTCACAAAAACATACAGATGGCCGACACACAAAAAGATGCTCATCATCAGTAATCATCAAGGAAATGCAAATAAAAACCACAATGAGATATCTCCTCACACCAGTGAGAATTATTATTTTGAAAAAGAAATAACAAGTGTTAGTAAAGATGTGGAGAAAAAGGAACCCTCTTCCACTGTTGGTAGGAATGGAAATCAGTGAAGCCACTATGGAAAATAGTATAGAGGTTCCTCAACACATTAAAAATAGAAATACTCTATCATCCAGTAATTCCACTACTGGATATTTACCCAAAGACAACCATAACACTAATTCAAAAAGGTATATGTACCCTTATATTTATTGCAGCACTTTTTAAATAGCCAAGATGTGAAAACAACCTAGGTGACCATCAATAGATGAATGAATAAAGAAGGTATGGTATATATGTGTACAAACATGCACACACACACACACACACACACACACATGCACACACACACTGGAATATTACTCAGCCACAAAAAAAAGAATGAGATCTTGCCATTTGTGACAAGATGGATGGACCTAGAGAGTATTATGCTAAGTGAAAATAAGTCAGACAAAGACAAATACTGTATGATTTCACTTATATTGGAATCTGAAAAAAACAAAACAAATGAACCAAGTAGAAACAACCCATAAATAGAGAATAAATTGGTGGTTGCCATAAGGGAGAGGGAGGGAAAAGGGGTGAAAGTGAGTGGAAGGTACAGGCTTTCAGTTATAAAATGAGTAAGTCATGAGGATAAGAGGTACAGCATGGGGAATATAGACAACGGTATTGTGGTAGTGTTGTGTGGTGACACATGGAAGCCACATTTGTGGGTGAGCATAGTATAGTATTTAGAGTTGTTGAACTACTATGATATACACCTGTATTGTAATATTGTGTGTCTACCATACTTCAGTGAAATAAAGGTCTGAATAATCATTATCAATTAAGAATCTACTATATTGCCAGAGGATCTAGTGTCATGATTTGTATTAAAATGTTGCCATTTATAAGTAAAAGGTTTTGTTCTAGAGCTATGGAATCACTTTGCACAGGAGTCTAGGGGTATTCTGACCATTTTATTTATCAAGACTGGCAGTAACACCACTCATATGTTGGCTGTAGTGCATATACCTCAATGTTTCTTTAGCCATATTTCTGGTAATTGTTCCCCTAAAATACTAAAAAATAAAGAGTTTCTCATTCTAAATTCTCTGCTGTGTTGGAAACGAGCTCATTTGTGGGATCAGCTTTGACTCTGGAGAAGTGAGATTCAGATGCTGAACAGATTGGTTGATAATGTGTACAGCAGATTTGTGGATTTTAAATATGCATAGGACTAATCTATACTTTTCTTTCTCAGCAATATTTTTTCCTACCAAATCTCCTATGTGTAAAAGATCCCGCAGAGAATGGGGAGAAGGAATGATCCTGCCTTTGCAGTAGATGTTTGGTGCAGCGTCTTCCCAGACCATGAACCATTTTCCCTTTCATCCCTGAGAAGAGTCCTTCATTGGAGATGCCCTGCTGCTCGGCCATTGATAGCTGTGGTTGAGTGGCCAAAGCTGAACCCACTACATACTTTCTTTCAGAAATTAGGATTTGAGAGACAGAGACAGGCCAGTTAAATCTCTGATGCACCTACAACTCTTATCTATAAATGTGGAATTGCAAGAAAATATACTTTGCCACGTGTAATGAAAGGCAACAAAAAAGCCAGTCTGTAAAAAGTGAAGGTAAAGATGACTCAGGTAAGCTTAAACAAGAAAAAAGAAAAGAAAAGAAAAGAAAAGAAAAGAAAAGAAAAGAGAAAAGAAAAGAAAAGAAAAAATCTCTGGTCTCTGACAACTTTTCTTACAATTACTCCTTTTTTCCCCCACATAGACTGAGTTAATTTTATTACAAACTAAGTTTAACTAATATAAAATTTTATTTCCTGTGGATGAATGTTCTTTCTTTTTGGTTTGTTTCATTTCTTTTATTTGTGTGCTTGGATGCAGAATGTCTGCAAGTGCTGGAGTCAAATCAATTGGGTTCAAAAGGTGATTTGATCACTTGCTAGCAAAGTATAATAATTTGGATGCACTCATACTAATAATTTACTGGTTATCTGAAAGTCAAATTTAACTGGCTATTTTTTCTTTGATCTAGCAACCCGACTTGTGCCATAGCTGCTTCCTTTGTAAAGTGGAGGTACTAATACCAAATTAGCAAAGGGGTTAAGAATGTCAAGGATATCACAAACTCATTTAAAATAATATATCAGAAATACAGTTTATTATTTTCTTTCCTCTTCTCTTTTACCTGTGTTGTATCTGGAACACAAGAAGGTGTTACATACAGAGGTCATCGTTACGAGACCACCAATTGGGAGTAAATGGTTCATTTTGGAACATGGGGAAGTTTTGTATACTTTTTATGCAATGATGTCTTTATTCTCAGATTAGAGAATGTGGAAGGTCATGTATTTCTATCTGTCTGATTTCACCTAGGCACCCTATCTCAGGATATGCTAATATTCATTCCTGTGCCAGGCATATACCTAGGTCTTAGTTACACACAAACTGGTTTCTGATTCAAACTGGTGTCTCCCCATCTGATCTTTCTCACCTCTTATGGACAGAGATGAAGAAAGAAAAAGCATGAGGAATAAAGAGAAGGAGAAAATATACTGGTTTACTATTGGCCTGCTTGAGGAAAAAGAATGTAAGATTCTTCATTTGAGGGCTCTTTTATTTCTTGTCTCCTGTGTCTAGGTCCTCATTGTTTTTATCTTGCTCACTTTTTATCCCCTGACTGGAGGAACCCAAGTCCTGAAGGGCCTCTTTAATTTTTTTTTTTTTTTCAACGTTTATTTATTTTTGGGACAGAGAGAGACAGAGCATGAACGGGGGAGGGGCAGAGAGAGAGGGAGACACAGAATCGGAAACAGGCTCCAGGCTCTGAGCCATCAGCCCAGAGCCTGACGCGGGGCTCGAACTCACGGACCGCGAGATCGTGACCTGGCTGAAGTCGGACGCTTAACCGACTGCGCCACCCAGGCGCCCCCTTTTTTTTTTTTTTTTTTAATTTTTTTTTTTTCTGAAGGGCCACTTTAACACAGCTCATTCTAACATATTTTCTGTTTGAGGGACACACAGAAAGGAAATTTTCTTACAGAGCATTCGTCATGTATTTCTTTATTTATCACTCCAGACCCAGTGGGATTGGATCAGACTTTTGCCTCTCCCCCGGGTGGGCTTGCTCATCAACCACGAAGCAATGGGCACAAAAAAGGCATCTTTCCATTTTTATTTTCCTGTCCAAAGTCACCATCTCTGGAGATGCTTTACAAGTAGCAAGCTAAAGGCTTGTGGAGAATATCAACAGGCCTAGTTTGATTTTGAAGAGGCAGGGGCATTCTCCTCTGTGGTTTCCTTCATTTTTCCTTTCTCATTTTCTTTCACGGTTTCAGTTTCACCGAAATGTGGCTGGGGTGGCATTTTACTGCTGTGAGGTAAGACGGTTTGCTTAGAACCACTAATGGAAATAGTTTTTGGCTGCAAATGATGAAGTGATGTAGTCAAAGGTTGTTTTGTAGTCTGGTTAACTGGGTCAACCATAGGAGAATAATTTATTTCTGTAACTGTCTCTGATGCCAGTGGCACCATGTTTATTATTTCATATGGACTCTGAGATGAAGTACCATCCATTTTGTAACAAGAAGTGCCATAAGGGATGGCACAAAACACAAGATCCGAGGGTAGTAGCTTAAAGTTATTGGGTGGCCGGGTAATCACAAACCTGTAAGAAAAGCCAAAGATGACTCCTGAGCCTCTCTGCAGTCAGGATGACATGGCTACGGGTGATGGCCAAAACAAGGAAGTCTTTCTGCTGGGCCAGAGGAGGAAATGTTTTTGTTCTGCTTTGCCTCATTGGTTTCTGAGTAATAGTAAATACCCCTGGCACAGTATAACTGAAGCCTCAGACTAGGAATTAGGAGATTAACATTCACTTCTGCCTCTGAAACCAAGTGTCTCTGACCTTGGTTAGGCATGGCATCTCCCTTCTTTGGGCCTTGCTTTTTTCACCTCTTTAATGGGAGAGGGATAGGATGGAGGTGTGGACTGATTGATCTCTAATTGACTTTTGGACTCCAAGTTTCCCTGTTTTTAATACCCACTACACTAATGAAGTCAGTTGGCACAATAGTGAGCACTTGGCCAAGCCTTATCAAAAGCAGATTACATACATTCCAGCTATTTCTATTCTGGCTTAGGCCTACCCTAATACTTACACCACCAACTTTCACACAGAATGTAGTGTGGCCAATGGAAAAAAAAAATAAACCAGTTTTATTGGAAATTTTGACTAGTAAGCAAATAGTGAATGTCAGTGAGTCTTAAAGAACACCCACAGCCTGGTCCTGTTTATAGGGCAGCAGGATGCCTTAGCACAGTAGCAGCTACACGGCAAATCCTCAGTAAATGTGAGTTAAATGAATTACTACACGAGCATTCATGTCAGAACACTGAGGCAGAATAAGGCAGAATAACTTTTCATGTCTTTCATCCTGTATTTCTTCATCACTGCCCCAAATCGTCACCTCGTATTTCCTCAACGCCCATCTCAGTGCACCTCTGACCTCCTTTCACTGAACAATCTTCCCCTTTTTACCTTTCCTACTGAGTTCCCTGTGATATCTATAATAGTTTAAATAAGATCTACTATAGCCACATATTCCCTTTGAAACAGAAATATTATTTCCTTCCAGAATGTCCTCTCAAAGAGGGGCTGCACATTTGCCCTATTACCATGTTCCATGGGTTTTCCAGAAGTATTGGAGCAAGGGCATGGAGTTCAGGCAGAGAAAGAGAGAAACCAGCATCATTCATGCTTCCCAGTGCTGCTTCCAGAACATCACTGCTCCCCAACATCTTTGTGATTCATACTCTATAGCCATATCACCATCCCTCTTGATTCATCAGCATCATCTATAGACCTCCACGTTTATTTAGGTCTCCTGCACCTGGGATACTTTTTCTTTCAAGCTCTAGGACCACTATCATTTCATGTGCCTGCAATGTTTATGTGGCTTACAACTCCAAGAGCTAGGCACCTTTCCACTACCCAAGAATCTTATCTCCAAACCACTTTCCTGAGCACATACTGGAAGTCATCATTTCTTGACATGTCCCGCCTCTCAAATATCATGCTTCCAGAAATCACTCTCTAGCTGTCACTTCCCATCATTCTGTCCCCTTTCATTCTTGCACTCTAAGTACATCCACTGTTTAACGTCATCAGGACTTTCAATCCTTTGTCCTTTCATTTTCGAGTTGGGTATTGCTTCTACAAACCTACAACAAAGTTCTTCTATTACTCTCAGTAGCTAACCTACACTTTTACCTCTTTCCCAACTCCCTGTAATACTTCCTCCATCTTTTCTCTCAGCAACGGCCATGGCTATGCTTCACTGAGAGATCCTGGTGTTACATACGAATTCGTTTAAGCACATGGTATGGCAATGTTTGCCTTGGCACCCATTCTTTTCCTGCCTTTCTCTGATGAGCAGAAAGGTTTCTTTCCATTCAAGACTACTCCACTTTGAGGAAGTTGGTTTCTTTCTCCCTATAAACGAGAGCAAGGTTCTTTCTATCTTCTTCCACTCTATTGTTTTTAATTTCTCCTTGGAGAAATTAAAATGGACTGAATCCTGTCCATTCCCACTGTGAGAATCTTAGTTTGGACCTACATTATTGAATTGTCGGTAGACTGTACCCTCTCTTTTCCCCTTCTGCCTTCCACATACATTTCCTTTATGTTCTCCTGTGCTGCTATCAAGTGGATCTTAGTTTCAACTGAAATATGAACATAACGCTCCCACAATTTACACGTACCAAGCCAAATGGGCTAGAAATGAGGCAGTCCAAAAACATTTACCCAAGGAGCCCAGCAGAAAACAAGTAAATCTTTCCAGTGGCTTTTAGCTTTAAAAAGTTGCATACAGATGGATGAGGGGTAAGTAGCAAAAGAACCCTGATTTAAAATCTGGGTCTACATTTTAGCTGTCACTAGGGACACAGACACCATTCTCCTTACATAGTCAGTAGTAATTGTATCCCAATCATCAGTTCATTCATGTTATTCACACCCATGCTTCCTTATTCCTACATCACTCTCTACTCCCCCTGGACCCTTCTTTGTAAGCATGGACCCTCAGCTCTGGACTTTTCTTTCACATAAAATAAAGTAGCTTTGGCTCCTATGCTTGGATAGATGGGTGCCACTTTCCAAGGTAGCATACTCCCCTTTTTTCTTCCGGGTTGTTCTCCTCTTCATCTATCATGCGGTATAAGCCAAGGCACAGGATTCCAAAATTATCTAATGAGCCACAGAACACTTGCCCAAATGTCTTTCTTGGCTGGGGAGAAAAGAGAAAAACATGTGTCTGTTGGCACTTTAATTAAGCAATAACAAGCCCTTACTGGAAAGTTATTATCTTTCCTTGCAGTAAAAGTTTGGAAGACCCAAAAGCCATTTCCTAATATCTTTTATGGTGGCATTGTCAAGTAGGAAATTAGGATTATGAATAGTTTTGAGCCTCTAATCCCAGTGATTTTTTTTTATCACGTGGCCTTCCAGAGCCCCTCGTGGGTGTGGTGGAGCATGTTGTTACGCTAGTTTTTATTACTACCGCTGTTTTGGTAACCAGTAAGAAGTAACAATGAGTAACAGGTTGGGAAATTCAGTTTTCAAGCTATATAATGGGTTGGGATGTAAAGTGACCTCAAGAGAGTGTTTTTCTTATCCTACTCTCCAAATAGCACACAGTCCCGAGCATTCCTCCTGACACTGTTCTCAGGCTATACCCAACAAGGGCATCGTGAGACAACATGGTCAAAGTAACAGCAAGGGGATTCAGTGAAGTCACTTGAGAACAGTTCGTTTCATTATGTGATGCTATGGGGTAAAGAACAAAATGAGGACAAGATATAAGTGGAGAAAGGAAGGACAGGAGTGTTGACCAGTCCACTGTCAGCTCTGATAGTAACAGGCAGTTGCTGGTGGCAGTTATCCTGGGCTGATAGTCACTCGTAAGTCATTCTCAGGTGAGGAACCCAAGACCACAGAAATGCCAAGGACCAGACTGTGCTAAGGGAACTTGGCAGTGTTGTTTGCACCTGGAATTCATATGTACAGAGCATGGGCTTTCCCTTTTTGGCAGTATCTATTAAGACATATCAAGTATAGACACCTAGAAGAAATTGCTTCTTGTGAAGGGGTTTCTCTTTCTACTGATGTCCTCTGAACAAACGAAAAATATTTCCTTATAAATTCCTGCCCCTGCTAACTGGTGGGGAGCTCAATGTAATGTCAGTTAAAGCTAAACCAAAAGGCACTGATAAGTTGATTACTCATTGCCAGGCTAGACCCCAATCTGATCAACAAATACCCAGATGCCTCACTGGAATCTTCCTTAATTAGCTTTTCCCCTTGCCATAATCTACTGCTCACTAGCTCAGTGGGCTAGGAAAATTCAAGCATTTTCCACTACTTAGCCCAATCAGAGTCTTAGACTCAAACACAGAATCCTTCTGCCTGATTTCAGCTGGCATGATCAGATTTCTTTATCAGCTCAGATATAGGAAGAGTGGGCAGACCCTGGGTCAGACTGCCTTGGAGGGAACCCTGCTTTTCCAGTGGGACAAAATGTGATCTCAGGTAAGTCCTTGTTTCTCTGGGTCTCAGCTTCTTGATCTGTTCAATGCAATTAATAACAATACCTACCATGTAAATCCTTGGACAGATTAAATAAACAACAATAACAAGAAAAACAAAGCAGACAGGCACAGAGAAAATGTTCAGTAAATATTAACTATTAGAGTTATTATTAATACCCTTGCTAAGGTACAAAGTTATTAGACCTCTCAGATGCTTCCTGCAGACTTGGATTTTTTATCTGGAAGATGGGCATGAAAACGACTGCCTTATATACCTTCTGGAATTGTTGTAAAAAATAAAGATAGCACATGAAAATGCACTGTAAATTATAAAATATGAGTATAAGGTTGTATTATTGCTTGTTATTATTTTTATGCTATAGGCTACCTAGGAACCCAAATAGCCTGAGTCATTTTCAGAAACCCAGAATGGTAAGGAAGGGAGAACCTTTATTAAGGTAGAAGTAGACTCACTTCAATGTCAGACAGAATGGTTTGGTTTAAGGACAGAAGCCCCAGCTTACACCGCGCTCTTCCAGACACAACCGAAGTGCAGCTGTGGGTCGGCCCATAGAAACTCTTATCCAAAAAGTGTTCCAGCTGGGAACTTATCCCTCCTGTCACCAGCATCTGAAGTAATTCCAGGACGTGATAATTGTAGAAGGCCTGGAAAGCAATGACAAAGCCACGTGCAAAGTCAGAAGAACCAGCATAGAAACTGTGGACGTGTATAGCCTTGGAAATTTAGGGGGGGTATCACTGTTTGAAATGGATCAAATGACACAAAACAGGGTCTCTCGTTATCATTATTTTTATTTTTATTTTTAATTTTATTTTTGAGAGAGAGAAAGACAAAGCATGAGCGGGGGAGGGGCAGAGAGAGAGGGAGACACAGAATCCGAAACAGGCTCCAGGCTCTGAGCTGTCGGCACAGAGCCCGACGCGGGGCTCAAAGTCACGAACCTCGAGATCATGACCTGAGCCGAAGTTGGACGCTTAACCGACTGAGTCACCCAGGTGCCCCTCATTACCATTATTAAAATCAACTAAAAACTGGCAGTTCAGGTAGGGCACTGGGTTAGGCAAGGTGCAGAGTGACCCAGTTCTTGCTCCCTCGGGGCTTACACTGTAGCAGAAGAACAAAATGGGAAATGATACTGACACCAAGGATGTCTTCCAAAAATAGCAGAGGAGTATGTCAGGCCACAGATACCCTAATAATCAACAACAGACATTTAAAACTATGTATTTAATGAGACTTCTACAGATTCCTCCCTAGGGACTACTGACATGATTACTGTCATCTATAATTGAATCTTCTGGATGTGAATCTACTTATATTCCTTTTGATTGTGACCCACTTGAGGACAGGTATTGCCTTGGGCCTTACTGATATTTAGATCTCCCACAGTTCTTGTGTGGAGCTAGAACACAAAATTGTAAGGGTTGAATAAATGGATGGAATTTTTGGAATCTCTGGCATCAAAATAAAACCAAAGGAAGACATGTGGGACAACTGCTTATTTTGAAACCACCTGGAGTCCGAATAACTCTAGCTATTTTATTATTTTTAATTTGTTTTTAAGTTTACCTATTTTGGGGGAGAGAGAGAGAGAGAGAGACAGAGACAGAGAGAGGGAGAGCACACGTGGGGTAGGGACAGAGAAAGAGGCAGAGAGATTTCCAAGCAGGTTCCATGCTGACACAGCACAGAGCCCGATGCAGGGCTCGAATTCACGAACCGTGAGATCACGACCTGAGCCGAAACCAAGAGTTTCTCAAACGCTTAACTGACTGAGCCACCCAGGGAGCCCCTGGCCCTAGCTATTTTCTTAAACTGCTTTTCCAAAGGATTCCTACCATATTCAGTGTAAACTGGCCATTGGCATACATGTAATTAGCACTGGAATACATTACCCATCAGATTTTCTCAAATCTGAATACATAGAGTTTTAAATGTTATACTTTTTGTTTTATCTAAATTAGGCTTTTACTCCAGTAGACATGATAATTCATAGGTTTACATAGTACCTATAGAAAAACTAGTAATTTTTTTATTAAAAACAATGGGGCACCTGGTGGTTCAGTTGGTTAAAGCATCCAACTCGTGATTTTGGCTCAGGTCATGATCTTACTTGCTTGGGATTCTCTTTCTTCTCTGCCCCTCCTGACCCCCACCCCCAAATAAGCAAATAAAAACTTTAAAAAAATAATAGTAATGAACTCAATTGTTACTGTCTTAGAAATGTTGCCATTCACTTTCTCTACTCTCAGATTCAAGGACTCATCTTCTGCAGACTGAATTATGATAGCAACCTGTTTACCTGTCTTCCTGTCTTGTTTTTCTTCTCACTTGGAATCCTTGTTCGAACTGTCTCCAGAGAGATTCTCTCGAACACAAATCAAATCATGCCATCCACCTCCTAAAACCTTCAGTGTCATAACCCTTGCTGTAAAACCAAGCTCATCTCCTCTGTGAATGGTGCCCTCCAGTGCTCAATAGTCTATCTGTTGCTGAAGCTACATATTTACTCTTTAATGCCTTTGCTTTAGAACATCTGATCGCTCATCAACTTGGGGATCTCTTCATCAGAATGAAGTTTTCCTTTGTGATCCCACAGCCACTGGCTTTTGCTTCATTTCATCTTTCTGTATTTTAAAGTTGGTACTTTTTCTGAAACATAATTGACTTTGAATCTTGGACTGGTATGTTCTAGCTGAATACTTTTGGAAAATTCATGTACTCCTTCTCAGAAACCAGTTTCATAACCTTTACAGTTGACATGATAATACCACCTTTGAATATTGTTTGTGGGATGAAATAGATCTACTGCACACATTGTTAAGTTTTGTTCTCTTCAACATTGGTTCTCATGTATCTGGATCACCTGGACGGATATTCATGAGTGTGGGTTTCTGGAATCCAAGATTCACTGGATCAGAATTTATGGACAGGAGTGGGAATCAGAAATTTAAAGGCCACCTCTAGTGGTTCTGCCACTGGTTGGTGCTCAGATCACTCTGGGCAACATTTCCTTAAATGATGTGCTCTTTCCGAGGACAGACTTTGTCTACTTAACATTCATGTTCTCGGGGGTGCATTGAACAAAGCAGGTGTTCAAAGCTGTACGAATATTGACTGCAATTGGCTGTTGATTTTTAACAAATAAACAAATATTTCTAGCAAAACGTAGAGGCCATTGGGACAAGAGGGCCTAGGAAATAATACAAGCTATATGATTTAAGAGAGAATAAAAGGAAAATAAGTTCTAAAGTAGTTTTCAGACTAAAAGATGACTTCAAATGTCCTGACTGAGGGGATCCCCTGACTGATGGTCTTCTCCTTACATTTCTTCTTTGTTCCATGTTGCTACCACCTAGAAGGGAGCTTCCAGAATTGGCTCACTGAAATCCAGGGGTGAACAGGGGACGTAAATCCAGGTTGAGGCACAATCCATTTAAGAACAACTGGCCAGGGGCGCCTGGGTGGCGCAGTCGGTTGAGCGTCCGACTTCAGCCAGGTCACGATCTCGCGGTCTGTGAGTTCGAGCCCCGCGTCAGGCTCTGGGCTGATGGCTCAGAGCCTGGAGCCTGTTTCCGATTCTGTGTCTCCCTCTCTCTCTGCCCCTCCCCCGTTCATGCTCTGTCTCTCTCTGTCCCAAAAATAAATAAACGTTGAAAAAAAAAATTAAAAAAAAAAAAAAAAAAAGAACAACTGGCCATAGTGTACAGTGATCAAACATAATGCTGTTAGAATAATTCTCCACTGATGAAAGCAAAGGTCTAAATTCTAGGGTTGTTCTGGTGTCAAGGGCTCTCGGGAAACATGTGCTTTGCATATTTAACAGAGAGAGGCTTAGCTGTTGAATATGTCATTTCTTCAGTTTTGACTTCAAAAGGATTGCAATTCTATGTTGGGGAAAATAATGGGATTTACATGTCACCCTTATTCTGAGAGCTCATCTAGTATTCTTATTATCCTGGGTTCTCTCCTATTGGCCTCTTCCCCGCCCCCCTCACCTCCCTCCCTTCCTTCCTCCTTTCTTTTTTTTTCTTTCTCAAGAAAATATGGAAGTTGAAATGTGCTTCACATATTTTAAACTTGGATAGTGTTTCTGATATAATCTGATTTAGTAGAATTTGGACTTCCAGCGTTAGAAAATGTTGAGGCCCAAAGTGTTTTCACTTTTAGCTACAATGAAGCTTGAGGTCTGTCTCATAACCTACAACATTTCCTAATAACATAGATAGTAACACCCTAGCTACTTGCTGCTTTTTATTCTGAAAATCCATCTCCAAAGGCTTTAAGACCAACCATTCCTATCAAATATTTCTAATTGAAAATGAGGCTACATGGTAGGAAAACTGCGAGTAACCAGCAAAGGGACCTTAAGGGAGTCACATACCTTCTGTGAGCCACAATTTTCTTACAAGTAAGGAAATTGCTGCCTACGTTCATGTCCAGTTCTGAAGTCCAATTGTTATAAAGCCACACAGGAGTCCTGCTTATGGATCTGAGTGTCTCTCCATATATTTTTTTAAAGTTTATTTATTTATTTTGAGGGGGGTGGGGAGAAAGAGAGAGAAAGAGCATGAGCGTGCACGTGCAGGGGTGAGGGGCAGAGAGAGAGAGAGAGAGAGGGAGAGAGAGAGACAATCCCAAGCAGGCTTCCGCACTGTCAGCGCAGAGCCTGATGTGGGGCTTGAACTCATGAACCGTGAGGTCATGACCTGAGCAGAAACCAAGAGTCGGACACTCAACTGACTAAGCTACCCAGGTGCCCCTCCACATGCGTATTTTTTTTTACAGTATTGAGCTGAGAGAGGATTAAATGTGAATATGAATTATTTTTCACCGGACTGTTTTCCCATCTGGGGCAGTTTACAGTAGTATACCAGAGGCTACTTGAAGCCGTAGTGTCAGCTGTGTCCGATTTGGAGGGAAACACTATTATTTTACGTTGGAAAAAAAAAATCACCGGTGTATCAGGGGATAGAATGAAAAAGGACATGAAATCCAAAACAAAACTTCAGTATAAGCAGTGACGACTTCACAGCACGTTATTCAGGCTTTGTTCCATCCTTGGGACCCACACCTTCATTCCTATTAAGGGAGGGCAGAGGAAAAGGTGGAGAAGTCGGAGTCCAGACTGGTGATCTAATCTCATTTCAGACACGGGTGTGGCGTGTCCTGAGGGGAATCTGTTCTGAATGTATCTGTTTTCCCCTTTGCCCTTCTGGGTAGTATGGGCATCAGGGGAACAAGCTCTGACTTGTGACCTCTGACCATACAACAGCAGGAAACAGATCTCTTGGTGCCCTGAGCTGGGCGGCAGGTCCAAAGAACCACTTGGAAGGTGTTTCTTGGGAAGGGGCATTATGAGGCAAAAGGCACATGCTAAATGGGGTGAGGTGGTGGACCCCTGTCCCTCACACAGGACTCAGGACCGGAAACTGGGTATCTTGTCTCAGAACAGCGGATGGGATTCTGCTCCTTCCATTTCATGCCTCTCTCTATGGGTCCCATATTCTAACTTCTAGGAGTGACCTTCCAGATCTTCTTAACAACAGAAATCCTCCTTCGAATCAAATTGGAGGCAGAGCCTCACACACAGTGCAGATGAAAGCTGAGTTGTTCTGACTGGGGGGAGGGGTACAGGTGTGTGGGGGTGCTCTGATGGGGTGAGTGTGCCCAGGGGGACCCCCCCGCTGCTTGTCTGCTCAGCAGCTCCTGAGCACGCTGGAAGGCAGATCCCTTTCAGCAAAACTTGAAAGTCAATGCACTGGAAGGCTACTCATAATCACAAAGATTTCTGGAAGGACAGGACTCTGACAGCAAGGTCTGACTCTGGAATCACAGAAAGTAGGGTTTGAAAACCAGCTTGTCATCTGTAAGTGCTGTGACTTTGGCACTTTATGTATCCCTCTAAGCCTCAGACTCTTTATCTGTAAAATGAGGCTCATAATTATATTCTCCTAATTGGGTTGAAAGAAGAATTAAACATGGTATTGCAGGTAATGCGTTTAGCAAAGACCTTGACCCAAAGTAAGTGCTTCAGAGATGTTATTGTTATTCCTATCACAGTTATTGCTCTGATTCCTAATATTACCCTAACCACAGAACTTATTCGAAGAAGTTGCCATGAGGTCTGTGCTGAGAAAGAGCCACAGGTGTGATCTGCAGGCAAAGAAACTGACCATTAGTGGCCTCTGCCATGGGGATGGGTTAGAGGGAGTGATAACCACGGACGGAGCTTGCAACTGCCATCCTAACTTTAAGGAGAGACCAAGATCCTTGCCTTTCTCCCCCGCCTCTGAGTAAGAAGATGCTCTGATAAGAATGGAGAATAAAGCAGAGTGGTGACGAACATATTCCGAGGCCACTGCTCTCATTTCCGCAAGACCAAGGGTCAGGTCAGGAGGCCAGCCAACATAAAATGGTACTCAGAAGAGTGGAGACGATAGAATTGGAGGCTCAGGTCTGACCTGTGGCCTCTTTCTTTCT
This sequence comes from Leopardus geoffroyi, assembly GCF_018350155.1. NCBI lineage: Eukaryota > Metazoa > Chordata > Mammalia > Carnivora > Felidae > Leopardus > Leopardus geoffroyi. Next base: position 45,324,725 of record NC_059327.1, read on the forward strand.
ATGTGGCTAGACAATGGGAAGTCACCCCCACCCTTAGAAAGCCAGGTGGACCCTGCAGCACCAGACGTCAGGTCAAAGGAAACAAGGGTGGGCAGTTACCTGATTATTTTCAAAGGTCTAGTTCAGCTTCTCGTGGCCAGAGATTTGGGGCTGGAGCTCTAAATAGTATTAAAGTGTGTTCATTTTGTTGTGTTGTACATGATTAAGGATTCAAGAGCTGGGGCAGAAGGTCACTAGGTAGATATGCAGGGGGTCAAGACCCAAGCCAGCCCCTTTGACATAAAAGTTTTATTGCTATGCTCACCCTATGTTCTGTTGACCAAGTGCTAGTCTTTTTAATTTTATTTTTTAATTTTTATTTAGTTTTGAGAGAGAGAAGGAGAGACAGAGTGCGAGCAGGGGAGGGACAGAGAGAGAGGGAGACAGAGAATCTGAAGCAGGCTCCAGGCTCTGAGCTGTCAGCACAGAGCCCGACGCAGGGCTTGAACCCACGAACTGTGACATCATGTCCTGAGCCGAAGTGGGATGCTTAACCAACTGAGCCACTCAGACACCCCTGTCCTTGCAGACAAAGTGAGGGTCCAGTGTGGCTTGTGACCTCATGTGACTCAGTTGTGTGGCTTTTTCTCTCTTTTGCAGACTTCACTGTAGGGCCTCAGAAAAGACTCCTGAGTTCTTACATAGCTTATTTCCTTTTCCAGGAGGATGAACTTGTCCTTTCCCACTGAGAAGCCCAATGGTTCAATACCTGAAGGTAGCCTGGGAGGAGGTGGTACTTCTCAGTGAGGTCACAGGTCCTGTGGTAAGTGGTAAGAGGCCCAGCTGCTGGCTCTCATGACCGAGTTTGTGTTTCCTATGCTGGCTTACATTGTATGTTCATTTGTTTTTATTTCTATTCTCTTAGCCCTTCTCTGCCCATCCCGTTCTTCCCACTAGTTCTAAGCAGAGTCTGTGACTTCGTTCCTGCTGCTGTGGGCCAGTGGAGTTTAATTAAGGCTCCAGTTGAATTTAAGGCACAAAGGTGCCTGTCATCTAGGGATCTCTGAAGAGACCTGGGACCTTAACCCCATTGAAAATGTATCCTGCAGACGGTCCAGTTCATCCAAATTCACCTCCTGCCTGACACTTCAAGTCATTAATTACCGGCAAGGGAACTGACATATCAATGACAGACAGTGATAAAACCCTTTCTCTGACAGAGCCATCTTCCCAGCAAGGTCACCTGACTGGGCCCCTGGCTCAGTCAAGGCTGAATGCTGCCTAACCCTTTGGGAAATTCATAGTCTACCAACTTGTTTAATGTTAAGCTATCACTGACATAGTTTTCTCTCTCCGAGAACCAGATGGGATTTATGACACCCCTTCCCCACAAGGCTTAGGGAAGCAGAGGCCAAGGCAACCTAATCCCCTGCTGCCATGAGGGCAGTGCCTATGGCCCAGCCATTCTCCCCTAAAAAGTGCAATCTGTGCCTTTGAGGCACCTGCACAATTCAGGAATGATGCCCTTTCCACACGGAATTACAGAAGGCTGCAAGTCTATCAAACTGGCTTCAGAGCCCTGTGCGTCTATACACTGGTATTCAGCTGCTCCGCAGCCCTTCCCTTAGAAACTCTGGGGAGGAGTCTGTGAGGCAGCCAGGTTTCCTGTGGAGGGGTTCTTGCAGTCGTTCACAAATGGTGACATACAGATTTTGTGTTTTAGTCCAACTCCCTGGACATAAGAGCACTTGCACCTCACTGCCTTTTCCCTTCTCCTCTCTGCCTGCAGTGTTTCTTCTCCCAAGATCAGAATGATACCAAGTCCCTTCTTCCCCAGAGCTGGCCTTGCATGCCTCGACTTCAGTGCTGCCTTCCTTCTCTGGCCGCGCCATTGAAACTTGCAACTCCTTTCCTAACCCTCACATTTCTTATCTCACATTGCCTTAGCCCTTATATCTGACATGCCACATATGGCCCTTATTTTTCAGGTTCGTGTTTGGTTTGGTTTTGTTTTAAGTTTTATTTACTTATTTTGAGAGAACACAAGTGGTGGAGGAGCAGAGAGAGAGGGAGAGAGACAGAATCCCAAGCAGGCTCTGCACTGTCAACACAGAGCTCGATGTGGGGCTGAAACTCATGAACCGTGAGATCACGACCTGAGCCGAAACCAAGAGTTGGACACTTAAGTGACTGAGCCACCCAGGCGCGGCTATCGTGTTTACATTAATCTCCTCCACTACCCTAAGCTCTACGTGGGCACACAGACTTTTGTCTGTTTCGTCACTGTTGCACCCCTGGCACCTAGAACAGTGTGCCCTATATAGAGTAGGTTTTCTCACAGTGCATTTAATTCTACATATGGAAATGCTGGAGTGGAGGCAAGGGACATGCTCAGAAGCTAAAGAAGTATTGAGAGCTGAAGACCAACCACATAGTCAGGCGCCCAGGAGGCACCCGGGTGGCTCAGTCCTTTGAACATCCAACTCCTGATTTCTCCTCATGTCCTGTTCTCACGGTTTGTGGGTCTGAGCCCTGCATCGGGCTCTGCACTGGCAGCATGGGGCCGCTTGGGATTCTCTCTCTCCCTCTCTCTTCCTGCCCCTCTCCCACTGTCTCTCTCTCAAAAATAAATAAACATTAACAAAACAAAACAAAACAAAGCACCCCAGGAGAGGGGTGACATGGAGGGAGAGTCAACATAGCTCTGAACAAAACTCATATCGCCAAAGGCCAAAGCTTTTTTTCCTAGTCCCCCTGTCCCTTTATGGCTGAGTCCTGCATAAGCTGTTGAAGATATTTTAGAGAGAGGAGAAAGGAGTATCTCATAAGTTCTGACACCACAGCTTGGTCTGCCAAGATGCACTTGAAGCTCAAAGGTAGGTACCCTCCTCTTTAGGTGCTCATTCTTCCTGGTACCAAGTGGTCTCACTCTAAGGGCCAGAAGACATTTGTAATTTTGAAAATGTGAACATTTGGCTCCCGTTGCCAGGTAGTTGTGAAAAAAGATGAAATAATGTATCTGAACAAGGTTTTTTGTGAAATTCCAAGAGAACTCAGAATTGTGAGGAATTCTCATCATTTCTCTAAGCCCTAACCATCCTTTCTACTCTCTGCAAGGGGCTTGGTTCACAGGTTCAGCTCAGCTGCACTTACTGTGGCCAGGAGGGAATCCAAGAAGCTGCCAGAAAAGACGGTGCCAGTGGAAAAGGATGTGCTGAGATGCAGGTTTGTTCCTGAGAATGATTCATCCAGTCCACTCAGCTGTTCAATATAGTGGATATTGGAAGGATTTTCTGCAAAGCAAAGAAGGAAAAAAAGAAAGGCAGGCAGACAAGCTTAAGAATATGAGACTGCCATACAAAGCAGGCCAAGGGGTGACCATTGATCAAAGGATCTGATGTCTACTCTGGGGCCAATGTGGGATCTGCCCTTACTTTAGTATATCTAATATCTAATATATATCTAATATATATATATTAGATATATATTAGATATATATATATATAGAGAGAGAGATTAGATATAGATATAGATATAGATATAGATATAATTTTTTTTTCTTTCCAAGCATCTTCCTCCCCTAAAGACATGTATCTGTCTTGGGTACCTTCATCATCAAGGGTATATCCTTGACCCAGTTCCTCCAAACAAATGCCTCCAATGTCACCTTTATATAATTTACCTTTCAAAGCAGGACACTTTTGGAAGTAAAAAGGGGCACTGGGACAACAGGCATAAATGGGAACATATGATCACCCCAATTAAAGGCATTTTTCATAACACTACATCATAGATACCTTGGTATTCACTTGGGTTTTTAGAGTTATCTGGGTCCAGGATAAGTTAAAGCAGTAACACTCAAAATTTAATGTGCATATGAATCACCTGGGGATCTTGTTATAACACAGATTATGATTCACTAAGTCTGGGGGTAAGAATGGGACTCTAGGTGTCCAACAAGCTTCTAGCTTCCAGCTGCTGATTCATGGACTATACTTTGAGTAATAGGGCTTAGAGAATCCTCCTAATTGGGGCCCCTGTAGAAGTGGCCAAATTATCTACTAGCATGTCTATACTTGCCCCAGCTGCAACGCAGATCCCTGTAGGAAGCCTCTGAAGGAAATGCAACTGGTCATTGTTGGGAGTACAAACAGAAGCACTGATAGCCGTTGTTCCAAGATTATTGTTTCAAAAATGTTTGAAGACCAAATAGCTTTGGATGACAGAGATAATATCTCCCACCAGAGCAAAGGGAATCAAGCTCACTGCCTGTTATAAAAGATTCTGGTTCCCAAAGCCCATGGTTTCTCTCCTACAAAGCAATCCATTGTTCGTACAGGTATTATTTGGCCCTTGTCATGTCACCCTGTGGGAATGAGGCTTTGGGCAAGCAGCACAAAATTGATGGTACTCTGGCTATTGCCACTGCTTTGAGTAATAAACTGTTCTTTATCTCTGTTCCAGGGGTCTTTGGTCTTCTTCCAGTATCCATGAAACTGAGGCAGGTCAACTTAATGGTTTGCAAGTAACATAAGGTCTTACTTACATCCTTCACAGTTCTTGACAGTCAGATTACAGATCAAACCAAACTTCCTGGGCATACAATGCAGAATACATTCCTAACTAAGACTGGATTATTCCTTAATTCTTCAAATCACTCCATGGTTTTATAAAAGATGAGCAATGTCTGACTAATATCTACCCACCTTTCTTATGCACATACACTTTTTTCTCCTTGCATTCTAACCCTCGACACACACACACATACTCCAGGAGCCCTTGTCCAAATCTCGCTGTGTCTTCTTAAACTACTGGCCTCTGCTTTCCTAGCCATTTTCCTGTATGCCACTGGACATTCTGTACCAAAGTGCTGACAGTCAGGCCTGCAGCTCTCATGTCATTTTGACCTTTTCCAGCCAGCCAAAGAACAAAAAACTGAGGGAGCTGACAGGTGATTTGTTATACTAATTTGACAAGGGCTACCTGATGCCAGAAAGTCTTTAGTTCAACAAAGCTGTAAGTCCCTGGATGGTGACCAGATGTACTTTGGGGCCAGGGAAAACCTTGCTGGTCCTCTCCTAACCACTCCAACTTACATCACAGTCTTCTAATCAATGTCCTTAGTGTATCTACGCCTTGGGTCAAAGATGGTTCAAAAGGGTAGAAAAATAAAATATAAGTAAAAACTGCAGTTGACAGCTTCAGGTTCTAATCTGTGCTAAAGACACCATGCCCCTCTTTCGTATCTTCCCCTTTTATCATCAATTATTGCTATTATTAAATCCCAGTGTGTCCCCTGTTGTCTTAAAAACATATCCCCAAATGCACAGGTAGCTTCGCTGCCTTCCCTACTCTTCCCACCCTCAGAGCTCCTCACATCCAGGAAAGTCTCATGTATGTGCATTTTCCATGGTGTTGGTGAGAGATAACAGCTTATTCTGGTGTTTCTGCATGAAGTATTTTCATTTTAGAAGGGCATCACTCAGAGCCAGGATTCAGATGACCCAAGGGAGGTACCTGGGACACAAAATTTAAGAACCCCAGGAGCGGACACATCCTTAAAATCTGTCCCCCAAGTGCCTCATTTGCATCACCCTGGTATCCTAGCCCCGGTGTCACTACAGGAAAGGAAGATGCCTGATTTAAAGTCCCATGATGGGTAGGTAAGTGAGTATTGGGAGATCCTTCCTAGAAGTCTTCAAATCCGTGGTCCCTCCCACAAAAGATTTCCTCCAAACAGACTGAGTCAGTGGCTGATCTCCTCCTGGTCACTGAACAAAAGGAGAAGGCAGATGCTATTCCTGCACCCTGACACCCAGATACAACAGGCTCTGCTTGATGATGTCACCAGCTGTGTAAAAGCCCAATGTAATGTCCAAACACTTAATGTTTGTCTGGGCCCCATTCTGATTCTTCTGTCCTTTGACTGTGGATTCTTAGATCACAAAGATTTCTCCCTTGAATTTTACCCTTGAAACACAACTTACTCAGTTCAGTGAGGATGGGGATTCTTCGGAATTTTGGTTTCTCAGGAAATCCGGTGAAACACTCTGAAGTCCCTTTTGTGAACACACACAACAAAGAAAAGAGATTGATAAATGCAAACAAAGTGGCTTTTAAGACTTGGCAAGGATGTAAATGCATGCCATGTTACTTGATGCTTTATCTTAACAAAGTTAAGGGAAAGAAAATTGGGGCCTCCTCAGCATTTCCTTTTGAGAAGTGGTGTGTGTTTTAAATGGCATTTCAAATGAACTACAAAAAAGTGAAGCTCTCCCAGTCATTGCTTATTGATGACAAAGTAAAATATGATTATTCTGCATGGAGTGGTAGTGCTGGGTAATGGCTCCGACAGGCTGTGACTCAATCCACATCCATTTGCTTGCAGAACTTTTAGGGAACCGTGAATAAATGGTGGTGCTTCCCCACCAGTGCTTCTGGAGATACTACCATTAGTTTCTGGCTCCTAGTGCTCTTGGCTTCTTTGAGATATTCTCTGGGTACCCGGGTGCCCATGAGGCAATGCTCATGTCTTCTTTCTTCTTTAGCAGAACTGGCTGCCTCCCATCTCTGGTTGGCTTGACTCAATCCTAAATCCCTTGGGACTTCCTTAAAGATGGGCAGGATGTGACTTGGGGCCTCTGAGCTTTGCTTTCAGTTTACAGACAGATTTCCCTCCTGTGTTAGGAGGTGAGCCTCGACTCACTTCCCCTGTGGGCCTCGACTCCAAAACACAGCAATGCATGGCACCAGCCTGAAACACAGTGCTACCTTGCAGGGAACAACAGGAAGGTTCAAAACCCAGCTGAACACCATAGTTCCGGTCTCCAAGCCACACTAAAAAAATGTAAAGGATGAAAAGGAAAGAGAGAGATGGGAAGCTGGGGTCCACTTAAAAAAGAAACACATGCACAATGATCTCATCAGAAGTGATGCTTTGATAGGGTTTGAAGAGAGGTCTCTTGGATGTTGGAATGGAGTCCTGAGGGATAGGGAACAGCCACCCAGGCAGAGGGAATTGGATAAGGGATACAAAGCAGGAAAGAGTCAGTATAAATAAGATGAAGTAGGAGAAAATTCAAACTCCCAATTGGCCTCCAAAACCCTGTGTGATTTTCCTATAATTGTCATGGGTCACCATTATAGGGTTTAAAGTAGGGAACTGACATTATCTGTTAAATATTTATAAAAGATCCCTCTGGCTGCTGTGAGCAGTGGAAACTATAGAGCAATCAGGATTTTACCACAGTCCTATCAAATCTGTGAATTAAGTACATATAGTCAGAGGCTTCGATCTCAAATGTTCCGACTAGGTGCACACACATGCTTATCAGTTGAAATAACTGCTTTGGACACCAGCTGAAGGACAGCAACTGAATTTCTGCCTTAACTCCCTCTTGTCTTGTAGAGCAATGGTTAATTTGAGTATGTGTCAGATCATAGCCTGGATATATTTCACTAATTGTCAATATTTTTGCTATGTAATCGTACACAGTATTATACCTGAAATCTTCCAGTCTGGCAGGGTGCTATTATAAAAGATTGCTTAATTGTAGATTACTACTGTACATTTAAATTTCAGTAGCATATTAAGTTGTCAGACTTAATTACCATTATATGTTTAGATTATGCCACAGATTATTTAGTTCAATACCTAGGTTTGCCAACCTGCTCTCCCTGTGATGTGACAGGGCAATAATTAGAACGTCACTGGAAAACCTAAAGTTTCCCACAGAAATGTCCAGGAGGCCTGGCGTTCTTACTGATCCTTAAGAAAGTCCTCACTCTGCTGTCCCCAACTCCAACATCCCTTGGTGAATCACTGTATGGAATAGCCTTGGTAGTCCTCGACGGCCTTCACATATAAGTTTATCATGACTGCGAAGATGTGGAAAAGCCTACTTATCCCACAAGAGTCTCACCAGATATGCTAGGGCAAGGTTTCTGATTGGTACTATTGACATTTGGGGCCAAAAAGTTTTTTGTTACTATTATTATTTTAAATCATGCGGGGCTGTCCTGTGCATTATAGGATGTCTACCAGCATCTCTGACCTCTACTCACTAGATGCCAATAGTATCCCATCAAGTTGGGACAACCAAAACTGTCTCTAGGCATTGTCGGATGACCTCTGGGTGGAAGGGTGGCAGGGGAGAGGGGAACTGCCCCTGGTCGATAACCCCTGTCCTAGAGGAAAGGAGAGCAAACTGCCCATTGGCTAGTCTTATGTTGGTGCTCAGCATGCAAGATGTTTTCTGACTCCTGGCAGAATTTCATAGTCCTTTATACTGTCAGTTCTTGGAAGTGAATATTCTCATTTCTATCTCTTAGGGATGGTACAAGAATGGTATTCACATGAAATGGGAAGAATGGTTAAGAGAGCCAAATAGGCTCCTTCAAGGCTTCAGAATTTCTCTATATAAACTCCAAGTAGATTTCTATAATGCCAGAGTAATTGATGAAAAATCTGAGTAATGATCCTTTGCTATTCTTGGGTGCTCATAACGTGACTTTACTGATGTTATAGCCAGCAGATAAGCAGACTCAATGACCTTCGTTAGGTGGCGCAGTAGAGCCTGTCCAGGTCTCCATTTCCTGGTCACACAGTTGGGTATGATGATATCCCTAAAAGAAACCTTGCAAGGCTCCCACAATACATTTTTCTCTAAACCTTTCCTTTTATCTTTGGGGAAAGCATGTACTCATACTTCATAACAATTGAAATACTTTGATATTTCTTCATTTTCTCTGCCTCCTTTCCAAACCTTTTTCCTTCTCTCTTTTACCTCCTTCTACCAATTAATCTTTCTCCTTTGAAGGCATCCTTCTAGCCTGTAACAGAGTACATGGCACATCATACCAAATCAATATTGTTTTGTTGAATTAATGAATAAGCAAAGGGATAAAAATCACTAGAAATAAAGGAAAGTGGAATTAAATCCATAGGTTTCTCTCTTTCTAGCCTATATAAGATGTGAGATGAAGTAAAAGTAATGATAGGAAGGACAAGTCACTGAGATGATTAACTCAATGGCCAATGTCAGTTTATCCCAGGCTTAAGTGGGCATTTTCATTTGTATACTGATGACTTTGCCTTTAAAGTGAATACTTCTTCTTTGTCCAATTGTAGAAAGTTATAAGCATGGTGTGTACACACACACACACCACTCACACATATATCACACACAAATCGTGTGTAAATCTGAGTGAGCCTAATTGCTAAGCTAAGGTTTTATGTGCAGAGCACAACAGCATTTTTTGATTTGCTCAGCAGAGATATGGTTCATACATCCTCAGTCTGGATTTCCATGGCACTTTGATATTCATAAAGTGCTTTGTTATTAGCCTGCTTTGCAAAACACCCTGAAACTCTGGGTGCTGAGTGGGCTTTCATTGCTTAGTGAGGGTGTCTCAGGTAGCTGGCTCAGTTCACCTACCAGAGATTAGGCTAGATTGCTCATTTATTCCTCTGTCCCAAGACCCTTTTATGTTCTCACCTAGCAACAGCACCTAGGAGTCAGAGAGAGTTCTTTTGGTTTCCTAATTTGATTCATGAACATTTTTATCCAAAACAATAATCATGAAAGCCTTGCGATGCCGTTGATGTCTGACTGTTCCAAGTTCCATGCAAAGTGGTCAACAGCTATGTGGCTAAAGGACTAAGTTCCTGATCCTGATACAGAGGATCAACATTCCCAAGGGAAATGGCTGGATACAGGGAACCCCAACCATGATTTACTTCTATTTGTTGAGTTGAAAATCTGTTTTAGATACAGAAAATTCTTCAGAAATAGTACTTTCATATTAGGTTGAGTGTCTAGTACTCAATTTTGGAAACAAATTAATAGTAAGCCTTTTCCCATTTGGGAGGAGAAGGAAAACCACAATATTTAGTGGGCATTTACCTTGAACACTTGGGTACAGTCAAATATAAGGGCTCAAGAGTCCATCTTACTGGCTTATTTGTTGCAATTCAGTGTGTATGTGGTAAGCATCTAAGTGACCATAGTTGTACTAGGAACTAAGAGGAATACAAAGGAGGAAGAGACTTGATCCCCATCCTGAACAGATCCTGCTTCTCACCATTTCTTTCCAACCTGAAGCTGCAATACAACATTTTTAGTCTGTAGAAGTTGAAAGGGACCTTAGAGATAATCTTGTACAATTCATATATTAAAAGCATCTTCACAGAGTAAGAGAGAGTTCTACTTCATTCTCTCAAACATGAAACTAGGAAGAGTATGGAAACAACTCTAAGATCCAGTGAGGATTGATACTACTACTGCTACTACTACTAAATGTTATTAATTATAATAATATGCCAATTTCTATCTTAACTAATATTTAATAACAACAACAAAAACAGCACTAAAAATTCAGTGATTTTTCTTAAAATTGGAAAATAGTGTTACATGCATTCCATGTAGAATACAGACGTAGTTTTCATTTGACTTAGGATCCCCAAGGACTGAACTCTCTGCTACTTCCATTATAGAATTCTCAGAGTTGGAAGGGAACTTCAAGGCTATCTGGTTCAATGTCTTCTCCTCCCCATTATCAAAATACTTCTGAGAGGAGTTAATTCTCTTTCCTTGTTCCATTCTCTCTAGCCTCCTCCTGTCAGGGAGTTGTTCTTACATGGTTCTTCAGGCATATGGGGAGCGCAGATAACCCGCAGTGATCCGATGTTGAGGGTAGCCATGATGGTCTCTGTGTCTACCAAAGCTGGGCTGCTCAATGCCTTGGATGAGGAGGATAGAACGGCGCACATGGAACATTCCTCTATGTTGGCTGCGCGGAGGTCTTCAGGAAAGAGTGCAGATCCCTAATGAGAGAAAACCCAGTAGAGGAGGGACTTCTCAGATGGAGGGAATTTTTCATGGCTCAGGGTAATGGCTCTTTGTGGGTGATGCCAATTTTTCAGCCAAACCCTCTCTAGCCTCCATTGACTTGGTTTCAAGACTCAGCTACCTGATATTTGAACACATTTAGCCTCACTGATCATTAATATCTTAGTGTGACTAAATTTCACAGGCCCTTTCTTGAGAGCAAGTCTGGATGAGCCAAAGGAGGGTGGAGACAGAAGAGCCCACATCCATTCATATGACTCAAGTGGGAGAAGCAAATTAGGGATAACAGTAGGGATAACAGGAAACATTCAGAGAAAGGAGAAGTTATGGATCTAAAGGCAAATTTTGCATCCCCACAATTTTGTTTGTAGCTGACCTTTCCTGTTACTCTCTGGGTTAACTAGCATAGTGGTGGTTACTTCTTTCCCAATTTGGTGGAGACACAGGGATAGATCTGATCCTGCCCTCAGGAAGCTTAGACTAGAATACTGGTAATTCCTAACACTAGCTGGATCTGGAGATTTCTGGTTCTTTTCCTGTCTTCCTTTCTCTGGCCTAATAAAAGGGTGCAGTGCAGAGAACTTTGTGGTGCCTTTTTTAAAGGGAAATGAAATTTGTTCCTTGACGGAACCATTTTTGAAATTTGAAAAATATTACACATTGCCAGCATCATTTCATGAATGCTTTGGTGCATTTCACACTGCCATATTTTTTTTAATCCAGGGAAAGAGAGGGATACAATGGCATACAGACCTATAAAGGTTCAGAGCAAATACAATTACAACCATAATGTCATATATGCAGAACCGATCCATTTCTCATAAATGTAAACCGAATTCTTCCTTTTCATACATCTATCAAGGACTGTGTGGCATTATGTGTTCCAGATTAGATGTGTCTCCAGAAAAGACGAGAAAGTTGGAACACAAAGGCTTAGCTATTAGCTTTAGCTATTAAGTCAAAATCAGATTCAGAAATGCAGAGAAACTGTTAGTTATATAAAAAGCATAAAACAGGGGCGCCTGGGTGGCGCAGTCGGTTAGGCGTCCGACTTCAGCCAGGTCACGATCTCGCGGTCCGTGAGTTCGAGCCCCGCGTCCGGCTCTGGGCTGATGGCTCAGAGCCTGGAGCCTGTTTCCGATTCTGTGTCTCCCTCTCTCTCTGCCCCTCCCCCGTTCATGCTCTGTCTCTCTCTGTCCCAAAAATGAATAAACGTTGAAAAAAAAAAAAAATTTAAAAAAAAAAAAAAAAAAAGCATAAAACATAATAATAAACATAAAACATAACATGCAGTGGATCCTGAGCATAAACCCAGGAGCCAAAATGTCTAGATTTAGGTCTTAGTTCTGCTACTTACCAGTGGTGTAAACTTGGACAGCTTACTTACTCTCTCTGTGCCCAAAGTTCAACACTTTCACAATCTACCCCATAGGATTACTTTGAGGATTAAATGAGTTACTTTATGTAAGATGCTTAGAGTAGTTTTTGATAGCAGTAAGCACTATATAACTACAAGCTATTATTTTGTTATTAATGCTAGTACCATTAGTGAATACAAATATTCACTCTATGTGACACTTACAGGAAGAATGTATATCTGGGGAAAATTCCGGAGAAACACCCATTCTCTCTTCAGGTAATCCAAAGATCCGATGAATACAATGTCCTTCAGCTCCTGCCGGGTATAGCTGCTAGCTCTCAAGGGTATTACAAAATTCCGAAGCCCCATCAGCGTTGAGTGGGCATCTCCAAAGACACATGCTACCACATGGTTCCGAAACTCATGTTTTGACTTGTCCATTCGTTTCTAAGCATAAGCAGGCCAGAGTCTGGTCAGTTTTAGAAACAAGCTGAGAGTCTCTCAAAGAAGGCTCCTTCCCCTCATACCAATACTTCTAGGTACATCCACAGGAGTACTTCCACAAGGATAATGTAATTCTGCAAATTGCTCATAAAAATGGAATTTATCTGCCTTGGGCAATTCTACTTTTTATCTTTTTGTGGAGTTCCTTCTGACTCCACTGTTTAAAGTCTTTTATTAGCCTGGAGTACATCAATTAAAACTCAAGTAAGTGTCATTCCTTGAGGTGTGACATCATAGAACCAAATGGGGAACACATCTTTTATTGTCATTACATGTTTTTGGCCTTGTATGTGCTATAGTGAAATTCAATGGAAAGCTAAAACATTACAAGTTCCTTTGCTAAATTTATGTTTTCTAGTGAGCCCTGAAAATCACGTCAGGTTGTACAAAATTCTGCAGTTTTCAGTGGATTTTTGTATATACGAAAATATCCATTAGTTTGGAACATGTGAAATTGCCTTTTCATGGGCTAAAAATGGTTGAATATTGGTCATTTTATATGGTTCCACCTAATACACCAAACTGATTCAACAGATGCTTTGCAAAGTTGAAGAAATTCCTATGCAAAGTGCACAAAAGAAATGAAAAGGTCACAAAAATTCCATCTGAACTCGAGCATTTATACATGTCCCTCACTACCATCAGCAGCACCAGTTGTTAACGTTTCTTTAATATCTCTAAGTTGAAAATAATAATGTACATGAAAAATATTTAGGTTAGGTTTCTCCCACATTCACAGAGACTTTTAAGAATGATAAATGTCACTTTAAAAAAAAAGAGAGAGATGATATTCCTGTAGGAAACTCATGTTGAGCCTTTGTCTGATTTCTTCCAGGGAATGAGTCAAGGTCTTCTCTAGTGACACTGGGATGGGCTGGAAGGAGCACTGGATCTGGAGGAAGACCTGATTCTGTATTCTTTTGTATGACTATGAACAAACTAGTTTAACCCTCTCACCCTCAATTTCTGTAAGTTTCAATGGTTTAAAAATAAGAGTGAATTCTGTTGTGGAAATTAAATACCATATTGAAAATGTAATGCTCAACTAATTAGCTGTTGTTCAATACCTATTAATCAACTCTGAATCTTATTGAATTCCTAGAGTTTCAGAGGAGGACTCTTGGAAGGTGGTAGAGAACAAGTTAAATGCATTTAAAGGCATTTCATGTATGAGTGTGTTCTACATTCGTCTGCTCATGAAGACTCAGAATACTTCAAATGGATACATCATCCTCCCTCACAACCGTCCTTAGCTGGGTTAAATGACAAGCTTCTGTGAAACACGGGCTGATAAAATCTAACCAGATAAATAAGTAACATCTGACATCTCCACAATTAGTTTGTCAAATTAGCATATATGAGGAAATACTCTCTTTTCAGAGGGAATTGCCCTGTGAGGGGAAATAAAGCTACTTGTCTGGAGAGCCTTCCTAGAGAGTGATGTGAATCTTAACCAAATCTATTAAATAATTGTCTCTCGCTAATCCGATTAGTTGTAACTTGAATAATGAAGCCTCTAACGGTATTTAATGTAACATGCCTGAAGTCCAACTATCGCTCTTCTGAGTAGAACTAAACAATTAGAAACAAGATGCATGGCAGAGTGCATTAATGGGCACAGCTAGAGAGGCAATTTCTCCAACAAACTGTGGCACAAAACTGTCTCCCAATTGAGAAAGATGGCAGCTTTGGGAGTAAGTGGAGGGTGCACTATTTGTTCAAAGTAACTTAAGCCAACCACTTCCACTTGACCCTTCCACAAACCAAACCAAATTCGAAGACCCCTTGAATTCTGCAGTATGGACATTTCTCCTCTATGGTCACAAGTTTCAAAACCTTTAGAATTTCTTAAACTAGAGGGCCTTTTAAACTTATCAAAAGACTTAGTTGGTGTCCTGAACTATATTCTACATCAAGTGTCAGAAAGGAGCTATCTATCATGGCAACCTGTCTCTGTGCTTAAGAAATAGGTATGATAAAACATCTGCCATTTCTATTTCTTGGTCTCTTGGATACCTCCATCTGCAACCAACTTCTCAACCTTTCTAATGATTTCCCTCCCACTGAAAACATGTTTATCTTCCTACTCAACGGAGAGTATTTTGCTTAGTTTAGAATAAGACATCATTGCTGAAATGGTGAATTTCAGCCGCAATCCTAATAGTGTTCTAGTTGATATGACAGTTCTGACAATTTTGTGCTTCTGATCAAATGATTGATCAGGCTTTTACAAAAATTGGAACATATTCTGTCAGGACACTGGTACCAAGCCACAAGAGCTCTGTGTGTGTGTGTGTGTGTGTGTGTGTGTGTGTGTGTGTGTATGTGTGTGTGTGTGTGTGTGTGTGTGTGTGTCTAACAGAAGAAAAGTGAACTGAACTACTTTTGGAAAGCAAGAAAAAGATATAATTATCAATTAGTCATAGTTGAAAAAATGATATAGGGTTCATACAACATATAATCACTTTTATTAGTTATATTTACCAACTACTGCTTGCAAGTAAACCACTGAGATTATGCTAACTCTGGAAAATGAGAATAGATGAGGATCCAGAAAGCAGGTGTCAGAGCCTGGATTAGGATACAGACTTTTTACATCTTAGTTGCTGGCATTTCAGTAAATTGAGTTAGTTCATTTCCTTGAGAAAACAGAGGCAGGGACAGGATTCTAATATCTATTAGGATTCATCCAGGTCATGCATCTGGGAGATACACTCTTGCCTAATGTATTACGCTTAAGTACAGCCGGCTTTAAGAAAAACCACTATAGAAAATCCAAACTTTAAAACCAATAATTAGGAAAATGTTTATTTACTTTTTAAAAAAGAAAGGCTTCAGAGTTCTTGTAAATGGTTTCCCTGGTGCACTGAAATTAATTAGATTTACTAGCAAAACAGCAAAGTGTCAGGAGAACATTATTCTAAATAACTGACTCAGCTAAACCCTGAAAGGAGGGAAAAAGTAGTTGAACAGTCTGATCTGATTGCTTCAAATCCCAGCATATTACCCACATCGTCTTTGTCAAATGCTACATCTGTTACCCTGCATACCATTCATATGGGTGGAGAGGAATGTGTCCTTCCTTTGAAATTCACAGTGTACAAAGAGAAATGGCAGGCGCTTATAACTAGTGTAAGGACTTACTTTCCCTAGATGACTAGCTTTATTTTATTTGAGATTTGGTGCAAGATCACCTACCAGAATCACTCTGTCCAAAGCAATTGCTCTGCACCAGTGAAACATGCCGCTGTCATCAAGCTGGTCACAACCCGGTTCTGGTTCATACAGAAAAGCCCTAAGTAGGGAGAATGGAGAGTTAGCTGAGAATATTTGGGGCACTAATGTAACAAAGCCAAGATGTCAGACTCATTAGAACCTTGCACTCAAAGTGCAAACAACACAAGGAAAGTGACCTTCAGTCTGTGAGAGTCCCGAATAAAGATTCATGTGTGAAGGACACCAATGAGTGCATCACAGCTGAAGACATACTAAGCCTGTTGTGTGTGTGTATTTAACAGACCTATCAGTCTCTCCTTTTACTTTACATTATACTGCCTTAAAGGTAGTTATTTTTGCTCTTAATTTTGCTACTGCAGTGATGAAGAAATCATGGGAGGTGTTTTGGGCACCTGAATATAGAATTTAAAAGGCTGTGAGATTGAGTCATGAATGCTGTCTCTTTCCTTGGCCTGTTTTCCCCCCCTCTCTTTTCTATATCTTGGTGTATGAGGCCCTGTTGAATATGAGGCCCTGTTGAAACATCCTCACTTACTCCATGTGTTTTGCATTCTTTACAGCTTCCATCCCTGGCCTGCATTTGACTAAACTCTGCTCTGATCTTGGCTTAAGTCTTGGCAAAGCCCTCCACGTGATCACTCCACACTGGAGTTGGGCACAATGCTTGTCATGGATATGCTCAACCACTGAAAGCTTTAGATGATCTTTGGAAAAATCTCCTCGCATCCAAGAGAATGCATATTTGCTCAGTAGAGAAGAGAGGAAACCCTTCTGGAAGCACAGAAAGTTCGGAGTTGAAAGAGACTATTTGAGTCAGGAGAATCAAGGCTTAGTCTGAAGAAATAACCACAAAATTCCAGGGACTGAACATAACCCGGGTTCTCACTCACACCATGTATTTTCCTCAGGTAAGCAGGTGCCTGTAGTCCATGCAGCCATCCCAACCTTTAAGGGCACAGAGGCTATACCATCTTAGGTTCACACACCTGGAACTCACATCCTTCTCAGTCATTAAGGCAAGGGAAAAGAACTGGAGAATCAAGACTGGGCTTTAAAAAATTTTTTTTAACGTTTTATTTATTTTGGAAGGAGAGAGAGAGACAGGGCATGTGCCAGGGAGGGGCAGAGAGAGAGGCAGACACAGAATCTGAAGCAGGCTTCAGGCTCTGGGCTGTCAGCACAGAGCCCGATTCAGGGCTTGAACTCACGAGCCATGAGATGGCTCACCTGAGCCAAAGTTGGACGCTTAACCCACTGACCCACGCAGGCACCCCAAGACCGGGCTTTTAATTTCATTGGCCCAAAGTGACACGCCATCATTTTTGCTTACATTCCAGTGGCCAAACCTAGTCAGATGGCTCCTGCTAGCTTTAACAGGGTTGAGGAGCATAGGGAGTAACTGAAATACTTAATGATCATTGTAGTCTCTGCCAGACACTTTAAAGACCACTCCTTGTTTTATGGATAAAAGTCAAAGTGCTAACAAATGGTAAAGCTGGTGTTTCAATATACTGCTAAGGTTGACATTACTGGTGCTCAGAATACCCAATTTCCCTTTCCTTCCTTAGTATATGGGCAGCTGTGGGGTCACATGACCAGTTCCAACCAATGAAATGTGAGAAGTGATGGCTCAGGTAGTGACACACTCCTGTGTGATTCTTCAGGCTCTCTCGTAACCTGCTTAAGTGATGACCAGCCAGCCTGACAATATGAACACCCAAGTGGAGCAGAGGGCCCTGGCCTCACTGACCTGTGTTGGACGTGTCACGGGAAAAAGAAATACACCTTTGTGGTGCTAAGCCATTAAGATTTCGTGGTTGTTACCATAGCATAAATGCATCTTCTTCTGACAGAAATGCCTTTTCTAAAAAACATGTTGCACGGAATTGTAGTAACTGGAGAAGTCCTGAGGAAACGCTTTCTGCAGTCAAATAACGTTTGAGAAAGATGCCCTCTCTTTGAGATTCACACCGTGCCTTAGCGTATGAAAGGTTCAGAAAAGTCTCGCAAAAAAGAAATCCTTGAAAGTTTATATAATCCAGTGTTTCACACACTTGTTAGACCACACACACGTTTACCATTTACTTATTTGATATATTCATTTACTAATTTAAAAATACCTGTCACTATCTCTTGAAACGCCTTTTGGGACATACTGTACAATGTCACATGATAGGTTTGGCCCCAGTAATGAGTACATTATGAGAGTACTGTCCTGTGAGATTTTATCAAACATCCTGGGAGAAATACAACATATTGCACTCTGTGCTGCAGGTGAAGGTTTTTTTTTTTCTTTCTGTGAATTAATACAGCTTGTTATTCAACACCTGGCCCAAAGGCTCAGACTGTAAGATAATTATCAAGCAATTTTGATGTCTTTAACCAAGTCGGTTTCTAAATTGCTATCTTAAGTCATAATTTTTCAGACAAAGGAACTTACTTAAATTTAAGATTGTCAGCTTAGAAGTGTCAGAAGACCCAGACAGAGAAGCTGCCATGGAGAAGGGTTTGGAAATTAAGAGCTTATTGCCAATGAGATTGGCCAAGACTGAGGTGCAATCCTTTATCTTCCTCACCATTTAAGACTCCCTATAAACCTGGTGGATTCTAGTCATTTACCTAGCCAGAGAATGTTGCAACGTAAGCCTCAAGGTCAGTTTGACCAAAATGGGTTATCTTGTTCTTTCAAATTAACATGGCTTTTGGTGGTTTAAATACGGCTCTTAGAATTTGTGTACAAATTCCATAACTCGTGAGCTCTAACTCCTAATTCTAAGAGCCATACAAGCTCTCTTAATGGTACTAGATAGAACTGTGGTGATGGCTTTATGCCAGGCTTGTTAAAGAAACTCACCAGGGGACATACCTAAGATGAGTCTGTTTTTGATTTTTATTAGGATCTGGAGAACTGGCTATGGTACTCATTGATACAACCTACTTTTTTCTCCACGTGTAGATTCCTAGACACCATCCCTCAGATACTGATATAATATATCCAGGTCACCTTCAGGGAGGTGGCTTCCTGCTCTCCGCTCTCTTCATTCAAGTGTGCAAAAACTGCTACTGTTTTCCTTCTGGTCACTTTCTTCAGCCTTTTCACTTTTCCCCTCCTTCTCCCTTTTCCTGCCCCTTCCTCCATCCCCATAACGAGGACTCCTGGTCTTTTAGGCAAAAGGAGAATAATCTTCTCCCCAGCACATTTTAGCTTGACTCGGGATACCAAATCAATCGCTGTACACTTTTCTATCATAATAAAAGCATGATCTATGTACCCAAGCTGTCACAGACAACATCTTTCTTCATTCTGATGTTATGGAAAACAGATATGCCTTAGAGGAAACACCTGTTGGAGACCTGCATAAAAGAAAAGGCTGGAGGAGCCCCACTTCATCATAAAGGCATCCATCTGGTGTCCTTGCCAAGCAAAACCTGATGCAACTTATTTCACCATCTCTTAACTAAAGCTCCCTTCTGTCGTATGCCTTGCAAATGACATGATCCTTGCAGAAATATACCTTCCTAAAGAGAATAATAAATCACCTATGGGAATGTGCAGCACTAGCAGTCTTATAGTTAGGAAATGAAGATTAGAACATAAAGGTTGATGCTATTGGAGGCAAGAGGTGCCACAGAACACCATCCTGGTCATTCAGGGCAAAAAGGAAAAGCCACACCCTAACCAGAGGTAGAAGTTTCCAGGGTGAAGGACCTTTCTGTATAGGAGAAACTGGCAAGAAATATGGTAGGAGTTCCCTGAGAGGGCCCTCAGCGGACATGTTTAGGATGAAGGCAGGGTAGTTCACTGGTCACAAGATGGGCTTCTCTTTGTGCAAGCAAAGTAGGACACTTCCACCTGGGAGCATCCAGGAAGCATCAAACTCTGAATTCCTCTCAGAGTCAGGTCTCTGATTTCCATATTCAGAGGCTGACAGGTCTAGTGTGTTGGGTGAGAACAGCTTTTGTAGCCAGTCCACTGGTGGATGTCCAGAGCAGCATGGGGATGAAGGCTCTAGCTTTCCTTGCTGATGACTGCCTTCCTCGGAGCTGCTTTCATATGCACGAAGCCAATTATCTTTTGAGTACAAGCGTGAACACGTCCCAGCTAAGGAAGGCAGGCTCTTTCCTCTCTGCTCCCTGGAACCATTCCGAAGAGTATTTTTATTCTTCCATGTGCATAGCAACTTATCCTATATGAATCCTATCACTTAAAGGAAAATAGAAGTGAGGGAACATGTGCCTTCAGTTTCCAATGGTGACATCTGATGGAAGAGAGAGATCAAGCCATGTAGGAAATCCTCTGTTAAGGTGGGGTAGGCGTCAGTGTCAGGTCAGGAAATACAGTTTCCAAGACTCTAAGTCTGCTGTCATTATTTCCTCGAAGTTACAGACTTGACTTAGATTGTTCTTGAAGATGATCTACCAGTGGATGATATCCTCCACTGTTCATTGGTATCTATTATAAAGTTTAAAAGGCACCAACATTTCTTTTTTCTCTCTCACTCTTTTGCAGGCCACATTTTTGGATGTGTTAGGAAACCCTGGCATGTAACCATTCTATCTGAAGCCCTTTTAAAACTCCATAGGTGGCTTGTAAATTCTTAGGAGAGTTTTCTGGCCTGGTTGCAGAACAATGTATTTTTTGCTCAAGACTTGAGTTAAAGTAACAAGTTTTAAAGGCTTAGCATAGAAAGGACAAGCCCCTTGGCTGCGCTTTGGGAAGGAGTAGGGAGGAATGTGTCAGTGTGCCCAAGAGTTTCAGTGCCCTTCTTGGTTCAGTCTTTGGAAAACGCTACTGAAACTGTACCTTGAAGGTGGTGATCAAGTTCCCACCAAAAATGGAGGGAATATCTTCTGTCCCAGGATCCCTTTGGTACTACTAAGGACTTTGTATCTTGAAGGCTACAGCTGCCTTCTCTCTGATGACTTCGTGTATAGTGACAAGGTGATTCAGTTTAAACTTAATCTGAAAATACTAATTGCTTGTCAATTCTGACTACCACCTTTCATGTTCCAGGAAAAAGACAATCACCTAAAATTTGGGAATGTGAGGGCCAAGTTATACAACCAGTGCTTCCCACTCTATCCTGTGCCTGTCTCTTTCTCTCTCTGTCTTGCACACATTTACACATACTACACAGGTGCTATAGTCAAATTTTCAAATATGACCCTTTATGGCCACGTTATGATTTCATTTTTCTGGGTTTCACCTTGTTGCCACTTATTCATAATAAGGCATTATTTTTTACCTTGAGGGAAACTTAAGGTTTAAAAACTTGGGTTATTTTTTTACAGTCCATTCCCCTAGGAACCTATAGATGAGCAAATGGAGAGGGTTCCCGTGAGGTCTCAGACACTTTTGGGACCAAGAAACCAGGTAAGAATCTCAGGAAGGAGGAGAGCACAATCCCTGTCCTTGTTAGAAAGGCCTCGGTGATCACTTCCTTTTTCATGAGAAAGGCAAAGTGTGCACCTGGTTCTGCACCTTAATGACCAGCTTGGCCAGATATCCTTGCTGAGACTCTGTTACCACAAGGTAGAATGCAAGAAAACCTGCCATGAAATCTCAGGGGATAATCCATATGTTGGCAGCAGGCTGGTGGTTATCTCTAAATCATCATGCCCTCTTCCGCCTTGTGGAAAACCCTAGGAAAGGACAGGAGTGGCTGCTGCTGTGTGTTCAGAACTGGAGGTTCCCAGTACAGGAGACTTTCAGCACTAAAACTGGACCCTCTACTACCAGAATGGGAAAAAGCTCCCAGGGAGGGAGGAAAAGGGAAGGGAGAATAAAACACTTGAAACACTATGCCCAGAAAACCTGCCTCTTTGCTTGTAGGCAGATTTGGTTGATGTTCAGTGGAAGGAAAGACAGTCGGGTGGTCAGAACCCCATATGTTTTAAGACAAGTAGGTTCCAGTGAATTCTATCTTCCAACCTCCTGCCTCTGGTTCCTGTCTCTTGATTCTTTGCATAAGAAAACATGGTGGTATTATAAACTTTAATAGTAAAGATTGTAGGTATGATTTGTTTTAAAAAAAAAATCTGTGAATGGCATTTTAAAAAGGAGACATAATAAAATTCAGGGTATCATTGTATTCAGTGTAATCTTATTTCAGTCTACATAATCTGTAGACTGTGTTCTAATGTAAACCAAATCAGCTGTGAATAGAGTGTTCAGTTTGCCTTTAAATGCTGCTTTACAGATGGAGTCTATCAAATCTATGGCCTCTGTTTTCAATGTTTACAATTTAAAATCTCCACAAAGCCGTTTTTTCCCCCACCATCTTGCTTAGAAATTAGACACAAGTCAGAGTGGTCCCAGACCAGGTGAAGACAATAATAAGATGGTGCTTCTAGTAGATAAACCCACATCTGAGCTTTCACTTGAGCATCTCTCTGTTAAGCTTTGCTTTATTTCTGATGGGTATAAACTGACAGCTTTCTGCAGAGCATTTTCTGTGAAAATATACATGTAGGCACCTCAGAATTTAAATTGTTACCAGACAGATGATCAAGGAGAAAGATAAAAAAAGACAGTTTCCCTCTTCCTCACCCACTCCCCAGACAGACCCTCATTTAAATCCCTTTATATTTTATGGATATTGCATTTGGGATTTCCTACAATTTGAGCACAAATGAGGCATGACCCAAAGCAGTAGGTACCTTTAATAAAGGCTGGAGTTTGTGCTGTGGGTAGAGGAGCCTGGGGCTCAGAGAAAACCTCACATCTCAGGAGAACAGTCTCCACAGCCCATCTTTTCAGCATGAGGCTATACTTTTAGGGTGCTCTTTCCCACCCCGCCTAACACCTTCTAAATATCAAGTGACATTCTAAACACAGAGGTTGACCTAAATGAAAACTATTTTCCAGAGTTTGGGATACAATCTTCTCTGCTCTGTGGACTAGCAACAGAAAGATCAAGTCAGTTACTGATACTTTTGATCCTGACACACATTATTGAAGCAAATGAGAATTTCAGGCAAAAGACTTTTGCCTTTTTGGTGGGATATGGAGGTAGGAAGTAGGAATTTGAAATATCTGCAAACTAGCAAATTTTTCATTGTATTTATAGTTTCTGAGGTTTTATGGGATTGAGCCTGGGTCAGAGATTAGCATGACAAAAATTATTTCCTCATGCATTGGGTGAGAAGCTTGGTCTGGGAAATTATCAATAATAATAACAGCCTCCCCCCGCCACTGAAGAAATTAGGACAGGAAAAAATAGCATCCATCAAAATATTACTGGTGTGTGTGTGTGTGTGTGTGTGTGTGTGTGTGTGTGTGTGGTGAGGGAGGGCTATCAAATTGAAAGATACAAGCTGTGCAGAGGAAACAAAAATAATTGCAGGTTACATGAATGCTACTAGATTTTCTTTTTTAAATAGGAAGTTATTTGTGAAGTCTCCTTATCTACATTCCTTAGTTTCTCTGACATTCTTGTTGCTGAATGTCAACAAGGAGAGATTATTAGTGTGCTGGGGACTACAGGTTTTTGGAAACACTGAAAGGACCTAATGATGTGTTGAGGGTCACAGGCTTTTAAAATTTCCTCCCATCTGGAAGCCATCACTGGAGGGAAGGCTGTTGAATAAAGGCATCCTGAGTGTTGTAACATTTTACTTAGCACCAGTGACCTGTCAAGAAGCAATGGAGATAATGGCGGTGGAGGCCACTTGGGATCACTCATGACATGGGGCCCTCCTTCTGCTCAATGGACTACATGAAGGCTATTTTTTTTAAGTGGTGTGCCTTGATTAAAGGTGAAAAGTTAGAAGTAGGAGCCTCTGGGGGGTGGGAGAGGGAAAAGGCTGTGGTTAGTGTTCTTTAACAAGAAGAAGTGATTAAAGCGGGGCTGTTATTAGGGATGAAAGGTAGAGTCAGGTTTTTTTATTCCCTCACACGGGGGACATAGAAGGGGATCTGCAGAGTGATATGGCCTTAACAAGGCAGGAGGGTCACAAGCACTCTCCTTAGAGGTCCCCTATGTTTTAGCTCTTTAAGTTAAAGATGAATGAGAAGGAAGGAGGAAAGAAGTAGAATGTTCCTCTTGTTCTGTTCACCTCTAATTTGAAATTAAGTTTCTGCAGCACATCAAATCCTTAACTTTTCTTATATGTGACTATAAAGGTAACATTCACATCTGGATTTCCTGAAGCCAAGGCCTGTTGCATCAAGAAACCATCTGGATGCTCCACCTCTTACCTCTACTGCTTAAGCTCCAGAAGGAACTTTGCAATATTCTTTACTTAGTTCCAGCCTTTTAGAGGAGGGAGAGAAGGAGGGAGGGAGGAAGGGGGGAGGGGGAGAGAGAGAGAGAGAGAGAGAGAGAGAGAGAGAGAGAGAGAGAAGAGAAGAGAGACAGGAGAGGAGAGGAGAGGAGAGGAGAGGAGAGGAGAGAATGATCCTATAAACTTTCTGGAAACTTTGCTGTAACTTAAAAACCACCACCAAACACACGCACATATATACACATTTTGGCAATAAAATTCCTTTGTATGTCTCACCTAAATGTCCCCGGTGCCATGGAACCTGTGCATGTTGGTGAGTTTTGCTTTGTATCTTTCTTGCCCTATCTCACACCAGGGACAAGAACACCCGATGGTCCAACACTAGTCACCCAACAGGCAGAAGTGCATGCCTATCCCTCTTTGCTGCCCATGCAGACCAAGTGGAAGACCCCAAATAGTGCACTGTCAAAGTTTTCAGCTAAGAAACTCTAGCTTTTATACATTAGAATAAATTGGCATCTGTATACAATTACATAGACACTTAATACAAATGTAAATGATATCTGCCTTCCTGATGAGTAGTTTCTTGACTATTTTGAAAGAATGCAACTGCCTTCCTATCATCTCTTTCTCCTCCACCTCAAAATCTCCATGGAAATAGATTCCAAGTTATATCTGAGCTCTCATCACTCTGTGAAAGAAAAAAGAAATTATATGCTCTGTGAAATCTTCTCCCCATCTCATTCATTAGAGCATGTGAAAGGAGCTTATTCTCTCTCACTCAGGATGCTGGGAAAAGTCTAACAGTAACCACACCAGGTTTCATGTGTCTTAATGGTTATTTTATTCTCTCTTTGGTTCTTTAATCTTTTAAATTATCATCATCATCATTATTTTTTTTTCAATATATGAAGTTTATTGTCAAATTGGTTTCCATACAACACCCAGTGCTCATCCCAAAAGGTGCCCTCCTCAATTAGATGTCTGGAAATAATAGGTAAAGATTAATTTTAGGATAATTTCACAAAGGCAATAATTCTCATCCCAAACTTTTACTAAAAGTTTTGAAGTTAAAAGTGTATTGAAGAGCTTGGAAAAGTAGAGAGGCAAATAAGGAGTACCCACATAAAGAGCAATTTGACAAAATAATCAAAATAAGACAAAATAATCTTTTAAATTATCATCATCATCATCATCATCATCATCATTATTATTATTTTGTTTGTTTCAGTGGAAAATTGAGATTATATAATTGTAGAGTCAAATTGCTCTTTATGTGGGTACTCCTTATTTGCCTCTCTACTTTTCCAAGCTCTTCAATACCCTTTTAACTTCAAAACTTTTAGTAAAAGTTTGAGATGAGAATTATTGCCTTTGTGAAATTACCCTAAAATTAATCTTTACCTGTTATTTCCAGACATCTAATGAAATACTGGTCAACTACATATCTAGAAAAGGATTGACAAATTTTTTTCTGTGAAGTGGCTGGGGAGATAGTATGTTAAATATCGCAGGCCAAGAAGCAAAAGTGGTATTATGCAGGTGGCTATATAAGAGAGAAATTAAATTTTCACCATCTCTCATTGATAGTATTCAAAATATACTACTACTATTGCTACTACTACTACTAATAAATATATTTTTGTATTACAGATCTACTAATCAAAACAAAGAAATTTTTAAAGGGATCTTCCTTAATTGGCATTCATAGTGTTCTCTGTCATCAAAATTAATTGCAAATGTTCTTATGTTAATGCTGACCCTAATAAAGTTTAACATATATAATCTTTGAAAATGTCTGTTTACACAGATAGGTACTACCAAATACTGATCGTACCCCATGAGCATATGATTCTAATTGAGCATATGCATCACTTAGAAGGCATTTACAGAATTATATTAAACTCTTCTTTCAATATTTGTCTTTTGGCAGGTCATTATATGGCAGATCAATCACTTACAATGGAAGTTTAGGTGGCAATGCCTCAACTGCATAGTTAAATAAACTTAAAAACGTAGAAATTTCCTTTGCACTTGCATCAAGGTAAAAACAACAACAACAAACAAACAAACAAACAAACAACACAAAATGCAAAACCAAAACCAAAGCCAAAAAACATTCCTGGAACTGAGATCAGAAAATATGCCCACTCCAAATGTGTGTGGAGATAATGATCTCACTTCTTGTAACTTTTGACATGATGGAAAGTATAGAAAGAAGTGTGGCATTATTTGTGATTCAAAGAATGATAATTGTGAAGACTTTAGACAGAATAAGTTTTGCATATAAGCTTTGTTTTGTCTTTTAATTTGATGCTGGTTTCATTAAGAAACATTATAAAATCTACAGTGAATGCGAAGTCTTGAAGCCACTTAGTGTTCTATGATAGTGCTTGAGGGCAGTTCTCCAGAAAAATTTGTTTTGACCCACAGCTCAAAAAATCACATTAAATCTTTTCAATGCTAAGCTCTTGAACTGCTTTGTGGTAGGGCAAATCAAATACTCAGTTTATATTTCTGAGAAAAATTCACAGCACTAATAATAGTGTCCATGAGAGCAAATGAAATTCACCATTGACACTCTTGGCCAAACAAATATGATAAATTCACATATTTCCCATAAAACACCTGCTATGGGTATTAGAATGAATAACCACAGTGTTTACACACCTTGCATTCACAAGCTTTGTACATTTTTCTAAGTAGGATTTTCTTTTTCTGTTCTACACGTATTTTTTACCATTATCAGTTGTAATACATCTTAGTGGGTTCCACTTCAGATTGTACTGGCTTAGTGTTTTCTCAACTTTTTTGAAGATATTTTCACAGGTAGTTGTGCCATGCAGACTATTCACAGAGGCTAATTTTTCAGTTACTTCAAATTCAGCATTGGCTCCCTTAATAACGAACAACTGGACAGTATCAGTAACATTTGTTGACTCACAAAGAGCCAAAGGAAACCACTCAAAATCTTTGGGCTTATTTTTTAATTAACTATTGTTATTGCTCCCAATGTCAACTCTTCAAGCAACTGTTTCCACTGAAGGGCTAATAGTATTACACCATTATATTTTCTCTGGACACCCTTGCTGGCTGTTGCAAAAACACTTTAATTGACTTACCATCAATAAATGACTTCTCTTGCTTGGTTACCAAATAAGCTACTCATAAACAAACTTTGGGTGCAAATTTACTGTGATTAAACAGTCTTTTTAAATTTTCTAATTTTTAAAGCAGTGCTTTACGGTAATAGGGAATACTGTAATAAGTACCTAATCTGATAATATCAACATATATTGCATTCTTTTAGCACAGCTATACTGTCACTGCAAATTAAATACACTGTCCTGCCATTTCAAGCCATACTAAAATAAGTGGTGGGTTGGATTTGGCCCTTAGGCCATAATTTTCTGACCCCTGAGCTAGAATACATCCTGGCATCATTTAAAAACAACTTTTGCACAGATCAAGGATATCACAAAGTCCCTATGGCGTTTGTTAATGTTAAATTTGTGCATGCTTATCTACAATTCTGAAATGTTTGGGTTTTTTAATTTGCAGATTAGAAATGATAAATTATTGTTGAAGAGAATAGTTTCTGCAAAGAGATGGTTTATATCAGTTTAAAGGATCATGGCAATTTTAATATGAAGATGAAAAACTAGAAAAAGTAGCCATGGTGAAGAAGTACTTCTAGAATGGCTGTAAGGACCTCCAAAAATCTATTCTTTCATAAAAGCAAGAGATATGGACAGAAACTTCCAAAGTCAACTTTTTTCAGAATTCTGAAAATTAACCAGAGGCTTCAAGTAATTAAGGAGTGTTTAGTTAAAGGAAAATGGCAGAGTCTTGGTAAAAAAAAACAAAAACAAAAACAAAAACAAAAACAAAAACACACAAACAAAACAAACAAAACAAACAAACAAAAAACCCAGTGAATTTGTGCATTTAACTTGCCTTAATCTCATTCCCCTCTTCCCAGCTCTGAAGTAGCTTTAGAATCCAACAGCCTCACAATCTCAGTATCCACAAAATCAGCAGTCTAGCAGCCACTGGAGGGGGAAGGACAGATCTTGGGCTCCCCAAAAGTCCCATATAAAGTGTCATTGTTTGAGTTTTATGGAAGCTTCCTGGAGATACCCACCCACAAATAAAGGTCTGTCTTCATATGACCTGATTCGGATTTTCCTCAGTGGGAATAGCTAGTACTCCTGAAGAATTTTCCAAAACTGGGGAGTAGCAGTTGCTTTAAATTGCAGATATTGAGGAAGAGATAACAGTGTAACAAACAAAAGGAGAGCCAAAAATTCCTTAAATGGCAAAAGTGGAGAAGGGGGAAGTCCATGGGAGCTCGACAAGCTTTGATTTATTCATTCTAGGAATCTAAAAGGAAGCACATGCATGTACAGGGCTGTGCACATGATGCCCAAGAGACTTGAGACATCCCTGATCTCTTATTTGTGGCTGCCCTGGAGAGTCTACACAGAGATGTAAACTGCTAGGGTGTTGAAGGCACTCCCCAACTGCACACAGAGCCCCTTGGCAAAGGTGGAGAGATTTATTGGTTCGAGGCATTTAAGGGAATCTCAGTGCAATCATTAGCTAACCAGAAAGCTGAGTGTGTAAAGACTTCAGTGTCAACATACCACAGAGAATACAGACTTTAAAAAATTATTTCAGAAAAGTTTTGTGACAAACAACAGGAACACGAACAACAGCAAACTCTAGGGTGAGGGGGGAAATAATTTCTAGAGTTGCTGCTTTCTATTATTAAGAACATGTGGCTTTTAACAAGATATTATGAGACACCAATATCAAGGACGTAGGGCCCATACATAGCAAAAAAGTAGCAAAAAAGCAGTCAATAGAAACTGTCCCTGCAGAAGCCCAGACCCAGGACTTACTACGCAAGGATTTTAAAACAGCTATCATAGATACAATTTAAAAAATGAGGAAACCATGTCTAAAGAACTAAAGAAAATTATGAGAACAATGTTCACCAAATACAGAATATCAATAAAGAGATAGAAAATAAGAACCAAATGGAAATTCTGGAGTTGAAAAGTATAATAACTGAAAATATATTTTTAAGTTTTTTTTTAATTTTAATTCCAGTATAGTTAGCATACAGTGTTATATTAGTTTTAGGTATACAACATAGTGATTCAACAATTCTATATGTTACTCAGTGCTCATCATGGTAAATGTACTCTCAATCCCCATCACCTATTTAACCCATTCCCGCACCTACCTCCCCTCTGGTAACCACTAGTTGGTTCTCTATAGTTAAGTTTGTTTTTTGGTTTATCTCTTTTTTTCCCTTTTTCATTTGTTTTGTTTGTTAAATTCCACATATGAATGAAATTGTATGGTACTTGTATTTCTCTGATTATTTCACTTACTGTTACACCTTTCAGATCTATCCATGTCCTTGCAAATGGAAATATTTCATTCTTTTTTATGGCTGAGTAACATTTCATTGTGTATAGACCATATCTTCTTTATCTACTCATCCATTGACAGACACTTGAGCTGCTTCCATAGTTTAGCTATTATAAATAATGCTGCAATAAACATAGGGGTGCATATTTCCCCTTCAATTAGTGTTTTCATATTTTTTGGGTAAATACCCCATTGTGCAACTACTGGATCAAATGGTAGTTCTATTTTTCATTTTTGAGGAAACTCCATACTGTTTTCCACAGTGGCTATACCAGTTTGCATTTCCACCACCAGTGCATGAAGTTTCCTTTTTTTCCCATATCTTCACCAACACTTGTTGTTCCTCATGTTTTTGATTTTCATCAATCTCACAGGTATGAAGTAGTATCTCATTATGGTTTTGATTTGCATCTCCCTGATGATGATGAGTAATGTATAGCATCCTTTTGTGTGTCTATTAGACATCTATATGTCTTCTTTAAAGAAATGTCTGTTCGTGTCTTCTGCCCATTTTTAATTGGATTATTTGTTTTTTGGGGGAGGGAAATATTTATACTAGAGGGGCTCAACAAGAGATTTGAACTGGTACAAATAAATCAACAAACTTGGATATAGGTCAATGGAGACTATTTAATATAAAGAATAGGGGGGAAATGAAGAAATATGAACAGAGATTCAGAAAACTAGAAAACAACTTACACATGAGAACCTCAGAATGAGTGGAGAGAAAGGGGCAAAGAGAATATTTGAATGAATAATGACCAAACACTTCCCAAATTAAATGAAAACCTTAAACTATATGTCTAAAAATCTCATCATACTCCAAGAAGGATAATAGCTACATTATAATCAAACTTTGAAGACCAAAGACAAAGAAAGAATCTTGAATGCCAGGAAAAAAGAAAACAACAACAGTATGATTGGCACAAGACAAAAGTTGCCAACTCCCACTGTTTCTTTTTTTTTTTTTTAATTTTTTTTAACATTTATTTATTTTTGAGAGAAAGAGACAGAATGCAAGAGGGGGAGGGCAGAGAGAGAGGGAGACACAGAATCAGAAGGAGGCTTCAGGCTCTGAGCTGTCAGCACAGCAGGGCTCACACTCACAAACTGTGAGATCATGACCTGAGCCGAAGCCAGATTTTCAACTGACTGAGCTACCCAGGTGCCCCAACAAACCCCACTGTTTCTTTTCAACATTGTACTGGAGGTTCTAGCCAGGGCAATCAGGGAAGGAAGGAAGGAAGGAAGGAAGGAAGGAAGGAAGGAAGGAAGGAAAGAAAGAAAGAAAGAAAGAAAGAAAGAAAGAAAGAAAGAAAGAAAGAAAGAAAGGAAGAAAGAAAGAGAGAAAGAGAGAGAGGAAGGAAGAAAGGGAGAAAGAAAGGAAGGAAGAAAGGGAGAAAGAAAGAAAGATAGAAAGAAAGAAAAAGAAAAGAAAAAAGAAAGAAAGAAAAGAAAGAAAGAGAAGGAAAGAAAAGAAAAAGAAAAAGGAAAGAAGGAAGGAAGGAAAGACATCTAGATAAGAGAAACAGAAGTAAAAGTAACTCTATCTGCATATGACACAATCTTACATTTATACGTAAAATCCTAAGGAATACACACACAAAAATCTATTAAAACTACCAACTTCAGCAAGTTTTCATGATACATATCAATAAACAAAGATACATTGTATTTCTATATACTAGCAATGAACAATCTGATAATAAATTAAGAAAACAATTTCATTTACAACAGCATCAAAAAATTTAAATACTCAGGAATAAATTTAACAAAAGACATCCAGGATTTGTACAATGAACACTGTAAAATTTTGTTGAAAGATATTAAAGAAGATCTAAAGAAATAGAAAGACATCTCATGTTCATGGATTGAAAGACTAAGTATTATTAAAACGGCAATTCTCTTCAAATTCATCTGAAGTTTTAACTCAGTTTGTGTCAAAATTCTATGTGTAGGGGTGGCTAGGTGGCTCAGTCAGTGAAGCATCTGACTCTTAATTTTGGCTCAGGTCATGATCTCTTGGTTGTGAGATCAAGCCCTGTATTGGGCTCTGGGCATGGAGCCTGCTTAAGATTCTTTCTCTCACTCTCCCTCTGCCCCTCCCCTGGTTGTGTGAGCTCTCTCTCTCTCTCTTTCTCTCTCTCTCTCTCTCAAATAAAATAAAATAAAATGAAATAAAATAAAATAAAACAACAAAAAATAATAAAATAAAATAAAATAAAATAAAATAAAATAAAATAAAAAAGAAAACTTAAAAAAATCTAGCTGTATTTTTTTTAGGATAACTTGACAAGCTGGTACTAAAATTCATACGGAAATTGAGGAACTTAGAATAACCAAAGCAATCTAGACAAAGAACAAAGGGAATCACACTTCCTGATTTCACAACTCACTGCAAATTATATTAATCAAGACATTATGTTAGTGGCATAAGGACAGACATATAGATCAATGGACTAGAATTAATAATCCAGATATGAACCCTTTCATTAGTGGCCAATTCATTTTCAAAAAGAGAACAAGCATAATTCAATGGGGGAAAAGAATAGTATTCTCAATAAATACTACTGGTACAAATGGATATCCACATGTAGAAGAATAAAGCCAGGTCCTTCTCTTACACCTTATACAAAAATTAACTCAAACTGGATCAAAGACTTAAATGTAAAAGCTAAAAGCTTAAACTCTTAGAAGAACACAGGTGTAAATCTTCAAAGCCTTGGATTAGGCAATAGTTTCTTAGACATAACACCAAAGAGCACAGGCAATAAAAGAAAATACAGACAAGTTGGATGTCATTAAATTGGAAATCTTTGTGGTTCAAAGGAGTCCGTGAAGAAAGTGAAAAGACAACTCATGAAATGTGAGAAAATATATGCAAATAATATATCTGACAAGGAACTTAAGCAGGAACATATAAGTAACTTTTACAATTCAACAACAAAAGGACAATCTGGGCAAAAAATGGGTAAAAAGGCTTGAATAACCATTTCTACAAAGAAAACATGCAAATGACCACTAAGCAGATGAAAAGATGCTCAAAATTATTAGCCATCAAGATACTCAAATCAAAATAATGAGATACTTTACACCCACTAGAATGGCTATAATAAGAAAGACACATAATAACAAGTGTTAGAGAAACTGAAACTCTCAGACATTGCTATATCCTATACTTTTAAGTCTATATCCAACAGAATTGAAAATATGTGTTTATATAAAACTTAGACACAAATGTTCATTGCAGCTACTCATAAGAGCCAAGGAAATAAACAGCCCAAATATTTATCAATGGATAAATAAACAAAATATAGTGGGCTGATACATTGGAATACTATTCACTGCTAAAAAGAATGAAGGATTGACATGCTGTAAACCTTGAAAACATTATGCTAAGTAAAAAGAAGCCAGATACAAAAGGCCATATATTGTATCATTCAATTTTTATGAAATATTTATAATAGGAAAATCCATAAAAGTAGAAAGTAGATTAGTGATTACCAGAGGGTATAAGGGGTATATGGGAAGTGACTGCTAATGGCTATGAAGTTTCCCTTGAGAATGATGAACCTGTTCTGAATTTAGATATTTATGATAGTTGACAACTCTGTGACTAAAACCACTGAGTTATACAGTTTAAAGGGTGAAGATTAAAGTACGTGAATTATATCTCAATAAAGGTTTCAATAAAAATACAAAGTAGCCACAAGAAGGAAAAAGTATTTTATTTATTTTGTACTCTTCATTAATTTTTAAGTGTATTATAGTACTACTATAGTATTCTATTTATTTTCTTAGAGGGCCAAATTCTCCTCCAATTCAATAAACAATAACTGTACTGTGTGCCATAATACATATGATGACTACAGTCATAATGATAATTGAATAGCCTAGAAAAAGTTCAGTTATAGTCAACACATTCTTCCACAAAGAATCAGGAATTCCATAAAAAATCACAAATCCTATGTTTCTAGGGTTATTTCCATGTAAAGTTATTAAGTGATAAGTAAGTTCTAGGCAAAGTTATCCAGAATGATTCATTCTGAGACTTCTGACTCATGGAGGTTGGAAAATCTTGTAATGAATATCTCATATAATGTTGACATTTATAGAAGATGAAACACTGTTCAAATTTCCACTCCAAGGCCTTACATGTTCGATTGAGTTCCATGAGAACAGAGATCACATGCGTGTCCAGGCACTCAGCATAGTGTCTTCCACATTAAAATTACTGGGGGCATCTATTAAATTTCCAGTAAATATCTGTTGACTTAGTGTTTAGAGACTGAATGATGACAGTCATTGACTGTATCTCCAAACTTGGCCAGTTGTGTTGCCACATTTTATTGGTTCAAGAGTTGTAAGTCCAGCATCTCTCCTACAACTAAGGAATTTAAACTCAAAATAAAATTCAACTTCCTTATAGCTTTCACTTTCCATGATGTTAGGGAAATTCCAATCTATTTGTAGGTACATGGTGATTACAGTGAGATGGGCACCCTCACCAAACCATAAACTAACAGGTAAAATTTAAAGTAATAAAATACACACATGATGAATACCATTGGATGTATTAGAGAAAAAAAAAAAGAGATTATCTAATACCCCCAGATTCCAGGGAAAATGTTCAAGATAGCAGGTTGAATAAGATTATAATTTAGTAAATGGATTTAATAAATACCATTTCTAAAGAAATATTCTCTAAATAAAGTCCCTTTAGCCTAGGAAATGAAGAGCAGCTGGAGCCAATCACTTATCTAAACTCTTCCCATAGGAAATGTTTCCTTCCCTCTTGGGCTCAAACTCATTTGGCAATAGGTTGGAAAGGAAGCTCTGGTCCTGACATGTAGATGCAACAGGCTGTGATTAGCCTAAGAATCATTCAACTAACTCATTCTGCTATAATTTCATGTTTTTCAAACAAATTTCAGATTATACTCTGTTTTATAATAGGTACCACATATTGAGTAAGCACTATTTGGAAGGCACTGTGCTAGGCGATTCACGTTGATTATTGCTAATCCTGCAATCACCTTATTTTCAAATGAGGAATTTTAGGAAGCTAGGTAACTTGATCAAGATCCCACTGTTGTTCTGTGAATAAGGAGAGATAGACTGGCCATGCCAACTTGAGTATTTATGTACGTTGAGTATTGTAAAGTAACATATGACCATTTGGTTGGCATACATCCTTTCCTAGAAGGTCAAATTAAAGCCGATCAAACTGGAAAACAGACTCCATTGAATGGCAAATAACCAATATGATAAGAATACCAACCTATGAGAGGGCTTGAAAGCAAGCAAATATTGCCAGTTTCTCCCACTTAAACACTGATATCAGCATTTACAAAGGCAAAAGTATTGGAAATTCTTTGAAAAAAAAAAAGTGTTTCTGCAGCATAATGATTTCATGAGAGAAGAAATACCATGCTATGTTTCAAAACGTATTTTGTTTTAAACAAATTTTATCTTGTTTATAGGCAACCATGTAGCCTGAGTTAAATGGGTAGGTAATGGCTTTTGGTTTTACTATCATAGTTTTGCCTTTTCCAGAATTTCATATAATTTGAATCATAAGATATGTAGCCTTTTCAGACTGACTTCTTTTTCTTAGCAATAATCATTTAAGATTCTTTGTTGTCTTTCTGTGTCTTGATAGTTTATATTTTTTAATTATGGAATAAAATTCCATTCTTTGAACAGCATAGTTTGTTATCCATTCCCCTATTAAAAGGTATCTTCATTGCTTGTACTTTCTGATGTTTATGAATAATCGGCTATAACATTCACATGCAGGTTTTCATGTGTATATACATTTTCAAAGAAGTTGGGTAAATACTTAAGAGCACAATTACTGGATTGTATGGTAAGACTATGTTTAGTTTTGTAAGAAATCTCCAAGCTCTCTTCCCAAGTGACTGCCATTTTACATTACCAAAACAATGAATGAGAGTTCCTGTTGCTACACAGTTGGAGGAATTGGTTTTGTTGGTTTTGTTGAATTTTAGTCAAATGAAAAGTTATATAATGGTATCTCATCAATGTTTTATTCTATAATGACAAATGACTTGAGCATCTTTTCATATGTTTATTTTCCAGCTGTATATCCTTTTTTTTATTGAGGTGACTTTTGAGCTATTTGCCCATTTTTAAATAGGTTGTTTTTCTTATTGAGTTTTTTTTTTGTTTATTTTGGACACAAGTCCTATACGAAATATGTGGCTCGCAAATATTTCCTGTGGCTTATCTTTTCATTTTCTTAACAGTGTCTTTCAAAGAACAGAAGCTTTTGAGTTTAATCAATTCCAATTTATTGACCTTATACTATTTCCTTTCCTAGATTGTACTTTTGGTGTTTTATCTAAAAACTCATCTACAAACCCGACTCCCCCTAGCCATTCTCTTATGTTTTCTTCTAGAAGATATATAGTTTTGCATTTTACATTTAGATACACATTTTGATCCAATTTTTGTTAAAGGTATAATTTACGTGTACATCTAGGTTTGTTTGGTTTTGGTTTTTGCACGTGGACATTGAATGGTTCCATTTCCACTTGTTGAGAACACCATCCTTTTTCCATTTAATTGCCTTTGCTCCTTTATCAAACATCAATTTATCACATTTGTGTGGGCCTATTTTTGAGTTTATGTGTTATATTGATTAACATGTATATTCTTTTTTTTTTTTTTTTTTTTTTTTTTCAACGTTTATTTATTTTTGGGACAGAGAGAGACAGAGCATGAACAGGGGAGGGGCAGAGAGAGAGGGAGACACAGAATCGGAAACAGGCTCCAGGCTCTGAGCCATCAGCCCAGAGCCCGACGCGGGGCTCGAACTCACGGACCGTGAGATCGTGACCTGGCTGAAGTCGGACGCTTAACCGACTGCGCCACCCAGGCGCCCCAACATGTATATTCTTTTACCAGTACCATGATGTCTTGGTTAATGTAGCTGTCTAGTAAGCCTTGCAATTGGGAAGCATGAGTCCTCCAACCTTGTTCTTCTTCAATACTGTGTTGGCTATTGCAGACCTTTTCCTTTCCAAATGAATTTTAGAATCATTTTGTAAATACCTACAAAACAGCTCACTGGAATTTTGATTGGAATTGTGTTGCAGCTATAGATCAAGTTGGAAGGAACTGACATCTTAAGAATACCGAGTGTTCCAATTTACGAATATGGAATCATTCTGCATTATTTAGGTCTTCTTCAATTTCTTTGATATTTATCAGAGTTTTATTTTTTTTGTATGTAGATCCTATACATATGTTGTGAGCTATGTAGTTTTCTTTTGATGCTATTGTAAATCGTATTTTTAAAATTTCAAATTCCAGTTGTTTGTGGCTTGGATATGAGAAAACAATTGGTTTTTGTATATTAGTCTTATAAGACTTTGCTATACTCACATAATAGTTGCAAGTATATTTTTGTAGAATCTCTGGGATTTTTACAGAGATAGTCATCTGAGAAGAAAGATAATTTTACTTCTTTCTTTTCAATTTGTGTAACTTTTATTTTCCCTTTTTTTTGCCTTATTTCACTTGCTAGAACATCCAGTATGTTGGTAAGTAGGAATGATAAGAGGGTATATCCTTGCCTTGTATATGACCTTAAGGGGAAAGCATCCAGTTTCTGGTCATTAAATACGATGTTATCCATATGCTTTTCATAGATATTCTTTATCAAGTGGATGAAGCTAGCCTCTCTTCACCTAGTTGGCAGAGTTTTTCCTTTTTAATCATGAGTGAATGTTATTATTGGGCCAAATGCTTTTTATGCATTGATTGAAATGATTATATGATTTTTCTTCTTTGGTCTGCTATATAGACAATTACATTGATTGATTTTTCAATGTTCAACCAGCCTTACATTTGGAATAAATCCTAAATGGTCATAATAAAAATTCTTTTTACATATTATTACATTTCAATTGCCTTTATTTTGTTGTGGATTTTTGCACATGTTCCTATGAGATACTGGCCTATAGTTTTCCTTTCTTATAATATCTATATCTGGTTAGGATAATGTTGGTCCTGAGTTAGGAAGTATACAGTTTATTTTTATTTTGTGAAAGAGATTGTGGAGAATTATTATCATTACTTAAATGCTTGGTAGAATTCACCAGTAAAAACTTCTGGGGGCTATTAATCATTGGCTATATTTATTTATACAGATAGGTCTATTCAAAGAGTTTTGTGTGAGTTTGGGTACTTTGTATCCTTCTTTTTTAAAAAAAAATTTAATGCTTATTTATTTTTGAGAGAGACAGAGAGAGAGAGAGAGAAGTGCAGAGTACGAGCAGGGGAGGAGCAAAGAGAGAGGGAGACAGAATCTGAAGCAGGCTCGGGGCTCTGAGTTGTCAGCACAGAATCCAGTGCAGGGCTTGAACTCAAGAACCTGAGATCATGACCCAAGCCGAAGTCAGACACAACCTACTGAGCCACCCAGATGCCCTAGTACTTTGTGTCTTTCAAGGAATTGTTCCATATCATCTAAATCAAATTCTCTGCAGAGATTTAATAGAATTTCTAAATTATCCTTTTAATGTTCATGGAATCAGTAGTTAATGACCCATTTTCATTTAGTCTGGCTAGAAGTTTATAAATTGTACTGGTATTTTCAAAGAACTACCTTTGGGTTTTGTTGATTCCATTTGGTTTTTTGTTTTAATTTTAATTGACCTATCCTCTAATTTCATTATTACTTTTCTTCTGTTTAGTTAATTTTTTTAAGGTAGAAGCTTAGATTATTGACTTTAGTTCTCTCTTTTCTAAACATAATTCATTCAGTGTCATAAAATTCCCTTTAGGCACTGCCTTTTTTCATGTCACTAATTTTGAGAATTTGTATTTTCATTTTTCTTCAAAATATTTTAACATTTCCTTTAGACTTATTCTTTGACCTATATGTTATTTAAAATTTGTTTATTTCCACATATGGGGGGGGGGGCGGTTTCTAGCTCTTTCTGTAGTTGATTTCCAATTTAATTCCATTGAGTTCTGAAAACAGATTTTGTATGATTATGATTCCTTTAAATTTCTTAATGTATTGGCCCAGAATGTAGGATGGCCCTGAAGAATGTAGTCTATTTTGTATACTTAAGAATGTGCATATTGCTATTGTTGAAGTATCCTACAAATGTCAATTAGATCAAGTTGATTGATAATCCTGTTTAGAGCAACTATATTCTTACTGATTTTCTGCTAACTTGATCAATTACTGAAAAAGGGGTCATTAAATCTCCAACTTTAAGAGTGGATTTGTTTATTTCCTCTTTCAGTTCTATCAATTTTTTATTCCATGTATTCTGATGATCTGTTTTTAGGTACATACACATTTAAGATCATTATATCTTCTTGAAGGATTGACCTCTTTATCATTAAGTAATGTCCCTCTTTATCCATCTCCTTGTTTTGAATCTTCTTTGATAAAATTCAAGCTTTCTTTTTCATTAGTATTAGCATGGGTTATCTTTCTCCATCTTTTCATTTTTAACTGGTCCAAATATTTATATTTAAACTGAGTTTCTTATAGTTAGCATACATTTAGGTTCTGTTTCCTTATTCACACTGATGATATGTCTTTTACTTGTTTTATTTATACCATTCTTATTAAAAGTGATAACTAAGGGGTGCCTGGTTAGGCATCCAACTCTTGTTTTCAGCTCAGGTCATGATCCCACAGTTCTTGAATTCGAGCCCCTCATCCAGCTCTGTGCTGACTGTGCAGAGCCTGCTTGGGATTCTCTCTCTGCCCCTCAACTGCTCACCCTCTCTCTCCCTCTCTCAAAACAAATAAACTTAATTTAGAAAATTTTTAAAAATTAAAATTTAAAGTGATCACTGATATAGTTGGATTATCTACCATGTTTGTAATTGTTGCTATTTGTTACATTTATTCTTCTCTCATACCTTTTTTTTTTTTTTTCTGTCTTCTCTGGTTTCAACTGGGCATTTTATATTAATTCATGTTAACTCCTCCTTTAGGATATTGCTTGTACTTCTTTTTTTTTAATTAAAGTTTTTTAAATTTATTTTTTATTTATTTTTATTTTTTAAAATTTACATTCAAATTAGTTAGCATATAGTGAAACAATGATTTCAGGAGTAGATTCCTTAATGCCCCTTACCCATTTAGCCCATCCTCCCTCCCACAACCCCTCCAGCCACCCTCAGTTTGTTCTCCATATTTATGAGTCTTTTCTGTTTTTTCCCCCTCCCTGTTTTTATAGTATTTTTGTTTCCCTTCCCTTACGTTCATCTGTTTTGAGAGACAAAACAAATTTAAAAAAATTTTAAATTGCCTTTAAATTTGCAATATACATTTTTGACTAATCTAAGCCCACCTTCAGATAACACTATAATGCTTTGCTGGTAGCTTATGACAAGAGTATTCCTGATTCTTCCATCCCCTCTCTTATGACATTGCTTTTATTCATTTCATGTATGTATATGCTATCAACACTGATACAATTTTACTATCAGTACTTCAAACAAGAAACTGAAAACAAAAATGAAGTATTTTATTTTACCTTCATTCATTCCTTCTCTAATGCTCTTTAATGTAGATCTGAATTTCTGACCTATATCATTTTCCTTCTTCCTGAAAAGACCTTCTTACTTTCTTACCTTCTTTTGGTTCTTCTTAGAAGGCAGGCCTTCTGGTGATGAATTCCCTATGTTTCTGTCCATCTGAAAAAGTATTTTTCTCTTTACTTCTGAAGGAAAATTTCACTGCATATAAAATTTTAGGTTGATGGGCTTTTCCCTACCAATACTTTAAATATTTCACTTCACTCTCTTTCTTACCATAGTTTCTGACAAAAAGACCACTGTAATTCTTATCCTTGTTCTTCCACAAGTAGTCTGGTTTTTCCCCTCTGCTTTCCTTCACAAGTTTCACTTTGTTTTTGTTTTTTAGCGGTTTGAATATGATATGCATAATTGTAGAAATTTTCATATTTATCATACTTGGTGTTCTCTGAACTTTCTGGATCTGTGATTTGGTGTCATTAATTTTGGAAATTTCTCAGCCAGTATTACTTCAAATATTTCTTCTGCTCCCTTCTCCCTTTTTATTCAAAAATGGATGTGCTACACAATTTCAAATTGTCTCATATTTCTTCAGTATTTCTCTGATTCTTCATTCTTCTTTCCTTTTTCTTACATATCACTTGGGGAAATTTCTGATGACATATCTTTAAGCTCACTCATTCTCTCTTCTGCTTTGCCCAGTCTACTAATGAGCCCATCAAGGCATCTTTTTCAAACTTTCTGTTATAGTGTTTTTGATTTCTAGAATTTCCTTTTGATTCTTAGAATTTCCATCCCTCTGCTTATATTACTCATTTGTTCTTCTATGTTGTTTACTCTTTTCATTAGAGCCTTTAACATATTAATCATACTCATTGTATTTATTTTTGTTTAGTTTTTTCTTTTTTTTTTTTTTTTTAATTTTTTTTTTTTCAACGTTTATTTATTTTTGGGACAGAGAGAGACAGAGCATGAACGGGAGAGGGGCAGAGAGAGAGGGAGACACAGAATCGGAAACAGGCTCCAGGCCCCGAGCCATCAGCCCAGAGCCCGACGCGGGGCTCGAACTCACGGACCGCGAGATCGTGACCTGGTTGAAGTCGGACGCTTAACCGACTGCGCCACCCAGGCACCCCTGTTTAGTTTTTTTTTAAGTTTATTTATTTATTTTGAGAGAGAGAGAGTGAGTGGAGGCAGGGCAGAGAGAGAGAGGGGGAGACAGAGAATCCCAAGCAGGCTCCATGCTAACAACTGAGCTTGAACTCACAGATTCTGAGATCATGACCTGAGCCAAAATCAGGAGTTGGACGCTTAACTAACTGAGCCACTCAGACACTCCTAATCATACTCATTTTATTTTTTTTTTAATGTTTACTTATTTATTTTGAAGGGGGGTGGGCAGAGAGAGAGAAAGAGAGAGAGAATTGCAAGCAGACTCTTTGCTATCAGCACAGAGCCCAATGCAGGTCTCGATGTCCTGGCTTGTGAGATCATGACCCGCGCCAATGACAAAAGTCCGACGCTTAGCTGACTGAGCCCCATAATCATACTCATTTTAAATCTCGTCTGAGGGGCGCCTGGGTGGCGCAGTCGGTTAAGCGTCCGACTTCAGCCAGGTCACGATCTCGCGGTCCGTGAGTTCGAGCCCCGCGTTGGGCTCTGGGCGGATGGCTCGGAGCCTGGAGCCTGTTTCCGATTCTGTGTCTCCCTCTCTCTCTGCCCCTCCCCCGTTCATGCTCTGTCTCTCTCTGTCCCAAAAATAAATAAACGTTGAAAAAAAAATTAAAAAAAAAAAAATAAATAAATCTCGTCTGATAATTACATCTGAGTTTTGTTCTAATTCTTGCTTTGTCTCTTTAAATAGTGTTATTTCTTGCCGTTTAGCATGCTTTTTGTTTTGCTTTGTTTTTATAATGGGATATGATGTATTAAGTAGTAACAACTAAAGTAAATAGATGTGAGTGTGAGGCTTTATGTTAATCTGGCTAGCAGTTGGACTATGTTTAATGCTCTCTGTGGCTGAAGTTCCCAGAGGCTTCAAATTCCTCTCTAGTGTCCTTGCTTTTGTCTCATCTGTCTTTGGGTTTCTCTAAGAACTGTTTCTTGCATAGTCTGCCCTTTGCAACATTTTCAACTATAATCCACTGTCATTATAGCTGAGACCTGTTGGTGTGGTAGTAATGTACAGGAGAGGGGAAGATTACATAATTTTGTGATTAAATCTGTTTTTAGTAGTCCTGTGATCTTCACAAATGTATCTTAGCTCTACGCTGCTCCCCACACGTGAGAAAGAAGGCTATGCAGGGCTCAAGTGGGAGAAATGCCATTCCCTGACCTGAGGCAGGCACTGGTAAAACCTTTCCCCTAGGGAGTAAGCCTGTGTTATGGTGAACCCCGGGGTGTATTTCACTACAGTTACTCTTCCCCTTCTGCTGTCGGAGTTGTTGAAGTGTTTTTTCTGGCTCTTTACTGCAAGAATTTGGTAGAGTTCCTGAAGGTAAAACCCCCAAAAGTGTGGATGTTCCTGTAAACGTGCAGCCCCCAGGGGTTTCTCACTCTTCACCTAATCCACACTCAACATCTGTCAATTCACCAAAATTACCATTTAAGCTCACACCAGTGTCTGGGTCCACTGGGTCTCTCCCCAGGTAGGTGTATCTCTGCCGTGACTCTCCAGATTTCACGGTGATGGTTTGTCCTGTAAACCTCAGCTCTCGGATGGGTGAAGAAAAGTCTTTAATTTTCAGTTTGAATAGTTTTATTTTTCCTGTTGTAAGGACAGGAGTGATGACTTCCAAGCTCTTTACATGTTGGAGCTAAAACTGGAAATTTGGCAATGGCTTTCCTTCTTCTCCATAATGCAAGTTTCAGAGGCTGGTTCTTCCAGGTCACAGAACCAGCTCAGTTTTCAAATATGGTTCATATCTTAGCACATCCCATCTACCTGTTTAATCTGAGAACTCCCTCTTCAGTAATTAAATATACTTTCTTCATGGGTCATTATGGTGTGATTTATGACATGTGTGTAATTGTCAGAATTACTGTGGGTAATTAAAATATGAAGTGAATGCTGCCAGAGGCTTCAGTCACTCTCAGTGCCCTCATTAAAAATCAGGAGCTGACCAA
This sequence comes from Leopardus geoffroyi, assembly GCF_018350155.1. Lineage (NCBI taxonomy): Eukaryota > Metazoa > Chordata > Mammalia > Carnivora > Felidae > Leopardus > Leopardus geoffroyi. The sequence continues at coordinate 45,367,985 of NC_059327.1, forward strand.
ATTATAAATAGACTGGTTTGCACAAGTTCCAGGCAAAACCTAATTATGAAACTTATCCTTATTCTATCAGAACTCACTCCATTAGTCATGCAAATTCTGAAAATGATTAAGTTATTTTATGTGCCGGAATTGTGGAATTAATAATAAAGAGGTGAGTAGCAGTAATTAGACATTACTATGAAACTTTATTATGTCAGGTCACTCTGGGTCATACTGTCTCTCTTCCTGACCCCACATCCAATACAACACAATACACACACACACACACACACACACACACACACACACACATCTTTGAAATAGTTTAGAAAATGGCTTAATATTTAATAGTTTTAGTGGATTTATAAGAACTTTTTAAAATGGAAGCCAAAACAAAGAAGGATTTGTAAACTCTGCATGAGGTATTATCTTGGAGTTGGTCAGAGAAAGAGATTTAGTAAGTATCATCAGGGGAATCCTTTCTCTCTACAAAAAGCAAAATACCACAAGGAGAAATCAGTTACTATGAGGATGTTTCAAGATATGGAAGCAGGACCAGGAGCAAGTGATAACTTAAAGCTTAAAGGACCTTTAGATGACCATGTCTACCTCCTTTCTAATTTGCAGACAGGGCACTTAGCCTAGAGACATCATGTGGTTGCCAGTGAACAAGAGAGTCAGGTTTGAGCTTAGTGTCATGCTTCTTTTCTCTAAAGTGCAGGAGGACACAGACTGATGGGGAAATTGGTGAACATCAGTTTTCTCATCATGGGACTGGGTGAAAGAACATTGAAGGCAGGTCCATACTAAGTTTCCAAAGTATGTAAAAGGTCATCTACTGGTGGTTTAGTTTGGTGAATCATAGTCTCATCTGAGACAATCTGTTACTATATAGAAACAGAGGCATCAAGATGCTTACTCAGAAGAGCCTGAGAACTTTGGTGACTCAATCGACACATGTCTGGGAAAGCAAAAGTAAATAAAATTTAAAAGGTAAAAGAAAAAGAAAAGAAGGGGGGAATAGGAAAAGGAAAGAAGGGAAGGTGGGAGATGAAAAAAGAAGAAAAAAAGAAAAGCACACTTCAGAGACAGATCTAAGATTCAAGAGTTACACATTTACGTATCAGTTAGATTGTAGGGCCTTCAGCATTGCCAATCAGCTGGACTGGGGATGGGGCTTATGCAAATGTTCCTTTGTGGGGACAAAGGGGAAAATAGAGACTGTGGGTGAGGAAGAGAGAGGGGTAGTGGGAGGGAAGGAGAGAGGCTCATTTCTAACAGGAATACATAAATTCAACTCTGCATAACTGACTGCCTTTATAAACTCAGTAGCTATTTGAAATCTACCCTTTGGTACTCTCTCCTTGGGTTAGGGGCAGGAAACTTTCTGAGATCTCAAGTGAAAGGCAGCAAAGCTGTGAACTTTGACCTGAAGCAGTTCCTCCCTCAGCCCCTGGTGGTTTTGGGTACGCAAGGCAAATGGCAACAATGACACGGATGTATCCAGATGGCATCCTCACACAAATGTGACAAATAAGCAAAGGTGGAAGGTCCTTGGGAAGGTGACACAGAGGAAGAGATGGGGGACAAGAGGGCCAGTGGTACTGCGTGAGAGAATGGGTCTGGTTTTGGGGAAGGGGCTGCCGAAGCTCACATTAGGTGTCTACAAGTCACCTACTGTAAATTTTAAGAGAGAATGGAGGGAGATCTGACATTAAGGGATCTGGGGATGGAGAGATGAGTGAGCATGACTGATAAACTCAGGAAAATGTAGAGCTTTATCAGAGAGAAGGTAAGGGTCTCGCTGACAGGTGTAGGAGGCAATCAATTGTGTGTGTGTGTGTGTGTGTGTGTGTGTGTGTGTGTTGTATGATTTGACCTCACAGCAACACCTTGAGGTAAATAGTAAAAATATTCTCATCCACTTTTTATGATGATGAGAAATTAGGCGACTCACTCACAGTCCTAAGACGTTAAGAACAACTTGGATTCCCAACACCTAGACTCCGTGTCTATTACATGCTCCTCTACAACATGCCGGTTCTTGACAGAACTGATGTGGTGGTAAGTAGAGAAGTGAGAAAAATTAACACGTACTTCCCCCCACTGCTTGGCTTTTTAGCGGGTTGTTTTTTTCTCTTGTCTCCAAGGGTGGCAAGGCCTCAGGACTCTGCAGAGGGGCTCATGTGACAATTAGGCAGCAGCCTGGTCCCATCAGAGGGGGACAGCTAAAAACTCCCAAGGGCACACCTTGCCTCACGGTGTCCAAGGCCTTCGAGACCTCTGTTCCTGCATCCTCCATCAGCGGCCGAAAACCCCCTCGGGGAGACTTTCTTTTCTTTTACATGAGTTCCAAGGGCCCTGCTGAACAATTCAGACTGCACGGAATCCTTTGAATCCTTTGTGCACCCCACCGGATGCTCGCATATTTGTCACTCACTCAAAGAACAGTAAATCCTTCCAATGCGTCTTCTTGTTCTGTGTGTTTGTGTGTGTGTTTCAAGTTTCTCAGCTTTTTAGGGTAAGAGTATGACACATTCACCTCCAAACATGGAAGTGTCTCAGCGAGAGGCACTCTGAGAAAATGCATTTGAAAATGGCATTTGTTGGCTTGCTGGAGCCAAATACGGCCACCTCATCTCTTGCTTGAAACCCAAACAGGGTGACTGCCAGTCAGGGATTCCAACCAGCTGGTGGAATTGGCCTGCACAATCTGACAAAAGGGATCCCTTTTCCTCAACAGCAGCTTCTCCACCTCTTTCTCTCCCCTTTTTGCTCGAGAACGCACAGTTTTGCACTTGTCCTTCATACAAATAACTGGAGGGTGGGAATTATTCAGAAAGCTCATGTTCGACACCCCATCTGTTCATTTCTGACGGCAATATATAATGTAAGGCTATAAAAACTTGAAAAATAATGCAACATAAAAAGGGATTGACTCAGCTCCAAGAGGCCATAAATGGTAACAAATACCACTGGATGATTTATTTCATGCTGTAATCTTTACAGTAAGTCATCTTTCAGACATTTCCTTGTGACAGGTTTTAATAATATTAATGCCCAGAGCAATCCAAATCATCGCCAATAGACGTATTTATCAAGCTGCCAATCCGAGTAAATGAAATTCTATAAGCAATAATGTAACATGTTTAAAGGAAGCTAATAAAACAAGTCAGCAGAGAAATATTACTTCAAAGTATTCTCTCCCTCTAATCCAGTCCTGTATGTTATACAGCCAACATGCAAATCTTTCCATACTTGATTTATTGCTCCAAAAATACCAATGACCTTTTCCCCAAGCTTCTGTATATTCACTCTCACACATTCATAAAGCCTGCCGTGCATCCTGCCAGAGTTGCTGAACACTGGAGTGCTTAGCATTTATTGTTATGTTTGTCTTGCTTTTTACGCAGGTACTTGATTGGCAGCTGCAGTGGATAACATCTAAGTTTTCAAGCCTTATTAAAATGTAACAAATATCCGAGCCATAAACCAGTCTTTGCAGGACCCATTCTAGGCAGGCCGTCCAGAATACTTGAGAAAGTGACTTGAGCAAAGTCCCGATGGTTCACTAGTTGCCAGGTAAATTTCACATGAGGGGAAAGCCAACCTGTGTTTTCCTTCAATCAGGTTTGCTTCGCTTTGCATTAATTATTCGTTATTCATGCAGATCACAGTACGCCAGCTGTTAAAGCATTTGGCATTTCAAATGCAGCTCAAGATCTGCTTCCTGCAGGAAGCCTTCCTTATTAATTTCACTCATTTTCTGATCTCTAGCGCAATAACTTCTGCTAATTAATGAGTCCATAAAAGTATAATGCACCTCAAAAGCACTCACCAAATAGTAGATGGAAATACAAAGTGTATCCATTTATTTGATCCATTCTACAATGAACTGATGCATCCTTTTCCCTTGCATATCACAAATAGGCTCCTTGGGGATAGATTTTTTTTTTATTGTTTAATGGGCATCACAAGTGTTCACCATGACACTGTGTACCCTGTAGAGGCACGGAATTATACATATTTATATCTATATCTATGTCTATTATAGATCCTCTAATTGACATGATATTAGTTAAATGTGTTTACTTACGGTGATTATGGTTCCTATGTTTATATGGAGTAGATAATGGGAGTAGATCCCATTATCTGCACTTCCCTACTTCTTTGAGAGCTGCCTCATCCCCCACAAGTGGCCATGTTTGTTCCTGATGACTCTACTTCCTGGATATGATTGGGCAAGTCAGGAAACCTAATTTGAGCTGAGCAAATCACACCCTCTCTTCCTATAATCAGAAACTGGGATACTGGGAATCTTGTGACCTAGTTTATAGTATCAGAGCTGGGATGCGGCTTGAGGACAGGAGTAGCCAGATTCTGCAGAACAGGGATACAGAAGGCTTCTGTGCAGAGAATGAAGCCCACGACCCATTGGGGGTGCAGCTGGAGAGCACTGGCGCAGGGCACACAGGTTCCAACTTATTGGCTCCAGTCTCAATGGAAAACATGCAGTGCTTTCTCCCTTACAGTTTTGCTGTTCTGTGATTCCTTATTAGGTATTCTTTTTGTCTTTCTTTAGTTTAAAATAATTTCTGTTATTTGCAAGCGATTGGACACTAATTACAATGTTTATTTTTCACTGATTCAGCTTTATAAAAGACCACATGAGAGACACACTTTGGTTTGAAAGGACTTCATTCCTTGTAATGGGAAGCCACATTTTTATTGGATATGAATCAAATACAAAGCCCTTTGTAGCTTGGTAATCCAGAGTATTTTGAGTTGAGTTTTGGAGTGCCCTTAGAACAGAGTGGGATTTTCTTAGATAAATATGAGAAGGGAATCACATTCTAGGAATATGCACAGGTCCACGGCAGGAAAAGGAGAATGGTGCATATTTGGAGAAATGGGAAAATATAATACTGTTTGAGCCCAAAGGAGTTTTCTGAGAGGCAGGGACCTTAGGATGAAGGGTATTATTAAGGATTCTGATCTCATTCCTAAAGGTATTGACAAACCACTGAAAGGAAACAGTACTGTAAAATTTTCATGTTTGATACCTCATTCTAAGTGCAATAGAGGAATGGACGAGGAAGGACAAGAGGAAATGGAAGGAGACAGGGTGAACCAACATTTTCACCAGTGGTCCAGGGAAAGAAGATGGTGGCTTGGGTTGGGATGAGGATTGGAGATGGAAAGGGTGGAGAGACTTAAAATATTTTTAGGAGTTAAACAGAGAAAATGAGACAAATGATTGACTCCAGGACAGAAACCTATCTCCCAACTTCCTGACCTGTTCCTCTTACCTCTCACCAGGGTTGCCAGCCCAGACGTTGGCTACTGATAGATCTAGATTGGTTCACTGTTGGTTTTACTGTTTGTTTTGCCTTTGTTTTTGCCTACCTTAGAGTGTGTTCCTGAGTGCAGTGAAGAGACGCAGGTTATAAATCAGGCACTTGGGGAAAGTATTAATTTTAGAATTGTTTGCCCATTTGGTACAGTGAAATTCGTTCCAGAATTGTTACTTTTCCTCCTTCTCCAATTCTTATTACTTCTTTTCAACTTCAGTGCTCCCATCAATGATGTCTCGCCTTGTACACTGTGATTCTCAGAGTGAAAACAAGCCAGCCAGGGGTGGTATGAGAGTCACGGGTTGGGATACAGTTTGAAGAGGCCTCCCATCCCCTGAAAATTTTATTCTGTGTCCACATACATACAGCCACACTCCTGGGAATCACTGTTTTTATCTCTTCTCTCATCTTCTGTTATTTCCAGGCTTAGAAAAACATTACAATGAGATCCAGTGGTTAAAACAGTAAGATGAGGAAGAGTAAAGGGCGAGTACAAGAAGGAAAAAGAGCTGGTGACAGATGCCCAGATCTGGAGGTGGAGCTGAGAATATCTGGCTAAAGAGTGAGAGACTGATGGGTTAGGAATGGTGTTCCGTTACTTCTACTGCCCTAACAAGGGAAATGTTCCAAGTGGGCAGGTAGGTTATGAAAGTCCCTCTGGAAGGAGGAATATAATCAGGGATGACAGAGATAATCTACTTATGTGGATTGTAAAAATGTTTCTCATGTGCTCTTCCTCCTGGTCCCAAATAACCTTTAAGATTTAGAGTCACCTAACATAGGCCCGTGACTTTGAAAAACAGATGAATGTAAACTCACCTAAGATGGTTTTTGCCTCTTTTGTTGAATAATATGTTCACCTTTCCCTCCTATAAATTAACTGTTTGAAAAAAAAAAAAAAAAGACAGCTAGAATCCATATAAAGAGGTCAGAAACTTTTGCCATTGGGTTCATTGATTTTTTTTTTTTCCCTACCTCAGAGTTTGTTCCTGGGTGAGCTTAAGGGATGCAGATGAAAATCAATGGCTTGGGGTGGGGTGTGGGTGCTGAGAGTTGTTCCTGGAAGACTGAACTCATAGGCCAAGCAGATACTTGACCTGACTCTACAAATCCTTCCCAGTTATCTTCTCCCTCTGAGCCATCTCTAAGTATCTTAAAACTGGTTTCTGGTGTTGATCCACAAAATGGATTTCTCAAGGATTAAAACAGAAATAAAGTGAGAAAAAAAGGAAACATATCACCCACGGTCCTGGCAGCTCAATACCTACATGGTGAGCAAAAACTGAAATCAGGGACATTTAATTTAGAAAGGCCCAAGAATATTTGGACCTACCCTACAAACAGTGGAAAGCCAGGCACTAGGCTTGGCTGACTGTAAAATCTCACAGACTATTTCACTGGCAGCAAATCTAGCTAATCAGTATGAAAATGCTTTTCATAAAATATTATTTTAAGCACTGGAAATATTAATGTGTTCTTACTTGTGGTAAATGCAAATATAAAAGTCTTAAACATAATAATCCTATCAATCAGTCAATAAAGACTGTGAACATTTTTATGTTGTTAGACCATCTACATTGTTCTCAGTTACTAAGACATACCTATGGTTTGAGATGCTACCCTAAATCAAAGTCTGTAACGTCTGCCACTCCCCATTTCTGGCTTCTCTAGATCTTCCTGTAAATATGTATACATGTAATGTATGTATACATAGGTATGTATGAAGTATAAACGTATAAAGTAAATCATATGTATATATATATGCACAGACATACGTGATTTACTTTATTGATTGATTCTCATATAGCAACCCCAGAATCTTCCCCCAAAGAGTAATTTATCCACAATGTAGGCACAAGCAATTCTAAAAAATATGTATTAAAAATTTTTTCCATTATCTAAACTGAACATTTTACTGGAAGTTTGAGACTGAAAATGGCAGCTTCTCTCATACTTATAAATTGCTTTATGATTTTTTTTAACCAGCTTTTCCCCACTGGTACCTTAAACACAGATGAGATAAAATAATACCTACACTTCATTATGAGGAAACCAGAAAGCAGAGAGGCAGCAGCCTGTATGGGTTGAAAACAGCCTCCAGGCGAGGGCTAAGCCTTGCCTGATGGACAGAGGCTCCTGAGGCAGAGAAGGCCCAGCCGCCCAGCCTGTCAAGGGCCAGCCTAGCACCCTATGCCATCTCGTCTGAGGGCAGAGCTGTGTTCCCAACATGATCCTGGGAGTGGAGGAAACTCTGGGTTTTACAATAAACATAAGGGGTTGTTTCTTGTCTTTACTAAAGGATTCTCCACAGAAGTATGTATAATAATCTATTCATTTAGAACATAAAACAGAATAACATTTAGGGGAAAAAAAAGTATGTCATTTCCACATGTTTTAAGCAATATGACTATTGCTTAAAGACAGATGGGCTTATAAATAAAAACAAGAATGGTGGCTACTCGGCTTTTCTCGGGGCTTTGAGAACGGAGTGGGTTTTCAAGGAGCCAAGTTATTTAGTTTACGTTTTAGCATTATCTGCAGCGATATTTCAGAGTGAAATAAGTAAAATATCTGTTCCTTTTCACTTGGCAGCAGCAAAGATCTCAGGGAAAAAAAATAAATAAGAAATATGCAATCCCCATGGTGTAATCCCAGGGTATGGAAACTCACTTCTCTTAAATACCTCCCTCTGGCATAATTGACTTTTCATATGCATTTTAATAATGGCATTTCAGCAGGTTGCAAGGGAATTTTTTTTTTCTTCTGTTGTTGTTGTTGTAAATTATGGTTTGGAAAAAAAGTGTTATAAATCTAATTACATTTTCACTTATATTAACAAGTCAGCACAATCTTCCAGCATGTTTACCAAGCAATTCCAATATTTACAGCTGACCTAATTGGTTGTGGGGTAGAAGCAATGAACAGTATTTTATTGTCCTGAGAGCTGCGCATGTGCTGAAGACAGCTGCTGAGGCCTACGGCTACCCAGCGACCCTGAAGTTTTGCCTGCCTCGTGTTTGCTTTGCCATCGTTGTCAATTAGCTGAACAGAACAGGATGCGGGGAGGGAAAGGGAAGTGGGTCTCAGTGTAGGGAGAGGAGGAGTTTGGTAAAGATGCCTTTTTTCAATCCTCTCTTGACAAGAAAGATTTTCCAATTATTTGGGGACTGTTACAGACTCAAAATGAAACTGTTGTTGGCAAGTTTGGGTGAAAAGTTATAAATAACTGCATTAAAGTCGACAATGTGTTAGGTAAACATCTTTGACACTTGCTGAGTTGAGGACAATCATGGCCCCGCCCTTGACTTTCACTGTCTAAGCCACCGTGGTCTTTAGGAGCCCAGCACGGGACTAACATAGGCTGGAACTCTTATAGTCTTAGGTCTTTGGGGAAAGGGTTAAAAAAAGTAATTGTTCCACCTAGGCAAAGACCATATCGCTTCATGGGGAGACAGGGACTGGGTCTTCCTCTATTACTAAAGGTGAGTTCTGCAGCAGCTTTATCACCCCTCAGATTTAAATTGAAATGACATTTATCTCTAAGTCCTCTGTCTTTCCTACTCATACAACTGGTGGTAACACAAATGAAGAATGCTAATAAGTTTTTAGCAGAAAGCTTCTTTGAGGTGAGTCTCCAGTATGTGGGTTCAATTATTCTGTGGGACAGTCATGTCTCCTGTGTCCTGATAATTGCTAACATTTATTGAGTGTTTTACTCTTGCCTAGGAACCTGGCGAAGAATCTTACACTTAGTCTTCTCATCAGCTCTGTGAGGTCGGTGCCACCTGTTTGACAGAAGAGGGGTCTGAGCCACAGTTCAGTAAGTGCCTTGCTCATGATCACAGAGCGTAGGAAATCACAGAGCTGAAGTCTCATTCTTGACAGTCCACTTCTGGCATGCCCACCTTACCCACGGGTCTGGTGGACTCCTGCTTTATCACTCCTGCTGCAACCTAAAAACTAAAATGCCATAGCACACAATAGGCTTTGATGCGTGATTTTAGATATACCTGAAAGGCCCTTATTGAAGGTCACCTAAAAACATATGTCCCCTTCTGGTTGATGCCTGAAATTCCCTAGTTAGGGAGATTTTCTTAGCTGAAATCCCTGATCCCTGATGAAAAAAAAAATCTACCTCTGGAAGGGCTAATATTTTTTTGAAAGTGATGTTTGGTTCAAATAGCAGATGTTGATGGGGATAGTAAGTACCTGGGAAATACAAATCCCAGAAAAGGATGGTGGTGAGTGTTAAGCAGAGAGCAAAGAATGCTGAATAAAAAGTCTGTAACCAGGGAGCCTGGGTGGCTCAGTCATTGAGCGTCTGACTTCGGTTCAGGTGGTGATCTAGTGATTTGTGGGTTCAAGCCCCATGATGGGCTCTGTGCTGACAGCTCAGAGCCTGGAGCCTGCTTTGGATTCTGTGTCTCCCTCTCTCTCTGCCCCTTCCCCACTCATGTTCTCTCTTTCTCAAAAATAAACATTAAAAATTTTTTTTAAAAAGTCTGTGACAATTTTTCCTAGAAACTATGTAAGTCACGTCTCTAGTCTTTGAATAGAGTTTTATACAGAAAACTAAGCTTCCCATAATCTTCACCTTGTGTTGTTGAGTTGGTCTTTTATATACGCCCTTAAACAAACAAGGTCTCATCTCTGTCTTTTAAGAGACTATAAATGACAAGAATGAAAACATGTAAAAACTACTTAATGCAAATAAATATATACACTCCATAAATAATCAGCTGTCCACTGTAATTTTTATTTCCATATTAACAAAGCTGCTTCCTTATCTTCCCACCCAGCTACATTGATGGAAATTTCCATACCCTCAAGTCCTAGAAGAATTTGACTTCATTTTTCTTAAGACCTGTCTACAGGTTAACAGAAAGGTTGAAAAAAGGCCTTTGTCCCTCCTTTATTACAGCCTCCTAAGCTAGTCAAATAGGGCAAAGAAGACAGGAATAATGGAAGGAATATGCTGAATTTTCCATGGTATTCCGCTGACATTTTTACAATGTTTATTTATTTTGAGAGACAGAAAGAGAGAGAGAATGAGCAGGGGAGGGGCAGAGAGGGAGAGAGAGAGAGAGGGTGAGAACCCCAAGCAGGTTATGTGCTGTCAGTGCAGAGCCCAACACAGGGCTCAATTTCACAAACTGAGAGATCATGACCTGAGCTGAAATCAAGAGTTATATGCTTAACTGACTGAGCCACCCACGCAACCTTATTTTTAAGTAATAGCAACAAAATATTGTTTGATAATCTGAATAATTCATTTATTTAATGAATACCTAATGAATTACTCATATATATATATACACACACATATATATACATATATATACAATGTATATATACATATATATACACACACATATATACATATACATATACTTACATATACATATATATATATATATATACACTTTTATAGTATTTTTGCTAGAGTCGTAGCACTTTGATTCTCAGAAATCCAATTTTTGGCTATAGGTACAAGGTAAGAACTAGAAGTTCTTTCCAAATTCTTATTCTTCTATTTACTAGCACCCTAACTCTTTCATTTATCTTTGGAATTCAGGCCCATTGTGCTTAAAAATTTCTACCTGTGTAGGTGCATGTCTATCTTTATCCCTATCCCCATACCTATCTATACCCCTAATCATGCATGATGCATTTGTATTACCATTTTCCTTGTATTTTCTACTGAGACTTGATGAAGATACGTATTGTATTCATGACTGACATACACCCCTGCTAGGGGTTCCGACATATTCAAATGCCATCAGTTGCAATGAGGAAGGCAACTTCAGAGGTTCTAGAATCTCCAAGAATGCAAACATAAGTGCTGTCTGGACTCAGAGAAAGGTAGATCAAATGCTGGCTTATACAGTATTAAGCACATGTGGATTTCTAGAACATGATTTGAAATCCTATAGTAAAGGCAAACTCAATATGCATATAGGAATGAAATAATCAAAGAACACTTTTGATTTACTAGTTATGGACTCCATTTTATTCAAATAAAGAAGTCTCTGATTATCTAGAGGGAAAGTCATTTCAAAAGCTTAATATGGAACGAAGAAAGAAAAGTACCCACTCCGGGCGCCTGGGTGGCTTAGTCGGCTAAGCTTCCAACTTCAGCTCAGGTTATGATCTCACAGTTTGTGAGTTCAAGCCCCGTATCTGGCTTGGCACTGGTGGAGCAGAGCCTGCTTGAGATTCTCTGTCTCTCTGTCTCCCTCTCTTTGCCCCTTCCCCACTTGTGTGCTCTCTCTTTCTCAAAAGAAAGAAAGAAAGAAAGAAAGAAAGAAAGAAAGAAAGAAAGAAAGAAAGAAAGAAAGAAAGAAATCCTATCGCTTAAAAAAAAAAAAGTTCCTGCTCAGACAATCTTATATGCTTAGTTTCTATAGAAATCTCAGGATGTGGAGACAGAAGAACCATGTGTGGTGATTTATATCCAATATTCTGACTCTGGAAAGACCCTGAAAACTGGTCCTCAGTAGGAGTTCAGTCATCACAGTCTACAGGATGGTGCTTCTCTTGCCTGGAGAATCTGGGGCACGGAATTCAATTAGGTGTGTAGAACTGAGAATAAAACGGAAGGAAGGATCCAGCTTCCTTGCCTAATTCTGTGTCGGAGGGTAGGGTGAGGGTGCATAGTATCTGGAAGTGAGTGATTAGATGGGCAAATGTCTCAGGAGTCATCGCTGAGAATAATTTATACAAGGGCTGGGAGTGAGTGTGCCGAAGAGAAACAATTTCTCCCAGTTAAATGGATTTCCCCATGTCCATATGGATGATGTGCCTCTGATACTAACAAGCTTCTGGCCTGGCAGATGATACAATGGCAGTTCTTCTGGATGCTCTGCAATTTGCTCAGAAACTAAAGACTGCCATGAAATCAACTATTCTGGAAGGAGCTGAGAAACAGCCAAAGAGAGCTGGAATTGCCACAGAAAAGAGTGTTCCAGAGGGGGAACAGTGAGGTATGGGCAGATATGGACACGGTAAAGTGACTGCACCAGAGGGAGTTCCTGTAGTATAGGTCTTCACTGAAAATCCTGATGATACACTCTGTTGAGCTGATGGGCTATGGATGGTGGGTGGTCCACAGTGAATGAAATTGTGGAAGGTCTGGAACTTCACACCCTCTCCCCCTGAATGTGAAAGGAATTGGTTGCAAAAGCATGAAAACCTAAGAGTCAGGGAAATAGTGGCAGAGGAGGACGGGGGAGCAGAACAACAACATGACCCATTTTGCACTTGCTCAATTTAGGCTCTCCATAAGAACTCAGCATGTTTTATCCCAATTATTTAGGTCCTAATAGTATCTCTATTTTGCAGATGAGGAAACTGAAGCATAAAAGCTAAAGAGAATGGTGATCCAGGGATCATGCCTGATATATGGACAATGCTCATGACCGATATCTGTGACACGCTTGACCTTTAAAGAGATAAGACTGGGTTGGATATTAAGAAAGAGAGAAAAAATGACAGACATGGTGTCCGGTCCTCTAAAAGCACATGGAGAGTATGAAGATGAAGTTGATACCATATTTACATATGATCTTAGTCACAGGTTTCACAAAGATATAGTGGGAAGGGAAATTATACAGGAAAGTTCAATATCTAGATTTCAATATAGTCTGTAGCAGTTGAATTAAAGCAGACCCAGAGGGAGGATTTCTAGGGAAGGGCTAATATACCCGAAGAAAACAAATCTTTTTTATAGGAAATGGTTTCTTCTCCTGACCCAGGTCTATCATAAACTGCCTAGAAATTTCTGCTTCCTCTTGTTCATTTGATTAGGTATCTGTCAATATGTACTTGAGTTTATAAACACCTATTTTTAAAAATACTGAATGACTTAGTGTGGTTATTGTGTTACTGGTCAGTCACAACATGATATGAAATAATTGTATCTAAATCTTCTCTTTGTAATACCTCATTAAATCAGTTTTACTGAAGAAGTGAATTTTGATAGGAGAGGCAGAGTAAATAACTCAGTAAATAACTATAGAACAGTAAAATGGGTAGAACTCTCTCAAGCTCACCCAAAATAGGGTAGCCAATAAAGAAATTGGAAGTGAGGGCAAAGGGGATCCAGGGGCAGTTGAAATGTATTTTTATTTATCATAAAGTTTTGCATAAGTCTCACTGGATCACCATGGAAAGAAAGAGGAAATATTCATCTTCACTCTCTCATGTTACATGAATCCCTTGATTTAACAACACAGAACTCAAGTGAATAGAGCTAGTGTTTGTTTACTTACTCAACAAATACACATTTAACTACCATCTATTAAATAGACTTTTGTGTGCTCATCTGAGAACCTAACTGCTATTTATAACATTGCTTATTCTATGGGAAGAGAAAGACCCCAGGGACACAATGAAATATTGGACTATAACTTTTGTATAAGTTAGGGCTGTCTGTATTGCTTCAGTACTAAGAATAGACGATGGTAGTTTCTCAACTTACTGGAAAACCCACCGGTGGGCTGAAGATTACATCTTTAAAAGCACCAAGCCATTGTCAGCAAAACTATAAATAATGTTATGCTGTTTGGGGTATGTGAATGTAGTACTATTAACACATCAAAAATGGATCACAAATAGCACACACCACACATTTTACATTTTCCCCCCAATCATAACTACTTAACTCTATTAAGCCATCAAATTTATTTTACTACTTGTTGTTACACAGAACATGTGTTTATCAATTTAATAGCTGGAGTTATCTTTGCCCTGCAAAAACAAACAAACAAACAAACAAACAAACAAACTAAAACAAAACAAAAACACACCCTATTTTATAGTACTAAGTGGGAGCAGGATCTGTCATTGATCCTATTAACACTGTACTTAAATCAACTGAGCTAACCAACTCCATTGATGAAATATCACAGAAATGTACCCACAAGTGGCACTTATGGATATAGAAGTATTTATCACTGTCTCACCAGCAGGACTCTGATTATTTTTTTAAAAATATGTAGCTCATGTGAACATATCTTGCTTTTCAATTAAGAGGTGCAGATGAATTAAGGATCATCTTTAAGAGATGATCTGGCTGGCTAACTTTCATGATCTCTGACCTTCTTTAGGAGATTTTAAAGCATATTCAGGGATTTCCTGGCCAGATATAGGGCTGAAAGGCCCAATCTATGAATGGACCATGCCATCTAGACCAATTCTCCTTTTAGATGTCTGCTTTGAATCACTTCCTTATTTACCATAGACAGTGCAGGTATTTAAGACAATGGAAAACATACCAATAAGTGATTTTTTTGTAACTGTACTAAAGAATAATGAGGAAAAGTCTGTCAAACTGAATGCCTACATTTACATTTAAGGATTTTCTATGGCTTTTTGTACCCATTACTTGCCAATCCTCTATTATCACAGAAGATGTGGAAAAGGATAAATGAGCACATGAGCATGGCTGAAGCACTTCATGTGTTATCCTCAATGTTGTCTTTAAAGTCTCAAAAGCAATTTTTAAATGTGAATTATGTTTTTGTAACAATTGCGCATTAACATAAACAGAACATGGGGTGCCTGGGTGTCTCAGTTGGTTAAGCGACTGACTTCGGCTCAGGTCATGATCTTTTGATTCGTGAGTTCGAGCTCCACGTTGGGATCTGTGCTGACAGCTCAGAGCCTAGAGCCTACTTTGGATTCTGTGTCTCCCTCTCTCTGTGCCCTCGCACTCTGTTTCCCTCTCTCTCTCAAAAATAAATAAACATTAAAAAAGACCATAATCATCACGTATACACAAATACACAGATGCACAACACCAATAGCCAAGAAAGTATTCTTGAGAAATTTGAGATGTTCTTTCATACAACATGCTAGCACACATTCTCACCTCTGGTCAGGCTAGCTGGCACATGGAAGGCTCTGGGTTTCCCCCATGCCTTGCCCATGTCATGACCTTCACACAAGTTGAGATGCCCATTCTCTCCTACTTTTCCAAATCCCACCTGCCACAGGAAACTTTCTGGAACAATCCATCCACTCCTCACTGACCTCTTCTTCCTTTGCTCTCCTGCCAGAATTATCTATGTAGCACTTCAAGGAGTACTGCTTTATTTGAACTCTGATTTATGTTACATAAATTCAACTTGTTTACCCAACTAGATTGCATGGGGGTTGAAACATCATTTCTGTATCTCCAAACACATCAAGCAGAGTGCCTACTTAGCACATAGAGGCACTTAATAAATCCCTATTTACCAACCATTTAAAAAGAAACTTGCAAACCTTAATTATAGTGAATAGCTGTTTTGTTGTCATTAAGAGTGTGAATTCCCGAAATTCCATAGCACTTTCCTCCACACAAAGTTCTTAATCCTTTCCACAGATTATCTCAGTTTCCTAATATACTGAAATAGAAGGCAAGGAAGGGCAGAAGCTATAATTCCTAGGCCTGTTATATTCCTCTTGGAAAATGTGGAAAATGCGCACACGAAGAGGTGGCACCTTTGATGGCTCAGACAGTGACACCTGCCTCACCTGTGGGAGTAGTAGGGTGAAAACCTCTGTTAACCAGACCCAGCTCTCCGGAATCCCCAGCTAAACAGAAGCATGGTTCTTTATATATTAAAAGAAGGAGGTGAGTGGGGCACCTGGGTGGCTCAGTCGGTTAAGCGTCCGACTTCGGCTCAGGTCATGATCTCACGGTCCGTGAGTTGGAGCCCCGCATCGGGCTCTGTGCTGACAGCTCAGAGCCTGGAGCCTGCTTCAGATTCTGTGTCTCCCTCTCTCTCTGACCCTCCCCCATTCATGCTCTGTCTCTCTCTGTCTCAAAAATAAATAAACATTAAAAAAATATATATATAAAAAGAAGGAGGTGAGTTATTTAAAATAACAAGATCAAGGATTTTATTTAAAAATCTACATCCTTGATAGGTTATACACTTACTACATATGCAGCCCAATTTTGTGCACCTTCCCAGGTATAGCACTTGATAATCACAATAAGGAACATCTGATGAGTACTTACTGTCAGCCAAGAATCAAAGAGCTTTAAATAACTAATCTCATTCAATTGTTACAAAACACGAAGTGTTTATGACTATCATACTCATTTAATATAGCAAAACTGAGATAACTAGACAGCCTTTGAACTCAACCCCAACCCTACCCCACACCCACATTATGTAATGCCAGTACATATTGACCACACTCTACTGTTAATACAGTATCTACCTGCAGATAATCACAATTCTCAATCATTAAAAATTTTTCCTAGTATAGTATAGGTACTAAATTGAAATGTTGCCAACATATTACAAAACTATTCACAATGAACTTTGAAGCAATAGAACTTTTAGATTAACCTTCTATTAAAAAAAAATTTAATGTTTATTTATTTATAAGACAGGGAGAGAGACAGAGTGCAAGCAGGGGAGGGGCAGAAAGAGAGGGAGACACAGAATCCACAGCAAGCTCCCGGCTCTGAGCTGCCAGCACAGAGCCCAACATTGGGGCTCAAACTCACAGACTGCGAGATCATGACCTGAACTAAAGTTGGACTCTTAACTGACAGCCACCCAGGTGCTCCATCAACCCTCTATTTAAAATCAACTGAACAGATCACCCTCCACTGCCAACCCTGCATTCTTGTTAATCAAGATTTTAATGCACTAAAGAACTGCAGGGAAAAAGAGAGGGGGAGAAAGAATTTCTTGACCCTATTTTGCCAATTCAAAAACAAAAGCAACCTCATCATCAGTTTGTTGGAAATAGGGGATGGATTAATAGTAGAAATTGGGAATAATTGAAATTTCACCCCAGTCCACCTGCCTAGGGTACCTGATCTGAGAGAACACTGGGCAATGACCTTTGGTTGTCACAAGTATAAATTTCTCTAAGCGATGTTGCAAGGAGGTATATTTTGTTTAGCTTAATGATATTGGGAGAAGCAGAGATGAATTCATGTAGGTGGGGAACAATTCCACTGGCCACTATCAGGGCTGATAAAGCCAATATTCTGGTTTACATCACATTGGTATTGCCCAAGGATCCTCGGAAAACGAGAGGGAATCGGTTCTCTGAGGCTCTTACCTGGTGGCGAAGCTCACGTTGCTCATCAGTCTTGCCTGTCTGAATGGCAAATCATCACTCTGTGTAGAATCAGAGAATTCCCTCATGCTGCCTCTCCTTACCAGAAGTGTTGTCCCTGCAAGAGCACAGCAATCTTAATGAGCCAGTCTATCTTTCTGCAAGGCATTTTTGAACCACTGCTACTGCCTGAGACATTTCTAGGCCCCCGACTAGGGAGAGAGTAGAGATCCTTAGCCACAGACTAATTCTAAGAGGATGGATTATAGAAATCTCTTCAATTTCCTTCTGCATGGTTAGAGAGTGGGTAGAAAATGATTGTGAGGACTTCAATACCATATGGATGCCTAAAATAAACACCTATTGAGTTGCTGCTCTACCTTTCTAAGACATCACTCTAGCTCACCCAAGTGTAGCATCCCAGGGAGCTTCCTGTTACAGACAGGGTCTACAGCCACTATGGGACTCCAAGAAAGGATCACTATGCAAGTCCCTTTTCCCTTCTGCAGATACTGCACAGGCTATAATTTATTCTCCTCAGATACTGCCTCCTTTGCTTTACTTTTCCTTCAAGGAAGGATTCCTTTATGATTAATTTCAGCTTTTGAAGAATCTTGATCTTGCATGGGCGAGGGCTCAAAATATTTGTGAATTTCCAATCTGGAAATAATACAAAGGGAAATCACTTTCTCACCTGCAAAATGGGAATGATACTGGGACTTCAAAGGGTGACTGTGAAGATAAATGCAAGAAAGCTTGAAATTTAATAATGAAATGAGCTATTTTCAGCTGCTCTGAGATGGAAAAAAAAACTGACACATGAACCATTACTTCTCCAGTGATGCCATTTTTATTCCAGAACCCAGATTCGACTTAGGAATTCTTTCAACACACTGGGCTAGGACATCATTATTGGTCAATCAGAATTGGCACTTAGTATTGTGATAAGAAATATCATTCTAAAGGATGTCTGGAAGTTACATGCTTCTCTTTCACTCTTCAAGGACCCTGCATTATCTGCTTGCCTGAACCAGACTGCTGGGTGATCAGAGATTGGGAACTGTCTGAGAAGAAGTTATCAAGGAGATGGACAAAGTCAAAGAGTAGTTATCACTGTTACTCTTCCTCCTTGCTTACCCAAGTGGAGAAAAGAAACACAACCTTTTTCTCCTGTGTCAATTTAAGAATTATCTGCGTACTCAGACTACTCGAAATGAGGAGTTCATGTAGAGCAAACCTTTAAACCCACATATCACCTGGTTTGGGACAATGGCCGACAGAAAGAGCCACAAAAACATCTTGGTATCCCTCTTCTTTTGATGTAATTCTTTCTGACCCATTCTAATCCATGGAAAATATCAATTGAGTGAAAACACACTTCTGGAAGAAGAGACACCGCCTTTGGATATGGGATTTGTCAGCTTCAATCAGCAGTAACTGCATCACACAGGTGTTCTAAGAGTCAAGTTTAAAATGAGACTGCTCCCTACCTGTAATCCCCAGATGCCTTCACTTACCTAGGGTGGGTTGATGGGGGTTTTCAGGTTGACTGGTGTTTCCTTATTTCCTGGTTACCTTTTGCCCTGGGGGGAATGGCTCAGGGACAGAACATCTGAAGAAAATTCTGAGTGAGGATTGGTGTGTCAACTGTCAATCTTTAAAGGCTACCCACTGAGTACAGGTGATAGAAGCTGAACTATGGAATGCAAAAGGCAACATGCCGAAACTGGCTTAGAAATGATGGAACGTTCAGGAAGTCTCTGCTTTCTGAAAGCCTAACTTGGCAGCCAACATTTGCCAGGTATTAAAAAACAGTGGGAGGGGATAAGTGGGTGAGGTAAGTGCTATGTATGAACCCCTTGAAATTTTTGCTAAAACTTTGAATCTTCCCTTGCATTATTTTTAACAAAATCTCTTCTGAAAACACATTAAATATCTGTATAATTTTGGAAACTTTCCCAGTTCTGGAAGTATGTGCATGTGGGGGGTCTGAAAGAGAAGCCTGTATGGTGGCTGGCGACACCTCTGGCCTTGGGCTGCCTGCCTGAAAGTGAAAGGTTAACTGGCACACGTGACTTCTCCTGGTCCTGGTCCCTTCCAACTTGAATTCCGTAATCCTAATGACCATCACAAAATGTCTAGAAGTGTTCTCTCTACCAGGCTGCAGACAGGGCAGTTAAGAATGTGCAACATCTAAAAAAAAAAAAAAAAAAAAAAGAATGTGCAACATCTATTATTGCCCCTGCCCCCAGTTTCTATGCTGCTTCAAACGACTGAGGAAAAAGCAAAGAATACCATAGAAATCGGAAGCCAAAGTCCTCTATCTCAAGGCAGTTGATAAGCAACTGAAGTTTCTCTGATTACATTCTAAGGCAGTCTGATCATTTTAATATATATTTTTATCTATCTACAGATGACAATGTGCAAGAATTTTTTCATATTTTAGGCAAGAAAAGAAC
The DNA here is from genome assembly GCF_018350155.1 of Leopardus geoffroyi. NCBI lineage: Eukaryota > Metazoa > Chordata > Mammalia > Carnivora > Felidae > Leopardus > Leopardus geoffroyi. Next base: position 45,387,846 of record NC_059327.1, read on the forward strand.
GGAATGGATTTTTGCCTTAACACTCTAGCTAGACTGTTAATGTCCCTTCATGATCTCCTATGACCTCACTACAGATATTCCAGAGAAGGTTTATGGATAAAGCATCAGACCTCAAAAAAGGACATGGTATCTAATATATGTAAATTATTTAAAAAAAAAAAGTCCCTGTAAAAGGCCAACATTTTGATTACGTTTCTCTCTTCTTCAAGAAGTGATACCCTTGAAAGCCACGGGCAAACATTTTCTTTTTTGGCTTACATGATAGGATTGCATGTGAAGACATACCTCATATATGGATAGCAGTAACTCTAACCCTTTCTATCTCATCCAAGAAATCTTATCATTGCCCAAATAAGCAAAAATAATTCCTATATTATTTGGATAATTATGAATCTGCCACAATTTCCTAAAAAGCCAAATTGTTGCAATTATTTACAAAATTTAATATTTGGCCACCATTGTGACACGCCTAAAGAGTGGTATCATGTATTCTGGATAGGAACCACTACTCTTAGGAGATAAAGAAGACACAGGACAACAGAACATGCCAATGCCTTAGTCTTGCAAAAGGAGGGATAGCATTCATCCATCTGTTTATTTATTTCTTTATATATCCATTCATGATCAGAAGTTTTTTCCAAGAAAATTATTATAGCCATGAAAGATGGCATAGATTGGCATAAAAAGAGGCTAGATCCAGGGAAACCAGCCCAGAAGCTATGGTAATCACTGGGATAAGAAATAAAGAGGGACACAGCTGAGGTGGAGATAGACACCAAAGGCTGGAGAAACAGAGCCCCCCTTTCAACTACAGTATTAGAATAACAACTGTCACAAATATAGGAATACAAGATATTTGTACATGACCTTGGTAGGCTTATTATCAAGTTGCTTTCCTTTTTACTGAAATTCAGTGGGCATGTGGTCCCTGACCCTGCTTTAGAGAAGAAGAGTCACCTAAGAACCCCTTTTATTCTCTTGCCTACCTAAGGCCACTGGTGCAGGAGGAGAGCTTTGACCAGATTTCAGAGTCGCTAGGTAAGCCAAGCCAGGGAGACCAGCTGATAGATTCATTAGGGGATTTCTATCTCAACCTTCTGGGTTTGCAATTCTCCTCCCTGGGAAACACTGTCTGGGGTGACTCCTGTCTTAACAAGGTCATTTAGTCTTGGCTGTTTATGAAAAAAGTGACTCAGGGCCAAATCTAAAGAGAACTGTGAAGTGGGGTACATTCAAGTTTGGACCATGGATCCAAACCATTTCATATCATTGCTTCCTGTCCCTGACTTCTTTCACATCCTCTCTCCAATCTCCATTTAGTGATTCCCCTCTTCTTTAGGTGTGACTCCACTGCAAAAATTAACACTTTAATGAGGACTCTAAAACAGTGCTCTGCGGTAGAGATTAGGGAAATCTGGAAACAACTTTCCTCAGGGCCATTTTCATACTGCTCATTTCCTCCACCCCACTGCACACAAAGATCTGTGAAAGCTACTCCTTACCCTGGTAGAGGACCCCTACTCTAAGACTGGAGGCTTCAGAGGTTTCAGTGGTAAAATAGCAGGCAGTGAACTGTACAGTTAGGGCTGGAGAAGTTCCTGCCCAATAATTTACCTAACTATAGTAAGCAGAAAAACAGAAAGACAAGTCCTCCTGATCTGAAGGCTAGCCCTACTGGTCTTCCTGCTCTGAACCCCAAAACATCAGGGAATGGGTTAAAGTAAGTATAATCTGCTAGGACTTCTCTGCTAATTCTTATTTCATCTGCATTTCATTGATGAGAAAAGAAATAATCAGATTCTTTTTGAGTTTATATTCCCACGGGTAATATGATAATTAACATACATATACTTACTATTTTCCAGGTACTGGTCTTAATGCTTTTTATGTTAATATACTCCATTTGTATATGCTTTATGTGTTAATATTCTCATTTAGTCTTCTGAGAGATGTAATATTATCATCAGCATTTTATAATAATCTGAAGCACAATGAGAGCTTAAATAATTTGCTTAAAGTCACACAGCTAAGAGGTGGCCAATGCAGAATCCATGTTCTTCACACTGGGCTGCCTCTCTAAAACGTTAAGCTTATGAATTTAAGTGGAGAACCTCTGGTGTGGTTCCAGTTTTAAAAAGCGGAAATGATCAAAGGAAAGAGGGATTATAAATCATGGAACATCAGAATTGAAAATGGCCACAGGGATGACAAGAACCACCTGGCTTGGAAATAACACAAAGACTCCTAAAGGTAGCACGTCTTCCCTAAATCACAGCTAATCAGTGGTCGTTGGCATTCAGGTCTTCTGAACTCTCAATTAGCATAGTAGGAGGAAGAAATTGGTGGGACTGAGAAAACTCAATTAGCTCAAGAAAGAGATAGTTATTAGAAAAGAGTGGACTGGGGATACTCTTCATCTGGCTCTGAAACATGAAATATTCAACCTGAAATTTGTACTAATCCAAAGTCAGAAAATTTTTCTATTTTGTCATCTACTGCTAAATTCCTAAACCCTTTTTGAAGGTTAATTCGCCGGGAGAATCTCCACATACTATCATGACTTTTCTATGAGGCCAAAGAGCCCCCTTCTACGGTGATGTCCTCTTCTGCACATTTCCTTGAGAGCTCTCTCCGGATTCAAATTCCCCACACAATCCTACTCCCTAGCCGCCAGATCCATGAGCATTTCCTGGTACTCTGCTGCCATCGTCTGGCAAACAAAGTCAAGAACAGCTGCCTACTATTCGAGCATCTGTGTACCAGATAATTTGATAAAGTTCTCCTGGGCACAGGGAATAGGCATGGCAGGAGTGGTGACTGAGGATTAGTGCTGGGCAAGAAGAAGAAATGATCCTATTATGAGAAAAATCAAATATTCTGAGAATTGTGATAACTACAGAAAAGCTCAAACATTAGAGTATAAGTCTTACTAATTTACTCCCTAGATACTATTAAATGCATGTTACAGAAGTGGGTAAAATTTGGCATATCTACAAATATGATCGCCAAGCCTTTCTATTTAGGCAAAAATCTTTCCCTCTTTATACTAGAGCAACTTCCTGTTTTAAAAAAAATATATAGTAAAACCACACATAAAAGCTGGCTAAATAGAGTGGTGATTACTAATTTTTATAAAACAGTTTTGTTTTGCAAAATGACAGAAGTGTGTGCACAGGAGTGTATATACTGTGCTTGCAAAAGTTTGTACACTGTGTTTACAGGAACACATCTACTACATGAAACCATGCTACATTTTCATATATTCTAAAGACATGTGTAGTGAAAGGATACTTTAAACATATTGTTTTTTCTGTTTCTTCACTCCTTTCTTTAACGGGATATTTCTCCTATTTATTCAGCCTCATCCCTTGCCTCTGGAAAGATTCATCGTGTATAGGACACAGTAAGAGTCAGTATTTAGCTTCTGAATCCAAAATAGGGCTTTGAAGTCTATTTAATTAGCAATCTTCAGACTTAAGCATTCAGTGGCAACCCTACAGACAACAGGGATTTCAGGAAATCACATAGGAATAGCTTCTTTTTATGCCCAAAATGGTGTTAGATTTTCATGCAGAAATTGAAAGATTCAGAGAAAATAAAGCCAAGGTTAAGATGGAGCCTTTAGTTCTGCACGTGGAATGGTAACATGAGCAGCTCCACAGATCTGTTCCTCAGTGAAACAACGTAAGTAGTGAACATTATTAAAACAAACATGCGCGCGCGCGCACACACACACACACACACACACACAGATGTCAGACTCAGTAGACAAACTCTTCAGAGCAGCTGTTATAAATATGTTCAAAGAACTTTAAAAAATGATGATTCAAGAAGGAAAGCATGATGACAATGTCTCTTCAAAGAGACAATAACAATAAACATTTTTTACAAAAAGGAAACAATGGCAATTCTATAGTTGACAAGTACGCTAATTGAAGTTAATTATTCACTAGAAGGGTTAATGGACTGAATAGTGTCCCCTCAAATTCATGTCCACTGGGAAGCTCAGAATGTGACTGCAGTGGACTGAATTGTGTCCTTCCCAAATCACATGTTGAAGCCCTAACTCCCATTGTGAGTATATGTGGAGATGGAGACTTTAAGGAAGTAATTACGCTAAATGAGGGCCCTGATACGATAGGATTAGTATCCTTATAAAAAGAGGAAGAGAGACCAGAGCTCACTCTCTGCCATGTGAGGACACCGTGAGAAGGTGGCCAGCTACTTGTCAGGAAGAGACATCTCTCCAGGAACTGAGCTGGCTAGCACCTTGATCTTGGACCTCCAGCCTCCAGAACTGTGAGAAAATAAATTCCTACTGTTTACGCCACTCAGTCTGTGGTATTTTGTTATGGCCATCCAAGCTGCCTGCTATAGTGACCTTAAATCTTTGCAGATGTAATTAGTTAAGAATCTCAAAGTGAAATCGTCCTGGATTTTGGGTGAGTTCTAAGTCCAAAACTGGTGTCCTTAAAACAAGAAGAGAACACACGGACATGGAAGAGAGACACAGGAAAAAGGGCCATGTGAACATGGAGTCCAACTGGAGTGATGCTACCACAGGCAAGGGGTCACAGCAGCCTCTAGAAACTGGGAGAGGCAAGGATGATTCTCCCTGAGAGCTTTCCGAGGGAGTGTGTCCCTGATGATACCTCAACTTCAGACTTCGGTATGACAGGCCTAGGAGATACATCAAGGAGCTTATGATAGGCACAAAATACACCTTCCCCCAAAGATGTCCATGTCCTATTCCCCAGAACCTGTGAATATGCTCAATATGGCAAGAGGGATTCAAGGTTGCAAATGGAATTAAAGGTGCCAATCAGCTCACCTTGAAAGATTTTCCTGGATTATCCAGGTGGGTTCATTGTAACCACAGAGGTTCCTTAAATATGAAACAGGGAGGCAGAAGATTCAGAGTCAAAAAAGGTAATGTGATGATGGAAGCAGAGTCTGAGCAATGCGACATGAGAAAGACCTGACCAGACATTGCTGGCTTTGAAGACAGAAGGGGGCCATGAGCCCAGGAGTGCTGGCAGCCTCTCCAACCTGAGTAAGCAAGGCCATTCATTCTTCCTTAGAACTTCCATAAAGAAACACAGCCATGCTGCCAGACCCCATAACATATGACAAATGTTAATTTATAACTAAGCCACTAAATTGTGGTAATTGGTTACAGTAGCGAATGGAAATGAACACAGGGCCCAACAGCAGATTTCAACTGCCAGAAGAAAAAAAATTAGCAAATAAAACGACAGATTGATAGAGACTGCTATCCAAAAGAGTAAAAGCAAGAGGGAGAGAGAGGGAGAGAGAGAGATTGAGACAGGCAGAGAGAGAGAATAATGAAGAAAAATAAACAGTTCCAGAAAAATGTGGATTCACATTATATGTAACATATACATGTAAAGACAGGACCAATAAGAGGGAGGAGAGAGAGATGAAGAAGCAGAAAAAAAGACTCAAATAAATAATGAATAAAATCTTCCCAAATTTGATGAAAAATACTAATCTACAAGTATGGGCACACCTCAGATGTATTGTGGGTTTGGTTCCAGACTACTGTGATAAACAGATATCACAATAAAGCATGTCAGATGAATTTTTTGTTTTCCTAGTGCACGTATAAGTTATGTCTATGCTAAACAATAGTCTAAGTGTGCAATAGTATTATGTCTAAACAATGTACATACTTTAATTAAAAAAATACTTTATTGCTAAATAATGCTAAACATCATTGGAGCTTACAATGAGTCACAACGTTTTTGCTGGTGAAGCGTTTTGCTTTGACGCTGATGGTTGTTGACTGATCAGAGTGGTGGCTGCTGAAGGCTGGGGTGTCTGTGGCAATTTCTTAAAATAAAACAATGAACTTTCCTGCATCAACTGACTTGTCCTTTCACTTGAACACATAGAAGCTATTATAGGGTTATTAACTTGCTCAATTTCAATATTGTGTGTCAGGGAATAAGGAGGCCAAAGGAGAAGGAGTGGAGTACTCATCAGTGGAGCAATCAGAACACGCACAGTATCAATTAAGTTATATGTGTTAAATGGGCACAGTCCATGGCACCCCAAAACAATTACAATAGTAACATCAAGTATCACTGATCACAGACCACTATATATTATATATATATATTTATATATATTTATATAAATATATGTACATTTATATACATAAAATAAAAAAAATATATACATACACACACACAATAAAGTTTGCAATATTGCAGGAATTACCAAAATGTCACACAAAAACATGAAGTGAGCAAATGTTGTTGGAAAAAATAGTGCCAATAGACTTGCTGGATGCAGGGTTGCCACAAAACTTCAATTTGTGAAAAATGCAAAACCTGCAAAGTACACTAAAGTGAAGCACAATAAAAAGGGGTATGCCAGTATTATTTTCCCATGAATGCTGTAACAAATTGCCACAAATTTGGTGGCTTAAAAAAGCATTCCTTTATTCTCTTATAGTTCTGGAGTTTAGAATCTGAAGTAATTTTCCCTGGACTAAAATCAAGGCATTAAATTCCTTTCAGAAATTCTAGGGGAGAATCCATTTCCTTGCCTTTTCCAATTTCTTGAGGCTCCCTGTATTCCTTGCCTCGTGGCCCCTTCCTCCAGCTTCAAAGACAGTGGCACAACAATTTCTCTCTCTGAATCAGCTTACAGCTGTTTTTACCACAAGCCCTTTTCTCTTGTGTATGTAGTTAAATCTCCTTCTTCTGCCTCCCTTCCATAGGCACCCTTATAATTATAATTAGACTACACATAGATAATGCAGGCTAATCTGCCCATCTCAAGATCCTTAATTTAATCTGCAAATTTCTACAGTTTCTTTTGCCATATGAAAATCACATTCACAGTTTCCAGGGATTAGGGTATGGATATCTTTGGGGGTCATTACTTAGTCTATTAGATTATACATCTGAAGATATCAATGAATTCCAAATATGATAAACAAAGATATCCAGACACAAACATATCACAGTAACAATGCTGAAAGTCAAATATAAGAAGAAACTCTTGAAAGCAGCAAGGAATAAACAAAACTTGATTTACAAATGAAATCCAATGGGATTAACGGATGACTTCTCATCAGAAAGAATGAAGGCTAAAAGGAAGTGGGATGACATATTCACCATGTTGAAATAAACGGTCAACCAAAAATTTTATACCCAGTAAAACTATCTTTCAAAAATGAAAATGAGACACCCCCGGCCGAAAATGGTAAAGACTTTGGAAAGTCTGCCCTTCCATAAAAACAAAAAATAAACTGAAAAAAATGGTCAGGATAAATTTTTTTCAGAATTCTGAAAACTAACCAGCAGTGACCCAAAAACCATTCAATCAAGGAAAATAAATCTCAGTAAAACTAGAAATATTTGTAGTGTTTTAACTTATATTAGTCTCATCCCCAACTCTCTAGCTAATCAGTGTCCTTAAAAAGTAATGCCCCATATTTCTGGTGCCAGAGGGAGCAGAGTAGAACCGCATTTCTTTCAAAACCTTATTTCCAAAGAAGAGTCCTTATTAGACTTGTGTGGTGGTTCCCTGGATGATCCTACTTGAATGGCTTATATTTTCAACCTTATTTGAACTTACCTAGTTCTAAAATCCTCTACTCAGTGAGCTGTATCACACATTTTAATATCACAGCTGCTTAAGGCAATGGATAAAAGGGCAAACAACAGACTACAAGAAGTTTAAAGGGGAAACTGAGGACTGAGTTGTCCATACGGACTTTGAAAAACTCTGGAATAGTAATGTAAACAACAACACACATGCCCAGGACTTCAGGACTGTGTACAGAAGTATACATGCTGAGAAGGCCCTAGGCACTCACCTATAACTGACTTGATGTTCTGTGCAAGCAGGAGGCGAAGGCTGAAGCAGAGCTGTCAACTGCCTAGCTGAATATTGAGGGCATGCCTCAGCAAAAACATGGAATCCCTTGACAAATACTGGGAGACTTATTGGTTGCAGGTATTAAACAAGATCTCTGTCCAATTTTACATGGTTTTTCAACTAACACAATAGAGAATTCAGTGGCCACAAATGATAAAGATGCAGACATTATAGGATTAGTTCATAAAAGTCACTGAACAAACAATGACAACTATAATAAGCAGTAACAACAAAAAACACTGGGGAAGGAAGTGGGTGAAATCTGATTTCCATAATTACCACATTATAGTATTTTCAATGTCTAATTTTTGATAAAAGTTATGAGACATGGAAAGAAACAGCAAAGTACTATCCACACACAGGATGAAAGGCTATCAATAGATACTGTCCCTGGGGAAGCCAGGACTTGCATTTATTAGTCAACAACTTTAAATCTATCAAAAGCTATTTTACATATGTTCAGAGAATTAAGGGAAATTACAGCTAAAGAAATACATAATAACATAGAACATATCAATAAAAATTTAAGAGTTATTAAAAAATAGAAATCCTGGAATTGAAAAGTATAACTGAAATAAAGAAAAGACAGTGTAATTTAAGATCAAGTTTGAGCATGCTGAAGAAAGAATCAGGCAACTCAAATATAGGTCAAGGGAGATTACCCAGTCTGAGTGACAGAAGAAAAGGAAAATAAAGAAAAATAGAGCCTAAGAGAGCCTATGAGATGTCATATAAATGTACTAACACCTACCTAATGGGAGGTGCAGATGCAGAGGAGAGAAAGGGTGGAAAGAATTCTTAAAGAAATCATGTTCAAAAACTTCTCAAATTACATGTAAAACATTAGTCTACACAACTAAGCGGCTCACAAAATTCTATGCAGTATAAATTCCAAAAGATCTACACCCAGACACCTCATAAACTATTGAAACCCAAAGAAACGGAGAGAATCTTCAAAGAGGCAAGAAGTGACTCATCATGTACAGAGGATTCTCAATAATATTGACAGCTAATTTCCCATGAGAAACAATGGAGGCCAGAAATCAGTAGGGTGACATATTTGAAGTCCTGAATGAAAAAAAAAGCAAAACAAAAAACAAGAAACAATTCTATATCTGATAAAATTATCCTTCACAAATGAAAGATAAATTAAGATATTTTAAGACTAACAAAAACTTAGAGAGTTCATTGCTTCTAGACAAGCCCTACATGAAATATTAATAAGAGTCCTTGGATTTGAAATAAAAGGCACACCAGGCAGTAATTCAAATCTTCATGAAGAAATGAAGAGCACTGGTAAAGGTATATTTACATAAGTAATATAAAATAAAACAGAGGGGTTTTTATTTGTTTGTAACCGCTTTTATTTCTGATTTAAAAGATGAATATACAGGGACACCTGGGTGGCTCAGTCAGTTAAGCATCCGACTTTGGCTCAGGTCATGATCTCTTGGTTTGTGAGTTCAAGCCCCATGTCAGGCTCTGTTATGACAGCTCAGAGCCTGGAGCCTGCTTAGGATTCTGTGTCTCCCTCTCTCTCTCTGCCCCCACTTGTGATCTCTCTCTTTCTCTCTCTCAAAAATAAATAAACCTAAACAAAAGATGAATATACAAAGCAACAACTGCAAGGCTATGCTGATGGGTACACATATATAAAGATATAATTTGTAATGATAACCTAAAGGGAAGAAATAGAATTACATATAAAAACATAGTTTTTGTATACTACAGAAATTAATTTGGCATTAATCCAAACAGGATTACTATACGTTGTTATGTTAACAGCAAACCCCAGGCCAACTACCAAGAAAATAATGAAAAAGAAATATATATGTAAATAAATGGCAAGAGAATTAAAATGGTGGACTAGAAAATATCTAACACAATAGAAGGAAGTAGTAAATGACTTAAGAAACAAAACAGGTATGAGAAAGGAGGAGTTAAGATGGCAGAGTAGTAAGAGGACCCAAGACTTGTCTCCTCCTTGAAGACAGCTAGATGAATGTCAAATCATTTTCAACACCTAGGAAATCGATATGAGGATTAACAGAACAATCTGCATAATTCAAGGGAGGGAAAGCAGCAGGTTTGTGGTGTGGAGAGGTGAACTGCGGGAGAGAAGAACCACAGTGCCACAGAGGGGAGGAAGCCCTTTTTGTGGAAAGGAGAAAGACAGAGGGGGAGAGAAAGCAGAGCATTGGGTTTGCACAAGAAAGCACACCCCCTGAAAGTAGCTAGAGAAAAAGAGTGAAAACATGCACAGGAGATTGCACAAGAAAACTGTACCCCAAAACCACTGATGGGGGAAAAACAAGAGGATTTCAATACCACCAGATTTTTATGAATGGCAGAGCACAGAGTCTGAAGTTTCCAAGCTCATCTCCTGGTGGTGCTTCCTTAAGGAAGCAGGGCAGAGCCCTGGGAGTGGGCAGTACAATCTGAGGATCCCTTGGATCACACAAGGAGAAAAACTTCCCCTGCTTGAAGTGTATTTGGTAGAGGTGATATGCCTTTCCATGAGCAAAAGACCTAGCTCCATTAAGCTGCCGTTTTCACCCATATAGAAACAAAGATGCCAGCTGAGGAGAGTATGTCCTGCTGATGGCAGTGCATTGTGATTTACTATAAACTCTGAGCCCCTGCCCTTACATGGTAGTGTGACCATTTCCTGGGACAAACTGGTACCAGCCACCATATGTGAGAACCTTCCCCAGAGGATCACTCCAGGACTGAACTGTTGGGGGTGGAGGAGGGGGGTCTCTGAAGTGTTGGGTTTGAACCACGGCCACACCTAAGAAAAAACTCTGAAGGGAAGTGCCCCCTGGTAGGCCGACAGCTCAGACACAGACTGGAAGAAGGCACAGAGCTGATGGAAATGGGAGACACAGGAGGGGGGTAATTGACCTCTTGGCTGTGAGGGCGTGAACTTCCCACTCCAGAGACTAGAGAGTTGGGCGAAGACATTTTCACCAGTAGCCCACCAATACTGATCGACCTCGGTGAACTGAACAGTGCCACCAAGTGGAGAATGGAGCCATTACACGAAACCTTGCTCTCTGTGCCTGCCAGGCACATCTCCTCTAGGGCAAGTCTACCTGAGACTAGGAACAGAAGGTCCCTCCCCCAGAAGACCAACACAAATCCCTTTCATGAGCTTAGTCTTCTGATCATAGACTGCTGCAAAGTTTCAGCTTTAGGGGAAATAGGATCTAGCTTCATTTGGGTTTTGTTTGTTTGATGGTTCATATGTTTGTTGGTTTTTGTTGTTGTTTCTGTTTTGTTTTTGTTGTTATTTTTCTTTTGGTTTTTTTTTTTTTGGGTACAGAAAGAGCAAAATCTTTTATGTTACTTTTTAAAATTTTATTATTTAAAAAGTTTTATTTTTTTTCCTATTCTTTTATCTTTTCTTTTTGTTCTATCAAGCTTCTCTTAACAAGTAGACCAAAACACACTTAGGATCTAGCTTCCTTTATTTGATTTTTTTTAATTTTTAAATTTTTACTTCATTCAATTATTGTTATTGTTGTTGTTGTTGTTGTTGTTTCTTCCTCCAAAATGACAAGATGGAGGAATTCACCTCAAAAGAAAGAACAGGAAGAAATGATGGCCAGGGACTTCATCAAAGTAGGTGTAAGTAAAATGTCTGAACTATAATTTAAAACAGTGATTATAAGGATATTATCTGGGCTTGAAAAGGGCATAGAAGATACCAGAGAATCCCTTTATTCAGAGATAAAAGAAATAAAATCTAGTCAGGCCAAAATTTAAAATGCTATAACTGAGATGCAAACCCAAATGGAGACCATTAAAATGAGGATGGATGAGGCAGAGGAGTGAATTAATGATACAGAAGACAAAATTATAAAATAATGAGGCTGAAAAGATGAAGGAAACAAAGGTCAGGGATCATTAAGGTAGACTTAGGGAACTCAGCAACACCTTAAGGCATAATAACATTCTTATCATATGACTCCCAGAAGATGAAGAAAGAGAAAAAGGGGCAGAAGGATTATGTGAGCAAATTATAGCTGAAAAGTTCCCTAATCTGGGGAAGGACACAGACATCAAACTCCAAGAAGCACAGAGAACTCCCATTAATTCAATAAAAGCCAGCCATCACCAAGACATATCATACTCAAATTCACAAAATACACAGACAAGGAAAGAGTTCTGAAAGAAGCAAGGGAAAAAAAGTCCTTAACCTTTAAGGGAAGACAGATTAGGTACACAGAAGATCTGTTCATAGAAACTTGGAGGACCAGAAAAGACTAGCAAGATATATTCAACGTGCTGAATGGGAAAAGAATATTCTAGCAGCCAAGAATACTCTATCCAGCAAGGCTGTCATTCAGAATAGAAGAAGAGATAAAGAGTTTCCCAGACAAACACTAAATGAGTTTGTGACCACTAAATCAGTCCTATAAGAAATTTTAAGGGGGACCCTTTGAGTGGAGGAAAAAAAAAGACCAAAAGCAACAAAGGCTAGAAAGGACCAGAGAGCATCATCAGAAATACCAACTCTACATTTAACACAATAGTATTAAATTCATACTGTTCAATCATTACTCTGAATGTAAATGGACTAAATGTTTCAATCAAAACACGTAGGGTATCAGAATGGACAAAAAAGCAAGATCCATTTATAACGCTGCCTATCAGAGACTAATTTTAGACCTAAATACACCTGCAGCTTGAAAGTGAGGGGATGGAGAACCATCTATCATACTAATGGACATCAAAAGAAAGCTGGATTTCTTAAGAAAGCTGGATTATATAAATATATAAATCAAGCATAAAGAAACTCATTGATAATAGTACAAAAATAATAAGGGACTTTAACACACCACTTACAACAATGGACAGATTACCTAAGCAGAAAATCAACAAGGAAACAATGGCTTTGAATGATACACTGGACCAGATGGACTTAACAGATATATTTAGAACATTTCAGAGAAGCAGAATATACATTCTTTTCAAGCACACGTGGAACATTCCCCAGAATACATCACATAATAGGTCACAAATCAGGTCTGAACAGGTACAAAAATATCAAGATCATACCATGCATATTTTCAGATCAAAACTTGAAGTCAACCACAAGAAAAAATTTGGAAAGCCCTCAAATACATGGAAGTTAAAGAATATACTACTAAAGAATAAATGGGTCAACCAGGAAATTAAAGAAGAAATTTTAAAAAATACATGCAAGTCAATGAAAATGAAAACATAACAGTCCAAAACTTTTGAGATGAAGAAAAAGTAGTCCTAAGAGGGAAGTATATTGCAATCCAGGCCTATTTCAAGAAAGCAAATAAAGCCTAAAGCCAACAGAAGAAGGGAATAATAAGGTTAGTGCAGAAATAAATGATACAGAAAGAAACCGAAAACCAGTAGAACAGATCAACAAAACTTAGAGTAGCTTTCTTGAAAGAATAAGCAAAATTGATAATTCCCTAGCCAGATTTATTAAAAAGAAAAAGACCCAAATACATAAAATCATGATTGAAAGAGAGGTCACAACCAACACCACAGAAATATAAACAATTATAAGAGAATACTACAAAAAATTATATGTAAACAAAGTGGGCAATCTGGAAGAAATGGACAAATTCTTAGAAATTCACAAACTACTAAAACTGAAACAGGAAGAAATAGAAAATTTGAACAAAAAGAAAAATTAATGCCTATTCTTCTCAAACTGCTCTGAAATATAGAAATAGAAGGAAAACTTCCAAAGTCATTCTACAAAGCCAACATTACCTTGGTTCCAAAACCAGACAAAGACTACACTAAAAAGGTGAATTAGAGGCCATCATCCCTGATGATAATGGATACAAAAATTCTCAATAAGATACTAGCAAATCAAAATCAACAGTACATTACAAGAGTTATTCACTGTGATCAAGTGAGGTTTATTCCTGGGTTGAAGGGCTGGTTCAATATTCATAAACAGTCAAAGTGATGAATCACATTAACAAAAGAAAGGATAAGAACCATATGATCATTTCAATAGATGCAGAAAAAGCATTTGACATAATATAGCATCCATTCTTGATAAAAACCCTCAACAAAGTGGGGACAGATGGAACATACCTCAACAGGCCACATACGAAAGACCCAAAACTAATATCGTCCTCTACGGGGAAAAACTGAGAGCCTTTCCCCTACAGTCGGGAATAAGACAAGGATGTCACCTAACCTTACTATTTAACCTAGCACTAGCACTGGAAGTCAGCCTCAGCCATAAGACAACAAAAAGAAATAAATGGCATCCAAATAGGAAAGGAAGAAGTCAAACTTTTACTATTTGCAGATGACATTAATATACTACGTAGAAAACCTGAAAGACTTCAGCAAAAAAACTGCTAGAAATAATACATGAATTCAGCAAAGTCACAGGATATGAAATCAATTCAGGAATCTGTTGCATGTCTATACACCAATAGTGAAGCAGCAAAAAAAGAAATCAAGGAATCATTTCCATTTGCAATTGCACCAAAAATAGTAAGATACCTAGAAAGAAACCTAACTAAAGAGGTAAAAGATCTATACTCTGAAAACTATAGAACACTTATGAAAGAAATTGAAGAGGACACAAAGAAATGGAAAAGCATCCCATGCTCATGGATTGGAAAAACAGCATTGTTAAAATGTCTATACAACCAAAATCAATCTCCACATTTAAAGCAATCCCTATCACAGTAACACCAGCATTTTTTTTTCAGAGCTAGAACAAACAATCCTAGTTTGTATGTAACCACAAAAGACCCTGAATAGCCAAAGCAATCCTGAAAAAGAAAAACAAAACTGGGAGGCATCACGGTTCTGGATTTCAAGCTACATTACAAAGCTGTAGTCATCAAGACTGTATGGTACTGGCACAAAACAGACAAATAGTTCAATGGAACAGAATAGAAAACCCAGAAATGGATCCACAACTATATGGTCAACTAATCTTTGACAAAGTAGAAAAGAACATTCAATGTAAAAAAGACGGTGTCTTTAATAAACAGTGTTGTGAAAACTAGATGGCAACACGCAGAAGAATGAAACTAGACCACTTTCTTACACCATACACAAAAATAAATTCAAAATGGATAAAAGACTTAAATGAGAGACAGGAAGCCATCAAAATCATACAGGAGAACACAGGCAGCAACCTCTTTGACCTCAGCCAGACCAACTTCTTACTAGACATGTTGCTGAAGGTAAGGGAAACAAAAGCAAACGTGAACTACTGGGACTGCATCAAGTTAATAAGCTTCTGTACAGTGAGGAAAACAATGAACAAAACTAAAAGGCAGCCTACAGAATGGGAAAAGATATTTGTAAACAACATATCTAACAAAGGGTTGGGATTCAAAATCTGTAAGTAATTTATCAAATTCAACACCCCAAAACAAATAAGAAATGGGTGGAAGATGTGAATGGACACTTTTCCAAAGAAGATATTCACATGGCTAACAGACATATGAAAAGATGCTCAACATAATTCATCATCAGGGAAATCCAAATCAAAGGCACATTGAGATATCACCTCATACCTGTAATAGTGGCTAAAATTAACAACACAGGAAACAACAGGTTGTTTTTTGTTTTTTGTTTTTTGGTTTTTTTTTAAAGAATACCAAGCAGCCTTGGTCTTTTTTTTTTTTCAACGTTTATTCATTTTTGGGACAGAGAGAGACAGAGCATGAACAGGGGAGGGGCAGAGAGAGAGGGAGACACAGAATCTCGGAAACAGGCTCCAGGCTCTGAGCCATCAGCCCAGAGCCTGATGTGGGGCTCGAACTCGTGGACCGCGAGATCGTGACCTGGCTGAAGTCGGATGCTTAACCGACTGCGCCACCCAGGCGCCCTGGAAACAACAGGTTTTGATGAGGATGCAGAGAAAAGGAAACCTGCTTGCACTGTTGGTGGGAATGCAAACTGGTGCAGCCACTCTGGAGAACAGTATGGAGATTGCTCAAAAAATTAAAAATGGAACTACCCTACATTGCAGCAATTTCACTACTAGATATTACCCAGAGGTCCCAAAAATACAGATTTGAAGGAGTACACGCACTCCAATGTTATAGTAGCAGTATCAAAAATGGCCAAACTATGCAGAGAACCCAAATGTCCGCTAATGGGTGTACAAAACTGGAGTGTATACACACACACACACACACACACACACACACACACATTCATACAATGGTAATATCACTCATCCATCAAAAATAATGAAATCTTGGGGCGCCTGGGTGGCGCAGTCGGTTAAGCGTCCGACTTCAGCCAGGTCACGATCTCGCGGTCCGGGAGTTCGAGCCCCGCGTCGGGCTCTGGGCTGATGGCTCAGAGCCTGGAGCCTGTTTCCGATTCTGTGTCTCCCTCTCTCTCTGCCCCTCCCCCGTTCATGCTCTGTCTCTCTCTGTCCCCAAAAAAATAAATAAACGTTGAAAAAAAATTTTTTTAAAAATAAAAAAAAAATAATGAAATCTTGCCATTTGCAATGACATGGATGGAGCTAGTGTATTATGCTAAGTGAAGCAAATCAGTCAGAGAAAGACAAATACCATATTACTTCACTCATTTGTGAAATTTAGTAAACAAAACAGATGAACATATGGGAAGGGAGGGAAAGAAGTCAGGGAAACAACCACAAGAGATTCTTAATGATAGAGAACAAACTGTGGGTTGATGGAGGGAAGTAGGTAGGAGATGAGCTAGATGGGTGATGGGTACTAAGGAGGGCACTTGTGATGAGCACTGAGTGTTGTACGTAGGTGATGAATCACTGAATTCTACTCCTGAAACCAATATTGCACTGTATGTTAACCAATTAAAATGTAAATTTTAAAGAAAGTATTAAAAAAAGAAAAAAGATATAACATTAAAAAACATCAAATGTCAGATGTAAATACTAACTTATCAGTAACTGCATTAAATGTGAAAGGATTAAACTCTGCAATAAAGAAGGAGGGATTGGCAAATGGAAAAAAAAAAGACATGATCCAACTCTATGCTGCATGCAAGATATATACTTCAGATTCAAAGACACTAACAGATTGAGAGAAAAAGGATGAAAAAAGATATTTTATGACAATGGTAATCAAAAGAGGGCTAGAGTGGTTATACTAATTTCACACAAAATAGAACTTAATACAAAATACAAAAATAGTAATTCAAAAATATTACTAAAAACAAAGACATTTTATAATGATAAAATGGTTAATCTACCATGAAGATATAACAGACTCAGAGGCACATAACCATAGAAATCCAAAATACATGATGCAAAATCTAACATATTTAAATGGGGAAATAGACAATTCAACAACAATAACTGGAACTCTAATAGCCCACTTTCAATAATAGATAGGACAACTATCGATTGTTCCATTAGCAAGGAAATGGAAAACTTTAAAAATTCTATAAATCAACTAGACCTGACAAATATCTATGGAACATTCCACCCAACAACAGAAGAATACATGGTCTTTCCAAGTATACATTGACTATTGTTCAGGATAGATCATATACTAGTCCATAAAATAAGTATCAAAAAATTTAAAAAGATTTAAATCATACAAAGTATTCTCTTAAACTACAATGAAATGAAATGAAAAATCAGTAATAAAGTAATTATAGAAATTCACAAATATGTGAAAATAAAAACAACACATGCCTAAATAACCAATGGGTCCTCCCTCCCAAAAAATCACAAGTGAAATTATAAAATATTTTTAGATGAATGAAAATGAAAACACAAAACATCACAAATACAGCATGTCCCTGAAGAGTGCTTAGAGAGAATTTTATTGATGTTAATTCCTTTACTTATTAAAAAAGAAAAAAAGATCGAAAATCAATGAAGTAATCTAACCTTTCATGATAAGACATTGAGAAAAGAAAATTAACCCACATCAAGTTGAAAGAAGTAAATAATAAAAATTATACATCATTTAAATAAAAGAAAAATAGTAGAAAAAATAAATTAAAAAACCCAAACAAAATTGACAAGCATTTTTGGCAAGACTGGCCTCAAAAATGAAGAAATACTCAAATAACAAAAATCATAAATTAATGGGGTGATGTTACTACTGACATGACAAACATGAAAAGGATTATAAGGGAATATATATGTATACAATACTTTGCCTGTCAACAAATTTGATAACCGATTAAATGAATGAATTCCTAGAAGGACAAAACCATCAAAACTATCTCAAGAAGAAACAGAAAATCTGAATAGATCTGTAAGTAAAGAGATTGAACTAATAATAAAAAAATGAAGTTAGGCTTTACTGGTAAAATTGCATGAAATGTTTAAAAAAGAATTCACACTAATCCTTCACAAATGCCTCCAAAATATCAAAGAAAAGGAATGCTTTCCAACATATTCTTTGGGGCCAAATTTACAATGACACCAAAATCAGACAAAGACATCACTCCCCCAAAGAAAGGAAAACTACCATCCAACATCTGTATTGAATACAGATGTAAAATTCCTCAACAAAACGCTAGCAAACCAAATCCAGCAGATATGGAAAGGGTTTTACAGTATGACCAATTAGGACGTTGGCTTAATATATAAAGTCAATTAGTAATTTACATTAGTAATATATTCTACCAGCAGAATAAAAGACAAAAACCACAAGTTTATCTCCAAAAGGAAAAAGCATTTGACAAAGATCAAAACCACTATAAATCAAGAAAAGAAACAAAACAAAACAAAAAAAACCCTGAGGAATTTAGGTATAGAAAAGAATATCCTCAGCCAGATAATGAGCATCTATGAAAAACTTACAGTTAACATCATACTTAATGCTTTCTCCCTAAGGTCAGGAACAAAACAGGGATATAAGCTCTTATTACTTCTATTCAACATTGTCCTGGAGATTATTCCAGGTCAATTAGGCAAGAAAAAGAAAGAAAAGGCCATCAAAAAGAGTATTACAGCTAAAAAAACAAGTTCAGCAAGGTTGCAGAATATAAGATCAATACACAAAATTCAATTGTATTTCTATACAGTAACAATGAATCATCTGCAAACAAAATCAAGAAAACAATTTCATTTATAATAGCACTAAAAAGAATAAAACACTTAGGAATCAATTGAACAAAAGTAGTCTAAAACCTGTTATCTGAAAATTATAGAAAATTGTTGAAAGAAATTAAAGATACAAGTAGATACAAAGACATCACATGTTCATGAGTCAAAGAGTTACTATTAAGATAGCAATATTTCCAAAACTGACCTACATATTCAACACAATGTCAATCAAAATCCCAGGTGGCTTCTTTGCAGAAATTGAAATGTTTATCTGAATTTTCATAAAGAAATACAGGGACCCAGAATAATCAACACAATACTGAAAAAAAATAACAGACTTGGAAGACTCATATTTCTCAATTTCAAAACTTAATATAAAACTACAGTAGTCAAGTCATTGTAGAGCTAAATGTACAGAGCAATGAAATAAAATTGAGACCCAGAAATAAACTCACACTTTTGCAATCCATTGTTTTTTGACAAGGGTACCCAAAACAGTTCAATGTGGAAATGTTTTGAGAAAATGGTGCTGGGCCAACTGAATATCCACAGTGAAAAAAATGAAGTTGGATCTTTTCCTTACATCAAACACAAAAATCAACTCAAAAGAGATCACCACCCTACATGTAAGAGCTAAAAATACAAAATTCTTAGAAGAAAATATCAGAGTAAATCTTTATGACCTCAGGTTAGATATTCCACAAAAACACAAGCAAACAGAAGAAAAACTACTTCATTGGACTTCATCAAAATATAGGAATTATATGAAGAAATAAAAAGACAAACCACAAAATTGGTGAAAATACTGGCAGAATATACATTTCATGTATTTAGAATATACAAAGATCATATACATCTCAATATTAGGAAGATAATACCCTTATATAAAAATGGTTAAAGGATTTGAATAGACATTTTTTCAAACATATACAAATGGCCAGTAAGATCCTCATAAAAAGATGCTCAACCTCATTGGCCATTAGGAAAATTCAAGTTAAAACCACAATAAGATACCAATTTAAACCCATTAGGATGGCTATCCTTTTTTTTTTTTTTTTTTTTAAAGGGAAAATCAGGGGCGCCTGGGTGGCTCAGTCGGCTAAGCATCCAACTTCAGCTCAGGTCACAATCTCACAGTCCGTGAGTTCGAGCCCCGCGTCGGGCTCTGGGCTGATGGCTCAGAGCCTGGAGCCTACTTCCGATTCTGTGTCTCCTTCTCTCTCTGCCCCTCCCCCATTCATGCTCTGTCTCTCTCTGTTTCAAAAATAAATAAAAATGTTAAAAAAAATTTTTTTTTAAATAAAGGGAAAATCATTTTTTAAAAAAGGATGTGGAGAAATTGGAGTTCTTGTGTTCTGCTTGTGCAAATGTGAAATGATGTAGCCCTATGGAAAACAATATGGGGGTTCTTCACAAAATGAAACACAGAATTAATATTTGATTTAGCAATTCTACTTATGGATATATACTCAAAAAATTGCAAGCAGGAACTCAAACAGGTATCTGCGCACCAATATTCATAGCAACATTATCTGCAATATCCAAAAGGTGGAAACAATTCAAATGTCCAGCAACAGATGAATGAATGAACAAAATGAAGTATACCCATCCAATGTGATACTGTTCAGCCATAAAGAGAAATGAGGTATTGACACATGCCACAGCATGGCTAAGTGAAAGGTGCCCAACACACAAGGCCACATGCTGTCTGATTCCCTTTTCATGAAATGGCCCAAACAGGTAAACCTAAGACACAGAAAGTAGACTAGAGCCTGTGAGGAGTGTGGGCAGATGGGATGAATAACTGCTATTGGGTGTGGAGTTTCTTTGAGAGATACAGAAAATGTTCTAAATTTGTAGTGATAGTTGCACAAATCTGCTTACATACTAAGAACCACTGAATCGTTGTACACTTTAAAAGTATTTGCTTCATGGTATTTAAATTATATCTCAATAAAGCTATTATAAAAAATGATAGAGACCGGATCTCTCAGATGGGACCCAGTCCCTTCCCCCCCATCCCCAACACACAGAGCTTGTGTCTCAGGTTGGTGAGCAGGGGCTAGACAAGGGAAACATGATAGTTTTGTGGTGTGCAAAGGGGAAAATGAGAAGTGTGTTTCCATTTTCATATGGTGTTTCATATGGTGTTCATATGTTTCATTTTCATTGGTGTTGTGTCCTTGGAGGAGGGTTTAGGAACAGTGCAAGGTGGTTACTGAGGAGGAGACGAGCCAGCACGTGTGTTTAAGCAGAGAGAAGGCCTGAAAGGGCTCCCACCTCCTGACAGACATATGTACACCAGGAGACTGAAAAATCCCAAACAGATGAGGGATCAAAATAACATATGGAATGAAAAGCCTAGGGATACAGGAAAAGGGATGCTGCAGACCTCAAGACCTGAGGCTATAGTAGGGATGACAGATTTTAGTAACAAATGACAGAAGGTGACCCAAAGCCAGGAGGAGCTGACACTGGTTATTGATGCAGAGGTCACAGAAGCTGACACTTATCAAGGGAATGAGGCACCTCAGGAACCGGTAAGGACTTGTATGAAAGGGTATCTTGCTATCCACTACAATAACAACCATGATGTTAAGCAAATTTACTCCTGCATTTAAATAGAATACTGGGGAGAAGGGGGAAGATAATCTTAGAGATAAGAAAAGTCCTGATAGGAAATTCAAATTTTGAATTAAGTTTAATTGCTGAAACACTAAGGATTTTACCCATAGAATTTTACTGTACCTGGAAGAGACTAAGTTTTAAGCCACAAGGGAGGAAGTTACCATGAATGCTTGAGATTCATTTCTCTTTTCCTGCTATTAAGTGGGAAAGGTTGTTGGTAAGCTATTGGGTTCATGTAGAGACAGAATAAAAAGTTACATTTCTTCATCACTGTGTCAAAATGAGTAAATTTTAAACCCCCTATTATCCATTAAGGAAACAGAATACTCAAGGGATGGTATTGTTCCCAAGGAAGAAATGATAATAATGTAGCACAGTAGAGGTGTTAAAGCTACAATGGCAATCATATTGCAATATAAATATATCAACTCAATATGTTGCACACCTTAAATTTATACAATGTTCTTTGTCAAGTAAATGTAAGGCAATAATTTTTATAAGAGTGGCCATGAGGTGGCCTATGGCCAACCAAGCAGTCAGATATAGGCTGAATGAACTTTGAGACTGAAGTCCGGAAGCACCTCCAGTTAGCTCCGGGACTTTGCACGCTACTGAATCTCTTGGTACTCACTTGCCTGTGTGTGAAGGAGTCTAACTAGATAACTAGTAAGATTTCTTCCAGCTCTAAAAGACTGATTCTCAGGTCTTGTATGCCCAGTGGGGAAATATCTGCCACTTCTTGGCCAAATTCAAGTGGGCATTATCTTTTAAGAGGGGGGAACCTCTCCTCTTTCCTTGGCCATGCCCCTGGAAGCTGGGCTGAGGGCAACCAGATATAAAGTGCAGTTACCTGGGAAGTGTCGCTGGATCTTGGTTTTGCAGTTACATTTTCCAATTAGCTCAGGAATGAAGACATCACCGTGACATTTGGCACAGTAAAAGGCGGCTCTGGACAATGAAAGCAAATGAAGAATGACTTATGTGAGGCTTAACACTAAGGAAGCGTGGCACTGGCTCAGTCTGTCTGCCGTTAAGTTGCATTTGCCTCAGGACTTTCTCCCCATAAAGTAATAAAAAAATTACCTTATGACTTCCTTTGAAGATTCAGCAATAAAGAACCCTAATGTGTTCTTACGCAGTTTAACTTCTGCAGGTGGATTTAGCATCAGACCACTGGAAACAGAAAATAAAAACACAGTAATTTCCCCCCTTTAATTTCTGTGGCAATAATTGGTGTTTCATTCTGTCATAACCAATGGATTCTCTAAGCTATAGAGTTAATAGGACCCCATCCGCAACTACAGCCAAACACAGTAGAAAAAGTGAATTTGACTATATTTCTTTGATTGCTGCTAAATATCCAGAAGGGAGCCACATCACAACACGATTGCTGAGTTGCACGCAGCTGAGCTGAGTCCAGCTGAGCTGGACTGCGTCCTGAATCTGAAATGGGCAAACCAACTAAGATGCATGAAGCCTTGCTAATTTAGGCTATCCAATGCCACGGCCACGCAGTTGAAAGTCTTACGGTCATGCTAGTGGTGTTTATCCTTAGGCTACTTGCCCTGTAAAAGTAAATGATGTCTAGTTAACCAGCTGGATTCAAAGGTTCCTTTTGTTTGCCTATGTAATTTTTGAACTTATGTATTTCTTTTGACTTCACTTTTTTTTCTATCTTGATTGCAAGATTTTTGAGAGCAGGAACCACATGAATAGCTTCTACCACTACATGAATGCTTTGATTTTCTATTTTCTTATGGTTTGTGTGTTTGAAAATGACATCTTACAAATTTTACCCATGATACTCCTTGATGCAGTACTACATTATGACTATTTGAATTCCTCACACTTCTCCCCATTTGTTGAGATATCCCGTTTTTATTTCCTTTAATTCAGACCTCCAGCACGGTGAGGTCTTATAACCCTGAAACTCCCATCACTTCATTTGTGCATAATGAAAGTACTTCTTCCCACCTTTAAAACACAAACCTTTTATATTAACATTGGAAAGAAGTCAAGTCTTAATTTTGGAAAGCTTATTCTGTTGTTAGGGCACTCCAAAGTAACGTGCAAATGTAAGAGTCTTACAAAACTAAAAGGGGTTTCACCACAAAACCTCTTCCACCGTATGCCAAGAGTAGAAAGATGCTGAATAGCTGTATTGAGGTGGTTTGTTACCTGAGATATTGGATGGCATTTTCAAAAATGCACTGACTGATATTAACGAGAACAAACCATTTTAACTTTGAAAGGAAAAGAACATGGATTTGTGCCCCTACCCCAATAACCCTGGTTGATGTTCACCAGCCAGCAAGCATAAACTTAGTTGTATCTTCTTATCTCCTATTTTTAAAGGGGCATCTTCTGAACTCATATTAAATAATTAGTTATGAAGATACTGTCATGATAATATCTGTGGTGACATTTGAAAGAAGAGGTGAACTCCCATTGAAGATTTTTCCAAACTTTTCCCATACCCCCTCCATGAATCATGGCCAGTTGCTCTCTCAGAGAATGTTCCTTACTGGAACAAACTTAGAACATTATCTGACTGGGGCCAGATCCAGCTCTATCTCTTAGCAGATGACAAATTATCCTCTAAGACAAATCCTGATGATTATCGAGGGCTTTTCCAAGTTTTAAAGTCTATTCAAGTGTATCAATGAGAAGAGAAAATAAAAGATGAGAAAAGATAGGTTCCCCCCCACCACCAGTTTTTCCTATATACTAGTCTAAAACCCCAGCCATTGAGATACCCTATTTTCCTTCCTTTTGTGGCCGTGGTGGAGTTAGCACAGCATAGTGAGCAGAAGCACTGTCCCCAGAGCCAGGCTGAGTTCAGATTCTGGCTCTGCCACTTGGGACTGGTATGAGTTTGGGAAAATTATTTAACTTTTCGGGGCCTCATCTTCCTCTTCTATAAAATGGGACTAAGAATTCTACCCATTGTTGTAAAGATTCAAGAGTTTATGTAAGTAAAGTGCCTACAGCACTGTTGGTCATAAACTAGTAAAGGTGTAAAGACAGCTATTATCCATATCAGGATTTAATCCTTTTGATTCACCTGACTCTTCGGTGAGAAAACAAGATTAAATTTAAGTTGGAGCAGGTTCCTCTTTCATGAGGGTAGTTGCATGCTGGGTAGTAAACAGCACCAGGACATTTGAATATATGTGGAAATTAGCTACATAATAAATGGTCATGTTTCTGGTCTGTGATGTCCCATAGCCATCCTAATAATAAAGTTTAACAAAATCGAGGATGTTAAAGTTGGAAAGGGTCTCAAAGACCATTTGGTCCAGCAGTTTCCAAATCCCAGTGAATAAAGTGACTGTATCAGGAACTTTGAAAATTCTCGGGCTCCACCCTTGGAGATTTTAATTTTACAGAGTTAAGAAGTGGGATTTTGGAATCTACATGCTCTGAAAGTTTTGCAAATAATTCTACTACATAGTCAAGATTGCTGAAGGCCAAAAACGTTCAAACTTGATCAAGTTCTGAGCTAGTCTCAAACCCAAACTGCCTGGGTTATGGTTCTAAGACTCCCATCTTTTTTTTACCATGACCTATTTCCGGAAGAAGAGCCATTTGTCCAAGGATTAGATTTCGAGACTTTCTTGAGTATAGCAGGATTGTTAATTAGAATATAGACAGCCAGACAACACTATTTGTTATTCTCTCTTTAGTGACTTCCTTTGTACAGTACCCCACTCACTTCTTTAGCCCAGTTACATTCTGAATCCTCTATACTTCAATTTTTCTTTTCAACGTTTCATATAAAATTAGCCCTCTGTAGGGGCGCCTAGGTGGCGCAGTCGGTTGAGCGTCCGACTTCAACCAGGTCACGATCTCGCAGTCCGTGAGTTCGAGCCCCGCGTCGGGCTCTGGGCTGATGGCTCAGAGCCTGGAGCCTGTTTCCGATTCTGTGTCTCCCTCTCTCTCTGCACCTCCCCCGTTCATGCTCTGTCTCTCTCTGTCCCAAAAATAAATAAACGTTGAAAAAAAATTAAAAAAAAAAAATTAGCCCTCTGTAGTCCATCTGCTATCATTCAAACTTATTGAATTGTTAATATTTCCCTGTAATTCTAAGGCTCCTGTTAATGACAGTTTTAGAGCTAGAATGACTTCCTCATTTTACAGAAGATGGACACTTCTCCAGTGCCATGGGACCAGCAAATCATAATCAGGATCAGAATTTATTCTGTTGATTCCAATTTAATTCAACTTAGTTTTCCACTAAAAACACACACACACAAGCCAATATAATATTCTTTCTTGTTCCTCATCCCACTTAATCCTCTAGTTTTTCTTATTTTTTAGTATCTTTTATCTCTGTATCATTGTAGCTGATTCTCTGTTTGTCCTGGATTTTCTTTTTCATTACATGATAAATTATCTTACTTCTCATATTATCCATTATGGGTTTTCAAGAAATTCCATTGATCTAATAATGTTACTTCTTTCTTTTATCCACCCTACCAATAGCATACTTTGTTCAGTAGGCCAAATTCTTATTTTGCCATATTTTGTAGCTTACTTTCTAAGGCTACAATTTGTGGGAGCATCTTCTGTCATAAATAATTTTAACTCATAGTATTATTTGATGGTCAAGACTTAGAAGATCTGGTAATACATTAAAAGAAACAGATATGAGAAGGAGACCACTTCTCTCTCCTGCTCATGAGAACGTGTGAGGGCCATAACAACAAAGGCAAAGTACCTGCTTACCCACCAGGATAACCATTCTAACTCCAATCATTAGATTCTAACCCCAGTCACTAGAGACAGTACTAAGTGCACCACAGCAGACTGGGTGCCCAACAGGCTGGCTCTCAACAAATGGCAAAACCTTAGTTATGGCTGTATTTTTGTAAAAGTCTTAACCATAAAGATTCTCCTTTAAAAAAAAAACTGAAGAGATTCAAAGTCTCATTGGTACCAGCAACCATGAAACAAGGATTTGTGTTCGATGGCTATCAGCATGAGTCCCATCTTCACAAAGCAGAGCCTAGGAAGGAAGACATGTAATTGTGAGGAAAGAGGGTGGCGGGGTGCTAATTCACAAGAACATGACCAACACTTTGTGCTCTGTGTCTGGGAAAACACTAGTACCTCAGCAGAGGAAGACCCTCCCAAATGTGGAATCCATTCTAAAGTAAGTCCCAGCCCACATGACGACTGTGACAGACACAAAACTGTCCCACACAGACTGCAAAGTTCTAGGTTGTAGAGACTCAGGCATGTTCATTCCCACATCTTCAACATCTACCATGGAGCCTGGCCTACAGTGAGCCCCCAATGAGCACTGTCAAAAGAATGTCACTTCAAGAAGAATGAGGAAAGTTATTTCTATTAACTTACCGGGAAACTTCAGGAAAACTCATTCCAGCAAAGTCATCAGAGAGACGTTGAGTCAGGATTTTGTTCTTCAGGCCATTCAAGAAATGTTTTTGCCAGGGCTGTTTAGGAAAAACCTGGAATACACAATCATGCGACATGAAGCACAATGCCATGCAATATGGGATATTATAATTCAAGTTGTATATCCTGCTAGGCAGCAAACCAGCGCTCGTTGTGCTTAAGTCATAAAAAAGAGATTTGTCCTAGGGGTTAACTGAAGAAAGGAAGAACTTAAACTCTAACATACATCTTAATTTACACTAGAGAGTTCAGAATGAAGTAAAAGCATCATGACTTGACTTCTTCTCAGATGGCATTCAAGAATCCTTGTTGAAAACTGGAATTTTTCTAATAATTTCAGCAAGGTAGACTAGTTTTTGAGTCAGTAACAGTAAGATAAGAAGGATAATATGGTATCTAAATTGTCTCTCCATGGATATGGCTATTCAAGATTGTTTTTTTTTAACATATTACTTTTCTACTGACTAGCCATATACCACAAAGAAAAAAATATGTATGGGTTCTGCCCAGCATCAGAAGTCTTCATAGCTTCAAATGAATTTAAGTGGCCATCCTGATCAATGGAAATGGGAATATAAAAATTGAGGGCAGCAATAGGTTTCTAGAGAAGAGGGAGATGGGAAGGGAGAAGGGTATCTCTCAAAAAGGCTAAATACAGCCTGTGAAGGGTGAGGGCTGCTGGGTAACTCATCCCTGGTATTTGTGTAAGAACTTGGAATTTTGTTGTGCTCTATGTACATCCTCATCATTCTCCCCATCTGCTGCCATAAGAATCCCCAGCACACTGCCCTGACATGGCAGGACAGGCCCCTTTATACCCCAGAGTCCCAGGTCAATGTCTGGAAGTTCTAGAAGCTCTGAAACAGTGTGGCTATGGACAGTTAAGGCCAGTTCAGAAATACTCCTCAGATGGCCATCTTGCAGTTTCAAAAAAAATAAAACACACACACACACACACACACACACACACACACACACACACACACAAATCCTGCCTTACAAAAAAGGACTAATTTTATCAGGCAGTCCAGGCAGGCACTCTTCCCTGCAACTCCCTTTCCAAGATTCAGCTGAATCTCCTGCCTTTTTCCACTCTCTTAAATTCTTCTATTGAGAAGGGCTCCTCTCACTGGGTGGTCCCTATTTAAGTTCCAATTACTGAAAAAACTGGCTTGGCACTTCTAAGCCAAATGTTTCAGTTTTTGAAAAATGGTAAAAAAATGATAGAGATGGAGAAGACTTCCTGTGCTCATTTTTTAAAGATCAGAAAGGGAAACAGGAAGATAAGATGGATTTTGGATTTAGATAGTGGAGTCAGGGAGCTCAAGTATGTAAGTTGGAGTAGATCTAATTTAAGTTTAAGCCTAAGGCAACGCTCTGTGCCTTGAAGCAACTGGAAATGCTCTTTGGACTATAATTTCTCACCATATAATTAATACAGGTGAAACACATACCATTGACCCAAGGTCTTTTAATCTGAGTACTCATAAGTTTTACAGATATTAACATAATACTTACAAAAATCAGATTATGAGATTAATAGCTTATTTTATTTTATTTTCCAAGCCTAAAGAAAGTTTTTGGTTTTATTTTGTTTTATTTTTTTTCCAAATTTTTATTTAAATTCTAGGTAGTTAACATATAGTGTCATATATGGTTTCAGGAGTAGAATTCAGTGGTTCATCACTTACATATAACACCCCGTTCTTATCACAAGTGCCTCCTCAATCCCCATCATCCATTTAACTCCCCCCACACACTAAAACTCCCCTGTAGCAACCCTCAGTTTGTTCTCTATCATTAAAAGTCTCTTCTGGTTTTCCTCCCATTCTCTTTTTTTCCCCTCCCCAAATGTTCATCTGTGTTGTTTACTAAATTTCACATGAGTGAAATCGTATGGTATTTGTCTTTCTCTAACCGACTTATATTGCTTAGCATAATACACTCTAGCTCCATCCATGTCACTGCAAATGGCAAGATTTCAATTTTTTGATGGCTGAGTAATATTCCATTGTAAATATATACCACATCTTCTTTATCCATTCATCAGTCAGTGGGCACTTGGTCTCTTTCTGTAGTTGGGTTATTGTTGATATGGCTGTTATAAACATCGGGTGTACTGACCTCCTAGAATCTGTATTTTCGTATCCTTTCTGTATACCTGGTAGTGCAATTGCTGGGTCACAGGGTAGCTCTGTTTTTAGCTCTATGAGGAACCTCCATATTAATTTCAAGCGTGACTGCATCCATTTCGATTCCCACCAACTGTATAAGAGGGTTTCCCTTTCTTCACATCCTCATCCACATCTGTTGTTTCCTGAGTTGTTAATTTTAGCCATTCTGACAGGTGTGAGGCGGTATCTCATCATGGTTTTGATTTGGATTTCCCTGATGATGAGTGATGCTGAGCATCTTTTCATAGATCTGTTAGCCATCTGGGTGTCTTCTTTGGGAAAACATCTATTCATTTCTTCTGCCTATTTCTTAACCAGATTATTTGTTTTCTGGGTATTGAGTTTGATAAGTTCTTTATAGATTTATAGATTTTGGATACTAACCCTTTACCAGATATGTTGTTTGCAAGTATCTTCTCCCATTCCATAGACTGCTTTTTAGTTTTGTTGATTGTTTCCTTCATAACTCTCATTTTATTGATGCAGAAACTGACAGAGAAAATAAGTGTCCAATGCAACAAAAATGGAACACAAGACCCTGGAGTCCTGGCTGTTAAACCTAACTTAACAGTTTATTACGGAATCTATAAACCAGAGCAGAGTATAGAATTACAAAATCTGGGGCCCAGTTTAAGATTTCTGAAAGTAGGTTTTAGACATCACTTCCAAATAATCTCTCTCAATTCCTATATCCCAAAAGCCCTCTTATGATGAACGTTGACAGGCCATGTTCAGTGAGGAGGTTAAAACTGCAGATTACACATCAAGAAGAACAACATAATACAGGGTTGGTTTGCATTTCTTCCTCCTCTATTTCCATGAAAGAGATGAAGTCTTCATAGAGGGTTCTCATTCCATTTGCTTTCTCTAGCCCTGGAGATTAGTATCAGAGTCATTACAACAGATATAGTGGTTATCTTGCAGTTTGTAAGGACACAACACAGGCAGAGACAATTTCCTCACAAGTGATTTTTGAAGCCTTACACAGTGACCACTAAGATAAGGCTAATGCAGGTTCACTGTAGTAGCACCAGGGCTCATTTCCTGCTGCCTGATGGTCATTTCTATTTATCTATATATGATATCTCCTCACATTCACAGAAGGAATTACAGAAGAAACCTTTGTTTTTCAGTTAGTGTTCTGCTGGCCAGAGCATCTTTCATGGTGTTTATTTGTTTTTATATCGTACCAGGGATGAAAACAGAAAAGATGCAAAAAGCTTTTTGAATTTATTAAAAAAGGAAATAAAATGCAAAAAAAAAAAAAAAGGCCAAGAGGGAAACTGAGTATAAAAGAAGTCATGTGTGGACTCATAATTAAATGAAGAGGAAATGTCACTCTCAGACTCTCTGAAGAGCCTCTGGAGAATGGGATACCAGGCCCAGCTGAGGGTTAGAGCCTTTCCTGGAATATTTCATGGGAGTAATATTTCAAAGGCCATACTTGGTACTATAGCACCCTAATAGTCCCTTCAAGCCACTTATTTTGACTCAAAGGTATCAAAGGACCTGATGTGGGAGATTGTGAGTAGATACCTAACAACCACAGGCATCAAGCATAGTGGTAAGACATTAATTAGGTCAGACAATTCTACCTCTGCTACTCACTAACTTCCTATAAAATCAGGTTAGCTTCACTGACCTATTACTGGGATGCTATCTTAAAATATTATCAAGGAGAAACATAATGTATTTAAAATCAATAACATAGGAGGCATTCATAGTGGTGACTATTATTACTGCATGGAATGTCCCCAAAATAACCTGAAAAATTAGATTGTAATTATTATTTGTATTATTATTTGTTCAATGAATATAATTATTTATTATTATATCAATTATTACATAGTTACTTTATATTTAAATAGATGATTTTCCATTAATAATATAGTCTTTATTTATATTCCTTTTTTTAAGTTTATTTATTTTCAGAGAGAGAGAGAGAGAGAGAGAGAGAGAAAGAGCATGAGAGGGGCATAGAGAGAGGGAGAGACAAAATCCCAAGCAGGTCCCATGTTATGAGTGCAGAGCCCTACATGGAGCTTAATCTCACCAACTGTGAGATCATGATCTGAGTCGAAATCAAGAGTCAGATACTTAACCACCCAAGCTGCCCAGGTGCCCTTATTTATATTTCTAAAATGTTTTTTTTTTTAACGTTTATTCATATTTGAGAGACAGAGAGAGACAGAGCATGGCGGGGAAGGGGCAGAGAGGGGGAGACACAGAATCTGAAACAGGCTCCAGGCTCTGAGCTGTCAGCACAGAGCCCGACGCGGGGCTCGAACTCACAGACTGTGAGATCATGACCTGAGCTGAAGTCGGCTGCTCAACCGACTGAGCCACCCAGGCGCCCCTATATTTCTATGTTCAGTAACTCCAAGTACTTCTACATTTATATTCCCAGCATCTTGGGCTGCAGGTAGGAAGCAAAGATATTTCTATTTTGCAGATAAATATTCTTAGACAAGAATAAGATAAATAACTTCTTCAAGGTCAGTGTAATGTCTGGGACTGCAGTCTAGATCTCTCAATACTTTGCCGTTCAAATGGAAGTCAAATCTGATTCCTTGGGGCTTTCTTGCCTTCTTCAATTTTTTTTTTTTTCCTATTTCTGATCCTAACCATGTGAGGACATGGGAAAAAAGCCAAGATTCAACAATTTACAAGGTTACCTTTTTGTTCTGTTCAATAAATAGAGTCGTTAGAAAGGTGCATAAACCTGGCACCAGACAGCCTTGGGCCATGAATCCAAGCTTCAATTCGGCAAAGCAGATGATGTTGTCTCCAGTAGTCCAGTTCCAGCTGGGAATCTTTGGCAGAAAAACCTGTTTCACAGTAGAAAGTAGGTCAAACATTATGAGTAAATACAATTCAAGAAAGTTTTTTCAGAATGAATGTGCTTTCTTGCATTTGTTTTACTTGAAAAAATTTGTTGTGTCTGTGTCAGTAGAAGGTATCAGAACAAATTCAGCTTTTAATAATTATTAGTGGTCTACTGCTCCCACTTTTTAAAATAGAAATAGTGAGAGTTGCAAAATCAGGTCAAATGACTTAGATCTCTTATACTACCCTGAACCTACAACTTTTATTTTTGTCCTTGTTTTCGTTGAGATACAACTGACATAAAACATTATGTTAGCTTCAGGTGTACAAGATAATGATTCAATGTGTGCGTTGTGAAATGACCACCACAATAATTCTAGTTACCACCTACCACCCCAATAGTTACAATTATTTTTTTCTTGTGATCAGAACTTTTAAGACCTACTGTTAATAACTTTCAAATATACAATAAAGTATTATTAACTATACATTATATTCCCATGACTTATTTGTTTTATA
This sequence comes from Leopardus geoffroyi, assembly GCF_018350155.1. Taxonomy (NCBI): domain Eukaryota; kingdom Metazoa; phylum Chordata; class Mammalia; order Carnivora; family Felidae; genus Leopardus; species Leopardus geoffroyi. The sequence continues at coordinate 45,420,369 of NC_059327.1, forward strand.
AACAGAAGTTTGTTCTTTTTTATTCCCTTCATCCATTTTGCCCACCCTCAACACCACCCCCATCCCCACCTCTGACAATCACCAATCTGTTCTATCTGTATGGTTTTTTTTTGGGGGGGGGTTTGCTTTGGTTTTTTTTTTTTAACTTTTAAAGTTCTACATATAAATGAAATCATATGGTATGTCTTTCTCTCACTTATTTTCACTTAGCATAATTCCCTCAAGGCCCATCCATACTGTAGCAAGTGCAAAATTTCCTTCATTTTTATGGCTGAATAAAATTCCATTATATAGACCATATATTTTATTATATATAATTAATATATATAATAATTGTATATTATATACCATATATATAATATAATATATATTTATATATATTTATATATTTATATTCTTTATATATATATAAAATTATATATTTACATAATTATAATTATATAAAATTATATATAATTATATATTATATAGATTATATATATTATAATATATATTATATAGATAATATATATTATGTATTATAATATATTATATTAATTTACATTATATTACATATATTATCTATATTATCTATATTATATATATATTATATATTTTTTGCCAATTACAGGTGAAATATGGAGGCTCATTAAGATTTTTAATCACTTAAAAATGCAAATTCATACAGAGGTATACTTTCATACTTTAGCAGCTGCTACCTGAGGGTCTAACTACTAATCCACCTAAATCTAGATGCTGATATATATATATATAATATATAATATTATATATATAGCCTTCAAAATATATATAATATATATTATATATATTTATATTATATTATATATATGTTATATATTATATTATATATATAAATATATATATTTATATATTTATATTATATTATATATATATATATATTTTTTTTTTCCAACGTTTATTCATTTTTGGGACAGAGAGAGACAGAGCATGAACGGGGGAGGGGCAGAGAGAGAGGGAGACACAGAATCGGAAACAGGCTCCAGGCTCTGAGCCATCAGCCCAGAGCCTGATGCGGGGCTCGAACTCACGGACCGCGAGATCGTGACCCGGCTGAAGTCGGACGCCTAACCGACTGCGCCACCCAGGCGCCCCTATATTATATTATATATTAATTAATATATTAATATAATATATAATATATAATAATTATATATATTAATTATATATATAATTATAAATGAGGGGCGCTTGGGTAGCTCAGTTGGTTGAGTGTCCGACTTTGGCTCAGGTCATGATCTCACGGTCTGTGAGTTCGAGCCCTGTGTCAGGCTCTGTGCTGACAGCTCAGAGCCTGGAGCCTGCTTCGGATTCTGTGTCTCCCTCTCTCTCTGATCCTCCCCCATTCATGCTTTGTTTCTCTCTGTCTCAAAAATAAATAAACATTAAAAAAAAATTTAAATCATTTATAAATGAAGAATTTAGCCCATCTATATTTAAAGTAATTATTGATAGGTATGTGCCTATTGTCATTTGTTAATTGTTTTCTGGCTGTTTTGTCAATGCTCTGTTCCTTTCTTCCTCTTTTGCTCTCTTCCTTTGTGATTTGATGATTTTCTGTAGGTCTTAGATTCCTTTCTTTTTATTTGTTGTGTATCTACATATATTTTTCCTCTGTGGCTACTTCATAGTAGGCTCACATAACTCATTTTTATAACAATCTATTTTAAGTCCTAACAACTTAAGTTTGATCACATTCTAAAACCACATTTTTATCCCCCCCCACCCCATTTTGTTTCTGATATCACAATTTATAGCATTTGGTATATCCCTTAGTGTATCCCTTACTAAGTACTGCACTTATTTTTACTACTTCCATCTTTTTTTTTTTTTTTCAACGTTTTATTTATTTTTGGGACAGAGAGAGACAAAGTATGAACGGGGGAGGGGCAGAGAGAGAGGGAGACACAGAATCGGAAACAGGCTCCAGGCTCCGAGCCATCAGCCCAGAGCCTGACGCGGGGCTCGAACTCACGGACTGCGAGATCGTGACCTGGCTGAAGTCGGATACTTAACCGACTGCACCACCCAGGCGCCCCAATACTACTTCCATCTTTTAACCTTTGTATGAGATTCATAAGTGATTAGTCCACATTTACGACATTAGATTATTCTGAATTTTACTACACATTTTCTTTTGCCATTGAGATTCATACTTTCTTATCTTTTTCTGTTACTAATTGATGCCCTTTCCTTTCAGCTTGAAGAAGTTTTTTTTTTATCATTTCTTATAAAACTGTCCTCGTGATGATGAACTCCTGTAGCTTTTGCTTGTGTGAAAAACTCTCTGCATGACAACATTGCCAGGTAGACTATTCTGGATTGGCAGGGTTTTTTTTTTCTTTCAGTACTTTCAATCTATCAGGCCATTCCCTTCTGGTCTGTGAAGTTTCTGCTGAAAAATCTGTTGCTAGTCTTACAGTGGTTCCCTTAGACATTACAAGTTGTTTTTCTCTTGCCAACTTTAAGATTCTCTCCTTGTCTTTAACTTTTGACACTTTAATTATAATGAGTTTTTTTGTGTGGATCTCTTTAGGTTCATCTTATTTAAAATTATCTGGGCTTCCTGGATGTAGATGGCTGTTTCCTTCTCCAGATTAGGGAAGTTTTCAGTGACTGCTTCTTCAAATAAGTTTTCTGCCCCTTTCTTTGTTTTTCTCCTTCTGGGATGCCTATAATGCAAACACGGACCCAATGGATATTGTCCCATAAGCTATCCCCACTCATTTTCATTCTTTTTTCTTTCTGCTACTCTGATTAGGTGAGTTCCACTACCCTGTCTTCCTGTTTGCTGATTCTTCTGATTCATCTAGTTTGCTGCTGAACCCCTCTATTGTATTTTTTTTTGGTTCAGTTACTAAATTCCTCAGCTTGTGATTTCTATTTGTTACTTTCTTATATACTCCATCTCTGTTGAAGTTCTCATTTTCTTCATCCATTCTTCTCCATAGCTTAGTGAGCATCTTTATGACTGTTTTGAACTCTGTCATTCATCTCTGTTTCGTCAAGGTCTTTTTCTGAGGTCTTATCTTACTCTTTCATTTAGAATATATTCCTCTGTTTCTTCATTCCCCTTGAAATTCTGCACTAGGTAAAATAGCCACCTCTCTCAGTTTTGAAGAAATGGCCTTGTGTAGGAGTTGAACCTTTTTGCTCAACCCTGTCCTAGCTTTTGGTTGTCTCTCAAACCTCTGTGATTGTCTAATCAGGCTACTGCATTTTTAGTGGCTCCAAGTAGTCATAGGTGTGCCAAGAGAGGTAGGTCAGTGTCCCAAAGGAAAGGATATCAGCATCTAGATTTAGGTGGATTAGTAGTTAGACCCTCAGGTAGCAGCTGCTAAAGTATGAAAGTATACCTCTTTATGAATTTGCATTTTTAAGTGATTAAAAATCTTTTTTTTTTTTAATTTTTTTTTCAACGTTTATTTATTTTTGGGACAGAGAGAGACAGAGCATGAACGGGGGAGGGGCAGAGAGAGAGGGAGACACAGAATTGGAAACAGGCTCCAGGCTCTGAGCCATCAGCCCAGAGCCCGACGCGGGGCTCGAACTCACGGACCGCGAGATCGTGACCTGGCTGAAGTCGGATGCTTAACCGACTGCGCCACCCAGGCGCCCCTAAGTGATTAAAAATCTTAATGAGCCTCCATATTTCACCTGTAATTGGCAAAAAATCTTTGAGTATAGACCTGTGAGAAATTAATAAGTTTTATTATTTAGACAAAGGAAGTTATTCAACTCCGTAGACTAAAAGGGGATGATAGGGAGGCTAGATGGTTACCATACCTTGTTATGGGATTGAAGTATCTGTATGATGACTCTGGTATTAGGGTTATAGTTTTTGATGGAGAGAACCCTACATAAACAACAAATATGCTCATCAGTGATGTACAGTATGCAATAATAAAACAACATATAAAATGCACGATTATGCTGTCCTCTAATAATGTTCTGTTTAATTGCATACACAGTAAAGGATGATATTGTTTTAGTGACTTAGTAAATGTAATCTATGGAAGGGTCAGCTCTTGGTACTAGGAGACTGTGGTGTTCTGAAACCAGTTCTTGAGGAGGAAATCAACAGTTTCATGTATTTTAGCCTTCAAATACATTAATTACAGAAAAAAAAAAACAGTGATCGCATTTCTGTCTATGCTTGAAGTAGCTCATAGACTGTCTTACCCAACGTTCTCATTATACATATTAAGAGACTGAGGTCCAACTCATATATACTGTATTATGCACAGTATATGTTCTCAACTGTTTCTTGCTGTTTGTAGAATCACCTTTAGCTATGTATGTTTATTATGCTCTGGGGACCATAAGTTCATATGGTTGGGCACAATGCCATTGCCATCACCATGATAGCTTGAAACTATCACCACAAGTCAAGTTCCTGCTCACAGACAGCTCATAGTTAAAGACAGTAATACCAATTCTAGTCATCTGGAAGATATTTGCCAATAATCACAAGCACATTATAGCAAATGATACACAATATTTCACCAGAACTACTGGAGAAAAACTCCAATAAATAAAGTCTACTAATAGGATTCACCAATCAGAAAATGGCATCTTTATTTTTGGAGGTTTAAAGATGTTATTTATTAATGGTGTTATCTGAACAGTTATCAGTTATTGGTATGCTTGCTTTTTAAATTTAAATACCTATTACCTGGGGTGCCTGGGTGGCTCAGTCGGTTAAGCGTCTGACTTCAGCTCAGGTCATGATCTCACAGTTTGTGAGTTCGAGCCCTGTGTCGGGCTCTGTGCTGACAGCTCGGAGCCTGGAACCTGCTTCAGATTCTGTGTCTCCCTCTCTCTCTGCCCCTCCCCAACTTGTGCTCTGTCTCTCTATGTCTCTCAAAAGATAAACGTAAGAAAAAAATTTTAAATAACTTTTACCCATATGAAACTTTAGGAAAGTATATGGAAAAGCACAAAGATACTCAGGATACTCTATTTTTGCATCCACACAGCTTTGGGGAGCAAAAAAAAAAAAAAAAAAAGAAAGAAAGAAAAAATAGGCAGAAACCTGGAATATAATGAACCTAGTGCTGTAATAGATGACATCTTCTCCTATTTGGTCCCATGCACTGGGCCACCGGGCTTTATTTTAAAAGAGGTAGAAATAAAATCATCCTGAAGCATATAAAACCGTGTCAGCTTCTTACCTCATAATGTTGGAAGTGTCTTCAGCATGCAAATCACTGCACAAAGGGTTGGCTATAATCAGGCATGCTTCTGCAGATTCCACCTATTCTTCAAGATTAGACAGCAGCCATCTTGTTAATTACATAGGAAATGCTCTAGTGTTCCCCCTCTGGGTTTCCCTGTGGTTTTATCATAAAATTTCCCATAAGAGAGAGAACACCCTTGGGAAGGAGTGGTGATAAGGATGTCCTTACAGCAGGATCAGAGTCCTGTAGATGCTGTAATGGCTGGAAGTGCTGCAGGGGACAGACCTGGGCATAGGGTCTCCAACACAGATGCAAGACTGCTTTAAAACAGGCAAAGTACATAGTTATATTTTTCCTATTATCCAAAACGAAGTTTTTAAGCAACTTCCTATACATTGATTTGCCTCTCAGGACAGCAAAGAATGGAGGAACTGGAGGTATGCTTGACCCAAAGTAATCAGTCATTCAGTATTTGTGGATTCTGAATCTTAAGGGTATAGAAAATTATTGAAGTGGCACTTACAATACTGAGTTGCGGGAAAGAGAAAGATTATTCTGAATCTGTCATTTTCTATTTCAATTCTTTATGTTAACTCTAGAGATCTCTAATTTAAAAAACTACAGCCCTTGGTTTATGTGATTCTATGAAATCTAAAACATGGGAGGAGACCTTCTTTGATCTTAAATGAAAGCTGTCTAGACTGTTGGCCTTTGCTCATTATTTTTCATCCATCCTTAATGGGATTTCTGCTATTTTCCTTTCTGTTTCTCTTATCAGAAAGCGGATCAGTGTGTTTAGAAAAAGTTGGGAAATCTGTGTCTGGTAAGGATTCTATTCAATGATAAGATTAAACACACTTTTGCCATCCATAACTTTTTCAGATTTCTTAGACTGCTAAAATAAAACTCCTCTAGATAAGTAGAGAATTTAGTGAAATAAATAAATGTTAAGTGTAGGTAAACAGTGCTGTCTATTTGACATTTATCAAGGAGGATTTGGAGATTCAATAACTACATTTCCTTTATGATCAGTTTTTAAAGTTGAGGAAGTCTTATTTCCACCAATTTAAGCATGTGGACTGATACTTCTGAAAGAGAAATACATCCTATCATTTTAATTGTTTCAGCTTAGGATAATCAGAAGAAAAACAACTAGTTCTTACCGCAACTCGCCTCAGATCCTCCCACTTAAGTGCAGATCCAGAAACAAAAGTCGTATAGGCCATGTAGCACTTAAATAATGTTTCTAATTCCAAGGAAGGAGGAACCCTGGGCAAAGAATATAGTACCAAAGATGTAAAATGATGACTGACTTTGGTTTAGAGTTCCTGGTATTTATTTAGTGGCTTTACCAGAACTCCTAATCCCCTGTAGGAAAACATCCATCCTCTATTACTAATCCATGTGGTTAGGTGATACTAACATCTGGCCTTATTTCTTAGTGCTGAAGAATAAGAACAAACCAGTCATATAACAGCAGGAGAACAGTTTCTGAGAAAAAGGCACAAATCAATAACGTGGCCTTTCCAGAACTTAAGGAGATACAAAATATTAACTGAATAGGGTTGTGATAGTGGATATGGAGTGGCAGAGACACAATTAGTATTTCTTTAGGAGACAAAATTGATGATATTGATGCAAGTATATGTAAGGCTTAAGGGAGAGGAGCAGCAAAAACAATGCCTTGCTTTCTGTTTTTAGGAACTGCACTGATAAGGTCCAATTTGCTGAGACAGAAAGTGCCGTGTTCTTTCCTTCTTTTATGTATTTGCCTTGTTAGCTGGAGAGAGATATATAAGATCATGAGTTTGCTTTTTTTTTTTTTTTTTTTTTTTTTTTTAAATTTTTTTTTTTCAACGTTTATTTATTTTTGGGACAGAGAGAGACAAAGCATGAACGGGGGAGGGGCAGAGAGAGAGGGAGACACAGAATCGGAAACAGGCTCCAGGCTCTGAGCCATCAGCCCATAGCCTGACGCGGGGCTCGAACTCACGGACCGTGAGATCGTGACCTGGCTGAAGTCGGACGCTTAACCGACTGCGCCACCCAGGCGCCCCAATGAGTTTGCTTTTTAAAATGTTAAGTCTGAGGGGCCTTTGAAGCTCTGGGATGGAGATATTCAGTAAGCAATTTAGTTGTGTGAATATGGAGCCACAGAGAATGTCTGGTGGAGGATATGAATTGCAGAGTCATCAAAAATTATAGGTAATGGGAAAAATTCTAGATGAGTGCTTCCAACATTTTGCACCATTTAAAAAATCTCACATTTCTGTTTTAGGGGCACCTGGGTGGCTCAGTCAGTTGAGCATCCACCTTCGGCTCAGGTCATGATGTCTTGGTTGGCGGGTTCGAGCCCCACGTCGGGCTCTGTGCTGACAGCTCAGAGCATGGAGCCTGCTTCAGACTCTGTCTCCCTCTCTCTCTGCCCCACCCCCACTCATTCTTGGTCTCTCTCTCTCTCTCCCAAAAAGAAATAAACATTAAAATAAATTTTAAAAAATTTCATTCGTTCTCTTGACAAGTACCTATAATAACCTACATTAGTCCATACAACAGTAAATACATCTAATGATTTCCTTTTTGTCTTAACTGGATTATAATTATTAGTGCCTTATCACTAATTTTAGCCTGGTTTTTGACTTTTTTTTTTTTCAACGTTTATTTATTTTTGGGACAGAGAGAGACAGAGCATGAACGGGGGAGGGGCAGAGAGAGAGGGAGACACAGAATCGGAAACAGGCTCCAGGCTCTGAGCCATCAGCCCAGAGCCTGACGCGGGGCTTGAACTCACGGACCGCGAGATCGTGACCTGGCTGAAGTCGGACGCTTAACCAACTGCGCCACCCAGGCGCCCCTTGACTATTTTTTAAAATAAGGATTCAAGTAACATACAAATTACCGAAAAGACAGGCAGGCAATTACACTGAAATAGAACTGTTGGCTGTCCCTCAATGTAGCACCATGAAGGAGTTCAAAATGCTGGTTGGTCATCTCATACAGGGGAGCCCAAAGTTGTATTGGACTGGACATGCCACAATGTACAAAGAACAAAGTGTTGAACTATAAAATGTGTGAAGGTGGAAGTGGCGGAGGTGATCCTGTATATGATCCTGTACAAGATCAAAATGCCCTTTCCAATCTGCCTGACTTATTTGGTGGTGTGTGGATAACTGATAAACCATTTGAACAAAATAAAGAAGTTAGTTCCTTACACTTTACACAAAATGAATTCCAGAGGGCTTAAATAGAAAATATTTCAATATGGAAACATAGAAACGCTAGAGAAATATTTGCTTAATTCTAGAACAGAGAGGCCAAAGAGTGTCAGAAAAGCCAGATGCCACAATGAAAGAGTCGATGGGTTATAGTACATGTAAATCAAATGCTTCTGCGTGCACACACACAGGCAAAGAGAGAAAAATATTTACAACAAATGACACAAAAAGGCTAATATCAAAATAGATTAAGACCGCTGAGAAGTCAGTAAAGCAGCAGATAACTGTCCTCATAGAAAAGCAGATATGAGAAATGAAGACAAATTTCTTCATTCATTAAAAAAGGTAAATCAAATGGTCAAAACATACAAAAATTGTTCAATCTCACTGGGAACCAAAATTGTAAAATAAAACGATAAGAAACCATTTTGCCTACTTAAAAACCTTTTCATATTAAGTATGCATTTTCTAGGGGGTTCACAAAATAGTTGACTTGGACTCTACTTGTGGAAATGTAAGTTTCATAGAATAAAAACATCATTAGAAACAATCCTTTCTGCATCTATTTGAACTCACATTTCCAATTCTGATAATTAACAGAACAGCAATTAAAAAGAATGCCAGACTTGTGCACAAAATCACAGTCATATAAGAGTAAATGATAGGAAATCTCTTTAACAACGTTAGTACATATACAGATAAACATCAGGCAAGATATATTCCAAAATATTCTCTGAGGTTAACTCTGGTCATAAGGTTGCCTTTTCTTCTCTTTTTGCTTATTATTATTTCCTAATTTTCCTATGAATATTGCGAGGGTAATTTTTTTCCATTAAAAAAATGCATACATATTTCAAGGATTAATTTAGAGCCCGTGAATGGTACAGATAAACTTACTCTCCCAGAAAAACAATCTCAATGTTGATTTGCCCTGACTTATGGCGGAGAAAATTCCGTAGGAAAGCTGTCACACTGTCAACCGTAATGTTCCCACAGACCACGATGAACCTAGGGGGCAAGAATATGTGAGGTGGATCATCTGAGAAACAGAAGTATCTTCCTGTCAAGACGCAGAGCTAAATTTAGCTTAAATTTAGCTTTAAATCAATCTGGTATTTGAATTACCCAGATTTTTAAAATAGAAACATTGAAGACTGCATCTCCAATAGAGAAAAGAAACATCAGATTTCTATGGTCCCTAGTTCATTCCATGTTGGGTATGAATCCAAACATTTGAATAACACGTAGGTTTTCAGGAATACAATAATAACTATTATAATTGTGACATTTTTCATAGTTATTATAACTTATAATGGACTTGCACATGTGTTACTTCACTTGATTTCTTTCACTTGACTCCTGATTAGCTGATCTAGTCTTTTTCAAAGGAACAAGAGGCTCAAAATACTTCACTGATTTTCTCATAGTCAATACTATGGCAGAGGTGGCAGTACATTCTGGATTATTTTGGTTTATCTTCCGCACTGAAAATTATCTAGTAGCTACTAAAAAGTGAGTCCAATGGAGAAACATCAAAGACAAGTGTAAAAATCTCAACTTTTATCGTGAAAAATAGCTATCAACCTCCTTAGGTAATGCACTTAAATAAGCTATTTTTCCCTCCATTACTCTTTTAAGGAAACTAAAAGCATACATGTAGCCTAACCTAACCTTAAGATTTCCAGACCTTTTGGGCTAATTTGGCATGTGTCCCGCATCGCTTTCTTGTGATGAACTGCGTAAGACTTTGGTTTATCTAGTTCATTTCCATGTTTTCAGTATTTATTTTTCACTCATTTTATTGTTGTTATTATTATTATTTTATTTTTTTTACTTTCCTCTTCAGACTCCTAAGTCAATCTTGGTTTTCATCCAATTGTGCTAAGAGACCACTCCAAGGGAGTTTATCTCCACTGGACCTCTTTCCTCTACAGCAAATAGAGACTAAAAAAGAGTTGCTTCCAATTTAAGATCTCCAATACATTCCCTCCTTCTCGGATGTGAAAACCATAGTGGATACTGAAATAACACATCACAGAGAGATATGATAAAAAACAACTCCAACTCCATTTTCCTCCCAGAACAGGTGGCTGTGACATGGACAGAACAGGTGATCTATGAAGTGTCGTAGAAGACGTGGAAATTTCTCTTCACTCCAGCAAACCTCTGCCTGTGAATGAGCCCCCATATGGTGTTAGTGGAATTTTGGCTGAGACCACAGAGTCGAAGTAATTATTTTAAATTTGAACTGTGGCTTTAATTTGATCCATTATGTGAAATTAGCCGTAAGTTAACCACATGATTAAAATGAACAGAACAGTAATAGATGTTAAGAGCACAGTGATGAGGGATGCAGAAATATTGCCACACTTAATATTTGATAGGGAATGATAATATTATCTGTCATTTTAGTTGTTTTACTGCTCTTACCAGCATCTACATAGTTGTTTTTATCAAGTACCAAATATCATCTTATGGTATTTATTTTAGCACAACCCTCTTCAGTAAATGAAGGACCTTGCCAATATATTCACTTTAGGCCAAGCGACAGGCATTTTTAAAGAGATATGTGACTAGTAGAATTTCTCTAACTGCAGAAATTATGCTTGAAAGCTACTTACTTCTTCCCTTTGACCACCTCATAGGGACTGGTGTATTTCCTCTTGTTAGCAAAAATTTCCACCATTTCAGGGACATAGTTCGCAAATAGGATCTAAAATGATCAGCAAATAAAATCTTAGATTTCATTTTTTTATTGTTTATTTGTTTTTGAGAAAGAGAGAGAGCGAGCGAGTGAGAGAGAGAGTGAGCGCACGAGCAGGGCAGGGAGAGAGGGAGTCACAGAATCTGAAGCAGGCTCCAGGCTCTGAGCTGTCAGCATAGAGCCCAATGAGGGGCTCGAACCCATGAACTGTGTGAGGTCATGACCTGAGCTGAAGTTGGATGCTTAATGGACTGAGCCACCTGGGCACCCCCAGATCTCATTGTTCTCAAGGACATTCTAAAATTCTGAGATTATAAAAGAGAAAGAAGGTGCATAAAACTTTCTCTTATCTGTGAACTGTATTTCAAAAGGCAGGCCATTTTTCTTCCTTGACCTTTGGATTTGGTTTAAATCAAATAAAATGCTTTGCAGCATTCCAAATTATGAAAGCAAAGACAAGTGGTAAGGCACTCTTCCTGTCCCTTTTGTCCTCTAGTCACAACTAACTGCACTTCTGACTCTTCTGACATGATACTATGTGAGGCTTAGAAAAAAAATAAAACGTGGGACAGAGAGAGGTTTAGGGGAAATGACTGAAATGAGGGGATGTAATAATATGGACAGGGGAATATCAGAAAGGTGGAGGGGAGAACTCTGTTACCGGTTTTTAAGGAGCTGAAGTTAAAGTAACTAAAAGAGGTTTCCTTTGTCCATGATACACTCTTGAACCAAGCACAGATGTTCACATATCTGAAGTAACATGCTAGTTCAGAGAGAGTTACTCATTTGGCTCATTCAAATCAAATCTCAAATGCCCTTCCTCATTGGAAGGAAGACTTTAGTCTGATGGGCAAGAGGTAAAGGAAAATAGGATTGCTCAATTCAATGCAGACTATATAAATAAAGTCTGCTCTCCTTTGTCTGCCATCCTCATCTTTGGCAATCATGCAATTGAATCGCGTGCTCCAGAGGATGCAGTTTGGAAAACATGGGATCTAAATATCTTTCCATTTTCATTTCACACTTGCTCTGAATAATGCAATATTCACTCTCAAACCTGTATTGCTTTATTCATCACCATTAACTACATGTGTTGGGTTAATGTAGCTATATTCAAAGATATTAAAAATATTCTTCACCAAACTCCCCAGGGTGAAAAACATGATGAAGGTCCGTCCTAGGGATGTCTTGGCTACCACATCTCCAAAGCCAACAGTTGACGTTGTTGCCATGACCAGGTAAATAGATTCAAAATATGATATGTTCTGTGAATTTCTACCTTTGAGCCAGGGATCACCAGAATTTTCCACCTGTTCAAAAAGAGGAGATTCAGGAAAGGTCTCTGAATGGAATCCAACGGAATGTTTATAAAGAATAGGAAAAACATTGGATTAGTTTCACTTAATTCAATCCAAATGAAGTATTAATGATTCCTAGCCTGTGTTAAAGGGTTTGCAAAGTGTGTGTAGAGATCGTGAAGTCTTGTTTTCTTCACTGCGATTACTGCTGAACTCTGAGGGAGGATGTAGGTTGGGCCCACATTTGGAGAGCTCCCCAGGGGTACTGGCTGCCCATATCTCTTTCCTTTCATTTGGGCAAATCACTGCATTCTACAGCCATGAGACTCAGATAAGCCAGGTTCTGAAATCGAGCAATTATTATTTATTCTTATTTACCAGTAGCTCAGGGTTATTATTGAAAAGGAAGCACTTACACGAGCACTTCACTTCAATGTGCTTAAGAGAATGAAGGCTAGTGTCTAAGAAAAAGCAAACAAATTTTCCACATTATTCCCCACAGCCACTCCCTGCCAAAAAAAAAATTTTTTTTCAGTGATTAAAAAACTCTGAAGAATATTTCCTCTGATTTCTCCCTAAGTCTTCACATTTTAAGAAAATCAAACTCATTAGATTACCTTTTTATATTAAAATGAGTAACTTAGGCAATGGCACTATGTATTTATGGTATATATAAACTTATAAATACACAATATGTCATATATTATTATATATTATAAATGACAGTTATATAATGTATACAACTTTCCTTTCTTTTTCCATTTTTTGACATTTTTTTCCCAAGTATCTTACATATTTCTTGGATGTTTCCCATTTCTATTTAGAGCAAAAATGTTAAGATGTTAGAGATGCCTGGAAAGGTAGGTTTTTTTGTTTTGTTGTTAAGAACTGAAATAGAGGGGCGCCTGGGTGGCTCAGTTGGTTGAGCATCCGACTTTGGCTCAGGTCATGATCTCACAGTCCGGGAGTCTGAGCCCCATGTCGGGCTCTGTGCTGACAGCTTAGAGCCTGGAGCCTGTTTCAGATTCTGTGTCTCCCTCTTTCTCTCTCCTCCCCTGCTCATGCTGTGTCTCTCTCTTCTCAAAAATAAATAAACGTTAAAAAAAATTCTAAAAAAAAAAAAAAAAAGAAAGAAAAAGAACTGAAATAGAAATTAGAAATAACATAGTTCGCTCAGGTATTTGACCACTTTTTAAAAGTGACCTTTTCTTAAGTTTGAGGAGTAGATTAAGAGTATGGACTCCTTATAATACCCTATTCCAAAATAAGAAAGGGATCATACATGTACACTTAACTCCCAAAGCTGGCAGAGGGTTTTGCTGCAAAGTCTACTAATCTGCTTCCACTAACTTCTGGAGTCTTCACTGTTGTCTGAGACTAGTACATTCTAAGAAAACCAGTTTAAAACATCAGATTATGCCATATATATTCCCTCAGGATTAAAAGAGTTGCCTGAGACAGTTTTAAGCTGAAACCCCATAGTGTCTGTTAACAGCATCATAGCACAGGGATTAGATCGTATCCTGGTACAACCTGTTGTATAAACTAAAACTAAGTTTATTGCAACCTGGAATTCTCCCTCACAATAAATTAAGTAACATTCTTAAGGTTAAGCTCACTCTCTTTGGGGGTATTTAGTGTTTCAAACCTCTTCCCTCCCTCCCTACCAGCACTCTCCAAGAGTTGGTGGCCTGCTGCTGGCCCCCTTGTCCACTCTGCTCTTCCTCCAAAACCATGTGAGCAGAGACCCAGATGGGAGATAAGATAAAGTTAAAGTAAAGGATTTTGGACCAATGTTAAGATACTGAGTTATCATCTATTTTTAACTTCATATTTCAGAACTGAAATTTTATGTTTCAAGCTTGACATTGTTCAACTTCAGATAAGAAATGCTATGGAGGACGCTAGGGGGATCCCCCCTCTCCTCTTACCTTGCCATCACTCACACAAGTTATGTTATCTTTACATGGTACATGTGTGCCCTAGTCTGTAGTCATAATTCCTTTGGCTATGCCTTAGCACTGTTTTTAATTCATTCAATAATCCCCACCATTACTTTATATCATGGTTTCCTCATTTCTGAGTTCCTAGTTTTGATTCATCTTGTATATGGCTGGATTTTACCATCAAGGTACTTATTTTTTAAGTTTATTTATTTTTATTTTGAGAGAGAGCACATGCACATATAAGCAGGAGAGGGGCAGAGGGGGGTAGAGAGCGAGAATCCCAAGCAGGCTCCACATTGCCAGCGCAGAGCCCAACGTGGGGCTCAATCACACGAACTGCAAGATCATGGCCTGAGCTGAAACCAAGAGTCAGACACTTGATCAACTGAGCCACCCAGGCGCCCCTCGAGATATGCTTTTAAAAGGGACTCCTGGGTGCTATTTTCTCTTGAATATTTAAAATGACAGGATAGCTTATACTTTCACATCAACTTTGCAGACCCTACCCTATCACCTTCTGGTATCAATGGACATTGACAAATCCAAGGCGAGTTTCATTTCTCCCCCTTTTATAGACTTTGCTTGGTTCTGCTTGGATTCTCTCCTTATCCTTGAAAATCAGTAAACTGCTCCATAATATGGTTGGAATAAATAATTTGTGTCATTTTTCCTGGTATGATAGGGAAAGATAGGATTCAGTAGGCAGAAAGGGAGAGGCTAGGGCTTGACGGTCCCTGGGAGCGAGCAAACCACATATTTGAAAAGAATGCTAGGAACATCTACCCATGAGAAAAACTACCTCGGAAAAAACTCTCCTGGGCCTGACCATGAGGAAAACGCTCTCAGACACAAAGTTTTCCTTACAAATGTAACAAACACCACCTACTCCTGCCCCAGGTTCCCCTCAGGAATAAACAAGTCTGCATTTATAGTTATCAGACCAATAAAAAAAAAAAAAAAAAAAAAAAAAAAAAAAAAAAGAACCTAAAAAGAAACAAAAGGGAAAAAAGAAAAAGGAATGGGCCAAAACCCTATAAAATAAAGTCCCTTGCCTATCATCTGGGGCATTCACTTTCATGTGCCCCTTATCTTCAAAGAGAGCTTTTGTACTACCCTTGCTTCCACTATTCTTACTTTTTAATAAAAACTTTTGCCTGCTGCTCATTTTATTCTGTGTTCTCCTCTTCATTCTTCGAAGTGGCAAGACAAGGTTCCCTGGGTATTGAGCTAAAGAATCCTGCAACACTGGGACATGATATACCCTTTAACCCACAGATTTAAGGGGTGCCTGGGTGGCTCTGTTGGTTAAGCATCCAATTTCAGTTCAGGTCATATCTCACAGTTTGTGAGTTTGAGCCCTGCATCCGGCTGTGGGCTCGGAGTCTGGAACCTGCTTCGGGGGCTCTGTCTCCCTCTCTCTGTTCCTCCCCCACTCATGCTCTGTCTCTGTCTCTCTCAAAAATAAATAAACATTAATTTTTTTTAACCCACAGATTCAAGACTTTATTTTGGTGACTTCTGGTGTCACCTGTCTTGTCCTTTGCTCTAGGAACACTAATTTTAGAGTATGTTCAGTTGACATTGCTGGAATGCCTTTGTTCTTTTCCATGTCACATTGCTGCAATCCTGTCCACTATGTTCCTGAGCATGTGTGTGTCACGTTTGATTACATTCTGGTTTCCTCTAATGTCATTTTCAGCTCTGTAATACTTTTTCCTCTGATATCATTCTTCTTTTTCTCTGATATCATTCAGCCTGTTTTCCAACTCCTGCTACGGTTTAATAGTCTTTTATTTAAAACCTTATGTATTTTGTTTGAATTAGTACTTTTAGTTTTTAAGCCCTTTTATTTGCATTTTTTCTCAAATATGGATTTTTTTTCTTCTCCGTTTCCTTGGACAAATTATCTTGTAATTATTGTTCTTATAAGTGTTATATTAAATAACTGTTGTTATGCTGATGTCTCTCTTTTCTCCACTATACCCCCTTGTTATTTTTGGCAGAATTTAAGCATAGGCCCCTTCTTGATTACTTGTGGTTAACACTCACCTTTTGAGGGTATCAAATTAAAAAAAAAATTTTTAATGTTTATTTATTTTTGGAGGAGAGAGAGACAGAGTGTGAGTGGGGGAGGGGTAGAGACAGAGGGAGACACAGAATCTGAAGCAGGCTCCAGGCTCTGAGCTGTCCGCACAGAGCCCGACGCGGGGCTCGAACTCACAAACCACAAGATCATGACCTGAGCCGAAGTCGGATGCTTAACCGAGTGAGCCACCCAGGTGCCCTGAGGGTATCAACTTTTAGGTGAAGGCCAGTAGTTATATGTGTAGCTGGTGAGTTGGGACAATTATAGTTTTTATTTTGGTTTGTCATTTCAAATATCCTCCCAAGCAAATCTGCCATTTTCTACGCTCTGGGATATAGCTCTTCTAGGCTTTCAACATTCCAGACATTGGGGTGACTCACAGTGGATCCCCTTACGTCACAAGCCATCTGGTTGCTTCTTCTTTCTCTGCATACATCCTTGCTGGAGGTCTCCTCACCTGGGTGACTAGCAAGGTTCACATGCTTAGAAGGGTTAAGCAAGAGACTTTGATTCAAGTGAGCCTGGCTGTGTCCAACTCAAGAGCACATGCTGTTAACAGAGAGCATCAAGTCTACAACTAGGACTGGTAGTGGCCTTGAGAGACCGGATTGCCAAACTTTGTATTTTCCCAAAGAATCCAGAAATCTGGGATTTTATGTGAGCTCTCTGTAAAAGTTAGAAAGCAATAAAAAATTAGAACAGAAAATACAAACATAATTAGGTCAGACAAAATAGGTCTATAGGCCACATTCAGCCTAAGAGCCCTTCATGGGGAACTGCTTTGATGACAAAAAAGTTTCTCCTTGAGCACTGTTGCCTACCATTCTGTGATGGCCAGCAGGTCTCCAGAAAGACACTGATGATTGCTGCTCCCATGGCGGGCCCATGCACCCAGGTGCAACCCTCTAGATCCAGGGATCCACTCGTACTACTGTGATCTTCTTTCAAGGAAATTTCTCTCCTGCTTGAGGATGGAGGAGGGATGTGGCTGGTTTCAGATTTCTTGAAGGCTCAGATCATGGTTTGCATTTGGTGTTTGACATTTTTCTTGATCAGCTGAAGATGGTAACTTTAAAATTCTTTTTCCATTTTACCATTAATGCTTTAATTAATTTTGAGAGGACTCAAGTGAAAAAGATTCCTGCTGTGCTTTTTGTTTTGTTTCCTTTTCTCAAAGACCTTTGCTTTCAACACACTATTTCAATTTCTGCATTTTCAATGACTGCTCCTCAACTGTCCTCAAGCAATGAAGTCCAAGAGTTTGTTCCTTATCGTTGAAATCCATTTATTGTAACTCTGATTATGTGGGATAAGAACGAGCCTTGGGGCACCTGGGATGCCTGTGTGGCTCAGTCGGTTAAGCATCCAACTTCAGCTCAGGTCATGATCTCACAGCCCGTGAGTTCTAGGCCCGCATCAGGCTCTGTGCTGATGGCTCAGAGCCTGGAGCCTACTTGGGATTCTGTTTCTCTCTCTGCCCCTCCCCCACTCAAGCTGTCTCTCTCTCTCTCTCTCAAAAATAAATAAATTTTTAAAAAATTTAAAAAAAATGAGCCTCTCCTACAGGCAAAGGAGGCAGCTATATATGCAGATGGATTTTGGAAGAACTGAGAAAGCCCTAAAGCTCCCCTTTGTAACCTAGCAATTTGTCCCACAACTCTCCTAGTTCATAAGTGTGACAGTTTCTCACTGCTTTCATTTCTTTGACTTTTTTTTTTAAATGCTGAGACTCCTATGAAGATACAACAATAAGGTTCACCTACTGCTTATAATTTTGAAGTGTAAGCTTATTAGATCCTTTCTTAAGAGCAAGTTTTGAATATTGAAGGAAGGAACATAGATACCTTGAGTGTAGGAAACACGTATTTGTGGAGAATATGGGAGTGCAGAAGACCAAGAAAGGGGAGGTGAAAAGATAAACTGCACACTGGTTACAGTGAAAGAGACAGGAGTTCAGAAGGTCTGTCTGCATTTTTTAAAGAAAAGATGTTCATGTTGACCAGAAACACTTGAGAGTTTGAGGAAATGCTTACCAGATGAATGAATCCTGCAGCAGTGAACCAGGTACTGAGGACTATTGATAACAGTTTGGAAAACTTCACTGAACTGCTAGAGGAAGAAAGACAAAAAGTTGCTAGGTTCAGACAGATTCCAGAACAACACAAGTCCTCTAAAATCCGACTATTCTAAGTGTGGTTCATGGGCCAGAAGCAATGGTACGCTTACCTGAGAGCATTATTAGAAATGCAGGATCCCAGCCCCCACCCCTGATCTACAGATCTGCATTGTTGTAGGGATCCTCTGTTTGATTCATATGCACATTAGAGTCTGAGATGCCCAGTTCTGAACATATCCAGTCACACACGCTTGTTCAAAAATTTTACACTTTGCTATGCTATCCACCAGCCTGATATTATATTGCTTTTACAAATATATATGTATCATCATAAACTAAATTTAATAGATTGCCACATTGTCTAAAGTAACAGTACAAAGTGCAGTGTCCTGGGAATCCAGAGAATGGGTCTGCAAAATGGAATTTTGAGTAGATCACAGAAATGTCTCGCTAAATTCATACCAGGCTCTTTCAGTGAAGAGGATTGGACAAGCTCCTATGTCCTAAGTAAAGTTCTAGAGTTTAGCTGAAATCTCTGTGGTTTTCAGGTAGGGTTACCTGTTACACAAGAACAGCCCTTTCTAATCCCAACTGCTCCATGATGCACAAATGCCTAGCAGCGAAATCACCTGGCCTATAAAATTTGATGTTTCTGGGGAGAGCATAGAAGCATGAAGATTTTCAGTGGGTAACATTAAACCAAACTGCATAACACTTTAGAAGTATTGCTGCTCAAAGGTAGTTTGCAATTTTTTTTTTTTGAGACATTTAGGCAGCTCTATTTTTGTAAGCGATTTCATTGCTGCTACTGGGTGTCTCATGGTCAGAAAAACTGTCTCACATTCCTAGATAGAAGAGATGTGATTCATGATAGCAAGTATATAGAACCAAAACCTTTGGATTGCTTTTATTTTAATTTTTTTTGGGGGGGAGGAGGCAGAATTAAAGTCTAAATGGACTTACACAATGTAGCTCTACAAAACAGACTCAAATGATTGTCAACTTCCTAGTCAGCATGTGATATTAATACAACAGGAGTAAGGGGATGAATAATATCTTGGGAGGTAAGGGATTTCATGGGGTTTACACTGAAATTCCGATGGGAAAGGAGCTGAAGGTTCAGTTTACATTTTTAATTTCCTAATCCAAACCAGCAAGCAAGCAGGACTTATGGCAGGGCTAGCATTTACCTGGTTCTGATGGCTTGGAGAATTTGCAAGATTTGAGGGAGCTCTAGCAGCCGCAAAGCTCTTAAGAACCTTAAACCTACAAAGCAATCAAAAGGACAAATCTGCCAAAAAGAAGAGGGTCACTTCCGGAAGTAGTCAGGGTTGTAACACAATCGGGACTACTTACCTTCTTTCTATCTGAGATGCTCACATACAATGTAAGGCCACGGGTTTAAGGGCATGAGCTCTAGTTCAGATCCTGGCCCTGACACTTAACAGCTGTTGTAATCTAAAGCAATTCCCTTCACGTCTCTAGTTCCTCATCTACAAAATGGGAATTAAAAGTACCTAGCCCATAGGGCTGTTGAACTAATCATAGAAAGCATGTGGGAGCAGGCCTCGCATATAATAAGCACTACTCACATTTCACCCTATAGAATTCCTCTTTAGAACAGACAGTAAATTAGTTATTAACCACTTAAACTCCTGATTGTAGAATCTCTATGGTCTGTTCCTCAGCTTTCCCATGATATTTTACTTTACATAGTTTGATAATTACAACAGCAAGGAATATTTGATAGGTAATAAATAATAATCTAAAATTCCATAAAAACTGATAGAAGCCACCTAATGTCCATGCACTGCCCATAAAGACAAAGTAAGCAGTTAGATAGATATCTAACATGTCACAGCCTGTCTGGATATGATGATTTATTGCTTTGAGAGACCAGTGGAGACTTTCATCTCTTCCAGTCCATGTGGGATTCTAGCATATAGGTGCCTCAGGGGGGTGGGGGGTTTGGACCTTGTCTCTCAGGCAGTGGATGAATCAGTCCACAAACAATAAATAACCAGTGTCACCTACTGTGCATCAGGTACGTTACCAGGTACTGAGGTTTAAAAAAATAACAGGTTTTGAAAATATATTACAAAATCATATAATCATGGTGAAAAATGGTTTTAAATGGCATTTAGGTCATTTAAAAAATGGAAATGAAGGATACTTACGAGTGAAAGTGGAAGACTTAAAGTTATTTATTTATTTTTGAGAGACTACACTTGATTCCCACAATGCACTTACCTAGCCAGTTACTCTTCAAATAATAAGAAATAAAGGTTGGTGGAATGGTAAAGATGTCTACAATTGAATTCATCTCCAACCAAAACTTGATCTTGTCATCCGCTGCCACAAACTATGAAATGGAAACAAAAGACTCCATATTCTGTTACCCTCGAGAATTTAAAAATGAACATACCAGTGGCTTTATTAACTCATCTCACTCAACTGAAGCTTTGATCTCAATCTATTACATACCTATACAAACACACTCATGTGTATTCAGATAGCTATGTACTTGAATATATATTAGTATAGACATGTAGATAAATATGTATTTATATAAAGACTGTACCTTCAGGGGCACCTGGGTGGCTCAGTCGGTTAAGCATGACTCTTGGGTTTTGGCTTAGGTCATGATCTCTTAGCCCGCATCTGGCTCTGAGATGACAGCATGGAGCCTGCCTGGGATTCTCACTCTCCCTCTTTCTGCCCCTCCCCTTCTCAGTCTCTCTCCCTCTCTCTCAAAATAAATAAATAAACTCTAATTTTTTTTTTACAAAGAACTTCCTTTAATGGGTGTTCAGTAAATGAACATGAACCCATTTTACTCACCAGATCTTAACACTGACACATCAGAATAAACACTTTGAACCTATTGATGCTCTTAGAGCTTTCTGATATATAGAATTATATAATTCCTCCTTTAAAAATTTTTTTTTAACGTTTATTTATTTTTGAGACAGAGAAAGCATGAACGGGGGAGGGTCGGAGAGAGGGAGACACAGAATCTGAAACAGGCTCCAGGCTCTGAGCTGTCAGCACAGAGCCTGACGCGGGGCTTGAACTCACTGACTGCGAGATTATGACCTGAGCCGAAGTCGGCCGCTTAACCGACTGAGCCACCCAGGTGCTCCTAAAATTTTTTTAACATGTATTCATTTTTGAGAGACAGAGACAGAGTGTGAGTGGGGGATGGGCAGAGAGAGAGGGAGACACTGAATCTGAAGCAGGCTCCAGGCTCCAAAGCTGTCAGCACAGAGCCTGATGCGGGGTTTGAACTCATGAACGGCAAGATCATGACATGAGCTGAAGTCAGACGCTTAACCAACTGAGCCACCCAGGTGCCCCTAAAGCCTCCTACTTGTGAACAAAGATACATGATTTAGAATGGCCCTTAATGGAAAAAGTACAACTATCTCGAAGTTTGGCTGGCCAAGACCTGTGTCTATGAGCTTCCCTATTTGGATTAAGAAAGCAAGCATATATAGAGGGATAAATTACTATAAAAAGATTTTGATGGTCAGTGTGGTCAGAGTTAAGTTTTGAAGGAAGGTCATAAAAATACAGATATGTTTGTGTGTGTGTATACGTATATATACACATGTATATATACATACACACACACACACACACACACACACACACACACACACACACACACACATATATATAGTCTCCCATAAACATGTGATGGATAAATACATTGAAATCTAGACCTATGATGGATCCTCAATAAATGCCTATGGAATGATAGAACTATTTAATAGATGAGTGTAACAAAAATGAAACAAAGGTATTAAAGTATTTTATACAATTATATGGCACATGTCCCATCAGTGGAATCGGTTGAGCCAATGACATTTCAGAGGCTGTTCCTCAGGTTTCCTAGCTTGTGATTATTAGTAAAGTTTTCTCAGTGGTAGGTTGGGAAGCCAATAAGGAGGACAGTGTGACAGGGTATCCAAAGGAATCATTTTCATTTGCACCAGAATTTTTGGCCTAGATACAGTGTTAAGTGCAAGGGAGAGTTTTCATGCCTCTTTATACATTGGACAGGTTAGGGCACACACCCTCTAGCTGTAGAGCCTGAAAACAGAGGCAGATTGTACAACTAAGGCACATAAAGACCTCTTTACGTTGCACCTGTTGTGTTCATTTGTTTCCTCCCACTTTCCATAGATACTTACTCTCAACCCAAAATAGAAACTAAAGAACACATTGAAAGTCAAATCAATAGGGATGGTTTTGTCTTGGTATGAAGAACAGCTTCCAACAGGGCTGGAAAAGAAATAAGAACCATTTATACAGATGTACATTTTAAAAGTTTTACTATAGAAGACCAAATAAAGAGTAGGCAATGTTCTATTTATTCACCATGAATGGTTAATCCAAGACACTTACGTTCACATTTTAAGGAAATTACTTTTCCCTTGGGAGGAAAGGTATGCACAAACAAAACCACAGGACTGCATGTGGAGCTGAAAATAACAGGACAATTACCTGTTCGTCCTTTCATAGAGTTTATTGGTTCTATTTCTGTTTTATCGATGAGGATTCAGATGCACAGAGATTATGTCGTTCTTCTTGGTTTGCAAAACTATCTGCCCAGCCAGGACATTTTGACATCTGTGCCCTTCTCATACAGACCTACACTAAGTCAAATGGACTGATATGAACCCAAATGTAAAGAAAATTTCCTAAAAGGTCAGTAGGGAGTTCACAAAGCAAAGACTACTAGTTTCCCTAGCATTTCCAAAATTGCCTGACTTCTGTGGCCTCATAATACCAATTTTACTTCAGCTAGAAATCCAGTGTAATTCCCAGCTGATCAGCGTGGAGCTCAGATTAGATTAGGCTGTGTCCAAGAAACCATTCTAACTTGGGTATAGAAGATGAGAATGGCTTCAGAGAAGAGCAGACAATAACTTGCTCCTTTATCCCAGGTGAGATCTAGCATGTTCCTTCTTCAAACCCATCCAAAGTTGTTTGAAACCTATGACAAACCCTGAAACAACTATAAAGATTCTGTTTCAACACTTAAGGATTCCAAAGACACAGAACAACCTCAGGAGTGGTCCAAGGGTGGAGACCACAGCTGGAGGTTTCTAGTCTCAGAGACTCTAAAATAGATGTGTATACAGCACCACAGCCCGTAGCAATGCACAATGCAGGGAAACTCATGCATTTTCCGGTGAAACTAGATTTAGTGCTTCATGGGGGGAACACTCACCCCTTTTTTTTTATGAGTTTATATGTGTGTATGCCTGAAAGCATATTAAACATTACTCCCGGCAGAAAATTCCAAATTAGCTGGCAACCTAATGACACAGAAGACAAGGATGACTGGGGATTTTACTCACTCAGAAGAGTTGATGAAATAGATTATGAGAGACCCAATGCTTAGTACAAATACAAGGATCATCTGGAAAAACAAAAAAAAAACAAGGACCAAATAATTTTATTGATATATAGATGAATAAATAAACCAACAAAATTGTGTTTACTCTTTTAACCTTGCCTATATATGCAGCCATTTTTCACACATTCATTTATGTTAGCATGCATGCATGCATGAATTAATTCATTCATTCTTTCACTCAAGAGAAACTGATTGGACCTTTACTAGGTCTTCAATAAATGACACACACTCATTTTGCTTATGTAATTTTCATTCCTATATACTTTAGAATAAAGTTTGTCCCTCCTACCGCTCATAAAGCTTTCTGATCTCAAGAAGTCCCATCGTTTATTCATTTCTTCACTCATCAAACATTTATTAAGTGCTTTAAATGTGTCAGGCGCTTTATTACATGCTGGAAATGAGGGCTATTGGACATAAACTCTGGAATTGAAATGTCTGTGATACTGGAGAAGAAACAGTCCCAACATGTCCATGTAAAAGGATAGTCAGGATTTTGACAGGAGGGAATGTGCTGTAAATGAGGAAAAGAATATGAGTGCGTTTAACATGCGAATGTGCCTGGTTTATGGAAGAAGCAGAGCTGGTGGAATGTTATCAGAAGTTTTCCCATTCCAAACCCTCAAGGCATTTGGATGAAACCTTTTGCAGCCTCCATGACTTTTCAGGTCAACTTTAGGTAACCAAACATTCCTCCAGTCATTTATAGTTTTCCAGCCATTTTTTTTTATGTTCAGTCCAGTATATTGTTAGTAATACTAATAGTAAAACTGAATTTTAGTTACAATTAAAGCTTTACTCCCTTCCAGCTCAGGTGTTCCTTGGGCAGGTTACCTGTACTGGGAAAAAGGTCAGTCTCCTCCCTATTTACCCTTTTTGAGTTTTTGTTTCTAGTTGCACACTGACTAAGCCACCTCCAGCCTCTCCAGAATTGTAGGTCAAGGTTAGAGAATGAACAGAAAAGGGAGATCAGAGAAGGAAACGCTGGACTTGACTGCTGTTAGATCACTATGCTCTCACCGTGGGGGTCTGGGAAGGGGAGGTGTTTAATATTTACTTGCATGGGCTATTCCATTGCTCTTTGGAGATACCAATTCAATTCATATTCAAATTAGGCAAACATTTCTTTTTTTTAGCACCTATCATGACCCAAATACCATTCTGGTGATTGGGAACTATCAGTGAACAACATGTACAAAGATCCCTGCCTTTTTGGATCTTAGCGTCTAGAAAATACAAAGATGACTACAGGGCGCCTGGGTGGCTCAGTCGGTTGAGCATCCGACTTCGGCTCAGGTCATGATCTTGTGGTCTGTGAGTTCGAGCCCCATGTTAGGCTCTGTGCTGACAGCTCAGAGCCTGGAGCCTGCTTCTGATTCTGTGTCTCCTTCTCTCTGCCCCTCCCCCACTCATGCTCTGTCTCTGTCTCAGAAATAAACAAACTAAAAAAAAAAGATGACTAATCTGTAACTTACATGGTATGTTAGAAGTTACATGCTAAGAAAATAAAGTTGAATAAAGGGGATCAGAAATGCAAGGGGAAAGGGCAGAAGGGTTGCAGTCTGGATAATACTTAATCACTAAGGGTCCCCTTTGCGATTCCCTTAAATTGGGTGGAAGCATGTTCTTGAACTGGTTGCTCACAATTCTTTTCTCAGTACATCCCACATGCCTTTATTTTGCTGGAACCCCTACCCCTCCAGATGCCTAGTTGAGCAGGCAAGAGAAGACTCTCACATGTGACCCCTATCTGGCAGGTGGAACAGCTCAACCATTCTTTGTCCCAACAAATAGTAAAAGGACAGACTATCTTCAGTGTGACAACTTCTCCTCCATAGAGCAGCTAGCCCAACAACAGCGCCTCTCCACAAACGAACCAGATGTCAGTCCTCTGTGTCCTCAGAGTTCCCAGAGATGCAGACTGAAAATTCTGAGTGGTTCCTCTTAAGCCTTTCCTTAGGCTTGACGTGAGAGGGAAGCACTCCCATACCTCTGCAACAACAGAACTTGTTCCAAAAATCCTCTGCTATTTCCAACTTACCTTAGCTTTTTAAAGTTTTTATACTGTTTTCAAGTGTACAATATCTTGATTCAACACTTCCATACATCACCTGGTGCTCATCACAAGTGTCCTCCTTAATCCCTGTCACCTATTTTACCCCTGTCCCTACCTATCTCCCCTGTGGTAAACATCAGTTTGTTCTCTATATTTAAAAGTTTGTGGGGTGCCTGGGTGACTCAATAGGTTAAACATCTGACTCTTGATTTGGGCTCAGGTCATGATCTCACAGTTTGTGAGCTTAAGCCCTGTGTTGGGCTCTGTGCTGACAGTGCGGAGCCTGATTGGGTTTCCCTCTCTTCTCTCTCTGCCCGTCTCCCCATTTGTGCTCACTCTCTTGCTCTCTCTCTCTCTCAAGATAAATACATATACTTTATTAAAAATTTTTTTTTGTTTTTTGGTTTGACTCCCTTTTTTCCTTTGCTCATCTATTTTGTTTCTTAAATTCCACGAGTGAAATCATACAGTGTCTTTCTCTGACTGATTATGCTTAACATAATACCCTCTAGCTCCATCCACATTGTTTCAAATAGCAAGATTTCAGTCCTTTTTATGGCTGACAAGTATTCCATTGTATATATATACAATACACCTTCTTCATCCATTCATCAGTCAATGGGCACTTGGGCTGGTTCCATAATTTGACTATGGTAGATAATGCTGCTATAAACATCAGGTTGCATATACCCATTTGAATTAGTATTCTTTGGGTAAATACCTAGTAGCGCAATTGCTAAATCATAGGGCAGTTCTATTTTCAACTTTCTGAGGAAACTCCATATTGTTTTCCAGAGTGGCTGCTCCAGTTTGCACGCCCACCAACAGTGCAGGAGGGTTCCCCTTTCTCCACACCCTTGCCAACACCTGTTGTTTCCTGTGTTGTTGATTTTGGCCATTCTGACAGGTGTGAGGTGATATTTCTTTACAGTTTTAATTTGTATTTCCCTGATCATGAGTGATGTTGAGCATCTTTTAATGTGTCTCTTGGTCATCTGGATGTCTTCTTTGGAAAAACGTCTATTCATGTCTTCTACACATTTTAATTGGATTATTTGCTTTTTGGGTGTTGAGTTTTATAAATTCCTTAAATCATTTACCATGATCAAAGGAGATTTATTCCAGGGGCACCTGGGTGGCTCAGTCGGTTAAGCGTCTGACTCCGGCTCAGGTCATGATCTCATGGTTCGTGAGTTCAAGACCCACATCCGGCTCTGTGTTGACAGCTCAGAGCCTGGAGCCTGCTTGGGATTCTGTGTCTTCCTCTCTCTCTGCCCCTCCCCAGCTTGTGGTCTGTCTGTCTCTGTCTCTCAAAAATAAATAAACATTAAAAAAAAATTAAAAACAAGAGGGATTTATTCCAGGGTTGCAAGGGTGGTTCAATATTTACAAATCAATCAACATGATACACCACATTAATAAAAGAAGGGATAAGAACCATATGATCATTTCAATAGATGCAGAAAAAGCATCTGACAAAGTACAACATCTGTTCAACCCTCAACAAATTAGGTTTAGAGGGAATATACCTCAACACAATAAAGGCCAAATATGAAAAACCCACGGTTAATATCATCCTTAGTGGGAAAAACTGAAAGCTTTTCTTCTACAGTCAGGAATAAGACAGAGATGTCTACTCTCACCACTGTTATTTAAAATAGTACTGGAAGTCCTAGCAATCAGACAACAAAAAGAAATAAAAGGTATCCAAATAGGCAAGAAAGAGGTCAAACTTTCACTATTTATAGATAACATGATATTCTATATAGAAAACCCAAAAGATGCCACCAAAAATCTGCCAAAACTGATACATACATGAATTCAGTGAAATCACAGAATTCAAAATCAACATACAAAAATCTATTGCATTTCTATACACCAATAGTGAAACAGCAAAAAGAGAAATTAATGAACCAATAATAATTTCAATTTCACCCAAAACAATAAAATACCTAAGAATAAACCTAACCAGAGGTGAAAGACCTGTACTGAGTAAAACTATAGAACACTAATGAAAGAAATTAAATACAACACAAAGAAATGGAAAAATATTCCATGCTCATGGATTGGAAGAATAAATATTATTAAAATGTCTATACTACCCAAAGAAATCTACACATTTAATGGAATCCCTATCAAAAGAGCAACAGCATTTTTCACAGAAATGAACAATCCTCAAATTTGTGTGGAACCAAAAAAGACCCCCAAATAACCAAAGAAACCTTGAAAAAGAAAAGCAAAGCCGGAGACATCACAATTCCAGACTTCAAGTTATATTACAAAGTTGTAGTGACCAAAACAGTATGGTACGGACACAAAAGTACACACAGAGATCAATGGAACAGAACAGAAAACCCAGCAATGAACCCACAACTGTGTGGCCAATTAACCTCCTACAAAGCAGGAAAAAATATCCAATGGAAAAAGAGTCTCTTCAACAAATGATGTTGGGAAAACTGGACGGCAACATGCGAAGGAATGAAACTAGAACCCTTTCTTTCATCATATACAAAAATAAATTAAAAATGGATTAAAGACCTAAATGTGACACTTGAAACCATCAAAATCCTAGCACAGAACATAGGCAGTAACTCTTTGACATCAACCATAGCAACTTCTTACCATGTATGTCTCCTGAAGCAAGGAAAACAAAAGCAAAAATAAACTATTAAGAATTCATGAAAATAAAGTTTCTGCACAGTGAAGGACACAATCAACAAAACTAAAAGGCAACCTGCAGAATGGGCGAAAATATCTGCAGATGACATATCTGATAAAGGGTTAGTATCCAAAATATATAAAGAACTAACTTACCATACTTTACATGTCATTGGGTAAGAGCCAAGAGCTTCAAATGGTTTTCTTCCAACGGCTTTGTAAGTGACAATATTGCAGCTTATTTAATACCTGGGAGTTACTGGCATCTATTTCCTTGGGGTCTCACCATTGACTATAAGCTCCATTTTAACATTTACATTAGGTGTTGATGGAGATATTACTAAGTCTGTGGGTTTAACAGCAGTTAGAAATGTATTCTGAGGCTCAGAAAAGATGTTGGGAGTGGATATTGGGAGATTATATACATTTATCTCAGGGTATTGATAACGATTAATAGCTTCCACGAAATCTTTTTCTTTTCTTTACGCATGATTTTTTTCTCTTTCACTAAATCTCTTTAGTGATTTTTCAAGTATAAATCATATATTGCAAAGCTTCCAGAAAGATGACGACAGGCCGTATGTTTATAATCCTCTAAACCGCAGAAATTAACCCCCCTCCCACCCCAAAAGAGAAAATGTTAGTTTCATTGAAACTAAGAAAAATACCAACCTCATGCCACAAACCTAAAAAATATTATCCAGAAATAATATATAACAAACAGGAAAATGTATACCCAACCAAAAGTAGGCACTGGGAGCTAACATCCTGTGAACACTGTTCACCGAGTCAGACAGATATTAGGAGGGATTTCCGAGGGGATGTGTAAATTTTTCTTGGGTTGGAGGGGCAAAATCTGGAAGCATTGGTTGTTTGTGGGGTGGAAAGCCCTCCACTTGAGCCCACAGACTAAAGGTGAAGCCACAAAGCCAGAGAGGCCTGGAGGAGACTCTGAAGCCACACCATCACTGCTGGGGAATCTCTTGGCTAGCAGCAGCAACACTATTTTTTTCCCAGAAGCATCCGGGAAAGCAGTCAGAGAAAAATGTGAGACCTGTTCCAGAGAAAGCTTTGTTTGCAGAATTGCTGGCCACAGCATGATCTCCCATGTTTGTCTGTGTGGGAAAACACACAGTAAATTGAGACTGATTTCCACAGTGGGGCTTAAAACCGCCAATTTACTTGGTAGATAGTTTTGTGTACCTAGAGAACACAAGTAACAGCCAACACAGTAAACGAGGGACACTGAATTCTCTAAATCTTCATGAATGAGGATTAGCAGACAATAGAAAATGCCAGTTATGTGGGAAATGTAAGAACATAGGAGGATCAAGCAGAGGAAAGAGATGAAATGACCTCCTATGAAAACACTAATACAGAACATGTAATTAAACTTGGTCAAATTACAATTAGTGTTTCTAGTGGGATTCTAAAAATCTAATAAACAGCACCGGAGGATGGGAAAGGTAGAAGGACAATATGGGAGTTATAGGGAGGTAGCAACTGAAAGAAGCTGCACCCTGAGGGTTGTCTGGGAGATCAACAAAAAGGGGTTAAATGAGTGATGTGCATTAAGGAAGGCACTTTTGGGGATGAGCACTGGGTATCATATATAAGAGATGAATCACTGGGTTCTATTCCTGAAGCCAAGACTATACTGTATCACTGTGTGCTGACTTGAATTTAAATAAAATAAAAATAAAAAATAAAAGGATGAATCAACTCACAAAAAAAAAATCACAAAAGTAACAAATATAAGACAGACTGTTGGTTGCCATGGTTGAAGAGTGTTAAGATGGGAAGGAAGTGGTTCTGGCTGTAAAAACAAAACAAAACAAAACAAAAAACAAAACCAAAAACATGAGGGATCTTTGTTATGGAAATGTTTTGTAGCTTGCCTATATCAATGTCAATATCCTGGCTGTCATTACACTGTAGTTTTGTGAGATACAACCATTGGGGGAAATTGGGTAAAGGGTAACTGGGCTCTCTCTATCTTATTTCTTTCAACTGCATGTGATTCGCCAATGATCTCAAAATACAGAACTTAACTGAAAAAGTTACCAACAAAAAAGGAAAAAGAGGTCAGCATTATCAACATTAGATCTTAAAAGAGGTGCCCTTTGGAATTGAGGTTGCAGACCTTGGAGGAGGGGTCCTAGCTGGCCTGGCTGGTGGTGGCACCTCTGAGGAGGAGATGATGTGAGCCTGCTTTTGGCAGTGTTGGAAAAACTGGAAACCAGAACCACGGACTGCTACCAGAGTGAAAAGCTATTGCCTGAGTGAGGCTGAGAAAAAAACAGATGCAAAACATCCATCCCTAGGCTTTCTGTCTCCTCTCACACCCTTGTTGGCAGAGCTCAACTATGAGCACAAGCAAGCTGACAAAGGACACGTAATAACTGAGGCCTGGCCTCACATCACAAAGCAGAGGGCACAGGGTAGATTTGGAGCTGAGAGACCTGAGCTTTGTATCTAGCAGGTAGCCTTAAGTGCTAGAAGATATTGGAATAGCATTTATAGAAATTTTAGGAAAAAGGACTGAAAGCCAAAAATCCTACACCCAAGAAAACTGGTGTTCACTCGTGAGAGCAAGGAAAAAACTATTTTTGTGTGACATTCAAGGTATGAAAGTATACCACCCACACTTTCCCTTGCAAATGAAAATGGGAAACACTCAAGGAAAATAAAACATTCAGAAAGATAAAACGTGACATTAAAAAAAAAAGTACCTAATGAAACTGGTAAAGTTAATTTTTAGCTCTAAAGCAAATATTAAAAAAAAAAATCTGGGGCGCCTGGGTGGCGCAGTCGGTTAAGCGTCCGACTTCAGCCAGGTCACGATCTCGCGGTCCGTGAGTTCGAGCCCCGCGTCAGGCTCTGGGCTGATGGCTCAGAGCCTGGAGCCTGTTTCCGATTCTGTGTCTCCCTCTCTCTCTTCCCCTCCCCCGTTCATGCTCTGTCTCTCTCTGTCCCAAAAAAAAAAAAAAAAAAAATAATAAAAAAAAAAAATCTTACCAGACGTATAGTGCTAAAAACAAGCAAACAAAAAGCCACAACGGCAATCTGGAACTGAATGTTCCGATTCATTCACAATTTCTGGAAGGAAGGACAGGTGGTATGGTGGAAAAAAACAAAGATCTCCTGCACATGGAGGATACAGACATAAAACATGTTGAGACAAATTATGGAAAGAGCCTAAATGTCCATCAACTGATGAATGGATAAAGAAGTTGTGGTTTATAAACACAATGGAATACTACTTGGCAATGAGAAAGAATGAAATATGGCCTTTTGTAGCAACATGGATGGAACTGGAGAGTGTTATGCTAAGTGAAATAAGCCATACAGAGAAAGACAGATACCATGTTTTCACTCTTATGTGGATCCTGAGAAACTTAACAGAAGACCATGGGGGAGGGGAAGGGGGAAAAAAAAGTTACAGAGAGGGAAGGAGGCAAACCATAAGAGACTCTTAAAAACTGAGAATAAACTGAGGGTTGATGGAGGGTGGGAGGGAGGGTAAAGTGGGTGATGGGTATTGCGGAAGGCACCTGTTGGGATGAGCACTGGGTGTTGTATGAAAATCAATCTGACAATAAATTTCATATAAATAAAAAACATGTGGAGATACACAGAGGAAATATAGAATGGGAAGTTTGTTCTGAACTTGGTTTAACCCAGTGTGTCCGTGATATCTATTAAAAAAGGAATTATACAAAATATGTAATAAACAAAAATGTCAGCCAATGGTCAATGTTTAGTATACCCTGAATGGTTTATATTTATTATCATATACGTCCCCCTACAATACTTTAAAGGAGGTTATTCATATTGTATGACTGAAATCTAATTTAGAAAAATTAATTTGCCCAGGATTACACAATAGGAAGTGGAGGAGCCCGTGTCTGAGTCCAGGTCTCTCAAAATTTAGTCACGAGGTATCTCTGGCCTCTCTAGTAAGATAAGAAACCAAGGCTGGGACAGAGCTCTTACCTGCCTAACACCCATTTTCCTTTTCTTTGCTAACTTATCTACCATTTGTTTTTTTTAATCCACTGATATTTAGATATTCTATTATGTAGCAAATTCAATCTCTAAGTATTATGAAGACCAATAAAACAAATTACCATAAAGGAGAATAATTAAATTCCTCTGATAAATCAACAAATAAATGGATTCTTAAATCAATAAGAGAACAAAAATCCAGCTCCATGTTATTTACAGAGACACAGTTAACAGGAAATTAGAGAAAAAGACTGACAGATAGCTGGGCAAAGACATCCCAATCAAGTATGAATAAAATGGAGGCAAAGTATTCAAAAATATTCAAGCCAAAAACAAAACAAAACAAAACCCAAAACACTAAATGTGAGAACCATGAATATTTCATATAGATAAAAGGCACAATCAAGCAAAGACTTAAAAGATAATTTCATGCACGAATTGATATTATATAAAATATATAATTTAAAATGGGTTAGAAATGCAAGATGAATATATTCAATAGAACTACAAGATATTCAATAAAACTACAAAATCATAAATAAAAATGTTTGGCATGTCCCTTTCAGTCAGCAAATAATTAAGGGGTATGGAAAACACATATAACACAATTAATAGTGCTTCTATGTCAAACATAATACATATTCTTTCAAAAGTCCATTAAGTAGTAATAAAAATTGAACATGCACTAGGCGACAGTGCATTTCCCCATAAATTTCATAAGCCAGAAATCATAAAGGCAGTAGTATTCTTGGACCATAAATTTTACCAAAGTGGAAAAGATAGCCACTCTATCCCAAGGAAATAAAAGCTTATACATACAGCATTCCTCTAAATGGATGATGACTCAAACAAGAAATCAAAATTAAAATTTCAAACAACTTACGACAAATTAGGCATTCATAAAAATCATAATACTACTTGCTAAAATCTATGAGACATGGCTAAGAAAGAACTCATAGGAAAATTTTTTGTAAAGCAAATACCACCCAAGAAACCGGAGAGACTGGGCCGGCCCAGAGCGCGTGCGTGCCGCGTGGCAGGCTGCGCAAGCGCGGTGGGATCCCGGGCCCGGCATGCGCAGTGCCGTCCTGCAGCTTCCAGGCTGGGCCCCGGGAGGTGCGCGCAGACGTAGTGGTTTCAAATACCGGGCTTCCCTGATGGACGGGGAATATTATCGCAAACCTTAGGCAAAGCTGACTGAGGAGGAGGTATGAGACCAGCGCAGGAAGACTCAGCTCATCAAAGTGGCCCAACACCGAAAATAAACTCTGTGCTGGGAGATCCAGTGACCAGTAAACTGACGAACACGAGGAAACAAGTCCTGTGGCCAGACCCCTAACGATGGAGCTGTGCAAAGAGAGAAGATTGAGCTGTGCCGTGCTGCTTCTGCAGAGGGACAGCTGACCATTGAACATAACTCCTAGGCCGCCTTCCACCAGATCCTGGAAATCCCCAAGGCTGTGGGGGCGGTCCCCATCCTCAAGGGTGGCCTTTTCTACCTGGTCCCTGCGCGGGCAGCTGACCCAAGTGCGGCCCGTCTTCCTGTTCTGGCGTGCTGGGAGAAGCCGCTTCAGCGGAGGGAGGGGGCCCGAGAAGCTGTCGCGCCAGCTGCTGGCGGCTCTCCACAACCAAGGCAGGTGATTAGAAGGAAGCATGAGCAACCTGGGATGGTGGAGGCCAGCGGCACACCCTGGCCCGAAACCGCTGCTGGTAGAGGGCGGGTAGAGGCCCCAGGAGGAGCCCAGGGCCCTCTGCCACGTGGAGAGGATGTGCCTTTTAAGGGCAAGCTTCACAAGGCGCAGCAGCGTGTTGATTGCTCCTTAAGCCTTCTTTTGGGGCTTGAACTTGCTCTCCCTGACTCAAGTCTCGCAAAGGAGAAACATGTCGTTGAGGGGATTTCTCCCAATAAACTCAGAGTCCATCCAGTCAACTCTTCCCTGAGCTTCAGGTGGACTTTTGGATGATAGGAAAAGACGCAGATTTGGGAGCAGAAAAGGTTTATTAAAAAATTCTCACCCTGAACAGGTAGGGTACCCTGTTAGGTAGTATCCTCATTTATTAAAACTGACTGGGGGGGGGGGGTGGGAAATGAAATTAAACAAATGGGGAAAATGGGATATTGAAATTAAGAAGGATAAGGGCGCCTGGGTGGCGTGGCGCAGTCGGTTAAGCGTCTGACTTCAGCCAGGTCACGATCTCGCGGTCCGGGAGTTCGAGCCCCGCGTCAGGCTCTGGGCGGATGGCTCATAGCCTGGAGCCTGTTTCCGATTCTGTGTCTCCCTCTCTCTCTGCCCCTCCCCCGTTCATGCTCTGTCTCTCTCTGTCCCAAAAATAAATAAACGTTGAAAAAAAATTAAAAAAAAAAAAGAAATTAAGAAGGATAAAAAAGATATTAATTATATATGCAAATGTGTATGAACTATAAAAGTCACCAGCAAGGCTAAATAAAACCAAAGGAGAGGAACATGGCCCATCATGGGAGAGGAATGGTGTGGATTAGGGATAGAGAGAAAAGAAAAGTGTTCTTTCTAACCAGAAGTGGACTTTGGTCCTTACAGCAATCAAGGACACCTTCAAACTTTCATTCCTTCTACTGGCTCCTTTTCCTTGGAAAATGACCTCTGGCTTCAAAAAAAACAAAACTTTTCATTTGAAACTAAAGAGACTGTATTATTTATCATACCAAGTATGTAAACTTTTAAGAATGAAAGCGATCCTATAAACAGGTACACCAGGACAACTGGCAAAAACCTGGGTTTAGGATTATCATGCTTTATGATGTATATTATCATATTGATTCAGTAATTACTGCTTAACACCTTTATAATGTATATCATATTGATTCAGTATTTACTGCTTAGCATAACATGATCATGCTTTATAATGTATATTATCATGTTGATTCGGTAATTACTGCTTAACACCTAGAACAGGTTTGTAATCTCAAGATAGGTGCAAGAAACTAAAAGGACATCTAAATTTTCTGACACCTTTCTCTAAATGTGTTTTTTACTGTCTTCCACATTGAATTATCATATTGTTTAGACACACCTGATGAAAGCAATGTAACTATACTACAAATTATGGTAAATACTGCATGGAAAGTTTATCCAAATGAGGTAGATTTTTTTCAATTAATTAAAGATATTACTTGTTGCTAAAATGAGAAAGGGTTCAACCTCAATTTTAATCATTTTTTTGTTTATAGAGACAAGTGCTGAGTATTGTTTATAAAAATATTAATAATAGTTCCACCTATATATGTATTATATGCTAGGCATATGTGTATATTATTAACTAGTGAGTCTTGTAATTATTATATGTTAGTCCATTCTCATATATTAACACAATTATTCATTGAAATTACCCATAGATAGTATTTCTCATTCCATTTTATAATTTTTACCTTTTATTTCTCTATGCATCAGATTCTTCATTTATCAAAAAGAGGTAATGGTAATACCTCTGTTTTGCAAAATGGATTTTAAAAGAGTGATGGAGAGGAGAACTGGTGTGAGAAGTCCTAAGGTAAATCCATTTTAGGAACTAGCACCCAAAGAAGAGAATTGGGAGAATTGATCTAGAACAAAGCTGGCCCTTTCGAAGTCTTTTGGAAACTCCTATCCCACTTGCTCAGGCTGTATTCCAATTTAAAGACACAAGAGATCAACACACTAACCTGAATTCACATCTCATTTTGCCTTCGCTGGCTGCTATTCATTTTACTAGTCTTCACAAAGGACTGCCACAAGAATAACAGCTTCTTTTATTTCAAAATTTAAATTTTAGAGATACAACTTATGGAGGAGAAAAGTTGTTTTAAGTCACTGAAACACCCAAAGAAAATATATCTGACAATGTTACTGAGAATCTTCAAGTTTGAAGGAAGAAGCTCGTAGCAGTTGACAGAGATAGGGGTAAGGAAGAAATTAAGTTTTCACTTCTGCACCCTTTGGTGTTTTTTGAATAATGTGCCATGTGCATAAAAAGGCAAACAATGTAACCATGCACAAATAATCAGTGTGAATATTGTGTGGTACTTCCTGTCAGTCTTTTCTCTATTCATATGATAAAGATCTCTAAACTATAGTCTCATACAAAATAGGTGCCTGATGCTTGACGGTATATTAAATATAAAATATGAAATAATGAAATGCAAAATAAAACATAAAGATACAACTCATCTCAAGGTGGTGGGAAAGATTTTTAAACTTTATTTTTGTAACATAAACGATGGATACAATGTTTGAAGAAACAGATCTAGTATTTTTATGTTTCTTTTCCCCTAGAACTATTACTGCATTATGAAAATGAGCAAACCCAGGGAAATAAGTTTTTAGTCAGTTTTTCCAGCATCATTTTTTAAATATTTTTTTCTCATTTCCAAACAAACGGTGATGCTTTCTTTGCTCATTTATATACTTTGCTCATCTGTATACTAAGATTGACAACTATTGATCTAGTTAAGGGCTTATTTACACATTTACAGAAGGGATTACATGTTCACAGAAAAGATTACACATTTTTGGGAAGGAGTTAAGACAATACAAAGAAACATAAAGTGCTAGATTGCCTGAAAAAATAGAAGCAAGGGAAAACAGGATAACAGAATGTGCACATAAATGGTGCCTAGAATGATGTCAAAAATAGACACACTTATAAAAGATACGCCACATTTTTAGTTCTAAACTGTTCTAGCCATCTAAGCAACAAAGAAGCAATTACACAATTAGCCACAACCCCTCTGCCCACTTCCACTCAAAAAGGAACAGCTTGTTTAGGGATAGGACTATATTTAAAACTTAACAGAGGGATGCCTGGGTGGCTCATTGGGCTGGGCGTCTGACTCGGCTCAGGTCATGATTTCACAGTCTGTGAGTTCGAGCCCTGCGTCAGGCTCTGTGCTGACAGCTCAGAACCCGGAGCCTGCTTCGGATTTTGTGTCTCCCTCTCTCTCTGCCCCTCTCAGCTCACGCTTTGTCTCTCTCTCAAAAATGAATAAACATTAAAAAATTAAAAAAAAAAAACAATGCAGAAGAAAAGATAGTTGTAAAAACATAAAAACTTTGTGATGACTAAAACAACAAGCCCGTTGATGCTACAGTGCTGATCAATACTTTGCCATGTTTTAATCTACAGAGAGGGACTTCTAGAAGGTGTCCTGTTTTGAAGATACTATATTTTCTCCTTTTGACTATTGGAATTTTTCTCCTCATTTTTCTTCTTTTTCTTTTCCTCTTTTTTTTTTTTTTTTTTTTTTCACCTTCTGCTCTTTTTCCTCCTCCTTCCTCTTGTTCTTCCACTGGGTGGTTGGCCAAGTATCCTCCCTCTAAATATCAAGGACATTAATCTGTAGATTTTTTTTTCTACTTGTTATCTTTAGGGGTTTTGATACAGACACTGTGCCTTCATTGAAAAAGAAAATTGAATGTTTTCTTTCTTTCTTTTCTGTGTCCTGGAACTGCTTAATTTGCATTAGGGATATCCATCCTTGAAGATCTGGTTGACTAGACCTTAAAATCATCTAGGTCTCCCATAGATGGAGGGAAGAAGGGTGGTGGTGGTGGTGATGGTGATGCAGGTCTTTGACAGCATCTGTGTTTCTTCCAGATATTTGATGTTTACGTTTCTTTCTTTTGTGATAAGTTTTGATAATTTATATTGTCCTAAGGAATCATCCAGTTTTCAAATTTAATTGCCTACATAGCGTTCAGTTTCCTTCTTATCAATGTACTTATTTCTCACTTAATGTCTTATTTCTTATATATTTGTGCTTCCCCCCCCCCCCCTTTTTTCCTTGGTGAGGCTAGCTATTGATTTCTCGTTTTTATTGTTTGCTTCAAATAATCAGCTGTTTTATAACTCGTTAATTTCTGACTCTTTTTAGATTTATTCTGTGTAGATTTAATATGTTTTCTTTCTCTAACTTGTTGAGATTGATGATTCATTGATTTTAATTATTTTTATTTATCAAGTTTTTATTGTTAGGCATTTAACTCAGAACTACTCCCATCTTATACTCTAGGTGCAAGGGGTATGTGGTGTTTTCATTATTTTTATGATCTAAATATACCACAAGTGTTATTTTGATTTTTCAGAGTTAAGCGTCTTTTGAGAGAAGGAAATGTAACAATTGTTAGCTGTAAGATCTTCATTTTTCTTTCTTTTTTTCTGGGTTATTATTTTCTTATTTATTTATTGTGCTGTATTCAGTTAATGTTGGCTGTCTGTACTTTGTAAGTTTCAAAATTCTGGCTTTTTTTTTGTGGCCTGATAATATGCTGAATATTTATAAATAGTTCATAGACACTTGTAAGTTTAATTTCTGTTTTCAGCATATGGAGTTTCATCATTTCAATCAGCTTTCTGTTATTAATTAAGTTACTTTGGTCTTCTTTATGCTTATTATTGTTAAAAACAAACAGGTGCAAAATGGAGTCACTTATGTTAAGACCCGTAAAGACTTAATACCTAACCCAATAGCAGTTTTAGCCATTCCAGGGATGGAATATTAAACCAGTCTGGAATTTCCTGACCAGCACTAGTGAGGTAATCTGCATGGTAAGACCCCCTGCTCTAACCCCTAAGGGAAGGTGGTCTTGCCTGAAACAATTTTTCTTTTCTTTTACTAATAACTTCCTTGTCCCACTCTCCTTCCTATGAAGACCTTCCATTTTGTGCAACTCCTCGGAGCATCCCTCTGCTTGTTACATGGGATGCTGCTCAATTCATGAATTGGTTAATAAAATCAACTACATCTTCAAGTTTACTTGGTTGAATTTTGTTTCTTAACATTATTTCTTTTCTATTTATGAAGTCCTGATATGAGGAAGGTGAACTAAAAGCTCCTACTACCAATGTGTTTTTAATATTTCTTTTTTATTTCTTGTAATTTTTATTTATTTATTATCTTAAAGTCATATTTTTGGTGTGGTGATATTCATGATGTTCTGTCTCAGTTGAGGGTTGTTAATTTATCATTATGAAGGTTGTGTGTTGAATTGTGTCCCCCCCCTCCACCCCCCACAAAGGATATGTTGAAGTCCTAACCCTCAGACCCACCTAAAGTGACCTTGTTTGGAAATGGGGTCTTTGCAGATGTATTCAAGATAAGATAAGGTTATGAGGATGGAGTCTCAATCAATGTGACTGGTGTCCTTAGAAAAGGGAAATTTAGACACAGCCATGAATAGAGGAAACATTATGTGAATGCCATGTGAAAACAAGGTCAGGGGTGTGGGTACATGTATGAGCCAAGGAACACCAAGGATTGCTAACCAACCAGCAGAGTGAGGAGTGAGGCATAGAGCCACTTCTCTCTTACAACCTCAGATGCAGACAACCCTTGACCTGAGACTTCTCACCACCAGAATTTCGAGACAAAAATTTCTGATGTTTAAGCCACTGAGCGTGTGGTACTTTCTCTTAGTGATCATAGGAGACTAAGACAGGTTACTTGGCTTCATTTATTGTTTTCTTGCTTTGAATTCAAACTTATATTAAAATGTACTCCCGATTTCTATTGTCACTTGCCTGGTATACCTTTGATAATTCTTTTATTTTTAAACTTTAGTGCCTCTTGAATTTTTAAAACATAATTAGACCATGTCAACCACATGCTCAAAAAACCCTCAATGACTTCCCTTTGCATTAGAGTAAAATCATTCCATTTGAATAGCCTAGTTCCTTACTATGAAGTACAAAGCATTGCTTGGTTCTCCTGTCTCCTCTCTGACCTCATTCTCCTCTGCCCTCCATGACCTCTAGCATGCATGTCCCACTGTGGTATTTGCAGTAAGCTGAACTTTTTATTTCCATAAACCGTTCTCTCTGTCGATAACCTTGTTTCTTCCACCCTTTAATTGCTTTGTATTTTGATTCTTCATGTCTCAGAGAATTTCTCAAAACCTTTTCAGAGATTTCTTCTCTGATCACTGTATCTGATACGATCTAATAACTCCATTTCCACCAAGACTCTCAAACACATCAGTCACAATCCCAATACCATTGATCACCATATTAATTTTATCTTATTTGTTTATGCACATATTTGTCATCTCTATTCCCCACTAGAATTTAAGTCCCGGGAGTGCAAAACTCTTGTCTGCGTTTTCACCATATCTAGAATGTCAGCCTTGTGTGTAGTTGGCAAACAATATCTATTGAAAGAAGTAAGTAAGAGAATTACAAAGAAAGGAAGAATGGAAGGATGGAAAGGAAATCTACAGGCTCTTTTGTTCTCTTCTCAGCCTTTCATAGAATACTTGTTTGGCACCCCTACTGAGGGTCTCGATTATGCCTTTCGATAATGAATGCCTAGAGTGTTTATTCTAATCTAACCTTTCTCTAACCTTTACTCCTGTTGTTCCAACTACTTAATCATCAGCTATAACAAATTGAAAAAAAAATTTTTCCATTATTTTAAGAAGTAATTTTTATTGGTATGTAATCAATGATCGATCATTCCTTACTCACCCATTCCCCATATGCAATGTGTATATAGTGGATGGTATAGGTTCTCTTCTCCCTCACCCCAGAGACCTTTAATATGTTATTCCCAATATTATCCTCGTATGTCACACATGATCTGAGCATTTGAAGAGATCCTAGCTAAGAAATCACTGATATAATCAGAAAGAATCCTTCTCTAACAGGTCATACTGATAGGCCTTTCAGAAAAGGGAGCAAAACTAGAAGAAAGAAAAAGGAATGTTCAGATGATTCCACATTCCCTGTAGATTTTATCAGAAGAAATTATGTACTTCCTAATAAATTTTAAAAATAATTCTATCTGAATTAACATTAACCAGAAAAGAGCACTGTTTTCACCAATTACAAAAAAAAAAAAAAACAAACAGAGGATAATCTCTAGCTCACATCTACTCCACCATACCACCATCTGATGGCAGCATACCCTCACACTATAGGTTCTATTTTCTAATATTTCAGATCAATTCATTCATTTATAGGGCGTCTTCTGTTTCCAGACAATGGAATATAAGCATTTCCATGGCATAGTCTGTTCTCTCAAGGAGCTCACAGTACACTAGAAGAGACAGGCATATGCACAGGTAATTTTAATAGCAGTGTGCAATGAATATATACAAGCTTAGAGATGGACTCTTAGCCTATTATGGAGATAAAGTAAGATTTCCCCTATGAGATTATGTCTGAATTAAGTTTTAACATGTATGAATTACCTAGATTAAGACAGGTAGTAAAACACTAAATACCATCATAATGAGGCAAAAAGACTAGTTTGTATAAGGAAGAAAAAAAGCTATTAGAATCAAAGGAGGGGTTACACATTTCAGGCCAGATGACCCACCAAACATCATATTTATGCCAGACATCCGTCTACATTCGAGGCAACAAACTGAACGCAACCTTTGTGCTAATAAAGCTTCTCTTCTAGCATATCCCCTGATAATCAATAGGAAATACAATGCCAAGTAATTATATTCAGATTAAAAGACTAATGGAAGAGAAGGTAGACAAAGGGAGATGGCTGTGGGGAGGCAGTGATATTTTAGATAAAGCCACCAGGTAACACCAGATGCTTACCTGGGCGATAGAATTATATATACTGACAATTACATTCATGGCTAAAGTACATTAGCAAGCTAACCATGAAAATGTACTTACCAACACTTGCCCCACAAAGGTCTGTGCTGAAAGCAACATTTCTATATGATTCCGAAATATTCCACGGAAGTGGAGACTTTTAAAATGTTTATTACCGGTGCTTTTTGTCAAGAGTAGTTCCTACACACAAGAGGAAAGAATTGAGAGTGAGCTGAATCTCAGAGAAAGTAATCTGTTTTATGTATGTTGGAGCCTCCTGCTGTGGTATAAGCTGGAAATCGTTCCACCTTGTCCAACCCAGAGAACGCTGAAGTTGCTTGTTCAGCATTTCCTGAAATGAATTTTACTGGGTTTGCATTTGATTCATCTTTTGCACCGCTTTTTAATGATGAATTCTGAAGTCCTCACCATGCCTTCCTCACATACACTCAGTCCTAGACCCTTCAAGCTGACATTATCGTAGTGGTCAGGATTGAGAGTAGCACGCTTCTTCATGCTGTGGGGACGTGTCTTACCCTTTTCTATCAAGATACGTGGACAAAGACAAAAAGATCATAAATTGATTTTTAGTGATTACTTAAGTACCTAATTTTTGTTTTGAGAAAGAAGGAAAGTTTCAACAATTTTATGTTGCTTTTAGTTCCTTATCTGGTATCACATCCTGCTGATATAATCCTTCCTCATGTTTATAAAATGCCTTAATTATTATATTTAAAATTGATAGTAACCCTATGAGGTAGACAAAGTAAGTGTGATTAAATCCACTATCTATTGATAAGGAAACATAAGCAGGGGATGAGGAGAGGCTGGAGTCTGAACTGGTCCCCATTATCTGTTGATAAGCTACCACCAGAAAGATAGAAGTGAGCTAGGATTGATCACACCATGCTGACCCTCTGACTTTTGGTAAAACTCATTGTATATGGAGCCAGGATTTTGAAATGGCTTAATTTTTCTACTCATAATTTCTGAGTGGTAGGAAAAGAAGTCTCATTAAATAACTATTTGATAGAATCCATATCTTGATCAATGATTTGCCCTCTAATACGTATGACTCATGTGCATTCCTGAGATG
This sequence comes from Leopardus geoffroyi, assembly GCF_018350155.1. Lineage (NCBI taxonomy): Eukaryota > Metazoa > Chordata > Mammalia > Carnivora > Felidae > Leopardus > Leopardus geoffroyi. The sequence continues at coordinate 45,463,742 of NC_059327.1, forward strand.
TTGTCTGAGAATTGATTTTTTTTTCAAAAAAATATTCAATATAACATTAATATGGAACACTCCTTTGAATTTCGTTATGAAATTAGAGCCTTCTGTGGGAAAACAAATTGACCCTAAGATATAATAAAATCATATTTATGAATGTAGTAAGCCTTTTAAAAATGCACATTTAAGGAGAAAACTATGACTCCAAATAACTTTTAAGATAACTTTGACAGTTGTGACATTTTTTGCATTAGGCCATTTTCCCAAAGGCTTAGAGAAAACCTCTCAATTAAATATAACAAGTTGCTGAGAAGTCACTCAACTTGTATCAAATTCTCTCCTCAGGATTCAAAACCATAAAAGTATAGTATTTTGGCTGCTTTGGACCCTACTTCTTTACATTTTGTTGTATTTGCTTCCTATTAGAAATTAAAAGACACCTCTGGACTGAAGGGTAGACATGAATTACATCCAAAAGAAGTGAAATATACAGCAAATATTTAGGACAAATGGGTTCTCATATTTTGTAACCACACAAAAATAAATATAATAGGGGAAGAAGATATATTTCCTGGAGCAGAAGCCTAAGGAGATTTAACGAATCTACCAATTCATTTGTGCATTGGGAGAAAAGAAAAATGGTGGAAGGCAGATTCACCACACTCATTACTCATTTGTGTACTCTATCAGTCTTGTTAAGAAGTAAGTACACCTGAGAATTCTTTCCATACTTTTTATGCCACTGCTTAAAGTCTTTACAAATAATTAATAGTAGAAGGAACTTGTTTAACAACAAAATGTCTGGACTTCAGTATTGGTACATCTTAAATGAAGAAACCTGAATTCCATTTTATGATATTGCCAACGACCTTAGAAAGTTACCAAGTTATTACAAATTATGTTATTTTATGTCAACGTTTACAATGAAGAGAAATTTTTTTAATGTTTATTTATTTTTGAGAGAGAGAGGGAGACACAGAATCTGAAGCAGACTCCAGGCTGTGAGCTGTGAGCACTGAGCCCAATGCAGGGCTCTAACCCACAAACTGTGAGATCATGACCTGAGCTGAAGTTGGATGCTCAGTCGGACGACCGAGCCACCGAGGTGCCTCTGCCGTTTAGAGAAATGTTCTAAGCAACTCTTCAGTATCAATTACAATGCACAAGTGAAATGTGTTCTATTATGGAAATTACAATATCAGAAAAACAAAGTTTGGGGAAAAAATTGGAAACAAATCACACAGGGCCTAATAAAGCCCTTTGCCTTTGACCGCTGGTAATAGAACAGCCATTATCTAGCATTGGAGAGTTTTATTTCAAGCTCTTAAGCAAAGTCTTATCTGGGTACGATACCATTACTCTCATTATGATCATTTGCCAGCTGTTGCTCAACACCACCCACCCTTGCAAAGCTTGTTTGCTTGTGAAAAGTGTCTGCATTTGTGACTGTATGGCATGTGCATGTATGCATGGGTTTCTGTATGAACTCAGTGTATTGGGTTAACATGGTTTATGAAAGGCAGTTTACCTGTGTCAGTGCATCTGTATCCTACAATGCACGATTTGTGTAAGTAAGCTTGACTTGATGTTCGTTTTTGCCTCCCTCATACATAGTACCAAGCACAACCATCATTTTGAAATTCAAAATAGTGACATAGACATACTGTTTGTGGACGTTTTTTCAGAATAGCGACCTCTGTTTCCAGAGCTACCATTCATCATCAGCCATTCAAAGCATTTGCTTCTCTGAGTGGTGGGAGGAGAGGCGTAGCTCTGTACCTGCAGGTTTTGGAATGGTGACCTGCTGTCCTGTTTTCCACCCCAGTGGAGGATCAGCACCAAATTAGAGCTGGCCCTGCTAGCTCATGAAAGCTGAGTGAAGCTTAAATTGTTTTCTAAACACAATCACTTGCCAGACCTGTCTAGATCTTCTTACAGTGCGATCCCAAATAAGGAAACTGACCAAGATAATTCCTGTTCCCTTGATGTTTTGCCATTTTTTAATGGTCCTCCAGATTAGCCTGAATATGAATAAGATGAGGAGTCCAACGAAGAAGGTCATAAAGGAGGAGAGAATAAATGCTGCTTGGATCTCAATGGAGCAGGCCATTTTCTCAGGTCTTCCCCACTACCACTCTGCAGCTTGGTTTGAAAAATCAGCAGACGGAACTGTTGGGCTTCTGTGATGTCACGATCACATGGTAATGATTCCAGAAGTTAGAGTTTAGTGTATTACTGAGTCCTAATGCCAGGGGTAATAACAATGAGTAATCCCAGGAGTAAGGGTCAGCTAACCACCACAGTGCTGACTCAGAGGATGCAAATGAATGAACAGAAGGAGAAGACCAGGGTCCACAACATGGGTCTTCAGAAGACCAGAATTCTAGGTCTGATTCTGTTACGGACTTTCTCTCTGACCTAGAGGAAATTACAGCCTTCATGGCTATGGTCAATGGGCTATATATTTGGTTTGTTGCAGACACCTTCAGAATAACTTAGAGTGAAAGTGGCATCCAGCAATCTGTGTGTCAGTGAATTGATTCTTCACTGGAGCAGATGCCACATTCTCAGTGATCTTGGACAGACAGATGAGAGAATACTTCAAGACTTGTGTTTAGCTCGTCAATAAGAAAGGCACAATAGTGCAGGTATTGTGGAAGGTGATTTTACCAGTACAAGCATTGGTCAGTTGTTAAATATTTGAGCCCAGGAATGTTCCCCTTATCTCTTCTTTAGGGAACCCTCCCCTTTCTTGCTTTTATCCCTGCCCTGTCAGCAAACACTTTGGTCCAGCAGAGGTAAAGTTCAGAATGAGAACTATTTCCTTTATTTTTTATGATGTTTTCAAAGGTGTAGGAAATGTCATGCCTTTCATTGCACACAAGTGACAGGCAAAATGTCAGCCTGATGGGGGGCCTAGTCCCCCCCACCTCCAGTTATTGTGAAGTTGGCATGACACAAGGTGATGAGACCCAGGAGAAAGTTACTGTCCTTTGGAGCTCGCCACGCTTCTGCTCTGTGTGGAAGACTATTTCCAGAAGAGATTTATAACATTTCCTAGAACTGCTGCCACAGTTCTAGTTCCTTATTCTAGGCTGAGCTATAATTTTCACAACATCTAGTCATGAAGCTAGCATTAGGGCAATATCAGGAAGGACTCTGGTCTAAGAGTTGGGAGCCCTGAATTCAGTTGCTGTGTGATGCCTAACAAGTCACTTTACTTTTCACAGTCTTATGTTGAAAGTAACATAATAACATACTTGATGGAGTTACTATGGGGATTCAACAAGGTCCTATTATTGTATTTTGAAAGGCATAAAACACAAAACAAGCAAGGATAGCCATTAACTATTTCAGTTCCTTTTCTGAATGGCACTAATTATAAAGAAAAGAGGAAGGAAGGAAGGGAAGAAGGAGAGGAAGGAAGGAAGGAAAAAGTATGTGTTTATATCACATGCACACACGGGTGCAGGCGCCTGTAGCTATTTGGAAAATAAGGTCACAGTTTCCAAGTTAGAGCTCATTTACTTAGTCTGATTCATCTTAAGTAGTGGTTAAGCTATCATCATCAATGAAATTTTCTTAACTTTCTCTATTTAATGTTGTCAAAGTATTACCAGTATTACCAAAATATTACCAGCATATTTCCAAGATGCTATCTAGACATCTTTTCCCTTTTCCCAGAAATTGTCCTGTGAGAATAAAAAGATTCAGTATCAATGAAACATCCAGGTAGTTTGGCCCTCTAATTTTATGTTATGGTGATGGTAATATTAGTTTCCACAGCGGAGTCAAGAAACGTGAAGATGGTTTCAAAGTCAGTCTGTCCAAATTTATCTTGAACTTGGGGTGTCTGGGTCATCTGGTTTCTCTGGGACTATCCCAGCTTCGGTATTGAGATTCTAACACCCTGAGAGCACCCTTGGTCCTAGGTAGATTGGGATAGTTGGTCCCCCTGCACCCTACACTCGCACTTTCTCATCTGCGCAGTGCTCTGTCCACACGGCCTCATCTTGGCTGCAAGAATGTGCAGAGCCTTTTCTTTCTCCAGGTCTTTCCAACACACTGCTCCCTCTGCGTAAAATACACACCCGTGTCTCCAGCAGCTGCTCTTTACAGGTCTCCATGTAAATGTCTCATCACACTCTCCTGACCATCCTACAGAAAGGAGGGCGGTCAGTATTCTTTACGGCCCTTTCCCTCATAGCGCTTCTTATAATTACAGTATTTTCCTGTCGCCTGGTTTATTTTCTGTCTTCCCTCCTAAGAGTAAACTCCACAAGCTTAGGAATCATACTTGTTTCATTCATTACTGAGTAGATTGTGTCAAGTAATGCACATGCCACATGCCTGACAAGTCACTTGATCTTTTTTTTTTTTTTTTTAAATGTTTATTTATTTTTGAGACAGAGAGAGACAGAGCATGAACAGGGGAGGGGCAGAGAGAGAGGGAGACACAGAATCCGAAACAGGCTCCAGGCTCTGAGCTGTCAGCACAGAGCCCGACGTGGGGCTCGAACCCACGGACCGTGAGATCATGACCTGAGCCAAAGTCGGACGCTTAACCGACCAAGCCACCCAGGCGCCCCAAGTCACTTGATCTTAATAAACATCTGGTGATTGAATGAGTAAAATCCTAGATCCTTAAAAATATTTAAGTGGAGGGGCACCTGGGTGGCGCAGTCGGTTAAGCGTCCGACTTCAGCTCAGGTCATGATCTCGCGGTCCGTGAGTTCGAGCCCCGCATCGGGCTCTGGGCTGATGGCTCAGAGCCTGGAGCCTGTTTCCGATTCTGTGTCTCTCTCTCTCTCTCTGCCCCTCCCCCGTTCATGCTCTGTCTCTCTCTGTCCCAAAAATGAATAAACATTGAAAAACAAATTTAAAAAAATATATATATATATTTGAGTGGAGGAAATGCTGACTCTACATGGACCTTAACCCAAGTTATTTCTCTACTCCATATTTCCCACTTCTCATTACAAACTAGTTTCATGAAGGCAGCGTGCCACCTGCAATGCGTTTATGTACGCACGGTACATGGTGTGCGGGGGGTGTGGACGTGCGCCTTGAGTGTGTGTGTGTGTGTTTGTGCACATGGTGATGTGTGTGCTTGTGTGAGCAGTGTATGTGTGTCGAGTGGTGTAGTATGTGTGTGTGTAGTGGAAAGGGCATATGATTTAGATCAAGTGGCGTTCAAAGCATTAATATCTTTGTGACAGGTTCAAATTTGATAACTTTTCTGAGTTACTGAGTTATTGTGGTAGAAGTGTGCGATGAAGGAAAAGCTGCCATTTGTAGCTTGGTAGCAATTAAGCGTTCAGAACTAGAGACACGGACAACTTTGAAACCACTTTACCTTTTACAACAACTGAGAAAGGAGTCTCCTTGCACTTGATAGTTTAACGAAAAAATAACTGCTATGTTGGCTATCTCTGTCAGCCAGAATGTTTGTCGTGTGTGTGTGTGTGTGTGTGTGTGTGTGTTGAGTGTGTACTATGTGCTGAGCACAGTCAAAGCACAATGGTCAACAAAAACCTAGTTCATCCCCTCAAAGCGTTTACAATTAACTTGAGGAACATGTTTATAATTAGCAACTGGAAAAAGTGGGGGACAAAAACAAGGGGTGGAAGGAAGATCCTAATCTAGGTGAGAGGCCAGAAGCTGCCGTGAGCATGTTGTGCGTGAAACTGAGGTCTGAAGCGTGACATGCATGCTACCTCAGCCCGATCCCCCGGGGGGCAGGAGAGGCTGGCAGCAAGCGCTGGCCCTCCCGTCAGTGCTCACAGCACTGTCGTGGGCCAGGGTGGGAAGGAGGACGGCATCCTGAAGGCGGTGGTTGGATGGACAGTAATGACCCCAGAGAAGGCCAGCTGCCTTTGAAAGGAACCAGATCATGCAAGGCCTTGTGTTGTGTTCCAGTTTAGGATAAGAAACTACAAACAGACAAACACACACCCCAAAAACAAGAGGAAATATTTGAAGGGTTTCAGAGAAGGAAGTTAAGTGACCGAATCCCAGTTATAAGGGGGTCACCCTGGCTTACAGAGAACACTCTGCTGCAGGTGAGATGTGTTGGCTGCCGGAGACAAGCTGGCGGGCGTCCGTCCGGTCCAGGAGGTAACATGTGCTCACGTGCCTGTGGGAGACGAGGGCGAGGACCTTCCAAAGCTATTTTGCATTTCCAGCTGGTACTTCTGGGTTGTTCTTGGGACCTTTCATGCTGTGCCTTTGAAACTCCATCTAAGAAATGAAGACTACATGACTGAAGAACTTTTTTTTTTTCCCCATTCAGATCAATTTTATAACATAGCAGTGATTTGATTAGAAAAACAGCTTCACTTTGTACACTTCTCTGTAATTTACCTCTGGGCACTCAAATATTCTGGAAAAATTGTAATTTATAATGGGATTGAATAAAAACATTAAACATTAAAAAATTTACCATTCAAGAAATGTGCCAGATTTGACAAACGTCAGTAAGAACTTCATTTTTTAAGTAAGTAGCAGCACTCATGAGTGTGTGTGTGTGTGTGTGTGTGTGTGTGTGTGTGTATGTGTGTGTGTGTAATGCTTGTCAAAGTAATAATCATATTATAATGTTATCTTTTAAGGGCCTAAATCCACCCATCACAGTGAGTTGTATAACCCTACCTTCTGTCTCTACAAGCAGAGATTCGTTTCCTACCCCAATGAACATCCTCCCTGTCTGTCAAACATAGTGGTTAAGAAGGACTAGGCTCAGGTGGTGCCTCAATGGCAGAACACAGTCTCAAGTCAGGGATGAAGATGGTTTCAGTTCCACAGAACACTCACATGCTAGTGAAAATATATCAGGTTTCTGGGGTAAACATCTTCTTGTCCATTTAATGTATCTATAGCTTGGGGAATGTTACTTACAGTCTCTCAAGGTGTTTACATGAAGCTTTTAGTCACTGATTCTTTACCTTTCACCTTCTTAAGTTTTCATTTTTACTTTTGGTTTAACTCTCCTCAAGTGTCATGTGATAGGAGGGATAGTCAATGAACTGCTTTTAGAAAAGGCTTATTTTTGAGGGAATATGATTCAGATCCATGACCTGCGCTTTAAAAAATTCACTGTTCTTTTTTAACTCACTCTGTTGTCCCCTATTTATTCTAAGTGGACAGACCCAGCAAGACGTTCCACTGTGGTAGGCACTTTTACTCAATCTAATATCTACATTATTTTGGTGAGTCTGTGGGTTTGTATTTAGAAACTATCAGCTCTGGAGAGGCTGATGTTATAAACAGTGTAATCGTAGTGAAAATCCATACAGAAACCTTGAGTTATGTTTTTCTCTTTTCATCAGATTTGTTGGTTATTACTGAAAGCCTAAGCCTTTGGACAAACTTCTTATGCTTCCCCATCTTAATTTTCTCATTAGTGTAACAAGGGGGCTACTACTGGTATTTGAGATTGTTACCAGCTTTAAAACATGAATCTTTGATTCTATAATCCTAGATTGTGACTCGACTAGATTGTAAACTCTTTTCCACATACCAAGTGTCTAACTGCATCCTCTAGATGGAGTCTTTAAAAAAAATGAACAAAAAGGAAGAATTTCTGACTGGCTTTTTACTGAGGGGGTGTCCTCTCTGATAAATTAACTTGGAACTCACTCAATTTGATTTCTTCTCGGGTCTCACAGAATTATTTTTCTCCGTAGAGGGAATATGGTTATGTTGGTCACAGTCTCTGATTTCATCTTTGCACCCCGAGCCTCTTTCCCCGTGTGATCTGACTAGAAATATGCTAACCGGTTTGCCAGAGACACCCGCTCTTCTGCTCCCTGTCCAACCTCCCATTCCTTTTCTCACTAATTTGCTTTCTGTGGTACTGCAGTTATGCCTCATTCTGGGTGTTTGCAAACTGCGTACGTGAGCCCATATGTATATCAAATATATTAGAGGATTTCTAAGTGCAAAGTGGAGAATTTCCTCAATCTTTTTAATTTTCTCATTTGTGGTTCCTAATTACTGCACAAAATGTTTGGAGGGTGGTCTTCAATCCTGGTACAAGTATTAACAACCAAAAGTTAAGACGTGAGCCTTCTCCATTTGGCCAGTAGATGGAAGTATTTCACAGGGAATTAGCCGGCAGCCAGGTTTTGTTTGTTTTTGGTTTTTTTTGGTTTTTTTTTTTTAGAAGAATGGAGGACCCTTCTGGAAGAGAAATAAAAAGGAGAAAACAAAAACAGAAACTTGAGAACGAAGAGAGGAACACCCAATCATATAAAATACAGGGCTTCCAAACAGTCTCACCAAAAGCCCATTTTCTGTTCAGGCTCTTTCTGACTCTGCCCCTTTGGAAAGAATAGAAGGGATAAATTAAACTGTTGGTAACTCTGGAGTTTTTGTATTTTTTAAAATATAATCTCTATGGATCCTCGAGAATACTAAAAAAAATCTTTCCGTGAGAATGAATAATGCAGTCTCTCCAGCAATCAGGCCAGCTGAACATGAAGCTGGCGATTTCATCAGAATGCTTAATGCCCACCAGGCAAAGTGGTGTGAGAGAAACACAAGCGGAGGCTCACCGTTGGCAGCTCGAACCAGCAATTCTGGCCAGGGATTCAATGCAGAGGTCACTAGGTCATCCCTTTGCCCATCTTCTCTACTGCTCCCATTTGGAATTATTAGTCTAACATTGAAAAGATTAAGGAGAGTCATCAAGCATTGTCCCGGCAGCTGGTTGCCAGGTGAGTGTGTTTCCACAATGATAATTTCAAAGAAATGTGTGTTTCTTTGAGTCTCTGGGCAGTCTTACCCAACTTGAAGATTAGGTTGAAAAACGGAGTTGTCACCAAGGGCACAGGAGATGAAAGCTGTCTCTTCTGAATGGGCTCCCATTGAATTGACACGTTCGCCTAGACACTCATCTCCAAACCCCACTGTCTCCTTGCAAGCTGTGGCAGGAGACGAAAGAACAGACTGACCTCCTGCTCCGTCTTTGGTTTGAGGAGAGCCCAGCAGTTTTCCAGTTATTCTCAGCAGAGAAACTAAAACGCTATAGATACAAAACTGCTTTGTAAAGACAAATTTATTTTAATCTACATGTTTTAAAGAAAATCCCAACGAATGGTACAAGGTACATACACAAGGCAAATGAAGTCCTCTGAAACTGGTTACCATCTTCTAGGACACAACTTTGCATATTCACTAGCTCTATTATTTCTCCCATGAAAGAATAATGTTGCTCTCTTTATTGGTATTTCTGACTTTCTTCATCAGTATTGTGATTTTAATTGCATTTATCTAAAAACTGCCTCCATAAGCAATGCCCTTGATATAGAGAGTGAAAGTAACTGTTGCATTAATACATTTACTTTCTTTTCTCAAGATGTCCTTGAAGTAAAGGCCCTTTGGAATATAATATGCAAAAACTATGTAGATGAGCACTGATGCACAAGAATTACTGAACATTAAATCAGTTTATCCCAAAGTCCTCCTCATTTATTTTTAAAAACGAGGAAACTAAGGCCAGGGCAGAGGAATTTATTCTTTAGTTTGTGAAAATAGAGCTGCCTCAACCCATGCAAAGGCATAGGATTTTGGAGAAAAATGATAAGCCTATGATGTTGAGTAGTCATCAAAGACTGATGGTGAGCTTGTTTGGTAAAATCTTTGGGCCTCTTGAATATTTAAAAATATCTTTTAATCTCACTTCTAACAGGCACTGAACTGATGGTGTGAAAACTAAAAGTGCTATAAAAGAGATAAGGATCAAATCCTTTCTGGCCAAGAGAGATAGTGAAAGGAGCAAGGGTAGCAATTTGGCTGCAAGAATTTATTTGCTAGTTGAGAAAGTCAAACTCCATGGAATGGCCATCGTTGAGAGAGTAAGAGCACTCCTCTCCACGTTTACACTTGCCTGTAATCAGTGGTGTCAAGGGCCAGGTCCTTGCCTTGCAAGTGTCAGTGCAGTTATTCACCAACGATTGCTCCTTGGAAATCTTGCCACTAGGGAGCAACATTAACTAACTTTTACCCTGAAGAGTGTTTTTGTTTTTGTTTTTGTTTTTGTTTTTGTTTTTGTTTTAAAGGGAAAGTTAGGTGTCTTAGCCCTGGGATACATCCAAATAAACCCTTGGAAAATTACACCTGTGCAGTTCCTGCTCACAGTTAGAGGAAGTAGGGAGTCCTGGATAACATCAAGATCAAGGAGAGCCTCTGGCTCTCCTTTGTTTGCAAATACCTTGGCTCACCTCGGTGAAGTTGGAGGGAGTGAAGTTAGGACTGTGCACATAAATCTTAATGGTTTGGGAAAGGTTACTCAGGATGCCTTTACTCCCTGGATTTTGTATGTCAGGAAAACTGTAACTTGTGTTTGCAAAAGTTAATCCTTGCCCTGAAGCATCATCCGTGGATTAGTCAGCTTGGGAAAAGAACAAAAATAATAAATGGTATTACTTCTCCACTCAAAATATCTTCTTTAGCATGAGCTTTTTTGTAGCAAAGACCACCTTACAAGAATGATCTCAATCAGAGGCAGAGTTCACCACAGAAATCAAGAAATTGGCAAGAGAATCTTAAAAATGTTTCCCGTTTAATTTTATGACGCACAACAAAGCACAGAAAGATAGGAACAATTGAACTCATTTCTTCCAGAAAGGCAGTGGTTCTGTAGGAAAGATGGACCCTCTTGCTTGCCTTTTGGGTTCCTCCTGATCCCCTCTGTAGCAGAAAAATTAGCTTCTGGGAGCCCTTTTGATTTCTAGACTCTTCTTTCTGACCCTGTCAGACACTGGTTGTCAGTCTCCCTCATCCTACTATTCCATATGTGTCTCACTTCTGGAACAAGGCAACAGTAGGTAGTGGAGGTGTGCAGAGTTTAGTACCCTAGCCTGGCCAGGCAACACCAGATCATCACATCACTAGCCTTTCTATTGGGTATGGAGTTGGGGTTAAGCCTGCTCTGTTTCCCTATTTGCTGAGAGTTCCTAGTTTGAAAAACATGCATTTCTGCCTAATGGTCAGTCTATCACTAGCCTTCTAATTTTTTTTTTTTTTACATTTATTCATTTTTGAGAGACAGAGACAGAGCATGAGCAGGGAAGGGGCAGAGAGAGGGAGACACAGAATCCGAGGCAGGCTTCAGGCTCTGAGCCATCAGCACAGAGCCCAACACGGGGCTCAAACTCACAAACTGCAAGATCATGACCTGAGCTGAAGTCAGTCGCTCAACCAACTGAGCCACCCAGGAGCCCCTATCACTAGCCTTCTAATAGAAATCACCTGCTTCTAGAATCATTAAACCGACAGCACATAATAGGTGGACTTCTTAGCTGTAATACTGCCTGGCTGAATCAAGTAGCTGGAATTAAAACAACCGAAACACACTACTACACATTATTTAGAAACATTATTCACAAGGGAATCATGGCCTCTGTAGATGGTGTCTTCTCCTCTGGAGAATCAAGAGGTCTTTTGTGGCCAGGGGCAAGTGCCCTGGACCCTCAAGGGATGGCTTTGAGTCTTAATTTTGATACTTACTGCATCTGGGGGAAAAAAAAACAAAAACAGAAACAGAAACACCCACCAGTCTCCTGGGAGATAATATATCTACCCTGTCTGCCTCATAGATTGCATGAGGGTCAAGATTGCTATGAAGAAAGCAGTTTGTAAATTAAAGTATTAAGCCTACAGTGGGATAGCACTTTGAACACTCAATAATAATAGCTGTCATTTACTGAGCATACGGTTCCCTATTAAACATTTTGTGTAGATTGTCTTACGAAATCATCACAACTGCAGAGATTAAAAACTTGAGGTCCAGAGAAATTCAGCAATTTGTCCAAGTTTTCTGAGCTAACAAGTGGTGATTTTGATTCAAAGCCCAGTCTGGAGTCTAGTAGACTCCAGAATCTGTGTTCTCACTGATGGGGTTCAGGGCATGCTGTCTCAAAATATTAAATACTGTTAGGAATTTTTTTTTAAATGACAGAAGCAAGAAGGTCACTCTGACCTCCCATGCCCCTTGCCCTTCTCCCCTGCAACAGGTCATAAAACTCCTATGTGAAAGCTATCTTCCCATATCTGGAGGAAAGAAGATATTCTTATCACCAGAGACAGGGAATGCACCATGTAGTTCACTATTTATTACCTCTAGCCCAAACTCCTTCATCTTGTCAATTCTCCACACATGTATTTTTCATTGTTCAAAAGGTATAAAAGATTCCTGCTCTGGTCACTTCTTTGGGCCTTCATTCTCTTGTGAGGGCTCCCCTGTACATGTAAAAAATTCAATTTTTATTGTGTATGCTTTTCTCTTGTTCATCTGTGTTTATCAGTTTAATTGTCATACCCAGCCAGAGACCCCAGGAGTGTGGAAAATTCTTTTCCTCATCTACATCACCGTTAAGCATCACTGCTCTGCAGACTGGTTTGTTGCAAGCTTCCACCTTTCTGTTGGGCGGTGAAATCTTCAGCATCTGAGGCTCTTCCCTGCAGAAAGGTTAAACCTCCTTCCTCCTTCAGGCCCTCAAGGTTCCTTACCAAGGGGACTTGATGCTAATGAAGGATCTTTTATGGCCTTGTGTAACTACCCCATCACCTCCAGCACTCTAATTTGGAAATTACATTGTATCTAAGGGAAGACCTTCAGACTAAGGAGAAAAGAATGGAGCTGGGAATGGAGAGAGGAGAAGACAGAGCACACTGGAGAGACGAGGCCAGTCACCACACCTAATTAGCATTTTGCAGCCAACACAGAGGAAAGTTCTCCTAAAAAGTCGGATTAGGAGGTTGTGGTGTTTGAAGATACTGCCGTCCCCTAGAAGACAGGAAGGAGTGGAGTGTAGAAGGTGGGCACAGGTCATCTGGAAGGTCTCAACTCCAGAGAATGTGAGCAGAACAGGGAAATAGCCCCATAGCTTCAAGATGCATCAGGAAGGAGTTAGAACCTAAATACATCATTTGCCATCCAGTGTTTGGTGTCGGTGGCTGGAATAAGATTAACCCTTCCATACATATGTTTTTAACGTGCAAGTTCCTTGATTGGTTGGCAGTAAGGATTAACCTCTTCTTTACTGATTTTATCTTGATAAATCAAAAAAAAAATCAGCTGAAATTTGTATATCTTCTTTTGCTTCCTCCATAGCATCTGGTAAAATCTGTCCATATTCTTTTGCTTCCTCCATAGCATCTGGTAAAATCTGTCCATATTTTAAAACATGAGTGTAGTGGAGGAGATAGTTGTACAGGGGAGGAAAACATACAAAAAATCAGTGAGAAACTCTGAAGAAATTGATGGGGGACCTGAATAGAAAATGATCATCAGGGGCGCCTGGGTGACTCATTCGGTTAAGCATCTGACTCTTGGTTTTGGCTCAGGTCATGATCTCATGGTTTTTGAGATCAACCCCCTCCTCGGGGTCTGTGCTGACAATGTGCCACCTGCTTAGGATTCTCTCTCTCTCTGCTCCTCCCCTGAATACTCTCTCTCTCTCTCTCTCTCTCTCAAAGTAAATAAATATTTAAAAATAGAAGAAAAAAGAAAATGATCATCAAAGTCCATGTCAGAGAATATGGCAGTGTGATATTCAATAATGCTGGTACAGTCAGAGAAGAATGGACGGATGTGTATTTAAGAGGTAAAATTGTGAGGACTTGTTTACCACATGGGAACAGTGGTAAAGCCTGCATAGTATGTATCAGGTAAATAAAGTGGAAGTTTATTTACTAGACTTGAAGAGTTACAGTTGCTGAATTTTATTATAATCATTGGAAACAACCTTTAAAATATTCCTTTAACCAAAGCAAATTTATACCAGAAAAATATTAAAGAGTAAACTCAAATCAAAGTAATTAACTTGTTCAAATCCCCAAGTATATGAGTAGCAATGGACAGATCCCAGCTTGGTGTCACCTGTAAGCAGTCTAGGTTTCTGGCTCATTGGACCACAAGGTAGACACTTTCACAGTCTTCAGCATGACAAAGCCAGACTATGTTTTGACATGCCTGTCGAATAGTTCTGAGGTGAACTGGTATTTCCTGCAGAAGGAAGGAAGAACATGACGATTAGAGTGTTCATCTGAACTTTATTGCAAGGGACCATGGGACTTGATGCCTCCAGTATACATTAAAGATGAAATTTACCCCCTTTCGTTCATGATGTTAAATGACATGCTTCTCATTCTGTTTTCATTGGTGAGAAGACTTGATAGATCACGGTGTATTTTAATCTCTTATAATATAGAGAAAAGCATCCCCTTTGGGATAATGTGGGAAAGCGAAGGTTCGTTTGTGTAAGACCTAAGAACATGGGTCCCAAGAACATGGATTTTAGACTTTCCTTTCTTGTCCCATTAACAATCTGAGCCAGCTTCGTTTGCAGAGCTCATGTCAGACAGCCAAGTGGACAAGTCAGAGCAACTGTTTTATGCTGGAAATGGGGTGAAGAGAAGCAAAATATCTATCTACACTAATTGGAAGGGGAATAAGCTAGGCATAAGATAGTAAAAATAGACTATAAAGTGTCTTACTGGGAATCAAAACCCATAAGAAAACAGAAATAGAGTGGATTCTTGGCATTCAAGGAGAACGTTTTAAATTTCAATTATTTAGGAACATGTAGTAGTAATTAGTAACTTAACAGTGCTCATAAATTTGAACTTAATGTTCTAGAATGGGCTAAGATGGCGAGTCTCTTAGTGGATGAACTTAGCGGGCTTCCCAGTATCTAAATCTTGACTAACTCATTTCTCTACGTAGCACCATCTATTTACTACTGCCTGTGATTGAATTAAAAACAAACAAACAAACAAACAAACCTAAACTAAACTGAAACCCCACATTCATATATTTTGAAAAATGACCTTGAAAGAAAGTCAACAACTAGGGTTGGGATGAAAGTTAAGTGACTCCACAGTTTATGTTTCTCAGCCAGAAAATAATATTAAGGAGTCAAATGGTGAGTTCAACTCAGAACTGTGATGTACTCTCCGGAGAAACAAGAGTAAGCAAATCTGTGAAACTACTTCGGCAATTGCTTCCACCGGAATTTATTTTAATAGCTATATAAAATACTTTAGTACTAAATTTATGGAATCATTAATTGTCTAAGGGGGTCACTTAAAATTTTAAGTTCTACTTTATGACATTTTATGGAGGAAATGCTATGGAATAGCAGTATTTTCAAACTTGTGAATTTGAGATGGCTTTGGGGCATTTCCCTCAGGAATGCGTATTTCCTAAAGCGTTAATGATATGGTACAGATAAGAACGGAATAATTTAGGGAAGAGACAATGAAAAGTGGCTAAAAAAGGATTCGCTTTTTTCCAGTCAGATATGGATGTAGAGATAAGGCAGCCTGATTTTGAGTCATAACTGGCTGATATGGGAAATGCCAATGAGAGAGAGGTGTGGCAATGCTGGTGGAGGTTAGAAATCCCTAAAACTTCGAGTCAAGAACTTGATGGGAACAAATTCCGTGAACTATGAATGAGGAGTGGGGGGACCTAGAACTTCTGGTCCCTGTCTGCTCTGAACTCCCTCTCTGACTTTGGGGGAAGTCATTTATCCTCTCTCATCCTTACTTTCTTCTTTGAACCTCAATTTCTTCATCCATAAAATGATTGCTGGGGCCTGGGTGATGTCTGAGGTACAGTTCAGTGATTTTATGGCTTGTGGGTAATCATACTATACAGTTTTGCATCCTATTTTCTCCTTCTATTGTACATTAGAAATTAAATATTTTCACATCCCTAAAATTACTTTAAAACATTGTTTCAATGGCTGTGTAATACATATTATATTATCTTAATTATTTCGTCATTCTCTGTTTAGGTTTTCAATGTTTTTATTATAAAAGTGCTGCAGTAAGTGTCTTTGTAAATATTTCTTCTCTCTCTAGTGATTTGCTTAGATTGAGTCCTAAAAGTGAAATGACTATGTCAAAGAATATGAGCATTTTTAAGCGCTGGATATTAATCGTCAAATCTCTTCTTGGACAGCTTGTATTGTTTCACTCCTACTAGATTTCCTGAGTCTTCTCTCTTTCACCCACACTGTCATGTTGAACATGTTTCAAATATTTAGTGTATTTTATCATTTTAATTTTTATTTCTTCTTTCATTTAAAAAAAATTAACATTTATTTATTATTGAGAAACAGAGACAGAACATGAGCAGGGGAGGGCAGAGAGAGGGAGACACAGAATCCGAAGCAGGCTCCAGGCTCCAGGCTGTCAGCACAGAGCCTGATGTGGGGCTCGAACTCATGAACTGTGAGATCATGACCTGAGCCGAAGTCGGACGCTCAACCGACTGAGCCACCTGGGCGCCCCTTCTTCTTTCATTTTTAAATTGAGTATTTGTACATGTGCACTCATAAGTCACAATGCTTCGGGTAGGGCAGAAAAAAGGTTTTCTCCACCCTCTTAGTGTCCCTAGCTGGGTTTGGAAATGACACTGGTGGAGACAGATGAACAGGAGAAAACCATACAAATTTTATTGAATTTTTACATGTGCATGGAACTTTCACAATACAAAAAATGAAGACCCAAAGAAGTGACCAGAACAGGAAGCTTTATAAACAATAAACATGTGAGGAATTGACAAGACAAAGTGTTTTGTGCTACAGGGAGTAAATGGTGAAGCAGTAACTAGAAGATAAAGGTTAGTTTAACTAAGGTTTATTTGCAGATCCCTCTGGTGCCCTCTCTGGGCCGATCAGAGTTTATCTCCAGTGAAAGAAGAATTTATATCCTTCCTTTAACTAGAAAAGGGGAGCTTTTTCTGCATTTACTGTTTCTTAATTGCCTTCAGCTTAAAATTTTGGTGTCAAAGAAGCATGTGTTGGGGTGACATTCTCCAGTTTCCTCCATTCACTAGGAAATTATCTGTGGCTATCCATTGACGTTTTGTTCCCCATTGGAAAGGCAGTCCTTTCTTTGCTTCAGTGTTAAGAATATCTTTTATATTAAAGACAGTATTAACCTTTCCACTCTTTCCTTTGTAACTCATAGATGTCCTGGCCTCACCTACCAGCAACTGCAAATTTCTGCCATTCTATAAATCTTAATGTTCAGAGCTTCACCCTTCTTGATGAAGCACTTCTGGGGCTTCTCTTGCCACATTATTTTTTAGGGACTTGGATGGGGAAGAGGAGGAACTAACATAAAGATCAGACATTTGTATGTTTCCATGATGGTTACTCCTTATGTCTCAGAGTACTTGACAAAGAGCCCACTGCTGTTCCCCACATTCCCTAACCAACACGGAGGTTCTTCTCTCTCGTTGGCAAGCAGGTAGGTTTCTCTATGTTTTTTAACCAGCTCTTCGGAAAAGGTTTCCCATACTAGATAGTAGTTGAGTTTGTCAATTATATCACAGGCCAGGCCTTTCCTCCTCAGACAGCATTGGTGATCCAAGAGTGGAGGTATTTCTATGGCAGGCAGTGAGTAGGCCAGCTTCACACTTTTCTTGGAACCAGTTTTCTCACTGATCTTTAGGCTCTGGCACTTTCTTTCCCACATACTCCTTAATGCTCTCCTTTCTGTCCAGTTTACCAGTCATTTGAATGCCGTCAAGCTTCCTGTTCTCACTTTCAGACCAATTCCCAGATCCTTCCAAGTAAGAGACTAATTTGAACATCTATTCCCTCTCCTAAGCATTCCGTGGCAGTTGGGCAGCCTGCCAGCAGGTAGGGGCTAGAGGGCTCCAGGGGAATGGTATGACCCAAGGTCATGAGGATCATAGCATCTGCCTGACTCCTACACAAATACTTCTACATATTGTTTAAATACTTCTCCCACATTTGTTTCTGATGTTTTCCCATGTATAGAAATTTATAGTTTTATGTAATCAAATTTAGGGTTTTTTAAAATGATTTTTTCCACTTTTATTTAACATCAAAAGTACCCTAATAGTCTGAACTCTAATGTTCACCTGGAAAAGACTTCCTATGAAGAGCTTAAAGGGGAAAACTAATAATTTGCCCTATCCAGTTATTACAACGTTTATAAAATTACAGTGATTAAAAATAGATTGGCAAAACAGGCATATGTATACATCCAAGTGACAGAGTGGAAAATCATGAAATAGAACTTAGGTAAATATGTAATATATAATAGAAAAAACACTGCATGTTAGGGAACAGGAAGCCTGTTGTTCCATTAATAGTATCTGAAAAATTGGCTATTTAGGTAAAATATCAAGGTAGAACTTCATATAACTATGGGGTACATGTATAGCTATTTAACCCAATTTCAGATAGGCAGTTTTACTTGAAGTGTTAGATACTATTCTAGGTACTGAGGATATACCTGTGAAATAGACAAGGACTCTCCCTTATTTTAGCAAGAGGAACATGCACTAAATGAATGGAATGACAAATTAATAAAACATCTCACAATACAAGTTCTATGAAGGAAATGAGCAAGCTGAGGAGTTAGAGAAGAAATGGGGAGGAGGGAGAGTGACTTCTGATGTGGCAGTCATAGGAAGCTCTACTAAGAAGGTGGAATGTGAGTAGAGGCTTCCAGAATGGGAATGAGAGAAGGTAGATGACAGCAATGAGGAGAGTGGCACCTCCGGGATATCCTGATGGCCAAAGCACGCGAGGAGCTGGGCTATCTCAAGAGGAAGGAGCAACAGTACGAGTGAGGAGAACACTCATACTGCTTCCTGGCCCTGCAGGGTGTAGGAATGAAAGAGGGAGGCAAGAGGCCTCCAAAGAGAAAATGGAGTTCTTTGCAGAGAGTCAGTTTTCAGTAAAGGCAAAGTCGTGAAGAGTTGGAGGATTTACTGTTCCTAGATGAAGGGATTGAAGGTGCAGAGTAGAGGCTTTGCAGGGGCAGGAAGGTATGGGGAATGGATGTGGAGGTAGCAGTAAAATGACAAGAGTATGGTAGAGATGGTCTTAAAGTAATCAGGGATTACCTGGGATTAATCGTGGGATTACTTCTGAGGATCCCCTGGAGGAAGAGGAACAACTAGTTCCAGCATACTCCCAATAAATTAACTAAATGATATGGAGAGACTCTTCTCTGCAGCTACGGATGATATTTATCTTAGGCTTGACTGGGGATAGGACTGGGGGAGGGCAAGCAGGCTGGGAGTTTCTCATTGGGAATGAGAAGCAAAGTGCTGGTCTTTGGGTACATATTTTGTCAATTGCTTTCTATTATAATGGGCAGGCAGGAATATAGGAAATAGTTCATAAAGTAGAGTTATAGACATTGATGCCACAAGTCGTAGGTGGAGCTGTC
The DNA here is from genome assembly GCF_018350155.1 of Leopardus geoffroyi. Classification (NCBI taxonomy): domain Eukaryota; kingdom Metazoa; phylum Chordata; class Mammalia; order Carnivora; family Felidae; genus Leopardus; species Leopardus geoffroyi. Next base: position 45,482,957 of record NC_059327.1, read on the forward strand.
TCAACAAGGAAACGGAGGTATAAGCTATCATTTCTGCTAAAGAGTTATGAAGAAAGATATTTGTAAGCCAGTCTATAAGCTGTGATTATTTGTAAAAGAATTTTAGGCCCTAAGAAATTTTATGCAGTACTTGTCAACAGTGCTGGAAATCATGTGTATCTTTACACATGAGGACCTCACAGTAGCTTGAGTAGGTGAGAGTGCTAGATAACGGAGCTTGTGGATTACATAGCCAAAGTAAGAGTCAGAACAGTGCCACACATCTCATCTGTTGGGATACCGACATTATTGCCAATTGTGGCAGGCAAAATGGAGCCATTAGAATGTCTACATCCTAACCCCCAGAGCCTGTGAATATGTTGCTCTACATAGCAAGAGGGGCTTTGCTGATATATTTAAGGTGTTAGACCCTAAGATATGGTCTACTATTTTTATCCAGGTGGATCCAATTTCCTCATGTGAATCCTAAAGTAATTTTTTTTTTTTTTTTTGGCTGGATGCAGAAGAGAGTGGCAGGGGAGAAGTCAGGGAGATTTGAACCATGAGTAGGACTCTGTACCGTTGTTGGTTTGAAGATGGAGGCAGCAACATGATGATGGGTACAAGTGACCTTAAGGAGCTGAGAGAGGTTGCTGATGACAGCTAGCCAAAACATGGGGAGTTCAACCTACTACTACAAGGAACTCGGCTAACAACCTGAATGAGTTTGGAAGTGGATCCTCAAGCACACCCAAGACCAGGCAAGGTCAAGATTAAGACCAGTCTGTTTTTACTGGTAAAGATACAGTGAGCCTCTTTTGGATAGCAGTTTATTACCTGCATAAACAGCAAAAGGAAGATTAGCCAAAGGATCTGTTCTCCCATGGTGTTTTTTTCCACACACCAAAAAAGACAATGTCTAAGCAAAAGGGACCAGATGACTATAGTGTGAATTGTGGAATATCTCATTGCTGAGGAGCAAATTTTAGGGTATAGCTAAGTAGTTTTATATCCTACAACTCTGTTTTTGAGGGGAGAAGGTGGAAGGAAAGAAAGTCCCTTACCACATCATAATCTGGAAGATGCTGAGCAACTGTGTTATGAACGCCTCCCAGGGGAGATAGGTCCATTGGGAAATGGCCTCAGAGATGCTTCCTATAATCTTCCTACCCTCGTCTATTCTAGGAGGCATTCTGCCAAGGCTCAGATAAGCTGTGGTTTAAGCCTTTGCTGGCATGGCCTGTATGGATACATACAAAATCAACAGGGTGCTGTGGCAGAGCCATTCCAGACTCTCCCCAGAGCCTCCAGATAACAGCACAAGTGGGCCACCACCTCAATTCCTTCCTTATGACCCTCAGAGTGGAGAAATCAGTCAACCACCCACACTTCTGACCTACAAAATTGCATGAGAATAAACTAAAAAGATGGTGGTAATTTGTTATATGGTAGTAGGAAACTAATGTGTAGTAGGAAACTAATGTGCCATAGTGATCCTGGCCTTTGAATGAACTCTATTGCTGGCACTCCAGATGCTGGTGCTTTTGGAAACTGGATGCACCCACATCTACTTTCAGAGAAATTTCCTCTGATCTTGCTTTTTTGCTCTACCAGTTCTGTATTCAAGTTCGAGAATGAATGCTTGTTATTTGCTATTTGATCATATGCCCATGTGGTAATTACAAAAGGCTCTTGAAAAGGAAATACTTGAGCTTCTATAAACGGGTGGTAGGCTCTGCCTCTCTTTGATCATAATGTGAGTAATTCCCTGAATATTGAAAGGAGGCTCAAATAATGGTCAGGAAAAAAAGTGTTGTTACTGCTATATATCACTCTTTCTGTTGTCCAGTACCAAGATAGACCCTGGGCTCCCGTGGTTTGAAGATTTTAGTATTGCAGGAGAATAGTGCTTCCACTAAACAGCTAAACAGTGGTTCTATTAAATCTGAAGCTATAATATGCCCCTGGCTATCTTGGGGTTCTCCAGGAACTGATTAAACAGGAAGAAGGGAGGTTTGTGATATTGGAATATTGGTCAAGGAAATTGATGTTGATTATCAAGGGGGGATAGGTTTGCTGCTTCTCAAGATGAAATTTTGTGAGGCTCATGTGTGCAAAACTAAGAAAGGATCTTTTCACTCTGACCTCTTGAATCCCATACCTGTACCTTCAGGAAGAAGAGCTCCATTGTTGGTTGCTGGTATAGAGTGAATACCGAATCTATGTACAACACCCCTGTCTTGTTTGGTGTTTTCTGCTAGCTAACATTGTGTCTGTTTTATATAGCATCGGTGAACATTGCATCTTACTGAGCCATTCTGCAGTTTTACAGAGCTAGCCACTCCTAGATGATGGATTGGATAGTAACATGGCCTTGGTTTCTTTCACTGTAAAGTGAGTTTACTGAAAAGTGAATTACTTGGCTAAAAACAGTACTCTAAAATTTTATTTGAAGTACTTCAGTTTGAAGGGTGAGGTGTATATGCATGTCTAAATTAACATGAATCTATACTTCAGGGGTGGTCACATAACGTGAAGTGTGCTACTCAGTAATTTACACTTCAGAATATTTCACAGGTGATTGGTTAGAATGTGAAACCTTATTCCACAATTCACGCTCTCTTCAGAGGGGACTATAGAAAGTGCTTCACATATCATAGTCTGGCTTGGCATCAGAGACTTTATTAATTAACATAAATAATATTAAATTATGTCACTGGAGAAATGAATAGTGTCAATATATGTCAAACAGAAAGATTTGTACAGAAAAATCTACCATTGCATGATTAATAGCCTGACAATCCCAGCAGGCTAATATTTTTTCAGCAGTTCCCTAAATCTAGAACTCTACTTATTTCTGAATTCCCCACTTTATAGACAACTCTTTGCTCTAATCAAACCAGACATGTAGCTGGTTTCACTATCCAAATATTTGCTATGGCAAGACGAACCTTTCATGCATGGGGCTCTCCTACAGAGGCAGAATGGGAAGAAGGGTAGTGAGGACTTCAAATTTGCAAGATTGGTTACTTGCATGTTTTGATTTTGCTTGCTAATAAATGTTGGTACTTGTGGCAGAATTAGGTATGGTGCTTGCTTTTTAGAAAAAAAAAAACATAATATCTAATAATGACACTGCAAGAGGGAGTAACTCTGTCCGATCAACACTAATTCCTGGAGGCAACCAATTTTCACCAAAAAGAACATATCGACTCTGAATGGGTATATTGGCTTAGTTCAGTCTTAGTAGATGTCATTAGGGTGAATAATGCATTCAATAGGGCAACAGATGGCCATGGTGGCAGGTATATCGTTTCAATTTTCTGCTTGTTTCCTGGCTGGTTTCACTGGTCTGCAGGAATGAGTTGTCTTATATCGACTCTGGTCTCTTTATAGGTGGTAGCTGCTGCCAGGTGACTCAGGGTAGGACATTTGTCACTGCTACTGCTGCTCTCCATAAGGTGCTGAATCCCTGACCCCAACCCACCAAGGGCTGCAACATGAGCCAAATGAAGAGGTGCCAAATGAAGCTGTACTTTCTCTGAGTCTTCCAGGTAGTGGAACCATGTGATAATCTGAAGAGAAATAAAGAGAAATAAAGAGAATGCACCTCACACCCTGATTCTGTGTTAAAAACTTTCTCACTTGGGCACTCTTTGGGTTCAGAGTCTCACCAAGGTCTCTCAAAGAATTGTTTCATCCCATGGTTTTAATGCCATTCTCTGCAAGAGCTGAAACACTGTGGTTCAGGGGACACTGAGAGTGGTAGTCACTGCTCCATTACCTTATTACACCCAGTATCCTTGTATAATGTGCCCTCCTCCAGCGAGAAGCAAACTCCCATGTATTTAAGTCATACAAATGGACTCTCAAAGGGAAAAGTATGTGCATGTTTAGGTCTATGTGTGGGGAGAGGGGTGTTGCTGAGCCCCCTACCAGGCTGTCTTTAGGATGAGGTCATAATACACTAATGTTTACCAAGGTGAAAAATTATATTTGGTAAAGAAAGATTCATCACTCTTCAGTCTAGGGCAATTTCCTCGTTGTGCTTAAAGTCTTTTGACACTTAGAATACTTCTGAAGGTTTATGACCGAATGGGATTTTACAGAAGCAACATAGCATCTGCAGATACTTCAAGGTAGCTTATAGGACAGTCATATTCAAGACCAGAGAAACATACAGTTGGGCCCAAGGATTTTTTTCTAAGTTTTAAAAAATGAGTTAACAGTTTAAAATCAGGAAATTCCACTTTTAAATGTCTGGATTTCTGGATGTATTTGAAAAGTCATACTACACCCTCCTTCCTAAATGGCAGTAATATGCTATGACTTTTAGAGAGGGCACTCTTCTCCAGTTTTTTACACTTTCCACTTGCTCACTTCATTCTGTAGGTATTGGTATTTGTGTTCTCTGCTTTGGAGCCTCGTTCAAATGGTATATTTATGGAAGTGCCCTAATGAATTCTACAGAAATTAACTTACTCTACCAAAAGCTCTACAAATACAATTATCATAGAATCTTGACTTTAATTTCATCTTGTCCAGCAGTTTCCAAAAATCTGGTCATGAACTAAAATCTGGATGGCTATAGGAAAATTAACTGGGGGAGTTTTCTGAATCCAGGTTATCAGACCCCACCCTCAAAGATGTCTACCTTGTTTATGAAAATATCTAGAGAAATTCTCCCGTATATGTGTGTTGAGAACTATTGGTCTCCTCCAGCCCTTTTTATCTTGGAGTGAAGGAGGGGTGGGGAAGGCCACGGAAGTGCATTCACTGACTACCCAAGCTTGGCTGCTTGATGGGTCAGAGGAATACTGATAAGTATAATTAAATTTGTTGGCATTAATAATTTCATTTTGATCTATCAGAACAGTCCACTGAATGCAAAAATCAATATCTAAGACAAAGGTGGCTGAAGCCAAAATGAGGTCAGAAGCAAAATCAGGCCAGATGTCTCTATCCCACTTTTCTTCTGTTTCTCTCCAGTCTTTTCTCTTATAACATAAGCATCTCTGCCCTGCACATCCTCTTCGTTCCCAGCCTTCTTCAAGTTTTTCAAAATGCTTAGCAGAGGGGCAAGCAATTTAGTGATCCTTGGGTTTGATATCTCTTTTATTTTACCTCTTCTACTTTTTTCTTAATCTCTGTCCATAGATATTCTTTGAGGCTCTTGCACAGTATCAACACATTCCAATGGCGGGTTACATAAATATCTCTTTTCTAAGTTTTGACACTGATAAGTTTTTTTTTTTTTTTCTGGTCTTTGTCAGTATTTTTCACTGGAAAATGTTCATCATTAATTTCCTAATACACACACACACACACACACACACACACACGTACACATGCTCAGAGGAAGTATATGGTGAGGGTAGAGGAAGAAATTAGGAACTTCATATTGGAGTCCAGAATCCATGTGGCTTCAGGAACCTGATTATTATCTCTCTGAAAAAAAATTACCTCAGTTGATATTGTCAACAGCCTTAAAAAAGTAAAGCACCAGTATTCTAATAGGCACAAGAAAGCAACGCTGTTCTGGTATGGGCTTAATCAAAGAGAAAAGTGCTAGAAAAGACTAAGTAGCTACCGTTGCTGGAAGATCGATGCTGCTTCTGTGCATATGAACTAATAGCAAGTGAAGACATTTCTCCTGAAATATAATTACCTCTTTTATCTGTGTGGATACTTCAAATCTGAAGGTTAATAAAATAGAAGAAATGCAACATAACTTTTGTGACTTTGCAGCAGCCCTGATTAAAAAATACAGCATTCAGGACTTCCATGAAAAATGTTATTCATGGCTCAGGCCCTTTTGTTTTTCCCTTCCTGACCACTTCTTCCTCTTCTTTTCCTAAATCTCTCCCCTTTGTCCCTTGCATTAGTTATCTTTCTCTATGTAAAACACCATCTCAAACAGAGTGACTTAAAACTACAAACACTAACTTGCAGTTCTGTGGGTTGGCAATTCTGCTCCCAGCTTGGTTCAGTAATGCAGCTGTGGTCAGCTTCTGGTCTAGAAGGCTTTCCTTCTAAGGCTGCCTATTAGCTGAGATATTAAGGACAGTAGAGCAAGTATCTTTTAATTCACAGCAGGCTAGCCTATGTCAGTTTCCATGGCAGTCGAGAGGGTTCTGAAAGACAATGAAGTATGCAAGACCTGTTGAGTAGTAGGCTCAGGACTGGTACACCTTCATTTCTACCACATTCTATGATCAAAGCAAGTACAGCAAAGATACAAAGGATTAGGGGATAGGTTCTGCCTCTTGCTGGGAAGTCCTATAAAGTCACATTGCAAAGGGGGATGGATAAAGGACAGAGTGGAGAACTGTGGCATATTTTGTAATCTGTCACCTCCCTCCTGCAATTTTCATGAGTCATGTGTATGCATAGGTACTATAAGGGAGTGACAAAAAGAACAAAAAATTCTGTTGCTATATTCAAGTTGCTTATAATCTAGTGGGAAGAAAAACATCACCTTCATCACAGATTACAGGTACAAGCATTACCAGCTTGTAACAGTCAAATCCATGTATACTAGGAAAACGTGGATGGAAAGCTATTGGTAGTGGAGATTATCAAAGCCCTCTTTAATTGTTTAATACAATTTAGATAACCTCTTGCATTTTCAGCATTTAATTCCAACAATTTTAAATATATGAAAGTGGGAAAAACAGTACAGTTATTCCCCCATATACCCACTACCTGAATCAAACAATTGGAAACATTTTGCTATATTTGTATCATATATATACATGCATGCATACACATAAGCACACATATATAGATATATGCATCATATATTAAATGTTGATGGTGTTAGAAATACTACCACATGGATTTTTTTCCCAACTGTAAGGGGAAAAATGGAGAAATCTGATTATCATCATTATGAATAATGAAGCAGCTAGTCATTTTGTGACTCCAAATATGATGCAACATGAAGTACTCAGCATCACCAATGAGCTATTTTGTTAAATTGTGGTAAAATATACAAAACATAAAATTGATTATTTTAACCAATTTAAAGCATACAGTTAAGTGGCATTAAGTAAATTCACATTGTTATGCAACCATTACCACCATCCATCACTAGAACTTGTTTTCATCTTCCCAAACAGAAACTCCCTACCACTAAACACTAACTCTCCCTTTCCCCTTTCCCCAAGTCCCTGGCAACCATGCTCCTAGAATTTGGCTACTCTAGAAACCTCATAAATGTGAAATTACAATATTTATCCTTCTGTGACTGGGTTTATTTCACTTAGTATAATGTCATCTAGACTCATCCATGTTGTAGAATGTGCCAGAATTTCTTCCTTTTTAGGGTTGAATAATATTCCATTATATATACCATATATAATATGTACTATATTATATATAATATATGTGTATATATACTACAATATATACATATATACACACATATATATGCCATATTTTGTTTATCCATTCATCCTTTAACATATGTTTGGATTGCTTTCAGCTTTTGGATGTTGTGAATAATGCTGCTATGAACATGGGTATATAACTACATGTTTGAGTCACTGCTTTCAATTATTTTGGATACCCTTGAAAACGTTTTTTCTTTTCAGATTGTTCATTGTTAGTGTGTAGAAATGCAGTTGATTTTTGCATGTTGATTTTGTATCCTGCAACTTTGCTGAGCTAGTTTATTAGTTCTAACAGTTGTTTGGTTTTGTGTGTGTTTGTTTTAATCTTAATGTTTCCTACGTATAAGATCATGGCATCTGTGAACTGAAATGATTTTATTTCTTCCTTCCCAATTTGGATGCCTTTTCTTTACTTTTCTTGACTAATTTCTCTGGCTAGGGCTTCCAGGTCTACGTTAAGTAGAAGTAGGCCTTTTTTTTTTGGTCTTATTTCCAGTCTTAGAAGGAAAAATTGCAGACTTTCACCATTGAGTATGATGTTAGCTATGGGTTTTTCATATAAGACTTTTATTCCATTAGGGTAGTTTCCTTCGATTTCTCATTTGTTGAAAGTTTTTATCATGAAAAGTTGTTGAATTTCTTAAATGCTTTTTCTGCATCAAGTGAGATAATCATATGGGATTTTTTTTTTTTCTGTTAATGTGGCATTTTACATTGATTTGTGTATGTTGAACCAACTATGCATTCCAGGTATAAATCCCTATTGGTCAATGGTATACCATTTTAACATGCTGTTGCATTTGGGTTGCTAGTATTTTTTTGAAGATGTTTGGATTCATATTCATAGGTAATATTAGTATGTAGTTTTCTTTTCTTGTAGTGTCTTTGGCTTTTAAATCCAGATAATGCGGACCTCATAGTAAGAATTAGGAAGTGTTACCTCCCTTTCAATTTTTTAGAAGAGTTTGAGGTTGTGTCAATCTTCTTTAAGTGTTTGGTAGAATTCACCAGTGAAGCCATCTGGTCCTGAACTTTTCTTTTTTGGGAGGTTTTGATTTAATATTTTGTTTAATATTTTGTTCCTTACAGGTCTGTTCAGATTTTCCATTTCTTGATGATTCAGTCTTAGTAGATTGTGTGTGTACAGGAATTTGTACATTTGCTTTTAGGTTATAAACCTTTTTATTTCTGTAAGTCAGTAATAATGTAAGCTACTTTAATTTCTGATTTTATTTACTCTAGTCTTTTTAGTGAATTCAGCTAAAGATGGTTAATTTTGTTATCTTTTTGAAAAAATAAGGATCTTGTTTTCATTGTTTTTCTCTATTGTTTTTCAATTCTCTATTTTATTAATCTCCACTTTAATTATGTTCTTCCTTCTGCAAGCTTTGAGCTTAGTTTTTTCTTCTTTTTCTAGTTCTTTAAGTTAAATTCTTCATTTATAACCCATGTTCTTTTTAAATATAAGCTATAAATTTCCCTCTTAGTGTTGCTTTTGCTGTATGGCATATCCTTTCATGGATACACTATTTTTCTAAAAATCATGAGTGTACATAATTTTCTTCAACACAGCAGAAAATTTACTTATTTATGAACTTTGTATGATTGTGTCTCTTTTTCCATACGTTGAAATCACGCATATAATGTTGAAATAATTATTTATTTGTAGCATAATACAATGTTCACAAGTATCAAAATAATAAATATTAACACTGAAATTAAACTACAGAACAAAGTTTAAGGTTGTTATTGTACTTATTTTTTAAAATAGGATTATCAGGGTTTTTTTTAATTGTGGCAAGAGCACTTAACATGAGATCTACCTTCTCAACCAATTTTTAAGTGTACGATGCCATATTGTTAATTATAGGCACACTCTTATAAAGCAGATCTCTACAATTTATTCATCTTGTATACTGAAATCTTATATCCATTGAATAACAACTTCCAATTTTACCTCCCCCCACCCCCTGGAAATCACCACTTTCCTTTGTGTTTCTATTTTAGATACATTATATAAGTAAAATCATGCAGTGTTTTTCCTTCTGTATCTGGCTAATTTTACTTCACATAATGTCTTCAGGCTTCATCCATGTTGTTGCATATAGTAGGATTGACTTCTTTTTGAAGGTTGAATATTCTATTGTATGCATATATTCCATTTTCTTTATTCATCTGTCCATAGACACTTCAATTGTTTCCATATCTTGACTATTGTGAATAATACTGCAATGAACATGAGAGTGCCAATATCTTTTTGAAATCCTGATTTCAATTATTTTGCTTATATAGTTGGAGGTAGGATTGGTAGATCAGATGGTAGTTCCATTCATAATTTTTTGAGGAACCTCCATGTTTTTCTTAGAGATTGAACTATTTTGCATTCTGATTAACAGTGTTCAAGGATTCCAGTCTCTCTGCATCTTTGCCAGCTATTGTCATTTTATGTAATAATAGCCATCCTAACCGGTATGAGGTGATATCTCATTGTGGTTTTGATTTGCAGTTTCCTAATGATTAGTGATATTGAGCATCCAGATTTACAGTTAAAAAGTAAATTACAAGATCAAATAAATTTAGTTTCTATTTTTGTCTCTGAGCCCCATATCCCTTTACCACTTCTATATAACGATTTCTTTTTTTTAGTTTTTGGCTGTTTCTTCTGATGAATATCTTTGTAAGTGTATATATTTATATCTACATATAAATAATATAGTATATATGTGTATTATTACTTCCTCTCCTTCCTCACACAAATGTTAGCATGCTATATACAGTGCTCTGCACCTTATTTTTAATTAATGGTTTTTTTTCTAGAGATTTTCCCATGTAAGCGTATAGTTATCTTTGGCATTCTTTTTTTTTTTTTTTTTACCTTTTATTTATTTTTTATTTTTATTTATTTTTTATTTTTATTTTTTTTCAATATATGAAGTTTGTCAAATTGGTTTCCATACAACACCCAGTGCTCATCCCAAAAGGTGCCCTCCTCAATACCCATCACCCACCCTCCCCTCCTTCCCAGCCCCCATCAACCCTCAGTTTGTTCTCAGTTTTTAAGAGTCTCTTATGCTTTGGCTCTCTTCCACTCTAACCTCTTTTTTTTTTTTCCTTCCCCTCCCCCATGGGTTTCTGTTAAGTTTCTCAGGATCCACATAAGAGTGAAACCATATGGTATCTGTCTTTCTCTGTATGGCTTATTTCACTTAGCATAACACTCTCCAGTTCCATCCATGTTGCTACAAAGGGCCATATTTCATTCTTTCTCATTGTCTTTGGCATTCTTTTTATGTTACTGCATACTAATTCAACATACAAATACATCATGTCTTATTCAATCACTCCCTTAACAGAAGACATTTTGTGTTTTTCCAGACATTTACTATTACAAATAATGCAATACTAAATAACTTTGTGAATGATATTTTGGACTTCTGCAAGTAGGTGTGTAAAGTAAATTATATGAGCAGAATTATGTATGAAAGCATGGATGCATCTGTAATTTACCTAACTTAATTTTACCAGCTTTCAAGTGCCTGCTGCTTTTTCCACATAAGTAGAGCAATGCAGTGAGAACGCTTAGGATTTGAAATCTCACTGGCTTGGATTTGAATCCTGACTTTATAACTTATTAATAAACTTTGTGGCCTCGAAGGTTAATAGTACCTACTTCACAGGGCTGTTAAAATTAAAAGAAACAATGTTTAAAGCATCTTGTATCTTGTCTTGCATCAGAGATGCTCCCCGAATGTCAATTCCCTTTCAGTCACTGAAGTCAGTAACATCTTAGTGACTTTGGCTGTTGATGCATTTCAGAATTCTAGATTCTTCTCTTTTGATTCTTTTGTGACATCTCTTATTAACCTTCACAGACTTAGTTTTGCCATGAAGTATTCTGAGATTTCTCCAGAAATCTTCAGCCATTTTTTTGTTAGCTTAGAGTGCCTATTGCTGAACACATATTTGTGAACCGTAGGACACTATTCTTCTCTGTCTCTGTGTTGGCCGCTGCTTTTCAATAAGCTGCTTTGCTTGGTAATCCGTGGAAAGAAGGGGGCCTCCATCCACACCTGGCATCCTCTTCTGCATCTATTCTTAGAAATCTAGAAATGAAATCTACATGATTGATTTCTACCTTAAAATATGTTATCATTTTGAATCATAAAAATTTTCTGAGCTTTAGTTTATCAAACTTTCTCTGTTCTTCTACTTAATTGTCAGAGCAATTCTCATGGCTCCTACTTGAGTCCACACAGCCAGCCTACATCTGAAAATATAAGAGGTTTTTAAAGTGCTTGGATCATACTGGCTCAGCAGCACTCATGCATATAGGCACGAATCCCCACCAAATATTGAATCAGAGACCATGTTGCTAAAGTAGTGTTTCTAATTTGAGAAAGTAATTGCTTTTGGATTATTCCACTGACTTATATGATTCAATACAGTAGGATTTTTGGCTTTTAAAAATCTATTTTATATTTTAGGGCACATGAATTTTAGGTTTTTTTATATTTAATGCTTTAAACTTTAAGTGAAGAATGAATATCTTTTAGTAAATATTCTCTTTTTCTGTGCAAATATATGTATTTTTAGCTAAGAGTTTGTTTTGGCTATGCATGGGGGTTCCTAACTCTTAATATCAGCTGTATAATCTCATATGTGGAATTTAATCACATCGAGCTCATAGAAACCAATAGTAGAATGGTGGTTGCCAGGGGCTGGGGACAGGGGAAATGGTGAGTTGTTGGTCAAAGGGTATGAACTTTCACTTATAGGATGAGTAAGTTCCCAGGATCTAAGGTACATCATGGTAACTGCAGCTTACGCTGTGCTGTATTTTAATGTTGTCCTGAGAGCAGAGATTTAATGTTTTCACCATAACAACAAAAAGAAAATGGTAATTATGCAAGGTGAAGGATGTGTTACATAACCTTATTGTGGTAAACATTTAGTAATATATACATGTATCAAATAATCACATTTTACACCTCAAGCTTACACAAAGTTATATGCAATTATATCTGATAAAGTTAGAAAAAAATTCAGGAAATTTAAGTAAGATGTAAAAATAATTGTTAATGTTGTCAACATTAAAGGACATTGCATTATAAAAGCCTTTATAATTCAGCCAGAGACAGTACAATCTCAAAGTCTTGAGTACTTTTTTTTTAATAAAGAAATTATTCAATTTGGTCTCCCCCCACCCCCCTCCCCGCCAAAAAGTTATGAAAATCAACTTTTAGTAGGGGTTGCCCATATTCTGAGGAACAGACAATCTACCTACACTAGGTTTCTTAATCCTGCCTTCTTGATAATTCTTCAAATTTGATGAAAACCCAAATGAATTCTAAGGCTGGAAAATAGAGAAGTTGAGAAAGTATCAAATGACAGGACAGCCCAGAACTGTTTCCTCATTTGATAACTGTTCTGGGATTATGATGTCTTCTAGATTGGGCAACATTTTGAATAAACCAAAAATACCATTTTATGTAAGAACGTCACTTCCTACCTTGGTCTTTAATATTTTTTGTTTTACAGCTGAGAGTCAGGAGACAAATGAGGAGAATTAAACCCATTCAAAGCATGGGGAGATATCATTCTTTCCCGGTGAATTATTTTAAAGAAGATAAGACACATTGAAAGAGATTTATAATGTTAGTTTATTTGAAAGAATGATACTCAACATTTCAACCTATTTTTATTAACATTTCTGAAGATAAATACCTTTCCCCCCTTTAACATAGTGAATTAATCTCCTTGGTTCCAAATCTTATGACCATGCCACAGATATCTGATGGCATCTTAGAGAGTAAATGCAAACAAAGGAAAGAACTGTTTCTTAAATTGGATTACTTACAGTGTTGTAACTGAATATATTGCTTTGCTATTTATTTATTTATTATTTATTTATTTATTTATAAATTTATTTTTTAAAATTCAAGTTACTTTACATACAGCGTAGTATTAGTTTCAGGAGTAGAACCTGGTGGTTCATCACTTACATATAAAACTTAGTGCCCTCCTTAATGCCCATCACCCATATAGCCCACCCACCTACCTACCTCCCTTCTAGCAACCCTCAGGTTGTTCTTTGTATTTAAGAGTCTCTTATGGTTTGTCTCCCTCTGCTTTATCTCATTTTTCCTTCCCTTCCCTGCTGTTCATCTGCTGTGTTTCTTAAATTCCACCTATAAGTGAAGTCATATTTGTCTTTCTCTGACTGACTTATTTTGCTTAGCATAATACACTCCACCTCCATCCACCTTGTTGCAAATGGTAACATTGCATTCTTTTTGATCACCAAGTAGTATTCTATTGTTTACATATATCACATCTTAATCCATTCATCAGTCGACAGACATTTGGGCTCTTTCCATACTTTGCTATTGTTGATAGTGCTGCTATAAACATTGGGGTGCATGTGTCCCTTAAAATCAGCATTTTTGTATCCTTTGGATAAATACCTAGTAGTGCAATTGCTGCCTCATAGGGTACTTCTATTTTTAACTTTTTGAGGAACCTCCATACTGTTTTCCAGAGTGGCTGCACCAATTTGTGTTCCCACCAATAGTGCAAAAGTGTTCCCCTTTCTCCACATCCTTGCCAGCATCTATTGTTTCCTGAATTAATTTTAGCCATTCTTACAAGTGTGAGGTGGTATCTCATTGTGGATTTTATTTGCTTTTTCCTGATGATGAGTGATGTTGAGCATTTTTTCACGTGTCTGTTGGCCGTCTGGATGTCTTCTTTGGAAAAGTATCTATTCATGTCTTTTGCCCACTTCTTCACTGGATTATTTGTTTTTTTGGTGTTGAGTTTGATAAGTTCTTTATACATTTGGATACTAACCCTTTATCTGATATATCATTTGCAAATATCTTCTTCCATTCTGTTTGTTGCATTTTAGTTTTGTTGATTGTTTTCCTTTGCTGTGCAGAAACTATTTATCTTGATTAGGTCCCAATTGTTCATTTTTGTTTTTGTTTCTCTTGCCTCCTGAGACATGTCTAGTAAGAAGTTGCTCTGACCAAGGTCAAAGAGGTTGCTGCCGATTTTCTTCTGTAGAATTTTAATGGTTTCCTGTCACACATTTAGGTATTTCATCCATTTTGAATTTATTTTTGTGTATGGTGTAATAAAATGTTCCAATTTCATTCTTCAGCATGTCACTGTCCAGTTTTCCCAGTACCATTTGCTGAAGTGATTGTCTTTTCTCCATTGGATACTCCTGCTTTGTTGAAGATTAGTTGGCCATACATTTGTGGGTCCCATTCTGGGTTCTCTATTCTGTTCCATTGATCTATGTGTCTGATTTTGCTCCCGTACCATACTGTCTTGATGATTATAGCCTTTTAATACAGCTTGAAGTCCAGAATTGTGATGCCTTCAGCTTTGCTTTTCTTTTTCAATATTACTTTGGCTATTCAGGGTCTTTTCTAGTTCCATGAAAAATTTAGAATTGCTTTACTATTTTATTTATTTTTGAAAAGTGTTTATTTATTTATTTTGAGAAAGGATGGCAAGAGGCAGAGAGAGAGAGAGAGAGAGAGAGAGAGAGAGAGAGAGAGAAAAGAGAGAGAGAATCCCAAGCAGGCTCTATACTGTCAGAGCCCAACAAGGTGCTCGAACCCATGAACTGTGATATCATGACCTGAGCTGAAATCTGCATTTGGACACTCAACCGACTGAGCCACCCAGGTGCCCTTACTTTGCATTTTATACTTTACTTCAAGCTTCTGATATGCCACATAAATTCTCTTACCACTTATGCCATTTTGAATGGCAATGTGGAACACAAAAGAGATCTCCTGGAGTCCAGGAGGCTAGGATTGTAGCTGTGACACTTCTTCCCATTGGAAAATTACCTCCTTTTTCATCTTCAGTCCCTTGGTCTTTGGATTATCCAGATAATCCAGTAGAGCTTCAGAATAAATACTATGACCATGTTCCATGTGTTTCCTTCAAGTTGTAAGGACTGTCAGCAAGCTGTTGATAGTTAGGTGTCCCCTGATTTTGCCCTTGGAAGCAGGTTCATCCTGGCAGAAGTCCCTGGGGAGTGGCTGGAAGTCCCTACATCTCTACCTATTTTCTCCACAATATTTTGTTTACCAGCAGGTGTTAACTTTGGATTAAGAGTTTTCTTTCCCAGGTTCTCTTGTTAAATATGACATCTCTCATAAGAATATTCAATACTAATGAGTTGCTAAAGAATTACAAAACTATTTTGGGAATTATAAAACAGAGATAAATAGAAAATTAGAGTGGAGGGGCATGCAATACCATTTCAGGAGTGTCCTGGAACAAGTGACTGACACACTGAGAGCACTTAGTAAATAGAAGTGAGCAGGTCTGAGAGGGAGAGTTGGAAACTCTCCAAAGGCAAATTGGCCAATTATTGGCCCCTCCAATGTCTGTATGGTGTAAGTCATTTTATGGGTGGAGTTGGGTGCAGAATGGCTTTTTCCTTCTTCCCCATAAATTAGGGTGAGAAACCATCAGCCTTGAAGAGGAAAGAGACCTTAACTTCATTTAATCTTCTCCTTAGGTTAAATAGATATGGCCATTTTTGTTTAATCCTGTGGACAATTTTCTCCTAATTCACCACTGTGGGTATTTAATGCAGCTTAAGCATAGAACAGAATTGAAGAATTATGAATAGTAAGTACACAGGAATGTCACATTTCCAAAAAAAAAGTGATAGGAGGTGAAAGAAAGTTTGAGATCCTTACTGGATAGCAGAGCTTGACATCAGTGATTTATGAATACTTGGGGCCCTTAAGCTGCCTTCACATCTGACTGTCTGCTGGTCTCTAGCACTGACCAGCAAAAGTTGTGGCTTTTGCTTTCCTTCTCTTCATGCCTTCTATGTCCTCATACATGGGCAGCAGCATGTTTTTCTGCAGTTAGAATGTTTAGATCTGTTTGAGCCCCCACTCTCACACATTTCAAATGTACAATGTCAGGGAAATATCTTCATCTCTCTGAGAGGTAGTAGCACATGCTTAGCACTTACATTATGGAGACACCAGAATGCTATTCCTAACAGCTGGATAGTGTTTTCCAATTGACAGGGTCTCTTCCACTCTTATTTCCTTTTTTTTCTGCCCTTGCTCTCACAAATTGAAGTATACTAAAATAGTTTCTGATTTATCTTTAGTGAAGCTTTGTTACGTGAAATCTATAAATTATACACATATATGTATATATGTATGTATATATGTGTATATATATAGGTATGTATATTTGTGTGTGTGTGTGTGTGTATATATATATATATATATATATGTGTGTGTGTGTGTGTGTGTGTGTAAGGAAAACTAAAATGATATGTTTTACTCCATGTGTGCTTTATAGTTTTAATGTGGTTTTATTTATTTATTTATTTCTGTCTTTGAAACAAAAAAAATCCTCTATTGCACATTTATGGCTTTATGAGTTTTCATTTAACAATTTAATGTGGCTGCTTTTCAGACCTTGGAGCTCCCAATATCTCCCAAACAGATATTGCAGTTTTGGGTGACGCGAAAAACAAAACAGAACAAAACTATTGGTTTTGTTCAAAATTCTTACAATATGTGGCTCTTCTTCAAATAGCTATGCTGCTCCAGGACTGATGAACTGCCCTGGAAAACTTTATAGTCACCTCTATACAGCTGTCAGCTGTGAGAACTGAGGGACTTTAAGCTCAGGAAATGCGAATATATTGATATCAACTATAGTATCCTGACTGCCGTTGAGAACTTCCCTCTTAGATATCCAGAGCGATGGGACTGACATGGGGGAAAATAAAGCCTATGCCCTTTGTATCAGTGAATTAGATTTAAAATATCACCCATTCATATTGATCAGGATGATAAGTGAGAACTTCCAAGTCAGCCTTATGAAGAGGGTGGGAAGGAAGGATCTGTTGGTTAGTGCTGGTATTTTCCAACAGTTCTCAATATGCAAGTACCGTAGAATTTTTGCATGTATACTTGGTGCGTTTGACTTTGCAATTTTCCTCCTAAGAAAATTATTGCTATTTATTATTATTGCTATTCTAATATTTATGGAATCAGGAAATAAATAGGGATTGGGTCAGCCTCCTTCAGACTTTGGTATCTAATAAGATCTTGAAAGTATGGTAGAGATTGCTAATCGTTCCCCTAACATCTGGTGTCTTCTTCATTAGATAGAGAACCTTGACTTTTAGCTGAGCACATTGCAATGTAGAATAAAAGACTATATTCTCAACATTCTTTGCCAGTTAGAAATGCAAAGGGATGAATCTTTACCAGGAAAATTCTGTGCCTTTATGTCTGTCTGTGCTTTTCTTCCTCCTTCTTCCTCAACACAGTTATGCATGACTGCAAGATGACCTTGAAAAGGGAGCCATAAGCTGAAAATGGTGTAATAAACAGGGAGGAGTCCAAATTTCTAATAGTGCCATGTAGCTCTTTTCCAGCCTAGAGCTGCTGATTCAAGACTTCCTCTATTCAAGAAAGAAGTTAATTTTTTTCTGATTTAAGCCACTGGTTGTTGTTTTCTTTGTTATATGAAAGTAAATTCTAAGTTTTTAAATATAGATAGGATCAATAACAGTGCTGTATTGGGCTATATTGGAGCCTGAGATAAGAGGGAATACTGTAATACTAGTCGTGTTTTTATTTAAAAGTTTTGAGGTGACTCTTTGGTTAAGTGGCAACTCTTGATTTTGCCTCAGGTCATGCCCTCATGGTTTGTGAGTTTGAGCCCCACATTGGGGCTCTGCACTGACAGTGAGGAGTCTGCTTCAGGTTCACTCTGTCTCCCACTCTTTCTGCACCTCCCCCACTCTGTCTCAAAATAAATAAATACATTAAATTTTTTTTTATATTTTGTTTCCATGGATTTTTGCATGAATTTTTATGTTCTAAAAATATTACATGGGATTCCCACTCTGGGAAGATAAATTAGACATACTTTTCTCTATTTCTTCTATACTGACATCTTTACTATAATATGTCAATGCAGTTTCATTGACTATAAAAAAATGCACTGCTGTGGTGGGGGATGTTGCTAATGGGGGAAGCTGTACATGTTGTGTGTACAGGGGATAGATGGGAAATCTCTGTACTTTTACTCAATTTTGCTGTGAATCTCAAACTGCTGTAAAAAATAAGGTATATTTTTAAAAAGCTGATAGAACTTCAAGCATAGATAAAAACCACAAATATATTTGAAGAAATCAACCTCCTTCTCTCAATAATTAATAGAACAATTAGACAGAAAATCATCATACATATAGAACTCAATACCATGAATGAAGGGGATGTAATCCACTGTCATAGAAAATAAACCATATTTGGAACATAAATCCAACCTCATCAAAGTTAAAGGAAAAAAAACCCTCAGATTGAGTGTTTTCTAACAATTGAATTAAAGTAGAAATCAATAACAAAAAGATAACAGAAAAATCTATAAACATTTGGAAACTAAACAACACGCTTCTAAATAATCTATGGGCTGAATACAAGTCTGAAGATTAATCAAAACATATGGTGAACTGCATGAAAATGAAAATGTATATTACAAATGTGTGACACAGCAAAAGCAGTGCAGAGAAGGGGAGCGATAGCATTAAATGAATGCTTTAGAAAAGAAGAGAAGTCTCAAATCAATAATCTATGAATTCACTTGAAGAATCTAGAAAATTAAAATCAAAATAAACCAAAACAAGTAGAAGGAAAGAAATAATAGTGATAAGAGCAAAAATAAATGGAACTGAAACAGAGGAGCAATAGATAAAACCAATGAAACAAAGAACTGGCTCTTTGAAAATATCCATAAAAGTGACAAAATTCTAGCAAAACAAATTTCTAATGTCAAGAATGAAACAGGATGTCATTAGAGAATTGCAGACATTCAAATAATAATAAAGAACTATTAGAAATAATTTTACATGCATGAATTTAACAAATTAGATGAAAAGGAGTAATTCCTCAGAAAACATAAACTACCACAGCTTACAAATACGAAATAGATAATTTTAATAGCCCTATAACTATTAACACATTGAATTCACTATTTAATAATCCCCCAACCCCGTCCACCCCAAATATCCTCTAGGCTAGACGGTTTCACTGGAGAATTGTGGCAAACTATTAAAGAACCATTTCCAGAAAATAGAAGAGAAAGAAACACTTCTCATTTTATTTTATGAAACTAGGATTAATCTCACCAGAAGAAACCAGATCCCAAGTACAAAAAAATAAAAACTACAGAGCGACATATGTCATAAATACAAACAGCAAAATCTTTAACTGAATATTAACAAATAGATACCAGCAGTTTATAATAGGAATTATACCTGTGACCAAGTGGGATTTATTCCAGGGATACAGGATCCCCCTAAGATCAGGAACAAGCCAAGGATATCCACTCTTATTAAATATGGTATTGGAGGTTCTAGCCATTGTAATAAAGCAAGAAGAGGAAGTAAAAACCAAGAGATTAGAAAGGAAGAAATAAACTGCCTTTTATGTGTAGATAACAAGATATCTACACATGGTTAAGTTGAGGAAGATTGCAAGATATAAGATAAGCATAAAAAGTAGTGTTTCTATATACTGGTAGCAAACACATGGATACTGGAATTAAAAATGAAATACCATTTATAGTCACCTAAACAACTAAATACTTTAGTATAATTCTAGCAAACCATGTATGAGACTTGTATCCTGAAAACTACATAATGCTAATGAAAGAAATTAAAGAATATCTAAATAAAGGAAGAGACATACTGTGTTATGTGTTGAAAGACTCAGCATAGTAAAGATGTCAAGCTTCTTTAAATCGATATGCAGGTTTAATACAACTATTACCAAAATCTCAGAAAAAAATTTTGTAGGTTTAGGTAAGACTATTCTAAATTGTGTATGGAAATGCAAAATAACTTCAGTGTAGCTAAAATAAGCTTTCAAATGAAGAGTAAAGTCAAAGGATTCAGTCTACCTGATTTTAAGACTTATTAGATAGTCACACTAATCCAGTCAGTATGTGATTGGCATAGGGACCGACACATGGATCAATAGAACACAAAGTGAACCAAGAAATAGCCCCAAATATGACTAACTGATTTTTCACAAAGGGGCAAAAGTGATTTAATGGAGAAAAGATAGCCGTTTAATACAAATAATATTGCAGTAAGTGGACATCCATAGGCAAAGGAATGAAATTCAACCAAAGTCTGACACTTCATGCAAACATTAACTCAAAATGGATCATGGACTAAAATGAAAACAGAAAAATATAAAACTTTCAGAAAAGAAAGTATACGAGAAAAATCTTTAGGATTTAAGGCTAGGGAAAAATAAACTTGACACAAAGTGACTTGAAGATCCATAGTCTCGATGATCCATAAAAGGAGAAATTAAATTGGACTTCATCAAAATTAAAATCATTTTCTTCTTGAAAGATCCTTCAAGTAGATGAAAATATTTGTAAGCCATGTGTCTAACAAAGAACAAATATTTAAGATAATAACTCTTAAAATGCAACAATAAAACAAAAAATACAAGAAAACAGCAAACAAAATCCAATTAGAATATGGCAAAGGACATGAATAGACATTTCATTTCAGTTAAGAGGATAAACTGATTAAAAATAAACACATAAAAAGACATTCAACATCATTGTCCACTAGGGAAATGCAAATTAAAACCATAATGATTAGGCTGATAATTTTCTAAATCTCAAGTTCTGGTTCCTTTTAGCTTTGAGATTTATCTTCTAGGGGCTCTAGGCTCTAAATCTATTTTCTAGGGTGGCTCCTTTGGTTAAGCATCCAACTTTGGGTCAAGTCATGATCTCACATTTGTGAGTTCAAGCCCTGCGTAGAGTTCTGTGTGGACAGCTCAGAGACTGCAGCCTGCTTTGGATTCTGTGTCTCCCTCTCTCTCTGCCTGACCCCCATTCACACTCTGTCTCTCTCTCAAAAATAAATAAACATTTTAAAAAATTTTAAAAACTATCTCCTTTCTCTTGTATCTTACTACAAACCGCAAGGAGAAACCAGGTCATGCCTTCAACACTTTGCTTAGAAATCTCCTCAGCTAAATATACAAATTCATCACTTACAAGTTGTGCTTTCCACAAAACATTAAGACACAAATAAGCCAAATTCTTTGCCACTTTGTGATAAGGATCACCTTTCCTCTGGTTTCCAGTAAGATGTTCCTTATTTCTTACCAGAAGTACCTTTAATGTTTACATTTCTACCAACAGTCTTTTCAAGGCAGTCTAAGCTTTTTCTAACATGCTCTTCTAACCCTTCCAGCCTCTACCCTAATTACTCAGTTCCAAGCCACTTCCACCATTTGTTACAGCAGCAGTACCCTACTTCACAGTACCAAATTCTGTATTAGTTTGGCCGCCATAACAAAGCTACCACAAACTGAGTGGCTTAAATGACAAAACTTTATTTTCTCACAGTTCTGGAGGCTAGATTTCCAAGTTCAAGGTGTCAGTAAGCTTGGCTTCTTCTTCTTCTCCACTTAAAGTGGCACTTTCCTAGTAGATATCAAAATTTGCTATCATGTTTCATAAATCACTCTAAACAGCTGAAGCAAATAGAAGACACGAAATCTGAATGATCTTAGGACTCTAGACCCTATCGGACCTAACTGAAGACACTGTTTTTACCCATGCACAACAGGACTTATTTCAATTAATTGAGCCAGACACATGGATTCATTCTGTTCTAACATAATGCTAGTCTTCAATGATTAAGTAGCATAGCCTGTATTAATACCTTTTTCTACCATTTAAAAGCCCTTGATTTCTTTTTCTAACCAGTAAACAACTCATGAATTTCTTCACTGTGGTATGTTCCCTTAGTGGAAAGTTAGTAGACATAGAGTTGTAAATCTGTCAGATTCCAAACCGGATTTGACTCAAGGTCTGTTAGATTCCAAACCCAAAGCTCTTGCATTCATCCTATGCTGCCCACAACTTAACAGGTGCCCTGAATAATGTAAACATTTTTTTTTAGTTTTATTTATTTATTTTGAGAGAGACAGAGACAGCATGAGTGGGGAGGGGTAGAGAGAGAGGGAGAGCGATTGAATCCCAAGCAGGCTCTACACTGCCAGTGCAGAGTCTAACGTGGGGCTTGAATCCCTAAATCACAAGATCATGACCTGAGCCAAAACCAAGAGTCAGATGCTTAACTGACTGAGTGCCCCAATAATGCACACATTTTTATGAAATACAGACCTGATTCCTCAAGAAGCTAATGGATTAGTTGAGGTAAATAAAGATGAAAATAATGTGAGCAATATTTCAATAAAAAAAATTTAATTGATGGAGAATGGCAGAGGCCAAAAACACTGGGACCTGTTAGGTGGGAGAACAGGGTGAAGAAAGAGACTTGAGGCAGTGATGTAGAAACTCTGTACACAACATTGAGTGCACTAATGTTCCTGTATCAGGGGTTGATAAAGCTGAATGGCTGTGTGGTCAGGCATGGCTGCAGTTTGTGTAAGGAAACTGTATTTTATTATCTATCCTAATAGTTCTTGGAAATGTGCCCTACTCATCTCAATAACAAGAGCTGACACAACAACAATCCTCAAAAAGGGTGGGATGGAAGAGGAAATTAAAAAACAACCACAAACTCACCACAGTAAGCCATGGGGATCTATTGGAGATTTTTGCACAGGGATAGACACCTAGTGACAGTGGCATTTTCTAAGAGATTAATCAAGAAGATGAAAGGAAGAGGGGAAATAGGAAGGGGGATGTAAAAGAATTACATAGTTTAATCAAACCCCACATTTTTGTGAGTTATTTGTATTGCTTGAGAATTAGAGGATGAAATTAAGTGCTGAAGTGAACTGAAAGAATGAAGTCCTCTGTGAGCTCTGTGAGCTCAGAAATGGATTGGCTTATTCACAGCTGTGTCTTCAGAACTTGCCTCAGTGCCTGGCACAAATTGATATGCAATAAATATTTTTTAAATGAATAAAAATTGAAATGATCAAATTAAAGCAAGCTGGAGAACTTCTAAATTAGGATTGTATATGAAGATTTGGTAAATCCAGGGAAGTTGAGAATGGCCTACATTGGGCTTTCTTTATTACTATTGTCATTAGATATTTGAGTAGGAGCTAGATTTGGGGAAATAATGTGTGTGTGTTTAAATTTTAAGTAATTTCTTATCCTGATTCTGATGTTCACTTTATTTTTTTCCCTTATTTTTTTTTTAAACCTTTACTTATTTTGAGAATGAGAATGCATGTGAGTGGGGAAGGGCAGAGAGAGGGGGAGAGAGAGAGAAACCCAAGCAGGCTCTGCAGTAGCCCTACCAACCGTGAGATCATGACCTGAGCCAAAATCAAGAGGCAGACGCTTAACTGACTAAGCCACCTAGGTGCCCCCTGATGTTCACTTTACTGCAGAGAATTAGGAAGT
Source organism: Leopardus geoffroyi (assembly GCF_018350155.1). Lineage (NCBI taxonomy): Eukaryota > Metazoa > Chordata > Mammalia > Carnivora > Felidae > Leopardus > Leopardus geoffroyi. Next base: position 45,506,761 of record NC_059327.1, read on the forward strand.
GTTTTAACAACCACAATAGCCTTTGGCAAAAGCTAGATTCTTGAGTCATCAGATAAAGTTTTCTGTCTTAAAGTAAGTCTTAAAGTAAGGCTACCTGCTCAGAAATAAATACTCATTAAATATTCAGGATCTGATCTTGGATCAGATAAATATGATCCAAATACACTGGTATTCAACCTTGCACACAAAAACCACTGAGAGAACTCTTAAAATGACCATGCCTGCAACCACCCTGAGATTTCCAGATATAATTTGGTCTGGAAGTGGAGTCTGGATATGAGTATTTTTTTTTGAAAGTTGTGTGGGATTCTAATACACAGCCATAGTTGAGGACCATTGCTGGTAAAGTCATCTCCTGATATCCCACTTTCCTGCTGCACACACAAAAATGCACCGCATGCTTTAACTTTCTCTAAAGGTTCCAAGCACTTTTATATTTTTGTGCCATTGCTCATGTTGTCCCTTGACTCTCCTGCTTCGTCCAATGAATACATACTTCTTGTCCTTGTGACCCAGATCAAACCCATTTGTTTTATAGCATCTACTGTCTTCACATGGGCAACTCTGGCATAATCCATTCCTCTCTATATGTGTTTCCAGAGTTCTCAGTTGACTTGTTTACTATTGTTCATTTAATTTACACACTTACATTGTGAGCTTGTTGGAAGTAAGAAATATAGTTCATTTTTCTTAATATTCTGATTGCTTGTCACATGGTAAACAATTAATAAATGTATATTTGATGGGACCAAAATCACTTGAAAATACAATACAAAATAATTTCCAAGTATGTTGAAGTCCCATCCAGAGTTGTGTTTTTTTTTTTTTTTTTTTTTTTTTTTTTTTTTATGTTTTTTTTAAGGCATCCTCTGTTAATGTGTTGTGTATATCAGGACATAGAGCTGCAAACTGAAAGTCTTGTTTTTTTCTAATCTGGGCAGTCTTTTTGATTTCCTTGAGCTTTAGTTTCCTCATCTTTGAAATGAAGAGTTCTGCCAGATGGTTCCTAGGTTCCCACTGATTTCAAAAGCAATTTGTAGCTTATAGAATATCAAATTGTCAAATATCCTAACGGGGTGGTAACAAGACACACAACTTCATGTTTGTAAATTGTTCATATGTTAAGTGCATGTTAACCTTGTGAATGCATATCTTTGTAGGCTGGAACATTCTGAGAAGCACAGAAACTCAAGAAATGTCCTGACCTGCCAATCCTTCAGTAAGCATTAGTCGCCTAATGGATGCCTACCAAACATTAGGAAATTCACATCTGGAATGGTATTGTACGTGTCTACCTCATTTATTGGTCGTTTATCATTAGGCTGCAATAGCACCAACATATGCTACATTCATACTAATAGGGTTTGTTTGACAATCACCATTGATTTACCCTTCATTACTCTAAAAAGATGAGTGTTAGGTGAAGTGAAACAAATTTCCAAAACCAAATTATTTATTCTACATGAGCAAATAAATCCTTATTTTAGAATAGAAAATCCCAGTCAGGGGATAATATTATATAGCACTTGCTGAGCACCTTCTGTGTGCCTTGCATTGTACTTTATTTGTTCTCTCATATGTACAATTTTATACTCACTAACATGGCAAGGTATATTTATCTTACATTTATCTTTAAATTTTATTCATTTTATTATATTTTAAATTTATTTTAAAGTTTTAGAATGAAAAATTTCATCATCTAGAAAAGTGGGCAGTATAATGTTATGAGCATCCTTATACCCATCACCTAGACTGAATAATTTGCTAACATTTTGCTATATTTCATTTGGTTCTAGGTTTTTAACAGTCAATTGCAGGTATCACGACATTTTCCCTAAATTCTTCAAAATGCATTTAAACAATAAGCATAGTTTCTGAAATAACAATTAACAGTACCAGCAGAGCACCAAAATAGCATCTAGCATCAAGCTCATATTAAAATGTTCCCATTTGTACCCAAAGTGTGTGGTATTAAAAAAACATATTGTCTAAACAAGGATCCAATAAAATAACACAAATTTTATTTGATAGTTATTTATCTTGATGATCTCTTCCTTTAGAACAGGCGTCCTTCCCTCTTTTTTGTATGACATTAACTTTTAAAAGAGACTGGGAGACTTCTAGTTTCAGCTCTGACATATAAAGAGCTAGAAGTCGGGGTGCCTGGGTGGTTCAGTTGGTTAAGTGTCCACCTCTTGGTTTCGGCTCTGGTCATGATCTCACAGTTTCGTGAGTCCTGCATCCGCTGGCAGCACAGAGCCTGCTTGGGATTCTCTCTCTCCCTCTCTCTGTGCCCTTCCCCCCTCACATTGTCTCTGTCTCTTTCAAAATAAATAAACTTAAAAAAAAGGAACTAGAAGTCATCACTCCTAACCTCACAACAACAACAACAACAACAACAACAAACTAAACAAACTTGAAACTAATGACTTTTTTTTGTTTTAACCTATGGTAGAGCTGAGGTCTCAGGATGAAACTCCACACCAAAATTTGGAGACACAGGAAAATCCAGAGAGTCAGTCAAAACCTTCTCATGTAGGATAGTGGTCACTTGAGCAATAAAGTGATAGGAATACTTAAATGGTAATTTGGACAGATTGGTGGAGGCTGAATATGGGCTAGCATGAAAATTAGAAGCTGCTGGAGGCCACAGTGTTATGGGAACCACCACATTTTAATAGGTTTTGCCTTCCAGACGCCCAGCAGATTCACACACTGAAGAACCAAGAAAGACTTTCATAGCTCTGGTAGAGGGAGCAGAAAAGTTCCCATTTTGAAACATATTCTGGCTATTTTCCCAAAGGCCTACTTTCTAGGATAAAAACTACTGCAGGAGGGATGACCACACGCATTCCATCTTGGGCTCTGCATTCTTGTTCATGTCTGTGCAATGATCTCTTTCAGGGCTATGAGTTCCAGGCCCTGTGGAGGTTAATGTATGCCCTGACCAGAATGCAGGAAGGCTTGATCTGGTCTGCCCTAAAGTGATGCACAGAAGGCCCTGTTTCAGTAACTAGTAGAGATGACTGGCTCACAGAAGGTCCCACTTTAGATAACTACCCTGTGACCTCACCACCATGCCCCTTGTTTTATAAAAGTTGGAGATTAAGGTCCAGAGTTAGCAGAGAATAAGGCAGAGAATAGCTGCTTACCCTCTGGTTCGCCTGCCCACCTGATCCCCCTTGTTAGTAAGTTACCCTGAATAAAACTGTGCAAATGGTATGGATGGGCTTGCTTCATTTTTTTTCAGTGTCAAAATGCCTTCTTCTGGAGGATGCTTTACTGTCCCTCTTCCACCTTCTAACATACTACCTGAGACTTATGTCACCTGGACGAAGGGAATCTATCCAACTATAGTCCTTTCTAGGCTTCCTGTCTCACATAAGATAGGCAGAATTGGGGGGGGGGGTAGATAGAAAGAAACATTTGTAAAGGTCACAGATCAGGGATACAGGCTCATTAAAAGACTGAGACTTAACCATGGATTATAGAACAATTTTCCTCGTTCACAATTTACCACTATACCAAAAGCAAGGTCACTAGAGGAATCTGAAGCCTCTGGAAAGGACAACTATAGCAAATGTGAAACAGAGACCACCAGGACAAATGAACATAAAACACTACACAAAAGGCCCATGTTCCTCAGTTCCTATTATCTGATACATCATATCAGGCTTTCAACAGAAATTAAAAGGCATGCTAAAAGAAAGGCAAACATACAATGTGAAGAGGGAAAACAAGCATCAGAACCAGACTCAGATATGATTAATATTTTGAAATTATCAAACAGGGAATTTAAAATACCTATCATAGTATGTTAAAGGGTCTAATGGAAAAAATAGACAACATGCAAAGATAGATGGATAATGTAAATGGATAATGGGAAACTCTTAAGAAAAATCTGAAGGAAATGCTGCAAATCAAAACTACAGTAACAGAAATGAAGAGTGACTTTGATGGGCACCTCAGTAAACTAGACACATTCAAGAAGAGAATCAATGAGCCTGATTATGCCGAAAGAAACTTAGCAAACTGTATTGCAAAGAGAAAAGAAATGAAAAAAAGAAAAAAAACATCCAAGAGCTGGGAAAAATCAAAGATATAACGTCCACATTATTGGAATACAAGAAGAAAGTGAGAATGGAACAGAAGAAATACTTCAAAAAATAATAGAATTTTCAGAGCTAATGACAAATATCAAACCACAGAGCCCAAAAGCTAGGAGAACACCTTATACCAAGGATAAAGAGCAGCCTAGCTAGATGACACCTAGGCATATGATATTCAATGAGAAAATAAACAAAAAAATAATCAAAGAAGTCAGAGAAAAAAATAACCTTATCTATTGAAGAACCAACATAAGAATCATAGCAAACTTCTGGTCTGAAACCATGCAAGTGAGGAGAGTGAAGTGAAATATTTCAAGTGCTAAAAGACGAAAGCCATAAATCTAGAATTTTATATTCAGCAAGATGACTCTTGAATGTGAAGGAGAAATAAAGACTTATTCACACAAATAAAAACTGAAGAATTCATGACCAGCAGATTGGTCCTGAAAGAAATGTTACAAGAAATTCCAGTAGAAGAGAAATAACATAGGTCAGAAACTTGAATTCATATAAAGAAAGTAGGAGCATCAGGGAAGGCTTAAGTGAAGGTAAAACACATCTTTTATTTTTCCTATTTTAATTGCTCTAAAAGACAACTTTTTCTAAAATAATAGCAATTTATTGAGTGATTATAGCATATGCATAGTGAAATAAATGACAGCAATATAGTAACTGGTGAGAGGGAAGAATTAACAGTACTTTGTTATTGGGTACTTGCACCATGTGATGCAGTATAATGTTTTTGGAAGTGAACATGGTTCATTTGTAAATATATATTGCAAATGCAAGAAAAACCACTAAATATTTTTTTAAAAAGAACTATAATTTGTATGCTAAGAGAAGATAAAATGGAATCACATAAAATACTCAGTTAAAACCAGAGAAGGAAAAAAAAATAAGGAAAAAGAAAACAACAAGTGTAACAAATAGAAAAGTTACAACTGTGAAAGATATTAATACGATTATATCAGTAATCAATTTATATATGAATGGTCTAAATGAGTCAAGTAAAAGAGATTTTCAGAATGCGAAAAAAAAAAGAACTAGCTGTATGTTATCCACAAGAAACCCACTTTAAATATAAAGACTCAGTTTAAAAGTAAGTGGAAAATCCCCAAAAATATGTAGTAATTTAACAACACACTTCTAAAAAGCACACAAGTAAAAGGAAATTTAAAGAGAAATTCCAGAACATTTTGAACTAAAGAAAATGGAGCATAATTATTCACAATTTTTGGTATGTAGCAAAAGCAGTCTTTAGAAGGAAATTTGTGTCATTGAATAAATATATTAGAAAAGAAAGAGATGTAAAATCAATAACTTAAATTTCCACCTGAGGACACTACCAAAAAAAACTAATATGAATCCAAAGTAAGTAGTAGAAAAGAAATAATGAGAAAGCAGAAATCAATGAAATTGAAAACAGGAAATCAATAGGAAAAAATCGACAAAACCAAAAGCTGGTCCTTTGTAAAGATCTATGAAATTGACATGCCTATAGCCAGGCTAACTATGTAAAAAAAGAGAGGATGGGGTAGCTGGCTGGCTTAGTCAGTAGAGCGTGCAACTCTTGATCTCAGGGTCATGAGTTTAAGCCCCCACATTGGGTGTGGATCCAATAAAAAAAAAAAAAGAAAAAAAGGCAGACAGAAATTACTACTGTCAGAAATGAAAAAAGTGAGCATTACACCAGATCTCATAGATATTTAAAATATAGTTAGATAACTATATTTGGATAACTAAATGCCCACAAATATGAAAACTAAATTGAAATGGGTCAATTCCTTAACAGACACAATCTGCCAACTCGCACACAAGAAATAGATAATCTGAATAGGCCTACACCTATTAAATTTAACAAAGTTGAATCAATAATTAATAACCTTCCAAAGCAGAAAGCAACAGACCCAGATGAGTTTACTGGCAAATTCTACCAAACATTTAAGGAAGAAATTATACCAATTCTTTATAATCTCTTTCAGAGGGTAGAAACAGAGGGAACACCTTCTAAGTCATTCTGTAAGGCCAGCATTACCCTGATACCAAAACCAGGTTTCAAAGGCAATAAAAGAAAACTACAGGCCAATATATTTCATGAGCACAGATGCAAAAATGCTCAACAAAATATTAGCAATACAAATCTGACAATGTGAAAAAGAACTATACACTACACCACGTGGGATTTATCCAGTTATGCCAGGCTGGTATAACATTCAAAAATCAGGTAACATAATCCATCACATGAACAAGAAAAAGAAGAGAAACCACATGATATATCAAAAGATATTGAAAAAGTATTTGGCAAAATTCAACACCCATTTGTGTTAAAAATTCTCAGCACTAGGAATAGAGGGGAATTTCCTCAACTTGATAAAGAACATCTACAAAAACCCTACAGCTAACAACATACTTAATGCTGAGAAACTTGAAGCTTTCCCTCCAAGATCAGGAATAAGACAATGATGTCTCCTCTTGTAACTCCTTTTATAATTCAATCTGGAAGTCCTATTTAATGCAAGAAGACAGAAAAGGAAATAAAAGTTATAGACACTGGAGAGTTTTAGAAATAAAATGTCTGTTCACAAATGACATGATCGTCTATGTAGAAAATCCCAAAGTACTGACCAAAAAAACTCCTGAAACTAATAACTGAATATAACAATTTTGCTGGATACAAGATTAATATTCAAAGGTCAATTGCTTTTCTACACACCAGCAATAAACACCTTGGATTTAAAATTAAACACATGTCATTTATTGAAGTATTCGAAAAATGAAACAAGATAAACCTCACAAAACCTATACAGAATTTGTATGCGAGAAACTACAAACTCTGGTGAAAGAAATCAAAAAAGCTTTAAGCACATGCAGAGATATTCCATGTTAATGAACTAGAAGACTTAAGATATCAATCCTTCCCAACATGATCTATAACTTCAACCCAATTCCAATCAAAATCTCAGCAAATTATTTTGTAGATAGTAACAAGCTGTCTCTAAAGTTTATATGGAAAGCAAACCAGCAGGAATAGCCAGTATAATACTGAAGCAGCAGAACAAAGTTGGAGGACTCACTCATACTTTTCAATTTCAAGATTTATTGTCAAGCTACCATAATCAAGATGCCATGGTGTTGGCAAAAGAACAGATACATTGAACAATGGAACAGAATACAGAGCTTACAAGTAGGACCACAAAATATAATCAAGTGATGCTTGAAAAAGGAACAGCAGCAATTCAATGGAGAAAGAATAGTCTTTTCAACAAGTGATATGGAACCATTGTCAAAAAAAGAAACTAAACCCAGACATTTACAACTGTCACAAAATTAACCCAAGATGGATCATGGGCCTAAAATGAAAATGAAAACCTATAAAACTTCTTAAAGAAAACATTGGAGGGGCACCTAGGTGACTCAGTCAGTTAGGTGTCCGACTTCAGCTCAGGTCACGATCACACGGTTCGTGGGTTCAAGCCCCGCGTCGGGCTCTGTGCTGACAGCTCAGAGCCTGGAGCCTGCTTCGGATTCTGTGCCTCTCTCTCTCTCTGCCCCTCCCCTGCTCATGCTTAGTCTCTCTCTGTCTCTCAAAAATAAATAAATGTTTTAAAAATGTTTTTTAAAGACAACATTGGAGACTATCTAGACTATCTGGATTTGGTGATGACTTTTAAATAAGCCACCCAATAGATAATCCATGCATGAAAAAAATTGCAAGATTGATAAATTGGACTTAAAAATTAAAAACTTCTGCACTACAAGAGACAAAACGTTTTAACTTCTTAATGATGGGAGGTGCCAGATGCAGTGTCTCTTTTACTTTGGAGAGGATATCTGAGCACACGCAGACTACCAACCCCCTCATGACGTTACTAATATGGTAGGGCTTGAGAGTGCTCAGAGAGTCTATCTTCCTTCCAACCAAGCACATACTGAGCAAGGTCTCCAATGTAATTGCCATTTTTTGTTCACTTTGGTCATTAGTGTTTTATAAATAGGAGGGACCAATGTAATATTTTGTTAAAAGGCCAGATGGTCCAGGGCCACTTGGAGGGTGGAAGAGATAGCAGATGTGACTGTAAATGCATTTTTTAAAAAATAAATGTTTATTCATTTTGGAGACAACATGAGCTGGGGAGGGGCAGAGAGAGAGGGGGACAGAGGATCCAAAGCAGGCTCTATGCTGACAGCAGCAAGGCAGATTAGGGGCTTGAATTCAGGAACCCTGAGATCATAACCTGAACTGAAGGTGGACATTCAACCGACTGAGCCACCCAGGTGCCCCTGTGAATGCATCCGTTGTCCAGTCCCAGGTGAGCAAGAACTCCTTGGGAACTTCTTTTCTGATAGAGAGGGCAAAGAACACATTTATCAGATTAATAACATGAATGCTCTTTGGAGGTGGCCCTAGTCCTCATCCTGGAAGGAGGCAGAAGTCTTAGGTGTGGCAGTTCCTGAGGCCAAAGGCAATTCCTTTAGAGGAAGGCAGGTAAGAGCAGTCAGAGCTAACATTCCCTCAGCAGCAGCTGGATGGGTTATAAGTCCTGGCAGGGAGATTTGAGTGGAGACCACCAGATCCATTAGAATCATCTTATTGATGATTATAATCTTATAATTCCCATCATCTTATTGAGAATTAAGTTATGTAAGGTATGTGGGAACCAGAAAGCATTATTAGGATTTTAATATTACATTTTGTTACTGCAGTGGAAGGGGAAGGAAATCTAAATTTATTAAGTGATATGTGCTTTTGGAAGGTTTACTATTACTGTCAGTGGCTTTTTCCATAGGGAAGTGGATCAGGAACTCAGAGGATTTAGCAAGATCTTCATGTGTTTCCCCCACCCCCACCGCCCCATTGCTTTACTTTCTCAATGTGTGTGTTTTAAGTTAATTTGACTTTGTCACTTTAAGAGGTTCTCACTTGGCTCCTGGAAATCAATTTATAGACCTGAATAGCCTTGTTCATACACAGAATACTGACACTTTCCAGTAGGGGGGAAGACTATTACCAATAAGAATTCAGCACAAGGTAACTGGGCAGACTTTTGCGGTTACAAGGAGCAGAAACCAGAATGAAGGCTTGTCTGTGGTAGTGTTCGAGCCAGGACTAAATGCAATAACACACGTATTGATTGACCTCGCTCCTTCAGCCTTGCTGTTTGAGTCACGGTGTAGGTTAGAAACAATTTGATTTCTTAGTTTCTGCCTTCCCTAATGTAGACAAGTTCGCCTGGCCCCGGGATAGCATTTCTGAGGGGGAAAACATCTCGTCTTAAAAACTTATCCTCAAACTTTGCCTTGGTGCAAGAATGAAATCACCCTGCCCATCTTTCCTACATGCTTGGGATCTAAATGTTAGAGGAGCAACCCACAGCCTATCTGGGTCTCAGTTCTACTTTTCTAAAATGAAGAGATTGGACAGGGTGCCTGGATGGCTCAGTTGGTTAAGCATCCGACTTCAGCTCAGGTCATGATCTTGCAGTTGAGTTTAAGCCCCGAGTTGGGCTCTGTGCTGACAGCCCAGAACCTGGAGCCTGCTTCAGATTCTGTGTCTCCCTCTCTCTCTACCCCATCTCCATTCATGCTCTACCTCTCTCTCTGAAAGATAAATAAACATTACAAATTAAAAATATATATATTTAAAATGAAGAGATTGGAATCAGTTTTAATTGTGGACACCTCCACTCTGAAATTGTCGTCTATCTCCTGAGATCAAACCACCTTTCTGTACTTAGATTATCCTAAAATTGACTTTCACTACAGTGGCCAAGGCATCTCACATTCAGTTGTGTTTAAAACAAATTCATACTATTATTATATTATTATTTGGTGTAAAAGTAACACATGATTTTCAGAAATAAGCTTCTCTGTGGATCCAAACACTTAATGGTGATAGGTAAAACATGAAGTTATAAGCTGAAACCAGGCCTGGGGTGTGGTATCCCTTTTCCCCGACTCCTTTGTGAAAGGAAGCTGAAAACTGCCAGTGCTGGCAGTTGCTGGAATCTGTGGCTTCTGTGGGGCTGTATTTCTAGGGAAGGGATGAAGGGACATGGATGTAGACTTGAGACCAAATCTGAACCAACACACTCATGGGCTCAGTAGGTAGATCTGTACTATCTTCAGATCACCAATATCAGACTCTGTTCTGACCCGGGAGTCTGGTGGAGACTGAGTACAAACAAATACGGCAACTAGAGAGTAGGTGTTAGTGAAGAGAAAAAAGGAGAAATTCTCTTCCTTAAATTTTCTCTACATGAGATTAAATTAATAAAACTTTCTGAAAACTTCCATAAAATGTTCATATAATCAGGGAGATAAGTGTACAGGAACTATTAATAGAAAAAGAAAAGTACAGAAACAAGAACTGATAGAAGATATTTTTTAAAACATTAGAAATCTTGGGGGCGCCTGGGTGGCTCAGTCGGTTAAGCCTCCGACTTCAGCTCAGGTCACGATCTCGCGGTCCGCGAGTTCGAGCTCCGCGTCGGGCTCTGGGCTGATGGCTCAGAGCCTGGAGCCTGCTTCCAATTCTGTGTCTCCCTCTCTCTCTGCCACTCCCCCATTCATGCTGTGTCTCTCTCTGTCTCAAAAATAAATAAATGTTAAAAAAATTTAAAAAAATAAAATAAAACATTAGAAATCTTGGAAATAAGAAATGTAATAACTGAAATAAATATTGTTTTAAAAATATTTAAACTCTAAGCTGAGCACAGGTATAAAACTAATGAATTGAAAGGCACTACTAAGTACTAAATTACAAAGAACAGCACAGAGACAGAGATTTTTTTTTTTTAAATATGAGTGTGTAATTAAGAGGCATTGATAGATTTTGAGACACCAACATGTATATAAGATGATTTTATTTTTTAATTTTTTTTTAACGTTTATTTATTTTTGAGACAGAGAGAGACAGAGCATGAACGGGGGAGGGGCAGAGAGAGAAGGAGACACAGAATCGGAAGCAGGCTCCAGGCTCTGAGCCATCAGCCCAGAGCCTGACGCGGGGCTCGAACTCACGGACCGCGAGATCATGACCTGGCTGAAGTCGGACGCTTAACCGACTGCGCCACCCAGGCGCCCCTATAAGATGATTTTAATAATGAGGATGGAGGGGCTTTCCAAGAAACCGTATTCAAAGACATAATGGGTAAGGACTTTCCATATTAAAATACGACTTGAATTTCAGATTGAAATTGTACTCTATATGATAAGAAGGATAAATAAAAATAATATGCAGGTACATTGCAGTGAAACTGCACACCAGCAAGAAAGAGGACATTTTAAAAAGCTACCAGAAAACTGAATGAAAGGAGAGGAAATTGGCTCTCTTCTTAGTGGAGATGGAAGGGGTCTTCATCTATTTTGGAGCATTTAATCATATTTTTTGTAAGCAGGCAAAACCATGCTATATTGTTTAGAGGTACATGTAATGGATAAAACTGATCTTAATTAAAAAACAATCAGTGCATGACCATCCTAAATGTAAAGATATTGGTTACATCTAGAGAAAAGAGAAGAGATGTAGTTGAGAAGGAGCACACCATAAGCTTCCAGGATAGTGGTGATATTTTATGGCATGGCCCAGTCACGCCCCAGACAGTAGTGATATAGTTTTCACCTTGCAATTATTCCTTGAACAGTATACAAACAAAACACTTTTCAGTATGTGTGATATATCTGATTTTTTTAATGTGGAAATAAAAATAAATTGATACTGAACATGGCAGATTTTTAAAACTATTTTTTAAGTTTAATTTTGAGACAGAGAGAGAGAGACAGAGACAGAGAGTGAGCAAGGGAGGGACAGAGAGAGAGGGAAAAGAGAATCCCAAGTTGGCCTCAAACCCATGAATCACAAGATCATGACCTGAGCAGAAATCAAGAGTCAGATGCCACCCAAGCACTCCAGAAATGACAGATTTCTATCTAGAAACAAAAAAGTAGACCATAGATTTCTCAGCAGTAATAATGGCAGAAGACAATGAAATAATGTCTTTCTAGCTTGAAGGGAATATACTTGGCAACATGGAATTCTATGCCCATCTAACCTGTCATTAAAAAATAGGGGAGAATATAAAGACACTTGCAGATAGACGAAGGTTAAGAAAGTTAACCATTCATAATTTACTGAAAGATGTTTTAAAAGTAATGCATGAGGAAAAGTGAATGCTGAGGAAAAAAGCAAGAAGCAAGAAATAACAGTAACAGAGGCATTAAATAAAATTGAATCTAATGTAGTTAAATAGTAAAAATTGTTACTTTTATTAGAAAGTACCAATATATCACATCAAATGGATAAAGAAGATCTGAGAAATAAATATATATATATTCATATATTCATATATATATATATATATATATATATATATATATATATATATAGGAATATACTCTGGAATACATATAATGGAATATTACTCTGATCAAAAACAATGAAATCTTGCCATTTGCAACAACGTGGATGGAACTAGAGTGTATTATGCTAAGCAAAATAAGTCAGTTAGAGAAAGATAAGTATCATAGGATTTCACTCATGTGGAATTTAAGAAACAAAACAGATGAACACAAGGTAAGGGAAGAAAAAATAAGATAAAAACAAAGAAAGAGGCAAACCATAAGAGACTCTTAAATACCCAGAACAAACTGAGGGTTGCTGGAGGGGAGGTGGATGGGGAAATGGGTTACATGGGTGATGGGCTTTAAAGAGGGCATTTGTTGGGATGAACACTGGGTGTCATATGTAAGTGATGAACCACTAAATTCTACTCCTGAAACCAGTATTAAACTATATGTTAAATAACTTGGATTTAAATAAAATTAAAAAAAAAAAAAAGAAATTACCAATAGAATCTCTAAACAACTAGGATGATGCAAGTGGGAGTGTTATTTGATTTAAAGGTCATTAAAGTGTGCTCATGTTCTTTCCTTTACAGAGGTTAGCAGGACATGCTTAGTAACTTCAGACTTCATTAGAAAAGTTATAGTTAATGTATGTATTAAAATAAAATTAATTGTAGAAAATTTGGAAAAATAAAAAAAATAGATAGATAGAAATGAAAATCTCATATAACATCATCCCCAGAGAGACAACCATTATCAATCTTTAATATAATTCCTTCACACACAAAAAATAATTTTTTCGCATAGATGTTCACATAAATATATAGTTTATATATATATGTAAATACCTTCATATGTATATATATGTATATATATATATATATGTATACACTCGTGTGTGTGTGTATATATTCACATATATCTATATTTATACACATACACAATTGTACAATTTTGTTGTACTGTGGTCCAAACGTTTAGCTGCTCCCTGCCCTGCCACCACTCAAAGATCCGTGACACTGGGCCCAAATTCCCAAAGCAGGACTGACCATCTTTTAAAGACCACTTATTATTTCTGTGCTTTTCCCAGTTTTCTGTCTCTCTATTTCTCTCTCTCTCACTCTCTGTCTCTGTTTCTCTTTCTTTCTCACTGCTCTTGAGCTCTAAGATTTTAGCCTTTAGTCTTTACAAAATTTGGCAACTCCTTGAATACAAAACCCAGTTAATTATATGATCTTATTAAAGAAAAAAAAAAAAAACCAAACTTCTTTCAGGGTGGCCTGGGTGGCTCAAATCAGTTAAACGTCTGACTCTTGATGTCAGCTCAGGTCATGATCTCACGGTTCTTGAGATCGAGCCCTGTGTCAGGCTCAGCATGGAGCTTGCTTAGGATTCACTCTCTCTCTCCCTCTCTCTCTGCTCCTCCCTGCTTGCTTTCTCTCTCAAAGTAAATAAATAGACATTAAAAAAAAAACTTCTTTCAAATTTTGTGATCTTTTGTTGAAGATTGGGGTAAATAGTGTTGGAAGTGATGGTTACAAGACAGTGTAATAATACAGAATGTCAGACCTCTCATTTGCTGGCTTGCTTGCACATTTGCTCTCTCTCTCTCTCTCAACTCTTTTTGTCCTTACCTGAGTTACAGCCTTATCTCTCCCTATGTTCCATGCAGCACAATGCCACCATCACTCACGTTTCCTCACAACTGATCTTTTTAATGCCAAGACTTAAACATATATTTTTCCAGCACATGCATTGACTTTCTCACTTTGTTAATTTTTTGTAGCCCTCCCAGCACCTATGTTTAACTTATTATATTAGAAAGAATATTACTTAAAATTATGGTATTAACACCATAATTGAATCAAATACCACATTTGATTTTATCCCTCACCACGACACGCAAATGTTCATGTGCTTTCATCCAGTAACCTCACTTCTAATGCTTCTGCCACATGTCTAATGCTTTCCTTTCTCAAGTAAGGATTCACAAGCATCTAATTTAGCAGTGAGTAAACAGATATCTTCATTTCTGAAAAGCAGTTAGCCCTACAGTAAAACTGAGCAGCTCTCTAAAAGTCAGGCCAGAAGCCCGAGGAAACCATGGATATAAAGAATAAAAAGATAATTAACAAAATTTCCTATGTCCACTTGAAATGCTAGAGTTACTTTAAGTAGGAGTTCCATTGTCATCCCATATGTCTTAAAAGACCCCAATTCAGTATTGTCAATGCACACCTTCAAACACACTTAGACTTATGTACTATCCTGAGTTCATAAGAAATATGAGTCCTGTCTCTGAGCAGCTTAATATCAAGGATAAATCTGAAGTAGATTTATCCAGAACCTCGCAACCAGTATGTCTACTTCTAGGGGGAAAAAAAGGGCATAAGATAGTTTTATGAGCCTGTAGCCAAAATTTCATTTTATGATTCATCCAAAAGGGATGATAAACAATCTTGTCAACACGTGAGTTCAAACCACTTCAGGGACTTTATGTAAACCTCGATTATATGATGTTGGGAAAGCTTTAAAAAAATCATTCATTCCAAGAAGCATTTGGCTCATTATTAATAAACAGATTGGCTTTCCAATATAGGTTATAAATACTAGAGTTGACTAACTGTTATCTGCTTTTTTTCACTCCTAAACTTCCCCCCACCCCCAATCAGATTACCATGGAAATTGTAATAAAATTTGTATCTGGTGCTTCATTCATATTTCAATATTATTGTTACTATTCAAGCCAGTGAATAGAAAACAAATTTACATCATGATAAGAGTACAGGCAGATGCTATCCATAATGTTAACTACTTGTCATACGTGGAGATGTATTTTCTCTCCCTTGGGAATGGGATTTCTCATTTCTCCTTATGGTAAAGCAGTAACATTTATTGTCTCTCGGCAAAAGCTACAAGGCATTCATTGGATGATGTGTTTTCTCAGAATAGAGTTTTACAGTTTATAGTTTCTCTTACTGGCCTCATCTCTGCCTAAGGCTGATGTGACAGAGATTCTCTCTGGCAAGGAGTATGGAGAGTGAAGAGAGGTTAAATCATGCAGCTACAATCTGCTCTTTCCTGTGACAGTCCACAGGGACCCCATATGAAAGGTTTGGGTACCCTTCATAGAATCCCCAGTGGGCAGGGGTGGAAGCTGCTGAAAGTTCCAGAGGCCAAAAGATGGAAAACACTGACAAGTGGAGTTTTATCAGTCAAGCCTGATGGAATCCACATACCCGAACTCTGTTCCCTGAAGTCAAGTTTAAACCCAAATTACAGTTTCTGGCACTTCCTGGAAATGCCCTTGCTGACAACTTTGGAATTCTCGTTCTCTACTCTCCATATTAACTCCCCTCAGTGACCACCAATAAGAGGCAAGAAAACTTTTGTAGAAGGTATTAAAATATTGTTGAGGGACTAATGGGGAATAATATCCGTGTTCTGTACTCTTTTATAGTAATACTGACAAAATAACTTCTTCTTAAGGTTTGCAACCAGGTGAACTGAGCGGTTACATACGCACTGTTGACAGTGTAGCACTACTGCCTGTTCCTGGCAGGTGGACTGGGAAACGATTTAGAAATAGGACACCTTAGATTTGGTTCTGGCTCAACCATTTACTAGCAGAATGGCCTTTGATGAGCCACACGGCATCTCCGGAATCTAGTTTTCTTCTCTGAAAAGTGTAAGGGTCTAAGACACATTGCTCATTCTGTGATTCTTAGATTCTGTCCCTCCAACACATGCGTATGGATAGAAGCAGCATGGAGTGGGAGAGAATGAAAGGAAAAGAACACAGACTTTAGAGCTAGAGAAATTTATCCTGTTTTTCTTTTTTCTTTTCCTTTCTTTTCTCTTCTTTTCTTTTCTTTTCTTTTCTTTTCTTTTCTTTTCTAAGCTTATTTATTTATTTTGAGAGAGACAGAGATAGCACAAATTGGGGAGGGGAGGAGTGAAAGAGAGAGAGAGAGAGAGAGAGAGAGAGAGAATCCCAAGCAGGCTCCACACTGGTAGCGTGGAGCCCGATGCGAGGCTCGAACTCATGAAACCATGAGATCATGACTTGAGCCGAAACCAAGAGTCAGATGCTTAACCTACTGAGCCACCCAGGTGCTCCTATGCTGTTTATTTTCAAATTCTACTTCTACTGCATGTAAGTGGGATAGACATAGTCCCTTCAACAATTTTTGTGCATGTCTCTTCATTTGTAGAGAGGAGATAATAATGCATACCTCCCAAGGTTGTTGTGAATATTAAATACAAAAACCTAAATAAAAAAAGAAAAAGCTTGACCATTTATTGGCACAAAATATGCAAACTGAAAATGGCGATTTTATTCACTTTTGTATCTGAATATTTTCACGTAAAAGTTTGAATACTGCTTATTTATAGGTGACAAAGAAAGAAAGAATAGTATACTTTATACTTGTTTAAAGAATTCTAAATGAGAATAAAAGATTCTGGATTTAAATTTAAATTCTGCTGTGTGGGTGACAAGGAAAATACAACATACTAATACTTGAGGTATGAAAACTACTTTTAGAGCATAATTCGTGGGAAATATATCTTGTAAAAGAAAGACTAAAAATCAATTACCTGAGAATCAAAATCAAGATGTTAGGAAAAGGACAGTGTAATAAATCCAAAGGAAGTAGAAAAAATGAAAGAATCAAAGTAAACGTAGAAATGAGTGAAATTGAAAACAAATTTACAAAAGACAAAAATCAACAAACAAAATGTTGGTTCTTAAAAAAAACTAATGGTGGGGTGCCAAGCTGGCTCAGTTGGTGGAGCGTGCAACTCTTGGTCTCAGGTTGTGGGTTTGAGCCCAACTTTGGGTGTAGAGATTACTTAAAAATAAAAATAAAAATAAAAAAAAGACTAATCGAATTACTAAAGCCTGAGTAAGGCAGATCAAGAAGAAAGAGAAAAAGCACATATTACCAATACCAGGACTGGAAAGAGGGATATCACGACAGAACCTACAGATACTAAAAAAATAATAAGATACTGTATATTAACTGTACTGGAATTAAAATTAAATACTTAATAAAAAATATCCTTTTAAGAATGTAATGCTGACAATTTAAAAAATTTAGATGAAGTGGACAGAATGCTTAGAAAACACCAAACTTTCACTGACTCTTTTAGAGAATTGAATAAAAAGGAAATGTTCATATGAAACCTGGATAATTTTATTACCAAAATATTGGTACAAAAACATTGTACCAAGAGCAATACAGAAAAAAAAAATTATAGATAACAAATCATGAGCATGGATGCAAAATCTTAAATAAAATATTATCCAACTGTATTTAACTATATCTAAGAATGTTTTCTTATAACACAAACTAATTGGACTTATTTTATGATTGCATGTTTGATTTAACATTAAAAATGTGAATCAATAGAGTTTACTACATAAATACAACAAAGACAAAAATAATGTACTCATTTCAAGAGATATAAAAAGAGGTATTTGATAATAGCCATTCATAATAAAAAGAAATTGGTGATAGAAACAAACATTCTTAATCTTATAAGATCAGTGTTTATCAAAAAATAGCCAACAATAATGTACTTAACAATGTCTTACTAACAACCAAAAGTGAGAATGAGATAAGGATTTATACTATTCCCACTTATATTCAATATTTAATAAAATCTTAAGCAATGCACAAACGTCAGAAAACAAGATGAAATCGTAAGGATCTGGAAAGATTAATTAAATTGGTATTATTCATACAAGGTCTTAGTGTGTGAATAGGATAAACAGATAAATCTATAGAAAACTAAAAGAAGTAATAATTTTTTTTAATTTTTATTAAATTCCAGTTAGTTAACATACAATGCAATATTATTTTCAGGTGTATGACATAGTGATTCAACACTTCCATACAACACCCGGTGCTCATTACAACAAAAAAGAAGTAATAATTTAATGAGGGTTCAAGGTCAACATACAAAATCAATTGTATCCGATAAATCATCTAAAATAAATCTTCTCTGAGATTTATTTAAAAATACTGCATGTAGTGGTATAAGTAATATCAATTATCTAGGAATAAATCTGGTAAAATATAGACACAAATTCTATGCTGAATGCTACTTGCTGAGATAAATTATAAAAGACCCAAATTAATGGAAAGAATTATTATATCCATGAATTAGAAGACTCAGTATTTCAAAATGTCAATTCCCGACGAATTAATTATTTAAATTCAGAGCTGTCTTAGTCAAAATCCCAGAAGGATTTTGTTTTGTTTTGTTTTGGAAGCTGAGGATTTGATTCTAAAATTTATTTTGAAAAGTCTAAGTCTAAGAAGAGACAAGACAAACTTTAAAAGACAAAAGGTAGAGGACTTGCTCCAATAGATATTAAGACTTAGCATGAAGCTACATAATTAAAATACTATATTATTAGTGTGAGGAAAGACATCAAGATGTTGGAATAAATTAAAGAGTCCTATACATACATACACACTTGATTTATTAAAAAAAAATTGTCACTGCAAAGAAATGGTAGAAAAGTAGGGTGGTTTTTTTTTTCAGTAAATGGTATAAGGTTAATTGGATTTTCATATGGAGAAAATGCATCTTAACCCCTACTCCACACTATTCACAAAAATCAATTTTAGATGAATTGTGCATCTGAATGTGAAAGATAAAATGATTAATCCTTTTGAGGAAAACAGGAGGATGATTTCATGATCTTAGAGTAGGCAACAACTTCTTAAATAGAACAGAAAAAGTACTTATTGTAAAAGAAATGATTTTTAAAAGGAAACTTATTAAAATTAAGAACTTTTATTTATCAAATATATATTTGAAAATAAAAAGGCAAGCCACAGAGTGGGGAGAGATATTCACAGTACAGAATTCCATCAAAAAATTCACATCCAGAATATACAAAAATCCCTGGCAAAGCAATAAGAAAACATATTCACTGGAGAAAAAATGGACATCACTCTTAAAGAGGAAGTTCACAAAAGGGTAATCCATATGGTGAATAAATATATCTAAAGGTGTTCAATTTCATTAGCCATCATGGAATGCAGATTAAAACTACAATGAAGTACCATAGCACACTCACCCTAATTGCTAAAATGCAATTATCAAGTGTTTTCAAGAATGTGGAACAACTAGAACCCTCATATACTGCCAGTGGGGATGTATGGCAATCATTTTAGGAACTGTTTGGCAACGTCTCCTAAAGCTGACTGTATGCATACCACAGGACCTAGCATGTTCGTACCTAGGTATATACCCAGTAGATACACACACATTAATGAGTATTCATAGTAGCATGATCTGTAATACATTCAAACTGCAAAAAACGTAAACATCTATCAGTAGTAAAATGATAAATAAATGGTGGTATATTTATAATATAATACACAAGCAGAGTGAACAAGCTATTACATGGACAACACGCATGAATTTCACAAACATCATGTTGAGTGGACCAAGCCAGTCACAAAAAAAGAACATGCTGTATCATTCCATTTTAATGAAGTTCAAAAGCAAGCTAAACCAATCTATGATATTAGATCTTAGAATAGTAGTTAATTTATGGAAAAGAACTTACTGAGATGGAACATGAGGAAGGCTTCTGGGGTGCACAAAATTTTCTATTTTTTGATCTGGGTGGTAGTTACATAGAGGTATTTGATTTGTGATAATTTATATAGCCATGTACTTATGACACATGGGCATTTCTGTATGCTTATTAAATTTCAGTAAAATGTTGACATAAAAATAGTAAGCTCTATGACTTACTAGCTTTTTGTTCTTTAGAAAATCACTCATCATCTGTATTCTTATCTGTCTCCTATCTAAAATAAAGGGGAGGGGCGCCTGGGTGGCGCAGTCGGTTAAGCGTCCGACTTCAGCCAGGTCACGATCTCGCGGTCTGTGAGTTCGAGCCCCGCGTCGGGCTCTGGGCTGATGGCTCAGAGCCTGGAGCCTGTTTCCGATTCTGTGTCTCCCTCTCTCTCTGCCCCTCCCCCGTTCATGCTCTGTCTCTCTCTGTCCCAAAAATAAATAAACGTTGAAAAAAAAAAAAATTTAAAAAAAAAATAAAATAAATAAAATAAAGGGGAACGAATACCTATTTCACACTGTATGAAATAGGATTTTGGGGGGGGGGTGTCTCTTAAAAGTTTTCTCTTTTAAGAACAGTGTGGTCTATTGGTCACTACGTTCTAGGTACTGGGAATAGGAATGGTGAGATAGATAGTTTCCCTGTCTTCAATGAAGTTGCAATTCATTTATTCTGAGATATGATGACAAAGATCACATTTGATCTAACCTGAGTTCAACCTTCTTTAAACTTCCACACGGAGCATTGCTTTAAAAAGGTGGCAAAAGTGGTAAAATTCATACTTGAAGAAGACAAAGATGACATGAATTTCACGTTATTTCCCTCTCCTATTAACCAATAAAATGGATAGAGTATGTATAAGGTAGCTGGGACAAAGTTGAGAGCAATGATCTTGTTATTAAATAGTGAAGATGAAAGTTATCAAGGTAGTGTATTTAAGAAGCTTAGAAATATTGATAACACCAATATATTCTTCAAGCCTAATCTTTGTAGAGTTTTACTTTCTTCCAGGTTTTTGTTTTGTTTTCTTTTTTGGGTTTTTTGTTTGTTTGCTTGTTTTTTTAAAAATCATTCAGTGAGGAACTCTCAAATGCAGTCACTTGTACATTCCCACCCAAGACGCAGCCTGCAGCTACTTTGCTTGTGACTTTCTTGGCCGGTCCCCAGTACTCATAGCACACATCCTTTCTTACCATGGCTCCAACCTAAAGAGAAACTTGAAATTGTTATATTTCTGAGGCTCCCTTTTATAGGATCTCTGGGTCTCAGCAGCAATCCGCACACCATGAAGGTGAACCACCTAGCAATGATACTAGAACACCATGGTGTACAAGTAAAGGAATGAAGAGAAGATAGTTTTTCTCTTGTATAATACCTAGGAAATTGAAACAATTGCTAAAACATGTGGATTCTGATAAACCTTAGAGCTGGGCTAACTTCACTTTCAGTTCCCTAAGAAAGAGTAGAACATTCAAGAACTTTTGAATCTCATTCAGAATTCAGGGTAGGTGGAAAGGGAAGATGGTTGGGAGAGAATTTAAACTTCTGAGCTCAGTAATGCTAAACTATTGTGTCTCATTAAAGTTTATCAAGAGCCTTCCTTGGTAGTAACAATTTGACTTCACACAGAACAGATTCTATTTTCCTAATATACCTCTCACATTGTGAAATGTAGACATGAGAAAATGTTCTTTGGTCAGAGTTAGTTTTAAATCTTTGCTGTAGATTTTTGTCCACTCTGTTGTGATTGAGCAGTGACATACGAAGGCAATTGCCACAGGAAGTAGAAAGTAGATCTTTTCAGATTATACTTCATGCCAGCAATGATTCTGTAGCATCCCTCTTGATAACAATAATAGTAAGATCTTAGTGTGTATTGAGTGCTTACAATGTGTCAGATGCTGTTCTGAGATTTCATGTCTGAAATCATTTATTCTTTACAACATGCCTTTACAATATGATGCACTTTAAAAAAAAATCTCTATTGTGATATAATTGGCATACAGTAAATTGCACATACCACAAAGGTATAATTTAATAAGTTATGACACATGTATATCTCCATGAGCACATCATCACAATCAAAATTAAAAAATTATTTTTGATCACCTCCAAAAGTTTTCTCATGCTCTAATTCTTCCTTCTTATGTCTCCTACTTCCCATCCCTGTCCAACCACTGATCTACATTCTGTCACTATAAATCAGTTTGCATTTTCTATAATTTCACATGAATTATATAATTTTTAGATGGTCTGGCTTATTTCACTTAGCATAAATATCTTGAGATTCATCCATGTTGTTGTGGGTATCCACAGATCATTTTTATCACTGAGTAGTACTCCATTGTATGGATATACCACACTTTATTTATGCATGTATCTTTTCATGGATCTTTGGGTCATTTCCAGTTTTTGATTGTTACAAATCAGGCTGCTATGAACATTTGTGTATAAGTATTTTTGTACACATATATTTTTATTTTTCTTGGTAAAATATCTAGTAGCCAAATAGTTGGATCATATGGTTTATTTACCGTTAGAACACCACCAAACTGTTTTATGAAGTGGTTGTGGAATTTGATATAGAATTTTACTTTGTATCAGTATATGAGAGTTCCAGTTACTCTGCATCGTTCTCAATACTTGTTATTGTCTGAATCTTTTTTCTTTTTCTTTTTTTTTAGTTTAGCCATTTTGTTGGGTATGTTGTAATATCTCACTATAGTTTTAATTGGCATTTTCCTAATGAGTTGTGATATTGGGTATGTTTCCATGTGCTTATTTGGTGAATTGTCTCTTCAGGTCTTCTGCCCACTTGTAAGGGGTTGTTTATTGTATACTTCTGGAGTGTAAGACACATAGAGGGGTCTGGGAAATGAGCAAACAAACCCTAGTTACAAAAAAATAACTTATGTTCGAGATCTCTACCATCAGTCTCCTTTATCCAGGTTAATATAGTCTTACTTTGCCCCCTTTCTTTTCCAAATTCAGGTAACATTTTATTGATTTCATAATATATATGACAACATTTCTTATTTAGTCTTTCCTTCAACAAGGTTGAGCCTGGGACTTTTGCTATAGAAAAATATTGAGTAGAAGGAAAAGCTTTTGTTACATAGAACTAAGGTCAAGTGTCGGTTCTACTACATGCTAGTTGTGTACATTTGTCTCCGAGTCTCAGTTTTCTCATCTGGAAAACTGGGGCTGAACACAAGGGTGGTAATAGCCCCCTTATAGAGCTGTCATGAGGATCAAAGGCACTAAGGAAAGATAAGCGCCCAGGACTATGCTAGATTTATTTTTTAACTTTTTTGTCTTTCTTTTTTGACTCTGTAAATTAAGTTGAAGACAAGCCAGGGATCTGTGTAGAGTTTGAGAAAACAAATATATGACATTCTTGGGGAGAGTCTTTTAAACACTCTTAAGTAAATGCCTTTATAACTCCACACATAAGAGTAAAAGTTCTTCCACCAAGAACTATAGGTTATCAATGAGCAAAACATACCTGGCACTGTGTATGTGTCAGATTTTGTATAGGTCAGTACAGGGAGTATAGTGATAGCATAGTGATAGAATATTTTCCTTCAAGTATTTGAAACCTACCTAGGGACCCAGACCATGTCCCCATAATTCTTATTTTTTTATCATTTCAAGTTATATGAAATGTTCACTGGGAAACAAAGGATCTCTTCTGGCTAATGCTGAATGATGTTGATGTTTTTATGAAATATGGAGATGATACTGTTTGCTGCATTTAGGTGGGGGTAGACTGGGAAATTGGGATTTGAGGACCTTCAATAGTGCTAAGTATTTGTAATGTATTTAAATCTGTTCCAAAGTACCTTGTGGTGGACTATATTATTTGCTCATAAGTACTAAGCCTTGTTTCTCTGTGATTAAAATATCCTTCTGTGTGGTGTTTTCTGACACCAAATATGCCATTCCAAGTCTCCAATTCTTCAACGCTGACTGGGTAGCCAACAATTCAATTCTGACAATACCCACCCATCAATAGTGTAGAGCCCACAGGTTAAAGGCTCTGTCCTTCAAAACTGTCTCCATTTCAGATGTCAGCTGAAAATGGGGTCCCCAAGCTACCCGCACTTCTTCCTGCTGAATACCAACTCAGGGGTTGAACACCCCTAACCCCAAGTTTTAATAGTTTGCTAAAATGAGTCATAGAACTCAGGAAGGTGCTTCAGTTATGTTGCTGGTTTCTTATAAGGATACAATTCAGAAACAGCCAACTAGAAGAGAGGCATTGGGCAAAGTGGGAGTGGGGAGACACAGAACTTCGTGCCTCACTGCACATCAATGCATTCTTCAACCCAGAAGCTTTCTAAACCCCATCATGGGAGTTTTTGTGGAGGTTTCATCATATAGGAACACATGATTAAATTACTGGATTTTGGTGATTGAATTCAGTCGCAAGTCCCTCTACCCTCATGGGGACAGGGCTAAAAGTTCTACTCTGCATTCTCATTGTTGGTTTTTCATGTGACCATCACCCATCTTGAAGCTACCTAGGGCTCCCCTTCCTCATGAGTCATCCAATTAGCATATAAAAGATAGTAGATTCTGAGAGTTTGAGGAAATCTATGCCAGGAACCAGGAACAAAGACCAAATATTTATTTATTATTATTATACTATATTTCCTATGCCCCATTGACATTGGGCTTGATCATGTGACCTGCTTGGGACAACGAAATACAAGCAGGGTGATATTATACCTGCTCCAAGTGAAGCATTTAAGAGGAATTCTATGTTTCTGCTCATTGTCTTGAATTTCTGTCTTCTGTCACCAGCACATCCCAGATAGTGGCTATTCCCTGAGTTCTCCTTGAAGTTCCCAGGATATGACCAGCAGAGCAGACTTCAAGACAAATAGTAGCCTGGAGCCAAGCCCAGCTGAGCCCGGCAGAGCCACACCCAATTCACAGACCTGTGAGTAAGCAGTAGATGTTTGTGTTATTATCCACTGAGATACTGAGTTTGCTGCTACTACGGCAAAGCCTGGGAAATACATATACTGGTATGTGTTACTTCATTTTTATCCTTTGCTTACTCCTGGATTTTGAGCACAGTTGTACAGCATGTCGGAAATAGACCATTTGTCGCTAAGTTCAGAATTGACATCCATTTAGATTTTCTTTGCATCTTGGGTTTTAAGCAGAGCTGTAAAAGTCTTCATTGTAATTTGCTCCTATGGATTCAGGCCCTCTTAAATCCACAAAGGCCTGGAAATTAAAGGAATAAATAAGTAGTACACCTGTGGGGCAAAATCCGATGCAGACTTTGCAAAATCCAATATGTCTGAAAAATATGTTCCTTGAGTGGCTCAGTCCAAATGCCACTGGCTTCCTCCATCCCTGGTTGATAGTACATTATGTTCAGGACTTATCAAAAATGCAGCCAACCTGCAATTCAAACCTGCTTGCACGGAGGCAAAGTTCCCAGTGGGAGATGCCTCCCAGAACTTAGTCATCTCTTGACTAAGAATGGCTAGTCAGGGACGACAGCTCTAAAAAGGAAAATAGGATTGAGGGTGAAGTACATGCTGAAGAAATGTATGTAAAAAAAGCAACAAGAAGACAAGAGAGGGGGAAAAAAAAGAAAA
Organism: Leopardus geoffroyi; assembly: GCF_018350155.1. NCBI lineage: Eukaryota > Metazoa > Chordata > Mammalia > Carnivora > Felidae > Leopardus > Leopardus geoffroyi. Next base: position 45,532,437 of record NC_059327.1, read on the forward strand.
AAATCTTAGGAAAAAAAACCAAACCTGAAGTTTGCCCTGTAGAAATTCAACCTGATGTATGTGCGTTTGCAGTAAAAGACTTCAAAGCCCAGGAATAAAGGCAAAGAAAGGTGTTAGCTTATGGTAAGAAGCGCACACACGGCTTGATTGCTGCTTTGGTGCTGGGGCAGGTGCTGGCTTGGAATACAGAAGGGGTGGGGGAGGCGGGAGTAAATCAGAGCTGTTTCTGAAAGCCTTCCTTCAAGCTGCCTGTTTGGACTTTTGCGGTTTTGCTTCCTCTCTTTGGGGCGTTTTTCCGGTTACCCAGCCGCTGCAAACTCAGAGCTTGAAAGCAAACCAGACTCAGTGAAGTCTATAGGAAAACGAACACAGCAAAGTCTGTCTCTTTGATCCATGCTCTCTTTGTCATTGATCTTTTTTCCCCCCACAGCCATAAGAAAAAAAAAAAAAAGATCTTAGAATATCAAGAATATGAAATACATTTCCCTCCTGAATCACCCTTAATGATGGTTTTTATTAACTCATTTGTGGGTCTCTGGGCCTAGGCCTGTGAGTCACGTGACCTGTTGCTTGATCTCAAAAGTAAATGCAAAACTATTGACAAACTCAGGAGACTTTGATTTATAAATAGTCCACTTTTAATATAGCCAGACTTATAGTCTTTTCTCTGAAACCCATTTTTTCCTTTAATGTAATGCAACATTTTAGTCTGTCTTATATCTAATAACCTCTATGAGTGTTGGATGAAATTAATTTTCAACCAGTTTCAACCTCAGCCATCGCCATTAAGTTTTTTTTTTCTTCTTTTTTTTTTTTTTTTTTTTTTTCAATTTTGAACTTTAGGTCCCTGAAATAATTACTGGAACTTGGTAGTTTTAGATGGATTGATTTCCATTATCTACTACATATCTACTACTAAGTAAATGGCCACAATTGGGTTGGAGAGACATCCCATTTTCACCATTGTTTGCTTTTCTGGATAAGTTTTGAAAAATACGCTTTAAGAAAGTAAAGGGGACTTATCACTGGCATTGCATCTATGCATTAAAGGGAAAAATCCTTAATTATTGGGGATAAATGAAAGGAGTTTTCTTTCTAACGGTGAACATGTGCCATGTGGGTAGTTCATCATTACAGCATTGGGCTCCTGTTTGCACTTTAGTTTCAAGTTCTTCCCTCTAGAAAATGGGATTCAGTAAAGCCGGGTCCAGGGGAGTCTGGATCCTGTTTTAAACACACTGTTCTTAAAACATTACCTCCCCAGGGACAACCTGGGAAAGCCCACATCCTGTACAACAAGCCCTCCATTTACACACACACACTCCTCTTGGAGGTTCGTTCCCCTGACAGTCCTAAATTGAACTCAGACATAGGAGTAAACAGTGGGTAAGTGTTGGCCTGTCTGTTGAGTAGAATGTAAAGGAAATTTTCATATCATCTGACACTTCCCAAACTTGAGAGAAGGACGACTATGGAAAAGCGGTCCTTGTCTTGCTTCCGTGCAGCCAGAGGAAAAGCATGGAAGGAAAATGAAAGGTTTCCCCCGGCGCTACCAAACTCTGCTTCCAGCTTCTTCCTCTAGTGGCAAGCACAGATCATTAACATTGGTAATGTCCTTACTAAATCTGCTTGGAGAAAGTGACAAGTCTAATTTGTTACTGACAGACCAATGGCTGGGAGTATGTTTAAAATGCATTGCTCTTACTCCTGGACCCTTTGAATTGCTGTGTGGTTTCTGTCAGGTAGGCTTGGTGTTTGGTTAAAGACTATCTGTGATTTCATCAATCTCTTCAGCAGCCTCCAGAGGAAAGGCTCGCCACTTCAGTTACCTCCTCTGTCCTCTGTCCAAGGAACAGCCTCTGCAGCAAGCCCAAAGGTGCTGTGATTTGAAATTCAGAACCTGGGGAGGGATTCCTTAAGCAAGTAATTACCATTCATAATCAATAGCTCTCAGCCTGACAAATAATTGTGACAGATAGGGATGAGATTAAACGTGTTCTTTGAGATATACGGATGTGGCAGTGATACTGGTTTTCATTAACTAGAAAAACACATTCAGGGCCCCATTCTGATATGCTTTAGAGTGATTTTAAATGAAAGCAAGTGGATTTAAAAAACATGATGCAGCTGGGGGCTGCAAGGAATAGAGATGAGTTAGCCTCATGAAGGAAAAGCTTAAATCATGACCTATGACCTAAAATTATAATAAAGTGAATTTTATGTGGAAGAGGGAGATAGTCTGATTCCGATGTCAACTAAACTCAGAGCAATGATTATATATTTTAAATCCCATATGAAATAGTTAGACTATGCATTAGGGAGATTCCTCCATAATGCAGGGACTTAACTTATGCAAGAAGCCATAAAAGGAGATGGACCAAGAGTAAGGCAAGTATTTAGTCACACACTATTATCTCATTTCTAGTTCGAATTAACAGTCCTGAGTCTTTGAAAAACATTCGTGGGATTCAGAAAGTTTCGACCTGAAAGTGAGTTCCCCAAAACGTCAATAGAACAATCATCTGCTATGATAGACGTGGGTCACAATTTAAAGCAAAGCTCATGTTCTTCTAAGATTTTACATCTATTTTCTTTTTAGTTAATGCCAGTGGTTTTCTAACTTAGTTTTAGAAGGTTAGTCATTACGATTTAGTAAATCCCCCTTTAGTCTGATCCAAAAGTAGATGCACCATGGGAATGGAATATAAACCAATAATAATCAAGCCCCTGCTAATATACCAGGCACTTTGCTAAGCATTGTACATACATTATCTCATTTAATCCTCTAAACCGATGAGATACTTACATCATCATTTCTATTTTCTTTTTTTTTTTTTTAATTTTTTTTTCAACGTTTATTTATTTTTTTGGGACAGAGAGAGACAGAGCATGAACGGGGGAGGGGCAGAGAGAGAGGGAGACACAGAATTGGAAACAGGCTCCAGGCTCTGAGCCATCAGCCCAGAGCCTGACGCGGGGCTCGAACTCACGGACTGCGAGATCGTGACCTGGCTGAAGTCGGACACTTAACCGACTGCGCCACCCAGGCGCCCATCATTTCTATTTTCAATAAGGAAACTAAACATCTAAAGAATGCACAGATTTGGAATCTCAAGAATTTGAGAATAAAACTAGTGGAAGATAGTGTAGGAAAGTTATAGCCACATAAAAGCAAAGTCCAGTGAAAGCCTGTTTCAGATGGCCCTGATTTGGAAATTGATATAACAAGATATTCATTTCTCCATTATAAATATCAAGGGCCCAGAGATATTTGAAATTAAATAAGAAACAGTACCCATCTTTGAGACCCGAGAGTTATGGAAACAGCTTGGTGAAGACATGTTCTCAAAGGGGATAACTACTGAGCTGGATCCAGGATTACGGATGGAAACATGCCAAGACAATTCCAGGGAGAGGCTAGACAAATCAGAGGAAAGAGCTTAGCTTAGTAGGCCAAAGAGTCAGGTGTTTGTGCAATGACAAAGAGCACAGTGTGGCTGGAATGTAGATGGTGTCACTTTGGTGAAGAGTGGTGACTAAGTTAAGGGAGGTATCAAAATGGCAGGAAATGAAGCCTGAAAGTTAGGTTGGATCCGGATGCTCAAGGAACTGGTCTGACATTAGAACTTTCAGGATAGTGGACTTTAGCAGCACAATATTCACTTTCACCCTTGAGGTTGTGCAGTCAAAGACCCCAAGTACCGCTTCCCTTCATCTTTAAAAGGTCCCGGAGACTTTGACTTTTGTTGAGCGCAGAAGCTCACTGGTGGTGCAAGACTGAACAGTTGGTTTATCTTCTTACCGCACTGGAGAAATCACTTCCGGGCTTCAGTATCCACATCAGCACACTTCTCTTAGGGCCTTTTCTTGTCAGTTCTCCCCTCATGTCTAGAAGCATTATACATATTGCCACTAAGACCACCACTAGTGGTTGTGTAAACTGGAAAATGTTGGACTTCCTTCTCTCTTCCTCCTCCTAGTCACTGACAGCTTCACTGACACCCAGCTTGGGAGACAGATGTTTTTGTACAAAGAATCCTCCTCCATCCGGGTAGACGCAATTACTTTAGAACAGAAGGCTACTAGATTGGCATTGCTACTGTTTTGCTCACCAGGACATTGCTGTACACATCTCAAAATGCTTATACAACCATACTTTGTAGTCCTGGTCACCAATTTCCAGATAAATAGCACAATGGGATGGGTCACACGGCCTCAGAATATAGCAAGCTTCTGCCACTGGGAGTTCTAGAACAAAGGCTGAACCATCATCTAGTATTAGTAATGTGACAAGGAAGATTTCTGGAAATTGTGGGACATTGGAATAGATGGCCTCTCAGATCCTTTCTGACCCAGAAATTCTGCCCTGCCTTATGACTTTCCAGAGCACCGTGGCAGACGAGTAACCTGTAACCATTGACTAAAGCCCTGTGAGGTTGTGCAGCTGGGTGTGAACAACTCTTGGAGCACATAGAAAGAACAGATTTCTTAATGGTAATTGGCCCGCCCCTTGGATATCAGTGCTCACTTTCGACCTCATGTTCTGGAGGTCGGTGTGTCTGTATGAGAAAAAAAAAAAAAAGAATTTTTCAGATATGAATTCTTTTGTAGCTTCATAAATTGACACTAAGTTGACAACCTTCAATTCCTGCCTCATCTCCAAATACCAAGCATGCAGAGGCAGGGGATTCAGAGGTTTGGTTAAGGGCCTGGCTTTGCCATTAAGGTACTTGTGTGATCGTAAGTAAGTCACACTGCTTTTCTGGATCTCAAATTGCACTTCCCTAAAATGAAGATATTTGAGGACATTGCCTCAGTTTCCCTATCACTATTCCCCACCACACTGTGAGGATAGGCATGAGTCCCCCTCTTCATTTGCCAAAGGTGTCATCCTACAGAAAACTGGATTCCAAGGCCACTCATAAATCCTCCTTCTTCCTCCTTTTCTGCTAAGAAAGACAGCATGCTGGTACTCTGACCATTTAGCTCTTTCCCCAGAAAGTGACATATCCAGCAGCAAAAAGAAGCCCGTGCCTTAAAAGATTATTTAAATTGTTATTGCTTTGCTCTGATTTAAAACTAAAACTAAAACTGAAAATCAGTTATGGCCCTCTGGAGGTTTGAATAGAGACTCATTCAAATCATTTGCTTCTACAACTGTTATATATTAGCTTTCACACGTTGCCCTGTATAATAACACAGCAAGATGTTTCCCACTCTGTGGACTTTTACTACAGAGAACTCCCATCAGTCATGTTGCTGCGCGCTTAATATTGGCTCCATCACAAATGCATTTTTTTTAGTACATTCCGCATGCTCAGTACTCTGCTGCAGATTGTACACATCACTCGAGTTGCATCAATTGCTGTTTATTTTAGAGAATAAGTACAAATGTAGGTACGCTGTGTGGAGAGTGTATTTATATTCACAGGGCCTATTTGTGTGATGGTGCATATTAATTACAGCATTATTCAAGTGGTTCTTGTAGAGATGAGGACATACACTATATACAAGTCATTTAAAGTTCATTTGAGTGGAAAATATTTAGATAAACCAAAACCAGCATCCCAGTAAATGCAATGCCGATTCTTAAATTTTTCTAGTGTTTACTTTCTGAGCTTTGTGGCTCTCAACACGAAAACCGTACTGTAAATTGTTGAACAAAAGACATGTTCAATTTGCATAGACAAGAGTCAGTATTTGATTCTCAACCATGGCCCTTTGTAAGTGATATGATAAAGGCAAGAGTGGGGCAAGAGGTCACTCTTATCCAGAAGGATGCATGGAGTCTATATTGGAGTACAGGGGCATGAACTACTCTAATGTCTAAACAAGATACTTTGTGTCTTTTTTTTTTTTCTCTAATTTTTGCTCTTAAATAGTTCCTGGGTACCTAAATCTCATTTGAAATGTACTGCTTTAATTGGATGTCAAATTTTTTGTGGAAAGCAGGAAACAGGAAGCAGGGAAGAGGGTGTTGTTTGGGAGAAAGGGTAGAGCTAAGATAATGACAATATATGTCAAATCAGATGGGATTTGGAGCAAGTCACTGAACTAATTTCCTCACTTGAAAAACTGGTAGATGATACCTCAAAAAATGGGGCTAACGTTTGCCATAAGTCCTCCCCAGTGTTGTCTTTAAGTTGAATGAGCTTCTGTTGTGAAGAGACATTGTGGTGTAGTTGTTGAAAGTAAGTCCTTTGGTATGAGTTGGAGGAAGGCTACAATCCCAGAGGGACTGGGAGATGGGCAGTTTACCAGTACTGGGACTCAGTTACTGGACCTTGAGACCAAGGAGGGCAAATAGGCTAATTGGATGTTTTTTTTTTTCCACTCTTAACCTAGACTTCTTTAAATTCTCTCTAATGGGGAGAGGATACGTGCTGGTGTCTACATGGAACTGAAGCCTCCAGATGGAGGTAGGCCAAGGATTGAGCTGTCACTCTATGGCTTTAATCCTCAATGAGGCACCCTTGCAATTCTTTTTGGATCAGTTCCCATGAACTAAATACTTAGAAACACATCAATAAATAAGAACTTAAGGGAGTTTGAAAAATACATGGATGATCCACAATGAAATAAAAATGCTGCAAGACCAGAGCCAGTGAATATTCTGAATCATGCCTTTTTTCAATGCCTTAAACTTAATACCTTTTGAAAACTAACTCTATTCAAAAGTAGTTAAAATGCTAGTTATATTCACACTTCTTACAATAAATAACTTCTAATTTCTAATTGTACTTTAAATATAAAATGAGTCGGACTAAGACAATTAGAAAGAATAGTACCAAGAATCTTATCTTGTGCCCATTCTTCTGAGATATGTAATTAAAAATTATGAAATAATAATACCAAGATGTAAAATAAAAGTAAATAAATCCATTAAGATTGAATTTTTTCCCTCAAAGATGGCCCATTTAATGCTTTTCTGGAGAGATACCATTATTAAATATAAAACTCTTTCAAACATCTTTTTGATGATCCTGCCTTGCAGAGTGCCCTAAGCATATGCTTTTTCTGCCTGTTGGGAAACTCAGAACAGACGGAACACAGCACGGTATGTCTCCAGGGCAGGAGCATCTCTCCTATACATGCTAGACTGGGGAAAAGAATAAAGGCTCCGATTCAACAAACACTCAGAGCAAAAGAATGGAGTTAAGACTCCTACAGTGGAGAAGGCTAGTCAGGAATGCAAGTTGCTCCCACCACACCTCTGAGTAAGAAGACCTCCAGAGAGCTTCTCTGGAGTTCTGTGGCTGCACAGTCACTGAGTAGTGTTTGAGCGGATAATGATAAGATTAGTTGCTTTTCCTTCTTTAAGGATGATGAAAGTGAAAGAAGAACTGATATATTTCTGCTCAGTTATTAAGTGTGATGAGTCAGCAGCAAGTTTAAAAGGAAAAAAAAATTGACAATATACTTCTAACCCTTCATAGAAACAAATACAAAGTTTGAAATCTGGCAGCTTGGCCTTTTTGTCACCTTCTTGTTTTTGTCTGTTGGCTGGATGATATCTCCCAGCACCTGGTTCGGAGTGGAGGAGCCATATGTGACCACTTCCACATCTTATCTTCAAACTCCTTTCTTTGGTCTCAAGACAAAAAGCCAGAGTGTTTTTTTGTTGCTGGGATTCTTGGGGGTGAGTGTTTCTGGAGAGCAGTGGGGATAAGATTGTCCCTGGGGCATGAAAAAGGGATTGGTCTAATGAATAGAGACCAGAGTAAATAAATAAATCATAAAAATGAAATAGGAAAGTATAGAAAAATAGTAGGTGAATAATCAAAGAGAAAAGAGAAGGAAGGAACCAGTTATGGGCTGAGTTGTGTTCCCTCAAATTCATATGTTGAAATCCTAGCCCCTAACACCCAAGACATGTGATCGTATTTGGAGATAGGACTTTTTTTTTTTTTTTTAATATATGAAATTTATTGTCAAATTGGTTTCCATACAACACCCAGTGCTCATCCCAAAAGGTGCCCTCCTCAATACCCATCACCCACCCTCCCCTCCCTCCCACCCCGCATCAACCCTCAGTTTGTTCTCAGTTTTTAACAGTCTCTTATGCTTTGGCTCTCTCCCACTCTAACCTCTTTTTTTTTTTTTTTCCTTCCCCTCCCCCATGCGTTTCTATTAAGTTTCTCAGGATCCACATAAGAGTGAAACCATATGGTATCTGTCTTTCTCTGTATGGCTTATTTCACTTAGCATCACACTCTCCAGTTCCATCCACGTTGCTACAAAAGGCCATATTTCATTTTTTCTCATTGCCACGTAGTATTCCATTGTGTATATAAACCACAATTTCTTTATCCATTCATCAGTTGATGGACATTTAGGCTCTTTCCATAATTTGGCTATTGTTGAGAGTGCTGCTATAAACAGTGGGGTACAAGTGCCCCTATGGAGATAGGACTTTGAACGTAGTAGTGATTAAGGTAAAATGAGGTCACATGGATAAGCCCTGGTCCAATATAACTGGTACCCTTATAAGAATAAAAGATCAGGACACAGACACACACAGAAGGAAGACCATGTGAAGAGACAAAGACAGCCATCTTCAAGCCCAGGAGAGAGGCCCCCAAAGAAACCCTACAGACACCTTGATCTTGAATTTCCAGCCTCCAGAATCATGAGAAAGTAAATTTAAGCTGTTTAACACACCTAATCTGTCAGAACCAAAAATAAATAAAATATTCCAAGATACATAGGAAGAGCAGAGAAAAGTAGCAGATAGCTAGAAATCCACAAGAAAATAAGATGAAAATAAAGGAGTGATCAAATGCAAATATGAAAGGAAGGGGGAAAATAGGGAGGGGAAATCAAAGGAAGTGGCGGCATTTCCAGGTGAATTTTTGTGGAAAGGAGGGAATAAGGCCTAGAGTGAAGGAATACAATAAGAGAAAGGAAACATTAGCTATTGTGTGTGCATGATTGAGGTAAAATGTGAATGTTTAGTTGAACTTCCTTACCTTTTAAGACTGTGACCCCAGGGAATGCCTTGCAGTTCTTTCCTGGAACTTTCAATTATTTGAGAAAATAAATATGTGAATGAAATAATCTTGATTGTACTTAAGAAACCATTTCAAATGAAGAATAACAGTGAGGAAAATGCCGCAAGATTATTATTTTTAAAAGAACAGATTTATCCATAGGTTGAACAGGTAGTTAAGATTCTGTTAATGATGATGTTAACCTGGCTCATTTCCTGTTCATATTGACACTCTCCAAAACATAAGTATTGCTGATGGTTTGCCCAATAATATGTCACAGAAACTGTGGAAGAATGTCTGACATGTGAGGCTTGAAGTCAAGTGCTGAGAAGGGGAAAAATGCATTCCAGATTTTTTGCAGATGTTCTCAGATCAAATTATGGTGTTGAAAAATTGTATAGTATGTTCAATGGAGCATCCAAGATGAAAAGACAATTCAGTGGCTTTGTAATCTGGGTAAGAAAAGAAACTTGGAACTGTGCTTATGTAGGGTGTAATTCACAAATTCAGAGCTGTCAATGGCAGAGGTAATGACAAAGGAGCTAAAACATTTGACTTTTTAAATAACTTTCACATAAATTCCATATAAAAACTTTTATATGAAAGCCCAGATAACAGATCTTCCTGATTCCTTATTTTCTATATCTTTTGAGCAAGTGTTCTATTTTGTCTGGATTTTTAATTAACCAGTATATGCACTATACACATGAAATATTAAATGAAGAAAGAATATACCCTAAGAATCATGGAATTTGAGAGTATGGAACAAAACCAATCACCATTTACTTCGTGTTCTTTAATTTTCATTCCTGTACAACTGAGGTTCCAAGATTCTAAGTGATTTGGACAAGGTCACCCTGCTGAGACAGCGATAGATCAAGATTAGGACACAAATCACTGCAACTTATGAGGTTCCTGGACTTTTGAGGTCTTTGAAAAAAAGATGCTGGATGTTCCAACCAACATTTTTATAATTGTTTTGAAAAGAAAATAAGCCTTTTAGTAGATTGTATCCCTGATAAAGAGCTCTGTTTTATTTATTTATTTATTTATTTATTTATTTATTTATTTATAATGTTTCTGTATTTTTGAGAGAGAGAAAGAGAGAGCACAAGCAGAGGAGGAGCAGAGAGAGAGAGAGAGAGAGAGAGAGAGAGAGAGTATCTCAAGCAGGCTCCATGCTCAGCACAGAGCCTGATGTGCGGCTCTCTCATGGACATGAGATCTTGACCTGAGTTGGATGCTTAACCAACTGAGTCGCCCAGGTGCCCCGAGAAGCTCTATTTATATATAAAACTGGGACATTATAGGATCTACCAGAAGTGTTGCAAACCTATATTTGGGGGATATCATTCCCTTATTCATCAAACAAATAAATATTTATTGAGCACCTGCTATGAGCCAGGCACTCTTCTAGGCACTGCAGATACAGCAGTGAGCTAAACAGTCAAACTCTCTGCCCTTCTGGAATTTACATTTTAGTGTGAGGAGACACTAAAAACAGAAAAGATGTGTAGAAAATCAAATATAATAGTGCTATTGAGAAGCAGAAGTTGAGAAAGTGATAGGGAGTGCAGTGGTAGGTTAAAATGAACTGATTAGAGTAAGCCTCACAGATAAAATGAAGTTTACGCAAAGGTCTGAAGGATAAAAGGGAGTGAGCTGTGCAGATACCTGGGGGAAGAGCATTCCAAACAGAAGGAGCACGTTCTGCAGAGCTGTTGAGATATTCCCAGATTCTCACCATTTTGGAGGATGAACCATCAAAATTAGTTGCCAATATTTATTAAATGGAGGATGTAAAATTGGGGTAAGTGCCACTTGTTCTCTTCACTGTGTAAGGTGAAAATCTTCTTGGACTTCCCAACCCTCTTGGCATATACAGACTGACTTGGGAAAGTGGGCCCATGTAACGAACTCATTGTTTGAAGACGGTGAAAGGGAACCTTTGTTAAATCCAGTCAATAGTTAGTTGTTTTCTTTCATGTCAGTTTTTATCTGTTTGATATGATTGTTTGGGTTAAGCAATCTAAATTGGAATACTACTTTCTGATAGAAATATGATGGATTTATTCAGCATGTCACAGCCAGATGCATACTCTCCTGAGGAAATGAACGACTTAGCGTTTCCAGGTCACGGGAGACTGTGAATTCCACCCTCTGAAGATGATACGTTAGACATATTTAGTATAAATGCAAGTCTTACCAAAGAGTAACATGTCAGCAAGGTTTGGAGTGACTCTTTTCCTTAAAAAGCAAACTGGTCCTTCCCAAACATTCAATTTTTCTGCTGTGCCAAACTTTACAACAATTCGACATGTGAAAAATTGAAAATCTAGTTCAGATGCACTTGAAAAGAAAACCAAAAGGGTCTCTGCTTTTTTATCCATACACTTACTTCTTGGTTTGTGTACGTTAACATACATTGAAGTACATATTGACACATATCTAATTTATGTGTCACTTATTAAATACTCAGCTGTTGAAAATAATGAAGTCTTCACTGTTGCAAGATCTATACAAATCTTAAAGGGATCAGATACCCCTCACAGGTTAAGTATGGAATGGGGACAGATTACAGATGAGGACTGGAGTTACCACAGGTGGCCAAGCAGGGGGATGAGCAGCAGTAACCAACCGTTCCTGAAAATGCTTTTGAGCACTTGAAGTACGAGAAAACAGTGATTTGAACAAGTACTCTATTTTCGGATACGCCTGGAAATAGGAGTGATAATGAGACCAACACTAGTAAATGTTTTTCCTTCAGGTAACAATTGCAGTGACTCAGCTTTGTAAACACTTCCTCCATTTGCTTAAGAAAGAACTTCAGTTTGAGGGGGGCAAGCTCTCAAACCTGGGACAGGTATTCCGATGTGAACTCATACTCACTTGCTATGGGGTTTGACCTCTTTGCCCACTTCTCTGTTCCCCCTTAGGATAGCACTAAATTTATTTATTTATTTATTTATTTATTTATTTATATTTGAAAAAAAATTTAATGTTTATTCTTGAGAGAGAGAGAGAGAGAGAGAGAGCATGAGCAGGGAGGGGCAGAGAGAGAGAGAGAGAGAAAGAGAGAGAGAGAAAGAATCAAGCAGGCTCCAGGTTCTGAGCTGTTAGAGTAGAGTCCAATGTGGGGCTTGAACTCACCAACTGGGAGAGCGTGATGTGAGCTGAAGTTGGAAACTTAACCGACTGAGCCACCCAGGCACCCCAGGATTCAACTAAATTTAAATGACATAACCCACATAAATTGCTTAGAGCAGTGTTTGGTACAGTGAAAAGGCTCAAATATATTAAGTACCACTATTATGTTTCATTGGCTTCTGGAATAAAACATTGAAAATTATAAATGTTATAAATTTATAACTACCAGTTAGTAAGTAACTAATAATTTAGTTATAAACTAAAACTCTAACTCATTGCTGAAGATTCATTCTGGTATGATGTAAAGAACCTGGGTTCTGACTCCAGCTCCACTCTTTACTACACCATGTGACAAAGTAAATTCTTTATATTTTTTTTAGCTTCTGTTTCCTCATCTGTAAAGTGAAGGCAGTGATGCCTTCGTGGCAGGGATGTGACAAAGTGACAAAGATTAACTGCAAATGCTCATTAGGAATGCCATTCCTCATATGGATATTTAATGTCATATTAAATTTTTATTGTACATAGTTATGAAACCAAGAGTCAAATCATATCCTCTATATTATATCAAGAGCTGTAGAACATTTTTTAAAGAATAAAAATTAAAGGGGTGCCTGGGTGGCTCAGTCGGTTAAGTGGCCGACTTTGGCTCAGATCATGACCTCACAGTTCGTAGGTTCAAGCCCTGCATTGGGCCCTGTGCTGACAGCTCAGAGCCTGGAGCCTGCTTTGGATTCTGTGTCTCCCTCTCTCTCTGCCCCTTCCCAGCTTGCTCTCTGTCTGTCTCTCTCTTAAAACTAAATATTAAAAAACTTTTAAAAAGGAATAATTTTTTTTTAAAAAACATGCAATTTGTTAGTGGCAAAATACCTGGGAATAATCTAGGTCCTTCTTTTTATTTTACAAGTAAGTGAACTAAAACCAAGAAAAGGCATGTGCATTGTTTCTGAAGTTTGCATGGTTAGTTCATAGGAGATCTGAGACCACATGTTTCTGACCAGCACACCAGAGCTATTATAGGTTTCTTCCATAGCTATCTACCTAAGCCGGCCTTCAAATGCAGCTAAGGTTTATTTCCATTTCCTACTGTTTAATCTAAATAATGAAGATCTTTGCACTTTTGATTGCAAATATTTTCACACTTTGTTTCTTCACCTCCAGTGGCTATAGATTTCAGAATATCAAGTTTCCTTTATGACTAATAGTTGTTTGTTTGTTTGTTTTTCAATTTTTAGGCAAATAAGTTAATGATATATCTCCATGTGTACCTTGCTTGGTTGGGGATGGGGATGAAGTAAGGCAGATAGGAGAAAGGGTGTGATAGATGGAGAGCATTTGGAAAAGGAAATACTCCACAGTGTCATCTTCCCGTTGGCAGGAAAATTGAGTATCAATGTCTCACTTAATATATGGTAAATATCATGAGATTTAAGAAACATTCTAGAGTTAAATATAATTATCACTGTCTTTCCAGAGCCAAGGTGAGAGAATGGGTTATAAATTGCAGCCTGAGGAATTTGCATTGAACACATAGATCCTGGTACTAAAATAGTGCTAAGATGTAGTAATATATTCAGTTCATCAACTGGCTATATAGTTTCTATAGCAGCTGTGTGTTTTTTAAGTAATAGTCTACATCTGAGATCTATATCATCTCAGGTCAATCAACTCAGTGAAAAAAAGAGAGCCAAGATTAGTTCACTTGAAAGCTCCCACTACTCTAGTGCCCTGATTTTATTTTATTTTAAAACTTCTCACTTAATAGACATTGGTTTATTTTAGTCAAAATAACTTTTGAATGGTAATCAAAATTCCTGGCATGAATGTTAGTTGACTTACACTCTGAGTTGTGAATTTTTGTTTGTTTGTTTGTTTGTTTGTTTATTTACTTATTTAAATTTACATCCCAATTAATTAGAATATAGTGGAATAATGATTTCAGGAGTAGAATCCCGTGTGTGAATCTGTGTATTTTAGAGGTACAGTAAGGAGCTGTGTAATTTGCACCGGCAGATTTTCAAAAGCATGGTGAATCTTGAAACTCCTAGTATATTTTTCCCTAGCACTTTTAGCCTAACAATACAAAGATGAGTCAAGCATACCACAATTGCATGTTATTGAAAAAAAATTTTCTTTTTATGCATCCACTTAATAAAAGTTTAATTGAATGCTTCCCATGTGCCAAGCAGTGGTCAAGATATTGTGTTAAGTGATAGGTATATGTACAGATGTATTTTTTAAAGTTTATTTATTTTGAGAGAGAGAGAGAGAGAGAGAGAGAGAGAGAGAGTATGAGAGCACAAGTAGGGTAGGGGTAGAGAGAGAAGGGAGAGAGAGAATCCCAAACATGTTCCATACTGTCAGTGCAGAGCCCAATGTGGGGCTTGAACTCATGAACCACAAGATCATGACCTGAGCTGAAACCTAGAGTCAAATGCTTAACTAACTGAGCCACTCAGGTGCTCCTGTATGGATGTGTTTTTTTCCAAAGTGGGAGAAAGCTAAAGCAGAAGAGAAAGAACATAGAGACATTATTTAATTATTCAGTTTTTATAAAATCTGTAGGCACCATTTACTGAGCATTGGTTTTCTTCTCTCCTGCTTGAAGATAAGAAAGGAAATTCAGTGAAACACTGAAAGAAGTTACTCCCAGTGTTCATATTATTTAGGTTTATTTTGCTTCTGATTATTAGTGGTGGAAGGTGAATTAAACTCCTCTTCACATGAGTACATAGGCTAGATACCAGGAAGACTTCTCATCAGAAAAATCTATCAGACCATAGCATCGTTTGTGGAAAACATTAGAAGCCTCATTTCTGGAGTCCTTTAAAGAGAAAAATGGACACAGTGATGGTGTGTTATTGTAAATAACTTAGACTCTGACTCTGTCCAGCTCTTTGCTTTGTAAAGGACCCTAGTGCATTTTGGAGCTTAATAAATGTTGAATTGTAAGTAGCATTCTCACATAGCCTCTGGGGATGGACTTTCAGTCCTAATAAGACTTTCCCAACTCTAATTTTCATGATTTGCTGCTGTGTACGTAATAGTCATGAATTCAGCAAGATCTATAAATGCAAAGTGTTTTGTAGTCTCAATATGTCAAAGATAGGATTTCACTGAAAGTAGCACTATAACGAACACTATTGAGTACCTCCAAAATGTGGATCTAAGGACAGTCTATAGAAATTTCACATAGGGCAAACATCATATGAAGTGATAACCTGGGTTAATTTTAAGGTGAGATTGATTGAGAAATAAGATTAACTGGAAATGAGAAGAAAGATCATTATCCTCCAGAATGAGAGCTGTTGGAGGATTTACGGTGGAACAAAAGCAGAAAGGACCAGAACTAGTGAATTAGGTAAAAGTTCAGCATATATCAAATGGTTCATTTTGGTACTAATATATTTCTGAAAGAATCCTGCTTTAGCCAATCCATAAAGGAAGCCTAATGTGTATATATGGGTGGTACAATGTGAAGTATGTGTGTGTATTGGGGGGTGAGGATTCAGGGAAATTGAAGTAGAGGTGAGGTTAATGCATCTTTTAGATTAATGTAGTCATAATGTAACTGATGCAAAGAGAGAGTAGGTCATAAATTGCTTCAAGGGAATCAGAGGGCAATAGGGGGCCTGGGCAGACTCTCTGAATAATAGTTTCAGAGCATCTGCTGTGCAATATGGTTAGAACCCTTTGAAGCCCCATTGTATAACTCACTTGTCACTTGGCTTGAGGAAGAGATGACAGATCTGCCAGGAACATTCAGGAAGACTTTTCTTTTTTTCAGGGAAGGGAACAAACCAGCTGTTCTTGTTGTATTGATGTTTTAACAAATGCATTGATTTAGCATTCTGTATTTACCTGGGATTTTAATATTTCATATATGATATGTTGAGGAAAGATACTGCCTTAGCATCTAGGAAGTTCTCTAAAGAGACAAGATGAAATCTGGCAGATGGATTTACTTAGGTAGCACAAAGTCATTTTAAAGATGAAGAAATACCTTGTTTAATTTCCTGTAATATGCTTCATTACCATCTCTTAGAGTTGCCCTTCACCTCATGGAATTAATTCAGGAATTTGACCTTTTCAAACTGTGCAGAAGAATAAGATTGCTAAGGCTCTACTCATGACAAAAACCAGGATTTGGAAAAGTACAGATCGCATCTCAGTTCCTATCTTTCCACATATCCACCTGTTACACACACAGCCACCTCCTACCCCACCACACAGACACTGTCATTTCCTTGAGTCAGCCAGTTATGATTGAAGTCACCCAAGGACATCTGGATTATGGCCTTAACCCTTTTCTAAGCACTGTCTTATCTAGTCTGTCTACTTTCCAGTCAGTTAAAGGGATTTTCTAAAAGTTACAACTGACTTGTTACTAATTTCCTTTAAAGAGTTGGTGTTTTCTCAATGCCTTTAGTCACCTTAGCGTGGTAGTCAAGGTCTGGATTTTACTGGCTATTCAGTTTCATCATCTCCCACCACTGTCCATGAACTTTATGACAGTTTTCATGGGTATGTTTGCCATTCCTAAACATGCCATGCTTTCCCTCAATTCTTGTCTTGTGATTGCTGCTTTGCCCACCCAGAATTTCCTAATGTTCCCCTACCTCTCTTCTTTGTCAGTTTAAATCCTAGTCCTTCATGGCTTACATCTGTCCTTCGTGACTTAGTACACTTGTAATCTGGAAGTCTCCCTGCAAATAGAGTTCATGGCCCCTTTTGTATGCAGCTCCAGTATTTTCTTCATTCCTAGTTGTATTGTTGTTATTGTTTGTGGTTCTCTCTCAATGTTTTGAACTCATTGAATCAAGAAATATGGCTCGCCTATTTCTGAATGCTGAGGACCTAGCATAGCCCTTACTTGTCTAAGGTATTTGTGTAGTATTTATTGATTGAGCACTGTCCCCACTCAAGGCTTAGGGCTTATGTTTGGGAGTCTTCGTTACTTTTAAGTTTTCCCTTTCTAACATTTTTTTCTTCCATATCAGTCCCCGATGTCCAGTTAAAAAAATGTAGCCTGGTTTCACATTTATGTGGTCAATTCCAGAACTCTTTAAATTTTGCATATCTTGTCTTACATGATTTACAAGGCTCATACTTCAAATGATATTAAATGATCCCTTTTATGCTGGAACCAAATTCCCCACTGTTTGCCTATTTTTAGTTCCTTCTTTTTATATACCTCAAATGTCACCTATCTTAAGATTACTAAGACACATTCTTCTTTGTTCTCTAAGGCCCATTCATTTGTTCATTTATTGGGGATTATTTATTGAATGTCAAGCACAATGCTAAGTGCTAGGGATATAACAGATTTCTGTCTTCTTCCAACATACAGTCTAGATGGAGGATAAAAAAGGTAAACAGACAATGGCAATGCAATGGGATAAATGCTCGTATACAGAAAGGAAGAATGGCTGTGGAAACACATGAGTGGGAAATTCATCAAGGCTCGGGCAATTAGTTAACACTTCCTGCAGGAATATGTACAATGAGATATTAAAGTAGTTAAAGTAGATAAGTAAAGAACTAGGAGAAGTCCATTCCAGCTAAAGCCTAGAGTAAAACATCAAAAGGCCATAGGACAAGGAGAATGTATAAATTCAGAATTCAACAGAATACTGGGGGATGAGGCTTTAGAGCTAAGAAGGATTAATCTTATACACTGTCTTATAAGCCATGTAAAGTGGTTGAGTTTACCAAAGAAAAGTGAGGAACAATTAAAGGGTGGTAAAGCATAGGTGTAATTAACTTTGTGTTTTAGAAAGATCAGTTTTCCTAAAATATGGAGACTGGATTAAAGAAGGCACAAATGGCTGCTGGGAGACCAACTGGGAAGTCATTGCTGCCATTCAGGTGAGAGTGGGCTATACTAAGAACTGGAGGTGCAGAAGAAGGAAAGCAGAAAGCTATGAGAAATGCTTAGGAATCAAAATGGTGCCCCCATGATTAATTCAACATGAGAGAGGAGGAGAGAGAAATGGCAGTTGAGGATTCTGGAGTCAAGAATGATGCTCAGGATTCTGGCTTAGGCAACTATGCAGGTGGTGGTAGTGAGGACTCTGCTAAAAATGTAGGGTTAGGTTATAAGGAAGATGATGAAATAGACTTTGGCCACTTTGAAATTGAGGTGTCTGTGAGAAATAAAAATGAAGATGTGTGGGTCTACGGCTCAGGGTTGGAAGGAATATTTTAGAGTCATTAGCAATTGGGTGTAATTAAAATCATGGCAGTGAATGAGTTCCTCCAAAGAAGACAGAATACTGATGCAAGAGAACCCAGGACAGAATTGACAGGATGAGAGAAGAAGGAATACCTAAGGGAGATGGATGAGAGGCAGAAGGACAGCCACATGGTCTATTTGGGACCATGAAGTCTAATGGATCAGCATGGTTTCAAGAAGAGGGAAGTGGTCATCAATATCCAATGCTGCCATGAGATATCAAGTGAGATAAAGACTAAAATGCTTCATTTAATGATAAGGTGGACTTTGATTTTAGTAGTGCAATGAAGACGGAAGTCAAGTAAGACTGGATTAAGTTACGAATGAGAAGGGGAGAAGTGATGATAGTGAGGAATACCATGTTTCTGAGCTGTGTTGTGAAAAAAATACAGAAAGCAATTGGTTTTCATAAATTTTCTAGTTCAGGGAACCTCCAGTTCTAACCACTTTCATTCTTTCCCCTAAACATAATTCACATTTTTCTAACTATTGAAGTCAGTGATTTTCAAGAACCACAAATAAATCCAGTCTAGGGAGGGATTGGAGGCTTCCACACAAAGCTCCAAAGGCACCACTTCAAATGTGTTTCATATCTTTTTAGTAATAAAGCTGTTTTCTTAAAAATCTCATGAATAATTATAATAGATTAACACTGAGCTACTCTGATTTAAGGAAGTATGGAAGGCCAGGAGCCCCAAACTGAGGTTCTTTACATGGTTTTCTGAGGTGGCCCCACATAGGCATTCCTAAAGAATTCTATGGATCCAAGGAACTCATGTTTAAAATCACCCCTAATTCACAGATGATATGGATTGAAAGATACTGTTGGCCTCCTTGTTCTGGAGTTTTTTCCCACAGCCTTCTCTTGAATAGTTATTGAGAAATACCATTTGTTGTCAGCACATGTCCTAGGACAGAACAAAATGACAGATTTTTAAGATAACAGAGACGCTAGTGAAGTTTGAATTCAGCCAAACACCATTTAAATGGTGCTTTGGTCTCAAAAATATCATCTTGGTAAGCAATTCCTTTTCTTACCATATTTTTCTGGGCAGTTCTATCTATCCTTACTGTTACTTTCTGGAACCTTGGGAGACGAGGGCAGAAAATGGAATGATGAAGATGAGGGAACTACCCAGCTCTCTGTGGACAGCTCAGCACATTGCTTCTCAGCTTCTCAGAGGATGCCAAAACATGCCAGCAGATGAAATCTGGAAGGTGTCCCTGTTTTGACAAAGTATAACCTATGTGGGGTCTTGTAGAAATGACAGCAGCATAAATAATAGAAAATAAGATATTTGGACAACACAGAATGCATGAGAGAGCTGTACAAAGTGAATAGGACTGAGTATTCAGGGTTTCTTACTGCCTGTAGCTGTTGAGAAAATCAATGTACCGGGTGAATGAATGCAGCCATGAATAAATAGAAAGGGAGAGAAACCACCTTGTACTGGAATAATATCATATGCAATGTCCTTAAACAGTTTATACACTTCCTGGTAAGCACAGAAAAGCCAAAAAGGAAAAAAAAAAGGAGAAAATAAATCACATTGCCCTTCAGCAACTCTTCAATATGGGTATTATTAGCTTCATCTTATAGAGGAGAAAACCGAGGTTCAAAGAAATTGAGTGACATGTCTCAAGTCACAAAGCTGGTAAGGGGAGAAGCTAGGATTTTTCCATATCATTTCCAATATTCCCATTACAACAGTAAGTTTCAAAATCAACATTCTTCAAAAATGTGACCAAGTCCTTAACATGAGGAAAATACCTCATGCCTTTCCTTATATATAGTCTTCACAATGAGCCATAGAAATAGTACTTTTCATGGTATCCTTGTATTGTTGACCAAGTCAGCTTCGGAGTTACATTATAATTATGGAATCTCATCTGGTGAGCAGGAAGACTAGGGTGATGGCTGCAAGGTAAAATCTGAGGTGCTGATAAGAAGAATGCCCTCAATACATCCAACTCCAAGCTAAGAATTCCAAAGTCACTGCTGTGATTCTAACATTAGAACTTTAAGAAATTCCTTAGCTTTTCAGCTTTTGTCCCTTTTAAAAGTGCAAAGTCCCTCAGTTAATCCAGTTAATTCACCCTTTGTTCAGGCTTTACTTACCTGTAATATTTTATTGGGTACAGTAGCAGAATTATCCAAGGCTGAGAGGTATGCCTTCATTCCTTGTAGTGGTGGCAGATGGGAGTTTGGAAGGGAGCGCCCCACTACTAATTGTTAAAAAACTAGAATTCACACTTGAGCAATACATGAAAACACCTGGCCCTGTTACCACAGCAAATTTGAGGTGGCCTCTCTCCTTTTCCACATTATTTCCTTTCAAAGGGTTTCTTTCTGGCTATTCCTCTGAAAGAATACTTTCAATGACCATTTTAACTGGATTTCATTCAGGTAGAAATGTTGGAAATTGGCTCCATGTGGACTAAATGTCCTAGGCATGCCTCTGGTCCTCAGTTATCTCTTGAAAGAATTATGCCTCAGCTGCCCTAACGGCTGTCCAAGGTTCTGATACACTTCGCATGGACAGTTAATGAATGTTAAAGAAAACACCTCAGGAAATTCTCCCCTAATGGCCACTCAGCTGAGATTAATTGTTCTAGTTGAAATTCCTTCTCTTGCAATATCATTTATTTAGCATTTTTCCTAAATTGTGATTAGGATATACTATCCTAATAAGGGGAAGGGGCCATTCTTTTCCTTTAAATCAAATGATTCTCATCAGGGGTGGTTTGATAACATCTGGAAACATTTTTGGTTGCCAAAACTGGGGGTGTGAGAAAGGTACAGAAGTTGTGGACACATAATGGATAGAGACTAGAATACAGTACTGCTAAATATTCTGATATACACAAGACAGACCCCCACAACAAAGACTAATGCAGCCCAAAATCTCAATAGTGCTAAGGTTGAGAAACTTTTTTTAAAATTTTTTAATCGTTATTTATTTTTGAAAAGCAGAGACACAGAGCCTGAGAAGAGGAGGGGGCAGAGAGAGAAAGGGAGATACAGAATCTGAAGCAGGCTCCAGGCTCCGAGCTGGCAGCACAGAGCCTGACACGGGGCTCGAACTCATGAACCATGAGATCATGACCTGAGCTAAACTGGCAGCTCAACTGACTGAACCACCCAGGTGCCCCAAGAAACTTTGTTTTAAATAAATCTCTACAGAAAGGAACATTACCACTCTCATTCTTCTACTATGGTAAGGTAGCTAGGTTCTGATGTCTGACATAAAAGCTTCTAAAGAGAGGAGTATGCTGGTTAAGAGGTTGAGCTTTGAGTTAGACATAGATTTTACTCCCAGATCTGTGATCTTAGATATGTTGCATAACCTCTCTACAATTGGATTTTCTCAGGTGTGAAATTAGCAATGGTATTACTTTATTGGATTGCTATGAAGAATCAGCAAATTCATCCAAGATGCTCAGCACAGACCATAGTAAACACAGCATATGTTAGCTATGATGATTGTTATTCTTCAGTGAAGGTTTTATCAACTCTCAGTTCCATACACTGAGAACAGACAGAACTAAGTGTTGGTGTAAACCAGACCCAGAAGCATACACCAAAAGGCACCCTTCAGTTCCTTTTCTAATATTAACCATTTCTTAGCCCACCATTGCTGCCATTAATCCTTTCTTTGCAAAAGGGGAATATGAGGATGAGAATGGCATGACCAACATGGCTAGTCACTAATACGGATTTAATCATTCGTTATACCTGGCTGGGCTTGAGGACAGGAGGAAAATAAGGAGAAGTAGATTGGCTATGAATTTTAAACTAATATGACTAAGACATGATTTCTAATAAAAGACTCAAGGGACTGATTTAGAACTGGGAACTAAGACATGGACACAGAGGAGCTTGATACAAAGTAGAAAATTACAAAAGGCCAGAGAGATGAGGCCAAAGTTCAGCGAGCTTTATGGCAGTTCCAAAGAAAAGAGACTACTTCTGGGTAGAGAAAATCTTGAGGAGGTGGTGATATTTGGGCTGCACCCAAAAATATAAACATTGTGTTGGTAGGTGAGGATTTGGGGGAATCTATCCAGATAGAAGGGATGGCTTAACCAATTAACCACACAGAAGCAATAAATCATGAGGCATATGGGGGATGTGAGTTAGTATAATATAGCAGGCACATCAGTTATGTGTGTTGAGGATAAGGTTACAAATACAGGTGGGGACTGGGATGCAGGGGGCCCTGAATGTTACATAGTGACTGCTCTTTGGAGCTCATAGACCTCCACTCAGACAATAATCACACAAGAGGTTAAGTTCTATCACAGAGGAAGGCATAGCAACTATAAGAGAATAGAAAAGGAAGTGTCTGCCTCACCTAGTAGAGCCAGGAACAACATCACAATAGAGGTGACCATTCAAGTTGAGATCTAAAATATGGGTAAGAGTTTTCTAGGAAGGGAAGGAGCTGAACACAGGTGATGGGAAGATACTCTAAGCAGAAGGAACTGGCTAAACAGTGACTTAAGGGAGCAAAAAGAGTCATTTGATATAACGAAGTGAGGAGTAGGTGTGAGGATTCGGAAGAGGATGAGATTAAAAGTGTAGACTGAAGCAAGATCACAGTAGATTCTATAGGCCACATTAAAGAACCTGACTGTATCTCTGCAGTGATGGAGACTGAGCTGGTTTAATACAGGGAACAATAAAGAGGGATTGGCTGGTTAGTAGTATCACTCTGTCAGCACTGGGAAGAATAGTTTGCAGAGATGAAGACTAGAAATAGGAAAGAAGCCAGGTAGGTAGGTATCAATTGTTAAAACTCATGTGAGAGGCTGAGTCTAGCAGTGCTATTGGGAATGTGCAGGAGGAGCTGAGTTTTTGGGAGGCAGAATGTTCATGATTTAATGACTGACATAAATTAAGGTGGTGAGAGGAGTGAGGATAGACTCGGGAGGATAAAATTGGAAGTGACTAAGACACACGCTGTGATGATTGTTCAGAGCACAGGCTTTAGTGCCAGACTGTCTGGGTTTGAATACTGGCTCTATCACTTACTAGCTCAGGCAAGTTACTAAGCATCACTGTTCTTATTTTTAAATTGAGAGTGATGGAAACTGTTCCAATTTCATATGGGTGTCGTAGGATCTCCAGCAATCCAAGTAAAACAATTAGCATAGTGCCTGGCATGTGATCAAGGTTCCATAAATATTAGAATATTAGCTCCTCTTTCCCTTTTCCCTGTCCCTCTTCCTCCTCTGCTTCTTCCTCTCTCCTTACCCTTCCTTCTCCCTCTCCTCCTCCTCCTTTTTCTCTTTATTATTTTTCATCATATCTTCAATACATCATCATTATTATTTCTAAATAATTCCAGCACAAATGGTAAGATGGTAAAGCTATTTTCTAATTTAACAAAGACTGTAGGAGACACAGCAGAGGACCATTTTCTAGCCTTTTCAATATAATCTGATCATTTATCAAAACAAGGCTGTAGTGCACTCACCAGCTAGTTTCATTCTTGTGTAGGTAGGAGTCAACAAAGTAAAGTGAGCTTACTTTATGTGTACTTTTTAAAAATAACTTTTATTTTTTAAGATAAGTTTTAGATTCACAGGAAAATTGAGAGGAAGATACAGAGGTTTCTCCTATATGCTCCTTGTCCCCACTTATGCATAATCCATAACCTCTCCCATCGCTGACATTCCTCGCTAGAGTGGTTCATTTGTTAAAAATGATAAGCCTACATTGACACATTATTATCATCCCAAGTCCATAATTTACATTAGGGTTCACCCTTGGTGTACATTCTGTGGGTTTGGATAAATGTGTGATAACATGTGTCCATAATTGTAGTGTAATACAGAGTATTGTCATTGCTCCGTACTCCACCTATTCATCTTTCCCTCCCCCAAAACAGTGATTGATTTACTGTCTCCATAGTTTTTCCTTTTCCAGAATGTCATATGGTTGTAATCATCTGTGACGTTACAGACTGGCTTCTGTCATGTAGGAATAAACATTTAAGGTTCCTCCATGTCTTTTCATGACTTGATGGTGCATTTCTTTTTCATGCCGAATGATGTGCCACTGTCTGGAGGTACCCCAGTTTCTTTATCCATTCTCCTACTGAAGATCATCTCTTGGTTGCTTATAAGTTTTGGCAATTATGAATAAATCTGCTATGAACATCCACATGCAGCCTTTTAAGTGGGCAGAAGTTTTCAACTCCTTTGGGTAAATACCATGGAGTAGCAACTGCTTGATCATGTGGGAAGAGTATGTTTAGTTTTGTGAGAAACTGCCAAACTGTCTTCCAAAGTGGCTGTATCATCTTACATTCTCACCAGCAATGAATGAGACTTCCTTGTGCTCTATATCCTCAGCAGCATTCAGTGTCAGGGTTTTGGATTTCAGTCCTTCTAACAGATGTGTAGTGGTATCTCATTGTTTTAATTTTCATTTCCCTAATGGCATATGATATGGAACATCTTCTCATATCTTCATTTGCCATGCATATATCTTCTTTAGTGAGGTGTCTGGTAAGGTCTTCGGCCCATTTTTAATCAGGTTGTCATATGCACTTTTAACTTTAATGAATTCAATTAAATATACTTGGTGGGGGGAGATAGAAAGCCAAGGGGTGTGAGTGGAGGAAAGCAAGGAGGAGATGAGAGAATTTAAGTAGTGACCTAAAATAACCCACCCAGTAAGCATTTGCCTCAGGGTTAGGGGCAGGAAAAGCACTGTTTAGCCACACTGAGTGGCACTCTAGTATTTAGAGGGTGTACCCTTGTTAGACAACGCATTCCCACACAGAGGAAGCCCCTTCCTCTGTGCCCAAATGAAGACAGAGCTGTCTCAGCCAAATCTGGTGTGAGATGGAGTAGTTTCCAATATGCCATTTTCCTAGGAAATTTTTGCAGGTAATTTTCAGAGTATGTGATTTTTGCTTTCTGAGATGACTTTAGAAACCAAACTGTATGTAAAATGTTATTCTACTCTGCATACACACCTGTTTCACCTTAGAAATATCTCTCATCCTGAATGTCCTGTGTAAGAACCTTCCCCCATGAAATAATGCTTGATGCATAGCCATGATACTAAAAGTATTCATGTTCATTTCATTGATTATCTGAATGGTTCATTCTAGATTGTGAAACCCTAAAGATAGTTCCTTAGCAACTACTGATTGAGAATTTCAGTTTTTGGTGAAAGACTTGGGAAGAGGGAGGATGCATTAATGATGAACTTTATTTTGAAGTACCTCAGATTAGAGAGATAGTGACCAGCCATTGGTTGGTCATAAATAATATCAATTCTGTTTCTTTTTATGTTGTACTTTGGATTAAGGAACTGTTGGTGACTACCATATTATAGATAGCTCTATAAAATAAAGATTTATTTTTCTCCCAGCAATCTTGCCTAAAGTCAGTTAAGACTGAATTCAGCTACCCATTCTTAGCTGTGGGACCTTGGGGGTTCATTTTGACAACTCAGAAAGTCAAATAACATAACACATGAAAATACCATGTGTGATAAATAGAAAGCTTTCATCAGTCATTAGCTACTGCTTCAGTGGTGCTCATTGATGTTATTCTTCCCTGAGCCCAAGGTCAAAAGGCTTCAGTGGGAGGCATGTGGGGCAGCCCATGGGACAGCCTGTAGTACATATAGCTGGACCGTGTAGATCTGTGGATACTCTGGCTCTCACTTTGATTCAATTCACTTTAGAGAAATAAAAGCTGCCACAAATATATGTGATCGTTTCCCTAATAAACTCAGAGTTGATCTCTTGGGTCGTTTCTACCATCTCATGATAAGAGATGAGTTTGCAACACCTGCTTAATCCAAGGTGCCAGATAGGTGAGTGGATCATTCAAGCTGAAGTGGTCAGTTGGGGTTGGAGCTGTCTGCTCCGGTTATGTCCGTTGCTCAAATGCACTGCATAATTACACAATTCTGTCTTTCACCCCATACACTATATGCAAGTCTGTCTCTATGGGATTTTGATGATCATCAAAGACAGGTCCAGTGCACGCATACCATGTAAGTTGCTCAGAGCCTTTGCCATCTATTCTGGCACAGCATGTGCCAGAAACACATGAACAGAATCAGTTTTGTTTACTTTTTTAAAATAAAGCAAAACAAAGGCAAATGACTCAATACATCTCAGATGTTCTCCAGATTAAAAGCTTGTATCAATTTCCTAAATAGCAAACACCATTTGTCCTCTATCAATCTTTCTTTCTTACCAGGTTTGGAAGGATTTTATTTATTCTAAACCCAATGATAGATATAATTTTTTTTTTAATTTTTTTTTCAACGTTTATTTATTTTTGGGACAGAGAGAGACAGAGCATGAACGGGGGAGGGGCAGAGAGAGAGGGAGACACAGAATCGGAAACAGGCTCCAGGCCCTGAGCCATCAGCCCAGAGCCCGACGCGGGGCTCGAACTCACAGACCGCGAGATCGTGACCTGGCTGAAGTCGGACGCTTAACCGACTGCGCCACCCAGGAGCCCCAATGATAGATATAATTTAAATGAGTCCTGGAGTCCTCCCTTTTTCCCTTCAGCTTTGGTAGTAATTAATCATGGCTATTCCTGGCTTTTAATAGCATTACAGTTGTGCCTTACTGTATTATTTTGGTTGTCTCTTAGAAACTCAACTGTGTCAGCCTACAACAATGCAGAGAATAGGTTCAGAAATGTAAATTAACCTTGATTCACCCCATCCCTGAATAGGAGCTTCTGAGTCTTTCAGGAGAATTCTCCCCATCATTTCATGTGAAATTATCCATTAGGACCCAAGTGTCTAGAGTTTTTCACAGAGCTTTTAATAGGAGGCCAGGTTATTTGGGCCAAGAGAAGTGTGTTTTTAAGCAATACTGAATCATTTCCCTATTTAAGTAGGATTTAAGGGCTTCAGATCAAGGGGCAAGAACATAGAATAAGGACTATGATAAGGGTCTAAAATTCTCTAATAACAATTTGTGTTGAAAAATATCACACATTTTAATGCCTCTTTCAAAATAATTATGTTTCTTATTTGAGATGGTGATTTTGCAGTTCTCAACTCCCTTGAAATTCTTATAAAAATTTGGAGAGGAGAGGAAAAAAAGATATAGTTAACACAAACGTATACTGTAATAGTAGTATGTAATAATTTCCTGGTGTTTGGAGGGTCTGTGGTGACAAAAAGAGGTGATGATTGGTGGCAAATATTGACACACATTTGAAGGAGAACAAACTTTCTTTCCTAAAGAACTTTAATGAAGTACCTTGTTTGTCCTCTACTCTGAACAGAAACCCAAGGTCTGCAACAACAGAAAATATGGAGGCTAACCCAGTATATAGTCCAGAAAGTGAAAAAGACCGGAAGTATGGGGGGCTGGTGGTGAAGTACTGGGTCTGCAGAGGTATAATTTCAACAAGTAAACTGTGGGATGGGGTGGAGACAGGGAGGAGCCCTGGTGCAGACTGGGGACTGTAGTGCTTCTATATTTCATCTCTTCTGCACGTCAAAGAGAGATGAAGCTAAGGAAAGGTGGCTCATTTCAATCCCTCTGTGCGTGGAGAGCATCTGTGGTCACAAGATATAAGCTAGTAGCCCGACGCTTTAATTTGGGTCCTGCTGTGTACTTGAAGAGTGAATTCCACTCGCATCTGAGGACACACTTGCCAGCTGCTGTGTTCAATATGCCCATCTATTATTCGCATGGTATAAAATGAATTGTAGGCTTTTTGATTGGTTGAGAAAAGTTGGCTTTTCATTTTGGTACACAAAGGGCTTTTCTCCTGTCAGTGGATTCCTAATAATCAGGAAGGTGGGCCATGAAACCACATTAAAGATTAAAAATCACTGGGCGCCTGAGTGGCTCAGTGGGTTAAGCGTCCGACTTCAGCTCAGGTCAGGATCTCTCGGTCCATGAGTCCGAGCCCTGCATCGGGCTCTGGGCTGATGGCTCAGAGCCTGGAGCCTGCTTCCGATTCTGTGTCTCCCTCTCTTTCTGCCCCGCCCCCATTCATGCTCTGTCTCTGTCTCAAAAATAAATAAAAAAAAAAAAACGTTAAAAATCAGTAACAATGATGATATAAAGCAACCCATAGTCTGATATAAGGTGGGCCTTCTTTATCAATGTTAAAACTTTCCTTCCCTTCAGTATCTTCCCTGCTTTTTTTTTACTGGGATGTTTTCTAGCCCAACCAAGAAAATGCTACTTTTCCTTTTTTCCTTTTTTCCCTAACTCTGTTCTTTTTCTCCCCAGTTGAGAAGCTGACCACCAATAAATTTAACTTATCCTCAGTTGTAAGATAGATATAATAGTGGGACTGTATTACAGACTAGTTTTGAGTATTGAATACGGTAATATATACAAAATACTTACTACAATGCCATGCACATAAAAACACTTTATAACATAAACCCTTGAAAATGTCATGACCTAAATATCCTCATTTGGGAACAAGCCGTGCACATGGCCATGCCAAAAGAAGCTTGACCTGCAATCAGTGAGAAACAGAAAGATCTGGGCCCAAAGATGACTTAGTAGCAGAGGCATAGGAAGTGCATGCAGGAGGTCCTGGGACCACTTTGAACCCAGCCTGCAGGTGTTATGTTCCATTGCATTATATCCTTTTTGTTCAGCTATCAAATATCCTTGCTCTCTCATTAAAGGAGATTGGGATCCCCCCTCTTTTTTTTTTATGAGACAACATGAGTGGGGGAGGGGCAGAGAGAGAGAGAGAGAGAGAGAGAGAGAGAGAATCTCAAGCAGGCACCATGCTCTCAGCACAGAACCCGACTCGAGGCTCGATCCTACAAACGGTGAGATCATGACCTGAGCCGAAATCAAGAGTTGGACACTTAACCGACTGAGTCACCCAGGCAGCCCGGGATCCCCTCTCTATCCTTCAGAAACCATAGTAGAAACTAGCTGATGTGGTCCTTACGAACATTAGTCACCTGATCACTAGGAGTTAGGAATCAATTCTCTGGCAATCTGTGCTGGTGAACATGCTGAGTAGGATGTTCTATGACCTTTATATATGATCTAAACTGGGGGAATTTCTCAGTCTGCTACTGTAGCAAATTGGTGCTCTGGTATGAGAAGGTATAATCTTTATCGTGTTGTATTACTACAGAGCTGTATCAGGGCAATACTACCAGCTCTGTTAATAGGTAACCCTCAAACCTCAATGATTTAAGGCAATAGAAGGTTATTTCTCATGGGCCTCAAGTCCAACTCAGGTGTTCCTAGTCATGGGCAATTCCTTTCTAGGCAGAGATTTAGGACCCCAGACTCCTTCTGTCTTGAGTAAGTGGCTTCCATGTGTGTTTATATCAAGCCATTGCAGATGGAAAGAGCTGGGAGCCTTTGATGGGCCAGGCCTCGGATAACAGACATTAGTTCTCACATTTCACTTGCTCCAACTTCATCACATGGCCACACCTAACAGGGAAGTCTGGGAAATGCAGCCCAGTCATGGGACCAGAGAGTAGATGGTCACACAAGGACCAAGACTGGTCTCTCCGTGAGGCTGGCTGACAAATGCGTAGCCTACAGAGGGCTCTCCTCAGTCTTGAATGGACATCCAGGACACGCACACACATACCCCTGCAATGAAGATTATGGAAAATACTTTGAGTCAGGAAATTTCACAATACTTTAAGACTCTGGGGCACCCCACCTACAAAAGTTATTTAATCCAAGAGATGGAAAAATACCGTAGGAAGGCATGGTCTCTTTGAAGCAGGGGTGGAAGCTCTCAGAAGAGACAGGCTGAGAATGAGGCTGTGCTGCAAACACAGTCACCTCAAGAAATGGTGCCTCAGTGAAAATACTGCGTCTGGCTTTTTCACATAAATATGTATGGTAAATATTTTCCTAAGCCATTCCATCCAGTCTTGCAGCTTTCAGTAACTTACATTACACATCCAAATATACATGATTGACACTTCTCCTCAGGCACCTTCATTTTTCCCTTCTGCAGACATTTGGAGGTATGCTTTCTTATATTTTTTAATAAACTTTAGAATTTAACACATATACATGTATATTGGGAAAACTGATATGGTATGATAATTGAATCTTCCCATCCAGAGATATAACATACCACTCAATATATTCAGGCTTTCTTTTAGGCCACTGAGTAACATTTTAAAATTGTCTTCAGGGGCGCCTGGGTGGCTCAGTCAGTTGAGCGGCCGACTTCTGCTCAGGTCATGATCTCGTGGCCCGTGAGTTCGAGCCCCGCATCAGGCTCTGTGCTGACAGCTCAGAGCCTGGAGCCTGTTTCAGATTCTGTGTCTCCCTCTCTCTGACCCTCCCCCGTTCATGCTCTGTCTCTCTCTGTCTCAAAAATAAATAAACGTTAAAAAAATTAAAAAAAGATAAAGTTATCTTCAGTTTCTGTACGTTTACTTATTAAGGAAGTCACTTAAATTTTTCTGAAATATAAGTTTTCTTAATGGGATTAATAATAGTGGCTACCTCACAAGAGACTATTGAGTGTTAAATGAGATAATATATGTAAAGGTAATTATCATACTGCCTGATATAGTAATAACTATTAAATAAGTGGGAACAATTATTATAATTATTCCTAGATTTATTATAACTTATTTGCTAACTTATGTCAATTTTATGACTAGGGTCATTTCCCCATCTTTTCTTTTTTTTTTAAATGCTGTTTTTTAAAGTTTATTTACTCTTAGAGAGAGACAGAGAGAGAGAGGAGAGAGAGAGAGTGAGCTGGGGAGGGACAGAGAGAAAGAGAGAGAGAGAGAATCCCAAATAGGCTCCATACTGCCGGCGAGGAGCCCAATGTAGGGCTTGAACTTATGAACTACGAGATCATGACCTGAGCTGAAATCTAGAGTTGGACACTTAACTGACTGAGCCACCCAGGTGTCCTGTTTCCCCATGTTTTCTAATTGGCTTTGTAGGTATGTAAGAAATAGGTTGTGTGTGTGTGTTTGCTTTTTTTTTTTTTGCATACCTACTGGATTCTGATTTACTAAATTCTGGATGTTTCTAATGGTTTTTCAGTAGATTATGTTGGCTTTTCATGTTTATTGTTATCATATTATTACTTTATTTCATTACAATAATAAATGATTGGAATCTAATACCTGAAGTTCATCTTAGTCCTTATATTATCATATGGGTTAAAACTTCAAGAAAAAAGCATATTAGCAATAATGGTCATCAATGTGCCTGTCTTATTCCTAGGTTATTATAAAAGATGAAAAATATTTCTGTTAACATGAGCTACATGATACTGCTTGAGATACATAATATTTATCCTGTTAAATAAGTAAATTTTTACTCCTATCTTTTTTGGGGGGGGATGCTGTTTATATTAAGTTAAAAAATTAAAAAAATGTACAAAATAGTGTTGCTTTTATCAAGTATCTTATAGGTGTCTATTGTATGATGTCATGTTTTTATAAGCCTGATTTAATACTGTTTTGAATTAAATGAATACGTGTTGTTGAACTATTTTTACATGACTAGGGTAAATCTTATTTGGTTTTGAGATGTTCTTTTTTTTTAAATGTTTTATTTTTTGTTTAAGTTTATTTATGTATTTTGATAGACAGAGAGAGCGTGGGCGAGGGAGGGGCAGAGAGAGAGGGAGAAAAAGAGAAGCCCAAGCAGACTCCACACTGTCAATGCAGAGCCTGACGTGGGACTCGAACTCACAAACCCAGAAGATCATGACCTGAACTGAAGTGGGACGCTTAACCAACTGAGCCACCCAGGTCCCCCCATATAAAATCTTTTAAAAAATAATTTGATGTAATTACCCATAAAACCATTTGGATTTAGCACCTTTTCTTGAAATTAATTACTTGGCATACATTTTTACTTCTTACTGTTTCATTTATATTTCTATATTTGATCTTCAGTCCATATTTAAGTTACATTATCCTAGAAAATCATCTACTTCACCAAGATTTTCTTATTAAAAGGGATAAGTAAAAGTACAGTGTATTTTTAATAAAAATGCCTTCTTAATTTCAGCCACAATTTGTCTCTCTGTAAAATGAATACATTGGACGGTATAAATTTCAGAGACCTTTTCAACTCTAACACTTTGTAACTGTGATTCTTTACTTCAAGCAAATCAATTACTAAGTTCAGTGGAAAAAAGAGTGACTTTTCAGTGACGTATCCATCTGTACCTTTGCAGGTAGGCACCGGCACCCTGGCTCTCATTCTCTTCCTCCTGAGATACTACAGTTGATCCCCTTTCATTCAGTGTTACCTCCTCACACCTATGCTCAGTATTAAGGCCAGACTTAGTTTCCTGAAACCAGTTTGCATACAATCCCTATTAGTGCTTTGGTGATACTTTCCTACAGTGATGCTCTACCTCACACTTAGGGTCTATTTCATTCATTACATTTGCACATGGCCTGGAAACCTCACAGGACACGAGCTTCTCTTTCCTCTCCCTCATCATCTCCCGCTTCTTTCTGTGCAGCCCACTCCATTGAGTCACGCTGGCTGCCTTGCTCTTCTTCCAACAATGCAACTGTGTTTTGCCTGAAAGGCTTTCACTTTAGTCTTTGTTAAGAACTCACCTCTTCACAGTATTTGTCCGTGGCCATCACTATCTATAACTCTCATGACAGTCTGTCTTCTTACCTTGCCTCATTTGTCATGACCTGACAGTTTAACTGTTCATTCATTTGCTTATTTAAATTTTACATGTCTTCTCCACTAAAATGTAAGCTCCATGAGGGCAGGCACTTTGCCCTGTGGTCTTCAGGAGATTAGTACAATAATATTCCCTGCAGTTCCCTATTGTTACCACCAGTTTCTTCTTTACAATTCATCGTGCACCAGCATGGTTAAGTTAGTGTTTTCACAGCCAACTTGCAACCACATGACTACCTCGCATTAAGTTGCGCGTTACATTGCTCACGGAATTAAAACAACATTCCTCACAGTGGTAATTCAATGTAATCTTAGCCTAGATTTTGTATTGTTATCTCTCACTATTCCTCTCTTTTATTTCAAGCAAACTAGACTTTGCAATGCAGCCAAAAAAATGTGCCTAAGCCCCACTTCCATATTGCTACACCTCCAATATTTTACCCATCTTAGAAGTCTTACCTCAAATCATTCCCTCTTTATGAAGAGATTTCCAATTCTCTTTGATCAAATGTGACTTTTCCACTAGTCTCTGAAGAAGTTGGCCTGTACCTCTGTTATTGTGCTTACCTTGTCTTTTTATCCTGTCCTCCATTTCACTACAAGATGGAGACCATGTTTTATGTGACCTCAGCAAACCAGTATGCCTGACGCCCTGTTGACAGCTGATTGTGGATAGGCTGAATGACCGCTGGTTCAGAAATAAAACAACTACCTGATGTAGAAACTGTTATTAATACCATTGTACAAATAAGTTGAGCATACAATGAGGCTGAGTAGCTTATCCTATGTCACTTTGGTGGAACTCGGGCTCCAACTTAATCATCCTCTCTCCACGGTATGCTGTATGGCAAGGACATTCACAAGGTACATGATCTGACAGATCATGGAAAGGTTTATTCATAATGAAATCACAAAATCTGGGGAATATAACATCTGCTTATTCTGGGTGTGAATTTAGGATTTCTCTTATTTTTTCCTCATGGCTGGCAGCAAGGGTTTAGTTCTGACACATCTCTGTGCCATTTTGTTTTTTTGATGGAAATGATGTACTATCTAGATTTACAAGACTGTTGTGAAAAACATACATTCTATATTGCTACTCAATTGAGTCACCTGATATTTTAAACCAGTCAACACTGCTTATTCAAAACAATCAAGGGACCAGGGAGCAATTAGTCAGGAGGCCTTGACAGCCAGAGAGTAAATTACATTTACGAGCATACTCTGGAGCCATCACAAAAAGCTCTTTAATGAGAACACAGGCTATTTGTTCTTGTCCATTAAACAATATCTATATGGATGTTGGTTGTTCATTTGTACACACCCTGGCTTTTGTTTTTACAGGTTAGAGTGGAGATTTCTCACACATATTGTTGTCTGGACCACTTGCAAGGGAAGATGAACTATATTGGTCAGGGTATCAACACTTCACGGGCTTGGAATCCATACTAATCTTTTGAAGGCACTTTAGTACATTTTTATTGGCAATTTGGCCATATGGTATAATAGAAATTATGTTAAGCTTGAATTCAGGAGCCTACATCTTCCTCTTACTACTTCATAAACTGGGCAGTCATTTACTTCTCTGGTGTAAAATAGGGGATGGCAGAGTAAAATTCTGAGTGAAGGTGCGCCTGGGTGGCTCAGTTGGTTAAATGTCCAACTTCGGCTCAGGTCATGATCTCATGGTTCATGAGTTCACGCCCCGCATTGGGCTCTGTGCTGACAGCTTAGAGCCTGGAGTCTGCTTCAGATTCTGTGTCTCCCTCTCTCTCTTTACCCCTTCCCCGCTCACACTCTGCCTCTCTCATTCTCTCTAAAATAAGTAAACATTAAAAAAAATTCTGATTGTGTGTTGAACATATATTGATGTGAATATGCAAAAGTCTAAGTTTATAAAAGTCTAGTATAATTTAGAGATAAACCTTTCTTACAGTTTCTTGTAAGAAAGTTTCCTTGGCTTTAGGAAGAGATATTCAAATATGTGAAACGATATCTCGCTAGTTATACTTAGGAGAGAAATAAGATTAGATGTTATTCATCAAAACCAAGCTCCAGAGTCCATTAAGGAAGAATGAAGGTGAATTAAAGTAAGCCCATCTGCTTCTGTCGTTTAGGTTATGCTGTTCTACTGGGAATGTTTACAGTACCTCTGGATATGGAGAAAAAGAAAACAATGTGGCTCCTCAATTACCCTAAAGTATTCAGTCTTGTGGAGCATATCATTAAAATGTATTCAATGAGGGGCGCCTGGGTGGTGCAGTTGGTTGGGCGTCCAACTCTTCATCTGGGCTCAGGTCGTGATCTCATGGTGTGTGAATTCCAGCCCTCATCAGGCTCTGTGCTGACAATGCAGACTCTGCCCCTACCCCACTCACACTCTTTCTCTCTCGAAATAAATAAACTACAAAAAAGATAATAAAATAAAATGTGTTCAATTAGAACTAGTAGAAAATCCAAGTTAAACAGCTGTAAAAATAGAGGAAGTCTCTGCATCCATGTCTTAGTGGACAAAAGTCAGTCTTTGACAGGTTTCACCATAAGGTTGCATGAAACTATAGTTCCCTAATTCTTGCCTATTAAAATATTGTTTTGTCGTTGGCTGAGTATAAGTTTCTCGGTTCAGACTTTTTTTCTGAACATTTTTAGCCTGCCACACACAGTGACAAATCCATTTCTGAAGTCCCAGCAGTTAACACATCACCCCCATCATTGCACACACTCTGTAGACTGGTCCTCATTTGTCTACATCTATAAATGGATCTCCCACTGGTTCTCAACTAAAAGCACTGCTGGTTTTAATAGAGACATATAGGATTACATGAGCTAAAATGGAAGAAGAAACTTTAGGAACAACAAACAATCTTTCTCCCATGACCTTTATCCATTAAGGTTTAGTTTTCATCTGAGCTGGTCTATAGGATAGTGGAAACAAACACAAATGAGCTGATCCATCAAGAAGCATATGTGTGGGATACTTGTTGAAAGTCATCTAAAGTCAAAGCCCTGAGTCAGAGAGAAAAACTGTAGTAACCAGGAGAAACAATTAGGTACTTGAAAGGATTATTACTTACAATAAGATAGTTCCCTCTGTCTTCTGAATGTTGTCAAAGTTGAAGTACAGCAGAAAGTATGTAGCACAATGTAACTGGTCCAATGACTCAGAGGAATGAGACTTGAATGTATTTTATACTGAAAATTGTAACTAAACCAACAACTTAACTAATTGAACATGAACAAAATGTAACTGAAGTTTTCCTTTTCTTAGGAGCCAAGCAGGAGCATAGTGTAGGGGCTGGGGTGGGGTGCAGGATGAGAGGTGAATGAATTCCCATTAACTAAATAGGTGTGTGACTTCACTTCTCTGGAAGTCCTTTTCATATGTAACTTGGTGTGGGTTTGGGGATAGGGCTATGATGAGAGAGTTAAAAGTATGATGTCCGGCAATTCTTCAAGTTGTAATAAAGATGATGCTGTGATATCATGCCTTCCAATGTCGTTTTCCCAGAAGCATGAACTTTTGGGTTTCAGGATGTAAATATGGATAGAATACTCCAATTGGGAATCACCAGAGAGAGGACAATTGGATTAATTACAGCTTTTATTTCTGCAGTTGGTTAAAGTATGTTGCTAATTGAGGTCAATGATGTGGGTTCAGTTCCTTTAAGGGCCAGATGGCTTTGCTCAGTTTTGGGGCAAGAAACTGCTACACTGGTCCTCCACCAGTCACCTCACTAATGTGTATCATTGGTCCTGGAGGAGAAGGACATAAATCAGAGTCCGTTTCCTGTGAACAAACAGGTCAGCATCATTATAGAACCCAGCATTTACAGAATCTCAGGGTTGAATGGAATACTGTGACCTTCATGAGAAGAAAGGAGAAATGAGTATCACTATTACTATGAGATTTTGAAACACAACACTATTAATTTTTGGCTTTCCTTTCTCTTGGTAGGAAATTTCTAGGATTGATATGGTATATCACTTAGGGTCTCATCAGAAAAGCAGAATCACTCTGCCTGATGTAGAATAGGGGATGAATGACAAAAGCTTGGCCTTGTGCAATTCTGAGAGCTAATAAAAGAGTCCACGTGAAGCAGGTACCTCTAATTCTGTGGCTGGGCCTGACCTCTGTAGGGCCGATAGTTGGGAAACAGAGATGGATGGAAAGCAGGGAAAACAGAGTGAACAGGAGTTCAGAAGGTGAGCTGTGACCCATGAGGACAAACTGGAGCCTGCATGTGCCCCTCATCACCACCGGGCCACCGACTTCACGGATGTGGATGAACTGCTCGGAAAGAAGCTGATGTCCCTCTCCACAGAGCTTCATGTAAACCTGGCCAGGATCTGGAGACATTGAAGGAGGCTGTCTGGCAGGACCTAGAGGAGCTCAGGGCTCAGCCACTGCCTCACTGTAAGGTGAACCGGCCTGTCAGCAGCATGTGTGGGCTGCACCAACACGGAGAGTATAAAAAAGTAGTCGCGTCAAGGGTGCCTTCTAAATTCATGCAGAATGTGACTTGTGACCCATGCTAATCTAAAAACAGACAAAGACAAAGATTCTGGGAAACATATAGGTCTAGAAGACAGTGTACATCTACCACAGAAGAAAGTATTGTAATTTAAAGAGTCTTGTAAATAAAGTTTTATCAGTCCCATATATGCATGTATAAATATGCATATACACATGTATATGTGTATATACATGTGTGTGTGTGTGTGTGTATATATATATATATATGTATATATATATATATATATATATATATATATATATATATATATATACATGCACACACATGAGTCTGCTCTTGCAAAAGGAATGATTTTATTATTTTCTCCCAAGTTGTCTGGATGTTAAATCTCTCACCTGGGGCATATGGGTGATTGATTGGTGTCTTCCTTGGATTAGTAGAAAGCAGAGGCTGTGGGCCAAATTTGGACCACTTCCTATTTTTGTAAAAATCATTTTCTTGGAATGCAGGCACTTCCACTTATTATGTATTATCTCTGGTGCTTCCCTACTACAGCAGCAGAGCTGGGTAGTTGCAACAGAGACCGTATGGCCTGCAAAGCCTCAAGTACTCGCTAGCTATTTGCAGTGGTAGTTTGCTGACCCCTGGCATAAAGCCTGGCTTGAGTCTGTTCTCTTGACTATAGTTCTGTACCATCCTCAGACGTCTTCCAACTCACCATTCTGGTGCATAGAGGTAGGCAATAAAACAAAGCCCTCTTACTCCACGTATCTCCCCCATGAAATTGTTTTGCCATAATTCTGAAAACTCCATGTTAGCATTAAGGCAAGCTTCAGAAAGCACCTTCTAAAACTGCCAGTACGCCACCAGATTTTACACATTCACATTAAAAGCGATTAACGTGATTCCATTAGACCAATTAAGTTCATTTAATGAACACAGTCCTGAAGAAACAGAATGCAGAACCAGAAGTTAGTGTTGGAGGTTCAGGATTGTGAGCCAGCCAGTTTAAATCTCAGGGCTCTGTCTGGGTTCACAGACCTCCCTGGCCCTTTCAAAAAGAGCTAAGGATACCTGTGCCTGGTGGCCAACTTATGAGAGAAATGAAAACAGAATGCAAGCTGTACTTCCCCATGTCATAATTTTGCTAAGGACCAACTCTCTGTTAAGAAGAGAGCCTGTTTTCTCTCCCAGGCGGGCCAGCTACAAAAATCAATCCAGGAAGACTCAGAATTTTAAAAGAACACTTCCAGCTTAAATCAGAACAGTTAGGTCAGAATGTTTGCACCCAGTTTATAGCCGTATGGCCATGTATTTGACAGGTGATCCTTGACTCAATCAAGCTCATACTGTAATTGAGGCCCCAAGGCTGGTGTGTCTGGCTAGTTCAGTGAGGAAGTCAATGGCCGCTTTTTTTTTTTCTTTCCTAATAAAAGTCTGCCACTGGCATCTCCCTGAACTTCTCCTTTTCATCTCTTATTGTATATGCAGCATGGTTCCTTATTTAGATGCCTGAGTTTCTTTCTGCGAATGGAAAACTTTATTAATAAGACCCAGGTAAAATCTCAGGAGTGTTTCCTCCTGGGAAGTGACTTTCAACTCAGTATGAAGCTAACAACATGGTAAATAAAGGTTATTTCTCAAGGTCTCCTGGGCTAGAAAGTCGGCAGAAATGAGAGCAAAAGAAAGGTCTTGAGTTAACTATTTCAGGGCTGTTTAGTGTGGTTGTAAAGCTTATTAAGCACACAAAGTCACTTTATAAGCAAGAATGACTATTCGTGCTGCTTGATCTGTGGGGCTCCCTGTGTGTATTTTGAGGTTGCCATAATGATGCCGTTTGCCGAAGCTTTCCAAATCAGCCAGAATATTTGACCTTAATCCTCGCTCTCCTTGTTGATGTCCTGCTTTTGAATGCTACGATTTCCAGCCTTAGAAAAAAAAGCACAGTAGAAAATGCCCGAAGCACATGAAAGAATGTGCATAACTTATAACAGTGGAAACTTGTGGTTTCCAAGGAAATGAAATGCCAGGAAGTCACTAAGCTTTCAAGAATGCAACACTTAATCCGAATAATCCAAAAGCAATCTACTTGGCAATCTAATTATATTTCCTTAGGAGGAAAGTGCCATAGTGTTTGTTTGCGTTTAATTGCCTCACTTTAATATGTTTGTGTTGTACTCATTTCTGACTCCGTTCCCAATCTAAAGGTCCCTTGCAATATTTGACTTAGCTTTCCAAACTAACCCAGAGGATTACAACTGTATTCATACATAATAGGACAAGGAAGATCTTATTTTGTGTATGTCAGATCTAGTGTCAATTTCTAGAAACAATCACTTTTCTTGGACAGGTAGAAAGGAAAACTATAGATTTAGATGGACTCATCTGTTTTGTTCTACTGGTGTATTGAAGCATTGGCAACACAGAGAGGGAAAATTCTATGCTTCTGTTTCTCCCATTACATATCCAATGGTGAGGGTGGAGGGTACTAAGAAAAAGACACATCTTTGGCCATATGTAACAGAGCAATGCCTGCTTAATAATTAGATTCTGATGTGAGTCCCATTCCTTGATAGCCGTGACAGCGCCATTTATACTTAATTGGAAACACCACATTTACATGTCGTTCCTGAGTTTTTTCAGAGATCTCAGAGGAGCTAGGTGAAAGTTGAGGCCCAAATTACTTCTGACTGTCAGGAAAGTCACACCACACTCTTGAATTCAAATCGTCTTGCTGATATGCAGAAATACAGGCGTTGCTTTGAATCTCAGCTAACCCTTTTCTCCTATCTTGTGCTCTGGCATCTTGATGGAATTTCAGTCCTCACTCCAAATGTTCTCTCTTTTCACATGGTCTTCTTTGGCCTGGGATGTCCTCCCCAGGACCACTCTTTTCCCCTGCTCTTCTCCAACACAGTGATGCAGACAGACAAAGGCAAACTTCCCTTATTAAATGAAATCCTACCTGATAAAATCTTGCTCAAATATTACCTCCTCTCTGTAGTTGATCCCAATATCACTCTGACTCTGGAACCATAACATTTTGACATCAACTAGGTTGAATATAATATAATAAATGCTGCAGTGCAATAGCCTTCAACACAGTGTGAGCTCTTCCCATCCAAGGTCATATTGCCCTTTGTACCTCCAACACTTAATCACAGTGTTGAACACACTGCAAATACTCAATCATATTTGTTGAATCAATGTGTGGATATCAATATTGGGATGTGCAGTGAAAAACTATATTCTGCCATATTCATGAAAGGAGAATGTTGCACAAAGTTTATTCATGCCCTTTTTAGGTCCCACACCCTAGAAAAATAAAAAAAAAAAAAGATACATGATAAAAGTTTCTCTTGACCAAGGTAGGCATATTGATGAGATCTAGAGCCCCTAATAGTGATTAGGGTGGCTTGGGTGCACCAAACCAAATCAAACCAATCTTTTATGTCAGAGGGCCCATTTGACTTGAAAATTTCTATTTGTTAGCTTTTAAATTTTTCCCTCTAAGTGAACCATTTTTAAGTTCCAGTAAAATATGTGAAGAAAGTAAGTAAATAAACAAATGAATGAATAAAGCAAGCAAAAAAAAAAAAAAGAGTGCTAATTAAAATGCATAAAACTAAAAGTGGTAGCGGCTAGAGTATAAGGCAGAAATAAGAAGTGCTAGCCCTTCTAAAAGCAATTTAAATTTGGCTTTGCATTGTGCCCTTGAGGTCAGCCAAATGAGCCTCAACCAGAAGGAACACCAGTAATTCCAGGAAAAGGGCCTCTGTTTTTCTTTCCCTACCTTCCACCCCTAGTAAAATCCTTGGCCCCCAGCTTTTGCTCGTTTGAAAGCCATGACTTGGGAATGGATATTGGAAGTCTTAAAGAAGCTGTTGCGAATATAGGGCAGAGTTTTTGCACTTAACAGAATATGAATCAATATATCAAACCAAAAGAAACTTTTGATAGTAATTATACCTCAGTGTCCAGCTGAAATAGAAAATATACTCAGAGCACCACCACCTAAAAGATAGTCTTGAAAGGGAATGATGGTTGAGACCGCAAAGATTTTGAGTTAGAGTATGTTTTCCAGGATATGCTTTTATAATCATCAAGCTTATATTATTCATTCATTCATTCATGTAACAAATATTTGTTGAATATCTATTTAAATATTCCAGGAGTGAAAGGTAAAGCAGTAAACAAAAATAGTCTCTGCTCTCATACAACTTACATTCTAATGGGCAGAGATAAATAGGCAAAAGCCAAACAGAAATGACCCAATAGTGTGTCAAATGGTAAGACATGCTGTGGGGGAATAGAGTAAGGGGACGTGAGCTGGGGAGGATCAATTTAAATTGGCTAATTAGGAAACATCTTACTGACAAGATGACTAACATCTCCTACTTAGTGGTGTAGAAAGAGAATAGAAGATATCTCAAGGCTGTATCCATAATATTCCAACATTGGGAGGTCATGAAGATGGGGAAGGATAATAAGGTAAAGAAAATGAGAATGAGTGGCCAGTCAGGGAGGGATGCCCTGGATGTACACAAAGGCTGAAGTTACTTAACTACATACATACTTGACTGGTTTGTAGTGTCACAATGGCTGGGTCTGCCATGTGACTGCCCCCCACAGAACGTCTATGCTCTAGCAGGGCTCTAGGGGCAACACTGATCCAGCCTATATTTCCTGGGCATTGGAATCTTGACTTATATGTCAGTTTAGATTCAAGATTTTCCAAGTTCTTCTTAGCCCTACCTGAATAAGGTCTTTCAATTTGGCACTTGAAAAAGGTAATAAAAGTGGTTCATAATGTCAGAATTTAAAGCATAGAATAAACCATGTGTAATTTAAAAACAGTAATTTAAATACAAAATGTCTTCTGGTGTTAACTCCTGCCTTCTTCCATCACCGAACAAGGTGAGGGTAGGGAAATTGTTCTTCAGAACTCTCATTTTTTTGGTCATCATCCTCCTGCCTAGATTGCTGCCATTTTTGTGTATCCTCCATTGTTTCATTTTCTCACAATGACCTTTTCAAACTTACCAGGATCCAATATGCCACTTGCAGGGAGGCATCTGGCTGGGGCATGTCAAGTCACTCCTGCATGTATCCCTTCAAGGCCAGTTCCAAAGGAAGTGCTACAAGTTACTGGTCAAGAACTACAATTCCTTGATGACACTTGTGGTCAGTGACTCACAGCTGCTCACCCTTTACTTCTCCCTGAACCTCCTGCAGATCACACATGTGCTGCTTCATGTAGAGCGGTCCTTTGTGTGGGCTGGACAGGGTCTGATGGTGCAGTGGTCACTCGGCCGAGGAGCAAGGGAGTGAGCAATTGGGCAGGTCACCTAAAGCCGTGACAGTCCCTTCTGGAAAAGAAACCACTCACTGAGAAGATTCAGGCTTCTTCCTGGGCATCTCTGCCTCGTTAAGAGACCCTTAAGAAAGCAGGTTCATGTGAAGAATTTGGAGTCTTATGAAACGTTTAGTCATGCGCTGTATCTAGGCTGATATGGGCATTTTAAACAATCATCTACTTTTCAACATTTAGTCCTTTATGTTAGGGAGTCTTCACTGACTGTGTTTCTAAAGCTGTAGCTAAGTCTGTTTTAATTAACTGTTAGATCCATGAAAATGTGGGAATTTGGCAAGTCTTACTCTCTTCACCTTGTGTTCTGCAAAGATGCCAGTCACAATTATTTGATGAGACCCAGGAATGACTTCATCTCCCTTACAAGGATTTTATACATTTCCCTGAATTATGTCCAAAAGAAAACACCTTTCAAGTTGAGTGTTAGAATATTCCTTAGATAAAAATAAATATCTAAATAAAACAATAATTTAAAGGATCACTCTAATCTTTCTGTAACAGGCTGGGAGTTCTCAATTTAACTCTTTCCTGCCCTCCCCACTCTAGTTTTATATAAGCTTTAAGAAATTTTAAAGCACATATACTTTTGGCTTGTGTAAATGATCTCTGTTGGCACCATGTGCATTAGCTTATTAAACACTTCTTTTAAAATTTAAACAGAAAAGGTGTACAGAATACACAGAATCATAGAGTTTGAGAGATTAATACTCAAAGTAATTCAGGAATGTTGCCAGAGTCTCAGAGCATGGCAGAGGTGAAGTCTGGGCTTCTCTGGAATTATGGGAACATGCTTAATGGCACACAGGTTAATGCCCTTAGGGACAACCATCCACACATGAGGAATGAATAACTATGGCAGATAAAGGCTCCTACCTCATGTCTTCTGGAGATATAATTCTGAGACATGCTCCATGTGGTCTCTGAGGATACTTGCAGAACTGAGTCCCAGTTTCCCACAGAACCCTTGGTTGGCTTTATCCCATTACCCTATGTTACCTTCCCCATTTTTTCCCCTGAGCTTCATGGAATCACCTCCAAAATAATACACCAGCACCAGCATCCTTGTTTCAGGCTCTATTTCTGGGCTGACCCAAACTAAAATACTCTCACTGCCTAAACATAGTTCATCACCTGCTAGTCTGAATCCAGTTTTCAGTTGGAGTCCCAACTAATGAAAGTTGCTGGATGGAAACTCAGCTACTTTGTGTTTCATGTCCAAATGAAGTACCTGGTCTCTCTCTCAGGGCTTTCTCTTGCATGAGGGCATTTCCCTGCATTGACTGAGGGCAACTACAATAGCACATTCAACCATGGGTGGCGCAGTTCTAGGATCATATGAAGGACTAACAGCCTCATCAGAGGGAAATCCAGTTGATGAGGGCCTGCAAAGCAATATTCAATAGTGATGGATAAAAGGCTCATGGAGACAGATTTTTTTTAAGTTTATTTATTTATTGAGAGGGGGAGAGGGGAAAAGAAAGAGCGAGAGAATCCCAAGCAGGCCCCATGCAATCATCACAGAGTCTGACATGAGGCTTGATCTCACAAACTGTGAGATTATGACCCTAGTCGAAATCAAGATTTGGGCAGTTAACTGACTGAGCCACCCGGGTGCCCCATTATGGAGACAGATGTTTTATTCAACTCAAGAAGGTTCTCTTTATTGGTAAAGGAAGCATAAGAAATTTTAGGCTGAAAGTGAGTAATGTTATTTAATTGTTGATTTACTTGTATTTTAGCTTGGTTCTAGTCACTAGAACAACACCTGGCACTCGGAAGGGTGGACTGACATCGTATCCCTCAGGCAGAACATTGATCCCATTCACATGAAGACTGCCTGATGAATGGATAACGTCTTGG
The DNA here is from genome assembly GCF_018350155.1 of Leopardus geoffroyi. Classification (NCBI taxonomy): domain Eukaryota; kingdom Metazoa; phylum Chordata; class Mammalia; order Carnivora; family Felidae; genus Leopardus; species Leopardus geoffroyi. The sequence continues at coordinate 45,577,160 of NC_059327.1, forward strand.
TCAATATGACTGGTCAAGTCCTAAAACCGGAGGTCCCTGTGAGGTTAACTCTCTGATACTGTACATCTCTTGAGCACACTAATTGTACCTTTTGCAGTGTTTACTCTCCTGGTTCACTCATCCATGTCATGTTTTGGGCAGAGCATACATGTGAGCTCAATTTGGGAATGGGACCCCAATGTGTAAAAACTGGAGCCACATGTGCCCCTCCCTTTCATTATCAGGGGTCCTATCTACATCTTTCTTATGCCTTCACAAAATAAGCATTTGTCCTCATACTCTTCCCCTACAGGAGGCATAATAGCTACTAGTTCAGTATAATAGACTATGTACCTTTAGCTGTACAATGTGGAGGCCACGTCCATGGACTAACTGCTCTTCCAATGTGGAGGAAAAACTGTATTAGTTTTCTATTGCTGTATAACAAATTACCACAAAATTCGTGACTTAAAACAACATTTATTGTCTCGGTTTCTGTAAGTCAGAAGTCCAGGTGTGGCTTAGCTGGATTTTCTGTTCAGCATCTCACATAGGTGAAATCAGGGTGTCAGCTGGGGCTGGGATCTCATCTTACACTTAGAGCTCTCTTCCAAACTTATTTAGTTTGTTGGTAGAATTATTTTTTTGTGTGTGGTTATAGGACTGAGGTCCCAGGGATTTGCTGATTATAAAGTGGGGGTTGCTGTCTGCTCCCAGAGGCTGCCCACTGTTCTCTGCCATGTTGCCCTCTCCATAACATGGTCATTTTCTCCTATGAAGTCAGCAGAGAATGTCTCTGTGCTTCAAATCCCTGACTATCTCATTCTGACTTTTAGACACAGGTTTAAAAGGGTCATGTGCTTGGGTCAGGCTCACCCAGATTAATTTCCATTTCATTAATTCAAAGTCAATTGATTTATATATATATATATATATATTTTTTAATTTATTTTGATAGAGAGACAGAGAATGTGAGCAAGGGAGCGGCAGAGAGAGAGAGAGAGAGAGAGGGAGAATGCCAAGCAGGCTCCACACAGTCAGCATGGAGCCTGACATGAGGCTCGATCCCAAGAACTGCAAGATCATGACCTGAGCCAAAATCAAGAGTCAGATGCTCAATGACTGAGCCACCCAGGCACCCCGATTTGTATTTTTAATTACATATTCAAAATTCGTTCTGTCATGTAGGGTGACATAATCACAGGATCAAAATCCTGTCACATTCACATATTCTGCCCACACTCAAGGAGAGGGAGATATACAAGGCATGTACAGCAGGGGCAGGAATCATAAGGAACATCTTACAATTTGTCTAATACAGGAAAGTAGAAGCTTCTATTTTCTCTCTTTTAAAAAAAAATTTTTAACATGTGTTCATTTGTGAGAGACAGAGAGACAGAGCATGAGTCAGAGAAGGACAGAGAGAGAGGAAGACACAGAATCTGAAGCAGGCTTCAGGCTCAGATCCCAACGTGGGGCTCGAACTCACAGACTGAAAGATCATGACCAGAGCTGAAGTCAGAGGTTTAACCAACTGAGCCACCCAGGTACTCCTCTTTCTTTTTTTAAGACTTTGTTTTTTTATTTATTTTATTTATTTTATTTATTTTTTTTAACGTTTTATTTTTATTTTTTTTTCCTCTCAAGTTTTATTTATTTATTTTTTTTAATATGAGACTTTGTTTTTTTAAAGAAGTTTCATATTTACAAAACTTAAAGGGACGTACAGATTCCTCAATATGCCCTATCTCTACACATGCATAACTTCCTCCATTATCCATATCATTCATCAGAATGGTACATTTTTTACAAAGAGTGAACCTACATTGACACATCATAATCATCCAAAGCCCATAGTTTGTATGAGGGTTCACTTCTAGTGTTGTACATTCTATGAGTTTGGACAAGTATAATGACATACACCTATCATTATAATGTTATACAGACTATTTAAAAATCCTCTATGTTCTGCCCTTTCATCTCTCCCCTTCTCCCATTCCTGCCTTGGCAACCACTGACCTTTTTATTGCTTCCGCAGTTTTGTTGAAAAGGACTAGGGAGAGGGAAATCCTTGTCTTGTATTTGACTTTAGTGGGAAATTTTCAAATTTCTCACCATTAAGTATCATGTTAGCTATAGGTTTTTTTATAGATGTTTTTTTTATTGAGTTGAGGTAGTTCCCCTTTGTTCCCTGTTTGCTGAGAGTTTTTATCATGAATGGGTGTTGGATTTTGCCAAATGTTTTTCTCTGCATCTACTGATACAATGATGTATCAGTAGATTTCTGCTGATTTGACGGATTGCATTAACTGATTATTGAATGTTGAACCAGCCTTGTGTACCTAGAATAAATCCCACCTGATTGTGGTATATAATTTTTCTACGCTTTTGGACTTTGCAATTGTTTTATTGAGGAGATTTGCATCCATGTTCATGAGAGATATTAGCATGTAGTCTTCTTTCCTTGTAATGTCTTTGCCTGGTATTAGTATTAGAGTAATGCTGGCCTTATATAATGAGTTACATAATATTCCCTTTGCTTCTATCCTCTGAAAGATTATGGTATAATTTCTCCCTTAAATGTTTGATAGAATTCACCAGTGAATCCACAAGGTCTGGTGCTTTGTAGTTTGGAAGAAATTACTGATTCAATGTCTTTAATAGCCATAGGTCTATTAGCGTTGTTTATTTTTCCTTGTGTGACTTTTAGCAGGTTGTGTCTTTCAAGGAATTTTTACATTTCATTTATGTTTCAATTTGGGGACACGCAGTTGTTCATATTTCTTTTTATCTTTAATGTCTATGGAATCTGTAGTGATGTTCTCTCTTTCATTTCTGATATTAGTAATTTTTATCCTTTCCCTTTTTGTCATACTTAGCCTGGCTATTGGTGTAACAGTTTTATTGATTATTTCAAAGACCAGCTTTTGGCTTCATTGGTTTTCTTTATTGATTTGCTGCTTTCAATTTCATTGATTTCTGCTCTAATTATTTATTTATTTTCTTCTGCTTACTTTGGATTTAATTTTTTTAATCTAGTGTCCTATGGTGGAAACAACTAAATCTTGTTTCTTTTCTAATATATACATTTAGTGCTATAAATTTCCCTCTAAGCACTACTTTTGTAGCAGATGAGTTGTTTTTTAATTTTCATTTGGTTCAAAATATTTTCAAATTTCTCTTAAGATTTCTTGTTTGACCCATGTGTTATTGAGAAGTGTGTTGTTTAATATCCACTTGTTTTGAGATTTTCTACCTGTCTTTCTGATAGTTATTTTTAGTTTAATTTGATTGTAGTCTGAGAGCAGACACTGTATTATTTATATTCTTTTAAATTTATTAAGATGCCTTTTATTCCCCAGACTATGATATATCTTGGTGAATGTTTCATTATGGCTTGAGAAAAATGTGATTCTGCTGTTGTTGGATGAAGTAGACTATAGATGTCAGTAATATCCCACTGATTACTAATATTGTTGAATTCAACTATTTCCTTACTGATTTTCTGCCTGCTGAATCTATTTCTGAGAAAGGGGTGCTGAAGTCTCCAACTCTGATAATGGGTTCATCTCCTTTCAGTTCATCAGCTTTTGCTTTGTGTAGTTTGATATTCTATTGTTAGGGTCATATATGTTAAGAATTGTTATGTCTCTGTAAGAATTGACCCCTTTATCATTATGTAATGCCCTTCTTTATCCCTGATAACTTCCCTTACCTTTACATCTGCCCTGTCTGAAATTAATATAACTCCTCCTGCTTTCTTTTGATTGGTGTTATCATGGTATATATTTCTGTATCAGGGCTTGACTCATGATCCTGAGATTAAGATCTGAGCTGTGATCAAAAGTCAGATGCCCAACGAACTAAATCTATCCATGTACTTTTAATCCATGTCTTTATATTTAAAGTGGGTTTCCTATAAACAACATATAGTTGAGTTAAATTTGTTGATCCAGTATGAAAATCTCTGTCTTTTAATTTGTGCATTTAGAACTATTGACATTCAAGGTGATTATTGTTATAGCTGGATTATTATCTATCAAATTTGTTACTCTGTTCTAATTTGTTGCCCTTTATTCCTATTTTGTCTTCCACTTTTTTCCTTTTAATTGAACATTTGGTATGATTGCATTTTCTCTCCTTTCTTAGCGTATTGGTTACACTTCCTTTTTTTTTGTAACTGTTAATAGTGGTTGCCCTAAAGTATGCAATATACACTTAAACACCTAATCTGAGTCCACCTTCAAGTAACACTATGCCACTTCATGGATTGTGTATCTTATAATAAAAAATAATCTTTACTCCTTCCTCCTATCCTTGCTGCTATCATTCATTTAACTTTTATATGAGTATACATAAGGTTACATACGTGTGTGTGTATATATATATATGTATATATATATAATATATATATGATATATGCATAAGCATACACAATTGAATACATTGTTTCTATTATTATTTTGAACAAACTGTTATCTTTAGATCAATTAAGAATAAGAAACATGAAAATTTTTATTGTAGCTTTACTAATGCCTTCTTCAATATTTTTCCCTTCTTTATGTAAATCTGGGTTTCTGACCTATATTATTTTCTCTTTCTTTAAAGAACATCTCTTAACATTGTTTGTAAGGGAGGTCTACTGGCAACAAATTCTCTCAAATTTTGTTTGTCTGAGAAGTCATTATTTATACCTCACTTCTAAAGAATAATTTCACAGGATACAGAATTCTAGTTTGATGAGTTTTTTCCTCTCAATATTTTAAATATTTCATTCCACTCTTTTCATGCTTGTGTGGTTTCAAAGGAGGATTTGAACATAATTCTTATTTTTATTCCTCTATAGGTAAGAGATATTTTCCCCCCTGGCTTCTTTAAGGATTTTTTTCTTTAGCTTTAATTTTCTATAATTTGAAAATGATATGTATAGGTTTTTGACATTTATTCTACTTGGTGTTCTCTGAGCTTCCTAGATCTGTGGTTTGGTATCTGACATTAATTTAGAGTAATTATCAGTAAACACTTTCAAATATTATCTTTCGTTTTTTCTTTCTCTTCCTTCCTTCCTTCCTTCCTTCCTTCCTTCCTTCCTTCCTTCTCCTTCTGATATTACATTTATGTATATGCTAGATTTTTTTAGGTGTCCCACAGTCCTTGAATATTCTGTTCTGTTCTATCAATCTTTGTTCTCTTTGCTTTTTGGTTTTTGAGGATTCTGTTGATATATCCTCTAGCTTAGAGATTCTTTCCTCAGTTCTGTGCAATTTAACAATAAGTCCATCAAAGGCATTCTTCATTTTTGTTATGGTATTTTTCTACCCCTAGCATTTATGTTTAGGATTTTTTATTATGATCTCTCTACTTACATTATACATCTGTTCTTGTATGCTGTCTCCATTATCTGTTAATACATTAGCATATTAATCATAGCTATTTCAAGTTCCTAGTCTGATAATTTCAACATCACTCCCATGTTTGGTTCTCATGCATGTTCTGTCTCATCCAGTTGTGTTTTTGCCTTTTTATATGCTTTATAATTTTCCTAGATCACTGGACATGATGTAGTGGATAAAAGGAACTGTGATAAGTAGGCCTTTAGTAATGTGGTACTGAGGTACAGGGGAGAGGAAGCATTCTGTAGTCTTATGATTAGGTCTCAATCTTTTAGTGAGTCTATGCCTCTGAACTGTGAACTTCACAAATGTTTCTCAGGTTTGTTTTGTTTTGTTTTGTTTTGTTTTGTTTGTTGTTTTCTCCTACCTTTGGTAGGACAGTATGGCTGGAGTCCGTTGGATTTGGGTATTTCCTTTCTCCTAAATGGAAGGCTAGAGCAGCCTGGTGTTGATCATTTCCCTTTTCAGGTCATTCAGGCTCTGAAAACAGTTTGGCTCTGGTCACTTGTTTCCCTGAAGTTGGACCTTGTTAAGAAAAACAGAACACTCTGGCATATATCAAAATGGTTTCTTTCCCTCTTCCCTATGTAGGAAGCCTAAAGGAATTTTTCTCTGATATCCACTGTATGGAAGTAAATCTCCCAATACTGTGAGCCCCATCCCTCTCATCCCCATGACTGGGTCCTTTGCAGTTTTTGACACTCAGCGTTCACAATGAACTTCCAGCAATTCTATAATTACAGTTCAGGTTTTTCTACCCTGGCACTGGTTCCCACAGTGGTTTAACTAGTGAATCTCTGCTCCAATAAGCTATGATTCCCTGTATTCACCTGTCTGTCTCTCCAATCTGGGGGCAGTGGTTTGCCTTGTGTCCTGCCTTTTCTGATGGATCAAGGAGAGTTGTTGGTTTTGGGGACTATTCAGCTTCTTATTTGTTAGTATGGAGTGGTAATTTCCAAGCTTCTTACATTTGGAACTAAAAATCAGAAGTCCTTTTGTTCCTTCCTGAAGCATCATTTCTTATTAATGTGAAGAAACTTTTTTTTTTTTTTCAATGTGAGTTGAACTTCTCTACTGTGCTCTGTGTGGAATGTGTAACCACTCGGCAGGGAGATATAGGTGTCAGACGCTTAGAACAATGAGGTCAGGCCCGCTCGCTTGCTCCCAGAGTGAGATTCTATGCTGCTGTGACCCTACAGTAGTGCTCAGATGTTCCACATGAGTTAATGAGAAGAAAGACACTGAGAACATGAAGGGGCTTTTGATATCTTCCATCTATACTGTTGGATTTGCCAACTTGGATCCTTCTTGAAGGTTATAAAATAAATTCCATGTGATCATTTTCCATATTAAAGATTCGAGTGTATTTTTTCTGGGAATCTGCATCATTCATGGGGTCTGTTTCTTATTTTTCATGAATATTTGTGTAGAAGTTATAGTATTGGGAAGTCCTGAACACTTGAGGAGATAACAAGCTGTCAGAATCACAAGAAGCTCTAGAAAGCTTATCTAGAGTCACTTGATGAAGGTAGTGTTGAGAGAATTACATGAAGGTAGTTGGCCTGGGAAATTGCTTAACCCTCTGACATTATCTTTATGCCCTTTCAAAAGAGCTGGTGAACTCACCTAGCATTTGTTCAGCTGATCTGTCCTGTCCCAAAATCACCATCTTCTCCACTTAGAGACAAAAAGCATCTCCCTTTATAGCTTTTTCTGACAATATCCTGTCAGACATTTACAAAGCTAGTCAGACACGCAGACAGGAGCCTCTGACAGAACAAGGGTGACATTTTGAAGAAAGAACGATGATAGGTTGCCTAACAGCACACTCCAGAAATAAGTGCCTTTGAAAGGTACAGTGGAAATTTCTGAGCATCAGTCTGGTATTTTACCATGTAGCACTATCCATTGAGTCCTTTCATGTAGCTCAACATGAGTTAAATTATGTAGAAGTTGCAAATGCCAAATCACGGAAAGGTGAATTTAAAATTCCTATTTTACAGCTCCGAATTAGTGTGGACACTTCCCATCAAGAAGGGCATTTGTTTCACTTGAGTCCTTGGCACAAATATTGCTCTTTTATGAACAAATTGCAGCTGGAAAAATGATTTTCCCCACAGGTGGAAGGAAGGCATTGCTTTTACATTCTCAATAACTAAATGAATATGTATTTTTGATAGCTGCTTTAGAAATGCCTTCCTTGCAGAGTGTTAGAAACTATAGTTACCACTATTTGAAAGTAGGCCTTAAGTACTGAGAAATAGCTTGCCCTTTCCATAATACAGAATTGAGCAGGAAAGTAAGGTGCTGTAAGTGGCTAGATTGCCAGCTTCAGAGGCATGCCAGCTAGATGCCAGTTCAGAGGAACTCATCGAGGACAGAGACAACTCTTTGGGCTGTTTTCTTCACACTAGAATAGAGTATAATTCTCATAGGTGGGCTCCCACATGATGTTGACATATCCATTCTGAAGTATCTTGGTTGCAGAAGCATTATAATAGCTACGGCTCCCACATGATGTTGACATATCCATTCTGAAGTATCTTGGTTGCAGAAGCATTATAATACCTACGGATCCCACATGATGTTGACATATCCATTCTGAAGTATTTTGGTTGCAGAAGCATTATAATACCTACTTGAATGCACACACACAATGAATGGATCTTACCTTGTTCATTTCCTCTCAATGAAAGGTTGGAAAGTTTTGGTTTTAATCCCACGTTGAATGAAATACATAATCTTTAGAGATTTCTCAACATCCCTGGAGCTCAATTCTTTAACCAGCAAAATGAAGAAACATGAATGAATCCACATGTCCCATCATTCGACTCTTTTACTCCAATATACGCCCCTCCCAGAGATAAAGCTAAAGGTCTGATAATTGCACATAAGCCCTGCAAGGTCAGGTCCCATGTTGGTTGTACTACACACATCTCCACCTACACTCTCCCTCACTTCCTCCATTCCAAAGTCATGCGCCTCCTTGCTGTTTCAAATATGCCTCATGAATTCTCCCTACCAGGATTTTGTTCTGGCTGTTCCCTTTCCTTTTTCTGGCAGGCTCATGTCCCAGCTGTTCATTCTCCGAGGTCCTCTGCCCTTCACCCAATTTAAAATCACAGCTCTCTCTTTCCTCAGCCTTCTTTCTCTGCATCTTTGCTTTATTTTTCTCCATTGTGCTTACACATCTTACATACTATATACTACACATTTTGCTTATTTACCTATACACATACAAGAATATAAAAAAACTAGCAAAGACAAAGATTTTTGTTTTATTATTCATTATTGTATCTTAGGGCTAAGAACACTGCTTGGCACACAACAGATGTTCCATAAATATTTTTTAATGGATATATAGTAAACATTTTTATGGGTTTTAGAGATTTCTTACTTAATTCTTACTCTACCAGGAAAAGACCACTTTAATTTCCATTTTATAGATGATGAAAATGAGGTTTAAAAGCATTCAGATGTGTAAGGCCTCAGGCCCTACAATTGGCACGTGATCAGTTAGGACATACCTTGGGCCCCTTTTGAATTCAAATCCGTTTCCTTTTTGTTGCACTATTCTGCCTTTTTCTACCTCAAGAGGCTGCTGTGAGAATTTAGTTTAAAATTATTCGACATCTTTAAAAACTGTAATGTCCCATTTTCAAGAAAAGCATACTAAACATTATATTTGTATCTGTATATTTTTTATGAGAACATAAGCCAGTGCCCATTATTAGAATCCATTTTTTCCTCCACATTGATTTTGACAAGCATAGACTCAAATATATCCCCCATGTTCAGTGACGCATTTGGAGGAGCAAATGCAAAGTGCTGTGAAAGGAGATAAAGGAGAAGATTATGGTGGGTGGGAAGAGAAGATGAGGAGCCATGTCATAATAAAAGCACTGTCTTCCTTCTCCCCGCCTCCCACTTCAAAAAATACCAGTTACCATCCTCAGTAGCTGCCATCATCTTAGTTCATCAGCCTCTGGGTTTGTTGCTCATCTCTGCCTGAGTCTCAGTGAGAGTAAGCATATGCAATGGTCCCCAGAATTCCTGTGGAAGGAGCCAGGTCCCCTCACTTAGCCTCAGTGCCTAAGTTGCCTGCTTATGTCAGCCTGAGCCCTCCTCACAATTCTGTCTCATGTCAGCACCAGCTGTAACTCGGGGAATGCCTACTACTTCTTGGTGGGGTGAGGGTGGGGGAGGGTGGGTACAGAAATGTTCAACAATCAATCATTCTGTCTGTGGAGGATTCGTGAATTACCTATGGGATAAGGGTAAGGGTCAGACACCATGCCAGTCACCTGCAGCCACAAGTAAAACAGTACACCTTCCCATTGAGAGCAGAATAGATTTGGATAATAATTCACCCTCTCATGTGAGGAGTGTTTTAATAGAGGACAACCGAAGTGTGAGTTGTCTCTGCTATTCCAGCTTCTGTGTATGTGCAGGCTGCCTCTGTTTCTCACCCATGCCAACCTTGGACAAAGAACTTATCACCTTTTTGGTTTTCCCCAAAGAAATTCACTCAAACATCTGAGGAAGAAATTCTGACTGTATTGGGGATTTCATAGAGAAAGTGGATGAAGAGTCTTACATCAGATAGCATTCAGAAGACCATGTGTAGGCCCACCATAGACAATACTGTCTCCAGAGTCTCTTTTGGCCCTACTGATGGGGTGGGATGGGAGGCGCTGTCTCCTATAGACCCAAGTCCCATGTCTGCCTGACTCAAGTCTTAGATGCTCAGTAATAGTTATGCAAATTATTATTTTTATTGTGCTAAATTAATGGGTAAATTACTGTTTTCTATTGTGGTAAATACACATAACATATAACTTACTGTCTTAACCACTTTAGGTGTGTAGTTCCATGGTACTAAGGAAATTCGTGCTGTTTTTGCTACCAACTCCACCATCCATCTCCAGAAATCTTTTCATTTTGCAAAACTGAACGCTGCACCCATGAAACAATAATCTCCAATAATGCCTCCTTCCCCACTCCCTAGCAACCACCATTCTACTTTCTTTCTTTTTTTCTTTTTTAATCTTCCCTTTTTCTCCACATGCCAGCCATGGGTAACCACTATTCTACTCTCCGTTGCTATGAATTCAACTTTGTTTAATTCCACATCTATAAATGAGATGCAATATCAGTCTTTCTGTTTCAGGATTATTTCACTTCATATAAGGTCCTCCAGGTTCATCCACGTTGTCTCAAATGTCAGGGTTTAACTCATCTATCAATGGATACTTAGGTTGTTTCCATATATTGGCTATTGTGAATAATGTTACAATAAACATGGGAGTGCAGGTATCTCTCCATGATAGTGATTTCCTTTCCTTTGGGTATTTATCCAGAAGCAGGATTGTTGAATCACATAATAGTTCTATTTTTTAATTTTTTGAGAAACTACATACTGTTTTATATAATGGTTGTACAATTTACAGATTGAATGAGTAAATGAATGAATGAAAAAGTGAATGTAAATATGAAATGTAATATGAAATTTGAAAGTAATGGGTTAAGCAAATCAATTTTTGTAAATTTCTTAAACTATGATTCCTTGAAAAGACTTTTCTGCATGCAAAATTTGAATCCTTAAAAAGCTATAAGTAAAGCATTTTTAAATTATTGAAGGAATCCTATACTGAATTATTGAAAATTGAAAAACTACAAATACTTTTGTAAAAAATCAATAAATAATTAGCAGAGTTAGGAACACCTTAATGAGCTTCTGTAAATTTGGATTTTCTTGTATTGGGTTTATTCAAAGTTAAATTAATATGCATATGATTCAAGATCTCACCTCTCTCTCTCTCTCTCTTTAGTTTGGAAATTCAGGTTTACAAAGCAAGACCATATTTCCCTGCAAACATCCAGGAAGTGAAAGCTGCCAATATCTAACTGAAATATTCAGGGGGAAAACAGCCAAAATGTCACATGGGTGAGAAATAACTTTCAATGTCCCATCAAAAGAGCTCTTCAAGTTATATATTGATCCCAACACAAGGAAAATATGCCTAGAAATTTAATTTGACATTTACAATCAATAGCACTCAGATGTCACTGGAGCAGAGGGTAGAAAAAAAGATGACTTTAAAATTACAGCCATGAATTTATAATTACAATAATGAATAAAAGTAAATTTATTGAATTAGCATTTCCAGAGTCTAGAGAAAAATCAGCCTGCTACAGCATATTGCTGAAGAACTGGAGAGGCAGGATCTTGGTTTTTCACCTCACTAACTCATCTATGCCTTCCTCCCTATCCCATCATTTGGGCCTTCATGCTACACCTTTTGAGATGTGGTCACTTTTGTCTACAAACTACTGCACATTGACCTAGTGCAAAGATTGAGCCATTTAAGAACTTGCTATGAGGGGCGCCTGGGTGGCTCAGTCGGTTAAGCGTCCAACTTAGGCTCACGTCATCATCTCACAGTTTGTGAGTTCGAGCCCCGCATCGGGCTCTATGCTGTCAGCTCGGAGCCTGGAGCCTGCTTCAGATTCTGTGTCTCCTTCTCTCTCTGCCCCTCCCCCACTTGTGCTCTGTCTCTCAGAAATAAATAAATGTAAAAAAAAAATTTAAAGAACTTGCTGTGAGAATGAAACTTTGCCTATATTCGTTATCTTATCATTGTCCAAAAGCCCTAGAAAAAATCCACTTTGTGTTCTGGTGGAGGAATGCTTTGGTGAAAAAAAGAAAAGAAAAGAAAACATTGTGTACAGTAGGTGCTTAAGGATCTGTATTGAATCAGCCAGAGTCACTGACATCAGTAGTGTCTACATAAAAGTGCAATCCATATAGTCACAGGACACAACAAACTGCAAATAACCAATGTGTTCTTAAAACAGAAAGACTATATGATTGCACAGTTAATATCATAATCATAAGTACTTTGGGGCTTCTTCCTCAACTTGGCGAGTTCTTCCTTTCCTCCCTGACACACTTCTCTTCTTTTCCTCTACCATTCCTCTGATGACTTATCTTGTCTCAGAGCACTAAATGCCTTCCCTTTGCTAATGCGCAAAGTTCCATCTCTGGCCGTGAACTTGATTTTTAACTTTAATATTTCTTTCCTCCTGGCTACCAATGCATATATTTTGATGTTTAACAGGCACCTCATACTTGACGTGTCCCAAAGCAAAGTTTGTGATTTCCCCTTCTCCAAAGATACTCTTCCCCCAGTCTTTATTTCCACTAATGACAACTCCATTCTTAAGACAGAACCATCTTTTGACTCCTCTCTTTTATCACAAATCACATGCAGTCTACAGTGAATCCTTGTCATCAAAATATATACATTTGAATCTGGCCAGTTCTTACTATTTCCTCCCTAGTTCCATCATCTATTACTTGGACTATTGCAATAGCTATCTTACTGGTCTCCCTGCTTCTGCCCTTCTTAAGAGCTGACCCTTGGGGCGCCTGGGTGGCGCAGTCGGTTAAGCGTCCGACTTCAGCCAGGTCACGATCTCGCGGTCCGTGAGTTCGAGCCCCGCGTCAGGCTCTGGGCTGATGGCTCAGAGCCTGGAGCCTGTTTCCGATTCTGTGTCTCCCTCTCTCTCTGCCCCTCCCCCGTTCATGCTCTCTCTCTCTCTGTCCCAAAAATAAATAAACGTTGAAAAAAAAAAAAGAGCTGACCCTCACCCATAGTCTATTCTTAACACAGTAAGCAGAGTTGTCCTTTCCAATTACACCCCTCCTTTACTCTGACCTCTGTGCTTTCCCCCTTCTCACTCAGAGTAAAAGCCACATTTGTACAATGGGTCACCACTCAGCTCACCCCCTTCAAATATCCCCCCCTTTCATTCTAATTTTGGCCACCGTATTCTCCTTGATGTTTCTTGAACACGCCAACCATATTCTCACCTTGAAAGATTTGATTGTTCTGTCCCCTGTGCCAGTGATGCTCTCCCTATAGACAATGATTTGGCCTCATCGCTCAGTTCCTTCAGCTTTTTGCTCACATGTCATTTAATCATTAACACCTGGCCTGACAGCCCTGCATGAAATGGCAATTGCCATCTCCCCACCCACCCCTACTGCCTCTGCATTCCCATCCTCATTCTTTGCTGTTTCTCCATAGTTTTCATCATCATCTGGTCTACACTTCATTGGCCTGTTTCATTTGCTACTAATAGCTTCCCACTGGAATGTAAGTTTCACGAGGACAGAAACATTTCTGCTGCCTCTTTTTGCCACTGTATTCTCAGTGCATTCTTATTGACAGTGCTTCAGTAAACATTTTGAGTGAATTAAAATGGGTTATAGTTATCATTCATTCCAAAGCAAAGCTGTATTTGCCTTTTGGAGGAGTCCAAATCTCTGGATTACTCTGCAGTGTCTTACAGATGATTTCAATACTGCAGGATAATTACGCTCTGGGTTCCACCATTGGGTTTGCATTTACAAATAGGTTGTGAAAGAATTAAACATTTTTTTCATAGTTGTTCTAGGATATGCTATTAAAGCATTGTTGAGTAAGATAGCATGTGTTTGTACACGGATAATTTGGCTCTTTAAATTTTCAGAGGTCTCTTTTATCCAGAGTGGTTCAAGTTTGGTAAAACAACGCTACAGATCTTAGTTACTCTAGGAAATATATCCCTACTTACAAAATGTTTTCCAGGCAAGCCTGCACACATTATTGGGAATGTACCAGTAATAACTAGAAGCTATGGTTGGTATCTGCTTCCAGGAAAGAAATAAGAGCAAAAATCTGTGATGTCCTCTTGAACTCAGCACTATACCCAGAACCATGTCAACAATGTTACTGACAGGTAGGTTTAGATGAAGGACATCTGTCCCTTCTGGTCATATGCCACATTGGTTCTGCCCCATCCAAGCTGCTAAAGGGACTGTGGACAATAGTATATCAGGTCTTCTCCAATAATGAATGAAAACACATAATGACACATATATAAGGAATACACCTGTTCACATGTAGGGAATGAATTTAGGGATAGATTTCAACTCTTCAATCTAAGAAGTCATTTCAACATAGAAATATTTTTTACTTCCAAAATAAATATTTTTTAGTTCCAAACCAAAGGAATATTCTTTGGAAGGTAAAGTATGGAATGGGAGTCAGATTGTTTTGAATAAACACTGCATTAGAATCATAAGGTCTTGTCCCTTATATGGGTGGCTTTGTAGTTGGGTTTCTTTTCCGAGGTTTATGTCAGTTAAAAGCCCTCATTAGTCTCTGTTCCAGCTATTAGGGACCAGGAAGATCGAAACACGTTCTGTACCTTCCTTTCTGACATCACTGACATTTTTTGTGTACTTCTAAATATAACTCACATACTGCCTTTTCCATAAAGCTTTCTCTGTTACCCCTAAATTAACAATCTTTTGCTCCTTTGGATTCTCAAACACACACACACACACACACACACACACACACACATAATCTTGTATCTGAATTTGCAAGACTGTGAGATTGTGAACATTAGGGTCCGCTCATTCTTTCAACTTCCCCCTCTGTAGATAAGTCCATTCCCTGGTGTCTCTAAACAATGACAATCAGTCTCTGCTTTAATCACTTCTATCACAGTGGTGCTACTGCCTGCTCTTTTGGTATGGATTTGGCTCTCCACTGACAACAGCTTGGACCAGGCAAACTGTTCCTTATCCAGTATTTGAGCTGTAGCAAGTCTTTTGTTTGGGTTGATTTGTTAAAAGAAAAAAAAAAAAATCCTGGCCTAACAGTAAGTCAGTGATGGTTCACAAAAGGATTTTTTCATTGAAAATTGAGGGAGAATATGTGCTATAATTACCAGGAGCTCTAGGGAAGAACTCGATGGTAGAGATGGTGTTTCAAGCGATTAAGGGATTTTTAAAAAATCATCTTTTCTTTTCCGGATTTGGAACAGCTTAACTGCAATAAACAGGTTTTCTGGAGGAGTTTCTTGGGAAATGGCTATAGGGACTTAAATTCCCAAATGCTGTCTTTTAGGTGGATGCCCCTGCTGTGTGTTCCCATTGACCTGAGACACACTTTCTTCTAACACAGACTGTACTTCGTTGTAATTATTGTTCAACGTGTATTTTCAATGCCAGGCTATGAATCTGGAGAGGCCTAGTAATCAAGGTTATCTTGTCAACCACTCTATTCCCAGGGCCAGCAATTACTTGCAGAATGGATAAATGGCTGTGTGTGGTAACAGTGTGAAATTGGTTAGCCAATACTTGGGAAATGGTGTTTTTGTTGTTGTTGGTGGTGGTGGTGGTGGTGGTTTTTTTAATGACTGCTCACCAAGATACATGTCTCAGAGTAAAATTTTATTAGAATTAGCCTCCCTTCTTCTCTACAAGGTGGACATTTAATAAAATAGTGCAATTTAAAAAGTTGTTTTATGATATCCATGGATGTATTAGAATGGACAATATGGTTTATCTGAAGTGCTATCCAGACCGAAGATTTTAAAGAATGATGGCTTGGAAATAGGATGCAGTGAGCATTGTACAAAGGGGACATTATATAAACACTTACTTAGATGTTAATTACTTACTTACTAACACTCTCCTAGAAACTATTACAGGATACAAAATATATATGTATAATGTTGATGTAAGTCATGTGCTTGGAAAGCTCAACAGTACACAAGAATAACATAGTATGTTACTGATTGGTAGACGGAATTGCTTGGAATAACAGCAAATAGGTAGATGCTGATGAAGTAAACACCTGGAATTGCTTGCTGTGATCTGAATTGATTAAACAAATATTGATTGAATACTCATTAGGATAGCCATAATAACAAATGATTTACATCCATTAATCGATTTGATCTTGTCAGACGTCCAATTAGGTATTTTTATTTTCATTTCACAAATAAAGAAATTAAAGGTCAGTTATATTGAGTAGTTTTTGAGAGATCTTATGGCCAATAATTGACAGACATGGAGTTTCAATTCAGTTACAATGTATCCAACAACCCAAATGGTTTTAATCATATCATGATGGAAATAGAAGGGAGAACAGCCAAAGCATGTACAAAGACCAAGAAGAAGGGCGTGTCTGAGGAACAGAAAGATAATTCGGTGCAGCAAATAATGACAGGAGACAGTGGTAATGGTTATCCAGGTAAGCAAAGGAATTTTGAAGATAAATCTGGAAGTCTCTATATGAGATACATTGGTTTATTAGTAGGGAAGGGATGCTCTTTGAATTGCTCTTGTAGACAGATGATTCTGGCTTCAGTGTGGATACCAGGAAACTAGTGAGGAAGTTAAGATTGCTGAGGGGTTCCTGGTGGTTCAGTCGATTAGGCATCCAGCTCTTGATTTTGACTGAGGTCATGATCTCCTGGTTTCGGGAGTTCGAGCCCTGCAGCAGGCTCCACTCTGACGGTGAGGAAACTGCTTGAGATTCTCTTTCTCTCCCTGTCTCTCTTCCCCTCTCTCAAAAATAAATAAATAAACCTTTAGAGAGAGAGAGAGAGAGAGAGAGAGAGAGAGAGATGCTGAAAGGTTGGGCAGTGCTGGGTAAACCCATCAGAATCACCTTATCCAAATGAAGATAGAGAAAATACAGCATTGTCTTTAAGGAGTCTTTCAGAGGAATCATGGATCTTGATAAACTGTGTGATTTTAATGTCTTTTTCAATTTAAATATTATGACTTCAAGGAAGATATGATATTAAGGGGAACTGAATAATTTTGGATACAAATCAGTTTGAAAAGTGTTTTCTTCAAATAATAATTAATACACTGATGGATAGATTCTTGGCAAGGAAAAGAATGCTCCAAGAATCACCCTATCAATAGAAGAACAAAGTTTTTTTGTTATACCAAGTGTATAGGACAAATTAAATTTTTCCTTCTTCCCTTCCAATTCCCACCACAGAGGTAAATAAGATCGATGGCGTATGTTCTTCATCTTCTAGTTCCTTTTCTATGCAATTCTATGCATATATATGAAATATATTTTTTAACAATTGCAAAGCATCCCATAGGAAATATATGTTATAATACAGTTAACCTTTTCTTTTTTGATGGATAATTAGGTTATTTCCATTGTCTTGTTACAAATAATGCTGCATAAATATCAGTGTGCCCTCATCTTTGTATTCATGTACTGCATATACATGCATATACAGACATTTTCTCATGAATTCCCACATATGTATTTGTTGGGTAAAAAGGTATGAGCACTTTAAATTTTGACAGGTATAGACCTGTCCAAATCAACTTCAACTATTCATAGACCTAACGACAATACATGAAAGTGTCTGTATCTTTCTTCTTTTCAATTTACTTCTTTGTTGTCTTTCAAAGCGTGGCCATGCCAAAACACAGAAAATAAATTAGGAATTAAAACACTGTACATAGCAAACATAGCATTGACTGGTGCTCTACTCCTAGCCCAGCCTCCTGCCTTCTCCAACAGAGGTGATCAAATGTTAAATTTTGTGTTTATTATTTCCTTGCCTTTCATTTCCCTGGCCTTTTTAACCTAATAGAGGGTGCTGCCTGTTTTTGAATATATGAAAACAAGTGTCAGGCACCTAGGTGACTCAGTCAGTTAAGCATTGGACTTCGGCTCGGGTCATGATCTCATGGTTCGTGAGTTCGAGCTCCACCTTGGGCTCTCTGCTCCCAACACAGAACCTGCTTGGGATCCTCTCTCTCCCTTTCTCTGCCCACCCCACCCACTTGCGCTCTCTCTCTCTACTAAAAACAAATAAAAATTGGGGCGCCTGGGTGGCGCAGTCGGTTAAGCGTCCGACTTCAGCCAGGTCACGATCTCGCGGTCCGTGAGTTCGAGCCCCGCGTCAGGCTCTGGGCTGATGGCTCGGAGCCTGGAGCCTGTTTCCGATTCTGTGTCTCCCTCTCTCTCTGTCCCTCCCCCATTCATGCTCTGTCTCTCTCTGTCCCCCAAAAAATAAATAAACGTTGAAAAAAAATTAAAAAAAAAACAAATAAAAATTTTAAAAAAAAGAAAAAGAAAAAGAATCATGTCATACCTAGTCTTCTAAGGAACTTTTTAAAATTCGGTTGTGTTTCTAAATTTATCCATGTAGACAGTTAAATCATTTTCACTGCTATATAACATTCCATCATGTAAATATAGCAGAATTTATCTATCTTTCAGGGACTACTGAGTTGTTTCTGGTTTTCTGCTATATGGATAGTATTTTTATTGGCATTCTCAACATGTCTCATGATCCATGACCTCTTGGTTATAGATATCAGAAAGGAATTATTATAGTCAATGCATGCAAATGTGCATTGTTATAATGATATTTCTCCCCCAAATCATCATTGGTCAATATACTGGCCTGCCAGGCAAGCTTTTGGGAGGGTTTTTGCCTCTTTTGTCTTCTCTGTATGAAACACTGTTACCCCCAGGTATATGGATGGCTCGAGCTTTCATCTTCATATATGCCTTCACTCATGTCTCCTTAGTGAAGCTTCTCTGACCATCTAATATACAGTTATAACCGTAGTCCCATCCTCGCACCTTGCACATAGGAAGAAATAAACAAATATTAGTTAAAAGAATGATTGAATGACTGAATAAGAAAGATTCAGATGTAACCCAAGGAAAACTATGTGTAAAAATATACATGTGTTTATGTGAGTGTATAATATACTGGATTCCATGAACCTTGAGACACAGTAAATTAGGAAACATTGGGTGGATGAAAAAAATGTGTATAGGTATGTGCATGTGTGTGTATAATTGTATGAATATTTTTACATTACATAAATGTATGTAAATTTACATTTACATAAAATCAAGATAGAAGAAATACAAAATTTTGAAATATATATCATAAAACTCCATCAGATTGTAGTTATATTTGATAAATATAACTACCTGGATATCCACTTGGCATACTCTTTGTGTTTATTCATTAAACAAAGATTTATTGAACACTTCATATATGAAAGACTTAGAGAGATATTGTCCTGAAGGAGAATTATGAAGCACATGATTTCTTTTTATTTCTATTTTGTTTGCCAAAAATTATACTTTTTAGTATAGAAGAGATAGCCACAGGGATAATTATGGACTATATTTTGATTTAGAACTACATTTGATAAACGTTGACACTAAAAGAACACAGAAGAAATTAGCCATGTGATCTTAGATTCTGTAATATTAATGATAGGGAAAGACATACAAAATTATTTATGCTAGTGTTTATAAAGACACCTTTTGAGAAGAAACATTAGAGTATGATAAAATACCCTGTATGAGGCAAAATACAAATATTGTGAAATTTTGCTCAATTAACAAAATAATATATATTAAGGAAAAGTCTGACACCATAAAACACAATCTCCAAAAGAAAATGATATATTCAATTGAAAGCAGGTACCTGAGACTTATACTCCAGGAAGATAGGGATGGTTTAGAAATCCTCCCACTCTTTTGTTGTGTTTCAGTGAAACCTTATTGCAAAGAACTACCCTTTCCCATATGACTTAGATAAAACAATAGATTCTCTGCTTTTTTACCTATGACAAAGCCAAAAACACACTCTCCAAATTCCTTCCCCCACCACCCCCCTGTCCCCAGAGATGATTAACTAAACTGTTTGTAACCACTGATCCATATGAGTAAAATACTTGATAACTTGACCAAGTTTTACTCCCACCTCTCTTTCCCTCAGATCCTGAATTTTGACTCACCCTCAACCTGATCCAGCATTGCCCTGTGGCTCCTCCTTACTCACCCCTTTCAAGATTCTTCTGACCTGAAGAAAAGTCATTTCCTCCTCAACTGTTAGCCCACTCCTTTATACCTGATTCTTTGTAGCCTTGTCTACTCCCCCTACAAAAGAAATTCCTGTCTACCCAATCTTTAAGATACCTCTAGATCTTATGATCTGAGAATTCTCCCTCCTGTAATTGTTCTCCCCATATTGCAATAATCTTCTCAAATAAAGACTGTCCTTACTTAAGTCTGGATTTGTTATTTATTTGACCCAAGAAAAAATTAAATGATGGAAAAAGAAGGAAGAGTTAGTGGGAAATAAGAAAAAATATTATAGAACAAAAGTCTGCTATAGAAATAGAGTAATTGTAAATGGATTCGACCAATTAAAAAACAGACTCTGAGATTTAATTAAAAACAACACAATACAAAATCTGCTGACCAGACACATACTCAAGGAGAGAAAGGTTAAAAATGAAAGCATATGAAATGGCATCTCAAACAAAATTGAACCAAAAGAAAGGTGGGCTTATAGTCAAAGGATCTGATTAATTAGTATTTAAGGCAAAAGCAGCATCATGTCCAAAAACATTATTTACTCACTCAAAGTATAAAAAAACAGCTGTATATACATATATGCATGTAACAATGTAGTCTCTAAGTGTATCAAGCATCGACTGGCAGGAATGTTGAGAGAAAGATGTAGCAGTTAGTGGGAATTTTAACACCTCTTTTAGAAATTAGCAGATTAAAGAGGCAGAAAAAGCAGAGATTTTGAACACTAAAAAATATTAATGATAGTCTACACTCAGTGAAGAGAAACAGTATTTTTTAAGCACACACAAACATTGACTAAATAAAAAAAAATTCGTCCTGTATTAGGACACAAAGATAATCTCAATAAATTTCAAAGAATCAATATAATATGAAAGTATTGTTCTTGTAAAATCCACTATGCTCGGTAACTGAATAATGGCTAAATGACTTTTGGATTCAAAAGGAAATATTAAAGGGGCATCTGGGTGGCTGAGTCAGTTAAGTATCCCACTCTTGATTTCAGCTCAAGTCATAATTTCACAGTTTGTGAGATCGAGCCCCGCACTGGGCTGTGTGCTGACAGCATGGAGCCTGCTTGGGATTCTCTCTCACTCTGCCTCTCTCTCTCTGTCTCTCTCTGTCTCTCTCTCTCTCTCTCAAAATAAATAAACTTATAAAAAGAAAATAATAGAGAAAATTAAGAAGCATTGATAATAAATGATAATAAAAGGCAAATTTGTGAGACAGATCTAAAGCAGTGCTCAATGAGAAACCAGAGCCATAAATACATTTACCCAGAAAGAAGAAAAGTGAAGGTAAATGAACTGAGTACTCAATTCAGGAAGTTAGGGGAAAGCAATCAAACCCAAAGAGGCAAGAAGAAACAAGAAAACAAAAGAGATAAAAGAAGATTCAGTGAAATTTAGCTAATAATGAATAGTAAAGAAATTAACAAATGGAAAACTGAATCCAACTGGAAAGGATTATTAAAACACTTCTGTGAGGAGTGATCTCCCCACTCCCCCCCCCCCCACACACAAAACATCCAGAGAGAGAGAGAGAGAGAGAGAATAGTGCAAATAAACACAAACACAATGGAGAATGACAAGGTCAAAGTAGCTACAGAATAAACATTTTTTTATTTATTATTTTTAACGTTTATTTATTTTTGAGAGATACAGAGACAGAGTGCGAGCAGAGGAGGGGCAGAGAGAGAGGGAGACACAGAATCCGAAGCAGGCTCCGGGCTCTGAGCTGTCAGCACAGACCGAACTCACAGATCGTGAGATCATGACCTGAGCTGAAGTCGGATGCTTAATGGACTGAGCCACCCAGGCGCCCCCAGAATAAACATTTTAAAGGAGGACATAACTATATAGATTCTTAAATACGCTATGAATTATTGTAAGTAATGAATGAATTGAAATCCTGATGAAGTTGACAAATTCCTATAAAATATATAAAATTCCAAAAAATAAAACAAGAAAAATTATGTGGGTTTCATTCCCTAGAACAGCATGAATGAATGAATGAGCCTTTGTATTTTCCGAGCATCCGGTTTACAACAAAGATTGTAATTAGTTTGTTGAGGAAGATAATAAATGAGTGGGTGAATGAATGATTTTCAGATGCCTCCAGCGGCCATTGCAAGTCCTGTTGTGATGCTGAAATGGGTAGTGTGGGCACTGAGATGGCTGAGATAGGAACATGCCAAGCAGGAGGAGGAAGGATGTGGGGAGCGGGATGGCAATAACTCTAAGATTTCAGATCTTTTTAAAAATAGACTTTGAGAAGAGAAAAATGTTCATGTAAATAAAAAACCTTCCCTTTTCATGAGCTGCTTTAACTTTGGGATAACCAAAGCAGGATTTCCTTTTTGCCTTTTCATAGGCTGCATCCTAAAGCCAATTTCCATGATATTAGAAGAACAGAATTACTAAGAGCAAGGCAGCTTCTTTCGGGGTAACGTTGAAGAGCCTGAGGGAAATCTGAATAAATAAGAAACTGCAGATAAGGAAGCCTGTATTTTTCTTCCCTTTGCTGAATGACAATTGGCTCTGGGGTGCGAGTGAGCTTGGGAAAAGAAAGACCCTGCTGTGGCAATATATTTCAGGAAAAGGTTTAATAGGTTAAATGTGATAAATTTCAGATCAAATTAAGGGCAAACAGTTTAGTGGCATGGTAATGGCGTTAATGGCATTCTCAGTTGGTGCCATTTCAAGGTGTTTAACTCAGGTTGGGAAATGCGGTGTCCCCACTAGACAAGTCCCTGTGCCTGTGCCAATTCTCGGGGCACACAGCTGGCCTAGATCACAAGCTGCACATGTGCCAAAGAAGCCTGCTTTTGTAAGGATAATACAGATTCTCCTCATCCCAGGTGTTGGGGTTCTAAAGACTTTCCTTTCCCAGTAACATATTTAGTCTGCCCACCGGGGAAGCTAAGACCTAATCACGTCTGTGTTGGATTGACTCTTGCTTGCAGTGTTTCAGTGCTAACTTTGTCTTTACATCTGTCTCCCTTTTCTCCCTACAACCAAAATGCTTTTCAAGGGGATATTTTCTTAATGCTCCAGCTTCACAAGAGCCTTGGAATTCAATTCTGTTCCCTTTAGCATCTGCCCTTTTCCCCTAACTTCTCTCCATGTATTAGAAAAAAAAATCTTTTTGGATATCCTTAATATTTATGGCTTCAGAGGAGAGATGTGTGAGGTTAAAGGCTCCAGGTTGAAAAGAAAGTGTCGAAAATATCAAAGATGATCTAATCCTTAATTCATAAAAGATAAATTGCTGCTTTACGCTCTCTGCCCGGTCTCTCAGCCATGACTGACCTTGCTTTTTTAGGAAAATTAGCACACTCAGTCTGGGCAGCTGGCTTTACTGAATGTTACTTCCTCTTGATCCTGTAAAATCCTGAATCCTTTATGTCCCACTTGAACTCCATTCAGGCAAATCTTTAATTCACTTTGCTTTAGTTTTCCTACCTTAGTTTGCTTTAACCTGGGCCATTTTTTTTAAAGTTTATTTATTTATTTTGAGAGAGAGAGAGAGAGAGACTGCGTGAGAGTGTGAGTGGGGAAGGGGCAGAGAGAGAGAGAGAGAGAGAGAGAGAGAAAATCCCAAGCAGGCTCTGCACTGTCAGCTCAGAACCCAACTCGGGGCTCGATCTCACAAACTGTGAAATCATAACCTGAGCCAAAACCAAGAGCCGGATGCTCAACTGACTGAGCCACCCAGGTGCTGGGCCAATTTTTAGTACAAGGTACTCGATGAAAGAAGGTACTTCTCTATTTTACCTTACATTTAACTGTTGCCTTTAGATCCTATAATGTTGCTGACAGTAGGTAACACATTTTAAAACCTGTAGATACGATAGATATTTGAAACAAACAGAACAGATAAATGGTTATGTATTTATAACCATTATACAAAACCTATTGCATAAAAACTTCATGCAAATTGATGAGGACATCACTAAGACCAAAAAGAGAAAGTGTAGTATACAAATGTACATAATGCAAAAGAAATAATGCAAATATCTAAAATATTTATGACTTTCTAGTAATCACAGAAATGCAAATGAAAATATTGAGATTAACCTTTTTGCCTATAAAAGAACAAAGAATAAAATAAATATTATTAATGTTGGTGGGTGCTGTGAAATGGTTGCTTTTATAGACTATTTGAATATAAATTACACAAACATCTTAGGAAGCTATTTAGTAATAAATGTTGGTAACATCAAAAATATTTATCCCTTTTAAGTACTTTTTCCCCTTCTAAGAGTTCATGCTAAAGAAATAATCAGAAATGTTCAGAAAGACTAATGCAGAATCATGTTTATCTATAAAAGAAGAAATCCTTTTTTGAAAAAGTTAATGTTGATAAACAATAGAATGGTTAAAGTAATTTTGGTCCTTCCATAGAAAAGGGAATATTATTCAACAATTGACTATTATGTTTACAGAGAACTTTAATTATGTGAGAAAGTTCTTACAATGTTAGTAAAAAAGCTGGGTAGAACGACATTTACAGGAAAATCTCAAATGTTTCTGTTCTATATCTCTGTGACTTCCATCTATCTTGTATTTCCTCTGTGGAGCTTGTTCACTCTCTTTGTCTCTCCTTAAATATGGAGAGTTGATTTGTTCCTCTATCAAAAGAACAAATTTGGATTAATCCCTCTTCCTAATTTCTCAACTATGAACCCAAGGTCTGAATAGTACAGGTTTTTAATAGTCGGGTTTCAATATCAGTCAGTCATCATTCAGTCACTCAACAAATGTTTATCGATCACAAGCAATGTGTGTCAATTTCAACTATTATTTTGGTGTTAGTGATTCAGCAGTGAAGAAGAGAGAGAGAGAAAGAGAATCTGCCTTAAGAAATGTATGTAGGTATCTGCTCTGCTTATGATGGGGTGGGAGAAAATACAAATAAAAGAATGTTGAGAACCAAGAAATCATATGAATAACAGAATGGAATAATAATAATTAGGTACAGCATAGATGCCGGGGAGTAGTTTTAGCCAGGTTGGCTGGGAGAGGGCTCTAACCAAGGTGACATTAGATGTGAAATCTGAATAATGAGCAAAGGAAAACACAAATGCAAAGACCTTGGAATGATGTACTAAAGGAACAAAAAGGTCAGTGCAATTAACTAACTAGTGAAGGGGTAGTGGCGACAGATGGGATTAGAGACCTGGACAAGGATGGATTCATGGACCGTACTAAAAAGATTGGTTTAGGGGCGCCTGGGTGGCGCAGTCGGTTAAGCGTCCGACTTCAGCCAGGTCACGATCTCGCAGTCCGTGAGTTCGAGCCCCGCGTCAGGCTCTGGGCTGATGGCTCGGAGCCTGGAGCCTGTTTCCGATTCTGTGTCTCCCTCTCTCTCTGCCCCTCCCCCGTTCATGCTCTGTCTCTCTCTGTCCCAAAAATAAATAAACGTTGAAAAAAAAAAATTTAAAAAGATTGGTTTAGGGGCGCCTGGGTGGCTCAGTCAGGTAAGCTTCTGACTTCAGCTCACATCATGATCTCATAGTTTGTGGGTTCAAGCCCCGCATCGGCTCTGTGCTACTTGTTGTTGTTGTTTTTTTTATAATCAGAAGCTATTGGAGGGTTAGTAGTGGTGAAGAGATACAATCAAAGCTATTCTTTTTTTTTTTATTTTGTTTTTTAACATTTATTCATTTTTGAGAGATAGAGCATGAGTGGGGAGGGGCAGGGAGAGAGGGAGACACAGAATCTGGAGCAGGCCCCAGGCTCTGAGCTGTCAGCACAGAGGCCGTGACCAAAGTTATTCTTAAGTTTACTTAAAGTAAGTAATTAAGATTAAACTGAGCATATTGTGGCAAATGTACTGTGTGAGGCAAAAAAGAGACAGGAAGATCTGACAACAGACAGTAGGGTCATTGAGACCATGTCATTGAAATGGTGCAATAAAGTCATATTCAGACTATTTTGAAATCTACCCTGTGGGGCTTGGGACTTGCTGATGAATTAGTTATGAAGGATGGTAAAAGGAAAGAAATCCAGACTTTTGGCCTGAACAACTGGGTTCTTTATGCACTGTGTAGAGATGTAGTCAGGTTAGACTTGGGAATTTGGGAGTCCAATAAAGAGGGAGAAATTGATATGGGGGAGAAGAGGGTGGTTCCAGAAATTAAGCCCTTTATAGGACTTGATGGGGATAGAAACCAAAGCTCAATTGAAGTTGGTTGTCTGAAATATTAGTACGTGCACTTCTTTCATTGAAATAGTTTCTGGTGGAAATGGTGAAAAGATGAGATAACTCTCAGCTACTTTAATTTCTCTATCAAGTCCATGGTGAGGTAATAGAGGGGGAGGGGGAGATTCGGGAGAATACTACAAAATAGTCATCTGAGACTGTGGACAATTAGTCTAACCAGGAAAGCAGGCAATGTTAGTGATGTTTCAGAACTGTAGTCAGAAACTTGAAGTAAGTCCTGTCATCATGGTCTGTCATTTTGTTTTTCCCTTGGGCAGCATTCAGTGGGCCATATGCAAATATGAAGGAAGCACATGTTTGGATTTAAATGAGGTTGAAGTGCTATGAAGTAAGTAGAGTGGAGAGAAATAGAATGTGTCAGGAGGAAGGATTAGAGAGTTAAGGGCTTTCCTGACTGTGAATTCTAGACTGGGTTAGGAAGAAAGGAAGAAGATAAAGTATCAGAAAGTTAAAATGGGGAAAGGTCAATAGACAGAAGACCTCATCAAGAGCATAAAGTTGTTGGTGTGGGAGGACTAGTGGAAGTGAATTGAAGGATAGGACACGATTAATTTTTATTTATTTTTTAAACTTTTTTTTTTTTAAGTTTATTTATTTATTGTGAAAGAGATAGAGAGCACAAGTGGAGGCGGGGCAGAAAAAGAGGGAGAGAGAGAGAATCCCACGTGAGCTTTGCGCTGTCAGTGCAGAGCCCAATGCAGGGCTCAAACTCACAAACCGTGAGATCATGACCTGAACCGAAATCAAGAGTTAGACACTCAACCGACTGTTTGGGCACCACCCAGGCGCCCCCCTTCCCATGATTATCTTTTAAGCAAAGATTTTAGTGGGCTGTAGTCACTGATGATTGTTATAGGAGTGGGTATTTTACATATAAGGGTAGGATAGAATTTAACACTAGTGGGGTCCAGAACCATGAGACCATCTACATATATTTTAAAGTCTCTGAGAATTAATACTGAAAGTATCATTGATAAGGAGACAGTGAACAATATGTTGAAATTATAAATTAAGGAAGGGGAGTCACTAGGAGATCAGGCAATGAAAGTGAAAAGAATAGTAATGGCAAATTCTGATGGCACATACAATAATGAGTTTTGAAGGAGAGAGTAGGAAATGTAGTTTGGAAGCATCTATGGAAAACACGGGGGGAATCCTACCCCAATCCGAGGCTTCAAGTTATGTCTCTTATGGGGGAAAAAAAGCAACGTACACCTGAGATGCTGCAGGTTAAACGGTGTTGTGGAGCAAGTCAGTTTTAGTTAGAGCAAAAATGTGAAAGGGACATTTAATGTTTTTTAATGTTTATTTATTTTTGAGAGAGAGAGAAGCAGGCTTCAGGCTTCTCACTGTCAGCACAGAGCCAGATGCAGGGCTTGAACCCACAAACTGCGAGAGCATGACCTGAGCTGAAGGCGGACACTCAATCAACTGAGCCACCCAGGTGCCCCAATATACACAAGTTTAAATCAAAACAGCTTCCATCAGGAAGTTCTTTTCCTACAATAACATTTTCTCTTCCACTGGCATGGTGTGAGGGAGCTGATGGGGCTGTCCAGGGCATCAGGAATGCCAAAATAAGTCATCATGAAAGAAACAAGTGACAGAATGGGTTATTGCATTGGGATCCGAAAGCACCAAAACTGGCAAGGTTTAAAAAGCAAACAAGAAGCAGGAATAGGGAAACCGGAGTGTGGGGTCCCCAATAATAATGCCTACTATTTATTGGGAAGTTACTATGGACAAGTATTTTACCTCGATGAATTCATTTACTCTGCACACAAGCTTCTAAGGTTGACACTTAACCACATTTGACAGATGCGAAAACTACAGAATGGTGAAAATTGGTACAAGGTGCCCAGCAAAGAAGTACATATGAGGAAGGGCACACATTGTCTGGCTCTGGACCCAATGCCTATACCTCTCTGTTGGGCTACAACTGAAGGTGTGCCCAAGCCAGGATCAAAGAAATCATCCCAATTTCAACGTTTTCCTTAACAAATTGGTGGCCAGGTGTAATTGGTTCCAACCTTTAAATGGTCTTGTTCCGCCCACTTCTTTTCCATCCACACTGCTACCACTATGTTCCAAGCTCCCTTTCACCAGGATTAGAGCAATCACGTCCTAAAAGGTCTCCCTGTGTCTTGCTTTGGCCTCTCCAACCTAAACTCCTTAGTGGAGCTGGAGAGATCTTTCAAAAGTGCAACCTTATTATATATCACTCTCCGGCTTAAAACCTCACTATTGCTTTCCTTTGCCCTTGGGATAAAATTAACTCCACAGTGAAGTTTGAGAGGCATCCATGATTTTCACCCCTACTTACTTCCTCAGCTTTATTTATTTTCTGTCAATCCTCACACTATATACTTCACCCATACTAGACTTGTGTCAGTTCTTCAAAAGATGTGTGTTCCCTCACAGTCTTGGCTATTTCACAAGATGTTTCCTCTGCCTTCAGCCTGATACCTGCCCTTCTCTCTCTCTCCCTGATTTGTTAAATTGTTTTCAGTTTCCAGTAACAAAAAAGCCAGCTAACAATGGCCATGATGATGAGATGTATAATATCCTAATAAGATTTCCTAAGCTGATGTTTCTAGGGTTCAAAGAACCAGCCTTTATATATATATATATATATATATATATATATATATATATGTGTGTGTACATACACATATATACATACATATATGTGTGTGTGTGTATATACATATATATGTGTACACACACACACACACACACATATAAATTTCCATCCCGCTATTTTTAGAATGTCAGCTTTCACCATTAAGTTTATCACTTCAGGGGCCAAGGAGATGGATATAGATTGTGTTGAACACTATGATAAACCACCCCAAATCCATTTTGATCAAGGCACCTGTTGACTCCACCTTTGTGAGTGCTGTTAGCAGACAGCCTTTAGCTGTCAGCTCCTTTGGGAGTTGCCTAGACTGCAGGGAGCCGCAATATACAAATTACAGACTTTCGTGGCATGGTCTATATACTGTATATGGTATTGCATATAGTGTTTAAAGACCTGGTCATCTTGTCCTAGCGGGGAACAATTCTGAAGAGCCTTTTTAGTTTCAAAGTTTCTGGTTGGCTAAAGCATTATATTCAACTTCTATCAAATCCAGCTTCTGGTCCCTTTCTTTTGTAAGTGTGATCACAGGGGCATCCGCAAACATCCTGCATGCTAAAGGCTGTCTGAGAATATACTTCTCAATGGCGGTAGTTGTTCCTGGGTGGTCAGGGACAGCAGCCGATGAGATGACATTTTTGAGCAGGGTCACTTGCCGCCAGGTAGCAAGGAGGATCCCCTTGGTGGTGGTCAGGGATCATAGAGAGTCCCTGTAAAAACTAGTATAATTTATCAAGAATTTGAGAAATATGAAACAATAGAACCAGGTGGGTAAGTTGAGCTCTGGAAAGAGGTAATAAAAAGCTGAGGGCAATCAATAGCCAATTGAAAACTAAGGGTGAAAGCTAGGGTGCCTGGTTGGTAACATACAAAAAAATATCTTCTCTCCTCCAAAGCCTGGGCAGAGAAGGAGAAGTCCAGGCTCCAGACTTAAACTTCAGAGTAACCAGGGCTCTAAAAGCTTAAATTTACAACCAGAACAGATCTCTTGGAGACTTCTTAAATTGATACGACTCAGATTCCAAACTTTTTATCTCCTGTGTCTTTCAGCAGCTGAAATCTCTTGCTCATATTTTTCACCTGAAAAACCTGTTGCTTTCTTCTGGGCATCTTGTCATCTTCCCTGCACACGTGCAGTTCAAGGGTCACTCCAGTTTTCAAGGAGTTCTTATAAACAGAATTGGGCAACTTCTCTGTGGCTCATGGGAATACATGAGAGATTTTGTCCCCCTTTGATTTTCAGCCACCTCTAGCCAAAAAGACCAATGTGTTCTTTTTGATATCTAACTGTCCAGCAATGTGCGCCCTCAGGGGAAAATCTGTAACATCATGGACCATGCCCAGTGAGATTTCCTTCTTTCGGGAGTGAATCTTCTTACTTCTCCTAGGTGACTTTAAATAGCTGCTTTTTTATATTTTATCCAGAGCTTACAACTGCTCTCTGTGGGAGGGTTTGTTTCATACAAGCTACTCCAGAATTACTAAAATGGGAACTTTCAACATTAGGTTTTTTGAATAAGGAAGAAAGTAGAGGACAGCTCCCGCACCATCCACCCACCATCCAATGATACCATTTTGCCTTGCTCGCTCCTTCTAAATTTTTATATTTTAGCTTAAACTTCTCCATCTACAAATGATCTATATTCCTTAACCTTCTAGAGAAGGTTAGGTCCACTCATCGCTGATATATGTTCCCATAGCGCCTATGTACCCACTATCATAATACTCATCACAGTTTATTGAAATGACACATTTAAATGTCTGTTTCTGTAAATAAGCTATAAATTCTCTGAAACAACTATCATGCATCTCATGTTAATTGTTGTATTACAAGGCCTATCACATGGTAGACAAATGAGAAATGTAAATGAATAAAAGAATGAATTTCAGGTAGGAAAAGTCACATAGTTTAGGATTGCAACATGAACAGAAGAGAAAAGGTTCTGAAAGCCATAACTCTAAATGGTATTGCCCCCACCAAATGAATGCAGCTAGCAGCCAATTCTTGAATGTGTCCCATCTTCTTACCCATGAGAACCTCACAGGGTCCCATGACAAATCCCATCTGGGTTGAGACCAGGGCTAAGAAAATTCAGGGGCAGGTACCACTGATGATGATTCCTGTGTTTGCTCTGAGAAATTTGAACCTGCTATTTTGCCAGAGAGAAGCCAGACATCACTTGAGAAGAGAGAGTCCAAAGGCCTTCTGATCAACTGTCCTCCTGTCCTGGCTACCAAGGCAACCCAATCAGCCTGTCATAATCTTAAAACTCTAAATAGATAGTAGACTTTTTCACACTTTGAGTACTTCTGGCACATGCATTTTGTGTTTCAGTTTTTGTTCGTAGAGTTGGGGGTTGGTAAATACATATGTTTCGCATTACTTCTTCCAAGATAGAAAATTGGGTATTGAGAAATAAGAAACACTTCAGTCAGCACCTATAATCTATTAAGGCAATTAATCAAACATACACTTTGTCAACTTCCTCTTGTTCTGTTATGTTTTATGACTCTATTATTTCTTCAACAGAATAGAAGGGATTAATCTTCATTGCATGGAAAATATTTGGGAGACAGAAAAAAGTGACTCAGCTGCCAGTCTGTATCTTGTGATTCAAATCAATCATTGGGACAGATTGAATTATTTTTCACTGTAATGTATTCATGAGGCCTTATTGGAAACGTTTTAATGCGTTATAGGATTTTCTACAGTATCAGAACACAGATCATCACTCGGGATGAACCTGTTCCACAACTTTCTTCTTGCATTGGCTGCCTTCTCTAATAGGATATGAACATTTTCAGGAATGGATTAAAATAACAGTTACAACTGTACACACAAGTTTGTAAGTGCCTTGAGATTGAAAGGCCTAAGTAGAAACCTGAAATAATTTTTTTAAAACCGGGAAATTATTAATTAATACTGGAGGGGACGCAAGGTTTCCCAGGAGGATCCTTGGGCACGAGGGGGTTCGTTTGTTTCCAGAACTGAAAATTGCTCACACAAGTGAGTTGTTTTTCTAAATCCACTGTAATTCAGGGTGAGAAGTGGACTAGTTATAAACACTCATGAAAATGACCACTCCTCCATGGATTAACATGTACTTATTGAGCACTTATTAAGGCATGAACAATAAACTAGGTGCTATGGGGCTAGAAAGATTTAAAACTTACAGTCCCTATTAGCAATGTACTTAATTCTAGTTGGATAGATTCTTCTGAGGATAAATTGTAAGTTAATTGTTTAAATTCATATATGAAAACGCCCAGCAGATTGGTATGGATGTATGTCATTAATCAAGTGCACGAGGGGACAAGTTGAAATACAATGTGAGCTTGAGGGATCCTGCAAATCCAGGAGGCAGGTTAAATGTGTCATACATGCCTAGGAGTTCAGAAGAAAACCATCACGGTGTTAACGAGAATCTTGCAGAAATGTTTATAAATGGCTTCACACATTTTCTTTTCTCTGGTATGATTAAGTGTCAAACGTGAAAATTCTACCAGGATAAACTCATGTGAAAATCTTAGTTTCAGGACATCTGATGCCTCCTTTAAATTGCCTTTCCAAAACGACTCTATTTTGTGCTAGAAAGGGCCCTGAACCATTCATTAGGTCCCCGTGTGACCTAGGATCAATTACTTTATCTCTCTGAATCTCAATTTTGTCATCTGAATAAGAAAGCACAAAGCTAGATAATCTTTATGATCCTCTGTTATTCATGTATAGCTTTAGGAAGAATTCTTTCATTTGGGGGAGGGGCAGGGACTGAAACATAGAAAGCAGAGATCAGAAAACCCAACTGACCTTCTTGCTCTGATTTGTTGATCCATCTCTGCCTTTCCAGTCAGTGCCCTTGCCCCATTTTGCTTGGCACAGACAGTTCCCCCATGCTGCCAAGAGCAGGTGAAGGAAAGTGGCCTGTTCTGTTCTGGTTAGTTATTCAATTCTAAATTATTAATGCCATCCCTGTTCTCCTATTACCTTGAAGTTGTTGGATGCCAAGAGGTATTAATAAAGGATAAGTTTCATGGGGTCAAGAGGAAAGATGCCCAAATACTGCCTATGGTTAGCCAAAGCAGAAGGCTGGGGAAACAAGGTTAGGAGAGATGAAGGAGTGACAGGAAACACACGTTTAATCTGTCAGAATTCTCAAGTATGTAAAGAAGGAGAGATACTATAATTGAGAAGTCTCCATACAGAATTAAGCCTATGATAAATTAATATCTTTGAGGGGCAATCAATAATAACAAGGTTTGCATTGAGCTGAAAAGCTCATTAATAAATAGAAACATTTGGGCTTGTTTTATTTCCCTTAAAATTAACCCTCTGCAGAAAAGAGCAATATGAACGTGGTAGAAAGCATGAATCATCTATAATGAAGAACTTCTATAAATTTGCCTCCAGAAAGTTCAGGGCCTGGCTATGTGATCCAAAATGTGAAATGGACGCTGACCCAAAGTAGAAAGATCTTTGAAAGGAAAGGCATGTGGCATCTCCCCCGGGAATGCTGTCTGTGGAAGGCTTGCTACCACAATTGAGTCTAGCTATCTGATATGTGTTCTAGACCAGGCGAGAATGCCACAAAATACACGTGGCCAGGGCAACAGAGACTGGCAGTGTGTGTACAAGGTGCTAAGCAAGCAATTCTTTAAGGCCATCTTAGAAGGCAAATTCTTTATTTACATATTTTTACATGAAACTGATTACCGACTATGTTGAATTTCACTGAAATGTATGCTTCCTTGAATGTGAAGTGTACACAGAATAACCTCTGCAAACCCCTTTGAATCTCTGGAAATGGAATATTCTCTAACTTCAAAAGTTGCTAGCAATATCTGTAGATCAATAAAGGCAAATCTCTAATATTAATCAAATAAAAACTGTATGTCAGACACTGTTAAGTGCTCTACATATAGTATCCGAACAAATCCTTATAACCTCATCATATGGTTATAATTATTATATGCACTTCAGAATGCGAAATGTAAGAATTGGGAAGGTTAAGTTACGTTGCTTAAAGTCATATGCTCAGGAGGAGAATGGACCCCATCTCTGCCTAACTACAGGACCTGGCCTCTTAAATACCATCATATACGCTGCACTGTGCATATTAATAACAATAAGAGTTAACAGTGAAGTCTCACATACATTGCTTTAGTTAATCCTTAAAAGCATCTGAAATATATGTTGTCATCCTAATTCATAACTGTTAGAAACCATGTCTTTGAAAGTGAAGAAGACAAAGTCACGAGCCAGTGGAAGTGCGATAGGACAGACCCACGGACCCATGTCCTTCCCAGCAACCTACCATATTTCAGAAGGCAGGCCACGGGCTTACATTCTTCAGCAAGGAAGTGAGACACAGAGTATTGGCAAATGGATGTTTGACAGTATGATACTGGAGTATGAAGACCAGTGGATTTAATGTCCCCAAATAGATGTTGGTACATGTGGAAATTTGGTATACGACAGGCTTGGCATCTCAAATCACTGGCAAAACAATACACTTTTTAATATAAAACCACTGGGCAGCCACTGGGAAAAAGATAAAACTGGGTCTGTACCTCATACCGTTCACAAAAATAAACTAAAAGGATCAGAGATCTCAGTGTGAAAAATAAGACCATCAAGTACTGAAGGAAAACATGGATAAATTACTCTTTCACCTCAGTGTGGGGAAAGGCTTTTTAAATAGGACTTAAAATTCAAAGATAATCAAAGAAAATATTATACATTTGATGATATGATTAAAAAGCATGGTTAAAAAAATCTGGGCGCCTGGGTGGTTCAATTGGTTAAGCATCTGACTCTTGATTTCGGCAAGTCATGATCTCATGATTCATGGAATCAAGCCCCGCTTGGGATTCTCTCTCTCCTTCTCTTTCTGCCCCTCCCCCATTCATGGGCGCGCTCTAAATAAATAAATAAATAAATAAATAAATAATAAAAGCACCACAAAGTGAAAAGACCACTGGGAAATCAGGAGAAGGCATTTGTAACACACAAAATACACTGATACCCTAACAATATGTAAAATCCTTAAAATTGAGAGAAAAGGGACGAAAATCTTCATATAAAAATGAAAAAATACAGGATCAGACTATTCTCAATAGTATTAAATAATGGCCCTTAAGTATACAAATATATGTACCACCTCACTCGTAATTATAGAAACACAAAATCAAAACTATACCGAAATGCAGTTCATCATCTGTCAGATTGGCAAAACCTTTTCAAGGCTGGCAATGTATTCTGTTAGTGGGGCTTTCGGGAATAAGCCCCTCTCATACACTACTGTGGAAATGCAAAATATACCAGTGCTATCCTACAGGGGAGGAATTTGGCCACATTTAACATAACTCTGTTCACCCACCTTTTGGCCCAATAAGCCTGCTTCTAAGGAGTTTCTCCTGAAGACACACCTTGAGCAATATAAAAATACATTTGCACGTTTATTCCATGGGTTGTATGTCTGTATGCCGGTAATGAAGACATGAGCACTGAAATTCAAAACATACTGCCATTTGTTGGGGCGCTTGGGTGGCTTAGTTAGTTAAGTGTCCACCTTCTGCTCAGGTCATGATCTTGCGGTTCGAGAGTTCAAGCGCCACCTTGGGCTCTGTGCTGACAGCTCGGAGCTTGGAGCCTGGAGCCTGCTTCAGATCTGTGTCTCCCTCTCTCCCTGCCCCTCCCCTGCTCTCTCTCTCTCTCTCTCTCTCTCTCAAAAAAAAAAAATAAATAAATATTAAAAAAAGCAAAAGCCATAGTACCTTTTGGAAACTCAAAAAGCAAATGAAATAAGTGAGAATTTCACAAATTGACTACAGAACTTGCATGCTGGAAACTACCAAAGTGCTCTCATGGAAGAAATAAAGATCTCAGTATGGAGAGGCATCTTGTGTTCATGGATTAGAAGGCTCAATTTAGTAAAGATGTTAGTTCTCCCTAGATTGATGTACAAGTTTACCATAGTTCCTATCAAAACACCAGCAAGATACTTAGTAGATATTATAAATAAGATTATTCTGAAATTTGCATGGAAGGTTTAAGGAACCAGCATAGAAAGAAATAACTTCAAAAGGAATAAAGGGAGGATTTAGTCTCAGTGTATATAGCCACAGGAATCAGGCCTTCCGATGCTGGTAAAAGGAGAGACACGGGGGTGTCTGGGTGGCTCAGTTGGTTAAGCATTCGACTTTGGCTGGGGTCCTGGTCTCACAGTTCCTGACTTCCGGTCTCACATCTGGCCCTCCTCCGTGAGCACGGAGCCTGCTTTGGATCCTCTGACCCTCCTCTATCTGCCCCCCCCCCCCCAGCGATTCACAGTGTGTGTGCCCCCGCTCACTCTTTCTCTCTCTCAAAAAATAGATAAACTTAAAGAGAAAAAAAAAAAAGGAGAGACACATACAATAATGGTATGAAGCAGAGAACTCAGAAACAGCCCTGAAGGAAACCGCCTAGCTTAATTTTAAACAAAGATGCAAAGGCAATTCAAGGAAATGAAAATAGCTTTGCCAAACTGGTAGGGAACCAAGTGGGCATTCCTGCACTCCCACCCTCCAAAAAAAGAATGACCCTCATCTAAGTCTTACACCTGAGACAAAAATTAACCCAAAATAGATTATGGACTTGAGTGAAAAAATAAAACTCTAAAACTTTTGGGAAAAAATATGAGAAAATCTTCAAGATCTAAGGCTGAGCAGAGACGTCTTAGATTTGACACAAAAAGCGTGATCCGTAAAGGGAAAAAATGGATAAATGGAGTTTCATCAAAATTAAAACCTTTTTTCTCTGTAGAAGATCCTGTTAAGAGGATGCAAATACAGATTAGGTTCTGGGATAACACATTTGCATGCCACATAACCAGCAACAGACTAATATCTAGACTATGTAAAGAACTTTCAAAACATAACTGCAAAACAATCTTATTAGAAAATGGGCAAAAGACATGAACACACATTTCATCAGAGAGGATATACTCACGGCAAATAAGCATAAGAAAAGATACTAGACCCTACTAGCCATGAGCAAACTGCAAATTAAAACCACAGTTATCCCTACACCTA
The DNA here is from genome assembly GCF_018350155.1 of Leopardus geoffroyi. Lineage (NCBI taxonomy): Eukaryota > Metazoa > Chordata > Mammalia > Carnivora > Felidae > Leopardus > Leopardus geoffroyi. The sequence continues at coordinate 45,614,200 of NC_059327.1, forward strand.
TCAGAATGGTTAAAATAAAAATAGTGACAATACCAAATGCTAGTAAATATGCAGAAAATTAGATCACTCATACAAGGAAGTTCAAAATATAAAGTGGTACAGCCACTTTGGGAAACAGTTTGGCAGTTTCTTAAAAAACAACTAAATATCTGACTACCACATCACCCAGCAACTGCACTTGTGGGCATTCGTCGCAGAAAACTTACGGTCACATGAAAACCTGTACAGAAATGTTTATGGCAGCTTTATTCTTAATAGCCCCAAACTGAAGTAACCTAAATGTCCTTCAACGATTGAATGGTTACACTGCAGTACATCCACACTGGGACGTACTACTCAGCAGTAAAAAGAAACAAACTATTGACACGTGCAACAACCTGGCCGAGTCTTCAGAGAACTACACTGAATGGAAGAAAGCCAGTCCCCGAAGGTTATATAATATATGATACCATTTACAAAACATTCTTGAAATGGCAAAGTTATAAAAATAGAGAACGTAGTAGTGGCTGCCATAGATTAAGGGGATGAGGGAGGAAGGAAGGGTGTGTGACTACAAAAGGGCAAAAAGAGGTATCCTTGTGTTGGTGGAAATGTTCTCTTTCTTGTCCGTCAACGTCAATATCCTAGTCGTGATATTGAGCTATGGTTTTCGAAGCTGTTAACATGGGCATGAACTAGTAAAGTGTATATGGAGATTATCTGTATTATTTTTTTTTTTCAACTGCACGTGAATCTACACTTACCTCAAAAGAAAAGCTTAATTAAAAAAAAAAAAAAGGCTTCACTGATAATATCACGTGCCTTCTGATAGGATGCACTATGGAGGATGCAACTTCATTTCTGTGCTACTTCTGCCCCCAAAATGTGTAACTTGAATTTAATCTTGAGAACAATCTCAAGGAAACCCAAATTGAGAGACATTTTACAAATAATCAGACACTACTTTGAAAAAAACAAAACCAAAAAACAATGAGGCTAGTTCCAGATTACTAAGTAGACTGCGTACCATTTGGATCCTGGATCTGATCCTGGATTGGGGAAAAAGGACATTAATGGAAACATTGATGAAATTTGCGGCTTTGTAGATTAGATAATCCTACTGTTTCAATGTGAATTTCCTGATTTGGGTAATACCCTGTGATTTGGGAGAATCTGGGTGAAGACGGTACAGATATTTTAATACAGTTTTGTCAATTTTTTTTTCAAGTCTGAAGTTATTTAAAATATAAGAACATAACAATTTTGAAACATCTTTCAATTATAAATGGATGTTGGACAAACAGATGAGGAAAACAAAGGCTTGTCATCTGTTTATTGCTTAGTGAAACCAGATGCCTAAAATCTTAAACATTCCCATCCATGCTGGACCAAAAGTTTCTCACTGGCACAGACAGGGTGAGTCACCATGAAGCGTCCAATGGGTGCAGTGCGAGATGCTCATTTCAGAATTTTTTTTTTCTGTGACAACGAATCATATGCTTCAGAAGAACTGAATTATGAAGGCTCAGAAAATAGATTTTTAAGGCTGAGAATGATTCTAATTTGTATCCTCTCAAACCCATTTGAGTTCCTTTCTTCTCTTTCAAAGGAAAACTTGCAACCCTGAGTGGGTTGCTGTTGTGACTTGAGCAGGCAGTAGCTTTCATACATCCCGGCCTGACAGTGGGAGAATCGGATCCCCTCAACCTGTCATCGCCAGCCTTTGGTTTCATTTATTTTTCCGCTCTGCCTCTCTGTTCTGAGCTAATACCGGCAAAGGCAACGCGGTCCCTAGCAGCAGTCAAAGCGGCATAAATATTAGTGATAATTGTACGGTACAGTAATTGCAAATAGCGGTGATTAATTCTTACAATAATAGCTGTCCTAAGAACAATTGATTTCCCTTCCAGTCAAGCCCGAGTTTCCCATGAGAAAGCTTTAGAATGGTTATTATTATTAGTTGAAGCTTTGGGGAGAGCGAGGAAGATGAAAAGGATGGTGATTACTCTGGATTTGTCGGCACTGATTCGTCATTAGCGTGCAGAGCAAGGACATCCATGGTACCGCAGGTGGACGTCCTGCCCTGTCGCACAAGAAAATCAACCTGCCTCTGAAAAGAGGGAGAACCTCGACTCACTGAATGCGGATCACACAATCACAGCCAAGAATTTCCTCACAGCCCTGATGACACAGCACAGGAAAGGCAAAGGCAAATCCTTCTTCTCTCTTACCTCCCGAGAGGTGATAACTCTCTGGCATAAGTTGCATCCCACACTGAGATTTATTTTTGAAATCTTCCTGGTACAGCTATCTAAGTATTATTATCTCCCTCAAATGTGCGTTAATAGAAATATGAGGCAGTAAATTGCGTCTTTCAAACCATTAGAGAAGCCAGTGGTGATCCTGGAGTTTAAGATTAAATAGCCATGGCTCTTATTTTTAAAGATCAAATTAAAAAGCTATACCCAAATTTCAGGGCTAGTTTCCCTTACTGCGTGCTTTTCACTCTGCTTCTTGGTGAAGCCCACATGTAAATTAATACTAGGTAAATTTATCATCGTGTGTTCGCTATTTAACTAAAACACATCCTTCTATTAGTGTAATAATATAGAAAGTTCTCTTAGCAATAAACATCGCAGTTTTATCGTGGTTACTCTCCAAACTGGGGAAAAACAATTCCCAAGTATATGAACAAGGGTCCAATTTTCTTATCTGTTGTCCAAGTGAACCATTTGATTTTTGAGTGGTATATACTTGCCATGTATAAATCAAATAGTAGCAGTAAGAGTTTTAATGTTCACAGTACATTTGACACTTATTGGCCCTATATCCACTTTCACGTACTTGTCCTTTCAGACAGTCATGTATTCAGAAACTGATTAGCAATTGTTCTGTGTTTTTTTTTTTCCTCAGATTTTACTAGACTCTAAACCTCACGAAACCAAGTACTCATTCCTACAGCGTTGGCACATTCCCATGCCCTTAGTACCTAGTGCAGGGTCTAGTACAGTACCCGGCACATTGTAAGCGATCAAGAAATATTTGTTGAATTATCAGATGGATGGGTTATGCCCATGTAATCTCCTTTAGTTCCCAAGTCCAGTACTGTCTTTTCTGGGCACCATATTAACCTTGCCTGACGCCATCTCCCCAGGAGGCAGGGGTTTTCGCTGAATCCGTTAGCTATTGCTACATAATAAATTATCTTGAAACTTGGCACTTTTTAACAACAGATATTTGTTATCTCACCCAAGGCCTGAGGGTTAGGAATCTAGGAGGTCCGATCTTGGGGGTTTCTTACTAAGTTTCAGTTAGGCTGTTGACCCAAACTGCAGTCATCTTAGGGCCCAACTGGACCCAGCTTGCTCATGTGGCCGTTGGTAGGTATTGCTTCTTTGCTGTGGCTGACGAGACATTTCAGCTCCTTGCCATGTGGGCCTCTTGATATGGCTGTTTATAACATAGCTCACAACATGTCGTCCTCAAAGCAAGTAATCTGAGAGACAGACAAGGTCAGCAATAGGACATACAAAATGGAAATAGCAAAATTTTATTAGCTAATCTTAGAATGACAAACTATCATTTACTGGTCACAGAAACCAATCCTGGTACAAGCCCATGCAAGAGTGTGAACATCAGGAAGCAAGCATCATTGGGAGTCAGTGAGAAGACTGGCTAACAGAAGGACAATCCAACATTTTGTGTATAGCTTTCCATTCCAAGAACAATAAAACCTTGGTTTGCGAGCCTAATTCGTTCCGGAAACATGCTTATAATCCAAAACATTTGTATATCAAAGCGAATTTCCTCATAAGAAATAATGGAAACTCAGATAATTCATTCCACAACCCCAAAATACTCATAGGAAAATGATTACAATACTGTAATATAATACAAAATAATAAAGAAAATACTAAATATAAAGAAAAATAAACAAATTAACCTGCACTTACTTTTGAAAATCTTCGTGGCTGGTGTGAAAGGAGACAAGAGAGAGGAGGGTTATTGTGTAAGATGACTTTCACTATCACTAACAGATGTTGACTACAGTACAGTATTAATAGACTCTTGTCTGTATTTAATGTAACTGGCCATAAGGTAGCAGAGGAAAGGCTCTCTATCGCAGGCAGCCTGTCCTAGAATGAAGCAAAAGCATTCGTAAACTTACTCTTGTATGGAAAAGCAAAGGATTGTCCACAGATGCTTTGAAGGCAGAAAATATACACTAGTGCCAGTTGTGGGCACCCTCCAATGTTCTGAAAAATCAGTGATTTCTGCCAAACACCATAGCTGAGACACAGCATCTGAGCCTGGAATACTATCACTCACAATCCTGCAGTAAGAAAGAGAGAGAGAAGAACCATTGGCTCAGTTGTTGTCGCGTGACCTTCAGCGTTAAATACTACTCGTATTTCAAGACATCGCTCATTTATCAAGTTAAATATTATCAGAAATGTTTGCTCATCTTGTGGAATACTCTCAGAGCAACTTACTCACAATCCAATGTTTAACCGTATGTGTAATATATCAATTAGTTTAGATGAGGAAGATAATGCTTGAAGTTAAAAAGAATAGAATCATCTAGGATTTGAGAACTGCTACGGTGGGAATTATGTCAAGTTCATCTCACAAGATGTTAACACTAATCCTAAATGTAAAATAGTTGAGGGTAAAGTTGGGGGTGGGAGGCAGGGTGGAAAAAGAAGACAGCTAATGGAGGGGGGTGATGAATGTGCTTGCTTGCCTCTTGTGTAGACAACAATGAGTACTTCTTAACTTCCAAAATTTCAACTGCTTTGAGCAGGGAAATCCTGTATTTCTGACAAGAGTCGAGAAGGGTACCTTAGTAGTGTGAAATAGATAGTGGGGATGGTTGATGGATTAGTAGGATGACTGTATAATTTATAGCCCAAACCAAGACACTATTTAGAGCAAAAAAGAGTGCTATTAATAACTATGCCAAGGCAACAGGCATAAATTGAGACAGTCTAGGACAATCTTGGACACGTGTTTACCCTGTAAATTAGAGCCATATATTTGGGGCTGTTTTTTTACTGTGAGGAGCATGGAATAGTGACTCTGGTAAACAGTCCCCGGAAGCGTACCTTTTGTGTTTTCCACATGAATATCTCACCCAGAAAAAAAGAACAGAAAAAGAAACAGGCAGCACAGTGCTCTACTTCTTGACAAAGGACAGCCTCTTGGGGAAGGATTGATTTGTAAGGATGTTGTCTAAGAATTCATGTCCCTCTCAAGGAAATTACCAGTCATTAGGGATTTGAGCAAATCTTTTACTGCAGTTCTCCTCATATCAGTTGCAAATAGAGAGTCTGTTTAATTTTGCAAAATTTCTTTTCATATGCATCTAATTAAAGTATCTGTTGAGTCCATCATGTTGTGTTCAAGTTAATTGAATAGAAAAAAATTTTAATGGTCCTCTATTAGATTTTCCTGGTTAATGTCACAGGCATCTATTGATTTTTTTTTAATTAGAGATTTTTGTTAATGGATTTGCACAAATTAAAATCTGTCTAATAACTAGTGTTCCTCTGGCAGTTCTCAGGACACTTGCTGGGATTTTGGCAAGCCCCCTTGATGGAATTTTGGGGAGTCTGCCTTTTCAATGACAGATTCTAAAGAATTCTAAAATGAGATTAGAATTCCTGCTGATAGACTTCGTTACTCCATGGATTTCTTCCTCCTCCTAAAAATAAGATTTTTAGAGAGATTCTCAGGAAGGCAAGCATATAGATAGTAACACTCATTTGCACCCAAACACAGACTATCAAGCTTAATGCACTACAGCCCAGTGGAATTGTTGGAGCTCTAGGTAGAAAGTTGGACTCCTGATTTTTGGGCTTTCCCATAATGAAAGCAGAATCACTGAAGGGCTTGCTCACATTTTTCACATGGCTATAAATAGAAGAAAGGATTGTGCCGGGTGATTAAATAATAACCCACTCCTCAATTACCTTTCCTTTGGCATCCTCAAAACACAAATAAAAGAAGCCACAGCAAGTGTCAGGAGGCCTCGGTTAATTTTAGAAAGGATATTCACTCATGTTTTGTTGTTGTTGTTGTTATTTTTTTATTTGCCAAGAGTAACGTTTAGCCCTAGACTCAATGCACCACAGTCCTGTTCTTGGTGGTTTAAGAGGATTTAAGGTCAGGAAGGGGCTGCACAATATTCTTCCTGTAAGTCGTTTCTTCTTAGCAAATCACTTAAGATTCATTCTGGACTTGAGTCCGTTGTAAGGCAAAGAGAAGCCTGAGGGAAACTCAAGGGTAACATAAAGCGTCTTCAAGGTCAGCATCTGGGCTGGGAGAAAGATAAAGATGAGGTAACAGAACAAAGGAAAAAGAAAGCCTTTCCCTTCACAGACTGGTGAGTTTTGGAGTTGCTCTGAGCACACCAGTCCCCCTATTTCTTTTAAAATGGAAGAAGAAAGGTCTTCGAATAGACCTCATCTTCACGGAATCAGATTACAGAAGAAATATCACTGGTAGCTCTTAATCAACATTCCAGTTAGCCTATCAGTTGCCACATACTCAAGTTTATGCAGACTCAACCTAATCGTACTGCCCTGAGAGGAGACCTTGTTAATTCATTCCCTCTTATTCTTGTGAAATCATTCCCAAGGAATGAAATCAGGAAGTCACCGAAGACAATAACAAAGCCTGCCTGGTTTCACATGTTGCCTAAAGATCCTTCCATTTAAACTTTTCAGGCTCTGCAGCCCCATCTTTTCACCCAAATCATTCTCATGCTGGACCTCCATAAAAACTCCCTGAATACACGACTAAAATTCGTCTCATCTCTCCTGTATCTGAATACTGGCAGTGCCTACAATACACAGAATAAACTTTAGTACTTAATTATATACTGTTTTTCCTTATCTTTCATATAAATCATAAGGAGATGATAGTTTGAAAATATATTTAAGCGATTTTCTTATACTTCCTGATCAACTGACTTCCCCATCAACTCCCTGTCCTTCCAACGCACAACAGTTTCCTTCTTTCTTTCCGGAAACATACATTAGGAGTGTTCCAAGAGAAATTCAGATAATAATAGTCAACATTTGTATATGGCTTACTATGTGCCAGTCACTGTTCTAAGCACTTTCATGTGAAAACTCCTGTCCTCTGCACAACAACCCTGCGATGCAGATAGTACTATTATTAGTTCTACTGGTGAAGAAACTGAGGCACAGAGAGCCTACAGAACTTATCCAAGGTCACAAATCTAGTAAGCGATGGCGCAGAAATCCAAATTCAGCGGTGTTGCTTACCATTCTGCCAAACGAAGAGAAAGGGTTTCAGTTGAACTTCTGATATCCAGATTGGATTTTGCAGCAAGCTGAAGGGCTGGCATTCAGTTTATGTTAATAGGTGGGCTCCTATGTAGCAGACCATGATCCAAGTCGAGAGCAAAGGTGGCCTGGAAAAAGCCTGGTTCATGAAAAGAGACAGTGGAGGGCTAAGACTTCAAGACAGAGGCTGGTGGTAATAACACCTGCTCCCTCAGAAGGCCGGATAAAACCATTCGCACTTCCTGGGGTGAGGTCTAGTGAGGGACTAGACCAGAAGCCATCTGGCCACCCCACATGGGGATCCAGGGCTGGATGATCTAGAATAGGGCAAATGGATCAGAGGACTCCTCCCAAACTTCCATAAAAATGCACTAACCTGCCTCCCACATCCAAATACCATTTTGCAGTAGTGAGGTGGGAGTAAGGTCTAAAGAATGAGCAGTTGCCTGAAGACACTGAATGAATCGTCCAAAACCACTCCTATGCCAGCCAGCTACGTTTGGGAAGAGCACTTTGCATAGAACAAAGGTTCTGAAGGGGAAACATTTTCGGTCAGAAACAATTGCAGTATTATTGTCTGGCTGAGGTTTACTTGCCTCCACTCCCCAGGGGGATAGGGTTTGTGACAAAAAAAAAATCAAATGAATTAGAGAAAATATCAAGATCATTTTCTTTGTACATCTAAATTGTTGTTGGAGCAAATTTGAAAGCTCACTACTTGGCTACGTGATTTGATAGTTTCCCCTCTCTAAGCTAAACACCTTAAGATTAGGGAGCAGTATGTCCTTCTCTTGTGAGCTGGCTCAGCTCACAAGTGGGCAAAGCAGGTGTCCAGGAATATTTGTTGACACACTGCCCCAAGTCCTAGTGAATGGAATGAATCTCTCTAGTACCTTTTGCCTCCAATTAAAAGAAAGAAAATAACACACTTAATGTGGCTCTGTTTGGAATAATTTTCGTTCCTCACATCTAACTGTCTTGGTAAGTGTTGGTTTGGGAATCAAATCTGGCCTTGCTATACAGCCTCTTCTGACTGTGTTATAACCCAGGGAGCTGCTCCAAAACCAGACAGGCCAATTAGTGGCGCATCTAATTTTTGTAATTTCCAAAACCCTCCATCACAATGAGGCTATTACAGGAAAATTAACCTCTAGCAGTTGAAATCACTCAGTGTGGAGTTTAGCCAGGGGCAGGAAACAAAGCTGACTTAAGTAGAAAGAAAGCATGGGGCTTTTCCTTCCCAAGGACCGTGTGAAAAGTCAGCCAAAATGCGAAAACCTTGTTATTCCACTGACTTTCACATTCCTTGGCAACAGACAGCTGAGGGCAGACTTAAGTGAGGGAGGCAATAGAGTGAAATCAGTTTGGAAGGATTGGTTTTCACCCAATGGCCTTGGGTGAATGAGCATGAAGAACGGAAAATAGAATAGAGAGTCAGAGAAAAGAAGAAAGAAAACAGCTTCTAAAACCGTGTCTGGTGCACGGAGACAATAATTGAATGCCTTGATGAATGAATGAAGATTTGAGGTGGATATGTGTCAGATAACATAATAGGTACATTTTTTAAAAATTGAGGGTGACCAGATTTAAAATAAATCCAATCTGTGTTAAATTCTGTTAGTGAAATATGCCAGGTCCTATTATTGTTATGTTTTAATAAGAAAAAAGTAGTGTTTCATAAATCTGTTTTACAAATTCGTGACTCTCTTTATTCTTTTTTTTGTTTAACACAGACCATTAAGTAACCTGACCTGATGTCTTCTCGGGAAGTAAAACCCAATGAGAAACTTCACAGGCTTCCCACTTCAACCAATGCAGTAAAACCCCCTGACAGTCCTTCCTTGAGACAAACGTACAGGAAACACTCACTTGCCTTGCTATTTACCCTGAAATAAATCTGAGTTAGAGTTCAGAGAAGTTGCCTCCTCTACCAGAATAGTCTGAAGTTCTGGATTGTATTTCTCCAACAGGTAAACCTGGTGAGAAATCTCCTTACTTTGAGAGAATTTAGCAGGGAGCTCTATCTGTTTTTACTGGGTTGATGAAACAAAACTTCCAGCTACTTAGTATTAAAGGCACCGATTGCATGTTAAATTTCTTATTGGACCTGTCTGATCCTCTCTCCAGAATGTAAGCTTATTGCCACTTATGCAGACTGGTCAATGAGGCCCAGAAGCTAATGACTGTTTCTCTGGCAACAGCCAATAATTAACTAGCATTTTTATAAAAACAAGGATGAAAAGATGTCTGGGGGGTGTGGCGCCTGGGTGGCTCAGTTGTTTAAGCTTTGGACTCTTGATTTCACTTCAGGTCATGATCTTGCGGTTTGTGAGATCGAGCCCTGCATTGGGCTCTGCACCAAGAGCCTGGAGCCTGCTTGGGATTGTCTCACTCACCCTCTCTCTCTGTCTCTTCCCCACTCACTTGTACCCACACACACACTTTCTCTCTCTCTAAAAATAAATAAATTAAAAAAAAAAAAGATGTTTGTGAGAATGAACACCACCTACCCAGCCCACCATCATGTGTGGACAACAGAACGGAGGCAGTTCAGAGAATTCAGAATTCCTCTCTGGGATTTGTCAGGCAGGAAAGAAAAGAAACAGTGTTCCTCATACCTGAAAGCTCACATAAATCACCTGGGGATTGTATTAAAAATGAAGATTCTGAGGACGCCTGGGTGACTGTCAGTTAAGCGTTGGACTTCGGCTCAGGTCATGATCTCACCGCTTGTGAGTTCAAGCCCCGCATTGGGCTCTGTGCTGACAGCTCAGAGCCTGAAGCCTGCTTCGAATTTTGTGTCTCCCTCTCTCTCTGCCCCTCCTCCATTCGCACTCTATCTCCCTATGTCTCTCAAAAATAAGTAAACATTAAAAAAATATTAAAAGAAATGCAGATTCTGATTCAGAAGTTCTGGATGGGTCCAGGATTAAGCATTTCTAACAAGCTTGAAACTAATGCAGGTGCTACTGGCTTACGGACCACATTTTGAAAAGCAAGGCATGAGATAACATGACATTGGTTTGGAATCAAAAATAAAACTTGTAGAGTTCAATCTCTTTGTCTTTTTTTTTTTTTTTTTTTTTTTTGGTCCTTATTGCTATCTGTGTAAGCACATAAACACCAGCTTAAGAACACTCAAGCTGCAAATGGTTGTGGCTATAGAGGAATGGAAGTAAAAATGGAACAATTTTGTTGGGGGGAGATCAAGTAAACATTATCCCTCACATGGGACCAAATGGTGCAGACTTCTGTGCTCCTATTTAGGGCTACATCGACTGAAGGTCGATTTACTTCAGGGAAGTAGCTTAACCTTTACAAAAGCACGGGGAAAATGCTGCCAAGATGGGCATTAATCAGAGGGCGGCAGGAGAGTAATCCTAAATGGCTTCCCTTATAGCAATAATAAATAATCAGCAATTTTTACTTTGCCCCTATTTAAAGGCTCTCAAGCTACTTTGCATATTTAATGTCAGGAACCCTCACATTACTAAATAATACAATGAAGGACAGACACTTGAGTGTTATCGAGGAACAGGCACACCATACATCCATGTTGTGAAATATGAACAGAAATGTGTAAAAGGATCAGCTCATCCAACAGAGTCAACCACCAAGCTATGAGTGAACGAAAAAGGCCTGCATTTCACAGAGTCAGGCTTAAGGATCCTTTCGTGAAGCCATTAGAGTAGAAAATTTTCTCATGGAAATAACGATCGCAAGCAACATGTAAACTGGGGAGGAGATTGTCCTTTCCACAGAAAGGACAGAACCAGGGAATGCCCCAGAAGCACGCATGCTGTGAATTATAGTCTGTTATTTACGCCCTCTGCCAATATTTTTTAAAAGGCAAAAACAATCTGAAGAAAAAAGATTGAACTCAGGATTACACAGAAATATTATATATTGAGATTAGATGATCCAGCCTTATGTCAGCAAATTTACTTTAAAGAAGACACAATACAACACCTGGTTAGGGCATGCATGAATCTTTGAAATCTAGAGCTCTCAATTAGAGGAGAGAAATCTAACAGCCACCAGAGAGACAATGAGGAAAACACTCCAGGGATGGATATATGTTTTCTTGTTTAGTGATTAGGAAATTAGAAAAAAAAATAAGAGGATGGAATCAGTAAAAAATCTGCAACATACAAAATGGAAAACAAAGCACTCAAACTGTAGATAAAGAATATATAGGTATGTTTTCTAAAGACACTGCAGAAAATAAATTTTAAAATATATCACATTGTACTCAAAAATTTCAAAGAAATATGGGCTATATATATTAAGAAATTACAGATAAAATACAAACCCCAAAAGATTAATATTTGAGGCTTGCTCAGAAGCACACAGTTTTTTTTTAAAAGTAAAATAAAAAGAGAATTTAAAAGAATCTAAAGCTATAATCACAAATTTAATGTCAGCACTGAAGCATTAAAGAACATGATTGAATCAGAAATTAAAACAAATTAAATCGCTGTGATGGAGGGCAAACTTGCAAATATTTCAGAATCTATTAGAAAAGAAAAGAGATAAAAACGTAATCCTAGTGGGGGGCGCCTGGGAGGCTCAGTCGGTTAAGCATCCTACTTCAGCTCAGGTCATGATCTCACGGTTCATGAGTTCAAGCCCCACGTCAGACTCTGTGCTGACAGCTGAGAGCCTGGAGATTGCTTCAGATTCTGTCTCCCTCTCTCTCTGTCTCTCCCCCCCCCAAAAATAACTAAACATTAAATTTTTAAAAAAAAAAACCAGAATCCTAGGTATGCATGGGTGGCTTAGTCAGTTAAAGGTCTGACTCTGGATTTCAGCTCAGTTCATGATGTCACAGTTAGGAAGTTCAAGCCCCAGGTCAGGCGGTGTGCTGAGGGTGCAGAAACTGTTTGGGATTCTCTGTCTCCCTCTCTCTCTGCTCCTTCCCCTTCACATCCTTATGCACATACTCTTCTCTCAAAAATAAATAAACATCTTAGGGGCACCTGGGTGGCTCAATTGATTAAGTGTCGACTCTTGATTTTGACTCAGGTCATGATCTCATGGTTTGTGAGCCCCACATCAGGCTCTGCGCTGACAATGCAGAGCCTGCTTGAGACTCTCGCCCTCCCTCTCTTTCTGCCCCTCCTCTTCTTGCTCTGTCTCTCAAAAAATAAACTAAAAGTGTTTAAATAAATAAGTAAACAAACATTTTAAATAAATAAACGTTTTGAAAAGTGGGATCCTAATGATATATATGGAAGACAAAGAATAATGATGTAACATACATATAATTGGTGTTTCTGAGAAAGAAGACAAATCAAACAGAAGCAATAATTTAAAATATGATAGAATTTTTCCAACATTGAATAAAATCATGATTCTGCAGATTAAAAACATTCCTAAGTACATGTGAGAATATAAGTAAAGACTAACTTCCACATTAACCTGGTGAAATTTTTAACTCTGAAGCACAGAGATGATTCTAAGTTCTATTCTGGTTATTATTGTTGCAGAAAAAAAAATACTTCAAAACTGAAAATAATATTGCTCTGCTCACAGATTGTGTGGGTCAAGTGTTTGGAAAGCACTCGCTGAGGATGGTTGAAGACAAAATGCACCTGAACTAAAGATATGATTTTTTTCAGGCTTTTGCAGTCGGGAAAAACGCTCATTAATGAGGGCTTTCACAAAGAAAAGAAAGGGGTCTGGGATTTTATAGAGGCGGTATATGGAGCAGTCATCCATGAGTCTAACAGGAGTCGTGAAGAAGGATCGAGAGGGTCTTATCTTGGATAATGTGAGGGCAGAGTGGTCCTTTGTGGCTGGGTGTTTCCTGGCATACCAAGGGTGGGAGGATTTCTCGAACATCACTGCTTTCTGGGAACACAGGGCTCCAATAATGTTCAACATCGTCAATTGCTTATCTCTGTCCCGCAGCCTGTAGGAACTTGGCTGGGAATATTTGATGGCTGGAGATGACTCTGTGGCTGGAATCGTAGGAAAGCTTCCTTATTCACACACCTGATAACATTGGCCAGGATGTCCTGAGGGCCAAGCGGGCAAACTGAAGTGTGGCCTCTCTACGGAGCCTAGCTTTCTCCCAGCATGTGACCTCAGGGTGGTTGTACTTATTCTGTAGCAGTTTAGGGTGGCAGGTGTGCATTTTCCAAGAATGGTATTCCCTCCTGTGGCCTAGTCTTGGCAGTCACATGGTATCACTCCCACCTAACTCTAGTGGTCCAAGCAGCCACAAGCTTGACAAGACCCCAGTAGAGAGGAAATAGATGCCCAATTTCAACCGCAAGAGCATCAAAGAATTTGTTGCCTTTTAAAAACACAGTCCAAACCAACACTCTGACTATAGATGATATATATTCAGCCACAGGAAAAACAAACTTACTCCCTCTAACAAGATACCCAAAGTCTCATCTGATCGCAGCAGCGACTCAAAGTCCAGGATCTGATTATCCAAAATGGGTCCAGGTGCAGATGAGGTTCTTCAGGTGTGGGTCCAACAGTATGGCTCCTTTCGTTCTGGCAATCTGTGAGCACAGCAGACTCGTTACCTGGCTCATGCAATTGTAGGGGCTGTAATTCTGAAAGTCACAGGCAGGCAGCAGGCTGGAGACCCAGAAAAGAGCTGATGTTGCTGCTCAAACCCAAAGGCAGTCTGGTGGCAGAATTCCTTCTCTGTTAGAGGACTTCAGTCTTTTCTCCTAAAGCCTTCAACTGATTGGATGAGGCCCATCCACATGATGGAGGGTAATCTACTTTCTTCAAAGTTGGCTGATGTGCATGTTAATCACATCTAAAAAACACCTTCACAGCAACATCGAGACGGGAGTTTGACCAAAAACCAGACACCATGGCCGAGCTGAGTTCTCACATAAAATTAACGATCACATTGTTCTTCCCGGTTCTTGGCTCCAAGAAATTTTCCAAGGAAAATTGTGTTTGCAAATGAATAGTGTGGAGTCCAAAGGCCCCTGTATGTTGTAATGTGTACTGTCTCTGTGTCTTTGGGGTAAAGCTTTTGCTTGCTTCCTCTTCCTCCTCATTGTACAAAGCTTGCTCTCACAAATATGCCCTGTGCTGCCCTGCATATGCTATAGGAATGAACTCATTCCATCCTCCCAACAGCCGTGTGAGAGAGGTACAACTGTTTTCTCTTCTGTTCAGGGTCAAAAATGAAGCTAGTGGAGAGGCATTTGCACAAAATCACACAGCCTTCCTCGGCAGAGCTGGGATGCTAACCAAGCGCTCCGTCCATACACTTAACCGCTACTGGCCAGCGTATGTCACGTGTAAGTAAAAGCTTCTTTTACTGGCCTGACTCGGCTTCCCTCCATCAACAGTGACAACGCACTCGTATTTTCAGATAACTTGTTAAAATGTAGTCAATGCGGTAGAGGCAGCCGTCTTGGTTATGAGAAACAGACATCTGTCAACTTCAGTTAGAGGTTTCGGGAATGTCCAGAAAGAGCAAGCCCGATGAACTAGCAATGTTTTCACAGCGTAAAGCCAAGGGGGCGAGATGGTGCAGGGAATTCGGCCGCACATAGCCTCAGGACTGTGTTGAGCCCGCTTGAGAAGCAGAGAGATTTCTTCCCATTTTATTATTTCTCTCTGTTCTTTGACAAGAGAAGAAAAGACACGTTGGTAGGCTGTAGCAGCGGTCATGCGTTTGTTAATTACGGTGCTTCTCACATCCAAATATTTGGCTGCTCTCTGGAATTCTCAAAAAGTTGTGAACAAAAAAACGGTCATATGGCAGAGCAGAAAAAAGAGAGCAGCAGGCACAATTTAAACTGGGCTTCTATTTTTGGATCTTGCTTTTTTCTCCTTCCTTCCTCCCTTTGATTCCTCTGTTGTGTTTTTCCTATTCTCTTTACCTATCTGGAAAAAAAAAAGGAAAAAAAAGAAACTTTGTATCTACATTTTTCTCCCTTTTCCAATAAGTCAGTAAGTCAAGAAGGGAAGAGACCCACATAAGTTTGAAGGAGGTAACCTCTTCCCAGTGGAAAGACACAGAGGTCTCCAGGAACTGTCCGGGATCTAGAGGGCATTCTCTTTGCCCCCCACCCCACTGCCCTGCCCGAAATTAGAACAGATGCCTCTGCCGGCAAGCCATCTGTTTGGACATGTGCAAGGGCATCCTATGGTTTTTGCGTGAGCTCTATTTGCCTGCTTCAACCGTGTGGCAGATTGGAGATATGAAAATCTAGTGTTCAGTAGGGATCTGCCATCACCTACTGATCTCCTCCTTTTCCAGGAGTCTGTTTTTATTTTTTAATTTTTTAAATTAAAAACAAATTTTAATGTTTATTTATTTTTGACAGAAAGAGAGAGACAGAGCATGAGCAGGGGAAGGGCAGAGAGAGAGGGAGACACAGAATCCAAAGCAGGCTCCAGGCTCCAGCTGTCAGCACAGAGCCTGACGCAGGGCTCAAACCCATGAATGGTCATGACTGGAGCCGAAGTCAGACGCTTAACCGACTGAGCCACCCAAGCACCCTAGGAGTCTATTTATAAATAGAGTGAGCACACCATATATAATTGCCTCACACCTAAAATTCAGCCTCTGGAATAGGGGACAATAGAAGCTGGAGAGCAGATCAGAGATGCCAGAAAGAGTGCATCATTTTTAACCAGTCATGTGTCTGGGCGAGGGACCAACAAAGTAATAATCCCTCCCAGGAGGCACCTGGGACTCTCCCTAACATCTTCCCCTTTCCTCAGCATTGCCCACTTCTGGTCCCCTTACTTGAACTAGATATTGAACCAGAATATATCTAGTGACATTCACTGTAGACCTCTCCAGAGGCCCCTCATTTCAAAACATTTGGAATGAATTGTCCAGGAACACTTGGCAAAGAGCAATTAAATGCCACCCTGCATGCTTGTGCTTAATTATCTTGTTAGGGACACACTAGAGGTCATTGCATCTAAATGCAAATTTTTGTATTTGAGATTTTTTTTTGGATTTGAGAAGTCAAATGATTGCTATTTTATATGGAAAGCGATTGGAGCTGATTAACTGTGGGAGCCCCGATGAGAAACAATGAGACATATATTTCCTTGTTTCTTTTAGAATAGACTCCCCTCCCCTGTTGTGTTTCCTTTCCTGAAATTTTATTTCTCCTCTTGTGCTGCTGAGCTCATTTTGTTGATGAGGGAAATGAAGATAAATAGCACTTTGAAAAGCAGGTGGCAATGAAGCAATAACATGGCAGGATGGGGCAACTTGACCCAAGACTGGTGCTTGTTCAGTCTGGGGGTTAACTATTCTATTGGTGATTGTCCAGCTTTGGCCCACATTTTACAGCATTATACCCACACTATATATATATATATATATATATATATATATATATATATATATATACATATATGTACATATATATGTATATATATAGTATAATATATATTTATATATAATATATGTAAATTTTCTACTACTATGTTTACATATATAATTTATATATATATAATAATTTTTATATATACATACATATATATAGATATAAGATTTCATGAACCTACACTTGCCCTCACTATTATACTTTATTTTCTATATTATGCTGCTCCGTTCTATTCTTTAAAAATGTTTAAATGCAGGTTGCAGCCCAGCTAAAAGATTTTACAACCCAATAAGGAGTCTTGATCCTCAGTTAAAAAAAAAAAAGAAAGAAAGAAAGAAAGGAAAAGAAAGAAGAAAGGAAAACATTGCATTAGATGGTGCTCCTGCTCACTGTATTTCTAAGCTTTATTAAATCCCCCAATGAATGATGGAAACAGTGTTCCTAAACAACACTGCCGGCCCAAAGTGCTAATTATAAAGGGTCAGCCTAAAATCAGATAAAGCAGCAGGACTGAGGAAAGCAGCACAAGTGTGCTGCAGAATTTGCTAAAGACGAACGCTTGGCAGCAGAAAGTCTCCCCTGGTCGGGTGGCATTATGTTTAAAAGGATGCCAGCTTCCAAGGGCATTTCACGTTCACAAATGGAAATGCTGGCTGTGTTTGAACGGTTCCTCGGCACTACTCCCTCTCTCCATCACCCCTGCTCCGACTGTTAAGGCCACTGGGGGTCTTGCGAGGTGAGGTGACCCCATGTCCAGTGCTGGCCATGGCTATCATTTTTCTCACTGCCTTCCCAACTGAGGTTGGTGTCATTACCTTTCGTAACATTCTTTTATGGTAGACACACCTATTTTGCAGATTCTGGTTTGTTGATCAAGATACATCCTTTGTCAGGAGTAGCCCTCGGTTACTCTAGAACCCAAAACATTACTGCCACACAATCTAACTTAACTAAGAGAGAGTGTAGGGAAATTATAAACTCCTTGAGAGAAAGGAAGGAATGGGAGGTGGTAGAGGAAGAAAGGGTAGAGAAAATACTGATTGAATGCCTTCTCTTTAAGACACTTTGTTTAATTTAATACGCATAACCCCATTAAAATGATGGCAATTAATCCTATTTATCAGAAGATGATCTTCCGAAAGGTTGAGCTACATTTTCCAATGTCACGTAGCTAGTAAGTCATAAGATTAAAATATAGATCTGCCCATTGTTCACGATAGCCAAGATACCGAAATAGCTCAAGTGTCCATCAAGGCATGAATGGATAAAGAAGATGTCATTTATATCCATATATAGATAGCATAGTGACAATGGAATATTTTTCAGCCCCGAGAATGAAGGAATTTCTGGCATTTGGGAAAACGTGAATGGACCTTGAGGACATTAGGCTAAGTGAAATAAGTCAGATGGAGAAAGTCATATAGTGTATGATATCACTTATGTGTGGGATCTAAAAAAGACAAACTCTGAGGAACAGAGAGTAGAATGGTGGTTACCATGGGTTCAGGGTGTGAAGAAAATGGGGAGCTGTTGGTCAAAAGGTGCAGACTCCCAGCTATAAGATTAACAAGTTTGGGGATCTAATAATGCACAGCATGGTGATTATAACTAATCTTACTGCATCATACCTTTAAATGTTGCTAGGAGAGAAGTTCTTAAATGTCCTCAGCACAAGAGAAATAGTAACTATGTGGTAAGATAGAGATGTGTAGCTGATATTCTGATGGTGATCATTTTTCAGTTTATAAATGTATCAAATCACCATGTTGTACACCTTAGATTTGCACAGTGTTAGTGTCAATTATACTCAATAAAGCTGGAAAAAGAAATAAGAAATAAAAAATCTCCCACTATAGGGATCCTATATTCTCACTTTGAACCACAGAGAGTATCAACTGGGACTTCGACAAAGAAAATCCACTTTCGATATTAAATTTCCACCCTCAAAATTTCCCTACACATCTGTAGACTCCAAGGAGACATTTGAAATAGAATAAAAGCTGAGCCTGAGATCATGAGATTGAGTTTTTAGATCACTTGATGGGTCAGGCAAGATATTTCCTTTGGGACTTGAGTGAAGAAGATAAAAAGAGTGGAGAGAAGAGAAGGAAAGTAGGGGACAGTAGGGGAGAAAGAGACATTTAATTAGATACACCACTCAAGGAGAAAAAAAAAAAAGTAGGATAGGTACTTTCAGATAACAGAAAGTTTTGATTCAAAACCAATTGTTAGCATCCCTTTTCTTCTCTGTAATCACGATCCACTGTGCAGATTTGGACTTTGTTCCTGATTGCTTTAGACATGACCGCTTTTTTAGAGACCTCACCTTCAAAAGCTTTCCATCAAATCAAATGGATGTTTTTATGATTGTTACTTAATGTTTTTGTGTAAGGAAGCTACCTATTTATAACTGAAAACAAGGAGAAATAGTTTGATTGTGGTTTGGGAGTTACTCCCTAGAAAAGGGGCCCTCTGCCAGGTGCTAATTAGATTCCTATCGTATTTTGGCTTCCTACTTCCTACACTAGGGGGAGGAGGAGTTGGGGCCGGAGGGGGGGGGATGCGGAGGTGGCACATGGAAGGGTTGGAAGATAATTGAACAAGGTAAAAATGAACGCTCATTAAATTCCAGAATACAGGAGGACTCATTTCATATGAGAGGGCTGTAAATATGACTTTTAATGAAGTTACGACATGGTTGCCAATAAAAGTCATTTACTCTGCCGTATTACAGTTAATTATACACAGCTGTAGCCATTTATGGCCTGTCCCGTGTTAGCTTTCCCTTCCCTGCATATTAACCCTTTTAGCACAGATCGCCCAGGAACCAGGAGGTTTTAAACCTAAAAAAAGAAAAACAACACAAAATAAATAACCCATATGACTCAGGATAGTTATCACGAATTGTGGGAGAACATACCAACCTGCCCCACCTGTCAGCACACCCTCCTGTTCAAGAGTGCATTGAGGAGGATCACAGAGAGGGGAGAAGCAAAAAGGAAGAAGTATTCTTTTTTTCCTGTTCCTTTCTTGGAAAAGAAATAAACAGTTTCCTTGATTGGTGAGAAAATTTATAGACATAACTTTTTTTATTACTAGTGTTAGGAGCATCCTAAATGCAGTGTAAATGATAGCAGTGTAACAAAACTACTAGAACAAAACAGTCATGGCAAAGTGAAACTGACATACTGTCTTTAACAGCCTAACTAGCCCTGTTGACAAAAAGCCTGTCCCATAACACGGCTGGAAGAGATTTCTGTTTCTGAAGATCTTGCATTCTGAGATGGGTCAATAGTCATAGAAACCCATAGGATAATAGCAATCACAAATATCTCTAACGTATCACGCTTGGTTATATTGGAGTCAGAATGGCACTACATCCTAACAGCCCTGTCCTAGATGTGCCATGAGCAATGGAAAGATCCTATTTTTCTATTTATTAAGATGATCTCAACAATAGATGCAGCTTTGTCTTTATTCTGGGAACCTGGTTGTTGTGAAGGCAAGGGCACTGCCTTGTGTTTTTCTTTATTATGGGGTGGGAGTGGGGGGACCTTACTCGGTGACCAAAACTTACTCAGTGATAGGATTTTGGTTTTGATCGGTGTTAACAGTTTTCTATACGTGAGGACTTTTAGCTACCGGAGTGGCCAACATGCAATGCTCAGTAAATGTATTTCACAGGTGTCTTTGTTGGTCCCACCCTTCCTGGCTCCCAGAATGAGTTGCCATGTACAGTAAATGGCAGAAGCTTGCTGAGACTGTTTCTCGATCATTTCTGATTCATAACTGTGTGGTTGTCTGGTCTATTTCTGGTTCGTGACTGACGTGAATTATTGCTGTCACTAATTAATGACCGTCTGGTTTCTCTGCACCAGTGTTAAGAGCTAGTGGATTGATACTGTGTTGTACGTCTGTAGGATTTCATAAAATTTCCCCTGACTCACGCCTTCCCATTTCTCACAATAGATCCAAGGAGCAACTCTTAAGAGCCCAGCCTCAACTTTGTGGTTGAGAAAATTGCCCAGTGTCAAACGTTATACCATTGATCCTCTCCCTGGGGAGGAGATGGAGTAGGGCAGCATAGAAAGAATCCTCAAGTTGCTTGTCTGTCTTCCCTGGAGGGGTCGCTTGCATACAGTCCCCATTGTATTTGCTTTTTCAGTAATGCCCTCAGTCTTCTGTGTGTCTATAACAGAAAAGCTTCTTTACAGATGGAAGAGAGTGATAATAAATGGTCTGTTTATAATTTTAGCCCCTTTCCATCTGTAGTCAGACTATTTTAGGAGACATGCTTGGACATTTGTTGATCATGGAAATCTGTCTTATTTCTACAGTATGTGGCTACCCAAGACACACATTTACCATTAAAGGGGAGAAAGCATATGCAAATATTAAAAAAACAAAAAACTGAAAGAGTATGGCATGGCTTGCAACGCAGAGCACCTGGCATGGCTTATCTATTAATTGTGTGGATGAACCTGAAACAGGGATGGAGTGTAGATGCACATGAACTTGAGATGGCCTATCTGGTGCCCACAGAGCTCTCATTAATGCACATCGGATTTCCTGAGAAGTTGCAGGTCATCTGTATAATCTGGCTTTTTCTCGCTTTTTCCTGTCAAAGTGTCATGAGGGGCGCCGGGGTGGTTCAGTTGGTTAAGCGTCCCACTCTTGGTTTTAGCCCAGATCATGATCTCGCGGTTTGCGGGTTTGATCCCCACGTGGCACTCTGCACTGGCTCGCGGAGACTGCTTGGGATTCTCAATCTCTCCCCCTCCCCCTCTCTCTGCTCCTCTCCCACTCACACTCTCTCAAAATAAATAATAAACTTAAAAAAAAATTGTTATAAATAAATAAATAAGTCATAAGTCATACCTTCTGAGGATAAACTCCAAAATCCTTGGTCTCCAAACAGATATTCCTAGCTGGGGCTCAAACCCAGGCAAAAGGGCTTGTTTCCCATAGAGAAAGAATACACCCAAAATTTCCCAGCTTGTCCAAGACTTTGATAAGATTCTTTAGACATGTAGTTTGCAATATTTTGTAAGCATAGCTCTGACATGACTTTGTCTAACTCTGGAGGAGATGAACAAATTAGAATATTTTAAATTTAAAGGAGAGAAGGAAGAAATTGAACTTTTAATGCTTTAAGTGCATTTTAAGAAAATGGCCTTTTAAGAAAAACTTCTCCACCAGCTCAGAAAAAGTCAAGCTGTGCTGGCAATGGCAGATTACTAGATAAGAAACAAAGAAATGCAAATGAATATAGCTCTCAACAAAAAGTTATAAAAATGCACTAATAAAACCTTCTGATACCCTTTTGGCACATGGTAAATAAATGATGAATTATTATAAGGTACTAGTTTATCTAATATGCCTATTAATCAAGGTCAATCCCTTGATAAATTAGATGGGTGAGATAATTTTGGTTTAAAATTTAGTAATATAATCTCAAATTCTATCACAGCAAGGGTACAAAACAATTTAATGTTTCTATAAGATTGGAATACAACTGTTAAATTTATATTTTATGAAAAGACATTTTATTTTGTACTTCCTAAATTTCCAAGGGTGTTTTGGGGTCAGAAAGATAATCATTATTTCCACACACTGTTTAAAGTTATGAGAACAGACACATACATATTTAAGTGAATTATAATCATGACTGTCTTTTTAAAGACTGGTTTTTGTGAACTTTAGACAATGCTGCAAATCATCTGGGATTGTTTCCTGTACTTGCACTGAGTAAAAATTTAAATGTCATCTCTCTGATGAAATATCCTTGTCTATTTGCAGTTAATCCTTGAACAATACAAGTTTGAACTGCACAGGTCTGCTCGTACACAGGTTTTTTTTCAATAAATACAGTACAGTACTGTAAATGTATTTTCTTTTCCTTATGATGTTCTTGATAGCATTTTTTTTCTCTAGTTTACTTTATTGTAAGAATACAGTATATAATACATATACAAAATATGGGTTAATCAACTGTGTTATCGGTAAGGTTATAGTAGTTAGATTTAGGGAAGTCAGAAGTTACGTGCAGATTTTCAGCTGTGCAGGGGATTGGCACCCTTTGTTCAAGGGTTAACCTTACAACAGATTTGCTTTTTGTGAAGCTTCAATTAAGATGGCAAGTTCAATGTGGTAAAGCCATTCTCTGACTAGGTTAATATATAGAGGAGCTAAAGTTAAAGATTTTAAATTTGGTATCTAAATAGATATTTGTATAAAGGCATATTGAACGTATTAAATGAAGAGTGTCTATAAATGATAAACTAGCTGAAAATCGGTCGTGAAATATTCAGTCTGATGTTAACACTAAGTAGTAAAAGTTCTTATTTACATTCTGCGTGATCTGCCCAGAGGAAACTCCTCATGGCATACCCTCATTCAAGAGTATTGTAATATGGATGTGTCTTTTTGATTGCCTGTGTTGGGCTCAGGATTTTGTAAATCAATTTTATTGAAGTATAATTTACATATTTAAAAAACGGACCAATTTTGTGCCATTATTCATGGCACAGTGGATAATGTGTCTGACTACAAAACAGAAGAAAAGATGGAACCATTTTAAATGCGTGGTTTGATGAGTTTCAGTAAAAGTATATGCTGTGTAGCCACTGCCCCAATCAAGATGTGGAACATTTCCATCATGCCCAGGGCTTCCTTATGCCCTTTTGCAGTAATTCTCCTTACTAACTTGGTTCTAAGTAACTTCTGCTGGGCTTCTGTCTCTCTAGGTTTGATCACCCTTCTTTAGAACACCAGGTACAGGGGCGCCTGGGTGGCGCAGTCGGTTAAGCGTCCGACTTCAGCCAGGTCACGATCTCGCGGTCCGTGAGTTCGAGCCCCGCGTCAGGCTCTGGGCTGATGGCTCAGAGCCTGGAGCCTGTTTCCGATTCTGTGTCTCCCTCTCTCTCTGCCCCTCCCCCGTTCATGCTCTGTCTCTCTCTGTCCCAAAAATAAATAAACGTTGAAAAAAAAAAATTAAAAAAAAAAAAAAAAAAAGAACACCAGGTACAGTAAAACCTTGGTGTGGCAGCATAACTCGTTCCAAAAGCATGCTTGTAATCCATGCTTGTAATCCAAATCCATGTTTGTAATCCAAACCACTTGTATCTCAAAGCATATTTCAAGAACCATTGGCTCAGTTTTGATCATGTGACTGACGTTCAGCATCACGTACTACTTGTATTGCAAGACGTCGCTCATTTATCAAGTTAAAATTTATAGAAATGCTTGCTCGTCTCGTGGAACACTCACAGAACAAGGTTTTACTGTATCTGGATTAATATAGTGGGAAGTCTTTTGTGTCTGGCGTCTTGCACAGCAGAACTGTTTTGAGATTCATTTGTACTCTTGGCTGTATCAGTTTATTTGTTTTGTATTGCTGAGTAATATTCTAGTTTATGGTTATAGCCAATGTATCCATTCACCTGTTGATGGGCATTTAGGTTATTTACATTGTGGGGCCATTTTGAATAAAGCTGCTATGGATATTTATATGCAAGTCTGTTGTTGGATGTATATTTTTATTTCTCCAGGAATGGTATTCTTAAAATGGGATTTTTTGAAATAAAATTTCTTCAATTCCAAATAAGCTAAAGCTTCTTCTAACTGAAAGGGTAACTTCTTCTAGATTTATATTAAAATATTGCTTCTCTGACTAATAAATTAATCAACACAACGATCATTTCTTTAGTTATTTATAACTTCTAACCATCTCTCAAGGTAATGATAATTGTCCTCCGTCAACTCTCTTTTACATTGCTTTTCCCGAATTTCGGTCCAAAATGAATAACAAAACCATAAGGTACCTTTGCCTCTAAACTATCACTTCTTTAAAGGCCTCTGTGTGTCCTCATGTTTTACTGCCTCAGAAACTGGAAATAATTGGGCTCATTTATATTCACTATATTTTTAATTAGCTCAACACTATATTGAGAGCTGTTCTAGCTCATCAAGATCAAAATAGGGGAAGAGCCGTCTCATCAAAAGGAGAAGCTCAATGTTACTCGGGTGAATTATGTGCGGGTAAAGTGTTCTTTAAATATATCTCAGTCACCTACCATGATGACTAGAAACTACTTGTATTCATGTGCAAAGATGGGCACAAGAACTTCAACAAGTTGATTTTAAGAAGCTTTAGGGGCGCCTGGGTGGCTCAGTCGGTTAAGCGGCCGACTTCAGCTCAGGTCATGATCTCACGGTCCGTGAGTTCGAGCCCCGCGTCGGGCTCTGTGCTGACACCTCAGACCCTGGAGCCTGTTTCAGATTCTGTGTCTCCCTCTCTCTGACCCTCCCCCGTTCATGCTCTGTCTCTCTCTGTCTCAGAAATAAATAAACGTTAAAAAATAAATAAATAAATAAATAAAAAGAAGCTTTATTTCTGGGTCTGAAATGCTCTTATCAATTGGTGACAATCAGATACTGTACTGGATCAGAAGGGCCTAGGGATCTGTCTATGCCATTGCTAGCCATGATATGCTCTTCACATCAGGATAACCACTGGGTCAATAAGACGATTCCTGGCTTTTCTGTCATAGTTGCCTGAGGGGATCCACTACGAATTTCACATCAGAAATGGAATCTTATGGAAGAATCATCAAAAGGCTCAGAGCTTCTGCAAATCTGTGGACTTGGTACTCTTGTTACTAATGTTAGAGTGTACAAGATACTCCTGATGCTGTAGGACCAGATTCATGGGTACCTGCTCCCAGCTTGGTGATGCCAACCGCTATTCCCTGCTCTTTTCAGTGGCTGCTGAGCCACCGAGGTTTCAATTCTCAGGTGCAGGTGACACAAGACAAGAGGCTGCTTTAAGGAGCAAAAAGACATTTACTGAACAAAGATCCCCGATTTTGGTATTATTCTTACCTGTTTTTCCTTCAGCCCTTCTAACCTGATTAAAGACACTACTGCTTGGGACAGTATCACCACACTTGGCGGGCGGGGGTCGGGAGGGGGTAGATAAACAGAAGATACAATAAAGAAGAGGAACAGTATGGACAGAGGAAAACAAAAACAAAAACACAAAGCCCTGCCTGGAAGATATATAAATCTGGTCTCAGGAATGCATTTCATTACAACCAGATGCATCGACTTTTGTGTCCTGTGAGAGAATGTCCCTTGCTAACTGATGGGGTGTGCATAGAAACAAGACATTTAGGCTTAATGACTTGGGTGCCAGCATTGCCTCTCAACAGCTGCCCCTCTGCAGTCACAGAAAACAGTGGTGACCTCACCTCATAGTCCAAGGACCCTCTCCAGGTCCTTTTCTGATAAAGTCCTGGCCTTCTCCCTATGTCTATTAAGTTTTTCAGAAGAAATGAAAACATACCTAGTTTTTTAACTTAGGAAATGGATCATTTTTCACAGAGTGACATGGGGTCGAAAGCACAGACTTTAACATGTTACTCAACCAACAAAAAAGAAAGGAGGCCTTCCTGCCTTAGACTCTAGGGAAAGGGCATCCTGTGTGGGCATGTCCAACAGAGGCACTCCAGGCTCTTGACTGTAACCCCTCAAAGCCCCTTTATGTTTTTTGGGTGAAAGCCCCTTTCTTTCACCCCCCAAATGTAGCAGGCATCTGCGTCTTTTTGTTGCAGAGCTCCCCTAGGCTGTCAAAACCCACAAGCACATCTATGGAGCCCCGGTGCCTGAGAGTGCATGTTCCCATGAGGTAGCCTGTCATCAATGACCCTGTAACTTCTTCAGCTCTCGGGGGCCTGGTCAGGACAATTCTGAAGTGTGACCTATGTCCCCAGGACTCGCAAAATTGAGCTGTGCTCAGTGTGAGACTGTGGTGGATATTTCTTGCTTGTTTTGCTTCCTTCTCCTCTTGGCCTCCCTCCTCCATTCCCCTACCCGCTTTTCCTAGACACACTTCTTAATAAATCACTTTCATGCTTCTGCTTGCCTTTCCCCTGCTGGTGGACAACCCATTCTAAGACAACATGGCTCTCTCCCCGCCTTGCTTCTGTCTCTTTGGTGTGCGTAGAAATGAGATATTTCAAAGCCTTGCTTTCTAATTCCATGGTCCAGCGTCTACTTCTTCCTACACCAGGAAGAGGCTCCCTGTCACTGCCAGCACCTTCAAAGGCACGCATCAGAGGCCTCAGTTGGGTGTTCATGGAAGGTCTCTTCTGCCCGCCTTTTTCAAGTTTCAGATAATGAAGGATGGGTTCTGGACCCAGGCGCGGGGAAGTAGGATCTTCCAAGTCCTATTCAGTGTCTCCATGTGCTAGAACTGTAGCAGATAACTAAATCACCACAGCACTTCCTGAAGAGTAAGCACACCTCAGAGAAGCAAGCCTTTCTTCCTCTTCCTTTTCTTCTTCATTTCATCCCTCTCTTCCTCCCCTGTTCTCCTCCTTCTTCTTCCTCTTTTTTGTTAGCCAACTGAGTACGGTCTAGCTTTATATCAGCAAAAGATTCTTAAACATATGTTTAACCTTGCTTCTGGGGAGAAATCACCAAAGACTCGTATTTTAGACCTAAGAAATCCAGTAACTATTACCACAGCTTGGCTTATATTACATAAATCACCACTTTAACTATGAGTGACTCTATCTTGCCAATGGTGCCAGTGTCTTTTACATTCTCCCTGACGCCCAATGTCTTCCTGTTATAGAAGACTGAAGTATGTATGGGATCAACTCCACTTACCTTAAATGTAAGAAGGAAACATAAGGGCACTTGGGTAGCTCGGTGGGTTAAGTGTCTGACTTCGGCCGAGGTCATGATCTCACGATTTGTGAGTTTGAGCCCTGTGTCAGGCTCTGTGCTGACTGCTTAGAGCCTGGAGCCTGCTTTGGATTCTGTGTCTCCCTCTCCTCTCTGCCTCTCCCCTGCTCTCACTCTGTTTCTCTCTCTCTCAAAAATCAACATTAAAAACAAAATTAAAAACAAAAGAAGGAAACATGGACCACATAATCCATTATGAGATGAGTTGTAGGGATGTGAGTTTCTTCACAGTTAAAAAAAAAAGTCTTCTTGGTGATAACATATCAAAAACATGAAAAACCTCGCTATACGTATCACTTAAAATAACAGTATATTGAAAGTATTATGAAGACACACATTAGATAGCACAGCATCCTAATAATGGTTTAAAATTTTATTTTCAATTCTGAAATGTTCAATATTCTAAGCACGAGAGTAAAGTGGCCATCAGTCGGAATACTGATTCTCATGGCATAAAAGCATAGATGTGGGTTAGTCAGCGTGAGAGATTGGATTGAAGCTGTATTGACCCTAAGATTTAATCTATAATTTACAGTTTGCTTGTTTAATCCAGTCTTTGAAAATAAGTAATTTTCTTTTCTTTTTTTTTTTTTTAATTTTTTTTTTCAACGTTTATTTATTTTTGGGACAGAGAGAGACAGAGCATGAACGGGGGAGGGGCAGAGAGAGAAGGAGACACAGAATCGGAAACAGGCTCCAGGCTCTGAGCCATCAGCCCAGAGCCTGACGCAGGGCTCGAACTCACGGACCGCGAGATCGTGACCTGGCTGAAGTCGGACGCTTAACCGACTGCGCCACCCAGGCGCCCCAGTAATTTTATTTTCAAAAGCTCCCTACCTATTCTCAATGTTGCCCACAAACAATTCTTATTAAGATAATCAGATTAAATTTTTACTATATTTTTAGAATTAGAATGTACCATCTGCCCTTAAAACCAGTAAGTCAGGAATTGGTAGTTTTAATATTTATTTCTCCTTAATTTTGACTTTCACACCCACAATTTTGGGGAAGGACTATTAATGGACCTAACTGGTAAACATTAATTCCTCAGCCTCTGTTGAAGCTAAGCTTGGTGAAGGACACAGTTTTGGCTCAAGCCATGTAAGCAGAAATCATTAGATGTGACTTTCAAGAAAGCTTGGAAGGGGTAAACCCTAGCTGGCAAGGTGTCCTTTTGACCTTCACCCTTTCTTTATTCTTGTCTGCAACATAGACACAGGTTTGGAGGAACCAGTGTGTAGCCATAAGGCACCATGAGATCAGTAGAATTTCAGGGACCTCAGACCTAACTGTTATAATTTGTTGACCTAATACTTGCTAGCATATGCCTACCTGATTCTATGGGACAAATAAATCCCCAGTTTCTTTAACCCCCTTTTAGTTATTATACTGTGTTTGACTTCTGTTATTCACAACTAAACATAAATCTCTTGAAAAATATGAAGATATTTGTCCAAGCTTTGACCTGAGAACCAGGGTCTACAATTTGTACAGCTCAGATCTATCTCTGTCCAGTTTTTAGATTCACCATTGACTTCTCTGTGTCTTATGTCATAAAAAAAAGAGTAGACATTGACATCTCTGCTAAATTGAAAACAAACAAACAAAAAGGATGTTACCTCCATAGTGGGACAGTAGAGTCCTTAAACTCCTAGGGTAACCTCCTCCCCACACATATTAACAAACTGACTTCTATGGTTCACCAAATGCTTCTTTAATACTACCATTGTGTAAGGGGGAAGAATAGAATTGTATTTATCTGCCATTATTTCTTTATGTTAAAACAACTTTGTTCAAATTGGGTTACGATGGGAAGGAAAGAAATAGCTTGATTGAGAACATACAGGCGAAGCAGTAGTCAACAGAGGCAAGAATGCTTTAATATAAGGAATTCTAGGGGCGCGTGGGTGGCTCAGTCAGTTGAGTGTCCGACTTCGGCTCAGGTCATGATCTCATGGTTCGTGGGTTTGAGTCCCACATTGGGTTCTGCAATGATAGCTCAGAGCCTGGATCCTGCTTCAGATTTTGTCTTTGTCTCTCTCCACTCCTCCCCTGCATATGTGTGCTCTCTCTCTCTCTCTCTCAAAAATAAATAAACATTTAAAAACAAATAATAAAAAAATATATAAGGGTTTTTATCCCACTACACATTGTTCTTCCAGCCAACATTTTCCTTCATTTCTAATTTTTCCCCAAACACCTGATACGCAGCCATCCATTTATCAAGTCTATCCATTTTACTTTTCCTGTTTGTTTTTTTTTTTTTGTATGTCTGTGGACTTTGCTGTTCCCAGTGATAATCGGGTGCCCAGCAGTTGGGTGAAGCTTGCACCCGATACCAGGATCAGACAAGGACATATCTTTCCAACAGTTGTCGATAATGGGGCCAATGGAAAGGCTAATTGTTTAAAGTTCTGTGAGTGTTCATTAGGAAGCAGAGTTTGAGTAAATTATTCTGTGGACGCAGTGCTCTGCGGGAGAGCCCCATTCCTCAATGCGGGGAGTTTGATATGCCGTCTGCTCGGAGGGGCTTGGATTAGTCCATCTGTTTCTGGTTTTCAGAAACCTGAGGTGAAGAAAATAAATAACAGGAAAAACAAAAATGAAAAATGCCTCTGGTTCCTGAATTGCAGTAAGCCTGCATGCGCTCTTAAATCACCTCTCCATCCAGATGCACCAAACCCTGGCAGATATGCTGCGCAGGAAGAGAAAAGAAGCATCCAGATTTGGCTTTTGAGGATTTTTAAGTACTTAGAAATGTAGCCCGTTTTTACATTAAGAAATGACGTTTCCAATTATTTTGGCAAGGAAACAAAGGGAGCACCTAATTTATGAAACTATATTCTCCCTTTTAAAGGCTATTCACAAGTTTCCAACTGAGGCCTATTTGCGCCTCCTTTTTTCATAAGCAGGAAGACACAGCTAAGAAATCAGACATATTTGCCTAGAATGACATAATTGCAGCCTCCAAATGTTTCGAGTTAACCGTGGAAGAGGGTTTGCACTTAGTGGCTTTAGCTCCAGAAGGCAAAATTAAGACCAATAGGTAGAAATTATGAGGGAGATTTCAGAGCATAGAGAACATTGTAGCCAATGATCTGTTAAGTGTTACGTGAAGTACCTTGAATGACAATGGAAATCCATACATGTCAGAGATTAAAGCAGAAACAGAGAATCAGAGAATCTGGGTTGCTACACACAGGATGCCTCAGTGTGGAAAGGTTAACCTCTGGGGTGCCTGGGTGGCTCAGTTGGTTGAGTGTCCGACTTCGGCTCAGGTCATGATCTCACGGTCTGTGAGTTCGAGCCCCGCGTCAGGCTCTGTGCCAACAGCTCAGAGCCTGGAGCCTGCTTTGGATTCTGTGTCTCCTTCTCTCTCTGACCCTCCCCCGTTCATGCTCTGTCTCTCTCTGTCTCAAAAACTAAATAAATATTTAAAAAAATAATAAAAAAAAAAAAAAAAGAAAGGTTAACCTCCATGGTTTTGGCTTTGTCTACTCGCTCTACAACTCACTGCAATGTGTTTTCTATTCTCAGACCTCTCTGAAACTAATATTGGCCTATCTACGGTTAAGGATTATCAGGGGAGTTTCATTCTGTTGTTATAGTTACTTTCCACCAAGAGCCAAGGTTAAGGCAGATTTTTTTTCTTCTTCTCCATTTACTGGTGGGAAGACTGTTTTTAAGCCCTCCCTTTCACTGAAGTTCTTAACCTTAATCACATCTGTAAAAATCCCTTTGTCCGTGTAAGGTGACATGTTCACACATTCCTCAGATTAGAATATGGACAGTTGAGTGGTAGGTGGGAACAATACTCCGTCTACCACAGATTCTGGGTAGTACTGCAGTGGTTGGGTATGTTTTTCTAGAAGGATATGGAATTTCAATACATTTTACAGTCCATAAGCCAGTCACCATAAAATAGTTATAATTCTTAGCACATTATTACAGAAAGGGATTTTAGAGCACAGTGAGTTAATTTTCACTCTTTCTAAAATTCTCAGATTACATACATATGTACGTATACTTAGAAAGACCCAGGTAGTGGACCCAGGTAGTGGCTTCAATAAAGGGAAATTGGGATCAATTTCCCTTTATTGAAGCCACTACCTGGGTCTTTCTAAGTCTCCAGAATGAATAGCCTACTTATAACTGTCTTGTCTAGGCAAATTTATGTGTCTGAATTTATTTTCCTTGCTATCTAATTTGCATGCCCTCTAGTTCTTAACTTTTTTTTTTTTTTAATTTTTTTTTTCCAACGTTTATTTATTTTTGGGACAGAGAGAGACAGAGCATGAACGGGGGAGGGGCAGAGAGAGAGGGAGACACAGAATCGGAAACAGGCTCCAGGCTCTGAGCCATCAGCCCAGAGCCCGATGCGGGGCTCAAACTCACGGACCGCGAGATTGTGACCTGGCTGAAGTCGGACGCTTAGCCGACTGCGCCACCCAGGTGCCCCTCTAGTTCTTAACTTTTAAAGAACCTGTTTATTTTTTCTGTTATTTTAAAATTCTGATCTGCTCTGGAAGGAAACAATGTTTTGGCCAAAATTTATCTTCTGATGATTTCTAAACTTGAGAAGAAATATAATGTTGTAAAAAAGATGATACCAGGCTGGGCATTATAGAGACAAGGGTTCAGTTCCTCTGCTGCCACTAACTAGTCAAGGGACCTTGGGTTGCACATTTCACCTTCCTGATGGATGAAAAGAAACAGTTTGACTAGACCACATCAAAGTCACTTGCACTCTAGAAAGGGGCTTGGAGAATTCCAGTTCCACTACTTTTTGCTCTGGAGAAATAATCCTTTATTTTAGAGAACTCCAATATAAGAGGATCTATCCTCAGAGCTGAAGTCCTCTGTCTCTCTGTTCTATTGTGGCAAATCTGTCATTGTCATCCTTCCAAGTTATACTGGAAAAAGCTAAGGTCTTAAGTCTTTTATGATCAGTCTCTGTCTACTTCCCTCATTCATCTCCCCTGCCCCCACACCCCCCAACACACCCGGTGGTGCTGGGTCTCTGGCATTCTGGAGGACAATGGCAATGCTATCTGTGAGAAGCCAATCCGAAATGGCTTCTTGAGCAGCCAAAATCAACCAAGAAGGGCAGAACAGAAAAAATGGAGTTCTCTGAAATTCTGGATATGAGGGATTTTGTGGAAGTCAGAGGTTTCACATTACATGAGAATTAGATCAAGTTGAAATTTGAGGGTTTTTTTTAAATGTTTTTTTTCATTTATTTATTTTTTGAGAGACAGAGTGAGACAAAGCGTGAGTGGGGGAGGGGCAGAGAGAGAAGGAGACACAGAATCTGAAGCAGGCTCCAGGCTCCAAGATGTCAGCACACAGTCTGATGCGGGGCTCGGACCCACAAACTGTGAGATCGTGACCTGAGCCAAAGTCAGATGCTCAACCGACTGAGCCACCCAGGCGCCCCTGAAATTTGAGTTTTTAATCATAATAATATTCCTTAGAAATCCTGGGGGAATCTCAGGTCACTTTAATAATCGAAAGTGTACAAATGCAGGACATAGCTCAAACTTATTTGTATAAATTACACTGTAGTAGGCCTTAGGCTATTTTGAATTTATCTTTGCCTTATTTCACCTTCCACCAACTCTCTACCATGGACAGGTCAGATTCTTAGGAATAGCAAGCGTTAGGAACTCTACACTGAATAAGCCTTACTCACAGGATAAAATCACAAAGTAAATTTAATTAGCCCTTCGATATCCATTTGAATTTAGTAAGGAGGGCGGCCCCCATGAAAATATGTGTCATGACATGACTTTTTTCTTGTTGCACCAAAAATACAAAGTCTGACACCCACATTCTCAAATCGCAAAGTCACTCAGTCCAAAAGCTCAGATTTTGGTTGTTTTGGAAGTGAGGCTGTTTACTCCCATAGAATAATCAATCATGCAACCCATCCAAAGATGACACCTCCTGCTCCTCCCCAACCTGGGGCCTATTTCAGGCAGAAAGTAGGTGGCCTGGAAAGGGAGGTAATTGTAGAGTCTCCTCTCTCATGCCCTAGCTGCTGTTTTCCACTACCACTGAAACAGAGGATAGGTGGAGAGCCAGGACCAGACTTGTAGATGTTTTTGACAGCAATCTGTCACCACTTACTGCAAAGACTCATATCAAGCTCCCTGAGGGGTAGAGGCTGAAGGCCTGCTGATCAAAGTGAAGCGGAAGGACCTTCCTAATACAAGAGATGGTGGAGGGGGATAAGTGGGCAACAGTAAACCACCAGCTATCTTCTCCATGCCTCTCTTCTGCTGACCCTTTCTACACCTGCATACTGGTAGGGAATTTCAATCACTGAACTATTCTCTGCTACCTACCATCTTCCAGGTCTATAGGGTGGCCTGTCTCATAATCCACTTTGATATCTGATATGTTCGCCGACAAATCTCCAATGAAACATCTGTTTTAATAGTCTGTAGCAGAAAATCAAAACGTTCACAGAGCAATGGTACTTGCAGGCTTCAGTCTAAGGAACCACCAGGTCGCCCACGTATAGAAGTCCCAGGATCCTTTGAGGACTTTTCTTGACCAAAGAGAATGCTCACCTTTGCTCTGTCCCAGTCCCTCCCTCTTTGTTCCCTTATCTGCTTATGCATCTCAATTGATTTTTTCTTTTTAACAATTTATTTATTTAGAGAGAGAGAGTGAGAGAGAGAGCACAAGCAGGGAGGGGCAACGAGAAGGAGACAGAGAATCCCAAGCAGGCTCCCTGCCATCAGCACAGAGCCCGATGCAGGGCTCCAACCCACAAACTGTGAGACCATGGCCTGAGCTGAGATCAAGAGTCAGTCGCTCAACCAACTGCACCAACTATGTGCCCCTAAATTGAATTTTAACTTAAGTGATTTTGCTTCTCCAGCCAAGTATATCTTTTTAATTCAAGAAAAAGTTTGATTTGGGAACAACTGGACAAAAAGTCCCAAAGCACCCATTACAGGGCAGGGCAGAGGACCCCTGAGTGTTAGAGGCATAGGGCCTGACTATTCTGAACAACCTCGGGGATTTGCTCTGTTTTCTGGGAGCTTGCTAACGTGGAGACTTTTATAGTGGCAATAAAGAGCCTGAAACTACCTCATAAGCCTCTCTGTAAGACAGCAAGTCCCCTAGCACTTCTCCTAATTAACTTCTAACCTGCTGGCCATGGGGATTTTTTTTTCTCCTTTAACTGCTAATGAAGTCTAGAATCTCAAAGTCTCCCTTGATTTTTACCAGAGACTTCTAGTCGTTAATTATGAGCCCTGCATTTTTCTTGGACTTTATAAGGTGCACTACGGTGGGAACTTACCAATGTTTTGTTCCTATTTAGAGTCAACTCAATTTTCTTCCAGATTCTTTTGCTTGCGTCTGCAGGATCAATAGACACGTAGAAAAACCACCACCAACAACAAGATATGAAAGCGGGTAAAGAGATTTGGGGATGTGGGGCAGACCAAGGGTGAAGTGTGACGATGTAATAATATGCCATTTCCCAGAGAAATGCTAGTGGTTCTCTTCCTCATTGAGTGAGGAATGTTGGTCTGAGCCTGGAGAAGAGAAAGTTCAATGAAGTGAGAGAATCAGAGTAACAATGCATTCAGATTAGCAGAGGACATATAACCCATTTGAATCAAACATTTATTCACATGTTCATTTATTTGACCAGCACTAATTAGCCACCTTTCATAGGCCAGGCACTTTTCTAGACACTGGGGATGAAAAAATGAGCAATTTCTTCTGGAAGATATCTTGTCAGTGGTGACCTTAAGCTGTCTTCCTGAATGACCGCATAATGCCTCAGAGGTCACGTGCCCAGTGCTTCATCCAGTTACACAGGCAAGGGACCCCATTATCTTTGAAAAGATGAAGGACAGTCCCTCACTACTGGACATCTCTCTGCTTTAAAAGCACGTTGCTTCCATATTTCCCCACTGAAGGAGAAGGTATTAACGATAAGGGGCATAATGATAAACAACAAGATATACCCATTTCTCAAGTCTATAAATTAGATCTTATTTGAAAAAACCAACTCCTGCAACAAATATAAATTCAAATGGCCATTGAAGAGCTTAGCATAATTTGGAGATTCTTTCATCCTAGTTATGATTCAGAATTGCCCAAGAAACCAGAGAAGTCACATGCCAACCAGGCTGGAGTGTTCTTCTTTTCAAATGACTTGTGCATTTACCTTAATCGACTGAGACATTAAAACAGAGCTGCGCTCAGAAAAGAACTCTAAAAACAGCTCGTCATGTCTCCGATCTCTTTGACATCTTCCTGGTCGCCACATTTTACTTCTAATGTCCTTTGAGCTATCCAAAAGAAACTTGGGTAAGCACTTACCCCTACCCCACAGCATTTCCAGTTAGAATGATTGACCAACTTCCTTTTTTTTTTTTTTTTTTTTTTTTTTTTTTTTTTTTTTGCCAATTTGCTTTTGATTGCTGTGGTTATTTTATATTTTTAGAATTTGGCTTTGTTCTGGGAATCAGAAAGCTTCACAGTCTTAGATTGCTTATCCAAGATCAACCCCTCCATCTCTTCCTTTAATGAGGCCAGATGTTTTTTACTTTAATTCTGTTGGTATCTTTGAGTGAGATAAGCAAGCAGGCCAGGGACATGACATTTCCCATTATGTATAAGACAAGAAAATGA
Source organism: Leopardus geoffroyi (assembly GCF_018350155.1). Taxonomy (NCBI): domain Eukaryota; kingdom Metazoa; phylum Chordata; class Mammalia; order Carnivora; family Felidae; genus Leopardus; species Leopardus geoffroyi. The sequence goes on from NC_059327.1 coordinate 45,650,243, forward strand.
TTCATCAAAGTGTAGTTTTTTTGTAGGGAGAAAAGAATTTTCTTCCAACCAGATCACCACGAGGTATTTTTAGTTGTAGTACATAAATTTGAGAATTCAGCTCGGTCATTTTCACCTCCCTATGAATGGTATGGGGGTGTACTGGTGGCTTTTTAAATTCAAAGCATAATTTCCAGAAACTTCAAAGTGTGACTCTCATATACATATAATATGGACCAATTTCAAGGAGTTTATTTAACTCATTAATAAACAAGGAAACCAGTAATAAGGTAAAGGCTGATTCAAAAAGCATTTCAAGGGGCACCTGTGCGGCTCAGTCCCTTAAGCTTCTGACTCTTGATTTTAGCTCAGGTCATGATCTCAAGGCTCGGCTGGGCTCGTGAGGTCCAGCCCCACATGAGGTTGAGACCCTCATGAGTTCGAGCCCAGCTCAAGCCCTCTTCAGGCTCTGTACTGACGGTAAGTGGGGAGCCTGGTTGGGATTCTCTCTCTCTCTCTCTCTCTCTCTCTCTCTGCCCCTTCCCCACTCACACATGCCTGCTGTCTTCCTCTGTCTTTCTCTAAATAAATACACTAAAAAAGAAAACATTTTGAGGCTTTGAATTTTTACAGGCATTCTGAAAGATGATAGAAGGAGAACCTTCTCCTGTAAAAGGTATGTTAAATGCAAACCTGACTGGTATCCCACAGGCAACTATTCATAAGGGTTATTTTTTCTACCTAACAGAAACCATTTGCATTTCTTTTGGACCAAAATCTGTAGTTTACACATATTTTACTGAGTCTTTATTCAGTAATTAACAGTGAGTCAAGCCAAGTACATTTCCCTAGAATAAATAATCCTTGGGTGGACCTGTTAAACAATGCCTCGGAATAACACTGAAAGAACGTGCTGCACGCCTTTTTACCCACTCCCCAGGCTTTAAACAATTTTCTTATAATCAAGTGGCAGTAACAATTTCAAAGCAGCCTGGCCTGAGGCAGCTGTGAGGACAGCATCCAGGTGATGGCAACAAGTCCGTGCTTCCTCCTTCCCAGGGCCATTTCTGTGCACGTGTATGCAACATGACCAATTTTTGATCTCCTTTAAAAAAATGAATTTGCTTCTCAGAAAGCTTAAACTATGCTGGTCCTTAGAGCGAGCCTTATGAATTTTCTTTTTCTACTATCTTCTTTCCCTTAGCCATCTGTGTTATGTTTTCTGAAGAAATGGCCACATTGTGGTCTCTTCTGGGACCATTCACAGAATGTTCTCCATTGTCCTTCACAGGGGACTTTTGCACACATGCTTAGAAATCTAGAACATACAGAACGACCTCTCCCAGATATATATCAGGGGGTGGCTTTCCTTCAAGACCTTTGCAGCTTGTTTGTTTTTAAATATGAATTTAGATCTAAGTTCCTTTTTATTGAAGTCAGTTACATTCCCTGACAGGGTTTCTGGATCATAAAAGAGTAAATAAACCTAACTTGCAGTATCTTCTATCATCTCGGGGGAAGGGAATATTAAAATTAATTCTTCCACTTGCATTTTGTGTCCTTGCTTTCATCTTGAAAGTTTTCCCGAGAGTCATAGAGGTCCTTAAATTCTCTCCTCCCATGCTGAGGACCACAGTGATATCAGGTAGACTAAACACAGTTGTTACTCACTTTGGGAAACATTTTGAAGAGAGCTCACAGGCATAGAGTCTTATTTTCTACTACCCAGTATTCAGAATAAAGGGCCAAACCTTTTGGAATGGAGTCAGACTTGATCCTTACTACTGCCAGTCCGTGGGCACATTATGACATCTTACAGTGGCATTGTAATTTTCTCCAATTTAGTAACGAAGGCTAATTATCCAAATAATTCAGCCTGACTATCTGCTCTTGACCACTGCAAATCCCCCTGCTGTTCCTCAAAGCTCTGTTGGTTCCCCATTTCTTCTCTTGTTTTAAACCCCTCACTGTTCTGAGTGCCTTTTATTTAAAGAGAAATTGGATACCTACTGTGTAAATTTCTGCAGGGAGCCCTTTAATGCAGACTGTTGCAATTTCCTCCAGGGATATGCTAATAATTACAATGGGGAGGGACCTGGACTTTGTTATATACGGTGGAGGAATTGTGTGAGAAAAAGAGGGGAAAAAATCTCAACTTTTTACACCACTGAAAAGAAAACAAAAAATAACAAAAATATAAAAGAGAAAGGAAAACAAACTTATTTGTTAAAGTGCAGGCTGGAAGGAGGCAGATGCTTAGAAGTAGCAACTGTGGCCACTGGTCTTTTGTGCAGGCTCTCAGGAAAAGCCACCCATGAAGAGAGAACAGTGAACTTTGGTCCCATGGGGAAGCAGGCTGACTTCTGGCCTCTGTAGTCATGGCAACAGCACATCCTCCCCGCCCCCACCCTTGTGCTGCTGGGGCATAGCAATGGGACCTACTCCAGTCCTCTGTCCCCTCTGCTGGACGTACAGGTACCTGAATGGCAATTTCACAATCCTGAATTGCTGGTTGCAATTGGTTTAAGGGAGCTTTAGCTTTTTGTTTCTTGTTTTTGTTTAAAAGACAAGTTTTTGAACTAACTTGGATAGTTGTGCTTCAGCAGAGAGTTTCTGGAAAATAAAAATGGTTTTCTTAGAACCCAACTTGTACTGAAACGATGTTCATGCACACAGAGTTTGATCAACAGCGCAGACCTATCCTAAGGGCATTTGCGAAGTGGATTATTTAAGGTGACCTGGGCTCTTCTACTTTTATTACCAAGCAGCTTTCAGTGGTCACAGACTGACTTGGTCTGACCCTTTATCACAAAGTTCTGAACATGAAGAACTCCTAGGCTTGTTTCAACCAAGGTGGAGGAAATAAAGAGATGCTGTTTTAGAATTCCTATAGGAGCAATGCAGGGGGAAAAAGAATTATTTCCACATACTGATATAAAAAGGGAAGCATTGCAAATGAGAACGAATTTGCCCATGATGGAACCAAAGTCAAGTCCCGGCAGGACCCATGATCCTTAAGTTCTTTGCTTATGTTTATAGGTGAGACTTCTGAAACTCTGGATTTGGTGATTGCTTTAAGGGTTCTTTTTCGAGAAAAGGTGTTAAGAAAGTCAGCAAACTAGAAAAGATCACAAATTCACTTTAATTAAAATAATAATAAAACCAAATCCCTGTAGTACATTGGGGAGTTTCACAGAAGGGGACATTCCCAAAAGCAACCAAATAATGATAATATTAATAGTAACCTAACTAACATTTATCGAACCATGTATGTCAGTAGTAAGCATTTTATACGCATTATGCCTTTTATTTAATTCTACTTGACTGATGAGGAAACACAGAGATTAAGGATCTTCCTCCAAAGTCACATAGTTTGTAATTGGTAGAATTACAATTTCAACCCAGGCCCTGGGACACCAGCGTCTGAGTTCAGCATCACTCCACTGCCCTCTACTGTGTTTCTACACTATCATTTAAAATCTACGTAGGGGCACCTGGGTGGCACAGTTGGTTAAGCATCAGACTTCAGCTCAAGTCATGACCTCACGGTTCATGAGTTCAAGTTTCGTGTTGGGCTCCATGCTGACAGCTCAGAGCCTGGAGCTTGCTTCAGATTCTGCGTCTCCCTCTCTCTCTTCCCCTTCCCTGCTCATGCCCTGTCACTCTCTCAAAAATAAACATTAAAAAAAATCTTTTTAATTAAAAAATTTAAAAAATCTATGTACAAGATAGAATATACGAGATCTATACCAGACAGAATAATGAAATGCTTATAAGTTATTTAAAAATCTACTAACTGTATCACCAGGTAGGCAGAAGAACCACTAAACTCACCAACAATCCTAGGCTGAGCTCCCACTGTGTATCAGGCATTCTGTTAGGCAATGAGCATATACCGTCTCCATTCCTCAGCACAAACCTGTCACTGAAAGAAATACTATTCCCATCTTATATATGAGAAAATGAGGCCCAGAGATTTTGTAATTATTTGGCCAGGGTTGTATTTCGGCCCCAGACCGAGTTGGGGAAAGAGCCCAAGTGTGCACGATTGCAGAACATTAGTTTTTTTCAATGTTGTCCTGCGTTATTTTTCAAGTTTTGCTTGGGGTATAGCTTTAGTTTTACCCAAAGTGACTAGGGACCAAATCTCATTTTCTAGTCCTTGACCTTACTGGCCTACTGAAGTTGTTAATGAGATAGAAATATTAGAAGTATTGTCTCCAGGGGGCTCCTGGGTGGCTCAATCAGTTGAGCATCCAACTCTTGATCAGCTCAGGTCATGATCTCATGGTCATGGGATGGAGCCCCACTTTGGCCTCCACACTGAGTGTAGAGCCTGCTTAAGATTCTGTCTTCCTGTTCCCCTCCTCCTTTGTTCTTGCTCTCTCTCTCTGTCTCTCTCTCTCTCTCAAAAAGAAGAAGAAGAAGAAGAAGAATGTTCTCCAGAAAACATGAAGCAAAAGACACAAATTACATGAGGGGAAGATGGCAGTCTATCTTTCTAACCTAGGTTATCATTAGTAGTTGATTAACTTGATTTTAATTCTTTAATATTTGAATGCATGAAAAATGAATGAATGAACAGGCAAGCAAATGAGACAACATGACATCTACTTAATGTCTAGCAGGCAGTAGGAACTGTGAAAGGTGATTTCGTATTTTGATTTCATGTTCTTTCCACCACAGTTCTGCATTTAAGTGACTATTTTTATTATCACTGAAGTTAAGGATGAGTGATTGGGGGTTGGATAGGTTAAATGAATTGCTCTGAGTTTCAGCTAGTCAATGGGACAGTTGGAAATAGGCCTAAGGACCTTTGACCACACTGTTTGAATTATTCCATCCCTGTTTAAATTTCTCTTTAAAAATTTTTCAAGAAGTGTTTAGATACAAAAGAGTCATTTAGAAATATCTGTAAGGAGGACAGAACAATCATATAAATAGCACCCTACCCCCCATATCCCTGATTCATAAATAAAATATTACCTTATATTTTAAATTTCCTTGAAATTTCTGTTTCTATATTCCATCCCCTTTCTCTATCAGAGGGTTTCTTGATAGTTTCATATTTGTTTATATTCCTAAATAACACATTATTTAGATGTGCGTGCTTTTGAACTTTAAATCAGTTGAATCAAACTATATATGCTTTTGTCTTCCTTAGTCCCTTTGTTGACATTGTTCCTGGGATTCATCCATGGCATTGAATAAAGCTGTATCTAATTTCTTTTTGCTGTTGTAGAATATTCCATTATAAAACCCTGTCATAATTTGTTTTTCTATTCTACTTTTGATGAATATTTCTGTGTGTGCGTGTGTGTGTGCACGCCCGCACACGTCTGTTTCTGTTATTTCAAAGAGTGGTGACAAGAACATGTAAAACACATCTTAAGAGTGTATCTGAGTCATAAGGTTTACACATTATTAGTTCGTTAGCTAATATCATATTGTTTTCCCAAGATAATGGATCAGTTTCTAACATTGTACAATTATTCAGCTTCCCCTACATATCCTCCCCAATATTTGATATTTTTACACTTTAGATTTTTACTAATATGATTAGTTTGAAATGCTATCTCACTTTGTAGTTTTAATTTTAATTTCCTTATTATTAATAAGGGTGAGCATCTTTTTTTTTTAACGTTTTTTTTTTTTATTTATTTTTGAGACAGAGAGAGACAGAGCATGAATGGGGGAGGGTCAGAGAGAGGGAGACACAGAATCTGAAAGAGGCTCCAGGCTCTGAGCTGTCAGCACAGAACCCAACGCGGGGCTCGAACTCACAGACCGTGAGATCATGACCTGAGCCAAAGTCGGCCCCAGGCACCCCGAGCATCTTTTTATGTAGTGTTGTTGGCCTTTCCTCTTCTGTGAAGTACCTATTCATTTTTTGTTAATTTTTGCCCACTTTTTCTACTGGGTAACTTTCTTTTTTCTTATCAACGTGTAGACCTTTTTATACATTCTGGATATTAAATACTGTAATTTAATCCATTGCAAATAACTTCTTCTGGCTTACATAGTGATTCCACTTATTTATGTGGACTTGTGATGAACATAAGTTCTGAATTTTAATGTATGTGTATTTGTCAGTCTTTGCCTTTATGCTTGGTTCACAAAGGCCATCTGCATTAATCCAAAGTAATGAAAAGATTTTCCTCAAAGTTTCACAGTTTTTACTTTTTATATTTTCATATTTAATCCAGCAAAAGTTGATTTTTGCTTATGGTGTTATGCAGGAGTCCAATTAATTCATATTTTTCTGTGTAGATAACCAGCTGTTTCAGACTTATTTATTCTCAATCCTCATGGCTCTGCAATGTAAAGTCTGTATGAATGTAGTTTCCAGCTACGTGCGGATGGGTTTATGGGTTCTCCAGTCTGTTTTTCCAGTCCATTCATTTCTGTGATAGTTCTCTACTGTCTTAATTTTTTACAAGCTTATAGTAATAGTTGATATCTGGTAAGGCAAATCCAATTACTTTTCTCTTCTTGGGCAATATCTTACTATTCTTCTACCTTTGATCTTCCCCATAGCTTTTAAAATAGGCTTGTCAGATCCCCCCGGATCTGTTGGTATTTTTGACTAAAATTGAACCACATTGCTAGAGCAATTTGGTGAGAATTTACATCCTTAGCATGGCTTTTTCTTTTTAATTTGCAGGCCCTGCCTGTAGTATGTTTTTCTATTCATTTAAGTCTTTGAAAAATTTTCTTCAATATAATTTTCTCCATATAAATTTTAAACATGTATTGCTTGATTACTTCCTTGGTAGTTTACTTTCTTTTTATTTGAAGCCAATATAAAAGCTATCTTTTAATAATTACCTTTTATAAATTTTTTGAACCTGTGTCAAATTGCAATGGATTTTTACAATATTTTTTAAATAAGCTTTATGTTTAAAAAAAATTTTTTTTTACCGTTTATTTATTTTTGAGACAGAGAGAGAGACAGAGCATGAATGGGGGAGGAGCAGAGAGAGAGGGAGACACAGAATCGGAAGCAGGCTCCAGGCTCTGAGCCATCAGCCCAGAGCCCGACACGGGGCTCGAACTCACGGACCGTGAGATCACGAGATCGTGACCTGAGCTGAAGTCAGACGCTCAACCGACTGAGCCACCCAGGCGCCCCAATAAGCTTTATGTTTTAGAACAGTTTGAGATTTACAGAAAAAATTGGGAAAATAATACAGAAGGTTCCTGTAAATCTTGCACCCAGTTTCCTCTATTATTACTTACTTATATTAGTATAATGCATTTGTTGTAATTAAGGAACCAATATTGATACATGATTATGTACATCTTTTATTCTAACTTCCTTAGTTTTTACCTCATATCCTTGGTCTGTTCCAGGATCTCACCAGGATACCACCTTGCATTTAGTTACCATGTCTCTGGCTCCAACTGGCCCTGACAGTTTCTAAGTTTCCTTAATTTGATGACCTTGACAATTTTGAAGAGTACTGGTTACATGTTCTGTAGAACACTCTATTGGGATTTGTCTGATATTTTTCTCATGATTATGAGTTTTGGGGAGGAAAACCATAGAAGTGAAGTGCCATTGTTATTCCATACATAGCATGGAAGTTGACCTTGATTGCTGGCTGAGGTACTGTTTGTCAGATTTCACCACCGTAAAGGTACTCTCTTGTACCCCCTTACTATAATGTACTCTGTAAAAGGAAGTCATTACGCCCAGCCCAAGCCTAAGGAGTGGAGACTCATGCTCCACCTTCCTGAATATCTGCATAACTTATTTGGAATTCTTCTGCACCGGAGCCTGTCTCTTCTCCCTCATTTATTTATTTATTAAATAATCAGCATGAAGTCATGGATATTTAATCGATGTTCTGTTATAGCCTGATACTCCTTTATTCATACTGTTGCTAAGATTGTTCTATCTCTGGCCATTTGTAGCTTTTTCAATTGGCCTCTGTGTCCCTTTGACATATACCGTCATTGCGGCCTCTTTGATTCCTCCTAAGCGCTGCCTTTACAATGGATCTTTAAAAATATACAGCAACTTTACCTCCAGCCACCTAGCTAAAATGTTTTAACAATTGAAATAATTTGCTTTTTGCTACAACCATGTTATCTGCAAATAATGACGGGTTTTGTTCCTTTCAAATTATTACAATTCTTACGCCTTTTACTATTTCTTTTGCCTTATTGCACTTAACCAGGACCTTTAATATGATGCTGAGCTGAAACTGTAAGAGTAGACACACTTGACTTGTTTTGGATAGTTCAACATGTCACCATTGAGTAGGATGTTTGCTGTGATTTTTTAAAAAAAAATATCCTGTATCAAGTTAAAGAAGTTTTCTCCCAGCCCTAGCTTACTGCTTTAGTTTGTTTGCTCCAGAAACAGATTCTGAAATAATTCTTTGAATGCGATAGCTTATTTGGAGATTTCTGGAAACCCCATAAAGGGGGTGCTTATTGAATTAGAATAAAGAAGGAAAGCAATAAAAGGTGCTTTAGAAAGCCAGCTACTACTGACTTTGTTGTTGCAGAACCCATTCCTTAGAGTAACTCAAACTGAAGGGGCACCTGGGTGGCACCTGATTTCGGCTCAGGTCATGATCCCAGGGTTGTGGGATTGAGTCTCGCATGGGGCTCTGCACTAGGCATGAAGCCTACTTAAGATTCTCTCTCTCAAATAAAAAACAAAAACAAAACCAGAGTAACTCAAACTGAAAGAGAGGGATCTGGAAGTTCTTTGTTGGCTGCCAGGGAAGGAGTAGGGAGGAGGGGTTGATTCTCGGGCACTCTGGTGGGCCAAATAGGCCACAAAGCAAGAACAATCCCTTAGACAGATGCTGCCAAGTACAAGTCCGCCCTGAGCGTGCTGAAGCGAGCGCAAGGGTGCATGGGCACCAACAGCATCTGGTGACTTGCAAGGATGCTTGTATTGATTATCCTGCTACAAACAGATGTTGGCTTTGTCCAATACACTGTATCTATTGATGGGCATTTGGTTTTTCTGCTCTAATCTGATATTATTACTACCACTAATATATTTGTTACATGATATTATAGTATTAATAATTGGCTTTCAAATGTTAAATGATCTTGCATTCTTGGGATAAATCCAACCTGCCAATGTTTTCTTTAGGATGTTTGCATTTCTGTTCATGGAATGAAATTTGCCTATTAATTTTTCCTTTTTCTTATTGCCTTTATCAGGTTTTGGTTTCAAGATTATGGCAAATCTCATATTGTGAGTTGGGACTTGATTTACTGTTCTTAGTTCATGCTCTTTCCACCACACTGGTGTTTTTCTTATAGCCTAAGTCTAAGACAGTAGCCAGTAAAATTATGAGTTAACATGGTGTGGCGATATTGGCAACAGAAAACTCTAGGCAAAACTGGTGTCAACCTAAGTGTGTCAGCCCCAACCGCATAGATAACTAGAAATAAGAGGACAGACACACATGTTAATTTAAAAAAAAAATAAGTGTTGAATCTTAGCTTTTTTCTTCTTTATCAGTTTGGTTTTACTTTAGAGTGCTCTCCCCAAAACATACCTAATATTATACAAAGCATTATATTCTAATTGTTGGGAGATAGCTATATTTCTCTACTTCCTCTGCTCCCACACCAATATCCTCACTCGCCCTCCCTAATTACTACAGTGTTTGTAAAATACTGTAGTAATTTATTTTTTATAAATACTGTAAATTTAATTTAATTTTATAAATACTGTAAATTTAAATAAATTACTGTAGTAATTTATTTTTTATAAATGAATACAGTTGACCCTTGAACAACACAGGATTGTAAAGTTGTCTGGTGTTGAGTTGTGTTAGGCCACTGGACCTCTGTTGGAAACTCTTGGAAGACATCAGGTCACCCTGAGGATAAGCACCACATTCTCTGCTCAGGTTCTCTTCAACCAGCAATTCCAGTAAGAATGTTACATATGGTTTCAATTCTATAAAAATGATGCATATGTTACGAGGACAATACATATGGCACCCATATTCTATGTGTGACTTTGTAGTTGTAATTATCCTACTCAATTTAACTTTTTTAAGTTAAAAACTGTAAATGGGCTCTGTTTTAGATCTCATTTTTACCTACATGCTGAACTAAAAGACGACCTTGACGAAAATGAATGCTTTTTGAAATCAAATATAGAGACCTTTTTTTTTTTTTTTTTTGCTACCTATATCTCTTTCTTTTTTTTTTTTTTTTTTTTAATTTTTTTTTTTTCAACTTTTATTTATTTTTGGGACAGAGAGACAGAGCATGAACGGGGGAGGGGCAGAGAGAGAGGGAGACACAGAATTGGAAACAGGCTCCAGGCTCTGAGCCATCAGCCCAGAGCCTGACGCGGGGCTCGAACTCACGGGCTGCGAGATCGTGACCTGGCTGAAGTCGGACGCTTAACCGACTGCGCCACCCAGGCGCCCCCTATATCTCTTTCTTAAGCATGCTGTGGACCTAAGTCTATCAGATGCACCCTTGGCCCCTGACCCAGACATTCAGCTCAACCATTGACACTTCTGTCCTTAGTGAGGAGTCCTGCAGAGCCCAGGTGCTCTTGTGATTTTGGCTTCAGTAGTGCTTCTTCTAATTTTCTTAGATCCCTTTCCTCTCGTCCAATTTTACCAAGTCATGGGGCTAACTCCGTCTATGCCTCACGTACAAGCTAGCCCAGACACGTTTGTGAAAAGTCTGAATTACTCTCCTTTTTATTTGTTCTGTTCCTCCATCCTCTTACTTCCAGTCTCTTCCCTTTCCTGATGACCCTTTCCCGGTGCCTTTGGATTGAGACATGCCCCCCATTCACCCCCCACCATCAAATTACGCAGCCTGAAGACATTTTTTTATAAATGAATACAGTTGACCCTTGAACAACACAGGATTGAAATGCATATGTCCACATATATACAGATTGTTTTTTCAATAAATACAGGACAGGACTAAAAATGTATTTTTTCTTCCTTATGATTTTCTTAATAATATATTCTTTTCAGGATGCCTGAGTGGGTCAGTGGGTTAAGCGTCTGACTTCAGCTCAGGTCATGATCTCACGGTTTGTGGGTTCGAGCCCCATGGTGGGCTCTGTGCTAACAGCTTGGAGTCTGAAGCCTACTTCAGATTCTGTGCCCCTCTCTCTCTCTCTCTGCCCCTCCCCCACGTGTGTGTGCTCTCTCTCTGTCTTTCAAAAAATTAAAAAAAATTTTTTTGAATAATATTCTTTTCTCTGGCTTACTTTATTGTAGCAATACAGCATGTAATATATATATAGTATACAAAATACATATTAATCAACTGTTTATGTTATCAGAAAGGCATCCCAGTCAACAGTAGGCTATTAGTAGTTAAGTTTTTTTGGGGGGGGGTCAAAGCTCTATGTGGACTTTCAGCTGTTAGTACCCCTAAACATTGTTCAGGGGGTCAACCATAGTTTACTCCTATATCCCCTCCTCCCTGCATTTGAAATTCACAGAAGAGCAAAGTTGTAAAGCTGAAGCTATGCAGATATACATGTACTCTGTCTTGTGACTTACCATTCTTGAAGTATATCTCTTGTGCTTCCTTAAGGTTGTATCCTAAATTATTACCTTTCTGGCTCTTCACCCTACGCCTGCATGTGCAGTGTCCTTACAACCTGAAGCACCCATGCCAGACCCAACCGGAACCGCAAATTTCACTATGCATAGGTTACTGTTCGTTGGCAAACCATCCTATACTCACGGCAACATTTTGCTATTTCAGACAAGTGAAATTAAGTTTCCTTCCTGCTAATATTTCTGATTTAAAGACCAAGATCTAGACCAAAGCGGGGGGGGGGGGGGGGGGGCGGGGTGGAAATGGTACCACATGGCTCAGGGTTCAGTATCTAAAAGAAACAAGGTGATTATTTTTACCTGGCAGCTTTATTGAAATGATCAGGTAACAGAGAGGATTTCAAACTTTGGTGTATACAAGGATCTACTCAAGAGTTTTTTTTTTTTTTTTTTTTTTTTTTTAAGTTTATTTCGCCCCATCCCCACCTCCCCTAATCTTAATTGCTTAAGATACAGCAATTCTTGGTTGGGTCTCTGGGACCTTTGTTTTCCCCAAGTGCTGTGGATGATTGTGAGGTCCACTAGACAAACTTTGAGAACCATTGCTGGTTGGTGAGAAAATGAGCAAGAGAGAGGCACTCAAAGAATTGTCTGATGATTTATGAGCAGTGTGATTTATAGGGAGCAGGACTTTACCTGATTTTTTTCAGCTTCTTACTGTTCCAGGCTGTGCAGCACAGAACAAACGGGCATCGCTTCCCCAAGAATGAGCTGGCAACAGCCAGCCCTGTCTCTCCCTGCAGAGAGGAGAGGGAGCTTGAAAAAGAAGTTGGCCAGATTTCACAGCGTCATTGTTCTGTTTCAACCCAGACTGGACTTTACTACAATCCAATTCTGATCCCAGCCACTTGGAGTCAGTGCAGACCCCACAAGATAAGGACTCAGTCTTCCACGGGACTGTCCTCACTTTGGATACCAGCTACACATGGAGCCCCCAGAGCCCCCTGTGCTTCTGACTAACTGGATACAATTCAGGAGTACCTACAACCACTTCAGGTTTGATAATTCTTTAGAATGACTCACAAAACCCACAGAAAGTGCTCTGTTTACTATTACAGTTTTGTTATAATAGATACACATAGGGTGCAGTCTGGAAGGGTCTGGGAAAGAGACCTTCTGTGATATTGTGATTTATAATAATATATATTTGGCCTTTTTCCCTGTTTGGGCACAGAGCTCCTAAAACCTTTGGAATCCCCATGACAATAGTGATAAAGGTATCTTTTGTTATGTTAATAAGGTGAATTTGTAAAGCACCTGGGTAACCTAAGAATGAGGGCTGGTTGCCAGGGGAACCAACAGTGTGATCTTTCAGTCCTGCCCCTGACCTCTGGGGAGGAAGGTGGGGCTGGAGGTTAAATCCATTGCCATTGGTCCAAGATTTAATCAATCATGATTATGTAATGAAACCTCCCTAAAAACTGGAAAGGAAGGCATTTGGAGAGCTTCCAGTTAGTGAGCCTGTGGAGATTTGGGGGGAGTGTGGCCCCCAGAGAGCATGGAGAAGATCTGTGTTCCCTCCCACATGCCCTCTCCATCTCTTCCATCTGACTGTTCTTGAATTTTATCCTTTTACAATAATTTAGTAATCTAGTAAGTAAATTCTTGTCTTGAGTTTTGTGAGTCACCTCTAGCAAAGTAACCAAGCTGGGGATCATGAGAACCTCTGATTTATAGCCAGTCACCCAGAAGCACAAAGAACATCCTAGCCTTGCTTGCGATTGATCTCTGAATGGGGGAGGTGGGGGAGGGGGGGGATGGTTGCAGAGTTTTGGGACTGAGCCCTTAACCTCTGGGGTCTGAATGTACTACCAGGTAAATAGCGTCGGAATTGAATTGAGGTTCAGGACACCCAGCTGGTGTCAGAGAATTGTTTGGTGTGGGAAGCCCCCACACACATTGGAATTGGAATTGGAATCTTTACCTCCCATATCCTCTCCCTGTGGAATCAAGGAATATCACCCTCCCAACACATCATCGGTGGGTTCACCAACCAAGAAGCTCCTTTGAGTTCTGGTGTCCAAAGATTTTTTTTTTTTTTTGAGCGGGGGATTCCATTTTGCAAACGAGATCAATTAAGTCATTGATTACGTGATTGAACTCAATTTCTATCCCCCTTTCCTCCTTAGACGTAGGGCTGGCCAGAAGTCCCAAACTCCTAATCATGTGGTTGGTCTTCCTGGTAACCAGCACCTGTCCTGAAGCTGTGTAGGGGCCCACGAGGAGTCACCATTGGCATAAGAAAGACACTCCAATCATTCTGGAAATTCTAAGGGGTTTTGCCAGGATCTGAGGACAGAGACCAGATATATTATTTCTTTTATCACAGTTGTGAAAGGCATAGATGTGTGTGTGCCACAGTGCACACTATACATCCTGCTGGAGTCCGGAAACAGAAACAAGACTGATGGTAAGGAGGTTGGAGAGTCCTCTTGGGTAAAGCACACCCAGGGTGTAAAGCCTGAGACCTCCCAGGCAAGCATCTAAACAAATAGAAACTTTCACCCTGAAAAAGGCTTACAGCATTCCTGTAAGCACCCTCTTCCTGCTTCCCATTTTCCTTTTTTTTTTTTTTTTCTTTTTGGCTTTTTCTTCAGTACCGTAATTGGTTGGAACAGACTGAAAAACTGTATGAGCCCATTAGGACCTTAATTACCTGTTAAAGATGAGAGCATTCAGTGAGGGACAACAGAATTTAATCCTTTGAGGGGAACTAATTGAAATTTCTCTTTTGAATTCATGCCCGAGTAGGTTGGGTGAGGACGTCAAACACAGAAACCGGGACTCAGACATCAGCAATACTAATGCCTTAGGGATGAGTTAGGACATAAAGAGGTTGCCCAGTGAAGGAAATGAGAAGTTCAAGTCCAGTTCAGTGCTTTCTTTTCCTCCTGAGCTGAAGCCTGTGTACTATGAATTTTGAGAATAAAAAGAACCATATAAATGCGGAGAAACATTATCATAATTATTTTCGGCATAGAAATATTTTTAGCTAATGTTATTTTAATAAGAGCTGCTGTCAAGGGGAAGAAGGCAAATCATTTAAAGCAAAAGTTTGTTCTGATGTTCTCTGAATTAATGTCCCTCCCGCCTGTTGTGTTGGCTATTTCAAAGCCTATGAAGCAGCCTAATAGGATAGCAAGCTTGTTATTCGGTCCCAGGGATAATATTGAGAAACTTTCTATGCCAAACATAGCACTTAATATTGCAGGGGAAGGGGGGAAGGTGGTAGGACAATCTCTGTCCCCAGGCAGCTTATGGTTTAGGGGTGTGGAGAACCAGGAATCTGGACAACAAAAATACTAGGCAGAATGACGTCTGGGTGCAAACAAGTCATGTAGGTGCAAAAAGCAGGGCTCAGATAATGGCAAAGACAGATGCAGAAACACTATGTCCTGGGAAGATGGCACTTGAGCAGGTGCTAAAAAGGATGTGTAGAATCATATTGGGTTACAAAGGAAAGGGCATTCTGGGCCAAGGAGAGAGCCCAAACATAGACAAGGGATTCTGAAAATACATTCAATAAAACGTAAATATCATGGAGTTTTGCCTCGTAAGTCTGATCAAACCACATACTTTACAAAACCGCAGTGACATTTTCTGTGTTAGAAACAGTCTCTTTTCACCCCTCCTTTCTTTTTTTAAATAACAGTGGTTCTCAAAATGTGGTTCTCAGTCCATCAGCATCAGTATCAACTGGGAGCATTTTAGAAGTACACATTCTCAGACCCCGTTCGGGGCCTACTGCGTTAGAACCTTTACGGCAGTTTCCAGCAAACTGTTTTGCCAAGTTCTCCGGGTGACTGGATGCGTGCTAGAAGGTGTGAGAACCACGTGGCACAACTCAGTGATTGTTTTCCTTCTTTCGGGTCCATCCTCTTCTGCCTGATCACAAGGCTATTCCCATTTTTCCCTCTTCTTCTTAAATTTCCTGTCTATTTCCACCATTCTTTCTTCTAGCAGATAACTTCCTGCGCAGAGGGGAACACATGTCACCAAGAAGGTGACAGCCTTTCTGACAATCCACAACGAAATCAACTCAAGAGCCCTTCTTTACCTCCTTTCCCTCATGTTTCCCAGCAACAAGTGCCCTGCTTCTCTGTAGTCCAATGGCTCCTTCCATTGTATCTTCCACAAAGTCTCCCACACTTGGCTCTACGTACCCTCTCTCCCAGGAATCTCCCATCTTTGCTTCTTTACTGGCCCAATTCTCTCTGCTTATGAATGTGGGCAATCTCCAAAGAAACTGAAAATATAATAATAATAATAATAATAATAAATTAACAACTATGAAAATCTTCCCTGGGCTCTATCTTCCTTAAAAATTATCACTCTCTTGGGGTCCCTGGGTGGCTCAGTCAGTTAAATGTCTGACTCTTGATTATGGTTCAGATCATGATCTCACAATTCATGAGATCGAGCCCCTTGTTGGGCTCTGTGCTGACAGTGCAGAACCTGCTTGGGATTCTCTCGCTCCTCTCTCTCTGCCCCTTTCACTGCTCACACCCTTTCTCTCTCAAAATAAAATAGACATTTTTTTTAAAAATCATCACTCTCTTTCTTCAGTTTTTGATTGTCAAACTCCTTGAACGCAGAAAAATAAAATTGATGCCGAAATTCAATGGTAAGTATTTGGTTCTAATTCTACTTGAGATTTCTATAGCTTTTGATTGCTTTGAATGTTTCCTTCATTTAAGTTTGGTCCTCCATTGGGATCTGGACTCTTACTGACTCCTGCTTCTCCTTTGATTCTTCTGCTGTCTGTTATCTGACACTTCTGGCCCTTGCTTCTCTGTGCCTTCATCTCTGTTCCACCTGTTTTAAATGGTTCCCTGGCTGATACTGGGAACTTAGATGAACATAACTATTGACTGTATCTTGTTTACCATTAAATCTATGGTCACATTTCTAACTTCCATTCTAAAGTGAAACCCTAATTTCAGCTGTCAGTTGGACATTTGCATATCAAAACTGGACTCTCTATACTGCTAAATTAATTTTTACATCTTAATTCATGTCAACTACTTAACATATCAGGTTAAAAACTTGGGAGTAATTCCGATTATTTTATTCCTTCTAAAACCCACATTTATTTTGTTCCCCAAACCCATAAATTCAACCTCAGAAATGCTTATAAATTGTGTCTTATTCAGTTATATATCTGCTAGCATGATACCATGCTGAACAACCCTCCTGCTAAAACAAAAACAAAAACAAAAACAAAAATATAAACAACCCTTCCCTTATAAAAGGACTAGAATATATACACATACCACCACCACCACCACCACCATGATCAAAAATTAAAAAAAAAAATAGGGACTCAAAATATTGAGCTTAATAAGTAGAGTATATAAACTAAGTGTATTTAAAATATTTAAAAACATAAAAGAGTGGATTTAAAAATATGAATAAAAAGCAATCGACCATAAAATTAAGTAGATTTCAAAAAAAATAAGTAAAACTTTTACAAAGCAAATATATAATTGACATTAAAACCTCAATAAAAGGGCTAAACAGGATATTAGATACTCCAAAAGAGAAAATTAGAGAACTGGATAATAGTTTTGAAGAAATTCTCAAGACTGAAATATAGAAAACACGAGCAAAGATATATATAGATATATAAAGAGATTAAGATATATATAAAAGACATATATATATATACAGAAATAGAGAGAGAAAGAGAGACAGAGAGAGAGATTAAGAGCTGTGAAAGATGTAGAAAGATCTATTATATGTTTAATTGAATTCAAGAAGGAGGAGAGAGAAACCATGGGAGACCAAGAGAGAAAGGCTGGAATATTTAAGAACTGATTAAAATTTCTAATCCTCAGGTTCAGAGAACTTAAAGATCATGAGGAGTAGAAACAAGAAAACTTTACCTAAATATCATGATTGACTAAACAGAAGGACAAATATATGACCTTCATGATAGAGGAGAAAAATAAAATGACCTCCAGAGGAAGAATTAGAGTGACTCATGATTCTCAAGTACAAAGTCTAGTATCAAGTGTAAATTTATCTCTCTCCTCCACTCCTCCAGCCTCATTTTTCCCTCCATCATCCCTCACCTGATTTATTGTACATACTTCTAGTCTCCTAGTCTCCCTCTTTCCATTGCATTCTATCTTGCTGCCCATTGTATCATCACCATATCCACCAAAAGAAACCATTAAAATATAATCATTCCATTCTGCTACTCAACATTTCTGTATTAGAGACACAGTTAGTTGCAAATTGCTTATTTCAGGTTCAAGGACATTTCCAAAGCATTTCAACAGTCTTTTTTTTTCATTTACAGTTTTTTCCAGTTCCCTTGAGCTCCTGCCTTACTGAACCTCTCAACAGAGGCTGAAATCACAAGCTCTTGAATGGCTTTGAAATGCTGTTCCTTCCGTAAAGTATCTGCACCACATCCTCTAAGGCTACATTTCTATCCTTGCCTATTAGCATTAGTCTCTGAGGGCTACCAAAACAAAACAGCACAGCTTGAGTGCCTTAAACAACATAAGTTAATGTTCTTACAGTTCTGGAGGCTGGAAGTCCAAGAACAGTTGCCAGCAGTACTGGTTTCTAAGATATCTGTCTCGGGGCGCCTGGGTGGCGCAGTCGGTTAGGCGTCCGACTTCAGCCAGGTCACGATCTCGCGGTCCGTGAGTTTGAGCCCCGCGTCGGGCTCTGGGCTGATGGCTCAGAGCCTGGAGCCTGTTTCTGATTCTGTGTCTCCCTCTCTCTCTGCCCCTCCCCCGTTCATGCTCTGTCTCTCTCTGTCCCCAAAATGAATAAACGTTGAAAAAAAAAAATAAGATATCTGTCTCTCCTTGGTTTACAGGTGGCTGCCTTTTTACTGTATCCTTACACAGTTTTTCTTCTGTACATATGCACTCATGGTGTTCCCTCCTCTTCTTATAAGGACACCAGTCTTATTAGATTACAGTATCACTCTTTTGACTTCAGTTAATTACCTCCTTAAAGTCACTAATTCAGGGATGCAAGAAGACGCAATTCAGTCCATAATGATGGGGAGCAAAATATCTGACCCCTATATATGCCACTTTGGCACGTGGATTATTTTGAGTTGAAGGCAGTCAAGATTGAGAAGACTCTACAAACACTTTTACCTCTCTCTTAACTACCTAAAAATAATTTAGATAGTGGGCCTGGCCCAGAAAGAGAACTCCTACCAGAGATAAATTTCTATCTGAAGACCCACTTATTTGGCAGGGCAAACATCGAATTACCACACATTTGCTTCTTTTCATTGCCCTGTGAATTAGCCTCCTCCCCTTTGAAGCCCCAGGCCCCTTCCCAATTCTTTAACGTAGGATGGCATGTAAGCCTCAACTTACCAATTTGTCCCTGGGTCTCATATTTTTTAGGGAGCTCCTATATTTACATAATTAGACTTGTTTTTCTCCTGTTAATCTGTCTTACATCAATTTGATTAGTAGACCAGCCAAAAGAACTCAGTAAGGTAGAGGGAAAAAATTTCCTCCCCTCTAATAACAACCTCCCCTTACTTTTTAGGATCCAATTTCTCTGAATCATCCTCTAAATCCTTTTGTGGAGACCCTCAGCACTGTTCTCTCCTGACCTATTGATATTTCTCATAACAGGGTGACTGTACTCATAACCATGAGCGAAAGTAGACATACACAGACCTCAAGAGCCATGAGCCCTTTGGGGTCAGGGACCATATTCCTTTCTAATTTGAATCCACAAAATCTAGAATGCGGTTTTATAAAATTACTCAGTACAAGTAAAAGCAATAGATAAAAAAATTCAGGAGCCTAAAGTATGAATTTGATCTCTTGTGGTGTTGTTTCAAGTTTAAAGTAGTACTCTTCTTTAGGCAAACAACTCTATCGATATATGCTTCCTCCTGTGAAAGTGATTAAAATTTACCATCCATGTATGCACACCTACCCAATCTCTGGTTCCCATGGTAACTGGACAAGCTTCACATCTGGTATGTAGATGCTGTGGTGTTTTTTTTTTTTTATTATTTTTTTATTTTTTTTTTATGTTTATTTATTTTGGAGAGAGAGAGGCAGAGTGTGAGCAGGGGAGGGGCAGAGAGAGAGAGGGAGACACAGAATCCGAAGCAGACTCCAGGCTCTGAGCTGTCAGCACAGAGCCCGACATGGGGCTTGAACTCACGAATCATGAGATCATGACCTGAACCAAAGTCAGACACTTAACTGACTGAGCCACCCAGACGCCCCTGTAGACACTGTTCTAAAGGGGTGGGGTGAGGGAGGGTGGAAAGGTGATATGTAGAAGTAACTCCTGTAGACAGCATATTCTTTGTTCTTCATGCATACGTAATGTGTGGGTTTTATAAGAGATGTGGCTCCCCTGGATGAAGCAACTATAGGTACAGTTACATTGGTTGCTTTTTAGGATGTGCTTGCCTCTAACATACCCTAACTAGCCTTCCAAAGTAGCTTTTCTTCTGGCATCCTGTGCTCTCTTATTTTTTTCCTGGTGTAGGATTGCAGATGAAGATGAAGGGAAAACTGGGCAAGGGAGAGGGGTGGCTCACCGGTATTTTATTTCTTCAGGAGATTCTACATAGTAGATGCAAGTTCGCTTTTCGAATGGGGTTTTGGAAAGTAAGTTCCGTTGGAAGAGTTTCTTTTATACAGAGAGGTGAGGAAGGCTACCTGTAACTAACAAAGACCCTTCTCCTTTTCATTGTCACTTAGGACAAATACGAAATGAAAAGAAATCTACAACAGCCTGTTTTAAAATACAGGTTTTATTATTATTCAGATATGTCAAGAGGCAGTGGGAGTGAGGAGAAACTATGGGCAAGAGCCTTTATTATCATTTCTGTAGGAAGGGAATGGGTGTGGTAGGCTTGAGTTTGACCAGGCTGGATACTTTCAGCAGGCTCTGGGTCATAGGAGCCTGGTTGTGTGGTACCTGGCCCTGGGGGTGGGGGTGGGAGGTGGGTTGGAGGTGTGAAGGCAGGTGAATAATAGCCCTGAGCAGAGTGTCTGATAGAGGAGGTCTTTGGGGATGCGAACTCTAGGTTGATTAGTTTGCACAGAAATGGTGGGCTCACAGGGAATTCATTTACTATCTCCGGGAACTGGCTAGCCCTGGGAGAGGCAGTCCCTCCAGGGTCAGGCAAGGTCCCGGATGTCAAAGCAGCAGAATAAAAAGACACGTTTAATACACAACCCATGAAACTCAAACCCACATAAATTTAGGAAGTTTCCAATCTGTCAGAGAGAACAACGAAAGAAAAAGAAATTGGCAGAATGGGGTGGACAAAAACCAAGTATCCCTTCCAAAAAAGTTGTGTTTCTGTCTTCCAAAAAGAGTTAGCCCAACAGGTCCACGTGGGGAAAAACTCAGTGGATAGATCGACCACAGACAGCAACAGCACCCCCCAACCGATGAACCCAGCTGATGTTGTTAAGACATCATCTTCTGTGGGGGGGGGGGGGGATTTCTTTTAATTTCATAAGAAAAGAGTTGCTATGATACCTTTTGGTTTTCTCTGAACATAAAGATTAGAAAGCCCTGATTTTTTTTTTTTTTGTATTAAAAAAATAAACTGAAACACCAAAACCTAATGTCCTGGTGGGAGTTTAGTACAATAATAAATGCGTAGATAAAGCTCACCTTGGAACATCACTTGATATGATAACGGTAATTTTCTTGTTTCTATTCCAAGCCGTCCTTTCTGGGCTGGCACATTTCTTCTCTGCTGTCTGTCCCTTTGGCGCCCTGCGAAGCAGCTGCTTATCTGATTCTTTCCGCACACTCGCTGCTGCTGAGAAAAAACATTGCACATCCTGCCTTTGCATGTGTTGCCTTGAATTATCTTTCCGTTTTACCACTTGCTGGAAAAGCGGCATCTCAGCAGTGCCCCGCTCCCCTGGGAAAGACATCCATCAACACAGACCTGTTTTTCCCCTTAGGTGCCTGTCCATTTTGGTGCCTCTTATTAAGCCTCATAGGTTCCTATTCATCAAAATCATGCCAAGGAAGCCTTGAATTCTTTTGGAGGTGCATATTCAGCAGAATGCCAAGGAAGAGCAGAGATACATGGAAAGCCCTGAAAGAATGTGCATATTAGGCTACCTATTTTTATTCAAAAGACCAAAAAATACAAAGGCATGCATTGGAGTTTTAAATAAAACCCATCTCTGACTCATTAGGAACTCAATGCCTACCTTTCTCTGTTATTAACTGTCCAAGGAAGCAGGGGAGTTAGTGGTGGAAACATAAAGTTAGGAATATCCTGAGGGTTGCAGTTCAGGGGAGAGGATGAATGGACTTTTGTTTCTCTTTCTATCTATCTATCTATCTACCCACCTATTTCCATAGAATGCCTAACACGTTTGAAATAAATGTGAATGGGACCATGTCACTTGTCATGTTAAAAAATATTAGGAGAAAAGTATACTAAGATGGGAAATCATTGTGAATTTGAGTATATGTCCAATGTAATAGATTACCTAGGAACTGATCTGTAATTAGATTTAGGAAGATGTTAATGATTACACTATCTTTAGAGGAAATAATTACCTGGCAATGAGGACATGTCTTGCAACTCCATAGTGGCTGGAGGGGGATGTCATCATTGATGGGAAGCTGGAAGACAGGATGCTTCTCCCGAGGGGGGAAAATAATAGATACACTTGAATTGCTAAAGAAAAAGGGCACTGAACCACCTTGTAGGAGCGGTTCTTGTGCATGTGTGAGTAATCTCTTTGCAGACTACTGGCCTTGATTGGAGGTTCAACTGATGAGGGAGAAACAGAGAGCTGTGTGCCAGGACAGGGGAGCGTAATTCCTATGGTTACCATGTGCAGAGTTCTAAAATCACTGGGCTTAGTGGTTGACATAAAAAATTGGTTTTCGTCTAAAGTGAAGAGTGGTGTGAGACTACAGGACAGAAGGAGTGTGCTTCTGCAGGAAATAAAGGAACAGAGAAAAGAAGAAAAGTTTCAAGTGGAAGAAAAGGTAGGTATAATTTTCGCTCTCTCTTTGGGCGAAGTTTGGAGATTGCTTTCTATACCCAATACTCTCTTTGTCCACAGAATGTTACCTTGATAAATGAGGTGACAAGCATTGACGATGGTGCCAAGGATCTCCTTTGAGGGACTGAGCAAGAGAAGAATAGAGAATGCACCCGAAGTCCATGTTGTTGGTCATTAGTTCTCCAGGGAGACCAGCTGGCTCAAAAGAGAAGCGAATCTATCAGGTTTTTTTTTCCCCCCATCTTGACATAGCCTGGTTTTTCTAGAATTTGTCTTTTGGCTCTGTGGTTTTGAGATGATACACTCTCCATTATGCTCTTATAAATAGCATTGAAGTTTGGCCGTATGTGGAACTAGCTCCAGCCCCCAGGGAATCATGGAAGGTGGCCTCCGCCTGGATTCGCTTGATTTACGTCAATTCCACCATGGGCTATGCTTTCTGGACATATATATGCTGCATTATTTGGGTTACTCAGAAGCAAATATAGTATTTGCAAATAAAGCGCTGATGAGATGAGAGTTGAGATTTGAAAATGGAGTCAAAAAGGAAAGAATTGGAAGAGGTTGATTGATTACATTCATATAGGTTTAAAGGATTAATGTTAGAATGTGTACCTGTATCCTCCCTACTGAAAACATAGCCTGTGCTCCAAGATTATTTGGCTCACTTGTAAAGACATTTGCGCATTTAAAATTCTTAAACTTGCTTCATATTGCGCTAGATAAAATGGGTGAGAAAAAAGGGCACAAACGTTGGCAGAAAGACCCTGAAGACCAGAAAAATGGTCTCTCGGTGTAAACTTCCTTTTCATTTCCTTCAATTTATGCTAGGAAAAAGTTACCTTAGAAGAGCCGCACCTGAGGAAGCCTTGGGTATACGGAGATCTCCGATTCAACGCAGGTGTACTTTCAAATTTTCCTCTCACCCATCTCACTGAATATGCAACAAACATCTTGTAATCTGTGCCTTTCGAGGTAAGGCAAATATGGACATAAGCTTAGCTCGCTCTTCAAGGAAAGTTTGAAGATTGCTTTCTAGACCTAATATGCTCTTTGGTGATACACTTTTTTTTTTTTTTTTTTAACCTGGAAAGACAAGGCAGAGTTCTTCTGTGCACCAGGAAAAAAAAAAAACAAAGTTTGCTGTCAAAACTGCAGACTATTCCACTGTCTGGCATTTTCCACCCTCCTATCAAGTGGCGTCTCTCTGGGCTCTGGACAGTGTATCCCACTGTCAGCCAAGTGAACTCACTAGAAACCAGGAAGCTGGCAGCAGCAGGACCTGCCCTTCTCAGACCTGGATTCTCATCTCCTCCATGAAGAGCTTCTGAATTATCCCAATGCTTCCCACCAGCTCAAAAATTGTAATCCCATGTGTCTGTAAAATCTAATGGCAGGGGTGCCTGGGTGGCTCAGCTGGTCAGGCAGCAGACTCTTGATTTCAGCTGAGGTCATGATCTCACTGTTTGTGGGTTCCAGCTGTCAGCATGGAGCCCGTTTGTGATTCTCTCTTTCCCTCTCTCCCTCTGCTCCTCCTCTGTGCATACTCCCTCTTTCAAAAAAAATAAATAAATAAACTTAAAAAAATCTAATTACAGAATTTTTTAATTTTTTTAAAATGTTTATTTACTTTTTAAAGACAGAACGTGAGCAGGAGAGGAGCAGAGAGAGAGAGGGAGACAGAGAATCCAAAGCAGGCTCCAGGCTCTGAGCTGTCAGCACAGAGCCCAACGCGGGGCTCAAACCCATGAACTAGGAGATCATGACCTGAGCTGAAGTCAGATACTTACCTGACTGAGCCACCCAGGGGTTCGAGTTGCAGAATTTTTTTGTTTTTTTGTTTTTTTTGTTTTTATGTTGGCTCTTCTTTCAGAGAAGTGTCAGAAATGAAAGATTAACAACAGAACACTTACTTTTCAGATGGAGTCACTTTCATAAAGGGGATTGTAATAGCGATTTACCATTTCAGCATACGGACGTTCATAGGAGTGCCTGAGAAAAACCTTGTTCCTAGTAATTTTGCCTTTTTTTAAATTAATTTTTTAAAAATTTATTCATTTCTGAGAGAGAGAGAGAGAGAGAGAGCACCAGCGGGGGAGGAGCAGAGACAGAGAGGGAGATATAAAATCCAAAGCAGGCTCCAGGCTCTGAGCTGTCAGCACAGAGCCTGATGTGGGGCTCAAGCTCAGGAGCCATGAGATCGTGACCTGAGCCGAAGTTGGAAGCTTAACTGACTGAGCCACCCAGAAGCTGCCCCCCCCCC
This sequence comes from Leopardus geoffroyi, assembly GCF_018350155.1. Taxonomy (NCBI): domain Eukaryota; kingdom Metazoa; phylum Chordata; class Mammalia; order Carnivora; family Felidae; genus Leopardus; species Leopardus geoffroyi. Next base: position 45,675,070 of record NC_059327.1, read on the forward strand.
CGCTTTTTTTTTTTTTTTTTTGGAACTAAGAAGTAAGGTCTTTGGCAAAAATTTAAAAAAAAGAAAGTTGTTCAAAGCATCTTTATAAAACTTTGTGTTTTTTTCCCATGGAACATTATTTTAGGGCTTTGAGGCTATAGGTCTCTGGAAGAAGAGGTTTTCTTATTTTATGTGAATGTGTTGCTGTGGCAAGTCTGTATGTATGCATGTGAGTGTGTTTAATCCATTGGCAGATGGAGTCATTTAAGATACTGCTGTTTATCTCAGCGATAATCTCTTTGTGGGATTTGCAAAGCTTGGAAAGCAAGGACTAGCTTTTAAATAGGTGTTTTGTAAAAAGTTGATACAGGCATAAACACAAAGGTTTGCTACAAACGCTGCCAGTTTCCAGCAAGCTCCCGTGCACATTGGCATACACACATGCAGACTCCGGAGGGAACCCTGCTTCCAGTGGTCAGAATTAATTTCGAGAATGCTGGTTTTTAATTTGTCATTCCATATGCAGCCCAGCTCTGGTGAGAATATCTGGGCAGGAGGGACGCACTACCATCCCAGCTCCCGCTGGTTGGTAACACACTAGAAGCAGAGGGAAAAATGAATCCAAAAGAAAGAGAAAGAGCAGCAGGGGTTGTGAATTTCCAAATCTGCTCAGGTTCCAAGATCCTGTGCTTTGATAAAGAGCCTCAGGAGACTAATAGAGGCTGTATTTTCAGTCTGATTTGTGAGATTTTTTTGTTTGTTTTTGTTCTTGATTTTGTGTTTTGGTTTTTCATGGAAGACGTTTTTGCTCTTGTCTGAGAAAATTATGGTATAACACTTTTAGGAACTTAACGCTGAAGCTTGAGCTGTGTGAAGGGCAGAAATGTAGCGGGCAACCCACCAGTCTGAAAATATTGTATAGACTTACAAAAATACTACAAGACAGGGACACATTTGGAAAGAAAAAAAAAAACATTTTGTCTGTTTTCTCTTGAACTCCCTGATAGAACCTTCCAAATTATAAGCCTCTCATTTGAAACTTGATTGTTTTAGGGGCACCTGGATGGCTTGGTTGGTTGAGCGCTGGACTTCAGCTCAGGTCATGATCTTGCAGTTCATGGGTTTGAGCCCCACATGGGGCTGTTTTTTTTTGCTGTCAGTGAAGAGCCTGCTTAAATCCTCTGTTCCCCTCTCCCTACCCCTCCCCGGCTTATGCTGTATCTCAAAAATAAATATTTTAAAATTTTTAATTAGAAAAAAGAAAATTGATTGTTTTAAAAATCAGCACTTGTCGGGGTACCTGGGTGGCTCAGTCAGTTAAGCGACTGGCTTCGGCTCAGGTCATAATCTTGTGGTTTGTGAGTTCGAACCCTCCTCAGGCTCGGTGCTGACGGCTCAGAGTCTGGAGCCTGCTTCAGATTCTGTGTCTTTCTCTCTCTGTCCCTTCCCCGCTCACACTCTGTCTCTCTCTGTCTCTCAAAAAATAAATAAACATTAAAATAAATAAATAAATAAATAAATAAGTAAATATCAGCACTTGTATATATCAAATTATACCTGCATGTAGTTCAAAGATCCATATTAGTTCTTTCTATAAAACTTGTTACAAAAACAACATTCTGACCTTTTCCCTTTTTTAATTGCCCAAGAGCAACACCTTTCAACTCTTCAACTGATGTTCCTTGAGTTTACCTATATATCTCTAAAGAACGTGCATTTATTTCTGCTTAATTTTTCAGTTTTAGATATTATCAGTCTTTGACCACTACCTCACCTTTTGGGTGAGATACATACATACAGTATAGTCTTCCTTTTCACACAATCTCCCAATACACTTTTATTATATTTTGGTTACAGTATTCTGTGTTTATATTATGTCTGAGCAAACACACTCTACAGCTAAACCATAATATTTTTATTTTCCTGCACACCATGCTTTCCTCCCCTGGAGTTGATAATTATTTCCTTTTTTCTTCCCTTTTGCTTATTTTCCTGTGTGTGTGTGTGTGTGTGTGTGTGTGTGTGTATGTATGCGTGTGTTTAATTAAAAATGAAGCTTGGGGCACCTGGGTGGCTTTGTCAGTTAAGTGTCCGACTTTGGCTTGGGTCATGATCTCACGGCTTGTGGGGCTCTGTGCTGACAGCTCAGAGCCTGGAGCCTGCTTCAGATTCTGTGTCTCCTTCTCTCTCTGCCCTTTCCCCCATTCATGCTCTGTCTCTGTCTCTCCAAAAATAAATAAACATTAACTTTTTTTTTTTTTTTTTTTTACGAAATGAACCTCTCACCTCTCACCTAGTGGTAAATTTCTACCCAACATGTTCAACACATTAGATGTTCTATCAATTTCATATTTTTGAAGAAACCTTTCCTGGAATTTTCTTATTTGCTGTTATGTGATTGAGATACAGTTGTCATCTTGACATCTTCATTATTATCCTGGTAGTTTCCTTTGCTTCTCTTTGTATTGGATTTCCCATTTTCCTGAATCCCATGTTTCCTTCCTCTTTTGAGTATTTGCTGAATTTGCTCAATGGAATATATATATATATATATATATATATATATATATATATATATGTATATATATATATATATATATGTTTGCCTAACAATGGCTTCATTTTATCCTCACACTCAGGTGTCAGTGAGGCTGAGTATAGAATTTCAGATTGAGAGTCATTTGATAGAGTGGGAATTAATTTTTTCAAAAAAGCAGAACAATACCCAGATGTAATAGTCAGCTTGGGCTAAGCTCTGCTGCAGTAACAAACCACCCTCAAAATCTCATTCATTTTGCAACAATGATAGTTTATTTCTCACTCACTTTTTATGCTGTCATCTACAAGTCATATGTAATTAGGATTCATGTGCCTTCTCACTTCAAGATCTAGGAAGACATAGCAGTTCCTCTCTGAGCCAGGCCATTTTTGTGACAAAGAAAAGACTAAATGGGTTGGCAGTATCCTCTGACTCTTCAAGCTTTTGCTCAAATGTCATTGACTAAAGAATGCCCATGACGAGCCTGGCAACGGAGTGGGGAATTGCATTTCTAATGCAGGAAGATAATACAGGTTATTTGGCAACTGGAGGGAAGTTATTATCCTCTTACAGGAAGGGGAGTAAATAATTCGAAAAAAAATATTACAATGAAACAGATAAAGGTAATGGTAGGAACTTTGGTATTTGTCTTCACAGAGGGCTTCACCGAGGCCTGTTTTTCTAGGAGCCTTTTAAAGAATAGGAAAATGGGTGAGTAGTATTTCATAGTTAACGTCCCCCATTTATCACCTGTATGTTATTCTTACACTGCCACGAGTATGGTGGGAAGAATGAGTTGATGTTTGCCCCCACTAAGTCATGGAGATCTATTTTCTTTTTTTTTTTTTTTTTATTTAAAAAAAATTTTTTTTAACGTTTACTTATTTTTGAGACAGAGAGAGACAGAGCATGAACGGGGGAGGGGCAGAGAGAGAGGGAGACACAGAATCGGAAGCAGGCTCCAGGCTCTGAGCCATCAGCCCAGAGCCCGACGCAGAGCTCGAACTCACGGACCGTGAGATTGTGACCTGGCTGAAGTCGGACGCCCAACCGACTGAGCCACCCAGGGGCCCCTGGAGATCTATTTTCAAATTTAGAATCGATGGGGACCATTTTGTATGAACTACTGATTAGGTACCAATTACCAAATTGAAAACCCTGGCTTTGCCACTTCAATTCCCTAAATTATATTTTGCGGTTTACAGTGGTAGTGAATCAATTGATTCACCAGGCTATTTTGAGAATTAAATTAAAGACCGTACTACATTCAAAGGAACATAGCCAACTGTTTAACTTATATAAGGTATTCTCTGCATATTAGTTTAATGTGAATTTCTCTAGATTATGAATCAATAGAAGCTCAACATTATAGACAGAATAAGCACTAAGTATACATTAGCCCTAAGTCTCACATGTTAGAGCCAGTATTTATGATCATCATGAGGAGGCTAAAATACTGCTTTTTTGCTTACTCAAGTCAGCATGCTCATTATAAACCCATGTGAGCATAGATTTTCACAAATTCTGAATCAAAGGTTGATTTGAAAGAAAGCCAAGGAATGCTTTTCAACCTGCTTCCAATGGCTATTTACATACATGGTTCATGCCGATTGTTTATAAGCTTTTGGGACATAAGCCTCTGCATATGTTTATGGCTGACATCGTTGAAGAGTAGATTGTGAAGTTTCCCACTGTCTCACGACAGCCTATTCTGGCTGCCAGCCCACTGTGTTTGGTCCTAGTGGGTAGCCTGAGGAAGCTTCCGGGGCTGTGGAGGCAACATTTCCTTCAATCAATTTGAGATGCAAGATGGTAATTTCAAAATTGGTCCCATCCCCAAATGGAAGGTTAGATTTTACTTTTTGGAAATCTGTAGAAGTCAGAGGAACTTTACTACTTTTGTGGGAACTTTTCCTCCAACAACTTTAATTTTAGAAAACTCAAGTTTTGACCTCTGCGCATACTTTGGGGTTATTGGAAAAGAAGCCCCTAGCTTAGAGCGTATTGCTATCTTGGTAATATCAAAAGTAAATCATGTCTGATAGCACACTAATGGCTATCGCTGCCCCTCACTACTTTCCCCAAGAGAACTGTATTTCCTGGGTGGGAATGATGAAGCTGTTATTTATGGTGTATAATCTTCATAAGGCACTGTCAACAGATACAAGCTCTATTCCTTGATACATGGGTAGCTCTGTCTTCCTCTCTCTCTTTTTCTCCCTCCCCCATCTCTTTTTTCCTCCACCTCAATCCTTCTCTTTCTGTCACTTTTTTTTTCCTTAAGGAATTCATATTGGTGTCTATCTTCTGACATTTGTCCTTACGTTTGAAATGTCAGTAAATAATGGAGCACTTGACGGCTGCATAAACACCATATTCAAGTCACGATCAAAAATCCCTTACCCTCAACATTTTTCTTTCTAATAGAAACCCAGACTTATAGTTCTTGGGGGGGAAATTACATTGCCGAAACCTGAAAAAAAAATGCATTAGCTCTTGACAAACAACTCTCCGAAGCCTCGGATGTTTATTATTACTTAATGTAAAATGCTGAGGATGAATATTTGTTCCTCTGGGTGTGAATTGAAGGCTGTTAAATTGGTCCTCGAGGACTGTGGATTTTAGTTTTTGTTTCAGCTTCCTAGGGCTGTGGTAGCAAATGACCAAAACTTGGGCAGCTCTAAACAAGGGAAATGTTTTCTTTCCCAGCTCTGGAGGCCATGAGCATGCAATCAAGGTGCTGACATGGCTGCATGTGCTCCAGAGGCTTGAGGAAACAATCCTCCCTGGCTTCTTCCAGCTTCTGGGGCTCTTGGTGTTCCTTGGCTTGTGGCCACATCTCTCCATCTTTGCATTGCCTTCTCTCTCTCTCTCAAAACTCCCTCTGCCTCTCTCTTACAAAGATATGTGTGATTGCACTTAGAGTCCACACAGATAATCGAGATAGCTGCTTCTCTCAAGATCAGGAACTTAATCACATCTTTTGCCAAAAAAGATACCGTGACCGGTTCCACTGATTTAATGTGGATGTCTTCCAGTGGGCCATTGTTCAGCTGACCACAGTTCTTATTCTAAGTGCTCATGGCTACAAAGTCAAGGAAATTTTTTCTTTTGGGAATTCTGGAGAATTCTTCCCAATGGGCTTACAACATCCTCTGTTAGGAAGGAGATTTTCCTTCACTCAAGTGCAATCTAACATCCTTAGTCTCTACCCTTCCCCTGCCTCCCCTTGACACCTTCGTACTTGATTTCTGACATAGACACACATGGATTTTCCAGATGCACTGTATCATTTTTCACATTCAGTATTATCAATGGCCTTTATTCTAAATACATGCAGAGAGTTGAGGCCATCCCAGATTTAAGGTAGCACACAATTTGACTTGTAATGGTGAATTATAGTCCCTGCTGTGATCTGCGAAGAATGATTCCCTTCTATATTCGCTGAGGGCTTCACTGACTTCTTTTGGGGCTTAGAGACATTTAAGTAAATGGTCTTGGTGTTTAGGGATGTTCACTGGAAACTCATTTTGCCTTTCAGCTCCATTTTTCAGGGGTGAACAAGGAAGGGGAATGCCCATTAGTAGGTATGAGAGGAAGTAGGAAGAAAAGGGTGATACTTGTTCCTCTTTTCCATCACAATGGTAGGAACAAACAATTAAAACAGTTGGGATGTGTGTCCATACACGCGAATAATCTCACAAGTACCTGTAGTAACTGCGCCCTGAACATTAAGTCCAGAACTGGCCTGGTTTTCAGATTCCCTGCCTGCGCTGGACCTGGCTTAGGGCTGTCTGTTCTTCCCCTGGGGATGACCACATCCACAGTTTACTCCTCAGTTCTTAATAACTCCCTGCTTATTTGCCTTCTATTCCTTCTTGCCGCACTCAGCCCCTCTTTACTCCAAGCCACACAATGAACTGTTTGTGCCCTGACCCATTGCCTGGAATAAGCCTGACAAGGATTGAAATGGAAGGACTACAACAAAGGCATGAGCTCTGGTTGATTGGCTCTGAAATAGAGTAGGGTGAAAATGAAGAAAAGAGCATAGTTTAATGCTCAGGTGGGTAGCTATATGTATCAACGTCTATGTCCACCTTCTGTCACTGTTTCTCATGCCTTCATCACAGGGAACTTATAGAGTGTATATGGATGGATTATCTTATATCCTGGAAAGATACTTCAAATTTCATGCCTTTTTTTTACAGCCTGTCACTAACATCTTTTACCAGCAGCAAGCCTCCACCTCTACATCACAAGGCAAAGAAAACATTGGGTTGCTCAGAGGTAATACATTCAAAGTCCACCTATAAAAGCTTATTTACGGGCGCCTGGGTGGCTCAGTCGGTTAAGCATCTGACTTCGGCTCAGGTCATGATCTCACTGTTTGTGAGTTTGAGCCCTGCGTCAGGCTCTGTGCTGACAGCTTAGAGCCTAGAGCCTGATTCGGATTCTGTGTCTCCCTCTCTCTGCCCTGCTTGTGTTCTGTCTCTCTTTCTCTCTCTCTCTCTCTCAAAAATAAACAAATGCTAAAAAAAATTTTTTTAATTAAAAAAATAAAAATTAAGAAAAAGCTTATTTCCAGGAAAACCCACCAAAAAAAAAAAAAAAAAATAGAAGAAAGAGTACCCCAAGTGAGGACACTAATTTACTAAGGCTGCCATAATATATTTTTTTTTAAGTTTTATTTATTTATTTTGAGAGAGAAAGAGAGAGAGAGAGTGAGAGTGAGAGAGAGAGGGAGGGGCAGAGACAGAGAGACAGAATCCCAAGTCGGCTCCGCACTGTCAGCACACAGTCTGATGCAGGGTTCAAAGTCACAAACCGTGAGATCATGACGTGCGCCAAAATCAAGAGTTGGATGCTTAACCACTTAATTAAGCACCCCCAGGCGCCCCAGGCTGCATAGTAAATTACTACAAACTGGGTGGCCTAACAACAGAATTTTTTTACCTCACATTTCCGAAGGCTAGAAATCTACAATCAAGGTGTTGGCAAGGCTATGCTCCCTCTGGAGGTTCTAAGAGAGAATCCTTCCTTGCTTCTTCCAGCTTCGCGAAGCTGCTGGTGTCCCTCGGCCATGGGAGCATCACTCCAGCCTTCCTCTCTCTTCATGGGCCTTCTCTGTGTCTGTGTCTTCCTTCCTTTTCATTGCTTATATGGTTACTGGATTTGGGAACCACTCTGATCCAAGATGATCTCATCTCACGATTCTTAACTTGATTACATCTGCAAAGGCCCTTTTTTCCAAAGGGGGTCCCATTCACAGGTTCCAGATAGTCCTATCTTTTGGGAGGTCACCAGTCAACCCACTTCAATGACTGTTCATTGGCTCTGATTTCTCATGGGCTACAGTTGTTTTTTCTATACTCTTACTCTGTGCTCTTAAACCCCAGGCACGAGATTGTTAAAGGAATGACTTGAGGCAGTTATCATCTAATAAGGAAGTGGGTTTCTTTTTCACAGTGTGCTGCTTTGAGTTGGATTCAATCATGGTAGATGACTGGAAAAGACAATATAAAAACATAATATGAAAACTAGGTACCCTTTGCTCCCTTTCCATTTTAATGTTGAAGTTTCTATATTTTATATTTCTCCAGCCACACAACTCATCCTTGTCCCATGTGTGTTTTCTTCTGATATCAAAGAGAAAGATAAATTTTCTTGTCAAAGGTGATAGTTCTTCTGTGGACTTTGATTTTGTTCATGTGAACATAGTTCGGTGAGAACAGTATTTCCACCCATAATTCATTGCTAGACTTACAGGTGATGTTTCCCCACACAGCTTCTAAATTTTGTTGTTGTTGTTGTTGTTGTTGCTGCTGTTGTAGGTTCTATCCCCAGCATGGAGCCCAATGCAGGGCTCGAACTCACAACCCTGAGATCAAGACCTAAACTGAGATCAAGAGTCAGACTCTTAACCGATGGAACCACCCTGGTGCCCTTTTTGTTAATTTTTTTTTTCCTACAGACCTTCTTATAACCTCCAAATTGTATGGAACTATTGTTTCTAGCACTACAAATAAATCTTTTGGCTAGTTTGCACTTTAGATAGTATTCAAATTCTCTTAAGCTTCTACTAGCCAACCCATTAAGTGGCCATAGGTTTACTTTGAATGATCTGTTTCTACATTTTGTTCCATTTAAAAAAAAAATCACACTTTAATATCATCTCTGTGGAAGAGTATAAGTGGTAGATTTATAATCGTTTTCGTTGTGCAAATAAATTCCCCTTTGGAAAATGCCAGCTGCTCTTCTAAGAAATGAATTGACCTTGTTTGACCATCCGCTTTGGGATTAATTAAAAACGATGACAGTATCTTATCCCAAAGACAAAATTATCCTTCTCTTCTTAAACCTTGTGAGGCCCAATGGATCCTTCTTCCGCCAGATATTTCAAGGGTTCAGTTAGTCTTCATACAGGACATTTGGACACTGCTTCTCGAATATTCGACTGCATGAACATCAACAGGGGATCTTGTTAAAATGCAGATTCTGATTGAGTGAGTCTGACATGAGGTCTGAGATTGTGCATGTCTAACAAGCTCCCAAAGTGATGCCCATGCTACTGGTCTGTGCACCATACTTCGACCAGCAAGATTTTTGGGTCCACATGTAGTAAAGGCAATAAAAGTATGATTTGTGGGGGGAAAGGCACTTGGTTGGGGGAAATAATCAGTTTACTTTGGCTCTAGAGTCTTGGAAAATGAGCAGAGAACTTATGGTTTGTGTGAGGAACCTGAACCCTGGAATTCTGGAGATTACTTTTATCACGTAAGCTCTTGCTTTTGCCTGCTCTGCATCCGTATTTCCTTTGAGGAACTTCTTTCCTTTGAGGAACTTCTCCCGCTCCATTTCATGCAATCCTGGAGAGAATGATAATTCTTGAGTTGATTTCCCAACCAGCATTAGGAAGTTTTTAAAATTTATTTTTATTTATTTATTTTTTACAGCAGGGGTAGTGCATGCTCCAGGGATGCATATGCATACTGCTCTGGATAAATATATGGATTCCCAAGAGGAAATACCTTTTCTCAAGAGAATATTAAGCTGGAGGGATGGGATTCTGGAATTGTTTATAGAAGGAGAAGAAGGAGGAGAAGGAGAAAAGAAGAAGAAGAAGAAGAAGAAGAAGAAGAAGAAGAAGAAGAAATTTCATTATACACATAAACAGAGTAGAAATTTGATCAGAAACTGGTGTGTATATGTACCATAAGAAGGCTTTGTTTAATATATAAAACCTTTGTCCCTGCCTCTAGACATTCTATTTCATTGGGCCTGGAGTCCAGGGCCAGAGTCTTCATAGATCAACTGATGTAGAAATTGCATTTCTTTGTTCAACTTTGAGGCATTAATTTTCTTTTCTTGCTTGCTTCCCTCCCTCACTCTTCTCTGCCTTCAGTCAGAGTTCTCTTCTCTTCCTTTTCAGTTTCTTCAAGAAGGTTTATGGCAGGGCAGAAAGCAGAAAAAAGTTACTTTCCTAGGGATGTATGTTTCCAAAAGTCTTATTTCCTAGACTTGAGGGATGTGAAATTAACATCATCTATTTTGGTCACATGCCAGCCATCAGGTGACATCCAAGGAAGGGTTCACTGCAGGAAGCATCTGGGTCGATGGACACATAGAAACCCTTGCCAAGAGTTCCCAAGTCCCTTGATGTGGACACAAACCAGCAGAGTCGCCGTATCTGGAGGGCCGGCAGCTCTGTATGGACACACATATGACTGATGTGTCCATACCACCTGAGTGGACAGTGGCCAAACACTAGCTGCCCCTGTACCCCAATGCCCTGATACTTCACAAGAGCCTCGTGTACTGTGGCACAAATGAGGGTCTTTCATTATCATCCCCAGGAAGAATAATAACTCTAACATCATACTTTCTTGTTCCGAGCTGTGTTCTCAGAGCTTTAAATAAAGGAACCCATTTATTCCTTGCAACAACCCTGTGAAGAACGTATTATTAGCTTCATTTTACAGATGAGGAAACCAGGGCACAGAGAAATTAAATAACTTGTCACGTAGCAAGTAGCCAAGCTAAGATTCAAACACAGAAGGTATGGTACCTGGCTGAGTCGGCTCAGTTTACTATATAACAAAATAGCGTCGTTGGGTGGCTTAAGCACCAGATAATCTCTCATAGTTCCGGAAGTGGGGAAGTCCAAGCTCAAGGTGCTGGCTCATTCAGTTCCCTGGGAGAGCTCTCTTCATGGAGTGTGGGGAGCAGTCTTCTTGCCGCACCCCTCACATGGCAGAGCGAGTGAGTTCTGGTGACTTCTCCTTTCCTTACAAGGGCACGAAACCCTTCACGGGGCCCTATGTGCAGAACCTCATCTAACCCTAATTACCCTCCCCCCACCAAGCTTCATCTCTGAATACCATCACTATGGGGATTATGGCTTCAACATATGAATTTGGGTGGGGTGGGGGGTGCAGGTAGTACAAACATTAAGTCTAGAATAGAACTAGAGCCCATGTTCTAAATTAAAAGATCGCAGGTGGCTCAGCTGGTTAAGTGCCTGACTTTTGGTTTCAACACAGGTCATGATCTCCCGGTTTGTGAGTTCGATTCCCGCTTCAGGCTCCAGACAGATGGTGTGGAACTGGCTTGGAATTCTCTCTCTCCCTCTCTCTCTGCCCTTCCGCTGCTCGTGCGCACTCTCTCTCTCTCTCTCAAAATAAATAAAGTTAAACAAACAAATCTATATAACTCTGGGAGAGCTGGGTTGTGGCCTGAGACTCATACTTCTGCTAGAAAGCACAGGTGCAGACACAGTGCCCATATCGTGCTGCCATATAACGGGCCACAGATAAACTGCATGCACCTTACATATTGAATAGTCAGTGCTGTCATCTCGGGGCTGAGGAGCAATAGTCCCAGGGAAGTTTCTCTTGCGGATTTGGACTCCGATCCACCAGTCCCCGTTTAATCACCACCGAGTAGAATGCACAAGGAATGACGGATTGCTTGGAAGCTACTATGCTGTGTGAAGAAATCGGGGGGTGCGGGGGGTGGGGGATGAAGGCTGGAGGTGGGGACAAGGACATGAAACGAAGGAGCTGGCAAAGGAAGAGAATGTCCCCGGGCTTCAAACTGTAAAGAAAGAGCCTGCGTGGAGGCGGAAGCGGGGCACTGATACCATCACGTGCTTGGCAGCCGGGTGGTTTTAAGCCAAACGGAGCTGAAGGCACGTCTTTCATCCCAGGTGTTGCTTATTAAGGAACATCCTTCTTCCCTTTGCATCGCAGCGAGGGCTTCTCCCCACATCTGTCGCCAGTGCCCACAGCTGTCTGACAGGGTTGGGGGGTGGGGTGGGGAGCAGAGATCAAAGCGGGTACCCAGAGGAGAGGAAAGGAAGCCCTCCAGCAGGAGAGCAAGCTGAGACGCGGAAATCCAGCGTGGAGCGCGTTCTGTCCGCCCGAGGCCCCCTGGCTGCGCCCTCTCCATCACTCTGGGGTCCGCGCCGGAGTGACAGCACGGGAGAGCAAGCAGTTCCTGGCCAGTTACGAATTACTGCACTGACATCATTCGCCTCAAACTCAGAAACGAGTTAGAGCAGGTGCAAGGTAATCCCGGTAAGAAGGCATCTCTCGCTCGTGTTGCTTCCCAACAGGTACCTGTCACCCTTATCCTGACCAGATGCCTGAACCCCATCCCCCGCTCACACCTTGAGCCAAGGGAAGTGTGTTGTTGAGGACTTGCCCCGTCCCGGCCACCCCCCCCCCCCCACCCAGGCTTCATAAGATTCTTTCTTACTCCCTTGATTGATCTTTTGCTGCAACATGCAACTAGAGTATGTAATTCAGAGAAGGAGTAATGACACAAACGTGGATTGAGTTGGGGAACCGCTTGGCTTTACCCCGGAGACAAGAACACAAGGCGGTTGGGAACACTGGTAAGCAAAGGACGGGAAGGAGATGTGAGCGGGGAGAAAGAAGGATCCTAATAGAACCTGTCTGGCGGAGGATGTCATGACCAATTTGAGGATTTGCAGAGTAGAACAGGGTGTTCCCTGCAGCTTGCTGTGACATATCCGCGCAAGAGGGGGTCGAGTGGGGCAAGCATATTTTAAGTGCCGGTGGCTTATGAATGAGACCTTCCTTTGGAACTTTCAGAAAGATTTTATGATAGATTTCATTTGCTTTTCCGTGAGTTCTTTGGACACCAAGCTGCCAGGATCCAACCCAGTCCGGGAGCTCCTTAAAGCCAAAGGGGGCTAGCCCGATAGGTGGGCTGCACGCCAGTGAGGGAGAGAGAAGCAGCTAAGCCCTAGCTAGGCTCTGAAGTGGACGAGCGTTGGTCTGTTTTCTCCACGCAGCAGTCCCGAGCAGATGCGGTACCCCCGTGGGCGTGCATCACCTCCAGCTGCTGCGTCCTGGCCGCTAGAAGGTTGAGAGCGGCTATCCAAGGGCAAGCTGCCTTATGATTGAGCAGTGGGGGGAGGAGGAGGGGTCCGGCGGCGCCTCATCACCAGGTCCTTCCTCCCCACTGCCCGCCGTGTCCCCTCTTCCCACGGAGGGAGCAAGGCCAAGCTCCTCCAGCGCAACCTGCATCCCCCCAGCTCCCTGAGAATTATGGATCCAACCGCCGGGTGCAGGGGCTGCACCGAGAGGCCTGTTGTTGACAACAACATCCCGGATAGCTGGCTTTTGTTTTAACGGCGTCTTTTTCATCCTCAATCGAGAAGTCTGTCATAACAAGCGCCTATAAATTACCGCCAGCACTCCCGTTTTACCACCTCCAGCCTTTCCGCTGTGATACAGGGCCCATCAATCTTGTGGGCCCATCTCCCCACTCCGGAGAGGAGGGGGCCCGGGCCACCTCGCCGCTGCGCACTCCTGCACCAACTGGGTGCCGTCCACCTGCCAGGCTCTGAGTGCCCCACCAGCACGGAAGTGGGGCTGCACTGGAGTTTAATCAGACCCTGTGGGGGTGGGGCATGAAGATGAATGGGGTTGGGGACTGAGGGTTAAGGGCGTCCCTGGGAAGGAGAAGAAACTGGTCAGCCGAAGTTAGGGCTCAGAGGAGCTAAATATTTCAGAGCCTGGAATTGGATAGAGATACTCGCAGGGGTAAGAGGGAGAGCGGGGGAGAGAGAGAGAGAGAGAGAGAGAGAGAGAGAGAGAGAGAGAAAGGGAGAACTTTGTACTGATAGATGCACAGACCTCAGCAGGTTCCGGCAGCTCAAAGGATAAGAACTTGTTCATTATTGATTTCCATCCATGTTTGATTAGAACTAGAAATGGAGGGAGAGCGTAACTCTAAGCCCTGGGCATACTTTGATGTTTGCAATAAATCAGGATCCTAATAGTTTTTTTTTTTTTTTTTTAAAGGGGGTATATATCTAATGCTTTTCCTCCTACATCAACTCAGGATGAATCTTGTGTCTTTTTCTCCCTGCGAAAAATGAATGCCAAGACCAGAGAACCCAGGAAATCCCCGCTGATTCAAAACACAATGAATAAGTACGTTGATAAATAATATACAATGATAGATAAATACAGCTACTTCCTACGGAGGACACTGGCTGTTGAAAACTGCCCTCGCACATCCCTGTGGCCTTGCTTCTCTTCCCTGGGTCAGCGAAGACTGAAGGCTTTACCCATTCTTTCCACCTTCCTCTAGTGATCTTTTCTCCACCTTGATGTAGCTGAGTCTCTGCCACAAAGGAGAGAGAGAGGCAGCTGGGAAGCCAAGGAAGCGGCTTCCTCTGAATTGTGTGAGGGCTTTGCAAGTTTATGTTAACCGCCAGCCAAAGTTGAAACTGCAGGGAAGGAGGCAGGCGAATGTGGGAGGTGGGATTAGAAATGGTTTGAGAAACCCCATTCCTTTCCTGGGACAGACATCTGAGTGACCTCTGAACACCCATGGCCTTCGTGTCCCCTGGACACCGTTAGCTTTTGTGGAATTTGCTCCCTCTTGGGCTCTTTCTCTCTCTCTTTTTAAAATGTTTATTTATTTATTTTGAGAAAGAGAGAGAGCATGAATGGGGAGGGGCAGAGAGAGAGAGGAGAGAGACAGAACCCCAAGCACATTCCATGCTGTCAGCACGGATGTGGGGCTCTGTCCCATGAACCTTTGAGATCATGACCTGAGCTGAAATCAAGAGTTGGTCACTTAACCGACTGAGCCACCCGGGCGCCCCGGTGTTCCTTCTTTTTCGAACAGGTTCCTAAAACCTTTCCTTGACCAGAGGCCAAGGTCATTTCCTTCAAGCTCCCTGTTTCTTCCCACTTCACTCCTGCCTCCTCTCCAGATGCCCTCACTACTCCTCATTGAATCCCCCTGTCTCCTTCTCCTCTTTTTATGCACTCACTAGAGTTTTACATAAGCTCAGTCAATGATTCCCTAATGTTTCCTTTAACACCTCTCTAAATTCTACACCTAGTTCTCCCAAGAATCTCTCCTCCCTTGTGACACAATGATGATCACAAATATTCTGATGATTTCTACCTCTCCTTCTTCTCCCTCTCTGATCACCTTGGCTCTGGTGCTGCCTTTCTACCTCTTCCCTGGGTATTGGCACGTCCATATCCTGTGATCAATAAAACGCAGTGCACTTTGATTAACATCAACACTGTTTCCTTCAGCTCAAAGTCTCAGATATATCTTTGACTCTTCCCTCACTTACACTTTTACTTTCCCACCCATCACCGTGTTCTGTGAACACTCTCTACACGACGGACGTCTGGGATCCCTTTCTTCCTTTCCACTCCCATTGTTGCCAGCCCTAGACACTCTTACCACTCTGCCTCTTGCTTGGAGACATATGTGTATAGCTCTGGGTTTCCTGGCTATTTCTCTAAACTCTAGCTCCTATTTTAAGCCACTCTGAACAGCTGTCATACACGTTTGGCTTTCTTCCCCTACCCCACCCCCACTCGCAGAATGAGAAACCTTCTAGTTTATGGGAAATCCCAAAATAATGGGAGGCAGAGACTTCACCAGACTTCACCATAGTTACTAAAGGGAAGCAAGTTTGTATATCTCCTTTCTGGTTACTTCGAAGCTAGGGCACGGGTGTGCGACCTGAGCCTGGCCGAATTTATGGTCCTACCAGGAAATTCGAATCCTGAAGGCGCAGCACAAAGACAGGGAGAGTGAACAATAATTTGTGGTGGCGGCAGAAGCAGAGTTCAGCGACGTGGCCACAAATGATCAGCGGTGGCAGGGCCCCGCAGCACTTCCTGACCAGGATGACCTAGAATGGGATCTTGGCTGTGTTTTTAGATGCCTAGCCTATCTGGAATCCTGCCTCTCTTTTCCAATCTAATTTTGCATGCTTCCCGTCAGTTCTGTGAGTGTCCCAATGTCCTTTCAGCAAGCTGTATTCTTTTTTAAGTTCTCCACTGGTGCTTCCCCACGTGGCCCTGTGTGCCATGGTGTGCGTCCCGTCTTTAGGGATCTGTGAGCATCAAAAAATTCTTCCTTTCTGATAGTCATTCCCACATCTGTGGGTCTTACCTTATCGGATTAAAACAAATCCCAGGCACCCTGAAGACACCAGGTTTTATAATGACGTTTGCAACCAAGAACCCCAACTGGTGTCATTCTTGTCCTATCAGAGTTTGGGGGATGATCTGGAATAGGAAAATACTACAACTAACTTCAGAGGGGTTTTGCTGAAAAACAACAAAAGGCAGTCTCCTAGATATCCAAGGTTAGGAAACACAAAACAAAACAGACAAATAAATAAACAAAAACAGCCACATGAGATTTGGACCAGGAAAGTTGGGATGCAGGCCCCTCTGTACTATCTGTCAGACTTATGATGGCTTCTCTTCTCCTCTCCTTTCTGTCAATCCTCTGCTCCATCATTTTCTCTTCTGTTACAGCCTTTCTTTAATTAACTGTCATCATGCGTATGGCCTGAAATGGCTGCCCTAACCTGACTGAATGTGATCTTTCAGTTGATGCACCATGATGTGACTCAATGCTCAGCAAACTACCTACCATGGGCTAAATCCTGCCTGACATCTGTTTATGTAAATAAAGTTTTATTGTAACACAGCCATTTCCATTCACGCATGTATTATCCATGGCTGCATGCATGCTGCCATGACAGAGCTGAGTAACTGTGAGGGAGAGCAGATGGCAGGCAAAAGCAAAATATTTCCTATCTGGTCCTTTCCAGAAAAAGTTTGCTAATCACTCATTTACTGATTCAATCTCTCTGATACCCAGCTTCTCATTGCAAGTAAGACAGTAATAGGTTCAGCTCTGCTTAGATTTCTACCCCAATCCAGTCACGTAGGACAGAGTGGATGTGATATTGTGTCATTCTTTGGAATATCTTGCTAAGTTTGTGGTGAAGGGACAGGTGTCTAAGAGAAAAAGAAGTCAAAGAGAAAAGAGTGAATTGATCATCGTTGCTATGTTAAGGGTAAACCCATCATTTTTATCTTTACCACACTGTTCAGGAGCATATGATAGCTCCCCATTTCTCACTCAGATAAAAATTACATGTTGCTGCATAGCTTTTGAAGTGATCTTCATTCTATTTATCTGATCTTATATGACAGTGTTAGCTCCTTTGTCTCCCGTCCATCAGAAATCCATGGCAGACATCAGACGTTTGGGGCTCGACAACTCTAATGATGGGGAGAGGAGAAGATGGGCTGGTCAGGTTGCAGACTGGGGGATGGGCTCTCCCAGGAAGCAACTGAATGGGCTAATACTCAAAGGTGCATAGTAACCAGTGTCTGGTTTGGGCAGGAGTTAATACCTGAAAAGGTCCAAGAAAAATCAGTGGAGACTATTAAAGAGAAACTCCAAGTATTATCTGCTCTGTCTCCAGAAATGATCGAAATCACTGAACTCACAGGAGCCAGAGCATGCACATAAAGCAGGATCCTACCCCTCACAAGACAGGCCAGCCATGGCTCCCCAGCCAGGCACTTGCAGATTCATGGAGAGTCCAGTGGGAAACTAGAATCCTGGAGACAAACCATGGTGAAAAACACTCATTGGTGGAACACAAAAGTGAGGGGAATATTGAAAAACTAGCATTGGGTAGACAAGCCGGTACTCAGTAATTACTCTGGTTATCTGGACACCTGGTTGGAAAGGAACACAGCTAATTCCTGGCTCTGACAGCCATGGGAGCTGAGGCTTCACGCTTAGTCCCAGTGGGCTCTGCTGTGAAATGGAACATTGCTGAAACTTCAGATGGCAGGAATCAATGGCTCCATCTGAGATGGGCTGGAAAAGGGAAAGTGTTATATTAAATACTTCTTTTCTACCACTCCACAGTGTAGCTTTCCAATACACTGACTAGTTCCTTTCTTAGCAACGTGAGCCATCACGTTCGTCCTAAAGAAGCTCTACGCACACTAAGTTCACCCACCTCTGATGCCCGCTCCTTCACCGTCACCACACAACGCAACACGCTTTGAGAATCTACTATGCGTAGGATATTATGCAAAAGGCTAGAGAACTATATGTTAGCGACATGTTAACTGTGTGTTAACTCCCGGAATTAAAAAGAAATAAAAACAAAAAAGCACACGAAAGGCTAGGGAACACAGAGGATGAGGTGTAAGGTATGACCACATTTTGTCATAATATGGAGTCTTGCTCATGTAGGACCTCTTCTCTGAAGGCTTTTAGAAATGCAGATTATCCAGTAGTTATTTGCATTAGGGTTGTTCCTGTCATAAGGAATAGAAACCCAAATAGATTGACTTAGGCAAAATATAAAAAAGAAATATAAATATGACTGTGAAATACAAAAGAAATATAAATATGACTGTGAATGTCAATGATGAAGAAAAGAGGTGACCAATTTAACTCAACAGTCTGAGAGCAAAGCTCAGAGGTAAGCTGTTTTCAGGCATGCCTTTTCTCAAGGGCTTAGATAATAATCGTGTTTGGTCGTTTTTCTTTCCCTCTTTTGCTCTCGTTTCCAACTCTTGGCTCTACTTCCTTTATGTTGACTTTCTTCTTAAGCAGGTTCCTCTTAACTGGTGCCAAAGATGACTACAGACAAGTCCCAGCTTGTATCTCGCTGTCCCTGTAATGCCAATGAGAGCTTTCCCATCAGTCCCAACCAAGTGCTGGGAATGACTTGCATTGACCCAGCTAGGGTCATGTCCCCAGCTCTGAGCCAGCTGTGAGACAACATGTAATTTTGCCAAGAAGAGAATCTTCGTGAAGTTCAGCATGCCCTGTAACTTTGGTTTGGGGGTGGGGGTTAGGCATCAAGTGACATCATCTCTCCAAATACGAGAAGACACTAGATATCTGAGTATCCATGGCATTAGAGGTGGGTGAATTTAGTGTGAATAGAGCTTCTTACTTACTTACTTACTTACTGATAGACCCAATTTGTATTCTCACCAAGGGACTCAGAACTAGAAGCCAGCCACCATGACTTTTTAAGGGCTTTTCATCATTCCTAAAACTCATAATATCGCATATTTGATAATATGTTCCAAGGTGGTTCTCAATGACATGAAGGTGCTTAAAACAAAATGAGCTGTTTTCTAGTCTCTTGGAAAAGCATGAAAGGAGGCTCAGGTGTGGGGCATAGAGGAACAAGCAGAAATATGGGACTATTGGAGAGCACAGATTGACCAGAGTGGTCTTAACAATAATGAGGTCATTGATCTCCAGCCACAAGAGTCCAACCATTAGCAGATAATGCCACCGTGGGGTGATCCCATGCTGCTCGCCATGAAGTGATAAGCCTCTGAGCCATGGGTACCCATCAGAGGTGCCCATCCAGAGTTGTGCTGACTGGGACTAAGTGAATAACTGGGCACTGGATGAAGACATTGTCTACCATTCTCACACCTCAGAGACCACAGTTACATGGCTATCTATGCCACTTCTTATGCCATCTCTCCCTCTTCCACTGTCCATATCATTGCTGACCTTGTTATTGTGTTATGGAGCAAATAGTGCCCTGAACAGTTGAAATTTATAGTCTCTGCTTTCTCATGTCTCCGGAGCTACTGCCTATAATAGGATCAGAGTCCTATCTGGAAAGCTGGGAGTGGGAGAAATCAAGGACAATGCCTCAGAGTAGGGGCTGAGAGGGACACGAGGAAGACAGGGAGTGCGGATTTGTGTGGTGCTGAATTATGACACAGAGGCAGGCTTACAAGTTTCTAGACTTGGCTTTCTCCCAAATATTCCCAGTCTCATTTTCTGCACCACTGAACTAGAACCGCTTGCTTTTCCTTAATACCAGATTATTTCATCCTTGCTCTTGTTAATTCTTCCAACTAGAATTTCTTTCCCATCCTGCCACAGTCAGGAATTTGACCTCCTGACACAGTTTCATATATGTCCTGACAGATTAACAGCTTTTGGAGGAAAGAACCCATGGCTAATTCAGGTTTATTTCCTGGAACACTCCCTTATTCAAAGTAGGCAGATTCACTCGTTGCATCAACGCATACATAAAAGTTTTGATTGTATGTTCCTTCTGGTAATTATTTGCTTCCTCTAAAGTCCTTCACCAAATCCATATTCACACACACCTCAACCATTTTCTTAGGTTGCTGCCTTGAGCCCCACCTCCTGCTCTGAGACCTCTTGGCTCCATATTATATACTGCTATCCCTTTCTTCTTCTTCCAGGTTTCCGTAAGGATGTCAAATTCAGCATACTGAGAGACAGCAGCACCACAATGCTAGCAAAAGCGGGTGTGTGCTGGTTGGAATAGAGTCCTGTTCGAGAAGTTTCATCTTGTAAAGGGACTGTAGGGACTGGCCTAGGAATGGTCACCCTGCACGTCTTAGGCATAGAATCTACTCAGGGTTGCTAGCTTAGGTAAGTTTCAACTTTCTATCGGCCGATCTTTTAAACAAGATGTGGAGTTGATAGTACTGAAACAGGGGTCTACACGTTGGGAAAGAGGAATCGCTTTAATTACCCTGTGTGTTGTATTCAATTACCACTTGTGTGGGTGGTAGTCAGTGCAGAGGAGGAAAATGAATTCTTCAGTGGTGATTACACAGCATAAAGGCTTCTTATTCACTAATGATGTAACGTATGTATGTTTTGAACCCGATACAGAATTATGAACTATCAGAGATCAGACTCATGTGTTCAGATTCCCATGCCCCTACAGACACGGGCTGCCCATTCCTATACCCAGTACATGGCACTGAATATGGTATTGAACAACTGGCAGGATGAATAATCGAATGTTTTTCTCTGGGAAGGTTCTGTTCGGGTATCCAGCACGGCATTGGCAACAGGCCTGCTTGAGTGTGTGTTCTGATTCTGGGTTTGTTCTAATTATGTAACCTAAGCAAATGGCTTAATCAGTGTTGTTTTTCTCATCTGTCAGAGGGGGAAATAAATGCCATGTGAGGTTTACTGTAAGGATTGAAGAAAGAAATGATAGATGGCAGTTGACCCCATAATGTATCGTTCCTCAGCATCATTCTGGGCTCGGAGAAAATATTTCACGGTAAGCCATGATTATTTTGTCTGCATTTCGACATTATTTGGAACTGCTTAATTTGGGCAATAATCAGCGCCTTTTCAATGTGTGCGCTATGAATCAAAAAAAAAAAAAATCAATGTAGCATTTATAAGGAAACTAGTGATCTATATTAGCAAGAATAGAAATCCCTAAAGACAGAGTGTACTTCTATTTCACAGAGTTCTGACTTTCAGAACTTAGGGAGATCCGGGAAAGAGGAAGGCCATTTCAAATGAGGTGTCTGCTCCTTCCTAGCAAAAGTCATTCTGGAATGTTCCTTCTTCTCCCTCTTCTCTTCTGAAAGTGTTCTGGGTTTTGCTATGTGCCTCCGGAAGACGGGTCTCAGCTACAGTCGGACTTACAACTACTTCTTTCTTGCTAAAATAACATGACTGGTGGCAGAAGCAAAGTTTTTTATTTGTGTTCCTTCACAAATATGTTCCCATCACGCATGTCTCAACGGCTATTTACATCAATTAAGATACAACGAACATAGAAATAACGTATCGCTAACGGTCGTCATCACCCTACGCCATGCTTCGCATCGTTAAGCATGAAGTATTCTGTGTTCCTCCCCGCCTGTGATGTCACCCGAGCCCGGCAATCCATCTGAAATACTGCGTTTTATTGAGCCATTCACCCAGTATGCATAGTATTATGAATCAAGGTTATTTCTCATAGACTTTTGCTTTTTAGTGGTAGTCACAGCTGTGATAAAAAAAAAAAAAAGGCTGATTTATTCTTAGTTTTTGTTCTACATTCCCTTTGGAGGAAATTCAAGGGAAAAGTGGGAGGAGTAGAAAATGCACAAATCCCTGCATAGCGAAATTCATCAGAATGTAATGCTATCTCTAGGGAGCAGCCATTTCTCTAAAGGAATGTTCTGCTTGATGGAATCTATTCTCACACGCGGGCGAACAGGGCACCAAGCACGCAGTGTCTATGGGATGCGTGTAGTGTGACTGGGCCCGGAGACCTCTAAGAACAAAACAACTAGGAACTTGTCCCAGGGTCTTAAATTCTAATTCTCAGCCATTATTTTCTGTGAAAGCATTCTAATGCTTCTGCTAAAGTATAAAAAGTCACTGTCGAATCAAACCTCCTATAGAAGGCTTCCCTAACTCTGCTTAGAATCATTAGGTGCACCTCCCACGTGCCTTCCCCCCAGGAGAACACAATTACCACCATTACCTGCCCCCCTTTAGAGACAACTCTTGTGTTGGCGGAGATTTCCTTGGATTAATTATGCTCCACCAATGTAGCACCTAAGAGTTACTCCAGAAAAGTTGAGTCATTCAGAAGCCAGGTGTCTGGGTAACATTTTCTTGAATGCATGAATTAAAACAACTCCAAGAACCCATTTACCAGCCATTTCCTGTGCCTCCCCAGTCCAGATATTTCTAAGGAGCTTCAGGGTCATTTATAAGTCTTTTCTTGTTGCTTATCTTCTGTCTTCCCATGATAACTCTCTGTGAGAAATCAGCCAATAACACTTTAGCTTACATCAGTCCACTCTGCTATAGTAGTTTCTTTATATGTATTCCACTCCTTTGAAATTAGTAGTGCACAATTCATTTGACGGACATATAACATTTCTAACGTTAACAGTGGCTCATGATGTGGTGATTCTTGAAAGGTGTAGAGGGAGGAGAAGGAAGGAGATACAATGTCTGGAGATCTTCTCAGAATCTCTGGGAAGTACATATATTTTGAACTATCCCCCTGATTCACTCTCCATCGATTTGTGTGTTTGAGAAACCCACCAGAGCCTTTTCCCTCTGTCTCCTGGATTTTCATGCTTCTGACACACAAGAGATGTGCAATATGAGTTAGTTAACTACACTATCATTAGCAAAGACCGCAAGAGAAGTGGTCAGGAGAAGCATACATCTGTACTTTTTGAAGAGAGGCAACAGAAGTAACGTAGATGTGTCCCAGCAGAGGGAGAGGTGACTCAGGGCAGTGTGCTTTTAGCACAAGGGAACCTGCGGCCCAAGAAGACTCACTGAAAACAGGAATCTGGGTTGAACGAAAACACGAAATACTATGCTTCCTTATTTGACATTTGCTCAGTTCCAACGTTGCATGTGTTTCTGCTGTTTTTTTTTTTTTTTTCCTTTTCCCCAAGACCCAGCAGGCTACAACTGGTATTTCTACCTGGTGCTTCTTCCCAAAACAACCCGTGCATAATTTAGAGCAACGCTCACACTGCTATTTCAGTTAAAGACACAGTAAATGTAGGAACAACACTGGGCACGTCCTTGTGCTTCCTTAGTTATACCTGTAAACATATTCAACTCTCTTCCATGTCAGCTGTTTCCCTCTCTCAGGCCTGGGCTTCCTTCTAAGTGAAATCCCATTTATACCTCATATCTTCACAGGGTTCTTGAAAGAATGGTTTGAAGTTATTGCCTTTACCAACTTATTATTGTCTCAACTCATTAAACTCTGTGTTTTGCCACCACTGCGAGGCTAATGGGGATTTGCCAATGATTTTTTTTTTAGTGTTCATTTATTTTGGGCGGGGGAGGGGCAGGGAAGGTGGAGAGAAAGAGGAGGACAGAGGATCCAAAGTGAGCTCTTCACTGACAGCAGAGAGCCCGACATGGGGCTCGAACTCATGAACGGTGAGATCATGACCTGAGCCGAAGTCGGACACTTAACTGATTGAACCACCCAGATGCTCCGATTTGCTGATAATCTTAAGGGGAACACTTACATAGTCTAGGGATGGCTTTACCTTCTCTTCCTTCCTGTTTGTGACACCACTTCTCAGATTCACTCCTGCCTCTCCAGATTCTGCTCAGTCTCACGAAGTGAGTCTTCTTACTCTCCCTGAACATTAAGTTCCCATCTTGCCTGCAGGTCTACCCTTGAAACCCCCTGCTCCCCACAATACTGTCCTGGTGGTTTTTGCCAAACCTCAAACTTTAAGGATTCCCACGGCTGTGCTCTCCTACCATCACTCCAAAGTGCCAGACCCCAGTAGAACCTGCTCATTTACTTCATGGCCTCAGGATGGCATGCAGGGACAATCCATTACCAAAGGGATCCCTTCCTCCTGGAAATCCATCACAAAAATTTAAAGAGTCAAAAATGCAGTACAAGGAGTCCTGTTCTCTTCCAACCAGGTGGCCTTCCGTGTTATCCAGAAACCTTCTCAGCTGGGCACCTGGAAGTCTACCCTCCCTGCTTTTCCGCACGTTCTCAGTCTTTGCCCTTGACCAGCTCCCTGCTCCAGCCAGCCAGCGTGATCGTAGTCCGCCAAGAGACCTGTTAATGGTTGCATTCTGGAGGCAGACAGTGGATCCCAATCTTCAGAAAGGAGCACCAACAAGATAAATATATGTCCCGTTTGATAATGTTTGTCACTTTTCACAGTAGGATTTCAATGCATTTTTATGTTAAAACACCCCTTGTCCGACATGGGCAGGATTAAAAAAATGAGGTAATGTACAGTTGTTGGCACTGTAATGTATAATTTCCCAGCATAGTTCCTGATGCAGAGAAAATGTTTAAAAATGATTCACTATTTTAATTAACTCCACATTCTGACATTTTTGGAGCTATTTAAGTTTGGCAGTGATCAGTGTCTTTTCATTGCATGTGCTTTGAAACTGAAAGACCAATTCAGCGTCTATTGGTATTTATTGGGAAAAGGAGAGGACACCACTCCTACCGCACGTATTTCCAGTGGCTGGCAGAGCACTTACACCTGCATGTGCTGTAGGAGCCCAATCTCAGCATACACAAAACAGAATGATCCTCCCTTCCCTGAATCAGGTCATTTTTAATTCGTGTCTCCTCTCCCTCATTCCCACAGCTAGTCAGTAACCAGCTTGTTTGTATGTCCAAACTACAGTTCAAGTAATTTCTCTCCCACGACCATGGTCTTAATTCTGCCCTCTAAAAGTAGCTGATAGTTGGGGCACTCGGGTGGCTTAGTCGGTTGAGCATCCGGCTTCGACTCAAGTTATGATCTCATGTCGCGTGAGTTCAAGCCCCGCGTTAGGCTCTCTGCCATCAGCGCAGAGCCCGCTTCGGATCCTCTGCCTCCCTCTCTCTCTGCTTCTCCCCCACTTGCACTCTCTCCCTCCCTCTCAAAAGATAAATAAATATTTAAAAAATAAATAAGTAAAAATAGCTGATAGTAACTGCTCAGCACAGACTCAGTATTGGACAATCGCTAGTTTCATGCTAAGTGTTTTACGTTCCTTATTGAATCTTTTCTTCACAAACAAGCTATGAAGTATGAAGTGAAGTAACACCACCATGTTACAAATGGGCAACCTGAAGCTAAGAGAGCTGGCTAAGCCCGGGGATCACCCAGCTTGGAGGTGACAAGCCACAATTTGAAGCAAGCCTGCCCTGTCTAACTTCAGAGCTTGGTTCTTCATTCCCACATCACACAGCCTCTGCTGCCCTTGTGCCTCCATTTTCTCTCTCTGTTTCTCACCTGTTCTCTTGATGAATGCCGATGTATTCTTCCAGAGTGAACTAAAATAGTTGTTACATGCGAGACTCTTCGCTTGCAGCCTTCTCTTGCCCCCCTGCCGTGGAGCTTTCTCTGTTTTTCTCAGCACTTCACACCTACATATTGCAAAACATGTATTATATATTATCCCAACTTTGGCCAGAGGATATTCTGGAATACTATCCATGTTGTTTTCACCCTTGTCTTCCACCATGTGCCTTGTTCTTCCTGCTTTCAGTCAGGGAGGGCAACCCTTCACTCAGTGCCTCGGGGATGGGATGGCTGACAGAAAACGTTGGAAGAAGTGAATCAGTGTCTGGCTTTTGATTTTCAGAGAACCCAGCCCTCCAGAGGACAAGACACAGCACTTGGAAGGAGAGTTGGGAAATCATGAGGACCAATAACTAGTCCTCCTCCCCCCAGCTCTGTATCATTCCCTGGACGGAGATGAAGATGGTCTCTGAGAGGAGGATAGATTGGCTTATGAATTCTGGATAAAGGAGACCAGGAGACCGCTTTTTTTTTCCCCAAACCCAGATGGAAATCCAGGACTGAACTGTAAGATCCTCGCTATGTTTAGGAAGTGAGAGAGTGAGTGTTCCTTCAGTCCACTCTACCTATTGAGTGTCGATGTTGTTTTAGGCACCATTCTAGGGGCCATACAGCAATAGACAAAAGAAAGAGAACATTCTGCTTAAGGGGCCTTCAACAGCTTCACTGAATGTCCCTATGTTTATTCTTGGGACAGGAGTGACAGAATGACCCTAGTGAGGGCCAAGGAAGAGCTGATGATCTGCTGAACCTTAACAGCCCTTACACCAGCAACAGCAGTGAGCTCCACAAATGGTTGGGGACCAGACCAGAAAAAGGACATCTCAGGAGATGGCAGGGAGGCTAGCCAAGGCCCCACAGGGGATGGTGAACCTGGTGCACCGCAGCATATGTGAGCCACTCCTCTCTCTTCCTCTGCCCTCCCCCACCCCTCTCTCCCGCAAAGAAACAGATTGCCAAATAGCCCTAGATTAACTGCCATTAAGTTTCTCCTATCTTAGTGGAATGGGGGCTCAAATATGAGTTAAACGGAGTTATAGGAAAGTAAAGAAAGTTGTATTTCTTGACCTCCTGAATTGGTGGCCTGAGATTTCTGCCTGCTATAGGTTTTTATCTATTATTTATTTATTTATTTATTTATTTATTTATTTATTTATTTTTTACCACAAGACTGTGAGTCCTCCAAGAGCGCTTGGTGGATTGATCAGGGGCAGCTATGATTGGTAGATGTGTGAGCTGGTGCTCCTACTCATTCATTTTTCACATTTACTGAGTCTAATTCCTGAGCACCCGGCCAGGGGCTGGGTATACAGCGGAGAAGACAAGTTCCTAGCACTTGGAGAGCCAAAACCTTAGCCATGGGTTATGTTTTCAACCAGGAAGCCTTGTCAAGGCAGGCTGTATAGAAGAAGTAAGATGATCTTCACCCTCCCTTTCTCAGAGGGTAATGATTTTCTTGGTGGATCTCTGGTTTTTGTGTTTGTTCACATACATATTGCTAAGCTATAAATTCTCTAGAAACTCTAAGATTTTCTATCACCCTCCCTCGCCCCCCATCAGCAAGCATCTCCTGAATATCACATGTCTTGGGCTTTGTTGTCTTTCTTAAACTAATGCTGAAATATTTATGCCAACACCACTTACCTTTTATACACAAATCCTCATTTAGAGTCTTAAACTTGGCAAAGAGGGGAGTCATTAGCAGCTGCACCTAGACGTTGAGCTGGTGTGAATAACTTAAGGGCTACCAGGAGCACTTCTAAAAGGCTGCCAGTCCTTGAAGTTAATTGCCAGAGAGGAACTTCATGTCCTAGGCATCAGGTCCTGTAAGCTCAGAGATCTGCAGCAGATTCTTAAAAATACATTTTCACTTGATTTAAATAGTTTGCTTTTTAACGTTGCTTTCTCTATAAGGAGTTCAAACATTCTGCCAGCAAAGTAAACATGAACACACAGAGCCAACTGGTGAGGAAGACAGATCCTTGGAGTATTTAATTAAAGCAAAGCAAATAAAAATACTCCCCAAATTCTTCCTTCTAAAAAAAAAAAAATCTATGTTTGGCTCTTCTTCTACTTCTCACCCCTGCTACACTTGTCACCTTACATCAGATTGTTGCAACAGGCTAACTGCTTGCTACGTCTCTAATCCAAGACACCTTGAAATCTGTATTCCACATCCTGTGTAAGTTACCTCCTCAATTTTACATCTCTGCTTTCTTCCTGTTGCTTCCCTTTCTAAGCATCACTCGTGTTTCTGCATTGGAAGCGCCTACCTTACGGGTCTATCTCTTTCAAACAGGGTGGCCATACACATTGGCTGGCACTGTCCCGGTTGATGCCTGTTTTTTCCCCTTTTCCTCTCCAAGCCGTCCCACTTTGGAGAATAACCTGTACCGTATGGATCATTCCTCCATCTTCTGGTGTGGCTCATGCCATCCAGATCTCCCACCCCGCGGCCCTCTGCTTGTTCTTTCAGTCCCCTGTGCGGCTCAGGCTGTCTCCATCTTATGGGAAGCACAGCCTTGTTGCTCCACCCATTCTTCAAGATTCAATTCATATTTTACCTCCTCTGAAAGGCCTTCATCAGCACTCCTGGCCACACTGTGCTCCTCTGTCTATGAAGCTTTATAACCTCTTAGTACCATTCATTTTGACACTTCATCATTTGCTACTTTGCATCTTTTTTTTTTTTTTAATTTCTTTTTTCAACGTTTATTTATTTTTGGGACAGAGAGAGGCAGAGCATGAACGGGGGAGGGGCAGAGAGAGAGGGAGACACAGAATCGGAAACAGGCTCCAGGCTCTGAGCCATCAGCCCAGAGCCCGACGCGGGGCTCCAACTCACGGACCGCGAGATGTAACCTGGCTGAAGTCGGACACCCAGGCGCCCCGATACTTTGCATCCTTAATTAGCAAGAATGAAGATAGAAGGAAATCTTTTATGCTATACATTTTCTAGGCCAGCACTAACGCTTTTTCTTTCAACATTTTATTTCGGAAGCTTATGCGTGAGCGAAAAGTTCAATGAGTTGTACGACACAAATATGTAGATGCTTCACCTGCAGTCAGCAATTGTCAATATTTTGCCACATTTGATTTCTGTCTCTCATTCTCCCACTGCCTCTGCCTCTATCTCTGAGTGTGTCTGTGTGTACTTTTTTGCAACCCTCTTTGTTTAAAGGCTGCATGCCTCATGAGACTTTACACCTAAAGACGTTAGCATGTATGTCCTAGGATGAGGACATTTTCCAGCATAGTCACAATATTTACATACCTAATAAAATTGACAATCATTCCACAATGTCATCAAACGTACATATTCAATTGTGCTTAAAATGACCTTTAGAGGTATATATGCTTCCTAGTGCTGCTATAATAAATTACCACAAACTTAGTGGCCTAAAAACACACATTTATTATCCTACAATCCGAAGGTCAGAAGTCCAAAATAGATCTCAATAGTTGTCAACAGGGCTGTGTTCCTTTCTGGAGACTCCTAGATTCTTCCGAGATGGCTGAGGGGATCCATTAGTCACATAACCCAATCTCTTCAGTTAGCTCTCTCTATATGATATGACCTTTCAGTCTTTCAAGGCACTAGTCACAGGTTGTCTGGGCACACCCTTGGTTTTCTTTACAGAACATACTTTCCTAAAAGTGAATCTCCTAATTTTAGCATTTGATGTAAACTGGACAGATTGAGAATTTTCTAAATTATCAAGCCTTCCTTCCTTTTTTACTGAACAATTCTTCCAACGACCTATCTCTTTTCTCTCACATTTTATTATAAGCATCAACAAGAAACCCAACTGCACCTTCCACTTGTGGTTTGGAAAGCTCCTCATCTAAATGTCCACTTTCAGAGTTTACCATTTCTGCCTTCTACATAACTGCAGAGTGCAGTTCTGCTAAACTTTCTGCCACTATGTAACAAGAATCTTTCTTTTTTTTAAAAAAGAATTTATCTATCTATCTATTTATTTTTGAGAGAGAGAAGGGGGAGAGCGCAAGCAGGTAGGGGCAGAGGGAGAGAAGCAGAGAGAGAATCCCAAGCAGGCTTCACACTGTCAGTGCTGAGCCCGATGCAGAGCTCAAACCCATGAACCACGAGATCATGACCTGAGCTGAAAGATGCTTAACCGACTGAGACACCCAGGTGTTCCTAGAACAATTTTCTTTCCTCCAGTTTCCAATCGCGAGTTCTTCATCTCGATCTGAACCCTCACTGACAGTCTTTACTCTCCCAGCTTTCTACCACTGGTTTATTCAAGACAATCTAGGCTTTCTCTCTCATGCTCCTTAAAATTCTTCCAGCTTCTCTCTAGTGCCCAATTCCAAAACCCTTTCTACACTTTTAGGTATGGGGTAAAGAAGCACTCCACTTCCTATACCAAAATTTCTATGGGTTTCTTATTGCTGCTGTAACAAATTGCTACAAATTTGCTGGCTTAAAACAACTTCCATTATCATATAGTTCTGGAGTCCAGAAATGTGAAATGGTTCTCACTGGGCTAACATCAAGGTATCCACTATGCTGTGTCCATTTATGGAACCTCTACAAGAGAATCTGTTTTCTTCGTTTTCCTGGTTCCTTGATGTTGCCCACAGCTTTTGGCTCGTGGCCCCTTCCATTATCAAGGCCAGCAATGACACCTCAGTCTTATATCGTATCACTCTGACACTCCTTTTTCTGTCTCCTTCTTCCATTTATAAGGATCCTTATGAATATATTTGGACTCACTTGGATAATCTGGTATAATCTTTTTATTTTAAGGCCAACTTATTAACAGACTTAATTCCTGCTTCCTTATAATATAACATATTCACAGTTCTGGAGACTAGGGCATCGACATCTTTTATAGATCATTATTCTGCCTACCACAATAAATTTCAACCCTGATCTGATTTCCTATGAAGTTTTATAGATTACATTTGATATCAATGTCTCTTTATTTTCTTTTAATTTAGAACAGTCCCATCACCTCCCCTCTTTCAACAAACACACTTTTTTTTTTAAGATAGTGAGTTTTATGATGACAACAGACCAATTGTTTGTAGAGTATCCCATACTCTGCCTTTGTATTATTGTTTTTCCATTATTAGATTAAGGTTAAACATTTTTGAAAAGAACACATTGTTCAATATGTTATGGATGTTATATTGCATCACATCACCTCTACTAGTAATGCTGAGTTTGATTACTTGGTCCTTGTCCACCACTATCACTCTACCATAAAGGTAAAGTTTTCCTGGAGTTATCCAAAGGAATAATTTAGAGAGTGACACCTTGAGATTGTGTAAATATCTATTTTCTCCACTATATTGTCCACGATGGTGGGTAAGTTTTATTGATGATCTTTCACAAATCAATCAACGTATTATGTTTTGAGTTGTAAATGTGATGATTTTCTAATTCTGTCACTCTTTCTGTTATTACCTGGCATTTTTCTATAAACGAGAATATTTGCTCCTTTTTTCTTCACAAATATGATTATAGTCTCGAGTATTTGCTGCTGCTGTTGCTGATGAAGATTAAATGTGTTATAATCCATTATTGTCAGTGTTTTTCATTATTATTGTTGTTTTTTTTATTCTCAAAGTAACCCCCATAAAACCAATATGAGCCCCCTCAGCTCAGCTCTTATGCTCTCTTGACATATTTCAATAGGCTTTGGATACCTCCTTGCTTTCTGGCACAATGAGATGTCCAAAGACTCTCTTAAAATTTTCCTCAGAATCAGTTATTTCTCTAAGAAACCCTGAACCATTTTAAATGATACTGGTATTTGGAAACAGAGACCTGATCACTAGAGATACTCACTGCAACTGTGGAAGTCGTTCTAATATTTTTGACTCCCTTACTGTCAGCTCAGTTCTGGCCTGGAATCTCGTTGATGAATGGATGAATGACCGAACAATTGACAATATTATTAATTTTATAACGAGTAAGATTATTACGAAATAATCATGGCAACATGCTTTGAAGATATAAATCACTACTTCAAATAGTAGGCACTTTTGGCAAAGATTTTTAAAGTTAAGGTCTTGTGGAGAAATTCAATAAAGTGAAGGAGAGGAAGAATAAAAAAAAATCATTACATAAAAATTAGGAAGGAGACAGAAAGGGAGAAAGCCAATATTTTTGTAGCTTTGTAAGGTCAGAGACACCTGGTTTTGGCTGTGGATCCTAAGTCTGGCTGTGAAAGAATTGGAATTATCCTGGTAGATGTATTCTGTGTTAACCTTTTCGCACAACACCTGAGCTCTCTGCCAGCTGAGCTGTCTGAGCGGGGGATGGTAAGGAAAGATAAAGGAAAGTAGTGTTGAGTCCCCAGTACTACCAGGGGGTGTGCCCTCAGGCTTCAGCAATGGAAAGACTACCAGAATGGCCTGATGGAACGTGCAAGCATCAGCTCTACATCATCCTGAGGTTGTCTTGCGTTTAATCCCTTGAGCTGTTGTCTTCCTATCCTGTTCATTTTTGAGCAATGACTCCTTGCTAGAAATGCCATCTTGAAACAAGGTGAGACATTATGTAAGTTCCCATGAAAATCACTAGTGCTTTCTCAGTGCATGAGGGGGCTCCTGGAAACGACTGTCATTAGGGAATCATTCCAAGCAAGGGTCAATTTACAGAAAAACGGAAGAAATTGTCCAATTGACTGAGATTTATTGGGTGTCTAGAACCATACTGAGGATCATTGTTTTTTTTTTTTTTCTCTCTCTCTCTCTCTCAAATAGAATTACCAGGAATGTTATTATCATTCATTTTTAAATTCATTTGCCAATGTTGACAACAATAAAATGGAGCTACACAAACAAACAAACAAACAAGCAACAACAAAAAACCAAACACAAGTATTTAAGAGGACTCAGGGTTATTAAATTAATTTATGTTCATTATAGCACCCTAAATATCAAAAGGAAATTTCAATTAGATAAATCTAAATTTTATAAAGGGAATTTGGACTATGACCAAAGCAAAATAGAGAATGTATTGGCACGATATATTTCTCAGAAAAACATCAGGTTTTGGGAAAGAGTGCCATAGACCATTCATTTAACACCCTGCTGACTTCCCAGGGCCAGGCGGATTCATAGATCTATTAAGTAAAGAGCTTTCAAATGACAAGAGCTATGTTTTATTTATTTTTGTATTTCCATTTTCCTTCACAAGGGCTAACACCCAGAAGACATTCAATTACTCGTTTTGAATGAATAAATGAATGTATAAATGTATTAGATAAAGGCATTGATTATATGAAAATAATTTTCCAAACTCAACTAATTATGTTGGAATCCATATTGCACATTAGCTATGATAGAAAACCATTTTTAATTGTTCAGGCTTTTATCTTCCTTTTAAAGCAGAACAAAGCATGTCTTTATTTCAATAATTAATTTCACCAATATAATAAGTCAGCTGCTTCAGCGAGTTTGATGACACAGGAACCATCCAGCTTTGACTTTGTGGAGTGAAAAAGTACACAATTCTTTATTGAAATGAAACTTCAAATACATTGACTATGTCCCTGAGAGGAAAGAAAACCTTTCTAATAGAAAACACTGAAAACACTGTGTTTAAATATTGAATAACAGGGTGCTTCGTTTTGATGGTTAAATCTATACCTAAATTGTGTGACCACATGGCAGCCTCTTAATGCAAAGTTCCCCAGGATAGCTAGAGAGCTAGGATGAACCTGGATTAAGCATAGGTCTTAGAGACTAAGCCCTAATTAATTAAACGATTCAGTAAGTAAGCATATTCTGGGTGCTTCCAACATCATCTGGTGCTGTCTCAACACGATCAGGGACCTAGATGTTGGTGGTCATCTGTAATTAAGATCAACGGCTCTTTCTGATGCTGTTCTTACATGTTGCAAACAGAGCTAGTGAGTGCAATGAACTTGAACTCTGGACAGGCCAGTTGGTCCACTTGTGTTATGATAAGGACATGGCACGTGGTTAATGAGCACACTGTTAATGCTTGAGTTTCTGCTTAGTTCTCACGTGTGTGCATGTGTGCACGCGGGTGGGTGTGAGTAGGGGAAAGTAATTAAGTACATGAGAGCAAAAAGGCATCAATAGAACAGTAGGGGGATGTGGCTCCTCTAAGCTGGCAGGGAGGGAGATGCCAGTGACTGTAGGGCTGTGGGTGCAGGACTTCGCCTCCTCCAACAAGCACAGCATGCTATTGACTTGACTACAGCTGCAAAAGTTTGCACATTCCATTGGTCATTGTATTTACATGGTACAGTTAATTCTGGAATTATTTATTCATCACCATAAAGAGTGCTCCTGGCGGTGGGCAGAGCAAGCAATACTCAAATGATCGGTGCTGGTTCTTCAGATCTGTCATGAGAGCTGGGAGGGAGGTGAGCACAGAACATCTTCTAACTAACAAACCCGAAGATGGCAACAGGGGCCACATTAGTATTTCTAAACATGACTGGCCTTTTCAATTTCCATTTCCTAGAAATGGGAAACAATATGCCAATGACAGTCTGACTGATGCTTCTCCGAGTGCTCCAGATAGCATTTGCTTCTTTCGGGAGAGCAGTCTGCAAATCTGGCAAACATTGGTGTCAGGTTTAATCCAACGGAGGGAGAATGTTTTTGTTTATTTTAAGGCCTGAAGCAGAGCCAGCAAGAGTTGTGATTAAATTGAAAGCATTTTTTAAACAAACAAACAAACAAACAAACCAGCAGCGTTTGCAGAAGAATGTGTTATAGGCTCATCCCTGACTGGGATGGAGAGGGTGTGTAGACAGTCCTAGAGTTGTATTTGTTCATTCTGTTCCCTCTAAATGTTCTAGAATCATGACAAGGCATTTAAGTTTTCTTCTCTGGACTTTTCCTTCTCAGAGATCAATTCAAGACCCCAGTCTTGGACCTTAGGGACACAAAAACATAATTACAAAAAGCCAAGGAAACCTCCAGTCCAATCACCTTGCACTTATGTTTCAGAAGCTGGCTCTTTCTTTCTGGCCTTGTGACCCAAGTGAATTCAGCAAGGCTGGACAGTCACGTGCTATTAAGTATGTAGGGATTTATCCAGGAGCTATACTCCATTCTTAGAAGAACCACGCTTACACCCTTAATTCCATTTCTATTTCAGATTATTCTCATGAAGATCATGTGAAATACAAAGATGGAGGTCTGCCTATGTGCTGTAAGTAGTTCCTTCTCATCTTTCTGCCTCAGCCTAAATCATCACTTCCCTTTCTGTCACAATTTATTGTAATTTATTTGTTTATTTTTCTACGGTCTATATCCACAAGGACAATGTAAGTGCCATAACATAACATTCAAAAGGGCCTACAAGATGGCCTCCAATAAGCCTCGCCTTCCGGTATTCACACCTTGTGTAGCCCCTTCCCCATTGTCCCAGGGCTGTGGCCCGGAGAGCACAGAATTGATGCTATGTCATGTTGCTTCTAACATCAGGTTTTGAAAGACTAGCTTCTGACTTGAGCTTGCCTTGTCCTTCCCTCCTGTACTGAGCGGCCCCATGGAGAGGCCCACTTATGTGGCAAGAGACAGATGTCACCCGCCTGCCATCAGCCATGCGAGTGTGCTAGAAGTTGGTTTGCTAACCCCCCAGGTGATTGCAGCCCTGGCCAGCAGCTTGATGTTGCTTCGTGAGAGGCCCTGAACCAGAATGGCTCAAAGAAGCTGCTCCTGGATTCCTTACTCAGAAACCATGAGATAATAAATGTTTGTTTTAATTGCCAAGTTTGGGGGTTATTTGATTCAAAAAATAGATAATTAATGTAAGAAAGATCACTGCCTGATTGCATGATCCAACTCCTAGCACAGTGTGCCACATAGATCTCAATGAACTGGCAGAACAAATACTTGTTGAATAAACCAATGAACCCAGACAGTTATAAACTTTGCTCAAGCACATTCTATAAGCAGTTTTTATATCTGTTCAAGTATAAGCAGCCACCTTTTAACTAAAGTTGTTGGATAGGGTAATTCTTTCATAAATAAACAGGGGAGAGGGACGCCTGGGTGGCTCAGTTGGTTAAGTATCCGACTCTCAGTTTTGGCTCAGGTCATGATCTCGCAGTTTCATGGGTTTGAGCCCTGCATCGGGCTCTGCACTCTCTCTCTCTTTTTCTCTCTCTCTCCCTCTTTCTCTGCCTCCCCTGCTCACGTTGTCTCTGTCTCTCTCAAAATAAATAAATAAACTTAAAAAAAATTATAAACCAACTGGGAAGAGCCCTTTATTTGAAGACCTAAGAGTAGTATGAAGTTTAGTGAGTAACCCCAAAGGCTGTTGTACTATGGTATAAAGGGCATACATTGTATGAAGCAGTTGATATAAACATAGATATTTATAGAATGAAGTGTAGAAAGTCGCAAGGTATGATTTTGTTCTCCTCAGGGGCTAGTTAGGCAGGTGTGGTGAAGGGAAGTATCCTTCCTGACTGGATCTCTTTTAGCGTCTGGAGTCTCTGTTCTTGTTCTGGTTTTAGATCATGTGCTGAGCTCCATTGTCTATATTCCCATCCCACGCAGACTATATGGCAATGAGTGCTTCCTTGTTCATACAAATCACAAACACATTCTCAGACCCTCTAAATTCTATTGCACAAATTGTAAAAAGAAAACCATTAAGAGTTTGGAGTCAAAGCTTCCCTGAAAAATGTTTGTTTGCCATCCCCTCTACATGGGTTCTCTCTGTCGATCCGTCTCTCTCTGACTTTTCTACTCGTCTTTGCCTGTCTTCTCCCGAGTGGTGGGACTATTTTAGGAACCCTGTGTTTTGGCAATAAGGGAAGAATCTCCAGCCTGAAGAGGCTAGAAAAGGCTCCCTCATGTGTGAACAATTGTTTAGCGATGATTTATGTCGTAATCTACTACATAAAAGCCCGCAGATAGAGAACTTGTTTGTGAAAACTTTGTAGTAGCTCCTACTTCACAGTCTAGTTAAAGCAGCTCGATCAAGGGAAGGTGGATGGATCCAGGTTCTCAGATAACAAAGTTGACCAGTCTTTTGGCTCATCACAAAGTAAAGGAGACAAAGGCAAAGAAGTTTAATGATACCTAAGGAAGAACCCCAGTGATATTGTGAATACGGAACAATGTTACAATCAATTAATATTTTGGTCTGGAGGACACTAGACATTTCTCTTTCTTCTGGGGCATCTGGAATTTTTCATGCTTCTGGACACGGATTAAAAATTGTCATGGCCATATCTAGTTTGACCATCTAACCATATTTCTAATTGTGCTCTTTGGTATCTTCTACTTGTAATGACTCAGTGAAATATGTTGTATTTAGGCACTTAGGAAATATTTTAAAACTTTAGTTGAATCATTACTGTACCAAGTTATGGCTATTCCATATAAATATTCTCCCTTCCCCTTGACCCCAAGCCCCCACATACATGTATATAAACCATACCCATTTTCACCATGTTACTGTTTCCGAAACCAACGGAAGGTTCCCAACACCTACTAATCAATCTGGCATGCCATTCAAAATATACTTGAAGACCTTATTAAACATCCATCAATGATTGTCTCCTCCACTATGCATCAGTTTGTATATACACTGAAGTATGTGTGCACACCATGCCTACATTGTTTGGTTCCTAAATGATTCTAAATTGTTACGTTTTGGGTAGAGATTCTAGTTGGTGTGTCTCTAACAATCCTTATAGTGCGTGACCCAAAGGTAGGCCTGGCATTTTCATGCATGCAGTCATAGATCAAGTACACTAATATGATCTTCAATTAGGAAAAGAAAGAGAAAAGGAGAAGTGGTATTTTCACAGAAACCATAAGTAGTGGCAGCTGGACTGATGCCATCGGTGGCTAATGTATGTAGGGAAAACAATAAGGGTCTATTGTCTTAATCCCCAAACGTCATACCTCACCTTCTCAAGCTTTTTCTGTATTTTTCATAAGACATGAAGACTGAGCTTGTCTCCTTCCCTATAAAAAGAAGCTCTGCCTACTCTTGTTTCTTCAGATTTCGCCCCAAAAAGCTAAATTTGAAAAAATGTTCAGGGTGCCTGGGTGGTTGAGTTTGTTGAGCATCTGACTTCAGCTCATGTCATGATCTCACAGTTTGTAAGTTTGAGCCCCGTGTCAGGCTCTGTGCTGACAGCTCAGAGCCTGGGCCTGCTTCAGATTCTATGTCTCCCTCTCTCTCTGCCCCTCCCCTGCTTGTGCTCTCTCTCTCTCTCAAAAATAAATAAAACTTTTGAAAACAATTTTTAAAAAAGAAAAAATTTTCTTCTTGACGGTCTTCTCAATATATCATATATTGACCTCTTTATTGAAAATGTTATCTCTATCCTTTAAAAGCAGATAAAGAAGGCTGTAATAAACATATTATCTATACTGAGAATTTTTTTTAATGTTTATTTATTTTTGAGAGAGAGAAAGCGTGAGTCAGGGAGGGGCTGAGAGAGAGAGGGAGATATAGAATCTGAAGCAGGCTCCAGGCTCTGAGCTGTCAGCACAGAGCCTGACGGGGGGCTCAAACTCATGATGAGATCATGACCTGAGCCAAAGTCAGACGCTTAACCAGTTGAGCCACCCAGGTGCCCCCCATTGAGAATTTTTTTTTTAATCTCACAAATGTCTTAAGTCCTCTGTTCATGATCTATTGCTCCTGATTTTCTAGCTTAGATGGCATCTGGAAGCCATATGCATTTCTATACTTCTAAGGGAGGAGCTCATCAAATCATTCTCTCCCTTACCTCTATCTCAAACATCCTCTGCAGCCTTTAACCCTCTAGATTTTCAAACACTTTCCTACACAAAGGCCCCTTTTCCTAATGGATTGGTCTAAAAGTGTGGCTATTATGTCCCTTCCAAACTCTGCTTGTCTGCAGTGGGCAGTTTGTGCATTTGAAAATGTCCCTGATAAGTAGCTTCAGACTTCCTTAATGTCCTTGCCCATATAGGAATGAGTTCTTTATTGTGCATGGTTCCTGTGTGCTCATGACCCTCAGCCCCTGACCTACCACCTCTCAACCAAGGACACCTTCTTTGGATCATGGGGTACATTACTTCAATCACTCTTTTTGTCAGCATGATCAAATTCATGTTTCCTTACCCTTTTATTGCATTTGCCCTGCCAACCCTAGTTTGGAACCAACCTATCCATCTACCTTCTCTGCTCCTACACATATGGGCTATGATACAGGGAGAAAGAAAGAACTCTCTTGCACAGATTACAGCCCCTGTATTTTATGATTTAACCTTATGACTGCACCCTCAGCTAGGCTCTCAGCCATACTTGAAAATCTTATTAAATATCTTTGAATAGGTCCCTCTCCCATTTCTTGCAAAGGGTTACTCAAGACCATTTTTTATTTCTCCAGGTTTGTCTCCTTTTAATCCTATGTCCCTAATAAATGTTCTGCCAAGGAATAAATATCAAGTTGTATGTAAAGAACTTAGCATGGTGCTGAGCACAGAGCATTGAGCACAGAGTTTCTCAATGGAGTGACATTTTATACCCGTTGGTAAAACATAATAAAACATTGTAAAAATTGAAGCCCAGAAAATATGCTCTTTTTCCAACTTTTTGTTATAAAAGAATGTAAACATGGACAAACATTGAAAGAACAGTCCAATAAACAGCCACGTACCCACCAAGTAGATTCAACAAATACTAATATTTTGTAGTACCTTAGTTCTCTCTTTGTGTGATTGCTGAAGGTTTGAAGTTGTTTGCAGGTATGACACTTCTAAATATTTCAGCACACGACTCCTAAAAGTAAGTTTTTTTTCACATATAATCATCATTCCATTATCACACCAAAGAAAATTAATCATTCCTTTATATCAGCTAATTTATAGTCCTTATTCAATTTTCCCTAATCTTCTCAAATGTGTCTTCTATAGCTGTTTTTGTTTCTTTGTTTTGAACAAGTTCCAGTCAAGGTGTCTGTATTGTATTTTGTTGCTGTGTCTCTCTTAGAGTCCTCCCATTTTCTTCCTTCCTAATGTTGACTTTTTGAAGAGAACAGGTCAGTTGACTTACAAAAGACATCACATTCTTTTTTGGTCTAATTGTTTACTTATGATGGTATTTAACCGACTTATCCAACCCCTTTATACCCTATACATTGAAAGCTAGTGCTAAAAGCTTCAATTCAAAGTAAGCATTCACAGGTGATATGTAATACCTCATATTACACCAGATTAGAAGGTACATGGTATCAAGTTGCCCTACTATTTATAATGCTTAGTTATGGTGATAAAAGTCAGATCTTTGATTGTGAGGTCAATTTTTA
The DNA here is from genome assembly GCF_018350155.1 of Leopardus geoffroyi. Classification (NCBI taxonomy): domain Eukaryota; kingdom Metazoa; phylum Chordata; class Mammalia; order Carnivora; family Felidae; genus Leopardus; species Leopardus geoffroyi. Next base: position 45,714,819 of record NC_059327.1, read on the forward strand.
TTCATTTTCATCTAGAATATTATCTATGGGGTAATACCCTTGCATACGGACAACATGCAGGATGCTTTCCAACAGTGTTTGAATCAAAAGATTTAGCATTCTTGCTTGAATCGATTATTTCATTGCTGCAAATTAGTGATCTTTTTAACTTTTTTAATGTTTATTTTTTAGAGAGAGAGAGAGACAGAGTGCAAGGAGGGGAGGAGCAGTGAGAGAGGGAGACACAGAATCCAAAGAAGCTCCAGTCTCTGAGCTGTCAGCACAGAGCCCGACCAGGGGCTTGAACTCACTAGTTGTGAGATCATGACCTGAGCTGAAGTGGGATGCTTAACCGACTGAGCCACTCAGGCACGCCTTCATTTTCTACTCTTTCATTCCTTCTACATTTGTGTCTAGCATCCTTGTATCCAAAACAGTTTTTCTCTACCAACTGGATATTTCCTAAATAGACAAGCTATATGCTTAATTCTTTCTCTCTTTTTTTGCCAAATTTAATATAAGTTTGTGGTATGATAATTATATCTGCTGGTGTTATACAAATTTGTTTGTTTCACTTTTTTTCTCCCACTCTCCTTTTTTTAAGTATCATGACTGATTTATTTATTTATTTATTTTATTTAATGTTTTACAATTAGTTACAGTCTCAGATTTGTTCCTACTGTCCCAGAATTAACCAATGGGAGTTCATCCAAGCTAGATCCTATGCTGTTTGAACAAGTTCTCCCTACTCTTTGAGAATTTTGTTGCTTTCTGGCCCAATATGTTGTCCCTTGTACTTCTGTCCCATACCTGAAATAAATCAACAAGAAGTGAAACAACTGATAATATGGGAGAAAATATTTGAAAATTATATATCTAATAAGGGACTGGTATCCAGGATATGTAAAAAACACTTACAACTCAATAATAAAAGAAAAATACAATTTACTTAAAACTTGAAAAAAGATTGAAATAAATATATATCTACAAAGAAGATATACGGATTGAAGGAAAGTATTCAATCTTTAAATATGAAGCTATCTGGGGTTTGTTTATGTTTTTTAGTTTTTGTTTTTGATAGATGTCCTTTATCACATAGAGGAACGTCCCTTCTCTGTGTATTTGGTTGAGTTATTTTATCATTTAAGAGTGTTAGATTTGTCTAATTTTTTTTATGTCTCTATTAAGTGATTTTTGTCTTTATTTTTTTAATTTGGTATATTATGTTGCTTGATTTTCAGATGTTAAACTAAACCTGCATTCCTGTGATGAATCCTATTCGTTCAAGGCATATAATCTTTTTAGTATATCGCTAGATTCAATGTGCTCCTATTTTGAGGAGGATTTTTGCTCTTTATTTATAAAGGATATGGTCTATACTTTGTTTTGCTTTTCTTGTGATGTCTTTTGGTATTAGATTAATACTGGCCTCTTAGATGAATTGGAAAGTATTCCCCACTCTTACTTTCAGAAAAGTTTGTGAAACATTGGTATTCATTCTTCTTTGGACATTATGTAGAATGAATTATTGAAACCATTTAGACTTGAGCGTTTCTTATGTCAACTTTTTGTGTTTTTTTTTTAAATTAATTCTTCAATCCCTTTACTTATTTTTTTTTTTTAATTTTTTTTTTCAACGTTTATTTATTTTTGGGACAGAGAGAGACAGAGCATGAACGGGGGAGAGGCAGAGAGAGAGGGAGACACAGAATCGGAAACAGGCTCCAGGCTCTGAGCCATCAGCCCAGAGCCCGACGCGGGGCTCAAACTCACGGACCGCGAGATCGTGACCTGGCTGAAGTCGGACGCTTAACCGACTGCGCCACCCAGGCGCCCCAATCCCTTTACTTATTATAGGCCTATTCAAATATCTTATTTCTTCTTGAGTCAATTATGTTATCCAATATGTTAATATAAATTTATTCATAATATTCCCTTTTCATTTCTGTAAGATCATTAATGATACTCTTATTCTCCATTTTGGTAATTTGAGTTCTTTCTCTCTTTTGGGGGTGGGGGGTCTGTTTAGTTAAGGAATTGTCAATTTTAGGGACACCTGGGTAGCTCCGTTGTTTAAGAGTCTAACTCTTGGTTTCAGCTCAGGTCATGATCTCACAGTCCCTGAGTTCAAGCCCCGCATCAGACTCTGTGCTGGCAGTGCAGATCCTGCTTGGGATTGTCTCTCTCCCTCTCTCTCTCTACCCTTCCTCCACTCACACTGTCTCTGTCTCTTTGAAAATAAATAAATACACTTAAAAAAAATAAATTGTTAATTTTTTTATCGTATTAAAGAATAAGCATTTTGCAAAGAAGACATAAAAATAACCAACAGACACATGAAAAGATGCTCAACATCATTCATCATCAGGGAAATGCAAATCAAACCATAATGAAATATTACCTCACACCTGTCAGATGGCTAAAATCAAAAACCCAAAAAATAACAAGTGCTGGTGAGGATGTGGAGAAAAAGGAATTCTCATGCGCTGTTGGTGGGAATGCAAATTGGTGCTGCCACTCTGGGAAACAGTACGTAGTTTCCTCCAAAAATTAAAGATAAAATTACCATATAATTCAGTAATTCCACTACTGAGCATTTACCCAAATAATATGAAAACACTAATTCAAAAAGATACATGCACCCCTATGTTTATTGCAGTATTATTTACAATAGCCAAATTATCAAAGCAGCCCAAGTGTCCATTGATAGATAAATAAATAAGAGGTGATGTGTGTATATACACACAATATATACATTATATATAATGGAGTACATTATATATAATGGAATATATATATATATTCCATATATATATTATACCTTCCTATATATATATATATATATATATAAAATACATTCCACTAATATATATAAAATATATTCCACTATATATATACATATATATTATATATTCCCTGTGTATATATATATACAGTGGAATATTGTGGAATAGAGTGGAATATTACTCAGCCAAAGAAAAGAATGAAATCTTGCCATTTGCAGCAACGTGGATGAATCTAGAGAGAATAATGCTAAGTAAAATAAGTCAGAAACACAAGTACCACATGACCTTATTCATATGTGGAATTTAAGAAACAAAACAGAGAGAAAAAAACAGAGAAAAACCAAAAAACAGACTCTTACCTACAGAGAACAAGCTAATAGTTACCAGAGGAGCAGTGGGTGGGGGGGTGGGTGAAACAGGTGATGAGGATTAAGAGTACACTTATCATGATGAGCACTAAGTAATGTATAGAATTATTGAATCACTACATTGTACACTTGGAAACTAATATAACACTGTGTGTTAATTGTATTGAAATTTAAGAATAATAATAATAAAAGAAATTGTGATGTATACAATACAATGTATGTACACAATAGAATATTTTTCAAAAGAAGATCCTGCCCATTTTAACAATATGACATCATGCTAAGTAAAATAAGCCACTTATTATTAACTTTTTTCCTTCCTTCAACTTTATTCACAAACACAGTATATGTGAGAAGCTGAGAAAAGGGCCCGGGGGTCACCAAGCTGAGGCAGCTGCCCAGGTTTCCCCGGCCCCTTCCCTTGGGAGTGTGAGGGACAGATCCCGGAGATGTGTCAGCCCTGGGTGATCCAAACTTCCCACAAAAGGACAGAAAGAAAAAGCTGTATGATGTCTCTTATATATGTAATCTAAAACACTCAAATACATAGAAGCAAGAGTAGGACAATGGTTACCAGTGGTGGCTAGATGGGGAAAATAGGGAGAAGTTGTCAAAAGGGTCTAAAATTTCAGTTGTACAAGATGAATATGTTCTAAGAGATCTAATGCACAGCACGGCCCATTAGTTAACAGTACTGTATTTTGTACCGGAAATTTGCTAAAAGAGTAGATCTCAGGTGCTCTCGCAAAAAAAAAAAAAAAAAAAAAAAAAAGTAATTATGTGAGGAGATGAGTATGTTAATTAGCTTGACTGTAGTATCATGTCACTATGTATATGTATATCAAAATGTGACGTTGTACATCTTAAATATATCCTTTTTTTATTTTTTTAAATCCCACCAGAGTCTTTGCATTCCAAAATACAAGAATAACAGTCATAGTAACAATACCAGTAAACCATGATGTTCTCACCATACGCCAATCTCATTTAATAGTTGGAACTACTCTGGAAAGTTGGTGATATAACTCTTATTCTTGATGAGGAAAGTCACCCTCAAAGAAATTTCAAAACGTAGCCCAAATCATAGAGCTACTTAACCACATTGAGATATTGGCTTCAAAGCCACTTCTACCTCATTCTAAACTTGACCCTCCAATTATCCACATGTATGTCTGCTTTATTTACCATCCCTGAGGTGTGCAGTCATCACATTTGCAGGAGCTCGAAGCCTGTGAGTTGCACAAAGTGAATCTCAATAAAATCTGTATCATGAAATATGTGTATCTGAGCTTGAAGAAGTTTGGTAGACAGATCGGAAGGCTTTGGCTAACTTATTTGCAATGTTGTTAATTCCGAATGTGTCCTTGGACAAGTCTTTTTTACATTCTGCACCTCTGGTTCATTTATTATTAACTGAATAATGAATATTCTTATCTCACCGGGATACATACGAATAAATGAAGTGAGGTGGCTTTGGAATGGCCATTGGCTCTATGGCGAGAGACTATGGAGAAAATGTCAATTTAAATCATTTTATTTTTCCTTTCCCTCCATAGGGAGGTATTGTGGGGATAAGTGTGTTGGCTGATATTTTCAACATATTTAAAAATGGCTCCAATAATATAAGTAAAGCAACTTAAGCATCTGGAAAGAAAAGTGCTATGTCCACCTGGGGGTGATAATGATGCTCATAGTGATGAGGAAGAATTTTAATAACAATAAATCTGAGTGAATTTCACTCAACCTGCTTGCAGAAAATAGCTCAAGGACATAAAATACCCCCAAAGGTTCGTTTTAAAGTCTAATTTTGCAAGTAGATTGTTCATGGCTTTCTTGATCCCATATTCTAGACAAAATGTAAACGCACTAACACCATGTCTTGCTCCTTGATCCAGAAAAATATTCACGCCAATTGTGGGGATAAGAAGAAATTTAAATCAGTTCTTATTAAAGTGGGTTCAGTTTCAGAAAAGCCCTATCTTTCCAATGCCCATATATGCACTTTCTTTTTCCTAGCAGAATGTGAACAGTGTAGCTTTAATACATTAAATAAAGTCACACTGTGTTTTTTTTCTTTTACAGTCATGCTTGATTGCATGCCACCTAAATAAGTACAATCCAGGCAGATGCTATAAAACCGAAATCCTGCGTGTAGTAGATTTTTATTCATGAACATACAAGTAGCTGTCAGAACTGGAGTCTTTAAGTACCTTATAATAAAGACACGAAGCAAAAGTAAGGATGGTCAAGAACAGGGTTGTAGAAACCCGATATTGTGGAAGCCTCAGGAAAGGGCAATCAGTGCACTGACCCAAGGCTGCAGGCAGAACAGAAGGAATGAGGCCCCATCTTCTGCCATCTTGTTTTGGAGTATCATGGGAAATATTTGCTAAGGAGACTTAGCTACCCATATTAAAGCTTGCTAGCCTTTCCACGGGTCCTGACCCTCTTCAGTGTCTATTAGAAGTCTGCGTCATCACAACATTGTCCACGAGCTGAGACTTGTGCTATTCACAGAAATGCAAAGCATCACCTCCTACTTGGGAAAGTTTCCTAATCTGTGAAGGAAGGAAGCTACCAGCGGAATCTCTCTCCTTGAACAGGTTTCATGCCCTAACAAATGGGTATGATGCATGTAGTTTTCTGGGGCCAGGGTGGGAAAGGTGATGGAGGTAATGGGTGTGATATCATTTTTAGACTTTACTTAGAAAATCTATAATCTGGTGCAGCCTGTTATTTTTTTTTTTTTTTTTTACACAGATGATATGTGCTTATCTTTTAGAAATTTGAAAGCCCAAGTATGACCTGAAAAGCCACTATGAGAAAGTCTTCACTTATTCCCTAAGGTTCCTTCTCCTGTTTTGCTTACCCAAATGGGCATGCCCCGCAGCACATGGCACCAGCCTATGTGCATGGAGAAGGCATGTCGTTGGCTTTAATGGTGACCAACAAGGCCTTTTCCTGGCTCAAAGCACAATTTTTTCCTCCCTCTGTTCAGAGGGAAGCAAAAATCTCACCAGTGGTCACCAAACTGTTTTGATAATGTGCTCTACCAATAAAATATTTGAACCACATAGCCCTCATAGTTGTATGACTATTTTATTTTAAGTTATATATACTTACTACTATATTATTATGATGTACATTATAAAATCTGAAAACATAACATCTAAGAAGGTGAAATAAAATGAAATAAAAATTTTAAAATAATTTAGTAATTTAATTCATAAGACAAAACCCATAGTGTTCTCATGAATATGTTACTGATGATTTTTATAAACTGGAGAAATGTTGGGGTGCCTGGGTGGCTCAGCCGGTTAAGCGTTTGACTTCAGCTCAAGTCATGACCTCACGGTTCATGGGTTTGAGCCCCGTGTCCGGCTCTGTGCTGACAGCTCAGAGCCTGGAGCCTGCTTCAGATTCTGTGTCCCTCTCTCTCTGCCCCTCCCCTGCTCGCGCTCTGTCTCTCTCTCTCAAAAATAAATAAACATCAAACAAACAAACAAAAAAACAAAAAAAAACTGGAGAAATGTGATCAAATGTAGTAGATGTGATTAAATCATCTTTGTCTTTAATTTTTCATAGAGGTGATAAAAAGCTCATTCTAAAGTTAAAAGTACAGGGGCACCTGGGTGCCTGAGTTGGTCAAGCTGATACGGGCTCAGGTCATGACTTCACGGTTCATGAGATCCAGCCACCGGTCAGGCTCTGTGCTGACAGCATGGAGTCAGCTAGACATACTCTGTCTCCCTCTCATGAACTATGAGACCACGACCTGAGTGGAAACCCGAGGCTTAACTGGCTGAGCCACCCAGGCATCCCAACATTAAAACAAGTTGTGTTTTTTTTTTTAAGTTCAAATGGTAACTCTTGGCATTTTTGTCTCGTGTATTCTCTGTCTCTAGTTTGTAGGAATTTCACTAAGCCGCTTAGGATGACCGGTTTAGTTAACTCTGGGAAATGAATTAATAAATCAACTTACCTGCTTGTGTGTAAATTGTGCTAACTCCAACAGCTCAAAACAAATGGCCTAGCGTGACTGCCCCCCCCCTCAATTTTACGGCATTCTTATTCACCCCCAGGACACCGGGTCTCCCTACGTGAGAAACGTGATAGGGGGGCACAGGTACCATCTCATGAGTTAAATATTCTGAAGATTCATTTTGTGCCTAGTTTTAGATGAAAAGAAATATAAATAGAAGTTTTATTATTTTATCTCAGCATCCCGAGCGATCATCGTATACACCTAGCATTTGCAGACCCCACTTTGGAGGCCCTCGTATGAACTTATTTAACAGAGGATGTCAAGTCGGTCTGAATCTCAATTTTTGACTCTGCTGATAAAAGCAGATACGATGAATGAGTTTGGGTGAGGGGATGGGGCAATGCAGTAAAGGAGAAGGGGAAGCTTCAGCTACCTTCTGGAGGGTAACAGACAGGATAAACCGTTTTCTGAACATCCATGGCATAGCCGCTGCTTCCCCTACAGCCACTGAGCTTAAGATGAAACAACTAAGCCATTTAATGGCTTCTTTTGTTTCCTCCTTGAAAAAAAAAAAAAAGAAAAAAAAAAAAGAAAAAAAAAAAAGAAAAAAAAAAAAAAGAAAGAAAGAAGAAAAGAAACAAACTCTGAATGAGCCTAGTCAGTAAAGAAAGGTCAAGTGAAACCACTCTGGCATGTTGCATTCTAGGGAGTTTTTTCTCCCCCGATCCATACTGAGTGGGATAAAGGACCCTGTTGTGACTGCCACACAGTGTGGCTTCTTAATGGAGTCTTCCATTTTCACAGGACCAGATGAGAGAGTCACTTAAAAAAGAATACACTCAAAACCATGCGCAGTTGCAGAACAAATTGTCCAGGCCGCCTAGAAGCGGCGCTCTTGAAAATCCTGCCGCGGCTCTTGCCGCACTGCCCCCTTTCGGGCTCTGGCCAAGGAACCGCTGCGTTCAAAGCAGAGATCCCCGCAATGAAGTGACATCTGACTGTTCACGGCGAACTGTGGAGCCTCTCACTTGACAGCAGTATTTGCACCCGCGTTTTCTCAACCCTGGGTAAGTGAGAAAACAGCCCGTGAAGTGTCCAGAAGCCTCACGTATAGGTGTGGGATTCCCAAGGTCACAGGAGGCCGGCGGAGGCCTGATCACTGAAGACGATTTGGGACGAGTGCTGGATAATAAGGGAAATGTGTGGAGAACTTGGACCTGTTGTTAAATTGGAAGTCGGATGAACACGGGCTTTTACCGAGCCACCAACGGTCGGGGAGACCTGGAGTACCCACAGCTAAGCGAAGATGGTAATATTTTAGGGACAGAAGCTGAAAATTCAGAACAGGATGACCTCTTACTCAGTAAAGCTCTTTATCTGAAGCTAAGGTCACATTAAATTTTCAGAAGCATGAAATAATCAAGCTGAGGCACGATGAATCTAAACCTATTAGTTTCACTGAGGGCTTTGGTATAACGGATTTACACTAACAGATTACTGGGTGATACAAATAACTGTAGTAGAAACTTATGTAAGTAGCAAAATGGAAAGTTGAAGTCTAGGTATCCAATGACCATGTGGAGGACCAGGGCTATCTGGCAAGCATAAAAGATCTCCCATACAGCAGTGGTGAGGCAGTCCTGCATTCCTGGCTTTATCTGGAACTAATTGACCTCAGGCAAATTTTGGCCTTGTTTTACTCATCAGTAATATGAGAGAGCTTGTAATCTTGTCTCTTTCTTTATTACTGTAAAGGCACTACAGAAATATGGCAAAAGAAGCAACAGTGTAGAAAGATTTAAAAAGGTATTTTTACCCTACTTTTCTCTGTCACCACGAACCCTCAGTCCATTTTCTCAGGGAAAGCCATTATCGATATATTCTTTGAAGTCTGACCCAACACTTATGCAAATACGCATATGTAAATGCTTTAAAAGCAAATGAGGGGTCCCTGGAAGGCTCAGTTGGTTCAGCGTCCACTCTTGATTTTAGCTTAGGTCATGATCTCATGGTTTGTGAGATCGAGCCCTGCATCAGGCTCTGTGCTGACAGTACGGAGCCTGCTTGGAATTCTCTCTCTCCCTCTCTTTTTTTGCTCCTCCCCTGTCCACTCGTTCTCTGCCTCTCAAAATAAATAAATAAACTTAAAAAAGAAATACATAAATAGGGGCTCCTGTGTGTCTCAGTCAGTTAAGCTTCCAACTTTGGCTCGGGTCATGATTTCACAGTTTATGAGTTCGAGCCCCATACCGGGCTCTGTGCTGACAGCTCAGAGCCTGGAGCCTGCTTGGGATTCTGTGTCTCCCTCTCTCTGCACCTCCCCCTCTCGTGCTCTATCTCTCTCTCTCTCTCTCTCAAAACTAAACGTTAAGAAAATAGTCAGTAAATAAATGGAAGCAAATGAAATTATATTACACAAACTGTTCATACCTTGCCTCTTGTACATTAAAATATATGTTATAGGCTGAATTGTATCTCCTCAAAATTCGTGTTGATGTCCTAACTCCTAGTACCTCAGAATGTGACTGTATCTGGAGATAGAATCACTTTTTTGACAGAGAGAGCTTGCAAGCATTTGTGCGAGTGCTAGAGGGGCAGAGGGGGAGGGAAGGGGAAAGAGAATCTTAAGCCTTCTCCAGGCCCGGGGCAGAGCCTCATGCGGCACTCCATCTCAGGACCACGAGATCATGACTGCAGCCAATATCAAGAGTCAGACACTTAACCATCTGAACCATCCAAATGCCCCTGGAGAGAGAATCTTTAAAAAGATGATTAGCAAAATGAAATCTTGTGGGTGGGCCCTCATCCAATCTGACTGGTGTCCTTATAAGAAAAGGAGATTAGGACTCGGATAAGCACAGACAGAAGATCGTATGAGACACTGGAATAAGACAGCTATGTAAGAGCCAAGGACCACAGCCCTCAGAAGAAACCAATCCTACTGACAGCTTGATCTTGAACATCTCGGCTCCAGAACTGTGAGAAAATTAATTTCTATAGATTAAGCCACCTAGTCTGAAGTACCTTGTTACGATAGCCCTAAACACGAATACAATACATCACAGATATCTTTACATATCAGCACCTACAGACCTACCTTACATATAACGTTCTGATATACTAATTTTATTTTACAGACGTGGTACGTTGGCTTTTGCAATTAAGGGAACCAGCGGTTGAAATTTGCCTCTTCTTCTGTAGGAAGAAAACACTACCTTGAACTCCCACATTTTCATACACAATGACAAAGGTAGTACAGGCGTACCTCATGTTACTGCACTTTGCTCTATGACACTTCTCAGATGCTGCTTTTACAAATGGGTGCTTTGTGGCAAGTTCATCAATGCCATGGTCCCTTCATGGCTCGGTGTTGCATTTTGGTAATTCTTGCAACACACCCAACGTTTTCATGGTGATTACTATTTTTTGTCATGGTGATATGTGTTTCAAAGTCCTCGTCTGCCACTGTAGTCATGAGACTGTGCCTCAGACACCTTTTACTACATGGAGAATAGTCAGTGAAGGGCACAAATGGCTGTACTTTGAAGCCCATCATTGGATTGGCACCAAAGCCATGTCTCTCATGGGTTGCTCCCTGTTGATGACCAAGTGTGGCTGAGCTACTAAGGCAGGTTGATTTCTGGGGGACAAAGCATGCTTTCGTTAGGTGACCGGCTCAAAGATAGAACAATGTTTTACCACAAGTTTCTTAGACTGCATGACAGTTTAGGAGTATTGCGTTCAGCCTTCTCTTCTTTTTACCTTCCCTTGGGGTCACTCTTTAATTCTGGTCTGATTGCTTTCCCAGCCCTCCTCTGCTCACTCCCTATTTCCTTTTACAGGTACAAACTCTGATAAAACCTTTTCACCGTCAATCCCGTCTTGGCATCCTCTTGGAAGACTCAATATTAGCTAAGTTCAACTTCTCTTTCATTTCTGAGTTTCTTCTATTTACTAATTTTCTTTTATTACTGGGCCAATTTTAGCCATTACCTACTTCACTCGATTATTAAATTTTTTTATTTAATGCTAAATATTTTGAATTTTACATTGTTGAGTACTGAATTTTCTTTTTTTTTTTTTAATTTTTTTTCAACGTTTATTTATTTTTGGGACAGAGAGAGACAGAGCATGAATGGGGGAGGGGCAGAGAGAGAGGGAGACACAGAATCGGAAACAGGCTCCAGGCTCTGAGCCATCAGCCCAGAGCCCGACGCGGGGCTCGAACTCACGGACCGCGAGATCGTGACCTGGCTGAAGTCGGACGCTTAACCGACTGCGCCACCCAGGCGCCCCTGAATTTTCTTGTATTCTTAAGGAGTGCTAGAATCCAATCAGAAAGCAACTAAATTATTTAGAAAACATCTTGATCAGGGCACCTGGGTGGCTCAGTCGGTTGAGCGTCGACTTCGGCTCAGGTCATGATATCATGGTTCGTGAGTTCGAGCCCTGTGTCACACTCTGTGCTGACAGCTCAGAGCCTGGAGCCTGCTTCAGATTCTGTGTCTCCCCCTCTCTCTGACCCTATCCTGCTCACACTCTGTCTCTATCTCTCAAAAATAAACATTAAAAAAAGAAAAGAAAAGAAAACAGCTTGATCTTTTTAAGACTTGTTTTTAATATTTTAGGGAAGTTTTAGAGTAACCTTTCCTTAAGAGTTCAATCTTGTCAGGTATATGTTACTCTTCTAAAGTCTTTACGAGTGCCTCATGTTCTCAATAAAGACTCTTTAATCTGGCTGATAGTAGTTCCAAAAATTCTTAAGTCTGCATGAGCCCGAGGCATTGCTTTTTTCAATATAGAAATATTTTTAAATGTGCTGAATATAAAGGAGATTAACACTGCAGAGGAAAATAAACTTGAGGGCATGGCAATAGAAACTGTCCAAAATAAGCCCAGAGAGGAAAAAAAGAAACAACAAAAAAAAAAATTAGCAGAATCTCAGTGAGAGGCCCCTGAGTGGCTCAGTTGGCTAAGTGTCTGACTTCAGCTCAGGTCATGACCTTGCAGTTCGTGACTTCAAGCCCTGCATTGGGCTTTCTGCTATCAGTGCAGAGCCCACTTCAGATCCTCTGTCTCCTTCTCTCTCTCTGCCCCTCTCCCACTCATGCATGCTCTCTCTCTCTCTCTCTCTCTCAAAAATAAATAAACATTAAGAAAAGAATCTCAGTGAACTGTAGGACCACAGAGTAGTGCAACCTATATGGAGTTGAAGTCTCAGAAGTTCAGGGAACCGAAAAAAATATATCAGAAGAAATAATAGCTAATGTTTTTTCAAATTTGATAATATCTGCACAGATCCAAAATCTCAATAAACCCCAAGCATGATAAACAAAAGAAAATCACACTAATCAAATTACTGAAACCAAGACTAGGAAGAAAATGTTAAAATCAGCCAGAGAAAAGTACATATTACCCACAGTGGAATAATGACTGAAGACTTGACAGAATTATGCAAACCAGAAAGCAATGAAAAGACTTCTTTAAAGTGCTGAAATAAAATACTTTCAATGCAGAATTCTATACCTAGTGAAAATGTATTTCAAAAATGAAGGTGAGGATAAGACTTTCAGACAAACGCTGATGATTCATCACCATCTGACCTATATCACACCACACTACAGATCTATATTTACTGTGGAAACTTGGATTCACACCAGAGTTTCTCAAAGTTGGGACTATTGACATGAAACAAGATAATTCCTTGAGGAGGAGGATGGCATACTCACTGTAGCCTGTCCTCAGCATTTTTGGCCTGTACCCACTAAATGCCAGTAGCAACCCTGTCCCCACACCAGAACAGCTGTAACTACCAAAAATGTCTATAGATATTGTCACACCTCTAGGAAGTCAAAATCATACCCACTTCCCCGCGAAGAACCACTAATCTACACAAATTAATGAAAAGTACCCAAGGTGGTAATTATGAGAAAAAAATACAGTATTTTGCTTTCATTTAAAAATTCCATTAAAAGCTAATTGGCAGTTTAAAATTTTAAATCTTATAGGATTTTAACATGTAAACATAAAATGTTTGACAATAGTACAAAGAACAGGAAGGAATAGAAGTGTGTTCCTATAAGTTTTTTACATTGTATTTGGAGTAGCATAATATTATTTGAAGATAATGTGTTAAAGCGGTATTCCATAAAACCTAGAGCAAATGCACTAGGTTTAACACTGAAATGTGTTAAAGAGGTAAAACCTAGAGCAAATAGTAAAATATCTCTGATGTATAAATAATATTATATGCTTATAGTATGTAAATAAGCCACAATGGATACAAATAGACAATAGAAACAAGCCCACAAGTGATCCATATATTTTAGTTATCCAACATAGATTTTAAAATAGCTGTTATACACATGTTCAAGAAAATAGTTTATAAGGTGAAACACAAGAGAACTGGAATCTAACCGAAAACTGACATATAATAGCTAAAATTAAAAATGCATACTGGAAAAGAACAGTGAAATAAAACATGAGTCAACATAAATAACCAGAATGAAACATGAAAAGAAAAACAATTATGTAAAATACAGAATTAATATGAGAGACATGTGGCACATACGCACATATGTAAGTGAAATTGTACAAGGGAAGGAGAAAGAGGGTAGTGCAGATGAAATATGAAAAGAGATAATGATCAAGAACTTTCAAAATCTGACAGACATTACATGATAAATACAAGAAGTTTTATGAATATCAAGAAGATACATTTATAAATTATATTAGAAAATATATATTAGAGGGGCACCTGGGTGGCTCAGTCGGTTAAGGGTCCGACTTCAGCTCAGGTCATGATCTCGCGGTCCGTGAGTTCGAGCCCCACGTCGGGCTCTGTGCTGACAGCTCAGAGCCTGGAGCTTGTTTCCCATTCTGTGTCTCCCTCTCTCTGACCCTCCCCTGTTCACTGTCTCTCTCTGTCTCAAAAATTAATAAACATTAAAAAAAATTTAAAAAAAGAAAATATATATTAGAAAATATATTCTGTATATTAGAAAATTCCTATGAAATGAAACCTTACCAAATATTGTAGAAGAACAATGTGAAAATCTGAATTATCTGAAACCTATGAAAAACTGCCATTTCCCATGTAGAAAATTCCAGGCCTAGACTGCTTTAGTACTGAAAACTTACAAATGTTTGAAATAGTATATAAGAAAAAATAAACTACTTAGAAATAAATACAATAAAAAATACGCCAGACTCTTTAACATAAAAATTAAAAATATGCAATTGAAATAAATTTTAAGACATAAATGAATGGAGGAAAATACCATGTTCATGGATAAGAAAACTCAATATGGTAAAGATCTGAATTCAACCCAATTTGACATATAGATTTAATACAATTATATCAGCATCCTGATGATTTTTAATGTGAATTAATATGCTAATTTTAAAGTGTGTATGATAATACAATGGTCCAAAAATAACCAAAACAAGTTTAAAGACCAAAGTTAGAAGACTTCCTTAAATCTTATTAAAACTATTAATTAGGGATGCCTGGGTGGCTCAGTCAGTTAAGCGTTTGACTTCAGCTCAGGTCATAATCTCACGGTTCATGAGTTCAAGCCCCGCGTCGGGCTCTGTGCTGACAGCTCGGAGCCTGGAGCCTGCTTCAGATTCTGTGTCTCCATCTCTCTCTTCCTTCTCCCACTCCTCTCTCTCTCTCTCAAAAATAAGTAAACATTAAAAAAACTGTTAATTAAAAAAGCATGTTTGGGGCACCTGGGTGGCTCAGTCAGTTAAGCATCCGACTTCAGCTCAGGTCATGATCTCACAGTCCGTGAGGTCAAGCCCCCCATCGGGCCCTGTGCTGACAGCTCGGAACCCGGAGTCTGCTTCAGATTCTGTGTGTCTCTCTCTCTCTGCCCCTCCCCCACTCATGCTCTGTCTCTCCCTGTCTCAAAAATGAAGAAAAAAAAAACTTAAAAAGCATGTTTAATTATAAAATATTGGAACTTTTTTACTGAAGCAGCAAATGAAACAATAAGACACGCTGTCACCATTTCAAGTCAATATTATACTGGAAGTCCTTAGCCACAGCAAAAAGATAAGAAAAATATGGTGTGATATTGATAAAATTTTAGTTAAACAGATTAAGGGAATAGAATGAAAGCCTAGAACAAATCCGCATATATTACCATATATTCTCTTACCATATACTTCTATGTTTTAAAGACTTTTTATGGACTTTTTTCTTGGTAATTACATGTCTACTCATTTACTGCTCTACAACTCTACAAGTTCAAGTCACACTGAAGTAACCAATCCAGTTACATTTCGGGTCTTATTTTTATGTTCTCCATTAGGATATGCCTCTATATTTGCTTTTATTTTTTTTTTAATTTTTTTTTTCAACGTTTATTTATTTTTTGGGGGACAGAGAGAGACAGAGCATGAACGGGGGAGGGGCAGAGAGAGAGGGAGACACAGAATCGGAAACAGGCTCCAGGCTCTGAGCCATCAGCCCAGAGCCCGACGCGGGGCTCGAACTCACGGACCACGAGATCGTGACCTGGCTGAAGTCGGACGCTTAACCGACTGCGCCACCCAGGCGCCCCTATATTTGCTTTTAAATGGGAGATTTTGTGATCATGGATTTGTAGACAAACTTTCACAAGTAGTAAAACACTTGAGATTTTGCTCAAAACTTAGCTTCCCCAGAAAATGAGTTTTAAAACTTTTCCAAACATATACCCTAATCTCTCCATGAATAATCTGATCTCAGGGAACCCCCCCCCCCCCCAGACTTGTTCAGCCATTTTGAGTTCAGGCACATATAAAGATATATGAATAACTCTTTAGACATAATGATATGTAGCATCCATTCAATCAACGCTTAACTCTTAACAGTGGAAAGAGGGAGTGAGGTCGGGGGTGTAAGATGCTTTTCATTGCACTCAGTAGAAAAATATATAACAAAACATTCCAGTAAAGCTCACCTGACCTTCCTATTGAATCACAGAATGAACAGACATAAATCAGGGCTGACAAGGTTGAGTCTCTCTCCTCAGAGTTTTGGAAATAATAATATATCATCCTATAACAATATAACATTTATCCTCCCCCCACTTCTCTCTCATCTTGTTGGCAAAAGGTCCCTCTATTCAAAAACAAACCTTCATTATACCAGATGAATGTAATTCTTATGCCAGAAAAAGGGTATCAGATTCATATTAAAGGGAAGATTGTTTTATACAAGGACTTGCCAGAAAAAGACTTGGAAATGAATTATGTTGAAGCTCCCTGTGCTCCTTTAATGAAAATTCTAGTATGTAGCCAGATGTTTTATTGGAGAAGGGAATCAAGAGAAACATAGATTGTCCTGCCACTCATCTGAATACTGAAGCTGAAATTAGAGCGATTCACAAATGCACATAATTGCCGGAATATTTATCTTTTCCCAAAAAAATAAAAATAAAAAAGGAGAAAAGAACTTCCCCTCCCCACCCCACACCCCCACCGCCAACATTTTCTTTTTCCCTCTGTAAAATAAAAACCAGATCTTTTTTTGTGAAAATTTGGGAGACATGTCCCTGTGTCACAAACAACTAATTCTACTATCATATTTGCAGCCTGAGGGAAAGCCTGGGTCTGATCATTGTATGTACTCCTGAATAACGCAAAAGCAAATTTCCTGACCTCTAGGGGTTTCTTGCAGCAAAGAATGAACACAGGAGAAGCTAAGGTAAAGCCACCCAAAAGCCGATTAGAATCTTCCAATAGCCACAGAACGCATGTTTTTTATTATTTATTTATTCGTTTAGCAGGTATTTATTGACTTTGTCCATTATGTGCTGGGTACTGTTCGAAGTGCTGAGAATATAGCAATAAACAAAATACATAAATTTTCTCTCCTATTGGAGCTTATATTCTGGGGGTTGGAGGAGACAAAAAAATTAACAAATAATTAAATAAACATTTAATATTTTAGATGGTAAGAAACATTAAGAAGCAAATGAAACAGTTAAGGGAAGTGGCTAGGGGAAAGTCTTTTTATTTTATATAATGTGGACAATAAAACTCTTATTAATAAGGTGGCATTGGCGTAAAGATTACACAAATGTGAGAGATGAGCCTGGATGATTTTTAAAACATGCCAATAACAACAAAATATGGCAACAAATTCTTTGATACTCTTTCCTTAAACAGGTGGAGCTGAATTTTCCTGCTCTTGAGCGTAGGCTGGACTCAGTGATTCATAGAACACATCCTGCTATAAACAGCCTTGCCAAGTGGCCTGTGTCGGGAGGGACCGAAGCCTCCTGTCACCAAGATCTGGAAGCAGACCCTTCATTCCCAGTCACATCTTCAGAGGCTACATCCTGGCCAACAGCTTGACTACAACCTCACAAGAGACCCTGAGAGAGAGATCTATTCCTGGGTTTCTGATCTTCAGAAACTGTGTGAAATAATAAATCCTCAGAAACTGTGTGAGATTGATTGTTCTAAGCCACTAAGTTGTGGGGTAGGAGATAACTAATTCACGAGCCATGGGGGTATCTGGAGTAAGAGTGACCCAGGAAGAAGAGTGACAAGAGCAAAGGTCTCATGGAGGGAGCCCGGGGTGTTTGAGTAGAGCTGACACAAAAGTCAGTTGAGAGAGGGGTGCCTGGGTGGCTCAGTGAATTAAGCATCCAACTTTGGCTCAGGTCGTGGTTTCACGGTTCCTGAGTTCAACTCCCATGTTGGGCTCAGAGCTGACAGCTCAGAGCCTGGATCCTGCTTGGGATCCTGTGTCTCCCTCTCTCTCTGCCCTTCGCCCGCTCGAGCTCTGTCTCTCTCTTTCTCAAAAACAAACAAACACTAAAAAAAAAAAAAAAAAAAAAAAAAAAAAAAATTAAAAACAGAGTAAATTGAGAGAAAGCACAAGGAGGTGGTGCCTCAAAGGTAACAATGGATTAGAACACTTCAGAGTCTTATGAGACATTGTGAATTAAACTATAAAAGGAAGTGTGCTGGAAAGATTGGAGGCAGCAGTTAGAGAATGGATGATTGAAACTGAAGTTATGGAGGGAGGGCTACAGGTATTGGTCAAGGATATGCGGGAAGACTGGAGACAAAATTATTAGCAAAGAGGTAAAAAGGTTGAAGAAGACAAAATCAAGTGTGAGGGTCTTCTTATCAAGACTGCACTTTGCTTCTCCCCTACATACCTGCTTACATGTGCACAACATTAGCCATGAGGAGAATCAGGCAAAATGCTCAATGGCTCATCTCAATTCGAACACCATCGTTTTTAGCAAAACAACCCCAAATGTATTATTTTGTTGGGAAGCGGGATCTGGATTTCAAAGATGATTGAAATTTAGTAAACTTTCTAATTCGTAGAGAAGTAAATTGCAAAATCACTCCTAAATGAATACTTCCAGCTCCCTATCACTCTCATCTATTTTATTCAGTGTAAATTGATTTTGCTATCGTGTCTCTGTTCCAAACAGATTTATCAAATTTAAACTCTCAAAATCTGGTAATTTGTCATTCAGATGTCTTTGTACATATTTCTCATTTAAAGTGTGGCTAATTTTGTTAGGTATAAATTGGAATTTATTGCTTCAAGGGATATTTGAGAAAAACATTGACTCCCTCAGTCTGCGAGAGGGGTCCTCTTCCATTGCCTTTTCCTCCTGGGTTGAATTTAGTACAAACAGAATTAGTGGGATCATAATGACAAAATACTCAAGTTTTTTTTTTATGTGTATTTATTTATTTTCAGAGAGATAGAGAGAGAACCTGTGCCCACATACAAGCAGGGGAGGGGCAGAGAGAGAGGGAGGAGAGAGAGAATCCTAAGCAGGCCCAGCACTGCCAGCACAGAGCCCAACGCAGGGCTCAAATTCACGCACCGTAAGATCGTGACCTGAGCCTAGATCAAGAGACACTTAAGACCGACTGAGCTACCCAAGGGGCCTTAACAAAAGACTCAAGTTAATAAGCAATGGTCACAAGCTGAAAAAACTGACTTCAGAAAGACTTCGCACATTTAAGATAAGTTGGTAATGAATCTCTTTTTTCTGTCACTTCAATCTTCTCTTCAATGAAGCATGTTTTCTACTTTCTAAGATGGATTTCTAATACGGATTTGACTACCTCACAGCATCAGTATTATTTTATAGAGATATCATGAGCACAGTAATGTCAGGCCGTGAAAAACATTTAATACTATTTAATTTTATTAAGCTGTATATAGCTCGTCAGACATTTGGGAGTTCTTGTGTAGTCATTTTATTTTCAATTTTTTGACGTTTTGAAAACCTTGATTTAGCATTATTTTCTTCACAGGCAGTTATTTCCTCCTCTTCCTCCTCCGGCACTCAGTGAGGCACAGAATGCAAAGTCATTTAAATCTTTGAGTTTTCGAGACTCTATAATTAAAAATTATGGGTTTAAAGTTTTTCCTAAAAGTAGGACTAATTAAGAGAATGTCAATAATTTTTTGTAAATGTGTTCAGCAGATGGCTAGGAACAATTGCAAAATAAAATTTCACAGTACTTAATTACCTGTGATTATAAAATTGGGCAGAAGACTCACATTTTCCAAACTGGTGTGTGTGGGGAAGTGTATAGTGTGTGTCTTATAGGAAGAAATGTTGGGGGGGAAAATAATTGTTTTCTTAAGGACAAGCCTCGCCACAAAAGGAATGTAGTAATGTAGCCGGAAATGTTCAAAGTTCATATTCTACCCAACACCATTCGACCTAAATAAGTCAGTTAAGCAAATGTCGAAGAGTAATTTTCTCTGAACCAGAGGACGATTAACAAACAGAATATGCCATCAGCATTAAATTTTCAGAAACACCGTTCAAAGTAGTTTGTAGGTTGGCCAATGATTACGTTTTTCTTTCTCATTTGTACTCAAGAGGATAATTTTTAATTAAAATAATATGCAGAGGCCAATTTAGCTTGACACATAGTAGATGAAATAAAAGTTTGCCAGGTTGTTTATACTTGTTTAGTTTGGTTGAATTGTTTTGCTCCTTCTCACTTTTTCATGAAATTGTAGCTACAGATTTACTGTGTTTACAGTGTGAAGTGTGAAGGAGAAAAATGGAAGTTGTTTTTGATTTTTGCTTTGTTTTGTTTACCTGGGTTTTTATACCCCTGAGGAATTTTATTGTATTCACATAAATTGACATAAGAGTTGCAAATCCTTCTGCTTGTGCCTAAAACCAGCTTGGGGGTTTTATCTGGAAAACAAAGCCAAATGCTCCCCTTGTCTCACAAACTGTCAAGTTCTGTTCCCATCAAATGCTTATTTACTCATCAAACGTTTACTGAAACCAGCTGATATTTATCAGCCAATCTTCTAGGCATTAGGGGTTAATTAGTGGATCAAATAGACAAAAATCCCTGCCCTTTCCAGTTCCAGAAAAAAAAAAAACTACAAACAAATTGAATTGTGACTTGTATAGAATGTCAGAAAGTGATAAGGAGAGTGTGTGTGTGTGGGCGGGGGGGGGGGGGGGACTGAAAAGGAAGGGGGAGAAACTAGAAGGAAAAATGCAATATTAAATAACAGGTTAATAACAGAATAATAACCTGTTAGAATTACATCGGCTCCTATGTTTTAGAAATGTCCTTTCAGTCTAATTTTTGTCAAAATCAATTTGGGCTTATAAAAAGACACAATGTTCACAAACAAATTTTCCACATGGCCAGAAATTTTCTATTCAGTTTTCATGATGGGGCCTTTCTTGGCTCTCGAGGTTGTGTAAGAACTCAGGGCTTTATTCTGGGTTCCCCTGGCTTTTGCTCCCCATTGGTCAACGTGAGCATACTCAATCTCGAACCTGACAGTTGCTGGAAGACACTCAGCTTACGGGCTATTGCCAGCTCTCACTCCTAAATGTTCTATGCAGCCATTCCACTCTGAATAATCGCCTTTCTGTTCCTGGGACCTGCCTCAAACTTGTCCATTTCCTTACGGATGGTTTTTCTTAGCTTCTAATTTTTGGCCACTCTTCCAAAATCTCTCACCTCTCAGTGGTTCCTATCCAACCTACACTCAGGGAAGCTCTAGATACTTTCCAGAAGAAATGACATGGAAGGAGATGTTAACACAACAAATATAGTCCTTCTCCTCTCCCCCAACTCACTCTTGACACTTATAAGTAAAAGGACACAGGTGTTTCCTAATGAATTAGCCTTCTGTGGATTAATTCAAAGTGAGGACCCTACACAACCCTAGGGTGGGACAATGTCTACTCTTCTAAGTCTCTTTTGATTATCAGAGAAACTGAGAGGCAGATGGGACAAGGAAGTATTAGCTCTTTTTATAGATGTGGAGATGAGGCCAGTAGATAGTGGGTAAGGTGGGAGATGAAGCCAGAATTTCAATCTAGGTTTTGAAGGTTTATAGTCCAAGCTCTTCATCATTGCACAAGGAGATAAAGAAATACTTGATCATGCAAACAGATCCCTTAGTCCACATCGCTTAGACAGTTTTTGTTATTTGTACATTTGCCTTTTTTCTCCCTCAAGACCTAAGTTATTTCTTAACTTTTCCTAGGGCCCCATGACAACACCTATAGATAAGTATCACTAACGTTTCTTAATAGTACGCAATAGTAACCCCTCCCTTGCTCCAAAGAACTTTCACACATACATAACACCTCCTTCTTCCATGACCTTTATTTTTCCACATACACTATGCTTCTTCTTCATGTAAATGAAGTATATTTTGTTCCTTCAAAGAAAAGATAGATTAATGCTTATATTCCTTTGCACCACTGTTCTATGGACATCTGTGTTCTTCAGCAAAAATAGGTTCTTTGATAAAGTATGGTTGGAAAATATTTGGTGAAGCAAATTTCATCAGGTTCTTTTATTATAAGGCTTCTCAGTAGGTTCTCTATGTCAATATACATATGTGTCTCCAAGAGGGGAAAAGTACATGAAGAATTTTCCGAAGTTTCTGTCAATAGAACACTTTTTCTGGAAGAATACAAATCAACATCATGTAAGATGTTAGCTTTCAAAGAAGACAGTTTGGAAGATGGTATCCTGAACCCAAGATTCCTTGCCATTGCTTAATATTGGACAGCTGCCTTTTACACGGATCATGTAATTATGGACGAACCAAATGTAAGGACCATACACACTTAGAGACATTAAGCTGGGTTTTGGGACCTAACAGTGTGACAGATTAAATTTTCTAAACACACTGTATATTTAAAAGAAATGAATGTATGGATAGATTATCTTTAAAATACATTAAGTTGACACAAAAGAAGAAATTCACAGAACTCTAGGAGGTAAGCCAATGCCAACATGGGGTTTGAGATGAATATTTCTAGCAACCCTCTAGAGACCTTCAAGCTTCTTTTGATGACTTCATGGCTTCCAATGAAGGTAGGTAATTCAATAGAAAATTCATGAATAAAGCTGGAAAAGCAAAGAATTCCACCCTGAATAAAAGGAAAATAAACCCTCTTGAAGAAAAAGACAGCAAGGTAAGTTGCCCATTTGGATTCTGGCACCAGATAGAGAGCTAAAAAAATATGCCCTGAGAATTCATATTTATATGCTAGGCCTCATGCAGGATTGTAGTTGAAATTATATTAGCATTATGGTTTTAAAAACTTCAAATACAAATTAAAGTGGTCTCCAGTTGGTAGTGATTATAGATGTCCAGCAGAAACAAATGCAAATTCATATTGAAGGAACTCCAAGTCAATTCAGGTTTCAAAAAAGGGCATTTTATCACCAAAAATCATAGAACAGTTCAGGATAAAAGCACCAGGAGTAGGATCCAGCAGAAATAAGGGACTACATACACAGAATGACGGATACTTCAGATGTTGGATTTAGACAGAAAATTGAAAAAACTACATTTAACATCTTATATTAATTAATTAATCCTACATAATAATACATTAAGAAATAAAACTGCTATCATAGAAACATAATTGAATTTTAAACCTCAATGGATGGCTGAAACAGCTGAGGTGATGCAGCTGAAGATAAATGTTCTGGAAAAGAAGTCAGACATCCAGACACATCCAACAGCTTGAACATATAAAGGGAGGATAAAACACTAGGAGAATAGCATCAGAAGATCTAAAATAATACTAATTACAGTTTACAGGAAGATAACAAAATAGAGAAAAAGGAATATCCAAAGACAAAATGGCAGAAAATTTCCAGACATTTTGAAAGACATGAGCATTTAGATCTAGGAGTCTGGCATATTCCAAACCAGACAAAGAAAAAGAAATCAAGACCTTGACATTAACATTAAAACTGCAAATGCCAAAGAAAGACAGAAAATCCTAAAAAATGGCTAGAGAGAAAAGACCAGTTATCAACAAATAAGTGACAATTAGTCCAAAGGCTGAAAGGGAGCTGAAGACAGTTGGAGTATCTTTCATGTGCTGGGCAAAATGAAAGTTAATGTATAATCTTATACCAAGTAAAACACCTTTCAAGAGGAAGCATGAAATAATAATTATGAAAAAAAATTACCAAAGTTATATTTTGTAAGGTAAAGTTAAAAAGTTAAGTAGATGAATCCAGATGGAAGGTCCGTACTAAATAAATGATGAGCAAAGGTAATGATAAATATTTAAACACACTCAACATGTATGGACTGTATTATAATAATACTGCCTACTTCATGTGTAGTGAGGAAGAGGTTGTAAATAAAAGACCAGAAAATATAATCTTATACATTAAATATGAGCATTAAAATAGGGTAACTGATAAAGAATTGATAAAGAATGCCTAGAAGTAGAGGAAAATTCGGTGAGTTGAAGAAAGGAAATCCAAAGGGAAAGAAAAGAAGGAAAGAAATACAAAAGCAGGAAATAAACCCAATTGCTTAATAAGATTAGTAGAAATAAAGCCAAATATATCAGTGGATTATAGTAGTAATGTCATCTATTAAAGACCGTTGGAGACCTACCTGTAGTCAAGAAGGTTGCATAATATTGGCTGTCAAAAGGATGAGATAATATACCATGGTGAACCACAAGATATGCCAGGAGGACTTAGAAGAAAATTATAAGATTTGGTCATGTTGAGTGATAGGAGGAGGATTTAAGGATTTGATTTGCTCTAAACCAAATACTGTTATGAAGTAGAGAAATTCTTTGGAAGGGTATCTTAATTTTATCTAAGAGGCAGGAGAAATGAAGAGGGCACTAAATTTGTAATTAGTACAAAAGCATCAGTTACTAGTATTCATCAGACAAGGTACTTATTTGGTTCTTTTTTATAATATTTTTTATTGCTAAGAAAGTTCTTATTTGTGTTTTCTCCATCATGATCACAGACCTGTGAGACCATCATAACTTAGTTGTGAATGCTGGCTGAGCTCCTAGAAATACCAGGAGTTATCTCTTATTGCCAAGCCTGCCTGTGGGTATAAATGACTGCTTTTCTCATTTTTTTCAATAGTAACTGTAAATGGACTAAATTTACCAGGTAAAAGACAAAGATTATTAAACTAGCCTAAAGTAATCCAATTTTAAGTTGTTTATAGAAGAATTAAAACATATTGACACAAATGATTAAAAGTCAAATGACAAAAAAATAAATACCAAGCAAATATAAGCCAAAAAAAAGATTATAAAGTTACATTAATATTTGACAAATATACTTCAATCCCAAAACCATTATACCATTACTAAAGAAAAGCAACCTATAATACAGTAATACAAGGGTCAATTCATCACAAGAACATCATAGTTCTAAGTATTTATTTAGTGAATCTCATAGCTTCAAAATATGTAAAAGAAAAATTGACAGGTAAAGAAAAAATATAAAAATCCACAATTGCATGGTGGGAAATTTTAAAATAAATGTCTCATTATGGAAATTTTTAAACATTTACCAAATTGAACAGAATAGTTTTATAAACCACCTTGTGTCCATCTTTTTGTTGAAGTTTACTGCTTATTTGAATCTCCTTTTTGGGGAAATATGTGTTTATATCCTTTGTCAATTATCCATTTTGTTTTTTATGGTGTCCATAATACTAATTTCCCCCATTGCACTGTTTGAATAGAATTAAGTTTATCCAAGGGGATTAGCAGAAGACGATTAGGGTGATCCCATCCCTCTTGAGGCAATAATTGATTTCAGGTAACACAGATTTAAACCAGTCTTACTTTGCAGTCTTTTATGCAGAGATGATTGATTCATGAGTGTTCCAGTCAGTGCAAAGCTCAGTTTATTTTTGAGAGAGAGACAGAGAGCAAGCAGGGGAGGAGCAGAGAGAGAGGAAGACACAGAATCTGAAGCAGGCTCCAGGCTCTGAGCTGTCTGCACAGAGCCCGACATGGCGCTTGAACTCATGAACTGAGAGATCATGACCTGAGCTGAAGTCAGACACCTAACCAACTGAACCACCTAGGTGCCCCCAAAACCGTGTTTTTTAAAAAAATTAGTCTGGATACATTAATGCTAATCCAATTATATATGTTATACATGTGAAAATGTGTTTTTAAAGTTTCCCAGTTAGCCTTTCACTAAGTTTATGAAAACTTTCTTTTTTTCTCTACACAAAGAGGATCAGATCCATGATTTATGGGGCAAAAAGTTATGCAATTTCCAAACTCCTCTTTTCTTTTCTAAAAATTTTTGAAAAATGCTTATATTTGAGAGAGACAGAGAGCAAGCAGGGAGGGGCAGAGAGAGAGAGAGAGAGAGAGAGAGAGAGAGACAGAATCTGAAGCAGGCTTCAGTCTGAGTCTTGAGTCTGTCAGAGCCTGATGCAGGGCTTGAACTCACAAACTGCAAGATCATAACCTGAGCTGAAGTCAGACACTTAACCAACTGAACCACCCAGGAGCCCGAGAGGCCTCTTTCACATTAAAATACAATTATAAAAATAATTTCAAATACGAAATTAAACATTTTAATGAGAAATGAAATCACAATAAACCAAAAATATGAAAGCAATGGTAAATATCATAAGTGTCACAAATCCTTGATGATTTTGTCATGTATCAAAGATTTTGTAACATTTTCTATAGAGAAGATAGAAAAGTTAATTTCATCTTATCTGTAGCTTGGTTGATAAAAATTTTCATTTTATTATTGAAAATTGAGATACATAAAACCCAAGACTTCGCTCACAAACTCACTGTTCGGAGTGCAGTTACAAACAGGGCTTTATCAGCACCAGAATTCTGATAAATTTTACTTCACTAAATTCCCAAGGAAGTGTTTTAGAAAATGTGATGTGTTTGTAATTATCATGCTGCGTAATAAGTATATTTCTGACCGAAGAGAACTTCCATTTTGAAAACCAAATCCTCTGTCAATTCTGTGTTTGTTTGGTACGTGGAAAAATTTTCCACAGGCTGGCTCCTGGCTCTTTAATTTCAATAATGTTTTGTTTCCATGCACAGAAGTTATTGCAAATCACCTAAATATAAGCTTCTATATGTATGTTAAATGTACATATCCTCCATTCAAGTCTTCTTTAGCCAGACCCCAAAGGTGACTCTGGCTAATCTACCTCCCGACATGGAGGCAAATGTAACAGGAAAAGTCCCAGCACCAGGCAGAAGGTGCTATAAATGAGGGGTTGGGAAACTTTTTTTCTGGAAAGAATCAGATACTAAACGTTGTAGGGGTTGAGAACCATAAGGCCTGTGTCACAGCTATTCAACCCTGCCATTAGAGCACCAAAGCATCCGCAGCCAATAGGAAACAGGATGAGTGTGGTTACATTCTGATAAAACTTTATTTATAAAAACAGACAGTGGGCTGGATTTGCCCATCCCTGATCTAAACCAACTGAAGGAAAACATCATGCCAGTGTACATTTCACAAAAATATATGACCATTTGAGCGTAGTTAAGCCCCCCCGAGGCCCTCCAGGGAGTGCAAGTCAGTATACTACTAAAGTTCAATAATCATTAGCATCAAAGGAAACCTTCCTTTGATCACAGTATTTGGTTTTTACCCTTTATGATTTTTGCTTCCTATGGCTGTTTAAGGTATTTGCTACACAGAGGCATAAAGAGAGCTTCCTATCTTTTCTTCCAGAAGCTTAGAATTATCTTCTTTTTGTGTTTATGTCCCCAGTCTCCATGGAATTTGTTGTTTTGAATGGTGTGATCTAGGGATCTATCTTTTTTTATAACATTTTGAGTTTTCCCAGAAAAATATATTGAATAATTTATCTCCCCATGATTTGAAGTGCTGCTTCTATTATATTGAATATTGAACTATGTTTTTGTAGGGGCCCTGGGCAAACTGCCATAAGATGGGCCACTTTGGCATAAAGATTATTTTGAGTTAAAAGTAATTAAAACCAAAAGAATAATAATAATAATAATTTAATTAAAACCCAGTAGATACAGGAGAAACTCTCTGCCTCCCCTGCAACTGTCCAAATTTACATTATAAAGGAGAGCTTATAACAGAAAGAGAACTCTTAACTGAGATTCCCCTTTACCTAAGGAATTTACCTGAATAATAGGGCAACCTTGTTTTTCTGAACATCCCTCACCTTCTTGCAAAGGAACTTTCTCCCTTCATATCTTCAGGCTCCTCCCCTCTCCTTAGCTCATAGAAACTTCATGTTGCCTCAGTGTCTTTGGAATTTCCTGCCTGTGTGGATTCCCTATACATATGCTATTAGATTCGATTTTCTCCTGTTAATATGTCTTATGGCAATTTAATTCTAAGTCCAGGCAGATGGACCACAGGGCAGAGGGAGCTCTTCCTCCCTGACAGTTTTTTTTTTCTTCCTTTTTTTAAGGTCTCTTAATTCTTTCAGCAAATTTAATATTTTCTCCATAAGGAATAAAAGCCTAATACATTTATGTTAAGTTAATTTCAAGATACTGTAGCTTCAGTGAATAGAATCCTTTGTTTCTTGCAACAATTTTGAATTAGTTGTTGCAGGAGTATACAAAGCTATTGTCTTTTGTATGGTGATTATGCATCAGGCCACATCTTAGCACTGATATTTGTCAGTTCATTCTTTTGAAGTTTCAAGGTAGATGATTATGTTGCCTGTAATAAATTTTAACCCACTTCGGCCTACATTTTAATGTTCTTATTTGTTTTAGTATCCAGGTTATGTTAGCTTATAAAATGAGTTGGAGAGCAATCCATCTCTTTGTATTTTCTGGAACAATTGTAAAACTTCTATTATCCATTCCTCTGTTCTTTGAAGTTCTTATACAGAATACATCTGTAAATTATGAATGTCTGGTGCCTTTTGAGGGGTAGGTGTTTCAGTACCACTTAAATTTACCTTAAAGATATGATCCAAGAATAAAAAGATTGACTACAGGAATGATTAATAGTATAGTCTCATATTCTTATATATCTGCTGTCTCTGCATGTAGCCACATTTCCATTCTTGCTCCTATGTAGTAACATTCTTTTTTGTTTCCCTGTTTTCCTTGGGAATACTTGCCAGGAATTTGTTTATTAGTCTTTGTATATATATATTTCTATTGATACACTCACATTTGTTTAATTTTTGTTTTTTTTAATTTTCCTCTGTATTTGTGTTTAATACGTTTTTCAAATGAAAAGATGATTATTTATTCACCCTTTTCATTAAAAAATTTAATGATATCCATTTCCTTCTGAGTATTACTTTGTTTTCATTCTACAAATTTGGTACCCCTTGCCCACTTTTAAGAGTTTGTTAATTTCCATTTTCTTCTTACTGTTCAATTCTTGAATTATATAAAATAGGATTCTAAAATATTGGAAAATACGGAATTCTGGAGCTATCCCTTATGGATATTTCTAATTATATTTCATTAGACATCTCTGATGTTTGGTCTATGTGATACCAATATTTGGTGAGACTCCCTTTCTTCCTAATATGTGCTCAGATTTTTCAAGTATTCAAGTATTCAAAACCATCAAAAGGTGGTAGAGACTCTCATCCTCATTCCCTGAGTACTGAGTACGTAGCACATATTGACTCTTTCCCCCGATGAGCCACTGGTGCATATAACATGAGTGAGAAATCATCTTTCATTTTTTAAATCCTGAGGTTTGGGGATTACTTGTTAGTATAATGCACCATCAATCAGCTTGGGCCAATTTATGCTGTCATAACAAGTAACTCCAAAATTGTGGTGGCTTATAGCAACAATGGCTTGCTGTTTGCTTCTGTGATATAACCCAGAGATCTGGCTTTGGATTTCCATGGATGGAAGAACAGTTCCTCTGAGACATTGTTCATGGTGTGTGTGGCAAAGGGAAAAACAGATACAATAGCACATATGATGCCTCTTAAAGCTTGTGCCCAGAAGTAGCACATGTCTTTTACACTAACATTGCTTTGGCCAGAATACATCATATAGCCAAGCTTGGTATCAATGAAGTAGAAAGAATTATACTTTCATTAGGATTGGCCTAAAAAGGAAGAGTGAAGGAAGGCAGAAAACATTTTGTCAATAATCAACACTAACATATGCAGTCACCTAGTCTATCCCATCCGATATACCTCATTTTCTATTTCTGTTTGATATGTCAGTTTTTGAGAGAAGTCTACTAAAGTCTTACAGTTTAATTGTGGGACTATTTCTTCTCGTCATTTTATTACTTTGTCTTTATACATTTCACAGCAATGTTGCAAAAAGCCTACTTGCTTCATGACTATTATCTTTTTCATGGATTGTATTTATAATTAGGAAATATCTTGGTCTCTTTTTAATGTTTTCACCTTAAATTTTATTTTCTTCAATAATATTATTGCACAAGCTTAATTTTTCTTATTTTTACCAGGATATATTATAAAGAAATTATAGGCAAGATTCTGAAGCTGGAATTTGTCTCTGTTTTGGTTTAAAACCTAGGTCTGCTGCTTAATATCCATGTGAAATTGAGCCAAGCAACTAACCTCTCTGTGCCTCAATTCTCTTGTCTGTAAAATACAAATAAATAGTAGGTCTACTTTCTGGCATTGTTGTGAGGATTGGAATTATGTTTGGCATGAATCTATATGAGTATTTATATAGCTTATCATAATTTTTATTATTTCTTGTTATTTTATTGAAAATAAGTAAAAAATGGAATGATATGGTTTGCTTTTTTTCATTAGTCTAAAACTTTTAGTAGACTAATTTAGCCTAGTAATAATTATTGTGATTGCTAATATTTTTGGACTAATTCTTATTTTCTTTTCTTAGCCTTTATTTACCATGCTTTTCTTCCTTTTCCTCCCTCCGTCTTTTGATGAGTGTATTCAATTTCTTTTATTCCACTGTTTTTCTACATTGGTTTAAAAGTTATTTTATTTCTAGCCTTCTAAAAATTATTTTTAATATAACACAATTGTTTACATTGACATTTCTCTAGTAACATTTCTTTCCATCGATATCTCTATTCCACCTCTAGTCCCTACCACACAATCGATGTTGATGGAATTCATAATCTTTGTTCTAGATTGTAAGAGTAAAATATTTCTTAGAGTGGCTGGTGGCTCAATCAGTTGAGCTTCTAGACTCCTGATTTCAGCTCAAGTCATGATCCCAGAGTCATGGGATTGGGCTCCATGCTGAGTGTGGAGACTGCTGAGGATTCTATCTCTCTTCCTCTGCCCCTCTCCCCAGCTCATGTTCTCTCTCAAAATAAATAAATAAATAAACAAATAAATAAATAAATAAAAGCAAAACATTTCTTTAAGCAAATATCATTTTATTAAGACTGTAAAATTCATGTATCTCTATTCTTACTATTGCTTTTTGCATGCTGTCCTGTCTACTTTGGAATTATTATTATTATTGTTTTTACTAATTTTTTTAGACCATGCTACTCTCAGATTTTTGAATGAAACTATCCTAAAAACACTCACATGCTTATCGGTTGCCGATTCTTCTCCAATCCAGTTCTGCCTCCATCCAATTGCAGTTTTGCTTGCTCTGAAATTCCCTGTCTAGTTTTTGAGAATGAATATGTATTCACTTAAACAATTTTAATCATAATTTTAAAAGTTCGATAACAGAAACAACTTCTGATGTCTTCCATTTGCTCCATCTTCCATTTATGTACTCCATTTTGAAATCACAATTATACCTAAGACTATTTTAAGAGTACGTGATGACCAATGATACATGAATTTGAAGGCTACTCATCATTGACTGAGACACATCAATGATAAATATATTTAATTTTATTTAATTCATGAGCTACCAAATCTATTTCAAAACTTTTACTATGGTATTTTCTGAATGCTAGTAGTATCAACAGATTAGGTGCATAGAACTCCCAAATTTTATGAATCTTTAACAATTAATCGAGTCATAGAAATGATGACAAATAAATTTAAGTTTTTAACTTTCTTCTTACAAATACTTTAATAATATTCATTTATTTTCCTTATCTGTAGCAATCTAAGAAGATGTGAAGCCATTTAGAAATGAAAGAAATATTAGTTATGATAAATCCAAGTGACAGTGGAATGGTATGCAGGCAAAACACCTCTCATCTAAACTCCTGCCTTCCTTGATCTAATAGAAATTTACCCTGGCGAGATTCATCTGTCTCAGGTCCAGATTCTATTATACCAAAACACTTGCTTGTTCCCACATGCAGTCTGGATTTGTCTCACATTACTCAACATGACAATCAATATTATGGCCCCACTTATCTTTCCAGCTGGAATTCAAGCAAAGTGATGTGAATGCTTCCCTGATATTGTCCACACATTCCTGTGTTCACATCTTAGCTAATGCTATTAAGGATTCCAGGCATGGGTTTTTCTAACATTTCTGATAGTTAAAGTCTTAGAAATGATTTAAAGTACTATTACAAGAAGACATATTCAGTGACGCTTTTTCGATTTCCCAAACTGTTAAATTTTCTGGTTTTTCAATTCCAAGATGATCTTGTTTCTTTGATAATATGTATTAATTTACATTTAATGATACAATTTTGTGTGATTATATTTTCTATACTTCACACACACACACACACACTCTCTCTCTCTCACACACACACACACACACTCTCACACACACACACACACGCACACGCACACACACACCACTTTCATGTCACACATTCCTTAGAAACCTAAAGAATGCCTAACTCAGCTTTGGTAGCCCCTGATGGGATTAACCTAGCATGTTGCTCTTTTATAAAACTCTTAGTACATTTACAAATTGAATTGAATTGGATCATATTTATTACTTGTACATCCACTAGATACATCTAAAAATTGTCTACTGGAAAGCATAAGAGACTGTTAAAAACTGAGAACAAACTGAGGGTTGATGGGGTGTGGGAGGGAGGGGAGGGTGGGTGATGGGTATTGAGGAGGGCACCTTTTGGGATGAGCACTGGGTGTTGTATGGAAACCAATTTGACAATAAATTCATATATTGGGAAAAAAAGTTAAAATAAATAAATAAATAAATAAATAAAAATTGTCTACTGGATTAAAATAACTGGCAGGCCATTGTTTTTTTTTTAAATGTTTAAAAAGCCTGGATGTTAACAGTTTTAGCCTGTGCTAGGCTACCTTTAGCCAAATCTACAGATGCTTCCATTGGGATTTGAGTCACCATCTTCTAAATAATGACCTCAACATCAACCCCCTGAAATTAACCTCTTCCTAAAAATATATAATGAGTATAAAGCATCAGAAGGATCTCATTGCAAGAATTTATCTTTGGTAAAGGGAGAAATGTGGTGGGAGGAAGGTCCCACAGAAATGCTTTAATTTGTTGATGAGTGCTTAATACAATTTATAATCTCTGAACAGTTGGTAAAACCCGTTTATTTCACTGCTTAGCCATTTCAATGAGTGTTCAGGGAAAAGAAATTCTCCATTCAATTCTAAAGTTGTATTCAAATTCAGGCCTGATTTTTCAAGATGATTCTAAGCTAAACTGTTAAGCCTTGCCTTCTTACTGTTTGTGATGTCTCAATCTCCCTGTGGGAGGCCCAAATGAGAAGATAACCAATTTATACCTGGGCAGGACTACATAGATAGAGATTGTTATATCCAAGATAAATTTAGACATGGACTAATTCTGTTCTCTGAGTTTTGCTTTTGTCATTTCTAAAATGAGGAATTGAAAGTATAAAAATCATGAAAAGCATGTATTAAGAAACCTTGAGATTCACAGAGAAATTTCTAACAAGTGACCTATCTTGGGTTGATTGCAAAGCAAACAAATCTTTCTCAAAAATAATTGTACAAGCTGGATATCCCCCCCAAGGTCTTACTAGATGTCGCATATTTCAATGGCTCTAGTCCTTGCTTGAAAATGAGGGACATCCAGCCCTCTTTCAAATTTCATTCAGTTATTTCTGGAGGTTCCTTAAAATACCAGACAGGAGTTCTTTTTTAACATTTTATTTATTTTTGAGACAGAGAGAGACAGAGCATGAACAGGGGGAGGGTCAGAGAGAGAGGGAGACACAGAATCTGAAACAAGCTCCAGGCTCTGAGCTGTCAGCACACAGCCCGACGCGGGGCTCAAACTCACAGACCTCGAGATCATGACCTGAGCCGAAGTCAGACGCTTAACCGACTGAGCCACCCAGGAGACCCAAGACAGTTCTTAAACTGTCCTTTCTTCAGCGTTGATCCGCCCTGCACGGGGATCTCTTGTTGATGTGTCCTCCACTGAAGCCTCTTAAAGGGCACCTGCCACTCCCATCACATTCATTGTCCACCAGGACAGAACTATATCAACCCAAAGGATGCTGTCTCCCAAGCTCATAGATCCAAAAACATTTGAAATGCTACCTCAAATCCTCAAAGCACGGTAGTGATACACTATTCCAAAAGAAGTATAAAGCATCTCCTCTTCTCCATTCTGTCAAAAGGACTCATTAAGAATAAAGCAGTACAGGGATGCCTGGGTGGTTCAGTTGGTGGACCCTCCAACTTTGGCTCAGATCTCACGGTTCAAGAGTTCCAGTCCCACATCGGACTCTCGGACTCTGTGCTGACACCTCAGAGCCTGGAGCTTGCTTCTGATTCTGTGTGTCCCTCTTTCTCTCTGCCCCTCCCCTGCTTGTGCTCTCTCTCTCTCTCTCTCTCTCAAAAATAACTAAAAACATTTTAAAACATTTTTTAAAGAATAAAGAAGTACAATGAGATACCACCTCACACCTGTCAGAATGGCTAAAATTAACAATTCGGGAAATAACATATGTTGACGAGGATGCAGAGAAAGGGCAACCCTTTTGCACTGTTGGTGGGAATGCAAGTGGTGCAGCCACCCTGGAGAACAATATGGAGGTTCCTAAAAAATTAAAAATAGAGCTATGCACTACTAGAACATATGTATGCACCTACGACCCAGTAATTGCACTACTGGGCATTTATCAAAAGGACACAAAAAGCTGATTCAAAGGGGCAGGCACATGCACCCCAACGTTTATAGCAGCACTATCAACAATGGCCAAATTATGGAAAGAGCCCAAATGTCCATCGACTTACGAATGGATACAGAAGATGTGGTGTGTGTGTGTGTGTGTGTGTGTGTGTGTGTGTGTGTGTGTGTATGGGGCCTCCCACAGGGGGATTGAGACATCACAAACAGTAAGAAGGCAAAGCTTAACAGTTTAGCTTAGAAAAATCTTGAAAAATCAGGCCTGAATTTGAATACAACTTTAGAATTGAATGGAGAATTTCTTTTCCCTGAACACTCGTTGAAATGGCTAAGCAGCGAAATAAACGGGCTTTACCAACTGTTCAGAGATTATAAATTGTATTAAGCACTCATCAACAAATTAAAGCATTTCTGTGGGACCTTCCTCCCACCACATTTCTCCCTTTACCAAAGATAAATTCTTGCAATGAGATCCTTCTGACACTTTATACTATATACATACTATATATATATATATATATATATATATATATATATACAGACACATACTATATATATATACATATACATACTATATATATATATACACATAATATATATACATACTATATGTACATATATAATATATAATATATAATATGTAATATATAATATGTATGTATAATGTGTATGTATAATATACATACATATATATACTATATATAAAGGAATATTACTCAGCAATCATATTACTAAAGGAATCAGCAATCATATATATAAAGGAATATTACTCGGCAATCATGTATATAATATATATACATATATAATATGTATGTATAATATATATAATATGTATAATATGTATGTGTAATATAC
This sequence comes from Leopardus geoffroyi, assembly GCF_018350155.1. Taxonomy (NCBI): domain Eukaryota; kingdom Metazoa; phylum Chordata; class Mammalia; order Carnivora; family Felidae; genus Leopardus; species Leopardus geoffroyi. The sequence goes on from NC_059327.1 coordinate 45,750,079, forward strand.
ATACATATATATACTACATAAATAAAGGAATATTACTCAGCAATCAAAAAGAATGAAATCTTGCCATTTGCAATAATGTGGATGGAACTAGAGTGTATTATGCTAAGTGAAGTAAGTCAGAGAAAGACAAATATATGATTTCACTCATATGTGGAATTTAAGAGACAAAATATGATCACAGGAGAAGGGAAGGAAAAATAAGACAAAAGAGAGAGGGAGGCAAACCGTAAGAAACTCTTAAATACATAGAACAAACTGAAGGTTGCTGGTGGGGTATTAGGTGGGGGGATGGGCTAAATGGATGATGGGCAGTAAGGAGGGCACTTGTTGGGAGGAGCACTGGGTATTATATGCAAGTGATGAATCATTAAATTCTACTCTGAAACCATTATTACACTACATGTTAAGGAACCTGGATCTAAATTTAAAAAAAGAATAAAGCGGGACTATTTATCAGCTGAAGTAGCAGGATAACCAACAAAAAATAAATAATAACTAACAGACATTTAACACATTCCTCAGCAGGAAGTCTGGTGCTTCCTGTTCTTTAGCTCTTCCTTAGAGGCAGTGTCTCCTCTTTGGGTCCCAAGAGCACAAAGCTTCACATTATCATAGAATATCCACCAGGAAGAATCACAAACGACTTTAAAATGAGCAAAAAAGAGTCTTACATGTCCTGGTTAGTGCACTCTTCTTCATTATACTCTATCTCAGGGAGAAAGAAAGGAGGATGAGGCTGGTCTTTCCTCAGATATATTTCTCTTTTTATGAGGGAAATATTCACCAGAATTAGGTCAAAATGTTATCCCTAACTTTAAGAAAGAGTGCAAAAGTATCCGGTATTTTCTGGGGCATCTGGGTAGCTCAGTTGGTTAAGCATCCGACTTCAAGCTTAGGTCATGATCTCACAGCTCATGAGTTTAAACCCCATGTTGGGCTCTGTGCTGACAGCTCAGAGCCTGGAGCCTGCTTTGAATTCTCTGTCTTTGTCTCTCTCTCTCTGCTTCTACCCCACTCACACTCTGAAAAATAAATTAACATAAAAAAAGTATCTGGTATTTTCTAAATTCCATAGTTGGAGGCTAGAAAACAAGATGGCAGATGAGTGTGCCTTGTGCTTGCCCAGCTCACTGAGTTTTTCAGAAGAGCTGCTTGAGTGTCTGCTTGGGACCCTTCTCTCCTGAAGTCACAGACCATGTCTTTGGAGCTTAACGTCTTAGGAAAAATGTCTCAATTATTTTTTAATGTTTATTTATTTTTGAGAGACAGATAGACAGATCATGAGCATGGGAAGGGCAGAGAGAGAGGGAGGCACAGAATCTGAAACAAGAACCAGGCTCTGAGCTGTCAGCACAGAGCCGACACAGGGCTTGAACCCATGAACTGTGAAATCAGAACCTGAGCACAAGTCAGTCGTTCAACTGACTGAGCCACCCAGACGTCCCCTAGAAAAAATGTCTCAGATGGAACTCATGCTGTTCTATAAATACTCTTCCCTGTTAGGTATATGTGCTTTCCCCTGATTTTCTTCCTGGCTCTAGTCCTGTAAATAGGCTCCTGATAAATTGGCCACCTTAGTTTATCATGAGCATATGGTCTTGCCTGAAAAGTGGTAATGAATACAAATTGAACTCAAGGTTTGAGTCCTGATACCCAATAAGAGCAAAATCTTCTACTTGGACACAGCTCAATTATTTGTCAAAAATAGTAGTTAAAAGGAAATTGATAACCTGGAATTTGCTTCCAATCCTAATAGGTTGACGATGGCTAGCATGGAAAGAAAAATTTGGCGGGGGGTTGGGGGGGGGCGGGGAAGATCTACAATATAGAACACCTAGTTTCTGGTGTCAAATTTGCTCAACTGGAATTTAACCTCTATGGGTCTCAGTTTTCTCGTCTGTAAAATAAGTGTTGAATTACATAAAAAACTGAATTTACAGCTAGCTCAACATGACATGATTCCGTACAATTTAATTCTTTCCTGGACCATACATCCTTTAAAACAGAGTGGAATAAAGCTGACCATTAAGCTAAACAAGAAGTGGGGAAAAGCTGCCAAACATAAGGTTATTATATTTTTCTTGGCAAATGTTCCACGATCTACCCAAACTAAAATTATGATATATCAAGGCATAATAGAGAGAACACTGAGAAAGGTCGTTGCCACTAACTAGATATACGACATTGGTAAGTTACTTATCTTGTCTGAGCCTCCAGTCCAGAGGGGTTAGACTTAATGCCTAAGGTTTCTGCTAGCTCTAAAATATTATGATATAGGATATATTTCTTTATTACTCTCATGCCTCCACACGACTCTCAACAAGGACTTAATGTTCAAAATAACTCTTCTCTCCCCTGCAATTTAAAGAGGTAAACAAAGTTTGTGATGATAAAACCAAAGCCAAGAAGATCAAAAGACACAAAATTCAATGTACTGTATTTGCTTTTATCAGAGTGCCTCCTCAAAGATCTAAATGATTGATCAAAAAACTAAATTACCAGTTCGCTGTTTCTTATGTATCATCTTGAGCAATTACAAAAGTATTTTTAAAAATAAATAAAATTTATTTTTCCTAATAATATCAGAGAAAAACTAATATATATATATGTGTGTGTGTATATATATGTATGTGTGTATATATATATATATATATATCTTCCTACATAAAAAAATACACATTAAGTAAAGCAATATATAATTGTAATGTTGATAAAATAGAGCCAGACTCCAAAGACTTGTATGCTTTCATTTACATAATGTTCAAAAATAGGCAAAAGTAATTTCTTTTTTTTTTTTTAATTTTTTTTAATGTTTATTGTTGAGAGAGAGAGTGAGTCGGGGAGGGGCAGAGAGAGAGAGACACACACAGAATTCAAAGCAGGCTCTAGGCTCTGGGCTGTCAGCACAGAGCCCAATGCGAGGCTCTAACTCACAAACCACATGATCATGTCCTGAGCCGGAGTCAGATGCTTAACCGACTGAGCCACCCAGGTGCCCCAGTAACTTCTGATGTTGGAAATCAGACGAGTGGTAACTGAAGGGGCATAAGAACAGAGGTGTCTGTGATGCTAGAGATGGTCTACATTTTTGATCCAGATGCTGGTTACATAATTATCCTCCTTTCATGGAAATAACATAAAGCTACACACCTATGATCAGTGTTCTCTTGTGGGTATTCATTATAATTCAATAAAAAATATTTAATATGGGTAAGTATTATATTGATCTATTTAAGATTCATAGAGTGAACTAAAGTATTCTTTTTTATCATTTTAATAATGCAATCATAAATTGTTCAATCATTTATCATTAACCCAGAGGGGATAGATGATTAATTTCCCAATAATTTTTTTCTTAAAAAATACTGGAATATAATTGTAACTCTTTTGATGGAAGACTAATCAATTATTAAACGGCACCTTTGACAAATGACCAGAAATCATAAAAGGCAGTATCTGACTACAAAAAGTCACCACGTATCCAACTGTAGATGCTGGCCCCTAAATCATATCCTAGGGCCAATCAAATATATGCTGTTAGGTTAAAGGGAAAATTATGTTTTAAACATACACACAGAGTAAATTTCATTTTTCCTAATTAAAATTATTTCTTTAAAAAAAAGGGGGGGGGGGTGCCTGGGTGGCTCAGTCGGTTACGTTTCCGACTTCTGCTCAGGTCATGAGCTCGCGGTCTGTGAGTTTGAGCCCTGCGTCGGGCTCTGTGCTGACAGCTCAGAGCCTGGAGCCTGTTTCAGATTCTGTGTCTCCCTCTCCCTGACCCTCCCCTGTTCGTGCTGTGTCTCTGTCTCAAAAATAAATAAACGTTAAAAAAAATTTAAAAAAATAAATAAAATTATTTCTTATGAAACAGACAGGAAAAATATATTTTGTAAGCAATAATAAAAGAAATACTGTGATAAATTACATAAAAATACTTAAGATGGTTGTTTGAGTTATGGGATTGTGGATTTTCTTTATAAGTTTTTTCATTTTCCAACTTCTCTGCCTTGAACATGTACTCTATATTCCTAAAAAATAATGTTATGTCAATGAATTTAAATTAACAAAGAATAATTCTGAAGGAAGAGGTTTCTTTTTATTAGAAAGTCTCCACTTATGATAGACAGATGTAGGTAAGCTACTGAGACCAGTTTAGTTTTCAAAGTGAAAATGACATATCATTGATGCTTGTCTTTTCCTTGTGTGGCTGTGGAATATTAACTGAACATGTGGCACTGTAATACAAGAAACACCATGTAGTTTTTTGGTGCTCACTATTTTTCTCCGGTCTCAGAGGGTCACACCAAGAACCTTTGCAGAATCATAGAAACTACTTACCAGTCTGAGGCACTGATGAAGAATCCACACTCTTGGTCTACTTGGTACAACTCACTTATTTTGATGGCACCTGACAATCCTTTCCTCCTCTCTGTAGTGCTGGTTTGCTAGAGAAGTAGAGATGCCTTATCCTCGAGTCGGTTTAGAGGAGTCCCAGATGCTAATAACACTTGGAATTAAACTGACCCACCTGTGATTGCTGTGAAATATTTTACCGTGTAGGGGTGCCTGGGGGGCTCAGTCTGTCAAGCTTCGGCTTTCGATTTCGGCTCAGGTCATGATCTCATGTTTATGATCTCACAGTTGTGAGACCCAACTCCACATTGAGCTCTGTGCTGGGTATGGAGCCTGCTTAAGATTCTCTTTCTCCCTCTCTCTCCGTCCCTCCGTGCTCATGTTCTCTCTTTCTCTCTCTCTCTCTCTCAAACATAAACAAACAAATACATAAAAACATTTTACCATGTGGTAAAATATTCCAATATCTAAACAGAGATGGATTATTTAAATTATTTATGGAAAAACTATGGATTAGGGGCGCCTGGGTGGCTCAGTCGGTTAAGTGGCCGACTTCGGCTCAGGTCATGATCTCGCGGTCTGTGAGTTCAAGCCCCACGTAGGGCCCTGTGCTGACAGCTCGGAGCCTGGAGCCTACTTCTGATTCTGTGTCTCCCTCTCTCTGACCCCCCCCCCTTCATGCTCTGTCTCTCTCTCTCTCTCAAAAATAAATAAACGTTAAAAAAAACACACTATGGATTATTAGTGTTGCCCTTTTGGCATTCCTTCTCCCTTCCCTCCAACTTTTCCATTCCTTCCCTCACCTTTAAGCTCTGCATGTTGCTTGTAGATTACAAGTCTATGATAAATCAGCCCCTTGGTCAACATGAACAAGAGTCAAGGGTAGTAGCTAATGTTATCCCCAGGAAAGTTTGTGCTGGAAACAAACCACAAGTAAAAGTACTAATTCGAATAATTATGGCCATTATGATTATAATGTCACAGCATGGTCTTGTAGTATGCTAAGTATCCAGAGCTGTCACATTTGCAAATAGCATAATTACACATATTAAGATTCAGAATTCTTTTACTCACTATGGAAAATAGGCCATTTCTTTATACTTTGCAAATAAGCACATCCATATACATTCAGAATATTATGGTAGCAAAGAAGCTTGACTAATACACAAAATGAAAGAATGTGGGCAGGAAAAGAAGAGTGAAAGTTTTATTAAAAATAATAACATTTATTTCATTAAAAATAATAAAAATTCACTGAAGATCTCAAGAAAGTATCCATCTGTATATAAGACTAAGTTACTTCTCTTATGTCAAGGAAATTATAGTCATGAAAATGATATTAATTATGATAATGCAAGTAGGTACTCTTCTGATTACTTGCAATTGCCAAGTTCTTTAACCCCCTTAAAAGCCGTATGCATTAGCTACTATTGTTTCTCTGTTACTGTAGGTGAAAAACTGAAGTACACAGAGATTCAGTAATCTGCCCAAGGTCACAGATAGTGGAAGAACTGAGATTCAAATTCAGGCAGTCTGGCTCCCAAGGCTGTGCTGTTAGCTATCAGTCAACAAGCCCTAAACTAGTGACCTTTTATTTGTGCTGTGAACCCATTCAAACTCTGCAGGAAGTAAGAGTCCTTTGCATCATATTCAGAGAAAAGAATTTGTCACCATCCATCTATTTTTTCAATCTTGGAAGATTTCCCTGTTTATGTTTATGACACCCAAATAGCTCATACAGAGAGGGTTGACATTACGTAACTATGGAGTCGATGTCAATTTGCCAAGAGTAACACTTTCTTCACAAACAAAAGTCCACAAACTACCGTCCAAGGTTAGGCAGCAAGAACTATCTGAAGACCTAAAGTTTTGAGCTGTGAGTATGAACGAAGAGTTTAAGTTGCTCCGTGCCACATCTCTTGGTGGTTGGAATTTAGTCACCAACAGTTTGTGCAGCAATAGTTCAAATTAAGGCTTTTTTCCTGATTGATGTTAGATGTTTGAGTAAGTATCTATTCTGAGCCTTGACAACTGGTTATTTAATACATGACCATGTTTCTCCTGTTCCAGGAGAGAAGAAAAGTGATACGATGAAAATATTTCAGAACCAGTGCTTCTTCGATTTAAATGTGCCTACGAATCATCTAGGGGTCTTGATAACGCTCAGAGATTCTGATTTAGTAGGTATGGCAGATTGCAGATAGGATCACATTTCTCCATTCCTCCTTGTGTCTGTATGCTTTACAATGTGACTGCAGCCCCTTCAGCAGTGGATAGACTATTTTCCTCCTACCTGAATCTGGATTGGCTTGTGACTTGCTTTCCACCAATAGAATGTAAAGAGATTATATTATGCCAGTTCAATGGCTAGACCATTTCCTTTCTTGGAACCTTGCAACTACCATGGAATAAACCCAAGTTAGCCAGCTGGAGGATACGAGATCACATGGAAGAAAACTCAGGTACCCCAGATGATAGCCAACCAACCTCTAGTAGCCAAGGTGTCTGGCTCACCTGTAGCTTACTGTAGTGGATGCATGAGGAAACCCAGCCAAGATCAGAAGAATCTCCCAGCCGACATATATAACCGTGAACAATTATAAATGACTGTGGTTTTAAGTATTTATTTCTTTATTTCTTTATTTCTTTAAGAGAGGGAGTGAGGGCGTGCAATTGGGAGAGGGGCAGAGAGAGTGAGGGAAAGAGAGAGAATCCCCAGCAGGCTCCATACCGTCAGCACAGAGTCCTGCGTAGGGCACGAACCCAAGAACTGGGAGATCATGACTTGAGCTGAAACCAACAGTCTAATGCTTAACCAACTGAGCCACCCAGGAGCCCCTAAATGATTGTTGTTTTACGCCACTGTGTCTTGTGGTAGTTTGTTACACAGTGATAGTAAACTGGTTGGATAGATCCAAGGTGGAGCCTCATAATCTCCATTTTTAACAATATCCCCTGGGGATGTGGCTGTTGCTAATTTGTGTATCCCACTGGGTAGCACAGATTTGGGATGGAGTGGAAAATTATAGCACATGCACCAAATCTGGCCTATGTAGTCTAAGCTAAGAATTTTCTTTACAGTTTAAAAGGATTATGGAGAAGAAGATTGAAGGAGGAGGAGAAACAGAAGAGAAGAAGAGGAAGTGATAAGAGTATGTAGCCTTGACGTCCTGAAATATTTACTAACTGGCACTTAGAGAAAATGTTCACCAAACTCTATTGTAGGATATACTAAGAGTCTTCTACACTACATGATATGTCAACTATTTAATCTTTAGATGAACTCTCAGTTGTGCATGTAACTTTTTTTTTCTTAGTTTTTTTTAATGTTTATTTTTGAGAGGGAGAGAGAGTGTGTGTGTAAGTGGGAGAGGGCAGAGAGAAAGAGGGAGACACAGAATCTGAAGCAGGCTCCAGGCTCTGAGCTGTCAACACAGAGCCCGATGCAGGGCTCAAACCCACGAACCGTGAGATCATGACCTGAGCTGAAGTTGGACATCTAACCGACTAAGCCACACAGGCACCCCTGGGTTGTGAATGTAACTTTTATGTCCTAAACTTCTAAATATAGCAGATGTTCAATACATATCTGACGTGTTGTTGGATGAATGAATGAATGAATGAATGCAGTCATTTCCCTGGACTGACATTCTGGGCAGTCATCCTTATTGTCAACCCTCCTCCCATAATGATGATAGGAAAATGAAGCAAATGTCTACCTGGAACAATTGTGACATAGGTTCTCCTTCAATGATGCCTCTGTGCTAAGGCTACAATCTCCCTTTATATCCTACATGATAGGAATTGGACGGAATAGTGCCCTAGGTCTTTGTTAAATTGGACTTCCTAATAGATTTTAGCATCTCCTTGAAAGTCTCTGAGCAATCCCACTCTCCTATTACAAAGTGTGGCTAGGCTGTTAGAGTGAGGCCAGAGGTGAAGTCCAGGTCTAAAGTCAAGTCAGGAGTGTTGTGAGGTGGAGGGAGAGTCCCAGTTCTACCTATAGAAACTGATAAAGAGAATGAGGCAAGAGGTGGTCCTGGTGAATTTCATATTTAACTGAAATATATACGAATTTGTATGTGTGTACACACATACATGCATTGCAGGAATTTCAGTTCCCTAGCAATCGTACTGCACAATACTCTATGGGAGGTGTGCAAACCTAAATTTAGTATTGGTAAGGGCTTTAAATTCTCTCTCCTTTCAATTTCCTTTGCATAATCACATCTGATAGAAACCATACAATTACATCGGTATGTTAGGCCTGGGAGCCTATAACTCTGACTTGACATTTAGAGAATATTCTCGTAAAAACTAGGGGACTAAAATTACAGCTGCGGAAAGAGGGAAGGTTAGGTTTAGGAAAAGGAGCTCTTTCTCTCAGAAGAGCTTCCGATACAGAATATATTCAATAAACACCCGCTGCTGTCACTGTATCACAGCTCCTCTTATCCACCTTCTCTTAGGCATGACCTATGGGGATACGTGCAAATCTGCCTGAGCCTTGAGAAAATGCACTTTTAATTGCATTATTGGCCTTTTATTTGGCCATCGTTACTGGTTTGAATCCTGACTGTCACTGTCATGGGTGTCGTTAGCCCTGACTGGGAATGCACACAGGGCTGTGCAGGCTGGGCGCTGACACCAGCCATTTAGCGCATCTTCAGCTGTTGGATGTGTAACAACTACCCTCTCTTGCCCCGAGTTCTCCTTATTAAAACAGATGCATCAAAACGCTAGAGGAAATTGTAGCTAAATCCACATGTTTAATTGGCGTGGGTGATCTGTGACTTGTTAATATCACTAACGTTCCAAACTCCCGTAGTTCTTCTTGTGGAGAAATATTACCTTGTTCAGGAAAAGTACCCAGCGTGAAATTCATTAGCGAGCACGCGTGTCTGGGGAGCAGGAATGAGGGAAAGTGGTCAGGAGGAAGGGCTCACTAGTTCCCATGGAAACAAACCTAACAACCTGCCTGGCTTATTTAGTTCTATAATTTTAAGGAATTTCATTCTTAAGTGGGCTCCAAAATTCCCTGGGAGGGAGGTCTAGAGCTAATTTATGAACATTATGGGCTTTTCTATTTCTCCAAAGATCAAAGCTAGCTTAGCAGAGCAGAAATTAAGTATTTGGTGAAGCACTGGGGGTAAAGTATGAATCCATCATTCCATTGGGAGCAAAAATTTCTTATTGTATGAAAAGATGGAGTGGAGATTGGAATGAGATACTGAACTTTAAAAATCCTGTATCAGCTCACTTTTCCATATTCCCAGTCTGGTGCCTTCACACTATCCACTTTCCTCCCGCTCTTTCAGAGTTAACAGGCATCGTCCACATTGACAGCATATGATTGAGCTGAAAACTGCCACTGGTTATTGTCTCCGGCCATTTTCCTCCAATTGAGCAAATCTTTTGCGTTCTTTTATTTTTTTCTTCAAAATTTGGCCTCATCATCATCATCATATATTTAATACACGAACCTTGTAAAAATATCCAACGACCGCAGAGCTGTAAGTAAATGTTCCATTCTCCTGCCTTCTGTCATTATCCCTCTCCTTAGACTCAGCCATTTTCAGCAGCTTAATGTGTATCCTTTCAAAGTTTTTTTTCATTTGCTCTCACACACATATGCTACACATGCACATATAGATAATTTACACATGCTCACGCACATACACGCGCACACGCAGAATGAAGTGGATGTGTTTAAAACACAACTGGAATCCTCTACAATTTACTCCTTTCAACAACACATCGGGGATATATCCCCAGGTCCACACAAACAGAGCCACTGAATTCTTTCCTGGTATTATCAGCAGTCCACATTGTGCTTTAAAATTAGATTTCTTATCAATTTTACAAAGGTTGCATACACACTGTAAAATAACTGCAAAAAGTAATTAAAGGCATGAAATGAAAGGTAGATATATCTGTTCATACTTCTTACCTTAATTCCATGCTCCAAATTCTAATGTCAGTCATTATATATTATAAATACACACACATTACATATATATATATATATATATATATATATATATATATGCATTCTTGCCATCTGGCCTACCAGTTTTTGTTCGTTCTGTAGTTATTTCTTCATTTTTGGGGCTTTTTAAAATTTACAATCTGTTCAGTGACTATGATCATGTCTGTAAGTAGAAACATATACTATTAACCAAATAGTGTGATTGAACTAACAGAAAATTACGTGTACTCCGTTGTCATTCAACTTTATGATTCAAAGGAGAATCTTTCAAGTGTGAAAGACCAAATAGATCCTCTTTAAATTTCAGCTGAAGTCCATTCATTTATATTGGCAGAGGCAGGACATAGAGTGGTTAAGGATATAGCTCTGGAGCTGGGCAGCCCTTGGCTCTGGCATTCACTAGCTTAGAGAACTTGAAGGAGTTACTTAAGGTTTCTGTGCCATACATGGTGAGAACATCAGTACCTATCTTGTTGCTTTTTAGTTTATCCTGATTACCACCGCTTTGGGGCCATCTTACCACTGCTTCTCACATCTGATACCACCTTCCTTCTTGAATTCCTTGGACTTGAGCTTGTTGCCAATATTTTCACTGTTATGAATAACGAATTTTTGTGAATTTCGGGGAGAAAGCAATATTGCTTTCAGAGTAGGTTAGTATTCTGGCTGGGTAGAGAATTTTAGAACCAAATTTTCCTTTTTCTTTTTTTTTTTTACTAAAATTTTTGAAGACTTTATTCCATTTCTTTCCTATCATTGAGTGCTCTGAGAAAAAGTATATGCTGTCCAATTCCCTTTCCTTTGTAAATAATTTCTCTTAAATGCATTTTCCCCTGGATAGTCAGTACTTTCAAATAGTTTTAGTTGTAATTAATTTTTTAAATTAGTTTTGTGATGTGCATTTCCAAGCAAATCAGGAATTGTTCTTTCCCACGTTGGCTCATTTGAAAAATTTTTTAATGGTTATTTATTTACGAGAGAGAGACGGAGCACGACCAGGGGAGGGGCAGAGAGAGAGGGAGACACAGAATCCAAAGCAGGCTCCAGACTCTGAGCTGTCAGCACAGAGACCAACATAGGGCTCAAACCCACAAACCGCGAGATCATTATCTGAGCCAAAGTCTGACGCTCAACAGACTGAGCCACCCAGGTGCCCCAGCATTGGCTCATTTTATATTGATGAATATTTGGAGAGGAGAATTTTTTGTGAGTTCAATATTCAGCAAGTTTTGTAGTTTTGTACTTAGTAAGATGGTTATAATATTTTCCTGAAACAATTTCAGGATTATTCAGAAACTATTGCAAATATAACATTATAAAAGAATGCCTCCCTTATAAATTATTAAAATCCATTTCAGTTATTAATTCCTGTTTGACCAGAAGTTGGATTCTAGTTTTCATTTCGTGAAGTCATCAGCTTCATGAAACCCTGGAAACCTGGCTCAGCTCCTGGTACAGGCTGGGAAGTGTGGGCTCACAGTGTGGGGGACTTGACCCCATGAGTCTATTTCATGCAGTATCATTAGTCAGGAGAACCTGGTACAGTCCTTTTCAGAGGATATGATTTTTCTGATGTTGCTTCCAAGAGATTCAATTTCTGACCTCTAACATATAGCATGGGACTTTGGACAAGTATGAAAGAAAAGCTGGCACCATCTACTGATAAGGTTGAAAAATTCTGGTTAATTTACTACAGTAACTAACAATATGGAACTAAGAGAGAATGAAATTAGTATAGTATATAGTATAGTAGAGTATAGTATATAGTATAACAACGATTTCAACATTACATACTATAATGTTTATCCTGATAGTAAAAACACATGGACAGTAATGGCATTGAGGCACCCTTAGTCCTTCCATCAACCCTGAGGTCCATCAACCTGGAACATTAGTGTATAATTCCTACAGAAAAAAAAGGCATTCTCCTGCATAACCACAGTACAACTATCAAATTGGCAGTTAGCATTAATATATTACTACCAACTCATTTAAGTTTTGCCAAAAAAATGGATTAAGTTTAAAATTGTGCATTTGTTCTAGTACGGATGATGTTAACATTGAGCACTTGATAAAGGCATTTTCTGCCAGATTCACTATGTTTTTCAAATAATATGTATTTTGAAGGGAGGTACGTTGACAATATATAAATACCTTACTCTTCATAAAATTTTCAAATTGTTCATGTAAAAAACATTTATCATGAATTCATGGTTTTCTATTGTAATCAATGTGTTTACCTATTGTAGTTATTATTTATTTTTATGCTTAAACCGTCCTCATTTGACCAATAAGAGCCTCTTCAAGCTGATTTCTCTGGCCTTTTGGCCTGTTCCAATTTTTATGAGCACTCGTACGCTTTCTGGCATAAGATGTTCCAGGCTTACATGTTCCCTGTACAAACCCTGGAGTCGGCCAATTTTCCAGGGAACACTAGTTCTATTTATAGGAGAAGAGCACTTAAATAACAGCACCCAGGTGCTAGGTGTTCTTGTTGCTACGTGCAGTTACGTGTATATGCATATATGTTAGAAGTGCCCGTATGGTGTATACACACCCGTTTTCACCTGTCTTTATTACTATACCTATATATACATTGATGCCATGAGTTCATACCCATACTTCTCATTTCTACTTAATATCATAGGTTCGTTCTAGTTTTTTTTTTTTTCCCTTTCCAGATTAGTAACTCCTTTCTTCCACTATGCACAACCTGGCTCCCATTATCCTTAATGTATTTGATGTATCTCCTTACACATAAACGATCTCCAGTGGCCATAGCCACCTTCCCTGCTTCCTAAGATGGCCGCTTCACTCCTCCTGAGCTCTGGCTACTCTTGTAGGCCACTGTCACGGTCCCCTCGTCCAGGAATCCTTCTCATGCTGTTTAGGCGTGTTTGGCGCTGCCTCCTCCCCGTGTGAGCTCTCTCCTGCCTCTCTCATCTGACAATCCCTCCAGATCACCTCACCCTCTATGGCCCCACATTCCACCCAGGCTTCCTCACAGAGCCACCATCCCCCTTTGCCATCACCTTCCTCACCTCCTCATTTTCCTTGGGCTCCAGACATCCCGTATTCTCTGTCCCTTCTGTGGGGATATTCTTACCCTGCTAGGGTCCTACACCTTGTTCTGGGCTACCCTTTATGACAGACACCCTCCACTCCACACACAGACTCTGACACCCCCTCTGGCCCACCACACCTACCCGCATGCTGATACCTCCCTGACTCAGAGTAAATGGCTTTGAGATAGAATTGTTCATGGAAAGAAGGCATGATAGGTGGAATAACGGCCCCTCAAGGATGTCCACGTCCTAATCCCTGGAATATGTGGACATGTTTCCACACGTCACAAAAGAGACCTTACAGATACAATTAAGATTAAGATCTTTGAGATGGGACAGTGGCTCAGATTATCCTGAGGGTCCAATCTAAGCACAAGAGTACTTAAAATCAGGGAGCCTTTCTCAGCGGAGATGATAGCTCCGAAGAGTGGAACTATAGACGAGTCGGTAGAGAGATGAAACACGGCTGGTTTAGGGAAGGTTTGGAAGAGGGAAGAAAGGACCACAAGCCAAGGAATGTGGATGGCCTCTAAAGGTGGAAAAGCCAAGGAAACAGATTCTTCTCTAAAGCCTCCAGAAAAGAATGCAGAAACCTGTGAGAACGATGTTGGACTTCAATCCTTCAGAACTGTAAGATAATCAATTCATGCTGCTTTAAGCCACCAAGTTTCCATTACTTCATTGCCGTAGAAATCAGAAGCTAATGCACAAGGGGAAGAGAGGAGAGAGGACAGGAAGACTAAATTGACTTTTTTCTTTTATTGTGGTGAAATATACAGAACACAAAATTTACCATTTTAACTATTTTTAAGTGTATACTCCAGTGGCATTAGGTATATTGATACTGTTGTGCAATCATAATTACAGCTCTTCTCCAGAATGCTTTCATCATCTCAAACTGAAACTCTGTACCCATTAAACAAAACCTCCCCATTCCTTCATCCCTCCAGCCCCTGGCAACTATTCTATTTTCTGCCTCTGTGAATTTGATTACTTTAGGAAACTCAGATTAGTGGAATCACACAGTATCTGTCCTGTGCTGTCTGGCTTATTGTACTTTACATGATGTTTTCTAGGTCCATCCACATAATAGCATATAACACAATTTTGTTCCTTTTGTGGCCGAATAGCATTCTGTTGTATGGATAGACCACACGTTGTTTATGTTAATGGACATTTGGGTTATTTTCACCTTTTATTCACATTATTGTGGACAGTTCTGCTATGGGCATGGTTCACAAACCTTTTTCCGAGTCTCTGCTTTCAATTATTTTGGGCATATACCCACGAGTGCAATTACTGGATTATATGGTAATTCTATTTGTTTTTTGAGGAAACACCATACTGTTTTCCACAGCCGCTGCACCATAGATTTACTTTCGATTCTATCAAGTAAATTGTAGATGAGTCAATAAAGCAAAGCCTAGAAGGCTCTATAAAAATAGCAACTATGTGCCATCGGATCCAAGTTTGCATCACCTTTTGGTAAATTTCTCCCTGGGATTTGATTCTGTATTCCTAAACACTATGCTTATGCTACAATTTCTTGGTGTTTTAAGTTTATATATTATTCATCAAGTTCCTTGCATGGAAAACGTGAAATTTTCCTCTCACAGTTCCCCCATACAGTATATACGCGTAGACACAATGTTCCCATGATCCCGATGTAGAGTTTCCACCAGTTACTCTTAACTCTAAATTCAGTATTTTTATTAATATAGGCCATTTAATTATCCACAGCTAAGGCGAACAGTATTATGCAATCATATTTCCCTTACTGTGGAACTTTTTCTCCACCCCATTCAGTACTCACCTCATCTTTTGGCTTGCTTAGTTATGCACATATCTACCACCATTGGATCTTATAAAGACTTGCAAACCTTCTGGCAATTTTAGCAAACACAACAGAATGCCCACTAGTTTCATTGGGGGGGGGAGGGGGGGAGGGGGTCTACCCTTCTACCTCTCACCCTCTAAAGGCTAACCCTGTTCATCTGATCCAAGCAGGACTTGCATTTCAAAGCGGCTTTATAGCTGTCACCCTGGGATTCCCCTTTTACCGGTTTTCCAGGAAATCCTCTCTACTTGATTGGCATTTCTCTTTCCTAGATCCTAGGCTTCATCTTTCTTGGCTTACTTTTCTGTTGTAGCCTAGGAAAATCTCCAGTTGTTCCTATAAAAGAATGCGTGAGAGGTCGATTTTTTTTAACAACTTAAATATTTTTAAATATCTGTATTTTCCCATCACATTTAAATTACTTTTTTGTTTGTTTGTTTGTTTGGTTTTTTACTAGGTGTCATTTCAAAGACACCTCTTCACTGTCTTTCAGCTTGTGATGTTGCTGGTGGGAAGTCAAATGACATACAAATTCTGGCTTTTCTCTTTTTAAATTGGAACTGTTTATTCTCTGTGTGTGTGTGCAGGTTTGTGCCTGTGTGTTTGTACTATTTTTTGTGGGATTTTTAATTCTGAGATACATTATTGGATTTTTTTTTTCTTTGGTAACTTCCCCTCATCATTTTCTCTCTTCTCTGTACTGAAACTCTTACTATTTGATTATAGACTTCATAGATTAAAACCCTAATTTTCTTAATGTGTCCTATTTTGTATGTTTGGGAGACTTTAAGAGCTTCATTTTCCAGGGCACCTGGTAGCTCAGTCAGTTAAGCTTCTGACTTTGGCTCATGTCATGATCTCATGGGTCGTGTGTTCAAGCCCCTTGTCAGGCTCTGTGCTGACAGCTCAGAGCCTGGAACCTGCTTTGGATTCTCTCTCCCTCTCTTGCTGCCCTTCCCACGTTTGAGCTCTGCCTCCTTCTGTCTCAAAAATAAATAAACATTAAAAAAAGAAAAAGCTTCATTTTCCAATGGTTCTAGTGCAATTGTCATTTCTGCTATTATAAGTTTAATTTCAAGAGTTTTAAGAATTTTTTTAAGCACGTGCCATTTTTTGTTCCAAGAATGCATTTTCTTTTCAAAAAATTTTACAAGATATTAATTGTGTCTGTTTGTATTTATTACTATTGTTACTACTAGAAGCAGAAGTAATGTCATTTTCTTTTGTTCCCTTCACTACTCGTACTGCTACATGAAGTTTCTGCAATATCCTACTTGTGATATCAGTCACTGCTCATATCCCTGTTTCTGGTGTCTTCTCTTTGGCCTATTCACCCTCTGCTCTTTAACCTTTACTGTCCTTTTAGAGGGTTTTAGGAGGAAGTAGAGATAAGAACATACTTCCAATTCACTCTTTTTAACTTGAAGACAGAAACCATGGTAACTTGTACTCTTATTCCTGAAATTTACAGGACTCATATAGTCCATTTTGCAGTTATGAAGTTTCACCAGTATGTATCTATTCATAAATAAGTGTCTTTACATCTGGTGGAGGGTTGCCAGGAAGGGACTTTTAATCTGAGTTTCTTTTCTTTCTTCAGTTCAAGAAAAAGTTTCCTGCATTCTTGCATTTTCATATTTTTTTCTTCTTTTCACTGTGTCTACCCTCTCCTATAGTTCTCGTTAGATGAATGATTAATGTCTTGGCTATATCTTGTATATTTGTTTACACTTCTGTAATATTTTCTGCTTTTTTTCCCCTAACCCTGAAAGCTTTCCTAAATTTATCTTTCATATCATTAACTTGATCTTTAAGTATGTCCATTTTATTGTGGATAGATATTTGTATTTCTTATTTGAAATTTGGACTTGCCTTAAATTCCTCTGTTAACAAAATAAATATACTCTCACTGTGAAGAAGTTGGAAAACATACTGAAAATATACACATTAAAATAAATATAATCTGTAACTCACATTTTAGAGTTAGCATTTTGTTAAGAATTTTTGATAAGAATTTTAATTAATGTAAGCACTCATGCATTTTATTTACTTTTACAAAATAGAATTACACAAGCTAGTCTTTTTAACCTTATTTTTCACTTAGCAATGTAACATTGTCATTCTTTCTCATAAATAAATGCATTGTCGTTTACTTTGCAATTTTTAGTAGCTATATATCATATTTTTGCTTAAGTGCACCATAATGTATTTTTCTTTTCCTATTAATAGGCATTAACATTGCTTTAATTTTTTCTTTATCACTAACATGTGATAATACATATACTCATAAATAATTTTTCAGGGCTTCCCAAATGCTCTCCCTAAAATCTTTTGATAAATATTGCCAGATCACCCTCCAGAAAGGTTAGACCAATTTACATTCTTATCTACAGTGCCTTTTTCTCCATATCCTTTTTGATTTCTTCAATCAGTTGGGGGTGAGGGGTGTGAGCCATTCATTCTTGTTTCAATTTGAATTTTTATAACTGTGAGCATTAGCATTCTTTTCAAATATTTATAAGTCATTTATATTGCTTCTATTGTGAATTACCTCTTCATGTTCTTCATGTTATTTGCTCATTTTTCATCCAATTTTCTTAATTAAATTCTTCAATTACTAAACCTAGACATTTTCTTTGCAGCTAATGAAACAATGCATATGCAAATATGTATAAATTATAAAGTTCTTCCTCTCTCCTCTCATGCCACCCATTCCTCTCCCAAGCCAGGGCGTTACCTTCCACAGCCTTTGTCATACCGCGTGCACGTAAAGCTTGCATAGAGATGTTTGTCCTCACCAAACGTGACTCTTCAACTTGCTTCGTTTTTAGTTAGGAAAAATAAAGCATACAGAGCGGTCCAAAGTAGTAAACTAAACACCATTTAACTACTTCCCATCATTTACAGATACTAACATTTGTGTTTTCCTGTTTTAAAGAAACAATGTTGAAGATCCAGTTGGTAGCCGAGTCAATCCTATGACTAGCCCTACGACCTAGCTGCTGCCATGGCCCTGGTGAGACCCTCTCCTGGTCACCTTCTTACGCTTTACACCCATGTCAAAAGCTAATTAAAAACACACATAACACCTCTCCTACCAATATACATACCCATGAAAGTATGTTGGGTTGTTCTGGGGTTTTTAAATACATTATTTGCCAAATTGTATTTCGACTTAACAGTTTTACTTATTTTTTATTATTTTATTTTCATTATTTTTTTTTGAAAGACAGCAAGAGTGCAAGCTGGGGAGACGGGCAGAGGAAGAAAGAATCTTAAGCAGTTTGCATGAACAGCGTGGAGCCCAACACGGAGCTCAGTCTCACGGCAGTAGGATCGTGACCTGGACAGGAATCAAGAGTTGGACACTCAACCGATTGAGCCACCCGGCGCCCCTCAACATTTTTATTTTTGAGATCTGCATACAGATCCAGACAGACCCACACTCCCGCTCGCTTTAGCCTGTATTAATGGCTCCATATAGTATTTGATTATATGAATGTAACAAATGAATTTATTCATCTACTGATGGAAATTGCTAGCAGATCTCAGTACTATTAAAACAAACCAGCAGTGAGAATCTTTGTACATGTCTTTCTGTACATACATGAAAATATTTTATAGAATATGTTTCTAGAGGTGAAATGCTGGGCCATAGCATGTGGGCATCTATTATTTTACTAGATAGTGCCACATAAACCTCAGAAGCAGGTCTTTTCTTTTTTCTTTTTTTTTTTTTTTTTTAATTTTTTTTTTTTTCAACGTTTATTTATTTTTGGGACAGAGAGAGACAGAGCATGAACAGGGGAGGGGCAGAGAGAGAGGGAGACACAGAATCGGAAACAGGCTCCAGGCTCTGAGCCATCAGCCCAGAGCCTGACGCGGGGCTCGAACTCACGGACCGCGAGATCGTGACCTGGCTGAAGTCGGACGCTTAACCGACTGCGCCACCCAGGCGCCCCTAGGTCTTTTCTTTTTTCTAACCAGCTCTGGTTTCCTTGTATTCTTGCCAAATTTGGCATCATCATAGTTAATTTCTATAAGCTGGGCAGAAAGTGATACTGATAATATTTACTTGCTTTGTCTAATTAAAAAGTTGAATAGTTTTTTATGTTTACTGCACCTTGCTTTTATCACCTAGCATTATAAAATAATAATAATTAAGCACATGCTAATTTAAATACCTAGTATAAGATTTATTTAATAGAATTTGGACTGATTGAAACATCCATCCTCAAACATATTTTCCACTTCATCCTTATCAGAACTGGGTATTCAACTTCTTCTTAATAGTTACCAATTTGATGATTAAAACTTTATTGTGCATTTTTTTAGTGTGTGTATTAGTGACGTGCAACATATTTTATATATTTACTAGCCATTTTAATTCTATTTTCTGTGAATTGCTTAACATGTTATTTTTCTACCTTTCCATGGGCTGTTTGCCTTCCTCTGGTAAGATTATAGGGATTCCTCTTATTATTAATTCTTAGCCACTTAATGTAGTGAAAATTGTTCATGTTATTTTTCTGTTTATTCTGAATATGTGCCCTTCCCATTCCAAAAATATGATGGATTAGATGTTAAATTTGTCTGTATTTTTATTTATACTGGCTGTGTCTCCAATGTGTCATAGAAATGTGTTTTCTACCCCAAATTATTCAAGTAGAATATTTCTTTCACAGATATACCTTATTTAAAATTACAATAATTGATAGAGCTAGAATTTGTCTTATTATGATATGAGGTAGAGGCTTAGATTTATTTCTTTCCATATGGCTAGATGGTTATTACAATAATATTTATTAAATAGAGAAATAATTTCCATTATTTTAGCATTTCATAGAAATGTCACTTATAACACCTGTTAAGTTCCCACATATGTATACACACACACACATACACACACAAGGATGTATTTCTGGAAAATCTCTCCATTTTGACGCCAATATTCTATTAGAATTTTTTATGGACAATGGCTTTATTGTTGTTTTAAATAACTAAGGAATTTTCTTCTTTTGCACTGTGTTGGGCTATTCTCAAATAGTCATTTGAGTATTTATTGCTGAAATATATATTTCATTTTCAAGGACTCTTTTGCATTTTCTAATTACTCCTTTTTTCAAGTAGAAAATGTTATGTCCTTTGTTTCTTAAAAATGTTTCATGCCTTCCTGAGAAAACAAACCAAGACTTGTATATTTTCTTCTGTTGTATGATTCAGCTTTCCCCTGGAATAAATCTTGGATTTTCTCTTTCAAATATCTGGTGAGCTTGTGTTGTGCATTTTTCTTTATAAATGAATAATTAAATCTATTAGTTAGGAATTGGCATGAGTTTCTTTTTCAAATCTATATACATTCTCAGGTTCTCCCTTAATTAGGAAGGCTGAATTGGGATAGGTAGGTTTCTCAGTAAGTACACAGTAGACAAAAGGCGGATCTGGTTGGGTCACACAAAATTACCAAATTAAGTTAGTCCTGACTCCAGAGGCAATGAGCATCCTGTACTGCAAGCCTGGACATATATCTGTCTCCTCAGGTAAGGGAAATAAAAGCAAAAATAAACCATTGGCACTACACCAAAATAAAACGCTTTTGCTCAGCAAAGGAAACCGTCAACAAAAAAACAAGACAACCTACTGAATGGGAGAAGATATTTGCAAATGATATATCCAATAAGAGGTTGATGCCCCAAAATACATAAAGAACTTCTACACATCAACACCAAAAAACCCAAATACAGTAAAACCTTGGATTGTGAGGAACTTGTTCTGTGAGTGTTCCACAAGACGAACAAACATTTCTAACAAATTTTAACTTGATAAATGAGCGATGTCTTGCAATACAAGTAGTAACATCAAACATCACACCATCACAACTGAGCCAATGGTTCTTGAAATTCTCTAGATATACAAGCATGGATTACAAGCTGGATTACAAGCATGTTTCTGGAATGAGTTATGCTCACAAACCAACGTTTTACAATAATCAATTAAAAATGGGCAGAGGGACCTGAATAGACATTTTTCCAAAGAGTGCGATACAGATGGCCAACAGACACATGAAAAGATGCTCAACATCACTCATCATCAGGGAAATGCGAATCAAAATCACAATAAAATATCACTTTACAACTGTCAGATTGGTTAGAACCAAAAAAACAAGAAATAACAAATGTCGGTAGGAATGTGGAGAAAAAGAAACACTCGTGCACTGTTGGTGGGAATGCAAATTGCTGTAGCCACTGTAGAAAACAGTATAAGGGGTGCCTTAAAAATTTCAAGATAGAATCACCACGTGATCCAATATTTCCATTACTGGGTATTTACACAGAGAAAATGAAAATACTAATTCAAAAAGATGCATGCACCCCTTCTTTATTGCAGTGTTATTTATAATAGCTAAGATATGGAAACCACCCAGAAGTCCATCGATAGATAAATGGGTAAAGAAGATGTGGTATGTATGTGTATGTGTATACACATACATATACATATATATGTATATATATATATGGGGTGTGTTATGTAATATGTATAATATAAACATAAATATAATATATAATAATATATAATGGAATATTAGTCATAAAAATGAATGAGATCTTTCCATCTGCAACAACATAAATGGATCTAGAAAGTATAATGCCAAGTGGAGTAACTCAGAGAAAGACAAATGCCATATGATTTCACTCATGAGTGGAATTTAAGATACAAAACAAGTGAACAAAGAAAACAAGAGACAAACAAAGAAACAGACTCTCAAATATAGAGAGCAAACTGGTGGTTGCTGGAGGGGGTGGGGGAGGATGGGTGCAACAGGTGAAGAGGATGAAGAGTACACGTATCATGAGCTGAGGAATGTATAGAAAGGTTGAATCACTATATTGTACACCTGAAACTAAAACTCACTAAATTAAGATCGTCCTTCCTTGGGGGGCAGTGAGCAGCATCTTGTGCTATAAGACTGGGCATAGCTATCATGTCTTTTTCTGTCTCTACTTTTCCAGTGTGAGAATTGGAAACAGCTCGACCTCTCTCCCATTGCCCTCACCAGGGGCCCATCACAAGGATAACTGACACTTTTTTAGAAAGGAAGATAAAAGCAGCGACTAAAATGACTCTGGGAACAGAGGTGGAGCCTCACTCTTCTAGCAGATTGAATATAGCTCTGTAGTGTATTTACCTATTTTTCTCTTGTACTTTGTACGGGATAACTCAAGATGTTGAAGATATGAGTGTTCCCTGTCCTTTTCCCCATCACTGATCTGATATTTCAGAATTAGATTTCCTTTTTCTTTTAAAGTTTATTGATTCATTTGGAAAGAGTGAGAAAAAGAGAGAGAGAGAGAGTGCATGGAGAGAGGGACAGAAAGAGAAGGAGAGAGAGAATCCCAAGCAGGCTCTATGCTGTCAGTGCAGAGCACGACTTGAGACTCAATCTCATGAACCATAAGATCATGACCTTAGCCAAGATCAAGAGTTGGATGCTTAACTGACTGAGCCACCCAGGCACCCCAGATTTTTAATTCTTTACCAAACCAGTCGAGTCCAAGTTGTTATATATAACCTTTTTTTTTTTTTTTTAATTTTCCAAAATAAGCTGGAACCCACAAGCATAAGCTGGAGCCTATAAGAAAGAACTAAAACCTGAGTCAGTTTCTGTTGTCTTTGTGGTGAATATCCTGCGGCAACCAGACCTCCTCCTAAGGGAGCTTCAAACCTCTCAAGAATCTCTCTGTGGCTCACTCTAACAAGAAACATAAAGGGAAGAGAATTTGGGGAAATGTAGTTCAGCTTAGCCAGGCTGACGCATCACCAAGCCACCACAAACAGAGACAGATAGATGAAGTCACACTGCCACTGGAATCAGAAGTCCTTTTCGTTCCTATGGAAGGATCCAGGATGTATGTTAGATTGGGGAAAGGATTTTGATGAAATAATATATATATCTCTTTCTTAGGTGAGGTTCTCTCAAAAGCAGACCCTGGATGAATGAAGCAAAGATTCATATGCAGGTAATGTGTTGAAGAATTGCCTGCTAGGAGAAAACAAACAGGAATGGAGTGAGGAGTGGGATCGGGAACCCAAAGATGCCAAGCCAGAGTGCCGTCTGATTGGCCGAGAGGTGGGCGGAACTCTGCAGCATAACATTACACCTCAGAATTATTTGTCCTGTACAGAGGCAAAGGCTTTGTTTGG
Organism: Leopardus geoffroyi; assembly: GCF_018350155.1. Taxonomy (NCBI): domain Eukaryota; kingdom Metazoa; phylum Chordata; class Mammalia; order Carnivora; family Felidae; genus Leopardus; species Leopardus geoffroyi. The sequence continues at coordinate 45,773,525 of NC_059327.1, forward strand.
GCTTTCGTACATACTATGGAACAAAGAAGGGATGGGACACATTCCCACAGCCTCTTCTCCATTCACGTACAGCGCCTAGGTGTCTCAGGTGAGCAATTATCAGCACAGCACGCAGAACCTGGGAGATGGGGTCTAAAGAGCCAGTAAAATGATCCAAGAGTATCGAGCCAGGACACTACTCCAGACATTCAATTTCATGTAAATTAACATTTTCCCATTTGACTCCAAAGCCAGCATCCAGTTTTCTCTCTACAGTTCTTCTGTAGAAGTTTATGTTAATGAATGCAAGAAAATCTAATACCTTTCGCTTCAACAAGACCAGCACTTTATATATATATATATATATATATATATATATATATATATATATATATAAAAATACCAACATAGTCACAGACACATGTATAACAGATTTCCTTGAATCTTTTAGCATTTAAAAAATAGTCTGCTTGCTTTCCTATTTTTTTTTAAAAAGGTCAGTTTCTTGAAGGCATAAAAATACTTTGAGCAGTTTTGATTAATACTGTACCATGCTTTATGCCTTATAGAGTGCTAGTCCATTTAGTTGTCCATGGCAAATTAATTTACGATGTAGTAGTGAAAAAATGCTGATGCTAAAGATAATAGTATATTTTAGATCATGTAACCAGTGCCGAGTTATAAAAGGAATTTCCTGTAATGTTTCAATAGACTAAGCATACCTAAACTTTGACCAGTTTTTAAAAATTCCAATTATTAAGATGAGACATGAGAGGAAGCTGGAAAATACCTGAAGATTGCAAAAGAGGTAACAAAGCCCCTGCAGTATAGTTTTCAGGAAACCAAAGAAGTCATAAGATCCTTGAAATTAGGTCCTAGAAAATTTACCAAGCTTAGCCCTCAGCAAAATTCATCCAAAAAATTGGTTTGCAAATGAAGAAAGAACTGGGTGTTTATCATATTGACTTCTTAGGAATAAGTTTTATGATACTAACACCATCTATTCTATAAGAATGATCATCTAGCAGAGTTTGTCCCAGAGCCTGCAAATGTTTTACTTTAAAAACATTAAATCCATGGTGGTGTCGAGTGTTAGGGGATAGACATGGCTTCTGCAGGCAAAGCCATCCTATGTGTAGGAATGGTGGAAGTCGGAGAGGTGTGAGTTTTAACACCATGAGCTTGCTCGGTGCCTAAAATCCCTACCACCAAAGTTATCTATTTGGGCTTACATTAAGCCTTAGCAGATAAATATTGTCTTTTATTAAAATACAAATGTATGTATTTTGGAATTTCAACACATAGACACATTAAGCCCCCAGAGAAGAATGAAACCCATAGCAGAAAACACTTTGATGGGAGCAGGGGAGTGAGAAAATCTAGAAGCTAAAGAACCAGCAGAAATGGTTTAGCACTTAACCTGGAGACAGGGCATCTGAGAGCAAAGGTGGACATGTTGAGGGCTATAGACTTTAGAGGCAGTCAGTCTGGGCTAACATCCTTCCTCTCTCACTTACCTAATTAATTAAATCTCTTTTAGTCTCAGTATTCTGATCTTGACATGGGTGTAGTAATGCATCCTGTCAAGATCACTGTAAAAATTAAATAAGATACTGTGGAAAATGCTTAACATAGTGTCGTGTTGAGCCCTTACTATGCCGTAATGAGTAATACACAATGTTCGCTGTCAGGGGCCTTCATCCACCCCGTCACCAGCATCACTGGTTTCTACTGCCAAGGGTAACAGTTTTTTCCACCGTGTGTAGTTTCCTGTGATCTCTGCAGGCTGGGCTGGCCTGAGCTCATCTCCAGAGAAGAAAATATGTCATATGTAAGTGACATAATGTCCATATGGACAGACTTGGGGATTAGGAACGGACAGTTGGAAAGACATTTTTAAATATGAATTTCAGCAGAGGGAGAGCAGGAAAGATGGAAAGAGAGAATTACTTTCACAACGTTTTACTATGCTTTGGGCACTGCAGTAGGCACTTTACATATGCTATTGCATGAGATTTTTATCACAGCCTTGTAGTCTAGGTACTATTACCTTCATCTTACAGGTCAAAAAATTAAGGCTCTGAGTTGCTAAACTTCTAGACGGCAGACCCAGAAAAATAACTATGAAAATACACACCAGTGAAACAAATGCAAATATGAAGCAGCTTTTCAAAGAAAGCATTCAGAGATGCCCAGCAAATGTTGCTGTGACTTTCTTTGCATAAGCAATTCTGAATCCTTTGGAGTTTACAGAAAAAGGAACATAAGCTCATTGCCAGATCCCTGAGTTGCTGGAGTCTGACACTGCAAGATGATAAAGGGAGATTGGCACTTGCTTAGAAAGTTGCATATGTAACTTTCCCCCTGCTGATTCTGATAGGAAGTACCTTCTTGAGAGGGGTGCTTGCTATGGTTACTCTACTGAGCATTCAGCATCCCTGCCGATGATAACAAGTTATATTGCTCACGATGGATGGGGAGAAAAGCTGAGCATACATTACCTGGGATATAGGATACTTCACTCTGAGCAAGTCTTGTATGGGCCCACACCAAGAAGAATCATCAGGAAGGAACTAAAATTTCATATACTGAACCTTTTTTAATCATATCCTAAGAGTGGTTGGATACATTTCCTAAGAAAGCTATGTAGCCCTCAAAAGTCTTATGAGCTCTGTTTGAAAAGTCCTTTGGAAATGATACTGAGAGAATAAAATAGAGCTTTCCAACTGCAGAGGGACCTGATCATTTTTTCCTAGCTGTAAGGAGACAGATGCATGAGAAATGAGGTGACCGCATGAGAACGGCCTGTAGGAATTTGGTGATGTTGGATGTCATTGCTTTGGGGAGAGCAATCACTGTTGCTGATGGAAAAGCTGATGCTTCTGTTGCCCCTGGGAATTTTGTGTATCAGAAAACCTTCTGAGCAACCCACTTCTGGGCACATTAAACATAATTCATATTCATTTATTTATTCAATTATAATTGATCAAGCAGTTTTTCATTCACTGGACTGTAGTACCTAGAAGCTGGGCTGACCTTCAAATGGCCTGTCATCAAACAAGGGTGAGGGGCTCCTGGGTGGCTCTGGATGTTGGCTCAGGTCATGATCTCATGGCCAGTGAGTTCAAGCCCCGCTTGGGATTCTCTCCCTCCCTCTCTTTCTCTCTCTCTCTCTCAAAATAAACTTTAAAAAAATAAGCAGGTGCTATGAGAACAAATAGCAATGTAATGTTAAGAAAAAGTATTGGAAATTAGAAATAAGACAAAAAGGTGGGTGGCGTTACCCCTGGGACATTTCGATGCTGCACTGGAATGTTGTTTAACGAAGACTGTATGTAGTTTTCTAAGGGAATGTACGTCTGCTTGACTTTGCTATTTACTACTGGGTGGTCGAATTCTACGAGTTTACATGTTAACTTGTAGGTTTCCGTGTGGAAGAGTTTTCTGAAGTGTGATTGCTCAGTAGGGTCCTGACCAATTTTGTCTCCAGCTCAGCAAACTTATTTCAAAACGAGCCTTTCCTGGTGGGCCACAAATATCCTGTTTCTGGAAATGCTCTTTGAACTACCTTTGCAACTTCTCAGTTTCCTCATTACTGAAGGAATTGAATACAATCTTTGAGGCATGCTCAGTCTTTATTGGTATGAGAGTCATGTTTTTAACTTCTGTATACTAATTATCTGGCAGCAATAGGAAACACTTCTGGGAGGATGGGTGCATTAGTCAGCTCAAGCTGCTATAACAAAACTGGGGCTGAGACAATAAACATTTGTTTATCACAGTTCTGCACACTAGTGAGTCCAAGATCAAGGTGCCAGCATAGTTGCTTTCTAGTGATGGCTCCCCTCCTGGCTTGCAAATGGCTGTCTTCTCATTGTAGTCTCACACTGCAGAGACAGACAGCTCAGATTTGTCTTCTCCTCCCTAAGGGTACTAATTCCTTCATAGGGAGCCCACCCTCATGACTTTGTGTAAACCTGATTGCCTCCCAAAGGCCATACCTTCAAATATCATCACAATGGGGGTTAAGGCTCCAACAGAGAAATTTGGGGAGGCACACAAACATTCAGTGCATAAAAATGGATTGGGATTTATCAGATAAGATTTGCAAGATACAGTTATGGAGGATGCGGTAGCTGATAAAAACTGACATGGTGGGGGACGGGGGGCGGAGAGAGGGCGGTGCCTGGTGGCTCAGTCGGTTAAGTGTCCAACTCTTGATTTCTACTCAGGTCATGATTTCATGGTTTATGAGATTGAACCCTGCATCAGGCTCAGTAGTGACAGCTCAGAGCCTGCTTGGGATTCTCTCTCTCATGGTCCCTTTCCTGCTCACATGCTCTCTTTCTCTCCTCTCTCTCTCTCTCTCTCAAAATAAATAAAACAAAACATTAAACACACACACACACACACACACACACACACACACAATATAGGGATGGCATAATGCAGTTGAAAGAGTTTTGGAGTCAGGCGGATGTGATTTTGAATCCTGTGTTTGGGACTTACTAGCTGTTACTCTGGGAATTCCCAAAGAAATCAAAACTGGAAGCTTAGTTCCACATTCGAAGTTCCTGGATCTCTCATCCTTAATATTCTGGATGGTAAGGATTAATAATCTCTTCTTTACAAATGATATAAAATTTTCCATTAAAGCTTGTCATAGATATGGCAGTCCAGAAACTTGGAACTGACAGCTAGAGAGACTCTGAATTTCATCTCTGGTTTCTATGTTCAGGAAAGAATGAGGCCTAAGGAAAAGGACTACATGAATAGATTTCCATCTGATTAACTCAAGCTCGATTCAATATTTGTGACAATTCTGATAAAGATTAGCATTGTGTGAGGTGCCTGAGTGGCTCAGTTGGTCAAGCGTCCAACTCTTGATTTCTATTCAGGTCATGATCTCCTGGTTCATGAGATTGAGCCCTGCACCAGGCTCTGTGCTGATGGCTCAGAGCCTAGAGCCTGCTTCAGATTCTGTGCCTCCCTCTCTCTCTTCCCCTCCCCTGCTTGTACTCTGTCTCTCTCTCTCTCTCAAAAATAAATAAACATTAAAAACAAAACAAGATCAGCATTGTGTTTATCTTTGCTCAGCAAAACCTACTTCAAAGATTAACAATGCGGTGGAAATTTTAGGACGAATTCTTAACATATTTAAGAAATTAAACCCTATTTATGCACCTACTTTAATTGCATTTAAAATATACACCAAATTATGTGTAAAAACAAAATGTTTTTATCTAGTCTTTAAAGCTGGTCCCCAAGGGCTATTTACTAAGCTATACTTCATCACTTTCAAGTATATGAAGTCAGATAAGTAAACTTGGTATAAATGAATGTTGCTAAAAGTAGTCTATAGTTTAGAGTTTTTTACTAATTTAAATCAAACTCCCCTATTAGTCCAAATTGGCTTTCAGTGTAATTACAGTTTTATGCCATCTTATGATACACATTAACACCCATTCCATGGCACAGGCTGAGGATAAATATGTAATTTATTTACAATGACAATGCAGAATGGATGTTTTGAGAGTCTTTGAAGGAGTGTGGTAGGGGTGTAAGATTATTACAGGTGGTTTCAGTAAATTTGCTTTTGAAAATCCAGTTCTCTTGAGCTCCTTTCACTGTCTGCTTCTCCCACACATCTTTACATCTCCTCTTAGAGGCAATAATCACAGCACTTATTATTACCCTTCACTGCTTAGCCTTGTTCCCTCTTAAAATATGCTTCCAGATGCCACCATTAGTGTTGCTGGCTGGGGGGAGGAGGACGGATTTCTTGGTCCCTAGTTTTTGGCATAAATTTAAAAAAAATAACTAAAATTTCTCAAGATTTAGAACATCGTAGGCATTGTTTTAAGACCTTGATGTAACTTAACTTACTTAATCCTCTCAACCCCATACAGTTATCATTATTATTACCTACGTTTTATAGATAAAGCAACAGGGCATTTAAAAAAGTCGCTCTGGGTCACATTAATGGTAAAGATGAAGTCAGGCTTTGAACTCAGGAAGTCTGGCTTAACAGGCTGCTCATTTACCTAATACCCTCATGTTTCTGCCTCACGTGAAACATCTGTGTTTCCCAGATAGAACTCTGTGGTAATCAATTATGACACTTTTCTTTAGAAAGGGGAGTGTGATGGTTCATGTGATGTGTCGACTTCACTGGGCCACAAGGTACCCAGATATTTTGTTAACCATTATTCTGGGTGTGCCTGTGAGGCTGTTTCTGGATGCAATTAAAATTTGAACTGATAGGGGCACCTGGGTGGCTCAGTGGGTTAAGTGTCTGACTTTGGCTCAGGTTCATGAGTTTGAGCCCCACATCGGGCTCTCTGCTGTCAGTGCTGAGCAGGCTTCGGATCCTCTGTCCCCCGCCTCTCTCTACCCCTCCCCTGTTCACATGCATGCTCTCTCTCTCTCTCTCTCTCATCTATGTCTTCCATCTGTCTCTACACCTTTATATATCTTTGTATCTATCCTATTGGTTCTGTTTTTTTTTTTTTTTTTTTTTTTGAGAACCTCACTAATATAGACACACAGGACACATGAGATTTCTCCCAACAAGTTTTACATTTTCCCAAATATTCTGCATTACCATCTGAAACATCTTACCAAGATATCGGGTATGTTCATAATTGTAAACAACTTGTGAATTATTCCTAGTCTATAAAATGACCATAAGATACAGTATCTCTGTATACAGGTATTGTAGCAATTTTATACATTTAATGGTTTTATTAAGGGCATAATAATGAAGAGAAAGGAACTGATCTTAGGGTTAGAAAATTGTTTCTGTGAGAGACTAACCAGTTAAGTCTGCTGACTGACTCAGGGTATATAAATATAGTATAAATACCTATTGCATATGGCCCTACTATTAATGGAGTAATGGGTCACATTTCACTTTTGCAGCTGCTGAGAAATAATTTTCAGGCTTTTATTTTCTATGTTTATATAAAATCAATCCACATTTTTATTTGTCTCCTGTCCACAATTTCATGCATACATATAGGAGTATGAATGTATGAGTGTATGTGAACATTTATTACACAATGCTTAGTGTCTTTTTAAAAAGGTTTTCCAGGCTTAATCATGTCTTGTCATAGCTATCACTTAAGTGAATGACAAATAATATAGCAAAGTATAAAAAATGTGAATAGTAGAGCCTGCCAGACATGGGTTTGAATCTTACAGATCAGCTACAAGATCTTAGTTTGGCTATTTCAATTTTATTAGTAATCAGGGAAATGAAAATGTCACAACAAGCAACCTTGTTTTATTTACCAGGCTGACAAGGAATTTTAAATTTGGCAATACCTGTTATTGGAAAAGTTGTAGAACAATGCAAAATAAAAACAGAACTGCTGTGGACTGTTTGTTGGAAAACAATTTGAACCAACAGTTTTACTGCTAGATATATATCTGGGGTAACATCTTGCACTTGTATGCCAGAAGCTGTCCTAGTAGCCTTGTTCATAACAGCAAAAAATTAGAAACAGACCAAATGTTCACAAGCAAGAAGATGGGCGAAGAAATTGTCCTCTATCCATGTGATATTAGCTAGTATACATGTGAGGATCTATATAAGCATGTATGAATCTCAATAGGTAAATCCCAAGAATAAAAAGATGAGTGCAAAGAGCAAGTCCCAGAATAATACATGTCTTTTAATATTATTTATATAAATTTTAAAAACTTGAAAAACTAAAAAAACATATCTTTTAAGGATGTGTTCATGCATAGTTTATATACTTACACACAATATACTTGATATATATTTCTATATATTATGCCTAGTAATTATATATTTTATGTATAATACATATTTTATGTACATAAAATGTGTATATTATATATGGTGAAAAACTTTGGGATAGTAGTTGTATTCGGGAGTGGGAAGTAAAAGGCTTTAGTGTTGTTGGCAAGGTTTAATTTTTAGTCTGGGTGTTACATTGGTTTTCATTATTTATATCCTAATGTGTTTACATTCTTTTTCGTACATGAAATTTCGATAGTTTATTGTAAAACTAGCGTTGATAAAATAAAAATTATATCTTTAAGTCAATCAGGTTATTAGTATGAGTTTACTTTGAGCTCCAGCATCCCAAGTGCCATGCACTCAATCTTCAAGACCTTGTGGAGAATCTTGGTCTGTTCTTCAATTCGCAACAATGTGTTTTTTTTTTTGTGAAAGAGTTTCAAGCTATAGCGGAGTTTGCAGGAACTAATATCCAACTTGGAAGGATATCCCAACAACAAAATGTATCTTTGTTTCTGTTCTGCAATCTATGAAACATTACTTAGGCTCAGTGACCATGAAAGAGATTTTCTTAGCAAGGATAGAATTCCAGATGAGTTCTCTTACATTGTAGAGGTAGGAAACTATTTTATGTAGGGCCAAGGATAAAGAATAAAAAGTCATATGCACTAATCACTTAATTTCTACCACTTAAATGGACTGTGTATTATGAAATATTAATGTGTTTTTAAAAATGCAAAATAGAGGCTTATTAAATAAATGCTTTAAAATATACCCCTAGACTGTGGCTAATAAAGAGATAAAAGAGGGAGAAAAAGAACGGTAATTGGGAGAAAATGAATTGGGAAGGAGAAGAAAATAGTGTGCACAGGAAGATGTTAAATGTGAAAACAGTGTTGGAAAGACAAAGGAATAAAGAGAATATGTATCTAGGACACATTCACAAACAAACATACGATATATGTAATCATGAAATAATGTATCTATCTCCTGGTTTATTCGGGTCTACTTTGAACATTCTGAAAAGTCGTTACAATGCAACCAAACGAATTCCTTGTAAATATCAAGTACCACCCCAGTCAGTATCTCTGTCCCCCTCCACCCCTCCTCATGGTTTTGCACCTGATTCTTCAGTTTTCTTCGGTGCTTCAATTCAGCTTGTTCCCTTCCGGGCTTCTTTTCAAAGGTTATGGAAGTAACCTTGGTTCACATTCCTAATAGTATTTATTCATGTTCATGGAACGCTCTTGAAAGTTTGTCTTTTTTTTCCCCTTCTATTTAAATAAAAGACCTCCCCCCACCTTGTGGTCTGCAGGGTTTCATGAATATTAATCTCGGATAGGCTGTTGTTGTGTTCAGCCTTTTGTAGACTTGTAAAGAGAAATAAAACTGTAATTAATCTCTTCGTTGATCTCAAGATTTGAAACTAAACAAGTAAAGCAGGCCAGCTGGCCTTGAAGGAGTGGCCAAGCACAGAGGAACGCTTGGGGGTGGGTACCCACTTCTGCTCTTTAGAACCCCTAGCACGTGACAAATACACTTGTTTTAGCACATTGGAAACGGATCTGCAAATGAGTAAAGTTGAAATAAGTCAGTCGCTTTCTCCACGGAGTTTGCAGCAGGTTAGTTAACGATGTCAGCCACCCATCATTCGAGGCAGGGGAGAGAGATTCCAGTGCACAACTGTAGGGTCCTATTAGGATGTCATCATCAAGCCCAGCAGGAATTTTATTGTTTGGATAAGGCTCAGTGCTACACTGTGCAGCCTAATAAACCCTAGGGTCCAACTCAATGACTTTTACTCCGAGTTGCTCTTTGTTTAACATAAAAACTCAGTCACCGGAATATGGTTTTGCAGTTTGTGACTTTCCGGACCTTTAAGTTAAACACATTTCACCAACCCCACGCATCCAGCAAAGCATGGGAGGTCAGGTGTCGGCCTTTGAGATGGTCTGTTCCTGTAGCCTAAAAGAGGGAGCAGTAGGTCTGGAGAGGTACAGTGAGAGGGCTCCAAGCTGTGCTTGAGGGCAGAGCTGGAAAACAGACCCGCATCAGCTGGTTCTGGTCCACTGGCCACACTGCAGGCTACCTTGGGAAATGTTTCTCCTCTTTTGTCTGTCAAGTGCCCTTGTTTCAAAGTCAGTAGCTGAGAAAGGCATCGTGGACTCAAACTGGGGCTGAGAGGGAAAAGCAGGGAAGCTGTGTTTTTGGCTCCATGAGAATAAGCTTCTGGAAGGCAACTCCAGCTTCTCTAAAGGCAAAGAACATTCAGCTGGAGCCCCAGGGGGGCATCTTTACTAATTAGCATGCCGCTTCCTCCTCAAAGTAAAGGTTAAGTGCTTGAACTTCATGTATCACTTCTAAGCCAAACCCATTATGCTGCACTTCAGGGAAAGAGGCAGTATGCCCGACCTCCAATTCAATGGGTGGAGAGGGAACAAAGCATTCAACTTTCCAAAACAAGTTAACAAGAAATAATAGAAGGTGTCTTTCAGGGAGATAGTCACCTGAACTGGGGACAGGTGGACTGAATGTCACCCACACAGGTAAACACATTTTGAGCACATGTTTTATGTCCGGTCCTTGTTATCTGCCAGAAACATAAAGGCAAAAAAAAAAAAAAAAAAAAAGATACAACCTCTGCTTTGAAGGGATTTACAGTCCAATGGGAATAAAAGCCTCCTAAAATTACATCACTATATAATAAGGTAAGTCAGAATGATAGAGGTGTGAGAAGGGCATAAAGCAGGTGTACTTAGTGGCATAAGGTTTAGGAAAGGCCTCTTGAAGGAAATGGTGTGTAAGCGGAGTCTGGCAGGACAGTAGGCAGGTAATGAAAGGTCTGGAAGGCATTCCACACAGAGGGAGAGCATCAGCAAAGACACAGGGGTGAACTATGATGGAGAGTAAGACCTTTGAGGAATTTTGCAAGACCCACCTATCAAGTGTGAGGTCTGAGGTCTTTAAAACCAGGCTGGGAAACCTCCCTGGGGCCAGGGAGGGGTGGAGATTTTATTTTGAAGGACGCAAGGTGGCATCTTTGGGGTCTCAGTAGAACAAGGGCCAGCTTAATTTGCAGTGCACGTGGAACATTCTGCCACATGGTTCAGAGCTCTTATCAAAGAGACGACAAAAAGGCAGGGAGGGGCATTTGAAGTCGATTGCAAATGCGAGTGTTAAAGCTGATGTCCCCCTGAGCAAGGGCCATCGCGGGCAAGATGGAGCAGGGGAGGGCACAGACACTGAGATTTGGGGACAAATTGGTACGGAGGGGTGAAAGACTTAGAGAAAGTTGAGATGATTTTAATTAGTTCAGGGGCAGATTTTGTGTGTGCCATTTGGGGGAAGAGAGCAAACAAGCCTTCATTTTACACAGGGTGGCTGCATTCAACGAAGCCAGAGGGCAAGTACATGAGTGCTGTGAACCAGAAGTTCAGTGTATAGGGAGGGGACGTGCATGCTCACTCACCAAACAAGTGCACTGCATTGGTTCAAGCCATGGTCTCTCAGCTCTATCTACATCCTCTGTGTTCTGCTTCATGGAGCCGGCCGGCACCTGTGTGCTTCTCCTTTGTCAGCTGGGTCCCTCTAAGGGGGACCAGAGAGAAACAAAAGCAGGCACACGGAGAGAGGAACCACAGCCTGGTCCCTTCCTCATTTCTTGCTGTTTCTGTCAGCAGGAATAGGTTCACTTCAGCAACGGCCCTTCACTCTGGCCGTGGCATTGGCTCCAGCCACCAGCTTTTTTCCTGGCATATCCAAAAGCCTCATTGTACCTCCTGAAAGGCACAAGCACCAGCCAGACGGCACCTTCTCCCCAAAGGGCTGAGTTCCAGCTCTGCCGTGATGCTGCGGCATTTTAATAAATTAGCAGGGGCCCCTCCTCAGTGGCCTGGGCTCCTGTTCTGCAGTGCTACTCCAAGCTTAGAGGTTCTGAGAACCCTAGCTTGTCTTTGCAACTCAGCCCCAAGGTTATCTGCCTCATGCAGGGACAATCTCTGTTTCTACACAGCGTTCTCCTTTGGCTTTGTCAGTTCAGATTAGCCAATTCCTTATGTTAAGTTCTCTTTACTGTGATGCTCAGAGTACTTTCTACACTCCTGACTGGACCCTGACTCATTCAGGCTTAAGTTGAAGGATTAAATTTTTTTATCGAGTTGTGTTTGAAATGAGTCTTCAGATACAATTAGGTAAATCCAGTAAATTCTTCATTTTATGTCTAAAACTCAAGGAATAGAACATAGGAGAACCTGCAATATTTATCTGAAACTCTTAATTCATTCGTGGTAGTTAAAATGCTAGGGAATATATGAGATTATACTCAGAATTCCAAGAAAGGAAATACTCTCTCTCCTGGATTCTATGGTACTACCCAGCAATCCTCAGAATCAAACACCCTCTAGGATCATGTGTGTATGTGTGTGTATGTGTGTGTGTGTGCGCATGTGTGCGTGTGAGCACGTGTGTTCATGTGCGTGTGTGCATGTGTGTATGTTCCATTAATGCCTTGCACAATGTTCGGCACAAAGTCAGAGCTTAATATTTTTTGGGTGAATGGAAGAAAGAAAAGAGCAAAGAAAGAAGAAAGCTGAATAAGAGAATCTTCAGGTTGACGGGTATAGTAGAGGCTACAATATGTATTCTCCCCATATTATTGAGTAGAAGAATCATGACTTTATTTGAGTTATTAATGAGTCTATTTCCCAGATCCCTGCAGCTAATAGGGTTGTGTGACTAAATTATGACAAATGACAGAAATTTTAATTAAGACCTGTAGGAAAGATTCCTAAAGGAAACTGGTTCCACTAGGGCCACACTTCATTTATTTATTTAGTTAGCTAGTTAGTTATTTTAGTTATTTTTGCTTTTTCTCTTTCTTGATTCTCAGGAGTCTGTGTTTCTCTTGGTTGAAGCTGGCATCAGGCCTCCAGCTGGCTACTTGTGTCTTGACTTCTTTAAATGAAAGAAATAAACTCTCTAATTTCACCAATGTTTTTATTTTATACAATCCAATATAATACAACGCCATATAAATGGGTCTTAAAGATTACCTAGAGGAGGTGTTCGAAGACCCTGTTTGATCTTTCTTCCCATTGGTCATCCCATATTTGCTGGCAGGATATCTTCCTGAGGAAATTAGTCCAGTTTTGTATACTTCTATTATAACTTCATTGAATAAGAGAAAATATTTCCACTTGTTGCTCCTGGATCTACGTTATTGAGTATCATCAACAATATCCATTTCTGAGGTGCCTGGGTGGCTCAGCTGGTTAAGTGTCCAACTCTTGATTTTGGCTAAGGTATGACCTCATGGTTCATGAGATCGAGCCCCACGTCAGGCTCTGTGCTGACAGCTCAGAGCCTGCTTGGGATTCTCTTGCTCCCTCCTATTCTCTTCTCCCCATCTCTCTCACTCTCTCCTTCTCAAAATAAATAAACATTTAAAAACACATATCCATTTCTTCTTCTCTAGAAAAGTATTTGGACTTCAAAGGACTGTGATATTGCCCTCCCAACTTCTTTCTTCTGTTTTGCAATTAGACGTGGTGTAAAATTCCCATCTTAACTTAGTTTCCAAGTGATGGCGAAATGAAGGAACTCCTACGCATTGTTTCCCAATATTTTTTTTCCTCATAAGACTCTTACTGCTAAGGATCCTGTGACTATAGAAGTGTTAGTAAAATGTCATAAATAGTGCTGCTGTCTGCACATTCTCTTCCGCTCCATTGGAGAGCCAAGGGGGACAGTACCAGGGGAGAAAGAAGGAAGACCCTGGATATTGCGTTTTCCTAGCAAACGTTGTCATTAAGGATGCTTACATGTAACAAGTAAAGGGTTAAATGTTTTAAGCCATGCTGTCCATTGAGAGGCAGTGTAGCGTGATGGCTGAGAGTGGACTCTGAGCCAGACTGCCCAAGTTCAAACCCCAGCCCTGCTTCTGACAAAGCCTTGCCAAAGTCAGCATCTTCATCTGAAAGGAGAAACCTAATAGTAACACTTTCATGGAGTAACTGTGAGGGTGAGATGTACATTCCGTGTAAATTCCTAGGTTAAGCCTTAGAGGCTCCTCCCCTCTGTCTCATCAAAGTTTCACCAAGACAGCATAGTAGTTACTCCACAAATGTGTTCTATTTTTATTCCCACTTGCTGGTGGAATTTGATACATTGGCCAAGTCCATGTTCTATGTTGCTCTGGGAATCTTGACAGACTGTCAGATTCGCTGCCTAAATCTGAGAATAGAAAATGTTTGTTTCTCTCTTCCTGGGATGGTCTTCCCCTTTCCTTCTCAGTAAAGTCCTACTAATATGTTAAGATTCAGCCTAAGCATCACACACTTATTGTTGACTGTCCCTTCCCCTGAAATAGCAAGATCCCCAAGGGCAAGGATCACTCTTATCCGTTTTTAACCGCCTAAGCATCCCGTGTAATCCCTGGCATTCTATTGGCAATTGCTACATGTTTGTCGAATGGTAATGAATCCAGTCATGAAAATAATAGTTGTTTAAAAATAACTACTTTCTGGGGCGCCTGGGTGGCGCAGTCAGTTAAGCGTCCGACTTCTGCCAGGTCACGATCTCGCGGTCCGTGAGTTCGAGCCCCGCGTCAGGCTCTGGGCTGATGGCTCAGAGCCTGGAGCCTGTTTCCAATTCTGTGTCTCCCTCTCTCTCTGCCCCTCCCCCGTTCATGCTCTGTCTCTCTCTGTCCCAAAAATAAATAAACGTTAAAAAAAAATTAAAAAAATAAATAAATAAAATAAAAATAACTACTTTCTGTCGTCTGCTTCTTTGTTTTTCTTAAGGACCAGACTTTTTTTATTTTTTATTTTTTTGCACTCACACATTCAATTTCAGACAGGTAACTCTCTTTTCAAAGTAACTAACATTTTCTTATTTCTTACTATGTAGCAGACTCTGGGCTACATGTTTTAGATATATTATTTCATTTAATCCTCGCAAAAATCCAATGAAGTGGATTTGTGCCCCATTTGACAAATGAAGAAACTAACTTCCCTAAGTTTATATGGCTAATAAACTGTGGTTTGAGTTGTTTCTATCCTAGTTCTATACTTTAAGTCAGGATGGTACTCAAGTGCTGTTTGAACCTTAATTTGAATTACACAAATCACTGGGGGGTGTCGTTAAATCCAGGTTCCGATTCATTAGGTCTGAGATGGGCCCCAATTCCTGCATTTCTAACACACTCCCGGGCAAGCTGACACCGCACAGAGACCCTCCGGATGTGTCTCAGCTGCTCTGGTTTATGGGCCTGCTTGACTCAGTCTGTGAATTGCCGCACTGCTCAGCGGGAGACCTGAGGGAGATGCCCTTTTCTGCGGTCCCCACATCAATGTTTCACGCCTGATACCCGATCTCATCTTCTCCATCACCCTCTGTCTTTCATCTGCCGTATCTGTGTGTGTCCTGACTCTGGACCCCACTGTCCAGTTTCTCACTCATCATCCCGCTTCAACATCTAGCGCTAACTTTGCCTGTGATTCACAGCTCGCTTTTGCACTTCAGCCGAAAGACCTTCTTTAGCTGTTGGCTTTCTGAATTTAAAGTTGCTAAGAAATATCTTCAGCAACATGGAAGATGTAAGCCCTCCTGGACCCCCTTCTAGCTCCAAACACATAGTAATCCTGGATGAAAGAAAATCAGAAATATATATAGCCAGGTTTGAAAGACGGTAAAATTACTTTCTTTCGTGGTAATCGAGAATTCGTAACCAAAGCAGTTATTGTACAAGCTGACTCAGTGGTAGTCCGGAAGGTAATAGATTTAGATATAGGTGTGCACACTTCAGGGGGCTATGATTTAACATCCATCCAGACACCGTAGCTGTAACCTTGGAGACTGCATGAGACAGACAGAGCTAAGAACGATGCACCCAGAGAAGTCTCCAGAAGACTTGCTCTTCCAGGAATAGAGAGTAGAAAAACACCCACTGCCAATGGAAAGCAGAAGGAAAAACATATCTTCCAGGGTCTTTCAGAGGCGAGAAAAATCTCTTGCGAGAATCAAAATCCCAAGTCTTCACCATGTTCAGATGTGAAACTTTAATTTATATCACACACGCTACCTGTATCCCATTTTAATGAATTAACATAGAAACTGAATTCAGAATAGCAAATTACCTGAGACCTCCAGGAAAAGCACAGCCAATACTCTTCTATTTATAAATTTCCCAATGACATTGTCCACATATCCCTCAACTCTCACCACACACACATACATACAAACAAACTGAGCTCATAATAAAACATTGCAAATCTCAAGACTCCACCATGGACAGGTGTGACACCCGAATTCCATACCTCACATGCCACGAGCATCCCAGAATGTAAACTAACATATAAACTGAACTGAGAGTAGTCTTTCCCCAGTGCCCAAAGTAGAATAGAGGCCACAGCTCTCTATTCAGAAACTATAACAGCCTATGGTGCAAAGACATGGTGGGTGTACAGGTGCGTGTGCACAAACACGCACACACACCACGAACAAGCAAAAAGACTTCCACTGAAAGCGAGTTTGCAGTAAGACATTACAAATCTCAAGACTTACATGAGCCTTAAGGTGAATTAATACATGAACTGAACTCAGGGAAGCGATTTCCCCAATGCTCTGCAGTAGAAGCTCATGACATAGCATTCTATTTGGAAATTTCCTAAACTCACAGTGCACAAATCTCTCGAAGAAAAATCAACTCCCACTGAATATAAGCTCGTAATAAGAAAGCGTAAATCCTTTAGGAAAAGATCTACCTTGTATGTGACTCAATACGCTAAAATGACAAGGTGTCATAGAACAACCTAAGAGAGGCTATACGTTTATTTAAAAGCATTCAGGGACAAAAAGAAAAAGAAAAATCACAGGGAGAGAAAGGATACCGTGAAAAATTGGTAGGAAGACTCTTAAAAGAAGTAAATCAAACTAATGAAAGAAAAAGTACAATCACTAAAAGTAATAACTCAATGGATGGATGAAGAAAGGAGATTTGATAGAGAATTAGTGAACCAGAAGGCAAAAAGTGACGAATTGCTGGTAGCTCAGCCTAGAGCAAGAAATTAATGAAAATATAAAAGCATGAGTAAGAGACACAAAAGATAGTATGAAAAGTTTTAACATATGTATTTTTTATTTTTCAGAATTCTTTTTAAAAGGGAAGAATGAGGGGCGCCTGGGTGGCGCAGTCGGTTAAGCGTCCGACTTCAGGCAGGTCACGATCTCGCGGTCCGTGAGTTCGAGCCCCGCGTCAGGCTCTGGGCTGATGGCTCGGAGCCTGGAGCCTGTTTCCGATTCTGTGTCTCCCTCTCTCTCTGCCCCTCCCCCGTTCATGCTCTGTCTCTCTCTGTCCCAAAAATAAATAAAAAACGTTGAAAAAAAAAATTAAAAAAAAAAAAAAAGGAAGAAGGAAGGAAGTGCAATATTTAAAAGACTGTTGCAATTTTTCTAGAACGGAAGGTACACCTGTTTTCTGAGATTGGAGAAGCCCACCAAATTCTAAGCTCCTAACCAAAACTGTCCGTAAAACAACAAGGGAAATGAACGTGGCCATAAAAACAACCAGAAGGAGAAGACTGATTATTTACTTACAAAAGACAAGTCAACTTGACTGACAGCCAACAGCACAGCAGAGATGAGACAATAATGAAATGGTTCCTTCAGTGTGTTGAAAGGCAGGATCCTGCACCTCAAATTCGATATCCAGCTCAATTACCATTTAATAAAGGCGAATTTCAAATCGTTTTTTTCCCAGTAAAACGAAGAAGTTCCATAAAACAAAGAATTTCAATAAGCCAAAGATTTTCAATAAAACAAAGAATTTTCCTTCGCAGACTTCCACTGAATGATCTTCTAAAGGATGCGCTCAATAAGAAGAAAATTAAGCCCCGAAGGAAAGATTAGCTCTAACCGATAATGGCATGATCGAAATTAAAGTGTTCTTATATCCCTTTGTGGTCCAGGTGGAATATAGAGACCATAGTTAAATTGATACATTGCTAAGTCAAATGTGCATTTTAGGGTTAGGAGGACAGAGAATCATTTTCAATGTGGAGAAAGGAGGTAGAGGTGTGTTACTTTTCTATGGATGCCATAATACATTGCCACAAATGGATAGCTTAAAACAATGGAAATTGATTCCCTCACAGTTCTGGAGGCTGGACGCTTAAGACGTTTCACTGGGATAAATTAGTTTCGCAAGGCCAAAGTCCTCTGGAGGTCCCGGGGGAGAATCTGCTCCTTGCCTCTTCCAGTTTCCAGTGACGGCTGGCATCCCTTGGCTTGTAGCCACATCATTCCAATTTCTGCTTCCATCTTCACATCATCTTTTCCATGTGTGCCTGTCCAATCTCACTTGGTTTCTCTCTTTTGAGGCTACTGGTGATGGAATTTAGGACCTACTTAGATCATCCAGAATGATCTCCTCACCTCAAGATCCTTCACTTGATCACATCTGCAAAGGCCCTTTTTCCAACAAGATAACATTTACAGGTTCCAGGGATTCATATGTGGATATAGATTTGCAGCTACTATCCATCCCACTACAACAGGAATAGTAAAGTCAGTCTATCCAAACATAACAGAGAAAAGAGAGATGATACGAATAATATGGCCCAAAATCATTTTCTATCCACTTCGGCTGTTATTGACCATTTTATTTCCTCAACTTATCCTTTTACTGTGAAGCTAGATTAGAGTAATAGAAAGCATTAGAATAAGAGTCATCAAACTGTGGCCAGTGGACCACATCCAGCTCCCCATCTATTTTTATAAATAAAGTTTTATTAAAACCCAGTCATGTAAATTCTTTACATATTATCTCTGGATGACTTTGTCCTATAATAGCAGGGTTGAGTGATTGTAAAAGGGACCATATGGCCTGTAAAGCCAAAAATATATACTATCTGGTCATTTCCAGGAAAGTGTGCCACACCTTGAATTAAATGATCCACTCCAAGTGGAAATAGGAAGGAAGAGAATTAGATGGATTAATTGACTGACTGTGTGCATGTGTGATGCACAGTTTGAATTAAGATTGTCATTGTTACTCTGACACTTTCAATGGAATTAAAGTTCTCTCAGAGAATTGACGAGTGGAGAAAAAAAGTTTTGCTTCCTTGGATTTGGAGACTTGGATTCAGGATTTTCTTCAACTCTGCAGAATATTCTTAGAAGAAAGATTTGCAATTAGATGCTAAGCACATTGGACTAGAGGGATAAGGAGCTGTAAATACTGCCAAAAATTTTATGAAAAGTGTATGCAGCCCGTATTTTATTCCTAATGGGATGCACATTTTGGCCTCATTTTTACTTCTATTGTAAGCTGCCTCAAATCACTTTGGTGGAAGTGGATGTGGTATAAATAAATAACCATCCATGGACAGCATGAAAGAAAGAAAAAGTGTGGAGCAGAAAAAAATAAATCTCAAAAGTAGCTGTATTTTAAGCGGAAGGTCAGGCGTTGCATTAGGTAGTATTTATAGGATATTTTGTGGAGTGCCTTAAAATGCCATGAAAATGTCACTGATGGTCGCAGCTCTTGAAAACAATAGTGTCAGAATAGCTAACTTAGTTATTCCACTGCTTGGCTTTCACTTCTTTGTAAGCAACAGGAACACCTCTTCCTCAAGGCTCCATGTCAAACTCAGAGATCACATGCTCTCCCACCCAGGGTTCCGCTGACAGCTTTCCCTGACATGCTATCCTAACAGGAGGAATATACTTGGACTCTGAATTCACAGCGAGCATGGCTAAATATTTAGGAATCTGATGTTTCAGGTTTCTTTTGTCCTTTTCCTGCCAAGCACAGAAAAGGAAAGATAGAAATTTCTGCTTTGTGAAAAAGCCTCCGCATTATTTACACTGATACTTGTCGGAGCCGCCTTGAAAGTAAACTGGAGGAATTATCAGCCTCCCTGGTCTGAGACAGACTTCTTCTTAAAGAGAACTGACAAGAATAACAGGATCGTGCCACTCTTCCCTCCATCTTCAGTTCATTATGCTTAGTTTTTCAAATCTCCCAGGATGGAGCAACAGGGGAGCGTTGACTCTAGACTCACCAAAGAACATCAGAAAACACACTAACCTAAGTTTATTTGGTCCACTGTGGTTAAGTGGGGATACAACCTTGGTAGGAACTTTATGGTGGAGTTCAGGGGAAGATATTTAAAAGGTTTTGCCATTTGGGCAGATCTTTCAAGGCAGAGAGCCAATTGTATTCAAACAAGGTCTTTTTGCACGGTGCCTTAAGATCCGTGGACTCCATGAGGGGATGGTCTTAAAGCCAATCTTGATAAAGAAGTTCTTTGTTTGCTAAGTGAGCTATTTGCCCAAGGGAACAAGGTGTTCATCCTGATAGGAGAACTATTTACCCAGAAGAGCAAACTGTTTGTTCCCATAAATTGATTTGCAGAAATTCCCTGAAGCAAACAGTGGAGTTTCCCCATGCCTTATCTTCCTAGGCAAGAGTTAAGTCAGGTTGACAAAGGTGGTTTCGTCTTAGGTCTATAGTTATCTGGATTCTGGACAGTCCCCATTCTTAAAGGTTTTACCCTAAAACATGATGTAGATTTACAGGCTAAGGTCATTCCCTTTTCTTCACTATTGGGAGTTGAAACTTACTTCTTATATCTCCAAATATATTTTCCTGAATACAAGTGTCTCAAGATTACTACTCTTTGGGAAGCTTTGTTAGCATCTGCTCATTTGGTCACATTCAGGTATATGCCTAAGTCTGTTTACTGTCTACACTTGCCCAGCCTTCAGTAGGACCGAAGTTCTCAGAAAGAATTGGTAATTGAAGGAAAAATACTTGACCTCTTTGGGATTGGAAATAAGGACTCAGGATTTTTCACTTATGTGCTCGGTTGGCTTTCTTTCTTAAACGCAACAATCGGTTAGTTGCCCAGCACATTGGATTAGAAGGAGAAACGGTAGGAAAAGCTGACAAAGGCATGCCTACCGAGCTGCGTCTTTCCCCCAACTCCTACACCAGGTGCCCAGTTTCAAGGGATGGGGAACAGCTGGCGGAAACTTGGACAGATGAGCGTGTTTTTAGAACTTGATTCGGCACATGGAGGCCTGATGTTTTGTGTGGCCTTGTTGTGGTCCTTCTGTACAGACAGGGTCATCTATGCAATGCAAGAGTTGGTCCTAAAATTGAAAGGGCGGGCCTACACTGGCTGACTCCATCTTGTTCTGTGTCCTTCACCTTGACCACACTTCCTCCCCTTGAGTAACCCCCCCCTCACCTGCCTAACAGGACTCGGACCCTTCCCCAGCCAATCGGCTGAGGCCATAGCCATTACCTCACCAACTGCCCCTAGGCCCCAATAAAACCTTTGTCCTTTTGAAACTCGCTCTCTCTCCCCCGTATATCACCACTGCATCGGTGTAGGTAGGGGATTGAGCTCAAGCTAGCTCGAATAAAGGCTCTTTTGCTTTTACATCGGACTCGGCTCCCTGGCAGTCTTTGGGGATCACGAATTCTGGGCATAACAGCTGTAAAAACTGTTGTGGAAGCCTTCTTGTCCAAACACTGCCTCTCAATGTCCTTTCACCCAAGATGCAGCTCATCAGACTTTCCTTGGGACCCTCGTTTTTCAGGGGAAGGACAAAAGCCTCAGAGCTTCTTTAGGCTCCTGGGGACATTGTGGGGCTGTCCCTGCTTTTAGCCACACCTGGAGCTGCCTTGTTCTCTTCCAAGCTTGATTCTGGCACCTTCTTTCACTCTCACTGTATTCCCCCTGCCTTTTCCTATGGATTCTCATTAAAAAACAAAACAAAACAAAACAAAACAAAACAAAAAACAGTTAGCCAGAGACTGTTCCTCTCGCCTGCAAGCAAAGTATCTTCTCAACTTACGTTGCCTTCAGGAATGGAGGTTGACCCCTTGATTTCAGCCAGGAATGCCGTGACCTGCACTGGTTAATTGCAACAGAACACACGTATCCTTGGTCAGTTACGGCCAGCTTCCTACACAAAGCTCTATGAAAACAGGCACACTTACAGGAAAAATATTTTCTCCTAAATTGAATACTATATCTGGCTATATCAAGGGTCAATTACTTCTTCCTCTCATATGATAAACCAAGTCTGCAAAGAGACCATTTCAAAGGGCAGTGAGTCACTGTCAATTGTGGCTCAAAGCGAGCCATCCAGAAACCAGCTCCTTTCTGAAGTTTATGTTCCTGTGTGTGTGTGTGTGTGTGAGAGAGAGAGAGAGAGACAGAGACAGAGACAGAGACACAGAGACACAGACAGAAAGAGAGAGAGAAACAGGGAGAGAGGTGTGTGCATACACATACACAGACATACACGGACAGTCGGATGGACAGACAACAACCTGTAATGGAAGCACAGACGTCAGCTGAACAAACCGGTAGTGCTTGTTTGGTTCATTCCATTTTTTCCCCCAAGGAAGTGCTGTTTCTTTTGACTTTTATTTGTATCTGGATCGGTTTTAGAATCTCCTGTCTTTCTTATCTGGTCACTCATTGGTAGCAAGGATCAAATGGCAATCTGAATGGCACCCAGGTTAAGATTTCCCAAGAGCCTCGTATCTTTTGATTACCCATGTAGAGGGCAATGGTCTTTGTGGCCAGGGCAAGTCTATTTGTGTCCAGAGGCCTTATCTACACTCAACTTCCTCCTAGATTTTTAATCAAGTGAAGTCCTGTTAATATGAATAGCAGAAGCTATTTTGAAGAGAAAGAGGAATCCCAAAAGATTAACTGTGGAAAGGGTTCCCATTTGTTCTTTGTCATAATGATGGTTTTGATAAATAGATGTGGACTAGTGATTAATATATATTTATATGCAGCATTACAATATGTCATATACACGTACATATATAGTCAACTAAAAATCCAGCTCCCACTTTGTGCCTCGTGACATCCTCATGAGATAGGTGTTCATATTGTTGACATTAACCCCAATTTAGAAATAAATAAACCCGGGGCACCCAGGTGGCTCTGACGGTTAAGCGTCCGACTTCGGCTCAGGTCACGATCTCAAAGTTCGTGGGTTTGAGCTCTGCATCTGGCTCTGTGCTGACAGCTCAGAGCCTGGAGCCTGCTTCGGATTCTGTGTCTCCCTCTCTCTCTGCCCCTCCCCCACCCGCACTCTGTCTCTCTCAAAAATAAATAAAACGTTAAAAAGAAAGAAAGAAAGAAAGAAAGAAGCCCGATGTCTCCGGAGTTTAAGTGATTTGCTTCGGTCACAAGCTAGCACAGGACTCTTGTTGTCTGAAGGATGTCCGTGAGCCAGCAACATCAGCATTACCTGGGAGCCTGTTAGAAATGCAGATTCCCGGGCCCCACCCAGAGCTGCTGAACCAAAGTGTTTATTTTCACAAGACCCCAGATTATTTCTTTTCATGCCAAAATTTAAGGAGTACTGCTCCAGGTCAAACCTCTGTTGTATGTCATGGAAGCTTTAGTGTTTTTATCACTGGCCCCCTCTTTCTTCCTCAAAGCCTCCCTCCAGGATCACGTCCTAGGAGTCTAGCAATTAAGGTAAAGAATCACGAAGTCTGGGACCTGAGTTGCTCCTCAGCTTTTCTTCAGTCTGAGAAGTTATTGTCACCACTGGAAAACAAAAGTAAGCAGCTACAAGAGAACAGAAAGCGAGAATGAAGAGAGTGTGCTCAGTAGATTATTTCCTATTCCTTCTGATTTAAAGAGCTGCCTCAAAAAGCATAAACCATTAGGACTAAATTTTGAGGAGACCGAGGAGAGCTACAAATGGAGTCATTTTGCTGTCTGTTGTGAATGTAATCTACTAGGTAGATAGACGTGATTTTGTTTCATTTGTCTCAGGTCTACAGTACGCTCTCTCTGTTGTGGAATTTGCACAATGAAAAATGGCATGGTTTAAGAATGTGCAAAATTATATCTCTCACTGGGACATCTAGGCTGGCAGCACCATATATTTAGGCCAGGCCTCCACAAAGATGTAAAGCAGCAAAGACCACTGCCCCTGAACTCTGGAGACTGAATTCCTTCCTGTCCAGCCCCAGTCCAGCCAACTTGTTCCCACTGAACATCAGAAGGTCAGAAAGTTCACCTGTTGTCCCAAGGCCAATGGGGGTTGGGGAACAGAATGCTGTGTCAATTTCTCTTGGTCTGATAACACTTAGGATTGGAAATTCACTCATGTCTGATCCCTGATCTGATTGATGAAACTCAGAGGTCTATAATGGATTTAAGGTTTGAAAATCTACCTCTCCCTACCTAAGCCAAACAATATCTGCCTGCTAAGTCTTTTGGGTTTCCCAAATTTTACTCTATTTCCAGACATTTCATTCTTCCAATAGCTTTCTCTTGCCTGGCACATATTTTTTCATTTTACATCAAAGGGTATTTTTTGTGGCTGGCTGTTTTTGTTTTATTCTGAAGAGTTAAAAGGCACAGTGGTCAAATAGGATGTGAGTAAGATGAATGGCTTGAAACTGGGTCAAGGCACATGTTTCCTTAATAGATATCCTAAAATCTACTTCCCATATGGAAATAAGATCTAGTTAACAAATACAGACATTTCCAAAATTCTTCCTATAGGTTTTTCTAGAAGCTTTACCTTATTTGGACATATTAAAATGATGTTGGGGAGGGCACATCTGGTTCTGAGCATTATATCTAGTGAAAATATAGATGTAACAGGCTAGAGGCCAGAAGAGAAAGACTTTGTCACTGGATGTGATCATTAAGTCAAACACCTGCAAACTGGGGGGCTGGGGAGGAACCTTTTTTTTTTTTTAGCTTTTTATTTGTATGTAGTCAACGCACAATGTTACATTAGTTATAGAGTATGCCACATGGTGACTCCACAGGTCTATGCATTATGTTCTGCTTACCACAAGCGAAGCTACTATCTGTCACCATGTAACACTATTACAATGCCATTGACTACATTCCCCATACTGTTCCTTTCACCCTATGGCTTACTCTTTGAGTCACTGGAAGCCTGTACCTCTCACTACCTTTCCCTTATTTTGCCCATCCCCCATCCCCTTCCGTCTGGCAACCACCAATTTATTCTCTGTATTTATAGGTCTGATTCTGCATTTTGTTTATTCACTTTAAAAATTTCTTTTATTTATTTAATCTTTTTGATGTTTATTTTTGAGAGATGGAGAGAGACAGATAGAGGCAGAGAGGGAGCAGGGGAGGGGCAGAGAGAGAGCGAGACGTAGAATCCGAAGCAGGCTGCAGGCTCCAAGCTGTCAGCACAGAGCCCAACGCAGGGCTTGAATCCACGAACTGCAAGATCATGACCTGAACCAAAGTCGGATACTTAACTGACTGAGCCACCCAGGCACCCCGTTTTACTTTTTCAGAGTCATCTCTGCGGGCTTGCTATCCCCTGTCCATTTGTCGAGTGTCACATTATTGACTACAGGGTACTCTTTCAGCTGCCCGATATTTACCGAGCAGCCTAATAGGCAAGAGACTCTGCTGGCCCCCAGGTGAAGAGAAAGCAAGGCAGACAAGCGTCCTAGTCTCTCGACCCCTGTCTTCTAGTGTTGTTGGTTATCATGATGGCAGCCCAGGGAGGTCCCTGGAGGAAGAATCCGAATGATGTTTTCCTATGGAAAGGGATGTGGGCTACACGAATTTCTGTGAATATATTTATGGGAGCTGGTTGAGCCATCTGTTCCCTGATCTCGAAGTTCCCGCCATGCATCGTAATGTCAAAGAGTGTCAAGAGATGCTACAAGCCAGACAGCCTCAGTCTTCCCTTTTCCTCTGGTGATCAAATGGGTGTCACAACTACTGAAGGAGTCCCCGTTCTAGAAGCAGATTTCATCGGGTTATTAAAGCTGAGGTTCATAGAAACAAAACATAAAGGAGTGCTGAATGACCAGCTTCTGGAGCTCATGTTTTGCCCACAAAATTGATTCTCCCCAGGTATCCACTTTAAGTGGAATGGGTTCTCACATTTTCTCTGCCTTCCTTGGCATGCGCTCTACGAGCAGGCAACCACAATGGCTGTCATCTGTCAGCAGTTATTACCTACCATTAAAGCTAAAGGGAATGTTAATGAAAAATATTACGGCATCCTTTGTAAAATTCACAAGCCGTTTTAATATTACCCCCTGCCAAGCTGAATACAGCGGTTTGCCTAACCACAAAATTTTACCTCGCACATCTTCTCCCCTGCCTTCCTTTCCGGATCCCCAGCATCCATCCAACTTGCAATAAGAAAGGCCACATTTAATTACTTAATGCAGAATTCAGTCACATTTTACCAGAGGTTATTCTGCAAGAGTCTTTTGTGTTTTGTCTTTCTGGGTTCTCAAAAGAGTGTGCGTTGAAGGTTGCAGACCATTCTCCCAGAGTCGATAGCTTTATGCGGACTCGGAAGCCTCGCTGCACTGTCTCACGAAGCTGTAGGAAAGCCGAAACAATGCTCTTCAATAAATAGGCTTTGTCTGTCCGTGCTGGCAGCGGCTGCTTCAGAAAGAGTGCACGGGCAATACGCTACTGTGTATTCCCCACAGGCACGCAACACTCCTGCACACAGCTTCCAAATCTGTCATCTTTCTATTCTGCTCTGGCCAAATTCCTAGTCTCCTTGGCCGGGGACGTAAGACATAAGCTTCTTTTCCAGTCTCTGGGGCCCATGTTCATTCTAGCCTTGAAGAATGTTCACTTTCAATGGGGGGAGGCTGTGGGATTAATTTCCCATGGTGTGAGAAGTGAATTGCATCTCAATGCCCATGAGGTAGGCGCCAGTCAGCCCTTCTAAACGCAAAAAAATATAGGTTGAGCCAAGATCTTTTAATCAATAAATTGTAGGCTCAGATCTTTCCGAGATCTTGGTCATCTTGCTGTCTCCCCACTGTGACTATCTTCAAAATGATCCCAACAATCATGATACTGACAAGAACAAGAGACCCAGTGGTGTTCAGTGGCCTTTGTGGTTACACACACTTAGTGTCTGAGCTGGGGTCAGAGGGCATGCTTTCTGCTCTCCATTTAGCCAACCTCATTTGAGTTGTTCAGAAGACTTTGGAGAGAAGGGACACTGAGCTAGATCTTGAGGGTAAATATCTATGTGATAGGAGAAGGAAAATCTGAGAAAGATACAACCACATGCATGAAAGCAGACATGTGCTAAAAGATGGCTTTCCAAGAATCTCAAGGAATCCAGGAGGGTAAATAAAACAGGAAGTGCATGAAAGAGGGGGGCCATGAAAAAATCCACAGAAGTTCTTGATGCCAGAGATGGAGGAGGGCCCGATAGTCAGAGGCCACTAAGGAGTTTCTGTACATCTCATGAGAGATAGGGAGTTGTTGACTGGCATGATTAGACTGAAGTTTAGATAGATCATTCACAGTTCTGCTCACACAAAAACAAGTGTCCTGGATATTGGAAGTTAAAAAAAAAAAAAAATCAAACACAGGGAGCTGCTCTGGCCACACACTAAGTTGATTTCAGCTCAGGTCATGATCTCATGGTTCGTGGGATTGAGCTCTGTTGTCAGGCTCTCTCTCCACTGACAGCATGGAGCCTCCTGGGATTCACCCTCTCTCTCTGCCCCTCTCTCAAAATAAATGAATAAATTAAAAAAAAAAAAAAAGAAGAAGAATTCTTTAGAAATGTAAATTCAGACTGTGCCATGTGATTCGGCATTTGTAATAAGCCTTGAGATAAAGTCTAGGAGGGAGCAGGTTTAAAGAGTAGTTGAATAGACTCTTCATGGGATATATAGAACAAAACTACTTGGTTAAAAGGACCACGGGGAAAACTCTGGATGGAGGGGGATAATAACTGACTGGCACACTAGATACTGAATCAATGGAATCACAGCTTTGGGGAGTTACCCCCCATCAAGGTTCAAGGAACCCACTTAGTCTTATCAGATGGCTTGAGCAAATATTTTTTTTTGTTCCAGCCAGAGTTATATGTCACAAGCCACTGAAACTGATACCAGCTGATCTAAGCAAGAAATGAGTATTTTGAACAGATATCACGTATCTCACAGGTTTGATTGGAATTCCGCAGCAGTGGGCCCTGAAAAATGAATAGGAGTGAAGTGAGAGTATTTGGCCACACCACAGCCAAGGTAACTGCAGATACAGTCCCCTGGGGAGATGCCGCCTCAGTGGCTGAACACAAGACTGTGGCTCACATCCCTGATGACATCATTGCTGCCGCGGCAGGAGGGTTATTTCCGGCCCTGGATCCGGATTCAATACCAGACCCTGTGGGACTGACATGCTGAGGTCAGGCCACAGGCTCGAACATGGAAAAGGGTTCATATACGAGGTAACCCCCGAAGAAGTTATATCTACTAGAATCTTTTGTTATTATTTTCGTTGCTGTTGGTGCACACGTTCTTACGTTTTTATTACTGATAAAGTCTCTGGATGTGTTCTAAGCTCCTGAAATCGTCTTCTAAATAAACAAATAACCTAATCACGGTCTGTATGGCAGCATCGGACACACCACCTGCCCCTCCAAGATTCTTGTCTCTCCTTGACCTGAGCGTTTAATCATAGGGTGTCAGAGTTCTTTCAAGTGTGCTTTCCGTTTGTTTGTTTTTTGTCACTGACATACAATGTACATAACATAACATTTTATATTCGTCCTTTGAACTCTACAGTTCAGTGGTTTTTAGCATATTCACAGTGTTGTAGAACCATCACCACTATCTCCTTCTAGAATATTTTCATGACACCGGAAAGAAACTCCCTATTCTCAGTCACTCTCTATTCTCCTTCCACATGAGCCCTGACAACCACTGACCTACTTTGTCTCTGTGGACTGCCTAGTGAATATTTCATATGAACGCTATAATTAAGTATTTGTTAGTCAAGGGCCAGTCCTGAAGACAGACCTTTCTTGGAAAGGTGAATTGTTTGAACAAACACAGGCAGGAAAATTGAACCTTTTTCTTACATGCCCCACCCACCTCTGCAAGCCCTTGGCATAGGCTATCTTACAGCAGAGCTATCATTTTTTTTTTGCATCTATATTTGATATGATATTTATATATGTCTATTCTGACATATATACAGATACAGATACATATATGCAGATACAGATACAGCAATAGTGTCAGCATGAATATGCCTACCATTTGGAGGAGTCACCATGGAGTAGTGATAGACTTAACAAAACAAATAATCCATCCTCTAAAACCATTACATACATTTTTATATTTTTATACTAATTTGATTACCCACTTCTTTCATTTACCGTTATTTGTACCTCTTGGTAAACTTGTGCGGAGCTACTCAGAATAACAATTAAGTTGATGGCTCGTTAGATCCCACTCTTTCTCAGGCCATCCATTTTTCGTTGGCATTACATCCTGAGGAAGTTTTACTGCAATCTCTCAATATATTTGATCATCAATATCAGTACTGTCATGTGACTCATGTACACAGGTCATTGAATATTTTCTTTTAAGTTTATTTATTTTGAGAGAAAGAGAGAGAGAAAGCAAGGAAGGGGCAGAGAGAGAAGGAGGGAGAGAATCCCAAGCAGGGTCCCCACTGTCAGAATTGGACAGTGGAATTGGAGAAGAGTCCAGAGGACTCAGAGAAGAGCCCAATGTGGGGCTCAGATGCACAAACCATAATAAGATCATGACCTGAGCTGAAGTCGAGAGTTGAACGCTAAACTGACCCAGCCACCCAGGCACCCCTGAGGTCATTGCATCTTACCAAAATTGCCAGTGTGACACCATTACCACAATATGGTCATGATACAATTCTGGTTTAATACAGAACAAATCAGTAGGAATTATGGAGGTAGCTGACCTCTTTTCCCAAGAGTCAGCCTTTGCTCAATGTACCAGATATTACTATGTGTAAACATTGCTGCAATTGGCACTCGATTCAGTTATTTCTGGGTTCCAGGTCAGTTGGGGACAAATCCAGTCACTCTGTGTCAGGTCACAGGCTTGTGCTGAGACTGGTATCAATTGTGTGCTATTACAGAACAGGGCTCACTTCCCTCCTAGGAGCAGGACACAAGCGCTCCTCAGAATTGTTTCTATTCCTGCTAATCATAGCACAGAACGTGTCTTATTTTGATGTCCACTTGGAGTGAATGTAGTCATAGTGTATCTGTGCAAACTGCAAATGCTCTCAGAAATTTTCCATAGGTATGAAGGTCCACGGGGGTCCTATAGGTATGTCCTCTGGGCCTCAGCAGCCAAGTAGAGGAGTCATTGCCTCAAGGCTCCCTTGCCCTCCATCTTTATCAACACAATCAAGAGGTGCTGTTGAGTCAGGATACAATCCCTTTCCTTACACTGGGGCCTAACAGTATGCAGCATCATTCTTTGAGTCTGCCTGACCCACTTCACTAAAGTTTCATCAGATTTCCAGGCTTATTCCCATCCTTTGCTTCCTCCTAGAAGAGAATTTCCTCCAAGCAGTTAATAATTCTTTTCCTCTGAGTGCCACTCTTCATTAAAAGCAAATTCAGCTTGCCCCATGATGCTTAGATTGGCAACTACCTCTCATTTTTTAAATTTTTTACAATTTTTATTTACTTTGAGAGACAGAGACACAGCGTGCATTCACAAACAGGGGAAGGGCAGAGAGAGAGAGGAGAGATAGAATCCCAAGGAGGCTCTGTGCTGCCATCTCAGAGCCCGATGCAGTGCTCGAACTCAAAGACCGTGAGATCGCAACCCGGGCCGAAGTCAAGAATCGGACCCTTAACCAACTGAGTCACCCAGGAGCCGCATGGCACTTAACTCTCTTAAAGCTATTCTTGGTCTTGTGGTCCAGTGTCATTTAATCTGTCATGGTTGTTGTCACCGTGACATATTAATGGTCTGAGCAGTTAGGATATATGTTCTAAACCCAAAAATGCTGAGTTTCCCACCTTGGGGGTAGATGGGGGGTAGTCACAACTTGACGAAATTTCATCTGAGTATGCCAGTAGGCCGCCTATAGGCTTTCTCATCCCAGTTTGGGGAGTCTTACCTCGGGAATTCATATCTACTATGTGAAGCCCGCTGTTTCATTCCCAGCAGCAACCCATTATTCCTTTCTCTTCTGGCTAATAGCTTTACGTTTACAAAAACAAGCGTGCTATGTATTTGTTGACAGCATGGTCATGCGTGCAGCTGCTATTTCCGTTATAAGAAGGGACCTTCCTAAGCATTTGATCCCCAAGGTTTACACGTACAGTTATCTGATGGCCAATGGGGAGTAGTTCCTGGAAATTCCCTCCCAAGTGATGTCCTTTGTAGTATATGCAACCTGAAAAATGAGACAAAGATACTGGCACATTACTAGCGTTCCATTCAGTCATTAATAATTGGGCCAACGCATCACCTTGTCAAACAACCAAAATGTCTCCCAAAGCAATGCCACTCGGGTCTGCAGGCTTCTGTTCGATGTTGTCAGCTTCCAGAAGCAGGAGTATCCTGGAAAACGTACGGCTTCGCCCTTCTGAGCATCGTAAATAATTGTGCTGAGAGACAGCCTCACTAACTCTGAGCCTCTCTTTAGGCCCCAAAGTAATACTGGATTTCCCTCTTTGTGTAACCCATATATTCATTTCTTTACCTTCAGCTACTACTTCTCCTTCTCATTTTCCATTTGTCATTTATTTTAACACAAACTTCCCCACATTTGAAAGGAATACATATTCAGTCACTGTGCTGGTCCACATTGCTGACAGCAACACGAGCCTAATAGTATCTCCTCCTCACCCACTCCTGTTATAAGGCAGGGTTACGTAGGTACAGAACCAGCGAGCTCTCTCAATCACTAGAATAAATTTACATTCATGGTCAACCGCAGTGTTGCCAGATGGCACAGTTAACACCACCAGGCCCTTGGAAATCTTGGCATAAGGGTTTAAATGGATGCTTCAAGTTTCTTGCTTAGGAATCATCCCCGTTTTGGTCTCCAGTGGTTGTAGTCCTGAGCCTAGGACCGCCATAAGAGAAAGGTAAAAAATGAAAGGGAATGTGGGGGAAAACTCTACAGTTGCACACAGCCTCTTCTCCCTAGCCTCTTCCCCACATCAACCAGAAAATGAGAGGAATCTGTTGAGTAGGAACATTTCCTTAGCACCCCTCATGTTGAGTGTGAGCCCACACTGAGGAAAGCATGTAAGCCAGACCCTCGTACTTTTATCTCCTCTCATTTTGGCAAGAAATGTTTCAATTACCCATTCTGATCCTCTGTAAAACCACTTACTCTGAGAATGGCATGCCACATAATACGTAAATTTGATATGTTATCCCATTTGTCCATTTTTGGACACTGTGGGCTCTAAAGCGTGTTTCCTGGTTTGAAGAAATGTAACCTGGCAGTCCAAATTGATACAGTACCCTTAGTTCCAGTCTCTTTTTATTGTTACTTTTTTTTTTTTTTTTAGCATTTTGAGCATTTGTGTGATGGACTGAATTATATACCCCCCCCCCCCAATTCATATATTGAATCCCTAATGCCCTAACTATATTTTATGAAAGGACCTTTGAGGAGATAATGAAAGGACAATGAGGTCATATGGCATCTAATCTGATAGGACTGGTATCCTTATGAGACAAAACAAAAGATCTCTCTCTCTCTCTCTCTCTCTCTCTCTCTCTCTCTCTCTGCATGCACAAAGAGAAAAGGCTATGTGAGGGGACAATAAGAAGGCAGCTTTCTGAAAGCAAAAATTAAAGTTTCACCAGAAACTAGTCCCACTGGCACCTTCTTCTTACACTTCCAGCTTCCAGAACTGAGAAAACTGCATGTGGTTAAAGCTAGCTAGTCTGAGGCATTTTGTTAGGTCAGCCGGAGCTCACTAAGAACATTTGCATCTATGCAAATCTATGCATAGTCTAGTCCAGAGCAAATGTCTATTTACTGTGGGAACCTGTTTATGGACTCCTAGTGTTATTGGTAGTGGTCCGGTGACAGCTATGTGCCAACTATGTGGAGGGCTTTTGCCCTGGGGAATCTGCCCCACAGTCATCTTCCGTTTCTGTCTCTCTTGCTGGTATTTGGGCCTTAGAAGGTGCAGGAGGCATATATCAGTGATCAGCCCATCGCAATATTGCTGAAGCTCCCCCATTTCCACTCACTTCATGGCCCCATGTGGCCACCTGAAGTGAACGCAGCAGGATGCCCACTTACTGGTCCCAATATCCTTGGGAAGAAGCGGGTTCTTCTGATGGCCATCCATATGTTCTACTTTAGTGTGTCTTTCATATTCCCAAAGTGGTTTACATCAGGACTGCACCCGTATAGGTATAGCTTAATAATTAGTTTCCCATTGCCTATCTGGTGGATGATATGGCCCGACATGGGCCATCACCATAAATCTGCACACACATAAGCATTAGGACTTTGATTGTTCAATTCTCCCATCACTGCAAAGAAAAAAAACATACAATTTAGACCACTAAGTTGGTTTATTCTTGCCTTCTTCAATCAGAATTTTGCCAACAGCCTGTTGTAGTGTGGCAGCCTTTTGAACAGGGTGCTGTCTGGGCACATTGGAACTGCCATCTACAAACCAAGTTGTTTTTTATTGGTCAATTAAGAGTTGTTGCTAGAGCACAGCCCATGTGATAATGGGATCTGGAAGTTCCAGATTCCAGTCAATCCTAGAGGGAAAAAAACTGCCTACCCATGAATACTCTTGAGTACCATCTTGAATTCCTTCAGTAGCATATTCCTCTTTAAGCCATTTACATTTTATTATGCTGCTCTTCTTGGAGCTGCCTCCCTTATGAGAGTGTTTTTTGGACATTACCCAAAGAATTATGGGTATTTTGGGTTTCAAGATTATTTTATGGCCTTCGGTCATATGGGCAGTTTTAATTGCTGCCCAGTAACGAACCATTGTCTCTCAAATGGCACATACCCTGCTGCCACATGTGAAAATTTCCAGGTCCAAGATCCCAGTGGTCACTGCTGGGCAGAACGCACTTCTGCCATAAGCCCTGACCCACATAAGGGCAAGTTGCAGATTCTTCCAAAAACATCTGAGCGTGGACAACAAGGGCCCACAGGAATTAGCTGAACCACCACTTCTTGCGATGCTGATACAGCCTGCTGTTATCTAATCCCCCGTTCAAATAACGATCTCCTTTCAGGTAATTTTACGGACAAGAAGTTGCAACATTCCCGCAT
This sequence comes from Leopardus geoffroyi, assembly GCF_018350155.1. NCBI lineage: Eukaryota > Metazoa > Chordata > Mammalia > Carnivora > Felidae > Leopardus > Leopardus geoffroyi. The sequence continues at coordinate 45,807,380 of NC_059327.1, forward strand.
AGCCTCCCAAATCCAAACAACCTGCCCAAGGGCTGTGCTTCTTGCTGAGTTCCAGGGGTTGGCAATGACAACAGTTCATTTCTAGTTGCCTGCGGAGCTCCTGTCACGGATGGCTCCTGACCAGGGTGTTCTAATGGTTTCACCGCTTCAGCCGGCCCTTCTACCTTTGCTAAGGTTTTCAACCAGCCTCTGTTTGTCTTGTGGCCTTCACTTCATTTGAGTCTGTTCTCACTTTTTTTTTTTTTTTTTTCAGTCTTTGATATTAGGATGCCATCAAAATGTAGTGTTTCATCACAGCGGGGACCTGCATGAAGTTTAAATTCCTTCGAAACCAAATGATGAAAGAAACCGGTGAATTCCAACAGCCCTCTCGCAATATAAGATAATAAAATGTAAATCAGGATCCTTTCCCCCTGGAGGAAAACGATGGCTGATCTTTTCTGAGGTGAGGATTGAAAAAATAGCATTTGTAAGACCAGTCACTGAGTACCAGTCTCTTGGATTTGGGTAGTTTTTGCGCCTGATGCTCCAGACAGACTTCATTCAAGCGTTGATAATGTGCTTCTAGTTTCCATGAGCCACCTGCCGTTTTCATGGGCCACATAGTGCAATTGTACTGAAACTTTGTTGGTACTGGCACGTCAGTTCCTAACACGCCCTTAATTAAGGTGGTAATCCCTTCTGCCCACAAGTTACGCAATACCGTTTCAAATTAGCAACCTGTGTAGACTCCGGAAATTCTATAGCTTCCCATTTAGTGTGTCTAATTAATACTGACAAAGGTATTGTAATATCAGGTAGAGAAAGTGTTCACCATGCAGACATAGTATCCATCCAATAATACGTTCAGGTAAGTTAGACACATCCACTTTGTAGAAATTCTGTTCAAAGATTCCAGTTTTCAGCCAAACGTTTACCTAAATCCCACCGACCTTTACCTTCCTATAACCTCATGGTCTAATTATAGTCCACAGTAAGACGTCACCAATGGTTTTGGAATCACACTTACCGGAGTTTTGTGTCAAGGAGCTCCAAAAAGGTTTCTTCTCTACCCCTTGGCCACTTTATCCATATATGTGCATATGACTTTGGGTCCCTAGCCAGGAGTTGTGCCAATAGACTTTGGTCCCTTCATCAATCTCCATATTGATTAATTTACCAGACCATCGACACTGGCAATCAGAGGTTAGGTTTGTCATTGTCATCCTGTCATCCAGCTTTGTACATTCCCCCAGAATAGGATAAATAGAGTAGATTTCATCAGGGATCAGTTTGGGGAGACCATCAGGGGTTCCCATAAGTCCATGCAACCTCTGACAGTATTACATTAAGACTTTTGTGGAGCATCTGGGTGGCTCAGTCAGTTAAGCGTCCAACTTCGACTCTGGTCATGATCTCATGGTTCGTGAGTTTGAGCCCCACGCTGGGCTCTGTGGTGACAGCTCAGAGACTGGAGCCTGCTTCAGTTTCTGTGTCTCCCTCTCTCTCTGCCCTACCCCCACTCACACTCTGTCTCTCTCTCTCTCTCTCAAAAATAAACACTAAAAAAAAAAAGACCTTTGCACTGACTCCACTGATATTCACATTATATATAACATTCCTTAATTACAAGTTAAAATCTTTTCACTGCCCTGACCAAATCCCTTGATACCTCTTTGTTTTTCCCCATTCTCTTGTGAATTACTCTAATTTTCAAAGCATCTGTAATACCCAGAAGGAAAAGCTGAGATACGGCTTCAAGGATCATTGATTGGTTTTTCAGCAGAAAGGTATAATGAGATGCCCATGTGAAAGGGGTGCCTTGATGATAGCATTTACGATGACCTTAGTAAGAGGCATATTAGGTGGATGAGCATTACAATCCAGCATGGCTTGTATATGAAAAATATCAGCCGCTTGATTTGGGGAGTTCCTCATGACATTAAAAGAACAGAAGGATATGTCCCTTTACAGGGTAAACAAATTGCATTAGCTTGGATTCAGTCCACCAAAGTAGCTGTCACTTAAGGAAAATCAGTTGTATGTTTGGATCATGAACAGTCATCTGTGATGATCAATAGTAAGCTGTCTTACCTGCATTAATCAGTCCAAAACTGCTTCTCAATTCTACTGCACTGAAAACACTGAAGACTGCTCCCAGGTTAGTCACTCTCACCATCCATTTTGGTAATCTTCAGGAGCTGGTGATATGAATTCACAAAATAAGACAACTCCACCACACTCTACCCTTTGGTTTTGTGCTCCCACCACCTAGACTTCCTTTTTCAGTGATCAGATTACAGAAGTGTGGTCTGTCATTCCAGAATAATTTTTCTGTTTGGTAGTGGCCCTGAGGCTAGTGGTTATAGCTTAGATAGGCTACAATCCGAGCCTGAAACTGTGCCAGGATTCACCCAAACACTCTTCCTTACTTTAATTGTAACTATTACAGATAAAAATAAGCAAGGCATTGTATACTGAGCATCGTTTTCATTATTTTCCCTTCCCTTATGTATGTGGTGTACAATTTCTTGGAAGTCGGGTCTATCATTTTAAATTCCACTGGTAACTTTTACTCATGTAACTGATCTCCATGCAGCAGCTGTCTCATACCATGGGTAACTCAGTAGTCATTAGACCTAAAGGTATGTCACCTGTCATACCATTATTTCTCATTTTCCCCAGTAGTACTTTCCCCATGGTTTAGTAAGTCAGAGTCATGCTACTGAATCCCACCTGTGATACCAGTGGTGCTAGAGTCCCCAAGACCACTCTCATGCTCAGTAATTTTCTAGAAGGACTCACAAGATTCAGAGCTGTTGTACTCACAGTTAGAATTTATTACAGTGTTCAATACAGAATCAAATCCTCCAAGGAAAAAAGTCTAGCAGAAACCTGGCAAAAGCTCCTACGTGTCTTTTTGCAGTGGTCACACAGACATGCGTAATCTTCCCGGCAATAATGTGAAGTGTTACCCATGTGTGAGAAGTATTGCCACCCAGTAAAGCTCACTGGAGCTGTGATGCCCAGTGTTTGTATTGGTGGTCATGGCGGTCATTTATGTTTGCATACATCCACCCGCATGACTGACCTCAGCTACTCAGATTCCAGATCCCTAAGCCAAAATAGGCGTTCATCATAAATCACATTTGTTAGCATAAACTGGATGATTACATGGATACCATGTATCGTAAGACCTCAGGCATACAAAAACAAGCATTCATCATAAATCACATTTGTTAGTATAAACTATCTCATCACACTGATACAACATGGCCCAAAGCTTCATAGAAATACATTCTTATCAGGCAGAATATTCCAAGGGCCAAAGCTTGCCTCCTAGGAGTTGACAAAGGACTAGTCCTGAAGACAGACGTCTTTGGGGAATGTGCAGGGTATGGCAATCTAAGCCCATGTTGATAGCCCTGTACTATACACCTTCAACTCCTAGTTTTTAGACATTTTTTTAAAATAATGAAATGGTATTGGGTTTTGTGAAATGCTTTTTTTCTTTGCATCAAATGAGAGGATAATGTACTTTTCCTCCCTCTATTATATTAATATGGTGGATTATATTCACTGATTTTCATATGTTGAGACATGTTGCATTCTTCAGATAAATCCCATTTGTCATAGTGTATTTCTTTAATATGATGGTGGATTTGGTTTTAGTATTTTGTTGAAGTTTTGGGATGTATATTGATCAGGCATATAGGTTTGTAGCTTTTTTTTTTTTTTAATTTTTTTTTTTCAACGTTTATTTATTTTTGGGACAGAGAGAGACAAAGCATGAACGGGGGAGGGGCAGAGAGAGAGGGAGACACAGAATCGGAAACAGGCTCCAGGTTCTGAGCCATCAGCCCAGAGCCTGACGCGGGGCTCGAACTCCCGGACCGCGAGATCGTGACCTGGCTGAAGTCGGACGCTTAACCGACTGCGCCACCCAGGCGCCCCATGTAGCTTTTTTTTTTTTAATGAAATAAACATTAAATAAATGTTTTTGAGAAAGAGAGTTTATGAGAGAGTTTTTGAGAGAGAGAAAAGTTTTTGAGAGAGAGAAAAAGAAATGAAAGAAAGAAAGAAAGAAAGAAAGGGAGAGAATCTGAAATAGGCTCCAGGCTCTGAGCTATCAGCACAGAGCCCAACGCAGGGCTTAAACTCAGGAATGGTGAGATCATGACCTAGGCCAAAGCTGGATGCTTAACCATCTGAGCCACCCAGGCACCCCTAGGACTGTAGCTTTCTTATAATGTTTGTGTATGGCTTCAGTATCAGGTTAATATTGGTCTCATAGAAAGAGTTAGGAAGTATTCCCTCCTCTTTAATTTTTTGGAAGAATTTGAGAAGTACTAGTGTTAATTCCTTTTAAAGATTTGTTAGTACCAGTAAGCCATCTGGCCCTGGGATGTTCTTTGTTTGACATTTTTTTGATCATTGAATAAATGTTTTTCCTTCTTATAAGTTACCTTGTTATATTTTCTATTTCTTCTTGAGTCAGTTTTGGTTATTTGTGCTTCTCTAAGAATTTAACACTTTATTTCTTTTTTTTAAATACCATTGTTTAAGTATACTATTAAAATTATTTTTATTTGTGTAAAATCCTTACTTTTATTCCCAATTTTAGTAATTTGAGTCTTTTCTCTTTTTCTTTGGTCACTGTATTTAGAGGTTTGTCAATTTTGTTGATCTCAAAAACAATAACAAAAACAAAAACATCCACAACTTTTGTTTTATTTATTCTTCGTAATTCTTCTACTCTCTATTTCAGTTATTTCCATTCTAATCTTTCTTATTTCTTTGCTTTGGTAAACAAAGTTCTTCTTTTTCTAATTTCAGTAAATTAAAATTTAGATTATTAATTTGTGGCCTTTTTCTTTTTTAATATAGTTGTTTATAGCTATAAATTTCCCCCCAAGCATTAATTTTTCTACATTCTCAAAGTTTCGGTATGTTCTATTTTTGTTTTCCTTTTTTTCAAAGTATTTTCTAATTTTTCTTGTCATTTCTTCTTTGATTCATTGGTTATTTAAAATTGAATTGCTTAATTTCCACATACTTGTGAATTTTAGATTTCCTTAAGCTATGGATTTATAATTTCATTCCATTGGGGTCAGAGAGAATATTTTGCATGATTTTAAACTTTTAAACTTATTGAGACTTATTTTGTGAGTAATATAAAATCTATACACTGAAAACTATGGAAAGCTTATGAAAGAAATTGAATAAGACACCAAAAAAAAAAAAACGGAAAAAGATTCCATGCTCCTGGATAGGAAGAACAAATATTGTTAAAATGTCAATACTACCCAAAGAAATCTACATATTCAATGCAATACCTATCAAAATAACACTAGCATTCTTCACAGAGCTAGAACAAATAATCCTAAAATTTGTATGGAACCAGAAAAGACCCCAAATAGCTAAAGCAATCTTGAAAAAGAAAACCAAAGCAGGAGGCATCACAATCCAGAACTTCAAGCTATACTACAAAGCTGTAATCATGAAGACAGTATGGTAATGGCACAAGAACAGACACTCAAATCAATGGAACAGAATAGAGAACCCAGAAATGGACCCACAAACGTATGGCCAACTAATATTTGACACAACAGGAAAGAATATCCAATGGAATAAAGACAGTCTCTTTAGCAAGTGGTGCCAGGAAAACTGGACAGTGACATGCAGAAGAATGAACCTGGACCACTTTCTTACACCATACACAAAAATAAACTCAAAATGGATGAAAGTCCTAAATGTAAGACAGGAAGCCATCAAAATCCTCCAGGAGAAAGCAAGCAAAAACCTCTTTGATCTTGGCCACAGCAACTTCTTAGTCAACATGTCTCTAGGGGCAAGGGAAACAAAAGCAAAAATGAATTACTGGGACCTCATCAAAATAAAAATCTTCTGCACAGCAAAGGAAACAATCAGAAAAACTAAAAGGCAAGTGACAGAATGGGAGAAGATATTTGCAAATGATATATCAGATAAAGGGTTAGTATTCAAAATCTATAAAGAACTTATCAAACTCAACACCCATGAAACAAATAATCCAGTGAAGAAATGAGCAAAAGACATGAATAGACGCTTCTCCAAAGAAGACATCCAGATGGCCAACCGACACATAACAAAATGCTCAACATCACTCATCATCAGGGAAATCCAAATCAAAACCACAATGATTTGTCACACCTGTCAGAATGGCTAACATTAACAACTCAGGCAACAACAGATGTTGGTGAGGATGCGGAGAAAGAGGATCTCTTTTGCATTGTTGGTGGGAATGCAAACTGGTGCCGCCACTCTGGAAAAAAGTATGGAGGTTCCTCAAAAAACTAAAAATATAACTACTCTACGACCCAGCAATTGCACTACTAGACTTTTATCCACAGGATACAGGTGTGCTGTTTTGAAGGGACACATGCACCCCCATGTTTATAGCAGCAATATCAACAATAGCCAAAGTATGGAAAGAGCCCAAATGTCCATCGATGGATGAATTGATAAAGAAGATGTGGTATATATATATACATATACACACACACACACACACACACACACAATGGAGTATTACGTGACAATCAAAAAGAATGAAATCTTGCTATTTGCAACTACGTGTATGGAACTGTAAGGTATTATGCTAAGTGAAATTAGTCAGTCAGAGAAAGACAAAAATCATATGACTTCACTCATATGAGGACTTTAAGAGACACAATGAACATAAGGGAAGGGAAACAAAAATAATATAAAAACAGGGAGGGGACAAAACAGAAGAGACTCATAAATATGGAGAACAAACTGAGGGTTACTGGAGGGGTTTGGGAGGGGGGATGGGCTAAATAGGTAAGGGGCATTAACGAATCTACTCCTGAAATCATTGTTGCACTATATGCTAGCTAATTTGGATGTAAATTTTAAAAACTAAAATTAAAAAAAAAAATAAATAAAATTGAATTGCTTAATTTCCACATGTGAATTTTAGATTTCCTTCAGCTATGGATTTCTAATTTCATTCCATTGGGGTCAGAGAGACTATTTTGCATGATTTTAAACTTTTAAACTTATTGAGACTTATTTTGTGGAGTAATATATAGTTTATGATGGGGAATGTTCCATATGCACTCAAGAAAAATATGTATCTTTTATTGTTAAGGTAAGTATTCTACATATATCTATTGGCTCTAAATGGTTAAGAGTGTTATTCTAGTCTTCAATTTCCCTGCTTATCTCCTGTGTAGTTGCTCTGTTCGTTAATCAAAGTGGGGTATTGAAGGTTCCACCTACTGTTGTTGGACTACCTATTTCTCCCTCAATTGTGTCATTAATCGAATCACAGATTTTGGGGCTTTGTTGTTAGGTACATACATATTTATAATTGTTATATCTTCATAGTTGATTGTCCTTTTAATCAATATATATGTAAAGACAAAAATATAGATGTATATTTATTGTTTATGAGGTTGTCTTTTAAATAATATAAGCAAAAAGAGGGGTTACATCGCCAAAACATTAATTCTAATATTTATTTTTATATATACTATTACTTTCCTGTTGCTCTTCATTTCTTTGTGTAGATTAAAGTCACTGTCATGTGTTCTTTCATTTCAGCCTAAAATGGTTTTTTTTTAAGTATCTCATGTAGAACAAGTCAACCAACAACAAATTGTTAGTTTTTGTTCATCTGCAAGTACTTTAATTTTCATTCATTTTTGCAGGATGTCTTTACCAGATACAGAATTCTAGGAGAGGGGACCAGGGTAAATTAAATGCCACAAAGTTCTCTAACAGAGATTCAGCTGTTTTTTTTCTTGATGAAGGATTTCTCTGGTTGTTTCAAACTTCTGGCTAGTTTACAGAGTTTTTAAAAAGTTGATTATGACAGTTTTGCCAATATATTTGTTGCTTTTGTGGAAGGAGAGACTCTTAGAGTTTCCTACTCCACCATTTTTGCTAATGTCACTTTTTTTTTTCTTTTTTCTGCTGTGAGAGACATTTCTCCAAAGGGTAAATGATTCTTTGAGTTTCATTTAAAAGTTACCTTCCACCTGTGTTATCATGGAAGCTAATCAAGACTGAGCTAAGTGGAGTTTGGGCAACATGGGACTTGTAGGATACAGAAGGGTGCTGAAACATAATATGCGGTTGGCAGATCTGATCTGTTGACGGAACCCACGCCAGGTAAAGGTAGTGAATCCAGCAGCCCACACAGAACAGTGTCAGAGATCATACTGAACTTGGATATCGTTCATCCAAACATGGGTTCCAGTAATTGCAATATAAATGGTATGCCAAGGCAGTGAAAAATCCCAGATGGTGGATAATAAGATTGATCTGGTTTACTTGGAAGTCACATACAGGCAACTAAATAATGATGTCAGAAGCTGACAGGATATGAAGCAAAATAAGATTTAGAATGAAAAATAGGTCCACTTAAGAAGTTTAAGACTAGGCCATGAAAAATATAAGAATAATATTGCTTTAGTTTATTCATTTACTTTTCAATCATCTTATTTATCAATCATCAATTAATTGAATAAAAACTATTTACCAAGCCTGTGTTAAGTCCTGCTCTAGGTATTATAGATATTATAATAAATACAATTACTATAACCATATATTAACAAAGCTTTCCATCTGATTAGGAAAGAATATTTGAAACAAATACACATAATAATATAAAATTATAAATTGTAAAAATATAAAAGAACAAGATATTATAAGAAAGAATTATGGGTGGACCAAATTTGTCTAAGGAATGGAAAATGCTTAGGGAAGAAGAAACTAGTACTTTAAAAATGAGGGAAGTTTAGCCAGGTAAAAAGTAGAAGAAGATTACAATCGGAAGGAATAGTATGCACTATTCTTATGTAGTTGGTGCTTCTTGGTGTGGAGATATACTTAATGGCTTATAAGACTGGGAAGAAATTGTAGCTGATGGTAAATGCTCTTGTCTTAGCTAAGTAAATCATGTCAGTAAATAAATAGAAGCCAAATTTGGGTAACTAATTAGTATTGTGTTTTAGGAAAGATATGCCATGACCCAAAGTCTTAAGGAACACTTAGGGATTGTTCTTTTATTTATTTATTTATTTATATTTTAATTTTTTAATAATTTATTGTCAAGTTAGCTAACATACAGTGTATACAGTATAGTCTTGGCTTTGGGGCAGCTTCCCATGATTCATCACTTACATACAATACCCAGTGCTCATCCCAACAAGTGCCCTCCTCCATGCTTATCACCCATTTTTCCCACCCCCACCACCTGAACACCCATCAACCCTCAGCTTGTTCTCTGTATTTAAGAGTCTCTTATGGTTTGCCTCCCTCTCTGTTTGTAACTTATTTTTCCTTGCCTTCCTCTATGGTCTTTTGTTTAGTTCCCCAAATTCCACATATGAGCGAAAACATATGATATCTGTCTTTTTCTGACTGACTTACTTCACTTAGCATAATACCTTCCTGTTCCATCCATGTTGTTGCAAATGGCAAGATTTCATTCTTTTTCATCACTGGGTAGTGTGTATATATATATATATATATATATATATATATATCACACCTTATTTATCCATTCATCGGTTGGGATCATTCTTAATACCTATGCTATGAAATCTCCTTGTTGGCAAAGCCTTAGTGTCCTTAGCATCACTTAGTAACCCTTTGGTTCATTCCTGCGAATTATTCTTAGAAACCATGATCACTCTTCTCACTGTCTCCATTGATTCTCATTTCCCTCATGACTCTTAACAAATGTGTCCTGTATTTTCACTAAGAAAACTTGATCCATCTGGCATGAACCATCTCAAACACACATAAGCTCCTTTTACAAACTTACATCACATTTCAACATTTTTCCTCTTTATTCCAAATTCAAAGTGTAAATTCGGTCTCTTTCAATTCAGGACTACCTCTTCCACCATCACTTTTAATGACATCCCCTCTTTTTATCTAGGAACTACGATAGATCAGTTAATCCCTCATCTTACACATGCTATACTCTCATTTTCCTCTGACTCTTTCTTTTCAGCCTGAGAAATTATCACCAAACCCTTCTATTTAAGAAATGCCTACATTGGTCCTGTCTCATCATCTGCCCTGTCTCTCTCCTCCCCTTCCTAGTCAAATTTCATTGACTTATTCTGATTATGAAAATATATAAATCTATGTTCAATGTATAGCATAAAAACCCAAAAAAAGATCGCAAAGAACAATATTAAATTACCTACAAATTCTTTCTTCACTTACACTTTTATCCAAGGTTTACAAAATAGTAGACATTTGCAGTCATATCTGTGTTTCCAAAGCAGTATCTTATTCACCAACTGGTAAATATCTACTAGGTGCTCAGTCTATAAAGAGTCAACATAAAATATTGTGGCTGTTTTCTCATCTTTTTCTGGTTTTTCTGCATCTTGAAATTGAAATGGCTAACGTCAACCTCCATGTCCATTCTAAAAGGGCCCATCATGGTTCAAGGGAAGGAGAATGATGTTGAGGAGATCTAGTTAGTGGCACAGGCAGCAATAAAGTTCTAAGGACTACTCGTGAAAGTCTTTTACCTAAATTGTGAAGTCTATAGGGGTTGTTCTTTGACTACCTTCCTTTACCTTTTGATGTGTTTCCACCAATATAGCTCCAGTCCCTCCCCAGAATCTGGACTTTTATGCAGTGCCGACTTTATCTCCCTAAGCTGAGAGTATGACACTGTTAAGATGTATGTTCCATGATCCAGTCCCTCAGCACTCTTTAAATGAACTTAGGAGCATTTACCAAAGATAAAGAGCAAATACAGTGAATGCTTCTTACAGTGTTTAATGTGATGTCTTCATCAGATAGCATAACAATCTAGCTCAATAATTTGTTCATGTCTTTGGAAGCTCCCTACACACACACGCTCACTCACACACACACACCCACACCCACACACACACACACACATTCACACCACACAAATTCTAATGAGGGAAAATTTTATCTGGAAATTTCTTGTCGATGACATTCTTATAAGATGGATTTCTGTCATATGTCTTGAGGCAACTAGTTAATAATTAAAAAGAAATGGAGCATTTTAAAATCTGCTCTTAAATATCACTCTATTGCCAAAAGCAGCATTTAATGTGGACTGAGAAAATTTGGACCATCTCAGTAAGGGTTTGCGAGTAGGTAGAATCAATCCCAGATCCCTCCCGTCACCTGAATATAGCTCCAATTGCCATATCCACTAAACTTCTGCTGTCTCCTCACTTAACTAGGGCAGCAGTGGGTGTACAGGGATGTAGGCACTACAGGAATGCCCATTCTTGTAAAGATGTTTATCCTACCTCTTTTCCAAGAGCCAGTGGATAAGTCATTTCTGAACTGTCTACGGAATAAGTCAAGTCCAGGTAGCCAGTCCAAAGGGAGGAATGTCTTTCAGATGAATGACGGATCCATAAAGTGAAGGAAAAAAATTCAGGGCAAATGCCTCTTAGAGTTGGGATCATTGCCAGCAAATTCTGTAGTAAGCAGCAGGAGCTCAGCCAGTACATTGGGGTCTGGACCAGATTCTAGTTGTAAAGGGGTGACTGATAAGAATATGGCAGGTCCTCAGACTGAAGGCAGCTGAGGCAATAGGAAAATCAGGAGTGTGTGCCATGGACAGAAAAAGCTACTGAACAGATAGATGTGTCCCAAATGCCCCATATAATAAAACCCTATTAAACCAGCAAATATTTACTGACCCTATAGAGTAGACTGGGGGTAAAAGAAGGGTCATATGGAATCCTCACCCTTTGGATGATATTAGCCAATTGGGAAGGGCAAGATATAAAGAGCCAAAAAGGTTAAATAAAAATGCAAATATCTCATTTACTAAGGCAAAGCGCTAAGCTATATTAAAAACTAGGACATTATTAAATGGTTTGGTTTGGAAGCAAAATGAAATGTTTGAACCTTTAATGTCTTTGTTACAATTATTACTAACATTAACTAGGAGAAACGATCAATTGATTATGAAAGTGCTTTCGGTTTATGTTCCTGGGTAACATGCCGTGTACTCTGTAGCATTTTTTAAAAATCAGGTATCTTGGAATGCCTGTGACAACACTTCCTACTTCCTCCTGCTTCGCACGATTGCTTGTTTTCAGAGTGTTTCTGACGTAGGTCACAGAGAGAACGTCTTATCTACCTGCCCGTTTCCCCAGGGCTGGCAGCACACACGTGGCACCCGAGCTTTGGCAGCTTGGCTTAGGGAGGACGTTCCCCGCCAAGCTTATTTCAAGGCCCACTCTGGTTGTGTCTCCGTGACAACACCCCAGTCTGGGGGACACTCCATCACGTATGCAGTTGGTATATTTCCAGAATCCTCAGCGACTTATGTGAATGGCTCCCTCACTTGTTTGACCGCAACGATCTCGTGTAAGCTTAGATACAGTCCTTCTTTCTGAGGTAAGTGGGTTTGTAGCATATCATGTCAATAGCTTAGTTTTGTTCCCCAGTGGACTAGTTCTATTAGTTGGGCACACACCCCTTATGTGGGAATTAAATAGCCACCGTCCTAACGGACAGCTTAGGAAATAAGGTTTTGCTTCTTCTTTACTTTCATTCTTCTTCCTTTCCTCAAGTTTCTAGAAAGAAATGGAGCTAGGAGCCACGTAACTACTTATTAACGTGTCAGGTTCTCAGTTATACAAGTAAACTGTACTGAACACACATGGGCAATGCATATGGAGGAAGCACCTAACTTCCTTCCCATTTTCTTCTCTTATATACTTATGATAAAATATCCTGTTTTGTGAATATTGCATTTTAATGAATTTTAATATGCAGAATCTTTTTAGAGTTTTTTTTAAATCATTCTTTTAATTACTGAGATCAGCTTGAAGCGAAGGACTTGAAAAGCTTTGCCAAAGAGGAAAAAATAGTATTCTAGAAAAAGTCAAAGTAAAGTGTTTCGACTTTATTTTTCTTCTGTTAAACTCATGGTAGTATTATGCTAGCAATTATCATCTTTCAAGTCAAAACTTTAAGAATCACTAAATATCAGCTAATCAACGGCATTGTGCCATTAAGAAAGATTCAAAACCCAAGTGCAGGAGGAAAAACATTTCAAGTGGTTCTGATAAGCTTCCAAAGATCAGTTCTTATTTAAAAACTTGGATGGAATCAGAGTAGAATAGAATGTCATCATTAACCACGGCCATTTCTTCACCTAAATCATTTTTCTAGTATTGAACTTGAATAAAACTAATTCAGTTTGAAGAGGTCACTTTCTGATCTCTTCAATAAGATATTTCACAGGTCTGTATGAAACTCTCTTAAGATCAAACTTGGGAGTTTAAATTCCCAAATACTAAACTCAGGGTCAGGAAACATATTTTTTTAAGGTTTATTTATTTTTGAGAGAGAGAGTGAGAGCAGGGGAGGGGCGGGGGGGGGGCGGTGGTTGCAGAGGATCCAAAGCAGGCTCCATGCTGACAGCAGTGAGCCTCATGCGGGGCTCGAACTCACGAACAATGAGATCATGACCTAAGCTGAAGTCGGATGCTCAACCGCTCAGGTGCCCCAGAAAGCATATTTTTTAAAATGGTATTTGTCATCTAGTTAAAATGGTTAGGCAATGGGGCTCTTGTATCAGTAGAGTGCTGTCTTCATTGACATGCATTCCACTATGTAAGAACATGTTTACGTTGGGACCAGTTAACTCACCGGGAAATTTTTGTCAATCACTCCTAATAGAGAACAGTTCCCTGAAGACGTGCTATTCACTTTGTCCTTGAAGCGGGAAAACAAATGAGAATCCAGAGATGCATAATTGATTGTTTTATTATTAAGTTTAAGGAAAAATTCTTTGAGTCATACTCTCATAACATTTATGTAATTTCTGACTTCATGACAGTTTCCCTGAAAGGGAAATGCTCAGGATAATAGATCATCAGCCCTCTCTTGTTTTACATCATTGTGAATAACTTTCTTTTGTTAATGTTTATTTATTTTGAGAGAGAGAGAGAGAGAGAGAGAGAGAGAGCGCCAGAGGGAGGAGAGGTACAGAGTGAGGGGAGAGAGAATCCCAAGGAGGCCCTGCACTCTTAGCACAGAGCCCGATGCGGGGTTTGACCTCACGGTCGAACGCATAACCGACTGACCCACCCAGGCACTCCCCATTGTCACTAACTTGTACCCCCTTCTCCTCCACTGCCCTAAGTTGTGTATTTGGAAGTTATTTTGAGTATTGCTTCAATCAAAATTATCAGTACGTGCTTTCAGTGGTTTTTATAATTTCACAATTGTTTCCTTTAAAAAAAAAATAACATTTAGCATTAAAAGACGTATTCAAACTCTGCCACAAACTAGCCATGTGACCTTATAAAAATCACCCAACTTCCCTGGGCTTCATCATCCTCAGGTGGGTAACCATGACAATAATGGAGGAAATCTGGGGCGCCTGGGTGGCGCAGTCGGTTAAGCGTCCGACTTCAGCCAGGTCACGATCTCGCGGTCCGTGAGTTCGAGCCCCACGTCGGGCTCTGGGCTGATGGCTCAGAGCCTGGAGCCTGCTTCCGATTCTGTGTCTCCCTCTCTCTGACCCTCCCCCGTTCATGCTCTGTCTCTCTCTGTCTCAAAAATAAATAAAAACATTAAAAAAAAAATAATAATGGAGGAAATCTGTGCCTCAGAGGAGTGATACCCAGGAGGAGATTTGGAAGTGCAAATGGTGGTAATGTAGGACAGAGCTGTGGGAAAACCTGGATGAGGGGAAATCCAGAGGCTTTTGGAACAGACAGAAGGGTTAGGACTTTGCAGATCCCTTCATGTGTAATTTCCAGCCCTGGGAGTTCCAAGTGTGGAGTTCCAAGTATGTAGCAGCTGTGTAAACAAAATCCTAAAGAAACACACCGAGTCAGGATTCAGGCAGTTATGAAAAGTCCAGGAAAAGCCAGGGACTAAGAGGTCCCAGCAAGGACATTGCTGCTTTAGATGTCACTCTGTTCTTTACCTACAGGATAGAAAGGAGGGGGAATTTGGAAGGAGAATGGGAAACCACCATAGCAGCCTGACCTGGGGGCGATGGGGAGGCACAAAACTCAGTTCTAGGACTCAGCACACATCACAGGGAGGGGGCCCGTCGTTGATGCTCACCAAGTAACCCTGATACCGAGAGCACTGGCGTTGGTAGCGGTGGATAGAATCATTATTTAGGAGATCAGGAAGCAGAAACCGGGTTCTCAGGTGAGATTTAATAAATGGGAGAGGTGTCTGTGAGTGACAGGGGTTTCGTCCTCCAGATGAGGATGGCCTAGGAAACGGGAATTAAATACAAACATCAAAGTCTGGATGTCCAGTGTAGCGAGGCAGTCACCTCCATTTTATAAACATTTGCTGCTTGATGATCTGTTTGGGGCCAGGCACTGTGAACATAGAAATGAAGACAGGGATGGTAGATTTAGGCTCAAATTGCAGTCCATTTGAGAATTAGCCAACAAGTACACAGAAGAATTCAGAGTGAAAGTCACTGGAGGTACTGCCCTCTCTACGTGATCCTGAGCTCACAGCGAGGAATCATAATAACCGTCTTATCCAGGACTGTATGCAAACAGGAGAAAAAGATAGAGAGACAGTGTTATTATGGTCACCAAAGCTTGTGTTTCTGGAACTTAACTAGTTTATAAATCAATTGTACCGTGAAACAATTTCTTATGGCTTCCCTGGCATTCATTGCTTCTTCCCTCTTCCTCAAAGCTCTTTCTTTGTTGTTGTTGTCGTTGTTGTTGTTGTTGTTGTTGTTGTTATTGTTGTTGGTGGTGGTGGTGGTGATGCACAAGGTCATAAGGAATCCGGCTCTCCTGCCAGTTCCATGGATAAGGACGAAACAGTAACCTAGGCTAAGCCATTCAAAGCTCCACCCACTTGGCTACAGTGACTGGTTCATGGTGGCGGGTGATCTAAGCTGGTCAAGTTAGTATGAACTAAAGGATTTCACCGAGAAGATGGAGAGGAACGTACTCTTTTCCTCCTGAATGTAAATCTGGAGGCATGCAACTCTAGAGGTGCTAGCAGCCATCCTGTGAGCACAAGAAGAACGCCAATGTGAAAATGGAAGGGACTCTGGGGAGAAACGTTGAAAATTGGAAACAGGAAAACCATGTGGTGTCCAGACCCTCCCCAGGAATGGCCAGCTAGATGAGCCTCTGCTGGCTCCCCCGCCCCCCTCCACACACACACTTCTCTTTCTCTTCCCTTAAGCAAATTTGGATTGAGCTTCCTTTTGTTTGAAACCAAAGACACTTTTAATGATGAAACAGCTCTTCTCTTTAACCTGAGCCCCAGGATCCCTGGTCTGCCATTAACTAGCCGTGGCACTTGAGATTTCTCTGTAGGATACGGTTTCCTTATACCTAATGCATGGAGATTGGATCTACTTACGATCATGTTCAGATCTAAATATCGGTGATATCCACGAACACGACCTCAAACTCATCTCAAAGTCTAACTAATTCTAGATCGTACTCTGAGAGTAAGATTTGGTGGGAGAAAGAAGTGACCCCTGAAAGCCAAGGGAGAATGAAGTGGAACACAGAGTGTCCAGGATACACTTTGCTGGCTTTATTTAGAGTTTCAGTCAGTTTGTGACGACCTTTGGGTGTTTCTTACACCTTTGGTTAGGAAATTCCTCAATAATGAATAAAAAATATGTCCACAGGGATGTGAAATTGCTTATCTAAAGGTGAGAGCACAGAAATCGTGGAGAAAATCTGACTGAGCTATAAAACAAAGAGAAAATCTCTGCTAGAAGAGTAAAGGCAAATTTGGAAATTAAGGAACACCAAAATGAAGTCAGACCTCTTCAAACCTGGGCTGGTATCTTCTATGTATCCATAGCATTCTACGGAACTAGCACAGCATTGTGTCTGTGCACATTAATATCAATTCCCTGAGAGTTATTTTCAGAGAATATTGTATTTGTTTTCTCATCTTCTTCCCCAAACCATTCCATCCAGAAGAATCCCTGGAAATTCCTAAAATTCAGGACTGATAATCTAACTGTATTGTTATCTCAATGGAAATTTGTAACATGACAAAATAGCATGTAATAAAGTTACATTTGCAGAGCAACTGGGTGGCTCCAGCATCCTACTCTTGGTTTTAGCTCAAGTCATGATTTCATGGTCCGTGGCTTCGAGTCCCATATGGCGTGCTGAACTGGCATTGTGGAGCCTGCTTGGGACTCTCTCTCTCTCTCTCTCTCTCTCTCCCTCTCTGCCCCTTTCCTGCTCTCTCTCTCTCTCTCTCTCAAATTAAATAAATATGGAAAATAATTACATCTGCATTTTACATAAGACCAAAATGTGTCATCATCTAAAATCGAATCTTTGGTTGGCACCTCACCCTCATGAATAAAGTTTTCGTATTTGTTCTGGGGTCATCATCCTCCATAATCTGAGTGAACCCTAATAACTGTAGCCCTTCCCAAAACCAGAGGGGAGTGCCCTCTGTGCTACCATCTTTCCTGTCCCCTGGCTATCTTGGTCTTCAAGACACCCGTATACCCCTCTACAGTGTAGGGAACGATAATTGCTTCTCTTTTGCAGTGTCACCTCTCCTTTCTTCCACCCATGATGATTGTAGTCATCACAGTTTTTTCTTCCTATAGCTCTTCCTGGACTTGCCGGAGAATCATTACTAAGTCTCATTAAGCATCCTTTTCCTTTGTGGCTTTTTAGTTCCCATAGACCTAGACCATTCCCCTATATTTAACGACCCCCCCTCCCCCAGATGGTTAAAACATGGCACTGTTATTCTCTGATGTCAATTAAAAAGACACCTGTTTGTTATATAATCAGGGGAATCTTACCCCACAAACTGCTAACCTCAATGTGTCTCTTGGAGGCTAAGTTAGTTTAATGTATTATTGCGCTACAATTGTAACTAAAATCATAACCATAAGTTGCTTTACCTTTAATTTTTATAAGCCAGATAAATTCAGTTTAAGCTTATCATGGCCTTAGCCCCTAAATCTATATTTGGAATATAAATACCTTGATAACATGGCAAGTATTTAGACACACAGTTTTTTTTTTATTTTTAAAAAAAAATTTTTTTTTCAACGTTTATTTATTTTGGGGACAGACAGAGACAGAGCATGAACGGGGGAGGGGCAGAGAGAGAGGGAGACACAGAATCGGAAACAGGCTCCAGGCTCTGAGCCATCAGCCCAGAGCCTGACGCGGGGCTCGAACTCACGGACCGCGAGATCGTGACCTGGCTGAAGTCGGAGGCTTAACCGACTGCGCCACCCAGGCGCCCCTAGACACACAGTTTTATGAACTATAGTGGAAGCTTGGTAGATGACCAATTCTATTATAATGATGATTAAACTTCAGACTTCAAATAGCAATCAGCATTCAATTCACTTGGACACACATTTATTGAGCACCTCCTGTGTGCTAAGCACAGGGCTGAGTCCTGTGAGAGAAACAGTGACTAATAAGCTCTAGTCCTTGCCTTCCAGAAGTTTATACAATAGATCTGACAGTCTGCTATCAGTTTACCATCTGAAAAAAAAAAAAAAACTAACAAGATTCTGGCTAAATAGAATAAAGACCACGACAGAGACATAAGCAGTGTGCTTTGGGTACATGTAGAAAGGGGTGGTTAATTCTTTGAGGGGAAATTGGCACTGGCTTCCCAAGGGCATTGGAGAATAATTTGTAAGGAAGAAAGGACAGAGCAGGCCAACCAACCGAACACGAGCAGAAGCTGTCTGTTGGAAATCCTTACTTCCCATTGTTGTTTTTGCTGATGCTAATGGCAATAACAATCTATCAGGACAATAAACTCTAAGTACACACAATTTTATTTCCTCTCGGGACCTACTCCATCATGAGATGGCACAGATCATGGCGAGAGAATGAAATCACTAAAATAAATTTATGGCATCTCATCAGTCTTTAAGTTTCAACGTGTCAAAGAAATTTTGTTTACTGTATATGAATGGGGATTTTGTGGAGCTATGAATCGTATTGCCCACCACCGCCCTCAAGTCAAGCCAACGCCGTGTCTCAATAGAGCTTAACATCGTACACAGCCTGCCTACCTCAACAATGACCTTCAGCCACTTCCCCATACAAATTTATAAACCTCCATGCTCTTCACCTTCATGCCGTGGTTTTTCATGACTGTCTTTGTCTGTGTTGTCCCTCTTGCAGGGATACATGCTTCTTTTCCTCTACCCTCTGCATGGCTAGCTACTATTCATCAGAGCTGAAGAATCACCCCTCTGGGACACTTTCAATGATACCCCCTTCTGGAATAAGCACACTAAGAGACATCTGCCCAGATTATTAGGGTACCGTAGAGTAGAGTGGCTTTTGTAACAAGTAATATATTGGTATTTATCTCCCACTAGGCCATGTGATTCTCGAAGATTAGACACATGTGTTATTTTTATTTATTTTTATTTGTCGTTTAGTCCTTACCCAGAAATAGTAAGCGCATGGCATATTTGGCCTGCTTCTCTCTTTCCTCACACACCACAGAGCGCAAAAGCCCACCACCACACAATTTTCTACTGTGCCTTTTGTCAAAAACATTCTCATCCCAATTCCCCGGGGCAGATACTGCCAGTCACTCTAGAGTTGGCACACAAATCCATGTGGCACTCTTGCCTTTAGTAGGCTCTAAATCCTCCTATTAATAATGAACGCATCAAAGATTGCCTCCTATTTTCCTAATATCATACCTGGAGCTTGCGAAATAGGTGCTTACTTTGCCCAAGCCATTCGGCTAGGTTATTTATGGACGTTGCCTGATGTAATTCTCACGACACTATATTTGCACTAATAACCAATTTCTTTATTTTCCACATATGTGAGAACAGACACGCAGGAGTTCAGACACTAGTCTAAGGCCACGCTAGTAAGCCTGGATTAGAAATCACAGCTACAAAGTTTTTACTATGCAAGACGAATTGATTCTAGAGATCTACTGTACTGCGTAGCACCTATAGCTGCTAATACTACCTTGTACACTTAAAATTTGAAAAGAGGGCAGATTTTATGTTAAGTGTTCTTATCACACATACACAGATACTAATAAGGGGAAGAAGAAATAAAGGGTTTCAGGAGACAACTTTTGAAGGTGATGACTATGTTATGTATGGCCTTAGACTCTGGTGATGGTTTCAAGGATATACTCTACCTCCAAACGCATCAAGCTACATACATCGAACAGAGACAGCCTTTTCTATAGCAAGCCTACCTCAATAACGTGGATTAAAGACTGAACAAACCACAGCTATTTGACTTCCAGGTCTAGGTTTTTTTCCACTGCCTGCAAGAAACTTATATTTGTTTTGCTGTTTTCTACAAAACTAGCCCTTGTAGCCACTCATACTCAGAGAACTCCAACTCAGGCCTCTGCAGTGGCCACCTCCTTTCTCTTAACTGACTGATTCTCTGCCCCCAAGCTACAGTAAAGAGATGGGTAGATGTGTTCTGTGTCAGTGAAGTGAGGAGGATGGTGGAGCTGGCCACAAAGAGAACGTGGATGCAAGTCGACTGAATACAAATTCCAGGGTCGTCATAACTCTATGTGGAATTGGTGTTTTCGTAACCTTTTTCCAATCATGTTTTCTACACTGTTCCTTATCGTTGCCCTGTGGAAGTCTGAAATGATAGCTGCTTTTCTTTCTTCTGCCACACACACAGACTGATTTGTTATTGCTGGGTTGTTCTTGAGTTCTGGACTGTTGTTGATTTGTTTATATTTTTTCTCTATCTTGGAAAAAGGAGCTGCAAAGCACTGCCTTTCAAAGACAAAAGGTGCTAGGCGGAGGGGAAAATCACACATATCTGGAGGATTCCATGGACTTTGTAAACAGATGTGTATCTAAAAGCTTTATTTTTAATCCAATCAAATTTGGATTCGATTTAATCCAATCCAATCCAAATTAATCCAACCACCCTGAATGGTGCCTCTGCCTTCAAAGGAATTTAGTTGCATTTTTCCATCAGAAGCACACCATTTTGAAGCATAACATGGGCATGTCTTTAGAATTTAGTCCCTAGGAGTAGAAAAGTATCATGGCAAGTGACAAAACGTGTCACTTTCTAGTTGCTGTTTCCTCTTTTATTCTCAGTGCATGATCTCCTCTGCAGGGCTTGGGCTTTGAACAGACTTCAGTTCTGAATCATCTTGGTTGCTTCTTTCATTTTTTCAAATCTGAGATTATATTAATATCCACAACTCTCCCAGTAAAAACTCTGCTGAAATAACCTCTGGAGAATTAACCACGAAGTTAGGAACTGGAGCTCAGAGTGAAGATCTGCGAAATTCTGTTCCCTCCCTTCCTTTCCCCATTGGAATAGCCAAGATTGTCATCTGGGAGAGTCTAACTTCTTTTTAAAGCTGATCCTGATTAACCCGAGTCACTTATGAACTTATGCCTTGCTGTGGAAAATCAGGAAAACTCATTCTCTTCCCCTGAATTAATCCAGATGACTAAAACCCACGGAAATCGCCTAACTTGCTTTTTTAAGAAATATCATTCATGCCCTGGAGTTGAAGAAGCTTGAACGTGAAAGTAACATATTACTTTTTATCTTAAATAATGCTGAGTCCTATGCTATTTACCCTCAGGAGTCAATAATTTTTGAATGGATTAATAAGTCTTAACATGCATGTGGCTAACTCTGAACATGTCCAAAAGGTTAACTCACTTTTAACTAGAGCATAATGCTGGAAAGATGAAGATTCTATATCAGTCTTAGTTTGCATCCTTCTGTTTGTCCCTCCTGAAACCCAGGCCACTCACTGTCTTATCCACTCATGCTAAAGGAGAAGTGACAAGGGTGTGTGGAATGGGCAGTGGAAGAACACTGGCATTCCAGGGAAAGAGGACTCATGAGGACTTTTCTGATGGATAGTGTATCTCCCGCATTGTCTGAAAAATTTTGTTTTTCCAATTATTCCTCTGTATATATTCAAGGCCACTGTGGAAATTTTCATCCTACCGTTCTTCTGGAAGGACATTCTACATCGAGTCTTATGCTAGAGGTTACGGGATGGCATTGGAGTTAAAATAATTTGACATTTTTTGCCTAAAGGAGAGAATACCAACAGGGGCAAAATACTCCTTACTTGGCATTATGCTGTTCTGCTGAGTAAAAGCCTAACCATACATTAATTGTTGTATTTATCTTCATAACTTTTGAGGTGAAGGGACAGACATTATCACTCTGTTTTGGAAATGAAGATGACATAGCTGGGAATTTACAGGAATTGCTGTGGCAAATTGCATCATTGGCTAAAAATCCCCCACCCCTCCCTGCATCAATCCCCTTTGCCAATCGACTATAAGTTCCTCCCACAAAAGGAGTGGAGAATGTTTGCCAACCCTCGACTCTGGCATTGCCTTTATCCCTTGCGTTGGCCAACGGAACAAGGGGGAAGAGGTGGTGTGCCAATTGTTGAGTGTCAGCCCAAGATACCTCGTATGTCTACATTTACTCACTGACCCTCCACCAACACCATGAGAAGAACCTGCCCAGGATAGCGTGTGGAGTGTGGAGCAGAGCCCAAGCTAGATCATCTGGCCAACAGACTCATGGGGGATAATAAATGATTGGTTATTTTAAGCCACTGAGTTTGGGCTGGGGTTAGTAGTAATGGCTGGCACATTCCCAAAACTGCATGGCTAGTTTGGAGAGAAGTCAGGGATCGGTCATTACTTTTGACTCCAAAACCACTGACCCTTCCCTGATTCCAGATGCATACTGAACATCTGAGTCTAGTCAGCTTCTCAGTTTTGAGGCTAAGATACTTCTAGCGAACTGTATCCTACAAACTAGTCCATACCTATCATTATCCCCTAACATATTTCTCATTGTAAATACTCTTGTGTCCGTCTACCAGGTGTTCTTTTTTTTTTTTTTTTTAAGTTTATATATTTATTTCGAGGGAAAGAGTGTGCGTGAGTGGGAGAGGGGCAGAGAGAGAAAGAGAAAGAGAGAGATAGAGAATCTCAAGCAGGCTCTGGGCTGACTGGCTCTGAGCCCCGATGCGGGGCTCAAACTCACAAACCGTGAGATCATGACCTGAGCCGAAACCAAGTCAGACGCTTAACCGACGGAGCCACCCACGTGCCCCATTCCACAAGCTACTCTCACACGTTCTTTCTTTCTTTCTCTGTATACTCAGTCCTGGCGGTCACTACCCCTTCTTCCCTGCAGCCACATCTTTTACTTATTTAAGACTTCGCTTCCAGTCCATTCATGTATGAGCTCTCCCCTACTCACCTATTCTCTGCTTACCCGGCACTTAGCATTCATTTGTGGTCTCAGCCTCATTCAATTATACCTCTAATCCCTGCTCTTGATGACTGTATGTCCTGCCTCCACAGCTCAACATAAGCTCCCCACAGGGACCAAGACCTCTGCTCCCCAGGTGCATCCTTAATAAATAGATGAGTGAATAAATAAATAATAATTACACTCACAGTGTATAAACTGTACTATAAGGAGGCTAAATTAGTGCAGCATCTTTTTTACTGCTTGTATAATCGCTCCACATCGCTAGGCTGCTAAAAAGCAAATACAAGGATTCTGTGACATTACCTTGATCTCTTAGCCGCGGAAATATTATTGGAAGAGAAGAAATAAGCATGCCTTACCCAGAGAGACAAATGCTTCCATTCTCCACCAGGTGTCTCCTCACGTTCAGCCATTTTCAGCAGCATTCCGGTAAAAGATGGGGATGTGGCGAGGTCTAAGCACAGAGTAAGCACAATGCAAGGGAAGGCCACCTACTGTAAAGGCCTGCAGGGCGGGTAACGTAGCAGAACAAAGCAGGCGGAGAGGCAACTTCAAAAAGTCGCCTTCAAAAAGTGTGTGCAGTGTGGGCACAACAGCCATTTCAAAGAACATACCTTCTGAAAACATAGTTCATGGATCATTACTTATAAAAGATTACCAGCTCTTCTTTTAAAATGCAATTTCCACCTCAGGGAAAAACCTAATTTCCATGCATATCACACTCATTACCTTTGGTACGGAGGTGGCTAATTTATTAGCAGACTTTGGTATCCTTAAAGATTCTTCTGTTGGAACTTTTGCATTTGAAAGAACACCAAACCAGCAATAATAACTCTGCATTTGCTCTGCCATTATTCTCAGCTTTCTAATTGCTGCACTCGGAAAATAGGCGTACACGAGCCTCCCGCCAAACTGGCAGCCTGAAGAAGGGGCTGTCATAACGGCAGGTCGTTACCTTGTGGGTCCAATTAACTAAAGGGTTTCCCAAAATGCGTCCAGGGCTAGATCATTGGAGATATGTAGTCAGCGAAATAGGAGGGGAATCCGCCAGCTTGCATACAAAAAGAGACAGGTTTTCAGCTGTGAAACTTGTATAACAAGTAGGCCCTCCTGACAAGAAGTTTTTCTTTTGTGTATAGAATGTGTGCCATGTCACTATTTCTTTTCCGGGTTTGCCTTGGGTAGTTATTTTAACACAGATTCCTTAGATGTGTATGTGGGTGTGTTGTAGGCGTTGTATATGCCCCCGTGCACAAGCTTTCTCTACGGGAGAAATCAAGTGCTGCTTTGTCCTACATCTTCTAGGGATGTTCTTACCTGGCGAGAGGGAAGGAGAAGGAACTGTTCCTCCAATGATTAGCTAATTCCTTTTCCCACAGGAACCCATGAGATCAAATCATCTCACATTAAAAGTCTGCCTATGATGGAACATGAGGTAGATCGGGTCAGAATGAGGACGGAAACCAGGCATGGTGGATGTCATGGATGAATTTTGCTCCCCACAAGGAAAGAGACAAACAAACGTATGTTGAAGCCATAAGCCCAGTATCTCGGATCGTGACCTTGTTTAGATACAGGGTTTTTACAGAGGCACTAAAGTTAAAATAAAGTCAGTAGGGTGGTCCTAACCCAATATGACTGGTATCCTTATATATAGGGGAAATGGAGGCCCACACATATACACACAGAGAACGCCATATGAAGATGAAGGGAGAGAAAACTGCGATGTGTCTACGAACCAAGGAATCCCAAAGACTGCCAACAGAGCACCAGAAGCTAGGAGAGAGGCATGGAGAAGGTTCCCCCTCAGAGCGCCCAGAAAGAGCCAACTCCACCGACACCTTATCTCAGACTTCTGGCCTCCAGGGCTGGGAGGGGATACATTTCTGTTGTTTCAGCCACGAAGTTTGTGGTCTCTTTTTCTAGCACTCCTGGGAAACTAATACAGATAGAGACAGAAAAGGGATTCCACGCTTCCACCTCATTGAGAGAAGTGGCTTAAACCTCGCTGAGAACTTTTACTTAACTTGTGGGGGGTGGAAGGAAATGAGCCAGGAAGGGCATTCCTGGTTAAGAGCTGTACTGCCCTATTAATATGGATTCATTAAGTGGGTGTTCTGAGTCCACCGAAATCAGGACTACCTCCATTTTCTAGAAGAGTACGTTTAATAGAATTTTCAGTAACTTACCCGTTACGTGTTGAGTCAGCTTCCTGTGAGATATCTACTTCTCAACGTAAATGCTTGACGTTTCCTAATTTTATTGGATAATCGTCAAATCCATCATGATCCTGGCATACAATGTGTTTTCGTGCTTGGTCACTAGCTGCTCTACCCATCCTCACTTAGCCCCATCTAGCCATTAATTCCCAAGGAAAGGCTTTGCTTAGGGCTGTCATTGTTAGGTCAAGCAAAAATTCCACAGAAGCTCATGGGAAAATGCTAGGCTCTAGAGTCCATTTTTGCCCTGCCTTTCGTCTTGTCTGATACTTAGATTTGAGGATGTTATTAAAGAGCTGTGGAGAATTAGAATCAAATAGACCTCATTGCAAAGTTCTATTTCACTCAGGACATTTCCCTCAACTCTGAAGCACGCTCGGCATGTGATCCTGGGTTATAATAAGGACCTGGATACCAGTGTTTACATCTTTTATTACTGAGCTGTAGTCCTACTGCCAAGACTGATCTTGAATACACCCACACTTTTATTCTGGTAAGAGATGGAGAGCAATATTAGTAGAGACATACAGTAACGGTACAGACTACTCATGGATCTGGTCTTAAAGCTGTATCATCTGGCCAGAGAGCTTTCGATGTTGAAGCATATGCGAGTAAACAACTCAATATGTTCGAGAACATCTAGAAAGAAATCCTCATTATCAATTAACCAGCTCGCCTTACTAGGTGGGAATACTTCACTATGCACACAGCACCACTCAGGTTTTCATTCTTAATGAAATTAATTTAATTCAACATCTGTTATATACCTGCCATGCACAGAATGCTGCGCTGGGGTTTATGTAATATTACTCATATTTTCGTTATTTCCCTGTCATACTTTCAAGAAAAAAGAGTACTGTCAGATTGCCTCCCCAGTCAGACTTCTTTCTTGTTAAAAATAAAATGGGGGCACCTGGCTGACTCAGTCAGTTGAGCATCGGACTCTTGATTTCGGCTCAGGTCATGATCGCAGGGTCATAGGATCGAGCCTCGCATCGGGCTCGGCGCTGAAAATGGAGCCTGCTTGGGATTCTCTC
This sequence comes from Leopardus geoffroyi, assembly GCF_018350155.1. Taxonomy (NCBI): domain Eukaryota; kingdom Metazoa; phylum Chordata; class Mammalia; order Carnivora; family Felidae; genus Leopardus; species Leopardus geoffroyi. Next base: position 45,833,906 of record NC_059327.1, read on the forward strand.
CCTCTGCCCCTCTGCCCTTCTTCCCTGTGTGCAAGCGCTCTCTCTCTCCCTCTCTCTCTCTCTCTCAAATTAAAAAAGTGGCTTTGGGGCGCCTGGGTGGCTCAGTTGGTTAAGCATCTGACTTTGGCTCAGGTCACGATCTCACTGTTTGTTGTGAGTTTGAGCCCCGTGTCGGAGTCTGTGCCCTTCAGATTCTGTGTCTCCTTCTCTCTCTGTTCCTCCCCTTGCTTGTACTCTGTCTCTTTCTCTCTCAAAAATAAGGCTTTAAAAAATTTTTGTTCAATAAAAAAAAATTAAAAAGTGGCTTTAAAAGTAATAGAGGAAATCAAATCTCCCTTTGATGAATGTACTGGTAAATGTTTTTTTTGATTTTTTTTTTTTTTTTCTGGAACCTGGGACCCAGGAATCCAGAGCTGGTAACTACTTTTAACATATGGGAGTTTTACACAGCCAAGGGAGGCACCCTTGATTATGACACTCTCTGAAGAAGAGAGTTCTGTCTGACTACTTAAGGAGGCACACTGCTGGAAAGGGAGCTGTGATCAAAATAGAAGGTGGGCCCCCTGAGCGAGACCCCTGGAGGCAGAAAGACTTGGCACTTTATTTCCCAGCAACTGAATGATGCCTGGCCCCAAATGTCTCCTGAATGAGTAACAGCAGCGATGCTCCTGGCTGGACTTTTAAACACTGGGCTGCATACTCAACATCCGGATACTGACATTTTCCATCCTTAGAATCTATTGCCTGTGCTACTCTCTGTCACGCAGCGTCAGAAGGAAATGAGTAGATCAACAAACCCCAAATCCTGAATTGCTTTTTACTTGATGCTGTTGGTGTGCCACTTGCTGGCTTGGAGGAGCAGGGGCGGTGGTGTTATATTTGGGGTGCTATAGTGTTACCATGGACAGCAGCGGAATCTTTCTGGAAAAAAAAATCCTACAGAGAATGGCAATTCCCTGTTCTTTTACCCCTGCCCACACATCTCCCCCGGAGAGAGATGTAAAAGGGTTCTCGCATCATTGTGGTCCAGCTCAGGGTAGGATGGGGTTCAAGTGAGTGATGGGCCAAGCCCTGAGGACTACAGCACAAGCTATGGGGAGAAAGAAGTCATTCCCGGGATAGACTGTGCACATAGAGGGAAAAAAAAAGAATCAGACTGTAGCTTTCCGTATTGCCTGGATCTATGTCATAGGCGTTAGAAGTGGCAGTAGCTGGGGGCATGTGGGTGCCTCAGTCAGTTAAGCGTCCGACTCTTGATAGGCTCATGATTCCACAGTTCGTGGGATCGAGACCCATGCCAGGGTCTATGCTGACCATGGAGTCTGCTGAGATTCTCTCTCTCTGTGTCTCTCTGCCCCTTCTCTCTCTCTCTTTCTCTCAAAATAAATAAATAAGCTTTACGAATAAAGAACTGGCAGAAGCTGTAGATTCAGAAATGTTGACGTAGTGTGAGTTACAAGCAATTGCAGAGACAGAATTCCCTAAAAACGGCCGAGAAGCCTCAACACAAGGAAACAAGCGTAGGGGCACAGGGGAGGATGAGCAGAAAGGTCGAGACCAGAGCTGTGAAAGCAACGCAGGGTCCAAATAATCCCAGAACATAAATAATAGCGTTTCTCTCTCTTAGTGAGGCCGGATTTGATACTAACACTGGAGCCACAAGCACACCATTTGCAGTTGTAAACACGTATTTATTCTGCAGTGTACTTTATAGTTAACCTCCCGGTTCTCTCCACAGTATGGACCTGTTCACGAGCAATCCTGTGTGCTTGATATGCTAGCCCAAATAAAAGATCCTCCCCCATTATTTTACCTTTTTTCCCCACTCTTCTTGATGGCCTCCAATTGACAATTGCTGTTAGGACCCCAGGTTAAAAAAACAAATGACCCCCCTGCACACCCCTCAAAAAAAAAAAACACCTCTTGGAGAATACTGGCTCACCACAGGTATGTTTCTTGCTGTCTCCCCTCACAAAATCTGAAGCTGGCTGTGCCTTAATTGCTATTTGGGGGGGCTACACGTGCAAAATGCTGGGAAAAACAGCATCTGCTTATGAAAACAAATTCTGGCTTTTGAAGCTTTAGGTTACAGAAGTAGCCACCTAGTTAGTGGTAAAAGCAAGTTATTTTCTTTTCAGTTCTAACAGATACTAAATGTATACTTTTTAGTCATTCTTCCCTTGGGAAGACACTGCCACCAGCTTCCTGCTGACAAAGCTCATCACTCATTCATTTGCCTCCTTTAACAATAAAAAACACTTTCCATAAACGAAAGTGAATTTGCTACATTATAACTCAATCACCAACGAGAAGCATTTTCCTTCTGCGTCAGGTGGAAAACATTTACATTTTTGTCTATTCTTTGCTATGTAAGGATCTGCATGCTTTCCTAGTCCCATTTTTCACCCTGAAAAGGTGGTTTCCTTCTGGAAATCCAGTGTCGTTTAGATGTGTCATTTAATCAAGGCTTCTTTTATCTCTATAAAGTTGGCATAAGTTACATACATATTGGAAGTTGCTGATGCTGAAGTTATTAAGTTTGTCCAAGTAAATAAATCAGAGAGAATTAGGAACCAGTTAGTAATCAAACTGACTTCCAGGTTTTCTAGGAAGTCTTTTCTTTCTTCTTTCCTTCTTTTCTTTCTTTCTTTCTTTCTTTCTTTCTTTCTTTCTTTCTTTCTTTCTTTCTTTCTTTCTCATTTGTAAGTATTCACAACCCAGATTGGATGCAGTGGGGTGAGGATATATTAGAAAATAACATGCTTTGTTTGTAATAGCTAGAACACCAATGGGGCAACATTAGAAAAAAACACGCTGCCTTCAGAACAATTATTTAATTTAGAGGACAAAAATTAGTCGTCATGTAATGAAATACCAGTTGATAGTTGAACGGTTATTTTGAGGCTATGGGTAATACATAGTTGTTACACTATACTAGTTGTTATACTGCTTTGTCTGAATTGCACGACTAGCAAATATATAATTAGGGTGGAAAATTGAAGGTCTTTGTGCAGCGGTGATATAAAATGGTGATTTGACTCTAGTACCAAAGAAAGCCCGCATGCGAAAGGACAAAACAAAACCCACCACACAACAAAACATTATTATGGGGCTGTAACACGAGAGCAATGTCTATGCAGTCAAATTTAATTCAAGTATCTCAGGGCATTCCTCAAGATGTCCAGGCTCAGCTCCACTGACATTCATGTCCCCAGAAAGAACTATGTGATAGGGGAAAATGGTCTCCAAACTTTGCTCCACACTAGAATCCCCCAAGCAGCTTCAATGTTGACACCCTGGCCACACCCCCTCTTAATTAAGTCATGATACTTGAGGGTGGGAGTCAGACTTAAGTACATTCTAGGCTTCTCCAAGTGATTCCAATGTGCTGTAAGTTTTGAAAATCAGGAAGTTACAGAAAACAAAGGCTAAGAGATCAAAATGTCACTAAACATTCAAGCAAATAGCACTCACATTTTGACAAGATGAACATAGGTAGAGACTCTCCATTCCTTATCCGAAATCTTCAGAGACGGACGAATTTTACTATTCAAAATTGTTCATATGTTAGAAGTTATACAGTGATATACTTACAACACGAAAGTCCTTGATTAAGTATGGGGATAGAGAACCCTGTAGCCACAAAACTAATATGTCTGTAGGAAATCATTCACACTAAGAGAGGAAATTGACACCGTAGATAAAATCACATCTGCTGAAGTTACGTTTTGTCACCAAATGAATACACCCATACTTCTGGGATCTCATAATAGTTAATAAGGCCATGGTGGGTCTACACTGACTCAAACTTTCAGCAAACCAAATCAAGACCTTAAGCAACAGACTCCACTTAGAGTAATCTATAGCAGTGGCCCCAGTGATTACACCACCCTCTCATCTCAGCCTAAATCTGGTCCCCTTACCTCTAAGAACAATTCTCATACACGAGCTGATAACTTTCCTAAAAGCTGAATTCCTTGTCGTATGTGTTTTACACACATACATACATACATATATCACACACATATATCTGCACATGTATTTGAAATGCCAACCCATTGGAACCTATACTTTAAAGAATCAAGCAGGCACATTCCATAGGAGTAGTCAATAACCATACATTCCCTGGCGTGCACATGTCAAGGCTGGCGAACAAACTTCACAACCATTGGCACTGCCCTGTCATTTCATATCGGTAAACCTCAGCTGTGGTTCAACAACTCATGGGGTCTAGCAACCAATCTCTTCACATCCAGAAGAGAGCATGCTGAGTTATTTATTGGAAACAGCCTATTGGCTTTCTGTCCTGGGGTGGAATTGCTCACTGATATTAATCAGATAAAGAAGAAACTCATGGATTTTTACCGGGGAAAGATGTGCATGGTCAATGAGAACAGGACCAACCCCAAGATTAAAGCTTTTCATCTAAAGGCACCTACGGAAAATATAGCTTCGTAGGATAGTGGAAAAGTCGAAGCTGGTTACATTGGATGCTTGGATGCTATTGAGCCAGTGGAGGATACCACATACTTAGGCTCTTGAGGAATCTGGTAGGATAATTAGAGGAGATCTAAGAACTACATAAAGCTAGAAGAATCATCATCGTGGGCTAAGTCCTCAAGTCGTCCTTCAGGGATTCACTGAGAAATAACGAGCCTCACCTGATGCCCTGAGGGTCCTCCCCCCACCCCCATCTCCCTGCTCCCAGTGGCATCAAACTCAAGAATCAGGGGGTAGAGTAGGCCTCTCTTGCTAGCACTGTTTTCTTTCTTTTCTTTTTTTTAATTTTTTTAACGTTTATTCATTTTTCAGAGACAGAGACAGAGCATGAGTGGGGAAGGGGCAGAGAGAGAGGGAGACACGGGATCTGAAGCAGGCTCCAGGCTCTGAGCTGTCTGCACAGAGCCTGACATGGGGCTCGAACTCACAAACTGCGAGATCATGACCTGAGCCGAAGTCAGACATTCAACCGACTGAGCCACCCAGGCGCCCCAACTAGCACTGTTTTCATTGTAGCTAAGTACAGATTTTATCACACGAAGTGAACTGCCGAGGATAAGAACTACCAGCTCCCTGTGAAAACCACCACTCAGCTTCAGAAATGCTCACATGACCTTCTACTTACTGCTAGTCGCCAATTCCCCACAGCATTCAGTACAAACATCGAATACAAAAGAATATTCAGCACCAAATAACTTCTGAAATCCTCTGCCCCACCTCTGTCTCAGAAAATGAACACAGTTGACCCAACAAAACGAGTCTGGGATACTTGACTTCCTTCAGCTACCTACACCTTGACCTGCACCCGCTCCCACTTTCCTTTCCCTTCCTTTATCTCCAAGATCATCCTTCTTCTTCTCCAGTTCAGGCACCTCTCACCTGTCGCTTCCACATCCCCCTCCCAAACAGATCTCTCCTTTGTCTACGAACATGCTCGAATGTCTCCCGCTCAAAAATGCAGCAAAGGAGACATGACCTTAAGTTTGCCATAGGCTTTCTTTGCTTTTAAAGTGTAGCTCCTGGAGAGGGGCGAATGGGAGGTGAGAAAATAAAAACAATTAACTTGGCTTCCCCTCCCCTGCTTGGATGCCGAAATCGTCCTTTCAGGGTCAGTTATCCTAACAGCTACATTCACTGGACATCATTCAGTCCTATCATGCCTCACACTTTGCAGCATTTTTCATTCTTCCTGAGTTGGAATCGGCCTTTGGTGACACCCACTCTTTCTGAGTTTTTCTCAGGCATGTAGGTAAGCCCTTCACTCTCCGTTTTTTTAATGAGCCCTTCTTCTTTCACCTGCCAATTAAATGATTGTGATCCCATGGTTCTGTCGGTGACTTCAGCAGCATCCCTAATATCACCCCAAACCCTTCCTCTTCTCTCCTGTACCACTGAAGTTAACTTAATTTAAAACTTCATCATTGCTTTTTTGGATTGCAGCAACAGTCTCCTAACTGCCTCCCCCATCGTTCTCCTGGTTTTGCTTCACCTGCCATCAATTTGATGGCAGATATATGCCACATCATCTGCATTTCTCCATACTGTGCCCTTGACAACCACAGTCATTTTTAACAGTGGAGAAAAATATTTCTTTTGGAAGCTGAATCTTCCCCTGACTTATATTTATATTAAATCCACAATGCACCTTGCATTTCCTCCATACTGAGTGGTGAAGTCAGATATAGTTTTTTGGAAGTGATGCAGTGACAGGAGCCATGTCTTTGGAAGCTGTATCTGGAATAACAATCACACCCGAGAACATAATTATGGCCTCTCCCCAGCTTAGCCTGAATATAGCCTCCAAATCCTTCTCAACGCAGTGCCCACTAATGGGGGTCGAATACTGGTTGAAACTATTTTTCCTTCTTTCTTTGAATATTCCCCACTATGCTACAGTGTGGTCCTTCTAAAACAAACAAACAAAAATACGAAATGCTGTCATCACCCTGCTGATAATGTTTTAATTGTTCTCTTTTGCCTGCGGGCTACAGTCAAAGGTTTTCTTCTGACCTAGACATTCTCACAGGGTCTGGTCCTGCCTATCTGATCCATCTTCCATCCGGTGCTCTCAGTCTTTCACAAAGTGCTTATTATTAACCAAGAGCCCCACTGCTCTTCTGTTTCTGTAAGATGCTTAGTAGTTGTCTCCTATGACTATGGTTAACAGTATTGTATTGTGTACTTGTGTATTGTGTACTTGAAAGTTGCTGACATATTGGATCTGAAATGTTCTCACCACCAAAAAACAACCACCAAAAAGTGGCAATTATGTGAGGTGAGGGATGTGTTAACTAACCTTGTTGTGGTAATCGTTTTTCCAATATATTTGAGGATCAGATCATTCCCTTGTATACCTTAAACGTACACAATGTTGCATGTCAATTCTATCTCAGTAAAGCTGAGAGGAATAAAGACATTCATCGGCGAGGGTAGATGATGTCAACAAAGAAATGAGCATTTAAATAGGAGGCAAAAGGACTCAGAGTAAAACCCTGGCAGAAACCTACATTATAGGAATTAAAGAGAGGAGGAAGGCCAGAGAAAGAACAGGAAAGGAAAGGAGAGTTATAAGAAAAATTAGTAGAGAAAAATGTCCCAGAGATCAATGGGAGAGCAAAAGAAGACAGCATGTGTATGTGTTTGTTTTGTGTCTTCTTGCCCTGAAAGTGCAGGGGAGCAGTGGTGAGGGAGGGAGAAAGTAGATCTGAGGCCAGGAAAGTGATCAGTAACTGCAAATATCACAGACAGAGGGAAGGAAATGAGAATTGAGTAGAAGCTGTTCAATGTGGTGACTATATTGACCTAACTTGAAATAGGCGTTTCAGCTGAATAGCGGGGAGAAACGTGTGTTCAGAGGATTACAGACTAGGTGGGCAGTGAGGAAGTGAAATAAAGTGAAGTGAAGATGGCTTCTTTCCCCATTGGTCCGTGAGCTTTCGGAAGGCAGAGACTAGCATCTAGTACAGGTTTTGTGCATAGAGTTCTTGGATAAATATGATTTATAATACCCAGCTCTGTAAAGCCTGTAAGCCATAAACTAGGCATTGCAATGAAGCTGAAAGCACAAGAGTGCCTTTGATTGACCTTTATTAAAGCTCACCATGGGGACCAGGTGGACATCCTTTGCTCCAATGGATGGTCAGATTTCATATTGAAGCAATCAGGCTTCAGAGTCAATGGTCTTTCACTTGAACGCAATTTAATACATTTGAATGATCTAAGAACAGACCATGTAACCCCTATTGGAGGATTATGTGAATGAGAGAGCATTGAATCTAATTTTCCTCCACATTTTTCTGTTTTTTTTTTCCTTTGTTCTACTCTATAAACAATATGGAGCTTACCTCCTGACCTTCATCCCTGTAAAAGCTGAGCTATGCTGTCCTCACTATTTCAATTATGCCATGTCTTAATTTGCTCCTTCCTTTTTGCTTCCACTGTATTACCTCATTCAGAACCTCTTTATTTTCACCTCAATTGATTAAAATTCTTTTTGAGGCTAACAGTGTCTTAATGTTTCTTAATCTCCATATAGATTCTTTTCTTGCTAAAAATCAAATAAAAGAAATAATTTCACAAGTTCTTTTAAATTGTTCTCTATTACCTTCCCCCCAAAACTCAGCCTGATTTTTAAGACTCATTAATCTATTACTTCTCTGACATTTTTTCTCCTATTACTGCTTTTGTTTTTAAATTTTTTTTAACGTTTATTTATTTTTGAGACAGAGAGAGACAGAGCATGAACGGGGCAGGCTCAGAGTGAGAGGGAGACACAGAATCCAAAGCAGGCTCCAGGCCCTGAGCTGTCAGCACAGAGCCTGATGCAGGGCTCGAGCTCACGGACCGTGAGATCATGACCTGAGCCGATGTCGGACGCTTAACCAACTGAGCCACCCAGGCGCCCGTCTCCTATTACTTCTTTATATACTTTCCCCCCACCAAACCAATCAGCCCAATTCCTACCAGGGTCTTCTGCCCTCTGGCTTATTCACATAGTTTTCTCTCCTTTCCTTCCTCTTGGGGTCTGTCCAAAATCTTTTTGTTTATGTAATGAGTGAAACAATCCATTCCATGGGGTTATCCACTCAGTTCACAGCCTAGTGTCATCCACATTGTAATTACTCACAGAATATGGAATGGATGAAAGCAGGGGTGAAAATAGAGATGCAAGAGTAAACTGGAATTAAAAACCAATCTTTGGAGATTTGCAAAGCCGTCCATTTCTTTAAAACACGTGGACTCCTAAATTGGCTAAATGAGATAAACAAAAGAGAATAGCGTGTCTTAAATTTTGCGTTTAGTATTAGAGCCATCTGGATAGCCGAACCGCCTCTTCCTACTTAACTAAATTGATACAGCAAGCAACTGTACGAACTAACAAGGATAAAGGATTGGAAAGTCTGTTTGGGGCCAAGCTAATCTTTACTACACAGATTTATGTTTTAAATGTTTGTTTCTATATGGAGACCAGACAATTAACAACCCTAGGTTAGCAGTGTCTCAACAGGCTATGCAAATCTTTTAAAAGCAAATCTTTTAATGCAAATCTTTTAAAAGCAGGTTCTATAATTAGCTGCATTTATTCTTAAAATATTTTTTCCATAAAAGACCTAAATATATTCATCCACCAAGCCCTTAAAAATATATTAGAGGTGAGGCTGGGAGTCGAATGCAGGATGGAGCCAGCCTGGATTATGACCAGGTCAATCAATTTGTTGGAACATGATGTTAATGAGGTTGGGGTTACATATTCAATCCCCACATTGACCAGTTAGCTGGACTCCATTCAAGTTCCGAAGTCTAAACTTCAGTCCCCAATCAAGCCAGAGAATGAAGCTGGATCAGCGCAACTATATCCTTATTCTTAGAAAAGAAAGCAAAATACTTCCCTTATATGAAGAGGGTCAGAATGGCCATCAGGTTACAAAAGATACAGCTTGCTAAACTGGGGGCACGCTTGGAAATAGAGGAGTGGGGAAATCTCGGGGAGCAGGAAAGGACTTTTCTACAGGTGAACAGGGAGCTGCAGAGCTATGTCCCCAGAGGAAGTTCAGAAGTTGAAGAATTGGGATGGGATGATTCTAACTAGCTTTAGAAGAAGTAGAAAAGTATTTTGAGGAAGAACTATGGAAGACTGAATGGTACGGACAAGCAGAGGAGAATTTTGTAAATCCTGCTCGGGCCCCTTTCTCAAGGCTATATATCACTGCCTTCTTGTGATCCTAGCTTATCGCATGTTCGAGGGGGTGATAGGAGTGGAAACATTATCAAAGGGCTCACTGTCAGGACAGTTCTGCTAACGAACACCAGTTGCGTGCCAAACACCATTACCTGTAGCGTGCATTGAAGCACACACTTCCCTCCCCGCCTGCCTTTTTTAAAATTTATCAGGGGTTTTCTCTCCAAGGCCAATGATGGAGGTTGTAGTTCAAAGTAAACAATTAGAGCTTGGGAGCTGGACAGGCAGTCAGAAATTGATACTGGAATTTGAACTTTCTCCAAGCAAGTAACCTTGCTTGTCTATAAAACCACTTCGAGTGAGAAAAAGAAAGGACATTGATTGAGGCAGAGAAATCCACTGTGAAATGTTCATGTCTCCTTGGTGTGCAGCACATATCAAAGTAACTAATGTTTCCAAATTACTTTATCCTGGGTGGGTATCCACTTCCTGTCTCTCCCTGCACCATATTTGTTTATAATGACATATTGATTTCAAGTCCGGCTTGAAATGGAATGGAGGCCGCGCCTCCACCAGCGAAGGGGGTTATTTCTCCTGAGTCAGCTCGCCTTGCGCACATTCTCAATGTACCATCTGTCTCCTGGGCGATTGGTCCTTGGACCACGTGAAGAAATGAGGTTGAGGAAGAAGGAACGGGGGGGGCGACGAGAAAGGAAACGGGACCTTTCTCATTTCGGAGGTGAATTGAGTTCCGGGTCTGGGTTAGGCGTTGTCTATCAAATTCTGTCCAAATCCTTCCCCAAGTCAAACACATTAAATCTAACAACCTTGACAATCACAGAGAATATGAGGCCAAAATAAAACGCATACAAAAAGTAAGCCAAAATTACGGATGTCTTTCAAGCAAACACGGTTTTATAATTTTCAGCCGCATACAGTAACTTTGATGGAAGGGTGTTTTCAGTAAGAGGAATGACTGGCTCTGCTACAATGAACAGAGGAATCTGTCCTGATAGCTTTCAGTTTTTGTAGGAATACAATGGCAGGTCTTTCAAAATGCGTTTTGATCTGAAGGGAAGGAGCTAGTATTCATGGGGTTACTACTAAATGTTGAGACCTATGTTCGGTAATTTACATATGTTACCTCTTTTAATTGAACTTCATCTAACTTAATGTAATTACGTTTAAATTTAATTCAATTCTAAAACGTAGTTCATATCTCTTTTTTTTACAGATGAGAAGACTGAGGTTTGGGAAGGTTCCGTAAAATGCTCAAGTTTATACAACTAGTGAGAAAGAGAACTCACATGGAAATTCAGTTGTGGGCCGCTGAGTCCCACGGAGACGATTACATGTGCCAGAGAACACATTTGTTTTGTTAAATAACAAAAATCCAACGGAGCTCATTTGAAAGATCTAATTGGCTTTATTGAATCATTCATGAACCGAGCAGCATCCCATCCAAGTAGAAGGAGCTCTCCTGAGCTGCAGAGGAGGAGGTTTTAAAGGTGGAGAGGAGCAGAGAAAGGAAGTCGATGGCCAAGAATGCATTGTTTCAGGCACAGCGGCCCTCCTAAAGGGCACAGGAGGGTCTATGGAGCAGATGAGCTCTCTGGTGCTGACCAGGTGATTCCAGGTTGACTGGTTAAAGGTTCCCGTCCTGCGGAGTTGAAAACCACGCTTAGGTTAGGCATGAAGCCTTGATTTGCTGAGGTTGGGTTTAGCACCAGTGACTGCATACAGGGCTCGCTGTCTCCTTTTTTAACAGTTTCTGTTATGGAAATACATTACAGGAGATGTGGCTAAAACCTAGGCTTGCTTATTTATTAGCAGGTAAGCAAATTCATATGGTTCATTGTCTGTGCACAGATAACACATACAAATGTTTTACAGAAGTAGCTTTGGAAAGTCTGCAGCTTATTCTATTCATGCCACCCATCCTTAAAAATCTTAAAAGTATTTTTAGAATTCCTCTTTGGAATTTATAGCTGGTATGCAGCTATATTTATGACCTTTATTGAGCAACTTCTAAGTCCCCATCACTAAGCTGGGAGAAAATAAAAATAGACCAAAACTCCATAAGGCAAGTCCTGCTCTCTGGTAATTTGAAATGCAGTTGGGTGAATGGGGTATTTACACATCTACCTCAATTCAAGACAGTAGACTTATGCACAAGACCCGTGAGTGACAATTTTCTACAAATTGTGTGTAAGAGAATCGACAGCTACTCTGTAATTAAATGTGGCCACCTGAAGAATTTCGGCTTTAATTTACTTTAAATTTATTCCCTTGAAAGCATATTCCGATAATGTGCAGAATGAATCTCTTACCTGTATCTGGAAGAATGGATACCAACATACAAATGGAAGAAGTCAAGGAAAGCTGATCTTTTCTTTCACTCCAACAATGAATAGACGTTTGTGTGTGTGTGTGTGTGTGTGTGTGTGTGTGTGTGTGTTATACAAACAGAAAAATAAACTCCACATTAACTGATCATGATGACACAGGATGAGCAAAATCATCCAGAGCTATCATAATTGAGAATTTTCTAAACTATCCTGTCGGAAGCTCTGATGACAGTTTTTAAAAAAGGAGTACAAAACGTGTGGCTATCCAATAACACATTTTGAATGAATGAGCCGGTGGCTTCCTAGATGGTCCTGGGAAAGAACCATGGTTTTGTCAGTATGTTAGACATGACACATAGTCCGGTCCTCACTCTGAAACAGCAACATCTCCTGGTCATTGCAGGCTAAAGTAATGAGATTTTATTGTCGCCATTAAGTAAAATCTTCTGTCAGGGTTTTCCTTATTTTGTGATGAGCCTAAGAGGGAAAATTTTCTTTAGTTCAGAGACCTTTAATATTGCCTTTGGATTATCCACTGTGCCCTTTGAGCGATCATTTACTAAACATTTCCCTTTGCTTTAGTTAATCCAATTCCACAAATGTATGTATGCTTGTGGCCAAGAAAATAGGGACATTTAGTAATTATGTGGTTACTGGTTGATGCAGAAATCCATTGCAAATAATTCAATAATTCAGGAATGGAAATGGAGTTCTGGGCCTGAACTGTTCAACTGGACTACCATAAGCTATGTAGAACCATGAGATTTTCTCTTTGTTTTACACTGTAAATCAGGGGCAAAATGAAAAGCATTCCTAGGTATAGTGTAGATAAAAAGAAGGACACAAAAAGCAATTTTGCTTCTGCATTTTCCCTCTTAAGGCTTTAAAAATGCTGATTATTAGTCTGTTGTGTGAAGTTTCTATCTGTGCTTCTTTCCAGTTATCTTCCAAGCAGGTATTCCAGGAGACTTGCTTTTTCTGAATCTACCCTTTCAATAGATAAATAAATATTCTTGAGGCTGAGAAATCAACAAAGCCAAAAAACAAAGAAAACAAAACCAAAAAGCCCACATGTTTTTTCCCCTCTAGTCACCAGAAAACAAATATCGATAGCATATTATAGGATGGAAGTGGTTCAGTCACTGCTCTCAATGTTGTTGAGCTGCCAGCATACATTCTGCCCATGGCCAGGAGAAAAAAACAACATCTTACTGCTGATTTCCATAGGGCATTGTTGTAAAGATTTGCAGATATGGCTCAAGAAAGCCAAGTTCATTGCTGGGCCCAGAAATGAAGAAAAGGTAACCTGTGGTGGGGTGAGAGGAATAGTTGGAAAAATAACACAGTGTTCTATCCTCAGGCCATGAACTCAGGCAAGAGCTAAACCAGATATGAATTAAAGCCCTTCTCTGAGTCTTTCCTTACATTTCCATATCCATCCCTCCTTCATCATTAAGCTCCTAACAGCATGCTCCCCCCTTCTTCCTCCTCTCCTTTACCCAAATCTTTCATCCTCACAGTCTTCTTGTGGATGTAGAGGCCACAGGTGTGGACACTAAGCAGGCTAGGCTCTGTCTCACCTCTCCTTTCTCTGGGCAGCCTGTTGGCAGAAGGAGGTGATGCTACTCTCATAGGTCTAACTGGTGAGGAGGAGAGGCATTCCTCTGGCAGAGGAGAGACAATGAGAGGCACTTTGCTAAGCTCCACATTAAAACTTATTTTGTAGAGCCATGGCTTCTCCGTAATTTGACAATTTTTTACACTATTGCTGTAATTATTTTAATAAAAAATTTACAAAATTAGTCATGATTTCCACCTGGTTGATTACCCCTTATGATATGAATTCATTCACACGTGCATGCACACACACACACACACACACACACACACACACACCAGAATAAGGCAAAGAATTGGGTCTCTTAATTCTGGTTAGTAGATCTAAACATTGTTTAAGTAGCAACTGCTATTCAGGTGAATCAAAAAAAGTAGGCCATTTTCTTAAGAAAAGAATCATATAACCAAAGGATCATCTTGACCAACCACCTATCCAATATGTGTTTTCCTTCACAATACCTTCCAGCTTCTGGTTGAAGGATGCAAAGGGATGTGGAAGTTACTGCCTTTCACTGCATCTTGTTCATTTTAAATAGTTTTAATGGCTCTGGAAGTATTCATGAATTCTGCTTGCTTCACTCTCCTAATCATGTTGTCGGCTTAAAATTCACTTAACAATCTCTTTCCTTCTAGGGACCCAAAATCTCTGTCCTGTAAGTTCCATACTTTGGTCCCATATTACTCTTTATCACCATGTAGTTTGATTCTTCCACAGGGGAAAATGTTGATAAATGTTACAAGTGGAAAGTTAGCACTTGTTTGTATAATTCAGAAGAAGGAGATATTTAAAAACTACCCATGTGCAGCTTTATTTGTGTCTGTCATGCTATTATATTCTGAAGCAACTTTCTGTTAAGGACACACAGCAATGCCACACACTTGGGTATAGAACAGGGTTTCCCCAGAAGAAAGTGGATATTCAGACTGTAAATGTTCTTAAAATGAATCAGAGTCTGGAAAAAAAAAAAACATGAACGACATAGAAGAGAAGGAGAAAATCTTATTTTCTCTAACTCCGACTCCATTGAGACTAATCTGCTAGAAATACAGAGAAGCTTAAGCATGCTTCTGGAAAGCAGTGAGCTCTGCAAGAAAACACCCCTCTAGTTTGGCAACAAGGTTTCTCTGTAGCTACCTAATGAGAGTTGAAACTTTTTCCTGCATTAGAATCTTCTTTAATCTTTAGATGCCTTTACTCTCTTGTAAGTATACAAACTAACTTAGCTAGGCCAAAACTTGGACTCCCAAGACCAGTACATTAAAGGTATAAACCTTTAAAGCAGTGGTTCTCAGCCAGCTCAAGCCATTCTCATGCCTCCAGGGGGCATTTGGTAATATGTGAAGATGTTAGTATTGTATAATTGGGGGTGCTATTAGATCTAGTGATGATGCTAAACATACTGGAATACACAGGGGAGCCCCTCAAAGCAAAGAATTCGCTGGCCCCAAATGTCATCATAGCCAAGACTCAGAAACCCTGCCCTGAAGTTATGCCTGCTGTCTCAGACCTTAGCACATGCAGATCATGGCCCATGTGTGAAAGCAAGACTGGCCACATGGAGCCAAGTAAAGTGTGTTGCAGAGGCAGTGATGAGGACCGTACCAGAAGCATCTGTGTGACCCTCACTCAGGGCACAGTGGGGTCACCTGGAGTGGAGGGGAAAATTTGAAAGGGAGACTGAGGTATTTCTATTGTTCTGGTGACCCTGAGAAACATTAGATGTCACCGGTTAGCCTCTCCCAACAGTAGATCCACTGGGATTCCGTGAGTCCTACACCACTCTGAGGCAGGCAACCTTGACCTGGATGTCCATTATTGCCCTAGACCTTGATCTGCTGCAGCTCTTAAGGCAACAAGTCAGTACCTCATCATTCAGAGCCCCGCTGTTGTCTCTGAGCTGCACATGTGGAACACGGGACCTTTCTCCATGCTTTAGTCTATGGCCTCATGGTCTCTAGTAGGAAAATGTTTCAACCTTCTCTTCCTCGGCCTTATCTAGCTCTGAGTTTAGTGTTTGTCAGGGCTTTTCATCCTTGCAACTGAAATATCGGATTCCTAGGCTGATTTTTAACGTCCATTTTGCTGAGTCTTTGATTCCAACTTGGTATACATGTCCATCTATTTTCTGTTATCTTGGCACAATAGATATTTGCTTGGATGGAATCCCGACGACAATAGCATTTCTTTAGTGTTCTAAGATTGATTCTGAAGTATTACTGCACCTTTTAGCCACGTTGCATCGTTTCTGCATATTGCATCATAGTTACTGAGCTATTTGTGAACAGGGCCCTGCCTGTTGCAAACTAAAATGCAATAAACATTATTACATTTATGGTGGTGAGGATCTATTTTTGCTACAGCACCAAGTGTCAAAAATCATTTGCTTTGTTTCTAAAATAGATGTCTTTTCTATAGTCATAGAAGTATTTAATTTCTAAGCATAGCGTCCTTTGAAATTTTCCATTTTCTTGAATAACTACCCCGCTTAATTTGAACAGTTTGCCTGCATTCTTTATGGCAATGGTTATGTTTATATAATCGTTGTTATTTATTTTTTGAAATCCCCTAGAGTTGTAGAACTCGATTTATCATTCACCAAAACTGATAGTCCACTGCATGCCTGGAGTTTAAAGGAGGGAGGTTTTAGATATAAATGGTGTTATAAAATTCACAATTGTTTGAATTTGGGGGAATTATAATCTCAGTTGAAACCAAACCCAGATTACTCATTATCTCAGATCATTGATTGCTGTGTAATGATTTTTCTGCAAGTTTTTGGGATAAGATCCCCCCATGATTCAGTTTTTCAAACCATGACCTCCAAAAGGTCTTCCTGAAAAGCAAGGAGAATGAAATGTTGAGTGTGTGTATCCTTCTCAAGCTTTACAAAGTCATCCTAAGGACTCTTTAATTAAGGATCTATAACCTATGAATCCCCCCTTTTTCCACTCTGGTCTGTTGATTTGGTCAGCTCAGAGCTCTATGTCACAATCTGAAACAGAAGAAACAGAGACAATAGGGAAGACAATAGATTTATTAGGGATGTGTTCTATTCCATGCTAATGTCAATATAAATGCAAAATAAAATGCCTTGGAAAGAGTCCGTTGTTCTTCAGAATTTCATTAATCCAGGCACAAATAACAGAGGGCTGGTCCATCTCCCCACCCTACCTCCTTTCCACCACCTTCAGTCATTGTTCATTTTAAATAGTTTTAATGGCTCTGGAAGTATTCATGAATTCCGCTTGCTTCACTCTCCTAATCATGTTGTCGGCTTAAAATTCACATTTAATTAACCTCTTCACCCAAGGCATAAATCAATAATAAAGCTCCAAATGCTTACCATACCAATAGTGATTTCCATTTGGAGGGAAACTGTTGAAAATTAGACATTAAAACGCCTCAAGAAAAGCAGAGAACTAGTGGTGTGGAGCTAAAAAGAGCTAACGTGTAAAGTGTCATAATGAAAGCCCCGGATTTGAGAGGGGATATCCATTTATTTCGATTTTAGAGACAAATAGGTGTTTAGGCTGGGTTCAGAAAATAATGTTTTCTTGAGAAAAACTAGAGGCATTTTAACATACTGATATGGGAGTGAGGCAGCACTAAAATTTTTAGGACAGGAAATGATAAGAGAAGAGGTGTTGTTTAAGGAAAAGAGCAAAGCTTTGACAAACACAATTTAAAATCTGGCACCAACATTTTAGCTGTGTGAACTCCATAGTATGTTTTAACATCTCTATGTGTCAATTTCCTTGTAAAATGGAAATACTGGCATCTACCTCATAGAATTATCTTAAGGATTAAAATTAAATATATTAAATAGATGGAAGAGGGATTCTATATGTGTGTATAATGATGAGCACACATACAACACACACACACACACACACACACACACACACAGGATACCAGAGAGAGCCTGACCCTCTAATCACTATGGATTATTGATTGACACAAAGGAGCATTGGAACCCAAACCAAGACAACCAGTTTTCTGTGCTGGAATTTTTAACTGAGAAGAGAGTTTCAGCCCCTCTCCACTAAGGAGGCCATTAAATGCAAGGCGAGGAGCCATGTTCCCCAACAGGAAGAGAAAGTGGTATATAGGACATATAAATCACATACAGGCACAGACTACTGTTGCAGAGGGGGACATGGAGAATAGATGGTGTGAAGTGGTAAAACTTTGTTTTCTGGATCATTCTGTGGTAGTTGGAAAAATATATTAGCCTATTATCATAGACCATGATTTTCTTCATGCAGAAACATTTAGTATCAATGGCCCACTTAGGAGTGATAGGGCATATTTATAAAATTGGGTTGGACAATATAAAATTACATAGTGGTGATCACAATTCCCTTGATCTGGACACATATCTATGAAGGTCTTTTTTTGAACAACACATTAAAAAATAATCTTGATAAATCACCCTGCACAGAATGTTTCTGAAATTATTAAAAGCTCTGGGATAGTTTTACATAAACTACTATGAAACCAGAGTTCTGTGTCTCACTTCCTCTTCTATTTGCATGAAATAATTGATTTAATTAACCTAAATGCTGGAGTTGATATTAACCAGTAAAATTTTGATTTCCCATTTTTATTGTAATAGGATATCCTTGAATACTTCTTCTGTTGTTAAATTTCTTAGATATCCCCCTCAAATTTATGTGATTTGCACATTAAATGACCATCTTTTGTGACCTTCAATTCATTTAAAAGTTATCAAGAAGGGGCACCTGGGTGGCTCAGTTGGTTAAGCACTAGACTTCAGCTCAGGTCATGATCTCACTGTTTGTGAGTTTGAACCCCTCATCAGGCTCTGTGTTGACAGCTCAGAGCCTGGAGCCTGCTTCAGATTCTGTATGTCTCACTCTCTCTCTGCCCCTCCGCCACTCACACTCTGTCTCTGTCTCTCTCTCTCTCTCAAAAATAAATAAACATATAAAAAAAGGTATTTTTAAGTTATCAAGAGCAAGAATAATTTCAGACATCAGTAACTAACGGGGACCAGATATATCCTCACATCCTCATACCTTAAACAAAGAGAAAACCAGGGGAGAACGTGCGAAACAATGGTTGTCAGGCCTTGAACTACATGCGGTTCGGAAATGTGGTTTCTGAAAGAAGGGAAACAAATGGGGTAAGCTCAAACAGCACCCAAAGTATTGCCTAGATTAAGCTTTGAGGGTGCAACATAAGGAGAGAATACCTGGTTGCAACCCAGTGACCCTCTTAAGTTAAAGAGATTGAGATCGGAATTGAAAGGCAAAATAAAAACTCTGGAATGGGTGAAACACATCTGCAGAGAAGGAGGAACTGCAAAGAGAAGTCCAAAGATGTGCATAGGTAGGAAGTTCCCTCCAATCTTTGGCACGTAAGGGGAGTAACTCTACAAGGTCATGGAAAGAACCATAGAAAGCAGTAAGACAAATAATTCTCAAGTTCACATAAGACTGGGAATCTTTTGCAATCCCACCAGACAGATGGAATGATCTCTTAATACACAGGGCTACACTGAATGTCCTGAGAGGATATCACCTTTGGCATGGAATTAAATAAGCCTAAGACTAAAGGCTAAACTGGGCCCTCTCTAACAAACCTTAAGAAGAAGCCTTGAAATGATCAAACTGACACCAATACCTTAACCTCATGCCTGGATAAAGTTCATTACTATTTAAAGGAATAAAAGGAGGGGCTCCTGGGTAGCTCAGTGGGTTAAATGTCAGACTCCAGCTCAGGTCATGATCTCTCACGGTCAGTGAGTTCGAGCCCCGCGTCAGGCTCTGTGCTGACAGCTCAGAGCCTGGAGCCTGCTTCGGATTCTGGGTCTCCTTCTCTCTCTGCCCCTCCCCTGCTCATGCTCTGTCTCTCTCTGTCTCAAAATAAATAAAAACATTTAAAAAATAAAGGGATAAAATGAAATCCAGAACCCCAAAATATACAACTCACAATGACTGACTGTTTAGGTTCTGTACCCAATTCCACCTTGAGAGTGTTGGGGGGAGATGGAGGGTTCCCACACCAACAAATGAGTGTCCAGATAGCACCTGAATGTCCTAGGATTCAGCTCAATTCTGACTCCATCTGCCCTGAGATAGCATCAGATTCCACAGGGTAAGGGCTCAGTCCCAGGAAACTGCCTTCCACTTCAGATGCCAATCACAAGTCCAGGTTGTTACCTGTGCTTCTGACAAACTGGTTATAAATCAGAAGTCCCCATAACACCCTTATTGGGCTCAACTGATTTGCTAGGGTAGCTCACAAAATTCAGGAAACCCGTTTACTCCCCAGGTTATGAGTATATTAAAAAATAATATTAAAGGACACAAATCAATAGCCTGATAAAGAAACACATAGGGCGAGGTTCTGAACAAAGGGGCTTCTGTCCTTGTGGAGCTTGGGGCCAAGCCTGGCAGCACAGGAAAGTATTCTGGTTCCCCAGCCTGGAAGCTCTCTGAATGCCTTCCCGCCACCGGATCCCACCCTCCGCCACTTTTTTAAATGGAGACTTCATTACATAGGCATGATTGATTAAATCATTAACCATTGGTGATTGATTTAACCTCAGGGGGTGGGGCTAAAATCCAACCCTCAATTCTTGGTTGATTTCCCAGGCAACCAGCCCCTAAACTTAGGTGATTTAAAAATTTTTTTTTTCAACGTTTATTCATTTTTGGGACAGGAGAGACAGAGCATGAACGGGGGAGGTGCAGAGAGAGAGGGAGACACAGAATCGGAAACAGGCTCCAGGCTCTGAGCCATCAGCCCAGAGCCCGACGCGGGGCTCGAACTCACGGACCACGAGATCGTGACCTGGCTGAAGTCGGACGCTTAACGGACTGCGCCACCGAGGCGCCCCTAAACTTAGGTGATTTTAAAGTCACCTCACTAACATAAACCTGGTTGTAGTGGGAAGGATCTTGTCACAAATAACAAGACACCTATTTCAACTTTATGGCTCTGAATGATTTTAGGAACTGAAGACAAAAGACTAAATTTATAACAGAAGATGTTCCCATTGCTTTTATTGCTCAAGAAATTCCAAGAGTTTGGAAGCTGTGAGCCAGAAACTGTGAATGGAGACCAAATATATAGATCTCATATTTGGTCATCTGAATAACCCCATATATATTTGTTATAAATCATAATATTGCACTGATATCCAACAGAAAATTACTAGGTGTTCCAACAGGTAGGAAAATAAGATACAGTGGAAACATCAATCAATATAAACTGAGTCAGAAATGGTAGTGGTGATAAATTTAGTAGATACAATATTAAAACAGCTATCGTAAATATGCTCAATATTCTCAAGAGTGGAACATGTGGATATGACTGGGAGAGACACAAATGATACAAAAAAGATTGAAACAAAACTTCTGGAGATGAGAAATACAATATTTGAAATGGCAAACACACTGGGTAGGATTAATCGTGGATCATATACATGATGTATTTAAGACCAGATTAGATAATACCAAAGAAAAGATGGGTAAATCTGAAGACATAACAGTAAAAGTTGTTCAAAATGGAGTATGGAGAAAAAAGAAAAGAAAAAAACAAAGAAAAGGCATCAATGACTTGTAGGATGATACCATGAAATCTAACATATGGGTAATGTGATCTCCAGAAAGGGAAGAATAAAAAGATTTGCACACATGAATGTTGAAAATACTCCAAATTTCATTTAAAAAAACCCCCTGCAAACTCATAGATTCAAAAAGCTCTACAAATTTCCTGAGGAATAAACATAAAAAAAAAAAAAACCACCCACCAAGGAATATTATAATTAAATTGTGGAAAACCAGAGATGAAGAGATAAATATTAAAAACAGACGAGAAAAGACATATCACCTACAAAGTTTAAAAAGCAAGAGTGATCAGCAATCAAAAAGAATGAAATCTTGTCATTTGCAACAACGTGGATGGAACTGGAATGTATTATGCTAAGCGAAATAAGTCAGTCCACGAAAGACAAATATATGATTTCACTAGTATGAAGAATTTAAGATAAACATAGGGGAAGGGAAGGAAAAATAAGATAAAAACAGAGAGGGAGGCAAACCATTAAGAGACAAATACAGAGAACAAACTGAGGGTTGCTGGAGGGGAGGTAGGTGGGGGGGATGAGGTAAATGGGCGATGGGCAAAATAAGTCAGAGAAAGATAAATATCACATGATTTCACTCATGTGAAATTTAAGAGTCACAACAGATGAACATAGATGAAGGAAAGGAAAAATATGTAAATACACAGAGGGAAGCAAACCATAAGAGACTCTTAAACACAGAGAACAAATTGAGGGCTGATGGGGGTGGGGAAAATGGGTGATGGGCATTAAGGAAGGCACTTGTTGGGATGAGCACTGGGTGTTACATGTAAGTGATGAATCACTGGGTTCTACTTCTGAAACCAACACTACACTGTATGTTAACTAACTTGAACTTAAACAAATACATTTTTTAAAAAGCAAGATTGATGACATATTGCTCATAAGAAACTATGCAAGCTAGAGATGATAGAGGAACATTTTTAAATATTTAAAGAAAAAAAACACCTGTCAACCTAGAGGTTTTTTTTAATCCAGTGAAAATATTTTTTAAAAATGAAAGTGAAATACTTTCAGACAAATAAAAGCTGGGAAAAGCCATTCCCAGCAGACTTGCTCTACATGAAATGTTAAAGAAAGTTTTTCAGGCAGAATCACATACACAAAGCAATGGATAATGCTGGTAACAAAAATGAGCTGAGTAAATATATATTTTTCTCCTTGAAAAATCTCTTTAAAAAATAATTGTCTGCTTAGAGCCAACATAATAAAAATAGGCCAGGTTTATAACATGCAAAAATAAAATACTTGATAATAGGACAAAGTATAGAAGAAGGAAAAATATATGCTTCTCAAAGGTTCTTATATTATTTGCAAAAAGCTACAATATTATTTGAAAGGCTATGTTTGGAAGAAAGACCTTTCCTCTACCAACTTAGGTGCAGTGGTTGGGGGCCTACAAGTTAACTGGCAATAGATTAACAGGAGAAAAGACAAAGTTCACTTACATATATGTGTGGGAGTATCAGGCTGAAGGTGGGGTTTATATGCAAGCCTAATAGGGAAAAGAAAAGAGGGAGGAAGGAATTCTATGGGGAAAAAAGGGGATTTCAGTAAGAACAAATAGCAGGTATGACAGTTTGTGATGACATTTGTTTATGCAACATCGCAGTGTAACCCATGAATCACCCACCTGGCTGTGAAGCTTCCTTAACTCAACTCTCTGAAGGGAAGTCAGAAAAGACTACTTTTGCCTTTGCTATCCTTCAGGTATGATAAGTTAAAAAATGTAAATTGTGAATCATAAAGCAACAATGAAGAAGTAAAACAGTATATCTAGTAAGTCAGCAGTGGAAATAAAACCACACAAATCACTCAATTGTTCCAACAGAAGACAGCACAGAGGGAAAAGAAAAAGAAAGGCCAATGGACAAATAGAAAACCAGGGCAGTATGGTAGCTATGAAAAAGCGTGAATTACAGAAAATTATAAATTAGACTCATCAAAATTAAAAAAAATAATTTGAAAGCCATTGTCAAAGAATTTTCTTTTTTGAGAGAGAGAATGTGCACACATGCGAATCAGGGAGGGGTAGAGGGAGAAGGAGAGAGAATCTTTTTTTTTTAAATGTTTATTATAGTTTATTTTGCCAGAAAGAGAGAGAGTACAAGCAAGGGAGGTGTGCAGAGAGAGGGAGAGAGAGAATCTTAAGCAGGCTCTACTCTCAGCATGGAGCCAGATGCAGGGCTCAATCCCATGACCCTAGGATCATGACCTGAGCTGAAATCAGGAGTCAGTTGCTTAAACGATGGAGCCATTCAGGCAACCCCATTGTCAAAAGAATTAAGAGGCAAACCCCAGACTAGAAGAGAATATTTATAAAACGTATCTGATAAAAGATTTATATCCAAAATGCCCAAAGAACTTTTACAACTCAATAATAATGCCAACAACCCAAATTTTAAAATAGGCTAAAGATTTGAATAGATTACCAGTAAAGATATACAAATGACAAAAAGCACACAGAAAGTTCATCATTACTCTTCATCAAGAAAATAAAAGTTAACTCAAATGCGTAAAGCAATAGGGACATTTGGGTGGCTCAGAGAGTTGAGGGTCTGACTCGTGATTTCGACAGGGGTCATGATCCCAGGGTCATGGGCTTGAGCCTCAAGTCTGGCTGGGTACTGAAGTTTGACTCTGCTTAATATTTTCTCTCTCTCTCTCCCTGTCTTCCCACTCATGCTTTCTCGCTTTCTCTCTCTCTCTCAAATTAATATATATATATATATATATATATATATATATATTTAAAAAATAAAGCAATAGAAGTGAAACCAAAATGAGGTACTACTACACACTGCTTAGAATGGCTAAATACCAGTAAGGTATAAGGAGCAATTGGTGTTCTCACATGTGGTTGATGGGAATGCAAACTAGCAAAGCCATTTTGGAAAACAGTTTGGTGGTTTTGTGCAGATGTAAGCATACCCATACCCATTCAACACAGCAACCACACCCCCATGAAATTAACCCAGAGAAATGGAGACATATATCCACATAGATCTGTGTGTTCAAAGTAGATTTGTTCAAGTTTATCTATTTTGTGAGAGAGCATGAGCAGGGGAGGGACAGAGAGAGAGGGAAAGAGAGAGAGTGTCAAGCAGGCTCCCACTGTCAGCACAGAGCCAACTCCAGGGCTCAAACTCACAAACGGTGAGATCATGACCTGAGCCAAAAATCAAGAGTCAGATGCTTAACGGTCTGAGCCATCCAGGGGCCCTGATTCAAAGTAGATTTCAAAAAGCCACAAAAGCTGGAAACAATCTAAACAATGCAAATCCCCATCAAGTGTTGAATGGATAAACTGATTGTGGTATAACCATACAATAGACTAAAAATTCAGTAATAAGAAATAATGAACTACTGATACATTCAACAACATGGATGAATCACAAACGCATTATTCTAAATGAGAGAAGATAGGGAGAGAATTTACATGCATCACGATTCCATTTACATAAAATGCTGGAAAGTTAAAACCTACTAGCAGAAGGTAGACTCGTGGTTGCCAGGGTGATGACCTAGGAGGAAGCCATTGACTGCACCCGACACTAGGGGACATTTTTAGACAGAAGGAACTTTTCTGTATCTAGATGGTGGTGATGCTTACATGCCTGAAGCAGTTCTCAAACTCATCATTTTTATGGCATGTAAATTTTATCCCCATAAAACTATTTATTTCAATGATCAAAATCAAGCATTTCTTATGTTCCAGACCTTGTGCTAGATAGTGGAAATAAATAAATAAATAAATAACAAATCAACCACCAACTACAGTCGCTTCGTTTATTATCTAGTCAAAGAGATAGACAATAAATTTGGTAATTGCCACATAATATGGTATGTAATATAACAGCTATATCACAGGGTTCTAAAGAAACAGAATACTAGAGAGTTGGGAAAAATGACCAGCTGAGTGGTTAAGAATGGCAAAGCATGTATCCATACTTCAGCAACCTACTAAATTCCTATCTTCCACTAATACATACCATATAAAGTCAAAGAAATTTGCATATCAGAACTTTGAAAATTTTGGAAACAAGATGGACATATTTAAATTGAAATTCTTAAGAGAATACTCTATTTTTTTTTGCATGCATCTCTTCTCTTACACTTACTTTGACTTCATTTTTGTGAATTTAACATAGATACAGTAGACCACACATATGTTATTTGTACCACATGACAGTTTTACATATATGTATTTCCTCATAACTACCTAGATCAAGATTTAGTACATTCTTCAATATTTATTCTTTTTTAAGGGTCCTCCATTGCTGATTGATTATTTATTGGCATTTTGCAATTTGAGATAGAGGGCAATGCTGTCACTCCATGGAAAAACTGTAGGGGGATCAAAATTGTCATTGCTACTTACAGGAATTGTTCAGTATGATCAATTTTGACTCCGTCAGCTTCATTATAAAGATAGCTAATTTAGGCAACATTTGTAAGCACTCCCAGGGTGAAGCATGTCTTTCCAAAGAGAGGTAAATATCAATATTCTGCCCTTGGGAAAGCTATTGGAATTTTAAAGTCATTTCACTACAGATAGAAAATCATAATTTCCAATAGAAACATGTTGAACCCTGAATAAGATAGATGCCTACTAGCAAGTTCTCTGTGCTTGTGTGTTAAAAAAAAAGAAAGAAAGAAAAAAAAACCTTTGTGAATTGACCTTAAAATGCACTTTAATCTATGGCAATAATCTATGGTTATCCACTTGAAATAATAATTAATGCTAATGAAATTGATAATTAGGAGCCATTCTCAATTTTAATTAGACATACAAGTATTCTAATTAACCAGTTTTGGACTTTGTCTTAAAGTTGAAGGTCTTCTATTCCTTGACAGATGATGAGGACAGCTCAGGAGAAAAAAACAACTATATCCTCCTTGAATTAGACTACAGATCTGATGGCTCCCAACTATTGTGTCCTGTCTGTGTAGTGATTGGAGAGAAAAGTCCCTCCCTGGGAAAATGAATCCATTTTTGGAAAGAGGGATACAGAGCCCTAGGCAGATCCACATAGCGTTATCTGTCACCTTCTCTTAACAGTTCCAAATGTTCCACTGTGAGACCTTTTTCAGGACTTTTCTGGTACTAGCTCTTACCTGGAAGTATTTCTGCCCTCAATCTCAAGCTCACAGTGAATGAGAACAGGGTATGTACGAAGGTCTGAGCAAGTGATGAAATATGACCCTAGAAAGGCAGACGGAGAAGTGAGTCATAAATGTCCTCAGCTTCAGGTTGTCCCCTTTCCTACCCTCCATGAATCAAAACTGTTTTGAGATTCTCGATCTTTCTCAATCTTTCCCTATTAGTGGAACATCAATGGTTTGTTTGCAGACACATTGTTCCAGTGAAGCAACATTTTACAAGATGCTTTCTAGGAGTGAGTGATGAGAATTACGAGGCCTTTCTAGCTTTAGCAGGACAGTGTTTCTGCACCACCTGGCCTTTTGCCCTCCTTCAGATCATCGATCTGGGTAATCGTCCATTCTATCGCCATACAATACAGAGCTTACTAAGGAAGCTGGAATGTCTCAGTATCTGGAGGGCAAGCAGGTGACATTGAGGAGGGCACGTCTATCACAGGGAGAACAGCTTGTTTAACTGGGCTCATTCTGAAAGCGTCTACCGACAACATACTCTGCCCTTTAATGGCTAGGGAAACTGAAGTACAGAATAGGCTACTGTTTCCCTTAGAATCTCAGCAGATTTCTCTGAGTTCACTTGGACTGTGTCAGGACATGAAGGCTACTTTGCTGCTGGGACTCTATACTGCTATCATTCCAGTATCTCTGCCTCGTTGACTGGAAGATTATAGTCTCAGTGCCCATCTCCAAAGACAGAAGCCTGTGGTTGCAAACATTCCAGGCTCTGACCATCCCTACTGCATTTGTCACTCTTATGATGCACACCATTAGAATGAGACAGGTTTGTTTGTTTCATTTTCAAACAAAATAGAAGGCTATGGCTTGCTGCCCAGTCTACTCATTTAAGGACCCAACAGATCACTGAACATTATTTTTGCAAGACAGAATTTCAAAGTGCCCCAGAGCACTGGCACTGTAGGAGATTGGGTAATGGTCTCTGAAAGCTTTTGCTTTCTGTTAAATGGAATATTTATTTGCAATAATTCAGAATAAACATTTTGTTTGCAATCATTTTTGACTTACAGAAAAGTTGCAAAGATAGGGCTGAGTCCCTGTATACGCACCCAATTGCAATTTCTCCAGATGTGATCTTACATTACTGCAGTACATTTGTCCAAACTAAGGAACTAATGCAGCTACATTAACTCAACGCCAGATTTTATTTTAATACTAGCAGTTTTTCCATCGATATCATTTTTTGTTTCCCTGTCCCAGGATCCAATTGTGGATCGGCCCCCTTCCCATCTCGTGTGAGGTCTTTTCTAGAATTTGCCTTCTGGTATCAGTATTTTCTTCCCAATAATTCTTTTGGTCCGCCTTTTGGTACTAAATTCTTTTGGTACTAAATCCCTGAGCTCCATGTCATGTGTTGTTTTGTTCCTCTCGACAGCGACCACACCTCACACTTACTGCTCTGGATCAAACCAAAAAAGAGTAGGAGGGTGATGGGTTCACAGAGATGCCCTTCATTGATTTTACCAAGGACACACTAGAGGTAAGCTCAGTCTTCTTTCATTCTCTCTTCCTTTCTTTACTTTTTCTGAGTAAAAACATTTAGGTCAAATTTATCTGAACTAAGAAACAGCTGAATATCCCCTGGAATCAACAGAATATTTCCACCGCATCCACAGTGAAACAGACAAAACTTTCATCAACGCCTCCGACAGGCCAAAGATTCACTCCCTTGTGCATTTGTAGGGTCATTCTTAGGCTTCAGCCTTTAAGAAAAAGGCCCTTGAGACTTCAAAGAATAACAGAAAGGGCATTATCCCTTGGTCTGGGAAGTTGTAATGCATCATAATAGATTCTGTTTGCAAAATCATTCTTGCTAGCACAAGCTCACCAAATATACTGCTCAGGTGTTGTGTCATTATTATTTTTTTTAATGTTTATTTTTGAGAGTGAGAGAGAATGAGAGAGAGAGAGAGAGAGAGAAAGACAGAGAGTGCATTCTTGTGCACACATGCTCCAGCGGGGGTGGGGCAAAGAAGAGAGGGAGACAGAGTACCAGAAGTGGGCTATGTGCTCTCAGTGGAGAGCCCAGTGAGGGGCTCAAACTCACGAACCACGTGATCATGACCTTAGCCAAATCGGATGCTTAACACACTGAGCCATGCAGGTGTCCCAAGTGTTGTCTCTTTAAAGATTAGTAAGCAGAGACATTTGGTTGCTCTTTAAAAAAAAAATGCCTTTGAACCTGAAGTTTTCCTCCTCTCCAACCAATGTCAGTTCACAGTAGCTCTGTGTATCAATGCATGTAAAAAGAAGGAAGGCAATGATTTCTGAGAATAGCCACACCTGAGCTCATGGGGTGGGGAGGAAATTGTGATGTATATTTTAGCATATTTAATTCACTTATTCCCTGAGTGAAAGAAAGGGCAAAAGGCAGAAGGAAATTACAGAAGGTGTTTTTTTATTTTTTTTTAATTTTTAATATCCACTGCCTAGAGAATTATTACAAGTCCGCACTGTTAGACAATTACATGGACAAAACACTCAGTTAAAACTATTACTTTGAATATGATAATGGACTCTTTTAGTTTGGATTGAGTTTGGGTTTTATACTGCTTCACAGTAAATCTTCATAATTTTGGATTCCACTAACAGGATTCCAAAATTTTATGTATGGGTTGGGTTGAAGTTTCATCGATACTATTGTGAAAAGATGCTTTTTTCTTAGTACATTAACATTGTGAACAAAAGACTCAAGTGCAAAGGCTGAATCCTATCAAGAACAGCTGCTTTCCAATAGTGAGGGTGTTCAACTGATAGGGGTACAATCATGAAAATGTTTTGTTTATCCACTGTTATCAATTCTGCTCTGCTGACTTCCCACTCCAATTTCTTGACGAATAGAAGGTTTATGAACATGAAGTCTTATTTTGTAATCTTCATTTATGTTTGTTTATTAAAACAGTAGTTCTAGGGGTTCCCAGGTGGCTCTGTAGGTTAAGCGTCCAACTCTTTATTTTTTAATGTTTATTTATTTATTTTGAGAGAGAGAGGGAGAATGAATGGGGGAGGGACAGAAAGAGGGAGAGGGAGAATTCCAAGCAGGCTGTGCATTGTCACCACAGAGCCCATCACGGAGTTTGAGCACATGAACCAAACCATGAGATCATGACTGGAGCCAAAGTCAAGAGTCGACGATTAATCTACTGAGCCACCCAGGCATCCCAAGCTTCCAACTCTTGATTATGGCTCTGGTCATGATCTCATGACCATGAGATCTAGTCCTTCATTTGGAGTGTGGAGCCTACTTAGATTCTCTCTCTCACTTTCTCTCTCTCTCTCTCTCTCTCTCTCTACCTCCCTCTGCCCCTCCTTTGTTCACATGCGTGCACTTTCTTGAAATAAAAAGAAAAAGAAAACAGTAGTTCTATTCATTTAAGACAGCACTATTATCATAACTGATTCAAAAAAACACACCCCTTCAGACTCCTGTAGCAAGAGGATGAACTGGTGTGGCCAGTGACCTCCTGGAAGAAGTTTGAGCTCTCCCGTGCTGTCTGTCTGATGCGTGCATCACACGTACCCAACCACAATCCCCTTCTCTTGCTTCCTTTCTCACTCAAGTACTCCCTGGCCTCCTGGTTATCCCATCCCCAGTGTATGATAGCATCAAGCTAGCCAGTGGATGAACAGATGTCAAAGCATGAACAAAATGTCAGACCCCCTTTTGGCAGAGCCTCAGGTTATAAAGAGATTCTCTTGTGGATTCTCTGCTTTGGCTGCTTTCCATAATAGGTGCATTAATTGAAAAGTGCTTATATGTACACTTAGCTCTCAATCCACGTTGCCATTTAACTTATTAATTTGTACAGCACATCAATTGTTTCTGAGAAGAAAAGTAGATATATAATTTTATTTTTATGTATATTTTTAAATGTTTATTTATTTACTTTTGAGAGACAGAGAGAGAGAGAGAGCAGGGGAGGGGCAGAGAGAGAGGGAGACAGAATCCCAAGCAGGCTCCTCATTGTCAGTGCAGGGCCCAACACGGGGCTGGAACCCATGAACCATGAGGTGATGACCTGAACCTAAATCAAGAGTTGGCCATTGACTGAGCCACTCAGGTGCCCCAGATATATATTTTTAAATTGTTCATGGAGTAAACCAAAAAAGTCACTGTTAATATCCACATGAGGTATTAGCCTAAAACCATCAGCTATGCTGTTTGCTTTGTCTTATCTATTGCAGGAATGTAGCAAGTTGAAATGAATGGCGTTCCACTCATGAAAATAGCGATGACAGTGGTGAGGATGAAACTATGTTCTAGGGCTGATTTAATCTTCCTCTCAATCCCATATGCCCCAAGAAGTGAGAAGTAAGATCATCCACTGGAACTTTCTCAGGACATCCTAGATATTCTATTCCCTATATTCTAAAGGTGTTTGATCTCAAGACAAAAGCAGAGAACTCAAGTCTGACATCTTGCTCCTTGTGCTCCTTCCCCACTTCCCCTCTCACTACTAGACATTTTTTACCTCTTCCTCCTTTACCTCCGGTTCTATCAGATTTTTCTCTTCTCTAATTATAGACCTTTTTAAAAAATATATTGTTATCTATTCCCTTGGGTCGACAATCTTCATGCCCTAGCTTTAATGGTGGGAACAAAACAGAGGAAAGAAAAACATGAATTGGTAATCAGTAAAATGCTTCCAAAATATTGTCCTCACTACAGAAATATTAGGGTGTAAGTTCATGGCATGATGATGTTCCAGACTTAATTTTTTTTTCTTTAATCCTGTACTATTATCGCCAATTTCCATGACTATGCTTTCATGAAATTGGAGCATGTGGCTGCTGTTCATGCTTCAGGCCTTTTCCAACATGACCTGTAAGCTCAGTTTTCATACCAATGATGATTGTGTTTTATTGCTTCTTTATCTGAGAGCCACCCTGCTATGTAAATCAATGTTTTCTAATCGTTACTTCATTTAGGAGGTAATAAAGTAGCCCACACAGGAAACACAAGGCTACAGGCTACACTCTCAGAACTGCTATAAACTACCGTATAGCTAAGCAATTGGGAAGAGAGCTGGTAACCTGGACATAAAGGTTGCATAATGTTTGAGTGGAATTCACTTGGCCATATTTCAGTACTGCCGATGGGAAAGAAAAACAAAAAAGTTGGTGAGTAGTTGAAAGTGTGCTATTACAAAATTAGAAAGTGTATGTTTCTAATAGAATTACGTTCCACCTCTTCTCAAAGTTTATAAGTTTACCACACATAAATGAGAATTGACTATATTAACATAGATCTAAAAAGTTCTCAGCTCTAATTTGTTTCCTATGAACTTTAATAAATGGCACTTAGATGCTGATGTGCAGGCTTTAGAAGGGAATTGACACTGCATTTATATTCCTAATTACATATGATTCTCCATGAAGAGAAGTCTGCCATCTTTAAATAAGCTCTCAGCTTTGGGAGGGAAAATCATGGAGAATGAACAGAAGAAGATAGTGACTCATTGGGTGAATTGTGCAGTGTGACACCTGAGGGCTTAGCCATAACATAATTCTCCTAAATGCATAGAGTCTTTATTTTGAAAATCCAGATTATCATGATGAGTTCGGTCTAAATTAGAGAAGGTTGATGATACCTTTTAAAATAGGTTTCTTTAGGCACCAATATTTCTTATAATCTAACCTCAGAGTTCAAAGTTCATGTTTTTATTTTTTTTTTATTTTATTTATTTTAATTTTTTTTTCAACGTTTATTTATTTTTGGGACAGAGAGAGACAGAGCATGAACGGGGGAGGGGCAGAGAGAGAGGGAGACACAGAATCGGAAACAGGCTCCAGGCTCTGAGCCATCAGCCCAGAGCCCGACGCGGGGCTCGAACTCACGGACCGCGAGATTGTGACCTGGCTGAAGTCGGACGCTTAACCGACTGCGCCACCCAGGCGCCCCATCAAAGTTCATGTTTTTAAAGTGAGCTAAAGAGATACCGTCTAGACAACAGCAGAGATGTATAAAAGTGATCCAAATTCTCTGGGCCTTAATTTCCTCAGGGTTAAAATGGCCAAATTATGGTAAGAGCCCAAATGTACATCAACTGATGAATGGATTAAGATGATGGAATACTACTCACCAATGAAAAAGAATTAAATCTTGCCATTTGCAACAATGTGGATGGAACTGGAGGGTATTATGCCAAGCAAAATACGTCAGTCAGAGAAAGACAGATAATCACATGATCTCACTCTTATGTGGAATTTGAGAAACTTCACAGATGATCATAGGGGATCATAGGGGAAAGAAAGGGGAAAAAAGATAAAAACAGACAGGGAAGCAAACCATAAGAGACTTTTAAATACAGAGAACAAACTGAGGGTTGACAGGGATGGAGAAATGGATAATGGGCACTAAGGAGGGCACCTATTGGGATGAGCACTGGGTGTTGTATATAAGTGATGAACCACTGGTTCTACTCCGGAGGCCAGGACTACACTGTATGTTAACTAACTTGAGAATGAAAATAAAATAAAGTAAAAACTAAAATTGGGGAGAGAGAGAAGTGAGGTCTCCATCTTTTGCTTGTCTCAAAAAGCAACCGAGCTGGATTTTGGGCACTATTTTTCTGACCTATTTCCTTCATGAGCAAAATGAGGACACGGGTCAATTGAAAACAGTGGTCTGATATGCATATGTCTTGATGATTTCTCTTCTGCTTCTATTCCTCCCTTGAGAATGAAAAGGTTTTACCAAAGGTTGGAGCAGCCCCATGGGAGTAGCTCCACAGAGGAACCCAGGGGCCAGAAGTACCAGGACAACTTTTTTCATGTGTTCATTCTGAATGGGAGGGAAACTTAAGTTTAAATGAAATTTAGGCTCCCTAGGATTAAACAATAGAACTTCTCACTCTATGAGGAGACTCCAGAGAGAAGTGTCATTCTCTGAGAGCAACTTATCCTTGACAGATACCTTTTAAACAGTGACGCCATTAATGAATGGCAAAAAAGAGCTCAGGGATGGCTCCCACCGAGTTCATGAGTGGCACCAACAGCTCATGGAGATGTTTGTGGAAAATCCGGGGTTCAGATGCACCTGACTGGTACTTTAGAAAAACTTTAATGTTTATTTTTGAGAGAGAGAGAGAGAGAGTGAGAGAGGTTGTCAGAGAGAAGGAGGGAGACACAGAATCCGAAGCAGGTTCCAGGCTCTGAGCTGTCAGCACAGAGGCCAACATGGGGCTCAAACTCATAAACTGTGAGATCATGACCTGAGCCACAGTCAGACGTTTAACTGACTGAGCCACCCAGGTGCCCCTGACCGGTATTCTTTTGCTCCACTTTCCATTGTCCAGGAGCTTGAATATGTTATGTGTTTTGTTTTGTTTTGCTTTGTTTTGTTTTTGAGCTTAATTTTTTCATCAGTAAAATGAAGAGGCAGGTGATGACTAAGGATCCTCCCAACCAAGCCAGTAGTCTCATCATTACGGACCCGACTGTTGCTTTCACCCTTTCTTTGACTAACACACCCAACTCCTTGGAGGGTCAAGTGATGACATCAGG
The DNA here is from genome assembly GCF_018350155.1 of Leopardus geoffroyi. Lineage (NCBI taxonomy): Eukaryota > Metazoa > Chordata > Mammalia > Carnivora > Felidae > Leopardus > Leopardus geoffroyi. Next base: position 45,867,850 of record NC_059327.1, read on the forward strand.
CAGACTGGGTTCTCAAGCAGGAAAAGGAATGTGCATTTCGACGACAAAAACGGTCTCTGGTGAAGTAAAACGTTTTTGGCTACCACGCCAGCCATTACAACACAAAACCCTAAGAGTTCCAAAGGGGTAAAACATAACCATGTGAGCAGTACCCCAGCATGTAACACACACACACACACACACACACACACACACACACACACACGCGTGCACGCACACACACACACACGCTGCACAAATACAACTACTTTTGGACAAGGTGAATTTGAAACATTAAAGGGCTGCCCTTGAGGATATTTTCAAATTGATGTTATGTGTCAGTACTTATAACAATTTGGATTACAGAAACAAAATGAAAATCTGCAAAGTTTAAACAACTCAAAACAAACACTGAAATTCAGATTAGTGTTGGGAATTTCAAAAACATTTGATACTTCTTACAAAGATCTTACTGTCTTAACTAGTTTGGACCTTTTTGTACAATCTAATAAAGATACATAGACTTTTTTTAAAAGCAAATAAAAAACATGGAGACAATGTCAAGGTAAATTAAAGCTACTCTTACTCCATTTGTGACCAATTCTGAGTCCATGCAGTATGATTTAACAATTTTACCAAAGAAAAGTATTAACTCAAAACAAAATAGGGGCACCTAGCTGGCTCAGTCAGTTAAGCATCTGAATCTTGGTTTCAGCTCAGGTCATGATCTCACATTTTGTGAATTCGAGCCCTGCGTGGGGTTCTGTGTTGACAACCTAGAGCCTGCTTTTGGGATTCTCTCTCTCCTTTTCTGCCCCTTTCTCTCTCTCTCTCTCTCTCTCAAAATAAATAAATAAACTTTAAAAAAATGTAGTGACAAGAGATGTCATGAAAGAAAGAATAAACTGATAATCAAATATGTGCCTTAAATACCCTTTTTATCTTTCCAACAAAATACAGTTGGCTTTCCAAATCAGTTGGGAAGTGCTTTCCTTTTTCATATTTCTTTTCTTGCTCTCGTCTTGTAGTTAAAGCAAGTGTCCTGCTTCACTGGGCATCACATTTCAATCTCTCTGACATGATTGGCAAATATGGCTGCTGCTCTGAGATTTAGCCTTTCGCCAACCAGGTGGTGACGATTTCAGTAATATCCTCACATTTAAATAGATCTTATCTCCCAAGGCCCCTGACAGCTCCTCACTTACTCATCCTTGCAACACTTCAGGAGAGAAGACAGAGTTTGGCTAATCATGCCCTGGAGTAGAGAAATCAGAGATCCATATGGATAAAGAGTTGACAGGGGAAGACAGCACAATGGAATGTCACAAAGCAAATCCACCACATGGAATCAGAAATGCTGAAATATTTTCAAGGTCGAATTATACTTCTAAATATATTCTCTCTAGGATCCTCTTTCTATTCATAATCATTTAGGAATGGAAAGGGAGATTCACATTATACCATTTTTTATTTGGAGGATTGATCTGTGGGAGAGTATCTGAGAAGCCCTTCCCCCTTCTTGAGTTTCTGCCTCCAAAGAAACTGGCAGATCCATTTCTGCTAACACAGACCTAGCCTGGTTTAACTCTTGAAGTAATGCTGGTATCTGGATTTGCAGAAAGTTTATACCTCACAAACTGCTACTTGCTGGAATGAGTTACTCAAATGCGAAAGGACTATGAGCAAATTTGCTTACTTATTTTTTTCCAAATGTTTATTTATTTTAGAGAGAGAGAGCACGCAGGGCAGGGGCAGAGAGAGAGAGGAGGGTAGAGGATCCACAGTGGGGTCTGGACTGACAGCAGCGAGTCCGACGTGGAGCTCGAACTCACGAACCGTGGTATCATGACCTGAGCTGAAGCTGGATGCTCAACTGACTGAGCTACCAGGCGCCCCTAATTTGCTTACTTTTTTTGATACTTCCAGTTAATTATAGTTATTGAGTATAGGGTATTGGTACCCAATTACTGTAATGCAAAAATATGAATAGACTTATAACGTGAGAGTATGCACTATACGTCGAAATATTTTACATTTGCTTATTTGGGGGGGATGTGGTTATTAAGGATTAAAAGACTGTACTTGTAGAAAAAATAAGACTTTCATTCCTGAGTGAGGATTTGTTTCTACTTGTTTATCAGGGGGAAAGATAATCATGATCATTTTTTCCCCTACGTAATCAACATGTATTGAGAGATCTGTGTTTGATGCCAGGGAAATTGATGAAGGCAGTGTGGGACGTGAGGTTTTCCAGCATCTTCTATCATGAGCCATGCTATAACAAATGGGTTTCTTCTGGCCCAAACTCACAAAGGAATAATATTTCAACACCCAGCCATAGAACAATAAAAAGCTATGGGGCGCCTGGGTGGCTCAGTCCATTGGGCGTCTTGACTTTGGCTCAGGTCATGAGCTTGCGGTCCATGAGTTCAAGCCCTGCACCGGGCTCTGTGCTGACAGCTCGGAGCCTGGAGTCTGCTTCAGATTCTGTGTCTGCCTCTCTCTCTGCCCTTCCCTTTGCACATACTCTGTCTGTCTCTCTCTCTCAAAAAATGAACAAACATTAAAAAATTTTCAAAAAGAACAATATAAAACCAATATGTAAAATCTAGTCTAACCATGTCATTTTTAAAATATATAAATAAACTTTTTATGTTAGATAGTGTTAAATTTACAGAAAAGATACAAGGATAGTACAGAGCATTCCCATATACCCCACACCGAATTTTTCCTATTAACTTTTTATATTATTATGGTCCATTTGTCACAAATAATAAACTAATACTGATACATTATTATTCACTAAATTTATTCTTTATTTGGATTTGATTAACATTTCTCTAACTGCCTTTTTCCGGTGTGGGATCCCATCCAACATACCGCATTTCAGTTAGCTGTTATGTCTTCTTAGGCTTCTCTTGGCTATGACGGTTTCTCAGACTTTCCTTGTTTTTCATGGCCCTGGCAGTTTTGAGGAATTTTGGTGAGGTAGATTGTAGTAAGTCTCTCAGCTTGGGCTTGTCTGATGTTTCCCTCATGGTCAGGCTTGGGTTACAAAGTTTGGGCAGGAAGAGTACAAAAGTAAAGTGTCCTGTCATCATAACACATCAAGGATGCAGGCTACCAATATTATTATCACTGATGATCTGGGTCCTAACTTCCATTGTCTGCCAGGTTTCTCTACTGTAAAGTGACTTTTTTTTTAAGAGAGAGAGCAAGCATATGTGTGTGCCCAATAAGGGGAGGGACAGAGAAATGATAGAGAGAATCCCAAGCAGGCTCCACACTGTCAGTGCACAGTCTGACTCTTGGGACTCAATGTCACAAACCACAAGATCATGACCTGAGCCAAAATCAAGAGTCAGATGCTTAACTGACTGAGTCACCCAGGCTTCTCTTTCCTGTAAAGATACTTGTTTTGTTCTACTTTCCAGGCTGTACTCTTTGAGAGCAAGTCACAGAGTGGAGCCCTCATTTAAGGAGTGAGGAGTTATGTTCCACTTCCTTGGGGGAGTGGGGGAGTCGAATGTATACCAATTATTTAGAATTATTTCTGTATGGAAGATTTGTCTTTTACCCCTTACTTACTTACTTACTTACTTATTTATTTATATCCATATGAATTCTTGGATGGTATTTTATAAATTGGATTATACTTTGAGTTATAATCCAATACCATATTTATATACTTTGTTGCTCAAGTTTTCTAGCTTTACCATTGGGAGCTCTTTCGGTTGGCTCCTGTGTCCTGGTATATTGTTTTGGGAGCTCTTTCCCACTTTCTGACACTGCAAGACATTCCAGGCTCATCTGGTATATTCCCTGCCTCAGTCCTCCTATCAGACTTTTTCTTTCTAAGTAGCCCTAGCTCCTTTTATTGGAGAATGATATTAGAAATGAAGATTTGGGGATACCTGAGTGGCTCAGCCGGTTGAGTGTCAGACTTTGGCTCAGGTCATGATCTAGAGTTTTGTGAGTTCGAGCCACTCATCAGGCTCTGTGCTGACAGTGTGGAGCCTGCTTGGGATTCTCTCTCTCTCTCTCTCTCTCTCTCTCTCCCTCTTTCTACCCCTCCCCTGCTCATGTGCATGCTCCCTCCATCTCTCTCTCTCTTTCTCAAAATAAATCAGTAAACTTAAAAAAAAAGAAACAGAAACAAAGATATGAGCATGGGCAAACATGTGATTTTACAGATAACATAACTGCAGCTCAAAGAAATTAAGGGATTTGCTCAAGGTCCAAAGGTGACAAGTTGCAAAGCTAACACTGGGACACACTTATCTTGACACCCAGGTCACTGATCTGGCCATTACACCACATTCTTTCCTGTCACACTCTAGGACATGCAGCCCTCATGGGCATATAAATGAAAAACTGTGTCCTATGTCCCTGTAATCTAGACGTTCTGAGTGTCCTGCAATTACATGCGCTGTTATTTATGGAGGACTTTGAAGTCTTGCCACGGAAGAGATGATAAAAGCTTAAGAAATACGGTCATCTCAATAAGGACAAAGGGAAAAATGAAGGGCCATTACCCTATGTAAGGTAAGGTTCAAGTTACACTGAGACTATCGGGTGTGTCTTTTTATGCTTGGAATATCTGCTGTGGGATATATTTGTGTGCATGGCCTATCACTTCCAAGATCCTTATCATTTTGTCACAACCTTTTAGACATGTGTCCTTAAAGCCATGCAGAGCCAGAGCACAAGGAACCTTTGTAGCTAGAAATTTGAAATCTGTTGTAAAATAATGAGGAGTAACACATGTTGTTCCTTTTGGGAAGTGACAAATAGCACATTTCCCTGTGGTCTTTGAGATGGACAGAATTAAGTGATCAATTAGTACATAAAGCACATTAAAACCCTTGACAGTGTTCTTTGGTGCCAGAGGGCAAGCATAGTATACATCCCCTATCATCTTATTATATATATATTATTTAGCCCAATTTTCTACTTTAAAGATCAGTGGATCATTTTAATATTAATGCCTTAGGCTTTCTTCTTTTTTTATTTATACAAGATGTATTTCCAGCAGAGTCCATGCATTTGTAGTGGGAAATACTAATCACTACGGCTGGTTATTACCAAGGCTATTCGAGCCATTATGGGTGATGCAAAGAGGAATAAGTCCCAGAACCTGAAGATAAAATTGTACCCTAACATGTGTTTTACTGATGACCTCTGTAGCTCCCACAACAATATAGCATACACAATAAGCATTATGCAAGCAATCATTGTTTAATAAATTAGTAGTCCATATAATATTGGCCTTTTATATTTTTCACTAGTAGTTGTTTCATTAAAGTATTTACGTCACAACTGGTCAGCATTGCAAATTCTGTGTCAGAAAAGGTTTTGAGGGAGGAGCCAAGATGGCGGAACAGGATGGAAATTTTTTGTGTCTCGCGTCCATGAAATACAGCCACACCAACACTAAACCATCTTACACACCTAGAAAACTGATTGGAGGATTAACACAACAATCTGCACAACCTGAACCACAGAATTCAGTAGGTACACGGTGCGGAGAGGTGAACTTGGGGAGCAAGAAGCTGCTGAGGGTAGGGAACTGCTTTTGTGGGCAGAGAGAGTAGAGACTGGGGAGAGACCCAGAGACCAGGGGAGAATATGGGAAAAGCAGCTGGAGAGAAAGTGGAAAATTGGAAACAGCCGCAGGGACTAAACTAAAAAGGGAGAAAGGAGAGGGTTTAAATTCCATTAAGACTGTAAACAAGGGGAGTGCAAAGGCTGCAACTCCGCATCTCGATAACTGGCGATGCTCTGGTGGGAAGGGCGAATCCCCAGGAACAGAGTGAGGTCTGGAAGGTTCTCTGGCCACACAGAGAAAAGTGGTTCCACTGCTGGAAGGACATTTGGTAGAGACTGTTGAAGCCACTTGGTCCCAGCAGATCCCGGAAGGCAGCCACATTCGCTGGTGCTGGGGCAAGGTCATTAAGGGTGAAGCCTGGTGACAGATGTGTGTTGCTATTTTCCATAATCCCTGAAATGCTGCTGCTACACTGTCTCACGGACATTTTCTGGGGTGGGCTGGGACCTGGCCGCAGTCTCGGGGTACCGGCAGCAGCAGGGTCCAGCGGGCATTCCTGGGTGCAGCCGACATTTGGCCATTGCTTGGTGAGACCCTCCCACAGAGGGGCGGAACAGGTCAAAGCCGCAGTCCTTTGGAAGTAAGAGGCCAGGGAAAACAGCCGCATCTGAGACAAAACTCAGGAGAGAGGTACTGCCTGGGGCCTGGTCACGGAGAGTGAAAAAAGCAGGGAATGGACAAACGTTGAAGTCAGAGGACGCGTGCGCATTTGCTGATCCGGGAGAACAGACTGGGTAGCTGGGTGGCTCCATTTTCATCCCTCCTTCACATGCACATACACACCTACGAGCACCACAACACTCTACCCCAGTAGACTAGCAGCGCCATCTAGTGGAGAGGGAGCCGTTAAGCTGAGCCCCGCCCAACTGGGCCAACTTTGCTCTTCAAGAACACAAGTCTCACCACCGGCTTAGATTATGGACTATAAAGCACTACATAGACTGACTTCTAGGGGAAAACGAAGTAATTTCAGTCCTACTTCAATCTGTTAGCAGGTTCATCTATTCAATTTTCTTTCTTTTTTCTTTCTTTTACTCTTTTACACTTCTTTTTCTTGAATACGGAAAGAGAAAAAAATCACTTTTATTTTCAATTTTTATTAAAAATATTTTTCTTTGGGGCGCCTGGGTGGCGCAGTCGGTTAAGCGTCCGATTTCAGCCAGGTCACGATCTCGCGGTCCGTGAGTTCGAGCCCCGCGTCGGGCTCTGGGCTGATGGCTCAGAGCCTGGAGCCTGTTTCCGATTCTGTGTCTCCCTCTCTCTCTGCCCCTCCCCCGTTCATGCTCTGTCTCTCTCTGTCCCAAAAATAAATAAACGTTGAAAAAAAATATATTTTTCTTTAATTTTTACTACTGTATTTTTTACTTTTGTGTAATATTTTTCAAATTCTATTTTACTTCTATCATTTTATTTTAGTCTACTTCAGTGTATTCACCTTTACAAATTTTCAAACAATTTTCTTTTTATTTCTTACCTTTTCTTTTTTCAATTTTTCATTTCTTTTCTTTTTCTTGAATGCAGAAAGAGAAAAACTTCATTTTTACTTTCAATTTATATTAAAAATAATTTATTTCTTTTTTTACTATATTTTTTTGCTTTTATGTAAATTTTTCAAATTCTATTTTACTCCCATCATTTTATTTTAGTCTACTACCATGTATTCACTTTTCCAAATTTTCAAACGATTTCCTTTTTTCTTTCTTTTTTATATCTTTTTTTCTCTTTTTTGATTCTTTTCTTTTTCCTTGAATACAGAAAAAGAATAAATTCATATTTTTTTAATTTTTATTTTAAATATTTTCTTTATTTTTTTCTACTATATTCTTTACTTTTGTCTATACTTTTTCAAATTCTATTTTACCCCCATCATCGCATCTTAGTCTACTTCAGTTATTCATTTTTTCAAATTCTCAAACGATTTCTTCCCCCCCCCTTTTTTTCTCTAATCCGTCAAACCACTTTCAACACCCAGACCAAAACACACCTAGTATCTAGCATCATTTATTTGATTTGTGTATGTGTGTGTGTTTAACTTTTAATTTTAATATTTTTTTAATTTTATTTTTTTTTAGTTTAAATTTTTCTACCTCATTAATTCCTTTTCTCCCTTCAAAATGAAAAAAAGAAGGAATTCACCCCAAAAGAAAGAGCACAAAAAAAAAAACGACAGCTAGGGATTTACCCAACAAAGAGACAAGCAAGATGTCTGAACCAGAATTTAGAATCATGATAATAAGAATACTAGCTGGAGTCGAAAACAAATTAGAATCCCTTTCTGCAGAGATAAAAGAAGTAAAAAAATAGCCAGAATGAAATTAAAAATGTTATAACAGCTGCAATCACAGATGGATGCAGCAGCAGCAAGGATGGATGAGGCAGAACAGAGAATCAGCAATATAGAGGACAAACTTATAAAGAATAATGAAGCAGAAAAAAAGAGGGAGGTTAAGGCAAAAGAGCACAATTTAAGAATTAGAGAAATCAGTGACTCATTAAAAAGGAACAACCTCAGAATCATAGGGGTCCCAGAAGAGGAAGGGAGAGAAATAGGGGTAGAAGGGCTATGTGAGAAAATCATAGAGGAAAACTTTCCTAACCTGGGGAAAGACACAAGCATCAAAATCCAGGAAGCACTGAGGACCCCCTTTTGATTCAACAAAAACCGACCATCAACAAGGCATATCATAGTCAAATTCACAAAATACACAGGCAAGAAGAGAATCATGAAAGCAGCAAGGGAAAAAAGTCCCTAACCTACAAGGGAAGACAGATCAAGTTTGCAGCAGACCTATCCATGGAAACTCGGCAGGCCAGAAAAGAGTGGCAGGATATATTCAGTGTGCTCAATCAGAAAAATATGCAACCAAGAATTCTTTATCCAGCAAGGCTGTCATTCAAAATAGGAGAGATAAAAAGTTTCCCAAACTTAGGCGCCAAAGTTTGTGGTCATTAAACCAACCCTGCAAGAAATTTTAAGGGGGGCTGTCTGAGGAGAGAAAAGATGAAAATGTAACATATACATATAATATATTACATATATATATATGTATAATATATATATGTATAATATATATATATGTATTATATATATATGTATTATATATATATATGTATTATATATATATATATATATATATATATATGTATAATATATATATATACCAAAAGCAACAAAAGATTAGAAAGGACCAGAGAACACCACTAGAAACTCCTACTCTACAAGCATCATAATGGCAATAAGTTCATATCTTTGAGTACTCACTCTAAACGTCAGTGGGTCAATGCTCCAATCAAAAGGCATAGGGTAGGGGCGCCTGGGTGGCGCAGTCGGTTAAGCGTCCGACTTCAGCCAGGTCACGATCTCGCGGTCCGTGAGTTCGAACCCCGCGTCAGGGTCTGGGCTGATGGCTCAGAGCCTGGAGCCTGTTTCCAATTCTGTGTCTCCCTCTCTCTCTGCCCCTCCCCCGTTCATGCTCTGTCTCTCTCTGTCCCCCCCAAAAAATAAATAAACATTGAAAAAAAAAGACATAGGGTAACAGAATGGATAAGAAAACAAGATCCATCTATATGCTGTTTACAAGAGACCCATTTAGACCTAAAGACACCTTCAGATTGAAAACAGGGGGTGGAGAACCATCTATCATGTTAATGATCAACAAAAGAAAGCTGGAGTAGCCATACTTATATCAGAAAACTTAGACTTTAAAATAAAGACTATTAAGAGATGTAGGGCATTATATCATAATCAAGGGGTCTATCCACCAAGAAGACCTAACAATTATAAACATTTATGCGCCAAATGTGGCAGCACCCAAATATATAAATCCATTAATCACAAACATAAAGAAGTTCATCACTAGTAATACCATAATAGTAGGAGACTTCAACACCCCACTCACAACAATGGACAGATCATCTAATCAAAAAATCAACAAGGAAACAATGGCTTTGAATGACACACTGGACCAGATGGACTTAACAGATATATTCAGAAAATTTCATCCTCAAGCAGCAGAGTATACATTCTTCTCCAGTGCACATGGAATGTTCTCCAGATTAGACCATATACTTGGAAACAAATCAGCCCTAAGTAAGTACAAAAAGATCGAGATCATACCGTGCATATTTTCAGACCACAAACACTATGAAACTCGAAATCAACCACAAGAAAAAATTTGGAAAGGTAGCAAATACTGGAGAGTGAACAATATCCTACTAAAGAGTGAATGGGCTAACCAAGCAGTTAAAGAAGAAATTAAAAAGTATATGAAAGTCAATGAAAATGGTAACACCACAACCCAAAACCTCTGGGACGCAGCAAAGGCAGTCATAAGAGGAAAGTATATAGCAATCCAGGCCTTCCTAAAGAAGGAAGAAAGATCTCAGATACACAACCTAACCTTATGTCTTAAGGAGCTGGAAAAAGAACAGCAAATAAAACCCCAAACCAGCAGAAGACAGGAAACAATAAAGATTAGAGCAGAAATTAATGCTATCAAAACCAAAAAAAAAAAAAAAAAAAACCAAACCAAAACAAAACAAAACAAAACAGTAGAACAGACCAATGAAGCCAGAAGCTGGTTCTTTGAAAGAATTAATAAAATTGAGAAACCACTAGCCAGTTTGATCAAAAAGAAAAAGGAAAGGACCCAAATAAATAAAATCTAGAATGAAAGGGGAGAGGTCTCAACCAACACAGCAGAAGTAAAAACAATGATAAGAGAATATTATGAGCAATTATATGCCAATAAAATGGGCAATCTGGAAGAAATGGACATATTCCTAGAAACATATACACTACCCAAACTGAAACAGGAAGGAACAGAAAATTTGAACAGACCCATAACCAGTAAGGAAATAGAATTTGTAATAAAAAATCTGCGAAAAAACAAGAGTCCAGGGCCAGATGGCTTTCCAGAGAAATTCTACCGAATGTTTAAGGAAGAGTTAACACCCATTCTCTTGAAGGAGTTCCAAAAAAGAGAAATGGAAGGAAAACTTCCAAATTCTTTCCGTGAAGCCAACATTACCTTGATTCCAAAACCAGACAGAGACCCCACTAAAAAAGAGAACTATAGACCAATTTCCCTGATGAACATGGATGCAAAAATCCTCAACAAGATACTAGCCAACCAGCTCCAACAATACACTAAAAAATTACTCACCACAACCAAGTGGGATTTATACCTGGGATGCAGGGCTGGTTCAGTATCTGCAAAACAATTAACGTGATTCTTTGCATCAATAAAAGAAAGGACAAGATCCATATGATCCTCTCAATAGATGCAGAGAAAGCATTTGACAAAATACAGCATCCTTTCTTGACAAAAACCCTCAAGAAAGTAGGGCTAGAAGGAGCATACCTCAAGATCATAAAAGCCATATATGAATGACCCAACACTAATATCATCCTCAATGGGGAAAAACTGAGAGCTTTCCCCCTAAGGTCGGGAACAAGACAGGGATGTCCATTCTCACCACTGTTATTCAACATAGTATTGGGAAGTCTTAGCCTCTGCAATCAGACAACACAGAAATAAAAGGCATCTAAATTGGGCCAGGAGGAGTTCACACTTTCACTCTTTGCGGATGACATGATACTGTATATGGAAAACCCCAAAGATTCCACCAAAAAACTGCTAGAACTGATTCATGAATTCAGCAAAGTGGCAGGATATAAAATCAATGCACAGAAATCGGTTGCATTCCTATACACCAACAATGAAGCGACAGAAAGAGAAATCAAGGAATCGATCCCGTTTATAGTTGCACAAAAAAACATAAAATACCTAGGAATAAATCTAACCAAAGAGGTGAAATATCTATACACTGAAACTATAGAAAGTTTATGAGAGAAATTGAAGAAGACACAAAAAAATGGAAAAAGATTCCATGCTCCTGGGTAGGAAGAATAAATATTGTTAAAATGTTGATACTACCCAAAGCAATCTACATATTCAATGCCATCCCTATCAAAGTAACACCAGCATTCTTCACAGAGCTAGAACAAATAATCCTAAAATTGTATGGATCCAGAAAAGACCCCAAATAGCCAAAGCGATCTTGAAAAAGAAAACCAAAGCAGGAGGCATCACAATCCCAGACTTCCAGCTATATTACAAAGCTGTAATCATCAAGGCAGTATGGTACAGGCACAAGAACAGACACTCAGATCAAAGGGACAGAAGAGAGAACCTGGAAATGGACACAAAAACATATGGCCAACTAATCTTTGACAAAGCAGGAAAGATTATCCAATGGAATAAAGATAGTCTCTTCAGCAAGTGGTGCTGGGAAAACTGGACAGTGACATGCGAAGAATGAACCTAGACCACTTTCTTACACCATACACAAAAATAAACTCAAAATGGATGAAAGTCCTAAATGTAAGACGGGAAGCCATCAAAATCCTCGAGGAGAAAGTAGGCAAAAACCTCTTTGATCTTGGCCGCAGCAACTTCTTAGTCAACATGTCTCCGGAGGCAAGGGAAACAAACGCAAAAATGAATTACGGGACCTCATCAAAATAAAAAACTTCTGCATAGCAAAGGAAGCAATCAGCAAAACTAAAAGGCAACCAACAGAGTGGGAGAAGATATTTGTAAATGACCTATCAGATAAAGGGTTAGTATCCAAAATGTATAAAGAACTTACCAACCTCAACACCCAAAAAACAAATAATCCAGTGAAGAAATTGGCAAAAGACACGAATAGACACTTCTCCAAGAAAGACGTCCAGATGGCCAAGTGACATGTGAAAAAATGCTCCACATCACTCAACATCTGGGAAATACAAATCAAAACCACAATGAGATACCACCTGACACCTGGCAGGATGGCTAACATTAACAACTCAGGTAACAACTGATGTTGACGAGGATGCGGAGAAAGAGGATCTCTTTTTGCATTGTTGGTGGCAGTGCAAGCTGGTGCAGCCACTCTGGAAAACAGTATGGATTTTCCTCAAAAAACTAAAAATAGAACTATGACTCAGCAATTGCACTACTAGGCATTTATCCACGGGATACAGGTGTGCTGTGTCAAAGGGACACATGCACCCCAATGTTTATAGCAGCACTATCAACAATAGCCAAAGTATGGAAAGAGCCCAAATGTCCATGGATGGATGAATGGATAAAGAAGATGTGGTATATATATACAATGGAGCGTTACTCAACAATCAAAAAGAATGAAATCTTGCCATTTGCAACCACGTGGATGGAACTGGAGGGCATTATGCTAAGTGAAATTAGTCAGTCAGAGAAAGACAAAAATCATATGACTTCACTCATATGAGGACTTTAAGAGACAAAACAGATGAACATAAGGGAAGGGAAGCAAAAAGAATATAAAAACAGGGAGGGGGACAAAACAGAAGAGACTCATAAATATGGAGAACAAACAGAGGGTTACTGGAGGGGGTGTGGGAGGGGGGATGGGCTAAAGGGGCAAGGGGCACTAAAGAATCTACTCCTGAAATCATTGTTTCACTATATGCTCACTAATTTGGATGTAAATTTTAAAAAATAAAAAAAGGTTTATTTTTTTAAGTGTATTTATATTGAGAGAGAGGGAGAGATCATTTGCACACATATAAGTGAGGGAGGGACAGAGAGAGATGGGGAGAGAAAGAATCCTAAACAGGGTCCACACTCTGAGTGCAGAGACTGGGGGGGGGGGGGGCTTGAACTCATAAACCGTGAGATCATGACCTGAACCAAAGTCAAGAGTTGGTCACATAACCACCTGGGCCCCCAAGTGCCCCTAGCGAAGAAAGCTTTTAACGACTATCTCCTCATGTCTGTCTACACTTTTGGTAATAAGCCCTGTAAAATAGCAAGTGAGCCCATACTACATGAAGGCTTCCTTTCTTATTTGTCTTATAAGTGATAAGTGTTACTGAGGTTGCATTTTCCTGAATGCTACACCTATTGGTCAGATTGTTCCAGTAGCGAAGAGCATAAACACTCAGGCTTCATTTCTTGTTTTTTTTCTTAAAATGGGGACTATATTTTAAATACATATCTTTTAGCAGCGATTTCTGGCAATTTTAATTTTGGCATACAAAAAAAAAAAAAGAATTCGATATACTTTTGAAATGTATGCACATTGTTCCAATTCCAAAATATCAGAGTTTTTTACTTTTTTATCAGCTTGAATTTTATTTTAAATCTGCATTTTTATGTGTGATTTCAATTAATGCAAATATATGACATTTATACCAATTACTCGTCCTGTAGTAATCAGCCAGTTGCTAGTACCAAATGTTTACTGCAGGCAAAGCCTCTCACTCAGTAGTAAGAATAATCGCACTTTTACTTACGTTTATATTGGCTTCTCAATATCTGTCTATGTATGTAATTTATTAGAGCACTATCTGAAGGAATATGGTCAGAGATAAGAGTTAAGACTTTTTAAATAATAAGTCATTCTATATGGGTTTGTACTAAATAAAGCTAATTGATGTTAAAGGCAATATCTTCAAACAGCTTGTTAAGGGATTTTTAGACCCCCAAATACACATATTTCTTCTTTTTTTCCTGATTCTTATAAATTGAACACATTTATATACTATCCAAAGCAATTTATCCCCAGTCCCAAATGGACGAGGATCATTGTTACTTTTATAGCCCTTTCAAGTCTGTCCACAACCTTCTTAACGAGCGGCTGAGTTTGACAGTAGCAGATGTCCATGAAGACATTGAAGGAACTTTTCCAGCTTGTCTGCATAAACCTTCAGCCACTCCATATACCTGGAAAATCTGATCAGCATGTGTCCACACTGGCTGGTGTGTTTTGTTTAAAGGACATTGCATCTGACCACAGGTCTCTCATGCTACCTGCTTTCTATCCTCAGAGGAAGAGAAGGTTCCTGAGTACTGATTTCTCACCGAAAAAACAAACACAAAAACAAGAAACACAGACACTGAAAGTGGGCCATGCTTAACTTTATTCTTGAATTTTAGCAAATTTTACCACTTCTTTCAATTCTTGCCTCATAATTTTTAGAATCCAAGTACACTGCTTTGGTTTTAGTTTAATTTCCATCTGAAAGTTCAAGTTGGTCCTGGCTTCCTATTTCTGTTAAGAACTTCTTTGGTAGAACAAATCCAGAAGAACATAACAAGATCCCCTAAACTTATCAAATTGAAATGAACCTATGAGAAAAGGGAAAGGCATTAGTGAAACTGAACTTAAAGTCAATCTCCCATATTCTAAAGCCCAGTGAGCGCTCAGCACACTAAAGGCTAAGCTGTGGTCTTTGGTTTGGTGTATTTTCACTCTCTGAACTGACATTTGGACTAACTTCACTGATCTTTAAAGATTTCATTTTCCTCTTTGAAGATTAAGTGAAATTCTTCCCATCTAACAAAGGAGCAGGATATTAACACATCCCACAATTGCCTGTTTTCTTTTTGGTAAATGATGTGACTTGCGAACAAGAACCATCCATGGCTGATGCTGAAATTGTAGTCATATTCTGAGTATCCAAATGCTCAGCCCTAGAGAATTTTGAGCATCACCCATATTGCCATGGAATTAAGAAGAAATGTACCAAAATTTTATCTCTTCAGAGCATGCGAGACAAAATTACATCTGTAGAACATAATGGTAAAGGAAGGTTGGTTGGCCTCCATAGATAGAAGTTTTGGAAAGGGAGTGGGGGTAAATATGTTGCTCAGAGAACATTTGGGATAGAGTGATGGGCTCAGTGCTGAGGGAAGCACACAGTTTGGTATAGGACTCCTTCCTCTTCTTCCTTCTGACTCTGCAATCCCAACTCAAGCCTCTACTCCATGCATTTAGTGGCATGCCAATGAATCCAGGAGTTGGCAAACTATGGCCCATCAGCCAAATATGGCCCAATGCCTGGTTTTGTAAATAAAGTTTTATTGGAACATAGTCATGGTCCTTCATTTGCACATTGCCTATGGATGTTTTGGTGCTACCTCAGCAGCTTTTAGTAGTTAAGATAGATATTGTATGGCCTGTATAGCCTAAAACATTTTCCTATCTGACACTTTTCTGAAAAAGTTTGCTAACTGTGACCAGAAAGTATCAGCTGATAACTCTGAACTTGCAAACATTAATGTTTGCAACACTGATCATATACATCACATATTTTTTCATTGAATAATGCAGCATTTCAAATCCTAGACCATTTTCTCATTTTCACTCTGCAAAGAAAACCATGTGCAGCATGTTAGGGAAGGAAATAAATAGCCCAGCAGGAAGGAAATTCAGAATACTTCCATTGATACCCCTACTTTTCTCCCCATCGATAACTTGAAAACCCTGAGAATATCATGGACAGGACTCATGCTTCCTTTTAGCTCAGCATTACTGGTGTTGCAAGAAGGCACAGACTTTCTGAGATTTCACATCAGGGTTGGGTTCTGTTGTATACACACACACACACACACACACACACACACACACACACACAACACACAGTTAGCAGCACGTACACCCAGCGCCTTCCTCATTTTTTAGGTCCACTCAGGTGCTGACCACCAGCTGGCATCAGTGACAGATGATGCTAACTTTCAACAGATGTCTTTTTGACCCCAAAGATAATAGAAATGACAAATAATAACTTTGTAATTACCTTAACTTCAACCAAAGCACAAGCTGAAAAATAACCAGATGAGAAGTACAGGGAACATGTGGGAACGGCTTCCCTATTAAGCGTGTTGAAGTGTCCCCCGTGCTGTGCGGCTCAGAGGCTGTGCCAGGAGAGCGGGCAAGGCAGCCGAACACGCACCCAGCCATAAATCTTCTTGGCCCCATGATAAACAAATAAGATTTCGGCATCTGCACGCACAGCTGACGAGAAATGGAGAAATGAAGATTAAGTGGAAACGAGGGCACCGTCAGAGCTTGCCGAGTTACAGTGCTTTGGATCAGATCAAAATCCTCCAATTAAAAATACACTTTACATGCTCACATTCTCTTTTCTTCTGTTTGTTGGGTTTGGTTGCGGAGAAGAAACAGTAGGAGAGACCCAAACTAGGCAAGTAGAACTTTGAACGGATGAGAGGAGAGTTTGCCTTTGGCTGATATTCTTGGTTCAGGAAATGGGTTGGGCAAGACTGTGGAATGCAGCCTGCCATTTCTAACTCGGACCAACCACATGGCCACCCGGGCTTCATCATGCTTTGAGGATAACAGAGACCCGTGAGCCTGGTGAGACTTTCCTTGATTTTTAAGAATCTAGAGGTTGTTTGAACGAAGTCTTTGAATAAACACCGTCAAATGAATTTGTTTAGTTGTTCTAAAAATCTTGACCATTTGGTCTTTTCCTTGGTGGAGATCTACCAATCTCCAGGTAGAAATAATTCTTACTTATAATGATTAGTTTTATGTGTCAACTTGATTATGCCACAGGGTGTCCAGATATTTGGTCTACCATTATTCTGGGCTTTTCAAAAAATTTTTAATCTTTATTTTTGAGAGAGAGAGAGAGACAGAGTGCAAGCAGGGGAGGGGCACAGAGAGAGGGAGACACAGAATCCGGAGCAGACTCGAGGCTCTGAGCTGTCAGCACAGAGCCTGACATGGGGCTCGAACTCACAAGCTGCAAGATCATGACCTGACTTGAAGTCAGACTCCCAACCGACTGAGCCACTCAGGCTCAAAAATTTCTGTTAGAATTTTGGTGGGGGGATGAGATTAATGTTTAATTCAGTAGATGAGTAAAGCAGATTACCTCCCCTAATGTGGGTGGGCCACATCTAATTAGTTGAAGGCCTGGATCGAACAAAAGGGCTGATTCTCCCCTAATTAAGAGAAAATTCCTTCTGCCTGATGATCTTCAAACTAGGGCATCAGAATTTTACCTGCCTTTAGACTCAAACTGAAACATCAGCTCTTTTTGGATTTTGCACCTGCTGACCTTTGGACTGGAATTATACCATTATCTCTCCTAGGACTCCAGCTTGCTAATTCACCCTGCAGACCTTGGGACTTGCCAGCCTCTTTATCACAGGAGACACACACACACACACACACCCTATTGGTTATGTTTCTCTGCATGAGACTAACTGGCACACCACTGAAAGTATCTGAGGACATGCAGGGGATGGCAAAGATCTTATTGAAACTTTCTCTGTAACTTTCTCCCATCAATACTAGCTACCCTCTTAATGGCTGTAACAAAATTAATTATACGAAGACAATTGCCGTGATCACCTTCTACAGGCTCACTATGTCCATTTGATCTAACCATTCCTCATTAGACACAGTTTGAATTCTTCTAGCTCACAGTCACTCTTCCCTAAATGCCCTATAGTCTGTTTGTCTCCCACTTAAAGCGTGGCTTGCAGCCTTTTGAAGGTACAGAGTACTCTTATCACCTCCTGAATTCCAGGGCTGCATATCCACTAATGCAGTATCTGTCAGCATTAGCTTTTTTGGAGGGTTGTATTAATTTTTGACCCACATTAGTCTAAATACCCCTACTACACTAAATGTTTCTGCTAAGTTGCATCTTTTTTGTGTGTGTAGTTAAAACTTTTTTTTTCCAGTACAGAAACTTAGAGTTATAGCCTCTATATAAACTATAGTTATATAGTTTCAACTGCTACCTATAAGCTGTTCTCCCTTGGATCAACATTTCTAGACTACACATTTCATGTAAGCTCCAACATCAATTCAATCACTCACTGGGAGATCCATAGATACCCCACTGGATGTGAGCTCCCCAAAGGCAGGAATTTGTTTGTTTCATTCACTGCATACGTCCAGAACTAAGAGTAGTGTCCGGCATCTAGTAGGTGAGGTGTCTGCAAATATTTTTAAGTGAATACATAAATGAATGTTAAAGTTAACATGTTCAAATACAGTCTTATCACCTTATCCCACTTCTTCTTTGTCTTCTTAGGTGTAGAAGACCATCTCTGCAGGCACCAAAGCCAACAATTCATGAGTCATCCTATCTCACCCTCTCTACATCTCATATATCCAATTAGATTTCAGGAAACACTGATTTCTCGCCTGGGTGACCCTCAGATTGATCCTTTTTTCTCTTACGCACCATCACCGCTTTAGGTTGGGTCCTCATTTTCCCTACTGATGTGTTCCGATAGCCCCCAACTAAATTAATCACTCAATTTTGCCCTCACTCTTTTAACCCATCCATTCTTCATACTTCTGTCCAAGTGGTCTTTCTGAAGTGCAAATCTGCTCAAATTTTTGTACTGCTTCAAATCCTTTGGTAGCTTCCCATGATGGTCGCAGTCAAATCTAAATGATAAATACAAGGCATTTGTCGTTCTCAGTTCCTTCATGATCTGACCCACTTGTAACTTTCAGCTTCATTTTTACTCACTTGCCCACCAAGTGTCCTATTCTCCAGCCATAATGAACCTGCCACACTGTCTGCTCTGACCTGTGCATGTGTTATTGCCTTTGTTTCTTCTCTTTTTTTTTTTTTTATAGAGTTAACTGCAACTCACTAAACCATTCAGCAGGTGGTTGCCCATATCTCCAGCCTGAATGAGACACCTTGTCCGTGCTCTCAGAACACCTGCACCTACTTCTATTGCAGACAGTCATAACTAAGTGTGATGAGTGCACTCTCTCACATGTTTATTCTAAACATGTATAAATTTGTATCCTCAGTGCTCATCCTAGTATTCAGGGCATACTAAGTGCTCAGACAAATGAACTGCACTCTGTTAAACATGCTGCAAAAAATAGGAGAGGAAAAGTACCAAGTGGGTAGGAGACATTCTAGAATCAGTGACCCAAATGAACAAAGGCACAGAGGCAAGAGAACCCAGCTTGTGTCTGTGAGAGCCAGGCACATGGAGTTCAGGAAGAAAAATAGAGAGCAGAGGGCTAGAAAATAAGTTGTTCTTTATGAACAGAATTTCTGAGGTCAGTGAGTTGCCATCTGGCCATTTCTAGTCGTCCAAGACAGCAATAAATTATGTGCATCATACAGACTTTCCTGGGAGTGTCCCACATCTCCCATTTTGCACTGTCTCCCCTTTATCAGCACTAACCGACAAAACTGCTGAGTTCAGCACAAATTATCTTGTTAGCAAGGTTTTCCCTTCAGTGCTGCCTTTTTGCAATTCAATCTCTCTAATGCTGACTGCTAAAATGGCTTGATGTCCAGATGTAGATTCAACATCTGAGTCAGGAGCTTGAAAATCTGTTCAGCATTGTGGAAATGTGCTGGCAGATGCGATAGTGATTTATCTGTAGCACATTTATTGGAACATTCTGAAGCCCCGAACAAAAATAACTCACATTTATGGAGTATTTGCTTTGTACCAGGTGTCGATCCAAGTATTCCACACAAGTATTCCTCACAAAATTCTTGTGGGATATACACCATTATTATCCCCATTTTACAGACAAGGTCATTGAGGCACAGGGAGGTTGAGAAAACTCTACAGTCACAAAGCCAACAAGGTTTGGAGTTAGAATTTTTAAAATGTAGCTCCAAACTCTGTGGACTTAATCTATGGTGGCTCTCTAAAATGGGCAAGAAATACAGGACCAAGAAAAAGAGTACAGCTTCTAATATTGACTTTGCTATGAGCTGGGTGATTTTGGATAAGTCAGAACCCCATGAAATTTAATTTATTTGTCTGTAAAAGATCAGACTTCAAATATTTTTACTTTCACAGCCCTTAACAACATTAAAAAAATATTGTATCCCCTTGTACACTTTAAAAGGACATCTAGATTTTGAAGATGTTTAAATATTTGCCAAAAAAAATACTTTCTAGCATTTTATAAATACATATTTTTAAATAAAACTTTTCTATTACCCTCTTCAAAGAAGTGCTTTAGCTCTCTTCTGGCTGTTATTCGCCTGGTGTATCTTTTTCCATTCTTTCATTTTCAACCCACCTATGTCTTTGAATCTAAACTGTGTCTGTTGTACAGTGCATATAATTAAATCTTGCTTTTTCTTGTCCAGACTGATATTTGTGCTTTTGGATTGGTGTCTTTAGTGCATTGATACTTAATATAATTATTGGTGCAGTTGGACTTATATATCTGTCATTTTTCTATTTGTTTTCTATATCTCTCATGTATTTTTATCGTCACTACTGCCTTTTTTTTGGTATTAAACCAGTATTTTTTAGTAAAAAATTTTAAATTACTCTGTTCAGATTTTAGCTTTGATTTTTTTTAACTTTCAAAAAGGTTTACACTGGGGTTACAACGTGCATTTTCTTTTGCTAAAAATTGTATATATTTCAGGTGTACAGTATGATGTTTTAATATACATATACACAGTGAATAATCACTACAGCCAAGCTAATTAACATCCCCCATCACCTCACATAGTTGCAATTTTGTGTGTGTGTGGTGGGAACACCTAAGATCTACTGTGTTCACAGATTTCTAGAATTCAATACAGTTATTATACTATATTGAACATTAATGTACATTCGATGTCTAGACTTACTCATCCTAAAAACTCTAACTTTATATCCTTTGGTCAACATCTCCCAATTTTCCCCACCTCCCACCTTAATTTACCGCCGTCTGTTTCCAATTTGACTAACGTACTTCTAGTCAAATATAGCTCCATTCCCCTTCTTTGGTGCTAATACTGTCATATATATTACATCCATATATGCTCTAAGCACAGTGAAAGTGTTATAATCATTGCTTTAAACAATCTTATGGGGAACAAAATTAAACAATCTTATGTGTATTTTTAAGAAATTAAGAGAAACCGAAATATATACAGTAAGGGTATTTTATATATACCCACATATTTATCATTTCCCTGTTCTCTATTCCTTCTTGTGTATCTGATTTCATACTTAGTTGTCATTTCCTTTCAGCCTAACGTGTGTCTTTGTAGGACAGATGTGCTAGCAAAAAATTCTCTTGGGTTTTGGTTACCTAGGAATTCCTTTTTTTTTTTTTTTTTTTTTTTGCCTCATTTTTGAAGGATAGTTTTGCAAGATAAAGAATCCTTGATTGACAGTTCATGAATGTGTACAACCCACTAAGTATGAGGCAATTAGGACTCGAGGCAGCATTCCCCAAAGAAGCATACCCTTTGGAGATTCAGTTGCTATGGAATATCCATGGTCTATGATAGTTGGAAAACTGGTTTCTTTACAATAGGGATTCTCAGAATCTTTCAAATGTTATTATGTATCTTGCTTCTTGAAGAAGGCAGAGCTTAAAACGCTTCCAGAACTTTTCTGACTATAGAAAACTCTTCCTACTGAGCGTCTCGCTTGGCTAGTATTCTATAAACAAAATGTTGAAAAATATTGATCTAGTTTGGATAAATAAACTGAGGCACAGAAAGAAAGAGTGTGGCCCAATGGATGAAACAATGGCAAAGTAAAAAGAAGAGCAACATGATCATGTTATTAGAGAAGTAAGGGTTATGACTTTTAACAGTCAAAGAAATATATTGTGATTCATTTATTATTGGTCTTTTTGTTGTTAAACAATGCCCTGTATTTGACCATATAGCTTGATAAGTGGTCTGGAACTTAGTTTGTTATCTTAACCTTAGTGTAACTATATGCTTGACTGTTACAGCTCACACTGAATAGAAAAAAAATTCTGCAGTTGAAACATCCTTACTTTATAATTACATTTTGATTGCTGAGGCATTATCAGGGCATCCTGCAAAGCTCAACTAATGCAAACTTAATTCTCCTTTAATATCAATCCCAGGAAGTGTTTAACTTGAAAACAGTAAGATTTATTTTTGAGTCTGTAGCTTATTTTAAATACTGGTTGCTAGATTTTATATACTGCATACAAGGGAGAAAAATGGATGGTAAGAAAGCTCTATTGTTTCTTGTCTTCTGAAGGGGACAAGGAAAAGCACAAGGCTCACAGTGGTTGGCTATGTAGTTGGAAGATGATTGCAGGAAATCTGGAAAATGATTGCAGAGAAAACAGATATACCATTACACAAAGCATACAACATATGAGAATATATGTGATCTATAAGAATTGATATATGAGAATTGGATTATGTATTTTATAGAATTATAATTATTGGTATGGTTAATATTTATTGAACTCTTGCTATATATCATTCCATTGACTCAACAATCCAATGGGGTAGCTATTGTTAATTATTTCCATTATAAAGATTAGGAAAACAAGCTAGAAAGATTAAGTAACATGTCTAAGATCCACCCCATGCGGTTTATGACTCCACATCTGTGCTTTGAATCACTGTTCTACACCATAGTGGTTCTCAAAGCCTAGTCCCTTAAACAAATCACTACTTGATAGAAATGCAAATGCTTGGGTCCTACCTTAGACATCCTGAATCAGAAACTCTGGGGATGGAGCCCAGCAATCCATGTTAACCAGCCCTCCAGGTAATTCTGAGGCTCTTTAACATTTGAGAACTCCTGTCATTTAGCATGACATTTGGTAAATGTGTGTTGGGTTGAGGTATATTTTAAGAGACAATTTTAGCGATTTTTTTTTTTTTTACTACACATTAGAAGTCCACCTCTCAAGTTTTCAGTGTCAATCTACGGAGCACATTATAGCATATACCTTATGTCTTAATTATAAAAATGCAGTGCAAGACTGTTTTGTTTGTCTTTGTCTAATTTCCTACGTCAGTAAGTGTTCCCAGTGCACCGGCATTGTCGGGCACCGGATCCTGCTGCCTTTGGAGAAGCCACTCTTGCTCCTACGCAAGTCTTCTGAGCTTTAGTCTCCTCATGTGTCTACCCCAATTACCTACAAGTATTCACCAGTATCCAGCACAGTCTCTGGCACAGGAAATTAATAATCATTAATTAAATAATTTGTTAAACGTTGTAAGCTCTGATGCAGATTTTTTTTTTTTTCAACGTTTATTTATTTTTGGGACAGAGAGAGACAGAGCATGAACGGGGGAGGGGCAGAGAGAGAGGGAGACACAGAATCGGAAACAGGCTCCAGGCTCTGAGCCATCAGCCCAGAGCCCGACGCGGGGCTCGAACTCACGGACCGCGAGATCGTGACCTGGCTGAAGTCGGACGCTTAACCGACTGCGCCACCCAGGCGCCCCGCTCTGATGCAGATTTTAAATGACCATTCTAGGTACTCTTCTAAAAGTGAATGCTTAATACTTTCTCACTCTCGGATTGATTTGAGTATAACAAAAGTCTACCAGAGCTAGGTGTCATCAAACTTCAATAAGTTATTCATGACAAATCTGGTCACTATTCTTCAAAGATAGATTTTCGCATCTTTCGCAAAGTGACTTTCACAAAGTGACATTGTGTTAATTTCAAGAATAGGTCCTAAAAAACCATGAAGTTTCTACATTGGTCTCTTAGAATATGTGCTCAAGGGAAAACCAGCCACCATCAAAGAAGTCTATAATGAAACCTTCATGCTGTAAGTAAGTCCAAACTATCTGGCTGAATAGAGAGACTATGAATACAGAGCAATACCCAGTCAACCCCCAACTCTTCTGGGCTTCCCAGGTGAGGGACAAAACTTGTGAATTAAAAAGCTATCATGGACATTCAGCCCAGCGGGGCCTTTAGTTAGGGTCCTTCTACAATCTACCATAGGTTTGAAATCATGTGAATGACCTCAGGCAAGAAAGGTCCAGGTGAGCTCTGTCACTCAGAAAACAGTGAGCAACAATAATACATTGTTGTTTTAAGTCCCTACAAACGGGGTAGTTTGCTACATAGCAATAGATGACTATAACAATAGGTCAGGGTGTAAAGGTATCTATCCCATATGTTGAGCATAAGTCATGGCACCTAAATATAATATAATGAGCTAAAGGAGAAGGGTCAGGTCTACGTAAAACTCCTTTCCTTTTGTTAGATTTAGCAACACATTAGTGCTGCTTAAATGTGGACTCTAAGTGCTCTTGGTGTAAGTATAAAAACTAAATTTGCATGGCAGGCAGTGTGCATACTGCCTATTTCAGTTGAGGTGGAAATGTCTATACCAGCAAAGGGAATATCTTTATGAGTGTCCCTGAAAAGAAAAACAGGATAAAACTTGTACCCTGTTGAAAAATTTTATAACTTGAGTTACACTGTACATTAAGTGAAACAGTTTCTAATACGGCCTAAGGAAAGTGACTGGTGCTACTTCCGTAAGGCTATGAAGACTTGTATCCTGAAGTCTGGCACAATTCTCACACAACTGCCTGTTCAGGGAGCCAGGTAGACACCTATTGCACCTTTCAGACAGGGGCTTTCCCTGTGACCCCTGGGAAACCCTTCTAGTTAGCATAAGACAGCCTAGTATTTGTCATATTCCTGACCCTGCAAATACTTTTATGTTAAAGTGTTTTCTTTCATCTTTACCTCCCTCCTCTGATATATAGTAGACGAGATGTACTTACCATTTATCACATAGTATATATGCTAGCTTTCTCCTATATGCAACTAAACAGGCATTATGTATTTATAGGCAAAATCATTTCTTTTTCAAGCTTTAGTGAGATATACCTGACATTGTAGAAGTTAAATGTGTACACCATTTTGATTTGATATACTCCTATACGGTAAAGTGATTACCACCATAGCATTACCTAACACCTTTATCACATTGCATAATTGCCATTTCTGTTTTGTGGTGAGAACATTTAATATCTAGTCTTTTAGCAACTTTTACATATATAATAAAGTATTATTAACTATAATCACTATGCTGTACATTAGATCCCAGAATTTATTCATTTTATAACTGGAAGTTTGTACCCTTTGACCAAAGTATTTCCATTTCCCCCGACCCATAGCCTCTGGTGACTAGCGCTCTAAGTTTGTATGACTTCAGTTTTTTAGACTTCACATACAAATGAGAACATACAGTATATGCCTTTCTCTGATATATTTCACTTAGCATAATGCCCTCAAGGTCCATCCATGTTGTTGCAAATGGAATGATCTATATCTATATCTACCTCTATGTCTATATCTATATCTATATCATCTATATCTATATCTATATCTATATCTATCATCTATCTATCATCTATCATCTTTCTTTTTTTAAATTTTTTTAAACGTTTATTTATTTATTTATTTATTTCTGAGACAGGGAGAGACAGAGCATGAACAG
This sequence comes from Leopardus geoffroyi, assembly GCF_018350155.1. Lineage (NCBI taxonomy): Eukaryota > Metazoa > Chordata > Mammalia > Carnivora > Felidae > Leopardus > Leopardus geoffroyi. The sequence continues at coordinate 45,893,483 of NC_059327.1, forward strand.
GGGAGGGTCAGAGAGAGGGAGACACAGAATCCGAAACAGGCTCCAGTCTCTGAGTGGTCAGCACAGAGCCCGACGCAGGGCTCGAACTCACGGACCGCGAGATCATGACCTGAGCCGAAGTCGCCCGCTTAACCGACTGAGCCACCCAGGCGCCCCATCTATCATCTTTCTTTATCCATTCAACCATAAGTTGTTGGACACTTAAGTTGTTTCCATATCTTGGCTACTGTGAATAAGGCTACAAGAAACATGGGAGTGCAGATATCTCATCAAGATCCTGATTTCAATTCCTTTAAATATATACCCACAAGTGGATTGCTGGTTCATATGGTAGTAATACTTTTTTTTTTTCTTTGAGGAACCTCCATACTATTTTCCATAGTGGCTGTACCAGTTTCCCACCAACAGTGCACTAAGTACACAGTTTCCATTTTCTCCACGTCTTTGCTAGCACTTGTTATCTCTTGCCTTTTTGATAATAGCCATTATAGCAGGTGTGAGGTGATACCTCACTATGCCTTTGATCTGCATTCTGTGATGATTAAGGATGTTCACCTTTTTGTGTATTCGTTGGCTATTTGTATATCTTCTTTGGAAAAATGTCTATTTAGTTCCTCTGCCCATTTGTAAACCAGATTTTCTTTTTTTTGCTATTGATTTTTATGAGTTCTTTAGATATTTTAAATACTAACCACTTGTCAGATAGATGATTTGAAAATATTTTATTCCATTCCATAGATTGGTTTCTTTGTTTTCATTTTATGGGATTTTTTTCATTTGCGGTGCAGAAGCTTTTTAGTTTGATGTAGCGTCACTTACTAATTTTTGCTTTTGTCGCCCGTGCTTTTGTTATCATGTCCAAAAAATCACGGCCAAGACCAACATCAAGAAAAACTTATCCCTATGTCTTATTACTCAAGTTTCACAGTTTCAATTTTTATATTTAAGTCTTTAATCCATTTCGAATTAATTTTTGTGAGTGGTGGAAGATAGGAATCCAATTTCATTCTCCTGCATTAGGTTATCCAGCTTTCTCAACATCATTTGCTTAAGAAACTATCTGTTTCCCACTGAGTATTCTAGGCTCCCTTGTCAAGTATTAGTTAACCATATACGACAGGATTTATTTCTGGACTCTCAATGTATTCTACAGGTTTGTTTTTATGCCAGTTCCATACTATTTTGATTACTATAGTTTTTTTAATATAGTTTGAAATCAAGAAGAATACCTCCAGCTTTGTTCTTCTTTTTCAGAATTGCTTTGGTTATCCAGAGTTAATACAAATTTTACCATGTTTTTCTTCTATTTCCGTGAATAATACCACTGGCATTTCATAGGGATTTCATTGAAACTGAAGATCACTTTGGGCGCATAGATGTCAGTGCGCAAATCTTTTGTGTCCTTGGTTAAATTTATTCCTCCATATTTTATTGTTTTAGATCCTACTGTGAATAAGGTTGCCATGTTTCATTTTCAGATATTTCATTGTTCGTGTAAAGAAACACAACTCTTTCTGTATGTTGATTTTGTATCCTGCAACTTTACCAAATTTATCTATTAGTTCTAACATCTTTTGATGGAGTCTTTAGCATTTACTATATATAAGATCATATATCTGCAAAGAGACAATTTCACATTAGAGGAGTTTTATTTCCAATTTAGAGGAGTTTTATTTCTGTTTCATGTGTAATTGCCCCGCCTAGGACTTCCAGTACTATGTTGAGTAAGCGTGGCAAGAGGGGGGGCACTCTTGCTTTGTTCCTAATCTTAGAGGAAAAGCTTTCAATCTTTCATTATTCAGTATAATGGTAGGTGTGCATGTGTCATACATGCTTTTTATTGTGCTGAAGTATGTTCCTCCCATACCCAATTTGCTGAGCATTTTTATTGTGAGTGTGTGTTGTATTTTGTCAAATGCTTTTTCTGCTTCTATTGAGATGATCATAGGATTTTTTTTCTTCAATCTATTAATGTGGTATATGACATTTATTGATTTGCATATGTAGAACCATCCTTGTATCCCAGAGATAAATTCATTTGATCATGGTTCATGATCCTTCTAATGTGTTTTGAATTAGGTTTCCTAATATTTTGCTGAGAAGTTTTACGTTTGCGTTCATTAGGGATATCGGTCTATAGTTTTCTTGTAGTGTCCTTAGCTGACTTTGGTATCAGGATAATGATGAGAGTGTAAAATAAGTCTGGGAATGTTCCCTCTTCTTCAATTTTTTGGAAGGGTTTGAGAAGGATGACATTGATTCCTCTTTAAAAATTTGATAAATTTCACCAGGGAAGCCATCTGGTCCTGAGCTTTTCTGTATTGAAAGGTTTTTGGTTACTGATTCGATCTCCCTAGTTATTATTGGTCTGTTCAGGCTTTTTATTTCTTCATGATTCAGTCTTGGTAGGTTGTATTTTTCTAGAAATGTATCCATTTCTTCTAGGTTGTCCAATTTTTTGGTATGTATTGGTTCATAGTAGTCTCTTGTGATTTTTTGTATTTATGTGGTTTCAGTTGTAATGACTTCTTTTTTATGTATTATTCTATTTGACTCCTCTCTTTTTTTCTTAGTACAGTTAAAAGTCAACAATTTTATCTTTTAAATACACCAGCTTTTAATTTTTTTTTTAATTTTGTTAATTTTTTCTATTGTTCTTCTGGTCTGTACTTCATTTATTTCTGTTGTGGTGATCTTTGTTATTTCTTTCCCTCTGCTAACCCTGAGCTTACATTATTCTCTTTGTGTAGTTCCTTAAGGTGTAAAGTTAAGTTTTCTATTTGAGATCATTTTACTTATTTGTGGTGTTTATCATCTCTTACAACTTCTTTTCCAGTATCCCATAGCTTTTGATATGTTATGTTTCCATTTTTGTTTGTACAAAATATTTTTTTTAATTTCTCTTTTCACTTCATTTTGACCCATTTGTGTTGAGAAGTGTGATGCTTAATTTCCATGTGTTTGTGAATTTTTTAGCTTTCTTCCTGGTATTAATTTCTAGTTTCATGCCATTGTGGTCAGAATAAATAGTTGGTATAATTTCAATATTCTTAAATTTGTTAAGACTTGTTCTATACCTATTGTATGATCAATCCTGAAAAATATTTCACTTGAATACAACGTGTATCCTGCTTCTGTTGTATGGAATCTTCTGTCTATGTCTTTTAGTTTCATATATTCTAAAGTATAGTTTAACTCCAATGTTTCCTTATTGGATGATCTATCCATTGTTGGAAATGGAATGCTGAAGTCCCCTACTATTATTGTATTTTTGTCTATTTATCCCTTCAGATCTATTAGTATTTGCCCAATATATTTAGGTACTTGAAAGTTGGGTGCATATGCTTTTATGATTGTTGTATTTTTCCTGATGATATAATGATATAATGATTATCATTATATAATGACCTTCTTTTCTCTTGTTAGTCTATTTTGTCTGATATAATTATAGCTGCTCCTGCCATCTTTTGGTTTCCACTTGAATGGAATATCTTTTTCCCTCACTTTGAGTCTATATGCATCCTTAAAACTGAAGTAAGTCTTGTTTTGTTTATTTTGGTTTCGTTTTTAATCCATCCAGCCACTCTATATCTTTTGATTGGACAATTCAATCTATGTATAGTTAGAGTAATTATTAATAGATAAAGATTTACTAATGTCATCTTATCAGTTATTTTCTGGCTTTTTTTCTAATTTTCTTATTCTTTTCTTCCAGTCTCACCCCTTCTTTTGTGAATTGATGATATTATAGTATTATGTTTTGATTCTCTTTCTATGTCTTTTGTAAATCTACATAGGTTTCTGCCTTGTGGTTAACGTGAGGCTCACATAAAACATTGCAATATATACTTATATTTATATAGAAGTATGTCTAGTTTACACTGATAACAATTTTAACTTCAATTGCATACAACTCTACCTTCTTACTCCTTCTCTTTTATGTTTTTGAAGTTTTTGAAAATTTACATTTTTTTAATATTCTGTATCTATTAACAAATTGTTGTAGCTGTATTTTTTTAAATTCATTTATTTAAATTCAAGTTAGTTAACATACAGGGTAGTTTTGCTTTTAGGAGTAGAACCCAGTGATTCATCACTAACAACACTCAGTGCTCATCCCAACAAGTGTCCTCCTTAATGCCCATCACCCCTTTAACCCAACACCCCTCTCCTAGCCCTCCAGCAACCCCTAATTTATTCTCTGTATTTAAGAGTCTCTTATGGTTTGCCTCCCTCTCTGTTTTTATCATATTTTCTTTTCCTTCCCCTGTATTCATCTGTTGTGTTTCTTAAATTCCACATATCAGTAAAATCATGGGATATTTATCTTTCTCTGACTTTTTTCGCTTAGCATAGTGCACTCTGGTTCCACTCACATTGTTGCAAATGGCAAAATTTCATCCTTTTTGATCGCCATGTAGTATTCCATTCTATATATATATACCACATCTTCTTTATCCATTCATCAGTCGATGAACTTTTGCCCTCTTTCCATAATTTGGCTACTGTTGATAGACTTAGCCGCAGTTATTTTTAATAATTTTGCCTTTAACCTTTATCCTAGAGTTAAGTAGTTAACATATCATCATAATACAGTATGAAGTATTCGGAATCTGACTGTATGCCTGACTTTGCTATTGTTTTATATAGTTTCATATATTTTCATGTTGCCAACTAGCATCCTTTTATTTCAGCTTGAAGAATTCCGTTCATCATTTCTAGTAAAGCAGTTCCCATGGTGATAAATTCCCCAACTTTTGTTTGTTAGGAAAAGTCTTTATCTCATCTTCACTTCTGAAAGACATCATTGTTGGATAAAGTATCATTGGACGACATTTTCCTTCCTCTAGACACTTTGAATGCATCATCCCATTCTATCTGGGCCTGCAAAGTCTATGAGAAAAGCATGGAAAGCCTTATGGAAGTTCTTTTTTTTTTTTTTTAATTTTTTTTTTCAACATTTATTTATTTTTGGGACAGAGAGAGACAGAGCATGAATGGGGAAGGGGCAGAGAGAGAGGGAGACACAGAATCAGAAACAGGCTCCAGGCTCTGAGCCATCAGCCCAGAGCCCGACGCAGGGCTCGAACTCACGGACCGCGAGATCGTGACCTGGCTGAAGTCGGACGCTTAACCAACTGTGCCACCCAGGCGCCCCGGAAGTTCTTTTATAGGAGAGATTTTTTTTCTTCTCTTGATCCTTTAAAAATTCTCTCTTTGTCTTTGGTTTTAGAGAGTTTCATTTTAGCGGGTCTTGGAGAAATTCATTTTGGGTTGAAACTTTGGGGCACTTACTAGCTTCATGAACTTGGATGTTCAAGTAGCTCCACAAGTTTAGAAAGAGGTCAGCCATTATTTCTTTAAATATGATTTTTTTATCCCTGTTTTCATCTTTTCTCCTGGGACTCCAATGATGCATACGTTGTTCCTCTCAATGGTGCCCCATAAGTCATGTAGGCTTTCTTGGTTCCTTTTCATTCTCTTTGTTCCTCTGATTGCATAATTTCAATCTATCCATTTTCTCACTCACTGATTCTTTCTTCTGCTTGAACAAGTCTACTATTGAAGCTCTATTGAATTCTTCACTTCAATCATTGTGTTCTTCAGCTCCAAAATTCATGTTTCATTCTTTTTTTATGTTTTCTATATCTTTGTTGAATTTCTCATTATGTTCCTGTATTTTCTTTCCTGATATTGTTTTTGTTTTTAATCTGTGTTCTCTTTTAGCTCCCTAAGCATCTTTAAAACAATTATTTTGAATTCCTTGTCAGGAAATAATTGTATCTCAATTTCTTTGGGGCCAGGTACTGAAGGTTTTCTATATTCCTTTGGTGGAGTCATGTTTCTGATTCCTTGTAATTCCTGTAGATTTGCACATTAAATTTTTTTAACGTTTATTCATTTTTGAGAGGCAGAGAGAGACAGAGCATGAGCGGGGAAGGGGCAGAGAGAGGGAGACACAGAATCCAAAGCAGGTTCCAGGCTCTTAGCTGTCAGCACAGAGCCCAACACCAGGTTCAAACTCATGAACTGTGAGATCATGACCTGGGCTGAAGTCGGATGCTCAACCGGCTGAGCCACCCAGGGGCCCCAAGATTTGCACATTTAAAGAAAAAGACCCCTCTTCTAGACTTTATGGGCTAACTTCAACAAGGGAAAACTTTCACCTGCAAGGGGGGCACAGTGGAACTTGCTCTGACCTTGGGTCTAGTGGTGCAGGGCACCAAGTATGGGGACATGTGGTGGCACTGCGTTGAGGTGGGGATATGATGTCTCTTTGGCTCAGGCTGTTTGAGCCCATGGCATCAATAACTGTGTGGTCCTTTGCCAGTATTGATTGGGGGGGTAGTGTTCTTAACAGGGACTGCAAGTGCTGTTGGGTTCCACAGCGGCACCTCCAAGTTCAGGACCAGGACAGGTAGCACTGGTAGCTGGAGCCAGTGGTGTGAGCACACTCAGCAGACACATACATTGTGGTGGGGCCCAGGGAAGGCAGACAGTTGGCCTCCAGGACTGGAGCCAACTATGGGTTCATTGGTGACTTAAGATTCATGGATGCCAGCATGCTGTTCTAGAGCCGCACAATCTCCTCCTAGGCATATGCACTGCAGAGGAGGCAAGTGATGGGGTTGGGCTGGTGGTGTGAAAAAGTACAGCTGGAGAGGCTAGCTGTGGGTGAACACAGAGGGGCAGGCCAGTGACAGAAGACAAGGTCTGATCCAGGCCCACAAGCAGCTGCAGGGGCTCTGGCTATTGGTGGATTCTCCCATAGCTACACAGTTTCCCCCTTGGTATGTGCACCGCAAGATAGACCAGTTGCGTACCTGTGAACAGCAAGAGGGGCAAGACCTAAGCATGTGGCAGAGAGGGTCAACTGCAGAGGTCTGGGCTGGCATCTTGTATTCCTACAGCTACAGAGGCTTGAGCTGATTGCAGTTTCCGGGCTCTGGCAGTTTCTGGCAGGGACAGGGGTGGGGAGGGAGTGAAGAGAGGCTTCAGCAACTAGCATTAGCAACCATGAACACCTGTGGAATGGAAGCTGGTGAAATCTGCATGGGGCCCAAGATGGCTGTGCTGTCTGTTTGATTCCTTCAGTGGTGGAATCTGCTGGGTTTGGGTGCAGAACAGATCGCTGTGAACCACAATCATTTCCAGTGCCTCTCTGCTAGTGGTGGCCCTTGCTTTTCTTCCTTATTCCTAGTCTCTCTATACATCTGAGCTTTGCAAATTTGGTTGAGGTAAAACCAAAGCAGGACCTTAGTCCTCAAAGGGCTGGGCAACCTGGCTGATCTCCAAGTTTTTCCTTCCCTGGCAAGAGGTACTCCTCCTAGCTGAAAAGTTGCCTCTTGCACTGAGAAATGCTGTCTTGGGGAATGGGATGTTGCAGGCAAAATTAAGCTGTCTCACTTCTTCTTGTGTGGTTATTCTCAGGTTTTTTGTTCTACTCTGTTGCCAAAAATTCATGAGTAGACTCCAGAGTTCTTCCAGAGCTGTGTCTGGTCATGGATTGCTGTCTGATTGTTGATATTTGTTGGGGTCTATGTTGCCATTTTGGTGGTCTCTGGCAAAGGTCATTTATTAATTTCCTTTTGTATCTTACACAGGGTCTATTTTTGTATAATAGAACATCTTCAATAAATATTTACCAAATGAAGAAATGGAATGAATGCATGGTACGTTTGAAAAATGCTGCATTTAAAAAAAAAAACAAAAAAATTTAAAAAAAGAAAAATGCTGCATTTTTTAATAGACTGAGATACTTAAAAGATTATTGAGATATATGTTTATACACACACACACACACACACACATATATATATATATACTTTCTTAAGATTTTATTTTTCGTAATCTCTATACCCAACATGGGACTCGAACTCACAACCCTGAGATCAAGAGTCACACACTCCGCCAACTGAGCCAGCCAGGTGCCCCTAGGATTGTTGATATACTTTGATTGCTTTATTCTTAATCTCTGATTTGCCTGCTGAGCTCTATACCCTATTCTCAAATTTTATCCAATATATGAAAAACACTGATTTCTTTGCAAAACAAAAACAAAAACAAAAACAAAAAAACATTGATTTTAATCCTGTAATAGACCTGTGATTACCACCAGACTCACTACTCACCGCTCACCTCTTGGCTTGACTTAGGTAACAAATACTCTTAACACCCTGATGTTTTATCTGTGGTAAAGTCCTCCCTTAGCAAAAACTTTGGTGAAATAATTTACAAAGTCACATGCAAGTATTCAACCCTTCATAAAATATTAACTCAGTGAGCCAAACCATTCACATTTACTTGCTTTATATACACTTAAAAAAGAATCTTGGCATAATGTTTAATCTTGAGCGTGGAGATGGAGAAGGTGTTTTGCAACATCCTATAAAATATTCCTAGAACTTGGTCTCTCAGTTTATAACACAAGAATGTTTGTCTGTCCATGATTTGGAGAATTTGTTCCACACGGTGCTGGAAAGCCTCCTGCCAAGAAATAATACAGTGTAGACATGTGCTGTGCAATACCTCAGGCATCACATAGCCACACCTCTGCTAAACATTTCAACATTTAAAATTTTGAAATAGGAAATCCCTCAAGAAGTCTCCAACTACGTGAACAAACATTCTACTAATAGATTTCATATTACGTGTGACACACACATGTACACACACACTCTGCCTTCCACAGTGTGATGGAAATACAGTGGTGAGGATATCCCAGTGGGCAGTGAAGTCTTCTTCTCTCCTCTCAAAACCTTCTTCTGTTCCCCCTTCCTTAAGCACCTCATTAGTATCTCTTCTTTCCTCTCTCCAGACTATTTTCACTAGTATTCTGAAGGATTCAGGAAGAATTGAAACCCTAAGACGCTGATGGCTGTGTCAGTCTGCTTGAGCTGCTAGAGCAAAATACCATCGACTAAGGCTTAAATAACAAACATTTATTTCTCACTACTGGCAACTGAGAAGTCCAAGATCAAGGTGCCAGTAGATTTGCTGTCTGGTGAGAATCGTTTTTCCGGTCTGAATGCAAGCCTTGCATAGGTGCAAACCTCCTATGAGAGAACTAATCCCATTTATGAGGTCTCCACCCTCACGTCCCAACTCCCCCCACAACTCCCCCCCCTCCAAAAACCTTCATGCTGGGGGATTAGGGCTTCAATAATTGCATTTGGCAGGGGGCCACAAGCATTCAGTCCATAGCAGTGGCTTTAGAAGGGGTGGGCACCAAGGAAATCTATGATGTAGGGGAGCAGAGTAGGGGGATACATTTTGCTATGAGCTCTGAGATTCTGGTTACAAAATCCTCAAAAATACAGGATTTGTTCTACTCAACTTTTCTCTCTATCCTCCTCCTCAGAACTGATTTTTTTTTTCAACTTATATGTGCAAAATTTGCATGGTACATATTGACAGTGCCTCCTAGGACTACAAAAGTTATGTAGTAATGGTAATAACGCTACTGAAAAAAATTAACTCAGTCCTTTCTTATTTCCATCAAGTATCAGGAAAGCAGCTCATTTGTGCCGCTGCCTGAAACATCTTACCTTGTGTTTTTCAAACCTTTAAACCTTAATTCTTTCCCATATAATCACTGGTGAGGTTGTCGGAGATTGGACATAGCCAAGATATACTCACCTTTAGCACCCATACATTTCAAATTTGTTAGTCATGGAAGTTACCCCCATTTTGTTAATGAATACACACAGCTCAGGCATTCAAATGTAATAGACACTTGAATTCCAGTGATGATGGGCAGCTGATACAGCTGTCTGTGCTCTCCACACTTCAATCACCCTTCTTGTTTCATCTCAGCCTGCCAGGCTACCCCTTCTGTCTCAGATACCACGGAGATAGGTGCATCTTTTTTCCTCCTCAAATCAGGTTATGCCTTCCTCTCCCACCCCTCAATCACTTCTGATGTTTATTGCATCGTGCCTTACACTCTACTTATGAGTCTGCATCCTAGCTCCCTTTGTAAACTGTCTATTCTCTGAGGGCAGGGATGATAGTTTGTTAATCTTGGATTACCTACCCAAAGATTTTAATGTACATGGGTGTTGGTGATGGGCACTGTTTTTTGCCCTTTAGTGCATTTTCTCAGTCCTTAAGACACCATGACAATAGCTATTGGTGTCCCACCCATATGTTCTTGGGCTTGGAAATTTCATCCTCTAGGACCTCTAGATGCCAGAATCAGCATCTAGTTGTCAAGAGTTTGCTCCAGAATCCACTCAGCCCAATGGTACTACAGGTGAAGGTACCGGAGAATCACTATTTATTTCCAAAACCCTCTTCCCCAACAGTCCTCAGTAATAACTGATGGGAACTGGTATATAAATTTCCCAGCTACCTTCTACCCACCCCCAGATAAAATAACTCTGAGACAGTTGTCCTCCATCCATCTGCTCCCACAATTCCCTAACTTGAGGGAACAACAAAATCACCGACAGGCTTTGTTAGACCAGGTTGCAGGTCCCACATGCAGATCTTTTGATTCACTAGATTTGGAGTGGGACCTGAGAATTTGCATTTTTTTCTTTTATTGTTTTTTAAGTTTATTTATCTATTTTGAGAGTCAGAGACAGTGTGAGTGGCAGAGAGGGAGGGAGAAAGAGAGAATCCCAAGCAGGCTCTGCACTGTCAGCACAGAGCCTGACGCTGGGTTCAAACCCATGAAACCGCCACATCATGACCTGAGCCAAATCCAAGAGTCGGACACTTATCCAACCAAGCCACCCAGGTGCCCCAAGAATTTGTATGTCTCACCAGTGCCTGGGTGATGCTGACACTGGTCAGCCATGAACCATCCTTTGAGAGTCTGTCTTTGCTTCAGGTACCACAATGATAACTTGCTTCTTAGCCTATCTTTCATTGATTGTCTTTTCTTCCCTTCCTCCCTTGCTCCCTTACCATCTGAGGTCATCTTGCAAGTAAACTATTTGTACTCAATCTTTATTTGGGAGCCTGGGTCCAAGGAAACACAAAATAAGACCATCTCTATCTAGATCATTATTCTTGCCATAAAACACATGGGAAATACCTTGCTTAGAGAGATTAGGTTACTTGTCCCAGGTAACACAAGTGGAAAAGTCCCCTTGTGAATCACCACATGATGCTGTCTCCTCAACATAATGTCTTCCCCATATAAAGTGCTCGATAAATGTTAGAATCAAATTCAATGGTGTTGATCAACTATCTCACAAGTATTAGAACCAGAACCTGCTTACTGTTTGGAAGTCTCAAAGGTACCACTACAAGTATTTCAGGTTTTAGAGCCAAGCCATGCATCTGGCAAGGTAACAAGATTTGTGTAAGCAATTCTCCCAGCACTAAAGACTGGGATTGGCTTGGCTCTGCATTGACACTCTGGTCTTTTAGTGAAATTGAGGTCTGGTGTTGTACTCTGAAAACTGAAAACACTAGCCTGGAGAAGTTTACGGCTGCTTGACAGCTGGAGTCAGAACATCTTAATGCCCCCCTCTGGAGATAATTAGACCCACTGTCTGCTGTCACTGTTGCCCTCTGATTCCTCATTTTATATTAGCCAAGAGCCCAGGTCCATCTCTCTCCAGTATGTATCATCTTTGCTTCAGTTTACCACTCTGATAAAATTCTGTTGTGTTTTATTCCCCCTTCCTCCTTTGGTGGATGATGGAAAAATTTTCCCCACACAGAACAAAGCATATGTTGCAGTTTTTTTGAGTGGTCTTATGATTGAATCACACCATTCTTTAAACAGACTTGTCAAAAATTTTAGAGGTGGTGGAATACTCAAAGCTTAAAATCAGACAGTATTCTGGTTTCATAGATCAGTCAATCACTGAGCATTGGGCACCCAGAGAGAATTGTACATAACAGGAAAATAATATGTAATTGTGTGAACAATTCACTTTATTAGTTTCCCTGGGATTAAGCTCATACCATCTATAGTAGTTTTGACAGAAAAGGAAGAAAAGAAGGGGAAAACTGTGTGCAATTTTCATGACTTATTCTTAATAGAATAAAATTTGAAATGAATTGTGTGATAAGCTAAAAAAAAAAAAAAAAGAAAAAAAGAAAAAAGAAAGACCTAAAGTGAATGTAAGTTCAAGTTGATTTATTTTTAAATTAATTTCGGTGATGGTGAAACAAGCCAGATTTTAGGCTTGGGGGGTTAGGACCATACCCAGAACAACAGAAAAAGTAAATAAAGAAGGGAGCTTTGCATATTCTGTATAAAACGTCAATACCACTTCCTCCATGAGCAGAAATACTTTAAATCAATGGTTTGGAGTTCTTGTAGACAGTCCTTTGGAATAGCCTTGTTGAGTATAAGATGCCTCTATATCAGGCCTGATTTCATAGGTACATTTGTACAAAATAATAATTAGACAAGTATCTTGAAACAACTAAGCATTTTGTCTACTTAAGTGTCTGATACCTGCAAAATACTCCTACTATCACTAAAAAAATAACAGCAAACACTTATATATTGCTTATTTCCAGGGCCAGCTTCCTGCATATGTGGTTAGCATAGCCTCCTAGTGTTCAGAAGGAAGACCGCCCCCCCCCCCACTGGGGTTTAATATTCTGCAATTGTCATCTTAAAATTCTTCATAATCTTATCTTTGATTCTAAAGACCAGTGGGACAGAACAATGGAGAATGTTCTGGAGGCCTGGAGACCCAGCCCACATGCAGTACCCCCTCCTACTGTCCCTGAAGTCTCTAGGATATGTGCTCAGTCTCCTTCTTTCCCACCCCTTGGCACTTGGGTACCATGCTGGCTTCTCTCTCCTGCATCTGCACAGTGACCATGGCCACCCTCTGCTCCTCGTGGGGGCCTGGGTGTGGGTGCAGGGAAGGTTGAGCCCTAGTTCCTATGAATCTAGTGAGATATTGTGCCTCTGATTAAGTTATGCTACCTGGCAAAAAGGATTTTGAGAGAAAATTAAAGATGCTAATCAGTTCACCTTGAGTTAATCCAAAGGGGGATCATGTAAGTGGGCCCAATCTAATCTCATGGGACTTTGTTTTAATTAATTTATTTATTTTTCAAGAGAGAGAGAGACAGAGGGTGAGCAGGGGAGAGGCAGAGAGGGAGAGAGACACAGAAACTGAAGCAGGTTCCAGGCTTTGAGCTGTCAGCACAGAGCCTGACCCACGAACTGTGAGATCATAACCTGAGCCAAAGTCGACCTATGAACTGTAAGATCATGACCTGAGTTGATGTCGGACACTTTACCAACTGAGCCACCCAGGCACCCCTGTCATGGGACTTTTAAAAGCAGTGAGTTTTCTCTAGCTAGGAGCAGAAGGAGAAATCAGAGACTTTCAAAGTGTGAGAAGGACTTAGTGTAATGTTGCTAAATTGTAGATAGTAGGAACTAAACAAGAAGGAATGTCAGGGGGTCAGGGCAGAGGCCTCTGGGAGCAAAGAACAGCCTTGCCTAACAGTCTGAAAGGAAACCAAGACACCAGACCAATAGCCACAAGCACCTGGATTCTGGAAACAACCGGGATGATGTTGGAAAAGGATTCTTTCCCAACAGTCTGCAGGTAAAAGCTCAGTCTGACTTTGATTTTGACCTTCCAAGAGTTCAGCCAAATCAGCCTGGGCTTCTGACATACAGAACTGTGAGCTAATAAAGAGGCATTGCTTTAAGATGTTCAGTTTGTGGTAATTTGTTACACAGCAATAGAAAACTAATACACCTCCATTCTTCCTAAGTGGTCCTTTGGCATTATTTCTTTTTAAGAGGAAACCAGTTACTGCATGAAATTAATGGTTGGTTAAAGTAGGCTCTTAAAATACAGCTTTTCTGGGTTTACATACACCTATAAACAGCATTCTTCTATGAAGTAATTTATGACAAGGCTGAATAGTTTAATGAGCCGTAACATTTATAGTCATGTTAAATAAAGATAATCAAATATGCATTAAATACAAGAATCCTATAGTGTTCTAAAACAAATTCCTGGCCTCACTCATGTCAAGCCCATATTTTGTGCAAGATATTATAAAACGTAAGAAAAATATTATAATTTTCTACCTCTCTGACAGTCATGTTTATTCTAAAAAAAAAAGGAGACAGGGAGAGAACAAGACTGGTGGGGAGGGGTATATTATATTCCTTTACCTCTTTTTTTCTTTTTTAGTTTGAGATAGAGAGAGAGAGCACAAGCAGGGGAGAGGGGAAGAGAGAGAGAATCTTAATCATACTCCGCTCCTATGCAGGGCCCGATCCCAGGACCTGGGTTAATGACCTGAGCAACAATGAAGAGTCCAACGCTCAACCTCCTGAGCCACCCAGGAGCCCCTACGTCTGTTTTTTTTTTTTTAATCTTACTCTGGTCACTATGTATTTTTGATGAAAATAATTTTACTGTAATGTCAGAGGGGTCCTTAACTTTCAGCTCCTGTTGGAAATGTGTTGGTGAATAAATGAGACAAGGAAAAAAGGAGGAGAGTTTGTGCTGACTGAAAGGTTGCCAGTTTCATGGGCAGCCAGGAGTCAAGTTTGGACCAATCAGAGCTGGTCCCAGCCTCTTCATGGTAGAGCATAGCCATCACACCATTAGAATTAAACTTTCGAACCCTTCTCTTAAAGCATCTGAGTCATGCAGAAAAAAATTAAATCAATGATACACTCTGAATAAATGAAACTTAAGTCAAGACCCATATTATTATTTTACACTTAATCCCCAATGGAGGAACTTTATTTCCTTTTTTTTTTTGGTGTCACTTAGCCAGGAGACCCTTAAACACAGCTTGCTACCAACCATAATTTACGCTCCGTTTCTGAGCGGCACCTAATAACTGCTAATTAAGTCTTTTGTAGTCTGACTCTGAGCTAATTAGGGTTAATTGAGCCTGCTTGTGCATTAGCTATTCTAGCTCTTGTCCTGATAATCAGGATTTTGGAGCACAGTGAATATTTAGTGAGTCTGTTAGCTTAGACTTCTTCCCACTGGGCATTGTGTTACAGGCCTTTGTCATATGTTAATGGGCAATAGTCAGGCCACTCTCTGCTTGATTTGCACCTTGCTTTATTTTGTGTGTGTGTGTGTGTGTGCGCACGCGCGTGTGTGCGTGTGTGTGTGTGCGTGTGTGTGTGTGTGTGTAAACAGCCAAGGAATATGATAGAAGAATGAGTCCCAAAAGAATGGACAAAGCAACAAGGTTGGTGTCATGTTATTTCAGCTTTGATTTTTAATCATTAAAGAGGTTCACTAAGGGATATCTTCTCTCAGTGAATGAGAATGGGGTTCCTGGAGTTCTGTTTGTGGTCTATAAATAAGACGTTTTTAGTCCTCTTTCCTCGTCCTATTCATTAGTTCGAGGGCTGCATCTTTGAACTGATTTTGAACTGTGGTGTATCAGGGAGCAGGATATTTATTATTATTGTCATCATTATTACTATTTTAAGCATGATCACTTAGTTCATATTAACAGCCTCTATGAGAGCATCTCCATTTCAGACCACTGACAATGAAGTCTGTCTTTGAAACTGTAAAACAAAAATGATCATTTAGCTTGGAATCTGATTTGACTGTTCAACTATCTTTACCACAAAACCAATTCTACATAAAAACAAATTGTGAAACATGTCTTCTCTTTAGTTTTCATGGTCACACTTCCCAAGGTGAGTGACAAAAAGTCAAAGATGATTTTTAACATCAA
Organism: Leopardus geoffroyi; assembly: GCF_018350155.1. NCBI lineage: Eukaryota > Metazoa > Chordata > Mammalia > Carnivora > Felidae > Leopardus > Leopardus geoffroyi. The sequence goes on from NC_059327.1 coordinate 45,909,149, forward strand.
TTACAGCTTTTCTAATCTCACCAAGATGACTAGTTATTCAACAATTTCTTTATGTATGTTATCTGAGGAGCCAGGATTTAAAGCAAATAATCTGGCCATGGCAAAGATTAAAACAGTATTTCTTTAATGACCCTCTTGACAGGGAGATAGAGAGAGGTCATTCCCGAACCAAGAAGTCCATCTGAATTTTCCTTTCTATCTAATAGACACTTAACAAGAGTGTGTGCAATAAAAGAGTGACTTAGTGGATGAATTAGTGAATGAATGTGTATGAATAACACAGTAATTGGTACTATTACCTTCTGTCTCTGTTTACATGTGCAATCTAGATTTTTATGTTACGCAATTCTTTACACTTTATACTTTTGTTAGGTTGGCAAGTGAAAAGATCATTAATTTCAAGCTCTCCCTTTACAGATGATGAAAGTACAGATTATAGAGGTCAAGTGATAGACTCAAGTTCACTCATAATTAAATACTGGCAACGCTGAAATCCAAACTGGGGGGTAAAGTCGATGGATTTCATTGTGAATGGAAATTCTGAGCACTGTTATTGTCTGTGTCTGGTCATTGGCTGCAACCTCCTTTACCCTCAGAAATAAGACCAAGCCAGGTACAAAGACCTGAATTCCAAGCCTCTGTCTCTACACTAATGCCCAGAGAGTATCCTCTGGCAGCAAACCATTTAACACAGGCTATCGATGAATATTTATTTTATTTTATGAAATTTATACAATGTGGTCCAAATAAGTCCATGTAAATGGAGAGATTCACTATAAAGCTTTTAATTTACAACAGAAAGCTTTCTCTAAAAACATATCCAAATTATAGAATGAATTAGTTATGTACCTATAGATGTGCCAAGGGGTGCATGAGTGACTCAGTCAGTTAAGCGTCCGACTCTTGGTTTCAGTTCAGGTAATGATCTCAGGATTTTGTGAGTTCAAGCCCCACGCTGGGCTCTGCACTGGCAGCATGGAGCCTGCTTGGGATTCTGTCTCCCTCTTTCTCTCCTTCTCCCCAATTCAGGCAGTCTCTGTCTCTCTCAAAATAAATAAATAAACAAACTTAAAAAGAGTTAGAGGCTCCTGAGTGGTCTAGTCAGTTAAGCCTCTGAATTCAGCTCAGGTCATGATCTCATGGCTGGTGAGTTCAAGTCCTGTGTCGGGCTCTGTGCTGACAGCTCAGAGCCTGGAGCCTGCTTTGGATTCTGTGTCTCCCTCTCTCTCTGCCTTTCCCCTGCTTGTGCACTGTCTTCTCTCTCTCTCTTTTTCTCTCAAAAAAATAAATAAATATTAAAAAATGTTTAATAAAACAATTATAGAGATGTGCACATACATATAAAGGCTCAAATAAAGTTATGAGTAAATAGGAGTATATAACTTCATAAGCAAAAACTACACATAGGTTTGGTTTCTTTTTAATTGAATCCAAAATTAATCCACAAAATTATTGCTTAATACATTACCACTGAGCTCCCCAAAACCTTGTGTCATGGCTTTAAACCTATGTTTCTTTTACACACATGGAAAAATGTACTGTCAACAATCGGTGCTGCATTGAAATAATATCCAATTACTTCGTAGGTAGGGGAAATCATGGAATCTATAATTGTGGCCTAAAAAAACCCTGCAATTTAAAGCCTGCATGCTGCTGTTAAGGTTTTTGATCATACTAATCATGTTGATGTCAGGGTTTATTTCATAATAGGGACTTTATGATTCAGGAAAACAACCGTGATGGTTGAGAATAAGTTAAATGGATTTTTGTCCCAAATATCGTTCTAGAGAATGATGTGAACATGTACTGCCGTGCTTCCCAGGGATTCCTCCATTTATTTTCCTCATAGCTCCTTGCGTTCTACTGTGCTCAATATTACAGGAAATTCTTGATTTTTCTAGTGTGATTATAAGTACAGGCAATTCTTGGGGGGAAAGGGCCATGCAGAGTGCTGATGATTAGAATTAATCCAATTGTTCAAGATTCTCGACTAGTTCTTATTTTTATCTACATTGAACCATTGTTGTGATTGTATCTGGAATTTAATTGCTAGAGACTGACTTTAATTTACGGAGGTGATGACATAGAGACATCAATGCCATTTAAAGAAGCTTTATAACTCATAGTTCCCAAGAGAAGGGAATATGCCACACCATGCAGGTCTACGTGGGGAAACAGAGTTTGGTCAGGAGTCAGAAAAAGCGAAGGAGAAACTGTTTTCCAGGGAAACCAGTTTTCCAGGGAAAACTGTTGTGGTTTCTAGGGAAAGAACGGGGGAGATCGGGTGAGCAAGCTTGAACAAGATCAGGATTGGACAGTTTAATTTCAGCAGGCTCTGAGCTATAGGGTGGTCTCTGATTATGCAGCACCTGACTTTGGGGTGATCAAGGGCAGGAGAAACATTGATTCCTTGGGAGTTACATAAAGGAGGTATTAAGGAGTGGGCTTTGGATTAATTGGTTTACATAGGAAAACTATGCTCCCAGGAGAGTCGCTTTCTGTCTTGGAATTAGCCAGCCCTGGGGAGGGGCAGTCTCTCCCAGCCTGCAAGGCACCAAGATGTCCAAGCATCATAAATATAGAAAATTTTAAAAAAAAGATTAATACAACTACTCCTGAATCTCTCTCTCTCTCTCTCTCTCTCTCTCTCTCTCTCTCTCTTTCTTCGTCTTGGCCTGTTCAACTTCAAAAGGAAAGATTGGTCAAAGAAGGAACCAGACTGCAATGACAAATCAGAGGTTTTATTGGGTGTCATACATCATACTAAGACAATTCTTTTCACACTTGACTATGTTGTGAATGTGTTTCTCAAGAATTACATTAAAATATTAAGAAATTGGTTCCGTGTGTAATGCTACCATTTGCTAGTATATAAACCTGTTGTGGGTTCATATGCAAACCACTACTTAATATATCTTCTATATAATCTTCTTTCTCTTCAGAAACAAAGCTTCTCTCTCTCTCTCTCTCTCTTTCTTTTTCTCTCTTACACACACACACACACACACACACACACACACACAAGAAGGAAGAAAAATTTGGAAATCCTAGATGTAAATAAGCCTTAGATTTGATAACTGAAAATAAGCATGAATTAACTCTAGAACATTTTGCTGGGTCCTTGGACCCAGCATTTGAGGGACTGAATTCAAATCTTTACATTTCATTATCTAAACATCTATTTTATTTTTCCTTTCCAGCTTTTCCCTTTTCTTTCTCTCTTCTTACCTACCTCTTCTCTCTCTTTTCTCCTTTATTTCCTGTTATCTTTTTTTAACAAAAATTTAAAAAATGATTGTGCTCACATTATACAGTACGCTGGCTGAGTACTACTGATACGAGGATGAGAAGAAATATCAATATCCTCAAAGGATCCAAGAATTGGCGGGAAAATACTGCTGAAAGATAACTGTTTTCTGGACATGCCAGGAGCTTTCCAAAGGAGAAAAGGTATGTGAAGGAGGAAGCATGGAGTAGGGAGCTTCTCAGAGGAAGAAACTCGAAATGAGAAAGGACAGCACTTGAAAGGTACAAAAAAGGAAGCGACACCCCGGGGACAGTAAGGATATGTGCTCAACGGTGAAGGGGAATTTCAGTCCTTAGGGAACTGAAAGCAGTTAAAACTGACTGAAGCTTGTGGGACATGGAAAACATAAGCGAGAAATAAGGCAAGGGCCAGATCATATCACACTGTAGACTTTAGATTCCATCCCCTCCATTCACAAATATTAATTGAGAGCCTGTTCTCTGACACCATTTGAAACACTGGCAATATGGCAGTCAACAAGACATCCAGAGTCCTTTTACGTTTCAGTGTAAATGCATCAACAAACACATGTATATAGTTGTGTCAGATGGTGGTACCTGTAGGAGGAAGGTCTGAGAGGGGGATGCTGTTTTAAATGGGATGATCAACCAGGGCCCCTGGGTGGCTCAGTTGGTTGAGCGTCCAACTCTTGATTTCAGCTCAGGCCATGAACCCAGGGTTGTGGGATGGAGCCCCGGGCCGGGTTCCATGCTCAGTGTGGATTCTCACTCCTTCTCTCTCTGCCCCTCACCCCCTAAAAAAAAAAAATAGGATGATCAAGAAAGCTCCCCAAAGCATGAATCATTTAAACAAGAGTTTATTGGGGCACCTGGGTGGCTCAGTCTGTTGACTGTCCCACTTTGGCTCAGTGGGACACTTTTGTGGGCTCACTTTTGGCTCCTGATCTCACATTTCATGAGTTTGAGCCCCGCGTCAGGCTTGCTGCTGTCAGCCTGTCAGCACAGAGTCTGCTTCAGATCCTATGTCCTCCTGTCTTTCTCTGCCCCTTCCCCAATCACACTCTCAAAAAATATATAAAACATCTAAAAGTATTTGTACTGTTTATAATTAATTAATTAATTAACAATAAAATAAAACAAAACAAAATAAAATAAACAAGGGTTTATAGAGCTCCAAAGAAGTAGCATCTGACAGACCTGGGGAAGGAAGTGGACAAGCCATGAGAATGCTCTAGGCAGAGGCAGGGATGAGTTTGGGATATTTGAGACGACTAGGAAAGACCACAAGGGATGAGCTGTATGAGGAAGGAGCTGGGTCATGGGAGGAAGGTTCGAGAAGTGGGCAGGGTCCCCCTTATGCAATTATACAGTGAGAGGGGAAATTGAATTTCATTCTGTGATGGGAAACTTTTGAGAGTTATGTCGAGTCCATAACGTGGTTTATGTTCTACAAAGATGACTTTGATGTTTTGTGTCTTAATTGGACGGTGGCTTCACAAATATATATATTCACCCAAACTCATCAAAACATATACCATACCTGTGTTTCATCCTCTGTAAATGATGCTTCAAGAAATATTTTTAACAGAAAACTTTTCCCGCTGTATGAAGATTCATGTATATCCAGGCAGTGTAAATAGAAGCTGCACAGCCAGATTTTTTCTTAGCCATCAACTCAGAGTCACTGAAAACTGGAAAGAGACAGAATCAGATTTGTACCTTTGAAAAATAACTTGGACAATAGAGTATAGAACGGATTGGAGAGCCCGAGAACAGGAAATCTGATTAAGAATCCACTATTGTAGAAGCACAGGTAGCAAATAAGGGCATGGTTAGCACAGACAGAGAAAAGAAAGAATAATTAAAGTACTCAGGAGACAGGATTGCCATGATTTAGTCATTAGATAAAGGAGTTAAGATTGAGGAGAGTCTGAGATGAATGATTCTCAGGACTCTGGCTTTGGAGATTGGAGAGGATGTGGTACATTTATTGAGACAGAACTTATAAAAAGAGGAAATTATTTGCAATATATTTAATTTGGGATGTTTAGGTAACACACAAGTGGCAATGACCAGTATGTAGCTGTAGATAGAAGTCTAAGAGCTGACAGTGGGAAAGTCTGTGAATAAAAATTTGTGAGTTGTTAATAAATGCATATTGGTTAAAACCTTAAGTATGTATATGGATGCCCTGAGAAAGTGCTAAATCATGGTGCACAGTCTTCAAAGTCAAGACAATTCCTTATTATGAAAAAATAATCCAATCCTCCATAGCACATGTCATTTAAACAAGTTTTCATTAAGTACGTATTACGTGCTTGGTGGTGAGTAAGGCAGTATGGTAGATTAAAAAAAAAAATCTGTAATTTACATGGAAGTTTTCTCTTCACGGGAGACAAATGCACAAAATGGTTACCAGAATTATCATACCCTTAAAAATCTATCGAGTCTTAGCCCCATCTTATGGAAGAATTACTATCTATGGAATGCCAAGTATTTGCCTAGAGCTGAATGATTTTCACATAAACTGTATCACTTCGTGATAGGTTGCATTCTAAGGTGTCCCCAAGATTTCCTGTCGGTGATGTACATGCTGTGCATAATCCTGGGCCTGAATATAATAGATTTCACTCCCACGATTAGGTTATGTTGGATGGCACAGTTGGCCTCAACATAGGTGGGCGTGCTCTAAACACAGGAACCAATTAAAAGCAGAGACGTTTCTCTGACTGGTGGCAAAAGAGGAAATCAGGGAAATGTGTTCCTTCTGGCCTGGACAAACGCAAACATCCATCTCGCGAACTGCCCGTGGGAACCACATGGCGAGGTACTACAGGCGGCTTCTAGCTGCTGAAAGCAGTTCCTGACCAAAAGCTGGCAAGAAAATGAGGACCCCCTATGCTACAACTGTAAGGAAAATGAATTCTGCCCACAGCTTGGAAGAAGATCGTTAAGTGCCAGATGAAAACCACAGTCCTCGCCAGCACCTTGGTTTCAGTCCCGTGAAACCCTGAGCAGAGTTTCCAACCATTCTGTGCCTGGATTTGTTTTTAATGTTTATTTATTTATTTTTGAGAGAGAGAGAGAGAGAGAGAGCGAGCAGGGGAAGGGAAGAGAAAGAGACAGAATCCTAAACAGGCTCTGTGCAGGGCTTGAACTCATGAGCTTGTGAGACCATGACCTGAGCTGAAAGTGTGATAATATACACAAAAGTGCGCTACAAGGTGCTATCCATACTTAGGATGGTAATAGATTAGGCTGGATGTAGTTGTCTATAAAAAGCAATAATAGGGGCGCCTGGGTGGCGCAGTCGGTTGGGCGTCCGACTTCAGCCAGGTCACGATCTCGCGGTCCGTGAGTTCGAGCCCCGCGTCGGGCTCTGGGCTGATGGCTCAGAGCCTGGAGCCTGTTTCCGATTCTGTGTCTCCCTCTCTCTCTGCCCCTCCCCCGTTCATGCTCTGTCTCTCTCTGTCCCAAAGATGGATAAACGTTGGAAAAAAAAAAATTAAAAAAAAAAAAGCAATAATAATAATAATAACTGTTTGAAGCTTTCAGCATGTAGAAATTACTAGAGATGAATGGTCAGGAACTGAATATATTTTCTCCTCTCACACCCTATGTCTCTGTCTCTGTCTCTCTGTCTCCCTGTCTCTCTCTCTCTACCTCTGTGTCTGTCTCCCTGTCTCTGACTCTGTCTCTGTCTGTCTCTGCTCGCCATCTCTCTCTTTCATGGGTGTATATTACTATGAAATGAGATGATCCATTCTAACATCTCCAATCCATTTTTACAAACCTTGAAAAGTGCTCAGTGTCCATGCTAGGTGTGCCCGGTGACCCTGGATCTCATGCTCCAGCCAGCCTCGTAGAGACAAGGTGGTATTACTCACCCTGAGTCTGTGCTTCTGTGAAAGTCAAGTTGCTCTGCCTGTGATCAATGGGGCCATCCTGGAACCAGCTCTACCAGAACCCTATACGAGCCCAGAGAAAACTGCCCGATGAGATTCTGAAATTGGTAGGGAAAATAAATGGAATTTTTCAGCTCCTAAAAGGGAATTACCCTCACTGGTGAGTGAGAAAGAAGAAAAATTACGGAGAGAGTGTTAGAGAGTTACTTAAAACCCATTTTTATGCACTGGGCAACAGCAAGAAATTTGTCAGCAGTGGGCAGCGTTATGGTTTGCCAGAGCTATAAAAAGGTTATGCAAACAGTAACCCAAAAAGAATAGAAACACATTAGAATTTATAGGCCTAAATTGCTCACTATGTAAATGAAGCTTTCAAATATATATGGTTTATGGAAATTAATGTCATATTTATTACTCAGCTCCGAGATTAAAATTGGAACCACACTGATTAGGTAACATTACAAATCAATTCCCATAGAGAGAAATAATAATAATACATCAAAGTACAAATGCTCTGATTAAACAAGTTGATACATAAGAAGAAGAAAGATGTGTGCTTTTCCTGGCTGCTGTTTCTGAATGCCAGTCAGTTTTCTCTTTATTCTTCCCAAAACAACGAGCTGAAAGTAAACAGACAAGCTGGTTATGACACTTCCCATTTCAGTAAATGCACAGGGAGAAAAAAAGAGCGAGGAAGATCCAGGCTCCTTCCCTGCAAGTTGAATATCAGATCTTGTATGTGCAACTTACCTGGCTGAATGTGGAGATCCTGCAAGTGTTACCATCAGTATACTGATGGTAACTAGAGTTACCATGCTATATGCTAAATGCTATAGCATTTAGCCCAAGAGAAGGCAGGAAAGCAAACAATGTATCGCTGGCCCACCCTTTTTTCCAAGCATCTCCATTTCCCCTAAATCTTTCAGGCAGGGGGGCAGGTGATAAAGCAGAGGGGATACTATTCCAGGATTGAAGTGTTCATTACTCAATTTGGTCCGATGGGCTAATGATCTATGAAAACCGTTGGGATCCATGATGTCCAAGAACGTTGGAACATTTCATTCCCAAGTGAGGAGAAAAGGTTTTACCAAAAGAGGACAGAATGAAAGTGAATTTAAATCCCAGTGTGTCTCAGGGTCCCGTGTGAGGAAGGAGACATTTCTAGAAAGGTGCTTTCAAAGACCTCCTTGGGAGGACTCTGGAGCACAAAGAAGACCTGCTAGAAGTACCACGTGCCTGAATGGTTTGGGCCCAGGTGTCCTTTTTTTTTTTTTTTTTTTTTTTTTTTTAAGTTTTATTCATTTTTCAGAGACAGAGAGAGGCAAAGCATGACTGGGGGAGGGTCAGAGAAAGAGGGAGACAGAATCCGAAGCAGGCTCCAGGCTCTGAGCCCTCCGCACAGAGCCCGACGTGGGGCTTGAACCCACTAACGCTGAGGTCATGACCTGTGCTGAAGTCAGACCCTTAACCAACTGAGCCACCCATGCTCCCCCTCCAGGTCTCCTTTTGTGGAGAGGCAGAGTGTCCCTGAAAGGGCCAACAGATAAATGAAGGAAAATTGAAAAGAGACAAATATATATATATATATATATATATATATATATATATGTATGTATATTTAAATTTCTTTAAATGTTTTTGTTAATTTTGAGAGACAGAGACAGAGCACAGAGGGACGAGGGGCAGAGAGAGGGAGACGCAGAATCTGAAGCAGGTTCCAGGCTCCGAGCTGTCAGCACAGAGCTCCATGCTGGCTCGAACCCAGCAACCGTGAGATCATGACCTGAGCCAAAGTTGGATGCTCAAATGACTGAGCCACACAGGCGCCCCATAAATACATGCTTTTTAGTTAACAAAGTGACTCCCTTTACCATGCTGCTTCTGCCCCGATCCATCCCAGATGTCTCATTTATGAAGCAAATCAAGATTGCTCACAGGTTAGCTGATGGGGAAGGTTTTTCCATTTAATGTAGCCTCAGTATTTTATAGAAGTACTATTTTTTCCCTTTGGTTCTTCTTTCACAAAAGTAAATATAATGACTGTATTCATCCTTAGTGTTGGTACGTCTTAGGTCTCATGGAAAATTCCTGCTTTGTGCCAATTACACCTCCAGGCATTGGGTGATATGCCAGAGTTGGGCCCTTCAGGCTTGACTTAAACATGTGCAGTCTCAGGTACACTCAGAACTGAAAAAAGACATGCTAGAACTTGCTCATTGGCATTGCCCTGTATTGATAAATAATATCTAATAGCTTCGGCACTTCACCATTTCATCTGGAGACTCTACCAAGTACAATAAGCATGTTTATTGAACTAGACTTGTCAGTCTTTGAATTCACTGTTGTGTTAATGCTTTCATGATCTGGACATCATCCTGGGTCCCAATGCCCAGATGCTTCCATTTTTAAAATGGATGTTCCAGAAATTATGTGCAGGGTCCTGTGCCAGGTGCTTTAGTAGATGCCAAGGTGAAGGAGGTGAGAGCCCCATCTTGAGAGGCTATCATCCAGTAGTGGAGACATGACAGATAAATAATGACCTTGTTTTATTATTAATTTTAGTGTCACAAATGAGATACAGGCCCTGATGGGCTCAGTTACCACTCAGTCTTGTGTAACTCCTCACTCAGGTTCCAAATCAATTTACTGACTCAATTCACATCCTGATATCTGTTATGTGATAATGGTTTCTCCTTACATGTTTACCTTTTTTTTCCTGGACTAACTTTCCGTTCTGCTCGTTTGGTACCAGCCATAAATGAATCTTGGTTTCTGGTTTTGTTATTTCTTTTCCTGCAGCTAGTGGTCTCTGAGAATAGGGAAAGGCTTCCTGAAGAAACCCATGGCATCTGGCCCTTGAAATCTGTGGGGTTAGGCTATTGGACACAAAAGCCAAGAGGTAGGCTGCCTCTGCTTCTTGGCCCAGCCACACCTCCCTGGAGACAACAAGAGTGAGTTCCCTCATTTCTATACGTCATCTTATTTAGATCAGCTAAAATAATAATAATACTAAATAATACCTGCTAGCTTCAGAACATCACCATTTCATCTGGAAACTACCGAGTAAGATAAGCATGCTTACTGCCCAGATTGAACGTGGTCATGTAGAAATCGGTGTGGCAAGAAGGCCACAAGGGACAAGACGGCCTTTCGTGCAGAAGAAATATCATGAACCAAGACAGAAAAGGGGGAAGCATATGTGTTAAGTTGTTTTGCAGATCGGCTGGAGCATAAAGGACACACAGGAGACACAAGGGAGAGAAAACTTTAGCAGTTATGTTAGGATTAACCTGGAAGGTTTCAAGTACCTGGGATATGAGGACTTAATTTTATTGGTAATGGGAAAATAGGAAAGGAAGATTTTTGAACGGGAGATGACAAGATTAGAGCTAACCTTAGGGAAGAGTAAGTTGGTGGCCATGTATGGAATGTTTTAGAGTACAAGAGAATGAAGGGAGGAAGGAAGGAAGGGAGGAAGGGAGGAAGGGGGGAAGAGAGGAAGGGATGAAGGAAATTAGGAAGTAGTTATAACAGTTCCTGAAGCACTGTGCTGATCTAAATGAAGACCATGGGTGTAGGAAAGAGGGGACTCACTATTGTTGCCTTTGGGGAGGCGTGGATGGGCCAAGAAGCAGAGGTAGCCTACATCGTGGCTGTTGTTTCCAATAGCCTAACCCCACATAATACCTTATAGAGTTTGTGGGAAGCAAATGGGAGGAGGAAGTAGGGAGAGAAATATTTCTACAGACTATAAGAAGTGTTCTCCTGGACTGTAGGGAGAAAGGGGTCTGTGGCTCTCGAAGTTGTGGGAGCAGATTCCTGAAAAAGCTTAGCAGCACAGACAAGCACTTAGGCACAGAGTACCCAACCTTGTAAGATTCTTCCCTTCCAGGCAGGAGGAAGAAGAACCTAAAGATACCATGCAAATGGGAGAGATATATCTCATCACCACAGATATCTAATAAATAGGGGCTCCTGGATGCCCTGGAATGGCATACGGCCTGACCTCCAGGTACAGGAAAATGAGGAACCCCAGATGTGCTGACCTTGAACCTCTCACCAACATAGCAGGAATAGGACTCAAGAGAGAAATTACATTGATTCAGAGAAAGTTAAAAATGCCCATTTCTTGGGGCACCTGGGTGGCTCAGTCGGGTAAGTGTCTGACTTCAGCTCTGATCATGATCTTGCAGTTCGTGAGTTGGAGCCCCGCATCGGGCTGTGTGATGTCAGCACAGAGCCCACTTCAGATCCTCTGTCCCCCCATCCCCCTCTCTCTGCCCCTCCCCTACTCTCTCTTTCTTTCTCTCTATCTCAAAAATAAATAAGCATTTTTTAAAAAGTGTTCCATTTCTTATTCACCCGGATTTGTATACTAGAATTCACATACTCTAAACACCTTACATATTTTTGTATTCTGGGCATATAGCACAGCATGTCCTAAGCAGTCTATACCCAATAAATAGAGGAACATAAATGTAAGTGGATGAGGTTCAAGATAAATCCAATTTACAAATGTATTTGCTCCATAGTACACAATAATAGAAATGTCTGTACATATATTTACTACTGATAATTGCCTACTTTTTTCTCCAAATATCTGATTTCTTTGTTTTGAAAATCAAATTACCAGACCACATACAAATAAAATAAAATTCTTTTGCTCATCTGAAAGTTCCCGATTTTTTTTGACTTTCCTTTTATTTTTTTTAACTCAAGGTAAGCCTAATATAGTTCACAGATTTTAAATCCCAAGAGCCAGCAATTGTTCTATTTAGTTACGACATTAACTGTGAGGAAAATGGAACTATTCTGCAGAAAAATTTAATTATGGCTTTAACAGCAATGAATGTTTAGGTTTTTTTTTTTTTTTAAATAAGGTACTCACTTCCTTTCTTTGCCACAGTTCACATTTTTTTATTAATGGTTTGCATCGATGTCCATCAGAACTGAGTGTATTTCCTGACAGAATCTTCCCCCAGATTTGTGTTTGTTTATTGACCCAACAATGTCATACAACAGCCAACCTACGTATTCATTCCTATGCACTGCAAATATCTAGTAAGTCTCAAATAGGGGTGCAGCTAGGAATGTCCTCTCTCATATTGGCTGCCATTTACGTGTGGGACCAGGCATTTTTCCATGGAAAGAGAGCCTCTGCTACCGTGAGTAAAACCTCCATATAGTCAATGCTGAACAAGAAAACTAGGACCATCATATGAAGTCTTATTTTCTTCCCCAAATTCCAGTTTGGTTATATACTGGATTAAGGTTCTTTTTGTCTTATAATAGAAAAAATTGCCTAAAGACCTGGCACGTTTTTACGCTAATAATTTTTACCCATGTTTCTATGGCACTAAGTTTTCAAAGTGTTTGTTTGGGGTCCTTTACCTCGTATTTGTCTTGATCCCTACAGGTGAACAGACATGTAGAAAAGCTGAGAGATATAAAGCGACATATTCAAGGTCACGTAGGTGGCTTAAGGCACAACAAAAATGAGCACATAATCCTTTATACCCCTTCAGTCACTGATTGCTCTGCCAAGGCTTCTAAGAGGCTATTATGTGCTAGGTGTATTCTAAGCCCTTTAAATAAAACCATAAAGAGGTATAGCCTTTGTCATTAACAGAGTCATGGTACTTTGTAAACAATTGGTCAGGAACGGGGACAATTGTAAAACAATGTCTATAATGAATACAGTTTTCCAGGCTGATTTTACTTTTTGTCACAAAGCATAAGAATTAGAATTTCATCCAGGTGTTCTACCTTTTTTGTTTTCATTGTTTTTCCTGTTACACTCATGTTTTTACAGACACAGTGCACCAGGAATGTGCATAGCTATAGATTCTTAGCAAGGGGCGATTTGGTCACAAGAGACAAAAAATGTTTTGAATTGGCTTAAGTGTAAGCCAGTTATAAGGACACAGAAATCACAGGATCCCAAAGCAGAAAACACAGACAGGCCCCAATGTGGAAGGAGGACTGGACTTTGGAAGACTCTGGAAGCTGTCAAGGACGAAGGAAGTTTCTCTCCCTGTCTCCTTATCTCCCTGATTTTATCAAATCACTTGCAGGGGCGTTTTTGTCCATGCATTTGTTCTGTTTTTCTAGGTGAAAGACAAAATGCACTGGACAACTAAGGTGATTTTATTCAGGATATTGTCATGGAAAAAACACTCATTAATGAGGAACATCTTAAGGAAAGTGGAGAAAAGTTGGGATTTTATAAAACAAAAGAGTCACTGAGGAAAGCCAGAGGTAGATCTTATCTAAGAAAGGCAAGGTAGGGTTCTTTTTTTTTTTTTTTAATGTTTATTTATTTAATTTTGAGAGAGACAGAGAGAGCAGGGGAGGGGTAAAGAGAAAGGGAGACAGTGAATCCCAAGCACGCTCTGACACAGGGCTCGAACCTACAAACCATGAGATCATGTCCTAAGCTGAAATCAAGAATCAGACACTCAACCAACTGAGCCATCCAGGCACCCCCGAGGTAGGGTTCTTTATAATGAACTGTTTATCCTATCACAAAAGGATCACAATAGGTTAGGGGGACATCTCCACTGCTTTCTAGGACTTCTCTTTTCTGTGAAGCTTGGTTTGCTTACCAGCATACATGACCCAACAATGGCCATTGTGGACCCAGAGTCTACCTGATCTCCTGTCTCTAAAGATAACCACGAACCAAGTGCTGATTAATTTTTCAAGAGGAAGAGAATTAGAAAAAAACCTCAAGGGTCAGCTATTTACCTCAAATGCAATAATCTCACAAAAGCTGAGGTCAGTGAATCATGTTATGAAGACCCATCTCTTCTGTTGTATTGGTGGGGAAGGAGAAGGATGGAGTTTTCCAGGAAGAAATTATAAGCAAGAAAACACATCAATAAATATCAGTTACCTAGATGATTGTGGTGTGGCCTCTTGGAATGCCAATATTACTAGGTACTTGGGGGGGGGAGTTATTTACATATTAAAATAGATGGGATCTGATCAAGATTCTGTAAATATACCTAGCTTCATTTCTACTGAAAATTTCTAGAAATGACCAAAAATATATAAAATAAAAACAAATTCTACCAGCATTTAAAGTCAAGAAAGTGTGCCAATAGCAACTTTGAGGACTTCTAGAAGAAAAGAGTAGATGGCTTTGGATCAATTCATTAAGAAACAAAGTTCATTGGTATTTAGAAAAAGTCTTCATCATAGGAATGTAGGATAATTTGACATTAGGCGACCTAATGGTACATCTCACCACATAAACTTATAAAAGAGAAAAACAACAGAAGATATATATATGTATATGTATATACATATATATATTTTTTTAATTTTTTTTTTCAACGTTTATTTATTTTTGGGACAGAGAGAGACAGAGCATGAACGGGGGAGGGGCAGAGAGAGAGGGAGACACAGAATCAGAAACAGGCTCCAGGCTCTGAGCCATCAGCCCAGAGCCTGACGTGGGGCTCGAACTCACGGACCGCGAGATCGTGACCTGGCTGAAGTCGGACGCTTAACCGACTGCGCCACCCAGGCGCCCCCATATATATTTTTTTAATTCAACTCTCATTCTCTGTAAACATTCAAACAAGCTAGGCATAAAAGGATTCAACCATGTGGCTATTGGCTGGCTCAGTGGGTTAAGCAGCTGACTTTGATTTGGGCTCAGGTCATGATCTCATGGTTGTGGTATTGAGCCCATGTAGAGTTTCATGCTGGGAATGGAGCCTGCTTGGGGTTCTCTCTCTCCCTCTGCCCCTCTCCCCTGCTTTCACTCTCTCTCTCTTTCTCAAAAACAAAAAGATTCAATCCTAATTTATTTAAAAGAATTTTCCAGAAACCTATATACAGCCTCATCTTTATTATTAAAAACGGAAAAATTCCCATTGTAACAAACTAACAAATTTCCTCAGGTTTTCTTCATTTGTCCAAAACTCCTTGACCTCTATTTCAGCCCCTAATGAATAAGTAACAAGAGCTGAAAGATTTGGTTCAGTCCAACTTTATTTAAAATATACGAAGACCCACTAATGTAAACAGTTTCTCTAGGTACAACTGTATATTCTCTGTGATAATTACTCGACATTTTCATTTCTTCCCCAGCCCCCTGGCTCTTCAGTTGGCATCTGTGGTATGGGGAGAACCTTCATAACTGTGTGACATTGGACAAAAGGGGAACCTCTGGCTTCCCATGGGCACCTGGGTGTGCACCATCTGCTAGCTGAGGTATGCACATTCTTCTAGTGCCTTTATTTAACCTCTGTGGCTCATAGAAACGTGGCTTCTCTCTCCTTGGCTCTGTGTGGGCCTTATGGCCTCTCCATGCTTCAGCAGTATTCCTGCAGTTCTCTCTGCTATAGCTTCTGTCTGTAGGTCTTTGTCTTAACCTCCTTTGGATTCTGGATGAGGCCACCCATCACTCACCAAGTCATCCCACCGAGCAAGCCCTATGGAAAGCCTTCTGGACAGATTGGACCTTGAATAACCCCAAAGAATTCCTTGTTCACTTTCTCTCTGCCTGACCCAAGCTTCTCTTCACTATTATACCCATTGTTGGTATAAACCCAGACTACAGAGCAGTAGAAAAAAAAAAATTGATGTCAGCAAGATCACAGGATATGTGTTTCCAGTGTCCTTCCTCTAGCAGAAATATTAATTTGAGTAACTATCCACACTTGAAAAGGAGAGTAATATGAGCACCTTACTTCAATGCAAACCCTGAACCAGACCCACTCCTGTGAATGTCAGCACCAGGCCAGCCTCTGTGGTCTGAGGACCTGTGGATCTAGCTTCCAGGTATGCCTCAGTGCCAAGGGCCCCCACAGTTCCAGGTCCTAAATCAGCACCCAAAGCTCCAGGCTCCAAGCTCAACGTAGTGCCAGACCAGCTCCAGTGGACCCAGGCCCCCATTCTCCCCCAGAACCTGGCCAGACTCATGGGCCCAATCTCCAAAATGGCACCTGTAGCCCCAGTTTCCAAACTGGTCTTTGTTATCCCAGGCTCTCAGCCTGCCCCAGTGCCAAAGCCAGCTCCCACAGACCCAGTCTCCATTCTGGTTAACAAAGATGTAGGATCCTAGTTCACCCTAACACCAGGATTCCTCCAAGCTCCAGGTCAGCACTCATAATCTTAGGTTCCAGTCCAGTACCAATAGACCCAAGATCCAGAACCATCCCCACAGTCCAAGCCTGTGTGAACACCAGGTCAGCCCTCACAGACCCAGATGCCAGGTTGGCTCCCACAGACCCAGGCTACCAGTCTGCTTTAGCATCAGGCTTATGTAACTTTACAAATACTATTAAATACACACACACACACACATACACACACACACATACACACACACACACACACACACACACATTATTGTAGTCCAAAGGAACAGAGAAAGAGAAATCTTATTTGTAAACAACAGAAAACTTTCTCTGGAGGGAGGGAAATGAACATTCAGATCCATGAAGCCCAAAGAGTCCAAATAGGTTAAATATAAAGAGATCTTTACAGAGACACATTATAAAGCCTCAGAAGTCAAAGACAGAATTTTAAAAGAAGCAAGAGAAAAATAGTATCATACACAGGGTAATCCACATAAAACTATCAATGAATTTCCCAACAGAAGCTTTGCAGGACAGGAGAAAGTAGGATGGTATATTCAAAGGGTTGCAAGCGGGGGAAAAAAACTATCAACCAAGAATACTATACCATTTAAGGTTGTCCTTCAAAAATGGAGGAGAGATAAATATTCTCTTAGACAAACAAAACCTGCAGGAGTTTATTACCACTAACAACTGCTTTATAAGAAATGCTTCTCAGAGTTCTTCAAGTGCTACCAATGTGAAAATGCTACCAATGCTACCAATGTGAAAACACATGGAAGTATAAAATTCACTATAAAAGTAAGAATGTAGTAAAATTCAGAATATTTTATATACCACCAGAATGTCCTGGTGGTATATAAATCACTTTTAACTCTGTCATAAAAGTTAAAAGGAAAAAGCATAAAAAATAACTATAACTATAATAATTTGCTAATGGTGACACCATATATATACAAGATATAAACGGTGACATCAATAACATGAAATGTGAGAAAAGGAGAAGCTCAACGGTAGAGATTTTGCATGTAGTCAAAGTTAAGTTGTTATCAGATTAAAATTAACTTTTATAATAAGATGTTTTAAGTGCATCTGATGGTAACCACAAATATAAAGACACCTGTAGTAGATACACCAAAAATGAAGGAATCTAATCATATCGCAACAAATAAATCATCAAATCACAAAAGAAGAAAAGAGGAAAGAAACACAGGAACTACAAAGTAGTCTGAAAACAATTTTTTAAATGGCAAAAGTAAATCCTCATATATCAATATTTTCTTTAAATGTAAATTGATTACATTTTCTTTTTTTTTCTTTTTTTTAATGTTTATTTATTATTGAGAGACAGATCATGAGCATGGGCGGGGATGAGGGGGCAGAGAGAAAGGAGGAGACACAGAATCCAAAACAGGCTCCAGGCTCTGAGCTGTCAGCACAGAGCCCGATGTGGGGCTCGAACCCACAAACCATCACACAAAATAGAAACTGTCACAAGAGACCAAAAAATGCAGCTATATAATTAATCACAAAGGGGTCAATTCATTCAGAGGATGTAATAATTGTAAATATATGTGCACCTACTGTATACAGTACCTATATAAAGTACACAGTATATGTAGTGCAAAGTATATAAAGCAAATACAATCAGAACTGAAGAGAGAAATAGAAGCAATAGAGTAAGAGTAGGGGACTTCAATACCCAACTTTCAACAATGGAATCATCATCCAGAAATAAAATCAGTGAGGAAAGAGCAAAATTAGACCTAACAGACATATGCAAAGTATTCCATTCTACAGCAATAGAATACACATTCTTTTCAAATGCACATATGGTACATTCTCCATAGTAGATCACATGTTAGACCACAAAACAACTTTTAACAATTTTATGATTGAAATCATATCAAGTATTTTTTCTGACCACAATGGTATGAAACTAGAAATCAATAACAGGAGGAAAGTTGGAAAATTTACAAATATATTTACAAATTTACAAATACTAATCAACACACTCCTGAACAACCAATGGGTAAAAGAAGAAATCAAGGAAAATTTAAAAATCTTGAAACAAAGAAAGTGAAACACAATATATGTACCAAAACCTATGGGATGCAGCAAAAGCAGTTTTAAGAAGGAAATTCATAGCAATAAATGCCTATGTTAATTAAATGAAGGATTCCAGATAACTCAAGAAATTAGGGGGAAAAAGAACAAACTAAACCTAATGTTAGCAGAAGGAAGGAAATAATAAAGATCAGAACAGAAATAAGTGAAATGGAGACTAGAAAAATAGAAAAAAATCAATGAAAATGAGTTGGCTTTCTGAAACGATACTCAAAATGGACAATTCTTTAGCTAGCTTAACTAAGAAAAAAGAAGTTTCAAATAAATCAAATTATAAGTGAAAGAAGAAACATTACAGATGACAACAAAAAAATAAATAAATAAAAGGATCATAAGAGATTACTCTGAACATTTGCCATGCCAACAAATTCAATAACAGAGCAAAGATGGCAAGTTCCTAGAGACATACAACTTAGCAATGCACAATCAAGAAAACTACAAAATCTGAACAGATGAATAACCAACCAGTGAGGAGATTGAATCAGTAATCAAAGCTCTCCCAATATAAAAAAGCCAAGACTTCATGGCTTCACTGGTGAACTCTACCAAACTCTTAAAGAAAAATTAACGCCAGTCTTTCTCAAACACTTACAAAAATTGGAGATGAAGGAACACTCCCAAACTCATTTTTACAAGGCCATGATTACTCTGATACCAAAGACAGACACCAAGAACACTACAAGGAAAAACATATATAGGCCAATATCTCTGATGAACATGGATGGAAAAATTCTCAACAAAATATCAACAAGCCAAATTCAACAGCATATTAAAAGAATCACATATAATGATCAGATGGGATTTATCCCTGGGATGTAAGAATGGTTCTACATGTACAAATCAAGAAATGTGATAAACGACATCAATATAGTAACAGACAAAGAACATAATAATGATCATCTCAATAAATGCAGAAAAAGCATTTGACAAAATTCAACATCCTTTCATAATAAAAACTCTTAACAAACTGGGTATAGAGAGAACATACCTCAAAATAATAAGGCCATACATGACAAGCCCACAGTTCTCAATATATTTAACAACAAAAACCTGAAATCTTTTTCTCTCAGGTCAGGAATAAGACAAGCATGACCACTCTCACCACTTTCATTCAAAACAGAAGTCCTGGACCTAGAAATTAGGCAAAAACAAACAAACAAAAACAGAAATTTCTTCTATTTGCAGATAACATGATATTATATTTTAAAAACCATAGAGTCCACAAAAAACTCATAAAACCAATAAAGAAAACCAGTAAATTGGCAGCATACAAAGTCAACATATAAAAACCAGTTGTATTGCTATGTAATAGTAATACACTACTCCAAAAAGAAATTAAGAAAAAAATCCTATTTTCAATAGCATCAAAAATAAAATTAAGTGCATAACAATAAATGTAACTAGGAGGTGAAAAATCTGTATACTGAAAACTATAAAACACCGATGAAAGAAATTGAAGAAGATACGAATAAATGAAAGGATATCCCATGTTCATAGATCAGAAGAATTAATGTTATTAAAATGTCCACTCTACCTAAAGTGATCTACTTATTCAATGCAGCTATCAAAATTCCAATGGCGTTTTTCACACAATTAAAAAACATCCTAAAATTCATATGAAACCACCAAAGACTACAAGTAGCCAAAGCAATCATAAGCAAAAAGAACAAAGTAGGAGACCTCATAATACCTGATTTTAAAATATACTACAAAACTATAGTAACCAAAGTAGCATGGTACTGGCATAAAATCACACATGTAAATCAATGGAACAGAATAGTAATCCCAGAAATAAATCACACATTTATGTTTAATTGATCTTTGGCAAAGGTGCCAAGAACATACAATAGAGAAAGGGCAGCCTCTTCAATAAGTTGTGGTGGGAAAACTGGTTTTCCACATGTAGAAGAATAAAATTGGACACTTATCTCACTCCATATATAAAAATCAAATTAAAATGGATTAAAGCCTTAAATATAAGACCTTGAAACTGTAATACTGTTAAAAGAAAACAGGGAAAAATCTTCTTGACATTGATTTGGGCAATGATATTTTGGATATGACTCCAAAAGCACAGGTGGCAAAAGCAAAAATAGACAAAACAGTATCAATCTGAAAAGTTTCTGCACAGCATAGAAAATAATCAACAGAGTGAAGATACAATCCATGAAATGGGAGAAAATATTTGTAAATCATCTATCTGATAAGAGGTTAATATCCAAAATATATAAAAAAACTCAAACAACTCAATAACAAGAGAACATATACTTAATTACAAAATTGGAAAAGGATGCAAATAGACATTTTTCACAAGAAGACATACAAACAGGGGCTCCTGGGTGGCTCAGTCAGTTAAGCAACTTCAGCTCAGGTCATGATCTTGTGGTTTGTGAGTTCCAGCCCTGCATTGGGCTCTGTGCTGACAGCTCAGAGCCTGGAGCCTGCTTTGAATTTTGTGTCTCCCTCTCTCTCTGTTCCTTTCCCCCTCATGCTCTGTCTCTCTGTGTCTCTCAAAAATAAACATTATTTTTTTTTTAAAAAAAGAAGATATATGACCAAGAGATATATGAAAAGATGCTCAACATCACAAATCATCAGGGAAATTGAAATCAAAACCATAATAGGATATCACTCAGTGCCTGTTAGAATGGCTATTATGAGTAGACTAGAGATAACAAATATTGGTGAGGATATGGAAAAAAAGGACCCCTTGTGTACTCTTGGTGGGAATGTAAATTGGTATTTACATTGGTGTTTTGTAAATTGGGAATGTAAATTGGGAGTGTAAATTGGTAAAACATGGTATTTACATAGTGGCTACTATAGAAAACAGTATGGAGGTTCTTGAAAAAACTAACACTAAAGCTATATATGAGTCAACCATCCCAATTCTATATATATATCCCAAGGAAATGATATCAGAATCTTGAAGGGATATCTGCATTCCCATGTTCAGCATTACTCACAGTAACCAAGATAAGGAAACAACCCAAGTGTCTGTCAATGGGTGAATGCATAAAGATGTGACATCTACCTATATGCAATGGAATATTACTCAGCCATGACAAAGAAGGAAATTCTGCCATTTGTAACAACATGAATGCACCTAGAAGACATTATAAGTGAAATAAACCAGACAGAGAAAGGCAAATGCTGTATTATCTCACTTGTGGAATCTAAAAAAAAAAAAAAAAAAAAGTCAAACTCATAGAAGCACAAAGTGGAAGAGTGGTGGGAGGAGGAAGAGATATTAATCAGAGGATACAAAGTTGCAGGCATGTAGGATGAATAATTCTAGACATCTAACATATAAGTGTGATGATTATAGTTACCAATCCTGTTTTGAACAATGGGAATATGCTAGGAGAGTAGATTTCTCGTGCCTTAATCATCAAAAAACATGGTAATTATGTAAGGAGATATGTTAATTAACTTGATTATAGCAATCATTTCAATATATAGATCTAATCATCTGTTGTACACCTTAAATATATATAATTTACATTTAAAATATATAAATAGAAAAAAGAATTATTCAAAGGTTGTTGTGCTTAGACAACAATGGTAACAACTGGATGGAAGGAAGGAAGGAAGGAAGGAAGGAAGGAAGGAAGGAAGGAAGGGTGTTTCCATTCATTAGGAGAGAGGCCAAGGAAGGAAAGGACTCCTAATGGTGGAATTCACTTCCCTTATTCTGTCTGCAGGTCAGTGTTTAACTCCAGATACTATAGCTCCTCCCAGGTCAATTCAATGTCAAGAGTTACTCAAGTAAATCTTCCTTTTCCCTGACAAATCCCTTACTCCATTTTTCCCTGATAGTACATAATATAGGGTGTCTCCCAAGAAGTAGGCCACCCTTGCTAAAGCACCAATCACAGCTTGTTGTTATCACCCAACCAAGAAGTCATAGTCAGGGCCTGGCTTGCAGGAAAGAAAGCCTGGAATGAAAGGAAATGTGGGCAAGTGTCCCATGGGGAAAGGTTAAAACATAGAACTTCAACAACAACTTGATTGAGCAGATACATGCCAGGGAGAGAACTCAGGGAGGCTGTAAGAGGGAAAAGTAGGTCAGTGAGATCCTTGACAAGGATGATAGAATTCAAGGTCTTACCAGCTGAATTTCGTACTGACTTTGTTGACAGAAGACCAGTGTGTTTCCGGAGGCATTAGCTAAGGGGATCCCTTCAGAACCTCTTATTAGGGAAACATATGTGCTGTATAAAGTGCAGACAACTAAGCAGGGGTGTGGGGGAGATTGGCTACCCCACACGAAAGTCATGAAGAGCTCCCTGCTAGCTTCTTGTCACAAAGTTAGGTTTATTGACTATTCTAGTCTTTGTTTCCTGTGACTTATCTTTGTAGGGTCTTAGAAGCACACACACTCCTCCCCAGTGGAGTGGATTTATTAAGAGTCATATACCAGCTCTCAGAAGTGTCTTCGGGCTAATCAATATGCTGAGAGGCTCTATAAAACAGGCGATAGCCATCATAGCATGTCCAATTTGTCTGTGTTTTCACTTTTACATCTGTTAAAGGTCAGGGACTATATTTATCACAACCAAATATACGTGGGTATTGAAAAGATATCATTGCCAGCATATTGTTTTGAAATGGGATGGGGTGTGACAAGGCTTCCTTCTGGTTTCTGAAAAGTTCAAATTAAATTAAAGCACATTACACGTTTATATGCTCCTTTCCATCAAAAGATTCCAAAGTACTTAAACAACTTTAATTAAGTTGCTCCAGCATCTCTCAGGAGCAAATCAATATTTTTCATACTCCTTGTTACAGGCTAGGGAAATAAAGCCCAGCACTGCCCCCCACCCCCAGCTCAGATTGAACATTTTTTCTTTGAAATGTGGAAAATTCCTCTAGAATATATTTAATTACAAATGAGTAAAACTTTCCTCTTAATGTACTTTACCTTTTTTTCCCTCTGTTAGAGATGAGAAGGAAAAGAAAAAAAAGTAAGCAAGCCCCACATAAGAATTTGAGAAAAATACGATTTGGGGGAGGCCTGGATATTGAAAGCAAAAACAGAATATATTTTTCATCTCTCAGTCAATATGGGAGACTATCTGATTTTTTTCAGCCTATGAACAAAAGAAATATAGCCATACTGTCAGACCCCAAAAAGATTAAGAAAATAATAAAATCTAGATTCACAAAAGCAACAGAACCACTTCTTCACCTCAAAAGTGTCACCAGAGAGAGTCAGAAAGTATCCCTCTGTAAACCTGTGGAAGAAAGGGATCTGGGTGCTGACTTTTCCTTCTGTTCTCTTTGAGGATAATTGGGTTTCCTGTGTCTTTTAAGTGAGGATTGACCTTCCCTGCTCTCAAAATGTCTAATTGTCCATCGGGGAGAGTCTAGGCTCCAGCAGCAAGCAATAGATGTTGAGCTGTCCTCGGTATGACAGGAGGGCAGGAAAAGGCTGCTCTGCCCACTCAGAGGTGGCACCACCGGGACTCGGGAAAAAAAAATAATCTAGGAGGAAAAAAGCAAGTTTACTCACACTTCTCTACCTGGGGGCTACTGTTTGTAGGAAACAAATTGCTATAATAATAGCTACACTTCTGCCACCTTCCTAGGTTCACCTTGGAGACGGATTTAAGCTCCTGAGATGGAGGTTTTTTGCTGTTAAAGTGAAAGCTTGAGTGCCTGCAACTGTCCCTTAATGGCTTTTGGAGATAGAGGCCTTCTACATCTCCTGCGTCGGAAAGCTCTGAATCACAGGAGCACCTCAGCTGAGCTGTATCTAGACTTGTGTTTAAATAGAGGCTTCACTGCACAGCACAAGCTCTAATTCTCTGTTCATAGCATGAAGCAAAGGGAAATGGCAGCCATTGGACATGATAAATCGACGTTCTAGGCTTAAACCCATTTGGTAATCTGTTCTGAGACATTTTATCCTAATATCCTCTAAGGTAGTTTTGGTAGATCGTGGTGATCAGGAGGACGTTTAGAGTCTCTCTCTGTGTTTTCACACACACACTGCCAGGGAGAAACACCTTCCCAGAAAGAAGATTGGTTTTTGATCTACAATACACAAATATAATAAAAGAAGTTGACAGAAAAGGCTAACCAATGCTGCATCTACTTTCTCTGTTGGCACCTCTAGAAAAAATAAATCAATTGCTTCTCGGCCTTTTGGCTAAGATCAAGTGTAGAAAAAACAAACCAGGGGTGCCTGGGTGGCTCAGTCAGTTGAGCAGCCCACTTTGGCTCAGGTCATGATCTCTCAGTTTGTGAGTTCAAGCCCCATGTCAGGCTCTGTGCTGACAGCTCAGAGTCTGGAGCCTGCTTTGGTTTCTGTGTTTCCCTCTCTCTCTGCCCCTCTCCTTCTCATGCTCTGTCTCTGTCTCTCAAAAATAAATTAAAAGGTTAAAAACATTTAAAAAAAAAAGAGTTTAGAAAAAATAAATCAACATTGTGTTTCTAAAGACTCACTTAGGAAGGCCTACACATAGGATAATCATACACACCAGTTATGCCCATTTTCTCAGCGTTGTTATTACTAATGCTTCCTTTCACCCTTAGAAGTGTCCTGATCTGGATGGCATACTACATGGTCATATTACCTGGCAAGGTCTTCCCCAAAAAGAAGAATAGAGAGGAAATACTTGGACAGTTAAAGACAGAATGTCTGGTCCTAGGAAAAGAAGAGAGTTATAAAGACTGGAAAGGAAACAGAATTTTGGCCAATTCCCTCAGGCACCCTAGGCCTGCCTGGTAGGTCTATTGAGGTTGGACAACAGATACTTAGGACCTAAATTGCATTAATCCCCCTGCACCCAAGCTGGAATAGTAACAGGTCTGTGCATTGTGAATGGATCACAGGGACTTGAACAGTGAACCTATCAGACATGACCACAGTAGACTGAAGACTAGAGAACATTTCTTCAGTTTCTGGATATTCATATAAACCACCTGTTTCCAAAGCTATTACTGAGTTTAAATTTCTCCCAACTATGACTAGGGTGGGCACAAATTTGGAACTAATTTGATTTAGAAAAATTGAACAGTATGGCATTTATTTTTTTTAATGTTTTATTCATTTTCTGAGAGAGAGAGAGAGCAGGGGAGGGGCAGAGAGAGAGAGAGAGGGAGACACAGAATCCGAAGCAGTTTCCATGGTCCAAAGCCTGATGTAGGGCTCTAACTCATGAACCAAGAGATCATGAACTGAGCTATAGTCAGACATTTAACTGACTGAGCCACCCAGGCGCCCCAATAGTATGGCATTTCTTATAGTCAGGTGCACAGATACAAAATCATATGTACTATACAAGCAACTAAGAGCTTGTGTTTGTATCACTAAAGTAATTGTTAGACAGGTGACAGTTGAGTCTAGGACCAGGTGGCTGAATCAGTAACCATGTGAGATTGGAGTTCTTAGTGACCTGGGATTTCCTCAGGGCCCAGGGAGTCAAATGGGAAGGAATGGAGGGGATTGGTTACAAGCACTGAAGGGTCACTGATTTATTCAATCAATCCCACACATATTTATTTATTAAGCAAAGTGAACTCATTCATGGCTGTGGTAGAGTCTTGCCCTTGCATTCCATAGGCCCAGGTCCCTCCTACAAGGACATGTTGTTTCAGATTGAAGAGTCACCTATGGGAGAGACAATGGAGCATGGGGGGTTTTTGTTTGTTACTGTTTGTTTGCTTGTTTGTTTGTTTGGTTGGTTGGTTTTGGTTCAGGTAGAACACAGGACCTGACTGAACACACAGGTCCAGGGATTCATATCTAAGACAGAAAGTTTGCAACATGGGAAAAACCAAAATCCTAATAAATTAAAAGCAAAAATCTATTCTGAATTAAGTGATTAAAACAGTAGTATTATGAGAAAGTATACAGGAGATTACACTACATATTAAGCTAATTAGCTAATTAGCTAATTAATGTTCTACTTGTCTAAAAAAAACATAAGAATCATAGGGCATAAGCAGGGTAAGATCATTCAGGAGGTAGCTTGGGAGAATTTGTACCCACTTCTTCTATGTTGCTTTATATATTCTAGGAATAAGGATGCAGGTCGTGTATGGCTGCTGTAGGCAGCCTGATAGATTAGGACAGCATTCAGGGAAGGACTCCTTGGAGGAAACTAGTGTTGCACAAATTAGGACATCTGAAAGCTTATATTAACCCAAGGTTCATGAGTCAATGAACTTGTGGAAGATTTTAATGTCCTGCCTGCTATTTCCCATTAGAGCATCCAAAATGAGAGTATAAAATAACTTGAAGCCATGAATGATAATATCCGTAAGAGTATCCATAGGCAAGCAGAGGCAGTTGGAATTCATGGGGCTTCATGGGCATGCTCCTCCTAAACAGCTTTGGGGTGGGCTGAGTCTCAAGATGGACTTTGAAGTATGGTTAGAAGAAGGGTAGAATAGGAGTAATGAACTTCATACTCGTCCCTGTCCTCACCTCCAGTCATCCTGGAGCTAATGTGCTTGTTTTTAATTTTTTATTTTTTTCCCCACACTGGTATTCTGCTAGATGCCTCTCAGTGGATAGATAATAATAACAACAGCAACAACAATAATAATCAGAATTAGCCATGGCCTAGACCTTGAGGGCACATAATGATGAGGTGTCTATGACAAGGTTGGTCTTTCTATTTGTATAAGAGCTTTCAGAAATAGTCCTGGGTAGTTGCCCAGGAGGAAATTGGGTAAGTCCACTATCTCATTTACTGAGGTCACCAAGGAGCTATCAAGGAGAGGTGATCTTCAGCCACATTTGACTTTGATTAGGTTCAAACCAGTGACCTTGAAGTGGGAAGCACTGGCTGTAGACTCTCTTCTCTCTGACAGACTATAGGGCTCTTGGCACATGGTCAATTTAAGCCTTGCAGCTGTTGCATTAAAAATTATTTGTGCTGCTACTGAAATCCTCTTGCTCCTGCCCCCTTCCCAAAATAATTATCAGTTACAGCACAGATATTAAAATGGCACTTTAAAAAATTAAAATACTGTTCTAAAAAAAAGACCATGTAAATGTAGAATTAATCGCTGTATATGCTTCAAATTACCGAGAAACTTTATTTTATTTCTGTCACAGCAGAAAGTGCTTCATCAAGAGGAATTCATGTGGAGATCCAACCATGTCCTACTTATTTTGTGTTTAATATGCTTGCGATGTTTAATTACTTTTGATTAATTCATTTACCATTAAACTGCCCAAAGACTTTGATGTGCTCTGCCCTGCATGCCTAGCCAGCATGTTGCTATACAGTCCCTGCCTTGGAGGAGTCAACATAAAAGCCCAGCATTGGGGGTCAAAGCAGACTGAGATTCAAATATTGGCTCCATTACTTACCAGTTGTGTGAATTTTGACAGTAAACATCTCTGAGCTGTGGTTTTGTCATTTGTAAAATGGGTAATACAATGAATCCAACTTCACAGGGTTCTATCAGAATTAAATGAGAAAATGAATGCAAAGCATTTTGGACTAGTGACTGGCTTAGGCAAGCACTCAGCAAATGGTAATTATGACCATTATTGTCATTCTGTAGAAGTGCTAACCATCTACTCTCCACAAAAGTAAAACACACAATTGTTGCTTGCTTTGCCTCACAGTGGTAGATGGATTCCTTGGGACAAGCCCTAGTCTCAACTCAGATAAATATAAAGGAAATCAAGGTGAGGAGAGAGTTCTAGATGGTCCTGGATCACCTTTGGACCCCAGCCCATATTTTTAGTCTTATCTCTTCTTACTAATACCCCAATGACCACTCAATTTCATTCAGACTGGTCTCCATAATGTACTCCTGTACTCCATTTATTTCCCATGTAATCTGAGAAGCTTTCTGTGACCACCATAACCTTCGTGCTCACTCGCTCTGGCACTTATTGAGGAGGCCCTGATAGAATCAGAGAATTTAGAACACAGAGGAATTCACAGAATGTCAGGGAGAGAAGGGATTTTGGAGATCATCTTGCCCTCTTTTACAGTCAAGAAAATGGAGTCCTGAGAGATTCAATAACTTGCTCAAGGTTGTACAACTAGGTAATGACAGGAGAAGAATTAAAGTCTCAAAACTCCCAATTTCACATTACTGTTCTTACCAGACTTCTTCTGCTTGGCTTGCTGATTTGTTTCAAGTTGGCAAGTTCTCAGACAAGAGTAACTACTTCAACTTCTCTGCAGGGAGATCTTGGGGGCAGCCTAAGCAGCAGAACAGGAATTAGAAGAATATGTCTTTGCCTCTGTCTTTACTACCCATGTGTAAGTGTCTCTGTTCCCAGGAAGAAGAGAAAAGAGAAAGGACATAACAGTTACTGGGTTCTTACTATGTAGTCCTTACTATGCCCTTCATGGCCTCACATTCTCCAAGCTTCACCAACCTACATCTAGAGACCGGAGAAAGTAAGTGCTTTCTCCCACCATAATGGTAAAGCCAGATGTCCTCAAAATCCCTGCTCCTATCTCAATACTGGATATCCTGTGGGGTGTCTCACTTCTGCTATTAACATATTCACAGCTGCTGAGTGATGCCCCACCATTTTCCTCTTCTCTTACTGCAGGTATTGAAAATCATCTTATCACCCCTAACTCAGCTGACATGATGCAGACTGTGAAGCCACCACAGCATGACATCTTTTTGGTGTTGCCACATATGCATTGGTGTCTGTCATGAATCAAGATGCTATATTTTTCTATATCACATCATATTCCAGTAGGAATCCAAAAACCGGAAAATACTCTTCATTGGCATGGGCACAACATATCATTACAACAAAGCATCATTCACTCTCAGTATCTATCTAGGGAAACTAGGCTTTTCTTTGTTCACTGTGGTCCATCTCCTAAGACTCACAAACAGGCTCAGATGGGCTCTGATAGGAAATATATTGTTCCCAACACATCTCCACTCCAGCACTTGTGTCATGTCCGTAAACAAAATTTGTCATCTAAGTTTCTCCCTTGCCTTAGAATGAGTTACCCTCCCTCACTAGCCACATCTGAACGCTAATCCGAATTTATAGGCCTATGCTTACACAAACTTTAATTCATTTGGTCTTTACAAAACTGTGAGGGATAGAAAGTATTGCTTCCATCTTTCAGATGCCAGCCCAAGGTCACAGAATCAGTAACCCAAAGCTAGGAATTAGAGCCAGGAATTGACCCTCAGTCTGAGCTCATGCTCCTGGCACTGTGCCACGGGATCTGAGAAAGACCTCATTCTCCATCTCTACTATGCATAGGCCCAGTTCCACCAAACCTACCATCCCAGCTTTCCTGGTTTAAGAGCTCCTTGTGATTTTTACATGTTCCTTCTGTGAATGAATTTATTGCAATGTTTTCATCCTACCACCATTACCCTTGTGACCTGCTTTGAATGACCCTAGAGTCTCTAATGTTCTCTTACAACCCAGTAACTGATGTATTGTCCAACTTATTTTATGTTAAAGACAAGTATTTAAAAATACACAACTACACCATATTTCTGATTAAAATTTATGATGGGCTAGGTATAAGCAAGCGAAGCTGTTGGATATCCTGACAATGACTAATAGAAGTTTGTGCGTTTTAGCGAATTTTATATGCTACACTGTAGGTACAGATGGCAAACAATGTAATTTATCTTCTATTTTCTTTAATGGTCTGTCCCATAAAATTAGGTCGATCATGAAAAGGCTTTCTTGAAATGATAATCTGGAAATAAAACTTCGATATAGACACTCAAATGTAATTCAACATCCAAAGGGAAGAATAGACCTTTTCACTCTGAAGTGACTACAGACATGTACAACTTATAAAGATTTCTGTACATTTTAAGCCATCAATTATCATGAGAATTTTGCACAAAGAAGGGTTCCTGACATGCTCGCCTCTCAAAATTTGAGAATCAGTAAAACGACTTCCAGAAAATGAAGTCATTATGAATGATCACTCTAGACAGTAGATAAATATGAAGGCAAGTTCAATGGCAGCTAACCCTTGTCTTCTCTGCTCTATGTTAGAAAAAGTGTCGGGTCTCTTAACATTCTGGAAGAGGTGCTATTCTTGATCAATTCAACTAATCCCTCCTTGTATACCTTAGGGCATAGCAGAGACATTATAAACCATCCTGTCTCTTTGGGATTAAAAATTCCTATGAGAGGTAAATGGCAGTGAAGCTGAAGTTAAGACAGATATTCCTACTCATTTGTGATATCTATTTTCCAATTTCTCACCTTAACCTCAGATCACTAGGGAAATAATATTAGCAGCAATGGCTAACGTGAGTCCTTCATTATCTTCTCCGAAGTATTTGGGAAACGTTAGTTGATTTTACTCTGACTATATTATGTCATAATGTCTTCTCTAATTGTCCTATCTTCTTCTTAAGCATTAACCATAAGCACACATTACCCAACTTGTTTCTACCTAAAAAGATAAACAGTCATCGCTTGTCTTTGGTCTAGCCTTGTTCTTTTTGCTGACATTCTTTCTGTACCAGACTACCTATAATTTTTCTAATTGACTCTTATAGAGTAGCCAATAGCCACATGTTACTATTTAATGTATTAGAATTAAATATAATTAAAAATTCAGTTCCTGAGACATACTAGCCACATTTCAACTGCTCTATATGTCTTGAAATAGTCGCAAGTCTGCTAATGGTTATTGCAGAGGATAGTGCAAATATAGAACAATTCCATCAACTTAGTTTTTTGACCAATGTTATTCTATGGTGAAGGACTAGTTATTATTGAGTGGTCATTATTTTGTTTTTCTAAAATATCACACTTTTTTAATCTATACTCTATTTAAGAATTTCTTTTATGGCTGTAGTGAGGTAACAAGAACCATATTTATCCTTTGGTCTTAAACAACAAGAAAACTGGAAAAAAAATACATAAAATATATTTTGCATTTTCAGGCTTTGTTAAAGAGGCAGCACAGAACTGACAACTGTGAAACAAAGAGAGGTGAGTTCTATGATTGACCCACTTTATGCTCAGTGACAGTTTGTAAGCCTCAGGGGAGAAAAATCTAAACACAACCTAGAAGTTTCCATGAATCTCTGTTGAGGACACAGAGTAAAGGGAGGTCAACAATGCTGAATTGTGTGAGGTGCAGTACCGACAAAAGTGACTGTATGTTGAGAGAAATCCAAATGTTTATAGAGGGGTTCTTCCATATCTTCAGCTCATTACCGGTCTATACATGAATGACAGAAAACCACCCAAGGATGGAAAAAGAACCACCCAAACAAAGAGACCAAAAACGAATTGCCAAAGAGGGCTGTGAATAGTTTTTCTTCCCACTAGCCAGAAGTAGTTTAAAAAATTACATAATAAACATCAGGTCAAATGCTCAGATGACTATCACCTTAGTAGTGGATATAAATTAGCCCGAGACTAACAGATGTTCTGGAGCTACTCTAAAAAAAACTTAAAAGCAATCTTTAGAAGGATCTACCTGCTCCTAAGTAACTTAACCAAGTGCCAGAACAACATACACTATTTAAAGAAATTCAAGAAAATATGGCTCCCAAATATCTATCTATCCAAATATCTATTATCCAATAAAAATTACTAGGTATACCAAGAAGCATGAGAATATGACCCAAAACCAGTTGGAAACCAATCAACCAAAGCAGACTGCCAAATGGCATAGATAATGAAGTTAGCAGACAAGATGCCTAAATGGCTATCATAAATATGTTTCAGAAGACCAATAAAATCGAGGAAAATATGAATATAATGTGGAAAGAAATGGAGTATGTAAAAGTAACCCCAAATGAAATCTCTAGAGTTTATAAAGTAAGATAAAAAAAACACATTGAATGCAATTAACAGTGGGTTGTATACTACAAAGGAAAGATTAGTGAATTTGAAGACATAACAATAGAAATTATCCAAAATGAAGCACAGGAGAAAAACGACTGAATGAACAAAATGAATAGAAGAGCAATAACGTGCTGGGCAATTTCAAAGGATCTAAGATATATATATTTGGAATTTCAGGAGGACAGAAGGGAAGGGCAGAAAAAAATTGATAAAATAGTGCTTAACATTTTTTTTCAAAATTGATAAACACTTACAACCCACTGAACCAAAAATCTCAATAAAATCCAAACAGAATAAACAAAACAAGACCATAATTGGGTGCCTGGGTGGCTCAGTCGGTTAAGCGTCTGACTTCAGCTCGGGTCACGATCTCGCGGTTTGTGAGTTCGAGCCCAGTATCAGGCTCTGTGCTGACAGCTCAGAGCCTGGAGCCTGTTTCAGATTCTGTGTCTTCCTCTCTCTCTGCCCCTCTCCTGCTCACACTATGTCTCTCTCTGTCTCTCAATAATAAATAAATAAATGTTAAAAAAAAAAAAAAAAGACCATGTCAATGTATCTCATAATCAAATTGCTGAAAACCTACAATAAATATAAAATCTGAAAGTCTTTCAGAGGCATTAATAAATAAATAAATAAACACACAAATAAATCCAAGAAACAAAAAGAAGAATTTTACCAGACTTCTCATGAGAAACTGCAAGCTATAAGACAATGCAGCAACACCTTTAAGTGCTAAAAGAAGAAAAAAATTACCCAGAATTCCATACTCAGAAAAAAACATCTTTCAGAAAGAAAGGTGAAATCAAGACTTTTCAGACAAGCATAAGCTGAAAAATATATATCACCAGCAGATCTACACTACAAAAAATGATAAGGAAATTTCTTCAGGCAAAAGGAAAAATAATACCAGATATAAATTTGGGTCTACTCAAAGGAATAGAGTACCAGAAATATGGATAAATAGAAAAAAAAAGTTTCTAAAAAATTTTAATCCCATTGAAATATAATTGATAGCATAACAAAAATAATAATATATCATGGGATTTAGAATATATGTAGATGAAAACATGGAGCATATAGAAGCTTATTGTTTTAAGGTTCTTGATTGTACATGAAGTAGCATAATTTGATATGAAAGTAAACTGCGATACGTTAAAGATGTATTTTGTAAGTACTAGAGCAACCACAAAAAAACAAAAATAATTATACCAAGTGAAACAATAGCGAAGAAGAGAAATAATAAAAATAATAGCATAATCCATAGAATAGGGAACATAAACACAATAATGCATATCAAATCACATTGTTTTTATTTAAAGATTAGCACAATTGGGAACACTAGCCAGACTAATCAAGAAAATAGGAATAACACTAATAATCAAAATCAGGAGTGGAAGAGAACCCATTACTATAGGTCCTAAAAATGTTAAAAATGTAACAGACTGTTATGAATAACCTTATGAAAAAGGAAATATCATTGATGATGTATAAAAAAATTCTGTACAAGACATAAGCTACCAAAAGCTTACTAAAGAAAAACAGATGAACACTTCTACATTTAATTTTTAAAACTGAAATCACAGACTAAAATATTCTACAAAGAAAACTTCCAAACTAGATAGCTTCATTGGTGAATTTTATGCAACATTTAAGGAAGAAATAACACCAATTACAAAAACTATTGTAGAATGAAGGAGAAGGTCAACCCTCCCTAACTGATATTATAAACCTAGTATTACCCCAATTCTAAGATTCTGCAGTAAGAGAAACTACCTATCAATAACCGTCATAAATACAGATACAAAAATTCCTAACGTACTTTTTAGCAAATCAAATCCACCAATATATGCATCATGACCAGTTGGGGCAAATCCCAGGAATGTAAAATTGGTTTAACATTTGAAAATCAATCAATGTGATTCATTATGTTGACAATCAAAAAAGAGCAACCATATGATTTTAAGGAAAAGCAAAGAGCAAAATTCAACACCCATTCATAATAATTCTCAGTAAACTTGGAATACAAGGGACTTGTGCTCCTTAATCTGATAAAGGACATTTATGGTAAAACCTATAGATAACATTATAATTAATGGTGAAAACCTAAATTATTTTTCTCTAGATTGAGAATGAAGCAAGGATACCCCATCTTGTCATTTATATTCAACATTATCTTAGAGATCTAAGATGGTGAAAAAAACAAAACACACAGATTGGAAAGGAGGAAATCAATCTTTCTTTATTTGCTAATGTCCATCAGTGAATCCCCATAAGTTTACCATGAAACAACTAGAAATGATAAGTTATTTTAGCAACTTTATAGGATACTAGGTTAATATACAAAATGTACTGTATACCCTATTCAGCATATTTTGATGATGTAGCAATGTCAAATTTTTATAACAATTTCTATCACTTATTCTCAATTTTTGTACTTTTTTCATTATGGATTGGTAACAAAAAATTCATAGACAGGCACCAGTCTACAGACCACCACCCAAATGACCCTTTTACTAAAAAAAAGAATCTTCCATTTATTCAGTAAATACTTAGTATCAGGTATTGTGTTAAATACAAGGGTCTCCAAAATGATCAAGGCTCAATTTCTTGGATGGGACCCGCAGTGTAGTATGAGAGATAAGACAAGTATACACATAATGAATATTTTCAAGAATGTGTTTACAGGGGAGCCTGAGTGGCTCAGTCGGTTAAGCGTCCGACTTCAGCTCAGGTCACGATCTCGCGGTCCATGAGTCCGAGCCCCGCGTTGGGCTCTGGGCTGATGGCTCAGAG
This sequence comes from Leopardus geoffroyi, assembly GCF_018350155.1. NCBI lineage: Eukaryota > Metazoa > Chordata > Mammalia > Carnivora > Felidae > Leopardus > Leopardus geoffroyi. Next base: position 45,944,128 of record NC_059327.1, read on the forward strand.
CCTGGAGCCTGCTTCCGATTCTGTGTCTCCCTCTCTCTCTGCCCCTCCCCCGTTCATGCTCTGTCTCTCTCTGTCTCAAAAATAAATACACGTTAAAAAAAAAAAAAAGAATGTGTTTACAGACATAAATGATGAGATATTATTTGCATCTCAAGAATAGGGAATGGAAATAGAGAGTTGTACTGATTCAGAAAATCTTAATGTTTGAAAGTGTATGCGAATATGCCAGAGAAGCAACAGGGCAATCCACACTCATCCACGTAACAATGAGCTTAATGGTGAGAACCTGATATTCTATACTGGTAATTTTTTAGGAAATGGATTTCTAGAAAAACTTTCGGGACTTGGGGGTGGGTAAAGAACTGACTTTAAATCTCCCCCTTCAAACATGCTCCCAATCCTCCAAACCCACTCATACTTCTGATTCCCAAATAGGAACGGTATTCAAGGCTGAAATCCCCAGAAAAAAAATGTTTATGTACAGATTGTGAACCTCTGTATCATAGAATGACAGGGTGTTAGCGATGGAAGATCCTTAGAGATAAGGTGATACCAACATTTTGCAAATGTGACAAAAAGAGGTAAAAGTTTTTTCTTCAGCCATGTGACTTTGCTGGAATCAGACTTCAGATCCAGCTCTGACATGAAATCCAATGCTCTTCCCATTATGCCATAATGCCTCCCCAGGCATAAAAGAAATGAAAAGCATCAACTGCAGCTGCTGTCATTGCATGTAATTAACAAACCCAGTTGAGTAATCTGTGTAATAGAATGACAGCTTTAATCTAAACATAAAGGCAGTCCGAACATGAATAAAGGACTGGGGACAAGTCCCCCAGGCATCTATTTATAGGCGCACAGAAGAAGCCTTCTGATAAAAATATAACCAAAAGGAAAAGAAGGTATGGGAAAATCAATTCATACATACTAGGCCATTATTGAAAGGAGTAGGCAGAGTTGAAAATACTAAGTGATTACTAAGAAAATTCAGTTCTTATTAACTAACACTCACATCCCAGGAAAAAATGAAAGCTATAGGATGAATTTAATAAAATATCAATGGAACATTGAGAGCAGTATTGGCCCTGGTGTGGCATTGACAAAGGTTACCCTCGAACTAGCAAAGCTTATAGTGGTAGGGACAATATTCACAACTGATGTGCTCCTTCTGTTGGCATCCAGGGATGCCTATGGTTTTAACAGAAATACCAAAATAGAAGAATCTTACTCCAATATCCATCCAGCAAATGGTTTCCAAAATACATAAAATAAACCAAAAGAATAATCATGGAAACCTTCAATAAGACATACAGTAGCATGTCCTTGTTTAAAAAAGAAAGTCTGAATATAGAATGAACATATTTAAAAAAATAAACCACTGGAGGGGCGCCTAGGTGGCTCAGTTGGTTAGGCAACCGACTTTGGCTCAGGTCATGATCTTGCAGTTTGTGAGTTCGAGCCCCGCATCGGGCTCTGTGCTGACAGCTCGGAACCTGGAGCCTGCTTTGGATTCTGTGTCTCCCCCTCTCTCTGCCCCCTCCACTGCTCACACTCTGTGTCTCTCTGTCTCTCAATAATAAATAAATGCTGAAAAGATTTTTTTAATAAAAAATTAAAAAAATAAATAAACCACTGGAAATCCCATTATCTCAGAGCCCTTTCTTCCATGGCCTCTCCCCTTTTTGCAGAACCACAACACTCCACAGCTTTATTTTCTGGTTCCCATACAGAACCTGACTTTATTTTTTTAATTAAAACCTTTTTTTTTTTAAAGAGAAGTGGTTTGGGGCGCCTGGGTGGCGCAGTCGGTTAAGCGTCCGACTTCAGCCAGGTCACGATCTCGCGGTCCGTGAGTTCGAGCCCCGCGTCGGGCTCTGGGCTGATGGCTCAGAGCCTGGAGCCTGTTTCTGATTCTGTGTCTCCCTCTCTCTCTGCCCCTCCCCCGTTCATGCTCTGTCTCTCTCTGTCCCAAAAATAAATAAACGTTGAAAAAAAAAAATTTAAAAAAAAAAAAAAAAAAAAGAGAAGTGGTTTTAACCCCTTCTGGTGCATTGGAGTCATCTGAAGGTCTTCTTTCAAACCAGCTGAATTAATGATTCAGTTTGTTTGGGGTAGGGCCTGAGAATTGACATTTCTAACAAATTCCCAGTTGTTGCTGATGCTGCTGGTCAAGACACCAATCTTGGAGAAGAACAACTACTTTACAGCTACCCCCATCCTCCAACCTCTTGACATAGCTTTTTACATCGTTAGACAAAACAACATGTGGACAGCTATTATGTCTGCCTCCTACCCTGAGGTTTAGGCAAGGCATTAAGTAGGGGGTTGATAATATCTATTGTATAAGAAAATTAACAGATGAAGGAATGGTTGAGTTGTGAATGAATGAATGAATGAATGAATGAGTAAAGCATTTGTGTCTTTGTTTGCTTCAAAATCATGTAGAACTACCCTAAACAGAACAAAATGAAACACTACATGAATAAGAAACCCAACCAAAATGATTCTATCACAGAATAAAGAAGAGACTGTCCTAAAGATAAATTTGCCATTATGCCTTTCAAACCACAGACAGCAAATTTCTGCCACTGATCAAATGATCACATTGCCCCTATCTACAAGCTTCAAAAGTTTAAACATTGAACACTAGTCTCAGAGAAGTATCTTTCTGCAACAATAAATTACTTCATGATTTTAAATCCAAATATTTGTAAGTCTTTACAACAATAACACCCTCTACTTAAATAAGGTAAACTGTCTTCTCCCTTCTGAAGTCCAGTCAGTCATAAACCCACAAAAATAAAAATTTTGGAAGAGAAATGACACCAGAAAAGGGAGGTCGATAGTTTTCTGGAAGATGAAAAATGGTCACTGATGGGAAATGACTTCACATTGCAGAGAAAGCTGGACCCTGGGCAAGTACAGAGAAAGAAAGCAGCAAGCAGCAAGCAGACCCATGCAGAGAACACTGAGACACCTCAGGAATTGGAGGCCCCAGATCCCTCAGACAGCCATGAGGGGAATTGAGGTCAAAGGTACGATTACTTTAAGGTTGAACAAAGGGGAATTTGACTTACAGACATCCTTTCCAACTCCATGGTGTTAATTCATATTTAAGATCTCACAACATTTGAGGAGCACCATCATCATGAAAGATAAAGACCAAGTCAAACAGGAAAAGGACAATCAGAGAAAAAAAGGCAAAGTGGAGAGCAGAATAATTTTTTAAAGAATATTAAGATCTTTACAGAGATAAGAGAAAATTATGCATGCCTGAAGCAAAAAAAACCTATAATAAAAATAATTTTTAAAAGTTCTTTCAGGGGGCGCCTGGGTGGCTCAGTCGGTTAAGCGTCCGACTTCAGCTCAGGTCACGATCTTGCGGTCCGTGAGTTCGAGCCCCGCGTCGGGCTCTGGGCTGATGTCTCAGAGCCTGGAGCCTGCTTCAGATTCTGTGTCTCCCTCTCTCTCTGCCCCTCTCCCGTTCATGCTCTGTCTCTCTCTGTCTCAAAAATAAACGTTAAAAAAAAAAAAGTTATTTCAGGACTTACCTTTGGAATAAGTTACATAGATAATAATAATATATAATAATTATAATTAATATATGATATATTTTCAAATTAGTGTTTTTGTTTCCTTTGGATATATTCCCAGAAGTGGAATTGCTGGATCATATGGTAGTTCTATTTTTAATTTTTTGAGGATATTTCATAACGTTCATAGTGGCTGTATCAATTTACAATCCCACCAAAAGTGCACGAAGATTTTCTTTTTTCCATATCCATGTGAGCATTTGTTATCTCTTGTTAATTGACAGTGGCAAATCTAACAGGCATGAAGTGATATCTCATTGTGGTTTTAACTTGCATTTCCCTAATGACTAGTGATGTTGAGCATTTTTTCATGCAACTGTTGGCTTTTCATATATCTTCTTTGGAGAAATCTCTTTTTAAGTCCTTTGCCCATTTTTTATTGAGTTATTTGGGTTTTTGCCATTGAGTTGTATGAGTTCTTTATGTATTTCAGATATTAACCCCTTATCAGATATACAATTTGCAAGTATTTTTTCCCACTTCATAGGTTTTCTTTTCTCTTTGTTGATGGTTTCTTTTGCTGTGCAGAAGCTTTTTAGTTTAATCTAGTCTCACTTATTTATCTATTTATTATTTATTTATTTATTTATTTATTTATTTATTGTGCTTTAAATGCCATATTCAGGAAATAATTACCCAGACTCGTGTTAAGGAGATTTGCTCCTATATTTTCTTCTAGAAGTATCATAGTTTTGGGTCTTATATTTAGCTCTTTAATCTATTTTGAGTTAACTTTCATGAGTGGTGTAGTATATGTGTCCAGTTTCATTCCTTTGCATGTGAATATCCAATTTTCCAAGCACCATTTATTAAAGAAACGGTCATTTCTCCATTGAGTATTCTTGACTGCTTTATCATTTTACAGAAGTAAAAATGCCGTTGGAATCTTGGGAGGGATTGTATTGAATCTATAGATGTTTTTCAGTAGTGCTGACATTTTAACAATATTAATTCTTCCAATATATGAACATTGGATACCTTTCCATTTGTTTCTGTCTTCCTTTATCATTGCCGTGTACTTTTCATAGTAGATATCTTTCACCTCTCTAGCTAAATTTGTCCTTAAGTATTTTATTTTTTAATGGTATTATAAATGAGATCATTTTTTTACTTTTTCAGAAAATTTGTTTAGTCTATAGAAATGAAACAGATTTTTGCATGTTAGTTTTCTATTTTTTTTATTTTGTTTTTTATTTTTTAAAAATTTACATCCAAATTAGTTAGCATATAGTGCAACAATGATTTCAGGAGTAGATTTCATAGTGCCCCTTACCCATTTAGCCCATCCCCTCTCCCACAACCCCTCCAGTAACTCTCAGTCTGTTCTCCATATTTATGAGTCTCTTCTGTTTTGTCCCCCTCCCTGTTTTTATTCTTTTGTTTTATTCTTTTTGTTTCCCTTCCCTTATGTTCATCTGTTTTGTCTCTTAAAGTCCTCATATTAGTGAAGTCATATGATTTTTGTCTTTCTCTGACTAATTTCACTTAGCATAATACCCTCCAGTTCCATCCACGTGGTTGCAAATGGCAAGATTTCATTCTTTTTGATTGCTGAGTAATACTCCATTGTATATATATACCACATCTTCTTTATCCATTCATCCATTGATGGACATTGGGCTCTTTCTGTCCTTTGGCTACTGTTGATAGTGCTGCTATAAACATGGGGGTGCATGTGTCCCAAAACAGCACACCTGTATCCCGTGGATAAATGCCTAGTGGTGCAATTGCTGGGTCATAGGGTAGTTCTATTTTTAGTTTTTTGAGGAACCTCCATACTGTTTTTCAGAGTGGCTGCATCAGCTTGCATTGCCACCAGCAGGGCAAAAGAGATGCTCTTTCTCCACATCCTCGCCAACATCTGTTGTTGCCTGAGTTGTTAATGTTAGCCATTCTGACAGGTGTGAGGTGGTATCTCATTGTGGTTTTGATTTGTATTTCCCTGATGATGAGTGATGTGAAGCATTTTTTCATGTGTCTGTTGGTCATCTGGATGTCTTCTTTGGAGAAGTGTCTATTCGTGTCTTTTGCCCATTTCTTCAATGGATTATTTTTTTGGGGGGTGTTGAGGTTTATAAGTTCTTTATAGATTTTGGATACTAACCTTTTATCTGATAGGTCATTTGAAAATATCTTCTCCCATTCTGTTGGTTGCCTTTTAGTTTTGCTGATTGTTTCCTTTGCTGTGCAGAGGCATTTTATTTTGATGAGGTCCCAGTAATTCATTTTTGCATTTGTTTCCCTTGCCTCTAGAGATATGTTGACTAAGAAGTTGCTGCGGGCAAGATCAAAGAAGTTTTTGCCTGCTTTCTCCTCGAGGATTTTGATGGCTTCCTGTCTTACATTTAGGTCTTTCATCCATTTTGAGTTTATTTTAGTGTATTGTGTAAGAAAGTGGTCCAGGTTCATTCGTCTGCATGTCACTGTCCAGTTTTCCCAGCACCACTTGCTGAAGAGACTGTCATTTTTCCATTGGATAATCTTTCCTGCTTTGTCAAAGACTAGTTGGCCATACGTTTGTGGGTCCATTTCTGCGTTCTCTATTCTGTCCCATTGATCTGAGTGTCTGTTCTTGTGCCAGTACCATACTGCCTTGATGATTACAGCTTTGTAGTATAGCTTGAAGTCTGGGATTGTGATGCTCCTGCTTTGGTTTTCTTTTTCAAGATCGCTTTGGCTATTTGGGGTCTTTTCTGGATCCATACAATTTTAGGATTATTTGTTCTAGCTCTGTGAAGAATGCTGATGTTATTTTGATAGGGATGGCATTGAATATGTAGATTGCTTTGGGTAGTATCGACATTTTAGCAATATTTGTTCTTCCTATCCAGGAGCATGCAATCTTTTTCCATTTTTTTGTGTCTTCTTCAATTTCTTTCATAAGCTTTCTATAATTTTTGGTGTATAGATTTTTCACCTCTTTGGTTAGATTTATTCCTAGGTATTTTATGTTTTTTGTGCAACTAAATGGGATCAATTCCTTGATTTCTTTTTCTGTCACTTCATTGTTGGTGTATAGGAATGCAACCAATTTCTGTGCATTGATTTATATCCTGCCACTTTACTGAATTCATGAATCAGTTATAGCAGTTTTTTGATGGAATCTTTTGGGTTTTCCATATAGAGTATCATGTCATCTGCGAAGAGTGAAAGTTTGACCTCCTCCTCGCCGATTTGGATGCCTTTTATTTCTTTGTGTTACCTGATTGCAGAGGCTAAGACTTCCAACACTATGTTGAATAACAGTGGCGAGAGTGGGCATCCCTGTCTTGTTCCTGACTTTAGGGGGAAACATCGTAGTTTTTCCCCATTGAGGATGATATTAGTGTTGGGTCATTCATATATGGCTTTTATGATCTCGAGGTATGCTCCTTCTATCCCTACTTTCTTGAGGGTTTTTATCAAGAAAGGATGCTATATTTTGTCAAATGCTTTCTCTGCATCTATTGAGAGGATCATATGGTTCTTGTCCTTTCTTTTATTGATGTGATGAGTCACGTTAATTGTTTTGCAGATATTGAACCAGCCCTGCATCCCAGGTATAAATCCCACTCTGCCGTGGCAAATAATTTTTTTAATGTATTGTTGGATCTGGTTGGCTAATATCTTGTTGAGGATTTTTGCATCCATGTTCATCAGGGAAATTGGTCTATAGTTCTCCTTTTTAATCGCTGTCTGGTTTTGGAATCAAGGTAATGCTGGCTTCACAGAGTTTGGAAGTTTTCCTTCTGCTTCTATTTTTTGGAACAGCTTCAAGAGAATAGGTGTTAACTCTTCCTTAAATGTTTGGTAGAATTCCCCTGGAAAGCCATCTGGTCCTGGACTCTTGTTTTTTGGCAGATTCTTTATTGCAAATTCGATTTCCTTACTGGTTATGGGTCTGTTCAAATTTTCTATTTCTTCCTGTTTCAGTTTTGGTAGTGTATATAATCCTAGGAATTTGTCCATTTCTTCCAGATTACCCATTATATTGGCATATGATTGCTCATAATATTCTATTATTATTGTTTTTATTTTTGTAGTGTTGGTTGCGACCTCTCCCCTTTAATTCTTGATTTTATTTATTTGGGTTCTTTCCTTTTTCTTTTTGATCAAACTGGCTAGTGGTTTCCCAATTTTGTTAATTCTCTCAAAGAACCAGCTTCTAGTTTCATTGATCTGTTCTACTGTTTTGTTTTGTTTTGTTTTGATTTGTTTGTTTGTTTGTTTGTTTTTTTTTTTTTGGTTTTGATAGCATTAATTTCTGCTCTAATCTTTATTATTTCCTGTCTTCTGCTGGTTTGGGGTATTATTTGCTGTTCTTTTTCCAGCTCTTTAAGGCATAAGGTTAGGTTGTGTATCTGAGATCTTTCTTCCTTCTTTAGGAAGGCCTGGATTGCTATATACTTTCCTCTTATGACCACCTTTGCTGTGTCCCAGAGGTTTTGGGTTGTGGTGTTATCATTTTCATTGACTTTCATATACTTTTTAATTTCCTCTTTAACTGCTTGGTTAGCCCATTCATTCTTTAGTAGGATTTTCTTCAGTCTCCAAGTATTTGTTACCTTTCCAAATTTTTTCTTGTGGTTGATTTCGAGTTTCATAGTGTTGTGGTCTGAAAATATGCATGGTATGATGTCAATTTTTTTGTTGTACTTACTTAGGGCTGATTTGTCTCCCAGTATATGGTCTATTTTTTTTTTCCAACGTTTATTTATTTTTGGGACAGAGAGACAGAGCATGAACGGGGGAGGGGCAGAGAGAGAGGGAGACACAGAATCGGAAACAGGCTCCAGGCTCTGAGCCATCAGCCCAGAGCCCGACGCGGGGCTCGAACTCACGGACCGCGAGATCGTGACCTGGCTGAAGTCGGACACTTAACCGACTGCGCCACCCAGGCGCCCCAGTATATGGTCTATTATGGAGAACATTCCATGTGCACTGGAGAAGAGTGTATATTTTGCTGCTATAGAATGAAATGTTCTGAATATATCTGTTAAGTCCATCTGGTCCAGTGTGTCATTCAACCCATTGTTTCCTTGTTGATTTTTTGATTAGATGATCTGTCCATTGCTGTGAGTGGGGTGTTGAAGTCTCTCACTATTATGGTAAACTATCAACGAGTTTCTTTATGTTTGTGATTAATCGATTTATATATTTGGGTGCTGTCACATTTGGTGCATAAATGTTTACAATTGTTAGGTCTTCTTGGTCTATAGAGCCCTTGATTATAATATAATGCCCTTCTGCATCTCTTAATATAGTCTTTATTTTAAAGTCTAAGTTTTCTGATATAAGTTTTTTAAAGTCTAAATTTTAAAGTCTAAGTTTTAAAGTCTAAGTTTTCTGATATAAGTTTTCTGGCTTTTTTGTTGTTGTTGTTGACCATTAGCATGAGAGATGGTTCTCCATCCCCTTATTTTCAATCTGAAGGTGTCTTTAGGTCTAAAGTGGGTCTCTTGTAAACAGCATATAGATGGATCTTGTTTTCTTATCTATTCTGTTACCCTATGTCTTTTGATTGGAGCATTGAGTCCACTGATGTTTAGAGTGAGTACTGAAAGATATGAATTTATTGCCATTATGATGCTTGTAGAGTTGGAGCTTCTGGTGGTGTTCTCTGGTCCTTTCTAAATTTTTGTTGCTTTTGGTATTTGTTTATTTTTATATATATATTTTCATCTTTCTCCCCTCAGAAAGTCCCCCTTAAAATTTCTTGCAGGGCTGGTTTAGTGGCCACAAACCCCTTTAATTTTTGTTTGGGAAACTTTTTATCTCTCCTTCTATTTTGAATGACAGCCTTGCTGGATAAAGAATTCTTGGCTGCACATTTTTCTGATTCAGCACATTGAATATATCCTGCCACTCCTTTCTGGCCTGCCGAATTTCTGTGGATAGGTCTGCTGTAAACCTGATCTGCCTTCCCTTGTAGGTTAGGGACTTTTTTTCCCTTGATGCTTTCATGATTCTCTCCTTGCCTGCATATTTTGTGAATTTGACTATGATATGCCTTGTTGATGGTTGTTTTTTGTTGAATCTAATGGGGGTCTTCTGTGCTTCCAGGCTTTTGATGTCTGTGTCTTTCCCCAGGTTAGGAAAGTTTTCTGCTATGATTTGCTCACATAACCCTTCTACCCCTATTTTGCTCTCTCTTCCTCTTCTGGGCCCCCTATGATTCTGATGTTGTTCCTTTTTAATGAGTCACTGATTTCTCTAATTCTTAAATAGTGCTCTTTTGCCTCCATCTCCCTCTTTTTTCTGCTTCATTATTCTCTATAAGTTTGTTCTCTCTATGGCTATTTCTCTGTTCTGCCTCGTCCATACTTGCCGCCGCTGCATCCATCCATGATTGCAGCTCAGTTATAGCATTTTTAATTTCATTCTGGCTGTTTTTTACTTATTTTATCTCTGCAGAAAGGAATTCTAATCTGTTTTCGACTCCAGCTAGTATTCTTATTGTCATGATTCTAAATTCTGGTTCAGACATCTTGCTTGTATCTTTGTTGGTTAAATCCCTAGCTGTCGTTTCTTCATCCTCTTTCTTTTAGGGTGAATTCCTTCGTTTTGTCATTTTGAAAGGAGAAAAGGGGGGCGCCTGGGTGGCGCAGTCGGTTAAGCGTCTGACTTCAGCCAGGTCACGATCTCGCGGTCCGTGAGTTCGAGCCCTGCGTCGGGCTCTGGGCTGATGGCTCAGAGCCTGGAGCCTGTTTCCGATTCTGTGTCTCCCTCTCTCTCTGCCCCTCCCCCGTTCATGCTCTGTCTCTCTCTGTCCCAAAAATAAATAAACGTTGAAAAAAAAAATTGAAAGGAGAAAAGGAATTAATGAGGTAGAAAAATAGAAATTAAAAAAAATTAAAATAAAAAAATATTAAAATTAAAAGTTAAACACACACACATAGACAAATCAAATAGATGATGCTGGATCCTAGGTGTGTTTTGGTCTGGGTGTTGAAAGTGGTTTGACAGATTAGAGAAAAAATGGGGACGGAGGAAAAAAAAGAAATCATTTGATGGAGAATTTGAAAAAATGAATACACAGATGTAGACTAAAATGAGATGATGGGGGTAAAATAGAATTTGAAAAAATATACACAAAAATAAAGAATATATTAGAAAAAATAAAGAAAAATTTTTTAATAAAAATTAAAAATAAATATGATTGTTTTTCTTTTTTTGTATACAAGAAAAAGAAGAGACAAAAAAGAGAAAAAAAGAGAAAAAAAGGATTCGTTTGAAAATTTGAAAAAGTGAATACACAGTAGTAGACTAAAAATGATGGAAGTAATTGAAAAAATTTACATATAAGCCAAAAACAGAAAAAAAATTAAATAAAAATATTTTTAATATAAATTGAAATTAAAAATGAAGTTTTTCTCTTTCTGTATTCAAGAAAAAGAAATGAAAAAGAGAAAAAAAAATAAAGAAATAAAATAAAAAGGAAATTGTTTGAAAATTTGAAAAGGTGAATACATTGAAGTAGACTAAAATAAAATGATGGAAGTAAAATAGAATTTGAAAAAAATTACACAAATGTAAAAAATATAGTAATAAAAATTAAAGAAAAATGTTCTTAATAAAAATTGAAAATAAAAATGAATTTTTTCTCTTTTTGTATTCAAGAAAAAGAAAAGACAAAAAAAAGAAAGTAAATTGAATAGATGAACTTGCTAAGAGATTGAAGTCAGACTGAAATTATTTAGTTCTCTCCTAGAAGTCAGTCTATGTAGCACTTTATAGTCCATAAATTAAGCTGGCAGTGAGGCTTGTGTTCTTGAAGAGCTAAGTTGGCCCAGTTGGGTGGGGGTCAGTGTAACAGCTCCGCTCTCCACTAGATGGCGCTGCTAGCCTACTGGGGTGGATTGTTGCGGTGCTCGTAGGTGCGTATGCGCATGCGTGGCAGCGGTGAAAATGGCGCCACCCAGCTACCCAGTCTGTTCTCCTGGATCAGCAATTGCACACCCGTCCTCTGTCCTCAGCTTTCATCCACTCCCTGCTTTTCCACTCTCTGTGACCAGGCCCCTGGCAGTACCTCTCTCCCAAGTTTTGTCTCAGATGTAGCTGTTTTCCCTGACCCCTTACTTCTGAAGCACTGTGGCTTTGACCTGTTCCTCCCTTCTGTGGGAGGGTCTCACCGAGCAATGGCCAGATGTTGGCTGCACCCAGGAACTCTTGCTGGACCCTGCTGCTGCCGGTGCCCCAAGACTGCGGCCAGGTGGCAGCCCGCCCCAGAAAAAGTTTGAGAGGTAGTGTAGCAGCAGCGTTTCAGGGATTATGGAAAATCACAACACACATCAGGCACCAGGCTTCACCCTTAATGACTTTGTTTCAGCACAAGCGAATGTGGATGTTCTCTGGGGTCTGCTGGGACCATGTGGCCTCAACAGTCTCTACCAAATGTCCTTCCAGCAGTGGAACCGGTTTTCCCCATGTGGCCCAAGAACCTCCCAAATCCCACTCTGTCCTGGAGATTTGCCCTTCCCACCAGCGTACTGCCAGGTATCAAGCTGTGGAGTTGCAACCTTTGTGCTCCCCTTGTTTACAGTCTTAATGGAATTTAAACCCTCTCCTTTCTCCTTTCTCCCTTTTTAGTTTAGTCCCTGCAGCTGTTTCCAATTTTCCACTTTCTCTCCAGCTGCTTTTGGGGAGGGGTGCTTTTCCCATATTCTCCCCCCATCTCCGTCCTCTCTCCACTCACAAAAGCACCCCCCTTCCTGCACCTTCTTGCTCCCCAAATTCACCTGTCTGCACCACGTACCTGCTGAATTCTGTGGTTCAGGTTGTGCAGATGTTGTGTTAATCCTCCAATCAGTTTTCTAGGTGTGTAGGATGGTTTAGTGTTGGTCTGGTTGTATTTCATGGACACGAGACACACAAGAAACTTCCATGCTGCATGTTAGTTTTGTATCCTGCAACTTTACTGGATTGATTGGATCTAAGTTTTTGGCTGAGTCTTTAGGATTTTCTGTATATAAAATCATGTCACCTGCAATAGAAACAATTATACTTCTTCCTTTCCAATTCTTATACCTTCTATTTCCTTTACCTGCCTGATCGCTCTAGTAGGACATCCAGTACTATGTTGAATGGGAGTAGTGAGAATTGGCACCCTTTCCTTGTTCCTGATCTCAGAGGAAAGGTTTCAGCCTCTCACCATTGTATATGATGTTAGCTGTGAACTTATCATATATGGCCTTTATTATGTTGAAATGTGTTTCTTCAATGTCTAATTTATTAAGAGTTTTTATCATGAATTGATACTGAATTTTGTCAAACCTTTTTTCTGCATCTATTGAGATGACCATATAATTTTCTTCTTTCATTCTATTAATGTGATGTATCATACTGATTCATTTGCATATGCTGAACCATCCTTACATCCCAAGGATAAATCCCACTTGATCATGGTAAATGATTATTTCAGTGCTGCTGAATTTGGTTTGCTATTTTTCATCTGTATTCATTAAGGATACTTTCAGTTTTCTTTTCTAGTAGTATCCTTTTTTGATTTTGGTATGAGGATAATGCTAGCCTCATAAATAAGTTTGAAAGTGTTCACTCCTCTTCAACATTTTGGAAGAGCTTGAGAATGATTGGAGTTAATTCTTCTTTAAATGTTTGGTAAAATTTGCCAGTAAAGTCATATAGGCTTTTTTAAAGCTATTGAGAGATTTTTGATTACTGAGTCAATCTGCTTACTAGTAATTTATCTAGGGGAACCTGGGTGGCTCAGTTGGCTAAGTGTCTGACTTCAACTCAGGTCATGATCTCATGGTTTGTGAGTTTAAGACCCATATCAGGCTCTGTGCTGACAGCTCAGAGCCTGGAGCCTGCTACAGATTTTGTGTCTCCCTCTCTCTCTGCCCCTCCCCTACACGTGCTCTCTCTCTCTCTCTCAAATAATGAATAAACATTAAAAAAAAAACTAGTAGTATCTATTCAGAGCTTCTCTTTCTTCCTGATTCAGTCTTAGTAAGTTGTATGTTTCTAAGAATTCTTCCACTTCTCGGTGGTCCAGTTTGTTGGCCTATAACTCTTCATAGTAGCTTCTTACGATCCTTTGAATTTCTGTGGTATAAGTTATAATGTCTCATTTTTCATTTATGATTTTGTTTATTTGAGTCCTTTCTCTTTTTCCTTAATTAGTCTAGCTAACAGTTTGTCAAATTTGTTTATCTTTTCAAAGAACCAATTCTTAGCTTGGTTAATCATTTCTATTGGTTTTCTGTTCTTTATTTTATTTCTGCTCTAATATTTATTATTTCCTTTCTTCTGCTAATTTTGGGTTCAGTTTACTCTTTTTTTTTCCTAATTCCTTAAGGTATAGAATGAGGTTGCTTATTTGTGATCCTTCTTTCTTCCTAATGTAAGCATTTATTATTTTGAGCTTTCCTCTTACAAGAGTTTTTGCTGCATCCCACAGGTCCTAGTATGTTGTGATTCCATTTTCATTTGTCTCAAAACACTTTTTTTAATTTCCCTTTAATTTCTCCTTTGATACATTGGTTGCTCAGGAAGGCATTGTGTAATTTTCATGTGTTCATGAATTTTCCAGTTTTCCTCTTGTTATCAGTTTCTGGTTTCATGCCACCATGATCAGAGAAGTTAATGGCATGATTTCAATCTTCTTGAATATGCTAAGACTTGCTTTGTGACCTAACATAATGCCTATCCTAGAAAATGTCTCATGTGTACTTGAGAAAAGTGTGTATTCTGCTTCTGTTGCATAGAATGTCTGTATATATCTGGTAGGTCCATTTGGTCTATTGTTTTGTTCAAATATGCTGTTTCCTTATAGATTCTCTGTCTGAAGGATCAATCCACTGTCCAGAGTGGGGTATTAATGTCTGCAACTATTACTGTATTACTATTTATTTCTCTTTTTAGCTCTCTTAATTTTTGCTTTATGTACTTAGGTGTTCCAATGTTGGGTGCATAAATGTTTACAATTATTATAGCTTCTTCATGATTCGACCCCCTCATCATTACATAATGTCTTTCTTTTTCTCTTTTTACCAATTTTAGTTTAAAGTCTATTTTGTCATGGGGCGCCTAGGTGGCTCAGTCGGTTAAGCGTCCGACTTCGGCTCAGGTCATGATCTCAGTCCGTGAGTTTGAGCCCCAGTCCGTGAGTTTGAGCCCCAGATCGGGCTCTGTGCTGACAGCTCAGAGCCTGGAGCCTGCTTCTGATTCTGTGCTCTGCCCCTCCCCTGCTCATGCTCTCTCTGTGTCTCAAAAATAAATAAATTAAACAAAAAACCATTAAAGTCTATTTTGTCTGATATAGGTATAGCTACTCCTATTTTTCTTTTTTTTTTCTTTTTGGTTACTATTTGTTTGGTACCTCTTTTCCATCCCTTCAACTTTTAGTCTATGTGTGTCTTTAAGGATAAATTGAGGCTCTTATAGGCAACATATTGTTGGGTCTTGCTGTTTTGTTTTGTTTTTTTATCCAGTCAGCCATTTTCTGTCTTTTGATTGGAGAATTTAACCTGTTTATGTTTAAAGTAATCACTGATAGGTAAGAACTTCATATTGCCATTTTATTAATTGATTTCTGGTTGTTTTGTAGGTTCTTTGTTCCTTGTTTCTAATGTTTCTTTGTTCCTTGTTTGTTCCTTGTTTTCTGCTGTCTTTTTTGTGTGTTTTGATGCCTCTTGGTATTTTGATGGTCTTTTGTTTTCACTTCTGTATCACGTTCTTTTACATAATTACTACAGGATTTTCCCTTGTGGTAATCATGAAGCTCACAGAAAATATCTTAAACATACAACATCCTATTTTAAACTGATAACAACTTAATTTCAATAGAATTCACACTTGATCTTAACCAAAGGGCTGAGAAGCAATCAATAGAATTCATAAACTCTCAATTTTATTTCTCCTCCCCCTCACATTTTAAGTCATTGCTATTACATTTTACATGTTTTTATATTGTGTAACTAATAACAGATTATTGTAGTTATGGTTATTTTTACTATCTTCACTTTTTTAAACTTCTCAACTAGAGTAGTAAGTAAATTATGCACCACTGTTACCATACTGAAGAATCTAACTATGACTATATATTTACCATTACAAATGACATTTACACTACCTTGTGTGTTTTTATGGTGTAATTAGCTTTCTTTTGCTTTCTTTCAAGAGAATCTCTTTAGCATTTCTTGTAGGCAGGCCTGGTGGTAATGAAGTTCCTCAGCTTTTGTGTTTGGGAAAATCTAGACTTCTTGGCAAGAAATACTAGGTCCTTCATGGTCAGGTTCCAGATTTCCTGTTTGATTTAATCCTTCACCACTACTTTCCTCTATCCCTAGCTCTCTATCTCCAGCCTGGGGCAACATCCTGCTTTCTGGGCCTTTATGCCCTGCTTCTCCACTCCTTAATTCCTCTCATTCTTCAAGGCCAGCTCAGATCACCTGTACCTCTCATTGAGCTTGAATGACCAACCCACATACCACCATCACTTGCTTTTTAAAAGACAATCTCCAGTTATATCTATAAATAAGTACTGCTTATTGAGTACCTATGATATAGCAGACATGACAATAGGCGTTGTACTTATATTACCTCTTTTAGTCACTATAACACCTGTGTAGTATGTACTGTTATACCTATTATCCAAAAGTGGAAAGCAAAGCTTAAAGAGGTTTACTAACTTACCTAGTCTTATAGGCAGTATATTAAAGAACTAAGATTTTAACATAGGGTGATTTTTACTTCAAAGCCCATCTACAGTTTTATATTCAGCACTCTGAATTTTTTTAAATGAGTACATGATTATAAAACCCATAAAAGCAAGAACCATAATGAGCCTCAGCATTATCGCCCCATCATACAGTAGAGTGCCTGGCTTATAGTAAGTACACAGTAAATATGTGTTGAAACAATGATCTGTTTGTACAATGCTGTCTCCATCATCTGTGGGCTCCTTGAAGATATTAGTCCTCTTTATATGCTGTGTTTGTTGGAAGAATAAATGAATATACTACATACTCTTCCTCCCATTCAATTTTTCTCTCTCTCTCTCTCTCTTTGTGTCACACACACACACACACACACACACACATACACACACACTAGTTTTTCATTGCTCATGCAAGGCCTTGGAAACATAGCCTGCTGGTTTTGGTATTATTGCCTAAACAGATCACAGAGCTTTAAAAGTCAAACCATGTCTTCCAGTTTGGGATCTCTCCTGCATTGGTTTTCACAATGCTTGGCATATACCTGATGCTTTAAAAAGTTGCTTTTGTTGCTCCTCTTGCTGTCTCAAGAAGAAAAAGAGATGAATCCTTTCAGCAGATTGTACAAAAAGCTTACATATCGTTTGCTTGAGTAACTCTGGTTTATCCCTTCAAGTGAGACACATGTTTGGCTGTGAAGATTTGAAAGCCATCCGACATGGACTGGCCTAAATGATACACTGGCACTGAGAGGAATTCTGCCAGGTTGTAAGCTCTGTCGTTTCCTGTGATGCGAGCGTTCCAGAAAAAGCCATACCTGTTCCTCAGAGCTGGGGGGGGGGGTGACCAGGATATGGGTGAGAGAAGAGCATTAACATTTTATGCCTGGAAATTAGAGGTTTTGGCATCCCAGGGAAAACACGATGTGGCCTTTTCGAGGCTGCAGGAGCTGCTGCCAGATGTCTTTCCCCTTGAAACAAAAACTGTGTTCAAGTCTAGATAATTACCACTGCGCTGTGCCAAGCCCAGAAATCCTTCTCAGCCAAGCAGCCCCGCAGGAAGTTGAAATTTACATGTATAATCATTTATCTTCAAAATAAAGTTAGTTTTCAGGACCAAGCTTCACACACATAATCTTGGGGTTAGATCTGGTTGAGTCCTGAGGCTGGACTCACCCATATCAACCAAGGAAAACCTTGTAAGAGAAAGACAGCTTTTTTTCTTTCTCAATAATAGAGGATGTTTGGAGGGGAAATACTAAAAGAATAGAACAGCTAAAATATCAGAAGCAGGATTGCTTTAATAGTACCATGTACCCTGTTTTTCTGAAATTTTGTAATCCCAGAAATGAGCAGATTGTTTTCATCTGATCTCCAGAGGACTCTTGCGGACTCAAGAGGACACAGTTCTCAAATCCATCTGATCCCCTTTGCCCATCTGAGCAGAATCAAAATACACAGAGCTCCAGATATTTGGCCAAACAACAGAAGTAGCCAGGCAACAGATACCTAAAAAACAAAACAAAACAAAAAAAAAACAACTAAAAAGATTAAATAACTTGCCTTCTCTTCTGACATAGACACAGACTTTATTGTCACTGAAAACATGCATCGTTATTATTCATGTCTGATTAATTCAGAATAAGTCCCAGTTTTCTGTTTTCGATCCCCTTGGTTTATGAATTCAGAATCATTAACTATGTGTCAGTGCCTTATGTTTTTATTTTCTTTTCTTCCTGGGAAAATTAATGTCAGTCTCTGTTGATTTCTCCATCTTCCCCCAGAAAAGGTACCAAAAAAAAAAAAAAAACAAAACCCAAAACCCAAAAACAAAAACTCAGAAGATTCATAATAGAGATTCCTGATTGTGTTGTGAATGGTGGAGGGGGTGGGTGTTGGTAGTTAGATAAGATGGGAGCCCAGGGAGCATTCAGCTCTCAGCATTGTCTTCCTACTGGGATTCACCAACAGTGGAAAAAGAATTTAATCACCCCTCCCTCTTTCTTTAAGTGTGACAAGGGTAATATATTACTGCCAAACCTTGTGAAAACGTTAAGAAACACCATTCCAGCTGCTAGCGTCAGTGAGAAAAGCCATGAGTCTTGTCAAGTCCTTTTGCCACTTCACAGCATAAAACTGTCACTTCATTAATTAGATGAGCGTGTTGCCACGCGACTCCAGGATGCTCACTCTTCATCACTGATCTTTGTCAATTTTGGTAATAAAACAGCAATTTAATAATCCCCCCTCACACATTAGGAACTGTTTTATGATGGAATTTCAGTTTCCTGGTGCACTTGATTAATCAGTCTGGGGAGGTCTTAACTAGATATATTAGGAGTTTAATTAAAAGGCAGGCTGCAAAAAAAAAAAACTAAAAAACTAAAAGGAAGATAGAGTTCAAAGAAAACAAGTTCAAGTGACTATGCAATAAAATGGAATATTCTAGATACTCAGTTTATTATATGCATGTTAGGCTATAGACAGACAAACTCATGGGAGGAGGAAGCACCACAGACCTCTCATATTCTGTCTACAGAATTCCAAAAAACTGGGGGTTTTAATTGTCTACCACCCCCTTCTCCACCTCGCACCTTCCATAGCCCCCTCCTCTCACCACTGGCAGTAACTCAGGAGGTTCGGGACCGCCTTTGGGACTCTGTGTATGGCACCTGGTGATAACCCTTCTTGTGTCTCCTGGCAGCAAGAACTGAGCTATCGCTTTCTTTCAGGCTATGAAGAGATTCCATAGGAAATTTTAAAGCAACCTGATACCTCTCCTGTGTAGTGCAATCTCAGGTATTAAGAGGCTATACATTAGATACTTGCAGGTATAAATAAAACAGGAAAAATAGTTGCCTCCCTCTTTGGATACAAGCTGGTGATGAAGAGCAGCATGGCGAAATAACAAGTGCATTATTTCAAAGCCAAGAGATATGGGTTTCTTTTCTGCCCCTTCCACTAGCCACAGCAATACCTTTGAATTAATCACTTAATCAACTGAGTCATCTTAAGTAACTCTTTTCATCTCTCCCTGCTTCAGTTTTCTCATTTATAAGACCTCCACTGTCCTTTCCACCCCAAACATTCCTTAACTCTCTCTGTTATGTCTGGATGCCCTCTCCTGTCCCCTTCCCCTGATTCTTTTCCCTGCCCTCAGCACTGTGGCTCTGATAAGTGCTGTATGGCGCTGAGAAGAACAGGGATGGTGGTGCACTTAACTAAAAAAAATATGCAGGCACAGCTTCACTAATCAAATTAACCAGGGGATCCCTAAGGCAGTACCACCCCGCTTCTAAGTTAAATTATATATTGCAATAAGAGCGAGCCTCAAAAACACACACAAAACAAAACAAAACAAAAAACAAGATCGGTCCAAGAAAAGACAACATTATAATAGCTAGGTTAAAAGTAAAGGTCACACAAGTCAAACAACTATAAAGAACTATCTGAGAATCTTTTTAATCACTGGAAAAGATGAAATCTAGGATCCATATTAGCAGTCAAATTCTGTGAGCCTTTGAATAGAAAACTAATAATTTGGGCTAATATTATCCCAGTGACCAAGAAAAACACATCCCACAGTTTGCTTGAGAGGCAGTGTAGTTATTCAGGCATCAGAGCCTTTCCATGGTACTTGTTACTAATGTACTTCTCTTTTCTCTTCATCCTTTGTTCTGCTCTCTCAGAGGGCCTGGAGAGCAGCGCCTAAGTGGTCTTGTTATATATGTATGATTTTAAAGAAGTTCAGGCATACAGAATTGGATCACTTGTAATCCTTAGCTCATGATCACCTATCATCAGTAATCCATATATGACATTTAGTTTTCTAGTAATTTTCATAATATAATAAGTAATAACACACCATGAAACCCAGTAATTAAAACTCTGACCATAACTTCTGTCTATTTATATATTCATCCTAATCCTGCCCTTCTGGAACTCCAAAATAAATGCAATCCCAAATTTTGCATTACTTACTCTCCTTAATATCTAATAGCTTTAGAACTATATATGTATGGCTGAACAATACATGATTTAGTTTACTTGTTTTGAATTTTGTGACAGAATATTATGCTGTTTATAGTCTTTTGGAATTTAATTTTTTCATTTCCATTAAACTAGTAAGATTCATTCATGTCCTAGTGAATACATGGGGTTGATTTAGTTCACTGCTCTGTAGTATTCCATTGGTTGAATATAGAATTTTGTACTCTCTTAAAGCCGTTTCCGGGTTTTTACTATTATGGATAATGATAATGTGGCACCTTCTGGTAGTTCTGTGCAATGGTTTCTCTGGGGTATATACCAAAAAGTTGAATTGCTGGATTTTAAGGCGTGCAACTGTTCAGTTTTCCATAATGCCTTATTTTCCAAAGATCTTATACCAATTTATACTCCTACTAGCAACTAGTAAAAGATCCTATTGATCTGTATACTCTTTAATGCATAGCATTGTTAGACAGCTAACATTTTTATCGAGAGCAGGAGTGAAATGTGTTATGCCATTATGCTCTTACTTTGCACTCCCCTCATCACTGATCAAGTTGAATATTTCTAAATATGGTTATTGGCCATAAACATATTTTCTTCTGTCAAATAATAATTTTCCTTTTTAACGTTGTATTATAGAAATTCTTTATCCACTAAACAGAGAGTGACTAATCTTTGTCAATTGTAGGCATGACATTTATAATCTTTCCTATTTATAGCTTATTGGGCTCCCCCCCCCCGGCTTTCTTTAGGCTGTCTTTTGATTATCAGAAGTTTTCATTTTAATATACACAAATTTATATATCTTTTCTTTTATGGTTAATAGTTTTGATATCTTGTTGAAGAAAACGTTCCTTACCTGGATTATCTAAGAAAATTTTACTTTTCATAATTGAGTCTTCGGTGCATCTGAAGCTAGTTTTTTTTTTGTATGGTATGAAATAGATATCCAATTTCCTAGCCAATAGAATAAGACAAGAAAAAGAAGTAAACTATAAGGCTTGAAAAGGGAGAAAAAAAATAGATGATATGATTATTTACAGGGAAAACCCTAAAGATTCAACAGAGAATTATGATAAAATATATTTTAAAATACATAAACATGATAAATATTATAAATAACAGGAGAATTGAGAAACTTTTAAAGGGAAAAATATAAAATCTTAATGTATTTCTTTTTGTTAAGTTTATTTATTTATTTTGAGGGAGAGAGAGAGAAGATAAGTATGAGCCAGGGAGGGGCAGACTGAGAGGGAGAGAGAGAGAGAGAGAGAGAGAGAGAGAGAATCCCAAGGAGACTCTGTGCTGTCAGCTCAGGGCCCAACACAAGGCTCAATCTCATGAACTGTGAGATCATGACCTGAGCCAAAACCAAGAGTTGGACACTTAACATACAGATATATAGAAATACTGATATATACAGATATATATCAGATATAAAGAATACAGATATATAGAAATAATACAGATACATAGAAATATATATACATATTATATATTATATATTTATTATATATATATATAATACAGATATATAGAAATATATCAGTAGCAAATAATAAGAGAAGGTAAAATTTTAAAGAAAGATATCACATAGCAAATAACACTGTAAAATATTTAGGAATAAATCTAACCAAAGATGTATAAGACCTAGGGGTAAAAAAGTATAAAATTCCACTGAGAGACATTCAAGAAGACCTAAATAACTGGAAAGAGGATCGTGTTTGTGGCAGAAACATATCATGGAGATGCTAATATACCCCAAACTGATCTGTAGACTCACTGCAACTCCAACCGAAGTCCTACCTGCCTTTGGACAGGCTTATTCTTAAATTTCTGCGAAGGTGTAAAGGGCCAATAATAATCAGGATATGTCTAAAAACAGCTAAGAGAGAAGAAATGTCTTGTCATATAACCGGATTTATGATGAAGCTACGGTAATTGAGACCATGTGCATTAATGAAGACACAGACAAATTGACAAATGGTATAGAGTATAACAAAGAGCCCATAAAAAGACCAACATACCCATGGAATTTTGAAAGATGATACAAGTAGCATAGCAGATCAATGTGGAAAAGTGGATTATTGTAAAAATGAAACTATAAAGTTGTTACTCACAATGCCTGTGGGTGGGAATTGGTTTAATGCCACTTCTATAATCAATTGGTATTTATTAAAGTGGTACTTCAAAGCTCTCAGGCTTGTCTTCATTAATAACAAGCTCCTGGAAGTCTCTTTTTGAGAAAAGTCTGAATGTCATAAGGGGGCTGGATTAAGATCTCTAAGAGACATGCTTGAATAATAACAGGGAGTCCCTATTTCCCTTTCGAAAAGAATGAGGCTGGTTAATGGGATGTTTTTGGACTGGTAAGTAGGAGATACCATTTGAAACCAAAGCTGAACCCATGAGGGCAAAGGGAGAATCTGAGTTCTAACTCCAGCAGTTATCTTTTTAGGCCCTTCCCCTCACAGTATTCACATTCTTTTCTTCAAAAACAAAAACAAAAACAAAATGTCAACTAAGTTTTAAAAGATGCAAAACAGGGGCACCCGGGTGGCTCAGTTGGTTAAGCATCCAACTTTTGGTTTCGGCTCAGGTCATGATATCACGGTCCATGGCTTTAAGCCCCATATGGTGCTCTGAGCTGACATTGGGTAGCCTGAGTGGGATTCTCTCAATCTCTCTCTCTCTGCCCTTCCCCTGCTCATGCTCTCTCTCTCTGTGCCATTCCCCTTCCCCTGCTCATGCTCTCTCTCTCTCTCTCCTTCTCTCAAAATAAGTAACCTTTAAAAAAGATGCAAAATTGTTAGCTTATGAGAAGCACTCATACAGTTTGCTCTGTTTTTGCCTCATAGCAGTTAATAAAGTCACAACTCATTTGCTTGGGTCTACATTTCAGTGTTTTTCCAGAGAACCATTCATCACTGACATATATATGTGTATCTGTCTTCACCCCTGAACCTTATCTCCCTGTAGTCTCAATGTCTGAGAGCCTGAGCACATTAATTCATTTCAGTCCATAAGTGTTCTCTTATAGAAATTTACATGTTGTCTATAGACGTATTCACTTAACCAGTGTTTCATCTACCCCATTGATATTTATTCAAGTGTCATTTCAAGGCTTCTTGACGGTACTCAGTAATAATAAATACTCAAAAGTTTTCCTTTTCTCACCACATATTTCCTGAATTCTTTTAATTCATGGTACCCTATACTGTACTGCCAAATAATATTATTGATCTTCTCTGCTCTTGCCTTAACATTTTGTTGCTTGTCAGTTGATTTAAATCCTCCTCTTGAACATAAGGATGATATCACTGCTCAGATATTTGATTATCTGTGTCAATTGTGATTGTAATTTCTCTTCGTTCCCATCCTACTTTCCAGAGTAATTTTGATCTTGTTCCCTAGAAACAGGGCCAAAACATCCTACCCTAGCACTAAATCAAATGCCTGGCTTTCCCAACATCCTTGCCCCATCTTCTGATGGAAGAAACAAGTGAAAGAGCACTATTATAAGCTTTTTCAGAAAAATATGCAGGTTGGGAGAAACAAAGAACATACACTAAATAATCAGAGAAGATTCTCAGGTTAGCATATGTCTTCACGCTGTATTTCTGCCTATTCAAATACACTGCATGTTTTAACTGCCTGGCTGAATTCCACCTCTTACAGAAAATCTTCTTATTTCTTGGTTCAGAATTTGGATTAGTGCTTTCTCTGCTTAGAAAAATATGGAAAAGTATTCCCAAATCGGACATAAACTTCGAATGGATTTGTTATTTGGAGTGCTCTTTCCCATGCTGGAATCCCTATAGCTGTTACCATCTATTTCATTCACTTGGCACTTACTTACAGATACATTAAAGACAATTAACAATAGGTTGTAGAATGTATGGCTTGTTTCTCCTCTTAGCTCCCCGAGAACAGCTCTTTCACCTTTCAAAGTCCTCTCTGTATCAGTCAGGGTCCTGGAAGAAGCAGATGGCACATTCAAACTGGGATAATTTGAGGAAATTTAGTAAAGGGACTATTTACAACCCCTAAGGGATAGTGGAGTATTCAGGGATTAGTAATTATAGGGCTGATTCCTTGACTACTTCTAAAGGCTAGAAGAGAGAGCAGTCATTGTAAGTCAGAAGGAGAGAAAGCTTTCTGGAGCATGCTGATTGATCCCTTCCCAAAAGAATCATCTAAGAAGAGCGTCTCTGTAAGGAGAGTACTAGGGAAATTAGTACAGTGGCCACATATGCCTCACCTTCTTCCCATCAGTGTCCTGGCAGTGCTCCCCACTGAAAAACAAAAAGCAAGGCAAAAGGAAATGCAAACGCAAGAGAGTGTTCATTGTTGCAGTCTATACAGGTAGACTTCCAAGGCACAAATCAAAGTGGATAGTAAAGAATGTGTCTTCAGGGACAAAAGAAGGACATATTGAATATTTTCTGAGCCTCAGGTTACTTGCATACAAAATGGACCCCACCAAAATGGATTTAAATTAGAAATAAATGGCAGAAAGGTATCTGGAAAATCCCCCAATATTTGGAAAATGGATAGTATGCTGGTCAAAGAAGAAATCAATAGGGAAATTAGAAAGCATTTTCCCTGAGTGAAAATGAAAGCAAAATGTATCAAAATTTGTGGGATGCATATAAAACAGTACTTAGAGGGAAATGTATAGCTTAAAACTATATTAGAAAAGAATGGCTTCAACCTAATGACCTCGGCTTCCACAGTAAAAAATAATAATAAAAATAATAGTAATGATACTAATAAAGGCCTGAACAAAAACCACTGTAATAGAAAACAGCAGAACATGAGAAAAAAAAAATAACAATAAAACTGGGAGGTAGTTACTTGTGCAGATAAATACAAAGTCTAGACCTCCAGCCAGACAGAATGACCCAGAAAAGGAGAGAAGCTACAAGTTGTCAATATCAGGAATGAGAGAGGTGGCATTACTACAGATCCTTCAGGTATTAAGAGAATACTAAGGAAACATTATGAAAAAACAATATGTCAACAACTTTGACAGCTTAGATTAAATAGCAAATGACTGCAAAGATCCAAACTAAAGAAGCTGGCTCGAGAAGAAACGGCTAACTTGAATAGCTCTGTATCTATCGAACAAATTGAATTTATAGTTAAAAATATTCTCACACACACACACACACACAAAAACCCTCCAGACCCAGGTAGCTTCACTGGAGAATTTTATCAAATATTTAAGAAATAAACAATACCAATTCTACATAAAACCTTCGGGGAAAATATTAAAATAAAAAATAATTTCTAGCTCATTCTATGAAGCCATTCCCCTCTGACACCAAAACCAGAGAAAAACATCATAAGAAAAAACAAAACTGCCTACCAATATCGTTCATAAATATAAGGGCAAAGATGCTTAACAAAATTCTAGCAAATCAATTCAATAATACATTAAAAAGGGTAATACATTATGGGGTTTACCTCGGGACTGAAAGGTTGCTTTAACATTTAAAAATCAATTGATATATTCACCATATTAAAATTTAAAGAGCAGAACCATTGAGTTACCACAATAGATGGGTGAAAAGCATTTAACAAAATCCAACACCCTTTTAAGATAACATTTCTCAGCAAACTAGTTATAGAAGGGAACTTTCTCAACTTGTAAAAGGTATGACAAAAAGCCTACAGGTAACATCATACTTAGTGGTAAAAGACTGGATGGTTTCCCTCGAAATTCAGGAACAAGCAGGGACTTTGATAAGCCTCAGATAACTGTGGTCCTCATACAGACCACCTGCCCATGGAGGAAGCACTCAAATCTTCCATTTAAGTTTAAAATAGGATGGATCACCCTTGTCGATAAACATAGGTTCAAAATCCCATTTTGTCTCATGAAACTGAGTGTTCTGAAATTCCTGTTATAATTCTTCCTCATCAATTTCATCACACCCTTGATAGTTCCCTGTCCTATCTCTTTTAATCACTCTCCGTGTCTACATAGAAACTCCACAGACCCTGCTTAGCCTTTCAGGTACTGCCTATTTCTCTGCTTGTGTTTACTGGGGGGGGGGGGGGCAGGGAAAACCCCAAGAAATTGTGTATAGTCACTGACGTGATCTTTCTCCCATTTTTCTCCCATTCATTCTCTCTTTGTTCCACTCCAAACAGATTTTATGCCAGCACTGCATTAAAACTCCTACTAAAAAGTCTCTAACAGCCTCCATGTTGCCATTGCAATGTCAGTCTCCTGGCTTTATCTTACCTCACCTGTGAAAGGCTTTTGACATATTTGATTACTTAGTTTTCTTTGCGCTTCTAAAACAATCTACTTCTTAAAACTTTTCTCTTCCCACCCGGGCTGCCCCTTCCCCCCACCCCTTCCCCCCACCCTTCTTCCTCTTCCTGACCACCTAATGTTGTGGTGCTCAAGGGTCTGTTTTCTCTTCTGTAAGTACCCTCACTCTCTATATGATTCCATCAGTCCTGAGGTTTAAATACTCTCTGCATCACCAACCCTGGCCTTCCTCTTCAGTTCTAGGTGCAAACATCTAGGTGCAAACATGACCTTAACTGACTGAGCCACCCAGGAGCCTCTGGAACAGACCTTTTTAACCTCACCCCCCATCCCCATCCTATTTGCCTTTTCCCTGTTCTTTCCCATCCCATTAAATGGCAATAGCACTCACCCAGTAGGTCAGGCCCCAAACCTGTAAGCCATGACTGATATTTTAACCTCTGCTCCCACGTTGATACACCAGCAAGTCCTGTCACCTCCACGTGCCCAGGACACTCAGAATCTCACCACTCCCCGAGGCACTGCCCGCCACAACGCCTCAGAACCAGCAGCACATCTCTCTGCAACTGCTCTCCTTTGCTTCACTCCTCTTGCCTGAAAACCATTTGCCCATTAGCGGCTGAGTGATCTTTCTCCGTGTCAGACCTAACCATGTTGAGAACAAAATGCACACGACTGACCCTCATCCACACTGTGACCCATAGGGCTCCCCATGACCCAGCCCTTCCCAACTCTTAGACTTCATCTGCTTTTCTCTCACTTTGTTCTAGTAGCAGTGGTCTTTTTTCCATTTGCTGACTATACCAAGCTTATTCTGACTTTTGATGCTTTGAATTGGTCACTTCCTCTGCCCGGAACACTTTTCTCTCAGGCACTTGCATGACTTCTTCCTGCACTTACATGTTGGCTCCAATGTCCCTTGCTCTGAGAGGCTTTTTCTGACAATATTATTTAAAAGAGGTCCTGAGGTGCCTGTGGTTCAGTCGGTAAAGCGTCCGACTTCGGCCCAGGTCATGATCTCACAGTTTGCGGGCTCAAGCCGGACATTAGGCTCTGTGCTGACAGCTCGGAGCCTGGAGCCTGCCTCGGATCCTGTGTCTCCCTCTCTCCCTGTCTCTGCCCCTCCCTCCTGTCTCTCTCTCCCTCTCTCAAAAATAAACATTAAAAACCAATTTTTTTAACAATAAATCAAAGAGTCCCTCTTTTTCCTAATGTCACTTTTTATTTCCATATCCTGCTTCATCTTTTACCTTAAATCACTTAAACCACATTAAATTATATATTTATTTGCCTAAGGGTTTATGATCTGTCTCCCTATTTCGAAATATAAATTCCAAGAGGCAAGTTTCTTGCTCATCCCTAGCGCTAGAACGATGTCTGCCCCATAGTAAGTACTCAATAAATATCTGTTCTAAGAATGAAATGTTGAGGAACATATGGTATCAGATCAATATATTCCATTAAAACCTTGCCATGTGATTTAGTTATTCCCCTTTTAATATGGCCTTTTGCTGATTGCATTCTAGAAAAATAAAAAGTAAGTGATTTCAATAAAACAAAAGAAATTCAAGACAAGTTTATATTTAAATATTAAAAGCATCAATCAGAATAATGCTGTATGTTTCAATAACACTTTTATGGGTTTCTTGGTACTTTCTTATATACTATCCCATTTAATCCTTGTAACAATCCTTCATTAGTATCTCCATTTGGCATATGAGAAAATGAAAACTCCATAGAGCTGAGGGACTTGGACAAGTTCATGCTGCTAAGAAATGGCAGAGACAAGATTAGAAGCTGTGTTCATCAGACTTTTCACCAAGGATTTTTTCACTATGTCATATTCCCAAAGCTAACCTGAATCCTTTCTAAGCCTGTGCCATTTCCAATGGAAAAGGAAGAAATCTTCAACGACATTCCCTGGCTCACATTGTGAAAATGTATATTGTCTTTAAAAGCCAAACTCCAGTTTGAAAAAGATTCCGATTCTGACTCTGATCCAGGAACTCTGAGAGTAAGCCATATGGGGAGCTAGGCTTTGTGGCTACAATTCCCAGGTACAGGGAAGGGGCTGTAACATGGGTGTAGGGCAGGGAAGACCAGCCAGGAGGGGCATGCTTGGACCCTACCTGGTTAACAGATTAGCAGAAGAGCAGGTGGGTTGACAGTCAAATGACTTAATGCAGAGGAATAGCTGTAAATGTGTAGCTTATGGGCTATATACAGAGTCTGAGCATTTTAGTGTGGGGTTTTATTTTATTTTGTTTTTATTCGTTTTGTGTTAGGATGGTGAAAAGTTTATTCTGTATTTTAAATTAGTTTCACATATTTCCCATTCAAAGGACTTCACAAAAAGTCTGAGTTTCTCAGCTTCCTTTTAAAACTTGGAAGATAGAGAAGCACAACTATTCTACCACATAAAACACTGACAAACCATAATACAGATTAGCAGCTACCTCTTTACGTGGGGTGTGTACTTTCTATTTGCCATGGTTCCCAGTATTTGTTCATAAATTCCAGCTTTCTGTTTTGCTCATTTATAGTATTTTCTTGGCCTCTGTAGATATTTGAGTTTGTGACCTCTGATTTAGGAATTCCTAGCCATGAGTTATCATATACTCATCAATGAGATGAGTTGATGTGAATGGGCTGTAAGAATTTGTATACCTAAGTAAGTATCTTTTGTTTGGGAAGGGAAAAAAAGCCTCTTGAAAAGAGTGTGTTCATAATAAACATATCACAAGTACAATGTACGGCCACAACTATCCAAAAGAGCATCTTGCCTGGTGGGGTTGATTCCCCAATGGAATCTGTTGCCTTGATGTATGAGCTGAGGGCATTTATTATGAATTGCTTCCCCTAAATGTCTTCCACGACAGCCTTTCAGAGCCTTGAAGGAAAAACTCCAGAGGTACAATATACTACCTTATTTATGAAGGGTGGAACACACTACCCCAAATCAACCATTACTGTGGTTGCATGTAGAGCAGAGCCACAAGGAAATGGGGAAGGTGAGAGGGGAAGAAGGAGACCATTAGGTATTCTTAGCCAAGACAATATTGGATAGGGTGATCTTGTGAAATCTGTTGCCACCTAGAACAATGACTGAGCATTGGGTGTTGTGTATGGAGAAGGATGGTACTCATAGTAGGAGAGGATTTCTACTCTAGTCACCACAAGGGAAAAATATGTGGGAAAACCTCTCACTCGTACTTCTCCACAAAGGAGGAGTCACCTGTGTTATGGGTATATTTAGAAGAAAACCCGGAACATGTTCCACTCAGACTCTTCATGCTCAGCTTCTGTCTGCCTGCAGAGAAAATGCACTGTGGTATGGTCCCCACCATGTGATATGTTTAGAAATTCAGATTCTGCCTTCAGAAGGCAAAGACTTTCTGTCTGGGGGAAGAAGTGCAATTCAGGGGTGAGTCATAGGATGTCCATTATGACCGGTCATCTGAAGCTGTTGTCCCTAGTCAGCAATATACCATTTTCGTCTCCATTTGTTTGTTGCTATGTATCAATACCTAATGAGCATGGGAGGGGATAAAATGGGTTATTTGTAAGAACTAGAGAACCTAATAATGTTGAGAACAAAGTGATGGAATTGAGAAGTAGTTTTTTTGCCCTGTGTCTAGAATTCCACTTGTGTCACTTGGAGGTTTTCAAGCAGATGGGCTCTTAGATGAGGTGACATGTAATATTCCTTTGAACCTTGAGGTTCTATAACTGTATCATAAGATATACTACTGGTAATTGATACGTTTTCCAGCTGTACAACGTACAGGAGTTCCATGACCATATTAACCCATAAAGGGAAGCAAGCAACTAGAGGTTGTAGGCTCAGAGAATCTATAAGCATGGAAGGAGTGTGTAAAACCATATTGTTCCCAACCTGTTGTCTGTGTGCTCTTCCTATTCCTAACTAGTAAGCCCTCTACTTATGCTTTAGCATAGTACATGATTGCAAATGTGAGACCATTCATTTTGAATGACCGACCTCAGTTTGCAAGCTATAGGTATATATATTTTTAGCAACATTTAAGGAAAAACAGAAATGTACTGAATACCCACAATGTGCCAAACGTGAAATATTTTGACAGTATAAAAGCAAAATATTTGGGGTGCCTGGCTGGCTCAGTCAGTAGAACACATGACTCTTGATCTCAGGGTTGTGAGTTCAAGCCCCACATTGGGCATGGAGCCTACTTAAAAGAAAAAAAGCATAATCTATGAAGTCTAGGATTTCACAATCTGTTTAAGAGAACATATGTAGACAGATAAATATATTTGATGTATGGTAAGTAGAAAAATGCAGGTGCTGTGTGAGATGAGTGTGGGTATTAGGCTGGCTGAGGGTATAAGTGGAGTTTCTGAAGTGGGGTTTTCACATCTTCATTGTGTACCTTGGGTTTCCCTTTAGAAACACTTTCTCAATTCTTCTTAAAAAAGAATCTTCATAATTGAAATTTCTCTTTCCATTTTCAATTAATAACCAATGATAAATGATTAATTAATTATTCCTTAGGAAACAGGCTGAAAGTTATTAGATATGACAACTATTCTCAAATATCTCTTCATATTTATGATGCTATCACTTGATTTGGATTCCCATTAGTGTAAAGAAATTGTAAGCTTTCTTGAAATATTATGACTAATCATTAAGTTAATGAACTTGACAGATCTCCAACGACCTCAATGCAGCACTCCACTTTGGCAGCCTGGCTGAGGGGCACAACCACCGAGTGTAATTATCACAACTCATGCACCTTTGACATCTTAAATTTGAAAAAATACTCTTATTACAACCCTTTCAAGTCTTGCTTCTTTACCCACATTATACCTGATCATAGTCTTGGGAGGACTAGAGTCCCAAAGAATTAAATTGGTCTTCTGGCTTCACTTACTTCCTTGCTTGGTCAAACTCCAAAGGTCCATCATTTCAGACACAACTTCCTCACCCTTCTCCCCCTCCACCACACCCTCCTGAAAAACCACAGGCTGGGTCACTCCAGCCTCTAGACTTCTCTGTCCCTGTACCAGGGCTACAGAACAATACTTGAGATCATTCTGCCATATGTTGGCTTGGTGGCACTAAACATTCATGCCTCAATTGTAAGCCAGAAAAGTTTTATTTTTTTCTCATAAAAAATACTTCTTACTTACTAGAAAACTTTGATTTTTTTTCTTTGTCAGTGTTCTTTCTCTCTCAAAACCTTCAGTAGTAATTCCATATTAAATAAAAAATAATATCAAATAAACTCTGAAATATAGAATACTATAAAAAAGTTGGGGCACCTGGGTGACTTAGTTGGTTGAGCATCTGACTCTTGATTTTGGCTCAGGTCATGGTTTCATGGTTCATGGGATTGAGCCCCACATCAGGCTCTGCACTGACAACACAGAGCCTGCTTAAGATTCTCTCTTTTCCTTCTCTTTCTGTTTCTCCCACACTCACACCCTTCCTGTCTCTCTCAAAATAAATAAATAAACTTAAAAAAATAGAAACACTATATATAGACCCTTTCTTCAAAAACCATTATTTTTAATAGTTTGATGTATTCTTTAGGTCTTTTGCCCCAATGAAAGGGTAATTTTATGCTATTGTATTTATGTAGTATATGCAAATGTATACCCTGCTTTCCCAAATAACCCTGTATCGTAAAGAATTTTCCTTGTTATTATACTACTTAAGCATGAATGAAAAGGACTGCACAATCTATGGGGTGCCTGGGTGGCTCAGTCAGTTAGGTGTCTGACTTCAGCTCAGGTCATGATCTCACAGTTCATGAGTTTGAGCCCCACATTGGGCTCTGTGCTGACAGCTCAGAGCTTGGAGCCTGCTTTGACTTCCATGTCTCCCTCTCTCTATCCCTCCCTCCCTCACTCTCTGTCTCTCTCTCTCATAAATAAATAAACATTAAAAGGACTGCACAATGTAGAGAAAATATACTATGGTTTTATCATCAAATTTCTTGAAACAATAGATGTCCCTGACTATATTTATTTACTCATATACCATTCACTGAATCATGCAGAGTGATAGGGCTCATGCCTGTTATTTCATGAAAAATGCTTCAACAAAATTCATTAATGGTCTCATACCAAGAATCAGGTTCAATAGCAAGTAGCACTAGAAAATAAAACAAAAGGGCATATATGATACATAAATTTATTTTTTACTCAAGATGAGTAAAATGTACTGAATGATCACCAATATACTGAATGATCACAATTCACAGGATGATACTATAGTTCAAGATGACTGCTCCATCTCCAGAAATCAGGTCTCTATTTCAAACAGAGGAAAGAAGGATGGAAGAAAGAAGAAAAGACAAAAGGTCTCCATTAGCTACTTTAAAAAAAATTATGGTGGGGCGCCTGGGTGGCGCAGTCGGTTAAGCGTCCGACTTCAGCCAGGTCACAATCTCGCGGTCCGTGAGTTCGAGTCCCACGTCGGGCTCTGGGCTGATGGCTCAGAGCCTGGAGCCTGTTTCCCATTCTGTGTCTCCCTCTCTCTCTGCCCCTCCCCCGTTCATGCTCTGTCTCTCTCTGTCCCAAAAATAAATAAACGTTGAAAAAAAAATATTTAAAAAAAAAATTATGGAAATTTTGATGTAACAAGTATTCTTATGTCTCCTTGGCAAGAACATAGTCATTTGGCCATAGCTAGAAGCAGTGAAATTAAAGCATATAATGCTAAGTCTAGGCAGCCATTTTATCACCATGAAGAACAGGAGACTAAGTATTGGAAGATAATGAGCAGTCTGTAACACAGGTGCCAATTACCCAACCTTACCTTACTTAACCCCCTCAGCATTATTTGTCCCCATCGATGCCCTTATTCAGTATCCACTTCATGTAGTTCTTCTACATGATTAGTTTTCTATGATTAGTTTTCAGAAATTTCCACTATGGTGGCTTTCCTTCTTCTCTCCACCACAAAATGTTGATATTCCCCAGTGTTTGTCCTTGGACTTCTTGTTTCTTTTATTCTATTTATGATTCCTGCATGTTCTATTTGTGTTTTTAACTACTACATATATGTTTCCAACTTCTTTACTGGAACCCAAGTCCTCTATTAGAAGATCAGAATTGATTTGTCATCAATTTTGGGTTCCTGGACCCAATTCCAACTTGTGGATGGGGAGGGGAGGTTTTCCACACCACTAACAAGTAATTCTTGGGCATCAGTAGGGTATTCAATAATTCAACTCAATTTTGACACTATCTACCCAGACATGATGTCATATTCCACAGGTGAAGGATTCAGTCCTATAAGACTGCACCCACTTCAGACACTGGTCACAAGCCTAACTTTTTACCTGTGCTTCTGACAAACTCATTATAAATCAGGAGTTTCCATGAAATCCTCACTCAGTTTGATTAATTTGCTAGAACAGCTCCCAGAACTCAGAGATAACATTTAGCTTACTAGATTACTGGTTTATTATAAAAACATATAACACAAGAACAGCCATATGGAAGAAATACATAGGGTAAGGTATGGGGAAAGGAGGTGGAACTTCCATGCCTTCTCTGAACATGCCATTCTCCTGGAAATTTCCATGTGTTCACCAGCCTGGAAGCTCTCCAAACCCCACCCTTTTGGGATTTTATGGAAGCTTCATTACAAAGATGTAATTTATTGAATCACTGGCCATTGGTCTTTGATTCAATCTTCAGACCTTACCCCCTCCTTGGAGGTCAAGGGGATGAGACTGAAAGTTCCAACCCTTTAATCACGTGGTTGTTTCCATTGGCTCCCAGACCCCATCCTTATATGGAGTTCAAAAGTCACTTCATGGATATAACAAAAAATACTTTTGTTGTTCTCATCACTTGGGAAATTCCAAGGGCTTTATGTACTCTGTGCCAGGAACAGCAACAAAGACCAAATATATTTCTCATTATAAATCAATATATCACATCATAGTAGTTTGCATTTTCATGGATACTAAATAGAAATCTCTAACTTCTCAAGTCTATATCTCAGCTCATTTTCCCCTATAAATCTGCCTCTCCTCATGGCTTCTTTGTTCTACCAAAATGCTAATAAAGCCAAAACCTGGGGTAATTCTTAATTTTTCATTTTTTTTCACTACTACTCACTAACTGGTAATCCAGTTTTATAAATTAGATCTTCATGGGGACCTGGGTGGCTCAGTTGGTTAAGCGCCCACTCTTGATTACAGCTCAGGTCATGATCTCTCAGTGATGAGTGATTGAGCCCTACATTGTGCTCTGTACAGAGCCTACTTGGGATTCTCTCTCTCCCTCTTTATTTGCCCCTCCCCTGTCTCTCTCAAAATAAATGAATAAATAGATATTTCAAAAATTAAAACATTAAAAAATAATAAATTATATCTCTAATACGTCTCTAAAATCCATCTCTTCCTCTGCATACTCACAGTTGAAGTCTTGGAAAGTAATTGTGATTGTTATTCTGCCCTTAGAATCTCCCCTTCTTAGACCAAATTACATACTGCCCAAATGATCTTCTTAAAAGAGAGTTGTTCACTCTACTCTCTTGATAACATCTTTGAATGACTGTAATCAGAATAAAGTCCAAATTTATTACCATTGTTTAAAATATCACTTGAAGTCACATATTCCTTAAACTAAACTCATTCCCCAACTGTACCTTAACTCATACCATTAGTCCAAGTGACTATTGTACTTCTCAGAGCACACCATACTGTTACATGTGGCCATTTCCTATTATATACTGTCTCCTATGTCTGAGCCCCATGACATGTACTTATCCACCTATATTATTCATACTTAGTCTTTTAAATATGTTAAGATCATATCTTTGGTCCAACTTCCTTGGCCCTGCTTCTTCCAACAAAGAGAATCGGGTGCTCATTTTTCTGTACTCATTTAGTATCCTACATATACATTGACAACACTCTGGTTACATTGTATTAAGTATTCTTGTTTTCATCCTGGACCCTTTAAATTACTGACTGCATATCCAGTGTGTCACCTAATGTGTGGCACATACAGATAAGGTTTTATTAGACAGAACTTGGCAAAGATTCCAAACTTGGCAAAAGTACCAAACTTTTGATCTCAGTAGGTAAGTAGCATTACCAAGTAACTGTGTTTTTAAAAATAATACCTTAAAAGATATTTTAACTTTGGAACTATGAAGATAATAAAATGATTTATTGGAAATAAGAAAATCTATATTTTGAAATGAGATTTCATATTAACAGATTTTTATTGTATTATTAACTTACAAAAAATAGTTAAGGTTTTAACATCAAATTCTAGTTCCTTTTCACTGAAATATTGGTTATAATATCCAATAGCAGGGCTACAAAGATACTTTTGGCCCAGTGTGAACCCACTTCCATGTGATATACATTGTTCTTGTCCCAGATAACATGGTCCAATCAGAATTATTTGCTTCTTATTTCAGGATTCTTATTCTAATCCCCCAAAGTTCTTGGTCTCTTCTAGACAATACTAGAAATGGCTTTTCAGTCTCTAGGAAATCTCTTTGCAGCCTCAGGTGAGAGACAGTGCTCTACCTTTAGGATCAGAATTTTCTAATTCTGGTCTTTACATTCTTTCTATTGCCACTACTTTTTTTTATGTACTGTGATGTGGGGAGGTTATTTTAAACTTCTGGAAATCTATAGTTCCACACCTACTAGGAGTGGGAACTAAAAATTGATCTCCTGCCTATTTACAGTCCATGAAAGTTTTTTCATTCTGTCATAAAAAATAGCGACTCACAACATTACTTTCTAATCACTTCCTGTTTAGTTCAGTAGTTTCCAAATGCCTTTGTGTGAATGGACTGCATCAGAATTGCCTAGGAAGTATATTAAAACTATAGATTCCTAGGTTCCCACTCAATCATTTGGGAGAATTTCCAGGACTGAATCCCTTTATCTTTAATCTTATTTTAAACAAGAACAAAAGCATTTTTTTATTCTAGCCCAGTTTGAGAATTTTTATGAGCACAATGGCTATCATATACATAAAGTCAGCAGATACTGTTTTCTGAATTGAAAAAAATATCAATAAGTGATTGACATTCATAAACGCTAAAAAGACATAACTTTTATGAGCTTTCTAGAACCTCGACTCCAGACAAGTGAAAGCCTACCATCTGTTTAATAAACTAAGGCAGGCTACACTTCTGCACGTGGGTAGAATGCAGTGCATAATAGCAGACTAGGGCTTCTGTAATAACAACTAGAAAAAGTGAGTTACACACCAAAACCCACATATTTTAAGGCAGCAGAGAAGTAGATGATCTAAAACTCCAGAAGCGTGGAGTATATCCAAGGTAACCTGATTATGCCTAGCCTCTATCTTCATCTTAGGAGCATTTGTCAATTCTGTGCTTGGGCTGACAAGAGTACTTGCTGAGAGCCCCTTGTTTGGGGAGGAGCAGGGGGTGGGGGGAGGAAGTGTTTTATTTTATTTTATTTTTTTTTTTCAACGTTTTATTTATTTTTGGGACAGAGAGAGACAAAGCATGAACGGGGGAGGGGCAGAGAGAGAGGGAGACATAGAATCGGAAACAGGCTCCAGGCTCTGAGCCATCAGCCCAGAGCCTGACGCGGGGCTCGAACCACGGACCGCGAGATCGTGACCTGGCTGAAGTCGGACGCTTAACCGACTGCGCCACCCAGGCGCCCCAGGAAGTGTTTTAAAAACTACAGTAAATTTTGGGCTAAATTGGGTGAGAACAAAAATGGCTGGCCAGTTTTCCTTATGAGACACTTGCTAAATTCTGGTGTTGCTAGGATGGCTTCCCTGGTGAATTCTTCTGAATATTTAAGGAATAAGTTACACCAATCTTGTACAAACCCTTCCAGAAAACTATTAAAAAAGTGAATAGTCTTCCTGTATTTATAAGGCTAACATACATCTTGATTCTAAAATCTTTCAAAGAACATTACAAGAAAGGAAAATTACAGACCAGTATCTCATATAATTATGGATGCAAAATCTTAGACAAATATTAGCAAATCAAACCTAATGGTATATAATATAGTTTTTTTAGATATAATGCACGGCAACACACTCAAGAATTCCAGGAGTGCAATATAATTTTAAAATCAAAAATTAATCTATTTAATTTACTGCAGTAATAAAGTAATTGAAATAATCACAGGATCATCCAAATAAATATATAAAAAGTCTAATAATTCAAAATCTATCATGATTTTTTTAAAAAAATTATTAAATTAGGACCAAAATTTATCAAAAGGATGTCCTTTAAAAATGTTATAGCAAATTTCATACTCAATAGTGAACTATATGAGATTTTGCTTCTGAGATTAGAAACAAGACAAGGATGCTCACTGTAGACCATGCTGTTCAACAGTGTATTTGAAGTCCTAAGCAGTGTGATAAAGTAAGAAAATAAACAAAAGGCAAATGGTTAGAAAGAAAGAGCTAAAGCTATCATTACTGGCAGACTATGTGATTATGTATATAAAATCTGTCATACATACTTTCAAAACAATAGTGCAATTAATAGGTGAATTTAGCAAGGCCATAGCTACTAGATCAATATTTAAAAATCAGTTTTATTTCTCTATACAAACAAAAATAAATAAATAAAAGAATTTAAAATATACCATATATAATAGATTTTTAAAACATTAAATGCCTAGGAAAATATCTCCTGAAATATGCAGAGTTTATAAACTAAAATAGTACACCATATTTTTGAGTGAAATTTTAATGAACATAAAGAAATGGATAAATATATCACGAGAGCAAAAAAATAAAGGCCAACCAACAATATTTTATCAGGCAAAATTCTCCTTCCAAAATTAAGGATCCATAAAGATATTTCCAGACTAACAAAAGCTGAGAGAGTGCACTATAACTATATTTGCCTTACAAGAAATGCTGAAAGGAGTCCTAGAAGCTAAAATGAAAGAACACTAATTATTAATGTGAAAGCATATGAAAATATACAATACCCTGAAAGTTAAGTATGTAGTCAAATCCAGAATACTCTAATACTGTAACATTGTAGCATGTTTATCACTTAACCCTAGTGAAAAGATTAAAAGACAAAAGTGTTTAAAAATAAGTGTAGCTACAATAATTTGTCAGTGGATACAAAATATTTGAAAAAAGGTAAATTGTGACACCAAAAACATAAAAGAAAGGGTAGAGCTTTTGTACTCAGTTAAATTGTTATCAGCATAAAATAGACTAATATATTGATAAGATGTTTTATGTAAACCTCATGGTAACCACAAAGCAAAAACCTACACAAAAGATACATAAAAGATACACACACACACACACACACACACACACACACACATGCACACAAACCTACACAGAAGACACACAAAAGATAAAGAGAAGAGCATCTAAGAAAACCACTGTGGAAAATCATCAATTTAGAGGGGAAGACAGAAATGGTGTTAGTAAGTCCTTATCTATCAGTAATTACTCTAAATGTAAATAGATTAAATTTTCCAATCAAAAGGCACACTGTGGCTGAATGAACAAAGAGAACAAGATTCAACTATATGCTGCCTATAAGAGATTCACCTCAAATTTAGGGTCACACCTAGGCTGAAAAGGAAAGAATGGAAAAAGATACTACATCTAAGTAGAAACCAAAAGGATTACCTCTACTTATAGCAGACAAAATAAACTTAAACTGAAAAGCTGTAAAAGAGACAAAGAAAAACATTATGTAATGATAAAGAGGTGAATTCACCAAGTGGATAAAATCATCCTAAATATATCTGTAGCCAGCATTTGAGCACCTAAATATATTAAGCAAATACTAACAGATGTGAAGGAGAAATAGACTAAAATACAGTAAGAATAGGGAATTCTATACCCTTCTTTGAGCAATGGATAGATCATTCAGACAGAAAATCTATAAGAAAGCCTTGGACTTGAACTGTACTTCAGACCAAAAGTATCTAAGAGACATATGTGGAACATTCCATCCAACAGCAGCAGAATACATGTTCTCAAAGTGAACATGGAATAGTCTCCCGGTTAGATCATAGATCTTAGCAAATTTAGATTGAAATTACATTAGGTATCCTTTCCAACCAAGATGACATGAAGTAGAAATCATCAACAAAGGAAAACTGGAAAATTCACAAAAATGTAAAATTAAACAACACACTCTTAACAACCAATGAATCAAAGAAGAAATCAGGGGAAAAATTTTTTTAACCTTGAAGTAAACAAAAATGGAAACACAATGTACTAAGCCTCTGGAGTATAGCAAAATCAGTTCTAAGGAGGAAGTTCAAAGTGACAATTAACTACATTTAAAAAAAAAAAAAAAGATCTCAAATAAGCAACCTAACTTTACACATCAAGGAATTAGGAAAAAAAGAACAAAGTAAGTCCAAAATTAGTTGAAGGAAGGGAATAAGAAAGAACCAAGCAGAAATAAATGAAATAGAGACTAAAAAGATGATAGAAACTATCAATGAAACTAACAGCTGGTTTTTCAAAAAGATAAATAAAACTGACAAATATTTTGCTAGACTGAATATAAAAAAGAGAGATAGAACTCAAATAACTATAATTAGAAACGAAAGAGGGGACATTACACCTGATACGTAAATACAAAGGATCCATAAGAGGCTACTATGTACAATTTAAGCTAACAAATTGGATAACCAAGAAGAAATGAATTCCTAGAAACATACAACTTACTAAAACTGAATCATGAAGAAATAGAAAATCTGAACACACCAATTGATAGTAAATAGGTTGAATCAATAATCAAAAACTTTCCAGCAAATAAGTCAGGACCAAATGGCCTCACTGGTTAATTCTACCAAACATTTATAGAGGAATTAATGCCTATACTTCTCAAACTTTTCCATGAATTACAAGAGGCAAAACTGCTAAACTCAAACAAGGCCAGCATTACCCTAATATGAAAACCAGACAAGGACACTACAAAAAGAAAATTATAGGCCACTATCCCTGAAGAACATAGATGAAAATATCCTCATGAAAATATTAGCAAACCAAATTCAACAATATGGTAAAAAAATCACACACCATGATCAAGAGGGATTTCCCTTAGGGAATTAAAAAATGGCTCAGTATCAGCAAATCAATAAACATGTACACCATTTTAACAAAATAAAGGATAAAAATCATATGATCATCTCAATAGACACAGAAAAAGCATTTGAAAAAATTCAGCATCGGTTCATGATTAAAACCCTTAACAAACTGGGTAAGTCAACATAATAAAGGCCATATATGACAAGGCCAGAGCTAATATCTTACTCAATGGTGAAGAGCTGAAAACTTTTCCTTTAAAATCAGGAACAAGGATGTCTATTCTTGCCACCTTTATTTTACATAGTCCTAAAAGCTAGCCAGTGAAATTAGGCAAGAGAAAGAAATAAAAAGCATTGAAATCTATCTCTGTTGTCCTGACTTTCTGATTGGGCTTACTACCAGTTCTTGGCTTCTCAGTTCTTCTCTCATCTACACAATCAATTGCCTGTATTTAAGTCTTTCTGTTCTAAATACTCTAAATACT
Organism: Leopardus geoffroyi; assembly: GCF_018350155.1. Taxonomy (NCBI): domain Eukaryota; kingdom Metazoa; phylum Chordata; class Mammalia; order Carnivora; family Felidae; genus Leopardus; species Leopardus geoffroyi. The sequence continues at coordinate 45,985,188 of NC_059327.1, forward strand.
GTTTGGTAAATACATCCTGACTAATATAACTCTTCATGTTTCAAATTACAAATTTACAGCCATCTTTTACTCACACAAGCATGAGTTGATTATTTCATTAATGTCACCAGGAGTATAAGGACAATACCCTTATTTGAAACAATTGACAGATTGTGACTCTATGACTCTGAAAATTACAGTGATAGTTAAATTAGCCAGAGAAACTCAAAATTGCTTAGCATGTACCAGCATGTCACTACATATATCCACTAAATTCATAACTAGATAGAGAAAAAGATGTGACATTAGCTCCTTCTTCTTTGATGCAAAAACTAAGTCACAACAAGGTATCATATTCATTGACTCCTATTATCTAAGGAATCTTAAAGAGATCATATTAAACAGGGTTCTCAGCTCAGGATAATAGGTGGATGTTACATTGGCACTTAACCTAAAATACCTGATAATTCTCACCCCAAAATTTTATAAATGTATTAACTGAGACCCAAGACGGCGAGAAAGCTTTCCTATGGCCAAAGGGTAGCCTCAAAATACTTGTGACTCTTGACTTCCAAAACCAGATTCCCATCAAAGAAGGGCTTCAACACTAGCCTATACTTACCTCCAATATCCCCATTCTTATCTTGAAAACCAAAGAGAATTAAGTGGTTGTGATCATTCAAAGTAGATGTTGATTTTATAATGGCAAGATCCATTTTTTATATGATTCATAATCCTTGCAGAGTCTGGAACAAGGTTGTCAATGCCAGTCAATGCATAGTTATTAATTATCTACTGCATTCAAGACACTATGCTGTGTACTTCTACAGCCAATGAGATTTAAATCAGATTTCCTACTATGTATTACATTCAGCTACATGAAGGTACATTGGACTAAAAGATTAAACAGACATAAGCATTGATGTGAGCATTTATTCATGTATTTAACAAATATTATTCGAGCACCTACAATGAAATGTGCACTGTTTTGTGTGCTGATGATATACAGCACTAAATAAGGTAGACCTGGTCCCTGCCTTCCTGGAGCATCTCAACTAGTGGGGGAATAAGATGTAAATAAATAAAAAATAATTTCATCATGCAGTAAATACTGTGAATAAAACAAATTGGATGCTGTCATAAAGGCTAAAGGGCTATAGGAGGGCAGCATACAGTCAAGCATGTTTTACACACACACACACAACCCTACGATGTGCTATTCATGTCCTTGACACTGCATATTTATGTATTTATTGCAAAAATTTTCCGACAGATGGCAGTAAAGTGTCTTGTTTAAATAAGTTGTTATATATATATATACATATATTATATATATATATATATATATATATATATATAATATGTTTATTTATTTATTTTGAGAGAGAGAGTGAATGAGAGAGCAGGGAATCCCAAGAAGGCTCCATGTGGCCAGTGCAGAGCCCAACACGGGGCTTGATCCCATGAACAGCAAGATCATGACCTGAGCCAAAATCAAGAGTCACACACTTAGCTGATTGAGTCACCCAGGCACCCCTAAATTGGTTTAGTCAGATCATTTCGGACAATCTAAGAGTCTTGAGGAAGAACTGTTTTGCTTTGTTTTGTTTTGTTTTGTTTCGTTTCCAATTTTCCCAAAGACACCATGCAGACTAGTGGAGGCCCTGAAAGCGGGAGGTACTTTTGAAAAGAAAGACAGATAAGACCATTTTGATGAAGTGACATTTAAGTTGAGGATAAATGAGAGCCAGTCATTTGGAGAGCCAGAATAAGAACACTCCAGGAAGGAGGAAAAGCATGTGCTTGACATTATCCACTTTTATTTTTGGTTTGTTTGTTTTGACATTATATTCTTACAATTAAAAATCATGAAGTTCTTTGTAGATGAATATAATTTTCATTAGCAGAGTCTGTGTTTTGCATGATTTGTTTTTCCACTGGTGATGACCTAGTCTCCTTGCTTTCTCCCTCAAGCACACATTTCCAGAGCTTTTTGCTGATGTTAGGAATACAATTTTGGATCACATAACCTAGCTCACTGACCTCCTATAAACCAAGGACAGAGAAAAGTGATATAACAAAAAATTAAGAAGTAATTTTCATGACAATTACTACCACTTGTTGAGCATTTGCTAAAAATAAGCCAATGTATTAAACTGAACAATTAATCTGAACAATTGTATGGAACAAAACAGACACCTGGGTGGCTCAGTGGGTTAAGCATCTGACTCTTGATTTCAGCTCAGGTAGTGTTTTCATGGTCATAGGTTCAAGCCCTGCATTGCAGGGAGCCATCCTAAGATACTCTCTCCCCCTCCCTCTGCCCCTCCCCCACTCACACACCCACGCTCATGCACATGCTCTCTATCTCTGAACAAGTAACCTGATCTAAACGGTTGCCATCAAGGAAGCTTCTGCTGCTATATATTCATCTTCTCCATCTTCTCCTCCTTCCTTCTATATCCCAGGCAGTTTGTTTTCATCTATAAGGCAGAGTGGAAATATTTATGACTTAACATTATTATAATCATAACTTCTAACATTTGTCAACCGTTTATTAAATGCCAAGTATTTTGTTGAGCTTTACTAACTGAAGCTCATTTAAACCTCAACAATCAAGACTAGATATTATTTTACCCAATTCACAGAGGAATTTGGGGCCACGTATGCCTCAGATTTGTGGAGCTGCAGTTTTCCCCAAGTAGCTTGACTCCAGAAATCATGCTCTTAATTCTTCATGTAGTGTATAATCTCTAGAAAGATTTCAATATGTTTACTATTACTAGAATCAGAATAGCATAGTGATAAAGTGTATCACTCTTTAAAAGTGATCACTTATCATTCCAAGAAGTGGAGATCCCTACCTCCCACATGATTCTTACAATCCTAAGAGAAGATAGTCCAAGTAACCACGGTTTCCTTAGAGGAGGCCAAACTAACTCAGCTGCCATGGGACTTTTATTTTGCTGTGTACGTTCAGAGTTTTGTTTCAGAAAAAGGCTTCACCTTCCCTTGTGTACTCCTCAGGGTGAAGCACCCTTTCACTCTCTCCTAAAACTACCTGATTTCAAGGAGAAGGAGACATAGAACATGCATAAAATTGTCTTAATTTATCCAGGTCCTCCCTCCCAGGAGACCACTCCTAGAGTCTCTGAAGTGACAGAAGTAAATGGCAAAGAACCCCAATTAATAAGAAAGTACTTTCTCCCTGTCTCATTTATTGCAAGAATAATATTCAAATATCTAAAGCGTTGTGTGGCAGATTGTTGCAGAAATTTGCAATTCTGAAGTATGGGGAAAACCCACATCATGATATTAATTTGATAAAAAGACAATACAAAGCCAAGAGACTATTTAGATGTGTCATTTTATTAAACACCATAAACTCTGCTGTGTTATAGGCACAGTGGAACCCATAAACCATTAATACAACATCATGCAATAGCCAAGAGCAGACTGTGAACCAGCTTTGATCAAGAGCAGGTGTGAGCACAAAGCAGAAAGTAAATTGTTCAATCAATTAATGGGAACAGAGTTAAACACGCTTGTCTGTTGGTAGGTTATAAATCATTGCATCCCGATGGAAAAGGCTACAATAATTCCATAACAAAGCTCAGTGATTCTAAACACTCTGCAGTAAATCTTTTATCAGCTTCAGCCTGGCATCTCTGTCCCAAGAGCCAATTTGTACTTTGTGTGCTCAGCCCAAATCAGTGCCCAGAAAAGATTTCAGTGAAAACGACTTGTGAGCAAACCTCCAAATGTTCACTTACCAGATCTTCGATAAATACCCACAAGTTCAGTGGCTTATGTTAGCTGTTGAAACATGAAAATCCAAGCTGGAATATGTGAGAATAGTACACACTTCAGAGAAGCTAGGGAAAATTTTTTTTTTTAATTTTTTTTTTTCAACGTTTATTTATTTTTGGGACAGAGAGAGACAGAGCATGAACGGGGGAGGGGCAGAGAGAGAGGGAGACACAGAATCGGAAACAGGCTCCAGGCTCTGAGCCATCAGCCCAGAGCCTGACGCGGGGCTCGAACTCACGGACCGCGAGATCGCGACCTGGCTGAAGTCGGACGCTCAACCGACTGCGCCACCCAGGCGCCCCGAAGCTAGGGAAAATTAAGAGTCACTCAAGGAAATAGGCATCCAGACCTGTCAAATTTTTTAAATTCATATTGAAAAATATTTTTTCTTTCTCTCCTAGACAAGTGTGTTCCTGAGTCTCGAAAGATGGCTCCCTAGAACTGAAAAACCCCTCCCCCACTGCAGCTAAGATCTGAAACACTCAGAAAAGGCAGAGCTCACTCTTGGGAAGCTGGGAAATTGAAAACTCACAAACCAAACTGCAACCTGCTTAGATCACCAGAGGATGGGCACTTTTCCCTCTCTGGCCTTTGTGAATTCCATACAGCTCCTCACTTCTATAATAATAACCTCAATATGCTTACTGAAAGCCTACCAAGAGAGCCAGCTTCTACCCAGACTCTGGGACTAATCTTCACCCCAAATGTGGAACATCTATGAATTGCTTAAGTGTGGTAGTTACTCACCAGCTCAACCTCAAGGTTGGTCTTACTATGGAGTCTTTCTGACCTTGCTGTTAAAGTTCCCAGTAATTGGTTTCATGCCTTGCTCCCACTTAGGATGATAAAGTTGGTACCTTAGCCCCCTGACTACCAATGTCTAGATTTTGTCCCCGAACCTTAAGTTCCCCAATATCTGCTCTAAATCTCTACACATGCCACCAGCCTATTTGCCTATGTCTGTTTATTGTTCTACATTATCTTCATCTACGTAGATTTTCCTTTTTCACACTAATAAATCTCTCAGCTTTAGAGTTAAGTTCTGATTCCTTCTTCTCTTCCTTCCTTCCAAACATTTACTGAGTATCTATTTGGCACTAGACCCAGAGAGAGAAAATAACCAAGTTTCTGACCTTAAGAGTAACCATAGGTATCAACATCAGTATTCTGATTTTGAATGATGTCAAGATTAAGTCCTAATAAGCCTTGGATCTGCTTGATCACCAGGTCCTATTCCAACATACAGGGCATAAACTGAGGCTGAGCTCCAAAAAGGACACTAAGTACATTGCCTAAAGTTGATAGACCTATAGTCTTCATGGATAGTTTCTCTCAATGAAGTCCATATTGTTAACTGATTTGAATTGAATTATTTTCCTTTTTTGTCTGCTTTGCCTAATGAGGTGGGGCAGTATCAGGGTTAGGGTTCACACATAAGTCAATGTCTGCATTAAGGAAAAATATTTAGTAATTTTGGCAATAGATGTATAAACCTGATCTCTAACAAGGGTCGTTTTTTATTGCAATTAAAGTATTTTGCCTTCAGCTGTATTGTGTTTGTCAGATGAAAGCTTGAGGTTTTCCACACCTGAATGGTGTGGTTTCTGAATGATGGAGACACAGTCAGTAACCCAACCAATACCTTCTAGCTCTGGACACATAAATTTACAGTTAAACTTAGAAATTCTATTCCTTCATAATTGAAAGATAAGCGTACTCTATTTTCTTACTTTTCCTTTTTGCTTTGAATATTTGTCAGCATTTCTCAAGCCAAGTGCAGTATAAAGTCTATGTTGTAAGGCAACTCTCAAACCAAAACTAATTCAACATACTCACCCTTCCTCATTTCTTTTTTTCCCTTCTCCCTGTCTCTACACACACACACACACACACACACACACACACACACACACCACAACCCTCCCCCAACATATATATTTTTCAAACTCCATATACTGTTCTAAACAGAAGATAATATTAAAAAGCAGTAAAAACACAAAAGCAGTTCCTCTGTTTCCATACTTTGGTTGATGATGGAAGAGGCATCCAGAATTGTTCTCAACACTGAGAACAAACACTCGAGATTATACCACAGAACTAACAACACAGTTTAATAAAGAAAAAAAAAATACTATGCATCAGATCCTTAATAGTTACCTTTGGGAATTCTGGATTTCACCAATTAGCAAGTTCTTGACAAACACATTACTTAGTCATGGAAATGGATTTGATTTTCTTCACTAAACCATCACTTGCCTAATTCAATAACTCTAGAAATGATAAACCCAGGATCATTCTGGGCCCAGGATCATTCTGGTGAGTTTATAAAATGTTTAATTTCTAGAAAAAAAACCTAGAGTTTTGATCAGAAAGCATGGGTTCAAGCTTAGTCCCTATGTTCATTAACCCTATAATACTGTGCAAGATATTTAACCTCTCTGTGTCTTGGCATTTCCATATATTTAGAAGTTATTAAAAATACTAATAATAACTGCTCTATCAATCTGACTACACTTTTGTGAACTTTTTAGTACTTTTTATTGTGGTAAAATATACACAAGATATATTACTTTGACCATTTTATCCATACGGATCTACAGCATTAAATATATTCACAATGGTGTGTGACCATCAGCACCATCTATCTCCAGAACTTTTTCATCTTCCCCAACTGAAACGCTCCCAATTAAACAACAACTCCCAAATGTCCCCTCTTCCAGCCCCTAGAAGCTACCATGCTACTCTCTGTTTCTATAAATTTGCCTGCCTTAGGAACTTCATATAAAAGGCACCAGACAACATCTGCCCTTTAGTGACCAGCTTATTTCCCTTAGCTTAATGTCTTCAAGATTCATCCATGTAGTACCATGTGTCAAAACTTCCTTCATTTTTAAGACTGAATAATATTCTGTTGTATGGTTACATGCCACATTTTGTTTATCCATTCATTTGTTCGTGGACATCTGGATTGTTTCCACCTTTTGGCTCTTGTGAATAATGCTACAGAGAAAATGGGTATACAAATATCTATTAGAATCCCTGCTTTCAATTTTTGAATATATTCCCAGAAGGAGAGTTGCTGGATTATATGGTAATTCTATATTTAACTTTTTGAGGAATTACCATACCATTTTTCTTCTTTTGTGAGTTTTAAGTTAGATAACATTTGGAAAAGAGCTCTGAAACTCTTATTCCTTATGAACAAAATAAGTTAGGTGGCAGCAAAGTCTATTTTTAGATGATGTTGACAATTTCTTCTTTGGAATTTTCCTCTTATCTCAATCTCAACTTCTTGGAACCTCAGTATTGTCACAGTAAATTGAGGATCATAATTTAGACCTTGCAAGTTTGTTGAGAAGTTTAAATGCAATAATAATAGATTGAACCATGTAAATTGTTGTTGTTATAGGTTAAACATGGTCAAACATTGGCAATTTCACATACCTCAACCTAATATGTTTGCTGATATTGATTTGCCCTTCTAGACCCAGTCTATACATTATGACATGAACTCTGCTCAGTGTCCGAAGAGACAGAGCTGCATGAATAACTCCCTTGCCATCTGGCTTCCAGTTCATTCAGAAGAGATGGACCGTAAATGGCAGGGCAGGAAGAGAGTGTGGTTAGAATATTTATTCCCCAGCTTTCTCATAATAGTCTGGCCAGCAATTGCATTCATCCAATGAATTCCATCACCCTTCTCACATGGCCTTCCCCTACAACTACAGTTACAGCATCAGTTCCATCCGTATTTTCAGCCCCTCCAGGTCTAGGGGTGCTAACCACTCACTGAGGTTGATAGTCTCAGGGTACTCCACCATCTTTGATTGGTTTCTCTTAAACCTAAATAATATCTTTATTAATCTCTCCTTAATTACCCTGTTTGAGTGTGCCATGTCTTTCCTGCAGAGGCTCGAAATGATATAATATATTATGTCTTCAATATACTGCCTTGTTTTTATAAGTGCTCAAAAATGGTAGTAATTATCATAAAGGTTACATCTAGCTTTTTGATGCTATTATTTCTCTTTGTCTTTGGTTAATCATACTTCTTATCTCAAGTCAAAATTGCTCATATGCTGGTGGCATAATCAGTGAACGCTCTTTTTTAAGACCCTATAAGGAAGTAAGATCTTCTTTCAAATATGCCTACATGCCTGTGGGTTCTCCATGTAGTCAACAAGCTGGGAAACAAAACAAAATGAAAGGTGGCATAATGTAGCTCCTGAATCCTTAATCCTACTTTTGTTCCCTGCTTAATAATGTTGAAATAGTTTGAAAATAACTTATTTGAGAAGCTAAACAACCCAAAGGTTACTTTTCGTTTCCATTTTAAGGAAAGCATTTGACCTCTTGTTGAAGATGTACTGCCCCCAGCCAATTAGTGTCAAGATGTAGAAGAATCTAACTACAATGCTACTTCAGACAGAAGAATGATAGCCAAGATGGATTTGCTATGAACCCACGGATCGTAAGCTGCAAGGACCCTTGCTTATATAATCTCCTTTTAGGATCTCAGGCAGGAGAAATATGTGCACAAGGGCAAAGGTGTTTGTAAATTTGCAAAAGTCAGACAAATATCTCTTTCCACTGTGACTTCCCCTCTATCACATTTTCTCTTATGATGGCTAAGATTGAAGTGGCTATGGGAATATTGTGGAATATTACTAAGAACAAGCTGAATTGGGCATTCGTTGGGTTTAGTGGGATATACTTATACTGTTTATAAGTATTTCTCAGTAAAGTTAATTTATAGTTAGCTATTTCATAAAAAAAAACAACTTCAGGAATTCTATCTCTGGCTACTTTACTGACTCAGCCACCACCGTGGCATTAAAATGCAAAAATAGAGGTTGTATCACAATATAAATATGTCATACAACACCTGGCACAAAACTCTGTGACTAATGGAAGAAGAAGAATATTTGCAAATAGGGAGCTCGAAGCTCATCTATATGAAATTCTTTCAGTCATTAGACATGTAAAATTATAAGCGGGGAACTTAATTCCCATCAATGTCTAGTCAAAACAGGAATATACTCAATAATGCAACATAAAATTATAAAAGCACCATACATTTTCATTTTTACATGGCAATCATTCAAAATAGCATTTATCTGCATTCCTGTTATTGTAGAACACAAAACTATTGGAATACTAAAAAATAGTAAGAAGCATGTATATCATAGCTCATAAATGAAATAAACTTGATAAAAGTTTTTAAAATTTTTGGCTATACCATTAAAAATTTTATATGACATTAGTATAATGAACTGTGAAGCAAAAAAAAAGGTCACTTTTCTACACCTTTATGCATATACTGATCAATCATGGTAAATGAGAAACTAAATTATTGATAAAGACAATAATTAATACCATGATTACATTTGTTGTGATCTTTCCTGTTTCTAAATAAACATTAAATCTAGTATCTATTTTTGTCTTGGTTTTCTGACAGAGGTCTCCTCAATTGTATAAGCATCAAGTACCTTAAAACCTGTAGCTACCCCCTGAATAATAGAAAAAAAGGTTACATACGGTCTCTACTTCTACCTATTAGAGGTGCTCAAGACAGTGTCAGGCATTTGCTTACAATCTTGGAAGGTGACATAATTGTGTCTGCATCTAAGTCTAAGTAGAATTTCACGTATTTGATGAAGATGTGCTGTTTCTACTCAGAAGTGTAGAAAGTGCCAAATACCAATAATGATGGTAAAAGTTCACATTCGTGGCTTGACGATCTATGAAACAAGATCCTGTGCCCTGGAGGCTCCCAGACCCGCAGACCCTCTGTTCCACTGCTGGAGGGAGAGAGAGGAGGGGAGATTTTCAGATCATCCTCTGCAACTTTTTCACAGTCAGAATTATAGCATCTCAGGAAACAATCTTGCCTTTGTGAGACCTGTGAGGAACCCAACATTGTCTACATTATCCAAGAAATGTGAAGTGGTTTGGGAGAAAGTTAAGGAGGAAAAAGAAGATGCTACTCTGGTTTTCTTTTCCAAGGTAAATTTTCAGTGAAATTTGTCCAAAGTAGCTACCGTGTTCCTTCTTTTAGGTGGTATTCAGCTAGTATCTACTCTGGAAAAAGATAAAGCCATGAAAGATGAGTTCATATTTTTCACTATATCTCCTTGTATTTATAAATAAGGAGATTATTATCACTGTGGAGGCAAGTCCCTATGGGCGTTTTTAAATTATGGCAAAAGAACTAGAGAATAGTAATCCTGATAGCACCAGAAGTGAAAAATCATTTTTGCTATTTGATTCTGCTATGCAGCTTCCACCTCAAGATGTCAGAAGCTATTACTATGCGCTTGCATTTACATGCTCTCCCCAATTAGCCAAGAGAATTTTGTGGATTTTGCTGACTTTGGTAGTTAAGCACCGCAGCCATGGAACACAATCATAAAGATAGTATGAGCACTGCACAACTTACGCACTGTTATATACCAATTATAGCTCAATAAAGCTGGAAAAAAGAAAAAGACACTGTGAGTTGTTAGATGAATACACTCTTCGATAAACACATGTGACTTAGGGAGAAAAGAACGGAGTATGCCTGGGAGAAATGTAAAACGTTAAAGAACAAATCTAATTGAATTAAAAGATGGTAACTTGATTGGCACAATAGGTTTTTTTTATTATTATTAGCAAACTTGGGAAAACAAACAAAAAAAAGAGAAACAGATCATGACTATCATATGGGAAGGTTTAGGGGTATATAAAATCATCATCACTTTCACTCCTGGGAAAAATGGAGTAGATGAAATTTTCCCTATTCCTCCCACTCGGTACAACTGAAAAACCTTGAACATTATAAACAGAATAAATCTAAGGAGACTCTGAAGGATGAAGAAGGCACTCTATAGGAACATTGGGACCCAAGGACTGACATGGTGAGGCGTTCCCTGCGTTTTCTATTTGCATCATATACCCCAGATTTATAGTTGAAAAAGCCAGCAACCCAGAAACACCAACTTGTGAACACTTCAACAGCAACTACAACAACAAAACAAAAGCTGGCTCTTTCTAATAAAAGGATCAGGGAAAAGATAGCATAAAAAGACAGAAACTTTTTATAAATAATTTACTCCAAAGCCGACAAAAAAAGAAAAAATAAACAACAACTGTGTACCACTCCCCACCCATGTCATCAAAGGCTCAGGCGGAACATGGAATCCCCGCTGGATGGATCTGTTACAAGATGTCCCAACAGCTCTGTCAGTGTGATGTCAAGTAGGGCATCACTACTTCATCATCATCAAGCAGTCACAAGGCTCCCCCAGGGTATCAGTGGACACCACACGTGTTGCCTAGGCTTCTCCCCCATCCAGGAGGTAATGAGATGACTCTTCTCCTCCCCTTTGCAGGCTGTCAGAGGAGACCTCTTCGAGAGTGAAAACCTTCCCCAGCCCCCACCGGTACTGATGCCACATGAGGAGCAGTAAGAAGACACTCCTACTCCTCCCAGCCAAGGTGGTATCAGCAGAGGCTTAGTGTGGAGCAAGAACTTCCCCCACCCCCACCAAGAAAAAAGTCAAGAGTTCTTTTTCCCACCCTTGCTGGAGGTCAATGGAGACCAGTTTAGAAACTGAACTTCTACGCCCAGTACAAGTAGTGACTCATAACTTCCATGCTTTCCCTGGATCCATATCTGAAAAAGCCAGCTAAAACAGAAGGCTTCAGTGAGACTCAGAATTTCATAACATAATACTCAAAATACCCAAACTACCCAGCTTTCAAATTAAAAACTCACTTGTCATAGGAGGAGTCAGGAAAATTTTACTGTGGATAAAAGGACAATTGATCAATGCCACCACTAAGATGACAGAGATGTTAGAATGATCTAACAAAGATTTTTAACGCAGCCATCATTAAACTACTCCAATGAGCAATTCCAAACGTGCTTGAAACAAAAGAAACAGTACAAAGTTTCCACAAAGAAATAGAAAATCTCAGCAAAGAAATATTATGTAAACCAAATAGAAATTTTAGAACTGAGAATACATTAACCAAAAGTTAAAACCTGCTATGTCTTCAGGGCACCTGGTTGGCTCAGTTGGTTAAGCGTCTGACTTCAGTTTAGGCCATGATCTCATGGTTTGTGGGTTCGAGCCCTACATCGGGCTCTGTGCTGACAGCTTAGAGTCTGAAGCCCACTTCAGATTCTGTGTCTCCCTCTCCCTCTCTGCTCCTCCTAGACTCACACTCTGTCTCTCTCAAAAATAAATAAACATTTAAAAAAATTTTAAAAAACTTATGTCTTCAGGTTCGCTAATTGTTTCTTCCACAATGACTAATCTGATATTATCTCATCTAGTGTAACAAATGTAGAAATTTTAGAACTGAATTTTATAGCAGTTTTATATTCACTGCAGAATATATTGAGCAGAAAGTACATGGAGTCCCTACATGCCCCTTCTCCCATACAGCCTCCCCACCATCAATATCCCTCACCAGTGTGGCACATTTGTTAACAATCAATGAACCAACATTGACACATTATTATCAACCAAAATCCATAGTTTATATTATAATACATTCTTTATATTGTACTTTCTATCATTTTTGACAAATATACAGCAATATGTGTCCCCACTTATGGTATCATACAGAATAGTTTTACTTCCCTAAAGCTCCCCTGTGCTCTATTTTCCCTATTCACCCCTTTCTGCCAAGTCGTTAGCAACTATTGATCTCTTTACTCTCTCCACAGTTTTGCCTTTTCCAGAATGTTGTCTAGTTTGTATCAAATAATATTGAGGCTTTTCGGATTGGCTTCCTTCACTTAGTAATATGCATTTAAGTTCATCCATATCTTCACAGTTTGATGGCTTATTTCTTTTTAGGGCTGAATAATATTCCATTGTATGGATGCACCAGAGTTACTTATCCAATCACCTATTGAAGGACATCCTGGTTGCTTACATGTTTTACCAAAATTATGAATAAACCTTCTATAAATACATATATGCATGCTTTTGTGCAGATGTAAGTTTTCAACTTCTTTCAATAGGAGCAATTATTTTTTCCCTAGTGTGTGGCTTATCTTCTCATTCTCTTGATCATCTAGTATATTTTGTATCTCATATTTTGTAGTTTTCACTTCCTGACATTTCATTGGGTTTTCACTTGATTTGGTTTTTGAATTTTTTACATGTTTTTAAAATGTTTTATTCATTTTGGGGGGGGGAGGGGGAAGAGAATGAGTGGGGGAGGGGCCAAGGTAGGGGGCAGAGGATCCTGAAACAGGCTCCACACTGACAACAGCAAGCCCAATGCGGGGCTCAAACTCACAAGCCATGAGATCATAACTTGAGCCAAAGTCGGACACTCAACCAGCTGAGCCACCCATGTGCCCCTATTTTTTACATATTTTAAGTCCCTATTTACGGTGCTCGATCTTTCCTCTTGCTTCTTAACATACAGAGGACAATTGCAGTTGTTGTTTTGATGTCTCCTTCCACTAATTTTATCATAAATGTGATTTCTGGATCCGTTTTAATGTAATATTTTTTTTATATTCATTATGTGTCGCATTTTTCTGCTTTTTTTCATGCCTGGTGATTTCTTATTTGATGCCATGCTTTCTAAATGTTGCCTTTTTAGGTGTTTGATATGTTTATTTAACTACAAATATTTTGAGCTTTGTTTTGAAATTCATTTAAATTAAATGAAAACAGTCTGATTGGGGGTGTTGTAGAACTAATTTTGCACTACTACTTGTAAAAGATCCTTCCAACTACCCATTATTCCATGAATTAGGCAGTTTTCCACTTTGGTGCAAATCATCCCTGACCCTGGCTGAGTTATAGGAAATACCTCATCTAATTTTTTTAAAAGTGTATTCATTTATTTTGAGAGAGACAGAGACAGTGAGAGTGGGGGGGAGGGGCAGAGAAAGAGGGGGAGAGAGAGAATCCCAAGCAGACTCCGCACTGTCAGCACAGAGCCTGATGGGCTCACACCCACGAACTGTGAGATCATGACCTGAGTTGAAACCACGAGTTGACACTTAACCAACTGAGCCACCCAGGTGCCCAGAAATATTTCATCTAATTTTGAAGCTATTTGTTTCACTGGATAAATATCTTCCTACATGCAAGAGCTGATCAGTTTTCAGCTAAAGACTAGAGGGGGATCCTCTATAGATCTTTAAAACTTGCTCTCTTTGAATCTCTCCTCTGATACTCCGCACTGGGAACTCTACTCTTTGGTCTCTCTGGGCTCCCAGCTCCGTGTCCTTTAGTCAGAGAAGCCGAGGTGCCACCTGGGGCTCCCCAACCTGCACCATCGCCTATAATGTCTCCAGGCAATCACAGGGTCATTTATAGGTTCACTTCACTTATTTCCCCATCTCTCAAAGACTACTGTCCTGTATTACATAATAGTAAATGCTATAAAAACTATTGTTTCCTTTATTGTGCCTGGATTTTGCTGTTTCAGGTGAGAAGATAAATCTAGGCACTGTTACTCTCCATTTGGGCCAGGGAGTGTTTGAGACCCAGCAGCAAATCATTAGATCTTCACTAAAGTTTTACAAGGTAAAAGAAGAGAAATCATTTGGATTTGCAGACTAAAGTATGGCTTTAGTATCAACAAGCAACCAGCTTGTTGATAATTTTTAAGCTTTTATATCTGTGAGCCAGTAATCTCTGGATCCCTCAAATTCCAGGGGACATGTGTCACTTTCTCTGAGAGCTTACCCTACCCCTACCTTAAGGACTCTAACAACTCTCTAAGAATAAATTCTGTGCCAATATCCAAACCTCTAATGAATTAATAGCTTTATTTTATAAAAGCTAGAGATAATTGATAGTCTAAGAATCATGCAACTGTCTTCCAAAGCCTTAGCATTCTCTTGCAGAGGTCATCTGGTGATTACTGTTCTCATCTTTTTAAGGCCAAACAAATAGATAGCAGGAAAATTCTCTGTAGTTAAACCATTTCATATATAATATTTTATACATTGAGCATTTGTTAGTATGTAATCAAAGTACATAGAAATACTGCCTGGCAAGTAGTGGGCTTTTGATAAATGTTTGTTGAACAAATAAATGTATAATCTTTGGGGTCATCCAGGTTTGCTAGCATATTATAAAATCTTTAGTTTACAAATGTTAAAACACTCACAGGAATAAGAAATCATCAAAAGTAACGAAAATCTTAAAAGCAACCCAAACAAATGACAGGACTTTTTCTGTACAGCAGACTTCACATCAGTACTAATAGATTCACAAAGACAATAGAACACTATCTCCAAACTGCCAAGTAAAATACAGTTGCTTTCAACCTGAAAGTCTGTACGCTGGTAGGTTATCATGAAAGAGTAAAAAACAAAGTAAAAATATTTTCTGACTATCAAAAAAAAACAACAACAAGAAGATAATCTACACAATACAAACTCCAAGTAAAAGAACTTCTAAAAAGATCTATTTCATTTAATAGGGAAGAAAACGGAACCAGAAGAAAGCAGAGGGACACAAGTGTGAATAAAGAATTTTTAAAAATATGTTGGTAGAATTTAAATGAGGATTGACTGTTCACAATATACTAACAATGTAATTTGTTATGTTTAAGAAAAAAGATGAAACTAAAAGAGAAGCAAAAACATGGGTCATGAAGGTAAATCCAAGTTAAAATATTTCAAAGCTTGTGTACGAGTCTACAAAAAAATAGAGACTGTTGGATGACTAGATTTTTAGGAAAAGGATGTTAAAGGGTTTAAATGTAACCATTAAAAGAACAGAAACAAATTATAAAACTTCAGGAAGTCAGAAAAAAAGAAAGCAAGAGGGGCACCTTGGTGGCTCAGTTGGTTGGGCTGCTGACTTCAGCTGAGGTCACGATCTCACGGTCCATGAGTTCAAGCCGCATGTTGGGCTCTGTGCTGACAGCTCAGAGCTTGGAGCCTGCTTCAAGTTATGTGTCTTCCTTCCTCTCTGCACTTCCCCCATTCGCACTCTGTCTCTCTCTCTCTCAAAAATAAATAAACATTAAAAACATTTTTTAAAAAAGGAAAGCAAGAAAGTTTAAAACTGGTTTTAAAAAAATGAGAAAAATAAAATGTTAGAATTAAGTCCAAATAGGGTTGGGAAAAAGAATAACCACAGTGTTTGAGATCCAAGAAATAGCCTGACAATTCTAAGCAGACTCAGAGTTAGGAGAAGTAGGCCTGCCCCTCCAAGCTAGGCCATGTGGTTCTTCTGTTGGATGTAAGGCATCTCCCAGAACTCCAACTTCAGACAAAGTTGCTATGAGGCCATGATTAAGTGAGACAAAACAAGGGGCGCCTGGGTGGCGCAGTCGGTTAAGCGTCCGACTTCAGCCAGGTCACGATCTCGCGGTCCGTGAGTTCGAGCCCTGTGTCAGGCTCTGGGCTGATGGCTCAGAGCCTGGAGCCTGTTTCTGATTCTGTGTCTCCCTCTCTCTCTGCCCCTCCCCCGTTCATGCTCTGTCTCTCTCTGTCCCAAAAATAAATAAACGTTGAAAAAAAAAATTTTTTTTAAAGTGAGACAAAACAAGACGACTTCATAATACTGTCTAAACATAGTCACTGTCACTGTGCAACCCACAAAATACCAAACACCCCCTCTCCTGGCTAATGTGAGTGAACGTTCCTTACTTTTTTCTTGCCACACTTTTGTCTGACTCTAGCTGGCCCTCCCTATAGCTAAGATATTTTAAGACAAGTTAGAAAATTGTCCCCATTTTCTGATAGCACTTAATCCAGAATAAACCTCCTTTTTTTCCTAGACCATCCCTCAAATCACTCAACCAAAGCCCACATCTCATAATAGGTCCTTTATAACACCTTCTTACTGAGGCAACTCTTTGTTCCCCAGGTTGTACGATGTCCCGTGAAATGAGTTATAAACCCAACATTGAATTATGGGTGTATTGCTGAAGTCTTTGGCTGGAGAGCACTGACATCTGTAATCTTAATAAAATTAAAGTGATATTTTAGTTCACTCTTCTCGTTAATCTGTTCCCAGATGAATTTTAAAATAACTCTGCCAATAGTCCCTGAACCCTCACCACCCAACCCCCCAAAATCCCGTTGGAACTTTTCATTTTCTTAAAAGTACAGAATAATGTGGTGAGAATTAACATTTTTCCAGTATTGAATTTTTCCTTTCAGAAACATGATGTATCTCTCTATTTATATACATCGTCATGGTTTATGCCTTCTTTGCAGCTTTATTCATATAGTTATTATATATGAATTATCAGATTTATTTCTAAGTAATATATAAAGATATTCCTTAATATTTCTTTAATAACATTTTACATAGATATTTATGTATGAGTGTATATATAAGCACACACATATATATTTCTTTATATAGTTTCTGTACATACCTTTCCAAAAGTATACCTATGTTGTGATATTATATATTGCTATTATACATCACTGTTATACTTTTTGTTTTGTAATTAATTCACTAATATATATTTTTGACTTTAAATTCTCTGGCATATTTTCTTGGTCTCTTTCTAGAACTTAGAATAAAATTATTGTCTAATTTATTTATAATAGGCTTTTCAGAATATAGATTTTTCTCTAAACATAGATTTGATCATATGCTATAAATTATCATACAGATCATAGAGCTCTTCTTGTCCTTTATTCCTAAATGAGGTTGAAACTATCATATTTTATTTTAGCTATTGAAGAGAGCTTATTTTTTTCCAGATCAATAAAGCTTCATCTCTAATTTTTTGTAACCAATTTCTATGTTTAGGTCATGATGGTGATGGAATCTGACCTGTATAATAACTGACATCTCCCTATTTTCCTCAGTTATCTTCATTTTAAATAATTTTCCATGACTATTTAAAAGGTAATATATTTTCCAGAGGATACAAATATTTGTATGTACATTCTGAATATACATTCTTAATACATATGCATTCTCACCAATTAGTTTTTCTATATTCACTGAGCACCCAAGTACAAGGACTATATTTTTCCTTCCCTATCGTGTCATTAGGGACTGGCACAAAGCCAGGCATACTCACAAAATATTTGTAATTCAATGAATTAATAATTATTTCCATTTATCCCTTTTCCCTAAATGATCTCTCAAAAATGAAAGATGTGTTAAAAATCCTCCCCTACTGTGGCTATGTCTAAAGTTCCTTGCATGTTTAAAAGCATCCGTTGGGTATATTTCTATTCTGCATTATTTGGTGTATCAAGGTTTGTAACTGTTGGATCTTCCTTGTAGAGTTTTCCATAAAAATTAAATCATCATCATTGTCTACTTATTTCTTTAGGAATCGACTTCAATTTTTTTTTTTAATTTTTTTTTTAACGTTTTATTTATTTTTGAGACAGAGAGAGACAGAGCATGAACGGGGGAGGGGCAGAGAGAGAGGGAGACACAGAATCGGAAGCAGGCTCCAGGCTCTGAGCCATCAGCCCAGAGCCCGACGCGGGGCTCAAACTCACGGGCCGTGACATCGTGACCTGAGCTGAAGTCGGACGCTCAACCGACTGAGCCACCCAGGCGCCCCAGGAATCGACTTCAATTTTGATGCAGGGGGTAGCTCTGGCCTTCTTTTCCTTGATATTGTCTGCTAAACCTTTGTTCCAATTTTTAACTATTCTCCCACAGTTGTGTTTCTGGTAAAAAAACTATGTAAGTTTTGTGTTTTGGTTGTTTTAACTAGTATGAGCCTTTGGCCTCTAAAAGATGGTACATCAAAAATATTTCTTACATTTTTAGTTTTTATGCTTCTTTTTGTTTTCTCTGCTACATGGTATCTTACCAGTGTCTTTTGCTTGCTTTTCTTCTGTTTCCCTAATAAGTTAGGAAATATACATTGCATTTTAAGAGTATATACTCTCAAATATTTATGGTCTTAAACTTTCTCAAAACATCGATGTAACAAAAGAAATCATTTATTGCTTCCCACTATGCACTATTCCTACTTCCCCCTATGCAATATTAGGAAAATAGTGCATTTCTACTCTCCCAACTCCCTCTCTAGCAATCCCCTGCACACACCTGAGAGTGAAAAATCCAAGACTGTCAAACCAGAGTATAGGTACCCAATGTCATTTACATTAGGGTCTCCCTCATCAATAATTTTTCCTGCAATTTTAGTGTTGATTTTATTCAAATTTACAATAATTCTTTAGTGTTACTTTTCCATTTAACTAGTTTCAAGGCTTACCTATAGCTTTTATACCACGATTTTCCCATTCTTGAGTTATTTTTTTTCATTTACCTCTAAGTTTATCCAGAAGACCTGTTTAAATATTTTTCTCCCCGGGAAAATAAATCCATCTAAGTAGTGTACTTTATGCTCATGTCCACATGACAATTCTTACCCTTGCCTTCAAGTGAATTATAACTGATTTTCCTTCTGATCAGGTTTGTGTGAGAGAAGACTGACGTTGGGGTATTTATGTATTCCTTTGTATTTACTTTTGATTCCCATTCCTGCATGCATACGGAATTTTCATTTCTCTAGTCTGGATAGAGGTTGGATTTGGTCTAGGACAGAGGTATCCAATAGAATTTTCCGTGATGATGAAAATGTCCTGTATCTGTGCTGTCCAATACAGTAGCAATCAGCCACATGGGCTGAAATGTAGATACTGCAAATTACTTTTCTTACATTTTATTTTTTTTAATTAATGTTTATTTATTTTCAAGAGAGAGAAAGACAGAGGGCAAGCAGGGGAGGGGCAGAGAGAGAGAGGAAGACACGGAATCCAAGGCAGGCTCCAGGCTCCAAGCTGTCAGCACAGAGCCTGAGGTGAGGCTTGAACTCACTAACTGTGAGATCATGACGTGAGCCAAAGTCCGACGCTTAACCAACTGAGCCACCCAGGCGCCCCATTTTTCTCACATTTTAACTACATATAAATAATTGTATGTGAGTGGTCATGATGACCACGTTGGATCGTGTAGCTCCAGAATATTCCAGGATCATGAGGGAGAAGGGGAATTCAGATCTATGAAAGTTCTCGCCTTGTTTTTATCTTCCCAATTAACTTTCTCCTCCTTGAAGAAACCAGATTTTCCTCAGATTTCTTTGGCTGGAGTGTAGATCTGGAATCCTGCTTTTTGCTACTTTTCCTTCCAGTAGTCTTTGCTCCATTGCCTTGGACCACCGGCAAAGCTCCCACTTTGGTGCCACTCACTCCTCTAGTTTCTTCCCTAGCTTCCTTTTCCTCGGCCTGCAAGACTAGAGCCATTTTCCCACCGGTATTGTATTTAACTGCTGTATAAGAGCATCCTGGAGGTCAAAAGCTTGGGGTTTGCTTCACGCAAGCAAGCGTTCTATTTGACAGAAGGGCTGTCAGTTTCTTCAGCTGAAGAGAATCTTCCTACTTGTTCAAGGGTTGATTTTCTAGCCTCCTCACTCTGCCTTTGTAGTGTTTAAGCCCCAACAGTTGCCTTTTCTTTTTGTAATGCAAGTGCCTGATTTAAGCTTTGACTGCGGAGGCACCCACTTCAAAGAGGCATTACTTCAAGGAAGTCTATCTCCAACAAACGCATTTGGAGCCCCACAACTGGAGACCGGCCTCCTCCCCCCAATGGAGGATGCTTTGTTTTACAGATCTTCGGTGATTTTGATACTGCCCATTTGGGCCACTTCTCTTTGCTTCTCCCTTGGCTTTAAATTCCTGCTTATGTTTTAAATTCACCAACAGTGAGCCACGGTAACCCTAGGCCCCCACCCTGGACCCACAGGAACAGAATCCCAGGCGCTCGTGCGCATGCACTTGCTCTCTTCCAGAGACTTCACTGCGTACCTCCGGAATGCCTTGTATGCTCCGGGGCTGTTAAGTAATAAACTCTTTTTTCCTTCCAAGTTTTCTAATGGTTATTGCTGAAGGGCAACATGCAATCATAATAAGAACCGCCAGGGTCAGTCCAGTACAACCACTGGTTTAGATGGGGAAGTCCCCCAGGGCCCAGGTGAGGGCCCCCAGGCGTTTCTAACCCATAGCATTAGATTAATAGGCAGAGACCTGCACAAAACAGCCTTCTGGTGGTTTTCATCCTTTTTGTAGAGACTGAACTAAACCGTCAAACTGCTCCAACTCACTTCCAGGCTTTGACTGCTTAGTTTCCTGGGGTTTTGTTCTGCCAGCTTGAGCGCCTTCCACACCATCTTCCTAATTTTGGTTACTCCAGCATATGTTGCCATTTCTCTTGTTCCTTTTGTAGCTACTTTCCTGCTTCTAATGCCTTCGCAGCCAAATCAGCACTTTCCCCAAAGTGTCTTTTTTTTTTTTTTTTTTTTTCCAAAATAGAGGCGGCTCAGCTGGACTGGGAAACCCTGGAAGGTACGGGCATCTTTTCCTTTATTTTTTTAAAAACATTTTTAATGTTTATTTATTTTTGAGGGAGAGCGAGCGAACGCACGCACGAATGGGGGAGGGGCAGAGAGAGAGGGAGGCACAGAATCCAAAGGAGGCTCCAGGCTCAGCACAGAGCCCCACAGGGGACTCAAACTCACAAACCATGAGATCATGACGTAAGCTGAAGTCCCAGGCTTACCCAACTGAGCCACCCAGGCGCCCCCTGGCATCTTTTCCTTTAAGTGTACTCCGGGCCTCAGATTCACTTTGGGTCATGCATGGGGCTGGGGCCTTTAAGGACAAATCTAAAATCATCTAGAGGAGTAATTGTCTTATGAACTCCATGGCATCTTTCCATCTACAGTATTGTACTTCCTTTGCCTCTATAGTCTTCATCTGAATGGTATCTGCTACCAAATGCCTTTCTATCTAGGCTTATGGTGATTTAAAGCCCTTGCCAGTTTCTACTGCCCAACTTGTGGAAGCAACTGGAGCTAATTAAGTGATCAATAAACCATCGTGGGCCATCTGATCTGCTTTGCATCATGAGGAGCTTAGTACCTGTGAAGCTATCACCATGCCTGCAAGGTGGGAGTATCATCAGTTCTGTCTGGGGCATCATGGGCACTTCTGCTTTATCAGAATTCCAATTTCCATGTCAGCCATAAGATGATCTTCCCCAAATTATACCTAGGCTTACTTGGCAACTCAAATTTGCCAGTTACCTTTCCACTCTGAGGCTCCCGGCACTGAGCAGGAAACCTAGGTCCTCAAACTCCCTGTGACTAAAACCATTAAGCCTCTCTGGATTCCTGATTCATTTGGTCAATGAGCAGCTTTGGAGTCTTTTATTGCTTCCTGAGGCAAGTGTTCCTCCTGGAGTCCCTGGATGACTTAGGCTAAATTTAGCAATGTGGTGGTGGGCGGGGCTCTGGTTGGCTCTGCAACTGGCAGATTGGTTTTCAAACCAAGATGGTGGGTGGAAGGGAGGCACTTTTAAATTCCAGAAAGTCTTTCAGAGTTAGGGCTTCCCCTTCTCCCTTTTCTCCTCTTTTCTCTCTCATTGTCCCTTCCCTTTCTCATTTCCTGGGGCATTTAAATTAGTAGATGAAAAGAGAATGCAAAGAAGGCGAATGAAAGAATCCTATAGCCAGGGAGTTTGTCTGGGAGAGGAAACTTGGAGGTGGGGGGAAGGAAGCTGATTGCTTTCCAGTTCAGTACTTTTGCAAGATACTTTTACCTATACATTTTATTTGGTTAACTGTGCT
This sequence comes from Leopardus geoffroyi, assembly GCF_018350155.1. Classification (NCBI taxonomy): domain Eukaryota; kingdom Metazoa; phylum Chordata; class Mammalia; order Carnivora; family Felidae; genus Leopardus; species Leopardus geoffroyi. The sequence continues at coordinate 46,007,574 of NC_059327.1, forward strand.
TGATAGCTATTTTGATTTTTGGTTTTAAGTCCCTCAAACTTGGGAAGATTTACTTTATTTCTTCTTATTTATATATTTATATATTCTGGTGTCTTCTTTTTTTTTTTTTTTTGTTTAGTTTACTTGTTTATTTTGAGACAGAGAGAAAGCCCAAGCGGGGGGAGGGGCAGAGAGAGGGAGGAGAGGGCAAGAATCCCAAGCAGGCTCCGTACCATCAGTGCAGAGCCTGACACAGGGCTTGAACTCATAAACGGCAAGATCATGACCTGAGCCGAAGTTGGACGCTTAACCAACTGAGCCTCCCAGGCGCCCCTATTCTGGTGTCTTCTTAGAGGACAAGAGTTATCTGCGTCTTGGATCTCAAGTCTCTGTGTTCCACAGGTATATTAGTTAACTCTTACTATTTCTCTCCATATGTTGAGAGAATATTTTCAATATGTCATCCACAATTCAGTATAAGCCAGCACTGTTTCTGCTCTTTACTGCAATTAATACGGATTTAATTATCCTATTATATTTTTACTTATGAGGTAGTGTTGCTTTGTCTTTCAGCTCTTTTTTTTTCTGCCTTTCAACCGGCATTTTTTCCATTTCAGTTATCTGTTACTGCTTTTTGTCAGCTCTCACGTCTTATTTTGGAGTCTGTTTTTATGAATTTTCTTGAGCATATAAACCACATACTTCGTGAAATTTACTTCTCTAATTATAAATAATTTTCAGAAGTACTTTTTTCTTCTGTAGTTTAAATTCTCATTTATATGGTAGATTTCTTTTATGGGCTACATTTTGTTTGTTTTTTCCTTTTTTTGCCATTCTTCTTTCATTGCTTCCTTCCTTTTTCAGGAAAAAGAGATCCATTCACTTAAGCAAGGCGGGCAAATTTTGGTTGGTTCTTACTACTGATTGCTTTCTGACTCCTCTTAGGTAACAAACAGGAAAGTTAATTAAGGTACACAGACCCACACCTGCTTCTAGTGTGTTACACAGCCTTTCATTCAGAATGGCGGGCTGGAAGAGTGTTTTCTATTTGACTTGATTACCTTCCTGTTGAGGGCAAGTTTAATCTGTATAATCTGAAGCAATCTGTGCTTCTTTATCAGAAATGATATGTTTATTCATATCATTTTTTTCATATGTAATTCATATGTTTTTCGTATGTAATTCTCCTGCAACTTTCAGCCCTTTGCCTTAAAAACTTGAGGTCTAACTTAGAAAGTTCCATGCCCTTGCCATTACAGTCATCAATTATATTTCACGTTGGGAAATGCTTTGGTAAAATCATGTCAGATGAGGGAGAAAGGAAGTACTGAGTCAGCCCTGCTCAATAAAAATTGGCTTTCTTCCCTTTCAGAATGAAGATTTCTCTTCTCTGAGGTATGTATGTACAGGGATTTGATGGATTGAACATTTTGTCAACTTTTTCTCCACGTGGCTCGTCATTCCACTTCAGGACATCATCTAAGCTATGGTACACGGACATTCCTCATTAAATCTGCATTTCCTAGAGTCTGAGACCCAGACTATTCTTACTATTGAAAATGTGCATACTTTGCTGTCTTTTCTCAATGATAAGATGAGATTGGAGAAGAGGCAAATTCTTAACTTTGCCACACATAGTAGTCTGAGAGGCTTGGTCAAGCAAATGCATGTATTTGTACAGATTGTCGTTGCCTTAGTAATATGCCTCCCCCTTTAAAGAAAAAGGGACCGTATTCACCATCAAAAGTGATATCTGAATATTGTCTCAGCAGAGGATATACAAGAGGGGCTCATTGATCAACTAAACCTCTTCTTCCCCAGCTAATTCATGTCATTCCGTATCCCTTTCACCACCCTATTATTTCCCATGCCTGTTAGTACCAACAATCATTCATTCATTCATTTGTTCAACAAATGTTATTTACCAGGCTCTATGTTAGGCACTGGAGATATGATTATGAATTACACAAATATAGTCCTTGCTCTTATAAAATGTGTAGTCCAGTGAGAAGAAAGCCAATAAACAAGTAAATGAACAAATAAAGAAATAATTATAAAAGTTATGTTACTTACTATGAAGAGAGTCAACTGTGAGCTGTGGTAGAGAATGCAGAGGGAAATACTTTAAATAAGCTGGCTGGAGACTTATTCTCTAAGTTGAGAAAAATGAGAAGAAGGCGGTTTTGTGAAGGAGTGAGAAGGTGACAATCTGTGTCCAGGCAGAATTGCAAGTAGGAGGGCCCTGAGGTAGAAATCAGGAGAGCCTTTGGTTGATAATGGGAATGGAGCCATAACGTGAGATTTGGAGAGGTGGGCATAAATCACGACATACAGATTTCTGAGGGAAGGAATATGGGCAAAATTCTAAATACTGTGGGGAACCACTGAATGATTTTAAATAGTGACGTGACATTTTGATGTGATATATTTCAAAAACATGGTTCTGGAATGGGGAATGGAGAGGATGTAGGGCAAGAGTAAAAGCAAGAAGACCGTTCAGGTGATGACAATATCTGCACCAGAAGCGGACCCATTAGAAATACATTATACAGGTAAAATCAGTAGGGCTTGCTATTAGTTTAGATGCCAGATGTAAATGATGGGAGTAACAAGGAATGCCTTTTGTGCTCTTGCTTGAGCAGTGGAGTGGATGACAATACCTCTTACTAAGATGTGAAAGATTGGGAGAGGAGCAAATTGATAGGAGAAAGAGAAATCAAGAGTTCACATTTGGACATGATACTTTTGGGAAGTCTTTAACTTCGGGAGTTCTATGCATATATATAGAATTCAGTCATATGAGGGGTGCCTGGGTGATACACTCGGTTAAGTGTCCGACTTTGGGTCAGGTCATGATCTCACGGTTTGGGTTAGAGCCCCGCATCGGGCTCTCTACTGACAGCTCAGAGCTTGAAGCCTCTTTCAGATTCTGTATCTCCCTCTCTCTCTCTGTTCCTTCTTTGCTTGTGCTCTGTCTCTGTGTCTCAAAAATGAATACACATTAGACAATTTTTTTTAAATTTCAGTCATATTAATGAAACCTATCACCCACAAAGAGAGAGTAGATAAGAAAGTCCTTGGCAACATGAATATTTTGAAGATGGATAGAAGAGGAGGAGCCATCAGAGGAGACTAAACGGGAGAGGACAATGAGGGAAAGAAAGAAAGAAAGAAATAAAGAAAGAAAGAAAGAAAGAAAGAAAGAGAAAGAAAGAAAAGAAAGAAAGAAAAGAAAAAAGAAAAGAAAAGAAAAGAAAGAAAAAAGAAAACTAGTGTAGCATAGTTAGATGAAAGCCAGAAAAGGAAAGTTTTCAGGAAGCAGGAGCAGTCACATGTATTGGAGCTGCTAAGAGGTTGAGGAAGATACATCTTCAAAATTTGAAATCACAAAGGTCATTAGCCATCTTGACAAGTGCAATTTTGTCTGAATGGTGGGAGTTGAAAGAGGAGGAGAGAGAGGGGGCTAGAGAAAAATGTCAAATTAAAAATTGATATAAAATGAAGGGGGATAAAATAGTGAATTGCAATTAGGCAAGTGGAGATAGCATGTGCAGATAACTGTGTTAAGATCTTTGTCTCTGAAGGGGGCGAAAAAAATGGGGAAAAATCTCAAGGACAGGGTATCACTGAGGTTTTTTAAAAGATGGGAGATTCTGGAGCATGTTCATCAGCTGATCGTAACGATCGTCTAGAAGGCAAAGAGATGCAATCCAAAGAGAGGTGATCGGTAAGAGTAGTATTCCTAGGAAGTTGAGAAGGAATGAGCTCCAGAGTACAAACGAGGGATTGTATTTTGACAACAGAAGGGAAACTTTAGCTATTGTGGTAGGAAGAACAAGGAAGAAGTATGGATGCAGGTAACTTTATAGTCTTCCAGAACAATTCTAGACTTTACCAACCCCTCCTTGGGGTTGCTCAGAAGAGCAAATAAGTCCTAATTCTGCACTGCAAAACTTGAGATAACAAGTCGAAGACTAAACCAACTGATCAGCAGAGCCCTAGCTTCTAAAGTCTCAGGATGTATGTTCTCTGGACGTCAGATTTTTGGATAACAATGCAGCAGTGGGAGTAAACGGTAAATTCTGTTCAGCATCTGGAATAGCTTTGCTTGCATTTCCTCACATATTGTACACCTGCCACTATGGTGATCCTTTCTTATCAGTGTTTAAAAACTCGTTTTGGCGATAAGGATTTTAAGTTGTCACTTTTGTTTTAAAAGTCTAAAAATAGGGAGGCACACACACAGATGGGGGTGGGGGTGGGGGTGGGTTAGGAATACAATATGTCCTTTAACTACAGAACCTTTACACCAAAATGCTGAAGCACAAGACGACAGCATGGCTTAAAAGCTGTTTTCTGGTATACTTTTAAAAAATGTCTATTGCATTATCTTCAATGCAATGCCCTGGGATTTTGAGCCATGACTGGTCTGGCTAGCTGACACTGACATTTTCTCTTATAGACACATCTGACAACCCAAAGCTCACTGGTCATCCAGCTTATGGTAATATTTATGAACACCTTTGAACTCAATCACACAGCAAGTAAGACCTACAGAAGAAGGGAAAACAGTGACAATGGTTAAATAACACTTGTCTTCTTTTTCTACTTTTCTTAGGCACAAAGTCAAGGGCTTTTAAAAAGGGGGAAATGCCTGCTATTAGGGACGAGTGAACTGTGGTTCCATTAAAGGAAAATTTCAAGAAACATCACATAGTAGAGCATTTTTCTCTTCCCCAAATGAAGCATCGTTTTAGGTTTCCACCTACATATGTCAATTTAATTATAAAACAGATTTTATAAATCAGAAGCAATAATGGGGTGCTGGGTGAGTGTGTGTGTGTGTGTGTGTGTGTGCATGCGTGTGTAATTTTTAAATGTGCAATGTGCAGATTTTGCACTCCAGAGAATTAATCAAACTGTCAGGCCCAAGACCAAAAACTGAAAAGCACACACAGTGGTATGTCATGGTAACTTAGCAACCAGAGCTGAAGAGGTTAAGACAGAAATTGCTGTCATTTTCTTACATTTAAGAATTTCTACCTTATATTCTCCCTGCTCCCCGCCTCCCAAACACATATTCTGATTCCTCCAGGTGGTAGTTCATGGAATCAAATCTTTTATATCTTTTAATGATCTTGTGTTTGACAATTTCTATTTGTGGAGGATAAGAGGAATCACCTACTGAGTATGGAATTTCAGAGCATCTGTGGATACTTCATTGATCAAGACTCTAAGTCTTTTGTGCATAACACAGGTGTTACCAACTAGACACAATTTCCCATCAGAATGTGAACCATACATAAATAATGTGCAATTCCCATACATAAGCATAGCATCACAGGGACATAACCAGTTCCATGACAGGTCCGTCCTGGTGCTAAATGGCAGTCGCCTCTGTCAGGGTGACAGGTGTGCAGTGGTCCTGAAGGGGCACCGTGGCAGAGCCTTCATATGGTAGGTCCTCTAGGTCAAGGAAATTCTGGCTAAACATGTAGAAACGCGTTCTGTACCTTGAGGCTTGAGTAAAGAGCAGAAATGAAGTACAGTAAAACCTTGGATTGCAAGTCACTTGTTCTGAGAGTGTTCCACAAGATGAGCAAACATTTCTAATAAATTTTAACTTGATAAACGAGCGATGTTTTGCAATACTCGTGGTACGTGACACCAAATATCACACAGTCACAACTGAGCCAATGATTCTTGAAATTCACTCTGATATACAAGTGCTTGGGATTATGGGCATGTTTCCAGAATGAATTTATGCTCGCAAACCAAGGTTTTACTGTATTTGCAAACAGTGTTGGGGGTGGGGGGGTGCGTGCATTATTAGGGTACTTAAAATGCTGATATATTTAACATTTTTCATAATACCCCTATCGGCCTTGGGTTAGAGAGAAGACAGAGGGATTACTTATCTCCTTCCTCCCGACCTCATCCAATTGGCTTGTCATACTAAGCACTCTTTACACCAGGCCCTCACCACTAGGACAAGAGGCTTATTTGAGGGTAGCAAAGGACAAAGTTGAAATGGAGTGACTGCATATTCCTCCCCCTCCATGCTGACCCTCGAACAGATTGCTTAAAAGGTCATGTGTTTCCTTTAAGGTAGATGTGGCTGGTGGTAGATTGAAAATAGTAATCCCTCTCCACTACAGATTGTGCTAAACTATGATTGTGCTAGATTTTTGGTGAGACTTTTAATTTTTTTTTAATGTTTATTTATTTTTGAGAGACAGAGAGAGACAGAGCATGAGCAGGGGAGGGGCGGAGACAGAGGGAGACACAGAATCCAAAGCAGGTTCCAGGCTCTGAGCTGTCAGCACAGAGCCCGACAAGGGGCTAGCACTCACGAACTGTGAGACCATGACCTGAGCCAAAGTCGGACGCTTAACCGACTGAGCCACCCAGGTGGCCCAGGTGAGACTTTTAAAAAGAAAAGGTCATGGGGCGCCTGGGTGGCGCAGTCGGTTAAGCGTCCGACTTCAGCCAGGTCACGATCTCGCAGTCCGTGAGTTCGAGCCCCGCGTCAGGCTCTGGGCTGATGGCTCAGAGCCTGGAGCCTGTTTCCGATTCTGTGTCTCCCTCTCTCTCTGCCCCTCCCCCGTTCATGCTCTGTCTCTCTCTGTCCCAAAAATAAATAAACGTTAAAAAGAAAAGGTCAGAATGTCAAGATACTGTGTTGAAAAAAAAAAAGAAAAAAAAAAAAGCCTGTGATTATCCCAACTATAATACTTCCATTTTATGATTTGTGGCTCATTCTCTTCAAAATACTTTGCCTGCCCCATCTTTCCCAAAATTGTTAATCTCAGAAGCAAGGTTTGAATGTTCATTGGTTTATTTAGTCTTAAGATGAGCAGAAATTTAACTACTAGTTCATTGTGTTATCTCAATTAAGAAGACATAAAGAATTCTAGAAATAAAAATATTCTGGGGCCAGGATTTACTGGAAATTACCAGGATATTGTGATTTTTTTTCTGTTTTATTAAACCATCGTTCTTACAGTTCATAAAGAGGTTAATCATTTTTCAATTTTTTCTTCATTTCCTATGTGAGATGGTCTAAGAGACTTATGGAAGCCATATATATAGGCAGAGATAGGTAGATATAAATAAAAGGAAGCAAAACAAAAGCTCTGTCATTTCTTTCTCGTCTCTCCCTACACTAATTTGTATATTTGCGGGGGTGGGTGGTAGATACTTCCTTGGCCTCAAAGTTGCTGGCTCCAGATACTTTAGCTTGTATTTGAAGCCCGAGGATCATCGTACTAGATTCTGCTCCTCTCACATGAGATAGTTTTGCCCCTTTTTCTCTGATTGATAAGGCTATGTTCTGATGCCTTTTCTCTCTGTGTGGTGCCTTTTCTCTCTTATCCATTCATTCATTTGAGGAGTATTAACTGAGTTCCTTCAGGGTCAGCTTCCACAGTCTCAGAAAGGAATAGGTCATTTTCCTCACCCTCAGAGCTGAAAATAGGTACACTGAATGTCAAGGCATCCCACATCAGCCCGAGGGCTGTGCTTCCTGTGAGCTCTGCTCCTGTAGGAGCTCCATTCTTGGTCAAAGGGCATTCTGGTCATCTTGTCTGTCCTCTGCATCACACACAAAGAGAGGTGTATATGCCTCCTGGATTGTGGAAGATAACCACCTGGAGTATAGGAAGAAACTATCAGGACTTTCCTTCATCTCTTATTTAAATTCAGAGAAAGGAAAGAAATTATGGATTCATATTAGCTCATTCTCCTTTTTTCCCCCTACTTTTGGAATCATATGTCATAGGCAGTGTACGAAGTGCCCAGAAGAAAAAAGAGGGGTCTGCCACATGGATGGTTTGACAGCGATATCCTTTTTTGCTTTTAGAGTGACACAATACCGTGCAGTTTACATTTGCCCACTTAAGTGCATCTGTAAATTGTACTCTCTAGTTCTACTAAACTAACCCTCAGAAATGCACAACTGTCTTAATATATTCCTGAATGAAAACTCTGCTGATTAAAGATGATAGCTCAGGTACAAAAGGACAACAAAAATTGATGAAGTTGACAGTGTACCTTTCCTGCATATTCTCTTTGTAAATTTCACAAGGGGAGAACAAAGCAATGTAACGAGGGTTTGCACAAAGTTGCCAGAATTGTTAGAAATTAGTAAGAAAATCATTTAAAATATGGATTTTTATCCAATCAATGGATGTCACTTGGCTGTGTTTCCTAATGGACTCCAGCCTAACTAAATTATGACACTTATGATGTAAGCTAACGCCAGTCATATATGTATGCAACTTATGAATAAATATGTGTGCATTCAGTGGCATGCCTATTCAAAACTAGTTAATAACATGTGTCCACAATCAACATTAAGCACTCATGCTGGAGTTCCTTTTCTGGTTTTAGTGACCACTGCAGGTGCATTGGCTCTGTAGGCTGAGTCACCTTGATTAATCTGTCCCTTGAACCAGTATTGATCTGCTTGGCATTTTGTTCACATGTCTTCTCCTGACCAGAACAGATTATGTATCAAATCCTGTTTGATTTTAATGAGAAGAATCGTGCCCATAATGCCTCATAGAATACTGCCTCTTGCTCAATTTGGAATGTATCTTTTCTCTATGGCCTTTTCCTGTTTTTGCCTGGATAAGCTGTCAGACATAGCTTTGTCCTTAAATGTGGCCAGATCATACTTTCCTTCAATAAATATCTACTGACCGCCTGCTACACTCCCTTCCTTGAAGCGATGTTCTGCACCATTTCTCAAACAGGTATATTAGGCCAACTGGTGTTTTCGAGGTCCCACATTCATGTGGTGATCCACAAGCATGTAACACAGGGCCCCGTAGAGGTCAGTGGCCACCCCTGGATTTCCCCTGTGGATGCCTCACCCCAACGTCCATTTCTGTGGTCTCTAGTCTTAGAGCTGGCTCACTAGCTGTTGGTCTGCAAACCCCAAGACCTGCCTGAGTGAAGTCCGAAACTGGCCTCCCAGCACCTGAGGCAAGGAGAGATGGAAGAAGGGGGCAGCACCCCTCCCCCAGATCAGTAGGTGGCAGTTTTCAAAAGCGAGAGAACTCACCTCCAAGACTTGTGTTGGTGACCACAGCCGAGGGGATCTCCACACCCTCCAGCCAGAACTTTAAGTGTATGTGGAGGCCCTACTGGGTTTCAGTCATGTACACTGTCAGATGCTCTGAACAACATACTGCTCTCTCAAGACTGCCTTCTTGGGGCACCTGGGTGGCTTAGTCGGTTAATTGTCTGACTTTAGCTCAGGTCGTGATCTCATGGTTCATGAGTTTGAGCCCAGTGTCAGGCTCTGTGTTGACAGCTCAGAGCCTGGAGCCTGCTTCGGATTCTGTGTCCCCCCCTCTCTCTCTCTCTGCCCCTCCCCAACTCACACTCTGTCTCTCTGTCAAAAATAAATAAAACCTTAAAAAAAAAATCAAAAGATTGCCTCCTTGAAAATGGCTCTGGCTCCAGGGATGGTGGGCAGAGCCTACATTTCAAGGAATGTTTCACAATCTCACACCACTGATGCTTTGGGCCAGAAAATACCTTGCTGTGGGGGCTATCTTGTTCACTGTGGGTGTTTAGCAGCTTCTCAGGCTTCCATCCAGCAGATACCAGTAGCTAGCCCTCCCCTCCTAATGAAAAAATGTCTCCAGATACTGTCAAACGGCTTCTGGAGGGCAGAAGCACTCCTGGTTGAGAATCAACTGTTTTCAGGTCGAAAAAAAATAAAAATTAAAAAAATTAAAAAATAACAGGGGTGCCTGGATGGCTCAGTAGGTTAAATGTCTGACTCTTGATTTCAGTTCAGGTCATGATCTCGCAGTTCCTGAGATGGAGCTCCGTGTGGGGCTCTGTGCTGACAGTATGGAGCCTGGTTAGGATTCTCTCTCTCTCTCTCTCTCTCTCTCTCTCTCTCTCTCTCATAAATAAATAAATAAGGTTGCTATAATAAGAAATACTAGCCAGGAAATATTTAGACAGGGCTCCCTGAGAAAGCTGCCCTGAGGAGGGGGTATACAAGCTGTCCCCTGGAAACTGAGAAGAAGCCAGTCTCCTGATGTTGGTGGAGAAGAGCTTTCTAGGTTGCAGAGATAGCAGGTGCAAAGGCCCTGAGGCTTGAGCGTGGTGGGCTCTGGGAACTGAAGCAAGGCCAGGGTTCTTGCAGTACAGTAACAAGAAGTAAGGCTGGAAATGTGGATGAAGTCAGGAGCACATGGGGCCCAGTACTCGACTGTGATGATCAGTCTGGGGAAAAAAATCCTCATCTGCAGCCATTCTATGCTCATTCTGTGAATGTAGAAGAGACCTACCCCCACAGACCCCCCATAGCCTTGTGGAAATTTTCAGGACATGATAATATTGGAAGTTGTAGGTAAGTAATCTTACTAATAATTGAAGAATTTCAACTTTGGAGTCTGAAAGCAGGGACTAATGACACGCACACACGTGTAGAACATTATGGGGTGGAGGGTTGGCTTCTGCATAGTCTACTAGTTAAGTTGGAATTAGATATTGAATATTCGGAATACTCAGGCATTGCTTGAAGTAAAAAGTTGGTGAGGAGAGAAAATTGAGATGTTATTCCACAACTGAGGAAATGCACTTGCCAAGTCCTCTAAGAAATTAGTTGAGAAATTAATGTGCTGTGCTGCCATTTGCATAAGTAACTTTCTCCAACCCCAGATCTCTAAATTCACCTGCTTTTCTAGGGGAAGGTATTTGCTTGGCAGCTGTAACTATTTGGACCTCAGTTTCTTCATCTGTAAAATGCTAGGATCTTTAAGACCTATTCAATACCTAAATGTTTTAAATCCCTGATCTTTTCTATTTGGCTCCCTCAGAGTAAATGTAATTTAATTTTTTAGTGAAATCTTCATGATTATGTAGAATAATTGGAGAAGAACGGGTTCCTTTGATCTCTCTTGTGTGGATTACTTGGATGTGAGTGTGAGATGATATATAGCACCACATTGTCTTTCATGACTCAATTTCTTTATCAAAACCTGAGGTGGAACTGGCAGGTTGCCTTTCGTCCGGCATCCAGCCAGAGATACATCCAGGAGCAATTTGCTGAAAAGAAACTTTCTCTTCTGCCAACCTTCCTCACGCCTGCTGCTCTTGAAAAGCTATTTCTACAGAAAAAAAAATCTATAAACACAGATATAAAAAGCAACAGTTGCCTCTGTTCAAGTTCCCATCACATGTGACCTGATTTTTCAATCCTCTGTGATGTCTGGACCCTTGTTCCCCAGCAAGAGCCAAAGCAAACTGCTTTCAAGAGTCTCCATCTTCTGTCTGTTTGCAAGCCATACCCAGTTTGCCCATTAGGCAGACATCTGGCATGGGCACCACAGCACAGCTTCCTCGTGGAGCCTCATTCTGAGATGGGGGCCAAGCTGCACTCTGTCAGAACTCATCAGAAGATGCAGAGGTCAGTGTCGCGTGGGATAAATGAACCGGTTTCTGACATGAGGACCAAACAGAAAACATTTTGGGACAATGGGTGGCCTGAGGCTGATGCCGTTTTCTGGACAAGAAGGGTAAAGAGTACAGTCATCTACCAGCTGCCCTTGGAAAAAGCAAGGGAGAAGTGTGTGGGGGGGTGGGGGGATGAGGGGGACATGAGTATGTAACTAATAACCAAAAGCTAGAAACTACCATCAAATCATTCTGCAAAAATTCTCCTCCTCCTCGAAACCCGTCTTCAAATCTTTTTTTAAAAATAACTATTTTTGCGAGAAACATCATGGACTCCTAGTCTATTTTGTTATCATTTGTACCTGCTCTTTGCCGCCGTCCTTTGCTCAAATTTCTTCCTGACGTTTTGGACAAAACCGGTGTCTTCAGAGCCAAATTAAAAATTTTGTGTGAGAAGGCTCTGGGAAAGAAAATTCTGCAGATCGCCTTTGTGTGTGTGAGGAATTTAGGAAGCCGAGAGCAGCTGAAACTTACAGTAATATCCTTGATGATTTCCACACTCTAATAAAAATACTACCTGGGTTGGTTTATTACTGCAGCATAATAGATAATCCCGAAACATAGTGGATTAAAACAACATGCATTTACTTAGTTCACATTCCCATGGGGTGGAAATTGAAGCTGCTTTTATTACGAGGGGCTCCTTCTGGCCTTGGCGGGGCTTCCTGTGTAGCAAATGCACGCCAGCTAGGCACCGTGGCCGTTAGTGTTGTCTGGCTATCAGCTAGAGGGATGATGACAACTGAGTGGCATTGCTCTCCTCTTCCAGAAGGCTAGCCTGAGCATGTTGACATGTGCTCACAAGGGTCCAAGAAGGCAAGCAGAGGGCCTTGACTCCAAACCGGTGCACTATTTATTAACCCGAAGCAAGTCACAGGATGAGGCTCAATTCATTAGGTAGGGAATTAGACCCCATGGATTGTGGAAGGAGCTGCCATTGCCGCCTTGAAAAGGATGTGGATACAGGGGTGCCTGGGTGGCTCAAGTGGGTTAAGTGTCTGACTCTTGATTTCAGCTCAGGTCATAATCTCTTGGTTTGTGAGTTCGAGCCCCACATAGGGCTCTGTCAGTGCAGAGCCTGCTAGGGGTTCTCTTTCTCTCCCTCTCTCTGTGCCCCTCCCCCGCTCTCACTCATTCTCTCAGAATAAATAAATAAACTTAAAAAAAAAAGGAAAAGAAAAATGCGTGGCTACAAAGATGGGCCTTTTTTGCAATCTATCTCACGATCAGTATAAGCACACCTCAGAAATATCACATGTTTGGTTCCAGACCACTGCAATAAGGTGAATATCATAATAAGGTGAGTCAAATGAATTTGTTGGTTTTCCCATGTATATAAAACTCATGTTTATGTTATAATGAGTCTGTTAAGTGTGCAATAGCATATGTAGAAGAGAACAACATATATACCTTAATGAAAACAAATTCTATTGCTACAAAATGCTAATCGTCTCTGAACTTTCAGTGAGTTGTAATCACTGATCATAGATCATCATAACAAAAATAACAGTAATGAAAAAAACTTGAAATATTGCAAGAATTACCAAAGTGTGACAGACACAAAGTGAGCAAATGCTGTTGGGAAAATAACTTCAATAAACTTGCTTGATAAGTGGTTGCCACAAATCTTCAATTTATAAAAAACAATGTATTTGCAAAGTTCAATAAAACACAGTATTCCTATAGTACATATGACCATGTAGATAACTTACATACATTTTCACCAATTGTTGGAAGAACCCAGCTGGTTAAATATAACTTTTCTATTTTAGAGTTGAAGAAACCAAAGTTTAGAGAGACTAAGTAGCTTGTCCAAGATCATGAATAATAAATACAAGATTTGTAATAAATAACAATATACTAAATAATATAATATAATATAATATAATATACTATAATATATAATATAATATTTGCAATAAAAATACAAATCCTGGTCCAAAAAAGACCAGCTTTGGACCAGGATTTGTATGACCCCAAATTTTTCTCTTCTTTTACTCCTATTTGATATATTTATTTCTTTATTTTCATAGTTATGAAATTCTGTCATCCAATTTTAGGATCTTGATTTCTCTATCTCTTTTCAACATCTCATTTGACTTTATTACTGCATCTATATAATCTATTAGTGTTCTTTTATTAAAAGAAAATTTGAGAGTTGCTAGTTAGTAAAGACTGAAACCAAAACGTACATGGTAACCTGTACTATGGATATATTTCATGCTGAAAATATTTCCTGGCTATTATCCAACCTTCATGAATTCACTAGAGTCTAGGAGCGGGGAGACATAAAGGTCCAAAACACAGGTAGATATAATTAGGAAGATGAGAACAATGAGAATGGACTAGAATGGATGTGTAATTTTGGCGGTTTTTTATATCTTCACCCTTCCTTGGGAAGATCCTCCAGGGTGAGATCCTTGCACACATGGTAAAGGGCAAGATCCGGGTCCCAGAAAAAAGGAACTCTTATATCCTGAGGCTCCTTGCATGACTGACCAGCTTTCTGAAATTGGTACATCACTTTACTTCGCTAGACTTCAGTTTCTTCGCTCATAAACCAAGAATGTTCGAGTTGTAAGCAACCTTGAATATGAAGCATTCCAGCATTCTGATTCAGTGCATGAGGACACCTGGAGGAGGGGACGTCTGGGACTAAAATTCAACCAGCCTCACAAGTTGGACTCTACCTGCTGGAACAAAGTGCTGTCTTTTCCAAACTTGTAAGAGGCCACTTTCCATTTTTTTTTAATGTTTATTTATTTTTGACATAGAAAGAGAGACAGAGCATGAGCAGGGAGGGGCGGAGAGAGAGGGAGACACAGAATCTGAAACAGGCTCCAGGCTCCGAGCTGTCAGCACAGAGCCCATTGTGGGTCTTGAACTCACAGACCGCGAGATCATGACCTGAGCCCAAGTCAGCCACTCAACCGACTGAGCCACCCAGCCGCCCCAAGAGCCCACTGTCAATAAGAATATGAATGCTCCCTAGACCTACCAAAAGAAATGCCTTTTTAAATTCTCATAAATTTCTGTATGGTTAGCCTTTGTATTATTGCCTTTAATGGTCTCTACTCATTGTCTCCCGTAATCTGGGAGTGAGGCCTGCACAAGTTTTATGCTCTCCTCCTGAACTACTGATTCATGTAATGATCATTGCCTTCTAATTGAGTACAAGCATATGGTGACAGCAGCAATGCTTCACCCTCATAAAAATATCACCCAATGTTCACTCGTTGTTAGTGACATCCTCCCCGCTTAAACCTGATGTCTGAGGTTAAAGTCAAGAGAAGGTCTGAGGGGAATGTTTAGGGAAACATTGGTCAGGCAACTTCTGTTCTAGGTCTCGGGAGAAACACACCTTGCCTTGGTGTCTTCTGCCTTCTCCTCATCAAAGGAGTAAGACCTTATCATTTCAAATGAAGGTATGAGTTAGGGGAGAAGAGCATGAAGGGGTCTGTTTTTGGTGGTAGGTGGGGATGCTTTAGAAGGGCAACACACAAATAATCCTCAGACCTCAGCAGATGCCCAGCCAGGCACATCAGATTCGGGTTCCACACAGTGCATGGGACCAGAAGACCAGCTTTTAATAAGAATATTTAGGGGCGCCTGGGTGGCGCAGTCGGTTAAGCGTCCGACTTCAGCCAGGTCACGATCTCGCGGTCCGTGATTTCGAGCTCCGCGTCGGGCTCTGGGCTGATGGCTCAGAGCCTGGAGCCTGTTTCCGATTCTGTGTCTCCCTCTCTCTCTGACCCTCCCCCGTTCATGCTCTGTCTCTCTCTGTCCCAAAAATAAATAAACGTTGAAAAAAAAATTAAAAAAAAAAAAAAGAATATTTATTTGCTGGCTTTGTGCCCTATGAACATTTCACTTAGGAATCTGTGACATCAGAAGACACCTACATATAGGCTTCACAATGTCAGATCCTGGCCAGTTTGGGCCCAAGTAATATAAATAAATATTTGGACTTACCTGCATAAACTCTGTTCGAGCAATGTCTTACTGCTAGGATCCCTGCTAATGCTAAACTTTGTCACATCCATTTTTAATTTGCTTTTACCATCTCAAGTTACTCTTTTGCTTACAGGGCTACAAGCTATTAGAATGCCAATACAGAGTTCATATTCTATTTCCGAGTTTTGTGGTCATTTTGTCTTTCAAAATCAAGTAGTTACTTTTCAAGAAGAAGGAGGAGGAGGATGAGGAGGAGGAGGAGGAGGGGAAGGAGAAGAAGAAGAGGAAGAAGAAGAAGAAGAAGAAGAAGAAGAAGAAGAAAAAAGAAGGGGAGGAGGAGGAGGGACGAAGGAGAAGAACTGTTACTGTGTTAGTCTACTGAGGCTACCATAACAAAATAGAATGGCTCAAACCACAGAAATATATTTTCTTACAGTTACAAGGCTACAAGTCCACCATCAAGATGTCAACAGGATTGGCTTCTTCTAAGCCCTCTCTCCATGGCTTGCAGATGGCCACTTTCTCCCTGTATCTTTTTTTTTAATGTTTTACTGTTTATTTTTGAGAGAGAAAGGGAGAAGAGAGAACCCCAAGCACTCTCCCCACCATCAGCACAGAGCCCGACATGAGGCTCAAACTCATGACCTGTGAGATCATGACCTGAGCCAAAATCAAGAGTCAGATGCTTAGCCTACTGAGCTACTCAGGTGCCCTCTCACTGCATCCTCACTGTGGTTTTTCTTTGGGAGCAAGTGCCCATGGTGTCTCTGTGTTCTAATCTCTAGTCATTGTGGGTTAGGGGCCAACCCTAAAAACCTCATTTTAATTTTATCACCTCTTTAAAGACCTTATCTTTACATACAGTTACATTATGGGGTACTGGGGGGGGGTGCTAGGGCTTCAATATATAAATTTTGGAGAAAACAATTCCACCTATAACAGTCAATATTATTTTTTTTCTGTCAGATATGATTCTAGTCACTTAATACAAATTGAGTGCAGGATTTCTCAAACACAGCACTATTGACATTTGGACTAACTAATTCTTTGTTAGGGTGAGTAGGAGGCTGTCCTGTACATTGCAGTGTGTTCAGTATCATCCCTCCATTCTACCTGTTAGATGTCAGTTGCACTTCCTCCCCCAGTAGTGACAACAAAAATGCCTCCAGACATTATCAAATCCTCCCTGGGGGACAAAATTGTCCCCATTAAGAATCACTTATTGGGTCTCATCTTTACCACAGCATTTCAGACAGCTTTTAATATCCCCAATTTACAGAGAAAGATACTGAGGTCAAGAGAAGGTGAATGATTGATCAAGCGCACGTGGACACTGATTGGCAGAGCCAGGATTTGAACCCTGGGTATTTTTTCATGACATTAAGCTGCTCATTAGGGGCTGCCCTACAACTCTTCAACCATCAACCGTTTCTAATCCAGTTAACTCAAGCTCTAAAACATTGGTCTCAGACTAACGAGTTAATTAACCATTTGATGCTACTTTTTAATCTCTTTGTGAAATTCCAAAATATAAATTCATTGTGCGTTCCCCAAATACAGAGCTACTGGTATTGCCAGTTGCCAATCTGACATCGCACTAACACTGCTATCTAAAGTGGACATTAATAGGGGCCCCTGGAACTGAGTCAGTAGAGCATACAACTCTTCATCTCAGGGTCGTGAGTTGGATCCCCATGCTGGGCTAGAGCTTACCTTAAAAAAAGTAATAAGTAAATACGAAAATGGTCATTAATAATTGAGAACTAGACTACAGAATACACTTCAAGCACAACAATTTCTAAATCTTAGCTTTAACCCATCACCCCTACGACGTATGAAAGCCAATTTTAAAGAAGAAAAAGGAATTAGAGAATTTGGGATATTGGTTTTTGACTATACAAAGAATTAGGAACAGAATTAAGGTTTACATTATGCCTTGTGAGAAATTGTTTAACTGTGAAAAACAGCTTGGATAGTGCACCCCAGAAAATGTGAACAGTTTCAGAGTAATGTTCAATTTTTCTTAAGAGACTGTGGGCTTGTCACATTGTACCTGAACTTCTAATAACCTCCAGAGTGGAGAAAAAACAAAATGATTGTGCCAGTGTATTTACTATGGTATTCTGGAAAAGATCCTTTCCTTACTCTCCAGAGGTAATCTTTGCTTCCCCACCATGAAGCACAAGACTTGATTAACTTTATCCTAGCATACCAATAAATGTTGTATTGGCCATAAAAACAGTCAGCTCTAGTATAAATTCAATTCCAGTATTTAATTCCTTGACCTTCCATGTCAGAGATTTCCACAAGCAAGCTACATGCCCTGTGAAGTGTCTCCTTTTTATTGGCTCTAAATTTACCGTCTGATCACTTTGTAGCTCCTACATTCATCGTGCTAGAAGACAACATAAAAAAGGACTGTTCCAGAGACCTTCATATTTTGGAACATCTTTATCTATCCTACTCTCACTGTTCCCCTCTACCCCAACTCTTCCATATGGTAATGAATCTCCTGGGGCAGGTGTGATTTTTTTTTTTTCCCACAGACTTGAAGCAAGTAAGGGAGAATCTTCAACTGAGAATGATACCAAGCCGAATCCTCTGGAATATTGTTTTGTACTTTACCCATTATTTTATTATTATAATTAACCTTAAAATATTTCTAATACCCATTGTTCATGCCACAGGTTTTAAGTGGGCTACCCAACAGAATGTGCTCTAGAGGTACATTTTGGAAAAATGATTATTCATAGAGACTATTAGTAGAGTCCGTGTTTATTTCTAAGAGTATTTTAAACAGTATAAAAAGAAAACTACCTATCCTGATTCCTCTCCCTCTTGAAAAGTTTTCTCCTTTTACTCTTTTGAAATGTTTATTTCTATTATATCACATTTTTTTTATTATAAATTTACCAAGGAAAGATAAGACATCCTGGTCACTCTTGCCTACGAGCGTCTGTGCCTATGATTCTTAACCAGAGTATGTCACAGTCACTCCTGGGGATTTTTCTGAAGTATGCCCCATGATTCTTCCTCCTGCAGAGATGCAGATACGCTCTAATATGCTTCAAATCACAGTTACTTTTACCAATGACAGCTCATTGTATCTCTTGGAATGTCAGGGCTATAAAATAACATTGAGAACTACTGGTCTGTATTAAAGAAGATGTATTTTGTTGAGTGAGATTTTTTAGAAGGTAGAATTTTGGATTTTTTTCCCCTGAGTACTTTACACTCTTTGTATATAACCACACACATGCTGTTCCCTCATCTGGAATGTCCTTTTGTGCTTTTCCCATTCATTTTTAAGTATCTGGCTGAGCTCTTTAAGTATCTGTCTCCACTCTGGAATGCCTACTCTAGGCAGAGTTAGCTGTACTGGCTCTCATGGCCCCTTGAAGTGAGTCCTTGATACCTTGCGCAACTGTTTCAGAGTCTGTCTTTTCTCTCGGTAGGCTTTCAGATCTTGAAATTTAGGAACGATAGGGATATTTATGTCCCTCGTACAAAGAAACATGCCCAGCGTATAGAAGGCACTCAATACATGTCCATGAATGAATGAATGAAAATGAACGAATGACACTTTAGGGAAAGGACTGACTAATTTAGAGAGATTTGAGAAATGTGTTGTGAAGACAAGGGCGAATAACTCAGAGACAACATGATGGGCCCTTAACAACTGCTGAGGGAAGACTAAAGATACATTCACTTCACAAATCTGCCTCTAGCCAGTTAGGAAAGGACAACAGGCAAGAAAAAAATTGTTTTAAGCTCCACAATGTCAAGGTGGTTTCTTTAACCTGACAGCGTCCAGCAGACTGTTCTAATTTCGGGTGAGAAAGTAAATGGTAAAATTCCACCCGCATTTAGAAGTACTGATATATATGTATATATGTTTTGCTTCAGCCCCAACATGGCAAGCCAAAGGAGGTGTCACTGGCAATGGATTAAAAATAATAAAGATGTTCTGAAAATTTGATGAAAGCTTCAGGGTAAATGTTATTTTAACATCAGATGCTACAGCAACAAGAAGACTAAATCCTAGAACTTATAAAAAAAATAATGAAAAGGATTTGAGACTGTTGTTTCTAATATTAATTAAAAAAAAAAGACTAATGTTGTCATTTAAGTCAGTCAAAACGGAAACAGCCTGACAGACTCCATAAAGAGCAGAGTCCTAAGAGCAGATGGAGACTCCTTTTGCTCCGTGCATGGTGGCAGGGGGAAATGTTCTCTCCCCTCTTACCTCTATAATAGAGAACAATGCCAGGGCAGGAATCAAGGCTCTGCCTTGCACGCGCGTACACACACACACACACACACACACACGGCCATTTCCTTAAATCCTATTGGTCTTTGCAAATAATTACTTACCCAGCTACCCAAGGGTAGTGAAAATTTTTTTTTTTTTTTTGCAAATCCACATTAAGCTTTATTGTCTGTTTCTTTTTTTTTTTATATGAAATTTATTGTCCAATTGGTTTCCATACAACACCCAGTGCTCATCCCAAAAGGTGCCCTCCTCAATACCCATCACCCACCCTCTCCTCCCTCCCACCCCCCATCAACCCTCAGTTTGTTCTCAATTTTTAACAGTCTCTTATGCTTTGGCTCTCTCCCACTCTAACCTCTTTTTTTTTTCTTTTTTTCTTTTTTCCTCCCCCTCCCCCATGGGTTCCTGTTAAGTGTCTCAGGATCCACATAAGAGTGAAACCATATGGTATCTGTGTTTCTCTGTATGGCTTATTTCACTTAGCATCACACTCTCCAGTTCCATCCACGTTGCTACAAAAGGCCATATTTCATTTTTTCTCATTGCCACGTAGTTTTCCATTGTGTATATAAACCACAATTTCTTTATCCATTCATCAGTTGATGGACATTTAGGCTCTTTCCATAATTTGGCTATTGTTGAGAGTGCTGCTATGAACATTGGGGTACAAGTGCCCCTATGCATCAGTACTCCTGTATCCCTTGGATAAATTCCTAGCAGTGCTATTGCTGGGTCATAGGGTAGGTCTATTTTTACTTTTCTGAGGAACCTCCACACTGCTTTCCAGAGCGGCTGCACCAATTTGCATTCCCACCAACAGTGCAAGAGGGTTCCCGTTTCTCCACATCCTCTCCAGCATCTATAGTCTCCTGATTTGTTCATTTTGGCCACTCTGACTGGCGTGAGGTGATACCTGAGTGTGGTTTTGATTTGTATTTCCCTGATAAGGAGCGACGCTGAACATCTTTTCATGTGCATGTTGGCCATCCGGATGTCTTCTTTAGAGAAGTGTCTATTCATGTTTTCTGCCCATTTCTTCACTGGGTTATTTGTTTTTTGGGTGTGGAGTTTGGTGAGCTCTTTATAGATTTTGGATACTAGCCCTTTGTCCGATATGTCATTTGCAAATATCTTTTCCCATTCCGTTGGTTGCCTTTTAGTTTTGTTGGTTGTTTCCTTTGCTGTGCAGAAGCTTTTTATCTTCATAAGGTCCCAGTAATTCACTTTTGCTTTTAATTCCCTTGCCTTTGGGGATGTGTCGAGTAAGAGATTGCTACGGCTGAGGTCAGAGAGGTCTTTTCCTGCTTTCTCCTCTAAGGTTTTAATGGTTTCCTGTCTCACATTCAGGTCCTTTATCCATTTTGAGTTTATTTTTGTGAATGGTGTGAGAAAGTGGTCTAGTTTCAACCTTCTGCATGTTGCTGTCCAGTTCTCCCAGCACCATTTGTTAAAGAGGCTGTCTTTTTTCCATTGGATGTTCTTTCCTGCTTTGTCAAAGATGAGTTGGCCATACGTTTGTGGGTCTAGTTCTGGGGTTTCTATTCTATTCCATTGGTCTATGTGTCTGTTTTTGTGCCAATACCATGCTGTCTTGATGATGACAGCTTTGTAGTAGAGGCTAAAGTCTGGGATTGTGATGCCTCCTGCTTTGGTCTTCTTCTTCAAAATTCCTTTGGCTATTCGGGGCCTTTTGTGGTTCCATATGAATTTTAGGATTGCTTGTTCTAGTTTTGAGAAGAATGCTGGTACAATTTTGATTGGGATTGCATTGAATGTGTAGATAGCTTTGGGTAGTATTGACATTTTGACAATATTTATTTTTCCAATCCATGAGCAGGGAATGTCTTTCCATTTCTTTAAAACTTCTTCAATTTCCTTCATAAGCTTTCTATAGTTTTCAGCATACAGATACTTTACATCTTTGGTTAGATTTATTCCTAGGTATTTTATGCTTCTTGGTGCAATTGTGAATGGGATCAGTTTCTTTATTTGTCTTTCTGTTGCTTCATTGTTAGTGTATAAGAATGCAACTGATTTCTGTACATTGATTTTGTATCCTGCAACTTTGCTGAATTCATGTATCAATTCTAGCAGACTTTTGGTGGAGTCTGTCGGATTTTCCATGTATAATATCATGTCATCTGCAAAAAGTGAAAGCTTGACTTCATCTTTGCCAATTTTGATGCCTTTGATTTCCTTTTGTTGTCTGATTGCTGATGCTAGAACTTCCAGCACTATGTTAAACAACAGCAGTGAGAGTGGGCATCCCTGTCGTGTTCCTGATCTCAGGGAAAAAGCTCTCAGTTTTTCCCCATTGAGGATGATGTTAGCTGTGGGCTTTTCATAAATGGCTTTGATGATCTTTAAGTATGTTCCTTCTATCCCGACTTTCTCAAGGGTTTTTATTAAGAAAGGGTGCTGGATTTTGTCAAAGGCCTTTTCTGCATCGATTGACAGGATCATATGGTTCTTCTCTTTTTTTTTTGTTAATGTGATGTATCACGTTGATTGATTTGCGAATGTTGAACCAGCCCTGCATCCCAGGAATGAATCCCACTTGATCATGGTGAATAATTCTTTTTATATGCCGTTGAATTCGATTTGCTAGTGTCTTATTGAGAATTTTTGCATCCAAATTCATCAGGTATATTGGCCGGTAGTTCTCTTTTTTTACTGGGTCTCTGTCTGGTTTAGGAATCAAAGTAATACTGGCTTCATAGAATGAGTCTGGAAGTTTTCCTTCCCTTTCTATTTCTTGGAATAGCTTGAGAAGGATAGGTATTATCTCTGCTTTAAACGTCTGGTAGAACTCCCCTGGGAAGCCATCTGGTCCTGGACTCTTATTTGTTGGGAGATTTTTGATAACCGATTCAATTTCTTCGCTGGTTATTGGTCTGTTCAAGCTTTCTATTTCTTCCTGATTGAGTTTTGGAAGAGTGTGGGTGTTCAGGAATTTGTCCATTTCTTCCAGGTTGTCCAATTTGTTGGCATATAATTTTTCATAGTATTCCCTGATAATTGTTTGTATCTCTGAGGGATTGGTTGTAATCATTCCATTTTCATTCATGATTTTATCTATTTGGGTCATCTCCCTTTTCTTTTTGAGAAGCCTGGCTAGAGGTTTGTCAATTTTGTTTATTTTTTCAAAAAACCAACTCTTGGTTTCGTTGATCTGCTCTACAGTTTTTTTAGACTCTATATTGTTTATTTCTGCTCTGATCTTTATTATTTCTCTTCTTCTGCTGGGTTTGGGGTGTCTTTGCTGTTCTGCTTCTATTTCCTTTAGGTGTGCTGTTAGATTTTGTATTTGGGATTTTTCTTGTTTCTTGAGATAGGCCTGGATTGCAATGTATTTTCCTCTCAGGACTGCCTTCGCTGCATCCCAAAGCGTTTGGATTGTTCTATTTTCATTTTCGTTTGTTTCCATATATTTTTTAATTTCTTCTCTAATTGACTGGGTGACCCACTCATTCGTTAGTAGGGTGTTCTTTAACCTCCATGCTTTTGGAGGTTTTCCAGACTTTTTCCTGTGGTTGATTTCAAGCTTCATAGCATTGTGGTCTGAAAGTATGCATGGTATAATTTCAATTCTGGTAAACTTATGAAGGGCTGTTTTGTGACCCAGTATATGATCTATCTTGGAGAATGTTCCATGTGCACTCGAGAAGAAAGTATATTCTGTTGCTTTGGGATGCAGAGTTCTAAATATATCTGTCAAGTCCATCTGATCCAATGTCTCATTCAGGGCCCTTGTTTCTTTACTGACCGTGTGTCTAGATGATCTATCCATTTCTGTAAGTGGGGTGTTAAAGTCCCCTGCAATTACCACATTCTTATCAATAAGGTTGCTTATGTTTATGAGTAGTTGTTTTATATATTTGGGGGCTCCCGTATTCGGCGCATAGACATTTATAATTGTTAGCTCTTCCTGATGAATAGACCCTGTAACTATTATATAATGTCCTTCTTCATCTCTTGTTACAGCCTTTAATTTAAAGTCTAGTTTGTCTGATATAAGTATGGCTACTCCAGCTTTCTTTTGGCTTCCAGTAGCATGATAAATAGTTCTCCATCCCCTCACTCTCAATCTAAAGGTGTCCTCAGGTCTAAAATGAGTCTCTTGTAGACAGCAAATAGATGGGTCTTGTTTTTTTATCCATTCTGATACCCTATGTCTTTTGGTTGGCGCATTTAATCCATTTACATTCAGTGTTATTATAGAAAGATACGGGTTTAGAGTCATTGTGATGTATGTTTTATGCTTGTAGTGTTGTCTCTGGTACTTTGTCTCACAGGGTCCCCCTTAGGATCTCTTGTAGGGCTGGTTTAGTGGTGACAATTTCCTTCAGTTTTTGTTTGTTTGGGAAGACCTTTATCTCTCCTTCTATTCTAAATGACAGACTTGCTGGATAAAGGATTCTCGGCTGCATATTTTTTCTGTCTAGCACACTGAAAATCTCGTGCCAATTCTTTCTGGCCTGCCAAGTTTCAAAAGAGAGATCAGTCACGAGTCTTATAGGTCTCCCTTTATATGTGAGGGCACGTTTACCCCTTGCTGCTTTCAGAATTTTCTCTTTATCCTTGTATTTTGCCAGTTTCACTATGATATGTCGTGCAGAAGATCGATTCAAGTTACGTCTGAAGGGAGTTCTCTGTGCCTCTTGGATTTCAATGCCTTTTTCCTTCCCCAGTTCAGGGAAGTTCTCAGCTATTATTTCTTCAAGTACCCCTTCAGCACCTTTCCCTCTCTCTTCCTCCTCTGGGATACCAATTATGCGTATATTATTTCTCTTTAGTGTATCACTTAGTTCTCTAATTTTCCCCTCATACTCCTGGATTTTTTTATCTCTCTTTTTCTCAGCTTCCTCTTTTTCCATAACTTTATCTTCTAGTTCACCTATTCTCTCCTCTGCCTCTTCAATCCGAGCCGTGGTGGTTTCCATTTTGTTTTGCATTTCATTTAAAGCGTTTTTCAGCTCCTCGTGACTGTTCCTTAGTCCCTTGATCTCTGTAGCAAGAGATTCTCTGCTGTCCTCTATACTGTTTTCAAGCCCAGCGATTAATTTTATGACTATTATTCTAAATTCACTTTCTGTTATATTATTTAAATCCTTTTTGATCAGCTCATTAGCTGTTGTTATTTCCTGGAGATTCTTCTGAGGGGAATTCTTCCGCTTGGTCATTTTGGATAGTCCCTGGCATGGTGAGGACCTGCAGGGCACTTCCCCTGTGCTGTGGTGTATAACTGGAGTTGGTGGGCGGAGTCGCAGTCAGACCTGATGTCTGCCCCTGGCCCACTGCTGGGGCCACAGTCCGACTGGTGTGTGCCTTCTCTTCCCCTCTCCTAGGGGCGGGATTCACTGTGGGGTGGCGTAGCCCATCTGGGCTACTTGCACACTGCCAGGCTTGTGATGCTGGGGATCTGGCGTATTAGCTGGGGTGGGTAGGCAAGGTGCTCGGGGGCAGGAGGGGCAGGCTTAGCTCGCTTCTCCTTAGGTGATCCACTTCAGGAGGGGCCCTGTGGCAGCGGGAGGGAGTCAGATCCGCTGCTGGAGGTTTGGCTCCTCCGCAGAAGCACAGAGTTGGGTGTTTGCGCAGAGCGAGGAAGTTCCCTGGCAGGAACTGGTTCTCTTTGGGATTTTGGCTGGGGGATGGGTGGGGGAGATGGCGCTGGCGAGTGCCTTTGTTCCCCACCAAACTGGGCTCAGCAGCTCTCCCTCCCTTTGTCCTCCAGCCTTCCCGCTTTCCGAGCAGAGCTGTTAACTTATGACCTCCCAGACGCTAAGTCGCGCTTGCTGTCGGAACACAGTCCGTCAGGCCCCTCCGCTTTTGCCCGCCAGACTCGGGAGCTCTGTTTGGCCGGCGAGCTGCCCCTCCGCCCCGGCTGCCTCCCGCCAGTCCGTGGAGCGCGCACCGCCTTGCCGCCCTTCCTACCCTCTTCCGTGGGCCTCTCGTCTGCGCTTGGCTCCGGCGACTCCGTTCTGCTAATCCTCTGGCGGTTTTCTGGGTTATTTAGGCAGGTGTAGGTGGAATCTAAGTGATCAGCAGGACGCGCGGTGAGCCCAGCGTCCTCCTACGCCGCCATCTTCCCTCCTCCAAGGCTAGTGAAAATTAACCTG
This sequence comes from Leopardus geoffroyi, assembly GCF_018350155.1. Taxonomy (NCBI): domain Eukaryota; kingdom Metazoa; phylum Chordata; class Mammalia; order Carnivora; family Felidae; genus Leopardus; species Leopardus geoffroyi. The sequence continues at coordinate 46,033,380 of NC_059327.1, forward strand.
GTCCTCACTATTGGGAAAAACAAGATGGTTCCTCCTGAAAAATATTTAAATAAACATGTGAATTTTCCCCCTGTGGCTGGGTATCCTATTTCTCATCTGAATACCCTATTTTCATTCTTTGAGTCCCAGAGCTCCTTAAAAACCAGTAGAAAGACACACACACACACAGGTTAGCCAAATCGCAAATTAGTAGAAATTTCTGTTCTGTTTAGAGAAAGCCTTGGGTAAAATTACACACACCTGCGTGAGGCATGAAACGAAGAGCAAATGAGTGAATACTCCAGTTTAGGAAGAGTGTGAGGAACATGGAACCCAAGGAGGGTGAGAAACACAGTGAATCAGGTGCTCTGGGGCTGCCTTTTTGAGTTCTCTGCACATCCCTGGCAGCAAGTGGGTATTGGGATTGAAATGGCAAAGGGGCCTCCCCGCCCCCCTCCACCTGCTCCACTTCCTATCCACAAATCACAGAACTGGGCAAAATACCTTGCTAGAATTTGTGTTAAATGATTATCACAAAATTTAATAGAGTAATGACAAACTCATTGCATTGAGGTGTCCCTGTCAGAATTCAAATTCCCAGATATGGTCAAAGCTCATTTTACTTCTCTGTTATCTGGCTGTTTCTTAAATCCTCTTGAGAGAAAGTGTGACTTTTTGAATGGCTTGGTGGACAGTAAAGTCCATGGAATTTGTGACTATGCCCTCTCTCCTAGGGATGCTTTCTGTGCTGAGGAATTGAACAAACTAAATCTGAAACTCGGGCTGGGAGAGACCAGCGGTCCACGGTAAAGAGCACCCAAGTGGTGGCATGTCCCATGACTGTGACAGAGACTGCCATGTGCATGCCAAAGCTGGCCTCATGTTCCTCATGGGCACAAGCTACACTACATTTGCCAGCCTCCTTTGCTGTTACGTCTGACCCAACAACAGAGTGCTGACTGATGGGATGAGAGTAGAAGTGATATTTCCCATTTCCATGCCTGGCTCATAAAAATGAATGGTTCCTTTTCCTTGATGGACTGGCAGAATGAAGAAGATATTGTGGAGGCATCTGGAGAAGGGCGTCGTCACATGACGAGTGCTGGATCCCTGAATGCACACACAATCCTCTCTCCCTGACTGCAAACACATACATCGGACTCTGTGTGAGGGTGAAATTTTTATTTCTTGAACTGCTTGGATTTAAGGGTGTGTTAGCGCAGGTTACATCATGTACCCTAATCAGCTTGAGCGCTCTTAGCTTGAGTCTTGTGGCTTCAGTTGCTTCATCTAGAAATAGCAGCTGCTATCTGCCATTCTCATTAGCACTGTTTAGGGAACTAGCAAGTGAAAGGATATAAATATCAAAGATTTGAAACATGCAAAGTATAGAAGGCATCATTGCTCTGACATATTTATTGTACCCCAGCACCATCTCCTCATGTCCAACATTTCTACTCTTCCATTTGCCATCCCAGCATGCTTCACATGTAGCCCAGACTCTTCTCTGCAGTGGGAGCAGTCGATTCCCAAACATAGTTAGGAGACAGGAATCTCTGCTCAGTCACTTTTCGTGCCTGTGGTGACACTTAATGGTGAAGGAATTCACCAGATTCCTTCCTGACAGCAGGTTTTTATTTGATTTGATTTTAAGGGTTTTTGTTTTGTTTTTGCTCTTGTTGTTTTGTTTTGTTTTGTTTTGTTTTGTTTTTTGAGAAGGACAAACAAGTATGAAAGCAGATTACTCCAGACAGGTAACAAGGACACTATTGCTGACCCAGAAACATTTCCAAGACATATTTTCCAGTGGGGAAACTTTCTCTGGAAGGTCTCCAGCTGCTGCCAGGACTCTGGACTAGCAGGACAAAGGCCACCACCTGATCTTAACCAAGAGCAAGCATCTGGAAGAAACAGAAGGAGAGCCAGCCACAACAGTGATTGAATGAAGTGGGAACGTTTGTGATTAAATTTGATGAAAGCATAAAAGTACACTTAGCTCCCAAAGTGTTTCCTATGTTGGCTCCAAATATGCCCAATGGGGGTTTTGGTTCCATGGGTCCCCTGTTGAAATGTGTGGGGTATCTTTGGGAAGACTCAAACTCAAGCCTATTCCCAGATGATTAAGGCTAAAAGATCTGAAAATGTACCTAATTCTTTCTTCTCCCTTTTGCGTATGTGACCCAAGATACTTTGCGCAGTGTTTTACAATCAGCACCAGCATCCAGATCTTCTGATTCCTTATCCAGAATACGCATTACCTCACTGCATTGTCTGCTATCCAGAGAGTAGTAATATTATGAGAAGCAAGAATAAAAACTGTATTCTTTATCCTCGAGTTTGCAGATATTGTTTCTGCACCTACAAATACCAGAGCATCATCTATGGCCCTGAGTGTAGTATATGTCATCATATACAGTTGTTCACTCTCTGGGGGGAGAAGAAGCAGTAGACGTAAGGAAAAAGAGCTACCATACATTTCCTCCTACCTTCAGTATAGATGAACATTATACAGAACAAATTTACCCTGTATAAATGGAAAAGTTCGTACTTAGTAAGAGTCACATCATAAAAAATATCAAGGTATAAGTGTCAGATTTGTTTGACAGTTAGCCTTTAAATCAGCCATAGAGAGGCAGTTAGAATAGAATGAGATTGGAATAGAACAGTTGGGATAGAATTACACCATTGGTTGGTAGATGCAGGACGTGAGACACAATGAATGATGTTGTCTCTTGGCTTTTGGCTGCTACAGGCTAAAGTTCCAAAGGCATGGCCACATCACTGCAGATGAATCCTGTAACGGAAGGCCGTGTGTATACTCAAACTAAAAATGTTCTAAGTAGACTGTCTTATCTATCTTCCTTCCCAAACTTGCTTCACCTAGATCTTCCCCATCTTGGTTAATGCCAAACAGCAATATTGCAAAGAAACACACACACACACACACACACACACACACACACGGTTTAGATTTGTCCTGTATATACTCCACATCTAATCTGTTAGCAAATCTTGTCAACCGTACCTTCAGCATAGATCCTAAACCTGCCTGGCTTTTATCATCACTACCACAATCCAAACCACCCTCTTCTCTTGCTTGGATTTTTTTAATAGCTTCTTTATCCATCTTTCTGCGACTACTTTTGTCCCCATCCATCTATTATCCCCAACCAGAATACTTCTGTTAAGACATAGGTCAGATCTCATCATCTCTTGCTGCTCAAAACCCTTCAGCACTTCTCAGCCCTCTTAGATCAAAGCCAAGGTACTTACAACAGCCCATGAAACCACACCTGGTCTCTTGCTGTCTCTCCTTTCCAACTTCATCTGCTATTCCTTCATCCCTCCCTCATTCAGCTTCCCTCCAAATGGCCTTTCTTCTGCTGCTTAAGCATGCCACCCACTCTGCCATCCTTAAACACTGTACGCTTGTCCTTCCCTCTATCCGGTGAGCTTTCTCCTGGGCGGTCTCGTAGCTTGTTTCCACTCCTCTGGCCTTTTCTCTGAAGTCACCCTCTCAGTGAGTTATTCACCAACAACTACATTTGAAATGGAAACCTGTCCTATCTGGCCTGCCTCACATTCCCTGTCTACCCTTCTGTGCTGTATTTTTCTCCATTCTTCTTGTCAACATCTAGTGTTGTCTATTATTTATTTTGTTAGTTGCCTGTCTCACCTCTCTAGAATGTAACCTCTGTGAGGGTGGAGATTTTTGTCTGTTTGGTGTGTGGTGGTACCTCCTGCACTCAGAAAAATACCTGATAGACACTCAAAAAATAGCTATTAAGTGAATAAATGAGTGAATGGATGAATGAGAAGTTAATGAATAGAGGAAAAGCTTAGTGGACCTTGGGATTTTGGCAAATCTTTGTTTTCCTGATGTTCTCTGTACTTTAGAGCAATGAGTTCTTCAGTGGCAGCTTCCAGATAGAAAAGATAAGCAAAAGCATCTTCTTTTGCTGGCACAATAGGACTGTTGCTGCTTTCATTGAATTTAAATGCCATTAGGAGGGGGGCCTGAGTGGCTCAGTCCGTTGAGTGTTCCACTCTTGATTTCGGCTCAAGTCATGATCTCACAGTCATGGGATCAAGCCCTGTGATGCTTCCCCTGGGTGTAGAACCTCCTTGGGATTCTCTCACTCCCGCTGTCTCTGCCCCTCTTCCACTCATGCGTGTGCAGACATAAACAAACAAACAAATAAATAAATGCCATTAGGCGGCTACTGCTTCTCATTCTTCCTGCCCTGTGTGTCTTGTAATTGGCTGATTTACACATTACCTTACCTGCTGACTGGTTATTGAAGGCACTTGAGTTTGTAACCCTGCTAATGTCCCTTTATTTTATTTCTTTTTATGTTTATTCATTCTTGAAAGACATAGAGACAGAGCACAAGCAGGGATGGGGCGGAGACCGAGGGGGACACAGAATCCAAAGCAGGTTCCAGGCTCTGTCAGCACAGAGCCCGAAGCAGGGCTCAAACCCACGAACCATGAGATCATGACATGAGCTGAAGTCGGAAGCTCAACCGACTGAGCCACCCAGGCGACCCTGTCATCTTAAAGACTGCTCTGTAGAATAATGGTACAGAGGCCAAAGTCATAATTTGTGACTCCTTTATATGAATTGAGCATTTATCATGAGTCAGGCACCAGAGACAAAGAAGTCCCTTCCCCAAAATCTGAAAACTTAATTGGGCCATCACAAGAAACCCCACTCCCACACCCAATAGATCCTTGGACTTGAAAGAAACAGCCACCTTTTCTCTCTCAGAAAGGTACATTTCAGAGAAGCCATCATACCAACATATCCTTAGATAATTAATTCCTTTCTTCCTTCTCACTCTCCTGGCTCAGATTTGTTTTTCCACCTTAACTAAATAGATTTCTCTCTGAGGAGTCTGGTCCAGAACAAATCCTGTGTGATATTGAGGCCCAACGAGGCTTTGTCTGTCAGCCCGCATGGGGAGGAGCGTCAGACATGGCGCACAGCCAGTGCATTGTAGTTTTCTGGAGGGATGTGTGTCAGGGACTGGCCGCCCACCTCCACAGCCAGTCAAGGCCCTGCCATGCTCATTTGCATCTCTACATTCCTAGCCCAGGGACTGAGGCACTTTTCTCCACTTTGGCTCAGTACCTTTCTGCTCCCAGCCCTGTCCCCAGGGCATGAACCCCCTAATAGAGGCAGGATCCTTTTGTTTGCAACTCCTCAGCAGTGCGGTGATTCTCCTTGTCTGCACTGCCTCTGCCTGACCCTTGCCCATTGCTGTTCTGTGGAGGGAAATGGAACACCAGGCACTCAGCATTTCCTTTAGTTTCCTGCTCTCACTGTGATTATTACTGATTTTTTTTTGACCTTCAACATCCAAGAAGGTTATGGGAAACTAGTCCTGACTCCTAATTCTCTGGTGTGCCTCTCTTCCTCCCTCTTCTCCTTCCCTCAACATCTTGGGGCCAACGAGAGGCACAGCATTCTCTTGGCTTTTGCTTGTCGTCCTGAGAATGATTGTTTCACTTCTGTTTAATAATCCTTACAACTGTGGAGTTACTCCGTTCCCTGGAAGCCACTAGTGCCTTCCAGTCATACCTAGAATGACATTTAAATTCCTTATCAGGAGTAATCACACCCTCAAACCTCTGATCCTCACCTCTCGATCCTTACCTCCGCACAGTCTTTGCCTCGTTCAGTCCATTTCGGTCACGCCGGCTTGTTTCTGAAACACATCAGACTCTTTCCTGCCTCAGGGATTTTGTGCACATTTTTACCTCTGCTTAAAATGTTTTTCCCCAGCTCCTAGCACTGCTGGCTTCTCATACCTCAGACCAAACATCATGTGCCTTTACTGATGTGTCCTCCATCTGGGCATCCTTACCTTCACTACCTTGCTTTATTTTTAAAACAATCGTCACTACCTTAAAATATGTTGTCCATTTATTTACGCATCTATTACTAGAACATAGCTTTCATTTACCTCGAATTGAAGGGCTCTGGACGGCGCATGGATAAGTACACATTCTTCCTGTCCTTCCTGTCCCCTGTGTTGACATTCACCAGCATCCAGGTCACTCATTGTGCTCCCACTGCTCTGAGTGTGTGTCCAGGTCACGTTAATGGGCTATTCAGTTCCCCGTTGTACAGTTCCACGAAATTCCTCTTCTTCAATGTATTTCACCATTACTCTGTCTCCATGAGCCATTCTGAGAACTGTAATTTGCCATCATCTTAAACTTCTAAAATCCTCCTCTCTTAGACAACAATTACCTATCTCTCTACCACACCCCTGGCTCAATGCGTCCTGATTCTTTCCTTGAAGCGCTTATTGATTTCAGACCCTGAGTCCTTTTTCTCCTACTTCCTGATAAATCATCTCAATGCCGTTTCCTCTCTCATCTGCTTGGAAGTCATGACTAGATATTTCAATGCACTCTCACAAGCTTTGAAAAGTTTCCTTTGTTACATGACTGTACATTGGACTTACTTGGCAATGCATTTGGACTCACAATGTCAATGTAATGGTATGCACAATGACAGTGTTCTCTTTTTCTTACCCTATTTCGGGGAGAGAGCACAGCTCCGCTTGGTAATCCTTTAATTCATCTCTAATGTGCCCTTCCTCATTCTTCAAAAACAGATCCTCCTCTTTCCTCAAGCCTCCAGCTATAAACCTCATGCTCCGCAGAAGACTGTATGTTTTCTATCACAAAAATGAACAGTGAAATTGATTCCATCAGGCATAAATTATTTCAGTTCCTTACCTCCTTAGCGCCAAACTTATCTGAGGCATCTCCTGTCTTTGTCTTCTTCCAAGCTATCTCAGAATACGAAGTGTACAACTTGTTCGTGTATTTTCAGCACCTCGTGCACTTTTGGGTGGGCATTTGTTATCTATTGATTGAATAAAAGAAATGATAGCAGACGGACAATTCAGAACTTTATTAGCAGAAAGTGGGATGTTTAATATTCCGAAGACCAACAGAGATGTGCTCAGACAGATCAGTAGTCTAGAATAGAACAAAGCTAAATGCTAAATCCTTTTGACTTAGTAAAATTAGTGGGAGCACTTAGCCCTACTGTCACACTGGATCATATGTGACTGCATGGTTTAACAGACGCCACCTGGATCCTGGAGTCGGGAAACACAGTTTCTCATCTTAATTTTGCTGCTAGCTGTCATTACCACTCTAGACTTCGGTAACCTCCTCTGAAAATGAGGGCCTGATAGGCTCTAATTTCTCTTCTGGCTCTAAAAAGCCTTTGGTCCTTTTATTCCCTGTCATTGTGTCAGATTGGCAGCTAACGGTGAGGACTTCATTATAGAACGAGTGAACCTGGGTGATGGGAAACTATTTCGAGTGGGACTCAGGAAGGAAAGAGAGCATAAGGACATATTAGCTTTATGGGCCTGGTTAGAGTGGGAGACATGAAAACTTCAAGCAGGAACTTCAGTCTTTGTACTTATCTCATAAAGGAGCAAATTGACAATCGAGAGGTGGATTCTGGTAGGAGCGTGTATTAGGCCTTGTACACTATGTAAATAGTCTTGTACTTTTAGTTTTGAGGCAAAAAGGATAGTGTTGATGGGTTTCACACGATGACATAGATTTTCATTGTAGATACCATAGATATAATCTGACTGGTGAACACAGGGAGACCAATTAATTTCTGACAATTTCAAATGGACTGTATAACAGAGTTAATTATTGATTTTGAGTGTGAAAGCTCTTAATTTGCTATTTAATCACTTTTTAGTTATGGCCAAGAAAGATGAGGGAAAGGAGTAAGGTTAGGTGAAGTAATTGTACCCTGTTTTGCTGAGAGTACTAATTGATGTTCTTACCCATCACAGACTCAGAAACCATGATTTTAATTATTGCTTGTAAAACTTGTTACATTTTACATTTCTTTCTGTCACTTAGCTCTATCCTAATGCTTCATGTTAAGCCCAAGAGAAATATGTTAGAGCTCTGCATATACCATTATTGATAAGGTCTCTCAGGACCGAAAGGATACAAAGAAACCAAATTCCATTTTTTTTTTCTTCTCAAGCATATTGTATATTTCTATGTAGTTCTAAGCACTGACAGTGAACTCCATAACAAAGTGAGATGGTAGCTATCGCTTGTTTCTTTATTTACATTGTACATGTATTCTTGTGTTATTGAGGTATAATTGACATGTAACATATTCGTTTCAGATGTCCTACATAATGATTCAATACTTGTTTGTATTATGAAAACACCACTTGTAAGTCCAGTTAACGCCCATCACTGTATGTAGTTACAATTTTTTTTTCCTGTGATGAGAATTTGAAGATTTACTCTATTAGCAACACCGAATTATGCAATGCAGTATTATTAACTACTGTTACCATGCTACACATTACATCCCCAGTACTTATTTACTTTATAACTAGAAGTTTGTACCTCTTGACCACCTTCATCCATTTTGTGCCCTCCCTCCATTCCCACCCCCCTCAGCAACCACCAATCTGTTCTCTGAGTTTGTGGTTTGGGGTTGGTTTTATTGTTTTTGTTTTGTATGGATTCCACATACAAGTGAGATCCTGTGACATTTATCTCTCTCTGACTTATTTCACTTACAAAATGTCCTCGAGATCCATTCATCTTGTTGCAAATGGCAAGATTTCATTCTTTTTTATGCCTGAATAATATTCCATTAGATATACACATCACTTCTTCTTTATCCATTCACTTAGGTTGTTCCCATATCTTGGCTATTGTAACTAATGCTGCAGTGAACATGGGAGGTAGAGATAACTTTTCCAGTTAGTGTTTTTGTTTTCCTCAGATAAATACCCAAAAGAAGGATTGCTGGATCATAGAGCTGTTCTATTTTTACTTTTTTGAGGAACCTCCAGAGTGTTTTCTATAGTGACTGGACCAATGTACATTCCCACAAAGATTGCAAAAGGGTTCCCCTTTCTCTACATCCTCACCGACACTTGTTATCTCTTATCTTTCTTAAGACAAATGGCCATTTTAACAGGTATGAGGTGATACCTCATTGTGTTTTGATTTGCATTTCCCTGATGGTTAAGTAATGTTGAGCATCAATGTGTTGTTTATTCAAAGATACAAGTTAATAGGCTTTTTGTATAACCAGATACAAGATGTTAGGCATCAGAACGGGGAAAGAAAAGAAGTATGTGCAGCCACTCCCATAACTGGGTTTGTTGATTCAGAACATGGTGTGAGACCAAGGCAGTAGGCTGTATTCCCATCTGCAGTGGCCAGTTTTAGACGGATCCAATTCTGATTCAAGAATCAAGACACAAGTGTTGTCATTTGTCTTTCTGCAGGGACTATTGTGCAGGAGTGGGTATTACCAGGACGTGTCTCAGGATCGTGGCAACACTACCTTTAAACAAAAGTTTTTTGTTTGTTTATATGTCTGTTGTCATTTATCAGCGGGTCTGTGCCATTATTGGCTACTGAAAATGATGAATTCTTTAGAAGCAGGAATAAAGGAAATGAGTCAGCACAGGAGAAAGACAAGTGGATGCTTAATAAATGGTTTTATGTCTTAATGATTGAGAACAACTTTCAGTTGCATTTAGTTTATGTTTACTTAGTGGCCATGGGGTGCTGGCATTCTGCAAATGACACAGTTCTTACAAATGGTCAAATCTGGACAGATATGCAGCCAGACAGTTGCATATACTGGCAAAATGCACCGACTAAATACTACAGGGATTAAGCACAACTCTGGATGGCTAAAGATGGTAAAAAGCAAACAGATGCTGTTTTGTTGGTTTTTTTTTTTAAGGCAATTCAATCACCCTTTAACTTTCTCCTTAGTAGCTCTAAAAATGATAACATGGATTTATTCCATTGTTTACTTGAAAGAACTTTGGCATTACCATCCCAAGGTACTCCTATCAAATATCCATGAGCCGTGTATCCTAAAACACCCAGCCGTGTAAAATTACCCATCCACGTCCTTCAGGTCCATGGTGTATAAAATGCCAAATAAAAACAAAAACAGTTTCCAGTTTCTTTTCCCTAACAAGCAGGAAAACCTATTTTAATACCTGAATATTCAGTTGTAATGTGAGCGATTTTGTAGTCCTGCTGTAAAGAATATTTTTCTTCCTTGTACAAAGACATAACAGATGCAATTAGAGGATATTATATTGTCATATGCATCAGAGGAAGAGAGTTGCTATTAAATCTTCCACATGGCACTCAGGCACTCAGGCAACAACAACAAAAAAAGGAAATGGCATTACTCAGAACCCCTTTCACCTTTCGGCCCAGGGGGTCTCATTATATCAGAGGGAAGATATTTGCAAAAGTCAAATGCAGAGTGGGCTATAAATTGTCATGGGGAGTGGTGGGGAAAGGAAGAACTCTCTGGAGTCAGAAACAGCACCCTCTCAAGAATCCAGTAAAGTGCTGATTTTACATGCTTTGTTGATCCTTCAGACACCAGTGAGTAGAGGAAGGAGAGATTTGATAGATGAGACAGCCCACTTAAGATTACAGACAATGGTAGGTGATGGCATTGAATAACAATGACCAGAGAACAGTTCACGCGCCATCACTTGCAAATCCTGATTACAGACAAGACACTTACAAATGACTCTGAGATTTGGAAGTACCACAGTCCATGTTTTATCAGCAGCTTGGAGCAGCCTCAGTAGGGTCATCAACTGCCAATCTTCATTGTATTAATATTCTAGGTTTCATATTCATTCAGATGAAAAAGTAATGAAACTTCAAAACAATGTAATCATATTACAGTATGTCTAAACCTACCTTCTAGACACCCCCTGTGCTTCGGATAATGCTTTGTGTCATTCAAGCAGACATAATGCTGCATTAGGTTTTTTAAAAAGGCTGGAGTGAAATAGCAATGCCTATGCAACTTTTTCTGGTGGATGTTGCTCAAGTCCTAAAATGAATTCCTCTTGCATGGAATTTTCTTCTCTGTAAATGGGAAGAGAAGCTGATTTGAAAGGAAATGAACTGAGTTCTCTCACTTTGAACTTACACATATCTCAAAAGCATTTTTAAATTCATTAAGTACCTACTGTATGCCAGATATTTTTATATATGACATGTATTCATTTAACAAATATCTGTTAAGTGCCAGACACTGTTCACAGAACCAATTGACATCATTGTAAACAAGGCAGACAAGTTCCTTCCCTTCATGGAACTTGCCTTCTATTTGTGGGAGGCAAAGAGCGAACAAGTAAGCAAATAACTAAAAACAAATACAGACTGTGATACATACTGTAATGGAAATAAACTGAGTGTGCCAACATTTATTGAATATCTATTGTGTGCAAAAACAATGTACTAGATGCTTTCAGAACACAGAAATAAGTAACAAAATAAAGTTCCTGCCCTCAAGGAGCTTATGGAGTGTAAGAAAACATAAATCTTGAATCACTTTGTTCAGGTTAAAGTATTATGCATATGATCAGTTATGTGGTTTTTATCTCTAAGCTCAATTCCTTAAAATCTCTTTCACAAAAAAAATCATGGATAAGAGTATAATAATAAACAATGGCTAAATTTTAGGAGAGTCCTGTACACATCTGAATTTAAATCCAAAAGAGGAACTGGCTAAATTTAAAGCCATGAATCCAACTGAACTATCTGAATTTAAATCCAAAAGAGGTGCTTCATAAACAATTTCATAAAGAATAATTTTGTAATGTCAACATGTATTGGGAACAGTAATGTGAATTTCTCACTTTTTCCAAAATTTGATATGCTATCTAACAATCAAAAGTGGTGACTAGGTTGATTTTTGAAGGAAGAATAGAAATTTACTAGGATGTGGATATATATTACAGACAAATGAAATAACATGTATGGTGGCCCCGGGTTAGTTGGTCTGGGAAATGTAAAATATTCAGAGAGCTGGGAAAAGGGGGAGAATAAAATAAAATCAAGCTTCAGATGGAAAGGTGCAAATGGGGAAGCCTACAAATGGCTTTATTAAATGTGTTAAGGATTTTGGTTTTTCTTGTTAAGACCAGTAGAAAGGCATTATAGTGTTTTAAGTAGGAAGTCCATATACCCATAGATGTTTTTAGAAAACATCACTGTATTGCAAAATAAATTACTGGTTGTAGACTAGCAGAGTTTGTATAAATCAAAGAAATAGGTGACTCTTGAGGTAATGCACTCAAGAGATAACAGTAGCATAGGTCAAGTTGTTAGTAGTAGAGATAAAGAGTGATGGATATTTGAAAGACAATTATGAGTAATAGTTGATAGAATTTAGTTATCAACCACATATAGAGGGTAGAGGAAAAGGAGATAGCAAGGAAGACATCTATTTTTTAAGTTGTATAATAAGATAACTGGTAGTACCATTCACCAAAATGACTAAATTTAGGTGAATAATAAAAATTTACAGACCATAAATTTGAGTTGTCTTTTAAACATTCAAGTTAAGTTGACAAATAAGTAGCTATGTTCCAGTTACAGTTCAACCAGAGAAGCAAAACCAGTAGAAGATACATCTAGATATTGTGTGTGTGTGTGTGTGTGTGTGTGTGTGTGTGTGTAGTGTGTGTTATAGGAAATTAGCTAGTAGAACTTGAGAAATTGGTTAAGCAATCAAGTCTCTATAAGACTGTTGTGTCTGTAGGGGCCCCTGAGTGGCTCAATCAGTTGAGTGTCTGACTCTTCGTTTCAACTCAGGTCATGATCTCACATCCATGAGTTCACGTTCTCCATCAGGCTCTACGCTGATGGTGTGAAGTCAGCTTGGGATTCTCTCTCTCCCTCTCTCTCTGCTCCTCCCCTACTTGCACTATCTCTGTCCCTCTCAAAAACAAATAAACTTAACAACCACAATAACAACAACAAAAACCCCACTGTTGTCTCTGTAATTGAAAATTTGAATAGACTGATTACTAGCAATGAAATTGAATCAGTAATCAAAAACCTCCAAAACACAAAAGTTCAGGACCAGATGGCTTCAGAGGTGAATTCTACCCAACATTTAAAGAAGAGTTAGTATCTATTCTTCTCAAACTATTCCAAAAAAGAGAAGAAAGAAAGCTTCCAAATTCATTCTATGAGGCCAGCATTACCCCCTGATACAAAAACCAGATAAAGACACTCCAAACAAGAACTCTACAGGTCAATATCTCTGGTGAACATAGATGCAAAAATCTTCAACAACATGTCAACAAACTTCATTCAACAATACATTAAAAAAAATTATTCACCACAATCAAATGGGATTTGTTCCTGGGATGCAAGGGTGGTTCAATATCTGCAAATCAATCAATGTCATACATCACATCAATGAGAAAAAAGATAAAAACCATATGATCATTTTGATAAATGCAGCAGAAGCATTTGACAAAGTGCTACATCCATTCATGATAAAAACTTTCGACAAAGAAGGTTTAGAGGAACATACCTCAACGCAATAAAGACCATATATGAAAAACCCATAGCTAGCATCATATTCAATGGTGAAAAACATACCTTTTCCCATAAGATCAGAAACAAGACAAGGGTGTCCACTGTCATAATTTTTATTCAACACAGTACTGGAAGTACTGGAAGCCCTAGCCGCAGCAATCAGACAAGAAAAAGAAAGAAAAGGCATCCAAATCAGTAAGAAAGAAGCAAAATTTTCACTATTTGCAGATGACATGATACTATATGTAGAAAATCCAAAAACTCAACCAAGAAACTATCATAACTGATAGATGAATTCAGTCAAGTCACAGGCTACAAAATTATTATGCAGAAATCTGCTGCATTTCTTACACCAGTAATGAAGCAGCAGAAAGAGAAATTAAGAAAATAATCTCATTTACAATTGCACCAAAAAGAATAAAATGTCAAGAAATAAATTTAACTAAGATGGTAAAATATTTGTACTCCAAAACCTACAAAACACTGATGAAAGAAATTCGAGGTGACATAAAAAAGTATACAAACATTCCATGCTCATGAATTGGAAGAGCCAGGTGTTAAAATGTCTTCTACAACCCAAATCAATCTACAGGTTTAATGCAATCCCTATCCAAATACCAATATTTAGCATGGAAACAGAAAAAATCCTAAAATTTGTACAAAAGACCCCAAATAGCCAAAGCTATTTGTACAAAGCTGGAGGCATCATTATCCCAGAGTTTAAGACATACTGCAAAGCTGTAGTAATCCAAACAGTATAGCACTGGCACAAAAACAGATACATAAATCAATAAACAGAATAGAGAGTCCAGAAATAAATCCATTTGTTTATGGTCAGTTAATCTACAACAAAGGGGGTAAAAATATATAATGGAAAAAAGACAGCCTCTTCAACAAATGGTATTGGGAAAACTGGACAGCTACATGCAAAAGAATGAAACTGGACCCCTTTCTTACACCATACACAAAAATAAACTCAAAATGTATTAAAGACCTAAATGTGAGATGTGAAACCATAAAAATCCTAGAAGAAAACATAGGCAGTAATTTCTTTGACATTCGCCATAGACACATTTTTCTAGATACGTCTCCTGAGGCAAGAGAAACAGAAGTAAAATTACATAAACCGTTGGGAATATGCCAAAATAAAAAGCTTTTACACAGCAAAGGAAACCACCAGAAAAACAAAAAGGCAATCTACAGAATGGATGAATGTATTTGCAAATGATATATCTGATGAGAAATTAATATCTAAAGCAAGTAAATAACTTATACAAATCAACACCAAAAATACAAATAATACAATTAAAAATGGGTAGAGGACCTGAATAGACATCTTTCCAAAGAAAACATACAGATGGCCAATAGACACATGAAAAGATGCTTAACATCACCAAACACCATGGAATTGCAAATCAAAACAACAGTGAGATATCACCTCACACCTGTCAGAATGGCTAAAATAAAAAAGACAAACACTGGTGCACCTGGGTGGTTCAGTCGGTTAAGCGACCAATTTTGGCTCAGGTCATGATCTCGAGGTCCGTGAGTTCGAGCCCCGCATCGGGCTCTGTGTTGACAGTTCAGAGCCTGGAGCCTGTTTCAGATTCTGTGTCTCCCTCTCTCTGACCCTCCCCCGTTCACGCTGTGTCTCTCTCTGTCTCAAAAATAAATAAACGTTAAAAAAAAAAAAGACAAACACCAAGTGTTGGTGAGGATGTGGAGAAAATGGAACCCTTGTGTACTGTTGGTGGGAATGCAAATTGGTGCAGCCCTTGTGGAAAACAGTATGGAGGCTCCTCAGAAAATTAAAAATAGAATTACCATATGATCCAGTAACTCCACTACTGGGTATTTATCCAAAGAAAACAAAAACGCTAATTCAAAAAAATATATATGCATCTCTATGTTCATTGCAACATTATTTACAATAGGCAAGATATGGAAACAGCCCAAGTGTCCATCCATAAATGAATGCATAAAGAAGGTGTGGGGTTGATGTGTGTGTGTGTGTGTGTGTGTGTGTGTGTAGTGGAATAGTACTCAGCCAGAATTAAATTTTACCATTTGCAACAACATGGATGGAGCTAGGTGGTATAATACTAAGAGAAATAAGTCAGTCAGGGACAGACAAATACCATATGATTTCACTCATATGTGGAATTTAAGAAATAAAACAAACCAACAAAACAAAACATAGACTCTTCAAGACAGAGAACAAATGGCGGTTGCCAGATGGGAGGTGAGTGAGGGGGTGGGTGAAATAGATGAAGGGGATTAAGAGTACATTTCTCTGGATGAGCACTGAGAATAATTGAATTACTATCTTGGATGCCTGAAGCTAACATAATACCGTATGTTAATTATACTTGAATAAAAAATTGAAAAATTAGAAAGAATGTTGTCTCTGTATCTGATGCTGGAACTTGAAGTCTATTGGACAAACAGTAAGGGAAGATTACAAGCAGACTGGAATATGTAAGCATGAAGAGCTAGACCCCCATAACAACTGACCTAATCCCCTATTTGTTCTTATCCCTCTGACCCTGGTGAGATAGTACCTTACAGAAGTCAGCACCCTTCGTTACAGAGCTCCACACACTCACCCCCGGCCCAGGAGTCAAAGAGGCTGAAGGAGGATTGAGAGATGGTAGAACAATTACAGGCCCAACTGCTATTTCATGCCAACAAGGGAAACCAGCAGATCAGCAATGTGTTTAAGCGGCATGGTGGCTGCTACATCTCTCCTGCCTTCCACACTTGACAGGAATCTCCCTCGTAGCCCCCATCCTAATAGGAAATATACAAAAAAAGCAAATTCTGGAAAATGCAGTTCGCCCTAGCCCAGGTGACACATCACAAAGCCATCACAGGCATTGTGCTATTTGGGAGGAGTGATGTGAAGATTAAAGCCATTTTTCTTGTTTTTGCATAACTGGCAATTTTTCATATTTCTGGAAGTTTTAAAAGTAAAGATACACACAGGTGCTATGGAAGCCAAGACAGGCTGTTTTCCCAGCCTGAGAGTTTAAAGAAAACTTCCTAGACTCAGTTAAGTCTTAAATAATACAAATGAAATAAGGACGCACAGAATGATAGGAAATGAGTTGCAAAGAAAGCATCAATGTGAAGACACAGAGAAAGTATATAAGTCAGTGTTCATTATAATATGCTATGATGAATTGCAAAGTCTTAACATAGATTTGCTTTCCTTACGCTGATGTCCATTGTATTTGGCTGCATTACTCTTTTTAATCTTCATTCCAAGTCCCAGACTTTAAAAGCAGTCCTCCCGTCAGACATAACATGCCCCAAAGGAGATGATAAGGGCAAATAGCCAAATGACACGATGGCTTTTAAACATACTTGGGAAAATTATGGAATTCATTTCCTCTCATATTTTATAGACAAAAGAAAGTCACATGGCCAAGTCTGACTTCAGTGAAGCAGGGCTGTATAAACATCTACATGGAGGGATAACAAATATTTCAGGCAAATAAAATAATGGTGTCTTGATCACAAATATTCTCTTTTCTCCCTTTTGTACACTAAGCTCCTTCACTATCTCTCCTTCCAAGGGAGACAGCCAAAAAGTCTCATTCAGTCTCGAAATCTAGGGTCTTTTGGTATTCTCTGTATCAAATCTGCTAATGGTTCTTCTTGATTTAGTGACCTGTGAACTTAGAGATCGATTATAGGGGTGCCTGGATGGCTCAGTTGGTTAAGCATCCGACTTTGGCTCTGGTAATGATCTCACCATTCCCAGGTTCGAACCCCGCATTGGGCTCTGTGCTGACAGCTCAGAGCCTGAAGCCTGTTTCAGATTCTGTGTCTCCCTCTCTCTCTGCACCTTCCCCGCTCACGCTCTCTCTCAAAAATAAACGTTAAAAAAAGAGATAAGTTATATTTCCTCTCATATCCACTATGCAGTAGTAGAACAGGGAAATTGTAACTAAAATGAACTCTCCCATTTGGAAAGGGGAAGAAAGAAGGCACTCATCAGTGTCTCATTTACAGCAATCCAAAACTTCCATAGGGTACATGTTGTAAATGATCCATACCCTGGAGATCTGAAACTTGTTAAAATTTTGCCCAAGTTCTACAACCTAGGAACAGCTTTGCAGTTCATCCTGTCTGTAACATCTTTGGAAAGTTCTTTTTCTTTCTTTTTTCCTCACTGGCTTCATCTGAAGATGATACTGGGAGAGTGTGGTTTTCTTAGTGGCTCAAGAGCATCTAAGCCTGCCTCCTATTTGTAAAATCTTTGGGGCCCAAGATTAACTATATTCTCCATATCAATTCAGAAATTTCAGTAGAAACCTTGTTGGCAGTATCCTAAATTTAGACTGTGCCATTGGGCTGTTTTAATTGACCCTTGATATCCACAGACCTTCTAGATTTTGTACCTTACTAGTTGGAAATGGCAGTCAGTTGCATATTCAAACTCTGTAAGTAAGTCTCATAATTTCTGGATTTTCTCTATTCTTTTCAATTAAGTGCAAATCAATGAGTTCTTTTATGAGCTCATCTTTTCCTACAGTATTTTGTCAAATACAGCCAATAACAATCATGTCACCAACATTCTTTTTTTTCTCTTTATTTCCCTAAAGCCGCAAGTTTATGAGATACATTTTTTGCCTTCTGAGTTATTATAGGTGATTGTTTTACAAAACGGAGGCTGCAAGAATAGTGATAAAACATGTTTCCTCAGTTCCACCACTATGTGGCCCAGAAGCCAAAGCTACATATTTTAGTTCTTTTTTTAATGGAGGCACCCATTTTCATATTAGTCAAATTTCCCTAGATAATGCTACAATAATAAACAACTTCCACACTTTAATGGCTCTCAACAATAAGAGTTTCTCACTTACATTAATGTTCATTGTTAATGGGGTATGGCTACATACTCTTTATTTAGGGACCCAGGCTTGAAGGAGCATCCCCTATCTGGGACATCCCAGCCTAATGGCAGAGGGGGAAAGAATGAATGGTTACATGAAATGGTGGCTCTTAAAGGTTCTGTTGTCTAGTGGCAATTGTCACTCTCACCCACATTCTGTTAGCTAAAGAAAATGATATGATCAAGCCTCACATAGTGGAATAGGAAAGTATCATCTTCTCACAAGGAAATACAACACTTATTTTGAACAAATACTGCCATCTCCCACGAAATTTAAGCTGAAGGGTGACGTTTAGTAGTGGTAGAATATAAAATGAGGGGACAGGAATGGTAGAAATAATACTAGAGCACTGTATGGAAACCGGGATCTAGGAGATGCTGTATGCGATGCTAAAGATGTGCTTCTGTGTTGGAAGCCAAGGGGAATTATTGAAGGTCTTTAAGCAGTGACATGGTGATATTTTGAGTTTATATGCAGTATTCTGGCAATGGCAAATACAGGGAGTTCGGTTAGGGTGTTATTTCTGTAGACTCAATGAATGATGTGATCATGAGCTAGAGCCATGGTAGTAGGAAAATATAGGAGTGTGCTGTGTGTGTGTCTCTCTCTCAAAATAAACTTTTTTCAAAAAAAGGAACTTATCAATGTGTTGACTCCTCCTTGTGGTTGGCAGAACTCTAAAATGACCTCCAACGACCCACACCCTGTAGAATACCCCCTCTTGAGCGTAGAATCCCCCCTCTTATAACTTGCTTCCGGCCAACAGAATGTCCCAAAGTAATGGGATATCATTCCCACAATTCTGTTATGTTACATGACATAGGTAAGGGATTTTGCAGATGTAATTAAGACCCCTAATCAATTGACTTTAAGTTAATCAAGCAGGAGATTATTCTCGGTGAGCCTGCCCTTTTCAGGTGAGCCAATAAAAGTGAGTCCCCAGGTCACAGAAGGGAGAAATCAGAGAAAGGCTCTCTGGCTGGCCATTAACAAGTCAAAGCCATGTGGTGAATTTCCAACTGGGGAGGAAAATGGGTAGTCTTTAGGAGGTAAGGGCCTAATTCCTACAATCACAAGGAAAAGAATTCTGCCAACCATCACATAAGTTTGGAAGATAAGACCCCCCCAACTCTGGCTGACCCCTTGATTGTAGCATTCTGAGATCCTGAGCAAAGGGCCCAGCTAAGAGAGGCTCAGACTCCTTACCCACAGAAACTGTGACATGATAAATGTAATTGTTATGCAGCAAGAGAAAACGAATATACTATGTTAAATATATCACCTTATGTTAAGAGACTAAAGTGTTTTCATAAACCTCGTGTAACATGCTATAAAAAAGTTTCAAAAAAATTTTTTGCCTTAAACTTGCATTCACAGAAGCAAACATGAGATGGTTTCCAAATTAAGATTGTAGATTAGAGCATGAGAAGCAAGCTGTGCAGTAGATGGTACAGAACAATGGGACAGATCTCAGGCATAATTCTCTCCACCCCTACTCCTCTTTAGTCACCTTGTCTGCACAGAGCAGAAACAAAAGGAACAGGTGCGTCCAGTCAGAGGGGCTGGATCTGCTGACAATCAACACATCAGGAAAGGAAGCTGGGCGAGGTGGGGAATAAAAGAAGATGGGAAATTGGCTGAGAATGAAAAAGAAGGTGGTAGTAAAGGAAACAGGGAGAAGGAAGCAGAAGAGAGGATCAGCTCAGGATTTCATGATGGCTTCTGGCATTTGCCCTCTTCTCTAAAATAATGTATCTTTCCAACCTGTGTGGGAGAGCTTGACTCGCCAGCAAGCAGTGCCAGTAAAATTTCCTTCACATTCTGAGTTCTACCCCTGCAAGGTTATTAACAGTCACATTCAGCCATTCCAGGACACCAAATCAGTCTGAATAAAAGCTTCTTCCATTTTCTTTTATTCTCTCCTGTCTACAGGCTTCATTATAAGTGAACAGGAAGGGGCTTAATATCTGTTGGCTACAACAAAAATTAATGGCCATGCAGGAAGGAAGCATTAATGGTTAAATGGAAAGAAGTATAAAAACGTTTAGTAATGTATGAATTCACATCACTTCTACTTACATAAAACACATTTAACATTTCAGTTCTGTTCTAAAGGTTCACTTTAGAGCCAGAATGCAAAACTTTATGAAATTGCTAAGTGTTTCAGACTAAATTATGAGTAATACTCTGGGACATGGTTAAAGATTTGTTAAACACACCACAGAGCCATTTAAAGTGTGCAATGATTCAATAAGGTACAAGGGATACAGTGGGAGTCTTTGATTCATTATTTTTGAAATTACACTTGAGCTATCGCTATAGAGTGATTTTTCAATGCTAGATATATATTCTTGACTGCTGTGGCTCATGGTTATGGGTAAAAGGAAGGTGGAGTTATTGTCAATTCAAGATGGAAAAAATGTCTTTACTGAACTGAAGAATGCTCTGGTGACCCACTGAGAACAGGCAGAAATCAGGACAATAGTCAATATGAAATTTTCACCATGGTATGTGATTTGAGAGTAATTTGTGTATTTAAGACACAACTTGTAAAATGCACTTCATTCATTCATCATTCATTCATTCAGCAAATGTTTTATAAATACCTATCTTTTATTCAGAATGATCGTAACACACCTTTCATCCAGAGAGAGAGAAATTAATCCTCTTTTTCCTCATTTATAGAGGCTATTTGACTAATTACATTATATAATGGTCTTGTCAAATGACCTCTACCTAGGTGAGAGTTTAATTATGTAGGGTAGGCTGAATTAATCACTAATACTTTTACAGTCTGTGTATCTATCTCCTTGGCAAGAGTAGTTAGAAAGGAAATTTAGTTGGTCAGCAAGTTAAAGATATTTGTTGTTAGTCTGCAATATGTAAAATGAAGCAGGTTGGTGTTAAGAAATAGATGCTTTGGACCAAGCAAGGAAGAGTAAATATGCAGAATTTCAGAGTACCATACTTTATAAAGCTATATCAGATATTTTGAACCTGATATGTAAAGTACATAAAAGCAGGAAAAATAGTCCTCCAGACAGGACTAGAAATAAAAATCACAATCACTAAGTCTCTGGTAGGGATCGTGGATAAGAGTCTGAATAAATTGTACCAAAACTGAAATAAACCCAAAAGTTAACTGTGGAGATAGCCCAGGGAGCTCCAATCCTTCTTCTGAGACCAGTGATTTTCAAACAATAGGGGAAAAGAGGTACCCTTATCAGCCTCCATGACCTTTGCCTACATTTGAAAAACTTTCAAATCAGAGAACACAATTTGCTTATGCTCTATATCAAATCATATATATTATGTGCTATCTCTGTGTACAACTTCTCAATTTACCTTTATAATATTTTGATATAAAAAGGAACATGATTTTTAAAAAACTTTCCAGCTCCCATCTCGTTCAGAATAAAACATTCCAATCCCTTTAGACTTTTTTAGAAACTATTATTTCCCCTACCATTTAATCATCTCTCTTATTTTCATCTCTGGACTCCATCCAATTTCCAGACATCTCTTTTAACATACTGAAATTAAACCTGGTACAGTGTTCTGTTAAGGTCTTGGCCAATCTTGGAATAGCATCTATGTTTCTGTGTCTTATTAAAGCTTCCGAGTTTGATACTGAGTCCTTTTCATGCTCAAGGTCACTATAGCCTAGCTAAACCCTCTAATGACCAGAAGAGTGCAAGTGAGGACTCCATATCTGTGCTCGCTAACCAAAGGAAATTGCTGTGGGTTCTTGGACCGTGGCTCTCTCTAGACATTATTGACATTGTTAGCTCATAGGCAAAGCACTTTAAACAGTATTTATTTATAGGCTTTCCTTTGATGAAGTGACAGGAGGCCCCAAATGCTGCTCAAATCACCACATGATGAACTACACATTACGTGATCTTATGGCACTTCTGATATTAACTTCCAAGAATCACTTTTGACATGTGTATCTCCTTTTCTACAAACTGTGGATAAATCCAATAATGGTTGTTTGACTTCACAGAATTTAGAACTGAGCTACAATAGGATGTTGTGCCGTGTAGATAAAGTCATCAGCTGGAACTGTCTCTGGTAAAGTAGTTAAGTTACACAGGAATACAGCACTTACATCCTGAAGGAGAAAAGAGATCTCAATTATAGAAGCCTTTTATATTTGTTTTTACTTATTCCTAATGGTTATCTACATGCATATTTCCATATTTAAAAAATCACAAGATGTTTACATTCCTTTAAGATGTCTGACAATGGAATTGGAAAGAATCTTTGATTTAAATATTGCACAAGTATTAAGTGTTTTAAAGGGGTGGTTACAGATGGGATTCGTATCTGAGCCATTTTCCCCAAACAAGTTCTCAGCTGCAGGCCACTTAAGTGCAGTTAATTCATTAGAACAAGAAGAACTTGAGTTAAATACATTAGCGATGAACTGTTCATCTGTAATAAGGCGGACTCATGCTGGTAATTTCTTGCATGGTTATTATTCAACATGTACTCTAGAGTCCTGACTGAAGGAGAGGAAAACAATGAGAAATGCAACTTGCCTTTTAGTATCTGGGTTTTGAGAATAGTCTTCATGGCACTGCTCTAATTTGAGCATCCCAGTGTTCTGCCTCATAGACAAGTCCAGTTAGAAGAGGCCAAGCACATTTCTATAATACCAGCCTAATCAGGGAAGGCTGGAGACCTAAGAAATGTAGGAAACAACATTAACAGATGGGCGAGGTTGTTCTTAAAGGCCCATGTCTTCAACTCTGGGCCTTGAAATTACCTCTTTACAACAAAGCAAGTCCTACTTAGAGCCAGTGACTCACCAGCAGTCCCTTATTCCCTGAGCAAATGAATTAATTTGGCAGTTGCTCTTTCTCTCCCCAGACCAGCCATGTGCTCTAATTGCCTATTTCCTCCTTCCGGGTTTGGAATGAAAGAACTCCCTATCACTTCCTATTTTAAATCAAAGCACATGTCAGCATCTTGTGGCCTCTAACAAATGTTCCCACTTGTCCTTCTCTCTTCCCCTCCCCCATGCCTCACCTAGAGATTTAGAGTTTCCAAGGTCAGGTCTTTAAATCACATTAATTCTTCTTTAGATGACATCCTATAAAACTCAAACTTATAAATTAATAACCAATAACCCCAATAGAGATCCATTTGTAAAAACCACAGCATTGTACCTTTAAAATCACTGTTTTCTTTGCTAGTGGATTTGTAAGGTTAAGTCTCTCTCCAATCCTAATCAAATATTTAGGAATGCATGCTTTGCAGGATCCCTATTATCAATCAGCATACATTGCACTATCCAGATTAACCTCTAATTTTAAGAGAATCTTACCATTTCTCCTACAATGTGCTTTTAAGAAAACACTATGTAGAAGTATTCAGGAATGAGGACTCATCACAGCCACAATGAATTTACTCATGTTTAGGAGTCAACATTCTCTGGTACCATGGAGTCAAGTCAAAACTAAGTACTGAAATATTACTGGGATGCTCCCTGAAAATATAGACTACCTAGCCCAACCCTCTCACCTACAAAAGCATGATCTTTGGAGTTAACACCTGGGATTCTTTGTTTTTAAGCCCAACGGTTAGCCATTTTATTTGTTGGTTGTCTCCATCTTTTAGAGGATAGGCTCTTTGTGTCTTTTGTTCATGGCTACATCTGCAGTGCCTACACCAGTGACTAGCACATATTGGTTGCTCAATATTTACTGGCTGAGGAAACAAACTCTTGCCTGATGCCAGGTTTGAAAACCATTGCATTAGTGGGTGGAATTTTGGTGCCAGATAATGCTTGGTTTGAATGCCAGCTCTGGCAAGTATTACCTGTGTGACCTTGGGCTGGTCCTTCATCTTTTTGAATTTCAATTTCCTCATTTTTAAAATGGTGATCAGAAATCCTACAATAAATATTGGTTAACTCAGTGAATGAAATGCTCAGGTCAGTGTAAGCCTGGGGTGAAAACAATGCCTCACTCAATGACTGGCATCCACTGTTATTCTTTGGACGTGGAGGTAGAGAGGACTGACAGCCAGGGGTCATATTTATGAGGACCCGAGGATGAAGCTCATGGGAAGACTGACTGGATATGAGGTTAATGGCTGGGACTGCTGTACTTCATCCATATCATGTAAAAGAACCAAATAATCAGGTTGTCTTCAGTGACAGTAGTTTAGCATAAAGCCACATAGAAAGCAAAAAAGGAGGGGAATCAGTGTCATTGGAAGTGCAATAGAGCCTCTTAAAGAACCGGAAGTTTCAGACGCCCCTCAAGCCCCAGTCTCTCGACAGAGTCTAAGGATCCATCTTCCCCAACTCTGCTCTCTGCTTGGCTTCTGCACTGTAGCCAACTGCTCTCCTACACAGTCACCAATCCCTCTTTCAACTCCCTCCTGAATACGTGCTTTCCGTTAGCACTCTATTATCTATCTTTGTATCTCAGAAAAACTGATAAAATTAGATCCTCTCCTAGAAGATTTAGTCATAGTCTAGTCTACACCATCCAAACTGAGTAGACTTTTCATGCCAAGCCACGTTATAGGCTTCCGGGCAGCCTCTGTAGGTAATTGCTTATGCAGAACTTCACCCTGTAGGATAATCCTTGGTGGTCAGGGTGGCAAAGTCAAAAGGCCCGAAGTTTGGCAATGTGTATGTAAGGAGTCACTTTGGTCATCTGGCCTAGGACAGTTAAAAGCTTGTCATTGTGCTCTTATTGCTTGGAGATTGTATTAAAGAGATCTATCCATGAAACTCTGAGCGTCTATCAGCCTATTGGTCCCTTCAGGGCAATTTCTGCTGAGGAAGGACATTTTATGTCATTATAAATTATCATTTATGGCAATGCTAAACTTTATATACCTTATGAAGAAATCATCTAGTAAAATATCTTAGGTACTATCACTATTTATTAAGTTCTTAAAGATCTTTCTTTACTGTCATAGTGATATTGTTGTGCATGCAGTGAGCTTGCAGATAACACACGCTTAATTGGATTACTCAGGGAAGTAATATACAGGCATCGGAGCTGTATATATACAGCTGTATATTATGACTAGAGTGGTTGGTCATGGAAGGGTAGAGAGGATGTTGAGTGCCTCTGATGTGTTGTCTCTCAGATTGTCTTCAGCCTGGCACCCGAATAACAAACTGTGTTCGCTTTCTAGGAAAAACAGGGGCTGAAACCTAAAACAGGCCAATAAAAGAGTGACATTTTTAGAGGCAAGTCTAGAAACTAAATATATGTAAAAAAAAGAAATTATCTTTTGTGGCTTCAGGGATAGACTGTAGCACAGGTGAGGAGAAGGAAACTTTCTCCAGCTCAGCATGAGTGCTGCACAAGATAAGAGTATCACCACGACAGAAGTACATAGGCAAGTGGCAGAGGACAAGGCCTCCCATGGGCTTTTCCAGATGGAAGAGTGAGAAAGAGCATCATTCATGAACCCTCGAATTCTGCCCTATCCCCTCCCACACATGCACATGCCCCTCTAGAGGAATTTAGGAGGCTGGTGTCCCAGCGATTCTGTTAGAGAGCGAGGAGTCTTGGATTGTTTATCTATGGCTGCATAACAATTTGCCCCAAAACTCTGTGGCATACCACAAGAAATATGTATTTTCCCAGTTTCTGTGGGTCATGAATTTGAGTGGCTCGGACTCAGGCTCAGGGTCTCACATGAAGTGGAAATGAAAATGGCAGTTGGGGCTTCAGCCATCTGAAGTCTTGACTAGAGCTGGGTGATCTGCTTCTGAGTTCAGGCAGCAGTGTTTGGCCAGAGGCTCAGGTCTCACTCCATAAAGCTGCTCAAGTGTCCTTAAGATGTGGCAGTTGGCTTTCCCCAGGCAAGCAATCCGAGAGAGAGAGAAAGGAAGAAGCTACAATGTCTTTTATACCCTCATCACAGAAGTCACATTCTGTCACTTCTATCTAACTGTTTTCCTTAGAAATGAGTCACTAAGTCCAGCCCACGTTCAAGGGGAGGAGTATGAAGCTCTACATCTTAAAGACAATTCATAGACATATTTTTAAATAGTGCCTATTTTAAATGTGTATTGTACATTTTTTAATTTATAATTGATAAATATGTATTATAATTTTTTAAATAAGACATATTTAAAAAGGAAAATTCATAGACATATTTTAAAACCACTGCAATTTGTATTCTGGCCACATTTATTTATGTGTGACCCACAGGCAAAATACATTCCCTGCCCCTCCCAAGAACCCCAATACCGTATTAGTTTGAAATCCAAGATGTTGTCACATAAATGAGATCAAGACATGAATTAATATTTTCAGATATAGTTCCTTGAGTACAGTGCCTCTTGACCTAAAGACCTGTGAACTAAAGAGACATGTTATTTGCTCCCTCCACGCCTTACATTCAGTGGTGGGAGAGGCACAAGATAACCTCTATAGACATGGAAGATTCCCAGGAGTCACTGGTCCATACCAATTCTGAAATCCAATCGAGCATGGTTGGCAGTCTCTTGACTGGGACTCAAGGCCAGGAAATAATTCTCCATGGCTCTTGGCCCCGCTCTTGTTTTTACCTTCTGAGTCATCCCTCTTTTGTCATGAAAGGTAACATGTGTTTGTAGATCAGTAGTTTTCTGAGCCTGATTCCTGTTAGTAGAATTGGGGTTGGGCATGGGGAGGGGGAATTCCAAAGGCGTCTTTTTTATTTAGTGCTGTCTCTGAGCTTTCAGTTGGAGCTGACAGTGTTTCTGCTGATATAATTCTGTTTTTAAAACTTTGTGGGTCTCCTGTGAATGTTGTTGGGCTCCAATTCATTAGATAAATCTACACCTATAAATCAAGATAAGCTCTTCTCTATCTAGGGCTTCTGCTGAGGGACAATATCCATAAGCTTCTTAGTAGCCATATTGTTTGATTGAGGGAAAGCCTGAGACATATGGATCTTCAGAGGGCTCTTTTTCTGACTAAATGGTATTTTGAGGCAGCACCATTGATTTCTCTGAAGTCTTAATAAGAGATTTCATAGCCACACCCTCAGCTTCAAAGTTAGGCCTGGCAGAACTCCTGATTTGATCTTTGTACAGAAGCTATTTCTTAATTTTAACATCTTTCACCATGTGGAGAGGCTATGGAATTTTTCAAGCCAAAGCATTAGCTTCTTTTCATTTAGCAGAACTTCCATAAGCTTATCTCTCCTCTCACATTTTACTGTAAGTAGGAAGAAACCAAGTAGTATCTGCAACATTCTGCGGAGAAATTACCTTAGCTTGTTCACAGTTCAAGTCATTTTCCACTACCGTATTATTGCAGGTGACAATGTTGTTAACCTGTGTGCCACCGCAGAACAAAGACTTCTTCCTTCCAGTTTCCAGTAAGGTAGACCTCACTTTGCTTTGATCCTCACTGACAATCCCCTTAAAAGTCCCAACTTCTACTAATAGTTCATAAGCTTTCACTAACACTGTCTTCAAAATCTTTCTAGTATCTGCACATTACTTAGTTCCAAAGCCACTCCACATTTTTGGGGTATTTGTTATGACAGCACCTCACTTCCAGATACTAAAATGTGTATTGGTTATCTATTTCCACATAACAAGCTATCCCAAGACTTAAAAAAAAAAAAAGTAAACCTTTATTATCTCACAGTTTCTGGGAGTCATAAATTTGGGAGTGCCTGTAACTGGAAAATTCTGGCCCACAGTACCTCCTGAGGCTGCAGTCAAATCCAGGCTCAATATTTTAGGTCCTAATTGACATCACATGCTTTCATTTCCATTGCATACATTAGAAGCAAGACATTAAGTCCAGACCCCAACTCAAAAGGACGTGTATTGAGCTCCATGTTTTGAAGATGAGTGTATGAAAGAATTGGTAATCATATTTTCCAACCATCAGAAACCCGAAACTATTCTATAATTTGTATTGAAACCATATTGTACCCAAGGGAGATATAGCCTAGGAAAATGATGACTACATTTAACAATCAAAATTTACTGGGGTGCCTGGGTGGCTCAGTTGGTTAAGTGTGCGACCCTTGATTTTGGCTCAGATCGTGATCTCCTGGTCTCCTGGTCATGGGATCAAGCCCCACGTTGGGCTTTGTTCTGGCAGTATGGAGCCTGCTTGGGATTCTCTCTCTCCCTTTCCCTCTGCCCCTCCCCTGTTCCTGTTCTTTCTCTCTCTCTAAACAAATAAACTTAAATAAACCTAAAAAAAAATTCAATCTGCCAATGCTTTCAGCTATGAATAAACCCTACATAGCTAAATCTAATGAACAAATCTCAGTTCTCACCTGACTTCACCTTTCAGTAACATTGGGCATCACTGTTTACTCTTTGAAAGTTTCTTCATGGGGCGCCTGGGTGGCGCAGTCGGTTAAGCGTCCGACTTCAGCCAGGTCACGATCTCGCGGTCCGGGAGTTCGAGCCCCGCGTCGGGCTCTGGGCTGATGGCTCAGAGCCTGGAGCCTGTTTCCGATTCTGTGTCTCCCTCTCTCTCTGCCCCTCCCCCGTTCATGCTCTGTCTCTCTCTGTCCCAAAAATAAATAAACGTTGAAAAAAAAAATTTAAAAAAAAAAAAAAAAAAAAAAAAAAAAAAGAAAGTTTCTTCATTTGGCTTCTAGAGCACCACACCCTCCTTGTCTTTCTTCCGCCAAGAACTAGCTGTTTGCTTTCGATCTCATGTACCACTCTCTTCTCATCTCTCGAACCTCATAATGTTGGAACCCCAGAGTTCATTCCTTAAACCTCTCTTTTTCTATCTGCACCCAAGTTTTTTGGTGACCTAATGCTATCCCAAGAATTTAAATACAATGTGCACATATAACTGTCTAATTTATATATCCCTCATGTAACCCTTCCTCAACTCTAGACTCATACCCAACCTCATCTCCACTTAAATGTCTAATAAGTATCATCAACTTAACCTTCCCTAAACTGAGCATTTGATCTTTACCTCAAACTTACTCTTCTTCTAATCTTCCCCATTTCAGTGAATGGCCACTTTATTCTTCCAGTTGGTTGGGATTTTTTTCTCATTTATATTCTCTCTCCCTCTCCTTCCCTCATTTCCTTCCTTATTTCTGTGACACTTTCGGTCCATCTGAAAAATTTGTTCTGCCTACAAAATAAATTCAAACTTGAACCACTTTTCACAAGCTCTGCAACGACCACTATGGCCCAAGGCATTACTATGTCTCTTCGATTACTACAGCAGCTCATTTCTACCCATGATTCATCTCCACTCCTGCCCTTGTACTCTATTCTGATCACATTGTCCAGAGTAATCCTGCTAAATGTAAAGCAGTCCATATTCTTCCCCCATGTTAACTCTCCAGTGCCTCCTTTTCCACTCAGAGTAAAAGTCTGAATCCTTAACATGACCCAGGTGGTCCTACACCATCTGGCTTTTGCCACTGACTTGATGTCATTGCCTACAGTTCTCCCTTCTGCTTATCCTGCTCCAGCCACATTCCCCTGCCCACTCTTGGCAAACACAGCAGGTATGGTTTTCCCTCAAGGCCTGATCCTCCTGCCTCAATATTCTGGTCTTAGATCTCCCCAGGATTTGCTCCCTCACTTCCTTTAGACCTTCCTCAAATGTCACAGTCTAAGTGAGACCTTCTTTATTACTATAACTACTACTACTACTACTAAATAACTACTTCATTTAAAGTTGCCCCCCACCCCCGTATTTCCAAGTCATCTTTTCTGTTTTATTTTCTCCATAACACTTATCATTGTGTAACCATTCATTTTACTTATTTTTTTTTTGGAATGTAAACTATGAGGAAGGTGAATATTTTTTTAATTGCTTTATTCACTCCTGTATTGTCAGCTCATGGGACTACTTTTGACACATATGTATCAGTCAATGTTTTTCAAATGAATAAATGAATTTTTCATTAGTTTCTTTATTCTTATGTTCCTGGAATTCTTTTCTTTCTATCCTTAGACGCTATAAATCCTGAATTAACTCCTCAGCTTAGGTGGTCAAGAGTGTCTTCTCCAGGAGTCTTTCTCACTAATTGAGGCTTCCATCGATCTTCCCTTTGACTTTTCTCAGCCCTCATGGTCACAGCCCAGGTCACATTATTGTATATTTGTGTGCTCCATTTTTCTCCATTTTGCTCATATATTCTTTTTTTTGTCTAATAGATGCATGAGAAACCGTATTCACTTCCCTTTTTTTTGAACTACTCTTTTGACCCCTCGTAATTACACAACACGCACTTTATAACTCCCTGCTTCATAAACAACTGCTATTCCAAAGAAATGAACTTCCTAACCTCACACAGCTGATGGAAGATGCTGCTTTAGGGCAACACAGTGTTTTTGAAAATGCATACAATCATTTTCAATTTATACAGTAATAAGTTTCAGGTAAAACCAGCTGAGCTACACAAGCAACTGTGGTCTAATACTCACACACTTATTATATTCTCTTTAGGAAATGGAGTCCATTTTTCCACATGGACTGGAAATCCTTAGATGTTAAAAATATTGTTAAGAGCTCCACTGAGATTTAGCTTCTTGTCATGATACTCTAAATTATTCCAGCATTCTGTAAGGCATTATAAAACACTGTAATTTATATGCTCCTGAGCAAGTGCCTCTTAAAGTGTTCACCAATTAGTTCATTTCAGAACCTGCTTCTGATATCCCTGCAGGTAAGTGAAAAAAATCCCTTCGTATGCAACCTGAGTATAAGACAATATCAAAGTCACTTATGTCAGCTCAATAGTGTCATAAGAACAACTCTAAATTTCTGAGAGTTGAAAATTTTGGAGAAGCTCATCAAATGAATAGGCAAGAATTATGCACATAGATTTTTTCCCCTCTGGGAATTTAACACAATCCTCTACTTTCTTTTAAATTAATCTCCTTGTATAATGATTCAGATTTTTCTTAGAAATGAGATAGGTTGGAACGGTCTCAGTCAGTTCATTTTCATCCCCCTTAGATACCACACATATCCACTTGGGTTGTAATCAGTCTTCTTAGGGAAGACATACATGTACACAGAAAGTCTAAATACTGGATCAGGAATATTAATTACAGTTTGTGACTAACTTTTCTTGGAATAAGAAAATTAATATTTTAAAAGGAAAACAAAGGGTTTCTCAACTATATTCAAATATAGGATTAAGATTCCTTCTAACAGCATCTGACTCTAGTTCAGAACTCTTATTTGTAAATAAACTCAACTAGATACTTTTTTCTCATAAACGAAATTCATTAATCTGTTCTATTATGTTGAAACACTTGTCAATTTGGTGTTTTAAATAATTTTGCAGAATATATGACAACATGAAACATATCGACACCATATATCACTTAAATGTTACTGTTCTAAAATTGTCTTATACATATAATTATAATCTGTTGCTCTTATTTTTATGCGCCATTACTAAAGTATCACATTAAAGGCTAACTGTTAAGATAGGAATTTACTGCACGTAGCTACAAAACACCTATCATATATTTGTGTGGGAAATCACAGCTAAACAGACACTAGAGGTACCGAATCCAAGGATTTATGACCTTTCACTCAGCACACCTGAGAAACAAGTTGGTCTTTAACAGAAACCTACCATGGTAGTGTATTAGTTTCCTATTGCTGCTGTGACAAATTACCATGAATCTACCATTTGAAAACAACACAAACCTATTGTCATGTAGTTCCACACGTCAGAGGTCTAAAATGAGTCTCCTAGAGGTAAAATAAAGATGTTGATCCAGATGGCCAACAGGCACATGAAAAGATGCTCAACGTTGCTCCTCATCAGGGAAATACAAATCAAAACCACACCCAGATATCACCTCAGGCCAGTCAGAGTGGCTAAAATGAACAAATCAGGAAACTATAGATGCTGGCGAGGATGTGGAGAAAAGGGAACCCTCTTGCACTGTTGGTGGGAATGCAAACTGGTGCAGCCACTCTGGAAAACAGTGTGAAGGTTCCTCAAAAAATTAAAAATAGACCTACCCTATGACCCAGCAATAGCACTGCTAGGAATTTATCCAAGGGATACAGGGGTTCTGATGCATAGGGGCACTTTTACCCCAATTTTTATAGCAGCACTTTCAATAATAGCCAAATTATGGAAAGAGCCTAAATGTCCATCAACTGATGAATGGATAACGAAATTGTGGTTTATATACACAATGGAATACTATGTGGCAATGAGAAAGAATGAAATATGACCTTTTGCAGCAACGTGGATGGAACTGGAGAGTGTTATGCTAAGTGAAATAAGCCATACAGAGAAAGACAGATACCATATGTTTTCACTCTTATGTGGATCCTGAGAAATTTAACAGAAGACCATGGAGGAGGGGAAGGAAAAAAAAAAGGTTAGTGAGGCAGGGAGCCAAAACATAAAAGACTCTTAGAAACTGAGAACAAACTGAGGGTTGATGGGGGGTGGGAGGGAGGGGAGGGTGGGTGATGGGTATTGAGGAGGGCACCTGTTGGGATGAGCACTGGGTGTTGTATGGAAACCAGTTTGACAATAAATTTCATATTTAAAAAAATAAATAAAAATAAAAAATAAAATGAATAATAAAATAAAATAAAATAAAATAAAATAAAGATGTTAAGAGTGCTGCATTCCCTCTGGAGATGCTAGGGAAGAATCCATTCCTTGCCTCTTCCAACTTCTAGAGGATTCCCACCTGCATTCTTTGGCTTGGTGCCCCCTTCCAGTAATCACAACACTTGGACCTACTTGGACCTCTCCTTGCCTGACTCAGAAACTCTTGCCTCCCTCTTATAAGGAGTCTTGTAATTACATTAGGCTCACCCAGATAATCCAGGATAACCTGCCCATTTTAGCTTCCCTACCTTTATCCCATCTGCAAAGTAACTTTCATAACATAAGGTGATATTTGCACAAATTTCAGGCATTAGGATTTAGGACTTCTTTTGGGGGGAGGAGGGGCATTATTCTATGCACCACAGGTAGTGTTCTCAAGTAAGAGCAGAGTATAGTAGTATGTGTTATTTGAAAAATAAGCAGTATTACCTCATAGTTAAGACCATGGACTCTGGTGCTAGATGGCGACTTCAAATCCCACATTTGCCACTCACGAGCTGTGAAATCTCAAACAAATTGTTGAAACTCTCTGTGCCTCAGTTTTGTAATCTGTAAAATCAGAAATGCAATATTAGTAAATACCTCATACTATTCTTTTAAAGAGTCAATGAATTTATATATGTAGACATACTTAAAACAATTCCTGACAAATAGTTAATATATATAAACATTTACTATTATTATGTGCCTTCATGGAGAAGATTAATCCAATCTTAACTTCTTTTACAGATGAATAAATGGAGTCCAAAAGAACTTAATTTATTTATACAAAATAATATAGTGGACTTAGATTATGAAACTTTTCACATTAAGATTATTCTGTATTATTATTGAACGAGATTCTGATAAATGTTTTCAGTGGTATAAGATTTTTAAAAGAACCTATTTTCTTATTCCTAATAATTCTTAATTAACCTGCTGATATTATCAATAACACATTTCACTCTTGCTTTAGTAATGGGAATCCTATAACCATATTTTATTTCCTTCTCAATTTTCTGTAGCTTGATAGGAGGATTATATTACATTTTGTTAAAGGTAAGATATTTGACAAACTGACAAGAATTTGAGACCTCAAGGCTAGCATTTCACATGATGAACTTGTCTTTGACTTTTTATATCTAGATAATAGTGTATATTGCCATTAAAATACTCATAGGACTTGAAACCTCTATTCAAAATGTTTGTAACATTTTTTTATATTTATAGATTTGATGCTGTTAATCTATTAATTCTGTAGTGCAATCAATCAACTATTCCACACAGCAAACTGACTATTAGAATAGCCGCATTAAACAAACCATTCAAGATAATGAATTTCAATAATTTTCATTATGTAGAAATTTCCATTGATTCCTACTTTTTAAATATGATTAAGAATCTTTCCAGTCTAGGATTAGGATTCTGAGAGTAGATGTCATATCTTTTATATTTATGATCCTCCCATCTCTATCAGGTCTAAAATGATTTTTTTGACATCTTCTTTTCCTGATGTGTTAAGCATAAAATACAAGAGGAAACTATTTTATATAAAGAATTACTAAGTCAAAGACATGTTACTTTATCTCTCTGATGAAATAGAAATTTCCTACTAAAAGTTAAAGTCTCTCTTTTCCCCCTTTAACTAACAAATTGAATAGTCATGAAATTTAAGAGCTGGAAAAGAATTAGAGACTATTTGGTCAAAAGCCCTCATTTTGTAGATGATGAAGGATATGAAGGGAAAATAAAATTGAGCAAGTTAATTTTAGGCATCTGAAAAAAAATTCAATCACAGAATTTTTTTTTGGCTCTGTGCCCAAACCATTTCATTTGATTGTGAATAAGACACCTATTCATTCTCTGTAAGCTTTTTTTTTTTTCTTTCTCACTGCTCTATTCTTCAGGAAGAGGCAAATAAGTGTTAATCATCATATAGGCCTTGATGGTACTATACCCTTTTTTCAAAATTATTTTTGCTGTTGTTTTCCAGACAGCTACAGCTGGCCTTGTGCCCTTAGCATATTTTCAATGACTGTTCTACAAGAAATGTTTATATATTCCTAAACTACTGTGCTTATTCAATTGTCAAGCATCGACTTGGCATTCATTCTTCTCCTTTTAATGCCATTCTGCTTCTTCTTTTTTAAATCAGTTCTGAAATAAAAAGTGTAAGCCCTTCCTAGCTTCTACAGTCGGCTCTACTGCTTTCTTTTTTTTTTTTTTTCTTTTTCTTTTTCTTTCTTTCTTTTTTTTTCTTTCTTTTTTTTTTTTTTTTTTACCTTGAGTGACCTTGATTTAGCACTGAAACTCTGGGTTTAACTTTTCTCATCTGCAAAATGAGGGCACTAACACATATAAAACAGGGTAATTATACAACGAATGTAGGCTTCAGGGATAACTGCTAGTTGTCATTACTGTTAATTATTTTTGGCCAATTAGTAATATTTATTTGGGGGTGGCTCCTCATACACTCCCCCTACATCTGCTGTTCAGTTCCCTGTGCAGTTTTCTTCCCTTCCTGACCACCTGCATTCTTTGTGCTCTGCCATCCCTGCAGGAAGTGACTGACTGTAAAATCACAGAATTAAATATCCCCTAGGCAGCATGGCTGGAACTGACCTCACCTTACACATATTCAACTTTTCAGTGCCTGCTTCATGCTAGGTAACTTCACGTATAGCATGTTCCTTTATCCTCAATAAAAAAAAAATTTAAAAAAAACTATGAGAGAGATGTTATTTTATATTACGAACGATGACCCAGGCTCAGAGACATTAAGTGACTTGCCCAAGGTAAGCTTAACACTAGGTTCCTTAGAGTCCTAAGGAAGATTAGTGCATTCACTTGAGGTTGTTGATCTAATAGGGCTAAAACTTTAAAGCATCTTTTGTCCTCATTTTAACAGCTACGTGCTAACATCATCATGACCCTGGAGTAATTTAGAGTTTTATCTTTAGCCAAAGGAAAGGTAGTTTCTATACCTCATCTTCAATTTACAATGATTATCATAGTTTGCCTACAAGAACCACCTGAAAAAAAATCTGAACACCATATAAAACTACACTGAGGTGTCTGATGATCACACGACATGGTTTGAGAGAAGAGTAGCCCTGTTATTGTGTGATGTCACCAGCCAGCCCCAATGAGAGGAGTTTTTGCCCAAGACCTAATGTCCTAATCGCTTTCTTTACTCCTCTTCCTTCAAAAAAAGGAAGCTAATTTTAAACAGTAATATTGTCTAATCAGCACAGGATAACAGAGTGTATGTTCAGCAATTCTCTTGTAAATCATCCCATCACATTCTTACAAATACCTATTTGTGTCTCATATTAAGTAAAGCCACCTCTTGACTATTCTCGATACCATCATCAACAGAGCTTAGAAGGAAACAACCAGTCTCAGAGTGAGCTGCCTCTCTTCTAGAATTCATTACTGTGGGTCAAGTGGTAACCCATGTACTCAACGTAGTACCATTCCTCTCCACATTGAAGCTTCCATCAGCAGGAATCAAGAAGTCGTCTGTGCACTTGACATAAGATTGCTACTTTGCCAGCTAGCTAAGTGCCTACACTCAGAGTTAGACTTTTGTGTTGTAGAGACCTTCAATCACTTTCCAGGTTTTTCTCCCACCCCTTTGGTCACTACTCAGTACACTTTGTTGGCTTTTGTTTTTTTCATCTCCACAATCTATATAATTAAAATGCCTGGGTCTCTGTCCTTAGATTTCCTTTCTTTTCAATATCAGTCACTCTATTGGGTACATCATCTAGTCTCATGGCTACAAACACAATCTATACACTAATATCTCCAAAATTAATATCTCCAGCCCTATTCCTTTTCTTGAACTTCAAAATTACCCTATTACTTATTCAACGTCTTCACTTGGGTTGATTCCTGGCATCTCAGACCTAATAAGTTCTAACCTAGGTTCCCGGTCTCTATCAGGCCAAACCTATAATTCCACAAATCCCCACTCCACCCCCATGCCAGTAATAATATCTTCATCCTTCTATCAAAAGTACACCTACAAATTTGGAGTCATTCTTGATTCTTATCTTGTTCTCACACCTTACATCCCATCTAAAAGCATATCCTATTGGTTCAATTTCAAAATATATCCAGAATCCAAGCACTTCTCACCCCCTTCCCTGCTACCATACTGATTCTTTCTCCATTAGCCATGAACTATTACTGAGATTTTTGTGATAGTCTCCTAATCAACCTGCTTCTGTCTTTAACCCATTACCATCCATTCTCAACAAAGGTACCAATGTTATCATGTTAAAATATAAGTCAGGTTATGTCACAACTATACTCAAGTCCTTCCAATAGTTTCACTTACAGTAAAAGCCAAAGAACTGGCAATAGGGTCCTATACTATCTGCACCCCTCCCCCATCACCTCTAAACTGATCTCCTCTATCTCTCCTCCACATGGACTCTTCTCTAGCTACACAGCTTTCTTGCTATTATTTGAAGATGCCAGGCATCCTCTCACCCCAGGGTCACACCTGGAATACACTCTTCCCAGATATCTATACCACACTATTCCCTCACCTCTTTTAGGACTTTGCACCCTTGACAACTTCACTGAGGCTTTCCTGGGCAACCTTTGTAAGTGTGAAATTCTCACCCCCCAGAATTTGCTATCTTGCCTCCCTGATTTGTCTCCATAGTACTTATCACCATCTACCATATTATATATACTTACTAATTTTGCACATTGAGGTCTCCTCCTACAAGAATGTGTAAAGGAATGGGATGGGATTTTTGTTGTTGGTTTGTTCACTTTTGTTCCAGAAATTGGTACAGATAAGTACTCAATTGTATTTTTGAATATTGACTACAAGACATTTTTTTATAATTAGACTTTAGATTTTACACATCTATTCTGCCTATTCCTGAACCATGAGTTTTATTCATTTAGCATTCATTCAACATACATTTTTAAGTGCCTTCCGTATGCTTTGCATACTCTTACACAGATAACCCCACACAAATTACTGTATAATTATGAATTGAGCTAAGCATTTTTTAGAAAAGAATATAGATTTAAAGAATACTTTATAAAGATGCCTGACATAAGTCAAGGTAGGCAAAACTTAATTGAAGAAATGTCATTTGAGATGAGATCAGAAGGATGAGTAGTGAGGAGAATTTTCAGGTGCAGGATACAGTACCTGCAAAGATCCTGTGATGAGGAAAGCATGGAATTAAAAGGAAGCTTGGGAAGTCCAAGTGTTACACAGACACTGAGAAAAAGAATAGTGTAATGAGAGGAGAGAGGTTTGCAGGTGCCTTAGAAGCCATTTTAAGGATTTGCTTTTTAACTTAAGAGCAACGAGGAAGCACCAAAGACATTTCACCCTGGGGGAGACCTCATCAGATCTGTGTTTTCAGAAAATAACCCTGAATATGATAAAGGGCAAAAGAAAGACCAGACTGGGCATAAGGAGGCTATTCTAAGAATTGGGGTCTCCATATGGGAATTCCTTCCCGCATGTCTCAGGAAATTTGTTTTTCAGAATCCCAAGAAAAATCAAGCAAGAGCTCAGAAAAACAGGAAAAAGTGACATAATCCTCCTGTAAGAATCAAAGCTCCACAATCCGCACAGAGACTGCTGGTTTGAAGGAATCCACTGACATGGAGTGACAGGCCAGGGCAGGAAATGCTGACAGACACATGGAACAGAAGGCCAAGGTCAACATTTCCAAGAATCAAGACAAGAACACATAGCAGAGAAGTGTTCACAATCAAATCAGTCAGCTCTTGTCACATTGCAAGGTATCTCTGTGCACCCCCCCATGCTGATAAGGTAGTTGTTCCTACAAATAGAGACAATTAATAAATGTATTCACATGAGTAAACTTCATACAAATCCTGTTTGATGCTCCAAAACAGAACAAGGATTGGATGCAGCGTACTTAATTTGGCAGTTGGACATCTGATTCTGAGTAGTGTTTTTAAGCTTGTTAGAGGATCTGAAGTCATGTTATTTTAATACTTTTCACTAAATTATTCACTGGTGTTGTCTGGTGCTTGAATATTTACTGCGAGCTACAGTTCAATGTAAACACTTGAACAGAGGAAATGCAAAGAGAAGAGGATATCATTGTGGACACTTCAACACAAAATTAAAAACTGATCTGAAATCTGAATTGGTGAAAGCACTGTGGATTTCATGGCAAAACCAAAATTGGGGCGAGTGGACACAATACTTTTATCGATTTTTTGCAAAATGAGCTTATACGAAGTAGTATGTACCTTAATGCCCAGATTAAAAATGACTCTGGATGGGGCACCTGGGTGGCTCAGTCGGTTGAGCATCCACTTCAGCTCAGGTCATGATCTCGCGGTTCAAGAGTTGGAGCCCCATATCGGGCTCTGTGCTGACAGATGGGAACCTGGAGCCTGCTTCAGATTCTTTGTCTCCCTCTCTCTCTGCCCCTCCCCTGCTCACACTCTGTCTCTCTGTCTCTCTCTCCCTCTCTATCTCAAATATAAAATAAAACAAAAAATTTTTAATAAAAAATTAAAAATAAAATAAATAATACATTTTTAAAATTAAAAAAAATTGGCCATGTGAAAGATCTCAATATCACTAATCATCAGGGACATACAAAGCAAAATCACAATGAGATATTGCCTTACACCTGTCAGAATGTCTAAAATCAAAAAGACAAAAAATAACAAGTGTTGATGAGGATGTGAAGAAAAAGGAACCCTCATGTGCTGTTGGTGGGAATGCAAGCTGGTGCAGTCACGATAGAAACAGTATGGAGTTTCCTCAACAAATTAAAAACAGAAATACCCTGCAATCCAGTAATTCCACTTCTGGGCATTTACCCAAAGTAAACAAAAACACCAACTCAAAAAGATACATGCACTGCTATATTTATTACCCTATTATTTACAATAACCAAGATATAAAAGCAAACCAGGTGGATGATAAAGACGTGGGGAATATATAATGAAATATTATTCAGCCATTAAAAAGGATGAAATATTGCCATTTGCAACAATATGGATGGATCTAGAGGTTATTGTGCTAAGTGAAATAAGTCAGAGAAAGACCATATGATTTCACTTATATGTGGAATCTAAAAAACAAAACAGATGAATACACAAATGAAAAGCATAAAAAGACCCATAACTACAAACTGATGGTTGCCAGAAGGATGGGAGGTGGGCAAATTGGGTGATGAGGAGTGGGATGTTCAGGGTTTCAGTTATGGAATGAATAAGACACAAAGAGATAAAGGTACAGCATAGGGAATATACTCAATGATATTGTAATGGTGTGTTATGGTACCAGATGGCAGCTATATTTGTCATATAGCTACATTGTGCATAGCATAACATACAGAATTGTCCAATCACTATGTTGTACACCTGAAACTAATGTAACATCGCGTGTCAAGTATACTTCCAAAAAAAATTAAGTAAAGAAAAAGGCCTGTTGAATCTAAAACAGTATTAAAAATATTTTTACTACATGTATGCAACTACAATACATATAGAATATCTGATTAAAGAGGTAAGTAGAGGTAAGGTTACGTCAGTTAAAACTAAATAAAGAGAATAAAAACTAAAAAAAATAAAAACATCTGACTGCCAATGAACAATATAAGAAATTTTGCTATGCAATACTTGTCACGAAACAAACATCAAGACGATTAGAGCAATTAATACTTGGTGTGTTTTTCCATCTTATTTTTAAGAATAATTTTTAAGTATTTGGTGTTTCAGATTTCAATTTTTAAGTGACTTATATTTTGGCATTTATTTTGTATTAATTTTTCCTTATTTAATGTTTTTTGTTACCAAATGTCTTTATCAGGCAGAGATCACTTTTATCTATTATTGAAATATAGAATTTTGTCAGAATATGTTGGTTCATGATAATAAGAAAGCATGCATTTAAATTATATTGTTACAGAAAATCTCAAACTTCTAGTACAGTCCTGTCACAGAAAAATGATGCATGCTTTATTATTACACCCATTTGTTATTTTTAATGAACATAAATATGTATAGCTAAATATTGCTAAAAATTATTGTTACAATTCTACCACCAAAAACTGCGTAAATAGTTATGAAGAATACAGAATAGTTTAGGACTTCAGTATTTCCAAAACATCCTCTGGAATTCTGACTTCACATGCCCAAGTCCTGACATTTAATATCTCTCGGAAATTTGAAAACATTAGCAATAGGGCATTAAAGAGATGGCAGTATCTTGAACTATAGTGGTAGCAATGAAATTGGAGCGAAATAGACAAATTGAAATACCTAGAAAGTAAAATCCACAGAAGTTGTAGATTAGCTGGATGTGGAAAATTAAGGTAGGGTGTTAAGAATAACTTCTAGGGGCACCTGGGTGGCGCAGTCGGTTAAGCGTCCGACTTCAGCCAGGTCACGATCTCATGGTCCGTGAGTTCGAGCCCCATGTCAGGCTCTGGGCTGATGGCTCAGAGCCTGGAGCCTGTTTCCGATTCTGTGTCTCCCTCTCTCTCTGCCCCTCCCCCTGTTCATGCTCTGTCTCTCTCTGTCCCAAAAATAAATAAACGTTGAAAAAAAAGAATAACTTCTAAGCTTCTGATTCTTGTGACAGGAGGTGTCACTTACTAAGATAGAGAACACTTGGAGAAAGCCAATGTATCAGCTAAGCTATGCTAAAACTAGCCTCCTCCAATTATTGCTGATGTAAACAATAGAAGTTCAAAGACTAAGTGTAGATTGGCGGTCTCCCAGAGCTGGTGGTAGGGATTGGGGTAAGTGGGAATGAGCAATGACCACCGATGTTTACAGAATTTCTTTGGGGGTATTGAAAACATTCCAAATTATGGAATGTTATGATGGTTGTGTAGCCACTGAAATAATTTCATGATCTGTGAAATACCTTGATAAAGCAATAAAAACTGCGATTCATTTCTCATTCACACTACATGTCCATTTCAGGTGAGACAAGGGGCTCTCTTCCATGGCATACCTGTTTAGGAAACGAAGTTGATGACATTTCCACCACCTCAAGTGTTGATTTCTTTGTCAGAAAGGAAGGGAGTGTGACAAATTTCGCAGCCGCTCTTAAAAGCTTAAACTCAGAAGTGATACGTGTCACTTCTGCCCATATTTTGTTGACCAAAGCAAGTCATGTGACTACACCAAACTTCAAGGGCACAAAGAAGTAAAATCTACCCCAAAGAAGAGATCCAGAAACAGCACCGATGACTACTACCCCCAGGATTGAGGGGAACATTGAAAGTTTAACCATAGACCTGAGTTTGAGGCGGCTTGAAAATATTCCAAGTAATATGTTAAATAGACAGTTGGCTTTGTAGGACTAGGAGCTCAGATCTGGGCTAAAGATACAGGTCAGTTGGTTATTAATATACATGTGGTTATTTAAAGTCATGGAAAAGATTGCAAAAGTAGATATCATCTGTATATATTCTATAAGGTCACATTTCTCCATGTCATACCCAACACACACACATGCACGTGTCACATTCTATCATGACTTCTCTCCTGAGCCATCTGGAATTATAACTGCTAAGAGATACAGAGAGAGTGCCAAACTCTCTTTCGCATCTTAGAAATATTGAAGGTGACTAGAAAGCAATTGGTATTTTATATCTGTCAAACTTTATTCGAAAGGCCACGTGCTCAATGAAACCCCTGACATTATGTATGCTCTCTTTGCTGTTTGAATTTCATAACACTGTATTTAGATCTCTCTTATAGTAAATTTCATACTCTATCACCAAATATGTTTATATGCTTATTTTATCTCTCCCACTAGGCAATAGCCTTTTGAGTTGAGATCTATGTTTTAATCTTTTTTTATGGCCATAAAAACACCTACCTCTGTACCTTCTATGTCGTAAT
The DNA here is from genome assembly GCF_018350155.1 of Leopardus geoffroyi. Classification (NCBI taxonomy): domain Eukaryota; kingdom Metazoa; phylum Chordata; class Mammalia; order Carnivora; family Felidae; genus Leopardus; species Leopardus geoffroyi. The sequence goes on from NC_059327.1 coordinate 46,076,120, forward strand.
GCAAAACAAGGAGCAAAGAAAATTAGGTAGCATAAACTATTTCCCCCCAAATGAACTGTTAGCTCTGTAAAAACAGATAATCTGCCTTTTTCTGCTTGCTGTAGTGATTTCCACATAGTTGGTATCTGATAAATGTGTTGATTGATGAATCAGCTTAGACAAAATTTAAAACCATTTAAATACACATTTTTAGAAATTATTCATATTGCCTCCAGATGGAAATATATGTAGAGACATACCTGATGTATTCCCTTCACCTTTCAACAATTCAAACATAAATATTCAAAGTTATTAGCTACTCTCAAGCCCAGAATCAAATATAAGTTTGCCTCGTCTCTCTCTTAAGTGTCAGACAAATAAGTAGTTTTGTTTTTTTACCTACTTTCTTCTCTGTAAGGTAGTCTATGTCCCTGGAATCCCATATTCAAAAGTTTATAGTGATGCTCGGATCATTCATTCTTACAGATTATTTTTAAAATAAATATTGAATATATTTATATATTACATGCACATGTGCACATATATAGACATATACTATAAAGTGATCATTATTTAAGGCATCACAAATGACTTAACTTATAAACACTTTAAAATATAACAAAATATTAGAATCACCCTATATACTTGTATGTAATTATACAGCACAGATGTAATTATAATTGATGGTAATGATCAGCTCAAGAATATAAAAATATGAGAACATGAGTGTTTAAGTAAAACAACTTATCTTGTAAGGATTATTATTAAAAATTATCAGTTTAACTGTGATACTAAAGTATTATGAAAAATGGCATAAAATAAAACTCTCTAAGAAAAGTAATAGATAATGTACAAAGAATCTAAGCTAAATAGTTAAGAAGGCTAGGGAACTAACTTTTCTTTGTTTATTTTATAGAATTTTGTAATAAACCCAAAGAAGAGACCCAGAGGGATGATCTTAAGACATAAAACCAATTCTACTACTTTGTAAATGTTGTATTATCTTCCAGGCTTCTTAATAAATTGGAAATTATTCACATCATAAGAGATCCTCCCAAAACATATTTCTTCTTTGAGTTGCATTGCTTTGCCCCCCCCTTTGCTTTATAAACCTAAATGTAAATAAGTATTTATCAATAAATATATAAATTTATATTTATGTAAATAAAATATGTAAGTAAGTAAAAATATATAAACAAAATATAACACAAATAAATGTGTGTAAGTATATGTAGCCACCCAGAATAAACTTGCTGTTGTCAATTCAACAGGACTGTGGGTATTAAACCATAGGGAGGCAGGATAGAATTGGGTTGAAACAAAATTCTTACAATCCTGAATTGTGATCTGGCTTTCTTTCTGAAATAATGCTTTAGTGAAACACTTCCTATTTTTGTTGAGCACCTACCATGTGCTAGTAAGTCTTTTAGGATACAGAATGAAAAGAATACCGTTCTTGCCTAAAGGAATTTAGACCCCAATTCCACTGCCAATGCTAATGACTTTGAGAATTGTTTCTTTCCTTTCACGAAAAACTTTGACATTCCAGTTGCCACTTCCTTACAAAATACCAGCCCCTCACCTCCCTTGGACAGTGGGAGATCTGTACAGAGACATTACAGATCTGTACAGAGCATTTTATTTGGCAAGATAGGTAAATGCTGACTCTTCCATTTGGGAAGAAGACGGTCTGAGGTGAGTCTGTCATCCTAAAATGTGCAGAAATAACCAACCGCCATACTGATCCTAACAACAGATTAGCTATGTCATTTTTAATTACCTCAGCTTTAGCCCAATGAACAAAAAAAATGGCCTTTTCACATATAAACCCTCTAGGTTGATATCTCCTGAAAGTCTTAGCAGGGCGCTGCAGGCCCCCTGAGACAACCAGTCACAGATAATGAACTCTAATGGAACTAGCTGCTAAACTAAGCCTGATAATCCCAGCCCTTGAGATTTACCTATGCGGGTGAGGCATGGGCTAATTCCCAATCACATTCCAGCTCAGCATTTGCTGCTGAAGTGAAATCATTTCCAATTACCAACAATGTCTAAAGATAATCATGAACACTCACCTAGTCACATCCACTTGCAATACATGGAGCAGACGAGCACACACACGGACGGCACATTATTCCTGAGTCAAAGCAAAGACCTTCTGAGTCTGAACAATTCAATAACTGCCATGAAGCTGAATCTCAGCAATGGATCCTTTTGCTGTTAGAAAGGCAGGGTTTAGACTGACCACTTAGGACTTAAATGCCTTTATTTAAGTGCATTTTTAAATGCACTTCATTTATGCTCATTTTTAAGAAATGCAGGTGCATTTTTAAGAAATCTTTTCTCCCTGCTCCACCTGCATCACCAACCCTCAGGTCTTGAAACAGCACCTACAGAGAGCCTGCAGGTGTCTCAAAGTTACATCTCTTGATATTGACTACAGAAGGAAGCAATGAAGAGCAATTTGAACTTGGAGTCAGAAGCCCTGGATAGGATTCCAAGCTTTCTCTTTTACCAGTTGGGTAGACTTGAACAAGAAATATAACATCACTGAGCCTGGTTTTTTCATCTGTGAAATGGCTATAACAACATCTAATTATAGAAGTTCTAAAATTGGAGGAAAATAGCCAAAGAAATTTTGATGGAAAGACTGTTGGAGCGCTGTGGCAAGGTCCCCACGGAGTGGTATTGTTATGGCCAGCGTTACAAAGCCTCATTCCCCATCTCTACCTTGCAGGCTCAGTGACAGGAATGGCTTGATCTTTTCCAGTGACACTTCACATGAGCCATGCACACAGAGACTGAGGTGTAACTCCTGAAAGCCTATGCTTAATTTAAAATGAAAACTATAACTACCAAAGTGCCCTGGACTTCTCTGTCAGCACGCTATCTCCTTGAAGGCAGAGTCTGTGGGAAGCCAGATCACTATTAGAAGGGTGTTTTTCTGAATACACAGAACATTTAATTATCTGATTCTAGGTAACTGAATACAACATACTCAGAATCTATCCTCCTAACAAGGGTACATGTGCCATAACAATAGGATAGATCACGTTCTGGGGCACTCTCTCTCTTGGATAGCACTTAGTGGTCACTGGCAAAAGATACCTCCAAGACGTTCCTTTGCCTAGACTTCTGTTGGTGGCCAAATCCCTTCATAACCAGCATATTTTTTCCTTCATAAATTTAATCAAGTTGATATATTTTTAATTTTATTTTTTATTTTTTAAAATTTACATCCAAATTAGTTAGCATATAGTGCAACAATGATTTCAGGAGTAGGTTCCTTAGTGCCCCTTTCCCATTTAGCCCATCACCCCTCCCATCACCCCTCCAGTAACCCTCAGTTTGTTCTCCATATTTACGAGCCTCTTCTGTTTTGTCCTCCTCCCTGTTTATATTATTTTTTGTTTCCCTTCTCTTATGTTCATCTGTTTTGTCTCAAAGTCTTCATATGAGTGAAGTCATATGATTTTTGCCTTTCTCTAATTTCACTTAGCATAATACCCTCCAGTTCCACCCACGTAGTTGCAAATGGCAAGATTTCATTCTCTTTGATTGCTGAGTAATACTCCATTGTATATATATACCACATCTTCTTTATCCAATCATCCATCGATGGACATTTGGGCTCTTTCCATACTTTGGCTATTGTTGATAGTGCTGCGAAAACATGGGAGTGCATGTGTCTCTTTGAAACAGCACACCTGTATCCCTTGGATAAATACCTAGTAGTGCAATTGGTGGGTCATAGCGTAGTTCTATTTTTAGTTTTTTGAGGAACCTCCATAGTGTTTTCCAGAGTGGCTGCACCAGCTTGCATTCCCACCAGCAATGCAAAAGAGATCCTCTTTCTCTGCATCCTCGCCAACATCTGTTGTTGCCTGAGTTGTTAATGTTAGCCATTCTGACAGGTGTAAGGTGATATCTCATTGTGGTTTTGATTTGTATTTCCCTGATGATGAGTGGTGTTGAGCATTTTTTCATGTGTCAATTGGCCATCTGGATGTCTTCTTTGGAGAAGTGTCTCTTCATGTCAGTGTTTGGTAGAAATCAGTGATTTTCCAGAACGTTTGGAAGGTGCCCACGACTGGCACTAGTGTATTCTTTGTCACTTCAAAGCACCTACGGGCAGTCCTTTGCTTTTCCATACAAGAGTAAGCTTAGGAATGCTTGCTTCATTCTAGGTCAGGCTGTCTGCAGATATAGGTCCTTTCCTTTGCTGCCTTATTGCCAGTTACATTAAATAACTATATGACAAGAGTTTATTAATACTAAACTGTAGTCCACATCCATGCTAGTGTATACATTGGCCCCCATGCAGAAAAATGTTGAAAAGAAGGGCAGTAAGAAGAAGATGATTACGGTGGAAGTTAAGAAGGAAATCATCGAGAAGTACAAGCGAGGTATTCAAGTGGCTGAAATTGCAAGATTTTATAAGAACTCTACACTTGCATCTTGCCTATAGAAGAGGAGGAGAAAAAGGTGGAGGAATCCCTCACTTCAAATGAAATTAGGGAGATATGTAAAATGTGAGAAACACTGCGAAATTTTGTAGAAAAACACCACCCAAATAAGGCTGTAACAATGGAGGCACTGAATCTTTAATGACAATGCAATGTGACATTTCCGTGAAATCCTCAAAAGGAGGTAAAAGCAAGTCTCACTGGATAGGTTCCTTGTTAAAGTTACATGAAAAGAAAAAGATTCTTTTGAGACAATAGATGGCAATGATTCCGTTAGTGATAGTGAAAGTCATCCTACACAATAACCCTCCCCTCTCTTGTCTCCCTCACACCAGCCATGAAAGTTTTCAAAGGTAAGTGCAGGTTAATTTATTTTTCTTTATATTTTGTATTTTATTTATTATTTTATTATTCTATTACAGTATTGTAATCATTTTTATATGAATATTTTGGGTTGTGGAATGAATCCTCTGAGTTTCCATTATTTCTTATGGGGAAATTTGCTTTGATATAAAATGCTTTGGATTACATGCATGTTTCTGGAATGAATTATGCTTTCAAATCAGGTTTTTACTATACACACACATCTATCTATATATATGTTCTATATATGTATTTATATATATTTACATATACACATCTATCTATATCTTCTATCCTCTCTGCTTTGCCCTCCCCGGCAAACCCTGATCTTTCTGTCACTATAGATTAGTTTGCATTTTCTAGAATTTTATATAAATAGAATTATACTATATGTCGTCTTTTTTGTCAGGATTCTTTCAACATAATTATTTTGAGATTCATCCATGTTGTTGTGGGTATCAATAGTTCATTTCTCTTCATTGCTAAGTAGTATTCCATTGTACATAGATACCAAAGTTTATTTATACACATGTTGATGGACATTTGAGTTGTTTCCAGTTTTTGCCTAGTACAAAGAAAGCTGCTATGGACGTATGCTTTCATTTTTCTTATAGAAATACCTAGGAGCTAAATGACTGGGTCTATACAGTAGGGATGCACCTAGATTTTTAAAAAAATACTTACCTTTTCCAAAGTGATTATACACTACCATCAGCAGTGTGTAGGAGTTGTAATTCTCTCACTTCATTGTTAACATTTGATACGGTCATTCTGCAATTTTAGCTACTCTAATAGATATGTAGTACAAGGTCATTGTGGTTTTAATACGCATTTCTCAAAAGACTAATGATGTTCTATGTGTTATTTGCCAGCTCTTTAATCTTTGCTGAAGCATCTGTTCATATCTTTTGCCTATTTTCTAATAGGGATTTGTTTTCTTATTATTATGTTTGTGTGTTTTGGAGATAGATCGTCCATCAAAGATATGCTTTGCAAGTATTTTTCCCAGTTTCTAACTTCGCTTTTTTTATTTTTTTTTAATCAGAGCATAGTTGACACACAATGTTATGTTAATTTCCAGTTGACAACATAGTGATTCAACAAGTTTATGTGTTACACCGTGCTCACCACAAATGCAGCTTCTGTCTTTTATTTCTCTTAATGCCTTTCACAGAACGGAAGCTTTTAATTTTGAGGAAATCCTATATATAAATTTACTATTTTATGGATCATGCATCTGGTGTCACGTCTAAAAACTATTCACATATCCCAAGGTCACAAACGTTTTCTTCTATGCTTTCTTTGAGAAATTGTATCATTTCATTTATTTATTAAACATTTTTTATGTTTATTTTATTTTTGCGAGAGAGAGAGAGAAAGAGAGAGCATGAGCAGGGGAGGAGAAGAGAGAGCCAGAGACACAGATTCCGAAACAGGCTCAGGCTCTGAGCTGTCAGCACAGAGCCAGATGTGGGGCTTGAACTCACAAGCTATGAGGTCATGACATGAGTCGAAGTCAAACATTTAACTAAGCCACCCAAGGGCCCCTATTTATTTATTTATTTATTTATTTATTTATTTATTATTTTCCAAATAATTTTATTGAAATGTGCCAAGAGTACATGGGCAGCACAAAATTTGATCATTTTAAGTCTTACATCTCGGTTTAGGATTGACTTTTAGTTAATGTTTTATATATGATGTGAGGTATGAGACAATAATATTTTTTCTTTCCCTTTCTTATTTTTTTGTATATAGCTATCTAATTGTTTTACTATTGTGTATTGAAAAGACTTTTTCTATTCTACGGAATTATTTTCTTACCTTTGTTGAAAATTAGTGAGACATATATGCGTGGGTCTATTTCCCAAATCTATTCTATTGTTTCGAGTTGTATGTCTTGTCTTTATACCCATATCACGCTGTTTTCATTAATGTAGGTTTATAATGCTCAGAAGCATGCAGTGTTAGTTTTCCACTTTTGATCTTTCTCAAAGTTGTTTTGGCAATTCTAAATCCTTTTAGTTCCATATGATTTTTAGACTCTAGATATTACTTCTGTGATTGACTTGGAACTTAATTCCATTTTGGTGAGAGGGCATAGTTTTTATCACTTAAATTATTTTAAATTTATTGAAACTTGTTTTATTGCCCAGATTATAGTCTACTTTCACAAATGTTTCTGTGCACAGAAAAAGCATGTGTATTCCCCTAAGTGGAGTGTTCCATAAATTCCAATTAGAGAAAGTTGTGGATGAAGCTGTTCCAATATACATTCCTTGTTCTATATACATACCTTTTCTATATACATACTTGTTCTATAAATTATCAAGATGGATATTAAAATCACCTACTGGCATTATAAATTTTTTATTTCTCCTTGTAGTTGAATTAGTTTTAACTTCATGTATTTTATAGCTCAGTTATCAAATGCATAAGCATTTAGGAATATTATATCTGCTTGATGAATTAATTCCTTCATCATTATAAAATAATCTTCTTTTTATCTAGTAATATTCTTTGCTCTGAAATCTCAATATGAATATGGTCACTCCAGATTTCTTTTATGATGTTATAATGGTAGACATTTTTCTTATTCTTTACTTTCAAGCTATTTTTGTCTTTATATTTGAAGTGCATTTCTTCCAGGCAGCATGTAATTGGAAAATGCTGTTTTTATCCTGTCTGATAACTCTGTCTCTTAATTTGTATATTTAGACCACTTACATCTAATGTTATTAATTATATGTATGAGTTTAAAATTGAATAGCTTGTTATTTGTGTTCTATTTATCTATTATTTATTTTATTTTTCCCTTTTTTCTGTCTCCTTTTGATTTGTTAAATTTTATTTCATCTCCATTGTTGACTTATTAGCTAGAAATCCCATTTTATTGGTTTTGTAGGGTTTATGGCATACATTTATTTCTTAAATTTCAGCTATGCTGAAGTTTAATTGACAAAAATTGTTAGATATTTAAATTTGTTTTTTAATATTTGTTTTTGAGGGAGACAGACAGAGCATGAACACGAGAGGGGCAGAGAGAGAAGGAGACACAGAATCTGAAGCAGGCTCTAGGCTGTCAACACAGAGTCCAACGCAGGGCTCAAATTCACTGAACTGCAAAATCATGACCTGAGCCAAAGTTGGACGCTCAACCAACTGAGTCTCTTGGGTGCCCCATGATATTTAAAGTGTACATTGTGATGATTTGGTGTACAAATACATTATGAAAAGATATTCCTCACTTAGCTGATTAACACATTTAACACCTCACTTATTCTTTCGATGAGAACATTTAAGTTCTATTAGAAAATTTCAGTTATACAATACAGTGTTATCAACTATAGTCACCATGTTTTGTATTAGATCCTCAGACCTCATTCATATTACAACTGAAAGTTTGTACCATTTTACCAACTTCTCCCTATTTCCACCACAGCCAGCACCAACAACCATTTTCCTATGAGTTTGACCTATTTTTTTTTTAGATTTCACATATAAATGATACTATGCTGTGTTTGTCTTTCTCTGTCTCATTTCACTTAGCACAATACCTTCAAGGTTAATACATGTTGTCACAAATAGCAGGATTTCTTTCTATTGTTTATACATGCCACGTATACGTGAATACACATACCACATCTTCGTTATCCATTCATCCATTTTTTGATGGACACTTAGATTGTTTCCATATTTTGGCTATTGTGTATAGTGCTACAATAAACATGGAAGTGTAGATATCTCTTTGATAACCTGTCTTCATTTCCTTTGGATATATACTCAGAAGTGGATTGCTAGATCATACAGCAGCTCTACTTTTAATTTTTGGAGAAACGCCATATTATTTTCCCTAGTAGCTGCACCAATTTTCATTCCCACCAATAATGCACAAGGGTTCCCTTTTCTTCACATCCTCACCAACACTTGTTATCTCTTCTCTTTCTGATAATAGCCATTCTAATAGGTGTGAGGTGATATCTCATTATGGTTTTGATTTGCATTGTGTTCATAATTAGTGATTGGTTAGTGATGCTGAACACCTTTTCATAAACCTGTTGGCCATGTGTATGTCCTCTTTGGAAAAATATCTATTCGATTTCTCTGTCCATTTTTTAAAATCAGAATTTGTTGGGTTTTGTGTGGGGTGTGTGTTTGTGTGTGTGTGTGTGTGTGTGTGTGTGTTTTGCTATTGAGTTGTATGGTTCTTTATATAATTTGGATGCTCACCCTTTATCACATATATTATTCCATATCTTATTTCATAGATTGCCTTTTGGGGTACAGCTTCAGAGTATCACAGTCTAACTTCAAGTGATATTATAACACTTGACCTATAGTATAAAAATCTTACTATTTCAGACTTCCAGCTCACTTCTGACTTTTGCACTATTATAGTCACATATTTTAATTTTACACACATTATAAACCATGCACTACATGTTTATTTTGTTACAATGGTCTAAAACTATCTTTAAAAGATATTTATGTAGGAGGAGAGCAGTTAAGATGGCAGAACAACAAAGAGACACTGAGCTTGTCTTGTCCCTGAAATGCAGCTAGGTCAGCACCAAACCATTTTGTATACCCAGGAAATTGATCTGAGAATTAAGACAACAATCTGCATAACTTGAACCACAGAACTTTGCAGGTACATGGTGCAGAGAGGTGAACTGGGGAAGAGAAAAACCATGGAGGGAAAGGAGCTGTTTTTGTGGAGAAAGGGAAAAGGGGGAGAGTGCGGTGCACTGGGATTGTGCAAGAAAAGCACTCCCCAGAAAGTAGCTGGAAAGAAAGAGTGAAAACACTAGCAGGGGACTAAACAAGAAATCTGTTCCTCAAAACCGTTGACAGGGAGTAAGGAAAGGGTTTCAATACCACCAGGATTCTATAAACAGTGAAGTGCAGAGTCTGAAATCCTGGAGCTCAATGACTGGATGAAAGACCTAAACATAAGACAGGAAACCATCTAAATCCTAGAGGATAAAAGAGGTGACAATCTCTTTGACCTCAGCCACAGCAACTTGACTTGTCTACAGAGGCAAGGGAAACAAAAGCAAAAATGAACTATCGGGACCTCATTAAGATAAAAAGCTTCTGCACAGGGAAGGAAAAAACAGCAAAACTAAAAGGCAAAGGACAGAATAGGAGAAGATCTTTGCAAATGACATATTAAATAAAGGATTAGTATCCAAAATCTATAAAGAACTTATCAAACTCAACAACCAAAAAACAAATAAGTCAGTGAAGAAATGGGCAAAAGACATGAACAGACACTTTTCCAAAGAAGACATTCAAATGACTAACAGACATGAAAAAAATGCTCAACATCATTCATAATCAACAAATCAAAACCACAATGAGATAACATTGAGTTGACAATAGCCAAAGTATGGAAAGAACCCCAAAAATGCCTATTTACTGATGAATGGATAGAAAAGATGTGGTATGTGTGTATATATATATATATATATTCTTGTCACTTTGGAAAAGTGTTCATGTCTTTATACATATATATATATATATATATATATATAAAGGAATATAATATATAATCTATATATAATCTATATATAATAATATATAATAATATATAATATAATATATATTATATATTATATAATATAATATATTATATTATATAATATTATAATATTATTAATAATTATATAATTATATTATATAATATATTATATATTATTATATATATTATATATAGTATATTATATATATATATATATATATATATATATATATAAAGGAATATTACTTGGTGATCAAATCTTGCCATTCGCAACAACACGGAGGGAACTAGAGTGTATTATGCTAAGCGAAATAAGTCAGAGAAATACAAATATATGGTTTTACTCATGTGGAATTTAAGATACAAAACAGATGAACATAAGGGAAGGGAAGCAAAAATAACATAAAAATAGAGAGGGAGACAAACCACAAGAAACTCTTAAATTCAGAGAACAAAGTGAGGATTGCTGGAGGTTGTTGGGTAGAGAGAAGGGCTAAATGGGTGAGGTCATTAAGGACGACAATTCTTGGGGTGAGCACTGGGTGTTATATGTAAGTGGTAAATCACTAAATTTTATTCCTGAAATTGTTACTATGTTATATGTTACCTAACTTGGATTTAAATTTTAAAAATATCTTAAAAGACATTTATGTAGTAATAAAATATTTTATATTTATCCATGTCATAATCATTTTAAGTGCCTTTTTCTTTGTTTGAAAATCACATTTCTATGGCATATCATTTTTCTTTCTCCCTGAAGGACTTCCTTTGAAGTATCTATAGTAGTAGTCTTCTGGTGGTAATTTCTTTTAGCTTTGGCATGTCTAAATATATTGTTTTGCCATTGTTTTTGAAAGAAAATTGTGCTGGGTATAAAATTCTAGGTTAATAGATAGCTTGCTTTCTCTCTCTCTCTCTTTCTTTCTTTTTTAAAAGACGTTGCTTTACTGCTATCTCACTTATACTGCCTCCAGTGTGAAATCTGCAGTCATCCTTACCTTTGTTATTTTTCATATAACATCATTTTTCTATGATTCCTTTTAAAACTGTCTTTGTATCACTGGTTTTCTGCTATTTGATGATGATCTCTTTCAGTTTACTTTTATTCATGTTTCTTGTCTTGGCATTTATTAAGCTTCTTGGATCTATGTGTCTGTAGTTTTCATAAAATTTGGAAAACTTGGGCTATATTTTTTTAATTATGTTTCTTCTGCTTGCCCACCTACCCACCTGTTCTCTCTTTGGTGAAATTTGATTATAGTATAGTAGATTGCTTGTATTTCACAACTTACTGATGGTCTGTTTATTATTTTTTCTTAATATTATCTTTTGTCTGTTTCAATTTTAATAACTTCTATTTTATGTATTTAAATTTACTGATATTTTTTTCCTGGAATGTCTGATTTTCTATTAATCCTGTCCTATGTATATTTTATTTCACACATTAAACTTTTTAATGTTTATAAATCTATTATGAGTTTTTATTGTATCTCCCATGACTCTATTTAACTCCTAGAACATATGGAATGCAGAGGCCCCTCGGTGGTTCAGTCAGTTAAGTGTCCAATTCTTGATTTTGACTCAGATCATGATCTCATGGTTCTTGTCACTTCATCTTGTCCAGAAGTAGAAATATTTGGCATGTGGGTTTTTTTTTAGCAATATAAATTTATTTTTTTCTTCATGACCATAGACATTAGGGCAGAGAAGGGAGTTGAGAGTTTCCTCTACTGTGTAACTACACTTTTTGTCCATAATTTGAACTTCCTACAGTCCTCTCCACCAGCACAGATAGGTTCTAGGGCAAATGTTTGTGTTCTTGTGTACTAAGCCAACAATTTAGGGAATGCAGGCATTCTCTCTCAGTGCATTTTCAAATTACTTAAGTAACTCCATTATAAATAGTAAATCTATTCTTTGAGTTAGGTGACACTGTAAAACATCATTAATTCTTAAGAAGATGCTTTCTTCTCAACTTTCTTAAACATAAAATACATTTGTAGTCAGCCTAGTTTCATGAAGAGAGGACTAAGCTTTACATAACACTTAGTCTATCCTTCGTTCACCTCTTCTCAGTTACGAAACTTGTTCTGGCAGCAAACCTATGTGTGACATAACAGGGACATGGACAAAACATAAGTTGCGATTAGAACAATTCATTCATTGAACTTCCCAATGGGCAAGAAGCCACTGTTTTGCTAAGTAAAATAACTCTTGAGCCTACTGAACATAAAAAGGTATCCAGGAAACCTACATGGAAACTTACCAGAACCTGATGTTAGCTCTTTTCCTGGAAGCTGATTATATAGTCAATATGAATCTATCAACTCTTGGGAAACATTAAGTTTGCCATATGATAGCATAATACATTTTCATATATTCTTTTCACTTTAAAAATAACCCTGGTAGGGGCACCTGGGTAGTTCAGTTGGTTAAGAATCTGACTCTTGGTTTCAGCTCAGGTCATGATCTCACAGTTCATTAGTTCGAGCCCAGCATCAGGTTCCACACTGACAGTGAGGAACATGCTTTGGATACTCTCTCTCCCTCTTCTCTGTCTCTTTCTTTCTCTTTCTTTCTCCCTCTCTGAAAATAAATATGTAAAACATTTTTTAATTAAAAAAATAAAAAATGAAAATAACCCTAGTATTATTATCCTTAGTTTACACATAAAGAAAAACAGTTTGGGAAAGGCAAGCAGTGATCCCAGTATCATATAGCTAGAAAGTGGCAGTATACATTTTGATCCCTAAAATCCCGTCAGACTTCAAATTTCTTGGTCTTTCTGCTGTTATCACGGTGCCTTCAAGAAGAATGTAACCTTGACTCAAATCAGATGGTTCAGTATTTCACTAGCAGGCATGGAAATTTTGTCCCACATGGATATTTTACATTGCATAATTATAATTTTTCTTATTATGATTGATTAAAGCTCAGAAATCATCTTGACAGTGATTTATTTAAAATCTTTTTGGCTATTTACTGTGTCTAGTAAACTTTCTGAGGAAAAGATTGTCATGGCTTTAGTTGCAACCTATGATCTGAAAATATGCCATTCCAGAAACCACTACAATTTTAGGGATGATATGCATAGAAACCCAAAAACAGAAGAAACAGAGTTTTGTCCATGTGACTGATTTCTTTTGTATAAATGAACTTCTGTGCTGGAGATAAGGATATTTTCAACAATCTCACAAATTAATCAAATGTCAAATCTAGGCAAAGTAGGGTAAAATATATCAATATGGCATTATAAGAGGATTTCATAAAATAAACAGAGTATTATGTATGTTCTTTAAAGCCTTTTGCTTTTCTAAAAGTAAACCAGATCATGTAGATGGAAAGAGTCTAAAAATCCAGATTTAATTCTAACAGTGCTTTTGAGCAGGTTTGTGACTCCAGACAAGTCGCTTACCTGGTTGATGTCCTTCATTTTAATGGGGAAAATTGGGATCAGAGAGGTTAAATGGTGTCTTTTAACTTTATTATTCTGGTTTCTTATGGTAAAATAAAAATCCTCTCAGTATATAAATCCAAGAAACCAACCTTGATGATGTCACATTCTGCAATAGGTACCAAAGCCGTTCCTGTAAGTAGGGAGCTTATTTAGTTCCAACATGTAGGCAACTTTCAACTGATTGTCAGAAATATGTAGAATTTACTTTACTCCACATTTTTAGCCAGACTATCTATTCAAGAGCATCTAAGCATAATAATTGGATGTTTAGGTCAGTTATTAACAAAATACAGAAACCAAGCAGGGCTTCAACTATGTATGACTCAATTACTGAAAAGAAATGTGCTCTAGACTTAACCTGTTCTAAGTCACTCTAGTATTCTGATACATTCCTATATCATTTCTTCCTGTCTTCTACGCCTTCAAATATCCTGATATACATAATTTCCAGAGCCAAAAAGGATTCTCAATGAGTATATAATCTTGATTCTTACATAGAATATCCATTATGTAAACACCAGACATGCATATGGCAAACACATGGTGATATTCTCTATCTTAAAATTTTCTTTGCCAAACACTGGCTAATCTCTGTTCTCCACTCATCAGTTTAGCAAGAGACTGAGAACACAAGCAAACAAATAAGCAAAACAAAACAAAACCTCTAATGGAAGGCCATCTAAAAAACCAACAAGGAAATAAGTTCCAAAAATAGTGTATTATCATCAAAAGGAAAATAAAGAATACAGCATTCAGGCGACTGCTTCTAAGAACAGACAACTCACTTGCAATCCTTGCTTGTAAACATCATTTTTCAGTCTCTATAGAGTAGCTATTATGTGGAATGCACTGTACTCTTTGTTACATAGAAGAAACAATGGTCTGAGACCCTAAGTAACTTACCACATAAAAGATGAGAGAGACCTTTACATGCCTTATTAATAAGAACAAAATGTGATAAAGGAAAAGGGGCAAAAAGTATTATCTAATGTGTGATAACTTAATGTACGTGATGAAAAAATTTAAGCCAGAGTCAGGCGACAATTATTCAATAAATCAATGGCTTGAAACTATAACAGTTCATTAAAATTGCCTGAGGGTATTTTCTAAAATATCAATGTCTAGGCCTAACACTCAAAATTTCTGCCTCAGTTGGACTAGGGTGAGACTGTATTTTATAAAGGCTTCACAGGGTATGCTAATATGCAGACAGGATGGAGGATCAATGCATTAAACATGCTTTCCATCCCTACCAGAAACCAGATGCTGCACATGCAATACATGGTAAAGATGAATAAATTCTGGTCCCTCTTATAAAGGTAATCACACTCTAATGGAGATTCTTGTGCAGTTACTAAAGTTGAATGACTGGACCATTATGAACTTGAAGGGAGAATTCACACGGAATAACACAAAGCTCTATCTTCTACAGTGACTTGATTTCAAAAGAAAAAGATAAGGGCCGCCTGGGTGGCTCAGTCGGTTAAGCGTCTGACTTAGTTCAGATCATGATCTCATGGTTTGTGATTTTGAGCCCCGCACCAGGCTCTGTGCTGAAGGCTCAGAGCCTGGAACCCGCTTCAGATTCTGTGTCTCCCTCTCTCTCTGCCTCTACCCTGCTCATGCTCTGTCTCTCTCTGTCTCTCAAAAATAAATTTAAAAATTTTTAAAGATAAAAGGTAAGCATGGGGCGCCTGGGTGGCGCAGTCGGTTAAGCGTCCGACTTCAGCCAGGTCACGATCTCGCAGTCCATGAGTTCGAGCCCCGCGTCGGGCTCTGGGCTGATGGCTCAGAGCCTGGAGCCTGTTTCCGATTCTGTGTCTCCCTCTCTCTCTGCCCCTCCCCTGTTCGTGCTCTGTCTCTCTCTGTCCCAAAAATAAATAAACGATGAAAAAAAAAAAAAAAAAAAAAAAAAAAAAAGATAAAAGGTAAGCAGCCATTGCATCTATGGATCATCTGAGACCGGAAGGGAGATTGCACATTTGCAACAATTAAAATCAAAATTTAAGAATATCACAGCATACTAGAAAACAAAACAAATCTTAAGAAAATCAAATAGGTCTAAGACAACAAGTCTAAGATCATGCATACACTTGGGTCCCAGCAGTCAACTGCATAAGTATGTGACAGGTGAGTCATTGCTTAGCAAACCCTAGGGAGTCAATGATGAACTCATGTGGAGTCAACTAAGGGTTGAGGTTACCAAAAATAAATTTAAAAAAACCCATAAGTTACATTATGAATTAATAGAACCATAAAATGTAAAATTAATGTTGGCATAATGTCACTCTGTGTTATCAGACTAAACCTAGACTAAAGCCTTCTATTCATGCCCTCATTCATGAAAAATATATGGATAAATGTGAAAAAAGCAAATGTAAATTAACCAAGGCAGTGAAGAGTTTGGCACCCAATTTAGAGGGAGAATACTCAAAGAACTGGGGTAGAAATGCAAGTGTTAGGATTCTTTTTGCTGAGTGTAACAGAATGCTCAACTAAAAGTGGCTTAAACTATCATAGGCTAAACATTTGTATCCTCCCAAATTCATATGTTAAAGCCGTAACCTCTAATATGATAGTAAATCAGGTAGGGCTTCCAGGCCCTAATTAGGTTTAGATAAGACCAGGAGGATGGAGACTCCATAATGGGATTTGTGTACTTTTAAGAACAGGAAGAGACCAGAACTCTCTCCTCTGTGTGAGAACACAGAAGGTGGCTGTCCGCAAATCAGGAAGAGGGTTCTTGTCAGAACCTGACTACCCTAGCACTCTGATCTCAGACTGCCAGTCTCCAGAACTGTTAAAAAATAAATTTCTGTTAAGTCACCAATCTATGTTATTTTACTATAGCAACCCAAGCTGATGACAAGAATGTTGTTTCACTATCCCAGAAAACAAGAAGTGTAGAATAGAAGTTGGTAGGGGAGCCTGGGTGGCCCAGTTGGTTGAGCGTCCGGCTTCAGCTCGGGTCATGATCTCACAGTTTGTGGGTTCGAGCCCTGTGTCAGCTCTGTGCTGTTTCAGATTCTGTGTCTCCCTCTCTCTCTGCTCCTCCCCTGCTCATGCTCTGTCTCTCTCTCTCCTTCAAAAATAAATAAAAATATTAAAAAAATTCTTTTTAAAGAATAGAAGTTGGTAGTTCAAGCATTGTTTCAGTTGTCATGTTACCAAGGACCCGAATTCATTCTATCATTCTGCTCCATTATCCTCAACCTTTTGTTTTTCATGCTTGACCCCTCATGATGGCAAGATGGCTCCTGCATTTTTCCTTCACACACACATATCCAAATCCAAAAGGTGGTTTTCTTGATTGTGCCTTTATTTTTTTAACTGGGAAATGATAGTGCCCTTGTCAGAACTTGTCACATACCTACCCTAGAATAATCTGATCTGAGGGAACAAAACAACTATGACCAGCTTGGAACAATCATGAATCATTTCCAAGGACTGGGAAGTTCTTAAATATTGATGCAACCCAATATCTAAATAAAGTTAGAGGGAAATAAGGAATGGTTGTTGGGCCAGAAATCAAAGTATTTGTGTGTGTGTGTGTGTGTGTGTGTGTGTGTGTGATGTTACAGAGAGGATGGGCCACTCTGTTACAAAGAGGATAGTCCCAATAGCTGTCTTACAACATTTTGTTGAAATGTAAATGGGCCTTATTTAGTATAAGTTCAAAAGGTAGATCTAAGACCAATGGGAAAAACCCACAGAGAAAAAGAGCATTTTTCATACAGTTGTATAAAAGTTCCTAAAGAATTTTCAGATTTGCTTTCCTCAATGATGGAAAAAGATGGGAAAATTCAAGCATCAGAAGTTTTGTTGGTTGAAAAGATCTTTAAAATCTCTTTAAAGTCTATACTTCCAGAAATAGATCTAACAGAAATATAAATAGATTTTTTTTAACCAATAGTATATGAGGCCTACATAGGTTTAAAAGAAGCATCACAAATTCTTCCTTTTTAAAAATACTTTGCATTAGTTTCTTCTTGCTGCTATAACGAATCATGGCAAATTTCATGGCTTGAAAACAACACAAATTTATATTCAGTTTTTTTGAGGTCAGAAATCCAAAATAAGCCAGCAAGAATGTGTCCCTTCAGGAGGCTCTAGGGAAGAATCTATTTCTTTGCCTTTTCCAGCTTGTAGAAGATGTTCATACTCCTGGCTTGCGGTTCCACATCACTTTCTTTCACCACCTCTCCTTCCCCCCACCGCTTCCTGTGTCAAAAAATCTCCCTTGACTCCTACCCTCCTGCCTCCCTCTTATAAGGACTCTTGTGATTACCTTAGAACCATCCAGGTAATTTCCCATCTCAAGTTCCTTAATTTAACTACATGTGCACATTCCCTTTGCCATGTAAGGTAACCTAGTCACAGATTTTTGGAGATTAGGATTTTGACATCTTGGGAGGGCCATTATTCAACTTACCATACATTTCAACTGATTTTGTTTTCATTTCATCTGTTTAGAATAGACTAAAAACTCTTCACCCCAGAAAACAAACATTAAAACCACACTGATATTAAGGAATAGAGCTAACATATATTATGAGATTTTCTATTTAGAGTAATACAGATACACTAGACTGGTTATAAAATAAATAAGACATTAGAGAAACTGTATTTCTGGATTAATAATGTAACATACAACCTTGTGAACATATTTTCCTTCCTTGGACCAATTTGAAAGATTAAATATCAAGAAAAATGAGTTCCATGAGCAATAGCATGGAGCAGATATTTCAAATGTCTACAATGTGAGATTGAACCATATGAAATTTTCATTTTTCATGGGTCAAACACAATTGAATACAACTAATTCCATACAACTCAATATTATAATTCTTTACATAAGCATATTCTATAATATTTTATTATATTGAAAACATACAGGAAAAAAGCACTATTATGATGGACACCCATATAGCTTTCACCTCGATTTGTAAAATATTGTATTAACAAAGTGATAGATTTCCTTTTGATTATTTTTAAATAACTAGAATAATAAAGCTGAAGCCCTTGTTTACCCTTCCTCCAATCCCAGCCTTTTTTGGGGAGCTAGGAAATATTCTTTATGGATTTTAGTGCTCCCTAACTGGATACAATTTTATTTTTTTTTCTATGAAAACAAAATCAATGTGTACCTTTTTCTGGTTCATTAAGCCACTCAATTTTTTTCATAAAAAACATCCCTTACATGTGGGTTTAATCAGATGTCACTCAAAAAAAACCTGAATAACAGGGCACCTGGGTGGCTCAGTCGGTTAAGCACCGACTTTGGCTCAGGTCATGATTTCGAGGTTCATGAGTTCGAGCTCCTCATCGGGCTCTGTGCTGACAGCTCGAAGCCTGGAGCCTGCTTCGGATTCTGTGTCTCCCTCTCTCTCTCTGCTCCTTCCCCACTCATAATCTGTCTCTCTCTGTCTCTCAAAGATAAATAAACATTAAAAATTTAAAAAAACCTTAATAACATTCTATTGTATATAAAGGATAGGAGGAGTGAAAGTAATTTTGAAGCATTCTCAAAAGTGATCTGATTGGCTACTCACACTGATCCAAACCACTCAACCATCTTTGGACAGGCGTTCTCAAAAAGTCTGTGAAGGAAGGTTTAATGGTAGAATGAGAATCCTATCCCGATAAGATGATGATACAATTGATCTAAACTCATTAATTTAATTTGATTTTTTTCTCATTATTGGTTTTGTGCTTATGCAGATTCTCTTTTTATTCCTCTTGCCTATTATGTATTCAACACGCATTTGTGAGATTGTCTGCCCTTCTTGGTCATGTCATTTGGGGCCTCAGCTCTGAAATACACAATATTTCCTCAATACATATGGGAAAATCAGTCATGAATATTAAGAGAAAACATTCAAGGGGCTCTGAAAAACATCAAGCAGTTGGGGTTTTCCTGATTGAATCCACAATAGAGCTGCTCATTTACAGATGTGTGTCTGTGTGTGTCTGTGTGTGTGTCCGTGTGTCTGTAAGCACAACTGCAGAATTAGAGGTAGAATTTTTTAAAATAAAAATTTATTGGACTATAGGAAATATCTACCCCCAGGGAAGGAATAGTTCAAATATTCTTTTTAATCTACAATTTTGATTAAAGTTCACATCATTGCCTTATGTCCATGTGCAAGTAGCCATTTCATCCTGAATTACGCTGGCAGCCTTCAAAATTTAGTGGAGGATAGTGAGTTTCTTCTGGAAATAAATGAAAAACTGAAGTTCCTAATGAAGGATATTTTAGTTGGAGTTCAAAAGACTGCAAACTCTCATTTTGGCATTTGAAGTCTACAGACTTTTATTTTTTTTCCCAAACCTTCCTTACAAGAAACCCCTGCTTTTCAATTGTTATAAAAAGAATTTCAAAGGTCAGTAAGAGAATTGGTTTTGAAGTATAGATAGACAAAGAAGAATGTTTGATTACTTGTGTTTTAATATCCACTTTTTAACCAGATTTGGGGCGGGAGGAAATGGTGATAGGGACTTCTGATGCAAAAACACCATTTATTTCCACTGAGATAATTTGAAAACTGCCGAAGGAGTTACCATGAAACTTTTCAACGTAATTTGTTGCCAGCACCAGAGCAAAAATGATTGTAGCCTTCACACTCTTGAGATTATATATGTGGGTGTGTTTAAATGCATACAATTCTAATAGAATTGTACACTGGTCTATGTAGAAAAGCTTTCATTTGGCAAGTAATTTGATATATGTCAAAATATTCTGATTGAGTGATTCAGTCTTTAGAATAAGTAGTCATGTAAGGATCTGAGAATGAAGCTTTCCAAAATCTCAGTTATAATCATCCCACTTCCCAAATGCTGACTCCAAAAACCCACCATCCATTGACCTACCGCCTCATCACCTCTCATATCCATCTTTTTCCCATCACCTATCTAAATTCCATGGTCTCTCTAAGCTACCTCGCCCTCCCTAACATCACTTACTATATAGTGCATCACTTATATAGCCCCAGTTCAGGACAGAAGCATCCATTCACCCAAATGACAAGGCTATTGGCTATCTTTGGCTCATTTCTGAGTCTCTGCAATTGCCCTCCACCAAAGGGAACCAGATTGCCCAAGATTACATCTCCTCCCCAGAAGGATCTTACTCTCAATGACTGGTTGATGTAGGGGTACAAAGAGCCAGCTTGTTTTTTTGTTTTTTTTTTTTTTTTTTTGCCTCAATCAGATACATCCCTGAAGGGCCACCCCAGCTCTGTTCTCCAGCTAGGATCAACTAAAGACTCTTCTCTGTTACAACCTCACTGCATTTCAACTTCTCCCTCTGCTTGATCCTATTTTCCTTACTCCATGCAGGTTTACTCCCCAGATTGCTGTCCTATAAAACACCTGCACACAAATCTCCATGTTGAAATCTGGGATGGAGACTTAAACAGAATGAGCAGTGGAACAAAAGAGTAGATGCTAAAGTCAGATTTTGGAATGGGATCATCTGTCTCCAAGTCAGCAATAAGGACCACATCACAGGTGGGAGGGGAATTATGATAGCTTCTGGTGTGTTGCAGGGGTGTGATTGTGGTAAACTTAAGCATGGACAAGAATACACTGAGATACGATGTCTCAAGCATTTGAGAGATACAGGAAAATACTAATCATACACACTGTAGAATTGGACACCTGTTACAAGGGGTTGTTAAAATACTGTGGAAAGATAGTGAAAGGCCAAGGGTGATTAAATCATCAACATAAGGCAAAATAGTCAAAGTATCCTTGGCAACGTGGAAAGAATCTCTCACTTGCTACAGCTGGAGGGAATAAAAGAAAACTAAAGATCAGATCCAGGACTTAATTGGCAGTGGAATGCCACATAAGCTTGAGTTCTGCAACCTGAAAAGCCTGCTATACAGAAGCTGGGGCCCAGATAGACAAGTAATGTGACCCTGAGACTTGAGATGGAAATGTATGAGCATTTGAAAATTTTGAATGCCCAGATTCTCCTGAATATTCTGGGGCTGCAGACATGGCCATTTCTCTCTGTTAAAGGCTAGTGCCCTCTTACTTGACTGGAGAATAGTTAGCTTCCAAGCTCACTAAGTTGGCTGGCAGAATTTATTTCCTTGCACCTGTAGGACTGAGACCTTCAGCCAGAAGTTGCCCTCCATCCATAAGGGTAGCCTACATCTAATGATTTGTTGACATGAGGGTATAAAGGCTCTTTGCTCCTTTTTCTCAACTGAGATGTCTTTCAAGAGTCATTCCAATGTCAGAATCCTGAGGAATCCTGAGGGGCTAGAACTGGGATCAGTTCAGCTGCTCCCTCTCCTCAAATCTGCTTCCCTTACTTTCTTAGTAGTCTTTCCCAAAAGTTCAAAACCCTCTGTATGCAAATGTCTGCCTCTGAGTCTACTTCCCCAGGGAACATAACCTATGACTTTTGGCTAAACCATATGCTGGTTGAATACAATGCTCTTCTCACTCCTTATTTATATCCATGAAGTTGATCATGATGACAAAAAAACACACAGCAGTGCTAACTGGTCCCATTTGGCTTTCATGCTCACTGACCTCAAACAGACCCTCACTGCTGCCCAGAAATCTTACCGTATTTTGTCTGATGGCTCTTAATGCTCTTTTACACTATTTCCTGTCTTTCCTTCTCTTTGCAAATCTCCAACATGTCCTCTCCATTCTCACTTTCAGCTGACAATCTTGCTTTTGGTTAATGACAAAACAGAAGCATTAATGATGGAAACCCCACTACTCCTACCATCTTGATTTCTCACCTGCCTGCATTTGTCCTTGTTAGTATTCATACTAGTCCTGCTACTGCCCAGTGCCACTTCCCACATGAGTAAAATTTTGTTCCATTTGCTTTCCTCAACGACACTGCTCCAGAAATTCTGACTTCGCTACCTTATACTGTTTTGCCTCTCTGTTAGATATTCCCTGTATGCACACAACCATAATGCTGTTTTTGGCTCTCAACACCATTTTATCATTCTGTTGCTGCTTAATTTTCTCTTCTTTTTTAAAGCAAAGTTCCTCAAGATGTTTGTCTATATTCCTTCCTTAACTCATCATTTCACATTCCTTCTTCAACCCATTCCAATAAGGCTTTTACCTTCTCCACTTTGTAGAAACTAATCTTTCAAAGGTCATCAATGACCACCATGTTACTAAATCCAACAGACAATACTTAATCTTCATCTTGTAATGTCAGGAGCATTTGATACATTTAAGTACTCTCTCTTTCCTGAAACAATGTATTCACTTGGCTTCCAGGACTCCATATTGTTCTGGATGTCTTTCTACCTCATTGGACACTTACTCTGTTCTACCAATTTTCCCTTCTTCTTCATAATGTCTTACTGTTGGAGCAGCCTAAGATTCAGTTCTTTGACCTCTTCTCTTCTTTTTTGAGGCTTCCTCCCTCAATAAATTCATCCAATCTTATGGCCCTCAAAACAAGATAAAACCTATTGACTATCGTATCAGTATTTTTTACCCAACACTTTCCTCTGAACTCCAGACTCATACATCCAACTACCTGTGCAATATCTACACTTGAATATCTAATATTCATCTCAGATTTCATATGTCGAAACCTAAAGAACAGTTCTTCACTCCCAAACCTTCTCCAAACCAGTCTACCCATCCACGTTAATGGCTACTCCATCTTTCCAATCTAAAAACACTGGAGTTATTATGGAATACACTCATTCATACGGTGTCTTAGTCAGCTTGGGCGACTATTAAAAACTAGTACAGACTGAGTGGCTTATAAACAACAGAAACTTGTTTCTCACAGTTCTGGAAGCTGGAAATTCCAAGATCAGGCACCAGTAGATACAGTGTCTGGTGAAAGCCTGCTTCCTTGTTCACATACAACCCTCTTCTTGCAAAGTTCTCACATGGTGGAAGGGGCCAGGAAACTCTCAGGGATCTCTTTCATTGGGGCACTAGCCTTGTTCATGAGAGCTCCACTCTCAATGCCTAATCACCATCCAAATACTCCACCTCCTGAGGTTTAAGGTTTAAAAATATGAATTTTGTGAAGATGTAAAGATTCACTCTATGGCACATGCTGCACCCATCCTATCACTAAGTCTGTCAAGTGGTTATTGGGTCTTTATTTTGGAGTGTATCCAGAAGCTGACCACTTTTCATCTTCTCTGCCACCTGCCTGCTCCAAGTCAACATAATCTCTCTGCTTGATTATTGCAAGAGTCTCCAAATTGATCTCCCTGATCCCACACTCTCACTATCTTATAGTCCATTCTCAATTCCATCACCAGAGTAATCTTGTTAAAACATAAATTTTAATGTTATTCTTCTGTACCTCCCAATGGCTCCATGCCTTACCCAGTATAGAAGTCAAAGTCCTTCTAAATGGTCTACTTGATCTATATGTCCTAACACCCCGTTGGCTCTCTGAAATCATTTTATAGAAATTTCCTCTCTGTTATTTTATGCTAGCTATATTGTCCTCAAACATCCATACATATCCCCTTACTGTAGGCCTTTGCCAGTGCAAAGATATCCCTTATATATCTGCTTTTTTGTTTCTCATCTCCTACAATCTTTACCCAATTTCTACCTTTTCAGTGAAACCTTCCCTTACCACATTATCTAAAATCACACATGTCCTACAACATGTGATTTCGATCTCCTCCCTCTCCTTTATTTTATCTTCATAGCACTTTCCACCTTCTAGCAGATATGATTCAGCTACTTCTTTTATGTATTGTCTGTCTCACCTGACTGGACTACATGTTCATAGGCAGAAATTTCTTGCTGTTTCATTCAGCATTTATATTCCTAGGGTCCAGAATAGTACATAGCACACAGTAGATATTCAATATTTGTTAAATAAATGAATCTGTAAAGGAATAGATGGATGGGTGAATGAATTGATGACTTAATTAATAATGCTAAACTCTTCTGGATCAGTCAGGGCACCCACAAAGAGCACATGGCAAATTCAAATAGGGAAGTTTCAGCAAAGTTTAAAGCTCTTATTTACAAAAGTATGGACAGGTTTGGAAGGGGCCAATAAGGATTGTGAAACACCCAGGAGCCAGGAACAGTGGGGTGGTATTGTTACCACTGTACATAAAGGAGCAAGGAAAGGAATCAGATGCCAAAATATGAAGAGAATAACTATAAGACAAAACTGCCTAAGAGAAGCTATAGACTTCAGTAGAAGGATGCCACTGATCAAAGAGCTTAGAAGACAAGTACACAGACCCCTTCCCCCTTTCGCCCTCATATATCCTGCTGATTTTTCCCATTAGCCAAACTCATCTGCAGGTCAGGGCACAAGGCAGCCTAGCAATACAGTCTTGCACAGCCAGCATGCAAACACAGAGCAGGGTAGGAAAGGTTGGAGCGTGAATCTGGAGAGGAAAATGACAACTATCCAGGGCATCCGCTTTTACCCTCTATCGCTTGCAATAACTTGTGGGGTGGGATAGAAAGAAAGTGTGACTTTGAAATTAGCATACATTTGCTGGAGAAGACAAGTCTCATTTATGCTGGAAAGTTTGTATCTCTAACTTTCTCTTCCCCTTACCTGTTGATCACTCATTTCCTTCCTTTAAAATAAAAATACTCAGTCCTTGGAGAGTTCGGATTTTTCTTTACTTTAAATTATTACAGTTCAGACTGTTTTTCCCAAATCAAATACTAACCTTTAAGAGAATGTCTAAAGGCTACATTCTTTGGCCTGTTCTATTTAAGTGACTAGAAAGAAATAGCATTGAAATTTGCTGAAGGCATCTTTGGAAATTTTTGAAATGAGTCTTTCAAAAAACAACAACAAATGGAAGCAAGTGAAATAAAGGGAACCGAAGCAACAGCCTTGCTGTGGGAAGCAAAAACTCAGCCCTGGCTAAAAATAGCATCCGTAACTGCTGATGAGAAAGAGGAACATCTGGTAGAAAGAACGCATTTATCAGGTGACACTTTTGAGAAGGTGCCTAAAGCATTTAGGACATCATAACCATACCCTGAGAAGCTGGAGAAGAAAACAGACAAAAATTTAGCATTACTCATATAATCTTTAGGGTTAAATGTAAGTGCTGTATTGGGACTTTCTACTTGTGAAGGGCTTTCCCTGTCTTCACTTGTACCTTTACTTCAAACAAAATTAAAGAGAGACAGAGAGACAGGGAGAGAGACTCACAAAGAAAGGGTCATTGGGCACTCAACAAGGAGATTAGGTAAAAGGAAATCAATCACTGGAAGGACTTTGGTCCAGTTCTAGAGGCTCAAGTATAAGTTCTGAAGACCCAAGAGGTGCAGGCATAATACAGAATTTTTGTAGTAATACTATAAAACTCTATGGTGATTTTGTTTGGGGGCTACTGAATATGGCGGTACCCCTATGCGTGTATTTGCCACAGAAACACTCAGAGGGTTGTTTTGTTTGTCTTTTGAATTTTGTTATTCTGCCCTGTGTATCTCTCTTCTTTATGTTCTGAGCTCTTGGGATTTGGGATTTGTTTCTCTTTTCTCTCATTTCTGTCTCACAATTCAAACTTGCTATCTTTTGCCTCTTCTCCTTGTATTTGTGATTCCCTAGCATTCTTTATCAGCAAATAACTTGTGCTCAGTGTGATGGTTACTATTCATCAATGAATGTTTGATAACTTCCAATAAATCCCACTATCAAATCATGTGATCACTTTTTACCTGTTCTATGAACTCTTGACATCTCTGAAACAGTGGCCCTGCCATATTGTCCTTCTCCATCTCAGGAGATCTTAACTGCAAATGACAAAAAAATGTGCCTTTCTCACTTCTCTTACCCCCAAGACTCACTCAAGCCTCCATTTTCTCCCTCCATATGCAGCCCAGACTCCTGCTTATAGGCAGTCAGGCCTTTAATCAGTTTTTATCTAACTTACTTCAAATCTTATTCCATATGTTCTCTTTAGGCCTGTGCCAGATTACTTTTTCCACCATTATCTATAAAATTGGATAATAATACAAGACTAAGCTGGAACAATTATGTGTTAGGGAAGCTCTTAAATTGGATGCTGTTGCTTACATGCCCATATAGATATGCATCTGCTTATGGAAGTAACAAGAAATGTGCCAGAGTCCTGCTCCGTTAATAGTCATATCCACCCTATGTAACTACTCTGAAAAATAGGTATTGTTCTTCCCATACCACAGATAAAAATCTTAAGATTCAAACAAGTTATTGTCTAAGATCATACTGTTGATAAGTGGAAGAAACATATAATACAACTACTTACCTAATGTAGCGCTTCTCAACCCTCAGTGTCTGTTGGAATCATACATATCAGTCTTTCTCAACACTTACTGTACCCACAAATCACGTGGGGGATCTTAGTAAAATGTAGAATATGATTCAGTAGATCTAGAGTAGGGCCCAAGATTCTACATTTCTAACAAAGTTTCAGGTGATGAAAATACTTCCTGGTGGTCATGGGACATATTTTGAGTAGCAAGGACTTAGAGTGCTTTTAAGAAAATATGTTTGCCAGACTCCACCAAGCTCACTTAATCTCTAAAGATAAGGGGCCTTGTGGTACATGTACACAATGGAACATTATTCAGTCATAAAGAAGAATGATATTATTTGCAACAACATGGATGGACTTTGAGGGTGTTATGGTAAGTGAAATAAGTCAGACAGAGAAAGACAAATACCATATGATTTCACTTCAATGTGGAACCCAAAAAAACCCAAAACAAACAACATTAACAACAACAAAAAGAGAAGCAGACTCCTAAATAAGGAGAGTCAGCTAGTGGTACCCAGAGGGGAGGAGGCTATGGGGATAGGAAAAACAGGTGAAGTGGATTAAAAGGTAAAAAGTTCCAGTTATAAAATACATAAGTCACAAGGACGAAAAGCACAGCATAGAGAATACAGTCAGTATTATTGTAACAATGTTGTATGGTGACAGATAGTGACTATACTTACTGTAATGAGCGTTTAGTAGTGCATAAAATTGCTGAATCACTATTCTGTACACCTGAAACTAATATAATATTATACGCAAACTCTACTTCAATTAAAAATAAAAAATAAGTATTTTAAAAAGATAAGGGGCCAAGCGATTCACCTAGAAATGCATTCAAAACAAGAAGCGTTCATGGGTGGATACATAGGACTGTGACAAAGCGAGAATATACCAAATATAAATTTTAGGAGGTGGGTAGATGGCTTCTCACTCTCAAGTTCTATACATTCATATGTTTCATGATCAAATATTGGGGAAAAAATGAGTGTAGAAAGAAAACCTCTTCGGGGTTCTGAAACTCTTCCCTTCAGTATACAGCAATTATAACACTCTTCTCTAACCCAATAGGTTACACCATTATGTAATTTTTATTTTATTTCTTTTTTTGCTGTAATGTTATTCGTACTTGTTTCACTGATAGGGAGAGTTCAAATCTTTTAGATGATTTAATACATTGCAGAGCATGAAATCTGAGGTCAGCTAAACCCACCAAAGTTGACATTTTAGATCTCTTCCGCCTTTCATGTATTTGTATGCAATTTTACCCAAGTTACCCTGTTGCTTTTAGTTTCATAATCTGAAATTTTGTAATAATGAGATTATTAATAATCAGACTTTCCTCATAAAACCAAGGTAACTGTGGTATATTAATATATAAGAAGATATTTCTCTCTATATACTGTTTAGCACACTAAATCCTACCGCGTAGTCTTTGCGGTCCCACACCGCCATGTTTTGTACCACATGCGTGTTACCACCCTCCCCAACATACTCCTACAGAAGCACAACCGATTAGACAGGCTTCAGACTGGTAACCAGTAACGCTGACTGGCCAGTGGCATCTGCCTTGTAACCTGTTCAAAAAGATGCACTAAAACCATAATTATATCCCTCAAGAATATAAACCAAGAGACTCAGAAAGAGGCAGCAGTTGGTAGTGGGTTCTGAGATGGGAAATCATATAAAAACAAGAGCGGCAGATCATATTCATGTAGGTTAAATTTATGGTTAGTAAATATATAAAGTTTATTGAAGGAGGAAGAACAAGTAGCAGGGAAGCAGAGAGAAGCAGAAATGTGAGTCCGCGCAGCTTTTAAATATGAATAAAATAGCACCCGTTTCTGGTTTTTCGGTTTTCTGTTGCAGTGAAACCTAAGTGTTCTTGGTTCTCATCTACGATGTGCCTAAGAGTCCCTGTCATCCCTGTCAAATATATTCACTAAGCTCCCCTTCATTTGAACTGGGTTGAATGGATCTCCATCCATCAGGATAGACTGAAGTTTGCGGTTGTAAGGCACACAAAAATCACAGTGCTTTACAAGAACAAATATTTCTACTTCTCACACATGCTACTCATGGTTTACAATAACCACCATTTCTATTTCTCACTCAGTTCAAGTTAACTGGGGCTCTGTTCCACAGCATCTGTGTTTTTAGTTGAAGGAAATTTCTTTTTGAAACATATCAGTGATCAATTACAAGCAAGCCACCGTGAACCACTTGGCAAAGATACTGAACAAAAGCCACACTTGTCACTTCTCCCACGTCACATGCCCATACAGAGTTCAACAGGGCAGGGATGTGTACCATTAGAGAAGGGCACTGAATATTAGCCAATAAAACAATCTATCACAAGGTCTTTGTTGTTTTTTTTCCATAAAAATAGTACTAAATGAGAGATAACATATAGAAAATAGCTGGTACATAATAGATAATAAATCAGTGTGGCATTTGTCCTTGTGAAAGTCTTTGCCCATTGAAAGCCTTTCTCAAACTGTCAGATGGTTTTTATTCATTAATTCTTCCAATATATAGAGTGTCTGGTATATGCCGGGCAGGGTGCTAAATGCCAGAAATAAAATGAAGAACAAGATAGATACAGGTCTTAAACATGGTGCATAGGGAATAATGGATAATAAAGACCAACAAATAGGCAGCTTCAGTGCCTATTATAATGCCTATGATAAGACAAGTACTGGGTGCCTAAAAACATAGAAGGTGAATCTAATTTAGATCTGGGACAGGCAAAATGTTTCTTAGAGGAAGTAGCAGCAGCTGAAACCAAATGACCAAGAAGGAATTAGCCAGGCAAAGGGAAAGAGAAGGAAAGTTTTCCAAATAGACGAGCCAGCAAATTCGCAGATCCGGATGTGAAAAGAGCATGGAACATTCAGACCTGCAAGAGGGGAGGGGAGGAGATCAAGCAGTTGTAAGCTGCACTATGGAAACGGGCCTTTATCCTTGGCCATGGGAGCCCTTAAGGGTTTAAGGAAACACAAATCATCAGTTTTGTGTTTCAAAAAGAGCCCTGGGAATGCAATAAGTTTCTAGGGCCTGTGGCCCACCGTGAAAGCCATGCATCTATTGGCCAGTGCTCACCTCCTATGCACACACCTGTGCTTATTAAACAGAAAGGAAAGGACTCATGTTTCAACTAAACAATGTGTCTTCTCCATTTCTCATCTTAACTATTTTGTGTGTGGCATGGAAGTCATACAGTGTACTGAAGTGGGAGCAAAAGCAATGAAATGGAAATCAGACAGACAGGTGCTAACCTCAATTCTATTACTTTCTCAAAATGGGCCCGTCACTTAAGTACTCTTAAAAAATTGTGATAACAAGTTAACTTAAGGGCTTTAGAAAATATAAATCTATTACTAGGGGTACCATTACTGGGAGATTTTGACGACCAGTAGTTCACAAAAAAAAGTGAAAAAAATCTGTGCCATAATCTAGTTGTGGTACAAATTAGATTAGTGTGGCATAATTTACTTGTGCCATTTACATACGATTTTCCAATAATCTCTGGCAAATAAGAGACTCAGGGGGTGCTCTTAAGATATTATTTGGACATAGTAATTGAACCTAATCTTCAGTTACGTGGGTGACAGAACAAAACAAGAGCCTTTGGAAGATTTGACTAGCCTAATCCAGGATCCACTTCTGAATACTGAAGTCAGTCCATTTACACGCGTTGACTTTTCCTAGTTTGGGTTGGATTTCCCAATTTGCATTTGGAATTCAAAATGTCAGGCCTGAGACTCTTGCTGCATCTCCGAGGGCATGGCATGGCCTCTATAACTAAAATGTTAAAACATAACTTGATGCCTGATAGTTGCAATTCCATTTTCCAATCCTTGGTGCTATCAAAGGCACTGTGTGATGAGTTGTCAAGCCAGGTTGGTCAGGCTGCACGAATACAGTCTCTTTTCTGGACACTGTTCTTGGAATAAGGAGCATCTCATAGGCATTCCAGTTGTCACACCAGATGCCAGAAATGTCTGGGATTTATTTTCATCTCTCTTCCTTTAAGAAGATTCACCAGAGAAATCCTTCTGAGGATCCAGAGAGTCAGCGCCAAGAAGTTGCTCAAGCTCATTTTTTATTTTCTCTATTGAACAGTTCACTTGTTTTACAAGTGAGGCAGCTGCACAATGGAAAACTGTCCTGCAACAAGGTAGATTCACGCATTTGTCAAGGATGGCCTTCCATAGCCTGTCAAGATCTGCTTGGGTGGGAGCAGAAGTATAGTTAACATGTTCTGGGATAAAGGCAGTGTAAAGATTCAAGAGAAATATGGTAATTATCAAGCGATTTTGAATAAAAGACATCCATGTAAAAGCTAGAACCAAAATTATTTTTTTTAGTTCAATGAACTAGCTCACTATGAAAATGGATCCAAAAGCTACCTTAGGAGGTGCTGAATTAAGATTGACAAAAAATACTTTTGCCAACAGATTAACAAATGATGACTCTTGATGAAACAAAAAAAAGTCGTAAAAGTTACAGCTTCTCTTAAAGAAAATAACACAAAGTTGGTTGGGGTGGGGGGGTTGGTTAGGAAAAAAAAATGTGTATGGTCCTGATCTGTCTGTGAAGGTTACATAAATGTGGAAATTTAAGGAAAACGAAAACAATACAATGAAGTTTCCCCTTATGGTAATAGTGGCATTTCCTGCAAACCAACTGTCCATCTAATAAAAACTAGAAAAGCTGGCCAATTTTTAGAACTCGTGTTGGAAGGTATTGTGGCATTATCATAGCAGTCAGGATTTGAAAGCTTGGGATTCCAGAGGAAAAGACTTTGAGACAAATGTTTTGCCCATCAGGCTTTTATCAAGGATGCAGGACAACAAGACAGAAAGATCAGGAGAAGCCAATGGCTAAGAGGTTGGGAAACTAAGCACAACTTTTGGTGGTCTTTTGGAAACGGAGTAACACAAATATATTTCAGGGCACACCAAGTGGTAGGGACCCTGTAAACGTTACAGACTGCTAGTTAGGATCCAGAAGGGCTATATCCTAGAAGTAAAGACAACTAAAAATAGACCCAGGGTCACAAATTCTACAACCTTAACTTGAAACCACACAGTCCTAAACTCTACCTGCCTGTCCCAAAACGAAAGTCAGTCTTCTTAGGAGAATGACAACCTGAGCCACAGCATCAAGATATCTATTCAATTTTTCATAATAACGTTTGGCATTCAGTCAAAAACTATTAGATATGGCAGGAGCATGTACCAACTGATTGAAGAAGGTAAAAAAAAAATATTCAGGAAAGCAGATTCTTGGTGATCCAGAAATTATACTTCTCAGATATGAGATAAAGTAATTGTTCTTAATATGTTCAAGGTATAGAAGACCATGGAGAAATTCACCAGAAAACTGGAAATCTATAAAGGGCATCCAGTGGAAATTCTAGATCTGAAAAAAAATTATTAAAATTTAGAACTTAATAAGTGTGTTTAAAATAGATTACAGGGAGCAGAAGAGGAGGGAACTCAAGCTAGAACAAGAGAGGCACCTAGAAAAAAAGAAATAATGTACGAGAACTATAGGACACAATGAAAAGATGTGATACATGTGTAATTGGAGAGGAACAAAGGAAAAAAAAACAATAATATCAACAAGGATTTTTTCTAAACTTATTTTTTTAAAAATTAGGGCACATGGGGTGCCTGGGTGGCGCAGTCGGTTAAGCGTCCGACTTCAGCCAGGTTACGATCTCGCAGTCCGGGAGTTCGAGCCCCGCATCGGGCTCTGGGCTGATGGCTCAGAGCCTGGAGCCTGTTTCCGATTCTGTGTCTCCCTCTCTCTCTGCCCCTCCCCCGTTCATGCTCTGTCTCTCTCTGTCCCAAAAATAAATAAACGTTGAAAAAAAAATTAAAAAAAAAAAATTAGGGCACAGAAGGAATAAGCCCTCTACTCTCCCTAAGTAGGTTAATTACCAAAAAAAAAAAAAAGCGTACCCCACCATATCATATTAAAACTTCTGAAGACCAAAGAAAAAAGGGAAAATTTTGTAAGTGCCCAAGGGAGAAACAAACCAAACAAATAGACATCTACCCTTTAGAAAAGCAAGTCAATGCAAGGGAATATTTAAAACAATGGTGCGCTGACAGCTCAGAACCTGGAGCTGCTTCGGATTCTGTGTCTCCCCCTCACTCTGCTCCTCCCCTGCTTGCGCTCTGTCTCTCTCTCTCTGTCTCTCTCTCTCTCAAAAACAAACATTAAAAAAATAATAAAAAAATAAAATATCCAGTAAAAATATACTTCAAAATGAGTACCAAAAAAAAAAAAGTTTCCAAACAAGCAAAATCAAGTGATGCTTTTCACCAGTAGATGTGCACAAAAGGAATTATTAAATATTTCAGGTCAGAGTAAGACAGTCCCAGTCAAAAACATGGATTTCAGGGGAAATGAAGAACAATTAGAAGAGTTAAAATGTGGCTAAATCTACATAAATACCAATTACATGAAATCAGTCTTTTGGGGTAGGATGTAGATGTAATGCAAGCCATAACAAAATTGCATAAAAGATATGAAGAGTTAAGAGAATTAAGTGTTCCGGGGTTCCTGCATTGTCTAGAAAATGGTATCTACTTCATCTTATGCCATATTTAATAAGTCATGGAATTATTTTTTCATCTCAAAACTAACACAAAATGAATTTTAAAACTATAACTTGCACATTAGTAGAGTGGAAAATTGAATAATAAAAATACTAACTGACTCAAAAATAGGTGAGAAGGATGGGAATGAAAGCTGGTGCAGCCACTCTGGAAAACAGTATGGAGGTTTCTCAAAAAAACTAAAAATAGAACTACCCTACCACCCAGCAATTGCACTGCTAGGCATTTATCCACGGGATACGGGTGTGCTGTTTTGAAGGGATACATACACCCCCATGTTTATAGCAGCACTATCAACAATAGCCAAAGTATGGAAAGAGCCCAAATGTCCATTGATGGATGAATGGATAAAGAAGATGTGGTATACATATACAATGGAGTATTACTCGGCCGTCAAAAAGAATGAAATCTTGCCATTTGCAACTATGTGGATGGAACTGGAGGGTATTATGCTAAGTGAAATTAGTCATTCAGAGAAACACATATCATATGACTTCACTCATATGAGGACTTTAAGAGACAAAACAGATGAACATAAGGGAAGGGAAGCAAAAAGAATATGAAAACAGGGAGGAGGACAAAACATAAGAGACTCTTAAATATGGAGAACAAACTGAGTGTTACTGGAGGGTTTGTGGGAGGGGGGATGGGCTAAATGAGGAAGGGACATTAAGGAATCCACTCCTGAAATCATTGTTGCACTATATGCTAATTTGGATGTAATTTTTAAAAAATAAAAAAATAAAATTAAAAAAATAGGTGAGAAGGACAGGAAAAGAGGGAAGATAAAAAGAAAACAAACATTTAGATGGTATATTTAAAACCAAACACATCAGTAATTACATAACATTTAAATAAAATAAATATTCCAGTTAAAAAACTAAGATTACCTGACTAGCTTTTAAAATATATTTAATCATATGCTACTAATCAGAGATATCCCTTAAATTAACAAAAATAT
This sequence comes from Leopardus geoffroyi, assembly GCF_018350155.1. Taxonomy (NCBI): domain Eukaryota; kingdom Metazoa; phylum Chordata; class Mammalia; order Carnivora; family Felidae; genus Leopardus; species Leopardus geoffroyi. The sequence continues at coordinate 46,110,761 of NC_059327.1, forward strand.
ACAGAATTTAACAGTCATTAAAAAATAACTAGAGCAGATCAATAGTATAAAAAGGCAGACTTGAAAGCAGGGAGTATTACTGTAAATATTGAAATTAATGACAAAAGTGGCAGTTTACCCAAAGAATGGATTTTTTATGAAGATAGAGGAGTAGATTGAGCTTTGGGTTCCTGTCAAGCTTTTCAAGAGTTCACAAAGTCATAATTTATTGAACATTGTTTCTGTAATTATCAGGTTATCAGTTGTGTCCCTCGTCATATTACAAATTCACTAAGGGTAGCAATTCTATTCGTTAGTGTATACCCCAGTTCTAATAGAGAGCCAAGCACAGAGTAGGAACTCAATAAATAGCTTTTCGGAGGGGCCTGATGGACTGTGTTCCGACAGCAACCGCGACTTAGCGTCTGGGAGGTCATAAGTTAACAGCTCTGCTCGGAAAGCGGGAAGGCTGGAGGACAAAGGGAGGGAGAGCTGCTGAGCCCCTGGACGACAGAGCTCAGTTTGGTGGGGAACAAAGGCGCTCGCCAGCGCCATCTCCCCCGCCCATCCCCCAGCCAAAATCCCAAAGAGAACCAGTTCCTGCCAGGGAACTTCCTTGTTCCGCGCAAACACCCAACTCTGTGCTTCTGCGGAGCCAACCTTCGGCAGCGGATCTGACTCCCTCCCGCTGCCACAGGGCCCCTCCTGAAGTGGATCACCTAAGGAGAAGCGAGCTAAGCCTGCCCCTCCTGCCCCTGTGCACCTTGCCTACCCACCCCAGCTAATACGCCAGATCCCCAGCATCACAAGCCTGGCTGTGTGCAAGTAGCCCAGACTGGCCACGCCACCCCACAGTGAATCCCGCCCCTAGGAGAGGGGAAGAGAAGGCACACACCAGTCTGACTGTGGCCCCAGCAGTGGGCCAGGGGCAGACATCAGGTCTGACTGCGACTCCGCCCACCAACTCCACTTATACACCACAGCACAGGGGAAGTGCCCTGCAGGTCCTCACCACGCCAGGGACTATCCAAAATGACCAAGCGGAAGAATTCCCCTCAGAAGAATCTCCAGGAAATAACAACAGCTAATGAGCTGATCAAAAAGGATTTAAATAATATAACAGAAAGTGAATTTAGAATAATAGTCATAAAATTAATCACTGGGCTTGAAAACAGTATAGAGGACAGCAGAGAATCTCTTGCTACAGAGATCAAGGGACTAAGGAACAGTCACGAGGAGCTGAAAAACGCTTTAAATGAAATGCAAAACAAAATGGAAACCACCACGGCTCGGATTGAAGAGGCAGAGGAGAGAATAGGTGAACTAGAAGATAAAGTTATGGAAAAAGAGGAAGCTGAGAAAAAGAGAGATAAAAAAATCCAGGAGTATGAGGGGAAAATTAGAGAACTAAGTGATACACTAAAGAGAAATAATATACGCATAATTGGTATCCCAGAGGAGGAAGAGAGAGGGAAAGGTGCTGAAGGGGTACTTGAAGAAATAATAGCTGAGAACTTCCCTGAACTGGGGAAGGAAAAAGGCATTGAAATCCAAGAGGCACAGAGAACTCCCTTCAGATGTAACTTGAATCGATCCTCTGCACGACATATCATAGTCAAACTGGCAAAATATAAGGATAAAGAGAAAATTCTGAAAGCAGCAAGGGGTAAATGTGCCCTCACATATAAAGGGAGACCTATAAGACTCGTGACTGATCTCTCTTTTGAAACTTGGCAGGCCAGAAAGAATTGGCACGAGATTTTCAGTGTGCTAGACAGAAAAAATATGCAGCCGAGAATCCTTTATCCAGCAAGTCTGTCATTTAGAATAGAAGGAGAGATAAAGGTCTTCCCAAACAAACAAAAACTGAAGGAAATTGTCACCACTAAACCAGCCCTACAAGAGATCCTAAGGGGGACCCTGTGAGACAAAGTACCAGAGACAACACTACAAGCATAAAACATACAGACATCACAATGACTCTAAACCCGTATCTTTCTATAATAACACTGAATGTAAATGGATTAAATGCGCCAACCAAAAGACATAGGGTATCAGAATGGATAAAAAAACAAGACCCATCTATTTGCTGTCTACAAGAGACTCATTTTAGACCTGAGGACACCTTTAGATTGAGAGTGAGGGGATGGAGAACTATTTATCATGCTACTGGAAGCCAAAAGAAAGCTGGAGTAGCCATACTTATATCAGACAAACTAGACTTTAAATTAAAGGCTGTAACAAGAGATGAAGAAGGACATTATATAATAGTTACAGGGTCTATTCATCAGGAAGAGCTAACAATTATAAATGTCTATGCGCCGAATACGGGAGCCCCCAAATATATAAAACAACTACTCATAAACATAAGCAACCTTATTGATAAGAATGTGGTAATTGCAGGGGACTTTAACACCCCACTTACAGAAATGGATAGATCATCTAGACACACGGTCAGTAAAGAAACAAGGGCCCTGAATGAGACATTGGATCAGATGGACTTGACAGATATATTTAGAACTCTGCATCCCAAAGCCACAGAATATACTTTCTTCTCGAGTGCACATGGAACATTCTCCAAGATAGATCACATACTGGGTCACAAAACAGCCCTTCATAAGTTTACCAGAATTGAAATTATACCATGCATACTTTCAGACCACAATGCTATGAAGCTTGAAATCAACCACAGGAAAAAGTCTGGAAAACCTCCAAAAGCATGGAGGTTAAAGAACACCCTACTAACGAATGAGTGGGTCAACCAGGCAATTAGAGAAGAAATTAAAAAATATATGGAAACAAACGAAAATGAAAATAGAACAATCCAAACGCTTTGGGACGCAGCGAAGGCAGTCCTGAGAGGAAAATATATTGCAATCCAGGCCTATCTCAAGAAACAAGAAAAATCCCAAATACAAAATCTAACAGCACACCTAAAGGAAATAGAAGCAGAACAGCAAAGACACCCCAAACCCAGAAGAAGAAGAGAAATAATAAAGATCAGAGCAGAAATAAACAATATAGAGTCTAAAAAAACTGTAGAGCAGATCAACGAAACCAAGAGTTGGTTTTTTGAAAAAATAAACAAAATTGACAAACCTCTAGCCAGGCTTCTCAAAAAGAAAAGGGAGATGACCCAAATAGATAAAATCATGAATGAAAATGGAATGATTACAACCAATCCCTCAGAGATACAAACAATTATCAGGGAATACTATGAAAAATTATATGCCAACAAATTGGACAACCTGGAAGAAATGGACAAATTCCTGAACACCCACACTCTTCCAAAACTCAATCAGGAAGAAATAGAAAGCTTGAACAGACCAATAACCAGCGAAGAAATTGAATCGGTTATCAAAAATCTCCCAACAAATAAGAGTCCAGGACCAGATGGCTTCCCAGGGGAGTTCTACCAGACGTTTAAAGCAGAGATAATACCTATCCTTCTCAAGCTATTCCAAGAAATAGAAAGGGAAGGAAAACTTCCAGACTCATTCTATGAAGCCAGTATTACTTTGATTCCTAAACCAGACAGAGACCCAGTAAAAAAAGAGAACTACCGGCCAATATCCCTGATCAATATGGATGCAAAAATTCTCAATAAGATACTAGCAAATCGAATTCAACAGCATATAAAAAGAATTATTCACCATGATCAAGTGGGATTCATTCCTGGGATGCAGGGCTGGTTCAACATTCGCAAATCAATCAACGTGATACATCACATTAACAAAAAAAAAAAGAGAAGAACCATATAATCCTGTCAATCGATGCAGAAAAGGCCTTTGACAAAATCCAGCACCCTTTCTTAATAAAAACCCTTGAGAAAGTCGGGATAGAAGGAACATACTTAAAGATCATAAAAGCCATTCATGAAAAGCCCACAGCTAACATCATCCTCAACGGGGAAAAACTGAGAGCTTTTTCCCTGAGATCAGGAACACGACAGGGATGCCCACTCTCACCGCTGTTGTTTAACATAGTGCTGGAAGTGCTAGCATCAGCAATCAGACAACAAAAGGAAATCAAAGGCATCAAAATTGGCAAAGATGAAGTCAAGCTTTCGCTTTTTGCAGATGACATGATATTATACATGGAAAATCCGATAGACTCCACCAAAAGTCTGCTAGAACTGATACATGAATTCAGCAAAGTTGCAGGATACAAAATCAATGTACAGAAATCAGTTGCATTCTTATACACTAACAATGAAGCAACAGAAAGACAAATAAAGAAACTAATCCCATTCACAATTGCACCAAGAAGCATAAAATACCTAGGAATAAATCTAACCAAAGATGTAAAGGATCTGTATGCTGAAAACTATAGAAAGCTTATGAAGGAAATTGAAGAAGATTTAAAGAAATGGAAAGACATTCCCTGCTCATGGATTGGAAAAATAAATATTGTCAAAATGTCAATACTACCCAAAGCTATCTACACATTCAATGCAATCCCAATCAAAATTGCACCAGCATTCTTCTCGAAACTAGAACAAGCAATCCTAAAATTCACATGGAACCACAAAAGGCCCCGAATAGCCAAAGGAATTTTGAAGAAGAAGACCAAAGCAGGAGGCATCACAATCCCAGACTTTAGCCTCTACTACAAAGCTGTCATCATCAAGACAGCATGGTATTGGCACAAAAACAGACACATAGACCAATGGAATAGAATAGAAACCCCAGAACTAGACCCACAAACGTATGGCCAACTCATCTTTGACAAAGCAGGAAAGAACATCCAATGGAAAAAAGACAGCCTCTTTAACAAATGGTGCTGGGAGAACTGGACAGCAACATGCAGAAGGTTGAAACTAGACCACTTTCTCACACCATTCACAAAAATAAACTCAAAATGGATAAAGGACCTGAATGTGAGACAGGAAACCATCAAAACCTTAGAGGAGAAAGCAGGAAAAGACCTCTCTGACCTCAGCCGTAGCAATCTCTTACTCGACACATCCCCAAAGGCAAGGGAATTAAAAGCAAAAGTGAATTACTGGGACCTTATGAAGATAAAAAGCTTCTGCACAGCAAAGGAAACAACCAACAAAACTAAAAGGCAACCAACGGAATGGGAAAAGATATTTGCAAATGACATATCGGACAAAGGGCTAGTATCCAAAATCTATAAAGAGCTCACCAAACTCCACACCCAAAAAACAAATAACCCAGTGAAGAAATGGGCAGAAAACATGAATAGACACTTCTCTAAAGAAGACATCCGGATGGCCAACATGCACATGAAAAGATGTTCAACGTCGCTCCTTATCAGGGAAATACAAATCAAAACCACACTCAGGTATCACCTCACGCCAGTCAGAGTGGCCAAAATGAACAAATCAGGAGACTATAGATGCTGGAGAGGATGTGGAGAAACGGGAACCCTCTTGCACTGTTGGTGGGAATGCAAATTGGTGCAGCCGCTCTGGAAAGCAGTGTGGAGGTTCCTCGGAAAAGTAAAAATAGACCTACCCTATGACCCAGCAATAGCACTGCTAGGAATTTATCCAAGGGATACAGGAGTACTGATGCATAGGGGCACTTGTACCCCAATGTTCATAGCAGCACTCTCAACAATAGCCAAATTATGGAAAGAGCCTAAATGTCCATCAATTGATGAATGGATAAAGAAATTGTGGTTTATATACACAATGGAATACTACGTGGCAATGAGAAAAAATGAAATATGGCCTTTTGTAGCAACATGGATGGAACTGGAGAGTGTGATGCTAAGTGAAATAAGCCATACAGAGAAAGACAGATACCATATGGTTTCACTCTTATGTGGATCCTGAGAAACTTAACAGGAACCCATGGGGGAGGGGGAGGAAAAAAGAAAAAAAAAAAAAAAAAGAGGTTAGAGTGGGAGAGAGCCAAAGCATAAGAGACTGTTAAAAACTGAGAACAAACTGAGGGTTGATGGGGGGTGGGAGGGAGGAGAGGGTGGGTGATGGGTATTGAGGAGGGCACCTTTTGGGATGAGCACTGGGTGTTGTATGGAAACCAATTTGACAATAAATTTCATATAATAAAAAATAAATAAATAAAATAAATAAATAAATAAATAAATAAATAGCTTTTAACTGAATAAATGGTTGGATGGATAAATACAGGGACAGATAGATGGATGATCAGTCTCAGTCTCAGGAAAGCATTACATTTTGTTTAAATAAGATGATACTGTATCTGGACAATGATGACATAACTCACATATTTGTAAAACTCTAATTGTAGATTTTAATAATGTAGTAAGGCCATCCCAGGGATATCTTATTTATGAAAATAAAACAATAGGCTTAAATAATTATAATGCTTTTCCTTAATGAGTATGTATGGCAGGATAGAAACTTCCTTAAGCCTGATTGAACTTGCCCCTTCATTCTCTATTTATTTCATTTGCAGCTAGTTCTTTGTATACACCTTCTGGGGACCTTCATGGGAAAATACGTTGTTAGAAAGGAAAATGTGGACACCCCTGGGTCTTCTAGCCAAATGCCATCAATCTCCTACATTTTACTTCAACCAAACTTACTGGTTTTATGTTTAACATTGTAATTATTACTATTATTATTATTTTCAATGCTGGCTGCTTTCCTCTTATTTCTTGTACTCTTTGGACCTCAGGTATTTGTATAAGAAGGTAGCCAAACTGGGGCATGTCGGTATGTTGGTTAAGAGTCCAACTCTTGATCTCTTGATCAGGTCTTGAGTTCAAGGTTGAGTTCAAGCCTCGTGTTGGGATCCACGTCGGGCCTGAAGCCTACTTAAAAAAAAAAAAAAGTAGCCAAACAACAAATGGTATAGACAATTAAGCCTCTTTCAGTGGGAATCACACCCTCCTAATTCAGTCATTTGCTATGGTTTTTTTACTGATCATGTTCCTAATTATTTCCTCTCAATCTATCACATTGATGGGCCATGTCACCAAGCCAAGTCATCATGAAGAAAGAAAATCAAGACATTCTTTCCAGAAATCCATCCAGATAATGCTGTGTTCTCTAAAACATTTAAAATCTTTAGGCATCTGCTCAGTTTTAGTTTTTGCACAGAAAACTACCTGCTTCATAGTCATAAATACGCTGTACCTTCCTGCAGACCTATAATTGAGTTAGTTTGGTTTCCCTGGCAACCACCACGATTAATTAGAATACTTGAGCATGGTAAGTTTATAGATGCAGAAAATATTTCATGTATAAATAGTGCAATCTGTTTATGCTCAAAGGAATTTTCCCCCTTGGTTGAGAAATGGGTTATTTTTTTTTCTTTTTGTGTGGTTTAATCACATTTTCTTCCCCATAAACTCTATAAGTAATATTAAAGGATTAATGTTGATTAAACCCTTTCAGCCAGCACTGGTACTCACTGGTGATTTCTGGCCTGAATCCCAAGCCCCTGCGGGATGAGGCATGATTGTGCCCACACTGAATTTAGTGACAAAGCTGGTGAAACCATCCTCTGGGGCCCCTCCACATTCGTGTTCTTTTCATAAACTAGCTTGTAGCACAAAAGACTGTAAGAATATTTGTGTTAAAATTGGTTTTGCCCTATGATAAACCTTGCCCAGAACCAAAAATGAGCTCATTTAAAAAAAATCTCAGGGGGCGCCTGGGTGGCGCAGTCGGTTAAGCGTCCGACTTCAGCCAGGTCACGATCTCGCGGTCCGTGAGTTCGAGCCCCGCGTCAGGCTCTGGGCTGATGGCTCAGAGCCTGGAGCCTGTTTCCGATTCTGTGTCTCCCTCTCTCTCTGCCCCTCCCCCGTTCATGCTCTGTCTCTCTCTGTCCCAAAAATAAATAAACGCTGAAAAAAAAAAAATTAAAAAAAAAAAATCTCAGGCAATTAATATTTATTTCACATTAGAAAATATAGGAGCTATCATATATATAATATTACATATTATATGTAATACATATATATATACATATATATATATATAATTTATCGAATGCTTACTCAATGAGTCTGTCGTTTGTCCAAGTGTATCATATAGGCTACTTCACTTCATCTTTATAAGATCCCTGTGAGGTCAATGCTCTGAACCTCACTCAGTTATGCAAGCCAAGGCCCTGCTACATAAAGCAAATTGCTCATGGTCACTCACATACTAGCACCAAGGTGGAAGTTCAGCCCTAGGGAAACTGATCTAAATCAAAAGCCTAGGCGTTCCCACATCTCCCCTGGCTATCACCACCTTTCCTCTGAAGAGGCCTTGGAAGAAGGAATAAGAGAGACTCTGCCTTTACATCAAAACAAGACACCCCACCCAACTCACCTGGTTTGCACAGAATCCAGCCCCACCCTTCTTCTGAAATAGATGAAATGGGGGACGTGTGTGACATGTCGAGGTTTCCTTTTTCTGAGACACGCCTGGCATTTGACATTTTCAGGCAGCTAGACTGGATTTTCAGCTGGCTCTTAAGAAATAATACTCAGCATGTGTAGGTAAGCCTTGTACACCTAGATTTGGGGATGTGGGGAAGAGTGGGCAGCAAGGTAGAGTAGGAAAATTCACGTGAGCTGCTTATAAGGAGTTCTTTCACTAATAGCAGTTTATTTTATGAAAGTGCACCTTGAATGTTAGAGCTGGTAGAGGCTCTAGGAATTACTCCTTGAAATAACAATATGAATGCCCCTCAATTCAGTTATCTAGAAAATACGCTCCAGGGCTATCCCATTTCCTTCCAAGCTATACGATGCTAACTGAAGAAACCACCTTCTTCCCCTCTTGGCTCAAAGTTTTACAGCCCTAGGACACAATGGGGATTCCAAATTATCATCTCAGTGATTTACAAGTTGGAACTAGTACAAAGATCCTAGGAATGGTTAATTAACAGTCCTATCTCTGATCACTTTTCAATTTCATTATTTTCCTTTTATCATAATTTTACTCTTTATCATATAAGAACATCTAATAAAAATCTGGTTCAATTTTATTAAATGCCAATATACATTATTGTGGGGGTGCCTAGGTGGCTCAGTTGGTTAAGCCGCCAACTCCTGACTTTGTCTCAGGTCATGATCTCATGGTTCATGAGTTCAAGCTCACGTCAAGCTCTAGGCTGATGGCACAGAGCCTGCTTCAGATTCTCTCTCTCTCCCTCTCTCTCTCTGCCCCTCCCCTGCTTGTGCTGTCTGTCTCTCTCAAATAAATGTAAAAGTTATATATACACTATTTTGAGACCTCCTGAATCTTAACAGGATTAACAAGTTTTTACCAGAAACTTGACAGAACTTCTTTTTATGTAAGCTAGTCTCAGTTGTAAATATACTTTCCCTCCTTTCATATTTTAAATTCTGAAATGCATTCACAGTCTTAATTTTTTTTTGACACTGATAGTTTTATTTTTTTATTGAGGGATTATTGACATGTAAAACTATATTAGTTTCATACATACATGTATAAAACATAATGATTTGATATTTGTATACATTGCAAGATGATCAAGTTAGTTCACAAACTGGCCCCTGTATGGGGGGCAAGGAGAGACCGAAAGAAGGCAGACCACTTCAGAAGCATATCTCCATACCCGCCCTCCAGAATCTTAAAAAGGTTTATTAAGAGGCTTTAACAAGATTCAGTCATGTATAGCGTCCAAAAATTCTCAACAGCCCATTGCTCCTTGAAAATGTCTCCCAATGGAGGGAAGAGAGCACAGGGGAAGGGGAAGGAACCTCCAATTGCCCACATCCAGCTTGAAGGTCAACTGGGTGTCATGTCCTCTTGACCTCTTCAAACAAATCATCACAATAAGCCTACTTAACATTTGTCACCATACATAGGTATAATTTTTTTTCTTGTGATATGAACTTTTAAGATCTACTCTCAGCAACTTTCAAATATGCAGTACAGAATTATTAACTATAGTCACCATGTTGTACATTTACATCCACATAACATTTATTTTATAACTGTGTTTGTAGCTGTTGACTCACTTCACCCATGTTGGCCAACCCCCCCCCCCCCGCCCCATCCTGCCCACCCCCCGCCTCTGGCAACCACTGATCTGTTCTCCATATCTATGAGCTTGGTTGTTTTTTTCTCTTTTTTTCTGTTTTTTTTAAGTTTATTTATTTATTTTTTTTTTTTTGAGAGAGAGAAAGAGAGAGCAGGGGAGGGGTGGAGAGAGAGCAAGAGACAGAATCAACACAGGGCTCCATCCCATGAACCATGAGATCATGACCTGAGCTGAAATCAAGAGCCACCCAGGTGCCCTGTTTTGTTGTTGTTGTTGTTGTTGTTGTTGTTTTCCTTAGGGAGTCCACATAGGATATTTGCACAAGATATTAGATACCAATTTAACTGTACAAATATTGTTGGTATTTCTTGGTCATGACATTAGGTTGCTTCTCTAACTTAGATTCTCATTTTAGGGTCAGCATCTAAATTGACTTTTACTAAGAACATAGAAAGCTCTGAAGGTTGTTCTTATTACGTGTTGTTGACTCCCAGGGTCTGTACAGCACACAGAATATCTAGCTTGTTTGTCTTTCTTTCCCCCCTTCCTTCTTTGACAGAGAATTGTTTTTCTTATCCCCTCTCCGGGACTGCATCTCAAACTCTCCCTATGCTGCCCCATTCCAGACAGGAATACAGCTCAACTGACATTCTTTAAGCAGCAATGATAGCAGTTTAGGTCTTCTGACTGTAAAGACCTGCTAAGGTGATGGTACAAGCCTTTCTGAAAGAGTAGACAAGGAGTTAGAGGTGAAAGCATTTCATAAAATTGTCTCAGAGCACCTGGGTGGCTCAGTTGTTTAAAGGTACCATTTCTGCCCAGGTTATGATCTCATGTTCATGAGTTTGAGCCCCACATAGGGCTCTGTACTGACAGTTCAGAGCCTGGAGCCTGCTTCTGATACTGTGTCTCCTTCTCTCTCTGCTCTCTCTCTCTCTCTCTCAAAAATTAAAGTTAAAATTAAATTAAAAAAATTGCCTCAAGAGTCTATAATGTCAACTCTGTATTTCTATATTTCTAGATCTCTCAAGAGAACATTAGAAAGCTCACTCAACGGGGGCATTAAAACAATTCTGAGCATTTTCTCTAGCGTCAAAGACTCTAAGTGTCCTAAGGGTAAGCGCCCTGTCTTTTTCAGCTATAAATTTCTAGCACCTGTAGGAGATGCTACTTGGATTGAAATTCCAACCTTTTTTCTTAAAAAATACACTAAACATGTTTATTTCTAGGAAATTTAGAAGCATGTTTGAGGAATAAACCAGTTGAATTAATGTAACCAATATATTTTGCTTAACTCTGTAGGGCTTTGTTTCAACCAATTTCACTGAGTTATAAAAAAGTTAATCCTTTTGCTATCAGAAAGATTCTGATTGAGTTCATGGATTATTAAAATGGTGTTGAAGGGCGCCTGGATGGATCAGTTGGTTAAGTGTCCACCGCTCGATTTCAGCTCAGGACCCCAGCTTCATGAGATAAAGCCCCATGTCAGGCTCCATGCCATGCATGGAGCCTGCTTAAAATTCTCTCTCTACCTTTCTTTCTGCCCCGACCTCTCTAAAAAATAAAATAAAATAAAACAAAATAAAATAAAATAAAATAGTGCTGTAAAACGTCAAATAATTATAAACATCAACTCTGATTGTATGGTTCCTCCAACGTGTGTTATGCCTAAGATGATGGCATCAGGAACCAAGCTTATGTCTAAGATGATCTGTCAACGTGGAGAGAAAATGGTCGTCTTCTGTGGCATCTACCTAGGATGTTAAAGACATCCCAGATCATAAACTTCTACACTAACTCATTTCCTCAAAACTTTTAAAATATATTTTCAAAACTGGCAAAAAATAATAATGGCTAGAAGCCGTATAAAGGATTTAGCTAATTATTTATTACTTCCTGTATCAACTTGCTAATGAAACACTATTTTCCCTTATTTGCCTTCTTGGAACTTTTAAATGAAGATCCCTAATTCTTTCATCCTATGCTTTGGTAAACATATGTCTATTGTATCTATGCCCCTTGCTTTTTTGTGGATATGGTATTCTATCCCATTGGGCCTTATCTTTTTATACTTAAGATCTTCGCCATTAATCTCCCTTCATGTAGCAGTCCCCAAACCTATAATCTCTTGGGTATTTCATATTCTCTCACCAAGTTTCTTCATATCATGAGTCTATAGTTTTTGATCCCAGAAAAGGGAGTAAATTTGTTTATGCTTCAAGGAATAATCCCATAGAAGTGCTTATCGGCAGGCCCAACCAATGTCCGCAGGTAGATAAAAATTCATGCAGATGATCTGGCCTTTCTAATAAGCAGTGGGATTCACTGAATAGCGAGCCTTTTTCTTCAGATAGGTGACGGAACTGTGACTCAGGAGCAATTCAAGTTCTCTTAGCCCAATAACTTCCAAATGCAAAATTGCATGACATTTTCCCCTCTGGTGTCATTAGGGTTTTTCTCTTCCAGTGGTTTCCAAAGTGGCATTTGACATGTGCCCAAAGACCAATCATTTAGTTATAAGCACCACATGACATATGCCCTCTTTGACTCTGGCTTCCACTGTCACATCCATGAAGTCTCCCTGCCACCATTGCTCAGGCAGACTATAATGAGAGTCACAATACACGACACAGGGATATAGCCTGTGGTGGTCCCAAAGCTGCCAAAGCAGGCTAGGTTCTGTGCAAAAGTGGGGAGAGTATCTTTCTTTCTAACTCTGAGCTACATTTTGTCACCTGGTATCTAAAGCAGTTTTGTTTAAGAATAGGACCCACAGGGGCGCCTGGGTGGCTCAGTCAGTTAAGCATCCAACTTTGACTCAGGTCATGATCTTGTGGTTCATGAGTTCCAGCCCCACATTGGGCTCATTGCTGACAGCTCAGAGTCTGGAGCCTGCTTCAGATTCTGTGTGTCCTTCTCTCTGCCCCTCCCCTGCTCACACTCTGTCTCTGTCTCTCTCTCTCAAAAATAAAAATTAAAAAAAAAAAAAAGAATAGAGACCCAAAAATTTTCCCGTAAATAATTTTACAACTAACAGACCTTGTCTCTTAATCATGTAGTTCCCAACTCAGTCCGATGGGCCAGAAGGACAATTAGAATTATATGTCAATTTTCCTTCTTATCCTTCAGCTTACATTAATAAGCTTTTCCTCAAAGAACACGATCTCCCCAAGATGCCAATCTTTTGTGTCTTGTTTAGGATCAGAATTCTTAAACATCGTTATTTTAGCAGAGTCCTTGTATGGGAGAAATTATAATACATGAGTTTTTAGTTATACAGAAAAAAAAAACTCAGACCTCGACATGTGAAAAGGCAGAACATTCTCTTGAAGCTTTTAGGCAACACAGGTTTTAGAGTTTGCTCATCAAGAATTCAAGAAAAAAAGTTAGTTTCCAAAACAGGATCATTGTGTTACCTGGAGAATTGTTTGAATGAAGCTGGGTCCCTACCTAAGCTTAAGGTTCTGTGAGCAGGCTCTACCCCCTGCAGAGAGGGAGAGAGAGAGAAGGGCCAAATCAATGAATTCAACTAGGCTTTAGTCCCTCAAGGAAGCCAGCGTAGCCGGCACAGAAACCCAGGCACACAGACGGGACTCCTCCAGGGTAGAGGGAAGGGCCATCTCTAGAAAGACTCTACCCAGACTGCAGATCAATCAGACCCCACTGTAACAGGATGCCGCACTCAGCACTTACTGATTCACACTCAAGACTACAGATATCTGATCCTTCTCTGTGACAGCTGGTCCTCAGGCAAGGATTGACACTCCGGCTGTGTCGTATCTTCTTTGACATATAGCAACCTGAATTGAACACATTCACACAGGTTAAGAAAAGCCCTCCCGCACCCAGATGGTTTGGCGTAAAGATAGCAGTATCTGCTTTTTGGTTCACATCATCCATGGTTGCACTGGACCTCTAGTGGCCTATAAATTAATGCTTTTATTCTGAAGTCATTGGTTCTGTAATATTACAGAGTGACCCTCAGCTGGGGTCTGATGCCGTTTTGGGGAGGTTGCAAGGTATTTATTAGAACTGCAATGTTAACAATATTAAAAATAGGAAAAAAAAGTATCTTTTATTGGGGTCCTACTGGATGCCAGTGCTTTGAGGGGCAGGGAGGGCTGTGGGCAAGGAAAATAAGATTCAGTAGCCCCCAACCTGTGCCCACGGGATGGAGATTTGCCTCCTCAGCACTCCTCCCGCCGGCGTCCTTTGCTCCTGTGCCAAGTTCCCACCTGTCATCCGTGCGGACCCTCCTCCCCCGTCATGATTAATCACTACCTGGTGCAGCATAACCCAGTTCACAAAGCCCTTGCACATGCGACATCTTTCATGATACAACAACCCTGAGAAGTCCATAAGATAACCTTTTCTTATCCTCTCCTCCCTTGCACATTATTTTCCCAGCCCAGGAAACTGACACTGAAAGAGCAAGGTCATATGAACACAAGGAGTGCGGAAGCTGTGTGACCAGAATCTGCCTCTCCTCCCAGATAGCCCCTCCTCGCCGTTGCCTTCTCCTTCCCAGGCTACTGGTCTTTTACGAGTTTTTTTTTTCATGGGTTACAGTGGGAATGTGAATGGGGTTTCTGACCCGGGTCTGACAGACCTTCTCCCTTCTAAAATCACATCTTTAGGGGGGCCTGGGTGGCTCAGTTGGTGAAGGGGGTCAGTATCTCCCGGTTTGTGGGTTCAAGTCCCACATCCGGATCTGTGCTGACAGCTCAGAGCCTGGAGCCTGCTTCGGATTCTGTGTCTCCCTAGTGCTTGCCCTCTCTGAAAAATAAATAAAATAAAGTAAAATAAAATAAAATAAATAAAATAAAATAAAAAATAAATAAATAAAAATAAATTAATTAAAAATAAATTAAAAATAAAAAATAAATAAAAATAAATTAATTAATTAAATAAAACAAAAATCACATGTTTGAAGGTCAAAAGCAAACTCTCTCAGCAGGGTTTTGTGTCGTGCTTTGCGGTTGATCCCCCCGGGGCAGGTAGGACAAGCAGTTGGTGCTGGGTATTCATTTGCCCAACACGCTATCGTCGGGCCGCGGAGGTGCAGAAAGTGTGCGCGGCAGGGCGGCTCTCAGGGGCACCTCGGTGGGGCTGCTGCCTGCTTCCTGCTTACCACCTGGCGGTGATTTGTTTGCATTATTCGGTTTGCAGTGCCCAAGTGCTCCTGTCTCGGCTCCCAGTCTCAGTTACTACCGCTGCATGTGTTTCATCGTAGTTGTTATCAAAGCACACAGCACAATCTACTTCGTAAGTGCTTTCTGAGCCTAACACCAGGAACGGTCCTGCAGTGCAGAAGCGCATACTCATTCACTCCCTGGCAGCTTCCGGACGCAGGGTTCGGTGCAGCGCGATCCAGGGACGGCGACAGGGGTGGCTACTTCGGCCGAGGGACAGGCAGGGGACCTGCAGGCCCGGTTGGCCCCGCACCCGGCAACAGGTGATCAGCTCATTCCCTCCGCCTGGCCGCCCAGCTGGTGATGCTGTCTTCCTCTTCGCCCTGCAGACACCTGCGACACTGGGAGACAGAGGCTGTGTCCACACCCAGGACAGGGAGCCGGCAGGGAGCCAGGCAGCACTGCAGAGGCAAGAAGCAAGTTAGAACTCCTAGCTCTCCGGGTGACACCCCTTCCTACCGGGCCAGTCTGGGCCACCTGCACACACACAGACACAGCCCCGCGGCCACAGGTCCAGGTGGTGACCATGAGCACGTGCACGTGCCCACACGCATGTCAGTATCCTTGACAGAAACCAGCCAGTGCTAAACCGACACATTGGAGAGCTACGTCTCATGCCTGAAATCCGACAGATCTCCCTTTGGCTTACACCTTGAAAAGATACCCTTAAGAGATTTTATAGGACACATGGTGAGGACGGGTGTCGAGCAGGTGGCGGGAGGAAGGTCATGCCCGTTGTCTCTTGTCTGCAAACAGAACCCAAAAGGCGTCGGGCCTCTGAGCATCTGTCGGGAAGGGAAAAATAGAATCTGTAACCATTCAGACTCCCTAGCCCAAACCAGTGAATAAAAAAGTCATAGTATAACCACTTACGAAGGGGAAATTTTGTATTACAGTTCCTTCGTGATGCTTAATGCAGTTGCATCTGAGATATTTCACAATTTGCTTTAGCTATTTAATACCACCTCAGTATAAATTGAGCTGAATTCTTGACATTCATTTGCGCACACAGGTCCATATATCTCTGTCCTTTTTTTTTTTTTTTTTTTTTTTTGCTTCAAAAACCAACCTTGCATTGCCAAAAAAAAAAAAAAAAGTACACAGAGCCCATAAAGACCCACTGATAGAGTGATAGATCTTTTTTAAACACTGGGGCATTACAGGATTTTATGAAGCAGTAAAACTTTCTCCAGGCATGAGAAGTGCAGACTGACAGAGATCATTTTATCTACGAGGCATTAAAGTATAAGCGCCACATCGAACAAGCATAATAGAAGAGAAAAAAATAATAATTTCAGGAAAGGCAGCCAACTCCTCGAGCAAAAGGAATCAGACCAGGAGGTACCTAATGATCTTCAAGAAACCTGAAAAAGGGCTAACCTATGCACTGCCTGCGTTTTCAATCAGGGGAAACTTCGCTGCCAGCCTGCCCTCCATCCTGTTGCAAAAAGCAGCAAATTGAAGTAATTCCAAAAAGTATGTTCTGATGTAAATAGTGTAGACCCTAAGAGAAAGAGAGGATTCTGTTTTCTCAGCCCATCCTACCTCATTTCCCCCATCACTCCGGTGACCGCGTGTGTCGTTTTATTTTTCCACAAATCTTTATTGAGTACCTACTACATACAAAACAAGGGAAGAAATGGGCAGGTCTCCATCCTCATGCATTATACATTCTTAGGAGGGGAAAAGGCACTATACTAGTAACCAAATGAAATACACTAGTTAATTTCAGATTAGTGTAACAGCCGAGAAGAAATAAAGGAGGATGTTCTGAGATATTGGCAAGAGACGTGAGACTGGGGAACACTTTCGATTTTGTAATCTGAGAAGAAATCAAAGAAGTAACTGTAATGTGGGCTTTAGCGGGTGCCCCTGTTCCTTAGTCTCGTAAGATTTCATTTCTGGAAGGAGTCTCCAGTCTTTGATTCATTCCACTTTTCTCTCTTTAGACAGTTTCGCTCATAAACCTTTCCTGTTAGAGGAAGGTTTGCCCTATTTTAAAGGAAGTGGATTCCAAGTAGTGCTTCTATGCCATTCTTGGGTTCTAAATGTCTTTAGTCATGACATTTCTACTTTGGTCCCCTTTCCTGCATTGTTTCATGTAAGCATCTATACTGTTCTCCCAGTATTAGCAGAAGACCTAAAAACTATTATTATCTGAGCAGCAAGGTTTCTTTTCTTCAGATAGTCTTCTTTATTTTCTTTATTTAACCTTTACACATAGTCACTATTTTCCAAGCTTTGGTTTTTCTAAAGAGAAAAAGTGCCTCTTCTGAGACACTTCAGGTAGTCTACCTTGCTATGTAAGAGTGTTCCATTTGGATAAAGTACGAGTCACTTTTAAATGTCTTTGGCAATGAGAGACCATTGAACATTTTTGAGCAGTGCAGTGAAATGATAAAGCCACTTTCAAGGGAGCACTTCCTCAACTCAAACTTCAATCTGTTGGTGCTGTATCAAGGGAGGCACACAGACTATTGAAGCCTGGGGAATAATCCTGTTGCAGGGAGTCCTGGATACGATCTGAATCCTTGGATGAGGCCGTGATTTGAGTCCACCTCTAAGTTGCTGAGCTTTGCACGCTGAGTTTGGATCAAGAACTACACGCCCTTACTTTATCCTCTGCTGAGACCAGGGTATGAGTCACTATATTCGAGTCAGTGTGAGTGTGATATCTGTCCCCAGGTGAAGCCACCTCCATCCCCACAGCGTGCTCTCAGGTATAGCACCGCCCATTGGTGGAGAACCATGTGGCCATCCTGTAGCATAAACTTTGGTTTTCCGAGCACTTTTGCTGATCCTCACATCATTTAGCTGTTGTATTCATCATCCCCTAGTCAGACACACCAGGGGATACTAAATGGTGTGTAAAGAGAACATCTGTCCACTGCAGGATGAGCACATCTGCACCCATTAATTTTTCATCATTTCCCCAAATCAGAGGTCAGATGTTCACAATGTGCTAATGTCCTGGCATCTCTCTCCCATGGATGTCATGCTTCTGAAGCAGATCTTACAATTATAAGAAAATGGCATGGCTCTGCCAGAGAACATGGAGACTTGTGGAGAGACCACCTCCCACTCTTGATGGGGGGGGGGAAATATATATATATATATATATATACACACTATTTTAAAAGATTGCATCTTCAAAGAAGATGGAAACAAGGAATCCGCTTGCTGCTTATTAAACATGGAATAATCATCTTTGTTATTTCCTATACGCTTGTTTAGAATAAAATAAACATGATTTTCTTGCTTGAGAGCTTCCTCTTTTGTATTGTTCTGAAATGTAATGGCCCATAACATTATCTTATTTTTCTTTCACCTGCTATCGGAACAGCTTACCAGCTATTACCTCTTTTTTCCTTTATGTATGACTTCAGTCTTTTAGATTTTCCTTCATCTTTTACCTTTTTAAAGAGGAAACAATGATCTGGTGCTTCCAGACACCTTCTCTTAGCCATCACTTGCTCTGATGTTTTTCGATCTCTTCCCTTTCATTCTGTTATATTGGGTTTAGTACAAGGTAGGAAAACAATTTGCAGCAAGACAGATAATCATGACCTTTGTACATGACTGGCAGGGATTAAAGTCTGCAATGAGCTAACAAACGTTGGCTGTAGGGGAGGAAAACCCTCATGCAAATATTACCTTCACATTTAGAAGCAAGCTATTTTCAGAAACACTGCCTTGGTTAATTACCAATCTCATGGTGTGTTAAATATCTAAAAATAACTATTGATTGTCCTTCTTTGGGAGAGTTGAAATAACAGCAGGAGGTCCAGGAAGGGAAAAGATGTTTTTAAAACTTGGATGGTTTCCCAGGATTTTTTTTTTTTTTTGGCTTCCCACTTTCCAAAAATACAAGGTAACTTCAGAGATTTCCCAAGCTGTCATAAGGTTTGAAGCGAGCGTGTGGTCTCTCTCATTGCCCCTTAGGAAACAGGCTCTCTGGTTTTCCTCCTAGCTTTGCGGTCTGTGTAAGCGTTTTGTTAACAGCAGGTCAGCTGTTCCAAATTCACAGTGGCTATCAACATAGACTTCGTTATCAAGGGTAAGAAAATGCTTTTTTTTTTTCCCCAAGCCTAGTTTTCTTGAAGTCTCCCCTTTGTTAGAAACCAGAGCCATTACTGTTTTTGTGACTGGATTTCATCAACAACTCTCCTCCCTTAAATAAAATTGCCAGGCTTCACTCCAGGTTCTTCACAATGACTCCAAACCACTGCCAACAGCAGACACTGGCATCCTCAAGGTAACTATCCAGCGGACAAAGTCAGCACAGGGCTTTTCTTTTATATTAAAAAAAAAAATAGTAGTTTAGCATCCTGGCGTTGGTTGAAGTGTCCGAACACTAGGCTCTGTACCCTTTATCAATCAACCACTACAGACTCTCTGTTCATTTCAGACGAGCTAACTTTGATCCAGGTGTTATAGGATTTAAAGGCAAAGATAACTGGCATTTCAGATACGTATGGCTTTCTACAGTTTATAAAACATTTTCATAGTTGTCCATGCTTTCTTTCCAGCAGCAGATCAGCTAGTACAAGATGCAGTAACGATCTATGTGGGGAGATGAGACTCACACATGTTGGGAAGGATGCTAATATTTAACATAGCACTAAGCATTGTAAATTTTTATATATATTATCTCACTTTTACTCAAAACATCTTGCAAGATAAATTTCGCTGCCCAAATCAGCCTCAGAGAAATTAATAACTTGTCCAAAGTCACATATTTGAAGCCAGCTCCAACACCTGGCCCTTCCACTAAATCACACAGACTGATATTTATTACAAATATTTTCTGCAGGAATAAAGAAAAGGGATCACTGCTGAGGAGTCACAGGGTATCTGTATTTCAGTGGCCCTCATACATTAGGATGTTAGTGAAGTCAGCAATGGAGAGGGCCAAGTGGGATTTCATGGACCATGGAGATATGCTGGGTCCTTAGCCCGGGTTCTTTTTATTTTTTTTTCTTTTTTAAGTTTATTTATTTATTCTATGAGAGAGAGAGAAAGCACAAGCAGCAGAGGGGCAGAGAGAGAAGAAGAGAGAATCTCTAGCAAGTTCCGTGCCATCAGCTCAGAGCCCGATGCAGGGCTCAAACTCACAAACCATGACATCATGACCTGAGCCAAAACCAAGAGTTGGAGGCTAACCCGATTGAGCCCCCCACGCATCCCCCATGTTCCCATTCTCAGTCTCTTCACCTGATCAAGTGCACATGTGGAATTCTGTGCTGAACTCCATGCCTACACGGATGTGTTCAGGTTCCTGGTCTACCCATAAGACTGGGTAGTTTGTGTTAGGTGGCAATCTAGATAATACTGAGAAGCTTCTCTTTGGTAAGGTTCTGACCAAGGGTGAATAACAGGCAGTCCTACCCATGAATCTTTTCTCTTCTCTTCAGTTCCATAAGCATGCATTCTTGGAAACAGACACTGTCCAATTTGGGAAGAAATTGGTTCTGCTCTGATAATTTACCCAGAAAAGAATTGTATAGACTACAAAGTGAGTTTAACTGTACTGTTTAAAAGAATGTGCAGATACAAGTAGCCCCCTCCCCCAGGGGTCAAAAGATGGACCTACATTTACACTACTAGTGAGACTCTAAATATTAACATCGATTTCAAGGGCAGTTGCACAATATTTGCCCAAAGCCCTAAAACATTCATACCATTTTCCCCAAGAAAATAACATCTATAAATATATTTAAAAACAAAATGAAACAAAACAGAGTCTTGTAAAAATGTATTTATGACTCATTTGGTCATCACATATCAACACATTATTTTTATACCAAACTGTAATTTTTAAATTACTTTTACTGAGGTTTCATTTGTGTATACTAAACAATATATAATTAAAGTGCACAACTCAATGAATTTTGATTCATGTTTTTACCCATGAAACAATCAGAAAAATCAAGATTCTGAACATTTCCATCACCTCCAAAAGCTTTCTCATGCCCCTTGAGAATCCAACCCTCCCTCACTCTTGTTCTCAGGCGACTGCTGCCACTATAAAGCACTTTGTATTCTACGAAATTGTTTGTAAGTGGAATGACGAGCACATTATTTTTTGTCTCAGTTCTTTCAGTCTGCGCAATGATTTTGAGAATCACTCTTTAGCTATATGTGTCAATAGTCCATTCTTTTTTATTGCTAAGTAGTATTACATTGTATGTACATACCACATTTTGTGTATACATTCACCTGTGGATGGACATTCGGGTCACTTTCAGTTTAAGGAGTTACCTAATATTCATATATGACTCTTTGTATGGACAGATGTTTCCTTTCTCTTGGGTACCTCTCTAGGCAATAGACTGGCTTATCAATCATGCGGTAGGTGTATGTCTAATTCATTAAGTGAATTAATTTTGACACCCCCTAAATGAAAAAAAAAAACAACAATAATTAAATGAATGAATGGTGCTGTCTCCAAATGGAACTTGATACAATATTTACAATTGAAAAATTATGATTCTGAAGAATATTATTAACATGAGAAAATGTTTATAAAGCCTTAAGTGAAAAACACTTAAAAATAGGTTCTCAAACAATGCGTATGATCTTTAGAAAAAAGATATAAAGTGTGTACGATATCGTCAACAATAGCTGTCTCTGAGGGCAATTTTCATTTATTTTCCAGCTGCCTTCCATTTTATAAATATTCTGAAATGGAAATGTATAATGAGGAAAAAAAGGAGTCATATAAAATGTGTATTATAAATATAAATAAATATCATAATATAAAACACATATGTATTTTTTTTTCTTTTAGTCTTCCCAAAGGCACACCTACCCTAGGAAGGAAGGAGTTTTCCAGCATAGGAACTCTGGGGAGCGATGGTAGAGTCAGAATAAATGTTTAAAGATATCTGAGTTGCTTTGCTCCGAGCCAAAAAGTCCATGACCATCTGTTAATAGAAATATAAGTAATAGGGCTTAACTTCTTCCTGAAGCAAAGCTTCGGATGAACAAATAAAGAAACTCTAAAATTCACCACCATTTTACTGGTTACCGAGTGTTTTCCACATATATTAACTCTGGTTAATCCTCACAGCCACCCTGTGAGTGGTCCCAAGTGAGTTTATTGCCAGAGTAAGACTATAAATTTTGAGTTTAAAATTTGCCAGCAAATAAAGGTAACTCTTCAAATGTTTTATTCCAAAGTATAAACCTTAGGGGTGCTTGGGTGGCTCAGTTGGTTGAGCATCTGACTTCGGCTCAGGTCATGATCTCACAGTTCCTGAGTTCTAGCCCCACATCGGGTTTGCGGCCGGCAGCATAGAACCCCCTTCAGATTCTCTCCCTGCTCCTGTCCCACCAGTGCACTCTCTCAAAAATAAATAAATAAATAAATAAAAATAAATAAACATTAAAAAACCCAAAAGTATAAACTTTAATAGACATCACTTTATCAGAGGCTTACTTTGTACATCCCACATGTTCAGGTGCTTGAGGAGAAAAGCCACCATGGTGTGTTCCAGGGAAGGATATACTTGGAGATGCCTTCATACTGGCTGTGAGCAATCATGGAGCTATAAGTAGCAATCTAGGTTCTGGGTCTCTGGAAGTAGATCCCTAGGTAAGAAGATGAAGGGTATTTTTTTTCTTCATATGTCTCCTCTTCCCTTGAATCTCTGCTCTCTCCCCATCTCTAATAATGTTCCACTCAGTGACTCATGAGTGAACCTAATTCTAAGACTTGAGCTGAGTAAACCCAGATCAGTGCCGTGAAAGCTTCATGGTGTTGAGTAGATCCTATAATGAATGCTCTCTCCCTGCTCCAACCTTCTACAGGATTTTCCATTAGCTTTTCTTGGAAATGGGTAGGCGAACCAGAGACATGGAACTCACACATATGGAGCCAGGCTGAAATAGAGCAAAGTCACCTAACTCTCTTCCTCCAGAATTTTGAATCCTTTGTGGCTTCTATCTCTTTATTTATTCAATATATTTAATTTACTTTATTCACATCTGCACTATGATTTTATACAAAATTTTTCCCAACCAGATTATAAGCCGTCTCTTATTTCTCCTCTTGTTCATCTCTGCATCATTTTTAGAAATTTGTAGAAAGCATAGTGGCTTTGTACATAGTAGGTGTTCAATATGTTAGCTGAATTGGTTTCATTGATTCACAGTCCGTTTTGCAAAATGCTAACAGATTAATGTGCCTTAACAAGCTGCTTTCCTCCTACTTTTTCCTGGCATGATGATCTTCAGGAGTGATCACATTGTCACCTAATGTGATAACCCAATGGAAACAATGGACTTTCTGTTTCTTTTGTGTCTTTGCTCTATGCTGCCCCCCCCCCCCCCCCGGCCAATTCCTCTTCCTCTCATCCCAGCAAGAGAAATACCTGCAATGATCTCAGCATCTTCAGTGTGATTGGTTTTATTTCTAGTTCTGGCATGTAACTCCTCTGAACAGAATCAAGAACTGTGAAATTTTACTCCACTTGCAAGCTAACAGGCTAGCCTGCCACAGTTTCATGGGTTTTCTGGTAGAAAACAGACAGCTCCCATGTCAGAGAAAAGGACATTTATTACTCACAGCAATGGCAAGTGCCAGAGCATTAGCATTTATGCTGGTTTTCTGAGACAGTGACACAAAGAGGTCCTAATGAAACCATCACACACAGTAGGTTCCATTATAGGAAAGGGGTCCTGAGTTTAGGGAACTGGAATCTCTTATCATGGTCTAAAATCAGGCCTACTTTTTGCTCCAGAAGGAGACTTCACTTCTATCTTCTAAGACTGTAAATAAATCTGTCCTTCTGTGGAGGGAAACATGACCTCTACCATCCAATGCTAGAGTAAAGGCCAGTCAATGCCTTGCTTCTCAAGTTACGTACCAATACAAGAGACTCAGAGAGAATTGTCTCCTAACAACATGCACCTTTTACTCCTGTGTCATCCCTGTTTCTAGAGAATTTTCCCATGAGTCTCTCACTCTAGTGCCTACTCTGATTAATCTGACCAGTAGAGGCTGGGACCAAATCCATTCAATTTGTCTCATATAGTATTTAATAAAGGCTACTATCAACAGGACTCCAAGCAGCAAAATGAGGCCAACCTATAGTCATCACCTCAACCATACTTCCCAGGATCCCAGATTCAGCCAGCTGAACAAGCCACATAAGCCATCAGAGTTTACTGTAGAAAGTCATGTGACTTTCTCTTTAAGTTTCTATATTGATTTTTCCACTTGACCTGAAACATTAATTCATGTACTGCATGGTACATTTGCATGTTCCCAGATTCTGTGTCTTGGTCCATAAGAAGGAAGTCTAGAACAATTTCATAGTCCATAACAACTCTTACCAGAGAATTGGAGCTAAACAGGATGCTTTCTAGGGTAACGTTTGTGTAATTGAGACAAATTTCTTACCACTTTTTCTAATTGAATGGCATCTATCATATGGAAAACTGTCCATCATACAGATAGCTGTGTACAGGGTAAGCATAAGTAATGAGCCATTTACCCCTCCAAGAATTTCCTTCTGATATCTAAGGGTAGCTTTACTTTAGAGAGATCTTGTAGTCACTTAAGGGCTTCATGATCTATTTTTGGTGTTTCCTTAAATACTTGACAGTCTCTCATGATTGCCAACATGGTGTCCATCACCATATTTTTGGAGAGAGGCAAATTATTGAAATGTCTGACTTCTTCACAAGAAGTACAATCTTGAGGGCACAAATAGTACCATTTGAAAGAGTTCACAATTATTATTAGGGCCTGCCAAGTGGACTCCATATCAGTCTGATGGCAGAGGTTTAAAATACCTCCAGGATAACCTCCCAGATGCCATCCTAAGATGGCAAGTCTTAGGTTTTCCATTTCAATTTGAATAAGTGTTTTTGGAGGGACATACAAAGGGCAGTCAGTTCAATCTGTCCTGTTTATCCATGCCACAATGAATGACTGAGAACAGGGTGGAGAAGATATCAGAAAATGATCACAGGTAGAAACTGGGGCCATCCCTTGCTGTTATCAGTACCCTGATAGACATGTCAGAAGTTTAAGAGGAAATGTGATCAAATTCTGGTCAGGATTATCTCATCGGGAATGGCAGACCCAACATTCAGTTCACTTGCAATAGTTTGGGAGCAGGGCAACAGGGTTTTTGTTTGTTTGTTTTGTTTTTTAATGAAGAAAGCTCCAGAGACAACTCTGAAAGACAGAGATCATTAATATTTGCTACCCCGCAATATCTCTCAGGATCTAAGATGTTCCCTCCCAGATGTCAAGACTTGTTCTCACTCCATTGCCACAATAATGTAACCTATTCCCTACATGAACTCAGAAATTTTGTCTAGAAGGGCCAAGTGCAAGGGGAAAAAGTAAATGTTTATAAGTCTTACATCGACCCATTATATCCCCAAATTTTGGCCCATGGGGGCCTCCATATAGGAATTCTGCAAGCAATGTACTCAACCAACTGGTTATTATCTTTATGCTCTTGGACCCAGTCAACCAGACAAGAGAGTCCTAAGGCATGAACCAGAGCTAAATTTCAGTCTTCTGGGTCCCCTTTTGGTTGGGCTGTCATCCAGTGAGTGTGCTAACTGGACCTGGGTATTTCATTAGGGAAGAGAAAAAAGCAACATTCCCAAGAATGGTCATGGGAGAATCTCAAATTTTCAAAATAGGTCTGTATTATTTCCTATTTTATTCATCTTCATCATTACTCATAAAATAGCTAAGAGAAAACAATCTCTCTCTAGGGAGAACTCGTGCAAGGACCACACAGCTTTACTAAGGTAGAGAGCAGATAAAGGAGGTAGAGTCAGAAATCTTTTTGAGTCAACTTTTGAGGAGGCCATCCCAAGCTCAATAATAGCAGGTGCCCATGTATGACAAGGAATGTGGAAAGTCCATCAAATATCTTTACTAATAACCATTGTTGAGCGGTTGTTGCAATAATATGTATCCCACTGCATCATATTTTTAGTCCGAAAATTATCTGAAAACCTGAAAACATGGCACGATTAGTTTCAAAGACCACATGGTGAGGCCCAGGTCAGCTGGTTGGACTGGCACAGCCACACGGTCACCTGACTCAGCTACATTACAGTCTTTTGCACCCAGTCTACAGTGGAAGATGCATCGCTGTGTATGGATGACAATAGAGCCAGGCAGATTTGGTGATTTGTGTAGTTCAGGCTCCATGAATAGCTTGATTACAGTTGTTCTTATCAGAGAACAGAACCTTACCACAAGCTTCTTTGTGAGTGATACAGATTGTTCAATCAGCAGTCCCAAAAGTGCCTTTAATCTGCTCCAAAGGGTGCCTTTAATTTGCCCCAAAGGGTGTCTTTAATCTGTCTGCCTCTGGTTTTCCAAGAGGCAGACCAAACAGCCAGACCAAACAGCCAGCTGTCTGGCAACAGCTCACGAATCGGTAAAAATATAATAAATTCATAAAGGCAGGTATTGGCCAAAGCTATGAGAACAACCTTTGTCCTGTCCACTGGTGTAGAAGGGTTTAGAATGGAACAAGCACTTACATTTTCCCTGTTATATAGCTGATGCAGCAGCACAGTGAATGCCATCAAGTGTCAGTTTAGCCAAGTCATCTGTTAACCATGCTCAATCATTTAGGAGAACCCCTGGAAATTGAGAGTCCCATTGAGCCAGTGACTTTGCTACAGACAGTGGAGTTGGGAGTGAAATTTCCCACAAATGGAATAGCTGTCACTTTTTATGAAAACCGAGATACTGGAAGATCCAGGCCCCTATATTCTTGAATATGTCATTTCCAATTGAAAAGCAAGTCTCTGGGGCGCCTGGGTGGCTCAGTCAGTTGGGCGTCCGACATCAGCTCAGGTCATGATCTCACGGTCCATGGGTTCGAGACCCGCGTCGGGCTCTGTGCTGACAGCTCAGAGTCTGGAACCTGCTTCAGATTCTGTGTCTCCCTCTCTCTCTGCCCCTCCCCTGCTCAAGCTCTTTCTCTGTCTCTCTCAAAAATAAATAAACATTAAAAAATATATTAAAAAAAAAAAGAAAAGCAAGTCTCCTTGGACCCCTCCCACCTTATCAGTCATTAAGTATGAATTGATCCACTGCAAAATAGAAACATCAAGCTGTAGAGTATCAAATCCCCTATAAGTTAAAGTTTGGTTTTGACAAAAGTCCAATAGTAAACTAATAGCTGCTTTTCAAAAGGGAGGCTATGAATCCAAAATGCTTCCAGGCAGAGGCTGGCTCTCACTGCCGGATGCTCCAATTGGTAAATTTGTAAGTCACAGAGACTTGTAATTCAAAGTATTTTGAGTTTAGGGACATTTAGAGTTAAGGGACCCCAAAGGTATGAGTATCTCTCTACATGCAACAATTCCTAATCAAAATAATCCTCTCTGTCATTTATGGGACAGAGAAGTAAAGGCATATAACACAAAGTTCTTCCAATGCATTCACTAATGTAGAAACATACATTGATTCCTCTCAAAGCCCCACCCACAAGGTCATATTAGCTTTCCTTTTTCACTATTCTTGCCCAAAACCCGTGAGTTGGACCCTTCTTTCAAGAGAGTGAGTAGAAGGGCTTAGCCAAGTCATCTGTTAACCAGGCCCAATCATTTAGGAGAAAAATTTAGGAGAATTTGACTTGGATGCCTGTATCAGTAGAACCAGAGGAGTTTAAGTCTTGACCCATCGAGAAGTTCCCTACCATACCCAGACTGCTACAGACTGGTATATATGGCCTTTGGTAGTCATTAAGAACAGGGAAACCTCAGTCCTACTTCCAATCATCTTCTCCTTAAAACAGCTGGGTTTGGAGTGGAGGGGGAGAGTTTAGGTGGCACTAATCACAAGGTCTGCTTACTTTTCAGTTTTGAGAAATGGGGTGGCAGCTTGAGACTCAACCAAATGAAATCCACTCAAAGCCCATCTATTTCAGCTTTGGGAACCCTTTGACTCAGCAGCCTTAGGAGCAGGATATTCTGCCTAGGACGTTGGGGTTTACATTTTTTGTGAACTTGGGCTTGACGTGCATTGTAGCACCCTTTTTTATATACAGATAATAGGATATAAAGATTTATTAAACAATTTCCTTATTTATGGGTACTGCATAACTTTATACTTCTTAAGCAGATAAAATATTTGTTCTTTTTATGACAGTTTTGTTGGTATATAATTCACATGCCATAAGGTTTACCTTTATAAAAATTTTTTTTTTCAACGTTTATTTATTTTTGGGACAGAGAGAGACAGAGCATGAATGGGGGAGGGGCAGAGAGAGAGGGAGACACAGAATCGGAAACAGGCTCCAGGCTCTGAGCCATCAGCCCAGAGCCTGACGCGGGGCTCGAACTCACGGACCGTGAGATCGTGACCTGGCTGAAGTCGGACGCTTAACCGACTGCGCCACCCAGGCACCCCAGGTTTACCTTTTTAAAGTATACAGTTCGGTGGATTTTCATGCATTTCATAGAGTTCTGCATCCACCACCACAATCAATTTTAAAACATTTTCTTCATCCCCAAAAGAAATTTCATACACATTGGCAGTCCCTACCCATTCACCACCACTCCCACCCCCACCCCAGCACCTGACAATCACTAATCTACTTTCTGTCTGTATGGACTTGCCTATTCTGGACATTTCCTACGCAGGTTTCACTCACTCTCCAAAAGTAGAATGTCCCTATGAAACTTCCGTAAGCCAAAATGGCCTAAAGCAAAGAAGCAATTACCACTGCATGAAAGTGAAAATCGTCTTCATATTTCTTCCAGTTAACGACAACAGAATCTAACATGGGTCTTTTATGAAAGCAATGTGGCATAAAGCAAGATTTCAGAATACAAGGGAAACCTGTAAACAGAATTTGACAACATGTGGCCTTTTGTGTGTTTTTTGCAGTATTTTACTATCGAGATATAATTCACACAACATAAACTTCACCATTTTTAAAGCACACGATTCAGTGGTTTTAGTATATTCCCAATGTTGTGCATCTATCACCACTATCTAATTCCCAAATATTTCCATCACCCCAAAGGGAAGCTGTGTACTTGTTAGTGATTCTCCATTGCTTCTATCCTCTGGCAAGATTCAACTGTGTTATACCATGTGTCGGTGCTCCATTTTTTTTCTTATGAAATGTTCCATTATGTGAATACCATGTTTTATTTATCCATTAATTAGCTGATGGACATTTCAGTTTTTTCCACTTTTTAGCTACTGTGCATGAGGCTGCTATTAACATTCATGTACCCATTTTTGTGTGGACATCTATTTTCAATATTCTTGGGTATATGGCTAGGTGTGGAAATGTTGAGTCATATGGTAACCTAATGTTTAACTCTTGAAGGAGCTGCCAAACTATTTTCCAGGTAAGTGGTTTTACCATCCCACCAATGATATACCAGGATTCTAATTTCTCATGTTCACCCATACTTGTTATTATCTTTTTGATTATAGCCATCCTAATGTGTGTGATATCATATCGTGATTTTGACTTGCATTTTTAAAAGGATTAATGATATTGAGCATGATTGCATGCTTAGTTATGCTTATACGTCTTCTTTGGAGAAATGTCCACTTATGTTCATTGCTCATTTTTTAATTGGAGTGTTTACCAGTTTATTATTGAGCTAGACATTCTGTATATGTTTTATGTGCAATTTCCTTATCAGATATATGATTTGCAAATATTTTATCCAATTCCAATATTAAATCCAATTTATCCAGGTTTTTTTTTCCATTTTCTTGATGATGTCCTTTGAGGCACAAAATATTTTAATTTTGATGACATTCAATTTATCTTTTTTCTTTTTCTTGAGATGTCTTATCAAAGAAATCTTTGCCTGATCCAAGGCCATGAAGATTTACTACTATAATTTCTTCTAAGAGTTTCAAAATTCTAACTCTTACATTTAGGTTTATGATCCATTTTGAGTTATTTTTGTGTATGTGTAAGGAAGGGGTCCAGTTCCATTTTTTTATACATGTATAGCAGTTGTCCCAGCACTTTTTAAAATTGAATTGTCTTATTATCCATGTTGAAAATCAATTGATCATGAATGTAAGGGTTTATTTCTAGATTTTTTAAATTCTATTTCATTGATCTATATATCTATTCTTATGCCACAGTAGCACTCTTTTTTGAGGAGTCCATCTTAATCCCAAGCATTGCTCCCTCACTGTCATGGTGAGATCTTATAAATTCTTGCCTGACTTCAATACTAGGATTAAGAGAGTTTTCTAGGACAATGGGGCTGATCACAAGGATATATTTGAATTCCTTTGGGACAGTTTCTCATTCTCCAGTGGGTCACTTCATCAGCATTAAAACACTCCTGGGACAATAAGAGCCAAGTATAATTCGTTGCCTTTTCTATGATTTTCCACAGGATTTTGTCTCTTTCGGGGAAATCTCCCCAAGGAGCTAAACACTCTTAGAGCTGCCAGGTTCTACTGTAAAAAACTCTGAGACTTTTTGTTACCATCTTCAAATAGACATAAGGTTTGCATAACAGGCTGCAGCCATAAGATGACCTTGCTGTTACCTTTCTTCCTTCACAAGTGTTACATGTCCTTCCCAACCAAGAGAGTCAGCCAGTATTCTAACAAATTGCCTGGATTCTGACTATAATGGCTCTAAATGTCATGATTGCATAGATGCATATCCCTATAACTGTTAAGGTCCTGAAATGTTACCTTACTTACAAGCTAACAAGTTAACCTCCTGCATTTTCATGGAAGCTGGCAGAAGACATGAAACCTCTAAATCAGAGACCAAGGACAATTTGTTACTCACAGAAATAGCACTGATCAGAATAACAGCATTTGTTCCTACCTGGTGATACAAAGAGATCTTGAGAAGCTATGAGATCTTCACCAGCAGTGGATTGCATTCCATGTGTAAAACCCAGAGCTTTGGAATCCCAAACTTCTGTAATGGGCATAGCATGTTTACCCCTTGTTCTGTAAGGAAACATCCTCTCTACCTTCCAAGGCTTTAATCCAACCTGCCTTTTGCTCCAGAGGAAGACATCATCTCTATCTTCTAAAGCTGTTCACTATATAAACATCTTTAACAAGATAATTTGAACAAAGGCTGGTCAATGTGTAGAAATGTGAGAGACACAAAGAATCGTCTCTCAACGAGCAGCAATTGCCAAAGTTCAGAAGTGTTTTTCTCCTGCTAGTGGGATCTTTCCTAAGCTTTTTTTGTAAAAACATCAAACGTGACTCCATAGAATAGCAGTAGGGTATGGGGCCATACACTCTATTTTGTTTATTTTTTTTCTTGTAAGTTTCTCCAACAAAGCCTATTCAGTGCTTAAACCAAGTGATATTTTGTGGGATTCTATGTTTTACAAAAGTCCTAGTTTAACAACCCCTCTTCTGAAAGACACTTTAATGGATCTTTGGTGGTAAAGGAGGGGCTGTGAGAGAGGCGTGTGTGTGTGTGTGTGTATGTGTGTGTGTGAATGCGTGTTGTGGATTTTTTCAAGGCTTTATTTTTTTGGAGAAGTTCTAGGTTTACAGCAAAATTGAGAGGGAGATACAAAGATTTCTCATATACCTTTTGCCCCCATGCACGCATAGCCTCCTCCATCACTAATATCACTCACCAGAAAAGTACTTTTTTTTTTTTTTTTTTTTTTTTTTACCAAGGATGAATCTACATGGATACATTATAATGACCTGAATATCATAGTTTATCTTAGGTTTCATTCCTGGTACTGTACAGTCTTATGGGTTTGAACAAATGTCTTATGACAAATCCATCATTATAACATCATACAGAGTATTTTCACTAGTTAAGTCCTTTGTCCTCCACTGATTTTATTGTCTCCATAGTTTTCCCTTCTTCAGAATGTCACGTAGTTGTAATCATACATTATGTAGCCTTTTCAGTTTGACTTCTTTCATTTAGTGATATCGATTTAAGTTTCCTCCATGTCTCTTCATGCCTTGATTTCCTTTTAGTACTGAATAAGATTCCATTGTCCAGATGTGCAAACTTTATTTACCCATATAGCTCCTGAAGGACATCTTGATTGCTTCCAAGTTTGGCTAATTATGGATAAAGTTGTTGTAAACCTTGTGTGCATAGGTTTTCATATGGACATAAGTTTTCATCTCCTTTGGTAAATACCAAGGAGTGCAACTGCTAGACTATATGGTAAGAGCATGTTTAGTTTTGTAAGAAAACACCAAACTGTATTCCAAAGTGTCCGTACCATTTTGCATCCCCTCCAACAATGAATGAGAGTTCCCGTTGCTCCATATCCTCACCAGCATTTGGTGCTGTCAGTGTTCCACATTTTTACCATTCCAATAGGTGTGGAGTAGGTATTTCATTGTTTCAATTTTCATTTCACTCATGACATATGATGTGGAGCATCCTTTCATGTGTTTATTTGCCATCACTATATCTTCTCTGCTAAGGTAGCTGTTAAAGCCTTTGGCTCATTTGTAATTGGATTGCTTATTTCCTTATTGTTTGTAGTCACCTTTTGAATTTCAGGATGCTGCATTTTTCCTCTTTGCTTCTTTTCCTATCATTAAAAGGTGCTTTTTTTCTTCCTTTCTCCCCCCAAGTTGTATTGAGTCTTCCTTTTATTCTCTCTCCCAGAATCTATACGTTTGAAGACTGAACCTTCAAACTACACATATTTTTTAAGTTCTTTTGCTACAGTCTGTGCTCTGATCCACTTGTATACTTTCTTAGCAATTTTACACTTAAGGTAGACTCAGTCTCTCTAGTGGTGTGTTGCGATTGACCCCCGGCTCCTTCACTGTCTTTCCTTTTCTGTCTTCCCTGCAGTTTTTCTTAGCCTGTCTTTGCATGACAAAAAGCCTGCTGTGGAGGAGAGGTGGGGTAGGAATCTGAGAAATAGTGCACTAAAATTTGGTCATTTTTCTCTACAGTTATTTTGAAGTTTGGGCACCCCCTGTCTTTAAGTTATGCTGAGGCATTGTTTTGGTGTCAGCTTGCCTTTCCCTGTTTATTATTCTGCATTGTTTTCTGAAGGAAATATTGGGAGATGGGAAGGTAAGCAACCCCCATTGCTTCAGCCTGAAACGCCTAGAAAGTTAATTAAAATATGGATTGAAATATGGATTACTAAAGCATTTCCAGAGTTTCTGATTCAGTAGGTCAGGGGTGGGGCCTGCTAATTTATATGTCTTACAAATTCCTAAGTGATCGTTAATGCTGGTGGTCTAAGAACCACACACTGAAATCACTTTTTTGGTACAAAACCAGCCACATGAGGAAATGAAGCAAGAAGAAAGGACTGTCCTTCATGAAGGAGGAGGGTGCACCTGACCCCAGATTACATTACACTTAACCTGATTGCATCCATCTAACATGACTTCAGAAACAAAAAAATAAGATCAAATTATCTTAGAAATTTAAACTATGAAGTCATGGCTGTAGTAGATGGAGCTTAACTGGAATAGTAACTAGAGATGGAGTCTTAGCAGTGAGGCCATGAAAGTGCTATTATCAGAACTCAGAGTCTGAGAGAACAGACACACAGAGGGAAGGGACAGAGGATGAGACTGACACATGTCCATATTTTTAAGTACTGAGAAAGGCTATGAAGAAAATAATATGGGATTATGGAAAGGAAAGGAAGTGGTACAGAAGTGAGGTTGGGCAGGGAGGCAGACAGCTTGTGATTTGTATACATGGATGGATACACAAACAGCACACACAAACAAATATTTGTATAAATAAAAATAAATGTAGGGGCGCCTGGGTGGCGCAGTCGGTTAAGTGTCCGACTTCAGCCAGGTCACGATCTCGCTCGCGGTCCGTGAGTTCGAGCCCCGCGTCAGGCTCTGGGCTGATGGCTCAGAGCCTGGAGCCTGTTTCCGATTCTGTGTCTCCTTCTCTCTCTGCCCCTCCCCTGTTCATGCTCTGTCTCTCTCTGTCCCAAAAATAAATAAAACGTTGAAAAAAAAATAAATAAATGTATATTTGTATAAATAAAGATAAATAAATAAGAAAGGCTTCTCTGAGGAAGTGATATTTGATTTGAGAAATAAATGATTGGCAGCAGTCAGCCATGCAAAAAATCGAGGGAAGAGAATTCCAAAGGGATTACCAAGTGTGACTGTCCTGAGTGGGAATGTAAATAATAAAAATGACAGCTTTGAATTGACATTTTCATAGCTCTATGACCAAAGGCCAAAATGTCTCTTTTCCACTAGATCTTGCCTGAAAAATCCTGGAATTGGAAACCTAACTGGTCCATATACTCATTGCTAAATCAATTACTGTGGCAAAAGAATTAGGTTCCTATCTGAAGGAGGGGGATAGAACACCATAGAAACAGCCACTGGGGATGTGTTGGAAGCCAGATAGTCACCCTAGTTTGTATCTAATACATTGTATCTCTTCTTGGTGTGTTCATGAGTGTACAAACACACATGTACATGCACACACACACCCTTTCCTATACATACAATTTGAAAAATGTTCTTGCTTTTCATAATATGATGCATTATATACAACCACAAATATATTGATCTTCCTCACTAGAGAACAGCCAGAGCTATGTCTACCTTCTGCATCCCATTTTCAAGTATAATCAGACCTTATATACTTTCCCAAGAATTTTTCAATTTGTGAACTAAAATGGCAACCATCTTTAATAATTTCAGTTCACAAGATATAAAAAAAAAATCATCACATTAAAAGTTCCAGTATGGGGGGAGCCTGGGTGGCCCAGTCAGTTAAGCGTCTGGCTTCAACTCAGGTCACTGTCTCCCAGTTTGTGAGTTTAAGCCCTGTGTCAGGCTCTGTGCTGATAGCTTCAAGCCTGGAACCTGGAACTTTCTTTGGATTCTGTGTCTCCCTCTCTTTCTACACCTCTGCCTCCCGTGACCTCTCTCTCTCTCTTTCTCTCTCTAAAAAATAAATTAAACATTAAAAATAGTTTGGGGGCAGGGATCCAAGATGGCGGAACAGCACAGAAGTTTTTTGTGAGTCTTGCCTCCATGAAATACAGCAAGACCAACACTAAACCATCCTGCCCACCTAGAAAACTGATCTGAGGATTAACACAACAATCTGCACAACCTGAACTACAGAACTCAGGATGTACACGGTGCAGAGAGGTGAACTGGGGGAGAGAGAAGCCCCAGAGGGCAGGGAGCCACTTTTGCGTGCAGAGAAAGGACAGAGACGGGGCGGGGGAGAATACAGGAAAAGCATCCCCTGCCAAAAGCAGCTGGAAAGAACGTGGAAAAGTGGAAACAGCTGCAGGGACTGAACTAAAAAGGGAGAAAGGAGAAAGGGAGGGTTTAAATTCCATTAAGACTCTATAAACAGGAGAAGCGCAGAGTCTGAAACTCCACAGCTCGATACCTGGCAGTGCTCTGGTGGGAAGGGAGAATCTCCAGGAGCAGAGTGGAGTCTGGGTTCTTCAGGCCACAAGAGGAGAGGCAGTTCCCCTGCTGGGAGGACACCTGGTAGAAGCTGTGTGGTTCCCCCCAAAGGCAAGGCCACAGTGGATCAAGGAGAACAACCACATCCACTGGTGCTGGAACAACATCGTTAAGGGTGAAGCCTGGTGCCAGGTATGTGTTGTGATTTTCCATAATCCCTGAAACACTGCTGCTACACTGTCTCCCGAACTATTTCTGGGGTGGGCTGGCACCTGGCTGCAGTCTCTGGGTATCAGCAGCAGCACAGTCCCACAAATGTTCCTGGGTGTGGCCAGCATCCAGCCATTGCTCAGTGAGACCATCCACAGAGGGGCAGAATGGGTCAAAACCACAGTCTCTCAGAGGTAAAGGATCGGGAAAAACAGTCACATCTGAGACAAAATTCAGGAGGGAGGTACTACATGGGGCTTGGTCACGGTCTGTGTAAAAGTGGGGAGTAGACGGTAGCCAGAGACAAAGGACAGGTGGGCAATTGCTGATGGAAGAGAACAGAGTTCTGATACTAGATACTGGGTAGCTGGGTGACGCTATTTTCACTGCTCCCATGTATGTGCATATGCATGTAGGAGAGCCACAACAATCCACCCCAGTAAACTCAGCAGTGCCATCTAGCAGAGAACGGACCCATTACATTAAGCCCCACGCAACTGGGCCAACCTCGCTCTTCAGGAACACAAGTCTCTCCCCCTGCTTAATTTATGGACTATAAAGCACTTAATAGTTTGACTTCAGGGGAAAACAAAGTAATTTCAGTCATATTTCAGTCTGTTTGCCGGTCCATCTGTTCAATTTTCTTTCTTTTTTTTTCTCTTTTCTTTTTTCTCTTTTTCATTTCTTTTCTTTTTCTTGACTACAGAAAGAGAAGACATTCATTTTCATTTTCAATTTTTATTAAAAATATTTTCTTTAATTTTTTCTACTATATTTTCTACTTTTGTGTAAATTTTTTCAAATTCTATTTTACTTCCATCATTTCATTTTAGTCTATTTAGTGTATTCAGTTTTTCAAATTTTCAAAAAATTTCCTTTTTTTTCTTTCCCCTTTTTTCTCTAATCTATCAAGCCC
The DNA here is from genome assembly GCF_018350155.1 of Leopardus geoffroyi. Lineage (NCBI taxonomy): Eukaryota > Metazoa > Chordata > Mammalia > Carnivora > Felidae > Leopardus > Leopardus geoffroyi. Next base: position 46,147,397 of record NC_059327.1, read on the forward strand.
CCTTCAACACCCAGACCAAAACACACCTAGGACCTAGCATCATTTATTCGATTTGTGTGCGTGTTTGTTTTTAATTTTTTAATTTTAATATTTTTTAAATTTTAATTTTTTAAATTTTAATTTTTTTACCTCATTAATTCCTTTTCTCCCTTCAAAATGACAAAACAAAAGAATTCACCCCAAAAGAAAGAGCAGGAAGAAACAACAGCCAGGGACTTAGCCAACACAGATACAAGCAAGAACCAGAATTTAGAATCATGATAGTAAGAATACTAGCTGAAGTTGAAAATAGATTAATATCCCTTTCTGCAGAGGTAAAAGAAGTAAAACTTAGTCAGGATGAAATAAAAAAATGCTATAACTGAGCTGCAAACTCCAATAGATGTTATGGCCCCAGGGATGGATGAGGCAGAACAGAGAATCAGCAATATAGAAGACAAACTTATGGAGAATAATGAAGCAGAAAAAAGAGGTAGATTAAGGCAAAAGAGCATGATTTCAGAATTAGAGAAATCAGTGACTCATTAAAAAGGAACAACATCAGAATCCTAGGGGTCCCTGAAGAGAAAGAGAGTGAAATTGAGGTAGGAGAGTTATGTGAGCAAATCACAGCAGAAAACTTTCCTAACCTGGGGAAAGACACAGACATCAAAATCCAGGAAGCACAGAGGACCCCCATTAGATTTAACAAAAACCAACCATCAACAAGGCATATCATAGTCAAATTCACAAAATACTCAGGCAAGGAAATAATTATGAAAGCAGCAAGGGAAAAAAACTCCCTAACGTACAAGGGAAGACAGAACAGGTTTGCAGCAGACCTATCCACAGAAACCTGGCAGACCAGAAAGGAGTGGCAAGATATATTAAATGTGCTGAAACAGAAAAATATGCAGCCAAGAATTCTTTATCCAGCAAGGCTGTCATTCAAAATAGAAGGAGAGATAAAAAGTTTCCCAAACGAACAAAAATTAAAGGAGTTTGTGACCACTAAACCAGCCCTGCAAGAAATTTTAAGGGGAACTCTCTGAGGGGAGAAAAGATGAAAAAAATATATATATATATAAATAAATACCAAAATCAACAAAGATTAGAAAGGACCAGAGAACAGCACCAGAAACTCCAACTCTACAAGCATCATAATGGCAATAAATTTGTATCTTTCAGTACTCACTCTAAACGTCAATGGACTCAATGCTCTGATCAAAAGACATAGGGTAACAGAATGGATAAGAAAACAAGATCCATCTATATGCTGTTTACAAGAGACCTACTTTAGACCTAAAGACACCTTCAGATTGAAAGTCACGAGATCGAGAACCATCTATCATGTTAATGGTCAACAAAAGAAAGCCAGAGTAGCCATACTTAGACCAGACAATCTAGACTTTCATATAAAGACTGTATCAAGAGATGCAGAAGGGCATTATATCATAATTAAGGGGTCTATCCACCAAGAAGACCTAACAATTGTAGATATTTATGCATCAAACGTGGAAGTACCCAATATATAAATCCATTAATCACAAACATAAAGAAGCTATAATAGTAGGGGACTTCAACACCCCACTCACAGCAATGGACAGATCATCTAATCAAAAAATCAACAAGGAAACAATGGCTTTGACTGACACACTGGACCAGATGCACTTAACAGATATATTCAGAACGTTTCATCCTCAAGCAGCAGAATATACATTCTTCTCCAGTGCACATGGAACATTCTCCAGATTAGACCATATACTGGGAAACAAATCAGCCCTAAGTAAGTACAAAAAGATCAAGATCATACCATGCACATTTTCAGACCACAACGCTATGAAACTCGAAATCAACCACAAGAAAAAATTTGGAAAGTTAACAAATACTTGGAGACTAAAGAACATCTTACTAAAGAATGAATGGGCCAACCAAGAAGTTAAAGAGGAAATTTAAAAGTTCACAGAAACTAATGAAAATGATAACACCACAACCCAAAACCTCTGCGACACAGGATAGGTGGTCCTAAGAGGAAAGTATATAGCAATCCAGGCCTTCCTAAAGAAGGAAGAAAGATCTCAGATACACAACCTAACCTTACACCTTAAAGAGTTGGAGAAAGCACAGCAAATGAAACTTGAAACTAGCAGAAGACAGGAAATAATAAAGATTAGAGCAGAAATTAATGCTATTGAAACAAAACAACAACAACAACAAAAACAAAACGAAAACCCAGTAGAACCGATCAATGAAACCAGAAGCTGGTTCTTTGAAAGAATTAACAAAATTGGGACACCACTAGCCAGTTTGATCAAGAAGAAAAAGGAAAGGGCCCAAATAAATAAAATCAAGAATTAAAGAGGAGAGGTCACAACCAACACAGCAGAAACAAAAACAATAATAAGAGAATATTATGAGCAATTATATGCCAATAAAATGGTAATCTGGAAGAAAGGGACAAATTCCTAGAAACATATACACTACCAAAACTGAAACAGGAAGAAATGGAAAATTTGAACAGACCCATAACCAGTAAAGAAATCAAATTAGTAATCAAAAAACTCCCAAAACACAAGAGTCCCGGGCCAGATGGCTTACCGGGGGAATTCTACCAAACATTTAAGGAAGAGTTAACACCTATTCCCTTGAAGCTGTTCCAAAAAATAGAAACGGAAAGAAAACTTCCAAACTCTTTCTATGAAGCCAGCATTACCCTGATTCCAAAACCAGACAGAGACCCCACTAAAAAGGAGAACTATAGACCAATTTCCCTGATGAACATGGATGCAAAAATCCTCAACAAGATACTAGCCAACCAGCTCCAACAATACATTAAAAAAATTATTCACCACGACAGAGTGGGATTTATACCTGGGATGCAGGGCTGCTTCAATATCTGCAAAACAATCAATGTGATTCATCACATCAATAAAAGAAAGGCAAGATCCATATGATCCTCTCAATAGATGCAGAGAAAATATTTGACAAAATACATCATCCTTTCTTGGTAAAAACCCTCAGAAAGTAGAGATAGAAGGAACATACCTCGAGATCATAAAAACCATATATGAACCACCCAACACTAATATCATCCTCAATGGGGAAAAACTGAAAGCTTTCCCTCTAAGGTCGGGAACAAGACAGGGATGTGCACTCTCACCACTGTTATTCAACATAGTATTGGAAGTCTTAGCCTCTGCAGTCAGACAACACAAAGAAATAAAAGGCATCCAAGTCAGTCAGGAGGAGGTCAAACTTTCACTCTTCGCAGATGACATGATACTCTATATGGAAAACCCAAAAGATTCCACCAAAAAACTGCTAGAACTGATTCATGAGTTCAGCAAAGTTTTAGGGTATAAAATCAATGCACAGAAATGGGTTGCATTCCTATACACCAACAATGAAACAACAGAAAGAGAATTCAAGGAATCGATCCCGTTTGCAGTTGCACAAAAAACCATAAAATACCTAGGAATAAATCTAACCAAAGAGGTGAAAAAACTATACACTGAAAACTATAGAAAGCTTATGAAAGAAATTGAAGAAGACACAAAAAAATGGAAAAAGATCCCATGCTCCTGGATACGAAGAACAAATATTGTTAAAATGTTGATACTACCCAAAGCAATCTACATATTCAATGCCATCCCTATCAAAGTAACACCAGCATTCTTCACAGAGCTAGAACAAATAATCCTAAAATTTGTATGGAACCAGAAAAGGCCCCGAATAGCTAAAATGATCTTGAAAAAGACAACCAGAGCAGAAGGATCACAATCCCAGACTTCAAGCTATACTACAAAGCTGTAATCAACAAGGCAGCATGGCACAGGCATAAGAACAGACACTCAGATCAATGGGACAGAATAGAGAACCTGGAAATGGACCCACAAACATATTGCTAACTAATCTTTGACAAAGCAGGAAAGAATATCCAATGGAATAAAGACAGTCTCTTCAGTAAGTAGTGCTGGGAAAACTGGACAGCGACATGCAGAAGAATGAACCTGGACCACTTTCTTACACCATACACAAAAATAAACTCAAAATGGATGAAAGACCTAAATGTAAGACAGGAAGCCATCAAAATCCTCAAGGAGAAAGGAGGCAAAATCCTCTTTGATCGAGGCCTCAGCAACTTCTTACTCAACACATCTCCAGAGGCAAGGGAAACAAAAGAAAAAGTGAACTATTGGGACTTCATCAATATAAAATCTTCTGCACAGCGAAGGAAACAATCAGAAAAACTAAAAGGCAACCGACAGAATGGGAGAAGATATTTGCAAATGACCTATCAGATAAAGGGTTAGTATCCAAAATCTATAAAGAATTTATCAAACTCAACACCCACAAAACAAAAAATCCAGTGAAGAAATGGGCAAAAGACACGAATAGACACTTCTCCAAAGAAGACATCCAGATGGCCAACTGACACGTGAAAAAATGCTCAACATTACTCATCATCAGGGAACTACAAATCAAAGCCACAATGAGATACCACCTCACACCTGTCAGAATGGCTAACATTAACAACTCAGGCAACAACAGACATTGGTGAGGATGTGGAGAAAGAGGATCTCTTTTGCATCGTTGGTGGGAATGCAAACTGGTGCAGCCACTCTGGAAAACAGTATGGAGGTTCCTCAAAAAATTAAAACTAGAACTACCCTATGACCCACCAATTGCACCACTAGGTATTTATCCACGGGATACAGGTGTGCTGTTTCAAAGGGACACATGCCCTTTGAACCCTATAAACCCCCTATAAACCCCCATGCCCTATAAACCCCCATATTTATAGCAGCACTATTGACAATAGCCAATGTATGGAAAGAGCCCAAATGTCCATCAATGGATGAATGGATAAAGACGATATGATGTATATATATGTGTGTATATATATATATATATATATATATACATGTATACATATACATATATGTGTATATATATATATACTCACACATATATGTGTATACATATATGTATGTGTGTATATATATATATATATATATATATACTCACACACACACAACGAAGTATTACTCGGCAATCAAAAAGAATGAAATCTTGCCATTTACAACTACGTGGATGAACTAGAGGGTATTAGTCAGAGAAAGACAAATATCATATGACTTCACTCATATGAGGACTTTAAGACAGAACAGATGAACACAAGGGAAGAGAAGCAAAAAAAATAAAAAACAGGGAGGGGGACAAAACATAAAAAACTCTTAAATATGGAGAACAAATAGAGGGTTACTAGAGGGGTTGTGGGAGGAGGGATTGGGCTAAATGGGTAAGGGGCATTAAGGAATTTTCTCCTGAAATCATTGTTGCACTATATGCTAACTAACTTGGATGTAAATTTAAAAAATAAAATTAAAAAAATAAATTTTAATCCCAGTATTGAAAAGCAGAACATAGAGGGTAATATCTCATACCATACCTGCCTTTCTAGGAAAAGCACAGACTTCCTATTGATGTAACCTGGCCACCTTTAGTTTTATTCTTTGGAAGAATTTCCCTTGTCCGTTATTCTTCATGGCTAAGAAGGTGCACCGCACAAGGCTTTTCTATTACAGACCATTCTCTTTCAGCAGATCCTTTATAGTTGGCACAAATATAGAAACCCAGAGTTTGCCTAAAATAAGATGAAAGTTCTAGATCTTAAAATGTGGGCCTGGCTGAGCCAGTGGTGAGCACAAGAAGTGACAGAAGACATCAGGTATGGTTAACTTACCTCTGACATAGGACTTGGTACTTTTAAACAAAACCTTGGTTCACGTAGGCAATGGCTTGCTCTTTGTGGTTTGCGGGAGATTATAAGTGTCGAAATCTGTGATACAATATTTCTAAGAGAGTACAAACATTTCTTAAATATTCATAATTTTGCCATTATGGATTTACTATTTCTGAACATATTTCTACTTTCAGTCTTTGTATATAGATTATATCTGGTGAAGAAAAGAAACTTTGTAAAAGGATCACTTTATTTTCTTTCTTTCTCTTTTTTGGTGGGGGAGGGATTATAATTTTCTTTTCTAAACAAGTTTAATAAGGGCTTTATTAACAGACCACTCTGAGGGTGGGGAGCAGGGAAATATCCTCAACCCATGACCCTATAAAAAGGAAAAGAAGCAGTGATCTATAGAATTTAATTCTAATAGAGATCCTGGATAAGTTTTATAAAATCCATAATACATACATACACATATACACAGAGATACATACATACATGTAACTTTAATCTACTAATCTATCCAAATAAATTAGTAGATGTCAGTATGCCCTCAGACACATAAAAATATTTCTTTCCAGGTAGCTATTTTATCTAGATGTTAGCCAGTAGCTCTGATGCTTTTTATACACTCCTATTTTACTAGAAAAAGTACAGGGATTTTCAAAATTTGTAGACATAGAATCATGTGTATTTAATGAAATGCACACAAACTCCTGATGAATAAAACAAATAAAAGCACATTTATTCATGTATTTTAAATTTACAAATATTAACTAAATTTAAGCTTATCACATATACTTGTAAAGCTAATCAATAAATAAAGCTAATGATTGGTCATCCTCAATGTATTAAGTGTCATATAACACATTTGAATATGCATACTTTATTTTTAATTCAGCTTTTAAAATAATTTGAAATAAAGTATAAAAAGGAGATTTAAATCATTTGTAGAACCTATAAACACCTCTGAGGAATAAACATAGTTTGAAAGGCACAGTCTATATTGCTATATTGCTATATCTTGCTGTATTTCACTTAGCAAGTTTCTGTAAAGCACTCGCTGTACTAGTTTAACATCCTTGCAGTATAAAAAAAAGTCTTTCTCCAGTTTCTTTAAGAGCAAAGTACCTTCAGAGATATTAATTCACTTTTTAAAATTATCCTGGTTAGGTAGTAACTCCAAAAGCCATCAATAACTAATGCGTCTACTAGATGTCCAGAAAACATCAATCATAGGTTCTATCCTATCTCCCTCTGAGACCCTCTTCTTGGAAATTTGCCAATATGGAGATTGCTATTTTCAACTTTCCATTGCTATAATTCTGTTAAATGTTAATTTATAAGAGACTATATTTAATATCCTGTTTGAATTAGCTTACGTACATGTTTATATAGGAAACTGGAACTCTGGATGGTGTGTGTGTGTGTGTGTCTGTGTGTGTGTGTGACTGTGTGTGTGCGTGTGCATGTGTGCACATGTAAGAAGATATATGGACAACCACTGATAAAATGAAAAGAAAAACACCAATAACTTCCTAATATGGAAAGATTTGGACATTCTTTGGGCAAATATTAGACAACTAAATAACTGGAACATTTTGACCCTGAGTTTTCCAAGAGGGGATGATTATAGAACTTAATTAATAAAAATACAACAAAATAAAAATGATTAATACTGGCTGAAGGATTAGGACACCTGAGTTAGAGTTCAAATTAGTTCTATGACCTTGGTGAGCAATTTCATTTCTCAGAGGACCCCCTTCTTTCATTTGCATAATGAGATTGTTTAACAAGTTGTGGACATCAATAGGAATCTCCTGAGGTGTTCTTAAAGATGCTGATTCCTTGGGCTCATCTCATACGAAACAAATCTGAATTTCTGAAACTGAAGCCAAACTTTGGTGCTTGGAATTTTTTCCCTAGGTAGTTCTGATGAACAGAATGGGTTGAGAACCACTGTTTATCCTTAGAATCTCGTTGGCCACTAAGATCCTCTTTTTCATTAAATGTCTTCTGGTACTCCAGCTCAGGGTTCTGCAAACTTAAATGAGCGTCAGAATCATCTGGGAGACTTACTAAACAGGTGTTGGGCCCCGTCCCCAGTGTTTCTAATTCAGGAGTTTAGAGGTGGAGCCCCACGATCTGCATCTCTAACACATTTCCAGGTGATACTGATGCTACTTGTCTGAAGATCACACTTTGAGAATTACTGCTCCAGCCCCAAGCTAACTCAGGCCTATTCCACAAGGTATAAGTGGGCAGACAGACATTATTTTTAGAACCAGGGAAGTTTTCAACTTGCAAGCAAGTTTTGAGACCATCTCCTAAATACTTTATTTTACAGCTGAAATAAACTAAGGCCCAGAGAACTGAGTAATTAACAAGGTCATGGTTAAAGGCTGTATGGCTATTAGAATCCCCATCTCCTGTATCCTTTCCAGTGCTTTAGAGAAGAAGAATGTTTGCTCCCTAAAGAATTGTTGTTGGGGACAACAATCTTCTTAACAATTATTATTAAATAATGAATTAATGAGAGCTAAATTCAATGAGTACCTACCATCATCACAGTCAAAAATAAAACTTAACTGAGGCCTTATATGCTAGGCACTGTCCTAAGTGGCTGTCCATGTATCGACCCATTTAATTTTCACTAAAGCCCTTGAATGTACACAATATTAAGCTCCTGGTATAACAAATGAAGAACTAAAGCAGGGGAGGTGAAATAACTTGCCCCAAATCACAGATTCAGATTCAGGCAGTCAAATACACTGTTTTGCCACCTTCTTCTCATGCAATCTTCCCAACAATCTCATGGGGTCATTATTAATATTCCTCATTTTGCAGGTGATCAGACAAGGTCAGAGACTATACAATTTGCTGATACTAACTGGCTTGCTAATAAACTGGTAAAGATAGTAGTTGAAGTTAACTACCTGGCTTTTTCTACTACGCCAGCTCCTTAATCTGTACATTTACATTAAGCTTAGGACCAGGCGGGCTAGGCCAAACCATGGAACTGGGGAAGATGGGCTTGTTCACTTATCTTTGGGCAAAAGAGCAAGTATGTCTCTCACCTTTCTATTTTCCAGTAGTGATTACACTGGAAAGTGGTGTGAACAGAGCATTGCTGATAAATTCTTTTCCTCCCGCTGTTCATTAGCTTTTTGTAACACAGCCTGTCCCAAACATCTCTCCCCTGTTCAGCTGCTAGGGGACATGTGTCAAATGCAGCTGGAGGGGGAGTTACATTGACTTAATTGTTTGGCTTTGCTTCACAGATTTTTCTCCTCTCCTAACTAAAATTAGGCTTCCATTTCTTACCGAGCAGCAAGATTTTATTGAATGCCTACTATATATTCCTGGCACCGCACTAAGCATTACTGAGATAGAAAATACTGAGACCTTACCTGTATTGTCTTCCCAGTCTGGGTTTCTGGTTGGAAAACCAAGAGAAATGAGTAAACAAAACAACACTAAATATGACAATAGAAAGAACTGGAGACTGAAACTGTCTATTAAAAAGTGTCCGATGTCCAGGGTGCCTGAGTGGCTCAGTCAGTTGAGGGTCTGACTTCCGCTCAGGTCATGATCTCACAACTGGTGAGTTCAATCCCCACGTCATGCTCTGTGCTGACAGCTCAGAGCCTGGAGCCTGCTTCAGATTCTGTGTCCCCCTCTCTCTTTGCTCCTCCCCCACTCACGTTCTGTCTCTGTCTCTCTCAAAAATAAATACACATAAAAAAAAAAGTGTCCAATGTCCAGTATAAAAAATAGGTGCAAAGGAATCTGAGAACTGAGAAATGACATAAGCTAGAGTTATCATCTGAAAAGGCTTGACAGTGGTATCCAAAATTAATCACTGGTACTATAGTGATTATTATCTTTCAAAGAGAAAGTTTACATAAAGGGGGAGGGAAGAGAGGTAATTTATCGAGGAAGGAAAAGCCTAAGGAAAGTGTGTAGTGGGCTAAGGCAAAGACTACCACAGCACTCAGTTTAGGCACTAAATAGACTGTTGGAGGAAAGCCTTAATGAAGACGGGAAACACACACACACACACACACACACACACACCTCTTACAACTCATCCTTTACCACCAAACAAAACTCCACTGAAGAATCTGACAGAAGAGCAGTAGTTGAACTAGGATTCTTATAAAATACTCAATACTACAAAGAGAAGAAAAAAAAACAGCTAAACAAGAAAATCAACAGGTCCTTTCAGCAGTATTGCAAAAAGTCAGTAGACATCCATTTCAAAAAGTAAATACTACCCCCCACCCCCGCAAAGAAACAATCATGAAACAGAAGAAAACTGCAAAATGACACTCTAACTGGAACTGGGTATACTCAAACAGGCATGTGAGGACATGAAACCATTTTCCACATGCAAGAACTTGAATTCTGTGCTTTACCTATTAGGGGTATGACTTTTAAAACTTCAGCAAGAGGTCTGATGGTGAACACTATAAATTCAGAAAATGTCAGAGTTTTTCAACTTTGTGCCCATTGACGTTTTGTTGGGGGGGGGGATTATCCTATAAATTCAAGGATATCTAGCAGCATCCCTGTCCTAATATTTGTTAGATGCCAGGAGCAACACTACCCCCCATGCACTGTCAGAATCAAAAATATCTCCAGACATTGCCAAAGGTATGCAGAGAGGCTAAATTATTCTCAGTTAAGAACCACTGATAATACATCTGAGATTAAAACATCAGTAGGGATGGGAACGGAAGACTAATGGACAATATTCTATATTTTGACAAAGTCGAATAATAGAGAAATAAAATAAAATAATTGGTTGCCATATAGACAACAGGTAGAAGTTAAAGGATACCAATAAAAACCTGATAAAATATAAAATAGTACAACAATGGACTAAGTGATTTAAAAAGTACAGGCACAGGGCGCCTGAGTGACTCAGTCAGTCAAGCATCTGACTCTTGATTTTGGCTCAGGTCATGATCTCATGGTTTGTGGGATTGATCCCTGCACTGGGCTCTGCACCAGCAGTGAGGAACCTGCTTGGGATTCTCTATTTCCTCTCTCTCTGCCACTCCCCAACTCATGCCCTTTCTCTCTCAAAAATAAATAAATAAACTTAAAAAAATATAGATAAGAACAAAACTAAAATAAAAATACAAGTATATCCAATACCAATTTTTCTAAATTACAGGATAGAGGACACAAATATTGTAGAGGTAAAAAATTGGAAATATAATGAAACATGCATAATTTCAAAATACTAAAACCAAACATATTAGTCATATCAATAAAAAAGACTTAATACACATATTAATTGAAGGGGATTTACAATTTGTCTCACAAATAAATGCCAAGTATATTCTGGATATAAGAACCAAATCTAAAACAAGAAAAATAAGCAGAAAAATTAGTGATATTCAAAGGCATACCAGACAAATGGAAAGGAAAAAAGATCCTGGTAAAACTAATGATCCTGGCATCAGACAAAGCAGAAGTCAAGCCAAAGCAGATGATAAGTAAGGACGCTTTTTAATGCTAAACAAGACAGTTCACAAAAGAAATATAAACTGCTAAATAATTATGCACCAAATAACACAGTAGCCATCTTTACGAAGCAAAAAATACAGAAGGTACAAAGAGATGTGGATAAAAACCCACTAAAAATATACAATTTATGTAATCATTCACAGTATAAGTTGGATCAAGCAACTAAAAACTAAAGAGACAGAATACTTACACAACACAATCAATAAGGTAAAACTTTTGGGTATATATAAAATCTCCACAATATGATAATACATAAAGAAACTTCTCAAGGACTCATGGAACATTCACAAGAATTAACAAATATTAGGTAACAAAAAATTTGTAATTTCATATAGTAGGAATATTACAAACACTCTCGTATGACAGCACAGTAAAATTAGGAGCTATGAACAAAAACACAGAACATCCCTTATACTGGAAATTATTTTAAAAACTATTATATAACTCTTAAATAATATAAACTGAAATCATAGAAATTTTTTTAAATAATGAAAATTAAAACACTACACACCAGAATTTATGGAATGTATTTAAAACAATGATCAGAGTAAACTTTATAGTACTAAGCGTTTTCATCAGTAAAATAAAAGAATGAAAATAAATGAATTCAATTACCAGATCAAGAAATGAAAAAAAAAATACAATAAACCAAAAGAAAAAATGAGAGGAAGGAATAAAGATAAAAACAGAAATCAATGAGGTAGAATAGACCAAACCAACAAATCAAAATCCCTGTTTAAAAAATAAAAATACAAAAGAATAGACAAACCACTAGCCAACTTGGAAGGAAAAAAAAAAGAAGGCAATCACAGTATGTAAAATATGAAATGAAACAGAGACACAAACACAGAAATTTAAAAATAAATTCATAAGATACTACTTTGCAGATGCTTTTACAAGTAAATCCAAAAACCTAGATGAAACAGATAATTTCTTAGGAAAATAAAGATTGCCAAACTTGAGCCCATTAGAGTTAGAAATTTTAGTAGAAAGATCAACCAGACTAATTTCCATTAAAAAAACTGAGAAATTTATTAAGGAACTATGCTACAAAAAGCACCAGGTTCAGATGGGTTCATATTGGAATTTTACCAAGTCTTTAAAAAAAGATAGTTCCAATGTTCTACATATAGCTCAAGAACATTCAAACTGAAGAAAGACTCCCTAGTTATTCTTATCAAGCACCTTTAATATTAATACCTAAAGCTGACAGAGACAATACAAAAAAAAAAAAAAGAAAAATACTAATATTATAATCATTTATAAATACTGATGCAAAACTGCTAGGTTAAATTATTAACAGAGAATTCAACACCATAAGAAGAAAGTAACACACTATTACTAAGTGAGACATATTCCAGGAATGCCATGTAGATTTAATATTAGAAAGTCCTCTGATATTATACATAATATATCTAAAGAAACAATTATGTAATTATTTCTGTATGTGCTGAAAACTCCTTGAACAAAATTTGACACTCACCCATGATTAATGCATCCAAAAAAATAGGAATTGAAGGCTATTTCCATAAAATGGCAAAATACATATACCTCATTCTAAAGCCAGTATTCTACTTAATGGGCAAAAATATTAGAGGCATTTCCACTAGAGTCAGAAACAAGTGAAGGATGCTTACTATTTCTGCTGCTTTTCAATGTTGTGGTTAAGATATTAATCAGTTCAGTTGGACAAGAAAAAAAAAAATCAGAGGCATAAGAAGGGGGTTAAAAGGTAAATGATCTCTGTTTGCAGAGTGAGGGACATTCTACAAAATGCCTGACCAATACTCTTTGGAAGTGTCAAGGTTGTGAAAAATAGGTTATGAAAAAAAAGACTGAAGAGTTCTCATAGCGCTGGGAAATACTAAGCAGAATACCAACTAAATCCAATGTGAGACACTGAATTATATCCTGAGAAGGAAAAAAGATAAAAAAAGGAATATAACTGGGAAAACTGGTGAGATTTGAAAAAGGTTCATAAATTAAGACTATTACTGTGTCAGTGTTAGTTTCCTGGTATTGGTAAATTACACTGTGATTAAAGAAAACTGGATGGAAGGTATGTGGGAACTATTTTTGCATCTTTTCTGTAAGTCTAAAATTATTTCAAAATAAAAAGTCATCAAATAAATGACTGTAGCAGTCCTTGCAGTTGATTCTGTTGCATGCTACAGTCTGAAAATCACTGCACTGGACTGACAGTCCTGGCCTCTTTCCTCTCATGTTATCTTTCCCCATAGAGGTGACATTCATTTGTCTATATTCTCAAGTGGGAGAGTAAGAACCAGATGTACGTTCCTTCTATTTCTCTGTCTTCCTTCAATCTGTAAGAGGTCTTGCTCTATGGAACCAATCCTTCACTCAGGCTGACTTTCCTAAGGTCTGGACTTTGGGCAAGAGTGAGAGAGGAATGTTAGCTATTTTGACCAATGTCTCAGAGTCACATTTTACAATCACATTATCAATAATAAAACTAACATCTGCCCATTTCCTGCTTCTGTCTTTCCAGTGGTTTTGAACTTGTGAAGCAGAGACCTCCCTAAAACCCAACACCTTAGTCCAATCAGCTATGACCACATGATTGGAGGTCACATGATCTGCACAGGATACCTCATTCAGTTCAGGCAGTAGGAGGGACAATTTCCTAATTCCTGAGTTTAGGTAGGAAGATACATCTACCAAAGGACAATAAAATCAAAACATATAGGGGAATATATCTAAAACAATCTAAGAAATGTTCCTAAAATTTGCTGTAAATACATGATATGGGCACCTGGGCAACTGAGCCACCCAGGTGCCCATATCATGTATGGGCACCTGGGTGGCTCAGTAGGTTAAGCGTCCAACCTGATTTGGATTCAGGTCATGATCTCACAGTTTGTGAGTTTGACCGCTGCGTTGGGCTCTGTGCTGACAGTGCAGAGCCTGCTTGGGATTCTCTCTCTCTCCTTCTCTCTCTGCCCCTCTCCTGCTTATGTTTTCTCCTTCTCTTTGAAAATAAATAAACTTTAAAAAAAATTTAAAAAAGAAAATTATACACAACGTGCCTAGCCAAGTCAATGGAGAAGAGTCTTCTTAATAAATGTGCTGGGACAATTGGATAACCACATGCAAACAAATGAAATTGAGCCCTTTCCTTACATTGTAAGAAAAAATTAACTCTAAATGAATCACAGACTAAAATGTAACAGTTAAAACTTTGAAATTTTTAGAAGAAAACATGGGAGTAAGCTTTCATGATCTTCGATTAGGCAAAGCCTCCTTTGATATGTTACCCAAAGCACAAGAAAGAAAAGAATAAAATGGGTTACCTGAACTTCATCAAAGTAAAAAACATTTGTGCTTCAAAGAAAGTGAAACCAACTTTCAAGAAAGTGAAAAGATACACCATAAAATGGGAGACAATGTTTACAAATCATTTAACTGTTAAGAGAATTCTATCCAAAGTATAAAAAGAACTTCTACAATTCATTCATAAAAGGATACATAACAAATTTAAAAAGAAGCAAAGGATCTGACTGTGCATTTCTCCAAAGAAGCTATAAATCATCAATAAGCATATGAATTGATGCTAGACATCATTAGTTATTAGGAAAATGCAATCAAAACCAAAATGAGATACCACTCCATATCCACTAGGGTGTCTGTAATCAAAAAGTCAGATGACAAGTGTTGGCAAGGTTGTGGAGAAATTAGAACCTTCATACATTACTTAGTGTATGAGGGTGTAAAATGGTGCAGTTTTAGAAAATAGCTGTACAGCTCCTTAAAAAGTTAAAAATAGGGGTGACAGGGTGGCTCAGTCAGTTAAGCATCTGACTCTTGATTTCAGCTCAGGTCATGATCTCACAGTTTGTGAAATGGAGCCCCACATTGGGCTCTGCGTTGACAACCAGAGCCTGCTTGGGATTCTCTCCCTTTCTCTCTGCTATTCCTCCACTTGTGTGCTCTCTCTCAAAATAAATAAATAAACTTTTTAAAAAGTTTGGGGGGCACCTGGGTGGTTCAGTCGGTTGAGCATCTGCCTTCAGCTCAGGTCATGATCTCACAGCTCGTGAGTTCAAGCTCTCCGTCGAGCTGGCTGCTGTCAGTGCAGAACCCACTTCAGATATTCTGTACCCCTCTCTCTCTGCCCCTTCCCCACTTGTGCTCTCTCTCTCAAAAATAAATAAATATTTATTTTAAAAGTTAAAAATAGAATAACAATATGCTACAATAATTCCACTTCTAGGTATATACCTAAGAGAATAGAGAACACACATCCACATAAAGAGTTGCACACAAATGTTTAGAGCAGCGCTACTCATAATGGCCAAGAAGTGGAAACCACTCAAATCAGTTCATCAACTGATGAATGGATAAATAAAAATGGTGTATGCCAATGGAGTATTATTCAATAATAAAAAGTAATGAAGTACCCATATGTGCTACAACAAAGATGAACGTTGAAAACATTATGCTAAGTGAAAGAAGCCAGTCACAAAAGCGCACATTTTATATGATTCCATTTATATAAAACATCCAGAGTAGGCCAATCCATAGAACCGGAAAGTAGATGAGTAATTTCCCAGGGCTGGGAGATGGGCAGGAGGGGGAGGGGAGCCATCACTCGATGGCTTAAGCAAGGCTTTGTTTCGCATGATGGAAGTCTTAAGTTGATTGTGCTGATGCTTCTAGAAATATGAGTATATGAAAAAAGTACAATGGGCAAATTGTACATTATGTGAATTATATTTTCATATGAATATATGAATCAACAAGCCTGCTTTAAGAAAAGTCTTGAGGAAAAAGCAAAACCTCATACAACTCTTTTAAACAAAACTTAACCTCAAAACCTTTAAATTATTGACCACAATTATTTCTGGGTGACAAATTAAAGGTTATCATTTTCTTCTTTACCCTGCTACTGGATTTCCAACAGGCACAAATGCTATTTTTAAGATGAAAAAATTAAACCTTTACTGTAAATGATGAAAACGGAGGGGGGAAAAGCTGGCTAACGTAACAAGTTTCTCAGCATGCCAGAGAGAGCTATTTGAGGTAGAAAACATCAATAAGAGGAGCCTATTAATCAAATCCCGGGATGACGATGTCTCAGGACTGGAATACATTTGACTCAAGTTCTGGTTGGCCCTGAGTGATTGACAAGACTCTTAGGGCCAATCTGGAGAAAGATCTTTCTAAACACCATTTTGATTTGCATCAGGTAGCCTGGAGTTGGAATCTAAACTCCTGGAGCCACTTACTGTGTTGAGGCTTCCAATTCCTCATCTATAAAATGTGGACAGAAAATAAATACATACCAGGTAATGATCCAGTTGTTCTAGATGAGTGACTCCCAGCTTGCAGAATCAGCATCCCCTGTGAACCTGATAGAAAAGTAAATTCCTGGGCGCACCGCAGACCCAGGAATCAGAAACTCTGGAACAGAGGCCAGTGATCTGTTTTATTTAACAAGCCCTCCTCATGAGTCTGATGCAGGCTGAATCTGAAAACTACTGTTCATTACGTGTTCAGGGGTCGAGAAAGAAAATCACCAATCGGTACCTGGAGAATATTTTCAAATCACATATCTTTAAACCTCAGGCATTCTGAAATGCCCCTTGGACTCTTTTCATATAACCTCCCAAACACACACACACACACACACACACACACACTTGAATTGCTGTTTTAATGAGTCGCCATGACTCATGAGCATCTCTCCCTCAGGTGCCCAGGGATAGTCAAAACAGCTCAGTACTTTCATATAGATTCCCCCTCATTTCTCTCAGCTTCAAAATGCTGTGGTCTAGCAGAATGAAAGAAACCACCCCACCCATCTGGAACAACAACAGTGTCATTTCTGACAGGGGCGGGTAGACATCTTTTGAGTTGGGAAGTCATTTAACACCTCTGAATTCACACCCCCTTCTTTTTGGATATACCTCTATTGGAAATACTCGCCGTGCCTCTAACCATGGCTATTTCTCTCTCTCTCTCTCTCTCTTTTTTTACAACATTTTTCATTTCTTTCATTTCATTTCATTTCATTTCAACTTTAGACTTTTTCCAAAAACTTCATGCTAACAGATTAAAGTATTCCTACCTCCTGCCTTCTTTCTCACCCGGTTCTCCTGCCCTTCATGTCTGTTGCAGAGTTTGGGGGCCAAGAGGCAGCTTGATTTTCAGAGAAGTGGTATGCCATTTAAAATTGACTAGAAGTCTGAGTAGCAGGGGGCCTCTTCCTCTCTCTTTCTTTTTCTCTCTCTCACACACATGCACACCAATCTCATATGTACACACACTTAAAAGGAAAAGTGATGGCAAGGCAAAAATTTCAAAGAAAATTGCTTTCCCCACCTGAAGGAATCTGAATTCATATTTTATTTGCTTATATATTTCTTTTTCTCCACAGCTCTCTTCTGAGAGACCCATTTTCTTTGCCCAGCACGTTTTGCAATGCCCAAGACCTTCTATAAGTACCTTGATCTGAGAACCACACAGAAAATGTTTGCAGGCTGAGCAAGGAAGGGAGGATGGACTTCAAGTTAAATATCTTCTCTCACCTTTAGAAAACAGCAAAAATAAGCAGATGCAATTTGTTATACTCACATTGTTGACAAGATTACCATGAATGCTACAGGCAAAGACAGCAGCAAAGAGCTCACTTCATCTGCCAACTGCTTTGTGTCTTAAGGGAATGTGTTGACTCACTGAATGACTGAACTAAGCCATTTTGCAGAATACATGAATCTTGCCTCTGATCCTAGCACTTAATGGCTATGTCGCGGGACTGTGTTTTCCATGTCAGACACGATCTGTAACATGATAACAGCACTATATCCTTTCCTCCTTTTCTCTTCTTATTTTTCTAAGGATAAAGAAAAAAGATTCTGTCACCTACCACAAATATTTGGATCTTTCACCTAGTTTTCTAAATTCAGCCTAGAAGAGGTTGATGGAGCTCGTCATTTTCGTAGGCTTTGGTAATAATTTCTCATGCTCAGAGAATTTTATCATAATAGTAAGATGGTACTTGTCTATTTTTCACTCCTGTCAGACAAGGGACCTGAAGTAGTATGTCCATAATACATACGAAATCAACTTGGAAGGGCAATGGTATTCAAACACGTTTGTTCCCTAAAATCTTCTGGTAGCCCATTTTAACACAACATGATGTTAGTTTGTATCTGGTAACCCTTTACTACCGCTTCCCTCCTTAGATCTTTCTGGTATAGTGGTCCTAATGGAAAGACTCGGGGCACTCAACTCCATTCTAGTTCCTTGCTTTCTTCTGAACCCATTTAACATACTCCAGGGATAGTTTTGGTTTCTTTCTGCCTCCAGAGCCTTATAGGACCAAAAGATGAAAGAATCATATTCTTTGTGGAGTGAAACCACACTGGGAGGGTTTGATGCCCTACACTGTGCCCACAAATCAACCCAACAGCTGCCTGTGGCCTTGACAGACTGGCCTAAACTTTTCCTCCATTCAGTTATTTAATCATGTCTTTGTCTGTCTTGGAGAATCCTGGACTGACGTCCCGTATCTTTAGTTGTTCCACAGGCTGCCAAGAAATGTCTGTCCTCTGGATCTGCTCCTGCCTCTCCACGTATTTGCTATAGAGCATAACCTTGGTTTTCACTCCAAACGCATCACAACAGCAATGAAGATATGGAGGTGGGTCCCACCATGGGTGTCCTGAATCATCAGTAAGCTCGCTCACTGCAGTGGAATGAAGTGACATCACCGCTTCACATCTAAGCTCCTCTACATAGAACCCTTGTGAGCTTTTCCAAGCCTTAGGTTCTCGTATCTATAAGAGACTGATGATAATACCAATTCTAAGGTATTGCCACAAGAATTCACTTGTTATTTTAAAAGTTATAGGCAGCATATTCAATAACTATTCATTCTCTGTTTTGCCCCCATTTATATCATCGTAAATATATTGAGACTTATGGTATGAAGCATCATAACAGAATTCCAGACCTCAAGGAAACTAACAATGGCCTACAACTAAGCTTCTAGTGGTAGAATATTTTTTTTAACCATATGGGCCTTAAGAAAACAACATGTTTCCTTTTTCTTGCCTCACTAAGTTTCCCAGCAAGAACAACCGACTGCTAGAGATGTGATCTCTATTCATAACCGATTCCTGTTACCTGATTCAAGCTTCACAATATTACCGAACTTGTGTTCTTCTGCCGAAGAAATTACTGACTCTCTTGGACATCTTTAGAAACTGCATTCTGCATTTGACACCACTGGTGGAGGAAATAAATATTTTTGCAATAGGTATGAAGGCTATTAAAACTGCAGATAATTTTTAAATTGGACTCCTCATAAGCATGTTTATTCTTTGACTTTTGACCATGATGGGCTGAAGCACTTTTCAGTATTGAATCTCAAGGCCAGAGCCTTTCTGTGAGTATCTGCCTGGCTGTGTTTATATGCTATATACAGCTAATCAAGGCGAATGTAATCACAGGGACATGTTGCAATTGTCAGAGTTAATGACCCTCAACATTACCAACTAACACACCTTTGACATTTATTTAGTTGGAATAAGTATAATACCAAAGAGCAATTAAGATCTATTTCTTCAGGTGCTGGAGAAGCAACTGTGCTCTGAGTTAGAACACACACACACACACACACACACACACACACACAAAACAAACAAACAAACTATAGCTCTCAGATATTATGAACCCCTTGACTCGGTTCTTCACAAACTATTTTCATATACCACTACATTCGCTCCACATTTAAATCAGCAAAGTCATATGAAACTTAAAACTCTGACACTTTTTTGGAAAGTGCCTGATTAGAGAAACTCCCACTTCTGAATCACCAGTTGCTGTAAAATCACAGAGAGTGGTATGAAAAGAGAGCTCAGGGATAACACTTCTAGCTTGTTCCAACTGGCCTTCTCCTTTGCGGCCATTAGCCACAACAGATAGAACTTGTTGATTTTCAGGGATCCTGAAAAGCAATAAAAATCATGAAGCAATAAACACTGTTTACTTGGTACAACTCTCGTTTGTCAAATTTTGAAACTGTCACCTCAAGTCCTAAAAGTCAAGGTTTTTTTTCCAGTCAACTCTTTGGCTCCAGCAGATTGATTTTCTCAGTAAATTTTTTCCCCGGAAAGCAGATTTTTTAAAGATAACATTGAAACCATTTCAACTAAGGCACAAGACTTCTGCTTGTGACTAAAATCAACACAGAAGAATTGCCAGTTCTTCAAAGAGGCCGTTTCTGATTGTCATGTAAATCCTCTGTCCGCCATCTCCCTTCAAAAAGAAGATGCATGCATGAGAAAGCAGGACGCGTAAAATCATTTACCTGAAGGAAAGCTTGTGTGTCATGAGAAGGTAGAACTTATCATTGTAAGGAAGGGAGGGAGGGAGGGACAAAGGGATGTAGAAGAAGGTAGAAAAGAAAGGGTGATCATTTAATTCTGTTTGTATCCACCAGGTTTTCAAGTGTCAGAACTGACAAGCCGGGTGCAACATTGAACTCAACCCTCTTCTTAAACTGTTCGGCTTACACTGATGAAATTAATGCTCTGCAATCAATCCTTAGAATGTAGCTGGATTTCTAGTGCCGGGTTCAGCAGAACTATTAAGAAGACAGTTACGGTCTTACAAGATACACCTATAAGCTTCGTTTATTTAGTGGCTAAAAGATGACAGATGTTCTTTTGTTTTCTAAATTGACAGAACTATTCAAATTATAAATGCAGAAGGAGAACTTTCATTCGAACTAAATGCTAGTGTTTTGTCTAAAAGGTAATTCCGAAGTGATAATGTTAATGGGCCTTCTATTTCCTAATCTGATCAAGAAATGGCTCTTCGAATCTCTCCAGAGATCCTGTAACATTTTATACCTGCTTCATCATCATTCATCAATATTCATAGACACATCTATAATTTTTGAGACACTGAACAGAGCCCTGTTGGTGTGCAGAAACAGCAGTCCTTGTAAGGGCAGCATTATGAAGGAAATAAAGTGTGTGCCCTTACGGACCCTCTGCTCCTGCCCCCATTCTACCCGGATTAGGGTCTCCTCCCCTGGAGTGTCTTCCCACTGCCTGCTAGTACCCAGAGCCTGCTGGAACTCCCTCTGTGTTCTCCTCTCCTTCCTCTCTTCCCAAAACATCTCGTTGCGATGCTGCAGCCGTTGTAGTAACCTAATTTGCATGTACATATGAATGGTTTATAAGAGCTTCCTGTGTTCCCCTCCCAGGCAACATGCTTATATACTTGGCATTTCGGCTGCGGCTTCCAGGGCTTTAATCCAAAGGAGAAACCTAACATTCTCGAGATGGTATTTTCTGATTTTAATAGAGCCTCCAGCCACCTGCAAGAAGAGCAACTTCTCCCCACATCCTTTTCCCTGAAATATGGAAAATCAATAACCGACTTCTCGAAATGATTCTGCTACAGTGAGTCCACCGTGAGCAGCAGAAGGATCCTGTCCGGGTGACAGCGTCTGGACTAACACATCAGCTCCCCCGAACCACAACTGGAGGAAGTTGAGATGGATTTATCACTCTGACAGCACTGCCAACTGCCCCTCAGTCACTGTGTCCAGTGAAAGGTGTGAGTGCCCCACCCCAAACACAGAAAAGCACCTTCTTTCTGGTAGTCGTCTACGGCAGGGGAAGGAGGATTCAGAAGAGCAGGTGATGTTCAAGGGCTCTAACCCAAACATTGCTAGGGCTAAGAACAGAAATATCTCCAGGGGTTCATTTGCTGCTGCCTTGACCCCTCCCCACGTTGTGAACTTCCTAGTATCATCCCCTTTACCCCTCATTCTCTATCATCTTAACACCAGCAGGGAAGCAGGACCCAGTTTAAAGAGAAGACGTTTGTTGTTCTTTGTCACACAGAGCTCTCGGGCTACAGAATAAGGCATTTGCAGCGCTGATTATTTTTCAGAGAGAGAAAGAATCTGCAACCACTTGGAATGTTTTTTTTTTTTTTTCTTTTTCTCCAGGTCCTCTAGCTTCAGATATCCATTGTGTGGATCTATTTTGGTGGCACCGTTTTATACCGAAGACACTCTTCTGTCGGTATTTGTCCCTTCCCAAGTAACTGCGGAACCATCTGGCACGCAGTAAACAGGCTTATGCATTAACTGTGCTCAGGAAACCTAGCAGTTAGCAATTAATTTTATCCCTGAATAATGCAGTGGAAATGATAATCGATGGGACAAAAACAGACAGCATTGGAAAAGAGCTTGGAAAACACCGCATGTCTACAGATGTAGAAGTTCCTACGCATTCACTCAGATCAGAAATCAAATCAACGTCAGATTATCTTGTAGTTTATGGATCCTAGTTGGTTGCATAAATGGCAGCCCACTGATTACAGATTCCACACAGTCTTCCCTTAATGACCTTAATGGGTTGCCATTATTTTACTGTGCGATCATTCAAAAAAAGCCCATCTGGTATTCATAAATACATTCAGAGGAGGGTGGACTTTGACATTTATAAATGCAACTGAAGAATATCTTCAGTTCAGGTGGAATCGGGAGCTTCTCTGGCAAAGCAGTTTTTCCCACAATGAGTTTCCATGATTCCTTCAACAGATGCATCAACCCAAATGCCCACCGTGAGGGACTAGGTAAAGTAAATTGTGTTTCTCTGACATGATGGATTATAATTTTCAAATATTCAAGTACTATGAAAACAATTAAGTGGCAAGAGAATGACACACACTGCACATGTACCATGAACTCTACTGTCTAACAAACCTTCCCAGAGCTACCGGCAAGTGACGTTCACTTTCTTGGTCTCAGTTCCCTCCTCTTCTCTATAACGAGCAGTGCCCCAGTTTGACCTCCTCCTGTGCACGCCCTGAATAAGGGTATGGGTACAAGTAGTTTGTTAGGGCAATGACTCCAAGAGGCACAGTGAAGAGTGAGGAAATGAGATTCAGAAAAGAAAAAGCGTTAATCGATGAGTTAACCCTATGGAGAACTGGAGATAAATCCTGCCAAAGAGGCTCTGAGATGATGACTTCTCAGAATTGCCCACGAGGGTGCTTATTCATCGACACCTGCCCTTTATCGCTTGCCCGTGGCTCCTGAGACACTTAGTTCTATCTCATGTGGACCAAGTGTGCTTCCATTTCCAGAGTAGAGAGAGCTGCAGGAAACCACCTGTGCGTGGGGAAAACCATCTCCAGGGTGGGCCATGGAGATGCAAACAGGGTATCTACAGCATCTGCCAGGAGGTAATTGGTTTAGATAACCTCTAATATGCCTTCAATTGCTGAAACCTTATTTAGCAGACAGGGATATTACTGAATGATCTTGCTTTATATCTTTTGCACGTTCTCCAATAAGCTTCAAAAGGCAGAAAATAACTAGATGGTAGAAAGTTGGTAAGATCGCTGTCTTTGTTTGGGTTCCCCAGAGCTGATCCTTAGCCAGAGATTCACATACAAGTTGCTTAGCTAGGAGGTTATTCTAGGGAAAAAAATCATAGAGGTATAGGGAAGTGAGAGAGATAAGAGTGAGACCCAGTGAAAAGTGTGTTATTAATTAGCTATTAGTTACCATAGTGGTAAACTAGCCCTCAATCCAACTGGTGAATACTGGGAGAACGTGTAGGTTAGCCCCAGAGATATTCTGTATGAGAGCCAAGGTACCCGAGTGTTTACCCACCACCTTTCATTTTTTGAAAACCACTTCAACTGGGGCATTAATTCCCCAATATTTCTGGTCTACACCACAGGTGGCAGAGTTGGCTTGGATGGCCAAAGAGCATCCTCAGGTAAAGAGAGCAGGTGTTTGGCCTTGGAAGTCAGCCAGCTTGCATAAAAATGGTGAGGACAGTGGGAGGAGTGGGCGCACCAAGAACATCTGCCATGAAGGAATTTAATTGCTCAAGTCCTTCAGTAGATACAGAAGCACCAGAGGACCCTGTATTGTGTTATATATCCAACCTATAGCTTGCTGCTTTAATCTTCAGAGGCCACTGGAGGGGTGGGGACACCACGCTGAACACACCCAATCCTACTGCCTGCATCAAGGTCCCCCAGTCACCACGGACAAGCATCCTCATCTTCAAACTCTTCCCATGACAGTATTGTCTCTGCCACCTGTTCAGAACCTATAGCACCCTTTTTGGTTCTATAGCTGTAGAATTTCTGCAGAATAGAGCCTCTGTCTTATTCTATTCCACTCTCAGTGCCTAGCACACATCAATATTCCACAAATACTTGTTTCTTTGGATAAACTGCAAAAAATTAAGTATAGAAAAACTAAAAGGAGACATGCTTTTTAAAATGGCATCTACGGCTGGTGGAATTGTTTCCTGCTTTTGTTTTTGCTTTTGCTTTCTTTTATTTTTAACTTTTGTTTGTCATAAAAATAATATGTGCTTTTTTTAGAGAGTTTGGAAAGCATAAAAAGAGGAATTTAATTTTTATTTTATAGAGAAAGAGAAAGAACACACAAGAGTGGGGGGAAAAGGGCAGAAGGAGAGAGAGAATCTTAAGCAGGCTCCAGGCTCAGCATGGAGCCTGACGAGGGGCTCAGTCTCACAACCATGAGATCATGACCTGAGTCGGATGCTTAACAGACTGAGCCACCCAGCTCCCCAAATCAGGAATCTTTTTAAAAATCTACTTTGCTTATAATGATGAACGCAAGAAAACTGCCTCCTTCTTCAAATCAAACAGCCCTGCATCCGTGATTGGATCTGTATAATATCAGAATGTTTCAACTCTTAGGTCACGTGGTAATTTTTAAGTGTTAATTATTCTTATACACCCACCTCAAATAGCAGTGCCACCTTTCTTTTTTTTTAAGTATTAAATTTATTGTCAAACTGGTTTCCATACAACACCCAGTGCTCATTCCAACAGGTGCCCTCCTCAATGCCCATCACCCACTCTCCCCTCCCTCCCACCCCCATCAACCCTCAGTTAATTCTCAGTTTTTAAGGGTCTCTTATGGTTTGGCTCCCTCCCTCTCTTAACTTTTTTTTTTCCTTCCCCTCCCCCATGGTCTTCTGTTAAGTTTCTCAGGATCCACATGAGAGTGAAAACATATGGTATCTGTCTTTCTCACTATGACTTACTTCACTTAGCATAATACCTTCCAGTTCCATCCACGTTGCTACAAAAGGCCAGATTTCATTCTTTCTCATTGCCAGCAGTGCCACCTTTCAATAAATAAAAGAAATGGTTAAGGTTGAACAGATGACACACGTAACCCACCCATGTTAATCTCCAGTATCTCAAAGCTTTCTTTACCTTGTTGCTTCTGGACTTCTCTGGATAATATAGACCACTTCCAGGTATAAAGCTTTTCTGATTTAATTTGGGAACTAAAATACACTTTAGCTTAGAACTAAGCTTGAGAGTGAGCTCTGAACTACAATGACCCTCTTTAATTTCAGTATATCATTATAACTACCAATTTAATTTCTCATGTTTTAGAGAAACCTAGGTTTCAATCACCACGTTATTAACAATTAATGGTCAGATTTCGGATGGGATACTCTAATTTTAATAAAAGCCTTCACAGGAAAGGTCAGTGAACTCTACAGAATCAATCATTTATAAGCAGTCTTTGGTTTTCACTGAAATATTTATGAATGATAAAATTATTTTGACAAGGCAAAGTTTGATATGGAGGCCATTTCTGACAACATGACATGGTTTCATAAAAATTCTTGGGTACAATTAAAATAAGGCAAAAAGTTAAGCCAGAGTAAATGGAATTCCATTTTAAGTTCTTCAAGGAACAGCAGACATCTAGTGTGAACCTCCACATGATTATATATGCAAACTGTTTTCAGGATCAGACCAAAAGAGGCTGCCAGAATCAAACTTGAAGTAAAAATAATATAAGAAAATAAAACTAGCCTCCAATGTCTTAGCATAAGGATGGCATTCAGTCAAAAGCTGGTTATAAGCCTGAAGAATCAAGTCAACATTATTTTTTAATGTAGAAATGCCTACCCTTTCTAACACCAAATTCCTGTAACAGAAACCAACTGCATTGTGTTTTTTAATACAAACATAGCAGAGATTAGAGGCAGCTAAATTAAGAATGTCCACATGATGGGCATAGTGAATTGGAGCCACCACCTTGCATATTACTGGAGGAAAGAGCTGCGTTTCAAATACCTTTCTATGACATATGTATAAAATTAGTCCCTGTAACCCGGCGGCATCACCAAACGAATAGCTGGTTGATGTTCCTTTGAACCAAATTGGGCATACATGGAAACAGGAATCCATTGATAAATGGGGTGACCTCACAGTGATTTGCTGCTGACCCCTAGGCAGCCCATACGTCCACAGGCCCTATGGGAGAGCAAATCAACAAGGCCTTAATGTTCACTGGGACCTACATTGTATTTGGGGAGCAGAATTAGGAATGGTGAAATGGATTCAACAACCCTAAAGTTCCACAGCTTGCTTTACGTTCTGTCCATATCACCCCATAACACAAAACATGTCTAGGTAAATTGGACTCAAGTCAAAACTGTCTGGAGCTAATCTGACCTTATTTAAATTTGATTAATTATGTCTAATCATAGGACTCTGTGAGCATGAGGAATATTAGAAAAAACAAAAATATTTTATGAATCTGATACATAGATTTGCAGTGTCAGTAAACTCACGTTAATTTAGGATCATTAGGCAGAAGTGAAATATCCAGAATATAGAAATGTTAACGTTATTTTAAGCACATATATATAATGTATTATATAATTAAACTATTTCGAACAGGAGGCTGTGAAACACTCCAGTTGCAATATTAATGAAACTTTTCTATTTTTTAACATTAATCATATGTGGGTGACTGTTGTTCAAGTGGTTTCAGAATACAGGAAAACAGTTAATTTCTTTGAGATTTTGAGGACAATGCTGGCCTCCCTTTATTAGTAATCTGCCGAAGGAGTAATTATTTTCTACAGATGGTAGAGAATTTTCAACTAATAGAGCCTGTTCAAGTGAGTACAGATTTCAAATTAGTAAAACTGTGGTTTTTTAGAGTACTTATTCCGTCTCCAAGATTATTTGTTTCTGGAGGAATAGAGTTTAGATTCCATCGTGACAATTACTAATGTAAGATTTAATTCTCTGAACTTATGAATAATGAGTTTGGAAAATGTGGGATCCTGCAAAAAAATATGGCGTCTCTGCCAAAGTGGAGATTTCCCAGTGCTGAGCCTTCTCCCTGAGCAAGCTCTTCTCCATCACACTTGAGATTTCTCCTTCAGAGTCCCTTCAAAATCATCCCCTCTTTTTTCATTTAATATTTCACTAATATGGTGTCTTGTCCCTCCTGGGGACTGCCTCCCACCTCCTCTGAAGCATTCTAGATAGTTCCCCCAAACACAATTCTTTTTTTCTTCCCCCCAAACACAATTCTAATCTTGATATCTCTGTCTTTAGAAATCTTCGGTGGTCCCCATCGTCCGGAGGTGTAAAGTTCAAGTTCATGAACAGTAAATGAACACAATTGAATAACACGGTTACACAGTTGTATCAGTCAAGTAAAAAAATAAAATGCTCTTGTTTCTGTGATTTTCCCATGTGCTAATGTTCTCTTCTGTTGAAATGGGATACCTATGTTACCTGCATTTCAAAATAATTGGGAATGTTAATTAAAAACATGAAAGTGAGGTTGCCCTGAAAATTTTCAGTGTAAAACTCCAAACACATGCAGGGTATCATGGTATTTCTGTAAGCCCATTGGCCTGTTGGCTTTTTTGCTCAGCAAAGCTCTGGTAGTTTTTCTGGTTACCAGATATAACATGAGGTGACACCCTTCCTTCACCGGTCCTTAATTTCTGTCCTGCCACAGAGGTAAATAAGCTAGTCAGACACACTTAGCCCCTTGCTGTGAAAACCATTATTATTCTTTTGCATAATTATCATGCTTACACATTTTGTAATTCTTCCCTTGCATTTGACATTTTACTTGGTGCTCTGTAACCAATTTTTGTGTAAATCAATTCGATTTAATCTCACCATCAGCCTCTTGAAACAACGGCTTCAAGACACCAGGCTTCAAAGTCTCTTACTCCCTGCCCTCTCTGACTCTTCACTTGGTATTTCCAACATTCATATGGTCTCTTTGGAGATCACCACATAAAAGAAAGGATGCAAAAGGCCATAAGTAAACATTCCAAGACGCTTGTAAACCTAATTTTCTGGGTCCTTACTAAGAGTCACATTTATAAAATGTGCACTAACAAAAGCTCAGTAACCTATTAGAGTGCATTAAACTTAATCCTTTGTGGACTTTTCTATTAGACTGAACTCCAACTTGATTAGGCGTAGGACATCCCAGGACATTAAAGCTGTCTAAAATGGATTGGGCACATACATACACACACGCAAAACCTAGCTGTTTGAAAACCACTGCAGAGCACATTCTGGCAAAGGTTTCTCAAGGTTTGAACTTGGTGGCTTTCACCTTCTGCATTTATGTGAATTCTCATGGGGCAGGTAATTTTATCGTGTCTTAGTTTTCCTCACCCAAGAAAAAAAGATGGAAGGAAGACAGGAAAGGAGGGAAAGAGGGAGAGAGAAACAGAGACAAGACAAGAAGAGATAAAAAAGGAAAGAAAATGGCCAATGTGTAAACGGTAATTTTTTTTTCACATGCAAAAGAGTGAATGAGAATAAAGAAAGCATCCCTTGGGAAGGCCAAGTCTGATGCCTCCCTGTCTCCCACTAAAAGGACGGCTTAAGCAGTCATTCACTGCTTGAGTTCCCTCCAATTCTGATTTTCAGGGCTATTAATGAGAAAGAGCCGCTTCTGTCTGCAGCTGAAGAATA
Source organism: Leopardus geoffroyi (assembly GCF_018350155.1). NCBI lineage: Eukaryota > Metazoa > Chordata > Mammalia > Carnivora > Felidae > Leopardus > Leopardus geoffroyi. Next base: position 46,176,468 of record NC_059327.1, read on the forward strand.
TGATAAAATAACAATAAAATATTGTGTTAACACATATTTTTGTGAATTAGCATGAGCCAACCTTGCTTCTGCATTAAGGCTCAGAGTAGTTCATCCTGGCTTAAAATTTATTGAAAGGCAAACACTTAACCTTTGCTACCTTCCATTCTCTGTGCAGAGTTATTTGGTAATTAGGCTAGAAGCATCTACATAATATATGTCTAGACTCTGTAATGTTCACTTTCTGTGGTTGCTGCTGGCACTTTACATTGCATTACAAAGTAATGACAAAATACGAGTTGTGTTAAGATTCTTGATGGAAGGCATGAAGTATAATTTTCAAAGGAAGGAGGAAGTTAGGCTCCTCTTTCAAAAAGGCCTTAGCAGGTACATCTTAAAATACACATTATTAATTGTTTTGGTCTTTGTATTTGGATAATACATCAAAAGGGAAATGTAGTGATAAAAATCATTACCATTTAGATAAAGTATGTTTCTTCCCTAAAAGATTATTCAAAGTTATTTTTAACTCACCTGAATGACTCCACGAACAACAACAACAACAAAACAGAAATCAATAAACAAAGGGAGGAAAGTGAGAGCCAACTGTGTTGCATTATAAAACATAATCTACATCTCAACAGGAGTACTTTAATTTAGAAGAAAATTAGTAAGGTTCTGTTAACAGAATAATGAATAGTTTCCAAGGTTTACCCTATCAAAAAGCCCTAATTGTGTTCATTAATACCCAACTCAACATTATAGTGGGAAAACTAAATGTGAATAAAGCAATAATGTCCCTCATATTCTCAGAAATCTGCACTACCCCTTACACTGGCTTCGGAATGTCCCATCTTAATTACTACGGTAATATGATGAATACGACAGTCTCTCAAGATGAGGACATGCACTGATTTGAAATATGACTTTCGAGGGTTGTATGGAGAAAGGCTGAGAAGAATAAATGTGACCTTACAGCTCAACATAGAGTTATGGAGAATAAAACAAGGTCGTGTGATGGAGGAATTTATAGCAGATAGTGTAGATTTCAATCGGTGGTACCCCCAAAATGAACAAGAATCTCAGCTCTCAGAGAAACCCTGAATTTATACAATTTGGTGGGAAAACAAAATCAGTCAAACTGGTAATTTGGAAATGTGTAGACAAAATGTCCAGATGAGTGACTGGTGTTTTTCCCTTCTCAACCTGGTGTTTTTGGCAATATTAGACTCAATATTGATGTCTGTGTTCTGGGGAAAATAAGTTTCTCTGTTGCAATTTTTCATTTTTAATAATATTAGTTCAAATTTCTCCAGTGCCTCTCATTCCATTAGCTCAAAGCACTTTTCAGACCACTAATGAATTACACTTGCTGACATCCAAGCAAGGCAAAAAGCATCCCATCCATTTTCATAGCAAAATGCTTCACTTCAAGCAGCACCAGCCCTTAGAGAATAGCCACAATTTTAAAATATATATTTTTTATTATTTGCCCACTTCACATTTTATCTCCCGCTTCACAGGTAAATCTGAGGCACTGAGAAGTTTAACAACATCATCCAAAAAGGGAGAGATTGGACCTTCCATCCCCACTAATTTTAGTCTGCCCTACACCTTAAATTATCCACCAGCAATTGATCCACTTAGTTTCCAGAACTCTCCATGGGAGGAGAAAGGAAAAAAGAGAGACGCTCCCAAATCTAGTCTCCTATCAGGAGGCACCTCCATTATCTTTTCAGCCTTCATCAGCCTGAAACATAAAGCATTGAAATGAACAGGTTAGGTGACAAAAGTTATTTCCCAAAACTGAGTGAATCATTGACAACATCATCCATTATACTGCGAGAGAGAAAGCAATTGCCAAAGAGAACAACGTTAATTTCAGGTCCATTTAAATTCCAAGTCACTTCTTTAGAGGAATCCATCCCGAGTGAGTCCTTTTGGGCTTATAAACAAACAAATGAGATGAGACGAAAGCAACGGAATGAGTCTATTTGTTCTCACATCAAACAATCAAATATGATAAGTTCTACAGTTATCATTTCTGAAATTTCCGTTTTGAAACTTTTCACCAAGGGTAAAAGGTGACTTTTATCTTTTCTCTGTCTCCAGTATTGACCAGATTAAAATATGTAAAATAACCTTGATATTCTCACCTGTGACTTGCCTCCCGCAATTATTGCATTTAGGTCCTTAACTGCGGGTTTCTATCCCTAGAAATTTAGACACTTGGGTTCTTTTTAAAGCACACAGTCCTTCCATTTTTCCTATAGGCCCATGGAGTTGGAAAAGCCAGATGCCCCAAGTGACACGATTGTGACCTCATGACCCAAAGAATGGCAGAGCTGCGCAGGCAAGAATGGGCTGGCTGGGGAGCTTTATATTAATCTCAGAGGTGATACTGTCCCTGCTTTGTGCAAAGTGGAACAGAAAGGAAGAGCAGAGCAGAAGGACTCAGCAGGAAAATGAAACTACTTTCTAGAGTCTTCTGAGTCGGAACTTTATGCAGGATTGTAGTACTATCTTATAAAATCTCAAATTATCCCACATTTTCATCGTCGAATGGTAGTTCAAATGTCTTCTGAAGTCAAATCTGAAACGTATGAAAATGAAACCATAACGTAGTAAAACCAGTACCAAAAAGGCGGCATAACTGCCCCCAGTCCGCAGTGATAATGAAAGGCCGCCTGTACAGCCTGTCTGGATGTGTGGCGTGTGTTTCAAAACGCACAATGGAAAACACAAAGAGGTAGGACACGCATTTCCTAAGCTTTCACAGAAACCCGTAGTTACTCCTCATTAACACCAGATGGCCTTCCGCTGCCAAGTGTTCACTTAGATTTTCCCCCACATTAAGGAAAAGTGACAGATATTCAGAATGCTGCCTGTAATAAATACTAAATATAAGTGTGTTGTAAGCATTTTTTTAGATAAGTATATCATCAAAATTTAAAGCTGTCAGAAAGCAAAGACTACTTGTAAAGTGTTTTTTTGTTTTTTTTTTTCCCCTAAAGGGCTCAGGATATTAGTGTATTGATGTAATTCTATTTCATCATTGATATCCATAACAATTTCCTTTGGAAATAGAAAAATGGATATTACTCTTTCTATTTGATTAATAGTGATCAATGAGATACATAGGAATCAAATTATGCTAGAAGTCAGTGAAAGAAAAAAAAAAAGAATTTGGAGGAATAGAAATCAGTCAAATCTTGGAAGCCTAAGTAAAAACTGGATAAAATATAAATTAATAAAGTCACCAATATGTCATTTTCTATCTTCTTTGTGAAATTACCTTTCAGAAGAAGATCAGTCTCAGGCCTCAGGCAATATATGTTAAGATCCTAGAATAAAAGATACCTTATACTTTATATTCTATACTCCTATGCCCTCCCTTTGTTTTTGTTCTTTAGATGTTACTAACTCTGGAGTATATGCACTTATGATACTTTGCTCAAGACGGAGAACACCAGTAACCGAGATGTTTCTGTTCCCATGTAGCTCAGACTCAACATGAATAAACAGAGCATATTAAGACAGAGAGGCCAGATGAATTTCCCTTGAAAAGTTTCCATTCATGCTACTGAAGAAGTAAAATGCATCTTCAAATAACCCACTTGGCACACACACTCCTTGGTTAAGGGCATGCATTAGATTTCTTCAGTTTCCCAGAGTTGTATCAGGTAGTTAAAATGATGTCGCTAACTACTTTCTGTCACTGATATAGTTACTGCTTTTTGTTTGAGTGTTGGGTGTTACTTAAGGATGGATGAATTACCCAATAGAAGAAAAAAAATTGGTGGCATTAAATTGGTGCTCAGTGTGTAAATTTTGCATCTTCACCAAAGTTGGCTTCCAGCTTGCAAAGATCTTCACTTTCTATAGACATATGCTTAACATAGTACCAAAAATGCCACAGTTAGTTCTCCATTTGAGTGCTTCTAAAGGGCAGGGACCACATCTTCCCTGTATCTATATTTCCCATAAGACATAGCACAGTGTTTCGAACCAATTCGAGATCAGAAAATATGGGTAAAGGAGCAAACTGGGCATGGTAAATAAACTTGTTGACATCAAATCAAGAAAAAAAAAAAAAAGGTTTTGGCTGAGTGTCCAACATAGTCCTGGATAAGATTTCACCAACTGGCTGAGATAGGCGTCATTCCCCTTCGGAAGCTGTGGGTCCCAGCCTGACCCTACCATGGCCAAATACAGGCTTTGCTGGAGCTACACAGCATGTAACACACAGGTAGGATCTAGAAGGGACTAATGGAACTAGTAAAAATTAACCCAAGAGACCTGATATCCTATATCACATAGGATAGGGATATACATATGATATACATATACATAGCTTTAAAAGCTCAGAAACTTTTACATTAACCTGCTTTATACACCTCAGTAAGTATCCCTAATTCCTGAAGATAAGCTACCCAGCCTGACAATGATGAATTCCTCCTATGTTTCCGCTCCACCTGAGGAAGCACAGAGGTGATAAAACAAAAGGTAAGAATCATAGAATCATAGAAAGGGGAGACAGGGCCAAGCCAGCTGCTCATTTGTTTTCCTCATCCTCCACAGGCAACAATAATGCCTTCCCCCAACATCACTAAACAGAGGAGAAGATAGGAGTGGTAATGCCTGAGAGCTATTACTTTCATAAATAACAAAAAAAAAGACATTTTTCTGACGTTTTTGGGTGAGATGGGGCCTGGGATCTAAAGCATCCAGCTAGGGGTGCACTGGTGGCTCAGTAGGTTAAGCATCTGACTTTGGCTCAGATCATGATCTCACAGCTCGTGGGTTCGAGCCCCGCATCAGGCTCTGTGCTGACAGCTCAGAGCTTGGAGCCCTCTTCGGATTCTACATCTCTCTCTCTCTCTCTCTCTCTCTGTGTCTCTCCCCTGCTCACACTCTGTCTCTCTCTGTCTCTCTCTCTCAAAAATAAATACTAAAAAAGTACAAAAATAAAATGACGGTGGGGGGGGCAGGGTGGATCACTACCAACAAAGAATTTTATATCCAGTAAAAATATACTTCAAAAATGAGTACAAAATAAAAAGTTTCCAAACAAGCAAAACCAAGTGACGCTTTTCACCAGTAGATGTGCACAAAAAGAATTATTAAATACTTCAGGCCAGAGGAAGGCAGTCCCAGACGAAAACGTGGATTTCAGGACAAATGAAGAACTGGAAGACTAAAAATGTGGGTAAATCTACATAAATAGCGATTATGTGAAATCAGTCTTTTGGGGTAGAATGTAGATGTAATGCAAGTACTCTCCCTCTCTCAAAAGTAAATAAACATTAAAAAAAAGTTAAGGCCATAGCGCCTAATTTAAGAAATGGTTTCTTTATCCTAGTCACTATCCCATACAAATTAGGGAAAATTATCTGGTCTGCAGAACATCAAAATCTAAACATTTTTCAGTTTCTTCATCAAGAACTCATTTTGCCAAAAGCCTCAGAAAACATCTTCCCTTACTCCTTCTCTCCCTCCCTTCTCTCCTGCCTGCTTCCCGTCTTCCTCTTTTCCTCCCTCCCCCCTCCTTCCTTTGTTGCATGTTTCCTTTCTTCCTTCTTTGCTCCACTCTGTTTCCTTCCTTCCTATCTTGTTGTGCAAACGTCCCTTTATGTACTCCCTAATTCTCTATTATCCTACACTTGCTTCAGAGTCTCTCTCACATCCAAACAAAACCAAATTCTCTTCCAGATTCTTAAAGTGGAACAACCTGTTACCAAATAAGTGTGTGACTTTCTCACTTTCAAGTGGAAATGCTGAATCACAGAGGACGTGTATCTTCAGCTCTTCTAGGCAATGTCAACGTGTCTTTCATCTCAGACTTCATAGTTTTGCTCCTACCGGCAGTATGTGAGAGTTCCTGTTTTTCTTGGTCGGGGCCAACCAAGATGGATTGTTCAATTTGTTAATTTTTGCCAGTCTGATGGGCAGATAATGACATCCAATAATTTAATTTGCATGGCCTTGATTGCTGAGGAACTTGAGCTCCTTTTCAAATATTCATTGACCATTGGATTTCCTCTTGCCCAAAATGCTTATTCAAGACTTTTGGCCATTTTTCTATATGGTTGCAAGAGCTCTATTTTCATACTTGATACAAGCCCCTTAATGGTGATATGTGTGGCAAATATCTTTTCCCACTCTGTGGCTTCCCTTTTTGTTTGGTTCATACTATCTTTTTTTTTTTTTTTATGAATAGGAGTTCTTGGATCTAATGTAGTCACTTTATTAATCATTTCCTTTGTGGTTAGTGCTTTTAACCTCTTCTAAAAGAAATTCTACTCTATCCTGATTTTATCAGTTCAATTTTCCTCCCCCTTGGTTTTCAAAGAAGATTGAGTTTACCAGGCATTCAAAGCTGCTGATTCAGCCTTGATTCAACAACGTTAAACCATACTTAGAACAATACTTTCCCATTAAATGGAAACGGCTTCAGTGAAAGAAACAATATTTCATCCTTGTATTGGTATGATGGCATGGTCAAATCTTCTCATTGTTTGTAGACCTGTAGATCTGCTGGTTTAAGGCAAAACCTTTCACACAAAGTCATCAGCAACAGATACATTCCTACTGATAGCTTGATCTTAGAGGAAATGCTGCAGAGATGTTCGTCCTTTACTAGATGACGTCGTAAAAGACAGAGGTAATGGAAAGATCACCAAAGTATCACGTAGTGTGCCTCAGTGGTATTCAGGAGGTAAGATTTTCCTCTATGGTAATAAAGAAAAATATTTTAAAAAGCAATTCATACCAGCCCAGCTTGAAAGAGGTGAAAAAAATTAAAAAGAATAGGGTACCAAAATCCGTAGGACATGGTTAAAATCTCAACATCATCAGCCTCTTTCTGCCTGAGAATTATAGGATTCTTTATTTCATTTTAATGAAATAAAATGCCTTCTGTTTTAATAAACGGCCTTCCATTTTAATAAACATGGTCAAGAACTTCCTCTTAAAAGATACCCTCCACCTCCTCACTGAGGTGAATGTTCCACACTCCACTTAGAAGTACGCCATCCTGGTTCCATGATTAATATTTACCCCTGGGCTCAAAATGCCCATTCAGACTGCCAGGGCTTGTAGGCACAAATCAGGAAAACAGAGCCACAAATCATTCTCCCTAAATAAAAAGGTCAACTGGTATTAAATTAGTTCATTTACAGAACTCATTGAAATTAGCAGCATGTTCTTAAATTGCTTCTTGATTGAGGACATTTGCCTCATTAATTCTGAACAACCTGAGAAGACTATTAAAGTCTCACAGAAAAAATTGACCAAAGGACAAGATGCACAACACACTTTACCTCAGGGGTAAATGGTAAATCCCAGAAAATGTCTACGGAGAGAGGGAAATCGAAGATGAGGGAGTTTAACTTCTACCGAGGAAGTCCCCATTGTGTGTGTGTGTGTGTGTGTGTGTGTGTGTGTGTGTGTGTCTGTGTTTGTGTGTGAGTGTGAGCGCATGTGCATCTCCGACAACCAGAGAGAGAACTTCCTAACACACAAACCCAGTCATATGATTCTCCAGTTCAGTGGTTCCCTTTTGTCTTTAAATAAAGGTCATGGAGATCTAGCTGTGGTTTCCCCTCCGCCTGCTCCCCTAGCCTCACACCAGACCCTTGGTTCCCCGAGTTTGACATTCTTGGGCTCACCGTTGAAGTTGTTCACATGTGTCTCCTTCTGCAACCTCAGCCTAGGCCAATTTTGGCTCATCCTAGGACTCAACTCAGGTCTACCTTTCTCTGAAGAGATTTCTCTGAATCCAACAAGCTGCCCTCTGTGCCCCTTTTCACAGTTATCCTTACCATTAATACCTACATTAATACAGTTTCCTGTGAATACTTCTCTCTCCCCTACAGTAAGTTTTGTAAAGACAGAGACTAGGCGTACCTGCACAACTCATCAGTTAAGAGTCCAACTCTTGATTTCGGCTCAGGTCATGATCTCATGATTTGGGAGATGGAGGCCCATGTTGGGCTCTATGATGACAGTGAGGACCTTGCTTGGGATTCTCTCTCTCTCCGTCTCTCTGCCTCTCCCCCACTTGCACACATGCTCTCTCTCTTTCAGAATAAATAAAATAAACTTAAAAAAAAGACAGAGACTATGTCTTGTTCATCATTTTATTTCTGGCACATTTATCTGGGTTTTAATGGAAGCGCAATAAATAGTTGAGTGAAGGAGCAAATGAATGATTTGATTAGCTTAGGTCTTGTTGAGCCCTTTTCCTGTACAAAGCCGTGTTCTTGTGGGGGATACATGATGTCGCTGTATTGGAACCTGTCCTCAATAAGCCCTCACTATTTTACTGAAGAAGAGTCATGAACACAAGTTCCTAGACTGTACATACCAGAAGCTTCGAACGATGAGCATTTTGAGGAGGGAACAGCTATTTTCACTTAGAGACATCAGGAAATCCTGCCAGGGTGGGAGAAAGTGGACAATACAGTATGGTTCATTTGAATATCAACTGATGGACTGTAGGATTTGGGTAAGAGAAATAGGGACAGGAAAGTGCATTCTGATACACAGAAGGAACAATATGAGCAAAAAGCCGAAAAAGAACATTATTCATCCATTCCTTCATTCGCTTACGTTATTAATCAGTCATCAAAAAGTTATTGAATACCTCCTTACTACAGCTTAGACATGGCGCTAGGCATTAGCTGCTCAGTAATGAGTTAAACAAACCCATAACACTTTCATCAAGAGGAAAGAAAAACATTATATAGTGAATTATATCATTATTATATGCTTATAACTGTAGAGGTACTAGATATTATTGGTAACAGCAATGTCTTTAGTATCAGGGAAGTGACAGTGAGAGAGGGTATTTTTACAGTGGATGAGATGTGAGCATGTTCTAGTCCTGGCAGCAGGGATCTAGGAGATAAAGGAAAGATACAAGCGAAAGAACAAGTTTAAAAACAGACAGGGGCGCCTGTGTGGCTCAGTTGGTTAGGCGTCCGACTTCAGCTCAGGTCATGATCTCACAGTCTGTGAGTTCGAGCCCTGCATCGGGCTCTGTGCTGACAGCTCGGAGCCTCGAGCCTGCTTCGGATTCTGTGTCTCCCTCTCTCTCTGCCCCTCCCCTGCTCGTGCTCTGTCTCTCTCTGTCTCAAAAATAAGTAAAAAACATTTTAAAAAAATTTTAAAAACAAACAGACAAACACAGAAAAACAAGAGAAGATGAGCCCTGGGCATAGGGTTTGAAGATTCAGCCATGGTAAGTTGAGGTTGTACTTGTGGTTCTATGTGAAATTGGAGACCAGATCATTTCTTGACGGTAAAAAAGGAAGTTAGAAAAAGGGGCCACTGTGGGAGGTTTGAAGAACATGAAAATGGGCATCTTTGGAAAGAACAATGCAGTTCAGTTTGACTTGGGGTTTGAGTTGTGGGAAATTAGATTGGGAGCAGAAATTGGGGCCAAATTGTAGGGGGCACTGGTTATAAAGCTTAGCATGCCTGTCATTCAGCTTCTGGCTGAATTATTGGAGAAAAAGTGAGAAAAGAACAGGGAGCTAGGAGGTACCTTTTTTAAGTTAAATAAAAGAGACTTTTTAAACACCTTTATTCTTGGTTGTGCTAAAGGAGAGAAAAAGGTCTTGCCTTTCACCCTGGGCTACTCCTGGACTGGTGAGAGAATCAATTCTTGGAATAAAGGAAATCACAGAGCACCTCTTGCTGAAAAAGTACATAGACTGCCTCACAATCTGTGCATTATCAGTGACCAGAGACGGCCCTTATCAATGGTCTGTCACGGATGATCAGATGGCACCATAACACCAGATCGCCAGAACAGAGTTTGGAGATCATGTCATTTATCTACCTCATATCCCAGCTCACAAAGAACTGCTAGGAAGTTAAAACCCACTGCAGCATTCATCACAACATCACGGTTCCAGTGTGGCTTCTGGATGACATTAAAATGATCACTTAAATCCTGGATTCCTTGTTTATACAAAAGAATCCCAGGGGCGCCTGGGTGGCTCAGTAGATTCAGCATCTGACTTCGGCTCAGGTCATGATCTTGCAGTTTATGGGTTCGAGCCCCACATCGGGCTCTGTGCTGACAGCTCACAGCCTGGAGCCTGCTTCAGATTCTGTGTGTGTCTCTCTCTCTGCCCCTCCTCTGCTCACTCTCTGTCTCTCTCTGTCTCTCAATAAATAAACGTTAAAAAAAAATTTTTTTTGAAAGAATCCTTTGATTTCTCCAATTTTGAAGGACTTTAAATTGCAAGTTTTGCTAAATGCTATTTCTATCCCCAACAAAGCCACCAGTCAGTCATGCTTTGGCCATGGCTTCCCACAGTATATCGTTCAGAGAATATTCATTGGCCATCCTATAGCAAACTCCTTTCCTCTTCCAATCGGTGTGTCCTTTTCTAGGATCCTATCAAGAGGTTACATCTTTTTTGAAACATAATCAAGTATATCATCCAATACTGGGAAGGCAAACACGATTTGAGACAAGGGTAGGATTCTCTTTTCTATTTTCATCCTAATCTGCTTCAGTGATGCCTCAGATTGTGACTGCCTTTCGGTCTACAGAATAGCTGTAAGTTAATGTCTTCAGTGGCCAATCTATAATGTCTCCCAGGTATCTTTTTCTTGTTTATTCATAGTCACTTTTGGCATTTTTCCCCCTGGGAGCATTCCCCTGAAGGGGGCATTTTCCATACTGAAAATATGGATAAATACCCCACCATATCTATAACCAGACTTTGGGAAATTATCTCAATGTTCCTGGTCCTGAAATGCAAAGAAATTAAATAAAAGAAAAGCACTGACATGAATCCAATCAACATCTTGCCCTGCCCCTGAGCTTTACCTAGACCCTAGTTGATACTGACTTTGAAGGGAATCATGAGGAGCGTTAACTGTAGAACAGATGCCTGTTTGTGCATATAATTATGTGCAAGATCATAACTGATGTCTACACACAGGCGAACACATTCTACAGACCAAAATATCAAAGCACATTCTAGGGGCGCCTGGGTGGCTCAGTCAGTTAAGCGTCTGACTCTTAATTTCATCTCAGGTCATGATCTCATGATTCAGGACATCAAGCCCCACATGGGGACCCGCACTGACAGCATGGAGCCTGCTTGGGATTCTTTCTCTCCCTCTCCCTGTGCCTTCCCTTATTGCATGCGTGCACATGCACATGCTCTCTCTCAAAATAAATAAACTTAAAAAAAAAAGAAAGCACATTCTGGAGAAAGTTTAAATAGTAGGTGTCCCACCACCCCTTTTGGTTTGTCTTCTTCCCCCAAAAAAGGCACTACTTTCAATGGAATAGTATTGAACTTAATTTTTTCTATCATATCTAGAGATCCTTTTATGTCAAACTACATAGTGTCAACCATAGAGGAGACAGACTTACTGTAAAACTGCATGTGCTCAGGTTGAGTGATTAATTTAGCCCCAAATTTCAGACAGCCTGAGGCTGGCCTCACTAGTTACCAATGCTCTCCTCATCCAAAAGCCCTTTGCACCCCCTATAACCTTTGGCTACCTCATTACCCTCTCTTGCATAAATATCCACATTGAGTAAATGAGTTTGAGAGAAAATTGAGCAAAGCAATGCATGAGACAGCATGGAGGGGGTTCTCTACTCTGCCACCTCCAACTTGGTGACAAAATGGTCAGCATAACGTGAGTGCCAAGATAATTAGTGGGAATGCTTTTTATGGCTGCGTAATTTCTAGCACATCTTAAAAAAAATCTCCACCTGACCTTGTGTTCCAAGGTTACTTTTTTTAATGAGCTGCTATGTGTGAAATATTAATTCTGACATGTAAGAATGGAACCACTGCCAACAAGGAAGCCCAATGTGGTTTTTCAAATCTTATTTTTATTATTTTTAACTCAGTTTTGATACACGTATTATGTGGTCTGAAGACATAAAGGATTCCAGGCTCCAAAAATACAAATTCGAAATGTTTAGACCAATTGAAAGAGTTACATTTCATGGCTTCATCACAGAAGAATTTATGCATCCACTGATTGGGAGTCTAAAAATCCTTTCCTTTTAGAAAACAACATCCTCTTGCTGCCCTGTAATTTCCACATTTATCTTCGCAAATATGTAGGAATACATTTTAAAAAAATGAAATAAGAGAACTGTATCTGCAGCTGATATTTTGTCTTCTTTTCATGATCCAAGCAAAATATTCAGCCAAACTGTTAATCGCCAAAGACAGTTAAAAGAAAACACCAGAAAAAATGAAACTGGATTCACTTATCCAATTGTATCTTATAGGGATGTGTCAGTTAGGAATTCGTCTGGCTGTATGTCTAAGAGTGGAACAAACAGTACATATACATTCATGATCTCCTCTAAGTGATCTAATGGTAGACACTCCTGAAGTGATCAATGGTTCAGCAATGGCAGTGAGACTGTCCTCAGCTTCTGGCTGCTCATCTTCATGCATGTGGTCTCTCCTTGTGTCTTGTTTGTTTCTTTTTCTTAGAGAGAGAGAGAGAGAGAGAGAGAGAGCAAGCAGGGAAAAGGGGCAGAGGGAGAGAAAGAGAGAATCTTAAGCAGGCTTCATACTCAACGCAGAGCCCAATGTGGGGGTCAATCCCATGAACAGCAAGATCATGACCTGAGCTGAAGCCAGGAGCTGGACACTCAAGGCAGCATCTCTTGATTGCGTGGCAGCCACCAAAGTCCTTCTATGATGAAGTCAAGGCAAGGAATAGGAACAGGAGAAAGGGTCTGTCTTTTTATACTGGAAGAGAAATTCCATCTCTCACACTTTCATTTTATGCCTCATTGGCCAAAATTGAAACTTGAGCTCACACTTAAGATGATCTCTGGCACGAGCGAACAGGATCACGCATCCAACTAAAACCAAGCATAGTTCACCCACTGGGACTAGGAACAGAGGACTAGGAACAGAAGTCTATCCCAACTTCCACTGAGATAGAGAATCTTTTTCCACCTTAAAATTAGGGGTCTGTTACCAGAAAATAAGAGAAGGTGATTCTTGGGTAAGGAATGAATTGTGTCAGCCAAACAGAGTGGACACAGTGTCTCCAACCACTAGGATCATTAAGGTGTTTCTTTCATTGACGACTGATTCTCCTCTACACGCCTTCACCCATTGACTTCAGCTCACAGCCCACTCCAGGCAGACCTCGGGGCTTCAGAAATCAGGACCCTCATTCTCAAGTCTGGCGCACTTTCCCACGCTCAGACTGTAACGTGAACCACCTTCTCATAACGTATAAGAATATTTTCCAAAACAGCATCAGGAAATGATAGTTGATATCAATACAAACTTTACAGTTTATAAAGTTTTTCATAAGCATTACTTCATTTTACCACTAAAACAAAGAAAGTGCAAGTTAGGCCAGACCTAGATGAAACTGAGGGAAGGAAATTGGCGGGCTTGTCCAAGGTTACACAGCTATTTGCTTACATAGGAAATACTCAATCGGAGATCATCTGACCCAAACCTTGAGCCTTTCTTCTGCTACTCCGAGGCTGTTCCACCTGCATCTACTTACAGCCTGCTCGGGCTGCCTCTCCCAGCCTCTGTGCTGGTTCCATAAGCATAGCATCACTATGTAACACTTTCAGTTATCTTTTATATAGTTTCATCTTTTAGACAAAGACAATGAGGTACAGAGCTAAACTTACTTGACCAAAGTTCAAAGTGTCACCAGGTGAATTAAAACCCAAGCCCCTACCATTCCAAATTCTACACTCTTTCCAACACATGGCTTCTCGATCACTTTTTTGCCCTGTATGAGGAGGAAAAGGTGACAGAGAGGAAATGGGTTTTGAAATGCTACCTTTTCTCTCATGACGTTAATTTAAATTCTCAAAAAGCAGCCGATCCACTCTATCATCTTGAGTCGGGAGATCGGACAAACGGTCCCTGGGAAGTTCACAGGTCAGAGGGTGACCCTGTAACTTATTTTTCTAACTGGAATATTCTTGAAAGTAGAAGACCCTTTTGAAAAGTTCATTAGGATCACAAGTGTAAACAAGGATAGTCCTAGGAAAATTAGGACATAGGGTTGCCTGAACCATAAACTATAGAAACAAAAGCTTGCAGAAAACAAACCCTAAGGGGAGTAAAACCAAGTAATATCCAATTTAAGATTCCGGGCATCGACGTTCCCTTCCTATGCTCCAATTCTATCTCTAAGAAACTATTTCCATGACTGCTCCATGTACAAAGTGCCTCTGAATTGCTTTTACAAAGTGTAACTCCCCTTATAAGATTTAAGTCAGGGATGTTTTGGCTTTTTTGTTCCAGCAAATCTTGTTTATCTGCCTTTTTCCGTCTCCCCAGCCTCATTCTCAGGCCAAGCTTTTAGGGAGGGAAGGTTCCAGGAGAGCCATATGATGAAAAGAGTTTTTATCCGCTAAAACTGCAGGGAGCAGTGCACCATGGATCCAAAAGAGATTTTAAGAGTTCTGTTTGTGCTGGTTTTCCTTCAGTGCCCTCTAGGGAAAACTCTCTGGGAAGAAAATTGGCACTTGAGCCTGACAGGATAGTGGGAAGATCTTTGTTCAACTTTATAGACTGTGTTGAACTATTTTGGGGCTTTAAGGAAATCCAGCTGGAAGGAAGCAAGCCAGAATCCCCTGTCAGGAAATGCAGGTATGACTTGAGAAAGACTATAAAACTTTCGGGGGGAGGGCGGGGTTGGTCTTGGGTTGTTTTTTTTTGTTTGTTTGTTTTTTGGGTTTTTGGTTTTTTTTTTTTTTTTTTTTTGCCCTAAGTCTCACTGATTGTGTAAGGTAAAAGCGTTCAGGCTTCTGACTGCTGGGAAAACGGGAGGGGTAAAAGGGAATGCTCTCCCGCTTAGTCTGACTTCTGGGAATGCCGGAGGCAATCATAATAAGTTATCCCTGCCGCTGAAGGCAGCTCTGAGTCCCACCGTCCAGGATGGGACTTGCTGGAGGACTGGCGCATACCCCAAAGGCAGGGGGATGATTGACCTGTCTGGTCACATTCACTATTTCTGCAGTGCAGCTGTGTCTTGTATTCACGCCAGCCCTGACCGCAGGATGTGGTGATTGCAAAGGTCTAGGCCTTTCTGTTCTTCGGCCGGGGTAGAAAAACACATGTAGGCTTTGCCCAAGCTGGCCTTTGGCTCCATATGCTGCTTCCCTGCTACTCGGCCCTGATTGATGAGAGGAGGCGGTTGGAGGGGAGAGGGAGGCGGCGGGGAGTGCCTCAGGTGCTCCAAATTAGGGATAATTCAGCATATTAGCCTAATGAAGTCAAAAAGTTAATTTGTAGCTGCCAGCTGTTGAAAGGAAAGTTATAGAACTCCACAGCCCCACACAGCCCAGTGGGGGGAACACCGAGGCAGAGCGAGACCTGCAGAGGACTTTGAATAAACACAATCAACAGTGTCAGCTGAGAAACGCTTGGCAGTGGCCAGGTGGCCTCATGGAAGAAGAGATAATGGAAATAATGACGGAAGGTGGCCAGGGCTCCAGTGGGGAGAGAAAGGAATATTTCTTTGCTCTGGCACTGGATCTAATCTCTGGCTTACAGCACGCTGTTGTTAGTCAGTACCAGGCTTAGAGGCCCCCGTTACTTCGGGGGTGACACAGTAGTGTCATTTCTAGGTTTCCAGCCTCCCCTGGTCACTTATATTCAGCTCCCTTATATGCCTGTTTGTTTGTTTGTTTGTTTGTTTTAAATCCACCAACTAGATAGAGGTTTTTTAAAAACTGGCTCATCCCCCGCACCGACTCCGGACAAAAACGAACTCTGCGTTGTCATGAAGGAAGGAGAGCGGGTTCTTTTCTGAGCTCAGTGTTAGGTCCCGGTCACTATGTGATCTTCAACTTATCATGGCCCATCTACAGGTGAATCTTACCAGGCATCACAGTGGACCCCAGCATAAAGCAATTATTCACCTAACTTTGATCTATGAGAAAATGCACGCTGTCTGGGAAGGTAGTAAGTGCACTATGCTTCAAATAGTGTACAGGTGAATAAATAAAAATAAAAGATTTGCTTTATCTCTCAGTAGGTAGATATTGGTAATAGAGGATGTCTTGCACTTGTGTGTCTATGAATGTTCTGGATGTCTTGCACTTGTGTGTCTACAAATGTTCTGTTCCAGTATACTACCTTCTCCTCCATGGAGTTCCAGAAGAAGCAATAAGTCTGGAGAAATATCTACAAAATGAGTTAAAGGCTGCTCTTTAGGGGCACCTGGGTGGTTCAGTCGGTTGAGCATCTGACTCTTGATTTGGGGTCAGATCATGATCCTGGAGTGGTGGGATTGAGCCCCACCTTGGGCTCCACACAGAGCCAGCTTAAGATTCACTCTCCCCTTCTCTCTCTGCCCTTCCCCTACTCACTTGTGTGCATTCTCTCTCTCTCTAAAATTAAAAAAAAAAAAAAAAAAAGCTACTCTTTAGATGGAAGCCATCAA
This sequence comes from Leopardus geoffroyi, assembly GCF_018350155.1. Taxonomy (NCBI): domain Eukaryota; kingdom Metazoa; phylum Chordata; class Mammalia; order Carnivora; family Felidae; genus Leopardus; species Leopardus geoffroyi. The sequence goes on from NC_059327.1 coordinate 46,192,887, forward strand.
AATCAACCCCAGTTCTTATGTTTATTGCCATCAGATGGGAAAAGCTGTTCAAACACTTAATCATCCACAAAAGTTTTTTTTAATTGCCTTATAGTTCCTCTTCCCTGAACGCTGCTCCTTAAAAGTATTGCAACCCATAATTCAGATGCATATTTAACTGGCCTGCCATCTCCGGACTGAGTTTGGGTTTTAACCTTAGAAAAGAAAAATGCTTCTTTTAGATCAGGGACTGGTCACATGTAAAATGATTATCCCCTTGCTTGTTGGAAAATTATGTAATGTTGTGGCTGTAAAACTGGGTCTTAATATCTGGCTGGTGATGAAGTCTATAATCACCCACTCAGTGTAATGATTTAGGAACTCCGCAAATGAACTGCTAAAGCTTTTTCCCCAGGGCTAGAGGCTCCATCAGCTGTACTATTTGTAAGGGCAACAAAGAGTTCCCAAACACTGTGCTCTGGCCACGCACGGGGTCTGTCACAATTCATTAAATCCTCTCACTACAGCTCCCCAATGTTGATTCTTCTCATGTGACCGGTGAGAATGATCATCATCTTACAAATAGGGAAAATGATGGTGCATATGGGCGGCTCGGTCAGTTAAGCGTCCGACTCTTGATTTCAGCTCAGGTCATGATCCCACAGTTAGTGAGATTAAGCCCCAGGTGGGGGGGCCTCCACGCTGATTGTGGAGCCTGCTTGGGATTCTCTCTCTCTCTCTCTCTCTCTCTCTCTCTCTCTCTCTCCCTCTCCCTCTCCCTCTCCCTCTCCCTCTCCCTCTCCCTCTCCCTCTCCCTCTCTCTCTCTCTCTCTCTCTCAAAATAAACAAACTTAAAAAAAAGTGGGGTGCAGACAAGTTAAGTAAACTGCCCAAGTTTGCATAGTTTATACGTTGTGAAGCTATCATTTGAGCTCAGAACCATGTAGAAACCCATATGTCTATGTTTCTCAATCTATAGTGCAGACTCCTATGCCCTTGGGCCAGTGAGATCTTTAAGAAAATGTGCTCATGTTGTACTTAGTCATAGTGGTCCCCGATATGAAAAACATAAGCACCTTTACCATCACTTTGACCATCTTATTTATTTATTTATTTATTTATTTATTTATTTATTTATTTATTTTTAATGTCTATTTATTTTTCAGACAGAGACAGACTGCAAGCAGGGGAGGGGCAGAGAGAGAGGGAGACACAGAATCTGAAGCAGTCTCCAGGCTCTGAGCTGTCAGCACAGAACCTGACGCAGGGCTCTGTCTCAGATCATGACCTGAGCCGAGCTGGACGCTTAACCTACTGAGCCACCCAGGCGCCCCTCTTTGACCATCTTTTAACCAAATGTAACCATGTAGTAACCACATCATTTAAAAGTCTGAGTTTGTGTTTGTGAGTATATTTCATCCAAGTGATAACCAAATAATGTCAGGGGAACACCTTACAAATCAGTATTTTACCATGATTTATTTTTTTTGTTTTGAGAGACAGAGAGTGTGTGCATGAGAGTAAGGGGAGGGACAGAGGGGGGTGACAGAGGATCCAAAGTGAGCTCTGCACTGACAGTAGAGAGCCCAACGTGGGGCTCGAACTCACAAACCATGAGATCCTGACCTGAGCCGAAGTCGGATCTTGACTTGAGCCAAAGTCAGAAGTTAACTGACTGAGCCACCCAGGCACCCGTTCCATGATTTAACCAGAGAAATGGAGTAAGAAAATGGAGCCACCCCAAGCCATGCAACCTCAGACAACTAAAGTGGGACCAAAGCTGTCAGGACCACAGGCAGATTGCTGGTCGCCATCCTGCAAAGGTGCCCGTCTCTGGGTGGATCAGCACAGTAATAGGAAGCTGCAGTGAAAATTAAGTGGTTACTATTGCCATTCCTAATCCTACTGAAAATTGGCCATTTGAAAGCAGACTTCAATAATGCAGCAATGCTAAGATTACCAGTATCTTTAATTGAACAAAACAACTTTACAGAATGAAACTTCATTAAAATTTGCTATCATGAATTGATGGGCGGCAATTTTGATTAAGTAGGTGGTATGATTAACTTGAACTAGCCAGCAATGCCTTAAAGGTATTAGCACTCATTTGTAAAACACAATTACAAATTAACATTTTCTGTATTATTGAAGTAAAAATACTGAGAGAAATTAAATATAGGCTCAAATTTGAGGCTGTATCATTCAATCGTTAAACCAAACATTAGTAATTTAATGTCATCAAAATAGTACCATGCATCATATTAACGTTATTAATTTGGATTTCATTGATTTTATAGTGTTGTTTTTATATTTAATTTATAAACTTGCTTTGGTTTTACTTAAGAACTGTAAACATAGGAAGCATTGAGTTATATGTTAGTATATATTAAGTAACGTTTTCACAAAATAACCGAAGTCAGTACTCAGGGTTTACAATAACCTTATTTTGACTTTAAAATGATCCAAAATACTCAAGTTTGAGAGAGATCGCACTGCTTAACTTCGGAAAACAAACAAACGTTGAAATTACAACTTGAAAGTGAAACAAACTGGGGAAAGTTATGGATAAAATATTATACATCCCTCTAATATCCTGGTTAGAGATGCTGCATTGTTATTTATTTTTTAATAGATTCAGTGACTAAAAATAGCATTAGTGCTGTCCTTTTTTTGTTAAACATATATATGTATGCATATATGTGTATATATATATGTATGTATATGTGTGTATATATGTATGTAGGTATGTGTGTATATATGTATGCATGTGTGTATATGTGTACATATATGTGTTTGTGTGTGTATGTATGTATATGTGCATATATATGTATGTATGTATATGTGTGCATCTGTATGTATGTATATGTGTGTATATATGTATGTGTATATAAGTATGCATGTAGGTATATGTGTATATGTGTGTGTATATGTGTGTATGTATGTGTGTATATGTATGTGTATATGTATATGTGTATATATATATAGGTGTGTGTGTGTGTGTGTGTGTATACACACATATACAAATGCCTGAAGAGATGCCCGTAAGGATGATTTAACATAATACTGATAGTGGTATCTTAGGTGGTGAGATTTTAGTATCTCATTTTTCTTTTCATATTTTATGTGCTGTTCATTTCTTTCTCAAGGAGAATAACTGGAGTTGGGAGGGGTGGGGGGAGAGCCATTTTCATTGTGGAAAAATTAAGTGAAAACATAAAATTCAGAAACAGTACCTATGTTATGCTTATCATTTTAAGATTATATCTATGCATGAACAATGGTTGGAAAGGAACATTGGCTATTGAAATCAACATTGAAAGGCTTAGGAGGTGAGAATGCTGTGTGATTTTTTTAAGTAAAGGTTTCTGTTAGTATCTGCGCAATTATAAAGACAAACACTTATTTCAACAGCTCTCAGAATAAGGGAACGACAAAGAGAGGGCGGAAAGGAATGACGGACAAATTAAGCAGAACTTGGATTCCAGACCAGGCTTCCCAACTAGAAATCCAGAGTACTTTCCACAAATCACTTTAATTTATCAAATTATTTATTTATTAAAACTTCCTAATTTTAGTAAGTCGCTTATTAAGTCTGTACTGAATGCCTATGTCACTATGGACGGCAAGCCATAGAAATCCCTGCCCTCATGGAGCTTACTTAGAGCGGGGAGAGAGATTAACGAGCAATCGGTAAGTTGTAGAGTATGTTAGAACCTGGTAAGTGTTCCGGAAAATAAAATAGACCTGGGAAAGCAGCCAGGAGTGGAGGAGGAGAGGCCATATAAAATGTGAAATGAGGTCCTCGCTGTTTTTTGAGCAAACTCCAGGGAGTCAGCCAAGTGGTGGGGAGGAAGCCCTGCAGGTATTCGGGAGAACATTTCTGGCAGTGGGGGAGTAGCCAGTGCAAGGGCCCTGAGGTACAAGTGAGCCTGATGTGTTCCAGCATCAGCGAGGAAGCTAATGAGTCAGGAGTGGCGTGACAGGGCAATAGAAATAAATGAAATGGGACATATTGGGTGGTAGAAGGCAAATGTGCAGAGCCTATAGACCAGAGTTAAGAACTTTAGCATTTACTCTGAGAAAATACACAGCCACGAGTTTGAGCAGATGAGTGACATGACCCAGCACTACCAGTCCTAGCAGGATCATTCTAGCTGCTGTGTTAAAAATAGACTGGGGAGTGGGGGGAGGGTGGGCACAAGACTATTGCTATAATCTGAGTGTATCAGTCAGGGTCCCAGCTGAAACACTGGCACACTAAAGTGGGTAATTTGAGGAACACTTTAGCAAAGGGACTATTACCAAACAACGGGCAGGATGCCGGGAACCCGTAAGGAATGGAGCATTTACTGTTACCACCCCAAAGGCTGAAAAGGTGAGGGGAAAATTGTCGTAAAAACCCAGAGAGAGTGAGTACCTGATGGAGTGGGCTGCTTAATGGAAGCTGAGCTGTTGGTTGAGGGACATAGCCAGGCTGCCATGACCTTGCAGGTGCCTGTGGAATACGTGTGCCAACATTCTCTCTCCCTCTCATCCCTGGCTAGTGTTTCCCCCACTGACCAAACCCTGTAGGATCCACAGGGCAAGCGAGACCCTGATGGAGTCCAGGTGTTGGCCCCCAGGCCAAATCCAGCCCACTGCTTGTTTTTTGTTAAGAAAGTTTTATTGGAACAGAATCGTGCTCCTTCATTTTCTTATTATCTACAGCTGTTTCCACACCATAGCAGCACTGAGTATCTACAACGGAGGCTGTTTGGACTGCAAAGCCCTGAATATTTACTTTGCAGAAAAGGTTTGTTGATGCCTAATTGCCCACACCAGTTTGCCTCCAGAGGACGAGAGAGAAAGCGTGGTAGATGGTGGATCGGAGGGGACGAATGGAAGCTCTCTAGTGCCTTGGGAATGAGGTAATGATGGCTGAGATGTGTTTTATGTCCCGGATGTGGTCTATCTTGGTAAATGTTTCAGGAGCAACTGAAGGGCACGTGCACTTTCCTATTGTTTGGCGGGGTAGTCTATAAATGTCAGCTATGTCAGGCTGATTGTTAGCAGAGGAGATAGTGAGGAATGACTGCATTCGGGAATTATTTTGAAGTTAGACCCCAAAGGACTACAAATGAGTTAGATCTGGAGTCTGAGAGAAAGTGAGGAGTCCTGGGTGCCTCCAAGGACGTCAGCCTAAGGAATGGGAAGGGGGGGTCCGAGAAGAAAAGAGCTGATGGAGAGACAGGGGGTGCAGAGTGCAGTTGGAGATGTGTTTTGATGCCTGTTAGACATCCCAGAGGAGGCATCAGGTAGACAGTTTGATACACGAGTCTGCAGTTCAGGAGGGAGGTCAGTATTGGAGAAATAGAGTGGGGAGTCATCAGCATTACAGACATTTGAAGTCCTCTGAGACTCCATGAGACCGCCAAGGGAGTGAGTGTAGACAGAGGAGAAGAGGTCTAAATACTGAACGCTGGGCCATTTTAAGCGTGTCACACATAATTAATCCTCACAACTAACCTCATGATGTAACTCAGTGAGTAGCCCTGATTTATAGATAAGAAAACCAATGCCCAGAGGACAACCCAGTCAAATGTCACACTGCTATAAGTACCTGTATGAGGATTTGAACTCGACTCTGAACTTCAGAGCCCATGCCTTTGCTATTCCAATGCGAGCCTGACTATGCTGTTGCCCTGTAAGCTTTTGTGTGTCACAGCCTCAGGTAGGACCCTCAGCCTGAAACCCAAAACTCTTGGGTTTTGTACCGCTCCGGTATATCCTTTTTGTGAGTCTCTCTAGGCTGCTGACAGAGGAACTGAGACGGCAAAAGGAAGCAGAGCTAACAAAAAGAAAGAAGGAGAGGAGAAAAACAGGAAGCAAATATTTGGTTAATATAGGATGCTATCTAACTTAAAGTAATAATGCTAATTTTTCTAATATAACTATGAAAATATCTGTGAAGAGTAGTTCCAAATGTGTTTGCATAGTCACTGGATGGGTGAGTAGTTTCTTCACTAAGCTAATTCAAAAGCAAAATGAACTTTCATGTAAATGCAAATGTGTGTGTATGTGTTTATGTACAAATGTGTGCATACACAAACATGCACACAAATGTCTATATATATACACACTAATACCCCACCCTAAAAGGCACTGAAGAATGGTAATAATCCTCTGTTATACATCAATAAAGTAGAGTCTCAGTGGTTGAACTGGTAAGTTTTTTATGTTGTGACATCAAAATCAATTTTAGTGCTGAACAATTTGGAGTTCTTGTACTATTTAAGTTAAAAGTATGAGACCCCTCCATGACACCAGGGTGCGAGGCCAAGTATCTAACATTAATGAAGTGACAAATCAAGAAAACCAAAAGGCTTTTTTTCAAGAGCAGCCGAGCCACATGATGTCTAACACCTAGTTTTACCGTAAGATACTGCGGTATGAAGAAAACAAGATGTCTAAACAGAAGGCTATCAATCAGGTACGCATAAAGCCATGGGGTAGCTCTGAACATAACTTTAAACTGCTTTAAAGGCGCCTATGAGAATCTGTAAGGAAGTCATTCTGCATTCATCAATGCTGATAAACTTCATCATCCACCTTCTTCTTAACAAAAAGCTTACATTGAAAGTTATTTTTTTTTTAATTTTTTTTTAACGTTTATTTATTTTTGAGACAGGGAGAGACAGCATGAATGGGGGAGGGTCAGAGAGAGAGGGAGACACAGAATCTGAAACAGGCTCCAGGCTCTGAGCTGTCAGCACAGAGCCTGATGCGGGGCTTGAACTCACGGACCGCGAGATCATGACCTGAGCCGAAGTCGGATGCTTAACCGACTGAGCCACCCAGGCGCCCCTGAAAGTTATTTTTAATGAAATATCAATTAAAAAAAAAAAAAAAAGAGCATGAAGCCCAAATGAACAGTAACAATTTTATAGCGGTTCAGATGATCCTGTGTCATATTAAACATAAAATTTCATAATTACTTATGTTTCTGCCCTATCTAATCAATTTATACACAAGGTTTATAATTTATATATATAATATATATTATATATTTCATATGTTATATATAAATATATAATTTTATATATTATATAAATTATTAAATAAATATTATAATATAATATTAAATAAGTCTATAAATATGATCTATTTTTATATATTTATTTAATATATAATTTATAGAATATATAGTTAACATATACATAAAATAATCTATATTTATATATAATATATTATATGATATATATAGTTTGGTAACACTGTGGAAGAGTTGGCCTGGAGCTCCCTGGCTGGAGTGAATCAATTAAAGACCAGTCTCACACTATATTCGAGTTTCTGCAGGAAAACCCTGCTGACTGAGAGCCCCTCTGGCAGGAATGTAAATTGCTGCATTCAGGGTGCTTTGCACCGGTGTTCTCTCCATCAGCGTGGGCCTGTTGCAGTAAAAGAAAGTCGGCCAGCCCCCCTCTCGGCCACCTTGGCTGCAAAGACACATGAAGCCTTCCTCCTCCGGGTCATCAGTTCACACCCGCCAAACCCGGGTCTGGCTCCCAGAGCCTGGGTTGGAGACAGTGACAGCTCTGCCCTCACCTGGGCCCCGCCAGCCTGCTGCGCAGGGAGAAAAGTCAACACAACTGCTCCTGGGCCAGCTGCTTGGGCCGGTGGTGAAAAATGTTGAATAATCAAATTGCCCATTTCTGCTCAATTGCTCTAATTTATTATCCCGGGCATTCGGCATGCAAATGAAAACTACCCATCATCCCAGTCCATGTCACTCTACTTTATGATCTTATTAAAACCTCCGCGTTTCTTAGCCTGGTGACAACGAGTAGAGTTGGGGACAGCTGTCCTCATGCCTTCAGTGTGGTTCATACACCCGCCCTGTCATCGCTAACGGCTGAATGATTTAGGCCAAATGAGCCGCCTTGGAGTGATATTTTTATACCCGTGACAGGATTATATAACTTCGAGAAAGGCCATTAGCGAATACAAAGGAATAAGCAGGAGGGGGAAGCAGGTGACAAATGGGCAAGTAAATCTTTGGATTTGACTCTTCGTAATAAAATGCCCTTCACATGGAGATTTAATGAGCTGGTTATCTCACCAAAAGGGAAGGGGGGATCTGTAGCCAGAGCTTCGCAGCTTTCCTCAAGATGGACCCAATTACAAAGGGGCGACGCCGCAGACAACAGATGCCCGGCGCTCGCTGGTGCATGGTGACATTGTAGCCCGAAAGCCGCCCCGTGGGAACAATTAGTGGCCCTCAGATCTCCTGACTGGGACCGGGAAGAGAACCCAGGAGTTCGTGTGCATGACCCAAAAACGACACAGAGTTAATGAACTGTTAGCTATTTAGGCTTTTAGCGGTTTGTCAGTTCTTTGTAGCCACTTCATTGAGAATGGAAATAGCAGTGTTTTGTTATCACCATATGGTGGGAACTATTTGACAGAGCGGTGGCCTAAAGCCATATCGCTGAGGGGCCAGAGGGGCTGGGAAGAGCCAAACCAAGATTCTCCATCGCAATATTTCAGTTTTGTATTAACTATGAAAACATAGCACCTGAAAGCTTCCAGAAGAAAGGTATCACTACCATTTTCCACTCAAGAAATACATGCATTTGGTTGCCTCTTCGATGTGGTTTATTCGTAAGAGAAAAATAATACACTTGATAGTTATGCGCACATCTTATCACTTCTCAGAGTTCTCTGAGTTTTTTAGTTGTAAAGCAAACATTAGTCTTTGTTTTATTTTTTTCATAATGTTTATTATTTTATTTTATTATTTATTTATTTTGAGAGAGAGAGAGAGAGAGAAAACACTAGCGGGGAGGGGCGGAGAGGGAGACAGAGGCTGAAGTGGGCTCTGTAATGACCGCAGAGAGACCAGTATGGGCTCAAACACATGTACTATGAGATCATGACCTGAGCTGAAGTCCCGTGCTCAACCCACTGAGCCACCCAGGTGCCCCTAGCCTTTGTTACAGATGAGGCTCATATATAAAGCTGTGCCATTTTTATTATAGACAATATGCAGATAATATACATATATATTCATTTATGTGTCTATATGTATATGTTAACCATATAAAAATTTTTTTCAGTGTTTTTATTTATTTTTGAGACAGAGAGAGACAGAGCATGAGCAGGGGAGGGGCAAAGAGAGGGGGAGACACAGAATCCGAAGAAGGTTCCAGGCTCCGAGCCATCAGCACAGAGCCCAACGCGGGGCTCAAACTCACGGATTGTGAGATCATCACCTGAGCCGAAGTTGGACACCCAACCGACTGAGCCACCCAGGTGCCCCAACCTTATGAAATTTCTTAATGCCCACCAAGCTCACCACCTTATGGGTCCTAAGTCAGATCCCTGTAATCATTAGACCCTACATCCATAATATTGATAATCTTCTGCTGAATAGCAGGCATTCAAAGAGAGTTATGAAAAGGACATGGAAGTTGTTTTACATTTATTTGGGCCCCAGACTCTGCTCTTCTTGCCACCCCAGTATCTTCTAGTGCTTGCCCTAGTTGATATCACCTACCCCTGCTCAAAATGGATCGTGCTAATATTACTTTCCGTCCCTCAACCCCTGCTGCACATATACCCCCTATTCACTGGCCTCTGGGCTTCTGAACTCACCTCCTCACTGTTTGGAATTCCCACCTTACCTCCAGATGCCTGATGCGCAGGTCTCTCGCTGTTTCTGTCTCTCTCTCTTGCTTGTAGGGAAATTCTTTCCCCCTTTACTTTTAGTATCATAACATTTACTGAGGAGGTGGTGGGATGGTTATAGCCGTAAGGCATGTCCCAACACAGGCTCTTGCCACCACCTGCAAAAAATGCAGTCAATACAAGTTTAGCACCCAGACCTCTCCTCCCAAGGGAGCTGTGTTCCCCTTAGGGTACTGAATTGAGATGCATTCAAATATAGCTTCAATGTACACAGAAATACCCTTCCCTCCACTTTATGCCATATTATTGGGCTGGACTCTCCTTCCCTCTTTATGCTGATATTTTTTCTCAAAGCCTGATAGTTCCTCCCTGCAGTCCGGTTTCTATCAGGCTCTATTCAGTTCCTCACAAATATCTGTACTACTCTGAATCCCTGTAGTGGTCAGGGTTTACGTTCTTACCCATCGGTTGCCTCAATTCAAGGCAATTCATCGAATGTGGTTATTCTTCGGGGTGGGGATTAATAAAATGATTTCTTAACCTCACATTCCTGCATATGCTAGATTGAGCCACGTTTAGCTGAAACTACTACCCGATGGGAGAAGGATGAGAAGAAAAGCAAATGAAAGAAACTGAGTAAATCTGGAGCTAGCTAGCCCTGACATTAACTGATGTAGCTGGGCATTCACTAAATGATACATTAAGATCCAAGCTACACAAGGGGAAACGAATGTTAGCTGCATGCTGTTAAACCTCAACCTAATGATCGTGTCAATATTGCCCATGGAGAAATTGCATTCTCAAACTTGTCAAATGTAACCAAAAAATGTGAATAAGGAAAATACTGGTTTTCTATTCTATACATCACCTGCAGTTCAAACTGTTTAATCTGTCTGAAGGTATCTTTGTGGATGCCAGCAAAGCAAAACTGTTTTCATGTTAGACTCTTTTGGTTTTGTTATTCTACTCACTCACTATTGGAAGCAACACTGCTGTAGAAGGAAAAAGACGGGATACAGCGGGAGTTCTTACTCAGCAGGCCAAAATCAAGCCCCATAGTCTATTTCATTCTTCTTTAGGTGGCTTTCTGCGTGTAGATGTGTGTGTGTGTGTGTGTGTGTGTGTGTGTGTGTGTGCATGCGCACATGTGTGTGAGAGTGTGTGGGTATGCTAATCATCATTTCCATTCACCTTTGAAGAAAAATCTTCAAAGAGAGATTAGACTAATAGTTATGGCCTTTAAAGGCAAGGCCCATTTATTGTACATTCCAAGGGATGATAGGGTATGTATGTTACTATCTCAAACCCAGCTAATGCTCTCTCCTTTGGTGCTTCAACAAACATAAAAAATCCCATGGCAGAGGTGGGCAGGGTAAATCTGTAAAACAAGAAAAACTTCTTTACTATTGCTGTCTTCCCTTTATTAGCCTTTCAATGCCACCCTCTGTTTCTCTCTGCTATAGGAAAAAATATATGCACGATCTGGTCACACTACCATATTGGTTACTCTGGTAATCAACCTCCTTCTAGTAAGCATATACATTTTCACAGAAGGGTATCAGGATAACCTAATAACTAAAAAGAAGGAAATAAATTGTTGAAAGTAAAATCCAAAATATCAATAAAGACAGTAGGGTAGATGTTTAAAGGGGAGTAGAGAGAGATATGCTGCCATTCCTCCAAATTCTACTATGTAAGCTATCTATTCCTCTCCCAACATTGATAAGCTACATGTAAAAAAACAGAAGTCATAGACTGTGAGTTTAGCTTTACTGAGAGAAGTTTTCCAGTTTGGGTAGGAAGCTTAGAGAGAAGCCACAGCATATATCCTAAAACTATACAAAAGAAAAAAATTGAGGCAAATGTTAACTCCAAGGAAAACAAATGGTACACGAAGACAATATATTACCCCACTTGGCTCAGCTGTAAACACTGAATAGTTATTTAATAAGTATGTTAGGAGGATAGAGCAATAAAAGTTATGTGGAGGGGTGCCTGGGTGGCTCAGTCGGTTAAGCGTCCAATTTCTGCTTAGGTCATGATCTCATGGTTCATGAGTTCAAGCCCTGCGTCAGGCTCTGTGCTGATGGCTCAGAACCTGGAGCCTGCTTCGGATTCTGTGTCTCCCTCTCTCTCTGCCCCTCCCCTGCTTGTACTCTGTCTCTCTCTCTCAAAAATAAATAAACATCAAAAAAAATTTTTTTTGAAGTCATGTGGAAGTTGTAGTGTAAGAGTTAAATCTTCGTCTTTTATCAAGAAAAATTTTTAAATGTGAGTTGCCTGGGTGGCTTAGTCGGTTAAGCGTCCAACTTCAGCTCAGGTCATGATCTCACAGTCTGTGGGTTCGAGCCCAATGGCAGGGTCTGTGCTGACAGCTTGGAGCCTGGAGCCTGCTCTGATTTTATGTCTCCCTCTCTCTCTGCCCCTCCCCTGCTCACACTCTGTTTCTCTCTCTCTCTCTCTCTCTCTCTCTCTCAAAAATAAATAAATGATAAAAAAAATATAGAAAAAAAGAAAAAAATTAAATGTCTAAACCTAAAAATCTAAGAAATAGCAATGTTATTTAAAAACATGGAAGTAGATAGAAGAAAATTAAAGAGTTAATAGCATCTACCTCTGTTGAATGAATGATTGGGAATGGGTACAGGGGGCTGCTGATTATCATTAGAATAAATATTGTAGATCATTTTATCTTTTTCAAGTAAGTACATGTATTTTGACAAAAATAAAAAACAAAAATGTTTTTTAGAAGCCCCAAGACAGGGAAATCAAGAGTTCCCATTTTAAAGATATGTTGTAGTTCCAGGAATCCAGACCAATAGAAGAAAGGGACTATATTTTCCTTGTCTGTCCCTCTTTAAGAATGAGGAAACTTCTCCCCCAAAATCTCTCAGCAAGATCTCACCTCATATCACAGTATCTGGAGCTGGTTAGATACCCATCCTTAAGCCAACTGCTGACAAAGAAATGAGATACCGTGAGTAACTTGGACAAATCAGAAATTAACCCTGAGTCATATGATGAGTGGAGGAAGAACACCCAAACACAACAGATGCTCTACCAGTAAGGAAGATCAGAACAGGGTTGGTTGGGTGGTCAACCAAAAGTGTCTGCTGTCACACAAAACAATTTTTGTAAGACCCATCCTCTGTTGCTTTGCCTTTTGTTTTTGTTTTAAATCAGCGGAGGAATAATAAAAGGCTATAGGAATAAGACATATTTGGGATCTTATAAATGTGAGCAAATCAGGACTTGATGTTTATGGGAGTTAGGTTTATGTTCATGATGAAGTAAAAGTGTCACATACATAATACTGATGCACCTACATCTGTAACTATGTGTTACTGACTTTTATCTAGTTTTTACGAAAGGATCTGCTTTTATTCCTCATTATGGATTGGTTCTTAGTATTGAGTTAAACAGTCACAGGAGTCTGACAACAAGTAATCTTAGTTCACCAACAGCTTGAAGTATGTAAAGAACTTTAAGCTATACATCTGTGATATGTACCAAGAGGGGGGCTTGACTCTAACAAACCACACACTTCCAGATAGTGCTTTGCTCTAAATCATATTTCCTAAAGGACTAGGCCTGTCCAATATAGTTGTGTAATGCATTGCATGGCTTATGGACATCTTATAAGCTTAGTCAATGCAGTCTATAACTCATGCAAGTGTGCTCAGTATCTCATGTGAGATACTTAAATATAACCAGTTAGTATTAACTTGAAGGTATGCTTAACAGTTACCTGATACAAGGTAGATTTTTGGTAACAGGCTCAAGTTTGGGCAGCTCCAATCTTGGAAGATCAAGACATATCCCTATACCTTGACTCTGTAAATTAATAGCTATTGATTGAGTAAATTAGATACTTTAATCTCCAGTTTTTTCATTTTTAAAATGAGAAAAGAAATGACAATAGCCCCAAATGTACAGAACTATTGTGACGATTGAATTATATAATTAATGTATCATAATTTTTAGCACACAATGATTATCAAATAAATGCTTACCATGTATTATATGAGTCTTACTTCAGTGTTGCTTTCAAGATTAGCTGAAATAAAGCACACACAGCGTTCAAGAAACTGCAGGGAAAGAGCAGCAGTACCACTGCTGAACTACCTAGGGGGGCTACATTAACAACTGTTATGATGTGAATGACTCAGCCTGGAGTTGGGCAACCCAGTGTCCCCACATGGGAATGTCCAATGCCTGCTAGATATTATTATTATTAATAATAATTCCTGATCCTTCTTCTCCGAGGCCAAATGAGTGATCTGCCCCTACTCTTTATGCGTAGAGTGTTTGGGCTACATATTGCTATTAACTTTTTCAAGAAGGCTCTGAGATTTTTCCAGTTTTATTAAGATATAATGGACATATAGCACTATATAAGTTTAAGGTGTACAATAGAAAGATTTTATATATATACACACACACATAATAGCAAATATATACATATATATTTATACATATATACATCTATATATACATATAGCAAAATGATTACTATAATAAGTTTAGTTAAGATCCACATGTCACATAGTTACAATTTTTTTCTTGTGATGAGAACTTAAGAAAATGTGGTGTATGTTCACACACACACACACACACACACACACACAGGAATACTGTACTATTCAGCCATTAAAAGAAGGAATCCTAGGGGCGCCTGGGTGGCGCAGTCGGTTAAGCGTCCGACTTCAGCCAGGTCACGATCTCGCGGTCCGTGAGTTCGAGCCCTGCGTCGGGCTCTGGGCTGATGGCTCAGAGCCTGGAGCCTGTTTCCGATTCTGTGTCTCCCTCTCTCTCTGCCCCTCCCCCGTTCATGCTCTGTCTCTCTCTGTCCCAAAAATAAATAAACGTTGAAAAAAAAAAAAAAAAAAAAAGAAGGAATCCTACCATTTGTGACAATATGGATAGACCATGAAAGGCATTACGCTAAGTGAAACAAGTCAGATGGAGAAAGACAGATATTGTTTCACTTCACTTATACGGGAAATCTAAAAATTCCAAACCCAGAAACATCTTAGATTTGTGGTTACCAGAGGCAGGGGGCATGGGTGGAGGATGGGAAAATTGGGGGAAGGTGGTCAAAAGTTACAAACTTTCAATTATAATATACATAAAATTCTGAGGATATAATATATAACATGATGTTCATTTTATTTTTTTCATGATGTTCATTTGAAATAATTTCTTCTTAGAATGGAGAGAAAGGTACATGATAGAATTTGCTCCTGAGGCTGCTACTCTAGTGACAACTAAAGAGATAGCATGACAGGCTCCTGGCAGGGTCATGTGTGCCTAGGCTCCCAGCACATCCCAGCACTTGTGGGTTTCCATGGCCCTGGGCTGATCCTGTGGCCCCAGGATCCTAATAAACTCCTACAAATCTAAGGTCCAAATGGTCACCTAAAAAACCCAGGACCCTGGCCAGGTTCAGCATGAGGATGGTTATCATGGACCCATGACTTTGACCCACCCCAGCACCTGGCCACCCCAACATCAGAATGGCTCTCTTAGATCCAACATCAATCTGGCCCCCAAACCTCAAGTTATAGGCTAGCTAGGCAGGTCCCCAAAGGCCCCAGCTTCCAGGTTGACTTCTGTGAAGCCAGACTCCTTGCCCATCCCCCTACTGAACCAGTTTCTGCAGACCCAGATACCAGGTTCACCCCAGTAGTCCCCAGTTTCTGGCTGGCCCTGTAGAACCCAGCATCCAGATCCCCCCAGACAGACCCAGATCCCAGGCCCATCACCACAGACTCAAGCACCAGGTATGCCTCATTGAATACAGGGTTCAAGGCTGCCCCAACAGACCCAGGCACCAGGCTAGTTCCACATACCCATATACCAGGACTTCCCAGCTTTTGACCCAGGCAACAGATCTACTTGCTAAAGCTTCCCACAGACACCTCCAGATGGCCCAAACAGAATCTCTGGCTGGGCTGACTGGTGAAGGGCTTTCTCTGCTGAAGCCAGTGTGTAAAGACTGGAAAGTGTGCCTATTTCCTCAAATGTGCAGACACCAACTAAGACCACAAGGATCATGAATAATCAAGGAAACACGACACCACCAAAGGAAACTAATAAAACTCCCATCTAAAAGAATGAAGAACTATGTCTAAGGAAGAATTCAGGATAATCCTGTTAAAGAAATTCAATGAAGTACAAGAAAATACAAATGAACAATGAAAGGAAATTACGAAAGATTGCATAAACAAAATGAGAAATTCAACAAAGGAGTAGAAACTCTTAAAAATTAAATCCAGAAACCCTAGATTTGAAGAACACAATGACTGAACTGAAGAATTCAATAAATCCTTCAACAACAGACTTTATGAGGGTGAGAAACTATTAGTGAACTATAATAGTTTATAGTTTATATATAGTTTATAGACCTATAGAATTTATAGGTCACTTGATATCACCCAGAGGAGCAAAAAGAAGAAAAAATGAAAAAGGTTGAAGAAAGACTATGTGAATTATAGGATATCAGTAAAAGAAACAAGCTATGAATTATTGTGGTCCCAGAAAGAAAGGAGAGGGAGAGAGGTGAGAAAAAACTTATTTAAAGAAACAATAGCTAAGAACGCCCCAAATCTGAGAAGAGGTTTGGACATCCAAATCATGATTTTAACAGATCACCTCACAATTCAACCCAAAACAGTTTTCCCCAAGATACATTATAACAGTCTAAAATCAAAGAAAAAAAGAGAATTTTTAAAGTAACAAGAGGAAAAATGTTTTCTCATATCTTAAGGAAATCCCTATTGAAATATCAGTAGATTTCTCAGCAGAAACCTTGCAGTCCAGGAGAAAGTGGGATGATACATTCAAAATGCTGAAAGAAAAAAACCAAAATCCATCAACCAAGAAAACTTTATCTGGCAAAGTTATCTTTCAGGAATAAATGAGAGATTGAGACTTTCTGAAAGAAAAAAAGCTGAGGGATTTCATCACCACTACACCTGCCTTATGAGAAATACTGTAAGGAGTTCTTCAAGCTAAAATGAAAGGATGCTAATTAGTAGCATGTATAAAAATATACAATACACTGATAAAACTAAATATATAGTCAGATTCAGAATATTCTAACACTGTAGTGTTAATCTAATACTAACGTGTTAATCACTTAACTCTAGTATAAAGATCTAAAATCAAAAGTATTGGAACACCTGGGTGGCTCAGTCATTAAGCATCCAACTCTTGATTTCAGCTCAGGTCATGATCTCATAGTTTGGGGGTTTGAACCCCGCATCAGGCTCTGCACTGAGAGTGTGGAGCCTGCTTGGGATCTCACTCTCTCCTACTCTCTCTGCCCCTCTGCCACATTCATGTGCACATACACTCTCTCTCTCTCTCTCCAAATAAATAAACTTTAAAAAATAAAAACAAAAATAAAAAGCATGAGTATTAATAATAGGGGCACCTGGGTGGCTCAGTAAGTTAAGTGTCTGACTTCAGCTCAGGCCATGACCTCTTGGCTTTTGAGTGCCAGCCCTGAATCCAGCTCACTGCTGTCAGTGCAGAGCCCTGTCTTCAGATCCTCTGTCTCCCTCTCTTTCTGCCCCTCCCCCACTAGCATGCATGCTCTCTCTCTCTCTCTCTCTCTCTCTCTCTCAAAAATAAACATTTTTTTAAAAAGTACTAGTAACTATAGCTATAATAATTTGTTAATGGATACACAACATAGAAAGAGCTAGGTTATGTCATCAAAAATGTAAAATATGGAGGAGTGGATTATAAAGTTGGTGTTTTATATGCAATCAAGGTTAAATGGTTAGCAGTATAAATGAGTAAAAAAGGAACAAGAGAACTAGACAACAGCCAGAACACAATAAGAAGGCAATACTAAGTCCTTACCTATCAGTAATTACTGTAAATGTAAGTGGATTGAATTTTCCAGTCAGAAAACATTATAGTGGCTGGATGGCTAAAAAAACAAGACCCAACTATATGCTACCTACAATTGAGTCACTTCAGGTTTAAGAACACACATAGGCTCCTAGAATCATACAACCTACCAAAACTGAATCATAAGGAAATAGAAAATTTCAACAGACCAATAATGAGTAGGGAGATTTAAACTGTAATCCAGAACTTTCCAACAAAGAAAAGGCCTGGATCAAATGGTTTACTGGCAAAGTCTATCAAATTTTTACAGAATTGATAAAACTTTTCAACTCTTCCAAAAGATCGAAGAGAAGGTAATACTTCTAAGTTAATTCCCCCCCCCAAAGTTATGCTTTTTCCATTTGCTAACAAGAATAATTCTCAGTAGCAACAAAGTCAGATCCATTATCTAAATTTCAGGAAAAATTGTAACTGCTATTCAAGATTTAATACTTCAAAACAAAGGTCAGTGTTCTGAAAATTAAGCTTTGGTATTTATACAGGGAAAATTTTATTTCTCTGCTACTTTTCTATTGAAGTATACTTGACACACCATGTTACATTAATTTCAGGTGTACAACACTGTGATTGGACAACTCTATGCATTGCGTGATGGTCACCATAAGTGCAGCCACTATGTGTCACCATACAACACTACTGCAATACCGTTGACTATATTCTCTAGTATATATAATGGGAAAACATATTTATAAACCATCTATCTGATAAGGAATTAATATTCAAAATATTTAAGGAACTCATACAACTCAATAGCAATGATGATGATTATGATGATGTCGATAATATGTTTAAAACATGGACAGAAGACTTGTACAGACATTTTTCCAGAGAAGACATACACATGGCCAACAGACACATGAGAAAAATGCTCACCATCATTTATCATCATGGAAATACAAATCAAATCACATGAGATATCACCTCACATGTGTTATAATGGCCATCATCAAAATTACAAGAGGTAACAAGTATTGTCACGGATGTGGAGGAAAGGGAGCTCTGATGCTATGGAGGAAAGGGAACCCTTATTCCTACTGTTGGTAGGAATATAATTAGTGCAACCACTGTGGAAAATAGTGTGGAGATCACTCAAGAAATTAGGGGTGCCTGGCTGGCTCAGTCGGTAGAAACTGCCATTCTTGACCTCAGGGTTGTAAGTCCAAGCCCCATGCTGGGTGTGGAGATTACTTAAAAACAAAATCTTTTTAAAAATTAAAAATAGAATTACCATCAGATTCAGCCTCCTATTCCTGGCTGTATCCTAAGGAAATGAAATCACTACCTTGGAAATATATCTGCATTCCTATGTTCATTGCAGCATCATATATATGTGTTCATCATCAGATGGATGAATAAAGAAAATGTGATTATATATATTAGGCAACTATAAGAAGGAAATCCTGCCTTTTGTGACAATGTGGATGGACCTCGATAGCATATGCCAAGAGAAATAAGTTCAACATAGAAAGACAAAGACTGTAAGTTCTCACTTTCATGTAGACTCTAGAAAACCTAAACTGATAGAAATAGTAGAATGGTGGTTGCCAGGGGCTGGGGGTGGAGAGATGGTCAGGTACTGGGCAAAGGATACAAATTCTAGTAAAAAATGGATAAGTTCTGGGGATCTAATTTACAGCATGCTGAACATAATTAACAGTACTGTATTATATACCTGAAAGTTGTCAAGAGAAATCTTAAATATTATCACCATACACACACGAACACACGCACAAACATAATTATGTGAGAGTATCAAGGTGTTAACTAACCGTATTGTGATAATCATTTCACAATATATATGTGTGTCAAATCATCAAGTTGTACATGTTAAACTTATCTAAGATATGTGTTAATATTATCTCAATAATGCTGGGAAAAAAGCAATAATGCACATTTATTGAAAAAAAATTAGAGAATATTGAAGAGTATCAGGAAGTATATTAAAAGCACTAAAAATCCCACTACCCAGAGGTGACCCCATTAATGGTATTAACATATCGAGGAATTTCGTTTCTGGTCATTTAACCCTCGGGTATAGGGTAAAACTGGAATAATAATTGGTAAACTGTTTTTGTTTTTTCCTTAACATCATGAATATTTTTCAAGTCATTCCAGTCTGTGACAACATAGTTTAAAGAGAGCGAGAACCTGATGGAATGAATTGTCCCAATATAAAACTTTAAATGGAGGACAGCCAAGAAATTCACCTCATTGTACTCCACCTCATTCAGTATCAATATTAATAGCAAAAACAATGTGGGCAATGCCCTACTTATCAGGAAATCAGATTTCAGGCATCATCAACCATCTGTAACAGAAGAATGACATTTTTTTTTAGTAGAGAGGAATCTAAGCACAATATACTCTGTAAATGATTCTGTTCTATGAGGTCTATAGGAATGCTCCTTTCATTATCAGATATACTGCATCCCTTTTAACAAACAGAAATGATCTTCTGTGTATTAACATCTTTGATCCTCTCTTGAATGTTCTTTCCCTCCTAGTTGTCTGTTATGCAATGATAATGGTGATACCAATGATGTATCTAAATGTTTTAATAGCTTCTGATATGTCGCAGGCATTTCATAAAGTTTAATTGTTTTTTATACACCATCATAGTACTTCCAGTTGTGTTCAGCAGCCCATGTATTCTCAGGTCACCTTTGCATATATTGTTAATAATAAGTCCTTAAAGCAGTCCACAGGCAAGGTAGGATTCTTGGCAGTCCATGTATGCTGATGGAGAAGTTGAGGCACTAGAAACTTTAGATTTTACAAGATTATGTGGGTGTTGGGGTACCTACCTGGCTGTGACAGGAATTCAGGTTCTTTGGCCTCTAGCTACAGGATCCTGCTTGGAACAAGTGTGGTCTCTGCATACAATGGAAGATCTAGAACAACTTCTTTATAGTCATAGCCCTAATTTGACCCCCAAATGCTGTTCAATTCTATATTATTAAGGACAGAATTCTGTTAGAAAGCTCTACCTTTACATCATAGATGGAATATGATCTTTCCATTATACTTAGGGAGCCAGCAAGCAGGGAAAGATAAACACAATCTAATTCCTGGACCTAATAATAACAACCACTAACAGTTATGGAACATTTGCTACATGCCAAGTCACTGTGCTAGTGACTTTCTTATACATTCTCTTATTCAGTCTTCAAATAAAACAAAACCTCACTGAAGTATATACTATTATTTTCCCCAAATTACAGAAGAGACATATGACTTTTAGAAAGGTCGAGTAACTCACCCAAGGTCAGACAACTAGTAAATGGGATGAAATGGGAACTCAGATCCAGGTTTTTCCAATTCCAAACCTCAGGATCTTTGAACACTAATTTCTAGTTCTCCCTACCTATTTCCATGAACAGCCTCTCCACTAAAGATGCTATTTAGTCTAAAATTCTCTGTTAAACGTTCTGAGCTTAGTCTTGATTCTCTGCTTGGTTGAGAAAATCATCTAATCTTCATGGGCTTGGCTCTACAAAACCCAAAGAAAACATAGTTAAGATGTTTTCAGGAGACCAGCTACCTCCAAACTCACTCTCTAGAGTTTCAGTACTCCTTCATTTACATTCTTTACTCTGGACTGATCTAGTCCTGTTAAGTGGTTACTGAGATAAAATGGGAACCTGCTTACTTTACTCCTTGTGATATTATACTTTATAATAAGTATATATTTGATCTTTGTTCCCATTTCTGGCATAGGGCTCCTAAAACCTTTGGAATTTCCAGTGATGAGAGTGGTAAAGGTGTCTTTTGTTACATTAATGAGGAAACTATTGGAAAGCACCTGAGGGTGGGGCTGCCAGTAAAGCCAAACAGGTGATTAAAGGGTTGGAACTTTCAGTCCCACCTCTGACCTCAGGGGAGGGGAGAGGGGCTTGAGGTGGAGTTCAATCGCCAATGATTTGACCTGCCAAGACCCTGTAATGGAAGCTTCCATAAACCCAAAAGGACGGGGGTCGGAGAGCTTTTGTGTTGATGAAGATATGGTGGCTGGAGAAGAGTGGCTGCCTGAATCATGGTAGCTTACCCTATGCATTTTTCCATCTGGCTGTTTCTTTTTCTTTCTTTCTTCCTTTTTTTTTTTTTTTTTTTTTTTTTTTACTGTCCACAATATTTGTTACTTTATTTATCAAGAGAAACTACTCCATAACCCAGGATTCATGTTTCATTGTTCAGGAACACAGGTCAGTAACAAACTTCCATGGAACTGAAACCAAAGAAATTCCTTATATTACAAAATCACTTTGCACTCTGAAAGATACCAGCCTTCTTCATCTTCTCAAAATCTTTCATGGAATCATAATTTCTGTAGAAATATGCATATGCCTTCTTTCCTGGTTTGGCCACAGCAAACTTCAAGAAAGCTGCAACCCCAAGGGACACAGCAAATGCTCCAACAATATGAAATCGCAGACGCTTAGCCAGAAGGCCTCATCTCTGAGATTTCATCAGAGCACTGAAGTCTCCTCAACACCAACTTCAAAAGCAACGTCCATCCTAACTGATACCCCATCTGGCTATTTCTGAAGAAAGCAGCAAACTAGTAAGTAAAATGTTTCTCTGAGTTCTGAGAGCTGTTCTAGCAAAGTAACTAAACCCAAGGAGGGGTTGTGGGATCCTCCTATCTATAGTCAGTGGGTCAGAAGCACAGGTGACAATTTCAGTTTGTAGTTGATATCTATAGAGGGGGGGGCCACAGCCCTTTGGGACTGAGCCCTCAACTTTTTGGGTCTGATGGTATCTCTTGATAATGTCATAACTGAGTTATATTGTATGATACCCAGCAGCATTGGAGGGTTGCTTGGTGGCGTGGGGAGTGGGGGTGAAGAATTATACATTGAACTTGGTGTCAGAATTGAATATCTCTCCTTGCTGGGCATTTTGTGTATTTTGTATCTTGCATATTTTGAGTATTATTTATATTGCTGGCTTAGTGTTGGGCTCCTTCTCTGTCACTCTTGCTTAGGTGATTTGTATTACTGGATTTTGCCTACGACACTGCAGACAGTATTAAATACTTTAAAAATACTTTCTTTCCCTGCTTCCCACGCCCCCGCCCAGCTTCCTTTGGCCTTTTACATTTAATAATTAAAGCAATAATCGTCACCCTGTCATAAGAATTTCCAGGGATGAGAGGCTCACATTTAAAGAAACTCCATGTATACAATTTTCCCTTTAAGGTAGGAGTTCTAGTCTGAATCTTATTAACATTTAATGCCTCTGATCTTAAAGCAGATCAGAAAACTTAAATAGGCTCAGAAGGGTCATGGCTAAATTAGATTATTAACCTTACCTGGGCAAAGACAGGGATGAAGGTCCTTACCCTGAGAGGCTGTTTGAGGAACAGTGGAGTTGAGAGAGGTCAATATAAAACTAGAAAAACAATAAAGTCCAGGCAAGTCTCCATACAGCCAAGATCTATTCACCCAGAAGAAAGAAGAGAAAGGATGCCTCTTTCCGGAGACATTTCTTTCCAGCCATTAGGGAAGTTATATGAAGCCATTTTTATCACTTGACTAATTCTTGCCAATATCTTGTAAAATATTTTTGCAAATATCATAAAATTGGATGTGACAGAAAGCAGACTCTGGATCTCTATTATGGATAGTCTAGTATCAGAGAGGTAGAAATTAATTTTTTTTTCCTATTTAGCAGCAATCCTTTCTTAATTAAGTATATAGATGGCTTAACCAACCAACATACAGAATCCGAGAACAACTGGACTGAAATAGTTAAGAGAAAGATCCATCTTTCCCCTCTTTACTCAGTTTTTCTGATTGATCTGAATTTAGAATGGCCCATGATTTTAGGTCTGTAGGTCTCCATGATTTCTTCTAGCTATCTGCAAAGTGAACAGTGGGAATTTAGGGGATGTCCTAATGGTCCACTGGCATCTGTCAGTCTTAAAGATCTAGTTTCTACAGAATATTTCCCAAAGGCCCTCGGGGGAGCAGTGGCACAGGTTGCTGATGGAAATACCTTGGCTGCAGAAAAGCTAAACTCCCAACTTGTTGTTAGTTTCCCCCATTTTGTTTAAAATGAATGGCCAATCACTTTCAAATGCATTTTTCATTTCCTGATCCCCAACTTTATGCATGGCCAATCACTTTCAAATGCATTTTTCATTTCCTGATCCCCAACTTTATGCTAGACGAAACGTTCAATGGTGTGTTCAAGACAGTATTTGCAGTCAGCAATAATTTTACTAGGAAAATGACTTTAATATAAAAAACCACTGTTGCAACAAAGGAAATTTAAAAGTAAGACAACACTGAAAAATGTTTTTTTACCATGTGGGTATTAGGTAACTGATGCTGGAATAGTCTCCCAAAGAAAAAGTTAAAGGACTGGAAGGGAACTAAAGCCAGAATTTAGAGCAAATTCATAAAAAGCAAACGTGATACACTCTGACCACTTTCCTCTTGCTCCCCTCCACCCACCCCCAAACCTAAACACAGTGTGATTGCTTCCAACTTAAGTTTCTAAAGTATAAATAATTCAAACCTTGTCCAGTCGCCAGCCTAAACCCCTACCCATTTCCCAAAGTTTCACTGAAGGCCGTTTTCCCCATGAACCCTCTTGCCCCTAATTCCCTTGTTTTGAGTCCTGTATTCTTCACCTTTGCCTTTAGTTTTGGTTACTTATTATTCATCCTAAGAGTTTCCAAATCTTGTCTTTACATTTCACGGATGCCAGTCATGAATCCCCAACAAACGGCCTACCTCTTGAGAGCGAGAACCATATCTTACACTTCCTTTGTATTTCACAAAGAACCTAGCCCAATGGGAAGGATATAGTCGATTTTTGTTGAATGATCTAATTCCTTGTATAGCTCATGTTTCCTGATCCAACTATGCTGAGCATTCACTTTCTAGGGCTTGAAATACTTTTTTTTCTTTTTAATTCGGCACAGAGAGATGTTTGATGTCTGATGAGATATTTGGTTGTTTGTGTTTCTGGTAGGCAATTTATCTTTCTTGCTGCCACTGTAGCACTGACCTGTCTCAGCTCCCACAGCCTGAAGTGATGTTACATCATTGATCTGACTTGGATTGAATCTTCTATGTGTCAGAAAAGACATCTACTCGTGGTATATTTTTACTCAGGTTTAATACACATAACAACCCCTAAGAACACCATGTGGCCTGAGGATAATTATAATTTTAATTGCACCTGTAAAAGTGTGCTTGGTACTGAAGGTGGTGAGGGAACTGTAAAACTTCACAGAAACAACAATCACAGGGTTAACCAGTGGCCTCCTGCTGGTTTCTGCTCCACTCAGTTGTGGTTTTTTAAGTGCATTGACATGATTGATAAAGTTTCTTTTTTTAATCCGTCCTGCAGTTTAAAGTGAACAAATGCATGTTGGGGGCATTCCACTTCATGTAGGCACTAATTCTTTCCTTCGACCATGAATTGCCTTTGTCATGGAAGTCCTTTTGTTTTTATGAAAATACCCCCATTGTCTAGTTGCATAGTAGTTTGTTTCTGCCTTTCTTACAGTAAAATACACATAAAAATTTTAAACTGTTAAATGGTACCTCTAAGCTTACCCTGAAAATTAGCAGTTTTCTCCTCTATGCCATTCACTCCTAATTCTTGCTCCCCTGAGGAAACCTCTTTCAATTTTTGGCTACTCTTTCATACTTACTTCTGTATTTGTAAATACTATTCCTGTACTACTTTCTTGAATTTTCCTTAAGCTTTATATATTCTCCATAAAATACCAATTAGCGAGGATGAGAACCTAGTTTTCTTAAGTACTTAGCATGCCCACTCACATACATACATACACAAAGTCACACAACACAACTACATTCACTCATAAATATCTCTCAATCTAGTTATTCTCTTCTTCCGATGAAGTTATAGCTCATTTCTTGTTAAATTACTATTAAGTGTTTATATTGTCAAGACTAGGAAATAGTCATTCACGGCTGATCCATGCAGTACATTACAATCACATTTTCTGGTAAAATGTTAGGTCCTTCCTGGTGTCCCTCACGATATTTTATTTATTTATTCATTCATTTATTCATTTGTTTATTTATGAGAGAATGAGTCGGGAAGGACAGAGAAAGAGGGGGATAGATGATCTGAAGCAGGTTCCATGCTGACAGCAGAAGGCAGATGGGGGGCTCGAATTCACCAACCGCAAGATCATGACCTGAGACAAAGTCAGATGCTTAACCCACTGAGCCACCCAGGAACCCCATGACCACGTTTTAATTTTGCTTAGTGATCTCTGTATAACTCACAAATCTATCTCCAGAGCCTCTGTTTTGAAGATATCACCTGAATATATTCAAAACATATCAGGTGTTCTGTTTTATTTTCTTGCTGGAGATCTTGCTCACAGAGCCCAGATACTTCCTGCTCCAATTTTGATTGGTTACCCTCTAAGCTTGAAGCACAGCAGCCATCTCAGAACCCATCATCCTGGGAATCCCTTTTGCTTCTCTTTTGTTTTGCATCTCCATTTTCTGGGTTCCAGATTTTTCTCTTCCGAGTTTTCTCCCTCGTTTTCATGTGTGGATCTTCCCGGAGTTCCCTAAGAAAAGAAAATGTTGAGACCTTTCCTGTCTGAAAAGGCCTGTTTTTGTGTGTCCCCCTAAATTAGTGATAGCTTGGTTAGTTATAGAATTCCAGATTGCAAATCATTTCCCTTTGAATAGAGAAGACCAATGATAACCTTCTTCATGTTCTTTTGTGTTTTTTACTCTAGTAACATTTAAGAACTTCTGTTAGGGGTGTTGTGAAATTTTAAAGTAACATGTCTTATTGTGGATCTTTTATTTTCTTTCATTCTGTATTTCACAAGCATTCTCAATGTATGTCATGCCCTGTCATTTGAGTTTTGTCTGTTTTGTTTTTTGGGGGACAATATCTTTTAAATGTTAGAAGTATTTAACATTCTTTTTAAATGTTCAATGTTTCTTGAATTGCCATTATATGAATACTAGTTTCCAAATTTAATTACTTAATTTACTTATGTTTTCTTGTCTAATTTTCATGTCTGTTGTTCTAAGTTTAGGAGTTTTCCTCAATCATTAGGTTGAAACCACAAATATTTCTAAGGAATTATTTTATTTATTTATTTTGAAAAAGAGAGACAGGATGCTTGAGCAGGGGAGGGGCAGAGAAAGGTGGGGGGAGAGAGAGAATCCCAAGCAGGCTCTGCACTGTCAGCATGGAGCCTGATGTGGGGCTTGATTCCATGAACCGTGGGATCATGACCTGAGCTGAAATCCAGAGTCAGATGCTTAGCCAACTGAGCTATCCAGGCACCCCTCTGTGGAATTATTTTACAATTTTATTGTCCTATTTTTGGTTCTCCGAGCTCTTTTTAGTTTTCTGATACTTTTATAAATACGTTATTTTCATGTTCTATACTTGTATCTTATCCCTCTAAGAATAGTAACCACAGATATTTTTAAGTATTTTTTGTTGTTTTGTATTTGATTTTTATTTTAATCTTCTATTGTCTTTAGTTTCCTCAGTTATTTTATTCTCTTTCCATTTTGATATCCTTTTGGCTTCTCGAGGCTCTCCTCAAATGTCTGGTTGTCATTGGCCTTCTATTCATATTTTAAAATGAAGAACATAAGCAGACCCCTATTAAAAACTCTGTGGCTGGGCAGGGCTTGTCAACTGATAAGTTTCATGGTTGCGTAATTAGGTTGACCCTGCCTGTCTTGTTTGAGGACCTCCAAACAGCAGCATCCAATGTTCTCTCTCAGGGGTGTTTATTTCCTCACAGAAGAATCCACCGGTTTCCTGCATGAGTGGTACAAGCATTGTCTGAGACAAGAGGTGTGGGAAGGGTGTACCATGGCCTCACTGTTCAATGTATCCCTTGTCACTCTCATGGTCCTGAGGATGGCACACATTCCTTTCTGGAGCTGTACCTGAACTCTTTTCTTTCAGCTTCTACAAACTAAACAACTCCACAGTCCACACAGGGTAGCCACCTGGTGTGATGGGGGAAGGATCTGGGAGTCTCTCTGCAATTGTTAAAGCCTATTTCACAGGATTATTGAAAATGAATCCTGCTTGCTGAGTGACTCTGCATCCCCCCACCCCCTTCACCATTTGGTTGCTACTTATCCCCACTTAGAACAGCACTGGGCACATATGAGGCCCTCAATAAATATTTGTGGAACTAATGAATGATTTATAATTTGATTGCTAAGCATCGTGAATGCTTTACTGTAGACTCCTACCCTGCAGGTCTGGGGTTCAGCCTACTCAGATAAGCTACTTCAATTACACTCCTGTACCCAGATTAATTTCTCCCCACTGCTATTTGATTCTTTTCCATTCATCCTGTCTTTGTGGGTTTATGGACTGTGTATTTTTTTTTTTTTTTTTTTGCCATTTTCATCCCTTTGTGCCATTTTTGTAAGCAGCAGAGATGGAAGAGATGAAGACTTAATGTGTCACAGAGCTCCATGAAAGATTTCCTGCTCGAATTTTGTTGTAATTACATATATTTTAAATGAAAATTTTCATGCATCGAGAAAGTATAGGAAGTATAAAAAACAAAATAACATATGTATCCACACCTGCTTCAAAAAAGGCTTTTCATTTTAGTCCTCTTTGCTTCAGATTTATCTTTGTCTTAGTCTCTATCCCTGCTCCTGTCATGCTCTATCACTCATGTGCTCACTCTATCTTCTCCCATTTTTAAAGAACCAAAATATTTCAGAGATGTATGAGTAAAGCTTCTCTTAACTTTCTGCAATTTGTTTCTTTCCCTTCACTTCTCAGAGGTAGCTACTTCATTTGATATATTTTATTCCCTCCATGTGGATATCTTAACGTCCATGTATGTAGCCCAAAGTAACTTATAGTTTTATTTTATGTGTTTGAAATTCTATGTAAATAGTGTCATATTATACATTATACATATTCATGATGTATACATGTGGATGCATTCACTTAACAGCTGTCAGGCATTCCAAGCATATATTCTACATCTTTTACTTCTATTTTAGATTAAAATGTATCATGGGACACAAATTGCGTCCATAAAGTTCATTGCACACTACCACTACAAAGAAGCAGCGTAGTTTTATTTTAATGTTTTTAAGTGTATTTATTTGGTGAGAGCGAAGCAAGAGTGGGGGAGGGGCAGAGAGAGAGGGCAAGAGAGAGAATCCCAAGCAGGTTCCATGCCATGAGCACAGAGCCCGACGTGGAGCTTGAACTCGGAGACCGTGAGATCATGACCTGAGCCGAAACCAGGAGTTGGACCTCAACTGACTGAGCCACCCAGGTGCCCCAAGCAGCATAAATTTTAAAAACCTGGATTCAAATCTAGAATCTCTCATTTGCTAGCTCTGTAATTTAGGGCAAGTTGCTTAACCTCTCAGGCCTTGATATCATTTGTAAAATTTAAATACCAGTAGTACACACCATATTGTTGTTTTAAGTATGTAGCTTTCCGGAGAGTACATGACAATAGTAAACCATCCAATAATGCTGTTGCTATTATTATATAATGGCAACAATTCATTGACTCAGGATCTCTGAACTGGAAGTAAAAAAAAAAAAAAAAAAAAGTTCTCCCTGGTAGTTTCTTCAGAACTGGTTGTAGTTCTACCGCTTGGGAATGGGGAAAGCAAGTCTAATCCCTTTTCCATATGACAGACTTCCAAATATTTGAAGACAAATATCAAGGCCCCCTGAGTCTAATTATATTGAAAATGAAAAAAAAAAAAAAAAAGAAAGAAAAGAAAAGGAGGGGAATTGGTACACAGCAGTGATGGATGAAACCTCATCTATCGAGACAAACAGGTAAAAAACAATGAAATACCTTAAAACTTCCCCTTCTGGTTCCTCCAGCAGAACCTCCCTTTGAAAAAAATCTTGTAAGTGGTATGGAAATTTTTTGTTCCTACCTTTTGGGGATCTGCTTGATGGTATTAACATAAGTGCTACCAAATGGACTGGGAGATAGGTTTAAAAATTATCTTATGAAGACAGTCTTTATTGTAATCTATTATAGTTAAGCCTGAAATGGATAATAATAGAAAGGAATGCTCTGGTTTTACAAGGCAATAACGTGGTGTCTGAGCCATCAAACTTTATTGTGAGCCAGACTACGGAGTAGTTTATCCCAAAGAAGCTCTCTGACAAGCGTAGAACCAACAACTTGAGCTGGGATTGGCCACAGAAAGAGTTGTGTTAACAAATACAGTTGTGCCTCCTACTTCCCTAATGGAGTTTCTGATTTTTACATCAGGTATTGTGTTCAACACACACACACACACACACACACACACACACACACATCCCTATCATTATATCTTCGACTGAAACCACTTTCTGAAACTGCCCACTTAGATAAAAAGCATCAATACATGAAGACTTCTTTTCCCTAAACCTCAGCAGATTCTCAACCTGCAGAGTCATTTTTGAGATGTCAATGAGTTTAATTTTGTTCTTTGGACAAGTTGTCCGTCCTGAAGGTAATGAGAGGCTAGGGCAGAGGTCGGCAAACTATGGCCCCCGGGCCAACCCCAGGCTGCTACCTGCTTATTTAAGATAAGAATAGTTTAAAATTTTTTAAATTCTTGAAAAAAAAAATCAAGTGATGTTATGTGACACATAAAAATTGTATGGAAAGCAAATTTCAGTATCTATAAATAAAGTTTTATTGCAACCCAGCCCCTCTCACTAGTTTATATATGGTCTATGACTGCTCTCTTGTGACAGTGGCAGAGTTGAATAGTTTCAGTGGAGACCTTGTAGCCCCTAATGTTTACACTCTGCCCTTATCAAAACAGTTTCTCATCCCTAAACTAGTGAATGTAGATCTGGTTAGGAGGAGTAACAAAGAATCTCAATTTGAAGGGAAAGAGAAGAGAGTCTTTAGTAACGTCTTGGGATGGAAGGACTTACTCAAAACTGAAAAAAATGTCAATAAAGAGAGTATAGGCACTATTTGCATGCTTCAGTGAAAGCTGTAGATCAAAATGACCAGAAGCTTTTCAGATTCCTTAAAAACTCATCCCAGATTTGAACAGCTCTGTGAAAATTGTGCCTCCTATAAGGGGGTAAAAAAAAAAAAAAAAAAAAAAGAAAAGAAAAAATTTTGTAATTTCTGCAGAATTGGCTCGAGTTCTTCCACTTGGGACCAGGCAGGACTAGTGTAATCTGTCTTCCATATGACAGATTTTCAAATATTTGAAGACAATATCAAGTCCCCCAGAGTCTAATTATATCGAAAATGGGGGGAAACAGGAAAGAAAGAAAAAGAGGGGCACTGGTACATGGCAGTGATGGATGAAGCCTCACACATCAAAACAGAGTCTGTCCATCCCTTCCCCCTCCTCCCCCACAGGCTCACTGCTCTCTAGTAACTAAGAAAACCCGTCCTCAAACGAGTTCAGGATTGGCAATTGTTTCGATTTCCACAAAGATGGACATGATAGTAGGAGAGGCCATGTGACTTCTGTCTTCCCCCAAGGGCTTCAGATGTTGAGTTACTGATGTTGGTGGCAAAGAGGAGAAACAGACCTGCCAATTCTTGGGGCAATGGAAGGAAAACACACACACACACAAAACAAAGCACAGTAGTGACTTGGAAAGTTGTTGAGAGATGCTGCACAAATAAAAGTCTCCCAGGAGATTTTTCAAGACACACTGAGTCTTGTCAAGAACAACTTGTCAAAGACTTGAACACGGACAAAAGGATGTACTGAGTGTCTCTTCAGTGAAGTACTGGGTGGTGTTCAGCTGGCCAGCTGGGGACCGTTTGCTTCTGCAGGGGTGTGTAGCTTTAGACCCCTGTTGACTTGCTTACATTATAGGTCTGTAGGGGGAGAAGTTAAACTATAGCAAGCTGAGAGTAATGCAAATGAATTTTGTCCAGATACAACTGAGTTATACTTCGCAGAGAAGATAACCACAAACAGTATATATTTTTTGTACTACAGGATATTAATATATACTGGCCACAAAATTGGCCAATAGCCTATAGGGCATGAGA
This sequence comes from Leopardus geoffroyi, assembly GCF_018350155.1. Taxonomy (NCBI): domain Eukaryota; kingdom Metazoa; phylum Chordata; class Mammalia; order Carnivora; family Felidae; genus Leopardus; species Leopardus geoffroyi. Next base: position 46,224,469 of record NC_059327.1, read on the forward strand.
CATTAACCAGTTTTGCATCTATTAGCATTTTCCTTTCAGAATTCCCATGCGCATGTACATGTATGTGTGTACATACGTGTATATGCGTTCTTCAGGCTCTCCTTTGAACTAATATTAACCAGTTTCTTCATTAATCAGTTAAGTATACCTTTGACATATGTTCATGTTGTGTTTGCATGTTTTTAACTTTGTGAGAAACATTTTCTTTTCACAATACAAAGAATTACATAAATATATTCACTACAAAGATAATCTTTCAGATATATGAATACATTCCTTTCCAGAACACTTTTTTTTTTTTTTTAATTTTTTTTTCAACGTTTATCTATCCTTGGGACAGAGAGAGACAGAGCATGAACGGGGGAGGGGCAGAGAGAGAGGGAGACACAGAATCGGAAACACGCTCCAGGCTCTGAGCCATCAGCCCAGAGCCTGACGCGGGGCTCGAACTCACGGACTGCGAGATCGTGACCTGGCTGAAGTCGGACGCCCAACCGACTGCGCCACCCAGGCGCCCCAGAACACTTTTTTTTTTTAATGTATTCATTTCTTCTGATTGTACCAGGAAGAAAGGAAGCCTCAGGACGGTGCTAACATGTCTTGACCAACTCTTGTGTCTTCTGATGATTTCCAATCTGTCAGGGCTGCTGATCTCTCCTTAAAACAGAAGCACTGGGCTCCCAGAAGCCTCTCGTGAGCAGCACCTGATGGGAAGCCCATGCAGGAGGGCACCCTTACGGACCCCAGAAGCTTCAGCTAGTAGAATTCTTTAACTGTGTGCCTGGGTGATTCATTCTGTTAGAAACCCTGCAGTCTGCCCTTGAATTAAGACTTTCTGTTCTACACATAGTGTGGCTAAAAACAAAAACTTTATTTGTTTTGGAGAAATAGCACTCCAGAAGACCTGGTTTAAACTCTGCCACCGACTAGCTTTGTAATTTTTTTGCCAAGCGCTGTATTTCCCTTCTATTTCTGTTTTGTTTGAATAAGCGCATAATTATCTACCTCACAGGACTTCGAAGAAAGTTTTTAAACACAAAACAGATAATGTCTAAATGGGTAAACCTAGCGAACTTTTAATCAATCAATTGCTTAATTAATTTATTCAGTTTTAATGACTACTCTTACCACATCCTTCATCCCTGCTGAGGTGAGCCACCAGAGGCTGTCCGTTGGACCATGAGTCTTGTGAGGGGTTGTACGTGTGACCTATTTCCCACTTTCGCAACTTGTGAAACCTTTCCCTGGTGCTTTCCGTCATCACCAAAATGCCTTACATTATTTAATATGCCAAGGTGCCGTATTTTAGGGTTCAGGACACCTTGGCATATTGAATATCTTAAGCTGACTGAGCTTGAGAAAATGGCGGAAACAGGAAACCACCCTGACCTCTCCTCTCCCCCTTCTTCCCTGAAGGCAGGAGCTACGTGTCCCCTGCGGAAGGGATCCTCATTGTACGGGGAGGAAAGAAGACATCCTTATCACCAGAGACAGGGAATGTAGGGCCAAGAAGGCTGTATAAACAGGCCCTGTTACTTCTTCACCATTTACTACCCTGCACCCAAATCCCTTCATCTTGTGAATTCTTCACCAATTTATTGTTTCCTTGTCCAAAGGTATAAAAGTTTCCCGTTCTGGTCACTTCAGTGGCTTGGGAGAGCTCCCCTGCACATGTGAAAATTCAATAGAATGTGCATGCTTTCCTCCCGTTCACGTGTTTTGTATCAGTTAAAAAAAATTTTTTTTAATGTTTCTTTATTTTTGAAAGAGAGACAGAGTGCAAGTAGGGGAGGGGCAGACAGGGAGGGAGACACAGAATCCAAAGCAGGCTCCAGGCTCTGAGCTGTCTGCACAGAGCCGGAAGTGTGGTTCCAACTCATGAACCGTGAGATCGTGACCTGAGCTGAAGTCGGATGCTTAACCTACTGAGACACCCGGGTGCCCCTGTGTCAGTTTGCTAGGCCCAGCCAGGGACCCAATGAGAGTAGAGGAGAATTCTTCCTCCTTCACATATCATATCTCTGAACATTTCCTTCTTTTTCTTGCTCTTAGTGAAGCCTGGCTCTTAAACTACTGTGATCTTTTCTGTGATCGCTGTTTTCTCGCCTAAACCTTCTGTACCACCAGAAGTGGGGGAGAGTTCTCTTTCCTTCTCATGGCCATTTCCAGACCACCTCTCTCTCTTCTCCCTAATATTTTCCATGGTCTGATACTCCTATTTTGAGATAATATCAACCACGATCTCTGCTGGTTGTAATAATCTACAGATGCCCAAATCCATTCCTGTTATTCACGGGAGTGTTAGCTTCTGACTTACTGTCATCGTCTGCAACACATTCCCATTTAAATTTTTGGATTTTTGAATATACATATAGATGATTCTTCTACTTCCCTGCTCTAATTCCTCGAATTTTGATTCTCCAATGATTTGATCTTTGATCCTAGCTCAGCTGCTTACTGTGACCTAGTAACATCTTCTAGACCAGTGGTTCTCAGCTTTGGTTGCTCCGTAGAAGATCTTTGGAAATGTCTGGAGATGTTTTGGGCTGTCGTAGTTGGTAGGAACCATTGGCATTTTGTAGGTATGGATCAGGGATGCTGCTGACTATTGTACAAAGCACAGAAAGCCCTTCGCTAAAAAGAATTATCTGGCCCTAAATGTCACTAGTGCCAATCTTGGTAAGATTTTGCTTGACAGCCCTATTTAAAAAATACAACCCCAATCACACCTCCAGAAACTCCATTCTTCTATCCTTTGTCTAATTCACTCTAGATCTTCCTTATTTAGTCCTTATTCTCAGTCTTCCTTTGGAAGAATGAAATCTCTGTGAGTGGGATAGTTTTTGTTCCCTTTGTTCATAGGCTGCTTCCCCCAAAGAAGACAATAACTATTATTATTATTTTTTTAATAAATTGAACACCTGGGTAAAGGGGTGAGTCAAGAGAAGGCACACTTAAATGCTAAATTGTTTCTGTTTTTGCTAAGAGTGTAAAGGATGACAAAAAGGATTGATAGTTTGGGCCCCTAAAAGCCAGAAGTATTAACTCCTCAGCTCTTTCGGTGATGATAAATCTGTAGCTGACCTAAGCATTTATGTAATCTTTTGCTTTTGATATTGTCAGGCATACCCTCCTAATGATGATCTTTCTCAAAGTATGTGGATGTTTAGAGCTCAGGTGCTAGAAGAAGGCCATCTCTATTTTTCTGGGTACTCTACCCAAATTTTTCAAGCTAGGGATTCAAGGAGATGAACATGTCTGTGTCACTTAAATCTTCGCATGTCTAGCAATTTGGTCTGTAATATCTTCTTTTGGCTGTAGACAGATATAGGAAGTAGAGGGCATGCATGATGCTGATTTTAGAATTGAAGCAATTGAGACTCAAAAAGTAAAATGAATTGTCTGAGACTCCATTGGTAGGCATGACAGCTAAGATTAGAGCCTTCATTAGTTAATGCCTTCTTAACCTACTCTGGGCTCTTTCTATTTAACTGGGCAGCATCTTCTTCAGCTGCCAGGTGACTGGACACCTAACACTCACCCCTTTAAAAGTAAGGATGTGTTGGCGTTTCCTCTGAGCTTACAAAAAGCAAGTTTATTTGATACAAGTCATTTAATTGTAAAGAGGCGTCCAGGCTTTAAAGTAGTCTTTATAAGGTGGGGCAAAATATTTGCAACTCATTCTTGTCAGTTTTAAGTGTGTATTTTTAACTTAACTATCGAGGAACGTGGCTCAACCAAACGTTCACGGCCAAGAACTAAAATGTTAGAAAGGTTGCCACGGGCTTAGCACATGCTCACAGATGAGAAATTTTGCAAACTGCAAAGAAATGGGTTGGTAGATGAGAAAAAAAAAAGTTGAAGAAAACCTAGACTGAATTAATTTAGAATGGAGGACCCGCCCTATCTCTTCTACATCTTTACAAAAGTGAATCCCAAAATGTTAACTGTGAGATGTTACTACATGCTCATTAAGTAGGAGGAAGTGATAAATATTTGGAAAATGTTGTAGACATTGTAGCCTTGGCTAAATGATTAAAAATTCCTATTAGCATAATTCTTTTTTTAGCTGTCCTATTTACAAAATGTTAGTAATAATAGCACTGGCTTCATATGGTTGCCAGGGGATTACGTGGGTGAATCCATGCAAGGTACCTAGCAGATTGAAAGTATTCAAAAAGTATTGCAAACCCTTTGAGAATTCCTACAATAAAGAAGAATGTGAGTAAGCGTTTCCCAAATATGGCTAAACGTAAGGATCAGTACCTAATAACCTAGCATAGAAGTTTGGAAAATGCTATTGTGGAAGATCCAGTGGATCAAAGACTAGAAGCATGAAAAGCAATATGGTAGGCTCTCCTGAATAAAATACTTAGGAATCTAGTTATCAATATTAATATTCTTGTTTGAATGCTTTTCCTCCTTTATTTTCATCTGACAAATTCTTACTCTTCTCTGATGGAGAAACTGAAACCATGACCCAAATTTTCCATCCTTCCTGCATCTATACCCTTTAAAGCACTGTGATTTTTGCAACAATTCCCATCAAGAGTTGGATTCTATTTCTCTGTCTTGAATGAGATGATCTCAGGGTTATGTTGGCCAGTAGAATATCACAGAAATGATGGTGTTCCAAGACTATTCTTCAAAACACTCTACGTGCTTTCTTCCTCTGCCTTTACCAGGAGAACATACCCAGCCTAACCTATTGCATCCTAAGACCTATGGGGCAGAGCTTTGTCCTACTGGTCTAGTCCTTCGACATGTAAGGAGCCTAGTCTGGAAGAGCCAGCCCAGCTGACCCCCAGAATAACAACACATACAGGAATGAATTCAGCTGAGATAGGCAAGCAGGGCTCAGATCAAGAGGACCTCCCTGCTGACCCATAAATTTGTAGGAATGATAAATGGTTACTTTAAGTCACAAATTATGGGGCTTATTGCAGAGTGTGATTATAGAAATAGCTCTATGTTAATATACCATCTTGAAATCTTAGCCCAATGACCACGTGTCTATGTTCTTTTCCCTCCTACAACACCACCTGGTTTTACCTGTCTATTCTCCCTTCATAGTCTGTGCTCACCTCTTTTGTAGCACTTGTTTGATGGTATGATAACTTCTTGATAGAGAGTAAGCTTCGTGAAGGTTGAGTCGATGTTTTTTTATTTATGAATTCCCACCTTAGAGTAGAGGGTCTGGCATATAGAGACTAATTACACCCAAGCTACTCTTTAATTTGTGTATACTCTTATGATTTTAAGGACTTTGTGTTGTCTGAAAACCAGAAAATGGGTCATCTCATTAATGGAGCATCTACTCTATGCAAGATCAGTATTTTAAACAAAATGTTACTGGTCTTAGTGACAGGTTTATTTTATTAATTTTATTTAATTTTATTTATTTTTGAGAGAAAGAGAGGGAGCAAGTGTGTGAGGGGCAGAGAGAGAGAGAGAGAAGAGAGAGAATCCCATGAGGGGCAGAGAGAAGGAGGAAGGGAGAGACAGACAGACAGAGACAGAAGTGGGGCTCACCCGAAGTGGGGCTCGAGCTCACCAACTGTGAGATAATGACCTGAGCCGAAGTCAAATGCTTAACAGCTAAGCCATCCAGGAACCCCCATAGATAGATTTTAAATATGTATTTGCCTTATCATCTGACTCCAATTCTTTCTTTCCTAAAATCATTTTATGTAGGTGGATATAGTGGACCTTATTAGAGTATTTTTTAAGCTTAATGTATTAAGGATTAACCTTTATATTTCACTTATTTCAGGGTTTAAGACTTTTTTTTTTTTTTTTTTTGCCTTAAGTAACTGAGCTAGCTATCAGAAAGATGAAAATTAAGTACATCTGTGGCCCTGTTACTTTACAATGTTTATATAACGAACACTCTAAGATGCCTCTGCTCAGAAGCAGGACCGGCCAGAGAGAGCTAGAGATGTGTATAGTCATTATACTATTTCTTGAACATTGACTTTGTACCCAGTGAACTTGATAGGATTATCTCCTTTCAAAGGTAGTTTCTTGGCCAAGTCATGTGTCCAGAGAATGGCTGACTCAGCATTGCTATGTTGATCTCAAACACATTTTGTTAGCTACCATGCATACATAATGTCTTTCTAAAGTAAGGTAAAAGCACTCATTAGTTGCTCACTAAGGACCATATAGTGTGCTAAGGACTTTACGTGTATCTGTGTGTGTGTGTGTTTTTTTTTTTCTTTCACTTAATCTTCACACTTTGGAGACAATCTAAAATTCTATTATGAAGTATTATCAAGTAGAAACAGTAAGTATTTTGTCTGATATTAAATGCTAAATGACAGAACGCAGGATTTGAACCCAGGCTTTGTTATCATGTAGTCAATCTAAATACATATTTTTGAATGAATAAGTCAATCCTATCAGAATAAGTTTGATCAAATTCTAACACATGTTGACTACAGAGAATAAACATTAGCCCAAAGTAGTTTAATCCACTCAGAATCAGCTCTTAGGTAGACAAAATATTTTTTAGGTAAAACCTAAAAAAAAAAAAAAAAAAAAAAGATTTTGAACAACTAATTACAGACTCAAGCTGATAGGTTCCATTTTTGTGAAAATGAGGTAGTTTTATCTGAATCTCTCTGCTGGCCACAGCATTCTTCCACCTAACCAACTCAGATTGGACTTATTTGCTCTATTAAAATACTTGTAGGGCACCTGGGTGGCTCAGTTGGTTAAATGTCCAACTTCAGCTTAGGTCATGATCTCAGGGTTTTGGGGTTCAAGCCCCATATTGGGCTCTGTGCTGACAGCTCAGAGCCTGGAGCCTGCTTCGGATTCTATGTCTCCCTCTCTCTGCTCACTCTCTGTCTCTCTAGGTCTCTCAAAAATGAATAAACATTAAAAAAAAAAAAGTTCTAGGGGCACCTGGGTGGCTCGGTTGAGTGTCTGACTCTTGATTTCAGCTCAGGTCATAATCTCACAGTTCCTAGGATCGAGCCCCACTTCAGGATCTGTGCTGAACAAGGAGCCTGCTGAAGATTCTCTCTCTCTCTCTCTCTCTCTCACTCTGCCCCTCTTCCCTGCTTGTGCATTCTTTCTCTCCCTCTAAAACAAAAACAAAAATAAGCATGCCAGAAAATAGATAGTTCTGAAATTTTTGGCTTGGTTCTGCCTAATCCTACCGATTTACCTAGTTAACGATTCCACCAGTAACTTAAATATATTTTAATTAGCTTCAAAGCATGGGAATGACTCACAGCCACTTTGTGGATATTCCTACCCATCCCTACTAGTCCTATAAGATGATCCATGAAAAGAATGACGTGGTCCAAAATGTTTAGAAAATGTTGCGTATACTCCTCTTTTAGAGATCCACCCTTTACATTAGCTCCATCATACACCTAATGGTTTTCAGAAATCTAGAGAATGTGGTGTCATTTAATGCCATAGTTTTCCAAACTTAATTTGAGGGGTAGGGGGGTCCAAAAGCTGTTATCTTACTATGTAGATTATATTTTGTTTAAAGACGATTTTCACCGGTGCCTGGGTGGCTCAGTCAAGTTAAGCATCCAACTTCGGCTCAGATCCTGATCTCATGGTGCCTGGGTTCAAGCCCCACGTTGGGCTCTCTGCTGTCAGTATAGGGCCTGCTTGGGATCCTCTGCCCGCCCGCCCCCTCTCTGCCCTTGCTCTGCTCACGTGCATGCTCGCTCTCTCTTTCAAAAAGGAATAAACATTTAAATATGAATTTTGGAAATTTTGGAATTTTGACCTCTTTTAATTTTAACGATCTAACTTAAATAGCCCAGAAATCATCTTTGAGTAGATCATACTGTTTAAACTGGGTCTGACTCTGATCGGCTCTAAGTAGTTATGATTAAATTCCTGGGAGCACTCAGCATTTTTAAAACCATTTGAACAGATTCAGGGAAGCTGCATTTGAAACGTGCAACGCCATACTTATTTTGGTAACATTTTTTCTCCCATGGAGAGGCAGAGAATTTCTATACTGTCTGTAAAAAAATAACCCAAGCATTTTGAGGACTGAAGTGAATGAATGATACCCCAATTACGGTGTAGGGCTGGATTCTCTCACAGTTGCTAAAACTATAACCGAAGGGTACTTATGTGTATGTGCGTGGTGGGTGGGTTAAGAAAAGTAGAAGATAGTCTCATCTTTGTTTCCAGTAGCCTCTGGGTGTCTCATTCTTGAGGCCAGAAGGAGAAATTAGGTTCAATATATTAACAGGTATCTGGAAATTGTCCTTGATGTGGAGGGGATTCTGTTCCTGCTAGGATGTGGCAGGAGGGTGTATAGAGGGGGTCCTTACTGGCATTTCAAATTTCCACTCATGGAGTATCCTAAAATGTCAATAAAAGACTCTTTATTCATAAATAACTGATATGCGGTCATTTACGTCTGTACATTGAGCTCGAAAAGTCTGTAACCATCCAGTTTTTTTTTGTTTTTGTTTTTTTTTGTTTTTTTTGTTTTTTTTTTGCAAACTCTACATAAAACATCCAAACGGTCCATTTTGTTCAGTACAATATAACACAGCTGTTTGGCATTACCAAATATATATGTATATATATATATATATAGATATGTACATGTGCTGAAAAAGAAGCCAGTGCAGTCTTTTCTAAGAAGTCCATCCAAGTATTTACTGTACAACATTCAGAATTTACATTGATAATACAAGGCACAGAAAGTATGGTATGAAGCCAAGGCCATGCTTTATTCAAACTCTCCTCTGGCTTTGCTCAGTCCTTCAGCTTCATGTCAAACTAAGTGTTCAGTTCTGCTTTTTGTTTTTTTTGTTTTTTGTTTTTTTGGCTTTGAACACATCAAATGAAAGTTGAGAGTGGTATGGGTTTGAAATATGAATCACTTGAAAAAACCACCCCCCCACGCACCTTCCCAAAATAAACAGGACAAAATGAAATCTGCTTTAAAATTCTTCCATACAGAAATGGTGGTAAACAATTACTCATATTTTTTGAGTCTGGGTTAGAAGGAGCAACCAGTTAATCCTCTAACTGCTTGTATTTGCAATATTTCTAGGTCAACACATACCGCATTGTGTGTACCAATTAGAAACAATTGTGAAGAACGGGAAATCTTAACATCTGTCTTGATTCCAACTTGGGAAAGGAGAATACTGTTTTCCTCACCAGAAAATTCCCACACTGAATTTTTTTTTCATCTTCTTGAGACATGTTGAATGGGAAGGGCCTTCATAATCTAGGCTGGACTGTAGAGAGTGTTTCTGATTGAAATTTTTTAGCTAATTCTGATAAGGCTTAGATAAAAGCCTCTTGATAAGGGGTGCTCTTATTTCAGGCATCATCAGAGCTTGCTAATGAGGGATATTGGAATTATTAGATCTCTTTCTGATTGTAATGTCTGCTTCAATAATGGAGGTGATAAGGCAAGATATTCTGCTTACAAACTCCCTCATGATATTCTCATGATTCAAAAGAACCATAGTTAAATGTCTATCTTCCATATCTGTTTAATTTTAAGGGACTTGTAGCATTTATCCAATTTTGGGATTTGTACGGAAGTAGTGCTTGCAATAGTGAAATACTCTTGGGGGTTAAGAAAGATTTGAGGCAAAAGGACATTTTTGTTGTAATCATGCCTTTTGTAAAAGTAGTTGAGACACATTTCCACTCACGCAAAGAGTTACCTTACAAAATTTAGTGATCGATTTTGTAATTCAGGGCTATACCTTTTTGGAAAAGAGGATGTATCCTCTGCCCAACTTAATCTTAAAGGTGGAGGAGGACATTGTTAAGCTCAGGCCTAAACATGAAGCTTACTGCCTTTTTAATCTTTGGGTTCAGATGGAGGGTGGGCGCTAAGACGCACAGTTCACTGTCACCGTCTTAGGCCCACCTCATGAGGACATTCCAAATCCATGATCTTCACAGCAAAAGGAAAAAGCAAAGTAGCTGCTTCAAAAACCACAATTATTCTATGTGAGTTAAATTTCCTACTTCAGATCACAGTACTACACACTAGTGACTAACGGCCAGGTCTGATTTCCATCCCCTTTTGTCTTTTGAAAAAACACAGCACATGAATTGCCATTTCGATTTTTGCTGACGACCCTGGAGGGGGATGTGAGGAGTCCGTGGTAGACGCTGGCTCTCCTAGAACTGCTTTGCAAAAAACACCACATGCTGTCAATACAGCCAAACAGCTTTATAACTGCAGCTTTTGAAAGAGTGTGGAAAGTAAAAACACAAAATATGTAACATATCTAAGATTAGCAACATTTTCACTTTGTGACATTTGACAAAATACATTTTTGCTTTGTAGTTCAGGAAAATTCTATGCAGACAAAACAGTGGAAGCTGCGGGAAGGGTGGCGGTTCAGCTTTTGGCGAAAACATCGATTTTTCAAATACACCGCTATGGTAACTAACACCGAAGGGCTCATAAAATTTTGTCACTATCTGTAGGACAACATTTTACTCTCCCATTTGCTATGGATGTGACCCCTAGTCCGGTCAATGGGAGGTACCAGGATTCAGAACTCTGCAATGTTTCATGAGAAAAAGTAATGGAAATGGGCCATGCCATGGGCCACAGAAGCACATTTCTCAGCAACTTCAGGTTCCTGTGACTTTCACAGATCTGGAACAAAGACCTCTGAGGAACTTCACCTTCAACACATCTGATAGTTACTATTCCACACCTTTGGGGAAGGACTAAGAAATTGCAGCAAAAATGGCGAAAAGGAAAAACAAGCACATTAAAAGATTTTTATAACATTTGAAATTCACAGATTTGCCAGAAGTTTGGCAAGTGTAGAGTACTATCTAAAACCAATTATAGATGGTCCCCAACTCACGGCAGTTCGACTGACTGTCTTCTGACTTTACGATGGTATGAAGGTGATAGGCATTCAGTAGAACTGTACTAGAAACTCTGAATTTGGATCTTCTCCGGGGCTAGCCATATGTGGGAGGACTCTCTGATGATGTTTGGGCATGGGCAACCGCAGCCCCCCTCCGCCACACCATCACAGGGGTGAACAACCAATACACCGGTAACCATTCTGTTGTTCACTTTCAGTATGGTATTCAATCACATGAGACTTTCAACACTTCCATTGTAAACTAGACTCTGTGTTGGATGATTTTGCCCAAATGTAGGCTAAGGCTAACGGAAGTGGTCTGAGCACATTGAAGTTACCCTAGGCTAAGCTATGGTGTTCGACAGGTTAGGCGTATTAAGTGTTTTTTTCGAGTTATAATATTTTCAACTTACGATGGGTTTATGGGGACATAACCCTCTCATAAGTCAGGGAAGATCTGTACACCATTTTAATATTCCGCCTTCGCTTATCAGTTGCGATGTGGAGAATTTTTGTCAAGGAAAATAGTTGCAATAAATCCAGAACTTTTTAATCCAAAGAGAACCCGGTTTTAGTCATCTGACTTAATAACCCCTCTCAGAGTCAACTGAAAGAAAAATGTAGGGACCATGGCAAAGGATAACACCTGCAGCTGGAGATAAAAATAATAAAAAGGGAGAAAAATTTCTCCTCTTTAAACAGAACTGTGTCAATTCCTATTCATCTCTTACAAAAAGGCCAATAAAATTTTTGTGGGCGTACATCTGAGTTTTATGAGACTTTCTGCACCGGTAAATGAAGTTTGCATTGAAATCCATAGAGTGAGCTTCCCTTTGGCTTAAAGGATTTTAATGTAAACCAGTAAGACTGCACGAGCAATGTTGTAAAAACTGTAAATTAACTTTATGATGCGGCAGTCTGGTGCAGCTGGGAAGTACACCCTTTTGGTGGCATAATTTGAAGTCCTGTTTAAAGCATGACCGTTACACTTAAATGCTTTTGAGGACTGACAGATGTGTCCTTAAGTGGGATATCTTATGAAAATTCTAAGTAACCTACCAGGTATCACAGCCCACTTTTAATTTCTTGGTTCGTTTTGCACTGGGACAATAACACTTCTGTGGTAAGCACTTGCACTGACCAGGGACTCTGTTTCTAGAGGGGTGGCGTTTGTGTTGTGACAGGAAAATGTTAAAATAGAACAAGGGTTTAGGTCACAGTGAGTAACCACAAGTTCCAGTGTCAGTTAAGTCTATCTGGTCTGCATTTTCCATTCCTCCCTGACACACCCCCAGCTGTGTCTGTGAATCTCATGAACGTGGGTTCTCTTTGGAATTCTATTGTAAAATACCATACAATCCTGCCATGTGACAGCCACAGAATTTCATACATTTCTGTAGAAATCCTATGCAGAATTCTAACAGAAATAAGAGAAAGGAAAAGAGGGAGCAGAATGGACTGACAGATGGATTTGAACCTTAGGAAGAAGTCAGAGGTGAATCATGCTCATTCGCATCCTTAGTTACTCAATATGGTATGATGATCATGAGCATTTATAAAAACCCAGGCCAAGAAAAGAAAAAAAAAAAAAAAGTCCATAGGAGGAAATTCTAGACATTGAGGGATTGATGATAATCTCTTTTCTTAAAATAATTTAGATTCTAGGGAAAACATTAAAATTTTTCATTTAATATATAAAAAAAGTATCAGGTCTAAAAATCTGTTTGAATGCATGGAATATAGAAAGCAATTATAAGGCCAATTAGAAGGAAAGGCGGGGGGGTGGGGGGAAGGCAGGATGATTTTTAAACCATCCCTATTAACATCTCCAAGATGGAAACTAACAAAAGTTCTCTCTAATGTGTTTTCTGCAAGTTATTATCCAACAGTCAATGCAGATTCTTTCTGTATACCACCATGCCAATCAACTCTCTAGTTCATTTTGGGTGACTGACCATCTACTTCAACTTCTTGCTCCTTCAGAAATGATAGCAAGGGTGTCAGATGATTTACACTCTCATGCCCTTCTCTCTGTTGCTCCCCAGAAGGAATAAACAAGTAGAGGACATTAGTAAAAGGGCGTTTTCCTTATCTAGAGATGGTATTTTGAAAATATGCTCAGCAGTTCTAAGAGGATTTGCTCGTTCTGTATAAGATGCCTTTGGTTCCTGAGAAAAGAAAGATGCTTTTGGATTTCATGTAGCAAAGCCTTTCATCCAATACAGGGGACTGTATATACCACACATTAGTTAGAGAACATGGCTAACACATTTAAGAGTTCTTAATGCCTTACCCGTGGTATCATAAATTCCACCTATCTCTAGTTCTTTTTTACTTCGGTGGGGATTTACAGTTTTTCTTCCTACGTGGGACTTACAAAAACGTTTTTTTTTTTTTTTTAAATGACCATATCCCACTGCCAAGTAGTCCCTAATTTCCCTATTTTTATTCTAATGAAGCCAACTTCTAAGTAGCTGATCAGCCCCGTGGTTGATCTAGATCCTTGACCTTGCTTGTCCTGATTGTGGACAGCTAATTAAAACATCAACCGGAGCAGAAACAGATCTGTTCATCTTTAGTCTACCAGGACACCTTATCAAAATGATTTAATAGTATAAAAGATGGAGTCATGTTAAGATGGGGGGGGGGGTCACGAATTATCTGTGGACTTCAGTTTTCCACAATACCATTGCTTCTTTTTTTCAAAAAAGAATCCAAAAGCAATAGTCCTGTGTTAATGGTCTTGTAGAAAAAGCCTACTTGGTAAGGCTGAGCAACCAGATGTTGAAACTTCCTGAACAATGCATGTGGTTTCTAGGACATTGTGGTCGACATATTCCTCAGGTCTACTGACCCCTATCATTTAGACCAAAGACTATCTGCTGATTTTCGGAGAGGCAAAGGAGGATGCCCTATAGCCCTATGGGGAGATTTTGTGATAACACAGACTAGAAAGTTTCCAGAACCTGGATTGAAAAGTGTAGCAGAACCCCTCAGCCCCTTATATCAATGTTGGGCAACTGAGTCAACACCTTCATCCTCCATCCCAGAGTGACAGGTTCTCAAAGGCGTGTGGCATCTGTAGTTCATGTATTTCCTTGGGCTCGATTTGACCTCCCCTCCAAATCCATGTAATATGTCGTGTTCTAACAGCACTCTGCAATTTGAGCGGCTTAGCTGGGAAGAGAGACAGCTCTGCTTCGTTGACTTAGAAGACATAAGTTTCCATATTGAGCAGTTTAGTTATGCTCCTTGAAACCGCTCCTATGTAATGGGTAAGGAAGAGGGGGGGAAATGTGGGTAGATTTGTCTCTGGGAGAAAATGAAGGTGGTCATGGCAAGAACTAGTTTGTGGTCTATCTTACCTTCTGGTCTTGTTTCCACTAAGTGGCTAGGATAAATGGGGAACTGGTGCTGGTGTGATGTACTCAGATTCTAAATTCTAAATGCCCTCCTCGACGTTATTGAAGTCCTACAAATAAATGGGTTGGCAACCCCGTTTCACTTCTAAAAGCCAACGTTACAATGATTGCTGACATCACAGATGCCAGTTGGTAGAGAACCCTGACAATCTGGTACCAGAATCAGCTGGCCCTTTGGGGCACATCATTAAAAACCTGTTTCAAAACATGCACTATTCAATCTCTGCCTTCCCAGCTTTATTGTAGCTCATCTTTTTCCACAGTTCCTTTTATCTAGCTGTGCCCTCACTTTTATTCTTGCCACTCCAAATCTGAGAAAGTTCATAAAGTATTAACCCGAGTGTGGATTCAGACGAGACAGTAGAGCCCTCTTATATTTAAGAGAGCTTGTACTTCTCCCTATTAACATATTACACCTATATAGAATGCAGTTTCTTCAACCAGGGATTCTCACTGAGTGTAAATGAAGGCTGAATTCCCCAAGTGCCACTGGGCCGAAAGCTGCCTCTTTCCCATTTAAAGCAAATGTCCCGAAGCTGGCCGTCACTGTCTCATGAACGATAGTGGACTAGAGTCCATTTTGCCTGCTGTAGTTGAAGTCGGCTTCATCGAGTTGGGATTCTGTAATGTTTGAGAGTTTCGTGTGTGTCCGCCCAATCTCTTCAAGGGCACAGGCCAGGGAGTCAAGATCACCATCGTGCTGATGACGAGCTTCCCACAGGTTCAAAATGACAGCGGATGGACTACTTTGTGTAGCAAAATAAGATAAATTCCTAGACAGATTTGAAGAAACAAAAAGAATAACAAAAAATGAAAATAGAAATAAAGGAACAAATAAAACTCACTATAAGGGAATTAAAAATGAATTGCAATGGATATTACTACAATAGGAATAGGAGGCTCCACTATGGCAGGTCTGGAGGCACTGAACCTGAAAGCTCAACTGTGGAATGTTGCCAATGACCTTCTTATCTCCCAGGTCCTCACCTCCCTGGATGGGTGTGTGTGTGGGTATGTGTGCATGCGTGCGTGTGTGCGTGTGTGTGTGTGCTTCCCTCTTGACCACCTGCTTGAAAAAGTTCTTTCATTAACTTACACAATGACATAACTCATTCCTATTTTCCAAAATATCTGACCCCTTTATCTCTCCCTTGGTAAACAGAGGACTGTCAAGGTTTTATCTTTGATTTCTTCTTTCCTTCCGAGGTGAGCTCATATACTAAGTGGAGTAGTTATCAACTCCAAGCAGACAGTGTTTAAATTGGCACCTCCAATCTTACAGGTTAATGTCAGCTAGTTACAGATCTCCAAATGACCTTGAGAGTGCCTGGATTAGCTATCTCTCCACCTCCTCAAACTCAATGCATCAGAAATTGGTATCCTCTCCATGCCTCCGAATTGGGCCCCTTTTAAACAATAACAGGTATCCTAGTAATTACAAATGTCCTTCTAATCTCTCACACCGGGACATTTATTTTTGACTCTTCCCTTTATATTGTTGCTTTCTTTTTGACATACACATCAGCTCACATTTCCTCTATATTCATGCTATGTATATGTAATTGATGCTCTATCATTTTTTGCCTGAATCACAGCAAAATCCTTGTAGATCTTTATGCCTGTAAAGTTTCTAATATATCCTGCATTCTATTTGTTCAATGATCAGGTATTACTCTCCTTGTTTTCGATGCCTTCCTCTGTCTGGCCCCACCTAGGTACGGCAATATATATTTTTATTCAATCTTCCTTTGCCCTCTGAGCCATTAATGCTGACTTAGGTAATACTTTGCTTCTTGCTTTTATTCAATCGATTCTCTCCATTTGGAATACCCACTTCCTGTCTTTACTCTCTGTTTATCAAAATCTTACACCCCTGCAATGCCTGGTTCACTTCTCTACTCTGCTCAAAATGCTTTATTTCTTCTCTGTATTCTGTCACTGTGCTTAAATTTTCATATGAACAAAGTGCTGATATATTTCATGTGAGTTTTGACTACCCAGCATGATTACGGACACCTGAAGAGAGAGGATCATAGCTGATAATCTTCTGATTCTGTAACAGTCCTTATCCTAATACGATGACAGGTGTTTACTCAATATCCATTGTCTGAGTAATTGATTGCTATGAGCTTTTTCCAAGTGACATGAGATGTCCAGTGAAAACAAATGGTAACCTTTTGGACAATGACTTTGCTATGGCAAAGACTAAGACGACACAAAAGATTAAAGGTCACAGTTTTTCGTAGGCACTTTTACAGCACAGATAGAAATGTCACCTCTGGAGAAATTTTGATAAGTTGAACAGATTTTTGAGAGTCAACCACGAATTGCCCGTTTTGAGGATGGCACAATTTTCCATCACCACATTCAGCATATAATCACAAAGTGGACTCATGTAGCTCAGAGCACTTGGAAGAGAAGACCAGCTTTTAAGGGCACATTACCATTTACAAGCACCACACACACATCCAGTAATTCCGAGTGAATAAAGGGCTACTCAAAGATCTTAAGGGACTGCTTAAAGCTAGTTGGTTGCCACGTGGCATTATTTTATCGGGGTGCTATATATACTTTCTACTACATCTGAATCCTTAATTGAGAAAGGGAGAAGGCCAGCTTAAAACTATTCTCTCTGGTTTCTTCTTCAAATATAGTTATTTCTGCACTAATAGAAATGGCAAACCAAACCCTGCGTGGGTAGTTGAAGGGATCCCAGTTCCTCTTGTTTAAGAACTTTGTTTTGAATACTGTCCCTTCTACCTGGTCATGGGCCAGTGTTTGCAGAGAAAGCTGCTATATCTCCAGGTCTGGAAGTAAATTGGTACACCCCTCCCAACATTCAGGCAGAACATGAACTGGAGGACTAGCGGAGAAGAAGGCAAACTGAGAGACTAGGTGTGAGTGAACTCTTGGGCGGGCTTGTGTGTCAAACTCTTCCCATGTCCTTTTTGAGACTGATGACCATAACTATACATTTGTTTCCGGAATGGGTAAATATTCTCTCCAATGTTATTTCAAAAAGAGAAAGAACAGCAAGAACAACAACAAAAGGACAGATTTTTTTATCATCCCATTGAGGGCTTATTTATAGTTTGTAGTTTCCCTTGAAAAACAATGGACCAGTGTCCTGTGGGACAGACTAGAATCTTGTGATCCTATTACCCCCAAGTTAAGCTTTATTCGATACCAGGGGTTGACCAATGTTTCTGTAAAGACCAGATGGTAAATCTTTTTGACTTTAGGAGCCACACATGGTCCCTAAAGCAGCTACCCGACTTTACTATTGGTGGTGTGAAAGCAGCCACAGACGATACATATGAATGAGCATGGCTGTGTTGCAATAAAACTTTTTTGAGAGACCCTAAAATGTGTCCTGCAGTTTTCACATATCACACAATATTCCTCTACTTTTGATTTAAAAATTTTTTTTTTCTGACCATTTCAAAATCCTGAAACCATTCTAGCTCCTGGGCTATAGGCAAGCAGGTGGTGGGCCAAATTTGGCCGTTAGGCCATAGTGCTGATCTCTGTCCTATGTTTTACACCATAAGCTAGATTTCCAGTAGCTCTTTGAGAGAAGATTGGACTGAAGTTTTTGTTTTGTGCTGCATTTGAAAATAAGCATCCAGAGTGCCAAAGTCATTGAAACCACAAGTCACACATCCTGCCTCAAGCACTTTGAGAGCTTTGTGCTCAGTAAATGTTCAGGGACCTTTGACATTTTAAGACCTGACAGGAAGACCCGGCTATAAAAATGCAATAATGAAATTTTGGGAGAGGCATGCAGAATGTGTTTTGGAGGTTGGGATAAATCTTTGTCCTAACACAATATTAAAACTTTCCATGAATCTGTGGTGGGGGTGGGAGTGGGACGGTGTTCTACCTGCCTAGAGGACGAGGGGCAGAGCTGGAGAAGGACTCCTGCCGGCCATTTGGTTCTCACATGTCCTGATTTGTAGGGTAGGCACCCGGGGCTACGGGAAGCCGAGTGGTCAAAAGAGGCAGAAATACAACTTTCACTTGGCACAGGTCTCTGAACATATTATAACAAGTGAAACGCGCTCTCCAAAGCGTGGCTCAGATTTATTCTCTATGCAAGCACATTCATCCTAACACACACAAATCTCAAATTCCACTAAATTTTAGTAGGTACATGCAGGATGGTACCAGTCTTATTAAAAGTGATTCAGTTAGCTTTGTGATAAACAGACCTCCCATTAAGTTGCATTTCCCGGTCTACACCGGGAACAGTTAGTATATAAAAGACCCTAAAGTCCCAATGCAGTAGGCTGTTACTCAAAGATAGGCGGGTTATTTTAACTATTTACACATGTGCAAACGCACTGGTTTTTTTGTTTGTTTGTTTGTTTGTTTTGTTTTGAAAGTTGGTATACCATGCGTCTATTGGGTTTTTTCCATACTGCCCTTTTGCAATTATTCGGATCCCAGTCTGTGTGACCCATTTGTCTTCATAATGGTGGTACATTTGGACACCAGTAGGTAAATTCACACACAATTCAGGGAATAATATTAATACCAGAGAACAGAGTTCATAGCAACAGTTGGTATTAAGTAACTTTGTGAGTGTCTTTGAAACCAGAATATTTAGCAAAAGTAGTAAAGTGGTAGCCCTGAATTTAGGTGGATGCCTCAAAATAAAACAATGTTTTTACTTTCCCTTTGAAAACTGTTTACAGAAGTGAACGTTTATTATGCTGGTCTCAGATGTTTCCAATTGTTACTTTTTTATGCTCTGAACTTTGGGTGACCTTTTGTGGTAGCCTTTTTGAATTTTGATAGACTGAGGTAATTTTGAAAAAAAATTAAAAAACAATTTTTTTTGTGGTGTCCTAAAGATGCTGCCTACTATGCAGGTGAGATTACTCTCTAAATTTTAGGAATTTACTTTAGAATCTTTCTATGTGTTCAGGTCAGTTCATTTGTCCTAAGCCTTGTAGATTCAATGACTTCATCTTTTCTGTGGTAACTCCCACCGAAAAGAGCAGAGAGAAACTATAAAAAACTCATGCTGAGACAGCCGGATAAATTTATCCATGTAAGTTCACTGAGTAGTAATGGCTTATGAAATTCAATTTTGTTTTGTTGAGCCTATATGCCTACTATTTACCTGAGTTCCCGGTGGGGGGGGGGGGCAATTAGTTTATTACCATGATTAATTTCATCTTTCTAAGACTTTGCTCTTCCCATCCCTTATCCCCAGTTAGAATCCCATGCTTTATGTGGAAGCCAGGAGAGAATTGGGAGCATGAATCTATCTTAGCAATTTCACTAGCTAGACACAGGCCGACCCATAGTGATTGATGTATACAGTCAAAAACTGAATTTTTACACAGAATCCCAGTTTTCAAAACACATCTTCAAACTCATGACCATGTTAAACTAATAATGGAAATTAGGTTAAATTTGAGGATTTCTGGAAATAGTGACGCGTGCCTTCTGTTTTCTTCTTTTGGGGAAGAATTAAGGGCCCCTGCTAAAATTCTGCCCTCCAGTGTCTTTATATACTATTATAACTTGGGCTAGTTTTTTGAAAAGGAAAAGTGGCTAGGCATCCATTTGGTATGAATTTAGAGATACCACCTTTTCTTTAGTACTTGAAAGCAGCATTCAAATGTAAATGTCTTTGGGAATAGTAACCTCTAAATCTTCAATCAGTTAGCAAAAAGATAACAGTAATAGAGGGAGGTGAGGGTCTGAGGCTCAATCTTAGCCCTGGGGAAACGCACTGAAGGGCAAACTGTACTGATGCTGGAGTTGGCCTGGTTCAGTGTTCTTCTATCTGTGTGTGGCCCTTTCATTCTGAACTGCAGATGACAAACTTTCAGTTTCTCAGAATCCTGCTACCATGGGGCCGATCTACCTATCTGCAAGCTGTAAGCTCTTCTTGTGAATGGATTTCCTACTGAAATAGGAAGAGCTGCTGCCGCTTAATGTCTTTAGCACAGAAGACATCTCATACCAGGTGCATGCTGTGAATGCATTCAGAATTTAGGATTTCACCCAACACCTTTTTAAGCAGAAGGGGGCAAATGCACCTGTAACAAGAGGGCACCAAATAGGTTTATATTCTACAAACTTGTCATTTA
Organism: Leopardus geoffroyi; assembly: GCF_018350155.1. Lineage (NCBI taxonomy): Eukaryota > Metazoa > Chordata > Mammalia > Carnivora > Felidae > Leopardus > Leopardus geoffroyi. Next base: position 46,244,851 of record NC_059327.1, read on the forward strand.
CATCTAAGTCAACTGAAGGTTTTTAGCTTTTAAAAAGCCTATTTTAAAAGTATTGGGGTGCCTGGATGGCTCAGTCGGTTAAATGCCCAACTCTTGGTTTCGGCTCAGGTCATGATCTCATGGTTCATGGGTTTGGGCCCCACGTTGGGTTCTCTGCTGATGGTACGGAGCCTGCTTGGGATTCTCTCTCTCTCCCTTTCTCTCCACCCCTGCAACTCCCCCCTGCCCCGCACTCGCTTGCTCACTCTCTCTCAAAAGAAATAAATAAACTTAAAAAAAAAAAAAAAAAACTTTAAAAATAAACCTATCTTCTTTCCAAGTGGGCTTGTAGTACAAAAAGTGAAAACTAAGTTAAGCTGCCTATAATAAATTGGGAACCATCATTACAGGAACAGCGTAGAATCCTACTGCTAGTGCCAAGGAGGGAATTGAAACACATTCCTAATGAAAAAATATTAATAACCATGCTATCATCCTAATTGTCTCATTTAATGAAAGCCTCTTATGTGACCAAAACCAACCCTCCATATGGTTCTTTCAATGCAAATAGCAAAGCCATTCACACTGAACGACAGTAATTGGGCACCACACAAGCATTTGTCTCATCTATCGAGCTCTCATCCCCAAACTTCAGCTTCAGTGGGTACTCAACAAACAGCAAAGCAGCTTTCAGGATAAAGCAAGTGGGTGTTTCCTTTTCCAAGAATAAGTAAAAGATGGACGCCATGATGAAACCTCTGTCTATTGCCCCCTGTGCCTTCAAAAAAAAAAAAAAGGAAATTGTCATGGGAAACCCACAAGGACAGGATACAGGCAATTAAAACCAACAAACCAACATGCTGAGTTCCACTCTGTCTTGCCCTCAGACTGGTGCATCAATTCTTTTAGGGCCATTAATCTGACGATGAAATTCTGAAATTCCTCTTGGGGTTTCCTTCTGCCAGTTCTGTTACCTGGTTCTTGAAGGGGGAACGGCAAGGATCTTTCTTTCCTTCTTTGCCAAACATTTAAAGACCTGGAGCTCTCGGGGCCACCAGTGACCTGCCCAACGAGATTCAGGCCAGTTGCAGACCCTGGTTTTGATTCTCCAGTTTCATTCCTGACAGGATGAAATTGTCTATGACAGTGTGTCATGTTTGGAAGTGAAAGGCCATGAAAACTACCAAATCAAATTTCTAGTTTTCTTTACATTGGGATATATCAAGGAAAAATGGGTCTCATTTAAACTGATTTTCCGCACTCGATAACCCTGAGCCATTTTAAGCATCCTGAGGGTGAAGGAGAATGACCATTTGTTTCGAGAGGAAAGACCACTGCGCTAATGCCGGATGAGGGAAGAGTGAAATATTTACACTTCTCTCTTTATGGTAATACTCAATATGTGTTTCAATGACGCCTCACAAATCATTGAAAAGAAACAGTTAATCCCTAAAGGATACTCTAATGAATTGGGTTAAAATTCTTTGTAGAATTTAATTTTCTCAAATGATGAAAACATCATCTTCAGGCATACTGATGCTGCCAAGCTTTTTCAGTGCTGTTTGAGACCGCTCTTATGAACTGGATTATTGAGGCTATAAAGGGGCCTTGGCATGGTCATCTTTTCTGAAAACTCTATTAGCAGAAAGGAGGAGAGCCTATTCCTTCAGGGCACCAGCACAAACTCGCCACTTGCCTAAGAAGGAATGCAGTGCCCTTATCACCAACCCCTGGGGCTACAGGGAGCATGGCTTTGGTTCTCTGGGAGGGACCTGAGAAGTTTCTTTTCCGTATTGCCTTTAGGATGAACACCTGCCACTTATAAACCATATACAGCTTGTTCATGGCTACACTGGTCCCAGGTTGTCTGCTTCAGCTTCATATTAGTGGGCATCTTCATGAGTCATTGACCTCCGTGGAATGAAGACCAAACATCCACCACTTTGCTGTGTTGGGTCCTTCTGGCTTCACTGTAAGGGCTCTTCACATTTCAGACCCTGAAGAAGTCTCCTGGGCCAGAATCAGAAAAATCTGATTTGGCTTACCATCTCTTGCCTCCAATGACCTGTGTAATGCTATCCCCCTATATATTCACTTTTCTTGGAAGAGTCCTACAGGTGATTTTTTGGAAATGACAGCCTCACATCCATTTATTTTCATTATTTTCAATTTTTTTTTTGAGAGAGAGAGCATGCGCACAAGGGAGGGGCAGAGGGACACAGAGAATCTCAGGCTCCATGCTCAGCGCAGAACCCGATGCTGGGCTCGATCTCATGACCATGAGACCATAACCTGAGTGGGTCTCAAGAGGTGGGTACTTAACCGACTGAGCCACCCAGGCGCCCCTCACATCCATTTTTATTACTCGAAGGTCAAGATGTGTTTGCTAGCCTCTAGCCTGCAGAACCAAGAAAGCTGAGTTTGGTTTCATCAAAGTAAATCCCAAACCACAGGAATGAGAACATCTAGTCTCAATGGTCACTGCGTGGCCATCCTCAGTGGCCTGCCTGTGAAGCAGGCATCCTGTATGGATTTTGTTCTCTTCTCCCCTCACCCCAAGTGGCAGCTGGCACTGTGACTGTTCAACTTGTAGTGAATTCTCAACAGTTATTCCAAGATAGATTAGGAAGCTGCTTTGCGACCTTCGTCTGTCCTTTTTCACTGCCTTCTGGCCATTTCACTGTTCCTGTGCATCCAATTAAACGGGTGGACAGAGGAATAAAAGGAGATGACCTCAATATGAGAAGATTCTGTTTCTCATTAGATGTCCTGGTGGAAAAACTAGTTATATAGCACTGCTTATCAGCCATGAGGTTTGAGGAATTTCATTTGCTCACAATTGCTACACCGTCACCCATGAACGTTAACATTCCAGATGAACTCTTCTAACCTCGGCATGAGAAGTATGTTTTAGTTGACCCTTGAAAAATGTAGGGAGTTAGTCACCCCCCACACAGTCGAAAATCCAGTATAACTTTTGACTCCCCTAAAACTCAACTACCAATAGCCTACTGTAGACGAGAAGCCTTACTGATAACATATACACAGTGAGTTAACACATACTTTGAATGTTAACGTTCATTAGACTATTCTTATAATGAAGTCAGCTAGAGAAAAGAAAACGTTATTAAGAAAATCCTAAGGAAGAGAAAATACGTTCATAGCACTAGACTGTATTTACTGAAAAAAATCCTATATAAGCAGGCCTGCGCAGTTCAAGGGTTCAACTGTGTTGTTCAAGATTCAGCTGTGTACTACTATGAAAAACCGTTAATAAGGTGTAATTATGTGCTTCTCTCCATCTTGGCACCCTTTCTTCCATCTCGCTTGCCTCCCCTCCGCTCACACTCTCGTGTCTCCTGCACTTTATCCAGCATCTGTTCCCATAGCAACATGGTCAAGCTGGCTATGTTTTCACAAGAGTTTCTGGAATATGAAAATCATGAGGCCTTAAAGACGAATGATCTAATGGTAGAATTTCAGCTACTGCGGCAGAGCTAAAGGAAAAGACAGGAATCCTCCCTCACATCAGCCGTGCAAACTGTCTTCCTTTGAGACCCATTCTTATTCCTGTCAAGTCTGTTCATTAGGAAGGAAGTTTTTGAGGTCAAGTATAGTTAGTATCCGATGAAGAAGTTCATGTCCTTCATTCAAGGAAGGATTACTGAGTTTCCCCTAAGTAGACAGTATGGTCTTGGTGGGTTTAACTGTAACTTATAAAAAAAAAAAAAAAAAAGTGTCGTTACAGGGGTATCTGGGTGGCTCAGTCGGTTGAGTATCTGATTTCGGTTCAGGTCATGATGTCATGGTTCGTGGGTTTGAGCCCCACGCAGAGCCTGCTTCGGATTCTCTGTCTCCCTCTCCCTCTCTCTCTGCCCCTCCCCCACTCGTGCATGCTCTTGCTCACTGTCTAATATTTTTAAAAAATTTTTAAACAGCATTGTGACAATACAAAGTGCTGCCGAAGTTTAGACACAGGAGGATACTTCTGGCTGAAGCAGCTAGTTTCCGATACTGATCTGTTCGGCATCTGTTCAGCGATTCTGCCCACCGTCTACTTCCTTTCCTGTGACCAATTCTCCATTTCGCCGCGCTACCCACCTAGCAATCCCAGGGGGCCAAGAGCCCTGAAGCACAGGGTTACTGCAGCTGAACGTAGAGAACAAATGTGCCACCTCAGCTTTGAAATGCAGCGAGTATGGACCCTGAGTAATCGTCAAAGTTTGCTCACAGAATCTGTAATTGCAACTTTTATCTCTGACATTCTTTGCTCGGCGGTGTGGCTTATTTAGCGTGATCCGTATGCCAGGCAAGTCGCAAGGCCACCTGTGTTGCTGCCTCATAGCACACACTACTGACATTTCTCCCATTCTCGGCGATTGCTAAGCCTTTCACTTTATATTCCCAGTCTTCCCCCCCACCCCCCATTCAGATCAAAGTAGAAACTTGTTTGGCAAAAAGGCAGATTATCATCAGTGACATTTGCATTTTAGCAAAAGGAGGGTACAAGAGCATTTTCACTGGCAATAAAATGAAAGCGAATGTCTCCCTTCCCTCCCTTTGAAAACTTTTCTTTCATGATTTGAGGGCAACTGCTTTGCTAGCTTTTCGATACTTCTGGAAGTTGAAAGGAGGGGGAGAGTCAGGTAAAAAGTGCTGTCACAAGATCAAGGACGGTGAATTCTCTAACAGAAAGTCTGTGTGCTATGGGACAGCTCTCAGTAATACTGGCACATATTGACAATGTCAGATTTTTGTGTTTTAACACACATTAATGATCAGTTCCATGCTATATTGTTTGCAACCCTAAAAGAGGCCAGTGACTTGGCATTATGCAGCAGGAAGTTGTGACAAATGACATCTGAAAATCCCGTTCCTCTCTGTCACGTAGATTTCTTCCCATGCAGGAGAAGATATATTTTTTGGTATAATAACGAAAACCTAAAAGGAACTTGACAATTTCTGCAAAGTGAGAATGAGCTAATAACATGGTACAAGGTGATTTTCAGTAGTCTTTTCTTTATTCTGCTTCTGTGAATATGTTGGTGGCCTTTCTGCTGGAACCAACCAGTCTGCAGAAAAAGATTCTATGCTGTGTCTGCCCCCTCTCACTCCCCTCAAACTTGGTTGCTGAGCTGACTGAGCTGAGAAGGCTCATCTCCAGGTGTCACTCTGACTGAAGCGACAGGATCCTATAGAAGTTTTACTAAATGAGAGCAGATTTACTTAAATAAGAGGTGAGCAAACTCCGTTAGGTTGCCTGTTTTTATAAATGAAGTTTGTTAGACAAATCGGCATAGCTGTGTTGCACGTATTTTCTCTGGCTGATTCTCACTACAGAAGCAGAGCCAAACGGTGCTGAGTAATTACAACAGACCCTATATGGCCTAAACTATTTGCTCTCTGGTTCTTTAGCAGAATAAAATTTTGCTGATTCTCAACTTAAACCATTCTCATTCCATAGTTAGACTACTTTTGGAAGGTTAAGCTTGAGAGTAAAGAGGTAGGCAGCACATGCCATTCACTGAAGTTGAATATATTCACCAAAGAAGATGTAAAGATAGTAAATTACATCGACCCATGCCATCCTAATTTGCTGTTAGTGAAAACTGCAAAAAGTGACACTGATTGAAAACCAACCTTTTCTGGTCACCATGTTAGAAACTTTCTATAAAGTAGGCTATTTGTATTCCTTATGTCAAGGAAATTTATATTTTTTAATGTTTATTTATTTTTGAGAGAGAGAGCGAGACAGAGTGTGAGTGGGGGAGGGTCAGAGAGAGGGAGACACAGAATCTGAAGCAGGCTCCAGGCTCTGAGCTGTCAGCACAGAGCCCGACGTGGGGCTCGAACTCACGGACCGCGAGATCATGACCTGAGCTGAAGTCGGACGCCCAACTGACTGAGCCACCCAGGCACCCCTATGTCAAGGAAATTTAGGCTTTCCTGGAGAAGGGCTCTTAGGGCAAACCCAAAGCAAGGAAACAGGCACACCCGGTGTTCACACTGGATGATCCTGGACACCGGAGGGGCAGTGACCCTGTGCGGCCACTTCCTGCTCATTAGAGCCCAGACACAAAAGGTTGTTTACCTCAGTCTCCCATTTTGAAATGCATTTTCCCTACTGTGGAAGGGCCCAGACTGATGACTTTGGGGCACTCCCTGTACCTCTCATAGGTATCCTATAAGTGGAGAATAACATGAAATGGAACATGTACATATTCAGCAAATGAATGACAGCATCATAGATATTTTGTGGCAATTATTTTCATGTGAATGGTGAATTAAAAGTCATCAATTCTCGGGGTGCCTGGGTGGATCAGTCGATTAAGCATCCGACTCTTGATTTCAGCTCAGTTAGTGATCTCATGGTTCATGAGTTCGAGCCCTGCATCGGGCTCTGTGCTGACAGCGCGGAGCCTGCTTGGGATTCTCTGTCTCCCTCTCTCTCTGCCTCTCCCCTCTTCGTGCTCACTCTCCTTTTCTCAATATAAAAAATACAAACTTTAAAATTATATATATCAAAATTAAGAAAGTAAAAATCATCAACTCTTATGTTCAGAATGGATTAGGGAATTGATATAGTTCAAACTGTATGATCTGCATTTGCAGAAGAAGGAACAGGGCTGCTAAGCGGTGTGCTTTGGCAGATTGGTACAGGTTATAGAACCAGGGATACCCTGCGGGTCCAAGGCCCACGTCCCCCCTTTTTTTCTTTGTGAACCAAATTCTGTTCTTTGGGCTGGTTTTTCATTCTAGTCCCTGTGTTGATCAGAAAGTGAGCTTGACATAGTCATGGTGTGCATGGGTTATAAGCGCGACATCTCCTCCTTTGTCAAAATTGCTGGGAAATATTCAACCTAATTTTTTTCTTCCCTGTACACTCATACGTTTCTGTATTCTTTCATTTTCAATATACGTCTTTCAAGAATGTATCTATTCTTTCCGGGCTTGCCTGTCTCTGCAAATTCCGTTTTCTTTTAGCAGCAATGCCTCCTCTCTTGATTTTCCTCTCTCAGCCTGACTGCTTTCTAGTTGGGTCCTCCCTTCTTGCATTCTGGATCCCTTTTAAACTGGGGAGTGGCACTCTATCATTTCTTGGCAGACACCTACCTCCCTTGCAGAGAAGAAAGTCAGGTAGGATGACTGTGAAAATAAAGAACAAACCATGGAAATGACAGAGCAAGCCAAACAGTAAGAAAGGAAGGCTTTGTCTCAAAAGAAAAAAAAAAAAAAAGTACCAGAGGAAAAGAGAAAGAAGATGGTTCTGGCAAAACTTGGTCTGTTTTCTATTCATTCTGGGGCTGGAGGGGCGGTGGGGGGAGAGAGGAGTGATTGGGGAGAGAGAGAGGTATTGCCCTCTCCCTGTTGGTTATCTTTCAAGCCGAGCCAAAGCTGCCCGCCCATCAGTGCTCGTGGGAATGGCATCACTCTTGCTCCTTCTCATTGCAACTAATAAAGCCCTACTCTCTACTGCTCTGCTGTCACCCACAAGGTTAGCACAGAGTCGAGGGTCTGGTGAAGCGGCAGGCCACATTCACGTGCCTGGGCAACCTGCTTGTTTTAAGTCCTCTGCCTTCCGATCTGGGAGCTATCATCCTCAAATGTTTAATACTGAGGCATCCGCTTTTCAGGCTGGCATGTCCCCGTTAAGGGTTACGTAACGCTTAAGGTGACCTGATGATGGGAGGTGTGAGAAGCTTTCTTCTTTGTTTCTAGACCACTGGTTCAAGACTGTGCGGGGATCTCCCACAAACACCAAGAAGACAGAGTCTGTACCCCATGTGGGTGGCCCAGTTAGCCAACCTAAAGACGGGACCAGGACCAAAGTTAAGACTTTTCTATTGTGTCTCTCAAGGCAGAGTGGGTGGAAGGAAATGCCATACAGTGTCCTGTTCTTGTTCTTTCCCCACATACGAAGGCAGGCCTCACATGAAATACGACCAGAGGAATCTACAAAGATATCAGGGCCTGGAAACCGCATGGATACACCCAACCCACTTTGTTTTTCAAAACTCTCAGTGACATCCTCTTTCAGAAGTTGCCCCCGATTACCTGTTGATGCTGTTTTTCTGTGCTAACATCTGCCAGTCCTTGCCTTTGGCATTAGGGGTATCGAATGTAGCACAAATCCGCTGTCTGATGGAGTAGGGAATTTTGAAGGCTTTGGGGCCAGTCTGTGCAGGGAAAGTGCTGTCCTCTTGTGCAAAGAAAGTGATGGTTTCTCTTTCGCTCTACAAACAAAGAAAGCATGGTCAGGTCTGAATGGAAGCATGACTGATCGACACCGTTATTTTTTTATGAAAATCTATTAACACCATGCACAAAACGCTTGCCTATAGTGATGGGCTCTATAAAATACACTGACACGTTCCCCTTTCTTCTAAAACTGTAAATAACTTCTCTAGTAGCCTGGTGAATCACGTACTGGAGATTTACAATGTGGCTTCCAATCAGGGGAGTCATAATCATCAGCCTTCTACATCCAAAGAGATGTCAGGTGACAGCAGAATTAAACCTTTTTTCTTTTCTTTTTTTCCTTTGTCTCTCAGAGATATATGTAGAATCAGTAGGAAGAAGCCCCCAAGTGACAGATTTTAGTTCAATGTAAGGAATGACTCTTTGACAGAGCTGACCTAAGATGAACAGGCTAATCAAAGGAGCTAGCTGGGCAGGTACCTGTCACGAAAGCTACAAAGGGGAACTGATTGTACATTGATCATCTCAAAGTTTGTGTTGCCCCGTCTGAGTCGAGAAGTGTGTGATTCCATAATAAATATTTTGGTCTTGTTTCAGAATGACATTGCTTTGGTAATACGTGGTCAGTGATGAGGTCTAGACTAGCCTGAGGACTGGTGCCGGCTGGAAAGCTTCTGCCTGCTGTCTGCCCAACCCGCTTCTGATTTAGAGCTCTCTGATGAGGATTGGTTATTTCCATACATACCAGCAATTGTATCCAACATGAGACCATGCAGACATCCAGCAGATTGCGATAGCTGCTGATAAATTTATATGAACCAACAGAATTTTAAAACCTGAAAAGTATCTAACTGAATCATGCCTGTGATTATGATGTGTTACAAGACACAGGGGATTCTACAGATGTAATTAAGGTCTCTAATCAGTTGACTATGTCCTGAGCAAGAGGTATTTTTTTCTGGGTGGGCCTGACCTAATCAGATGGCCCTTAGAAGAGAGAAGAAGCAGCTCTTATCTGGAGGCGTCTCTCCTGCTGGCCTGGAGGAAAGCAAATAGCCAGGATGTGAAATGCCTATAGAGTGGGACATGGGGCTAGGACCTGAGGGCACCCCCTAGAAGCTGAGAGTGACCCCAGTCCAATAGCCGGCAAGAAAGTGTGTACCTCATTCCTGACGGCTTCCTGGAGGAGACATTTGGGTTGGCCTTGAAGGATGAGTAGTCATTGATTGAAAAGAAATTGAGTGGGTAACTAGTTATTTTAGGCAAAATAAGTGATTCTTTTATGTTGGATGGTTATAAAATGAACCAACTCAGGCTTCTTACTGAACAAAAGAGGTTATGAGGAACATCATTTTGAATCATGGTTTGTAAAATTTCTTTTAGCCTTTAAAAATGTAAATCAAGTAAAAATGTTTCCTTAAATTTCCTGACTGAAAGCAGGCTGATGTCCTTAAAAAAGATGGTAGAAACTAAAGAGGAAAAAAAAAAAAAGGGATTCTATGCAAGATAACATGGTAGCTGTCACTGGGAAAGGGCACCAAACAGTGTTAACATGTGAAAATGTGGCTTGCCAATGAAAACTGAAAACACTGTATGTGTCCATGACAAAGGACTGCAATAAAATGGGCTTTGGGGAGCTTTTATGGCCTCATTGAGTTGATCAAAGTGACCAAGCTCTGACGTTACTGTTGGCAGGGGAAAGGCCACCCTGATACATAGTCTTCAGGACAGAAGTGGTTATGACTTCAAAGCGAAAAAATGTTACAGAAGACTGACTCTTCAGGATTTTTTCTCTTTCCTACACTTTAATAAGTGGGCCCCCCTTTTTCTCGCAAAGTTTCCAAATTTCAATATTTGCCATGCACAAGGATGACACTTTATGTAACATTTACGGTGCATTCTAAAAGACATCTGGGCCACGTAATAAGAATCCTGTAGATACATCACATTTTCTGATTGTTTAAATTAAATATGCAAAGGAACAGCAGATTTCCATGCTCTGCACATCTGAGATAAGCGGCTGCTACTTGGCTAGCTGGGGAGTTGTAAATCAACGAGAAATTCCAAGTATTATGTCTATTTTGTAACAGAAAAATCATCCCCCAACCTTCCACCACTTTTGGAAGAAAGATAAGAGAATTGCTTGAAGGGAAAATTGTACGTTCCCATATAAGTTCTTTCTCTCCCCAAAATGGTATTCTTCAATATTATTCCATCAATAAGGAAGGATGTAGTAAATTACTTAGCGATTCCTTCCTTCTCTTCACGTTTAGTAAAATTATTTTGCTCCAGTCCCCAGTTTTTAGATCAGTGATACTGTTGCTTTTACAGACTAATCAGTTGGTGATCATTGTTAGGTAATTCACGGAGGTTACATTTAAAGAAAATCAACCTGCTTCTACAGATTGACCCAATAATGGGCACTCTAAAGAACAGAAAAAAAAATACATTATCTTGATCACTGAAATAATTTTTAAGTCTGAGAATGGCATGAATGATTATATTCATGTGGAAAGCCATTTACATGAGAGGCATGGAAGAATATGATGGATATGAGGCTGAACACTAAGAACCACAGGCCTTCAAAGAGGATAATCATTGCGCTGATTTAGATATTTAAAATAAATATTTTACAGATAATGATTCACGTATATACGTATCTCTTTTACCTCTCCTGTTAAATTACCTCCATTGTTAAACCCATGAAACAGACACTAGGACATCCATTAAAGTTAGGAAGGAGCTGAGGGCCCTGTGCTTAAATATGCAGGGATTTGTTTTGGGGGATGAAGGGCAGATAATTAAAAAAAAAAAAAAATTCAGGTATCTATTGAAAGCTTCAAAATATTTATTTCCTTATTATTGTTAATATTGCTATTTTTAATCAACAAAACCCTAGTTACTAGTTTCTTAAAAGCACCTAATCACTAGCTTATTAAAAGCACCTTTGGCCTAGAGGTTATAAAATATGCACTTTAACACCTGATCTATTATTCCCACCTCCGCGATCGATAGAGGGTCATGTCTAGAATGTATCTTGTCTCCACCATAGGTAATCCCGATTTTGTAGCGCTTTATGTATCTTCTTTTTTTCTGGGACCATCTGTCACAAAAATCCAAGACATTTTTAAGGAGAAGGGGATGCTTTGTATTCAACTGGATCTTTTACCAGACGTATGCTTCTGCCAAGAGTGAAACAATTCTAGGGTTGGAAGGATCATGAGTGATCGTTCGCTCAAGACCCTTCTTCGCAGGAGGACTGCCATGTGAGAAATCTATTCTGTTCTTGAAGACTTATCAAATGATCACTTATTCCAGCCCATGCCATCCTTCTACAGTCTTGAGGAAAGAACTTCCCAATTTTCACCTACTTGCATACTTAAAGATAAAATTTTAATGGTGTCATTTTTGTCACTAGTGCCTAAGGCCACTAAAACAAAGGCTTACATTATGGACAAGGCCCACACTCAGGACTGCTAAGTTAGACTTCCTTGACTGAGATCCTGAAGTAGTCTAGTATGGAAATCCAGACTTTGACCTTGAAGGCCGGTATCTCCGTTGGGAACTCTGGCTCCCCATTATTCATTTTATCATCTTGGACAAGAAGGTTGACCTCTCTGAGAATTGTGATAGTATGGTATTTAATCCACACAGAGTTAGGGTGGTTATATGTGAAAGCACATGAAATGGTACCTGACATACAGCGGCTTTCAAAAGTTCTTAATTTTCTTCTGACACAGAAAATAACAGATTTGCCTAAGAACTATGGTTTATTACAAAGAGATGGGGATGTGCTGGGCCAAATGCAAGCAGTAACACTTGAAGTGATTAATAATGTGATCCTTCCAAGACCAAAAGGGTAATAAAGCTTCTAAAAGGCATATACAGAACGGATGGTGGTAGCCCAATGGTGACTAAGTATTTTTCTGAGGCTGGCCTCTTATTATCAAGAGATACTGTGATGTCGTCTTTTTCAAGGTATTGCAAAGTGATTGTAAGCTTGTGAAGCATTAGACAAGGAGATGGAGAGTATAGGGCATGATTGTGTTTATTAGCTCACTTTCCTTCCATGCACTTTGCACTCCAAAAATTTGTTTAAGCAAGGAGCAGAGGTACCATGATGTATGGAGCCTATCACATTCCTTTTACATAAAGATTTCCTGTAATAGCAGAAGTTGGTCTGCAATATTGTGAGCGCCTTAAAGAATAAAAGCCCCTTAAACATGGAATTGTTTCATTGACCTGTGAATAGACGTTTAGGGCAATTTGCATCAGAGGCATCTTCATGTCCTGTCTTTTCACACTTGCTTCTGAATACGAGAAGGAAAATCTGCTTGGGCTTTCCTTTTGTGTTTATGTTAAAACTTTCCTAAAATTTTTCATTTTACTTTGAAATGTATTATGTTCAAGATGCCATGACTGTTCAAGAAAGAGACTCTAAAAATATCCTACCCTACCTTTCTGGATCCTACCTTTCCCATCAAAACTGCTTTAGCACATAATGCTAATTGGCAATAATGAATGCAAATACTGCACAAACATGTCAGTTAAGACAGCTATCAATTTTGAGGTGCAATCCTTTGGAAAGCCATCCACTCTTCAGAAAACGTATTTGGGGAATTAGCAAGACTCATCTTGCGTAAACAATGAATTAAAATGAGAATGGAGAGAAGTGATGATTTTGTAAGGCTACGAAATTGAGTTGTACGTATATAAAACTTACTACGCCTTTTGCCAAGCCCGAATGAATAAATATATATTATGTATATATTTATACATATGTGTGTCTGTACACACACACACTTATGTACATATTCTACTGCTGAACAATAGAATGTGCTCTTCTCCACTAGCCAGGGATTATCTTAAGAGTTGCTCAGAAAAGCATTCCATGTCTCCCTTCATTCTGCCTCTCAGCTACTCTCTCCCTTTCCCCTCAAACAACCATTCAGGAGGGAATGCTGGTGTCTACTCTAGAAGCCCAAGTCTACAGCCATGAAGCCATTCAGTGATTTAGGTAAATCAGAGCCATGCCAGACATCAGGTGTCTTTGTGCAAAAACTCCCAAGTGAATGCACCCCTGACTCCCATTCTAACTCTGCCCTTCAATAGTGACACAACCTTGGACAATACCCTTTCCCTCTCTGCAGTTCCATTGCCTTACTTTGTAAAAAGAAACTTCTATCGACTCTGTCGTATGTTATAGCATCGATGAATCTAGATTTAATGGAAATGGGGCTCTGCAGAACCCTGAACCTGGAGGATGTGAGAAATTGTAAGGCAGTAGGGAACCAATCCCCTGAAGATGACTTCTGGAAGACTAGTGAGAACCAGCAGAAAAACCACCCAGTGGTGACCTTGTGCTTCTTCATGGTATGTATCTGCCATAACTACCATCAGCCAATGATGACTCTCCGGTCCAAGCCCGCAGTGGACGATTAGATTGTTTGTGGTTTTGTGTATAAAAAGCCGTGTACCAGTTCTTTCCCCAAAAGTGTCTCCACAGAGCCGAAGCTCTGACGCGTTGAGTTGTTTCGCCCATCGGGGAGCTCAGCTCACTCCTGAGCCTCAGAAAAAGTATTTGCCCTGGTCGGTAATGAGGATTAAGAGCGAGTGCATTTGGAAGCTCTTTTACAACCTGTGTAGCACGATTGAAACAGGCGCATTAATCTTACTGTCCTTTAGAAATGGAGTCAAGTGGTCGTGCAGACCGAGGACTCACCTCTAGGATTGATGTTTGCACTTGGAGGATCTGTTCATGGCCTTTGAGCTGCCGGATGCAGATTTTGCAGGACAGCTGGGTGGTGGTGGGTGTGTAGCGCTCCAGGGAGAAGGCACAGTGCAGGGGCTGTTGGTTACTGCACCACACGCGGGAGAACGGTACCTCCTGCGGGGAAAGGGGGGGAAGAAGAGGCGTGTGGCATGCAGAGCCCGGCCGAGATGGCTGGCGAATAGGAGAGACTTAAGAGCGATAATTATGAGGATGATGACAGTGATTGCAGCAGAGATAATTGCCTAAGCGACTTTGGTGGAATTGTTGTAGAAATAATGTTCCAGCATATGCCAAGAAGCACAAAAAGTAATTAATGTCAATTCCAATTGATAACATTTGAATTCCAAAACCACAGCGCAAGCACTCAGATTTCATTTGGTGACACACACAATGAGAATACTATCAAAAATTAATCCTCATGTTTTTCCACTAAAAAAAAAAAAAAAAAGAAAAGAAAAAAAAAGAAAACATTCTTTAGAAGACTCCAGTGGTCTGTCCTTCTCCCTAAGCCTGGAGTAGGATGATAGCTTTTCACTTTAATGAAAATTATACTAAAGAACAGACCGATCAGAACTTACCCCAACACCACAAACTCATACAACTGTATAAACAGGCCACAATACTGCTAATGTAACCAGCAAAAGAATTTCACCCAATGCCAATCACATACACACAGACACACATCCCAGAGAGAGACACAAACACACTGGGCTGCCCACAGCAGTCTTGTTTGCCAACTCCTCATTCACACAATTCAATTGCCAACAATTATGTGTATAGTGCCCACTAATGACCAGACGCTGTAGAAGATAAACAGTAAGAAACGAGGTTCATTCTCTACTGTCATGGGACCTACAGATAATTGAGTGTGGCAGAAGCAATTTTTACTAAATGAGGGGGAACATAATAAAGTCTACATACACCACCCTTTCCCCCCGACCCCTTACTTGCCAGTGCTAGCCAGTGCTGCTCAGGCACGTGGCTTTACAATAATGCGAAGCAGAGGTCAGTCGTTGATATTCTTTCATCTAAAAGATCTCTCCTTCCTACTCAAATCAAGCTGAGATTCTTGGCAATGAGCACAGGGGCCCAGCCTCTGATAACGTTCATCTCCATCTTTTTCTTTTTCTCATCTCATGAATGTGCTTTTTACCTGCTGCTATTAATATAATTTCTTCCAATATTGACACTGACGGGTGGCAAAAGATGTCTCAAGTTTGGACGTTTGATACTCTTTAGTGTGACTGGTGATGAAGCCATCACGGATTATAAGACCAGGGGCCATGATTAAAATTCAATTTGCTCACTTTGAGGAACTGGGAGTCACCTCGTTTTTTGTGAGCTCTGATGTGCACACTGGTTCCTAATTTTCTCTGCTGGAAGTCTCACGGATCTGGATTTGGGATGCTTCCTGGGGGAACCAGCAAGGAGGGGCCGGTTTTGATTTTTGCCCACTCCAAGAGCAGAGCGCTCGCTTGGGGCAGTCTGAGAGAAGAAAGTCACGCACTAACCCCTACCACACATCCCGGCAAGAAGCATAAGGGCTTTGTGGCTTTGTTTCCTTTGTTCTTCATCCTGAGCCAAGGGGGAGGCAGTGGGGTTTTGTCTCAAGAAGCAGAGACAAGGACTGAGAGAAGGTCCAGTTGGGGAGGCCCCCCGGCAATCTTTGGAGGAAGTCATCTTCCCAACAACATGCGAAAGTGACTTTTCACATGCACCAAATCCCACACCAGATAAAAGAAATAATGGTATGTGTTTACAAGTTCTACCATTTCTTCTTGTCCAACCCAACTCTTTTCGTGCTTCTCCTCCTAAGGCTTCTTCCATTTTGTAAACTGTGGGCAACCCTTACTTCGTATCTCAGCCTCCCACACTTCTGTGTCTGCTTCCTGAACTCTTCAAGGTCCTGTGTGCTCACAGATGCCCACTGCCACCTCTCTGTGGAGAACTCGCAAGAGCTACGTGTCTGGAATTTATCTCATTATTATCCATCACCGACATTATGCTCTTCGTCACTACAAATCATTTTATTTGGCCTTTACTATCTTCAAAACTGACTATCACCGTTCACTGTCGTTGTCCTTCTCCAATTTTCCTATCCCCATTAAGGATCCTCATCTCTCCTCATTAGAGCTAACTGTAGTGACCCACTCCCCAGTCTCCTGCCTTCAGTCTCTACCATACTGAGCTAATGAGGGGGTTAGGGCTTGACCGTAGAGGGAAACAGGAAGCAGCGGATTGGCGTTCTTCAGGAAATAGCATTGCAGTATCTTTTTTACCTCTAATCACGAGTGGGGGACACTAGCGTTACCAGATCGCCTGGGAACTCTGCTTTCATTACAAGAATCCTTTGCATGGGGACCCTGTATGGCCCCCTGATGCCCGCCATATTAAACATTCTCAAGGGCGTCCATTATCTACGGTCCCATTTCATTTTAATAGCCCTCAAATGGACTCTGCTTCAAACCCGTACACTTTTTATAGAGTTACTTTGCACCGTCCCCTTTCATGAAAGTAACTATAACACGGGGCTCTGTGGTTAATAGGTGCTTTTGCCTAATTAAGAACACTAAGAAGGTTTTTGGTTTTTTAAACTGAAATTTGAGTAGTTACAGCATAGTAAAAGTTGTTGGGCTTCAGGGCCAGACAGAGCCGAATTCAAGGTCCTGCTCTTAAACTGCCTCTCCCCCACCCCTGCATTTTCTGCAGTGGATTTGAACACTTGATAATGCTTACCTTCCTAAACAACAACAACGGCACTGACCATTTATTACTGAAAAGTGTCCTCTCTGGTATCATTTGCTACATTTCTTATATTTTCTCCAGTAAACATCACAAGAAAGGTAATAGAATAATGCCTACTTGTAGAGATCATCTTTCCTCGCAGAGAGACATGAGACTCAGCACACACACAAAATCCTCTCTTTTCTCTTTACGTTCCACTGCACAGTGAAAACATTTTAAAAACCTGATTTTAAGACTGTATCAAAAATAATATATATATATTGTTGGCTCGAGTAGCCACTGCCGGTAGTGCTCGACAGAACATTTCAAAGTAATGGAATTAGAAGTACTGAAATTAGTGTGTTTTCAGGGCAATCATCTTTGCTTTTATTTATTTATTTAAAAAAAAAAAACTATCAAGATGCTCACTGAGCTAAGAGGAATGCTGTCGCAAGTAATATGGGAGGACCAAGTGTAGCAAAGTTATGGGTGTTTAAAGAATTCCGGAAATGTTTTCATTTTGATTCCCATTATAATTAGGTTCCTAGCAGATGGAGAGAATGTAAATCACATCCTAGCAGGAGACAGACACTGGGTTGCCCAAGACACAAAGCATGCTGAAGAGACAGATGCTTTTATCCTAGGGAGGTGAAAGCCTGACTTTGTGTTTTGTAGGATTAAAAAAAATAATATTGTATACTGTTTATTGCAGCTTCTGTACCCTACAGTCAGCAAGAAATAGCGGAATGTGTGATTAAGTAGCACCTAGGTCCTGCTAACTGATTGAGAGCAGAGTTATTGACCTCCTAGACGAGGTCTGCTAAATCTGTGGAGGGGACGATAGCATATCTCTCACTGGGGTCAAGTCTTAAAAACCTGAGAAGAAGAGAAGGGATACTGGTATTTTTGCAGGGGGAAGACTAGAATCCTTCCTTTGGATCAAAGTCAATGGGTGCTGCTGTAACCAGCTCTCCTAAGAACTCATGTAGCCTTCCTGGAGCCCACCCATCACAGCTGGCCTCATGGGCAATAAGGGTTGTAGTACAGTATTTCATTAACTGTAATCCTCCAGAATCTAACCCAACAAGATTTCAAAGCTAGTTGGTCTACCTATACACAGGGTCTCCTCACACAGCTCTGGATCCAACCTCAGTTCACACTGTTCTAAAAACATTTCTCATGCAGTTGATTGACGTCCGATAGGGCAAATATTCTAGGCAGTGTGTATCTCCCAGGCCTGAACATTCTTGGTAAACTCTACCTTTCTGAGAAGAAGAAAGTAAGGTTTCTTGTGAGAGTAGGCATTGGGTACCAATTGGAATATGTCGCTTCTCAGATTTCTGGCTTGAAGTTAGAGAAAGGGGGAGAGGAAGCCCAGTGGTCTTCCGCGTGCTGAGTTGGAAGATGGCAGAAGATGACAGGGAGATTTACCAGGTGAAGGAGAGACCTATAAGTGATGTCAGGAAGAGTGAGATTTTCTGCCTCCGTAATAGCTCTTGGTTAGTTCCCACCCACTAAGCCCTAATGAAAAGCCATTCTCTATCATCCACGCCAAGTTTGTCAGTACACATCATGTTCTATATGAGGTTCAAGCAGGATGAACACACACCCTCCCCAAAGTGCTGACATCTGATGCCTGGAGCAAACACAGCATGGCCATTAAGACCAGCACAATATGTATTCACATAAGCAAGGGGATTTCAGTGATGATGGCAGGGGCAAGAAAACTGGAGGCTGAGGTGGTGAGGGGGGAGAAAAAAAAGGAATGGAGCAGAAAGCCATTTGTGGGTAAGTAAAATGGAGTGGAAATGAAAACTCAGTGGCAAACCTCCTGGTGCAGAGAAAATTAAATTATTTCTCAGCCTTCCAAGACTCTTGCAAATTATGGTCAATTACAGAAGGCAAATATTTATCCGAGTTCCCAACGTCCGGGCAATCCAACCCATCCTGGCAGTAAAGCGTGTTGGGTTTCCTTGTGAGCCAATGCCCTTTGGCTTTGGCTGGCCCTGTTGTATCCTCTGAGGTCCACAGGCTCTTAGCACCCCCATGCCTTTCCTGCCCTGGGCTCCCCGTGTCATCCCTGGTGTTGGAATTATTGTTTAAGTGCTCGTGCAAGATGATGGTTCTTTCATCTGATTTTTTATCTCTAAACATTAAACTTGATAGTTACTTTGGACTGAGCCACTTGCATTAGATCCAGTGGAATGCTGCCTTTAAGCCTACAAAGATTAGTACAGAGGAGTTTACAGGACTATCAGGATTTGTAACAGTGCCCTAAAGTTCAATTTGGACTGGAAACTTTGAATACTGCTTTCCCAGATACAGAAACACCTAGGTCTCAGAACATCATAAACAATACATTTATTCACAGAAAACCTATTTCCATAGGGAACGTGCCCAAAAAAAGTTGTTTGGAGCCACGAGAGATGCTCTAATTGCCCTGAATGTCCTGAAAGAGTACACAGAGGGGCAATCCCCCGGGTAATGAGAAGCCTGTAAGGTAAACAGGAAAATACAACCTTGTCCAATTTGAAAACAGTGAATTTTTGAAGGTGAGAGTGTTGGTGGTTGAACTCTTTTCTAACGCTCGTGGCTCAGCCAAGGTTTTTCTCTCCGTGATTGGCCTCGTTCCCATTCTGACAAGCTGGTTTACCTGGTGCAAGCTTCTTTCTTTCTTTCTTTCTTTCTTTCTTTCTTTCTTTCTTTCTTTCTTTTTCTTTCTTTTTTTTTCTTTCTTTTTTTCTTTTTCTTTCCTTTTTTATTTATTTATTTATTTATTTTTTTTTTATGAATGCTGCATGGATGGAAAGGTTAAAACCCTCCAGGGTTCTGCAGGCTATGTTGACGGACACAACAAAGATGTGTGAAAGCCTCCTGTGATTCCAGATCAAAATGAGCCCACCAGAAGCTTTTCCAAAGCTAAGGACATGTCCTGTCACCTGAAGCACAGATGACTTTGGCTTAAGAAACTCTTGTGGACCAGCCAGCTGCTACTGCTGATGGTACCCATCACTAGGAATTTCTAGAGAAATCGGTGGCAGGATCCCACATGGATAAGAGATCTTTCTATGCTAAGCAATTACTCAAATTCCCTAAAAGTCATCTGAGAAGACTCTAAGCCATTTTGCAACATTTAAAAATTCTCTGATATGGAGATATGTGAACAATAATATAGAAATATCTTTATAGTTTGTAAAGGGATTCTAAGTGGCATTCTTTCTTGGCCTCTCAGTTCATAATTTCTTCTTCTGACCTTGCCCAACATACATGACAGCAAGCACTTCATATATTCAGGACAAAATCTCTTGTTCCTACTTGGCCAGCCCGGGCTCCCTACATCTCAAAACTGTCACCCTTAAAAGCATCGACCTCCAGATCGTTCACTGCTGACCAGGATGAAAACAATGTCTCGTAACGAACTGGTTTTCATAAACCAACCTCCCTTAAGTGGGAGAAAATTTCCATTACGTGGCATCATGTACCTCCCCCCCACCGTTAGAAACCCGTGAACTTATGACAATATGATTAATTCCCTGTGTGTAGTCCAAACTGCTGCATTTCTGTGACAGTTTTGAGGTTAAACCCATACTTTTAAAGGAAGAGGTTAGTTAGGAGTACCCTCGCCAGGGTTTGTGACATGCTTGTGGGTTAAAGCAGAGCCATTTCTGTTAGCAGCCCATCTGGCCAGTACCTGGCATGCAGTGAAGGGTTTAATCCTCCAGAGGAACGGGGGGATGTCAAGGACAGAGATCTGAAGACTAAAGGTATTCCCTTTGAAATGCAGCAACTTTGGTTCTTCCAGAAGCTGTCCACCTTGATGCCTTTCATCTGAAACCACTTCCTATAGGGCAGGGAAGAGAAAAGAGGCACAACAGTGAAGTATCCAATTTCTGCCACATTTCTTTCCATAGGTAGGCATGCTCACTCCCAGGTGTCTCCCAGAAATAGACAGCATGAAAGACACACACTTCCTGTATACCCCTCTAGCCTTGCAAGGTCAGGACTAAGGATGAAAAGCTGCTAAAAAGGATCTGGGCAGGAAGAAATGGTTGCTTTCCATTATTTGCATTGCTTAGGCTTCTAAACATGCCATGCCTTTCTTTAAAACTCAAAGACCTCCCCTACCGCCAGCAAACAGTTATACTGTGGGGTTTCTAGGGCTGTGTGAATTTCATTTGCCAGGACCATAATCAAGGGATGGGTTCACATTTCACACCGACAGTAGGAGCAGTGCCCCCTCCGCCCTGTCATGTGTTGGTCACGAACACAGGCATCATGTAACGTTTATTCTTCAGTTCAGAACAAATGTTACAGGGTGTGTGTGTCATTTGTATTTATAATAATGTTAATAAAAGTTGGGCCAAAAGGCCAAGTTGTTTACCAAGTTCGGTTTAGGTCAGAAAAAAGAAACCCGGTTCCTGAAGATAAACACTCCTATTATCTTTTGCTGAGAAATCTTTATAATTACATTTAACACAAACGCAATTCACCTCCATTCCATTGAGCAAACCATTTAATTCATCCTGAATCTGTGGTGCTTAGAATCATACTAGAGAGATGACAAGCCAAATAAAATAACAGACATCAATTCTGTAAAAGGTTAAACTCCCAACTGGGGTGAGGCTGTTAGTGTTCCTGGAGATAAGAGAGATCTCCCTAAATCTATTTCTTAAAAACACCATTAATTGACTTATAATTCCCTTGCAGCGTTACCATAAATAAGAAAACTGAGATCCTTTAATTCTGTCCTATAATCTTCCCAGATTCTAAAAAGAGATTGTGAGAAGTCAGGCAAATAGGCTTATAAATACAATAAAACTTACATTTCAATTATCAGTGAGTAAAAGCAGCTACAGAGGTTATCTTGTCCGACTCTTGCCTATGTACAGAATAACAGTAATAAAAACCTTTCTTACTAAGATGCAGCTGTCCAGCTTTTATCCATCACATATCTGCAACTCTTAATTGGTTGCTAGTATCTTTTTCTCAGGACTAAACGATTCAATTGCAAGGTCATTGTCTCCAGTTCTTCATTTTAGTGAGAGGGGTGTTTCTTGGGGGCTCTTAAGCCAGCGCTGAACTGTCCGTGATGTTGGCAGTGTTCCGTGTGTGTGCTGCTCAATGTGGTGGCCACTGGCCACGTGGCTATTAAGCACTTGAAATACGGCTACCGCGAGTAGAGACCTGAATTTGTCCTTTACATCAAGTTAAATTTAAGTATCCACATGTGGTTAGTTGTTACTGTGCTGAACAGCGCAGTGCTGGGTAATTCCTAACATTGTGGGTCTAGGAGTTGGGCGGGACAACATGGTGGCCGGCATCTGTTGGGGGTCATAAAAAGTGGATGGAACATGGTAGGGTGGGGAGGAGAGGGAATCCATTCCCAATGCTGACTTGAAGCCTTTTACAGATGCTGGTCACCGGTTCCTTATTGAGATTTAGTGAGTGTCCACTGGAGAGCTATGCTTGATGGGGGCTCTAAGTTTATAGAAATAAAACTGTGTCTGCCACCAGGCAGCTCACAGTCTAGTGACAGAATAGCAGCCATTGGATTATGATATAGTATCTGACTCTTACAAATACAGGGATGCCTTGGAGGTTAAGGGAAGGCAGAGGGTATAGCCTTGTCAAATGGGAGGAGAGGCCAGGAAAGGAACTGGGAAATCAACAGAAGAAATGATATTCAAGCTGAGCCTGGAAGTAAATACAGAGCAAGCTATAGAAAAAGGAAGGGGGTGTGCACTCCGGGCAGTGAGCAGGATAGCCCCAAAAGGACGGAGATGAGACAGAGATGGGATAGATTAGGGTAGACAGCGAGTGGCTGAAGATGATGCAAATGTAGGGCAGTGACCAAATCATGAATTCTCGCTTGCTGTGCTAAGGGCTTTGTAGTTTATTGTAGATCATTGATATTCAGGTTTTAAGGAGCATAAGAATCTTCTGAGACTACATACACTGTGAGGAGTATGAATCTTATAAACTGAACGTGGAGGCACACGATTCCAATCAATTTTCCATGTGATCTTGGGCAAGTTACTTATTTTCTTTAGGCTTCTACTCCTTAGCTGGGCTTATTCATGGCCAAGCAAAATAATCAGCATGTGACCGTATGTTAACCTCTTTTCTGCAAATTCTAGCGTGAGGTTAGAAACAATCACGAATAAGAAGTGTGCTTATTAAAACCACATTAAAGCCACAGAGTAACACCAGTGTGGACTCCTCAAAGTATATTTGACTAGGATCTCTAATACCCCTTTCCTTTAAAAATCTAACTTGCCTGCATGTACAGAGAAGTAAACTGAGGTCAGAAGATGAAGGGCCTTGTGCAAGGTCACATGTTCCTTAGTGGAGAGCTAGGCTGTTTTCACATTTGGAAACTACACGGCCTCATCACAGTAGAAGAGGACTTCGGTTTTAAATCACCATGTACCTTATGTACAGATGAAAATATGGAGCCCACTCCCAGTCCCAAAGACAGCCATCTTCCTAAAGCTATAGGGTTAGTGACAGAGCTAAGACTAAAACAGGGCAACCTGACTATGGTCCAGTATTTCTTCTACATTTCCCTGCCTTTTTCTACGCTATGCTCAAAAAAATTTTTTTTTTAGAGTCACGTGAAGGTCAGACTATTATGAACTGTATCCCATAAATAATTTTTCTAATGTTTATTTATTTTTGAGAGAGTTTGTTTATTTTTGAGGGGGAGACAGAGAGAGAGCATGAGCAGGGAAGGGACAGAGAGAGGGAGACACAGAATCGGAAGCAGGCTCCAGGCTCTGAGCTGTCAACACACAGCCTAACATGGGGCTCGAACTCACCACTGGTGAGATCATGACCTGAGCTGAAGTCAGCCGCTTAACCGACTGAGCCACCCAGGGGCCCCCATAGATAATTTTTCAATGGTGCAAGATATATATAAAGATAACATAAGTTCATCTGTATTTGCATTACTGTTACATATACTGTCTAAGCATTTCTTGAAATGCAGAATGGAGAACATTAGAAATTTAATAGATGTCTACTTATAATTATCACAGAGGAAAATGGTACCTTTTAAAAATGTCTGCTTTAGGGCCCCTAATTTATTTATTTATTTATTTATTTATTTTTTAATTTTTTTTTCAACATTTATTTATTTTTTTGGGGACAGAGAGAGACAGAGCATGAACGGGGGAGGGGCAGAGAGAGAGGGAGACACAGAATCGGAGACACAGAGAGAGAGGGAGACACAGCCCAGAGCCTGACGCGGGGCTCGAACTCACAGACCGCGAGATCGTGACCTGGCTGAAGTCGGACGCTTCACCGACTGCGCCACCCAGGCGCCCCAGGGCCCCTAATTTAAATACAACCATGATTTATTTTTGTTGTTTTTAGCTTGCTTTCCTCTCCACCCATTGAACCAACTACCTACAACTAATGGGGTCTCACGATTTTGCAGAGAATAAAAAGCAATTTGTTTCTTCTGTAACAAAACAAGCAGTTATTAAGACGAAGAAGCCCAATAATGAACTAATCATCATATTTATCTATTTTTCAAGGCACAACTGGCTTCAGAGTTAAAGAAATAAACTCCTGAGTAAACGTTTTAAAACACTCCCCAAATATAATAAATTGTACTTAGCACAGAGTTCCCAGTTTTGCCCACAACCTATTGCAGTCCCCTTGGGGCCAGGCCTTGACCTCTGTATTTTTAAAGATGATTCTGATGCCCAGATAAGTTTGAGAATCAGTGATACAAACAGTTCTGCTGAGCGGGTTGTGAGTCATTCATTCAGTGGATATATTACCCTGAGTGTGAGGCGTGATCCTCATTTGATTTTTTTCTCTCTGCTTCCTATATGGCAAGGACCTTATGGTAAATCTCTGGTTCTATTGTTAAATTGATATCTGCATTAATTAAACTCGAAAATAGGTTCTGGCCAGTTTCTTGTCTATAAAGTGTACCCAAAGGCGAGGGTTGGTGCTGGTTCTAGTCTGTCTGCCTCCTCATTTCACACTGGGGGCTGTTAGTTATCCAGTTCCCGGAGTTGTGGCCAGGAGAAACCTGGGCTTTGTGCCTCAGTGAGCTCTTTATGTTGATTTAATGAGACAGGCAGCAATATTCAGGTGTGCTTCAGGGATACTAAAACAGGCAGGCTGAATTTACATATTTATGAGACAAAACTGTTTGAACTTAAGCATGTGCACACAAACACACACACACACACACACACACAGAAATTGTGTCGCTGTGGTGTTTTCCTTTAAATGCTTTACATGAACAATATTTCCCAAGGTTGCATTATTGATAAACACAAGAACTACATCTGGAGGAAATCCTTTGAAATTAGATTCTAAATCCACATTAATGCCAAGTAAGTAATGAGTACCGAGAGGTACTGAATAGGAGAGCTGGGAGCAGTGGAGAAGAAAACGAGTCGTTTTTCCTTTTTTCTGTCTAAGATGGGGCAAGTGCTTAATTCCTTGCTTTCCCTGTGTCAAGGTTTGTTTGAGCTGTGTGTGCATACGTGTGTGGTGAGGGAGAGGGAAAGAGATAAAACACGATAACAAAAACCTAGGTCGTAAAATGTCGCTGCTTCGTAAATATGCCATCATTCCTCAACCCTTGGTTTGAAAGGGGGCGATGTCAAACACACACACATAAAATGGCAGCTCTAATCATCGCAGAAACATTGGGGCAGGAAGGACAGAAGTCATTGCTTGTTCTCTTACTTTCCTCTCACCTTAGGGCAGATTTTTATTAAAACAAAACAAAACACAACAGAAACATATCTGAGCCGATTTAATTTCCTAGAGATAGCTGTAAATGTATTTATCAAAACAGATCTTCAAAAACCTGAAACTAAATTATGCCTTACTGAGTTGTATGAGGTATTTTGTTTTTCACATTCAGAGAAACTGGTACTATTGTTCAGATGATATAGCCCAGGAGCAAAGGAGAAGCCAGCATAGCAGGCCTGCAGGAGGTATAGGGGACAAAGGCATGTCCGGAAAGGGACAACATGTCTGAGTACTAAAATCTTCTGAAGGAATACTGTTTAGCGGGACCATAACGCTGCCAGACCCTTGCTTGGTTCTAAGAGGACAGAAGACTTGGGTCTGGAAACTGTCTTCCTTCCAAGGGTTCCAGTGAGGGGGGAAATTTTCAGTATTTTATTGGACGTAACTTCCCAGTGAGCTATGAATGAAAGATGTCCCCGTGATCTTCAACCAGGCTTCTTTCTTGGTGAGGAGGACAGTCCTAGTTGGGCCCATAGGTGTTCTTTCTTTGAGATACGAAAGATGCACTGAAATAAATATAGCAACGATCACGACCAAGCTTGTATCTATTTCCAAATCACAACAAAACATTTTTATCACAGTGATAACGGAGGCTAATTCCAGAATAGGCAATTGCGACAGAATTGCTTCTGGAAAAATGACACTACTTTTGATTAAGAAGTCAGGGTTCCATCAGAGTTACAGACCATGAATCATCACTGTATCTAGTATATTCAGCTCACACCACATAAGTTGGGGGAACTAATATCAATGTGTGAAGTCTGCTAGAGGTTCAAAAAGTAAACTGTTGCTAAGGCTTTCCTAAAATGGAATGGTTTTAATGGGTTAGTAACTAGAGAATTTTCTCCTCCAGTTAAATGCCACAGATGATGCCATGAAAAATGTGACACAGATGATCCGGGATATTAAGGTGCTTTAAATGAACCTGTGTAGAAGGTCCTGGACATGTTTACCTGGTGAGGGAAGAATCCAGAAAGCCAGATGCTTTCAGAAACAGAAAACCCAGACACTAAGGCTGCAGAGTAAATGACTGTGTTCCAAAAAGCTACAAGTTACGTTTTAATCTTTCTGTGGGCCAGAAGAGTTATTCAACCAAGGCTGACACTCTCTCACAACCCCAGGGGGAAGCATGGCCTTTGCTGCTCATGACAGCTGTCACATACATCCTGTCAATAACAAGTACAACCAAAGCCAACTTTAAAATCAGCTTTATTTGACATAATAGGAAAGAGAATCACTGGAGGTAAATAGATGATGACAAATGGGGTCAAAAGAATTTCTACTGGAAAACATCTCTCTAAAGCAAAATTAACGTGCTTTAAAAAGTATCCCTAAGTGATGACATAAAGATATTTGGATTCAATTTAGACGCAGAACGCCATTTTCCCCAGCACTGATGAAGAAGTTGTATATTACCCATAGGAAAGGATAGTGGTTTGAAAAGCTGTGTTTAGGGCCTCATTTTCGTGACTTCCACTGAAGTTCACAGTCATCTGTGAACAGTTGAGCTGTTGTAGAATCTGGTAGCAGTCACCAGGAATGAAAATAGACGATCTGAAAGTCACTTAGTTTTTTTCTTTAGGCAAATGTCTAACTCACTGGTATATAATATACATGAGCATTATTCAAAGCGAGACCAAACTGGTTATGAGGGCTGACTTCCAAGGCCGATGTGATGAATGGGTCCTCACGGGCACACTGGTTGGCAGTGGGTTACCCCTATGAGCCTGGGGGCTGGAAATGCTCCAAGGCACCCCATGTTCCCTTTAGTTTACTCAGCCTTCAAAATCCAGCTGAATTACTAAACATCAAACTTGGGTCATGATGCGTTTTACAACTATTCAGTGGTAGCAAGGGTCTCAGTTCATTCTTTGTTTTGTTTTGTGTTTTGATGGAGAGGGTGTGAGCAGGGGAGGGGCAGAAAGAGGGAGAATCTCAAGCAGGCTCCACTCCCAGCTCCGACATGGGGCTCAATCTCACGAACCATGAGATCATGAACTGAGGTGAAATCAAGAGTCGGATGCTTAACTGACTGAGCCATCCAGGTGCCCCACATTCTTTTTTTTCTTTTTAATTGTTAATGTTTCTTTATGTATTTATTTTGAGCAAGAGAGAGAGAGAGAGAGAGAGAGAGAGAGAGAGAGAAAGAGAAAGGGAGGAGCAGAGAGAGAAGGAAAGAGAGAATCCTGAGCAGGTTCCAAGCTATCAGCACAGACCCCAGTGCGAAGCTCGAACTCATGAACTGGGAGATCATGACCTGAGCTGAAACCAAGTGTCGGATACTTAACCGACGGAGCCACCCAGGAGCCCCTCACTCTTTGTTTTTGATTGCCAAACATCTGTTAAGTATTTTATTTTCGAAAAATGTTCTTATTAGGGGTGGCAAGAGAAGATGAAGATTATCAAATAGCTATCATACGATGAGATTTAACTACTTACACTGAAGTTCTTTCCCCTACAAAATGGCACCCCTCTGACAAAAGGCCCTTTTATGCAGCCATATATTAAGTGTGCCTTTTTAAAACAAATTTTTTTAATGTTTATTTTTGAGAGAGAGAGCGAACAAGCGAGAGCACACAAGCAGGGGAGGGGCAGAGAGAAAGGGAGACACAGAATCAGAAGCAAGCTCCAGGCTCTGAGCTGTCAGCACAGAGCCTGATGTAGGGCTTGAACTCACAAAATGCAAGATCATGACCTGGGCTGAAGTCAGATGCTAACTGACTAAGCCACCCAGGAGCCCCTAAGTGTGCCTTTCAAAAATGCCCTGTGCTACTTAAGAGATAGTCAGGGAAGGTTCAGGAACACAGGTGGCACTGTGTCACCTTTACTGGCTTATGCTCAGGATTCAGGTCGTTGTAGCTCTTCTATTGGTAAACATGAGTTTTCCAGTTCAGTGTCTTAAAAGCTAGTTACTGAGGAAATGCTCTGCATAATGGACTTAATGATCCAGGACTGGAATAGCAGGGATCTGGGATGAGGTGTGTCAGGAGAGCTAGGCTATTTATATATGGGCAAAGCTTACATAGTCACTCCTGCATTATCCTTGCTATTAATAACCTCGCACTCTTCGCGAGTAGCTAATTTAAAATGAATTTTACGTGATTGAAAGTACCCAAAATGGAAAGGAACCTTGAACTATCTCTGCCCTAGTAGCCCTAGTTATTAATAGATTGTGTATCCAGGATATAATATGACTGCCTGCTGATAGGTATGATTTATAATTGTTGTTCCCTAACTACAACTTTTAGGTAGTTCAAGCGATTTTCTCACTGCCTTCTGCACATCAAGTAACTCTTACTGTTCCTGGGGCTCATGCCATTCTACTTTCTTGACATGGTGGCCCTTTCTCTTTTGCTACTAAGTCACACCCATTCATGAAGGTTGACTAAGGGCTCTCAGAGACTGTTCTCCAATATCTCTATTG
This sequence comes from Leopardus geoffroyi, assembly GCF_018350155.1. Taxonomy (NCBI): domain Eukaryota; kingdom Metazoa; phylum Chordata; class Mammalia; order Carnivora; family Felidae; genus Leopardus; species Leopardus geoffroyi. Next base: position 46,273,731 of record NC_059327.1, read on the forward strand.
CAATGGGGTCTCTGTTTTCTTTTCTGTTCTTTTTTAAACATATTTATTTATTTATTTATTTATTTATTTATTTATTTTTCAACTTTTTTTTATTTTTGGGACAGAGAGAGACAGAGCATGAACGGGGGAGGGGCAGAGAGAGAGGGAGACACAGAATCGGAAGCAGGCTCCAGGCTCTGAGCCATCAGCCCAGAGCCCGACGCGGGGCTCGAACTCCCGGACCGCGAGATCGTGACCTGGCTGAAGTCGGACGCTTAACCGACTGCGCCACCCAGGCGCCCCTTTATTTATTTATTTTTGAGATGGAAAGATAGTGGGAGCACGAGTCGGGGAGGGGCAGAGGGAGAAGGAGACACAGGATCAGAAGCAGACTCCAGGTCCTGAGCTGTCAGCACAGAACCCAATGCAGGGCACACATTCACATACCATGAGATCATGACCTGAGCCCAAGTCAGACGCTTAACTGACTGAGCCACCCACGTACCCTGGAGTCTCTGTTTTCTGAATTCTGATTACTCCTGTAGTCAGTTTATCATTCAGCACATGAGGTTCTCTATATGTGTTTATTTAACCCTTGTCTCTTCTTGAGTGCCAGCTACCTCATGTCCTTGGAACTCAGCATTGTTAGACGTATAGTAACACAACTCTTGCTTCAAGATGGGTATCCCCACCAAGCCAGTGAGGTGGCTTCATTTTGCAGACCCTCAGCAACAGAATTCTCTATTGATACCGATCTTTGGGAGACCTCAGGCTTTCATGACACCAAAAGAAGAATTCTAGGGGCACCTGGGTGACTCAGTCGTTTGAGTGTCTGACTTCTGCTCGAGTCATGATCTCTCAGTTCCTGAGTTCGAGCCCCACGTTGGGCTCTGTGCTGACAGCTCAGAGCCTGGAGCCTGCTTCAGATTCTGTGTCTCTCTCTCTCTCTCTGCCCCTTCCCTGCTCATGCTCTGTCTCTTTCTCTCTGTCTCTCAAAAATGAATAGACATTAAAAAAAAAAAAAATTAAAAAAAAAAAAAAGAATTCTAGAGAAAAGGCTGACCTGAAATGCCCAAGGGGTATTGTCCACACAGTAGACTCTCAAGTTGTAATCCAAAGAGTTACAGGACATGCAGCCAAAAACCGCCACCTTGAGTTGCTTCACGGCACAGTCTGTGATTGGTTCTCCGGTGAGGGCGTAGGTCCCAAAGCTGTCCAGCAGCACATGACATGCAAAGGGATCCAAAAGGCAGTAACAGGATGTGGATTCATCCTCCACTGACATCACTTCCTGTTGGGAAAAGGTGTTTTAAATTCTCTCAGCTTGGAAAGAATATGTGATTTAACAATGACTTTGCATGGACATACATGATTTTTTTAAGAATATTTTTACTGTCCTGTTTTTCTTGATGTTGAATGTTCTTTTTCTATCAAAATACATTGTAACTGCTCATGTAGGGAATTTGCGTGAGTTATATTAAGTTAATTGAAATTCTATAGGTTACAACAAACTTCATTTCCAAAGTTCTCCTTTTCTCAGTGATTTGTTCAGTGCCCAATTTATGAAAATCTGTAACAGTTGAAAGCAAACTTTGTTTTGGAAAAGGTCTATTTCTGAAGATCTCTTCCAATATCATGAAAGTAATACTTCTTTTCTCTCAAATATTTTATCCTCTTTCTACCGGATTCATTCGTGAGGGACCATTAAATAAACGGTTTCGATAAGATGGGCTAGAATACTTCCCCGTCCTTGATAAGAACTTTGGTGTGTGTGACTGGTTGGGGAGAGCATAAATATAACACCATCTGGATGAAAAGCTTGTGAGGAAGTGCTCAACAGAAAAACTGAAATGGTAAAAATCAAGGCAAAGCAAAACATAATGGAAAAAAGAGCAAAATCTGGCCCCTTTATGAAGCCCATGGAATAAACAGCCCATGGGCTATCATGCCCGGGAAATGTGCCCCTGGTTGTAGCAGGACCGAATAAATAGCAGAATGCATTTTCAGCAAAGAGTACAGGCCAGTTCAGAGATAGCTGGGCAGGGTAAATGTAATCCATTTGCAGCAACTGGGAATTTTCTTCTCCTAAAGAAACAAGATTTTCCTTTTATTCCTTTTGCTGGGAGCACCTCCTGGGAGGTAAGATCCCAAGGCTAGCGGGAGCAGGTCACTGTGTTCCAGCAAGATAATTCACCTGCTTTCATGCAAACTGACTTCAGACAGACAGAAAAGGAATCCCTATCAAATAAATCAGAGGTTTCACATAAAAATAGCAATTCCACTGCAATCTCTGTTGTGTCTGTCTCTTGTTGTTACCTTCCTCACATGCTTTCTCATTTTCTTGCCCCTCTCTTCTGTTCTCTCCTTGTGCTGTATCTCTTTCAAATGTACTCATATCCACAGGGAGACAGACGCTCAATAATTTTCGGTGCATTCATTAATGCATCAAAATACAGTTAGCCAACTACTGTGTTGCTGAACATTTCAACATGTTATAATCCCTATGATGGTAAAGTCAGACAGAAGTTTCTTTTATGAACACCACCTGTGTGCCCTGAGCCTCCTCTCTGTCTCCACAGAGATGACAGGGAAAGTCAATTCAGACAGGGACATGGTCTGGGAGGAAGGACAGGAGTAACGGTTTTATGGACCAAGGATGGGCACATAAAGGTAACATGCCTGTGTGAGTAAATACATACGAGTGATGTATTCTAAAACCAAACAGAAAAGCCCCAGATCCTCCCTTCCTCCTCTTTTCCATTATCATGGAAAAACACTAGCCAGTACCTTGAGGATGTTGTAAAACACACACCATCAACCCTTTGAAAAAACAAGAAAATGCTTACAGATTTCACAGCAGACTCGTGTTAAGAGAACATAAGGTTAAATCTATCCCATAGGTGAAAACCAAATCCCATTTTTTATAAAGGAAGAATAGGGTCTCACCTCCCACTTGCCCTGCTGCGTCCTCTTCTTTAAATGGATGTTCCAGTGCTCAGAACTGACGTCCGCACAGTGTGGTATGGTCAATGCAAAGGGTGTGGTGACGGTCATGTCTGGGGGGCCACAGGTGACTTCAGGACTCAGGAGCACCTCAGATCCATCCGACTGGAGGCTTGATGGTTGGGAAAGGATACAAGAAGCATGTAAAGAAGGGGGTACGTTTCAATGAGAAGTTAGTTACAGACTGGGGTTTTCTTCAGGTTGAGCAAAACTGTTTCCCAGGATTCTCTCCTGGACGGCACCTTACATGCACATGGCTGGTCTGGGCAACAGCCATTTATTCTGAACCACTCAAGCACATGGACCGAGTTTAGCTTAGGTTTCAAATCTAGGTTGTGATGAAATGAGAAGTGCTTCTTCAGAAATACAGGCAGAATAGAATACAGTGAACACCTGGTTGGTATGCCACACGCCAGCTGCTGAATTCTTATTCTTGTTGACGTTGTCAACGACCGAAGCTGAGAGCTTTATAGGAACGACTGATCCCTTTCTCCCAACAACACAATCTACAAATATTTTTAATGCTAGTAAGTGATAAAACAACTTATTAGGGAACAAAGCAATGCGTCAAATATGCCCAGATTGAGTGTGTCACTTCTGCTTTCGAAAACCTTTGTTTTCTGCCAATGCATAAACACACAGGTTATATAGTGATCATGCAGGAGACAGTTATAGATGTGCGCTAACCAAATACATAAATGTATATCTTTCAATTCTTTCCTATTTTAGTTCTAAAGTCAAAGTCATTCCATCTAAACCTAGTGTTCAGATTTTTCTGGACTGTGAATTATTGACAGTGGGAATAGTCATGAAACAAGTAAAAAGAAAGGGAAATTTAACTAACGGGAAATGATATCACCTCATTGAATGTTTCTTTCATTTTCCTGTCTTTTGGTTTTAATCTCTGCCCCCAAATGATACGAAGAACCCCAAAGTCTGCTCATTCTTCCCCCAACTGCTTATGTGTTTTTGAACAAGCTGACTTTTTTTTTCCCCCTGGGAAGAGGGCTATATTTTTCACTTGTAAGAATACAGTGTCACAGAATATAGACAACAAAGCAATTTAAGACTTTCAGGTGGACAATGCTACATGAGAGCTAGGATGGTGTTATTTATTACTGAAGTTTTCTCTTACCCAACTTAGGAAGGGCATTTAAATATGTCATCCCTCATCAAAAAAGCAACCCCTTGAGCAAGATAGAAGATGGAATTTCGCACTAAAAGATACCCCCTTTTCCAAGATCTTGTATAAACACACAGTTTTTTTAGGAGTATATCTAACATGTTATTAATTTCTGAATTGATTTAGTTGACACTGCTTGTTCTCTCTCAAGATAGGAACGGCCATCCTATAGCTTACGATTCCTAATGTGCTCTGCAAAAGAAGTCCAGGTGAATAAGTGGGCGGGAGCATCTTCTATCTAAAACAGACCTGAATGTGAATACACTATCCCCTTCCTTCTCCAGGAAGCCCTGAAGACAGACTTAAAACATTCAGTCTTCCACCTAGGCAACCGTAGTCCAAAGTGGACAGTTCCTCCCGTACAACCAGGGCTACAGGTGCACTGAAAATATGTCTGCATTCACCTTTAAGCAGAGCAGGCAAGCAAGGCGGGCAGGGTTGGAAAGTAGTGTATTAGCAAGAACAAACGCTCTCTGAACAGCCTAGAACGATATACTTGAGGTTCGGGGAGGGGGGACGGAATGTAAAATTCCAGCGCGAGCTACAAGCCGCCAGAAGCAGCAGCCTGCATGTGGATGCCTGCCAGCGGCCATTAGAGAAGGTTAAGCGCTTTCCGTGTAATTGCTGTTTGCATTCATCACAGGCAGGAAAGGCAGGGATGCTTATGAGTGACCGATGACAAGCTCTCCTAAAAGAACGATTTAATTGCTTTCAGAGAATCATCCCCCTTGTTGAACATATTGTTCAAACATATGGGAATTTGGGGAATTATTTAATGCCAAATGAACTGAAATCAGCTAATTAGATGAACTCTCACACTCGTGAATAGCAAGGCTCCTCTCCGTAACAACTTAAACAGCATTAGGAATCAGAGGCAGAGCACGGCGAGTCTTCGGCAGAGCAGGGAACAGGAGCTTTGCATTAAACAGGCACTGGGCATTTCCACAAGTGCAAAGGAAGTAAATCAAGATTTATATCTAATCCTCCTACCGTGAAAACAGTGTCTGTGGGTGTAGGTCTCTGGGGGAGGAGCAAAACTTAAATCTCACCGTTTTTCTTCCCCAAGATTAATAATCATTTATCCCTTTCTGCCATCTTCTACCTATGGCAATCAGGGAGATTTACCAATATTAATTAAAGCTCTTCACACACCTGTGGAGGCAGGTGTTCACAGCATAAAGTCACAGAGAAGTCTTCAAAGTAGTGGAGCTGCAAAATACACCCGAAATTTCTGACTCCACGTGGGCTCCTACCCTCTGTGACCAGATGCACTTCCCTTCCCTGTAACCACTAGCAGATTTCTGGTCCAATTGCTGGCTCCTGTGACATCCCAAGTAAAGATGGGGGGGGGGGGAATGGAGTCCAAGTGTAGTCATGGATACAGACTTAGGACATTTGAGGACAGAAGTCTGGGGAGAGAAGCCTTTAACTGGGTCTGAGCAAAATAAAGATTCATAAGGACAGTATGGATGGCATTTCAGTTTTCCCATAGTACCTATGACAAGGAAGTGTCCATGCTCTTGCTAAGCAAAAAAAAAAAAAAAAAACAACACAGGTTTCTAAAATTGCTGTGAGCTAATGATAATTGTGAATAACAGCAGTGACTTTAAAGCCATCATATGAATCACCGTGGTGCATCACACACTCTAGTGTACACGGGAAAGTCTGGTTCTGTTCGACTTTTGCTACTTGTCTTTTTCCTTGTGTTTGACCCACCCATCCATCCATCCGCCCACCCACGCATCCATCCATCCAGCCTACCATATGCCATGCATATTTATGAACACTTACAGATATAAAAAGATCAATAATTTAAGAGCTAGTACTGTGTAGCCAGGTGGCTTGTTGGGCAAGTGTATGGAAACAAGGCTGTTGAATTCAAATTTCTGCCTACACAGTGCAGCTGAGGGTTCTGGGGAAAACTCTGCCAGCTTTGCAGAGATGATGCCCCCAACCACAAATACTCATGGCGGGAAAGGGTGCTTCCAATGGCCACAAGAGCATTTTGCCCAGTAAGCTGGTAAGACAGAAAGACTCACATTGCGACTTTTTTTTCAGTTCCAGAAAGGGAAACCATGAGAATAGTTGTTGCAGAGAACATTAGAAAAGTGAATAAAAGAACATGCTAAGGTCCCACTTGTGTCCTCCCTGTGCTCTTCACAGCATTGTGCTGGAGACCACATCCCTCGTGGCAGAAGAGAAAGCCAGGTCTTTCTGAGCCTCACTTCCCTTACGTGCAAAATAACATGGACTCTAAGATTGTTGAGAGTTAAAAAAATAATAATAATAAAACTAAAAATCACCTAATATGTGCTCAGTGGGTGGAGATTTTCTGCTTCTCCAACCCTGAATGCCCACCTTTCCTCCCTCCTTAAGAGTCTTATTTTCACAGGCACTGTGCTTTTGAAGATGGCTAAGTAAGTCGATAAATTGTCATTATAACGAGATACGCTTTAACAAAAATTTCGCGGCCTTAGAGATGTGCGCTATTTAAGGGAATTTAAGGCACATTGGCAATGCATCCACCCTTACCTCCCACAGTCAGTCCTCAACTCGGCAACCAGCAGGATCTCACTGAAAATGCCACCGTGTTCCCACCTCCAGGAATCACAGCTGTTCTGCTGTTCTGGAGTGCTGGGTGCTGTCTGGAAATTTTCCTCCAGCCACATGACCAGCTCCCTCATGCCCTTCAGGTCTTTGTTCAAATGATGCCTTCTAGCGAGGCATTCCCTGACCTTTCCCAACACCAAAGCTGGTCTTCACTTGTCTCCACAACACTTACTGTCCTCTAGTGCAATATACCGTTTGCATATTTATTTATTTTTGTCTCCTGCAAACAAGAATGTAAGCTCTATGAGGCCAGGGATTTTTTTTTCCCTTTCATCATTGTCTATAATGCCACTTGTAAGCACTCAGAAATATTTCTTGAGAAGAATGGAGGAGCCAGCTTGAAGTGGTTCCTACTGGCCCCAAATTGGAACATTTTGAGTATTAAAGTAAATAATGGTAGTAGAGGATTGTAACCCATTGAATAATGTAACTCATGAGATCTATGGATATGAATGAATGAGGGAAAACTGTCCTATGCAACAGAAAGCCAGCTAATAAATGTTGGAAGTCATTTGGTAACCAACCACATTAATACTTGATTCAGTCAAGAATTATGAATGGATGTTAATCTACTCGGTGAACACTTGGAAAGTAATAAAGAACTCTTCATAGGGTTTGAAAGTATCTTCTCACTTAGTACTTACCTAGTAAGTACGTACTTAGTACTGAGTACTTATTAGTACTTACTAATCACAAAGGGTAAAATACTACTTTACGGCGCAAAACCTTGATGGACAGCACCTACCCAAAGTTATCAAAGTCAACATTGGCAGCAAAGGGATGGACGGACAGAGAATATCACTCCCGATATGACACAGTGAAAAGAACTTAGCATCCGTCTGTAACATTCCTGCCAATAACACATAATCAGAGTCTAGCCACAGGAAACTATGAATCAGACAAGCCCCAATTGAGGGACATTGTGCAAAAGAACTGATCTGCACTCTTAAATTAAAACTGTCCATGTCATAAAATAGAGACAGACTTAGGAACTGCTCCACATTACAGGAGACTAAAAGGCACATGACGGTAGATATAAAGGACGTTATTCAGATAACAGGCGAAATCTGAGTAAGGTTGGTGGGATAGATCATAGAATTGTCTCACTGTTAACTTCCTGATTTTGAAAATTGTGCTGTGGTTATGCAAGATAATTCCTTTCTCGGATATATACAATCAAGTATCCAGGGATCAAAGGACATCTTGTTCATAACGGTTACAAGAATACATATGTATACTTGTGTGTTTGTAGATATGTATTTTGTGCGTATATGCACACAAGTACACATATGGAGAGAAGAGAGCAGAATACAGCCAACTGGTAAGATGTCAACACTGGTGAATATGGGTATGGGATGGCTGGAAGTGGTATTACTCTTGCAACCTTTCTTTAAGTTTGAAGTTGTGTCAAAAATAGGTTTTTTTTTTTGAATGAATGAATGAATGAATGAATGGAGATAGGGGCCCAGGGAAAATTTTTCTAGACTTCTTATAATGAAATCAGCAGGGTCACTGACTTCTGCATAAACGTGTGCTGGAGGGTGAGGGGTGCTGCTGCTGGCAGTGCAAAGCTGGTCCAAGCTTGGCCACGCTGGCCACACCAGCCAGCCACATAGTGACTGTCATTCGGCAGCGCCCACCTGCACACCACTGGCCACGAAGGTCGCGCAGAACAAGGGCGGCTCCGAGGTGGCAGCTGCTAACCACTGCAGGTCTGGAGGTGGATCTGTGCACATTTTGCTTTTGCTCTCAATGTTACTCGACCCGATTCTGGGCTGGGAATGCGTCACTCTCTTCAAGGGAAACAACCAGCTCCAGATTTCAAGATGAGATTTTCATTGTTGTTGTTGTCTGCCATGCTGTGCTTGGTAATTATGGTTCCCACCTTTCCTCCTTATGGTCTATATTATAGATTAATGTAGGTTTGATCACCTTTACCCAGAGTATCACTCAGGAATGCAGGCAGGAGAGTAATGATAGTTTTACTATGCCAGACCCTGGGTCGATACATAATTAAATCATATTTTAATGGAATAGACATAAAGGGCAGATAGATGGAAGCTGTACTTAGTCTTAAAATTAGAGCTCAGAAAACAACGTAGCTCCTGCTTCCTAAGTTTCCTACCCAAGAAGGTACACACTGTTAACTATTATTCTCTTTCTCTCTTTTCATTAAAATCCTCCTATATTGACCTGAATGTTAACATTGCTGTGGATGAAAATCACAGGGTTTGGGTTTCTTATTTCTGTTGTTTTGAATTAGACATCTGTCTCATTCTCCAGCTCTGACCAGACCTTTCAGATGAGCCCCAGGAAAATGACATCATAGAACCTCCTACAGAATGGGCCCCGGAAAGCCAGCGTGGCTCATCACTCAACCCCAGCCAGGTCACCTGAGGATTTTTGCTCCATAACTGCCATTTAAGAAAATACTTTTGGAAAGGGAGAATAGGGGGTGAGGAGCAGAACAGGGGAAAAAGAGAGAAGTTAAGCAAAATATTCTCTTTATCACAGTAGATTCCTTGAAGGTGTTTAAATGGTCCTGAAACTATAAAGTGGTCCATAAATCTTTGGGAAGCTATTTAAAATTATACTTGTGGACACCAGCAATTAAGAGTTCAATTCCATATTTCTGGGACAGGGCCCAGGAACCAATGCTTTTTCCTTTCTTCCTCACACGCAAGGTAGCCCTGGCATGAACGTTTGAGAAAAGTTGTGTAGATCTTGAGAAAATAGCCAGAGCTACACCTCACACGGTGGGGGCTTGGCAGCTGTCAAATATAGAGAGGGAAGGTTTCTGAAATGCAAGTTGGAGGCTTGTCAAGGTTAAATACTCAATCTTAAGGCCTTGGATGATGCTATGGTGTTGGAAAAGACAACCACACGGGGACTGTCCTACCTCTCCTGTCTCTAAACAGCCTGTGGATTGATAAGCAAGGATGTCGGGTTGGGAGGGTTGATTAGCAGTGACTGAAAATAATGCTATCGGGGTGCCTGGGTGGCTCAGTCGGTTGAGCGTCCGACTTCAGCTCAGGTCATGATCTCACAGCTCATGGGTTCAAGCCCTACGTCGGGCTCTGTGCTGACAGCTCAGAGCCTGCTTCTGCTTCTGTGTGTCTTTCTCTCTGCCCCTAACCCACTCGCATTCTCTGTCTCTCTCAAAAATAAACATTAAAATAAATAAATAAATTAAAATAATGCTATAGCTCATCAAGTCATTATATTCCATTAGTTGGGGTGGGGAAAGGAGCAGTCAGAACAGTGGATTACAACAAGCGACAAGCACAATTCGCTGAGGATAGAAGCATAAGGCTCAACCAGGTAAGGGTTTAAAGATCTGGGTCACCCACACGGCATTATTTGAAATAGGATCACAGGAGGGGAGATGGCATGAGGGGGGATGGGGTAGGAGGGGAATTACAATTGGCACCAGAGTGCGTATCTGAGTTTGCTGCGATGTGAGCAAAACCACACTGAGAGATTAAAGTGTTTGCATATGTTAAACGGCTCTAGTTTACCCACACGTGCATAGGTGTTTACCAATTAATATACTAAAGGAATCACAAATCACCTGTAAACCACCAGTTCCTTGATACAATTTAAGCCTCATCTTTCATGCAGTGTCGGGCTTGTGTTCAGCTTGTTTACCAGGAGAAGTGGAATGACAGCTCATTGAGACACTTTACAGTGACAGGCAACAGGGGTGTGTGGGTCTATGCAGCACACGGCTAGGATAGTTTTCTACCTACTTTTCTGTTCATTTACACTTATTATTAAAAAAAAACATTTTTAATGTTTATTGAGAGAGACAGAGCATGAGTGGGGGAGGGGCAGAGAGAGAAGGAGGCACAGAATCCAAAGCAGGCTCCAGGCTCTGAGCTGTCAGCACAGAGCCCGACGCGGGGCTCGAACTCACAAACCACGAGATCATGACCTGAGGCGAAGTCAGACACTTAACCAACTGAGCCACCCAGGTGCCCCCAGTTCATTTACATTTTGAATGGGGGAACCAGACTCCTCTGGACCAAACCCTGAGTCCTATTTCTAGGATCATTTTATTTGAGGCTGGGAAAGGACCTACAAGTTGTCAGCCCCCATACCATCATTGTGCAGATGAGGAAACACAGGGCATAACATGGGGTGGAGTGACATGGCCAAAGTCATACCTCACTTGAGATAGAGCGGGGGACTAGAATCTCCCTTCCTGTTAGTGGTGGTGGTTGAGGCTTATGTGCAGAGGCAGGCAGTCGAAGGAACAGATGTTCCTTGGGACACATTCCCCCAAACCTGGCATTTCTAAGGTAAAACATTGGCATGAGAGTTAGGAGGGGATATTTGTAGGAACTGAGCCGTAGGAAAGCAGGGCACTGAGGTACACTGGTTGCAACAGAAGCTTGTGGTAGTTTCCATTGTTGCTGTACCACAGACTTGCTTAAAACAACACAGATGTTTTATCATACAGTTCTGCAGGTCGGAAGCTCACTGAGCTCAAGTGAAGGTGTCAGAGAGGTTGTGTTCCTTTTTGGGGTGCTAGAGAGGAATCCATTTCCTTGCCTCTTCCAGCTTCTAGAGGCCACTCACATTTTTTAGCTGGAGACCCCTGTTCCACCTGCCACTACGTGTTTCTTACCTGTCTCTGATACTCCTGCTTTCCTCTTAATTTTTTTTTAATGTTTTTATTTATTTTTGAGACAGAGCATGAGCAGGGGAGGGGTAGAGAGAGAGGGAGACACAGAATCCGAAGCAGGCTCCAGGTTCTGAGCTGTCAGCACAGAGCCCAATGCGGGGCTCGAAGTCACAGACCGTGAGACCATGACCTGGGCTGAAGTCAGAAGCTCAACTGACTGAGCCACCCAGGCGCCCCTCCCACCTTCCTCTTATAAGGACCCTTCCATGAGCCCACCTGCACGGTAATTTCTCCTTTTCAAGGTCCTTAACCTTAATCACACCCATAAAGTCCCTTTTACCATGTAGGATAACATTCACAGGCTCCAGGGATTAGAATGTGGACATCTTTGGGTGGGTGAGGGGAGCATTCTTCAGTCTACCACCTGGCTTTTCGTGGCTTGTTCACTTTAAAGTCAGAACCTAGGGATCTCTCTGCTTCTGCTTCCTGGTCCCCTGTGGTCTCCAAGACACCACACCACTGGACCAAGGTATCAGTTGACCTTTGGGTTATCTCCACTGTGTCAGCCACCAGCATGCCCGTCCTTATTTCCGGAATGAGACTCCATGTCTGCCTACAGCTTTATGGAGTTCTAGGAAGTTACTACTGGTTTGTCTCAGAGATTAGAACTGAGGGACTTAGGAGGTTCATCATTCAGATTTTTTAAAGGGTGTGTGGATTGTCTTAGAAAGCACAGAGGGCAGCCTCAGTGTGGGCTGGTGTGTTCTCCCAGCATTTTTATGAGGCTATAACTAAGTGAAGTGGAAAGGATGATATATATTAAATATCTTAATAGGACAGGTTATTTCTACTTCCAGCATGGGCAATAAAAGAGATGATGACACATACAAATAAAAATAATTACAGTATGTGGTGTTCCTTTACAATGCGCAATCAAACTCATGAACCGATGACTTTCCTCTTATTGAATTAGGGTCCACCTTCCATTCAGATCTATTAACAACATTCACAAACCATTGTTATCTTGTCAATGGCATCTTTAATTAAAGACTCCTCTAGACCGTTCTAATCACTTCACATTGTGAGCTCACAGGGGCTTCAAATATACTTTGATTAAAGTGATGGCAATTTTTATTTATGCGTATTTGTTTGTGGACCAAGGGGGCGTGACATAGAAGGAACGGTAATGAGCATCGTAGGGGGAAATTCTCTCCAAAAAAAAAGCAGATCATAAAATGACAACGTGAGAATTCTCCTCCCTCTTCCCTCTGTCTCAATTCTTCTCTTCCCATCCTCTCGTTTTGGGGGCAATGGCATGATATTCTAACCTAAATGACTCTGTGAGGAAGCCACTGTGATTTCAGTGCAGTCAAGAGCACAGTCTTTGGCTAAAGATGCATTAACTCTTCAAGACACCATTTGATTAATTGCCCCTTTGATCACACTGCATGGCACTGGTAACCTGAAAGAATTAATGTGTTTCCCAAATGGCTGCAATTTGCTCCCCCTTGCACTAGCGGTCAAGAGTACCTTTTCCTGTTACTTAAAATGCCTTCCCTCCTCAGCAGCTCCCTCTGCCTGATAGAGGGTTCATTATTGCCAAATCCCCTTCAAGGGATAGATGTTTGCCATTCTGATTCTTCTAATAAAAATTTCTAAAACTCACTTGAAGCAACAGGCAGGATTCCAGTCTATGCCCGGGCATTGAACACAAATGGTGACAGAAACAATTTGTTTGCTTCTATCCATCACTATCGAGCAAGAAAAGCCTGACGAAGCTCATCCAATGTGGCATCAGCCGCCTGTCCAGCTTGACTGGTCACTGATCTCCTAATATGAACACCAGCCCTCTGGATTCCAATGTTGGACCCATATCATATGCCTCTGAGGTAGAAGTCATAGGTCACAATGAGAGAGGTAGACTCAAAGGAATTGATGCAGAGAGTCCTTCGTATCTTCATAAGGCTCTGGTTTTAAAGTGAGCAGTTAATATGTTTGTTTCACCGAATTAATCTTTCTCCTGAGTCTAGAAATGTGGTAGCAGTCAAAAGAGAAGAGCCCAGCATCACTGGGACAGACTAAAGCAAATGCCATGGACTCTAGAGAACTTGGTATCTATGTAATTAAAAAAAATAATAATAAGGTTAGGGGCGCCTGGGTGGCTCAGTTAGGTGTCTGACTCTTGATTTCAGCTCAGGTCATGATCTTGCATTTGGGGGGATCGAGCCCCATGTCAGACTCTGCACTGGCATTGTGGAGCCTGCTGGGAATTCTCTCTCTCCCTCTCTCTCTCTCTCAAAATAAATAAATAAACATTAAAAAAAATTAGGCTATATGAAAGAAAATATGAAAATGTAGCATCTGTATGGCACTTTATATTTCACATGGGACTTCTCATATATGATGTCACTTTATTGTCCTCACCAAAATCCTGGAATGCTGCTAATAATATGCAAGACCTCTGGATGATAAATTGAGGCCCAGAGAAAGAAAATGACTTGCTCACAGCCATGCAGGCTGTAGATGGCATGGCGGGGTGGGAACTTCGGCCTTGGGAACCCCTGTGTTCTCACTCTCCTCCATCATCGCCTTTCAAAACAGTCTTTATCTCTCAGGTGATGCCAATGAGTGAGTCTGCACAAGTTTCCTGACAAGTTATGCATGTTATCAGTTCACCTCAGTGGACTCCAGGATTGGCGGATTCTTACCCAGCCAGGGGGGCAAAGAAAACAAGGCAAGCAGAAGACTGTGCTCTGCACGCAGCAGGCAGGCATAGTCTATGCCCACTATTGTCACATTTTGCTGCCACATGGTCTGGCCCAAAGCTCCACATGGGACTTTTCTGTTCAGCAATTGTCTTTTTTCTTGGTTATAAATAGTATTTTTGCCTTTCATTGATTTATTCTTTAATTTCCTTTCTACCCCCGTTCCTGTACGTCAAAGGGCTGTGTTTACTCCCTGGAAAGAAATCCAAAGTGGCTCCTGGTGCAACTATTATCGCAAACTCTCAGGTGACCTTCAGCTGGCAAATCTCTCTCGACTAGTTAATCATCAGTTCCCGAGGCAGAATTCTGAGAATTATCTTCAACACCTTTATCTCTTTCACATTAACACCACCACCCCCCTCCACAATCTCTTGTGCACAACAAAGACAAGGACACTCAAAAGTAGAGTGACTACAATTTATTGTCCAAACTCAGATACTTTTGAGGATGAAGAAGGGCGTTATTAATAACTGTGCAGGCAAAAGGAGGCATATTTTCACTGTGCTTGCAAGGAGGGTACTGATAGAAGGAAGACTTGAACTTGGGGAGTGGTGGTGGAAATAAAGCTGAAGATAATATACGGGAAATGTAAATATGAGCAGGTCTCCTGAAGTTTAAGCCGCCTCAATACCTATGTGCCAGGTAAATGTCAGTTTCCCCTCAGCAGCAAGTAACCCTCTACGTGGTCTAGTCTTTATTACTCTTCCTTTCAAATTTTGTTGAGATTTGCTTAGTTCCAAAATAAACGATGCTGTGCAAAGGCACTATTCTATTCCCTTTGACTGGAATGTCTTTTACTCACTTTCGGTTTTTAGGTCAATTGTTACTTCCTCTTGGAAACCTTCCCTGAGCCTTTAAACAGGGTCTATCCCTTTACTCCTGGTTACCATTTGTTTATCTTTGTTACCCCAGGTATCACACTGCAGTATCATCAGTGATTTGATTACATGGATTTGCTTTGGGGGCTTCATCTATTATGATATTAGGGGGCCCTAGTTTTCCTAGTACAAGTTGACTCTTGGGCAACGCAGAGGTTGGGGGGGTGCTGACCCTCACACAGTTGAAAATCTCTGTAGAAGTCTGACTCCCCCAAAACTTAATAGCCAAACTATTGACTGGAAGCCTTACCAATAACATAGACAGCTGATTCATCTGTATTTTGTATGTTACATCTGTTATATACTGTACTCTTAGCATAAAGTAAGCTGGAGAAAATAAAATGTTACGAAAATCATAAGAGAAGATACATTTACAGTACTGTACTTATAGAAAAAGAATCAGCATGTAAGTGGACCCGCACAGTTCAAATCCATGTCACGGGGTCAGCTATAATTGCTAACAAGTATGCTTAGTAGAACCGCTCGTGGTAGCAGGGTCCCTTGAAGACCTCTCATTTTGATTCTGTAACTACTAAATGTTTTATTTACTAAACCGATGAAACCCAAAAACCATTTTAAAAAGTTAATCTTACATTGGAATCAAAATTCCACCCGCACCCTCCAGTACCCATGAGCACAGACACACGTGTCCACACACTCATGCACATGCACATACACAGGGCTCTAGAACTTGGTCTGGAACTAGGGAGCAGGCTGTCTGCTCCCTCCTGTGTTCCCTCCTCCATGAGTTTATCCATAAGGCATTATGATAGAAAGGAGGGAGGGGAAAACACACACCGTCTCCTTACATAACTCTGTGTGGCAAGGTGGTGGTATTTTCTTGGATGACTTAAGATAATCCTTAATGGCTTCGGTACAGGTAGGGGTGGTGACTATACTCCAAAAGACCTCCCCAACAGAGGGTGCGGGTGATAGGATTGCAAACAGTTACTGTTATGGATCTGCAGTTCCTTGTGGGTTCCAGTTACTTCTGCCACCTGCCCCCCATCTGGCAGCATCTTGACCCTGCTCTCTGACTTCTTTGCTTCACACTGAAGTGGCCCCTGGCAAACCTGTTTTCAATCCACGTACCCTCCCTGGTTAGGGTTAATCCTCTCCATCCCTTGGGAATATGGCAACCTGGGAATGACGCCCCTCTCTCCTTGGCGTTAGCAGCATGGAACAAGTCAGCAAACTTATAAACGATGAGGAAATCAAGTGTTAGTGTGCCCAGTGCTCCTGCAGATGATCCGAATGTTAGGAGTAATTCTCTTGGAGCTACTCTCTTTGACTTTGGTGGGAGCGGACCCCGCCATTTCCGATACCTGTACTCCTGCAAAATGTGACTTCCTATTTTCTTATTATTTGATACCTGTAGTCCTGGAAAATGTGACATTCCCATTCTTCTATCAATAGGAAGAGAGAGGACATGGTGCATGAGTGGGTAGGGGAGCGGTGGTATCCATGCTGATGAAATGCTGCTTCTTGGAAGGTTCCACAAGGAGGTGGGAAAATTAGCTCTTGGCATTATAGCTGGAATAGCTCTGAAATTAGAATGTTGGGGGCACTTCTCTCTCTCTTTTTATAAATCAGCTCTGACTCTTGCCAATTTTAGAAATCCAGAAAAAGTCCACTGTACTCCCAAACATCATTCTGCTACATATATACAACCTCTGTCCTCCACAACCATCCACCTCCAGCAGAAATAAACTCCTTAGAGAAGGGATTGTATTTTATCCTGCTCTGCTGTACCGGAGACACTGGGGGCTTAATAGCCATCGACTACACTAAGCTCTAATAATCACTGTGAAAACTTCCAGAAGTCCCCAACTTTTTTGCAGTGAGAAGGTGCCGTGTTTTTTTGCTTGAGCTGTGGACGGCTTGACACAGAACCCAGTGAGGAAGTCCCCCAAGCTGGAGAAGGCAGATAGAGGTGCAAATCCACCCAGAAGCTTTGAACCGGGTTTTCTCCCCTGGGGCAGGGGCCTGACCAGTCACCTGGTGTCAGTCAGGGTAGAGCCAAAGCTCTCGTTCCGGGGACCGCCGCACTAATTGCAGGAGCCTGGTGGCAGGGGTTCCTTACCTTGTGAGAAATCGGAGTACCAGGGAGCCCCAGGAAAAGTGAAAGGGGCTTCCCCTTTTACTGGGGCGAGAGGTTTTAGAATGGCCTCAAATGCCTGCTTTAACACAAACACTGATCTACTACAGACTCATTTCTTTAAAATTTCACTATTGTGGGGCGCCTGGGTGGCGCAGTCGGTTAAGCGTCCGACTTCAGCCAGGTCACGATCTCGCGGTCCGTGAGTTCGAGCCCCGCGTCGGGCTCTGGGCTGATGGCTCAGAGCCTGGAGCCTGTTTCCGATTCTGTGTCTCCCTCTCTCTCTGCCCCTCCCCCGTTCATGCTCTGTCTCTCTCTCTGTCCCAAAAATAAATAAACGTTGAAAAAAAAATTTAAAATTTCACTATTGCAAGTATGGCCATACATATCCAGGTTTTCTTTTTACTCTTCTAGAAATGAGGTCAAACAGCCTACAGGTGTTTCTGAGTGCTTATATCTCCTGTCAGGCACGATGCGTGAGGGCGTGTGTGTGTGTGTGTGTGTGCGCGCGCGCGCGCGCGCTGTCCTTGCTATCAGGGAGGCAAAGCTACAGGAAGTCGTTCCTCGGGAGTGGGCTCCACCGCCGTGTTTAATTGTGAGCCATTACTAGGGGAAAGAAATTCTCTTCATTTCCCAGGGTGACTTTTTGTGTCCTCCTAGTCTCGCATTTGGTCTTACCTCACGCTTTTGCTACTAAAACCACTGAACCGTCGAGGCACCCTAAAACCAGGTAACGTGTCATTACACCACCATGTCCACTTTCTGATCTTCACCCCAAAAAGCACCCACGGCGCCATACCATTCAAACAAAGCAAACAAACAAAAAACAGAAGAAAAAAATCGTTGAAAGACTCTATCTGGGGTGAGCTCACATGCCAAAATATGTGTCCTTTTGTAAATTCTTGGGTAAGATTACTTACATTTCCAATTCCAGTTTAAGCATTTGGTCAGGGATATTCACATGACAGTGTAATTGGAAAAAGAGATGAGTGTTTGCCTTTGGTTTCATTTTATTGCGTCTTGGAAGAAAGCTCCATATAATAATTTTCTGGTCCAGTTCTCTACTCTCCGACTAAGGGGTGGGGAGGGGTGCAGGCGCTGGGGGAGGGGCAGAGGGAAGGCTGTGCCACATCCACATCATTTTCTTATTGCAATATATGTGGGGGGGGGGGGTCTTTGAAATGACATTTTGATTCCCTTGCCAAAACAGCTTCATTTTTTTAAAGTTTATTAATTTTGAGACAGAGTGAGGGTGCTCACGAGTGGGAGAGGGGCAGAGAGAGGGAGAGAATTCCAAGCAGGCTCCGTGCTGTCAGTACAGAGCCCTACATGCGGCTCAATACCTCGAACCATGAGATCATGACCTGCACCAAAATCAAGAGTCAGACGCTCAACCGAACGAGCCTCCCAAGTATCCCTAGAACACCTAGACTTCATAAAAAATTATCAAAACCTGATCAGAGAGGATGAAAAAAATGTCCCCCAGAAAGCTCCTGTAGAAATGTAACAACAACGACAACCCCAAATTTCTTTCAAATTGAAGTTTGGGAAAAGAGACATGCTTTCTGAGAATGATCAGTGCTGGTTTCCTGCCCTCCGAAGGGGGTCAACAGTAAAGGAGGTTAAGTCTAGCATTGGGCCAGCTGCTTAAATACTCTTGATCCTGGAGGAGGAGCCCAAGGGGGTTCTACCAGAAATTAGTTCCGGCAGCCCCAACTTCATGCCATTGCCTTTCTGCGAGGCTAGTCTAATTCCTGTTCCTGTGACGTCACTAAGCATCCTCTAATCTGTGAACAGGGCAGTGTGTGAAACCTAACTCTTTGTCCTATCTATGCCAGGTCTGGGGTACAGCTGGAAGGAAGCTGCTTAAGATAATGACTTCAAAGCAGGGGAAAATATCTGATTTAGTCACTCTTACAGACTTCTCCTCTACCCCTCTTACACTATAATGATAATGGAAAATGTATCCTGGGCCTGGAAATCATTGAGGTACTGCCCTTACACCTTTCCTTGCCTGGCTAATTTCTACTGATGTTTTAGAATCAGGTAAAGTGACATCTCCTGGAATCCACTCCCTTCACACCCCATTTGTAAATCCTTAGACTAGATTAGGGGTCATTTTCTTTTTTTTTTCCCCATTGTTTTCTATGAGATCCCACACTGAGTTGCAAAGTCATCACTGTCTTCCCAAATTTGGGCCCCTCCCTGTCCGTTTCATGGTGTATTTCCATTATTAGGCATAAGCCTCACCTCTCTCCAAACATGCCTTACCAGATTCATGGATAATATACCTAATTGTGCCTTAAGGTAGGGATTGTGATGTCATATCAAAACACATGATAAGCCAGACAATCTACACCCTAAGTCAAGCTTACTGACTTTTCTTGGTGTTCATTTTCAAATCTATTAAAGTTCGGATACTTCTATAATTGTTTGCCATAAAGGACTGGGGTGACGATTAGAGTACATACTGTAGGTAGAATGCTTTGTCAAATATTACGTGTAGCAATTAGGAAAAGAATACGTATTTTGTCATCTTTTAGATTTTTGTATCTCTGTGTATCATGCAATCCCACAACATCCCTATAAGGCAGAGATCAACTGTTTTTCAGACGAGGACACATCTGAGTTACAGAGTCTTATGAACTTACCTAAGGTCATGTGGATAACAGTGAAACTTAGATCTGAACCCAGGCTTCTGATGCCTGAGCTCACACCCCTAGCCACTGAGCTCAGGAAACAGATTCAGCAATTTAGTGGAACCTGTTTCCAGTCTTTGTTCTCTCAATCCTATAATGCAACAAAGCAATTTACCCAATGTACTTCTCAGGAAAGTTCAACTTGATCCTGCCTTTCTGCCTCTCCTAATTTTCCACACTCATACAGACCAATTCCAGAGGATGCCTCTTTACAGGGGCCAAGAAGTGGAGTGCAAAGTCAGAAAGTGGTTTCCATAAAGTCTCACACATCAGGAAGAGACGGCATCCTTTAGTTTGTGAGCACTGGAATTGTGGTCCAATATCTGGAAGTCAAATCCCAGCTCAGCCGGTAAGGTAACACGCCCTTGGAAATCTGCTCTGCTTCTTGGAACCTTCATTTTTTTAGATTTTATTTTTCCCCTCATCTCTAAAATTGGTACAAAATCCTCTTCTTTTGAACATTAAAAACCAAATGAGTCAACTCATGGGAGAGCACTTTGCAAGTTACAATGAAACAGAGGTAATTATTACTTTTCCAGGAATACAAAGTCTTTGGCCAGCACACCATTTAATACGTATATATGTACAAAAAGTCAACAGAGTTAATTTCCTAAGCATTATGAGCAACCAAAGGTCCAGATTGCTGCTGGAGGTTGGAAACGATTCAGTAGAATGATTGTTCAAGTCTGAATGTATAGACAGAGCAGGGACATTGAGGAAGAGTGACATCATTCCATTTAGCGGAAAGTGCAAAGTGATCTTGGAGGCTTCCCAGCAATAGAAGTAGGACCTCCCAAGAGAGACTGGGTACATTCAGTTCATACAGTGAACCACCTTACTTAAAACCTACCCAAATTTCAAAAGATAACCATCAGAGCCTATTTGAATACAGGGAGTTATTTTAAGCCTGTGATTCATTCCACACAGCCCTGTCTCTGGGAATCTGGTACTGAATTTGGATCAATGGGATCAGTGACAGTTCCACTAAATCAACCGGTTATGCCAGGGATGTAACTCAGAAAAAAGCAGCAGATATATCTCCTCAATAGGAAAATGGAATAGACTTTAAATATGGCACAAAGTTTGGAATATTTGACTGCAATTCTGTGTGTGCAAGTGATGGAAAGTCAGAGGTTAAGGAGACAGGGCAGTGCTGTTCCAGGTCTGTGGACTTTGAGAAAACCAAGCCACTCTGAGCACAGGTTCAGAATGACAGGCAGCGTAAGATGAAAATGAGTTTTTAAGTGACATCACAAAGGAAAGATGACACTAGATAGCTATGTAAGTGGCCTTCTGATGAATCACAGGATTAAAAGCTGAAGAACTTAGAGCCAAGCAGCATCCTGGCAGGGATGGAAAAAATTCACCAAGTTTAAGAAAAGTTGTAGAAAGGAATTTGCTATTTTTAGTGGAGTTGTTTGTTTTGTTTTTTTTGTAAGTTGTTTGGAGCTTCTCAAAAGGGAGTGAGGACAAATGAGCAGTAGCCTGGAGACTGGCCATTTTCTTAAGAGGCAGGAACATCTGGGAAGTTTTTAGCAACATGAAAAGGAACATGTGCCACTTACAATTGCATTTTATCCTCAGTTTACTAGGAAAAGGCATACCTCCTAGATTGGAAGTCTTGGATGAACTAGCTGTTCCTGCTTCTATCTTCCTGGACAGCAGTAATAAACACACACCTTAGTTCCAGATGGAGAAACCAAACTGGTTACCTTCACGAAGCTAGTGGTGTGGTCCAGGAAATGACCACCTCAGGCCAAACCTGTCTTTTGAGGTCTGTGGGGTCTGGCATGTTTTTAATGTATTTCTCCTTCCTATTTTTCAATTGCAAGATGCCTCAAGTGGTATTTCCCACATAAGTCCTTGTCTGTTTAATGCCTGTTGGCACATTCTAGCTCTGACCTCCTAAGCGGCAGCTTCTAGTAAGAGATGGGGATTGAGGTGAATTGTAAATTGGGTGCCTTTGAAAATGTGCACTAGCCCTAGGTTGCTTCTCATGTCATGAGGTAGAAGTACACTGGGTTTGAGAGGGCAGACTCAGTGCATGGACTGTAAGGAGAAGGGAGCAGGAGGTGAAGGTTTGCATAAGGTAGCGTTTCAGGCAGGCTGACTAGATCCTGCCTCATCCTTGATATATGTATAAGGGACCCTGACCTAAACTTTTAAACAAGTATGATTTCTTCTATAAACCAACCAAAGGGATAAAAAAGAGGTGATTCTTATCCAGGAAACTCCCATTTCTAGGTTTGCTTAACTGAGATTCTAAATAAACTCTCCCACTCCCTTCTGCGCCTTGGTTGCCCCTGTCTGCACGTGGAGATGTTTAGACCACAGCATGCCTTCAGGTGTGCAGGTAAGGGATCTAGTTCCACAGGACTGAGGAAATAGCAAGGTCTATTCTTGAACCCTCTTGAGAGCCTTGCCAATAGCCAGCTAGCAGAACCTTTTCTTCCATTCCGCCCAAGCTCTCTCGAGCAGAAAGTTAAAACCACTGGGCACCAACAAATCCTTTTATGGAGACAGCTATCAGAATCTGTTCAAACCATCTGCTTCTCTGGCTGTTTTTCCTTCCAGTGTTTTTCCTTCATGTGTTCTTTGCTCACAACAACAACAACAACAAAAATCTAGTCTAAAATAATCAAGATGTTAAGACTGAAAATGCCAGAGGTATATATATCCAGTTTAGGAGAGAAATTGCTTTCTAAAGAGGAGTGAGGTTTATCTTGTGTGGAGGCAAGCAACATTTCCACAAATATTATACTTGCGCCAAGAAAACAACCCACAACTTTCATTAAAAGACTGCGACAAGATTTGTATTTGTTCATGTAATTGAATTTAATGCTGCTGAAATCTGTCAGATCTGAAAGCTATTGCAACGCAGACGGTATTTTTACATGGAGGAAAATTAGCTGAGACATCCTCTCTCAGCCTGGAGCAGGGCTTCTGCTGACCTGAACAGGTGACAGGTCCGTCATTTTCAGGATGTGCACAAGGTCTGCCACCGAAGAGCACCTCCTGGAATGTTTTTTGTTTTGTTTTGAGAGGAGGAGTATGCGAGGTGGTCAGTGTTTATGGAGACGCCCTGCTAATGACCTGCCCACCGATTCACTGTTTTATATTTGGCGTCTGCGGTCTAGATGTCGGTGAGCTAGATTAGCTACCCAAAATTGTGGAACTGGCTATGGGTGTTTTCATTTTGGCCAATAGTTGTGCAACTGGTTTTTCCCTCCATATGGTCAAGTAACGCAAATCTCAGCTATAGCTCTCCCTGTCAGATTATCTTAACAAACTTCAGATTTTCAGCAACCCCGCCGGCCCACATTTAAGATGTCATGAATATGCCGCCCTTTTCTGTCTCTCACCTGGGTTCACCTTGGTTGATGGACATATAAATCTCCCAAGAATTCTCTTCTGGGATGGCGCCATGTGGTATGAGCAAACTCACCCCTAAAACAGAAAAAGCCAAGAGGTTATCTGTAGAGTTTCTGATTATCCTGAAGCACTCAGCTGAGCATTGTGAGGTGCTCATACATCACAGCAATTTATGAAATCCTGATCGTCCTTGGGAAGCTTAAATGGAGAAATTGTGGTTTCCCAACAGTGACATAAAAGAGGACCATGTTATTCGTCTGTGTAGTCAAGTTAGTTTTTTCGTTAGGGCCCTCCAAGCGTTTTTAAAAATTCTCTTAAAAGACTGGGTGTCCAGAGACCAGGAACGAGCAAAAGTATCTGAGAATGTAAGAGTTGATCAGTGCATCAGTTAATCCGTTGCTAAATTTACAAAGGTATTGCTATGTCTTGTCTCTATCCAGTCACTTCCTAAAAAGGTGTCTGAGATGATGGGCGAGCCATCTAATGCTTTGCGAAGGCCTGGTATGAAACTGTCTTAGAATTATGCACCTTAAAGTAAGTTTAAAGAGGCGATCAATGGAGTACTGCCTTTTGTCAAGAAAACGGCAGGAAAAAGGAAAAAAAGCATGGATAAACTTAGGGACCCCGTAGGTTGTTGTATAGCCAGTATTTGATCCTATGTTTGCAAACAGAAGCTAAAATAGATGACAGGTAAAAGGCGACATAACCATATTCACATTGGTGTCAAATCGGAAAAGACTCAGTAGCCTAACTTCACTAAAATCCCATCACCCAGGCCCAGGAAGGCACATCACACTGCGCTTGAAAGGGCCCCTTCTCTCCACTTGCCTCCTGCGAAGTCACTATTTCACACTGGCCGAGAGAGGGGAGTCCCAAGAGGGCAGAGAATCTCTTTAACGTAGCTTCTTGTTTATAAAAAGAAATGAAATAGGGGCACAGTAAGATCACAAAATAAAATCTCAGGGCATCCTCCTATTCTTTGAATAATGCAGTTCTCACTTTCCCGCCCTTCATTAGAGCTAATGTAATTGCACAGAAAGCTTTCAGGTTGCCGATGGTAATTTACATCCAGAGATGGCAGTCTTTCCTGATAGCCTTCTGTGTTGCCGGTTAGCCGCGGCAGAATCAAGGAATGCAAGGATGCGCTGCAAAACAAGTTATTTGTGATGAACATTTATGAGCATTATTCAGTAACATGCTAGTTATCATCAGTATCTTTTGCCAGCACTAAGAATGAGGCACGTTTAAATCTTGCTTACAGCTTTTCAGCAAGAGTATCCATTTATATGCTGGGCTTTGATGTCCATGGAACTGTAATTGCCATACTTAGAAGCCTCTGATCAGGTTCCTCTTTTATTTCCCATCCTTTTTTCAAATGCAGTTGCTAAATGAAGTGGACTCCAGGACATCTTTCTCTTCTGCTGAGCAGAAGCTGTAATGCACAGGCGACTCAGTGTGTGTGGCTGTCAGTCTGAATATACACCCTAGACATTCTGTATTCTCCCTCAGTCTGACACAGTGCTTGTTCTCAGGTGCCTCCCTTTTGGCTTATCTAGGCCCTTATGGCAACAGAGACATTCAGCCCTTATTCTTGAGATACAGAGGCAAGGGTGGCTATCCTCAAGCAATGATGCCACCTTCGGCAATTGACCGCAAAGATGAACTTCACTGTGTTCTCATTTTTCTTGTCCTGTTTTCTCCTTTAGTGAAGTACAGTTGCCATGCAATAAATTGTACCCATTGTGAGAGTACAAACTGATGAGTTTCTGACATGAATACTGTCATGTAATCACCACCATAATCAAGACACAGAACGCTGCCTCTGGCCAGGGTTGCCTTGTGCCCCCTGTATAGTCAATTCTTCGATTGCCACCCCAGATAATCACTTTGTGTTTTCTGACACGTTGATTAATTCGCCTTTTCTAAACTTTGAAATAAATCCTATAGTGTGTTTAAAATAAAAAAGCAATGATGGCTTATTACATCAATAACGTTGCACACTGCCTGGCACAGAGTAGGTATTTGAAACACAAATCCTGAATATATGAAGGATTAGGATCCAGAACTGTTTTTTAAAAAAAGCCAGGAGGCACTAGGGTGGCTCAGTCGGTTGGGCATCCAGCTCTTGATATGGGCTCAGCTCATTCTCAGTTTGTGAGATTGAGCCCTGTGTGGGGCTCTTTGCTGATGACACGGAACCTGCTTGGGATTCTCTCCCTCTCTCTGTGCCCCTCCCTCACTGTCCCTCTTCTGCTCATGCTCTGTCTCTCAAAAAAAAAAAAAAAAAAAAAAAAAAAAAGTTTTTTTTTTTTTTAAGCCAGATTCTGAGACATAATCTTTTCTTGAGCTCATCAGTGCCTGATGGTCAACTCCCAGATCAAATCAGAATAAATATGTATGTGGACTTTTGAGAAAGGGATGAACAGATAGTATCTCATTCAAGTGTTCAGATTGAAACATTATTCATGATACTCCTAAATACGACCTGAGTCTACAGGATCCTTAGCACTTTAAACTATGTCATCTATCCTTCAATCAGAAATTGTATGATTATCTTTCAAACATACTTCTACTTAAACATGCAAACTGTCAATGGAGATAGAAGACAGTCATACACAGAGGCAGGGTTGTGGTTGGTGGTAAGTTTTATCTTAAGAAGGAGAGGCATGGTGGGGAATCTTTATGTCTGTGTCCATTTTCTTTCTTTCTTTTTTTAAGTTTATTTCTTTTTGACAGAGAGAGAAAGAGCATGAACAGGGGAGGAACAGAGAAAAAGGGAGAGAGAAAATCCTAAGCAGGCTCTGCGCTGTCAGTGCAGAGCCCAAGGAAGGGCTTGAGCTCACAACTCGTGAGATTATGACATGAGCTGAGGTCAAGAATTGGAAGCCTGATGGGGCCACCCAACTGCCCCAAGGAGTGCCCATTTTCAGTATGTCACTCACCAGTTATCTCTGATTACAAAAATATACTCTCCCCCAAACTCCGCCTGCTACCCCAACAGCGTTTTATTTGATATGACAACAGAACCACCTGTCTGAGTTTCTCGTTTCATATTTTGCATAATAAATGATTTCTACAGCAAGGGGACCATCCCAACCTTTTTGAAAAATCATTGCCAGGCACCATACGATAATTCGGGATGGATGGCATTAGAACAATTTAATTGCTATGTCTTGCTTCTTTACACTTTAGTCCCCTAGGGCATATTTTGCATTTATGTTCTGCAAATAACAGAGCATATGTTTCAATTCCCCACACTTATTTTTCCTCAAACTCATTCCCAGTGAACAGCTTCAATCTTGTCCAGGGCTTCCTTGTGAAACTCTGAAAATGCCTCTTCACAGAGGAAATGTTTGGGAATCAGACAGTGCTATCAGAACTTTTAGTTTTCAGGGTACCTGCGGGGCTCAGTTGGTCAAGCATCAGACTCTTGGTTTTGGTTCGGGTCATGATCTTGCAGTTCATGGGTTTGAGTCCCACATCGGGCTCTGTGCTGACAGCGTGGAGCCTAACTGGGATTCTCCCTCTCCCTCTCTGCCCCTTTCCTGCTCTTTCTCTCTCTCACTCTCAAAACAAGTCAACATTTTCTTTTTTTTTTTTTTTTAAAGAAAAGAACTTTCAGTTTTCAACACAAGTGCTTCTCAAGTCAAAGGGGAAGAAAAAGAAAAATCTGTTTTATGATTTTATCTCACTTTCTTTGATGAACATTAAAGCCAATGAATGGGTTGATCTTGGCCCACCCTCCACATATGTGTAAACAAACACAGTGATGGGAAGAGAGAGGAGGGGTGTGGGCCGACTGATTGAACCAATAACTACCTGGGGCCTTCCAAGTGCCACCTACTAGGTTAGGAAGTGAAGATAAGACAAAATGCAATTTTCTATGATTCTGATGACTATTTCCTATCCTTAGGGAGGGGTCTGCATCATTTTCTTTCTTCAGAACCCATGCTTCCAGTTTATAGATTCCTCCAAGAAGAGTGCTTGGTAAGTAGGGCTGACCGACTCCTTCTGCATTGAGGCTCCTGACTGCCAATTATGACCAGGGAGGATTACATCACACGATGATGTAATCGTTCTCCATATTTAAATGGAGATTCTTACTATGTCTTAAACCACTGACCAAAGAAGATTTCGAGAATTCCAAGTCTAGAAAAGAAAATCATGAGTAGGGCTGCATTTGAGGGCTATTTTCAAGGAAGCAACTGACATAGGAGAACAAGACAACACTTATCAACGTAAAACATGGTGTCAAGTCACTGAGCTACTGTCAGGCCAGTTAGCTGGAATGGTGGCTTCGGGCTAGTCCTCGTACAGATTTCATTTTAGAGGACAAAATGATTGATTTGGAGAGGGCGGTCAGCTGGACCTCAGGGAGAAGTCTGTCGAGGCCCCCAATGGTCCTCATTCAGTGTGGTCTGGTGGTTCTAGAACACAGATGCAGAATCCTCTTTCCTGTCAGTGGCCAACGGCGATGATTCATTGCACTACCTAACTCTTGTTGCTTAGAAATCAGAAGAGACATTACCCTCTTCTGCCAGCCAGTTAGGTCTCAGATGGAAACTAATCCATTGATAGGATGTCATGTTAAAGTGCACTGGCCTGTACACCTTAAGTAGCCTTGTCAAAACATTAAGAAACTCTCCCCTCTAACCAAAAGGAAGAAGAAAATGCTTGAGAACTAATTGTACGCGTGGTATAGCCTTGGAACCGAAGTTTGCGTTCAAAAGGGCAACTCCATAATGAACCTTTATCATTGCTTGTCATAAAGTAACATCACAGCAAGGTCTGTGGACACTGATACTATGTATTGGGTCAGTTACTGTGTAAATCGAGTAGACTTCTGGAATCACAGTGTTTGTAGCTGCGACACAAGGATGGTAAACATCTTAAAAAATGGAACTTATGGGACATAATTGTGCAAATTTAAAATGCTGAAACAGATCGGAAAGACACAAACACACACTTACCACCCACCTGTATTTGGCATGACTAAGCGTCCTCCCAAGTGGCCAAAGACACCAGTGGTCCTCAGTTCTGTCCTTGTGGGAAGTGATGATAGATTCTGGATGTAGGGTGTTTTATTTCTGGGGTGCATCGTACTAAAGCTACGGCTGTTTCCATGGGGAAAAGTCCCGGAATGATTCTTGCCATGGTACTCAGCTCTTTCAGACACTCCCAGGGAAACCATGAATGAGCTCTGAACTTTGACTTTGATGTCGGACAAAGGGTTAAAGAGCGAAGACTCTGTCATGAGTTCTTTGTCCAGCGGGTCCTGTAGGCAGATGGGCCCGCTGTATGTTCGGCTGACCGTGAGGTCTGGTTGCATGGAGGAATTCAGAAGCAGGGGGTTACCTGGTGAAAGAAAATCGATCTGTCACTCGGAAACGAAAAGGCATCACGGTTACCCCCTCGCCTCGGCCTCTACTAACTGCACAACCGCCTGTGAGCTTGCCAGCCACCCTTCAGGCCCATGCTGAGTGTCTACGGCAGCTCTCACAGGCCAGTCAACGGTGACCAGAGCCTTGGAATGGGGAGCTCCGGCTCTCACAGCGGGTTCTCTGAATGCCGCTGACCACAATCACTCATTCTCCAGAGTTCCTGGCATGCCATCTTTTCAAAACAAGTATTTCTGGCACTGTGTCAGGCAACTGACTACGGTATTATTGTTTATGTGATTATTTTAACTGGCAGAGAGAAGCTTCAAGAAAAAAAAAGGAAGAAATGTTTTGCAATCCAGTTTGGAGCAAAAATAACATCTGTTCATTTTAAATGGTAAAAGGTGACACAGCACGGTGACTAGGTAGTGCTGTTTATAACCAGAGAGGCGTTGGTGACAGCCCGTCTCACGTGGAATTCTGGGCAGTTTGTGGAGCTGGGAGAGGAAATGATGTGTCCTCAGAACAAAAGGGTCAGGGGACCATGCGGATCATATCACTCCATGTCTGAGTATATGTCACTCTGAGAGGGAAAGGAGGCACCTATGGGGACAGCGAGGCTCCGATTCTACGTGGGGAGCAGCTTAGAAGGGCTTCCTTTCTGTCTCGAAACAAATGAAAAAAAAAATCTTTACAAAACCATGAGAAATTGGACTTTCATCGGCTGGGGCTCACCGATCTTTTTCGCAGCCTAATATTAAAAAGAAATGCTGTGATATTTTCTTGTGATGAAATAATCCCATTTATTAGTGAATAACGAAATAACCCTCAGTCCCAAACCTCCCACCCATATCAGTCCGTCAATGTGACTTCTCAAATTGAAACCCAAACCATATTAAACAATTTTCCTTTGGGGGCCTGACAAAATGTTTAAAGAATATTTTTGAAAATGTTGCAATTCCAGGCCATATTGTATTGTTTTTCCATCTTCATAATTTGTAGCAATGCCAGTAGGAAATCTATAACCCTGACTTTCCCAACCTCTTGTTCTGATGCTCAAAGAATCCAAAGTCAGAGAGGACTTTGTAGATCTAAAGGCTCCTTGATGAGGCATTTTTTTTTTTTTTTTCCCCATTCTGGAGGTTCTCGTGTCAAGACACAGGCACAATCAAGGAGCTGAGCTTTTTAATGGAACTGCACTGAATTCTACAGGTATCAGCCCTGTTCTTGTTTTGGTTTTCCCAGGCAAGGCAGGGGACATAAGAACCGTGTCACAACTGAAAAGCATTCAGGTCTCAGGCCCTTCTGCCTGAGACCTGAAAAATCGCATCCCTGAGGCTCATGGCTATTTTATCTCAAACCTTCACCTTCTGAAGTTTAGCTTTTGGCCACTCTTAAAAGACCCTCCCAGCTTATGGAAAAGACCCTCCAAGTTTACGGGAAGCCAAGCAGCAAAAATATTGCCTAGAGTTACACTGAAGTCTAACTTAAGGAGAAAATGCCTGATTATAAAAGTATGTACATATGATAAAAGTCCATGGTTGAAGAGAGTCGGCGTATCAGGGACAACGACCTGATCACCCCACAGTTCATTTTGGAAATCCTTTTGAAACTTCCAGGTCAACTCCATGGCCTTCTGTTTGAAAGTCTGTTCGCCTTCCTGGGGTTCTAGCTCTACGTGCCCAGAAAGGGAGGTCTCCACAACAATGCGGGGTGCAAATCATCGGAGCATCAAGGTGAGGTGCATCATCACAGTGAACGTAGGATAGAGTAGAATTTGAATAAAGGATTTTTGCTTTTATCACTAGCTTTGGGACATTCTTGGTTAAAAATAAAAACAAAATGGTAAAGGAAGTTTGGAAAGGCTATATATTCTTTTCGAGAGTCACAATACATGCAAGCTCTAAGGAGACCCGCAAGATGGAGATGTGTTTGAGCTTACCCAAGTCAGCATTCTCCAAATGCTTCGGCGAGGGAACCACCC
Source organism: Leopardus geoffroyi (assembly GCF_018350155.1). Taxonomy (NCBI): domain Eukaryota; kingdom Metazoa; phylum Chordata; class Mammalia; order Carnivora; family Felidae; genus Leopardus; species Leopardus geoffroyi. Next base: position 46,304,307 of record NC_059327.1, read on the forward strand.
CCTCACCTGCTGCTCTATGGAACACACTGGCATCCTGTGCCAAAGTAAGAGGAAACCACTAGCTTCTGGACTGATACTCGCTACATTCGTTGAGCACCTTCCATAAACCAAGGGCTTTTAATCCTTGTCATTCCAAGTAGTTTAATCCTCACAAGAACCCTTTGAGGTGGATATTAGTATCCCCATTTTATTTATTTTTTTTTTTTAATTTTTTTTTCAATGTTTATTTATTTTTGGGACAGAGAGAGACAGAGCATGAACGGGGTAGGGGCAGAGAGAGAGGGAGACACAGAATCGGAAACAGGCTCCAGGCTCTGAGCCATCAGCCCAGAGCCCGACGCGGGGCTCGAACTCCCGGACCGCGAGATCGTGACCTGGCTGAAGTCGGACGCTTAACCGACTGCGCCACCCAGGCGCCCCAAGTATCCCCATTTTAAAGCTGTAAAAACTGAGACAGAATAATCAATTAACTAGGTCATGTAGCAATTTTGGATTCACTCTCTCTGACTACAAAGCCTCTGTTTCACACACTACTGTCGTTCTTCTGTTTTACAATGTTATTGTCTAAGACACTGGTATCTTATTTGATGGAAAGATTTCTAGTTTCTCATGTAATATAAAAATAAGTTCTTGGGGCACCTGGGTGACTCAGCGGGTTAAGCGTCCGACTTCGGCTCAGGTCATGACCTCGCGGTTTGTGAGTTCGAGCCCCACAGCTCAGAGCCTGGAGCCTGCTTTGGATTCTGTGTCTCCCTCTCTCTCTCCCCCTTCCCTGATCATGCACTCTCTCTGTCCCTCAAAATATAAAGGCTAAAAAGAAAAAAACAAATCCGTTCTTCATTAGATTTATTTCTAATGAAACAAGTCAAGGGGATGTGTCCCTTTCTGAGGCCAAGCAGACTCAGCCCTGAAACTTTGGTGCCCAGAAGTGAGTGGCAAGCAGGAAAGCATTTTGTCTCTGCCAGACATTTCCCCATTTCTCGCATGCTTGGGTTCCACTTCAGAACCCGACTGCTACTCAATCACAGCCATGCAGCGAGACTTCTTGTCCGGGGCTACTGGCGCTAGTTACGCGCAATAAATAGAAATAAAGGTGACGATATCGACAGTAAGGGTCAAGGTGGAACACTTCACCCTTTCTGAAGGGAGACAGCTTCATTTTTTTTCTAAGCCCGAAACCAGAAACCACGTATGGCTCATCTCCATCTTGCAATCAGAAACGGATTTGGTTCACATAAGAGAATTAAAGGGCTCTGTTTGGAAAAGGAGTACTGCCATAGTTTGACATGGCAGATTTCCTTCTCCCTCCAACAAAAGATTGCCTCCACTGGGCAGCAGGTGAGAGTCGTTAAGGCTGGGAACTTCATCCCTCCCCTCCCCCGCTGGCTAACTGACCTATCGTATGTTATCTAAAGTCCTTTTAACTTATATAAGATAGAAGTAACCCAAATAACTCCACCTAGTACATAGTATATAATACCTATGCATGGGAGGTTATAGTAAAGTGGTTGGTTTTCAGACTTGAATAATCAGCATTTTAGTTAACTAAATATCCTCAGAGCAGGCTTGTTAAAACAGAACGTTGGCTAATCTGAGATAAAATAACGTGCTAAGTTTACTACATATCAAAGATGGAAGTGCCTCATTAAAAATGTTGTGAATGAATGGGAAACTGAGATCCATTCATTCTCATAGTAGCCAAGGACTTGGGCAGACTACGCGACCGAGCCTGGCTTCCTAATGTGTGAAGACAACTAGGTTAGCGGCTCCCAGTGCCAAGAGCTACCTTCACACAGGGCCGAAGAACACTGGGGGTCCTGTGTGAGCGTAGTCTCTATGGTCCTGAGGACGAGGTGTTGGGGGGCCCTACGCCGCTGACCTTGACGGACTGTTTTGAAGTTGAAGGTCTGGAAGCCACCTGTCAATGCAGAAGAGTCGATGACGTCCACGCCATAGTCACTCTGGCTCCGTCTGTAAAGGGTGACACCAATGACCAGGACTGCAACGGCCACCACGGCAGCGCCCAAGCCCGAGTACAAAGCAATGTCGCTGGCATTCTCAATGCCTGAAAGACACAAGAGAAATCCTAAATGGCCAGCATGGGCACAGAGCCGAAGAACCACCCTGGGATACAAAATGAAATGCTATTGGATTTTTGGAGCTACTTTTCAGAGAAAATGACATATGCAGCTAGCCATAAGTTATACTCTCTTTCACACATAATCATGTTTCTAAAATACCCTGTATAAATCAGAGGGACGCTAGTCAAATATCTTGACTGCATTAGGGCAGCTTACCACATAATAAAATCTTAAAGACAATCAATTTTGCAAAGAATGTAATATTTTTCAAGTAAAAGCAGACAACTCCTTAATTTACTTGGTTTAGAAAGTCATATTTACCTGCAAAGTATTTTTTTTTGCATCTTATTTTTATTTGAGGGAGGACATGAGATCCACATACAATGACAAAATATGGGTGAACTGTTCTGCTTATATATGACGTGGGGCACATGCATTCACAGAGAGTGGGCTAGGGTGAGAAGGTCAGACACAGTCTAGGAGTCAAGAGAGAGAAGACCAGAGCTCACAAATAGGCATTTTAGCTTTGGCACAAATCATTCAGTTTAAGAGAACATCGACAACATCAGGTTAGCGTATTTACAATCATCATGAGAGAATTTCTGTTGTGAGATATGGAGATTTTGGTCCTAGGTGCTCCCGATGTCCACGGTCAACGTTTTCCAGCACCATTAAATGCTAGACTTAATACATTTTTGCGAAAGAGGACTGGTCTCTAAAAGGGCACATGCTGTTTCTCCCATACCTCTCCTACTCCATCCTATTGAATGCATAGGCAAAGCAAAAATAAAAGCGTTAGTTTGAATTGAGAATGTGGGTGTCTTCCCAACCCCCAAGATAGGTTGTAGCTGTTTCCCAACTCGTCTGCTAGTTGTACTTTGCGTGTGGTTCGTTCCTGAAGACCTTCATCATGGCTACTGCAGTTCAGCATGAGATTGATCCAAGGCCACGCGACCCTACAAGAGGCATAATCTTGCAAAGTATGTGGAAAGAGAAGGTGGCAAGTGCCAGCTATGTTACCCATCTCCTTACAGATTATGGGGTGAGTACACATAATAGGTCCAGAGGTACTTGCTCTGTCACCCTGTATTAGGTTTAGAGGCTAAAACAGAGCTATCATATATTCACCTGGTAATTGCATGGTGCTTACTATGCATTCACTGCAGCCTAATACAGTACTTATGTTATCACACGAGTACTACTAACCAACAAAGTTAGTGGACCGTAAAATAAGGCGCCACCAAATTAAAGAGTGAACAAGGAAACCAAGCAGAACCGGTTCAGCAATAGGGCAGTAAACACACACAAATAATTCGCAAGGGAGCGAAACCATCCGAAAGAAACGGTATTTGAAAGGTGAGAGGATTGTAAGACATTTTCAATAACCACAGCGGCCTAGGAGGTGTTGAGAAACAGGCTGTGACTTAGGTTTTAGTTCCAATGTCATGATGGTCCCCACGGGAGAGGGACAGGGATGGAGGCATCTGTGTGGTCGGCTCTGGCCACCCAGAACCATGTGCATGGTGACTAGCACGGGCCCCAAAGTTCCAGTGTCTGCCTGTGTCCCACAGGGAAAGGGAGGGGCAGCTGGGCTCTCACTGATGTTCCCTCCCTCCCTCTACCCAATTCAGTTCCGTGAAGGGAGTCGCTGTGCTCAGAGCAGAGAGGACACAACACCGCAGAGGTAGCAAGCCAGGGTACCGGGAGTAGGGAGAGAACTTTGGATTGAAACCAATTAGCCTTCCCCCTCCCCACCCCCCTGCTTCCCACCAGTTCCTTGGGCACTACTGACTGATGACACTATCATTTTAAAAGGTGTATCTGGGGAGAACACACCTGCCCAGCAACCGAGCACACACAGAGAAACAGCCTGGCGGCATACTGAGTGCAGCTGCTGAGTTGGCAAAGTAGAGCCAAAGACCCCTTTCGCTTCCCAGGTACTAAAAATAGGCAGGAGCCGAGGCCAGGGGGATGATCAGGGCAAAAAACTTCTGGAAATGGACATCCCCAGACAGGAACATCCTGAGCCCAAACAGTAGCGGGAACCAGTTGGGTGAGTTCCTCTGTATTTCTGTCTTGTTTTCTAGGTTTCCACCCTCCTGCTACCCACACACGCAGAATCTCCCTTCTCTCAGACACAAACCCTGTCTTTAGGAAAGGACCCTACATAGGCCTTCAGACTGAGATTTAAATGTTTGATATGGTTCAGTGCGTTTCCCAGGAATATTTGCAGAATCTATTTGACTTAAGAGAATGAAATACTGAATTATAGAATTAAAAAAAATAAATGAGTATGGGGACTGTGGAGCTGGGGGGGGGGGTGAGAGAGAAAGGGGAGAGACCTGTCTGGAGAGCACGGCGTCCTTATAAGGCTCACCCTGGCATTTGGTGGGACAGTCTAATCTAAAAGACAAAAGTCAATCGACTCCCTACAGGAAGATAAGCAAAGTGGCGTTTACTTTACAAGAACAATCTGTCCTGGGAATTAAAACCTTCAGAATCTAATAATTTCATTTATTCCACAAACATTTGTGGAGGGCCAACCATGCAATGGAAATGAGGGTGCACAGAGGAATTAACATACTCTTAGTTGTTTCTTGTCTAACGGTTCTAACGGTGGTAAAAGACAAGTGGTGAGATCCTGACAGGGAGACACAAATACTCGAAGCCACATGTATACATCTCAAGAGACATCCTTACCAACAGCTCAAGCCCTTCCAAAGTTGGGCCACAGTGCTTCTTTCTTCTTTCTTTCCTTTTTTTTTTTTTTTTTTTTTTTTTTTTTTTTGCCCTTCTATCTATTGTTTTTACTTCACCTCCTTTCTTTCTTTTTCTCACTCTGCCTCACTCTTTTCTAATCCATGCTCCAGGACAGTAGAGTGGTTTTCCCTGTAAGGATACCTGAGTGCTTATAAACATAATCAATTCACTTTTCTTGTGTGTTCAGGACTGGGTCCAGAAGAATCTGAGATTTCGTTCCATATTTGCCACCACAAGTTCATGGGAGAAGGGAGGACGCTGGGTGTAAGCCTGTCCGTGAGCACGCAGGCATCTAGGGGGAGCCGCTGCAGAGTCACTGCATACACGCGTGCGCACAGTCATCACTTGTCCAAACGTTAGAAGCCACCACTGGTCCTTCCCAGGGGAGTCGTTCTAAGGACACGAACGCATGGTGCAGGCACTACCCAGGCCCTGATGGCTTTCTCCGTGTCCATTTCAACGCTCATGCTCCATTCTGCAGCACTGCCTCACACCCCGAATTCAACTGTAATTTACCTGCCAGATGGATGCCTGTTAGTGAATAGCCCTGTATGACAGGTCATTGTAAAATAAACCCTTGGTCGCGTGCCAGCTCAAGGTCCCCCACCTTAAAGAAGGTAACCCTGTCCAGGGGCCCCCCGGGTGGCTTAGTCGGTTAAGCATCTGACTCTTGATTTCAGCTCAGGTCATGATCTCACAGTTCATCAGTTCAAGCCCTGAATCAGGCTCTGGATGACAGTGCAGAGCCTGTTTGGGATTCTCTCTCCCTCTTTCTCTGTTCCTCCTCCACTTGTGCTCTCTCTCTCTCTAAACAAACTTAAAAAAAAAAAAAAAGTAAACAAAACAAAACCAAACCCCTGTCCTTGCCAATCCAGCCAACCCTCCCAACCATGACATGATCTTCTAAACTCCCAGATCACTTAGGGTTCCTAGAACTCATTTTGGATCATTCTTTTTATTGTTTAATTATCTGAGCGCCAATGCATTCTCCCTAACTGCTTTAAACACTTCAAAAGCAGTAATATCTCCATAATTTCCCACAGAAATCCGCACACCATTGCACCTATTTATGATCGCTCGCCTGGTCTCCAACTGTGGGAAGACAAGTATTAAAGAAATCACAGTCTGAGGTTGATTACAGAGTTCTTGCTGCAAGGACTCTCTTTATGTTAACACACATATATGTTTATACCTGTCCGCTGGCTCCCATACACACGTGTTGCTGGTTTGTTTGCTCCAAGTTAATTTGAACAAAAGCACTGATAACCCCATGACTGATGATGCTATTCTGCTTTCTGTGGGCACAGGTCTTTGTTTCACAGACGAAGCTTTACAGATCAATGTGTTATTGATGTCTTTCCTGTGTTTTCATCCCTATTTTCCTTGAACCGAGAGTCACAAAAGCTCTAGGTAAGCATGGAAGAATGCAACGTGAGGTACAAAACAAACAAACAAACAAACAAAAAACTGTTGCATAAAATCTCCAGCTAGAGCTGACGGAGAAATTTCTTGTATTCTAAATAACTCAGGAACTACTGAGGAATACGTTCATTGCTGGAAAGGAGTGTAGGATATCTGCAGAGATAGTCTGCATAAATTAATAGAGCTCTGCGGAAATTAGGACCCCGGAGAGGAAATGTTTATGGGTTCCCTTGGCCCAGAGAAGGCAGAGCTGTAAAGTGACTGGAGGTGATCTTTAATGCGGAGAGGGTTGTCACAAGAGGAGAGCAGGTCTATGGTAGGAACTCAATGACTCTTCCTTTACGATGACGCTAGTAACCAACTCTTTGCCATCTCTAACAAGGACTGAAAAGGAGGATGTGGCCTTTTATGACAGCCATTGGGACTCTGGTTAGATATTAAAATGACCTTTTCTACAATGAGGGTTGTTAAAAAAAAAAAAAAAAAGCTTGTAGTTCTGAGGGAGATTGTGACACTTCCTTTCAGAAAGTCTCCCTCTAAAAAAAAAAAAAAAAAAGAGAAGCAGCAGCATAACTTTACAATAGTCTGCAGTCATTTTATTTATTTTTGGTCAAAGCTGGTGAGATGGTCTAAATGGCCTTTCACAGCCCCTTTGAATTTCGTAGTGCAAGGGACAGGGATCAATAAGTTCGATGTCTTTATGAATTGTCATCACACTTAGTTGTTGCGAGGAACTGATGTCCCCAAAGGACTAAATACAAGGGCTGTTTACATGGTTTGCCTTTCTCTCTTCACATGATTCCCCTCAGAAAGACCGATTCTTGCCACTAATTAATGGGAATATAACTCAAGTCTCATGTTAGGAGATTAACTATATTATCACATTGAAATCTATCTTACAGGATCAGATAGCTACAGAAAATTAACAAAGGAGCATAGTAAATGCCTTTCTAACGCAGAATATTCTATCTCCTATTAAATACTGCAGAACGGCCATTGCTACCCCTTCAGGAGAAAAACCAATAACTTGAATGGACATATACTAGAGAGAGTGAATTGCTAAGGAATCCACACAATCAAAATTCACACAGAGCCTAGGAGAGACAAAACAAATGGAAGGCTAAAGAAGCTGTTGCTGTGCTGAACTCCCATAGACGGCCAGTACCCGGCCATCTCAGGACCTGCCCCTGGCCCCTTGCACAGGCGGTGTTGTGGATACAGACTCACGTGCCAAAATATTTAATTAGATGTTGAAATATGATATAATAGAAGATACTGTTTATACTTGCTGTCATTGAGAAGCAACTTTTTTTTTTAATACCACATCAAAAAATCGCTTTTGGATGGTCAGCTGTGGCCAACCGTGGTGAACAATTCCAACTATATTTGCAGTGCTTGGGGTCTTACAACCCCATAACCCATCAATACCTCAGCTTTTCTAATCTCCTGTCAAAAACCTCATTATTGTTACTGTGATTGTTGATTTACTGTTGTAATGAAGGACAAAAGTAGCAAATTTTTGAATAGTGCTTACTACGTGCCAGGCGCTGTTCTAGTTCAATGGCAGCCCTCCTTCTCACCTGCCCTTCTTTCTAGCTGAAAAAAGGGAGGCTGTCCTATGTGAGCTCACTTTCCTACCACTCAGGATTTCTCTGCTCCTTCACAAGTGTTTCCTCCTTTTTCTCTGTTTCCGGAAGAGCTGCTCTTCTGTATCAAGTCAGCTATGATCCCGTCCCCTCCTGCCTCCACAGGGACTTGGCCTCATTCATTATTCCCTTTTGGTCTTACATCTTCAAACTTTTCCTCTGCACCTGAGCCTTGCCCTCTGCCTCCAAACACAGTCTGGTCTTCTTAATCACATCTCCCCAAATCTTTCCCCCAACTTCCTCTCAGATAAACTTCTCAAAGATGTGGTCTTCTCTACACCCATGTTCTTAGCTCTTTTTTTTTTTTTTTTAATTTTTTTTTTTTTAACGTTTATTTATTTTCGAGACAGAGAGAGACAGAGCATGAACAGGGGAGGAGCAGAGAGAGAGGGAGACACAGAATCTGAAACAGGCTCCAGGCTCTGAGCTGCCAGCACAGAGCCCGACGCAGGGCTCGAACTCATGGACCATGAGATCATGACCTGAGCCGAAGTCGGACGCTTAACCGACCAAGCCACCCAGGCGGCCCCTTAGCTCTTTCTTTAAAAGAACTCAAAGCATTGGTTTTTAACATTCAACATTTCTTAATGCATGTTTTCTTAATACATAATTGCCCTAACCGGTTGGCTGCTGTCCCTGTTAAAAGAATAAATGAAAGGCGCCTGGGTGGCTCAGTGGGTTAAGCATCCTATTTCAGCTCAGGTCATGATCTTGCGGTTCATGAGTTCGAGCCCCATGTCAGGTTCTGTGTTGGCAGCTTGGATCCTGGAGCATGCTTCGGATTCTGTGTCCCCCCTCTCTATCTGCCCCTCCCCGGCTCGCACTCTCTCTCTCTCAAAGATAAACAAACATTTAGAAAAAAAGAATGAAACACATGTTTAAGATGAGGAAATGTTTAGTGGTATAAAAAGGGACAGTATTCAAGGAGAAAACACATTCTCCAACTACTCTTTCTTCAGATGTAATCACTCTTGACAATATCTTTCAGACCTTTTGGGAAAAAAAAAGAAGAGTAAATATCCTTCATTTATTTATTTATTTATTTTTTTAACCCTAAAGTCTCCATATTATATTTCCTTTACTGTACTTTGTTTTGTTTTCTACATACAATATTTTGTAGGTCTTTCCTATCAGAATCTATAGACTGACTTCATTTCTTTTTACATTTGCCTAGCCTGTTGTCAGGCTGCAGATAATTTAATTAGTCCAGTATTTCTATGTCCTTTGATTGTTCTCTTACCCTTTAAAGTCTGCCTTTCCCCCAAATCACTGTTCCTTCTTGACGGTTGTTTATAACTACTGCATCAATAGTAATGTTCTTTGTCTTATTCCTTTCCACTACTCTCTAGCAGTAGGCAAGCCAAGCCAACCCTCTTTCCAGAGAGGAAAAAAAAAAGTCCCTTAAACTGGATTCACCTCCCTTCTTCCTTATTGTTTAGTAACTACCCTTCACTCTCAACGTTCTATAAACAGACTTCAAAGCTCAGTTCTTAGCCCTCTTCCTGTCCCCTTGCCAAAATAATGGGATGATTGTTCACAGTGCTATTTCCTTGATGCCTAACACTCTCCATTGGAGATGTCTTGCCTCGACTCCTGTGCGCAGACCTAATCCCATATCTCCTTCCTGCTCAGTGGACGAAATCACCTGCATGTTGTGCTAACATCTCAAATTGGTCATCTGACTTACAGACTTGTCATTCTTATCTCTTCAAATATTTTCTCCTCTTGAATTCCCTTTTTCAGGTAATGTGACACCATGAGTGAGAATGGAGAGTCATCTTTCATTCTGTCCCCATTGATTCTTCCCCAAACCACTCACATGCCTTACTCATTACATCTCCAGTGCCTCTCGCATCTCCATTTCCATAGGAGACACCCTACTTGACGCTCACATTGTACAGTCTCATCTTACCTAGGACATAGTCTTTGGTCACTCAGAGCCATTTTCCACTGGATTACTCTTCTTAAGAAGAGTACCACAGTTCTGGTACTGCCACTCTAACATCTTTAGACAACTCTCTAGTATGAAGTGATTCCACTCCAAAAGGGATTTATCTTATGGCTCAAGACACTTTATGCTCTACATCACCCCAGTTTTCAACAACTTTTGCCCATTCCTCATCCATATGGACCCTACTCTGTGGCCAAGTCTGATTACTCATTTTTTCAGGTAGACCTTGTACTTCAGGCAAGTTTTTCTTTCTTTCTTTCTTTTTTTTTTTTTTTTTTTTTTTTTGGTTCAGAGGTTTTGCTCCTACTGAAAGGCTCTCCCCTCCAATATCTCTTTCAATTTTAACCATTCTTCCAAGATTAACAATTAGGGAGCCTATTTTATAAAACATTTCTTGATATGCACATTTCTCCTTTTAAGCAAAGCTGCCAGATTTAGCAAATAAAGATATGACGCAGTTAAACTTGAATTTCAGATCAATGAATAATTTTAGTGTATCTCCCATGCAATATCTAGATATGCTTATGCTAAAAATTTATTTATCTGAAATCAAATTTAACTAGGGGTCCTCTGTGTGGTAACTCTACATTTGGCTACAAAATATCTGTGCTTTTTCCCATCAGATAGGAAGACCGGGTTAAGGCAGGGGTTAAAGAAAAAAAATAGGATTTGAACTCTAGCTTTTGAGAAAATGACTTCACCTCATTTAATTTCCTATCCTAAAAACTGAAGCCACAAACTCTATCAACTTTGAAAATACACACAGGTGGAGAGACGGAGCCTGTGAATTCACGTTTTAACAAGGGACCTGGGTTATTCTGATGCTGAAGAACACATTGGTCAACCAGCTACTTTCCTGTCTCTGCACAGTTCTGAGGTACATGATGAACAAAATCCTGTCGCATTAAGGGCAGAGTCAACAATGTCATTGAACACGGTAGTAAGAAAAGGCACACACTTATGATAGGATGAAAATTGGATAATAAGGACATTGGAGATGCTAAGAAAATGACAAATGTTGCCTATAAAGATGGGTTGGATTGATTCACAGTAGGGGGTGACCTGAAGGACAAAGTAAGTCATACAGTTTGCAAAAAGTGCTCTATGTATGCAATAGAAAATAATCAGGAGATGAAGCAAAATGATTAGGAAAAAAAAATGTTTAAAGCATTGCTAGAAGATGAGCATTGATGCCAGTAGCCTAACGTTACTTTAGAAGAGCCTAGAAGTCTGTTGAGGATGTAAAGGTATGTCCCAAAGTCGCAAACAGTCCGATGGGATCAAGGCACTATTCAAGTCCTCACAGCCTGAAAGAAGAATGTCCAAATGTAGTGTGGGCCACACATCTTCTGAGGTATTCCCTAACCTTCGTGAAGATCACAAAGGATGTAGTTTCCACATGATTCCACTGTGGATGAAACCAGTGTATTTTTGGAAAAGACGCAGAATGGGATGGGTGTTGGTGAGAAGCACATACTTAGTTTTTAGACTTTAAGGACACATTTGGGCCATTCTTTGATGGACAGGATTCTGGGAAGTAACACCTTTTAGGCTTTAACTTCCTATCTGGTACAGAACAAAGGCTTATTAAAGATTGTTTCCTTTCTTCCCCTTTTCTCAAGTCATTTATCATCTTCTAACTTGTATTGGAGTCGTGGAGAAGAAACATTAACTTTTTTCCTTCACATTTCACTGGGACAAGGCTACTTATATAGAACTGCATAATAAACAGCTAGCATATGAATGAGTAAAAATAAATATTTAGAAGCAAAGACTTTATTTTCACCTGAACAGTAAAAGGCCCAGTGAGGAGTTTTCAGGAGGATGTAAGGCATTAACTCAAGTGGTTTTTGAACATCTAATACTAGGCCAGTGGTTAATGCTATAGATGGAAGAGTAAGTAAGACTCTATACTGTCTGCCTACAGGCAGAGATGGTGTCTATAAGAAAGGGAATCCAGACCAGTACAAGGGCAATGAAAATATAGCACAGAATTAGGGAAATACTTTGATCCTGGGTACATTTCAGGAGTCACCAATGCAGCCTTGGTGGGGGGAAGGCCTTGCAGAGGAAGTAAAACGCAAGCTGAAATTGGAAGGAAGAATGCGTCTAACAAGGATTCGGTGGAGAAAAAGAGTTTTCAGGGAGAAGTAACAGAATGTATAAGTAATAGGCACTATATGCCAAAATGGGCAGAGGGTATTCTGAAAGCTCAGAAGCTTTATTTGACTGCAGAAGACAGGAACTGGAGAGCAGGCAGGCAGGAATTTACCTAATGATTAAACTGACTGAGAGAAGCTGATAGGATTAAGAAAAGAGAGTTGAGACCAGATCATATACATATTCAGTACCTCGGACTTTATTTTATAAATACTGGTGAGCAAATGAAGAGTTTTTTTTTGTTTGTTTGTTTGTTTATTTTTTTTTTAATTTAGTTTGAGAGAGAGCAAGCAGAAGAGGGGCAGAGAGTGAGGGAGACAAAATCCCAAGCAGGCTCTGCACCGTCAGTGGAGAGCCTTACGAGGGCTGGAACTCACAAACCGTGAGATCATAACCTAAGCTGAAGTCAAGAGTCGGATGCTTAACCGATTGAGCCACCCAGGAGCCCCCAAGCAATTGAAGAGCTTTAAATATTGCAGGTGGTATGACTAGAATCCGTGTTTAGAAAGATCAGATAAATTGGTGTAGGGCAAGACTAGAAACAGGGAGGCAACTGCAGAAATCCTAATTAGGAATGCAGACGGCCTCAACTTTTTAAATTTTCTTCTGGGACACCATTTTCTTTTAGTTTTTCTCTTACTATGCTGGCTGTAACTTTTCTGTCTTCTCTGCAGTGACTTCTGACCTCCTCTGCATCTAAATGTTGATGCCCTTCAGGGCTCAGTCGTCCGCTATTGTCCCTTCTCCATGCACGCTCATTATCCGGGGATCTTTTTCAAGCTAACGGCTTTAAATATCATCTGGACACTGACAAGCCCCAGATTTATGTCACCAGCCAGGACTCTGACCTCCAGACTCCTATAATTCCACTGCCTGCTCAACCTCTCCATTTAGATGTTTAATAGGTATCTCAAAGTTAGCGTCAGGAACACTGAACTCCTGATCCCCCGTGTAGATTTGCTATACCACATTCTCTCTGGATCAGCAATGGCAACCCCATCTTTCTAGCTGCAAAGCCAAACTTTGGAAATCATGCCTGATACCTTTCTTTCTCTCATGCTCAATATCCAACCCATCAACAAATCCTTTCTGCCTTCAATAGATGTGCCAAGATGACCCATTTTTACAATGTCTAATGCCCTGTGTCTACCCCAAGCCACAATCATCTTGGACTTTGCTACTGGAAGAGCCTAGGTATTGTAATAGCCTAGATTACTCTTACTGATTACTGTTACAATGCATCGCTGTAACAGGTCTTGCTTCCACTCTGATCCCCTATATATTTATACTCAACACAGCAGGTAGAGTTTATCCTTGAAAATACGAAGTCATGTCACTATGACAAAAAATCCTCAGAGGGGTTCAGAGTAAAGGTCAGAGTCATGACAACGGCCTATAATCCGTGTGGCAGTTTCCTCTCTCATCCCACTTCTCTGGTCTTAACTATTAGGACCTTTCCCTCTGCCACTCTGCTCCAGGTGTCCTGCCTGCTGTTCCTCAGACATTCCAAGCACGTTCACATCTCACAGCCATTTCATCTGGTGTTCCCTTTGTCTGGAACACTCTCTCCCCAGACATCCAGAATGTTTGTTTGTTTTTTCTGTTTTTTTGGGTTTTTTTCTAGGTCTCCTCTTTTTTTTTTTTTTTTTAAGTTTATTTATTTATTTTAAGAGAGAGCGAGCACAAGCAGGGGAGGAGCAGAGAGAGAGAGGGAGAGTGAGAATCCCAATGAAGGCTCTGGCTGTCAGGGAGAAGCCGGATGTGGGGTTTGATCTCACAAATGGTGAGATCATGGCCTGAGCTGAAACCAAGAGTCAGATGCTCAACCGACCCAGCCACCCAGGTGCCCCCCGAGGTCTCTTCTTAAATGCAATTTTAATACAGAGATCTGCTCTGAACACCTTCTACCAAAAAAGCAACGTTCCCTTCAGCCCCGCTGGAGTGTCTCACCCTGCTTTATTTCTCTTCACAACACTGACCATTAGCACTATATGTTTTCTGGTTTGCCTACATCCGTCCATCTCTACTCAAACTGTATGCTCTGTGGAAGCAGAATCTGTACCTGTCCCTCTCAGGGCCGCTTCTCTACAACTGCTTCCTACAGCATGGTAAGCGCTCAGTCAACAGCTGTTGAGTGAATGGAGGGACAGAGAGGCGCAGTGTGAAAACGGAGAGTCGGTGATGAACATGAACTCCGTTTGGATGGAATAACAGACTGTAAGGACGTAATGAGTAACGAGTAGGACAAAGGAAAAAGAGGGCTCTCGGAGGGCGCCCAAGTTTCGCACGTGGACAAAGTGAAGAGATGGTGAGGTACTGAGCGAACTAGAGAAGATGGGAAGCAGGACAGGATTAAGGACAGGGGCAGAGAAGGAGAGATTCAATTCTGAGACAGTTAAGATTCAAGTAATTGGGAGACACTCATCTGGAGCCGTCCTGGAAATGGCTGACTCTGCCAGTGTTCGCTGGATTTGTGCTTAGCGTGCGTGCATCGGTACCCGGTGCAAAACAACTATATGGGAAGGAGATGAAGAGAAGGCTGTGTGTGTGGTCCTGGGTTACTTCTTTAGGGGACAGAGAAATCCTTTTCATCCCTAAGGTGAACGTGCTGGATGAGTTACTCCTCAGGAAGCCACTGCCTCTCGGAAAGCCGCGGCCCCAAGCCTCCAAGGAGCCCCATTGTCTGAACGCAACCGTTTTTCAGTCTGACTCTGGGGGTGCGTGTTTGCCATTCAGAACCTACTATATTTTACTGCACCTCCTGACATTGTTACACAACATTTATTGAAAGCACATTTGATGGTAATGAAGTTTCTATTAACTATGATTAAATCTCATAAAGCACCTGAAGATAATTTAAGATGTGCAGAAGCAGAAAATGAAACATTCGGTTTAGTACATTAGGAAACATAATTGATTAAATTATCTCATTTACAATAAGTGCTTTCATGAGCTATGCGGCGCACATATTTCCCCCAGTTTGTCATTATGACTTGCCAGCAGTTATCCTAAGACTTCACTTTCTCCTTACACCTTCCTGCAACTCAAAGCTCGCTCCTTGGCCCACCCGTTCACGGAGGACTGCGTGCGAGACTCTGGGTGATGTTTTCTATCCACCAGGCCTTGTGGAGAATCGTGTGCACAGCTATATACAGAAACAGGTTGTTTCTCAATTATCTTCATAATTGACTTTGATTTTGCATCAGTGATGATTCATGTAGTCTTAAACTAAGCCCCTCTTTCACTGAACAACCGCAGCCTGAATTTGTATAACGCACTCCTAACCATGCATTTTACAGAACCCCGGCTGGACTCCTCTGGGAGCCTTTTGCAATCACATTGATTCTGTTCAGGTTTTATTTTTAGGAAATCACAAATTAAAACAGTTTAAGCGATTCCGTGGCAGTATCCAGCAATTAAGCATGGTGTTCATGAGCGAGAACCCCAAGCAAAAACTAATTCAGGAGTCCCTGAGGGCTAGAAATAGCTAGTGTGGGGTTTATGGCTGGAAGTACAGATGTAACCAAATGAGAATGGCACAGGACTCACAAACTAAGCATGAAATTAATTTTTAAAAAACACATTTCTAAGTAACTCTCACGGTGGCCACCACATGGATACTCATGATCTTGCTGGTGCCATACGTGAGGATCAGTGGGTGGCTTGGCTATGTCACCAGGAGGCAGCTGGGAGTCTATTTACTCCAGCTCTCACCCTGAGATCTGGACAGAGGCACACACCAATATTCACCGACCCGATTGCTTCCTCCCTCCCTCAACGTCCACACATACACATACATCCACAACCAGGTTTCCCCACCTCCCACCTCTCTGAATTCAAAATCAGGCATGCAGGAGGTCAGTGGACCACTAGCTAAGTACCAATAATGACTTTATGGGCAGTGGACCTCAGGGAAAAAAAAAAAGGACATTTGTTTTTGGGTGTTCTGCAAAGTTCTCAGACTCTGCAGGTAATGGCATTGTTGTATCTCAAGCCTGCCTGAAGCAACGTAACAAAGTATGAACAATGGCTTTCCTGGATCTTTCTTCATGTCTCCTGACCCCTGTCCCAAAGCTCCTATTTCCATCTAACCTCACAGGAAGGAATCCTTAATTCCTTCCAAGAAGTTAGCTAATAAAAGCTATTAGCTCTCCCAAGCTATCTGAATTATAATACCCTAGGATTTAAAAGATCAAAAGTCATTCATTCTATACGAAAATGGGAGATAACCGGCCAGGACACCTTCTACAAGCTTATTTATAAACCAACCGGGCAGCTCAGTAACTCTTCTATTGCTAAGAGCTGTGTTGCTGAGGCCCTTCTATCTGGAGGTTTCCCTAGGATGCTGTACATACTTCTGAGAGCTTCAGAATCATTTGGGGAACATATGAAAACATAGATTCTCAGGCACATCCCTGCCCCGCCACCCCCTCCCCCCTCCCACGCCGTATGCCGAGGACTCGAATTCATTTGTCCTATTCTGAGATGGGGTGTATTTAACAAGCTCCCACAAAACCCCAAGATTCCGATGCACACGGTTGCTGATCTGCTTTTTGAGAAATATTTTCCTAAGATAGTTACTCTCAACCCAAGCTGCACATTGGAGTCTGAGGATCTTTTAAAAATAAGCATTCCTACTCTTATACATGGAATCTAAAAAAACAAAACAAATGAACAGATAAAACGGAAACAGACTTATAAATACAGAGAACAAGCTGGTGGTTGCCAGAGGGGTGGGGAATGGGCAAAATAGGTGAAGTGGATTAAGAAGCACAAACCACGTTATAAAATAAATAAGTCACAGGATATAAAGTACAGCATAAAGAATATCATCAATAATATTGTCATAACTATGTATGGTGATAGACAGTAACTAGACTTAATCATGGTGATCATTTCCTAATGTACATAAAAGTTGAATTACTATGTTGTATACCCCCCAAACGAACATAATCATATATACTTCAAGGAAAAAGAAAAAGAAAAAAAAATCCTACATATTGAACTATGCATTAAAGTTTTAAAATCCTAAACAAAAATATAGGGATTCTAACCCACCCCAATTCTGATTCCATTGGTCTGGGGGTACAGCCTGAGAACTGGGGTTTTTAAAAGGCCTCCGGGTGGCTCTAAAGTTCAGCCATGACTGAAAACCTTAGGGTCAAATGCCGAGATGCTAACCATTCTCACTGTGCTGTTATGCCCAAATCTACTGGATGTGTAAGACAGAGATAATGCAAAGGCGGGCCTTCCCAGGAACCAAGCCTGCGTGTGGGGAGCTCAAACTGGCACGGCCACCAACATTTTCAGTTTCTGCTGATTTCACTGTGGAATCCTGGTTTCTAACCTACCAAGTTGCCATGGATTTCTCGGTTGCGTGTTAGGCGCCCCCGTCTCCTCCGAGGTGCAGAGGCTCGGAGTCAGTCTCGGCTCTTGCCCAAGGCTGCTCTCATGAAAGCTTGTACTGGCAAATATTTATTAACTTTAATGCTACCAATCTGCTCAGCAATAAGAATCCTAGACGGCATTTGCAGAGAAATGGACTTTGAGGCAGGCAGCATCACAGGGGAGATTTACTCTTACTCTGAGGGAGGGGTGTGTATATGTCCTTTCGATTTCAACCTCTGATCTGTGACCCAAACCCAAGGAGGAGGTGCCCTGAAAACCCTGGGTCTTTTCCTACAACCTCCCATTCTCTTTGGCTCCTAAACAAATACAACAGTAAGGCAGCAAATATGAGAATAAATTATATTCACAAGAGGAAAAATAACTTACTTTGGGGTTTTATTTCATGAAGAGGTTTTTTATCTAAAAGAAAGAGAAAAAGAGAGTTTCATTTAATAAATTTACATGGAGCAGATAGATTTCCTATATCACTTTACGTCCACCTCTATACAAGAAACATTTTCTCTGTTTTTTGCAGACAATATGGATTATGTTGTCCATATTTTTCCTTTCCTTTCTAATTTCTTATTTTTCTCCTTTGCAATATTTTTCTAGGGTGATTGCTTCATTCTCTCTCTCTCTTTTTTTTTTTTTTTTTTTAATTTCCCATCAGGCTTACTAGAGTTTCTCTCTGTTGCATTTGCTAGATTCTTATCAGCATGATGAGAGCACTGAGCTGGCAACATGTCCCCTTGTTTCTCTACAGCCAGAAGACTGCTCAGGTAAGGAAGGGATGCTATTTCACTGTATGTGATGATTGAAAAGTGAGCTGGTGAATACACATTTAAAGGGATCCTACGCTGGCTTAGCAGTTATCATAGCCTGGATAAAAAGGTCCGAACCACGCCATTTGTCCATTCTTGTGGAGTACGGGTGCAATATTATGAGCTTGTTGGAGGCTTTTAATAAATCGCTTTTTTGTTTCCTTGCTCTGTTATGTTACTATTTGTACGATCTCTCTTCATTACAGTGTCATTCTGTAATCACAGCAGCAAGCACAGGAAGTGGACAGAGAAAAAAACATTTCAGGCTCAGGTGAGATTTTTTTTTTTTAATTTTTTTTAATGTTTATTTATTTTTGAGAGAGAGAGAAAGAGACAGAGCACGAGCAGGGGAGGAGCAGAGAGAAAGGGAGACACAGAATCTGAAACAGGTTCCAGGCTCAGCACAGAGCCTGATGCGGGGCTCGAACTCACAAACCGTGAGATCATGACCTGAGCCGAAGCCAGACGCTCAACTGACTGAGCCACCCAGGTGCCCCTCAGGTGAGATCTTTTTATCCTTTCTCCCCACTGCCCTCCAGCCACTCTCTCCTGCCCTGTCTGCCATCACTGAATAACCTTGTAAATCACTCTGGGGCTTGGTGCCTGTGGCTAACTTTGCCTTCCACTATAGTCTTTCTACTTCCCAGTCCCCATTTCCTGGCTGTCCCAGGCCAACACAATGCCACCATGACACAGAAACCTGAGAAGACTGTGCTTTGGTCACCAATGCAAGATTCCAGAAGATTTGCATGGGGTGACCTCCCTTTGATCAGTCCCCCTCTTCCGACTCAGATGGAACATGATCAGATGACAAGCTTCGAGGCTGCTGCTCATCATTCACAGAATCACACTACGGTAGGGGGACCCTGAGAGGTCACCTTGCAGGGTCCCTTACCTCCACCGGCCTGAAGGCGAGCCAAGTGGGGGTGCGGGGGGAACACTGTCAATTTGGATTATGTTTTTCACGGAATCAAATCCAGCCTGGTATATACTGGAGAACTTCATAAATACTCTCTGACTGAACCATAGCCCCTCCCAAGCAGACAGACCCAGCTATATTCTGAGTCCTCTACCAGATATGTGTCCCCCTAACCCACTCCTGCACTTAATACCAATTTTGACAGAAAACCTTTGTGGTGTGCTTTACTGAACCCAGCCCTTTTGTGTCCTGCCGTCTGATTTGTTATGGAAGTAGCTTTTCAAAGTTGTAGGTCACACTCTTGCAAATGGACCGCCATTTTTGTTTTTTTCTCATTGTAAGGAGAAAGTTAACTGGCAAAGGATGATTTCTGGCAAATCTCTCTTTAAATGAAAAATCTTCATAAAAGATAATTATTTGCTCAAGTGGGTATGATCGCATTCAGATTTTTACAGTCAGGTGTCTTAAAACAGACAACGCCTGCACCCCCCTCTCTGCACAGATTCAGTGCTGCTATTTTTTCTGAGAGCAGGTTGGCGCCTCCCCAAGTCCAGACGCTAATGCACTCAAGGAGTAGAATCCAGTGACTTTGGTGGTTTTAACCTGACTTTGGGTTTTGCTTATTGCAGGCTATCTGAAAGCATTTGGCATGGGCGCAGGACGCCGGCAGGCCAGGCCGAGACGTCTGGAAGTGATGCATTGCTAACACAACACACAGGGACATGCAGAACATCTGTTTAGGACTCTGGCTGAGTTTAACAGCATTTTCTTCCTTCTAAACCACAGGAACAAAGATTATGCTGGGTAGCAAAATGAAACTCCATTAAAAACAGGTGAGATACAGAACCACTTCTCAGAAAATAAATTAAATAACAGCCAGGCTATTGAAAAAACTGGAGTGAGAGTTCTTCCAGGTACAGCTCTAAAGGAACAAAGAGCGAATGGGGCTAAAAAGCCAGGGCTGGGCACCTGGGTGGCTCAGTCAGTTAAGCCTCCAACTCCTGGTTTCAGCTCAGGTCATGATCTCACAGTTCATGAGTTCGAGCCCTGAATGGGGCTTTGTGCTCACAGTGTGGCGCCTGCTTGGGATTCTCTCTCTCTCCCTCTCTCTCTCTGCTCTTCCCCAGCTTGCTCTATCTAAAAGTATCAGAAAAGAGAAAAGCCAGGGCTAACTAGGGTAATGAGAAACACTCAGGCCACAAGGGCTCATAAGGCAGAAGAAGTGGGGCATTTCCCCTCGTGACTCAGGTCTGGTGTCGTTATTGGCAATGGCACAGTGCAATTAGTGCAGACACTCAGCATTAGAACAAGATTTCAATCCTGAATGGTCTTCATTCCCTCTGTGTGACCACAGTGTCCGCCACAGTACGATGGGAATAATACCATCCTTGAACATTGCTACTGAGATTAAACATGATAAATACAAAGCCAATAGCTTAGGGTTAGCACGTGATCCATATCAATAAATAATATAATTTCAACACACTATGAATAAAATCAACACTATCACTGGTTCAGAGTAAAAACATGACCCTTTATGCCAGTACTGGGAGGCAAGTCATATCTCCAAATCAGAAATAGTAGTGAATTTCAGGAGTACTTGAAGGGAGTTAAGAAACTTGTGTCCAAGTCCTAGTCTCTGCTTTATGAAACCTATCAGGTTCCTGGTAGGAAAAAAGAAAGGCAATGACCAGAAGATTGATCCCTGCGGGGTCCCTAGCTTTGGCCCACTATAAATCTACAGAAAACCACCGAAGAAGTTCCACAGAAATCCATGTGGAATGAGTTCCCAAAGCAGAGTAAAATGATTCAAAGGGCCACTGCTCTACTGTGGGATTTGTGTATTCTCTAGTGGGTCAGTGTGTATTCTCTAATGGAAAAGTCTGGAAGCCTCTGGTGCCAAGAGAACTTCAGTACCCTGGCATCAGCATCAAAATTGGGTTCCGCCGGATT
The DNA here is from genome assembly GCF_018350155.1 of Leopardus geoffroyi. NCBI lineage: Eukaryota > Metazoa > Chordata > Mammalia > Carnivora > Felidae > Leopardus > Leopardus geoffroyi. Next base: position 46,325,408 of record NC_059327.1, read on the forward strand.
TTGTGAGATACCAGTATCCTGACAACAAGTTGCTACCATTAAACATTTTCCCCAGTTTGAAATATCTGATCAGAGATTATTCTACCGTGAACTTGAGGGAGAGGGCTACCCATTCACCATTCACTATCTTTTGAAAGAACTGCCCACCCCACACTCCATGTTCTTTTATTCTGTCTGCAAAATCATATTTTCACAAGGCCTAGGGCCATGCATCCCCTTGGCCCTGGTCAACCACATCCTCTCTGCTTTTGTTTTACCTCTCTCGAAGGCCATATTCAAATAACCCCTTAGTAAATTAATCCATTAGGGCCATGGTTCTTGATGTTGGCTGCACACTAGAGTCACCTGGGGAGCTTTTTAAACAAATATCCATACCTGGGCCCCAGTCCAAGACCTTATGACTAACTGGGATCTGTGTTTTTGTGATTACCGAGTGCACACCACTTCCTGGCCACAAATCTGGGGCTGTATGTACCCAACTTCAGTTAGTCATTGCCTCCCTGAGAAGCTCTGGGCTAGCTGTAGTATACACATGGACCCAGAAGCATCCCTTCTGTATCTTGCAGGCAGAGAAATATAATTCTGAGCGAGTGGCAGCTGAGTTGTAGTTTGGGAGAATCACTAATTCGCCTAGGGTCTAACTTATGCACCGAGAGGTACCTTCTGGGTAAATGGAAATTGATGTCATTATAATTCAGTCTTATAATGATTGTGTGTATTTGCAAGTGAAAAATGCAGAAGTATATCTTAAATTGTCATGTTTTCTTTAAAAATCATTTTTAATATTTACACAGTCGCTATACAGTGTATCCAAATAAATAATAAATGTGTGTGTGTGTGTGTATACACACACACACACACAAAACCCAACCCATAATTCCACACCAAGAGATAACTATCATTAATATTAAGTTATATATACAAAGTGCAGGCTTTTTCCACCCTTAAGATTTATGCATGCATATGTATATACATATATATTTGCAGGAAACTATGGAAGATCAATACTAATTGATCACTTTTACTATAAAGACATGGAGTAGTCTTTTTTTTTTTTTTTTCCAACGTTTATTTATTTTTGGGACAGAGAGAGACAGAGCATGAACGGGGGAGGGGCAGAGAGAGAGGGAGACACAGAATCGGAAACAGGCTCCAGGCCCTGAGCCATCAGCCCAGAGCCTGATGCGGGGCTCGAACTCATGGACCGCGAGATCGTGACCTGGCTGAAGTCGGACGCTTAACCGACTGCACCACCCAGGCGCCCCTGGAGTAGTCTTTTATATATTGTTTTGCAATCTGCCTTTGTGCTGTGTGTGTGTGTTTATAGAAGTATACATATTTATATACAAGAAAAAGTGAAAAAGGACAATCTATATTTTCATTTTTGGAAATGATTCATTTCTTTCTCTTCTCTACTTCTCTTGCTTCCTTTGTAATAGGAGATGCTCCCAAAGCATTTCCATGGTATCCATTGTTCTTAGAAGCTATTTATAGCTGTACCCCTCCCTTCCCACCCACACCCACCCTTATCCTTTCTCTGCTAGGAAACAAGTGTGGCCAGCTACGTATAGCCTAGTCCATACCCTAGGGTTGTAAAGAGAGCAGGCCTGAGGAGACATTGGACATGAGGACAGATGGTTTCAACTCCAACTCACAGACTGGGCAAGAGACTGTTCCTCAAAACCTGTGGGTGATTATCTGAAATCCGCTCCTATGCCTTTTAAAGACTACACAGGTATGTTTGATACCAGAGTCTATGTCCCAATTTTTTTTTTTTTTTTTTTAATTCAGGCACAGAGCCCACTCAGTATGACTAAATACCCACCAGGACAGTGAGCCCAGACAGCAACTCTCCTCCAAGGCAGTAATTTACATATGTCACTATAGTTAGTGATTATTACCATTCTTTAATTTCACTAAACCAGTCATGTCCCACTTTTTTCATCTCCAAAGACCATTTTTATTATTATTTCCTTCATAGGTCCTATGCTTTGAAATCCTTTTCATCATCCTCCCCTGCCCAACAAAAAAGATATGTGTTGATTGTTTTGACTCTCCATATTCTTTGTAATCTTAAAGTATTTAAGAGCAGATTCTGAAGTCGGTAGAATAGTCAGTCTTTTTTCTTGCCCATTCTCTATTCTTTTATTCATTGAAATCATTCTCTAGCATCGGCACACAGGAGGGTCTACGATGATTCCACATTGCCTGCAAGTCATAGCCAACTGCTCTGCCTGCCTTTCCAGTCTTCTAGGAACTGGTCCCATCATCTCAAAAATGACTTAGTTTCTGTAGCACCTCAACACAAATCCAAGCTCTAGTCTGATTGATCCCTGAATTCTTCAGGCTCACCTCAGTGCCGTTGCCCACCATATTGCCTTCCATGGGATGCCCCTCTCCCTCCTATATAAAGATATCCTGTTTCCAAGGCATATACAAGTTTCTGACTCCTTCATGAACTTTTTGGTCCTGACTTGGCTCACAGGAATGTCTCACCTCTCTGGATAGTTTATCTTACTTATAGTCACTACAATACGATGTCGGGGAGGAGGTGCCTGGCTGGCTTAGTCGGTAGAGCATGAGACTTGATCTCAGGGTCATGAATTCATAGAGCTCATTGTGCTAGGGGTTCCTTAAAACTATATACAATGTGGATTTTTTTTCAAATGTATTACTTCAGAACTGTTCATTTGATATATTTCATACTTTTTAATCAGTGTCAGTTATGGGTCCCTAACATATAAATCATATTTAAATGATTAGCTCATGAATAAGTGGCACAGCAACCAGAGAATCACAGCAAGAAAAAAACAGGAAAAATGAAATTAAAAGTTATTTGCTTGATTATTTACTGATTGGTAGAAAAGAAATTGCCATTATTGATTACCAATGTGTTTCATTAATTCCTGCTTTCCCTCTCCCTCATAACTAGAAATAATTAAGGACCAGTGTTATGCTCTCTGAATGCTATCCAAGGCTGCAGGAAATCCCAGGGCCTGGTCAATCTGCCTTGTATCAGCTCTGGCAGATAATTAGATAAACACAAGGCCTGCTTTGCATTGGCAACACCACTGTGATTGAATATGTCAGGCAGACCCTGAAGATGACAAGTGGGAATTCTATTCTCTTCTCCTCTCGGTGCTGAAAGTTCCTTTAGGCAGTAGAACCCACAGACACATCACCACCAGCTCTTGTGTTTCTCAAATGCTTCCAATGATCAAAACCACAGAAAAACCCAAAGAGCATAAAACATATCACACCTTCAGTTTTTACTCTCTTTAGTTTTTAATTTCCTTATTGTATTTTTCTTTTTGTTCATGTTTCAAAGCTCCTGCTCAGAAATTACTCTTTAGAGGGCGGATTTACGATGCACATTACTTCAATTTTTGGTTCCTCATGAATCCCTCCCACCCTTGTCCCATCATGTTAATTAGGGGAAGTCAGGCAGTTACTACAACAGGGAACTTATGGGTGTCACTTCTGATGACAATGACTTTCCAGAATTGCCCCTCAGTCACAACACGATTAGTGTGCATCAGGAGATAGAAGATCCCCCCCTTTCAAATCCAAGGTCTCTCTATAGGAATGTCCTTTGCATATCCTAAACTGAGACAAGTCAGGGTCTCAACGTTCACAAGGAACATTTGCATATTTCATTTTTGAGCTAAATCATTTGGATTTCTAGAATTCATACCATCTCTATTACAAAGTTCTATCCATTCTCACTGGTTCTTTATGTGTTGGTTTCTTTCTCTGATAGATTAACAGAGTAATCTATGCTCTTGGGTCACTGCAAACACTTTTAAGAACGGGTCCACAAAGACTTCATCAGAAATTGGTCTCAAAGTGATAAAATGCAATGTTTCTAACTCTGCTCCAAGGAAAATTGTCTATTAAAATCCTTTTTCTATCCAATAAATTAATTTGCTTTGACTCCCTCCCTTCCAACCACAATAGAAATACATACACGTTCAAAACTAAACAATGATTAGATTATATAATTTAAGGAATTAAGGAAATCATTTATTGATTAACATCCAGAGGATTACTTTTTTAACCTTATGGTACAAGTGATACCCAAATTCTTTAAAAATCTAACAGCTTTTAGGGCATCTGGGTGGCTCAGCTAGTTAAGCATCTGGACTTTGGGCTCAGGTCATGATCTCACAGTTTGTGAGTTTAAGCTCTGCATTGGGCTCTCTGTGGTCAGCACAGAACCTGCTTCAGATCCTCTGTCTCCCTTTCTGCCCCTCCCCAATTTACACACAAGTGCGTGCACGCACACACACACACACGCTCTCTCTCTCTCTCTCTCTCTCTCAAAATAAATAAACTTAAAAAAAAAAAAAAAAGAAAATCCAGACTTGACATAGGGTCATGGTGGCTTCCAATGTGTCTAGACTTGTCCCTTTTGTTGCTGGATCATAGGAAAGTCTGGGTAGGGAATAGATGGGGATGGTAAGATTCAGAAGGGTGGTTATTATAATGACTATTTACAATTGCTAAGAAAATACTTAGCCACTGAAATACAAAGGATATCAGTCTTGGCTTAAAAAAAAATTGCTTAAAGAGGGGTGCCTGGCTGGCTCAGTTGGAAGAGCGTGCAACTCTTGATTCTGGGGTTGTGAGTTTGAGCCCCACGTTGGGTGTAGAGATTACTTAAGTTAATAGCACTTAAAAGTTTTTTAGGGGCGCCTGGGTGGCTCAGTTAGTTGAGCCTCCGACTTCGGCTCAGGTCATGATCTCACGGTCTGTGGGTTCGAGCCCCGCGTCGGGCTCTGTGCTGACAACTCAGAGCCTGGAGCCTGCTTCGGATTCTGTGTTTCCCTCTCTCTCTGACCCTCCCCCATTCATGCTTTGTCTCTCTCTGTCTCAAAAATAAATAAACATTAAAAAACAAGTTTTTAAAAAAATTGCTTAAAGAGAAATTATGATGAACCCTTTGACTTGTACATTTTTTTTTAAGCTTCATCAGTCCCGAAGCTACCTTACCTACATTATAGATTGAGCTACTTGCATGTAAGGTCTATTTATGTGTTTTCCACCTATTCTAAGTTCCTAGAACAGTAAATGGAATATAGTATTTGTTGAATACTTATCCAAGTTTTTGTTGAATACAAAATCAGGGTCCATAAATTTCCTACAGTCTGTACAGATTCCTAGGATAGTGTAGTTTCTCAATGAAGGGATTGAAATGGAATGCTAAAGGCCTAATGTGATGATTCATTTCCTAGGTAAGACTAGCATGGTTTTATGTTTTGTTTTGTTTTTTTAATCTAAAAGTTGTCCTTCCTCATGCTGCATAATAATTGTCCAAATGGTTAATTTTGGGTGGGAACGAATTAAAATTACTCCTCAAAATTGGCTAAAAAGCAAATGTCTGAAAGCACTGACATATCAGTGGTGTTATTTTCATATTTTACATGTACACATGTATTAACTATGTTATTCAAAATAACCTATAAAATATATATGCATACACATATATATGCAAGCTACTTTTAAGATATAATAATTTCATGTTTGTTTGTTTGTTTGTTTAGCGGGATGAAACCTAGAAATCATCTTGCCCAACTTGCTCTTTTTAATAGATATGAACATACAAGGCACAGGATCTGGAGAGATTTGCTCAAGGTCAAGCGTTAGTTAACGAAGCAACTGAACTAAGACCCAGGACTCCTGATTCCTGGTGCAGAGCCCTTTTTGCTACCCCATGGTCTCTTTCTAAATGATCATGGCAATTTTCCATTCCACTGAGCACTAACACTGTCCTCTGCCAAACACATGTGCGCAAAGCCAGGTTTGTTTCTTACTGTAATACTGACACTTCTCTGGAGAGAGGGGAAGGCCAGGGTGATGTTGATGTCTATTGATGATGTTAATATCTTCATTTTAGGTACCGCCTTTCTCCATGATCTTGAAGAGACACATGCATTTGTAATTTAAGGAGAAATGGTAGGATCAACACAAAGAGGTTTCCTCTCTATTAATTCACTTTGCTCAGTACACCCCAGAGGCCGCTGAATCCTTTACTCAGTTTTAAATCACTTCCTTGATTGGGTTCTTGCCATTTCTTTTATAGCTGGACCACTCTATGATCTCAGGCATTAAATCTTTCTCTAGTCTAGACTAATATTTCTTACCCAGGGTTGTGTACTGTTGAATCCTGATTAGATATACTGCAAATGCAGAATCTGGATTCTCAGAACTAATGAAATGGACATAGTTTGTTTTATATGCAGAAAGCCTAATTTGGGAGAACTTCCAAAAAGGAACTTGGATATCCATAGTTACTGACAACCAAATCTAATAAGCATTTTTTTAAGTATGGGAAAATATGGCAAAATTGCTAATTTTCAGATGTGGGAATGTACAATCAGGGAGGTACCAGACGGGTAACAAATACCATTAATCTAGAATGACTGGCAACAGATGGGTAATACTGGAAACTGTAGGTTGCTATACAGTATAATAATGTGTATGTTGAATTTTTTTTCCAGAGAAAAAGAAGTTTTGAATTTGTGTTGGAGACATGAGGACTTGCTTTATAAAAGTGGATTTTCTGGGGGCACATGGGTGGCTCAGTCAGTTAGGCGGCCGACTTCGGCTCAGGTCATGATCTCGCAGGGGTCTGTGGGTTTGAGCCCCGCGTCGGGCTCTGTGCTGGCAGCTCAGAGCCTGGAGCCTGCTTTGGATTCTGTGTCTCCCTCTCTCTCTGCCCCTCCCCTGCTTGCTCTCTTTCTCAAATAATAAACATTAAAAAAATTTTAAAAAATGGATATTCTGATGAGGTGGTCAGAACATGTGTATTTTATAGCATGAAGGAAACCTATATAATCTCCCTTGGGGATCACCCAGGTCCCTCTCTGTGGCCTTCCCCTTGAGTGACTTTTAATTAGTGGTGAGAATCATACAATTTTTAATACTAGCTGGGACCTCATAAATCACCTGTCTCCTATGGGACCAAATCCCACCTGCAAAAGATGATTGGCAGATCAAGAGCTATTTGTTCAGCCACTCAGAAGTTCTGAGAAAGGATATTGAAACTTCGGTTTGACACAAAGTCTTACGAATCAGCCTGATTTCTAAACTCTGTTTTCCAACAACTATGAATCAGAACTGGCTGGTATAAAGAACACAATTTGTGTCTCTTAAAAATTTTCCTGACAAGTACCTTTTATTTCGTTAGATACACTATATTCATCAGATGCATTAAGGAATGTTTTAAGAAAGTATCTAAAGCATCACAGTGTCAATACTTTGCAGAATATGGAAAACATACTTTTTCTGCCACAGGAATCCCTTTACTAGAACATACACACACTCACACACACACATACACACAGAATAATTATTTACTCAAATGGAGTGCTTACTATGGATGCTAAATGCCTTGCTTGAATAATTTCCTCCTCAAAAAGAACCCTTTCTAATAGGCACTATTAGAACTTTTATCTTATAGATGAATAAATTTAGGCTTAGAGAAGTTAAGAAACTTGGTCATAGGATTGCAAAAACAATTCAAACTCAAGCAATCTGACCCCAGAGCTTTGATTCTTCATCTATGGGATGAATGGTCGAATCCTTAAGGCTCAGCTCATTCATTTCTAGGTCCAGGTCCGTTTCTAACCTTTCAAAAAGAGAATAATCAGGGTGTCTGGGTAGATCAGTTGGTTAAGCGTCCGACTCTTGGTTTTGGCTCAGGCCATGATCTCACTGTTCATGAGTTTGAGCCCTGCGTCAGGCTCTGTGCAGAGTCTGCCTAGGGTTTTCTCTCTCCTTCGGTCTCTATCCCTTCCTTGCTCTCTCTCTCTCGAAATTAAATAATCTTTAAAAAAGAGAGAGAGAATAACCAGTGTCAACTCAGAATCACAGAGGACCTTTGAAAGCTAGTCAGTCTTTGCTCTGAATGCTAGATCTAGTAAGCCTCATCCTGGGCCAGCCAACCCCGCCCTTGAGCTCAACTTCTGTACCTTCCTACTGATGCCTTCCCTGTGCTTCCTGGGTATGGTATCTACAAAATATTTCTCTCTTCTTTGTAATAGACATGTGTTCCCATCAACACTCTGGTTCTACAGCTGACATTTCACTTCCTTAAGAAATGCTTTTAAGCTTTCTAATGGGCTGTCTTGAGTTCACATTGTCATGGGGATCTGTTCTTATTTGTCTGTTTACTTTTCTTGGGTTTTTGTTTTTTCCAATCTAAGTAATATGATCAGGAGGTAATGTATCCTGCTCTCCAGCTGCCCAAATTTAATTTTAAAGTCCTTCCTATTTACAGTGGAGGTGTTTTATTTCAATTCTGCTCATAAAATGAACAAAGTTAACAAGATGTGCCTGAGATAAACAGTCTTCCAGAGATCATGTTTCTGAAGCACGACTTAGCACATTCTGTCCAATTCCACCAAAAGAACGTAAGCCTAGTATAAAAGGACATATTGAAATATGTGGGCAGGGAGTGGATAGGAATAGGAAACAGTGGATGGAAGAGAGAGATGGGCACAATAATTGCCTTGATTTCAATGAGCTGAGAGAGAAATTCTTCCCTAGATTCGTCTGTCATGACAGTGTAGGTAGAGCACCCGGGTCTATGAGGAAGTAAAGAGAAAGTGGTGACGGAATTTCCTGGATAGGAAAAGGCATCTTAAGTGTTTCAGAGCTGGTTGATAAGGAGGGACATAGATTTTCAATAACTTATGAAATACACATCTGTCACAGACCAGTGGATGAAAGCCAGTCCTTACTTGGAAGGAGGATTACGTTCAAAAAACGATCCAATGTCTTTATCTTTTTTATTAACAAGGCTACAAGTAGAGAAGTCTACAGTGGGTGGATGACAAAGGGGAGAGATTTTGTGGTAATTTGCTGAATATGGTTTATTCTTTATCCTCTTTATGCTCCATTCCACTCAGGGCATGGCACAAAAAAAAAAAAAAAAAAATGACAGTTTTAGCCTTGTACAAGTAAAAAAAAAAAAAAATGCTTTCATTTAAACACGAGTATTGCGATACCTCTGCTTTATTTCCTTTTTAATTAAGCACAATGGAAACTTTAGTCATGAGCCACTCCACTCTGTCTCATTAAAGCTTGTGACTCACAGGCTTTGTGATTGGGTCCCATAATGGGAAAGTGTTTATTGGGGCATGGGGGAGAGATTGTTGCTGAGCTGCTAATGATACCATATGTGTCCAAATCTACATTCTTATTACTCCCGTGGGTCTGCAATATTATATCCATTTCTGCCATGCAGTGTCCATGATGGCAACTCTGAATTGATCAACTGTTACTCAGAAAGACGGCTGTTGGGTATTTCTAGGAAAAATCTTTGTGGAAAAAGGAGCACCTACTATGTACTATCAATGGAATGGAAATGGGTTTTTAATATTAAAACTACTTGGGAGGATTAGCAAGCAGTAGTAAACTGCATGACAACTTAAGAATGCTTTGCACTAGCATGCTATCCTGCTGTTGCCATTTTCATTTTGCTATGCAGAGTTTATGCTATAATTAAGCAATTGTGCTGTACAGCTGGCTCTGAAATATGAACTTACCCAACAAAACATTTAAGAATGAGTCAAGCAGGTATTCCTGACTCCTTTACCCAGAGAAAGGAAAGGACGGATTTTGCTTTGGTAAACGGAAACTTGCCCTTTATAACCCTATGTACAAGAAGTAGGCATCCTGTAAACCACCAGCAGAAAGGGTTGCAATAGATGCACTGAGCTAAACCAGAATGAAAATTGTCTTCTTCGGTGCCCCAGGAAAGACAGGGAAGGGACCCAGGTAATCACTGTAATGGATAACCATGATGCTTAGAGTGTCCAAGAGAAAATGCTTACCAAGGCAACCTTTACTTTGATGTGATTACAGGCTCTCCTTTTCAGGTGTTTCCTTTAGGTCATTTAAGTAGATCATTCAATAGACAATGTGGTTAGATTATTAGATGTAGCCTGGGGATGTTGATTGGAACCTGCTATTGTATAGATGTCTTTACCCTTGATTTAGTTTCCCAACTGCCTATTCAGCCTTCTCTTATCAATGTACCCATCAGAAATGAGAACAAACCAGCATTCAACTGATATTTTGGTTGTTGAACTGTGGATGTTGAACTGACCTATATTACATCTTGACAAGGATGGATTAGCTATCAGGTAGCTCAGCCTCAAAGATTTCCTCTCTCCTTCAGACCCCTGTGGCATTTCTCTGGCTTCAGTCTCATGACACATCTAGGTAACTAATCCCCTCTGAAGCAGACTGATTTAATCTTCTCAAACCGCAGCCCTTAGTTTTATATCTGCTAGAATAAAGGGAGAGGGAGCGGCCTTCTCTTATTCCTCAGCTTCAGGCTGAACACCCCACCAATTTCACCCTTCTGTTCTTGTCAATGAGGCATGCACCTGCTATTGACCCCTGGCTGTGATCCTCAGAGGATAGAAGCCACTAGGTTCACAGCAAGTAGAAAGGGCAGTGGTCAGAAAACTACCTGACTCTGGTTTTTAAGCTTAGAAAAGTTTCTTGACAATCATACCACATAATTATCTTTCTGGAAGATAAATGTTCTGGCATAAAAGCGTTAGATGTTTAGTTTAGCTTGTAATTTCGATCCTTGGACTGTTATTGGCAAAGACTGCCGAATCTTATTCTCACTAGTCTTGGGGCATTTATTTTCTTGGGGAGAGCATTTAGGTGTGGCCATCTGTGATAGCAGAACACTGAGGTTCTGTGCTCCAGTCACAACTGACCAAGCAACAATCACACCCAAATATTAAAGCGATCATTCAGAGCTGGCGGCTGCATTTCCAGGAGAAATGCAACCCTCGGGGACAACCAAGGAAATCCAGCTATTCTGTTCAAAGCTAAATAAAATCTAAGAATTGTAGGTCATCCGAGAGTCAAGCAATGTCATTGTTAAACCACCAAAAGAAGTTAGGAATTGAGGCACTGCTTCAGGGTCATGTTTGGCACAAAAGGAAAAAAATTAGGATGGAAATTCCCAAATTATAACATGACCTAGATCCTTCACAAAGCTCTTGCTCCCATAAAGCTGTCGCCCACTGCTATTTTAATCAAACCCAGCCTTCATTGGAGCACTATCCCGATGCAGCTAGTTTTAGCAAGAGCACTTTGGCGGAGTACCAGTGACAAGTGCAGTGATGTTGGCACTATTTAACCAGACTGCGGTTCATCGCTTCCTGCAGAGATGGTAAAATGTAATTCATTTCTGTTGGTATTGGTAGCCGTTCTCTGTCTAAAAGGGCAGAACGTGTTCTGCTGTTGGGCTCTTACAAACACATCCCTTTCCCACTGATGTTAAAACAGACCTCATACACCTCCATGGTTTCATAGGCTTCACTCTTTTTCCCTCAAAAAGCTGAGTCACTGTTGCCATCAAGGGTCTCTGATCATATCTGACAGACATCTCAATATGCGTACTAGGGAACCAAAGGATGCTAGAAAAACCATGCTTCAGGAGGAAAGGAAATAGAGGAATGGAGAGAGAGAGAGGAAAGGCTCACACAGCATTTTAAATTCATGGAGGGATTTAACAGAGATCTTGGCTCCAGTGCCACACATAGTCCAAACTTCCTTGTCCTCTAGTTTATTTCCACTACAGAAAAATGGATACCGAACAGCCATTGAATTACACACGTGTGACTAAAACCATACGTGGCCGAGATCCACAGAGAGGTTCGTTCAGTTTACTAACAAACTGCCTAGAACAACTGCCAGAACTATGGCCATGGCTGGCTCTAAGGAAAGAGCTAAGCTTTGGAACTTCACAAGCACATATGCCTATGTGTCAACTCGACTAGGTCATCGGGTACCCAAATATCTGGTTGAAAATCATTCTGTGAGAGCGTTTTCAGATGAAACCAACGTTTACACTGGCAGACGGAGAAAAGCAGAGCATCCCCCATGATGTGGGTGGGCCTCGTCCAAGCCGTTTCAGGCATAACCGTCCCCTGAGTAAGAGAATTCTCCTGCCAAACAGTCTTTGCATAGACACTTGGGCCCTAAAGATTTTGGACTTGCCAGCTTTCATAATCACATGAGCCATTTCCTTATAAATAATTAATATATATCATATATAGATAGATAGATAGATATAAGTATACTTCTGTATAAGTGTGTGTGTGTGTGTGTATGTGTGTGTGTGTATATATATATATATATACACACACACACATACACCTTATGTATATATAAACCTTAAAACAGCTCTCCAATTTTAGACTTGAGATCTAGGCTGACCTAGTACACTTGCAGTGCTGGGAACTCCTTTTGGCCCTGAACAGAACTCTTACTCCAGTGACAAATGCCTGTGTACCACAGTACAAGTGGGGATAAGTAGCATTCACATATTTGATCATTCTTTCTTACCTTAAGGGCTAACCATCGTCTGTCTTCTTCCATTAGTACCTCTAAGACTTAAGTTTTAGTCAACTATGGTTGAAGCCTGATAGCCTCAGATTTTCCCCAGGTGTTAATCCAAACGATGATGAATAAAGAAGATTATTATCATGATCATCTAAAATTCAGCCAGTAGCCAAATAGTTATATTGTTGATGGTTTCTTAGAACACAGCCAAGATTTGCAGGCCTCATTGTATCAAAATATATGGCTCCGTGTTAAAAAAAAAAAAAAAAAGTCACACCTCAAAAGTGTTTCAGAAAAAATGTGGTGGTCAAGGGTGGTCAAAAACACATTTCCTTAAACTTCATGCTATTGTTTGTGTTAAGTTTCCTTACATTTTGGAAGAGAGATGGCCTTCTGAGGAAGGCAGATGGTTGGAATATTAGAGAGCATGGCCCTGCCATCACAGAAACTGGTGGCGAGGTCGTCTTCTGTCACAGTCTCTGCGGTATATCTGACACATTTAGGGTCCTCAGCACTTGCACTGAGAAAATGAAGGCGCTATGGGCTATCAGTAAGTGGTCACTTCAACGTATTATCCTTTTAACTAATGTTTTAGCCATCTAGATTTATTGTGAAAATACAACAGTTAGCATGTTTGAATATGCTGGCTTTCAAGGCTATCCAGTCATATTGATGCAGAAAAATAAATCCAGCTTAGATAATCCCTTCATACTGTCATGTTTCCAAATAAAAAGCAACACATATTCCTGAAAAGATGACAAACTACTGAGCTATATTATTTTTTGCCAGCTATTTTCCAAGACAGCTATTTAGTTCCAGAGAACACGTGTCCTGAATCTCTTGTTTTTTAAGGGCCTCAGCGAAACCAAGTAGCTCATCTGAGTAGGCAAGTGAAAAAGGGATTAATATTTACTGAGCACCTACTCTGTGCCATGAAATATTCATGTATATTCTTTTCTCATTGAGCCTTGACAGTAATCAAGTTTTCAGTACTCACATAAAGGAGTTAAGCAGTTAGGTGATTTGTTCAAGTCACAAAGCTAGTAAGGGACAGCACCAAATTAAAACTTGTCTATGTGATGACTCGATCTTCCCATACTGTCTTACTCAGGCAGACTGTCACTCGCAGACGGTAATAGTATAACCTCAGGAACCAAGCAAAGCTTGGGAGTTTTGAACCCAACATTCTATTTTGATGCAAAGTCACCCATCTTTGCAAGTGTCGTTTTTTTTCCCTCCATTTGTAAGGTAACAGTCACAACACATGTCCTGGGCCATAGAACCATGGTCTCTGGCGATTATTAAAATTATACATATACACACACAAACATACACACACCCCTTTACATATATGCATATATATATTATAAATGCTTTATGGTGCGGTGAAACTCTTGGAAGAAATAAAAGCATATGGTGATCAGTAACAGAATTTCATCAAACTTAAAAATGGTGGGTACTAAAAGCATTGCTAATCTAAAAGGTAATTTTAAACATTTTCTTAAATGAGTTCTCTAAAAACATTACTGGTTCAATTAATAAGTACACTTGCTTATGGAAGTTCCAGTGAGAAAATATTTAAAATGACCCCATCTCTACTACAAATGTATTTGCCTACGTTTCTACTCTTTTCACTCATTTCCTTTTTGCTCTTGGCAAATGACTTTGCTTTCTGCTAACATATTTAAGCAAATGAATGGTCACCATGTTTCCTTTCATATTGTGGACAAACATTGAAGATGTGAAGCAGAAGGTGTTACCTAGAATGCAGAGACCATCTGTGCAGTTTTCAGATTCCTGGCTGAGCCCTTCACAGAATTTGCCCCCGTTTCTTGGGGGTGGTGCCGTGCACTCCCGGATCCGCAAATGCTCGCACTCTGGGCTGCAGACTGACCATTCACTCCATACTTCCCAGCTCCCATCCACTTTAAGGGAAACAAATGGAAGCCTTGTTAGAATGAATCGGGCAGCTGTCAGGAGACTCACCCCAGGACTGCTGTTGTCCTTAAAGCTGGATTTTAAAGAAATCACCACCACCATAAAAAACAATAATTCTGCTTATCTTTTCTCCGTGATTTCCTTCCTAAAGACGGAGGCTAACAAAAGCGGTGGTGTAATTCTCTTGCTACTTCAGGAGACCAGTTACTGAATTTAGGCAAGCATTCGCATTATCAGTGCTCTTGGATTGGCTAATAATGTCATTACCCATTCCATTCTCAGTCTTTCATGCCCAACTGTGTCTTAGATGGACGGGTAAAGTATGTGCAGTAACCACTAGTAATCGCCGCTTCCTTGTGGGTCGACAGTTTAGAACTAGACAGTAGTAGGAACTATCTTTAAGCCCTAAAAAGCCCTAAACAATAAAAAGTTAAACCTATATGTATTTTGACAGTATTAAAGTAAAACAGGTCAGTCAAAGCCCCAAGATACCAGGACTTAACATAAATAGAATTTCATGGGTCATGGATTGCTGCTGTATGTAGAAACGAACAAACTAATTTTAATTCCACTAAAAATTGACCCTAGAGATAATGGCAGCTGTTTGAGGCAATTGTCCCTTTACCTCCTAGGAATAGTCCAACCATGCTTATGTGGGTTAAGATCGTGCAATTTTTAATCGAGAGCAATTAGTCAAGAATAGGGTAACAAAAAAAAAAAAAATACTGAACTTGAAAGCAAAATGTCCAAGAACTTGTCTTGATTGTGTTCACTTATTGGCTCCTCAGCAATCCCTTTGACTTACTTTACTATTTCTGTCAACTGGGGGATAAGAAAACTCACAACACAGAGTTAAATGACATCGCATTTATAAAAGTAGCTTGCACAGTACCTGGCACATAGTAAGCACTCAATAAATGTTGACTGAATAGGAGTTTGGAAGGAAACTCCAGGAATAAGCTGTTGGTGAGAGCCTCAGCTTAGCTTTCAGTGGAAGTAGATCTGAAATTTTAAAGACCCGAGGCTCTAGCCTAGCATCCTTGGAGTTAATGTTTTATAATGCACGGGAGGCCTAGGATCAATTTGTTTCTAAGTGGGAGGACATGCTTTCCATAAAGAAAGTCATCTCCATCTCATCTACTCCTCATTGTATAAATTGGGCTAGAGCCAGGAAGAGATGAACAAAAGAGCTTATAAAAGCCATATTTGGTAAAGGAAGTGTCCATTCAGAAAGGAAGGCAAACATAGGCCAAATGCAAAATAGCAACCCTGTGATACTGTACAATCTCTGCTGGTTTTACTGTCAACAAATACAAAGCTGATAAGGTGAGTTGATTGGTAATTGATGATAAAGGGTCAGATGTCCGCTACCTGCTTTGTGCTCACAGACAACTCAATCCCTGCTAGTTATTGTGCCATCAGATGGGAGAACCCAAGGAGAGAAGCAGATGGCTCACCCCACCAAACACGGCTAGTAAAGAGACACTTCAGAGCATGATGGCTTACTGATGGTGAGTGTCCAGGATCATCTATATATATGTCCCCCAGTGGAGGTATTTCACCCACGTTCTTGCTATTATAGTGAGTTCCACATTAGCACTTTGGACAAAGGCTGCATTCTGAGAACGTGGGAGAGGATAACTTTGGGAAGGAAGGTTATATTCAGTGCTTCACACCAGCTTAATCGTGTTGGTGGATGAGAAGGGAAAAGGGAATCTACACATATCTCACCAGGACAAAGAGAAGTGCACGTTATTTTCTGCACTGACATTCCCTCACAAAAGGCCCCACCATTGAGAGGAGCTGGGTTGGTGCAGGTCCGGGAACGTTTCTGCCATCCTCTACCACAGCGAACATTGCAGGCTGACCACTCTGTCCAGGAAGACCAGCCTCCATTCACTGAGAGAGAAAAATGGGGAGGGGAGAAAAAAAGGAGAGAGGTTTTTACTGATTGCCTACTATGTGCTAGCCACTGTGCCAAGGTGTTGTGAGTTTGGCATCCAGGGACCAAGAGACCCTGCAGACCCACACTGGCCACTCGATCATGGGGCAACAGTGGGGCTTACCTCATCTCTGTCCCTCAGTCTACTCATCTGACACAAGAGGGACACAGGATTTTCTTTGTGGGGAATTAGGAAAAATAGGATGAATTCATCAACCTATCTCTAAAGCACTTGAAAATCTAGAGTACAGGCAGAAAATATCAGCATTTGAATTTCTATTACTTAAAATGCTTCAAAACCCAATCCCAGGACTCTTCGACTGTGGAGGGGAATGACTTTACTTAAATAGCCGGGAAGTTTTGTTTTGTTTTGTTTTGTTTTTTAATGTAACACCTGAGACATTCAGCAAATAGTGATGTGTGCTTTTGAGGCATTTCCTATGCCAGGAGAGAAAACTGCCCACAGCAGGTCTGGGGAGGCTGGGGGTGGATGCTGGGTTTGGGAGGGCTGGGAAGCAGAAGTTGCCCACCTCAATTCTTTTCAAATATAAACACAGTGGGAGAAAAGAAACTTTTAAGATTAGTTTTAAAAGACAGGGATCGGAAATGTCACTGTCGGAGGGATCGGGAGTGTCACTATCTCGTGGACGTCCCATACTGGAGGTGAGAGCAAACACAGTACTAGCAATAGGGACGTGTTCTCACCTACCAAATGGGAGAGGCAGGAGAGAGCAGAGTAGTGGATGACCCCTGAAGTCCTTTCAGCTCTACACACTGAAATCCCTCTACTTTGCTTTCCGTCCTCCCTATCCATTCCTGGCGTTTGGGCTGGTCTTACCATAAACCACCACCGTGGCTGACAGGCTCCTCCTCTTGGCCACGATGTTGGCTGCCATGCAGGTGTAATTGCCGGAGTCGGAGAGGCGCGCCTGCCGGATGATGAGGTTGTGGTCAGCCCTGGTATCGATGTTTTCATCTTGCTCGGAGTCAATGGGCTCCTCATTTTTCAACCATTCCACCTATAAGAAGAAAGGAATGTTCACTTTACCAGTCATTTGTAAACAAAACAAAACAAGCAAAAAACCCAACAAACCTCTTTTCTGGAATTGGAAGGTGGGTAGTTCCGGCGTATGGGAGGGAGAGACGTTCCTAACCTCTAGAGCCACAGCAGTGATTTTTTATTTCTCTTTATTCCATTTCCCATCCCTTTTATTTAGCAAATTTGGTATATTCAGGAAATGAACACTCAAGTTAATAAACTGGAGGCAGGAAAGGAACATAAATACCTACTGACTTTGACCCATTTTTAAGAAACGCGGTGGAAGAGAGAAAAGAGGTGACTACAATTAGGTCATTTCATTATATTTCATCTTAGTGCAAACTCTGATGGTAATGACTATGTGTCTATAACAAGCCCAAAATGCAGCTCACAAAATCAACACATCCATGCAGAACTTGTACTTTGTGCTGAGAGGATATTATGCTGTCAGACAAGGTTTCATGTCCATGTTTGCATTTGAACAAATTTTAAGAAAGGTGTGATAATGTATAAAAGGCCAATGTAATACACATTTGGGCAATCACAGGCAATTAAATTCAAATCTCAGTGTTCTCTAGTTTTGGAGATACATTTCTTTGGTGATCAATTGCGTTACTCTTTCAATGATGCAACAGACAGTGGGTTAGATGCCCGGCACATTTAATGCCCAGCCTCTCTTCTGGAGGAGAGGATTTTTAATACCCTCTGGGCACAAGCTACTTCCATCTTGATTTATTTTCTCTGGATCACTCCTGGATAACCTGTTTTCCCCTTTCTAGTTCCACTTTTATCCTACCCTTGGTGTTATACTAACTAGTATAAAGTGATTATTTAACATTACTACAGTTATTATGATAGAGATAATATCATCCCTTCTATGCCTAGATGATGATATCTTCCCTTCTAGGCACAGAAGGGATGATATTAGGTGGGGACGGTATATTAGCAGTCCTATAACGGATATGATGAAGGCCAGGAAGATATACACTATAGATATTTGATAATTATAGTATTAACCATAATCTAATGAGTCCAAATCACTTGACTTTAATTATCATATTCAGTCCATTCTAGTCCTTTTTGTGTTCATTCAGAGGCTAGACTTATGGCTAACAGTGAAATTAATAGAACTGCCATGGTAAGCATGGTTGACAGGTTATTTGCCCGTGAGGCTCAGGGTAGAGGCAGGAGGAGAGCTATTTCCAGGTCAAATGATGAGAATGCAATGGCGACTAGGAAAAATTGGATGGAGAAAGGCAGGTGGGCTGATCCTATCGGGTCAAATCCGCACTCACAAGGATTTGCTTTTTCTGCATCGACGTTTAATTGGGGCAGTCATACTACCCCTTCACTTTCCTTCAGCACCTAGAGAAGACACAGATGGAACCTACTGCTCCTCTAGCCCCTCATCCTCGCCCAGCTGGGGTGTTCCACACTTAGTGTCCCTATTTTATCAGGCAAGCCAGTTTCACCCAGAACAAACCGCCTTCCTTCCTCATTCTGTCCTCTGCTTCCACATCCAAACATCTCCACTTCCTAGTGTCATCTTGGTAGCACTACATGTATCTCATTTGACAATAAACATTTAGCTCCAGCTACCAGCATGTGGTATATACACAGACATTGAACAGACGCATTATAACCATAATTTAACCCAGAAAGCAAGAGCGGTGGCTACACCAAAGAGACATCACACAGAAGGAAGCATATGCACTGGGGGACTTTGCATCATACCCTGCCCACCACTGGTGAAGATAACTGAAAGTTGGTTTTAGTGTAAGATGCCTCATTCCTGGGTGTCTGCGAGGCTCAGTCAGTTGAGCGTCCGACTTTGGCTCAGGTAATGATCTCACTCACTGTTTGTGGGTTTGAGCCCTGCATCAGGCACTCTGGTGTCGGCACAGAGCCTGCTTCAGATCCTCTGTCCCCTCTCTCTCTGCTCCATCCCCGCTCACATTCCCTTGCTCTCAAAAATGAATATTAAAAAAAAAAATAAAAAGATACCTCATTCCTGTTTAAATCCAAAGAATTCTAATTTACCAATAAACAAGGGGCAACAGTTGTAGAACAATTTGTTGTCAGTCTCTAATAAAAAGGGATTTACCTGTCATAAGAAAACCTATTATGGGGCGCCTGGGTGGCTCAGTCGGTTAAGCTTCTGACTTTGGCTCAGGTCACGATCTAGCGGTTCATGAGTTGGAGCCCCGCACTGGCTCTATGCTGACAGCTTGGAGCCTGGAGCCTGCTTTGGATTTTGTGTCTCCCTCTCTCTCTGCCCCTCCCCCATTCATGCTCTGTCTCTGTCTCTCTCTCAAAAATAAACATTAAAAAGAAAGAAGAAAACCGATTATGATCTTTATAATGAAATTTACCCCAAGTACCGCTCCATTAATGAGAGTTTAGAATACCTAAAATCATCACCATCCAAAAGCTACCCTCGAAGAGGTCAATTTTAGAAAATAAAATGGCACACAACAGCCAAAAGAAGTCTCAGAACAGCTTTTACTATCAAGAGGGGATGAAAAAGGAATGTGGTGCAGGGCCAACCATGAAGTAAAGAAGAAATCCTGATCACCGCCCCCAGGAGTTCCTGGAGGGCTCAGCCATGTTCCAGCCTGGATGGGAAGGTGCTAATAATGACTCCAAGCCCAAAAGCACTGCTCAGTGTGACAAAGCAGGACAGTGGAATGGATTTTAAAACACACCTGACCACCAGTCTGTGGCAAAATGCCCTCCATTACCCACTGACACTCCTATTTTGCAGTCATTCATTTAGTTATCTGATGAATATTCAAACACGCACTGAATGTCAGAGGTGGTCTTGAGAATTGGGTAAAATGAGATCAACAAAACCCTCATTGCCTCTTCTTACATGGATCTTATGGTTAATGGGTAAGATGGAAATAAAGAAGTCAATCTATATCGCCACCAGAAAATAAGAGCTGGGAGTAACACTGTCACCAATGTCTGGGATGAAATGCTTACTGTAAGGCCAAGAGCAATGGACTTTTAAAATCGCCATCATGGCTATGACACTGGAAAGAACAAACTGGTCCGCTTAAATTAGGTCTGGGAGCTTCTGTTCCACTCTACTCTCCTAGTTCAGAAACTCTGAGTGTAAACTGCCTGGTTTTCTGATTGCTAATTGCCTTACTCTTGCTATCTGTGGTACCTAGAAAGCTGCTCCCTCATGCCCCCACCCACATCTTCATTTACCAGAGATCCCCACAAATAGCTGGTCAGTATGTTGGGCAAATCTGACCCATAAGCAAATTACTTCCAGAGAGTAAACAGCCAGAAAGGGCTCTGGAGACCAAAACCAAAGGAGTCCCAGCACCTGAAAATAAAAGAAAGCCTTTTTTTTTTTTTTTTAATAATAACATTTATTTATTTTTGAGAGGGAGAGACAGAGCACAAGTGGGGGATGGGCAGAGAGAGAGGGGGACACAGAATCTGAAGCAGGCTCTAGGCTCCGAGCTGTCAGCACAGAGCCCAATGCAGGGCTTGAACTCACGAATCCCGAGATTATGCCCTAAGCTGATGTTGGATTCACAACCGACTGAGCCATCCAGGTACCCCATCAAAGAAAGCCTTCCTGAAGGAATTTCAGCTCAGAGGAAATTAAAACCACTATAACCAAGTAGACGTTTGGCTTCAAATTGAAAACTTATATAAAAATAAACCATACACAAAAGTAAATAGCCAACAGACTAGGAAAATATTTGCTAAAAGTCTGGAAGAAAGGAAAAAATATGATCCGAGGAACCTTAATCTCCATAGCTCGAGCTCTCATAAATTGATAAAAAATTTTTTCCTTGGTAAAAAGGATTTTTTTCCTTTTTTTTTCTGTATTTTTCCTTTTTTTCCTGTATTTCCATCCTTGGTCATACAGCATAAAGATAAAGGAAAAAAGAGATACATGGCAATTAGAAATTGAGTAATTATCCTACACAACTAATAGAAAAGTTAGACAATGTAATGAAGTTTTCCTACCAAAATGCCAAAGAGTAAAATTATACACACGTACATAGACACACACATACATATAGTTTTTATTTTTGTGGTTTGATCTTTGCTCACCTTGCAGAGAAGGGGGCATTTCTGCTATTGTTTCTCTACCATTATCCCCTTTCTTAGCAACCCCTTTCAGTAGCAGCCTCTACCTGGGCTGTCTGCTGCTTCCATACTTGCCTCCACAGTTGATTGTCCACAAAGGGATCAGATCATGTCACTTTCTGGGTCTAAATCTTTCAATGGCCTTGAATCCCACTTAGAACAAAATCGCAAATCCTTACACCAAGGCTAACAAAGTCCTTCTCAGTCTGGCCCCCCAATCAGTTCTCCACCTCAGAATCCCCAAGTAGCCCCTGCTCACTCTACTCCAGCCCTACTGAAATCCTTCATGTCCTAGAATGCTCAAAGCAAGTTCCCAACTCAGGGCCTTAACATGTGCGGATTCCTTTGCCTGGAAGGGCTTTCCCACAGGCACCCCATGGCTCAATCTCACTTTCCATTCAGGTCTCAGAGCAAAGTTACCTCCTCAGGTCTTGCCTAACAGTCCTTTTTATTATAGCAACCCCCCTCTCCTCTCTACTGCTCGCCCTGTCCACTTCAATCTTCTTCCTAATATTTATCTCCATCTGATAGTCTTTTTTTTTTTTTAAGTTTGTTTATTTATTTGGGGAGAGACAGAGATAGTATGAGTGGGGGAAGGGCAGAGAGAGAGGGAGAGAGAGAACCTCAAGCAGGCTCCCTACTGTCAGCAATGAGCCCAACACAGGGCTCAAACTCACGAAGCCACGAGATCATGACCTGAGCTGAAAGCAAGAGTTGGATGCTTAACCAACTGAGCCACCCAAGCATCCCTCCATCTGATAATCTTAAAGATAG
The DNA here is from genome assembly GCF_018350155.1 of Leopardus geoffroyi. NCBI lineage: Eukaryota > Metazoa > Chordata > Mammalia > Carnivora > Felidae > Leopardus > Leopardus geoffroyi. The sequence continues at coordinate 46,347,595 of NC_059327.1, forward strand.
TAATGCTTTATATGTTCTCATTATTATGATCCCAGGAATTTACTAGGAAAGTATTGGGGCTACAAATGAGGATTTAGTTATTTATTTTTCCTCATTATTGTAAATTTTCTTTCTTTCTTTCTTTTTAATATAATCGTCAAATTGGTAACATACAGTGTGTAAGGTGTACTCTTGGTTTTGGGGGTAGATTCCTGTGGTTCATCGCTTACATACAACACCCAGTGCTCATCCCAATACGTGCCCTCCTCAATACCCATCACCCATTCTCCGCTCTTCCCCGCCCCCCCCCCCATCTACCCTCAGTCTGTTCTCTGTATTTTAGAGTCTCTTATGGTCTGCCTCCCTCCATCTCTGTACAAACAAGGATTTAAACACCATAAATTGTTTTTGGTGGAGAAAGGGAGGGAGGGGGAGAGGGAAGGAAGAGGAAAAAAGAAAAACGTGTGCCAAAGCCACACATCAAATAGAACTTTGTTTAAATTAATTATGATTCAAAAACATGATTTCATGTTACATAGACATGAAAAGTCATGATTTTAACTAGTGAAAACAGAAAAAGCTCCTCATATATGAAGAGTCAAAATTAGATGTTTAGTGTTACCACAAAGTTATAAAACAAACATACATATACTTAAAAAAAATGACTGGAAGAAAATGTAGTGTGTTTACAGGTGCTTTAGGAGAACACTACAGGTAACCGTTCTTTTCTTCCTGGTGGTTAATTGTGGCACATTCAACGAAAAGCTATTTAGTGATCTGAAAAAAAATCACGTTAGCTTAAAAAAAGTCTCATTTAATTACCATGTGGCACAGTGGTTTTCAAATTTATATTTAACCCTGGAATGTTTCCTCAGTTCAATGCTCCTATGAAATATGAAAGCACAAGATGAAAAATAGATAAGGAAATTTCTTATAACTAATGAAGAGCCACAGATGTGAGGGACCCTTAGCTGTTTTACCATGGCCATTCCCAGATCACTGTTTGCAGAACTCCAGGAGAGATCATTCATGTCCTTCCCTACTACAATCATGCCCTGTAGAGATGTTCAGTGTACCACCATATAAGTTGAACCCCCCATACAATCGACCCCCTACCCACCCACCCACCCACATGTACTATGGACGTATACAATGGTCTGCTGCTGGGACTCCCCACGTCATAGCTTGAAAAACACTGACAAAGGATGAATTAGGGATCATAGTTACATTTACACGTTGTGGTGTACTTAGTGTTTATGGTGTCATGACTGAGGTCCCTCAATCCAATTATGTTTATAAATAAGCAGTGCATTAGTACACTTCTAACTGTGGGCCCGTTTTTTATCTGTAAACTAATAGTTTATCCATTAAACGGACGGCAGGATCTTTATGAGGAAATCAGTTTGGTGTTTTCCGGGCTTATAAAAATGACAAATTGCTTTTGGATTTATGCTTTTGTCACTTAAAGAAATTTTAAAACATTTTTGATGAGCTAAGTGCTCCTAAATGGAGAATAGTTTAATAAATAAGATAGAAAAAGCACTCCCTACACCAGAAGTTGCAAACTCAAATGTTCCTAGGGGCCAAGGAGGGAACATAAATTACTGAAGTGGCCCTGGGTGCAAGACATCCATGCGCATTGCTTGCATATTAAAGACAAGGGGCTGTTCTTCATTTCCACAAAGGGATGAGCTCATGCTCATTTGTCTTAAAAAATGTTATTTCTTTCTGTCTCCTTTTGTTTTCCCACTTTAGGGAGAGACATGGGTATTAAAAAAATAATAATAAAACGAGTGCAGTAAAAATGACAATGACCTCATTGTTGCTTAAAAATCTCTTGCTTTTGGGGTGTCTGAGTGGTTCGGTCAATTAAGCGTCCAACTTTGGCTCAGGTCATGATCTCAGAGCTCATGGGTTCGAGCCCCGCGTTGGGTTCTATGCTGAAATCTCAGAGCCTGGAGCCTGCTTAGCATGCTGTGTCTCCCTCTCTGTCTGCCCCTACCTCCTCTCTCTCTCTCTCTCTCTCTCTCTCTCTCTCTCTCTCACACACACACACACACACACACACACAAATAAACATTAAAAAATTAAGGGGTGCCTGGGTGGCTCAGTTGGTTGAGCAACCGACTTTGGTTCAGGTCATGATCTCACGGTTTGTGAGTTCGAGCCCCGCATCGGGCTCTGGGATGACAGCTCAGAGACTGGAGCCTGCTTCTGATTTTGTGTCTCCCTCTCTCTCTGCCCCTCCCCCACTCATGCTGTGTCTCTCTCTGTCTCAGAAATAAATAAACATTAAAAAAAAAATTTTAAAAAGAGAAAAATTAAAAAAAAAATCTCTTGCTTTTAATGTATCACAGTAGAGGTCAAATTTCTGGAGTATTCCGTCTCAGTGTCAGGATGTATGGGGAAGTGGTGGCCATTTATGACAAAATGTAGATTACATGACCCAAGGAAAGGGGCAGCCACCAGTCACGTTCAGACTGTTGCAACCAGTGTAACCAGGGCTTCAAATTTTGAGGGGAAAATGGGGATGTATATTCTAATGTATTACTTCTTTCTTTTTTTTTTTTTTAAAGATTTTTTAAAAAGTTATTTATTTTGAAAGAGGGGCAGAGGGGTAGAGAGAGATGCAGAGAGAGAATCCCAGACAGGGACGTGGGGCTCGAATCCATGAACCATGAGATCATGACCTGAGCGGCAGTCAGACACACAACTGACTGAGCCACCCAGGTGCCTCACTCATGTATTATTTCTTGATTCTAACCTGATGCCTCAAAATATATTGTGAGAGCCAAACAAAATATATTCATGAACTAGACTCACTCCCTCTTCTCCATACATACACACCAGCTTTCTGGCCCCTCGTGCTCATTACCACAAAGAGGAGTTCAATCTCCGTCACTCAAGTTCATTCTATTTCATTAACTCTGCCTCCCCCATCATTCTAACATGTTATGGTTCAGATGTATCAGAGGCCACTCTCAACGCTTTCTCAGAGAAATGTCTGACAAGTATCATAAGGGCATAAATATTGAGTCAGATTATTTTGCAAGAGCTTGCCAGCGCTGGAGGGCCCTAATTATGCACTTAACGAAAGCCACACAAATTTTCAAATTAGCATTATGGGATCAATACATTGACTACCTTGAGGCTAAGGGACATTTGTATCACTAAAGTCAAATGACCTCGTGCTAAGAGGTCATCTCTTTGACAGAGAGGCTTACCAGTGCAGAAGGTTACTGGAGGCATTCACCCCTCAGAGAAACAATTCTTCACATGCTTCTCCTTATTTGGTATAGATGGATAATCCCAGTTAGGAGTGTGTGAAGAAACTAGTTACTTAGACGTAATGAGCTTATGGATTTGCAGGATGCCCGCATCTATTAGCATAGTGTTATGTACAGATGGCCTGCAATTTGCAGATTTTTCCAGTTTATAAACAAATCTGGAAAAGTAGACCATCAAAGACAATTAGATTTCATGCCAGATAGCAGGTTCCTGATCAGTCATTCCGGTTAGCCAGGGACCCAAGGTATGGAATCGACAAGCCTACAGATGTTCTCAACAATAGGCAGCAAGGAGTAATTGGATGGGGAAGGGACCTCTTTTGGAAGAGTAATGGATTGAGGCTTTGTGGGAAGTTAATCTTATTCGAGACCTGGGTTATAGGTGAAAATGGCTGCATGAGACCTAACATTTCACCTCTTCTGACCTTTGTCAAAGACATCTATGTATATACACACATAAACCTTATACTTAAATGTTTATTTCCATCAGACAGTATGTTAGAATTCTAATGCTCGTGTTCTTCTTCTTAATATTCCATAAGAGAATGAGAAGGCAGTTTTATTAACCTTTAAGAAATGTAAAAAAAGGAAAAAAAAAAAAAAAAAAAGAAAGAAAACCAGACCAGAAAGAAAAAAATCCATTTTAATAGGCAAGCTCTCTTCCCAGATAGGATCCCAAACCTCTTCTCCTTTGAATTCTAGATAACATCAACCTGACACTTTTCCTTCATATCCCAGAGAAAATGCCAATGAGGACCCATTTGTTGATAGCATCTACCAAGTATTCCTATCCTCCAATTCCAGCCATCTCTCTCAGGATTTGCTAGACTGGTTACAAAATCGAGTTGCTCATATATACTATAGATGTAACCTCAGATTTATGACCTTTAAAGGTTCTCCATTCAGCTATTCATTGCCTGTGATCAATTCCTTAACAATACTACCCAGTGGCACTCTAAGAACATGAACAATGTTTTAAATATTCTTATGTCTTGCATAGAACTTTCTCCTGAGGATGTTCAATGGCACCTATTGAACACATTTTCTAGCTCAAACTGATGTGCCTACAAATTTAGAGAGTGGTGTGATTCGCATACACACATAAAACTTCAAACTACATCATGGAGTAGGGTCAAAAGAGAAGAATAGCCTTGTTTTAGATCCCAGGGTTGAACACAGACATGATCTAGAGAGACATTTTTGGTGTAGTTGTTCTAAAATATATTCTGGGAGCCACTTGATAATTGCTACATATGGTCTTAACGTCGAATTTCAGGTATTTGCTCCGAAGTATGGATTACATCAGAGGAATCAATGTTTCTTTCCTCCCTACTACATCTAAAGATGGCTTGGGAAGGCAACCTTGTCCAATAAGACAGGGTGGAGAAACAGACTACCTTAGGGAGTAGGAGACACAGAGCCAAGGAAATACTGGATGGCTGGAGCAGCTTCCAACGTGTTCATTCCCTTCGTGACCTCTCAAACTTTCTGTGAAGTTACCATCTTACAAAATGACAAGCGTGATGACTTCTGTGAGAAAATGAACAGAAAGCAAAGGAATTCATTCTAGCTGGTAAGGGGCTAAATTGAGATGGCATCTAAGGATAGAGAGGTGGAAGAGAGTAGAGCAGACAGAGGTAAAGACAGGGTTCCATAGGAACTAAAGGGAAGGCTCTGGACTTCCACTTCTTAGGAAATTGGTCCAGCCAGTAAATTTCTCATTTACTTGAAGTCACATTCATCAGTGAGTATTTCGCAGGCATTTCTTCTGCAATCACTAACACTATACATGTGTTGATATAATCCTCAGAAGGTCTCCATGATATGACCAACATTTTTATCACCTCCATTTTACAGATATAGAAACAGAGATGTTAAGTACCTTGCCCAGGGTGATACAGGGTAGTCAATGGCAAGGCCAGAATTGGAATCCCAGAATTGCCTGAAACCACTGTGCTCAGTCATCCATATCACTTTCAAGATTTTGGTAGAATGACCATATGCTATTTGCAAAATTACATCAAAACATAGAGGATTGCCACCATGGAAGATAATTTTGAAAATATATGTCAGGATTTCATGATCATTACAAGGGAAGAGCTGCAAATATTTTCTTTTTTAATATTTAAATTTTTTTTTTTCAACGTTTATTTATTTTTGGGACAGAGAGAGACAGAGCATGAACGGGGAAGGGGCAGAGAGAGAGGGAGACACAGAATCGGAAACAGGCTCCAGGCTCTGAGCCATCAGCCCAGAGCCTGACGCGGGGCTCAAACTCACGGGCCGCGAGATCGTGACCTGAGCTGAAGTCGGACGCTTAACCGACTGCGCCACCCAGGCGCCCCGCAAATATTTTCTTGATAAAAGCCACATTGTTAGAGTGTATTGTCTCCTAGAGGGCTGATTTAAAGGACAGCTCTCATTTGACTGTGTACATTCTGGTTATATTATACTCACTAACAGGTCAGAATGTGGCCGGAATTATTCTGACATCAAAAATTACTCAATATTTGTCCACGTATATAACTCAAGAAAAGTTATGGTTAGCCCTCTCAAAGCGATCTGGTGTTTTATTTGCTTTTATGGCCATGAGCAGAAGTGAGTGGAGCACACAGTCCATGAAATCAGGCTGTGACGATATAGCCTGCAGTCTTAAATTATTTAAGAAGGCCAGCTGTATCTAAGTCTGTTGGGTGACGTGTAGAAAAGCATTCGCTTTCCTGAGAAAAGGGCTAGGTACTTCTGGCCTTTTCCCTGTTTGGGCACGAATGGGATTCTAAAGACATGACAGCCATCTTGTGACCATGAAGAAAAGGCAGGAACTCACAGAAGTCTTGGTCATGGTCTTTGTATTCACAAGTGAACACACTGAGATCTAATACATTATCTCATTTGATCCTCAGAACTCTAAGGTAGGCAAAGAAAACCTTTTTGTCCCATTCCACAGGTTACAGAATTTGCCTAACAGAACATCCTAGGAAAATAGAACCAGAACCATAGCCTTCAAATACTCACTCTGCCACAAAACATTGGCCATTTTCTTGTATCTTTTATTGACCACATAAAAGTACCGCTCTTTAACATTTCCCACAATTTGACTTGGCATTCTTGAGTAAGTCTTAACTGGGACTCTCCTATTGTGTGACATTCCTCAGCTCATGGTCTTCTAAGGTTAGGTTAGGCCATTACTTGCTTTGCTACTTTCAGATTAAATGTCACCTGTCTTCCCCTCTCTCCTTGATAAGACTTCCTTCAAGTTATTTATAACAGTACTATTAGGTTTCCCCCTTTGTCTTCCTTTACTTGCCAGGTTGTATAGATTGATTCTAAAGCCACCTACGCTGCAGTGTCTTCAATTTAACTCCACTTATCTGATTATGCATCACAAAAGGAAGCAGGAATTCAGCTTAATTGTGAAAACACAGCAGCAGAACCAGGCAAATGATAGAAACCTAATGATCACAGATTGAATGGCACTCACTGATGCCGAATGAAACGACAGATGTGTGTACCTGTGTAGAAACCTGAATTCTGATGATGGAGTTTCACGTTCTGACATTGTAGGTCTCCTGTCAGATCAGTATCGTCCTTCAACTTCCCCTTAGTTATGAAAGTCAGCCACAGTCTCATGTTATTTTTTTTTTAATTCATTTTGACAGGTAAATGGTCTCTGAGAAAGTGAACACCCTGATCCACTGTTTACTGACACTGTAACACCGTCACAAGGGAAGAATGAGCCTTGTATACGTTAATGTAAAACATTTACAAGAATGATGATCAGAGGCAGATGACAACATTGAACACACTTGGCAGCAGTAGAAAAACAGGGAGGGAGACAAAATGGGCAGGTGATTTGTAAGGGAAGGCATATGCTACCATTTGCTTTTCAGCTGTGTTTTCGATAGCGCAGTCCATCCTACTTTTTGCTAATTCTACCTTTGCTCATTCCCATCTGCTAGGGAAAAAGGAATTCTGGGTTTGAACCATTGATGATGCAACATCTAGAAGATGCTTCCAAAGCGTGATATCCCAAGGAGTGATCAGAAACATAGTGTAACGTGCCATCTCATTTTAAAAGACTATTTTAGGATGGCAAGAACTCTCTAACAAGATTACACAGAGCTGGCATTCAGAGAGACTCAAAACTGTTTCCGTCTTCACATTTCCTCCCATAATTTCTGGTATGTAAATAAGGTTTAAAGGTGGTGGCTGCAACACTCTCAACAATAGCCAAATTATGGAAAGAGCCTAAATGTCCATCACCTGATGAACGGATAAAGAAATTGTGGTTTATATACACAATGGAGTACTACATGGCAATGAGAAAGAATGAAATATGGCCCTTTGTAGCAACATGGATGGAACTGGAGAGTGTGATGCTAAGTGAAATAAGCCATACAGAGAAAGACAGACACCATATGGTTTCACTCTTATGTGGATCCTGAGAAACTTAACAGAAACCCATGGGGGAGGGGAAGGAAAAAAAAAAAAAAAGAGGTTAGAGTGGAAGAGAGCCAAAGCATAAGAGACCCTTAAAAACTGAGAACAAATTGAGGGTTGATGGGAGGTGGGAGGGAGGGAGGGTGGGTGATGGGTATTGAGGAGGGCACCTTTTGGGATGAGCACTGGCTGTTGTATGGAAACCAATTTGACAATAAACTTCATATATTGAAAAAAAATAAAGGTGGTGGCTGTGAGACAGTAATTAACAGTTCCCTTTTTCTGTTCTTTGCTAACATGTAATGTATATTCAAGTGCTGAGAAAATAGCCAGCTTTTTAAGGATTAAAGAATTAAAGGCTCCAAATGTTCATATCATAAACTGGTTTTAAAAGCTGATATCTAGTTACATACAATTAGATAAAGATACACCAACACGTATCACTTACACATATATACACACCATTTGAGAAATCAAGTCTGCTCAGAATAAAAATGTCTCCATCAGCCACAGTGAAAGGCTAATCATGTAATGATCTACAAAGGAAATGCATGGACAGGTATGGATTAGCTCAGCTTCCGTATACTGGGTGGCTGAGAAGGAATTAGCATAATCATAAATTTGTTCCAATTACAGAAGGCAATTATCAGAGACCAGCTACAGCATTATCAAAATGAAATCACCAAAGTGCATCTACATTCCAGGTAGACGCCACTGAGTTAATAGTGCTTAAAAAAAAAAAAAAAAAAAAAAGCTCTACACTCATTCATCTTTCATCTCTTTGATTACTATACACTCCATACAAGTTCCTTTCTAGCTGACAGACACAAAGCCACTATGAAAGAAGAAAAAAAAAATACATGCTGTAAGAAAAAATAAATCATGCCTAATATAATAACACCACTGTAAAGTCTAAAGCCTTGTATGGATAATTTCTCTAGATCAGTGGTTTCAGCTAGTGCTTTTTCAACTTTAGACTGTAATTCCCATCACCTCCTTTGTGTTCTCCCCAAAATATTGATTAGGAATAGAACTGTGACTAAACCTGTCATCATCTGCTCCAAACAAAAGTTCTTTGTGCAGAAACGTGGTGCTGTTTTGCTTGGGTCACTCCACTGCTGTTCATACTGTTTTCACTCTGCAAAAATGATGGAAATCCTAAATGGCCTTGTTAACCACTCCCAACCTACAAAGACTACAGGAGAGTCAAACCTATTTTATAAAGAGGGCAACAGATTTAGTTTCCAAATTTTAGAGCTGAAAAGACAAGTCAATCTAATTAGCTGAGATTATACGTATCTATTAGAATGTGCCCAGCACTTAGGGGAACAGACATTAAAGAGTTAACTCAAGAGATGGCAGATTACAGAGAGAGACAGAAAGGTATTTCCACTGTGACTACATACAGTGGGTTGTACTGTTACAAAGGATGGTGAGCCCAGGGGAGCTGGAGGAGGGAAAAGAGGAAGGAAGGAAAGGGAAGGGAGACTAATGACATTTTACTCGTACTGATGGTCTGCTACGTATTAGACCATTCTAGGCTCTTCTACATCTTACGCCAGTTGGCGAGTGGGACATCTTTAAGTATGTTTTTACAGTTAAAAAATAACTAAGCAGTCAAGAACTGAAATATTCAAACATGCTCAAAATTCTAGCATCTTCATCAGCAAAAAAACAAAATCTCCTTCCTTTCTTGAATTCTTTGGCAAATACTCATTTCTAAGTCATTACAAGCTTCCTTCCACCCCCACCAACTCACTGGAGTTGCTCCTGCTAAGACCACCAGTGATCTCCAAGTTGCTACATTCACTGAATGCACACTGTGCATCCTTACTTAACTTTCAGGGATGCGAACATTCTCGCAATTTCTCTTCCTTTTTTTTTTTTTTTTTTTTTTTAAATAATGCCACATGTTCTCTCTTCCTACCCTTCTGGCCAATCCTGTCCTGTCTCTTTTGTTGGCTTCTCCTCTATCCAAACATATTGCATTTATTTTTTTTTTATAGCCCTCAGGATTAGGGCCCTCTCCACACCTCGCTGTGCAGCGTCTTTGCATATCATATCACCAGACTCATGTGTCTTTCATGGATATACACCGGACATTTCCAAATCAGTACCTTCAGTTCACTGACGTTGAGCTATAGCCTCTTCTATTCAAATGCCTATTCAGCATCTATTTTTGTGTGCTTCGAAGATACTTTAAGTTCAACCTGTGGAACTGGATTTGAATTTTTTTTCTTGCAAAAGTAAGAAAAAGGCAGAAGATTTCTTTACGTGTTTGACATTACAATATTTGAACCTTACCACAGATTCACTGAAAAAAATTGGGAGGGTTGGTGACATAATGATTTCACATTAAAAAAGCATACTTGATATAATGTATAGAATATATGACACAAGGAGGGCCAGGCAAAGCTAGGGCAGAGAAACCCTTCAAAGACTATGATGGGTATGCACTAGAAGCCCTGATAAGAAGTGAAGGGGTAAAACAGAATGAATAGAAATTTGTGACTGATTTGATGTAAGACTTAAAGAGGTGGCAGTCAAAATATGGCACCTGTATTTCTGACTTGGACAAGTGATATAGGGAACATCAGATGAAAAGGGCATCTTTAGATGCTGTACTGATAGGCGTTGACTGAATATCACCTTGGTCCTAATATACAAAGAGTACTCTCAAATCAGAAAGAAACAGACAAACAAACATGGTAACAGAAAAATAAGCTGAGTACTTAAATAATTAATGCAGTGACACAGTTAAGTTTATGATGCAAATAAGGCATTGAAATAAACAGTAAATTTTTTTTAAATGTTTACTTTTAAAAGAGAGAGAGAGAGAGAGAGAGAGAGGGGCAGGCAGAAAGACGGAGACACAGAATCCAAAGCAGGCTCCAGGCTCTGAGCTGTCAGCACAGAGCCCTATGTGGGGCTCGAACTGATGAACTGCCAGATCATGACCTGAGTCAAAGTCAGACACTTAATCGGCTGAGGCACCCAGGCGCCCCTGAAATAAACATATACCCGGATCTCTCTTCAGCTTCAGACCAACATAGTCAACTGGTGCATATTTACTTCACAGGCTTCAGGATAAATTGTATCCAAGCCTATAGGCATATATAAAATCAAGCAGAAAGTGTAAGATGTGGGGGGCGGGGGCAAAGGGAGGGGAGTTAAGATACAACCATGAAGAAAAGCAGCATTTTAAGATCACAAAAGGGAAGAAGAGACTGCAAAAATGCATCGTTGATATTAAGGTAAGACAGAAATCAGAAATATATGCATCATGGAAACCAAGAAAGAAAACATTTTAAGTAGCACTTAAAAATTACCACTGAAGTAAAAGGTAAGGATAGAAAAATCCCAGGCTCCATTTCAACATGAAGCTCCTCCTTTAGCATGTTAACTAAAGAACATTACTCTACCTTTGTTAATGTAAATAACAATAATTATGATAAGAATACTGTTTTCCTCTTCTGTTCACTTTCCTCATTATTCCCTCAAATTTCGCCAAAGTTAACTGGCCACTTGAAAAATCAAATGGTATCTCTATCTCACTCCTTACAGTAAAACAAACCCCAGGTATATAAAATATTAAAAATATAGTAAGAGAAGCCACAAAAGTACCACAAGAAAGCATGGGTGAATATTCTGGTGATTTTAGACTAGAAAAGGGTTTCCTGCATGGTATAAAAGCAAAAGCCACAAAGACTATTCAAATTTAGAAGTTCAACATATCTAAAAAATGCCTTAAAGATAAACATAAAAAGATGTTTCAAACATATGACACAGTGTTAATACTAAAATCAACGGAGATAGTAAATTTGTTTTGAAATTTGGAAAGCATGAAGCCTCCAATAAAAATGGATGCTGGACAGTCTGTTCCACCAGTATGTACTGAATAAATATCAGCCTGCTTTGTAATATACATGGGTCATCCTAAAATCAATAGGAAATACATTGTGGTGTCTGGGTGGCTCAACTGGTTAAGCATCTGACTCTTGATTTTGGCTCATGTCACGAGCTCAGTTTGCGAGATCGAGCCCTGCACTGGGCTCTGTGCTGACAGCACAGAGTCTGCTTGGGATTCTCTCTCACTCACTCTCTCTCAAAATAAATAAATAAACATTAAAAAAATAAAATCAGTAGGAAACACAAATTCCTACAGAAAATGAGATAAGAATTTGAATAGATTATTTAGAGGAGAAAAATATACATGGAAACTCACATATAAAAAGTCTCTAATAATGCAAATGAAAATATTACTGTTAGCTTAATACCATGGCAAATCCTGAAAATATGCAGGGTTATCAAAATTGTAGAGAAATACATGTTTTCATTTAGTTAGGCAATGGTCTAAATGAGTACATCCCTTTTGTGGGACCATCTGTCATTTTTACCAAAACCGAACATACTGACATTGTTTGATGTAAATTTCCACTGGTTTCAGTGGGAAAATCATCAGTTAAGATCCAGAGATATGGACTAAGATGATAATTATAGCCTTGTTTACAATAATGAAGAAACTGGAAACTTAATTGGTCACTAACAGGTTAAATCAATTATGAGCATTTATTCACTGGAACACTACGGAAATATCAAAAAGAATGATGCAATTCTTAAAATGCTCATAAATAAAATCATGAATAAATGGAAGGTAAATGTTATTTGGGTGATAGAATTTTCAGTGATCAAAATTTCTTTTTTTTTTTTTTTTTTAGGGTTTATTTATTTATTTTGAGAGAGAGAGGGAGAAAGAGCCAGAGAGTGAACAGGGGAGGGGTGGAGAGAGAGAACCCCAAGCAGGCTCTGAGGTGTCAGTGGGGAGCCCAACGTGGAGCTTGATCCCAGGATCCTGAGATCACAACCTGAGCTGAAATCCAGAGTTGGACGATTAACTGGCTGAGCCAGCCAGGTGCCCCGTTTCCTTCTTTATAAATATCTACACTGCTGAAATTTTCAGTATGAGCTAGTCAACAAAATTTCTGGCTCTCTCTTTTAAAAGTATGGTCTTAGCTCCTGGTCCTTTTTTCGTGTGGTGAGGTCATGTGACTAGTTCTGGTCAATGAGTTTGCAGAAGTCACTTGTCAGTTTCAGGCCTGAGTGTTTAATTTCCTGTGTTGAGACTCTTTTGACTTCTCTTTCTCCCTCTGCCACAGCAGCTCACAGTGGTTTTGAGAATGGCTATTCCATTAACCTTGGAGCTGCAGACAGAGCATCATGAAGCTGAGCTCCTAGATGACATGTGACGGCCATGTAACACAAGAGAGAAATCAATCTTTGTTGTTTTAAGGCTACTGAGATTTCTAGGTTGGTTGTTACTTTATCATAATCTAGTTTACCTTATTTTCTGCAATCCATGTTATGTTTTTAAACAGAAGGAAAAAGCTATTTTCATTAAACCAAGTTATGTTCCTCAAAATGTTTGTAACACTCCTGGTCTGTAAGAGGTAAACAAATTATCTTAAATTGCATATCTTTTCCCCTGCCACAAACTAATACATTAACTAAAAAAGCAATCCATTTCTAGATGGCTAGCAGGCCAAGGGAGGGTGTCCCACATCGCATTTTATCTTCATAGGTGTCCTTACCTGGTTATTTGAGGTGACTCCTTGATTTCTGCACAATTCTTACGTGGTACAAATCATGGGTAGTGAGTCACTGCGTTAAAACTCTAACCTCTAAATCCACGGAGGAGAATTTACATGAAATTATATTACTTTTACATGTCATGGTTACTTCAGTTAACTATACAATTTCATTAACGAAATTGGGTTTTTTCCAATTCTGTTTTTATTTATTGACTTTCTTAAAAACACAGGTAGTTTCATGGGTTACAAACATTCCAAACATACACAAAGAAGTGCCTTTGGACATCCACCATTTTCTCATTTGGGGAGGGCATTTACATTTTCCATTCTAATCAGCCTGGTCAATTAAATCGGACGGTTTCCTATTTGTTTCTTCCCAGTTTATCCCTCTTTTCTTTGCATTCTGGTTTTTATGAACTAGCTCAAAGCTGCTGTTTGGTCATCACGGCACTACAGGGAATGTTTAGAAAATAAACTAAATTGCCTCCGTGATGTTTTTTTTTTTTTTTTTCAAATTTGCTGAAAATGAGATTTTCAACAACCTCTATTCCATAGCCTCCTCCTTCCTTTTTAATTTAAATTTTGGTACTAAAATGAGCTTATAATACTCCATTAATATCACTAGGGGAGAGACTTTTTTCCTATGCAGTGTACAGGTTAATCTATAATTCTCTCCTCTCATCTCCTTCATTGTTCTGTGACATGTATTGTATATATTTTATATCTATATATAACATATTTAGCAGTTTATCTGCCTTAAAAATTCTACCTTTCCATATTACTTATCAAAATTAATCGATGATCAAATGATCAAAACTGTTGAAAAAAGAAAAGTATAATCTACTTTGGAATTAAATATTTTATCATTTTGGGAAAAGTAAATGTACATATGTGTATCTTAAGTGAGTACATTGTTCTTAAAGACTTAGCTGAATATAAGGCTCAGAAGACCAGTAGTCTAGTATGCTAGACCATAAAAATATACATTGCACTTTCTCTACTGATAACTCACAAATTCTACAATCTACATAAAGATTATCCAGAGTTGATTCTGTGTAGTATTTACCTATTAAATCAGTGTGGAGTTAATGCCCCATTACTCCTCTGTTAAATGAAAAAAAAAAAAAAAATCCCTTTCTTTTCCCTACTCACAGGGCCCTTGGGAGGTTGAAAATAAAGTATGGATGAAGGGATTTTTGTACAAGTGTAAAGCAATAAATTAATGCAACGTGGTAGCAGATTCCAGAACAGATGGTCAGGTGGCTTCACTCAGGATACGAAGTCAATGGTTCAAAAGGATGAGACCAGACAACAGCAGGTTGAATACGTGCCCTGCATGCCACTCAAGGAATCTGAACTCGACCCTGAAGGCACTAAGCAGCCACTGATGGGTTTTAACCAAAAGAGCTTTGGTTAAGAAAAACATCATTCTGGTATCAATGCAGAAGGGGCCAAGTGACGCTGGATTAGAGATGCCAGATAGGGAGTTACTACTTCACCAAGGGAGAGACACGATGAAGATCCCCGAATGAGGCGATCAGTAAAGACAGGGAAGATGCAATGGAGAATAAATACAACTGAGAAGTAGTGGTAATTGAAAATCAGAGAAGGGGTGAATGAAGGACCTGAGGAAATGTGCATAATTCAGAAGTCCCTAGCTTGGGCAACTTGAATCTATAAGCAAGACAAGGGGTCCCAGATTTTCAAGGTCAAGTACCTGCTTTGTACATGTTTCTTACACTGCTGGACACTTTCAAGAACTGATCATCAACAAGCAACGGGACTCATCCAGCTAAACAGACATCCCAGCAACATGCAACAATCAGGGTTTCTGGCTGAAAAATAAAGGATGCTTACACCAAGTGCTGTGGAATCATCATCAATAAAAGCAATGATTCTTTGTGGGCTTGGAGTTGGTGGTGATCATGTTATAGGTCAAACCATAAAATAACTTTATAATTCTTGAGTTACGAGGAGGCTACTCTGCCCTTTAAATACGTCTGACTTTTCGACTGTAGTCAATAAGTGGAGTATACAAACATCAGAGATATCGCATCCAGAATGTCAGCACTCCTTGAAGACAGCAATCAATCATTTTCTGGATGCAAGATAAAACTGTAGCCAGTACAAAATAAAAAAAGGTCAACATCTGGCTGGTGGTCACGACTCATTTTTTCATTGACTGTTATTTTTGGTTTATAAGCCTGCATTCTTGTTATTTTATTTTTAAATGTTTATTTATTTTTCAGAGAGAGAGAGGGAGAGAACACAAGCAGGGGAAGGACAGACAGAGAAGGAGACACAGAATCTGAAGTGGGCTCCAGGCTGAGCTGTCAGCGCAGAGCCTGACGTGGGGCTCGAATTCATGAACTCTGAGGTCATGACCTGATCTGAAATCGGACGCTTAACTGACCGAGCCACCCAGGTGCCCTTACCCTTTATTTTTAAACCAGCCACTTCTCATCGGCATTTTCTAGTGTAAGTGGGATACATCAAAATAAACAACTACTGAATATTTTTTGTACTCATTTCACAAAGTGCCACAGTACCTGGGATACAAATGAGGGCATTATGTTTGGGAATAATTAGGATCAAACTCTTTCTCCCATTTTGAAAACATTCTCTCTCCTTCTGTGTCTTTCTCTCCCACACATCTAGACATATTTACCCTAACCACTACCCACCCCCCTCCTCACTACCCCTCATCACCCCGAGCGATCTAGACAGACATGATTACCGAAAATGAGTCCCTTCCTTATTTTCCTGTGGATTCTTAGCTTATCATGAATACTTACGTCACCTTTAGGCCAAAAGGCTCAAATCATCAAAAATGCACTACAGCTGCCACTGCAATCAATAGTGTCAATCTGACTAGTGCTTAAGAAGGGCAAAAATGTGAGCTGATTGGATTTGTCTTTAGAGTACAATGAATCGGAATAAGGGCAGGGAGGCTGGTTGGCCGCGAGGTGCTAAAAAGATCAACCGTTTCCTATGAGGCTCTGGGCTGCCTGAAGCCATGGAATGGGCTGGCTGTTTGCCTCCTCCCTGAGCACTGTATCTGGCACATATCAGTACCAAGAATACCCAGGTGTATACATACACAATGGTTAGTAGTAAGTAAATCTCCTCAGTGAGGCCCTGAAAGAGATGTATGGTAACAGCAAACTTACAACCGTTTAGGACTGTGTTTCCTTTTTCAGGGCTGTTCATTTTTAGCCTGGATTTGCTTGTGTGAAAATATCAGCAGAGGTGTGGTCAGTTTATAGGGGGGAGGTACCTGGGTTCAGCATTTTCCCTTCCCCTCAGGACCCTGGAGCGCTAAGAGCCTTTCCCTTTCCTTGCAAGCATTTCCTTTGCTTTGAACCAAGACGCATCTCCCACAAGTTCATATTTTTTACACAAATTACAGAGTGAGTGTGGTTGTTCACTTTCTCATCCACGCATCTGCAATCCCTATCAACCTTGGCGGTAACGCAATATCACCAGAGGGCATTGTCTGCTTTATGAACTGCTACACTTCGCTAGAGCACAGGGCCTGCCTTGACTCTACCAGTCTAGTCTGTAACTCTGACTATAGATGGGGCTGCCAGACCACATCTTATTACAGAAGCAGGTTTCATGGACATCAGTCTACACTGTGTACAGTTTTATTTTTTCTAAGCTTTTGTTTCTTTTTCGATCCTACTAAAAGCAAGAGACTCAAAGAAGCACGTGTCCTATCCAGTTCATACAGAGACGGTGCTGGAACTGATGCCTGTTTATGGGAGTAATCAGTCCTGGCAGCAGCAAATGTGCTTTGCAACCCATTGTCCTATTTCCTTTGAGAAGATAATATTGGCAACATGATGCTAGGTCCTCGGCCACAGAATCTGGAGCTGGAAGTGAGGTGAATGCACCCTCTTAGAACAGAAGTGCCTCGAGATCAGGGCTGGGGTCCACTCAGGAGTCACAGACAAGAAACCTGAAGAGTGAGAAAATCATACACTAACTAAACAGATACAGTTATGGGTTTGTTTGGTCAATGAAATCTACTTCACCTGTGACTGATGTGATTACCCGGAAGTGATAAAATATGGTAAGACAGGGTGGATAACGAATAGAAGTTTTACTTATGGCTCATCAAAAGGCCGATGTGTCCTGATGTGTCTAATAGATTGGCCCAGGGCTCCTCATATTTCCTGAATCTTGAAGAGGATGGGTTCTAGAATCTGACATCAAAGATCAACCTAGAGGTGGGGCTAAGGGTCCTGAGCATGAAGTCTAAAGCAGTGTAAGGGCAGAAGGAAAGCTAATAATGGATGTAAGTGGTAATTAGTATATGTTCTCTTTGTATGGCTTCTTTCCAACAAACTCTGCCAACACAGGGCTCATTCCCAAGGCCTTCCTTCCCAAAATTCTCCCATGGGGATTTTAAACCAGAACCAAGATTAAACCAGAAACGAAGTTAGAAATTACACCAGGGAACAATATCTTAAAAAATATATTCGGAATTTTTTAAAAAATGAAATTGATTTTTAAACAGAAACAAGGAAGGCACTAACATGGGCATGCCTAATCCAAATCTTGGGTTCCAGATCCTGAATCTTCTCTACCCTCCGCTGAAGATGCCTTACGATGTTAACCATTTGAAACAAGCAACGTATACAACAGTACCTTGCAAACAAGCTCCTTTCCACAGCAATGAATTTCATAAGCATTCTTGCCTGAGGCACCCTATGCAAAAGTGCTGTGTCTTGCAGTATTTCCTCTGAAAGGAGAGCCACAGAAACTTACATGCCATCTTTCTACTATCCTTACTTGCCTCGGACCCTCACCAAGTAATCAGAACCCCTAAGCACACACCTTAGGCCTGCAGGTGTATGGAAGAGAGTGAGAAGGTAGCTTGTTCTAAGCTCTGTTCTTGGAAGAAGAGAAATCAGAACCCAGGCAGAATCAGGCAGTAGGGGGTTGGTTGTTGTCTGCTGGAATTTGCTGTAAATAGGCAGCCCTGAAGGGAGGGAATCCATTTATTCCCAACCCTACTCCCTAATTGTCTAGCGCCATGACTTTATTTTATCTCAATGCACATATATATATACATATATATATATATATATATATATACACACACACACACACATACATACATACACACACACATGCACACACAACTCTGCTTCCCTCTGGCTTCCTTTTGTCCCATTTCCCCTGTTTTATAACATAAACTAACTCCCAGGAGAATGAGAGTGATGAAGGGGTGTCTTTGGTTCTGCATACATTACAAGGATCAAAACTAAATGCTGGGTGATAAATACCACTGGAGAATACAAAATGCTCCAGGAGAAAATGATCTTTAATGGAGTCGTTCTTAAAAGTATCTGCATGTGGCAATGCTAAATACCATGAAGTCTTGGTTACAGATCACAGAACTCAAATACATGAATATTAAAGAAGAAAACAGCAGTGGAACAGCTAAAAGTGAGTGGAGGAAGTGACTAAGAGAAAACCACATTCATCAGGCTTACTTCCTGTTGCATGGACCCCTCTCGGCAAAACCACAATTGACATAAAACTTTTCCTTTTTGATACACTGCTTCACCTGTTCTCTCTTCTTTCCATGCTCCTTAATCATTCCATTTCTATCATGTTCTGTCCACAGAGATAGAATCTAAAAATAACTATTTGGAGGTTACAAAAATGATATAGTCTCTGACATCTGCATTTAAATTGGGACAAAAGGTTTAATCTAACAAATGACTCTCTAATGGTGAACTCTCAGCAAGAATGAGAAAACGAAGGCTAGCTGGAAATGGATGGACATTTTGGTAAATTACTTCTTCTTTAAATTATAGCCTATAAATGGTTTTCTTCATTCATACAAATTCTTTTCTACAGGGCTGACTGCTACTCTCTCTGTATTGTTTTCCCTTCTAAGAATGGGTGGGGTGATGGTGGTAGGGTGCTTAGAGCTTGGATTTATCAGGCTTTTCAAGTGTTGACCCTGTGAAGGTCCAGTTACCACTCATGCCTTTCTTTGCTCCAGCAAAGCTGAGGCGTCACAGAAATCATTCTGGTTGAGCAAGCACTTGCAGTGAGGACAATACCCATTTAAACTGCTGTGAGCTACAAGATTGAAGATGAGGTTGATAGGGTTCACAGGGAAAGCCACTCCAGAATGTGCCGCTATGGTATGCAGATTATTTCAAGCTGAAGACAATCAAATTCAAGAGGAGCTTTCTTTTTTTTTTTTTTTCAAGAGGAGCTTTCTACTTCTCTCTTAACTGCCTAACATAATCTAGAGAGATGACCTGTATCAGGAAGTAAGTGGTTACCAAAGAACTTTTAGTGTTTTATTCAATCAAGCAATTGATTACCAAACATTTGCCCCTCCCATCTTTCTGTGAATTGTTTTCTTCCTCTTTCAACGTTTATTTATTTTTGGGACAGAGAGAGACAGAGCATGAATGGGGGAGGGGCAGAGAGAGAGGGAGACACAGAATCGGAAACAGGCTCCAGGCTCTGAGCCATCAGCCCAGAGCCTGACATGGGGCTCGAACTCACGGACCACGAGATAGTGACCTGGCTGAAGTCAGACGCTTAACCGACTGCGCCACCCAGGCGCCCCTCTTCTTCCTCTTTGAAGTCACAACCTCTTTCCCCTTTCTCCTTAGGGCACAGCGGCATATAAGCCTCAATTGCCTGACTGTCAGGGGGCTCCTCATGCCTCTGTGGGACTCCTGAATATACATAATTAAATTTGTTTTTCTCATGTTACGCTGTTTTCTATCAATTTGATTATGAGTCCAACCAAAGAACCTAGAATGGAGAAGGGAAAAGTGCTTCTCCCCTGCAGATTTCATGCACCAACATGGAATTCCACACTCACTGGACCCTGCTCACCCCAGAGGTGCTACAGCTGAGAGATCCTGGGACCTCTGCCAGGGGCCAGGAGAAGGTAAGAATTCTTACAGTCACCTGGATCTCTGCCGGCAGATCTGGTGGAAGTGAAAGTGGTGAAAGTCCTTTTCTTTTTTTCCAAATTCACATTAGCAGGAGAAAATACTTGTGTGAACTAGTTCCTTCAGTAGAGCAATTCTGGTAAAAATCTCTTAAGAGTACCCTTGTTTCCTATAGATCCCTTTCCTCCAAGGGATGGCCACAGTCTATCTAAGTCTTGTGTGTCATTGTCCTAAGAGAGAAAACCACAGGGTAGAACACAGGCATAGGTCCGATTAACCGACATTTCCAGCTGGCCTCACAGACTGGCCAGTTCACAGTTCTTACTGGACCGGTGTCTGTTTAAACTTTGTTGTGGGTCTGCTACGTAAAAACCAGATAGGTTTTCCTTTCATCTTGTTTTATGTCCTGAGAGCCTGGTTTTGTGACCAGTGAGAATATTCTCTCGGGTTTTTGCCAGCAGAAATGCACAAGTTGTGTGGCCCATTGAGTAGACTGACGTTTTAAGACTGAGGTTCACAAGAGCACTCACATTGTCCAGCCATACCAACCCCCAGGGAAACTTTGTCATAAGGGTCCCGGTCTATTAAGGGCCTTTGTCATCTCAATCTCCATTGCCTTGTTAGTGCTAGAAAAGTCTCATTCCAGTAGTGCCTACCTGGTTGCCACAGATTGGTGGGTCTATGACCAGAGGTGTCTCATGACCCCGTGAGGGATCACAGACACTGTTTCTACTATACCATTTTTACCAACCAGGACCTGAAGGTCTCTGCTTTCTTAGGCTAACTCTGGAGTGAACTCTCTGGATAAGGGCTGCATTATTTGCACTCCTCTTTAGGATGCTTCTTGCATCTTTAGTTACATGATAAAAAAGGCTTACTGGTAGGGGTGCCAGGGTGGCTCAGTTAGTTGAGCCTCTGACTCTTGCTTTCAGCTCAGGTCATGATCTCACGATTTGTGAGTTCAAGCCCCACATCAGTCTGTGCTGACAGTGTGGAGCCTGCTTGGGATTCTCTCTCCCCCCTCTCTCTGCCCCTCCTCCATTCTCTCCCTTTCTCTCTCAGAAATGAATAAACTTAAAAAAATAAGGCTTACTGGTTTGAGTTGCTATAGAGATTAATAGATCCTGTGCATCAATAGCCAGAGGTTTCTTTTGAAATAGAAAAACTTCTGTATTAAAAAAAAAAAAAATTAGAGTATTCTAAACAACTGTCCTATTGGTATCTATGATACTCAATTAAAAGGTAGATATAAAGGAGCATAACGGCTACCCTTGGGCACTCCCGTAATAAGAGGAAAAAACAAAAATTAAACTTAGAACATAATTCAAGTCTATATTCAACATAAATTCCCCTTCTTAAAATCCAATCACATCTCTTCCATTCCCAAACTTCTCTACCTTCCCCAGGAAATTCCTTAAACAATCAGTTGCCTGTTTCAGCTTCCCTTTCCCTACAAGATTTACAGAGCACTCCAGCCTCATCTCTAGGCCCAGGGTAGACAGTGTTTTTCTGTCCCTTGAACATGTAAATCTTACCATGTCTTTGACATGTAAACACCCCAGGAGGTAACTAACACTTGCTTGAAACTAAAAGGGGGTAGTGGAGGTGGTGGTGGTTGAGAAGGAGGAGGGGGAGGGGGAGGAGGAGGAGGAGGAGGGGGAGGAGAAAACGAATTAGAAAAGAGACCTGTTAAAATGATAAACAATAGCAAAGCTTACTGATGGTCACTATGTGCACTCAATATGAATGCTTACATATATGTTTTCACACTCAACAATATTGTCAGGGGTATATAATTATCTTCAATTCACAAGTAAGGACTGAGAGGTTAATTAGCTTGCCCAAAGTCACAGCGCTGCTATGACAAAAAAAGAATAGAGACCATTTTCAAGTAAACAACAACGACAACATACATACGTGCATTAATACAAACTGCCAAAAAGTCTCTTTTGCCCAAACTCTAGACCACAGCCTCATTAAGATCACCCTGTCAAGGACAAACACAAATCCTGAAAGTTTTCTCCACAAGTAGTAAAAAGCTTTACTCATCTGAGCAGATAACTTACTCTAACTATTATTTATACATTAGTGAGTTTTATATTGTTATACCTGTTCATGGTTAAAATTTTAAAATGGAAGCTTACAAGATCTCTGTTCATCTGCGTGTTTATGTAAGTCTATGTAGATCCTGGAGAGACAGGGATCACAGGAAGACCCCCCTGGGAACAGAGGAGCTGGCAGGTGCCATCTGCTTCCTCCACACCCAGCATCAACACAAGGCCACCTGTGGGAACCAGCCATATGACTGCATTCACGCCATTGGATCCACCCTTCCCAACAATGTGGGCCTCAGTCCCTGAGCTGTGGGTCCCCTCCCCAAAAAGACCAGCACAAACCTTGCCAACACATCTCCCCACCTGCATGCTTTGCGTGGCCTCATTCTTAGCTGCAGTGACGGCCAGGCCGCGGAAGACCAATATGTACCTTCTTAACATTGTGCCTGCTGCCCATATGGAGTGTGCACCACCCAGGCCAACCTGGCCCCAACAGCCCAGCAGCAGATCTCACCTGGCAAGCAGACCAGCATCTACTCCATCAACCGTGTACCTCATACCAGCCCACTCCTGGGGTAGCACACATCCTCTCCTATACACCCTCAGATGCAGCTCATCCAAAGTGGTGCCACGAGCACTGCGTGCGCAAGCAGCTCCTACAGAAGACAGCACCACTCCAGAGTGACTCCTCCCTGGGTGAGGGGGAGAGAACCACACACACCAGTCGACACCGGCCCGGCAATGGCTTGGAGGCAGCCAGTTGGTCTGATTCCAGGCCCCACCCACCAATGAAAACTTATCCAGGGACAACACAGGGAAAGTGCCCTGGGGTTTGGAGCTACGACGTTTCTAGCAAACGCCTGATGGACTCAAGTCAAGCCTAAGGCAGCTCCAAACTGGTCCCCTAACACCACGGGGACCAAACACTGCCCACAAGATATAACAAGAGCCACTGAAGACAACAGGACTGAAGGACAAAGTGGACAAGACACAACAGCAGAGTGCACACAAAGGAAGCTCCCCTGAAGTGCCAGGTTCTGGTGAACAGGGGACACTGCCTGTTCCTCTTCACAAGGCTACTACTTTCCAAAGCAGAAGGTGTAGCTGACTTTCCTAACACACAGAAAGAGACCCAAAGAGTTAGGCAAAATGAGGAAGCAAAGGACTCTGTTCCCAATAAAAGAGCAGGACAAAACCAAAGCAAGAGACCTAAGTGAAACATATAAATAATATGCCTTATGGAGAATTTAATGTAATGATCAGAAAGATTCTCAATGGACTTGAGAAAAGAATGGCAGACATCCATAAAACCTGTAACAAAGACATAGAAAACAAACAAAAATCAGAGATGAAGAACACAATAAATGAAATTTAAAATATACTAGATGAAATAAGTAGCAGGCTACAGGAAGCACAGGAATGAATTAACAATCTGGAGGACAGAGTAACACAAACTAATCAAGCTGACCAGGTGAGAGAAACAAAAAAAAAAATATGCAAAATGAGAACAGACTTAGGTAGCTCAGTGATTCCATCAACTGTGATAACATTCACATTATTGGGATACCAGAAGAAGAAGAGAGAGAAGAGGGGGCAGAGAATTTATTCGAAAAAATAATAGCTAACAAGTTCCCTAATCTGGGGGAGAAAACAGATATCCAGATCCAGGAGAAACAGAGACCTCCCAACAAAATTAAACCAAGGAGGTCTAAACCATTACACATAGTAATTAAAATGGCAAAAAAAAATAGCAATTAAGGAAGGATTTTAAAAACAGGAAAAGAAAAGAAGGCTGTTTCATACCAGGGAATCCCTATAAAGCTATCAGCCGATTTTTCAGTAGAAACTTTGAAGGCCAGAAGACATGATATACTCAAAATGCTAAAAAGAAACCAAAACCAAAACCAAAAAGCCTGCAGCCAAGAATACTCTATTATCAAGCAAGGCTATCATTCAGAATAGAAGGAGAGATAGAGTTTCCCAAACAAAAGCTGAAGGAGTTCATGACCACTAACTGAGCTCTACAGCAAATGTTAATGGAAGTAACATTAAGACAAGTAGGAAGCATAAAAGTGGTAAAAGTATCATATCGGTAAGACTCACTCAAGGGACTCACAAAATAAAAGGACATAAAGTATAACACCATATGCCTATAATATGAAGGGTGGAGAAAAGTAAAGAATGTGTCCAAATAAGCAACCATCAGCTTAATATATACTACTATATAGAAAAGGTTATATACAAACTTAATGGTAACCACAAATCAAAAAACAGGAACAGGTATACAAAAAATAAAGTCAAAGGAATCCAAGTGTATCGCTAATGAAAGCCAGCAAACAACAAGAGAAGGAGCAAGGCAAAAACAACTAAAAACAAGTAACAAAATCGCACTAGGCACATACCTATCAGTGATTAAATTGAATGTAAATGGACTAAATGCTCCCATCAAAAGACACAGGTAATTAAATCGATAAAAAAAGCAAGATCCTTTTGTATGCTATCTGAAGAGACTCATTTTAGACCTAAAGATATGCAGATTGAAAGTGAGGTGATGGAGAAACATGTATCTTGCAAATAGATGTCAAAAGAAATCTAGGCTAGTGATACTTAACATCAGACAAGACAAAGACTATACCAAGAGACAAAGAAGGAAACTATAATAAAGGGGACAATCCAGCAAGACGATGTAACAAGTGTAAATATTTATGTACTCAACATGAAAGCACCCAAATATAGAAAACATTTACTGATGACAACAACAATAACAACAACAAAAACTAATTGATAGGAATACAGCAATAGTAGAGAACTTTAACACCCCACTTACATCAATGGACAGATTATCCCTACAGAAAATCAACAAAGAAACAGTGACTTTAAATGACCACACTAGACCACAAGGATTTAACTGATATATTCAGAACTTTGCATCCTAAAGCAGCAGAACACACATTCTTTTTGATTGTACATGAAACAGCCTCCAGAATAGATCATATATTAGACCACAAAACAAGCCTCAATAAATTCACAAAGTCTTAAGTCATACCATGTACCTTTTCTTTTCTCTTTTTGTAATGTTTGTTTGTTTTTGAGAGAAAGAGACAGAGCGCAAGCCAGGGAGCGGCAGCAGGGGAGGGGCAGAGAGAGGGAGACACAGAATCTGAAGCAGGTCCCAGGCTCTGAGCTGTCAGTGTAGAGCCCAACTTGGGACTCGAACTCACGAACTGAGGTCATGCCCTGAGCTGAAGTCAGACACTCAGCCAAATGCACCACCCAGGCACCTCCCCTGCCATGTACCTTTTCTGACCATAACACTTAAACTAGAAATCAACCATAAGAAAAAATCTGGACTATAAATACATGGAGGCTAAGTAACATGCTACTAAACAATGAATGGGTCAACCAAGAAATCAAAGAAGTAATAAAAAAATTACCCAGAGAGAAATGAAAATCAAAATACAGGGGCACCTGGGTGGCTCAGTTGGTTAAGCATCTGACTTTGGCTCAGCTCATGATATCACGGTTCATGCGTTCAAGCCCTACATTGGGCTCCATGCTGATAGAGCCCAGAGCATTCTTCAGTTTCTGTGTCTACCTTTTACTCTGCCCCTCCCCCACTTGTGTTCTGTTTTTCTCTCTCTCAAATATGAATAAAGATTTTTAAAAAAAGGAAAGAAAATCAAAATACGATGTACAAAATGTTTGGGATGCAGCAAAAGTAGTTCTAAAAAGCAAGTTTATAGTAATACAGTACTACCTGTAAAAGAGCTGTAAAAAAGCAAAAAAAACAAAACAAAACAAAACAAAACAAAAAAAAACCCAAAATCTCAAATAAACAACCTAATCTACCTCCTAAAGGAGCTAGAAAAAGAAGAACAAATAAAATCCCAAACCAACAGAAGGAAGGAAACAATAATGATTAGAGCAGAAAGAAAGGATATAGAAATTAAAAACAAACAAACAAACAAACAAAAACAACAATGGACTGGATCAATGAAACCAGGATATGGTTCTTTGAAAAGACAAACAATACTGATAAACCTCTAGCCAGATTCATCAGAAAGAAAAAGAGAGACAGAGAGAGAGAGAGAAAGGACTCAAACAAAATCACAAATAAAAGAGAAGAAATAGCAAATGGTAACAATAAGTACAAAGGACTGTAAGATAACATTATGAAAAGCTACATGGCAACAAATTGGACATTCTAGAAGAAATGGATAAATTCCTTGAAACATATAAACTACCGAATCTGAAGCAGGAACAAATAGAAAATTTGAACAGACCAATTACTAGCAACGCGACTGAACAGACCAATTCCTAGTGATGCAATTGAATCAGGAGTCAAAAAACTCCCAACAAACAAAAGTCCAGGACAGGGGGCTTCACAGATGACTTATATCAAACATTTAAAGGAGAATTAATACCTGTTATTCTAAAACCTTTCCAAAATACAGAAGAGGTAGTACAACTTCCAAATTCATTCTATGAGGCCAGCATTACTCTGATATCAAAACCAGATAAAGAAACTACAAAAAAGAGAACTGCAGACAGATATCTCTGATGAACATAGAGGTAAAAATTCTCAACAAAATATGGGCAAATGAAATCCAACCATACATTAAGGGAAAATGATTTATCATGATTAAGTGGGATTTACTTCTGGGTAGTAAACATGGTTCAATGTTCACAAATCGATCAATGCGATACATCGTATCTATAAGAGGAAAGGTAAGAACATGATCATAGATGCAGAAAAAGCCTTTGACAAAATACAACATCCATTTATAATAAAAGTTCTCAACAAAGTAGGTTTAGAGGGAATACACCTCCACATAATAATGGCCTGATGTTAAAAACAAAACAAAACAAAACAAAAAAACCCTCAGCTGACATACTCAATGGGGAAAATCTAGAGCTTTTACCCTAAGGTCAGGAATAAGACAAGGATTTCCACTCTCACCACTTTTATTTAACGCAGTACCAGAAGTCCTAGTCATAGCAATCAGACAACAAAAAGAAAAGGCATCTAAATCAGTAAGGAAGAAGTAAAACTTTCATTATTTACAGATGACATGGTACTATATATAGAAAACCCTAAAGGCTCCGCCAGTAGACTTATAAATGAATTTATAGTATTATGTAATTATATTATAATTATATCATAATTATATTATAAAGTAGCTTATAAATGAATTCAGTAAAGTCACAAAATTAATATATAGAAATCTGTTGCATTTCTATACATCAATAAAGCAGCAGCACAAAGAGAAATTAAGAAAACAGTCTTATTTACGATTGCACCGAAAAGAATAAAATACCTAGGAGTAAACTTAACCAAAAAGGTGAAATATTTGTACTCCAAAAACTATAAAACACTAATGAAAGAAATTGAAGATGACACAAATAGAAAGATACTCCATGCTCATCAATTGAAAGAACCAATATTGTTAAAATGTCCATTCTGCCTCAAGCCATCTACAGGTTTAATGCATTCTCTATCTAAATACCAACATTTTTCATGGAACTAGAACAAATAATCCTAAAATCTACATGGAATAACAAAATAACCCAATAGCTAAAGCAATCATGAAAATGGAAAACAAAACTGGAGGTATCACAATTCCAGATGTCAAGATATATTACAAACATGTAGTAATCTAAACAGTATGGCACTGACACAAAAATAGACACAAAGATCAGTGGAATAGAATAGAAAGGCAAGAAATCAACCCACGATTATAGAGTCAACTAACCTTCAACAAAGGAGGAAACAGTATCCAATGGGAAAAAGACAGTTTCTTTAGCAAACCGTGCTGGGAAAACTGGACAGTTAATGTAAAAGAATGAAACTGGACCACTTTCGTATATGTCCATGAAAATGAACTTAAAATTGATTAAGTACCTAAATATGAGACCTTACACCATAAAAATCCTAGAAGAGAGGATAGGCAGTAATTTCTCTGACCCTGGCCCTAGCACCATCTTCCTAGATATGTTTCCTGAGGCAAGGGAAACAAAAACAAAATTATGTGGGTTTTTGTTTCTTGGTTTTTGGGGGTTTTTTTTGGTTAGAAAAGGTTAGAAGTATGGATATGCATTTTTGTTGAGAGAAATAAAAAAATACTTTGCCCTAAAATGAAGCTGGTTAATTCTGAATAGAAGGGAGGAAAATAAAGAATAAACTATGGATACAGAAGGTTGATGAGAAAGCAAAAGATGAAATTGTGAGGTCATGTTGGCTAAAAACTGAATTGTTATTACAAGTTTTTATAATTAAGTTTTAATCACAATAGTGTCTTTATGCAAAACTGAAACTTAATTTTACTTCATCTGCTAAAAGGACAAAGTTTTCTTGGACAAATGATCTGCTCTTGATATTCGGTAATGTTTTCCTTTGCATTTTAAGTAATGTGCCTAAAACAAAGATTTTGTGTCTTGACAAAATCATTTCCTGTGTTTCATATCAAGTCTTTGAGTATTTAAGAAGCCTGGGTCTCATAAATACAGAGAACTGATGGTTCCCAGAAGAGAGGGGGTGAGGGATGGGAAGAATGGGTGAAGGGGTGTGGGAGATACAGGCTTCCAGTCATGGGATGAGTAAGTCATGGGAATACAGAGTTCAGCATAGGGAATAAAGTCAATGGTATTGTAAAAGCACTGCATGGTGACAGATGTCCACTAAGAACATGTCCTCCTTCCAATAGAACACAATTGGAAACATTGATTATATCACCGAAGCTTTGGCTAGAATGTCACATTTAGAATGAAAGAAATGTACAAAGATTCAGATGTACCCAGACAGCTTTTAAGGAACTCAGGTTGACTTTATGGAGTCAAGAAGATCCCCTGGAAAAACTGGCCTGGTACCTTGCTTACAGGGTACTCACCAGTCTTATCAGGTGAGTGATGAAGGTCACTTTCTGGCAGGTGCAAGAACCTCAGGATATTTTGGGGACCTTGAGAAGAGACAAATTAACCCAAATATATATATGAACTGCAGGTGTATTTTGATGGCAAGTTCTTGGTATGGCTTCCTATCCTCAAGAAGCGTTTGAAAGTTCAAGTGGAGATTCCTTACAAAAAGTTCCAGCAAAGTGGATTAAAAGATTCTGTATGGCCAATTGTTATTCTTGCTGCCCTTATGTAAGTAATCAAGCCGACCTTATTGAAATGATGCAATTGGCAAACCAATCAGTCTTCCTGGTTATCTTTGATAGAAATGGGGGAGATTGTAGCGAGAAAAATTATGTTTCAGTAGACACTGTAACAATACATACTTGTGGATATTAGATTCTAGTTCTGTTAATTGTCCTTGAGGTTTTGTTTTTTACCTGTACACTGAACTGAATCCTAAATTCTTACTGTTTCCTCCAATATTTGGCGACAACTCTCCAAACTAACACTTTCAATTTTTATCCCACTCTTATGACTTGGCATTAACTGAGAACTAAAACTGTTTTTTTGTTTGTTTGTTTCAAAATCATGCCAACTAAAGTTGGTCCACTTGATATAAACTTCAGAGAAATCACAACAGGTCATGTATAGATAATCTTCATGCCTGTTGCTGTGTGGGCCACTCAGAAAGGTCACCGGAGATGTTCAAACTGTAAACCAGGAAAATCTGTCAGACTGCTACTGCCAACCCTCACTCTGTCTGAAGAGGGTTTGAGTTTCACAGCGAGAAATCTTCTTGACTGGCTCTCCTCAGAACTCAAAAACTGGTTTATAATTTGCTCCAATCACGGATCATTGTTTTTGTTTCCATAAAATTTCCTTATTAAACACCTGATTGCTCACACAATATAGGCCTAACTTTGGGAGCCCAGCTGTGTATCACTTCCTAAAACGAGACACAACTGTTTAACTGAACTGACTAAAAGATTAATTTTCATGACTAAAAGATTAACTCAATGAAATACCGGAGCAAACTAACAGTTCAGCTTTCAGTATGTGTAATTTCTAGGGAAAAAGTTTCAGAGGAGGTAAATGATGGGGTTCAAAGCTGGAGCCCAGAATGTTCCATCCTAGTAGGCAGATTATTTCAAGCTGAAGAAAATCAAAGCCAACAGACTCAAGAAAAGCTTTTTACCTCTCCTTTAACTGCCTAAAA
Organism: Leopardus geoffroyi; assembly: GCF_018350155.1. Classification (NCBI taxonomy): domain Eukaryota; kingdom Metazoa; phylum Chordata; class Mammalia; order Carnivora; family Felidae; genus Leopardus; species Leopardus geoffroyi. Next base: position 46,377,991 of record NC_059327.1, read on the forward strand.
TAATTTAGATAGGGAGCCTGCACCAGAAAGATGGCTCATCTCCGAGATAGCATTTTATGTCAGACTTACCTGCATGCCATGGCAAACATTTGTTTACCAGGCATTTGATCCTCCCATCCTCCTATAAATGGTCTTCCTCCCCTTTTGAACTCCCAGACCATTACTTGGTTTCTCCTTGGCTCAAGATGGTATGCAAAGCTGAATTGCTTGACTGTTGGGGGGCCGCTCATTTCTTTGTGGGGCCCTCGTATGTACATAATTAAATTTGTTTTTCTGGGGCACCTCGGTGGCTCAGTCAGTTAAGAAAGCTCAGACTCTTGGTTTCGGCTCAGGTCATGATCTCATAGCTCATGAGTTTGAGCCCCGCATCGGGCTCTACGCTGATAGTGCAGAGACTGCTTGGAATTCTTTCTCTCTCTCTCTCTCTCTGCCCCTTCCTTGCTTGCTCATGCTCACTCTTGCTCTCTCTCTCTCTCTCAAAATAAACAAGTCAACTTAGAAAACATTAAACTTGTTTTTCTCTTGTTAATCTCTGTTCTATCAATTCCATTATTATTTCAGCCAAAGGAACCTAGAAGGGAAGAAGGACAAAGTTTTCTTCCCCCATAAGGTCATAATTTTGTGCGTGTGTGTATGGGGGTATGAGCACATGCACGCCTGTGTGTGTTTACAAAACTGTACCTTGAAGATTTAAATTAAAGGGTAAATACAGGCTCATAAATGCACTGCCACAAGGAAGTCCGCAGTCCCCATAAAATGCAACACAGGTGATTAATCTCAGCAGACCTCCACAATACCCATAATGCATCCTCTCGTTTCCTAGTTCCACTTTGTGCGTGTTTGCTTCTGTGATCATATTGTTATGTCATCAGAATAATAAAAGACATAAATCTTCATTTCACAGAATTGATCACAAACCTAGGGGAAGAGGAGGTCACTTTACCTGTGATATTGTCTAAACAAATCCACGGAGGGATCTTGAGCTGTTTAATCGTGGCACTGTCATTTGGTTTGGGTAAGCATATTTTCCCTTCATTAGATTTAATATATAATCTCATTATAGAAACCTGACACTCTGCACTGACTCTCACTCATAAATCAGCTTCTACTTCTACTCCTAAGGTCCAAGAAAAGGGGGCGGGGAGCAACAAAGTGTGATAAAAATGCAAAGCATAACATAATTTGAGCCGTTCAGATAATACTCCCTTGCTGCTCCACTTCTTACTTTCGTTGTTGATTCATCCTTGTCGTACTGCCACGTGGACTATCACAAGGACTTCCACTTTTCTATGAAATCAGACAATATTTCACTCATTAATCTTCCCAAAAGGTCACTTCCTAACTCCCCCCACCATCTGATCACATCAGCTATTCACCTTTTTTTTTTTTTTTTTAAATACATATATATATAACGTCATGCAACGTGTAGGCACTCTCAGACCACGAACGTATCTATTTACAGAGCATCTATGACATGTCTTGCACTTCGCCTGCTGTTAAATGGGATGGAGAAGTAGAAGATGTATTCCCTGGCTTCAAAGGTGATGTAATACATTTTGGGGGGGAAAAAAGTATCATAATTTTAATCCCAAGTAAAGAGGGGTTTGAAACACTGGTATGTACAGGCTGACATACCTACAACGGACAGACATCACTTATAAAATAAATTATGTGGCGCAAGAGACTTCTGCCTAAAAATTTTTTATGAGTTTGAAAACAAATAATTTCCTGGGGCGCCTGGGTGGCTCCGTTGGTTACGCGGCGGACTCTTGGTTTTGGCTCAGGTCATGATCTCCCGGATTTGTGGGTTGGAGCCCCCAAATGGGCTCTGCAGTGTCAGTGTGGAGCCTGCGTGAGATTCTCTCTCACCCTCTCTCTCTGCCCCGCCCCCACTCCAGCTGTCTCTGTCTCTCTCAAAAAAAATAAACTTAAAAAAATAATTTCTTGTATAGATAAAATGAAGTTGTTTCTCCATTTTTAAAAATGTCTAATTATTTTTAAGAGTATGAGTGGGGAATGGGCAGAGGGGGAGGCAGACAGAGAGAATCCCACTGTCAGTGTAGAGCCCGATGCGGGGATCAAACTCACAAACTGTGAGATCATGACCTGAGCCAAAACCGAGAGTTAGACACTTAACCAACTGAGCCACCCAGGCACGTGTTTCTCCATTTTATAATATTGTGACCCCTAAAAAAAACTTTAGTGTATCAAGAACACATGTCTTATGTCCAAAGAGGAACAATATCAACCTAAGCAGATGTGAATTTACTAAGGATGAAAAAAATATTAAAAAATGTATTTGTTGCCTCACACATAATGTTAAGATGCAATCTTGTGTCACACATATGTAGTCATTATGTCTTTGATGATAACAAGTTACAGAGCATATTATTCAAACCTCTTGTCTTGATGATGGACTTTTCCAAGCTCATTTAAATTTTCATTTTACTGGGGCGCCTGGGTGGCTAAGTCGGTTAAGCATCCAACTTCGGCTCAGGTCATGATCTCATGGCTTGTGAGTTCGAGCCCCGCGTCGGGCTCTGTGCCGACAGCTCAGAGCCTGGAGCCTGTTTCAGATTCTGTGTCTCCCTCTCTCTCTGACCCTCCCCCGTTCATGCTCTGTGTCTCTCTGTCTCAAAAGTAAATAAACGTTAAAAAATAAATAAATAAATTTTCATTTTACTTATGAAGTTTTAATAGTGTGTCTGGTTGGTCCACTAATATTTTGAAGATGAAAAATTCCTCTTCTTTTGATTTCAAATGTATAGAAGATCTGCTAAATTTTAAAGACTATAAAATAACACAATCTCAGGCAAAATGCCAGAAATAATCAAGAATTCTAATTTATAACTGGAACATAGCCCTTCAGGTTATTTGAATAAAAACTATAAATCATTATACTGCCCCCTTTTGCATATGGACATTAATATAAATATATACTGTACCTGGTCTGACCAAAGGTGCAAAAAAACAACAAAAAATTCCAAGCTATTTCAAACTTTCAACAAGATCTATGTGTAGACAGAGAATGGGCATTAAAGAACTGGTTCTATTATATATATATATATATATATATACACACACACACACACACACACACACACACATATATATATTATATAGAATACATATTTGTTTTGGGAGGAGTGTATGTGCATGTATGTATGTGTGTCTGCCTATTGTATTTTTTTAAAGCTGCTGGAAGATGGGAAGAATGAGAAGGCATGTGTGCACTTTTCCTTCTATAGATTAACAAACGATAGCAAATTCTACTCTAGACTGTTGCTAAATCTTCTCTGTGTGCAGTCTAAACTGAGTAACTCAGACTTTGAGAAATGTACTGTGACTGGCACTTAAGTTCCTGGGATTGCAAAAGTAAGGGGAAAGAGAGATGGATTCTGGGACTGAGACCAAACCTAACAGTGATGGAGCTTTGGGGCCAAGCTCCCCAAAAAGGGTTAAGGTTTACATTATGGAAGTTCCAAAGAAGTAAGTCTATGGTCTGACTTAATGATAGGGAGGGAAAGCAAGGAAAGATAGGAATTAGGCTATGTTTAAGAAGGGAAGCCCTGTGAAGTGATTAACTCTTGATCCACTTACCTTGAATGATGAGGAAAATAATTTATAACTGGCCCTACTCAAATTTTTTTTTTTTTTTTTTTGCTTTGGTTGTGTATACCATGCTATCTAATTGAGTTATTCTCCTCGTAATGATTTGTCCCTTCCTCCACAAAATTCCTAGAGCACTTATTCTCCACACCTTCAACTGGGACTTGTTATCTTTTATCTTATATTATTAATTACTTTTTCATAAATTCTGTCTCCTCACCTAAACTGGAAATTCTGCAAAGGAATGAAGTGTATCTCTGGGGATTCCAATATCTAACTATTGTTTATTATGCTACCGTTATTATTAAAATGATGACCCCATTGCTTCATTTTGTGAATAAATGCAAAATGATTACCATCCTTCTAACAGCGCAGCTGAAATAAAAAGGAGTTAGAGAGATGGTTATACAGTCCATTATTTCCATGCACAGCTCCTTAGATACCAATTAAATACCTAAAGAAATGGGCATTCGCCCAATACCACCAATTGAGAAGACAATGTATATGAATACTCATTACAGAACCAGACGACTTAGATCTCAATAAGAGAAGATGACACTCTTTTTGGCTAATATCCAAGTGATAATTGGCTAACACCAGATGAACAAGAAAAACTTAATAATAGAGACAGTTTAAGCAGTTTTAGGATCCACGTGGAATAACTGGTAATCTCATGAACCCTAAAAAAATTACGCTATGAAGAAACTTCTGTAATATTATTACTATTTTTGTTATAAAAAAAAAAAGAAAAGAAAAACTGAATAGTTGAATTTTATAAGCAAGCACGCTATATATCTAGTCAGTTATTTCTGTTGAACACCCTGGCACAGTCAATCCATTTAATTGACCTTCTATGTCACAAAGGACATCTCGTGCTCCATTTTCACCACCTTGAGTCATAGGATTTCAGAGATGGTAGAGCCATCTATCCAGGGTAGAGTTTATCTAGCTTAGTCCCCTTGCTTTTGATCTGAGAAACCTAGGGGCAAAGGAGCGACACAAGTTACTTGAAGTCACATGACTAATCTGTAATTGCTGGCCTAGCATATTAATCAAAGTTAGCCGCTCATATCATGGAAAGACATACCAAGCTCTGCCAAAAAAGAAAAAGAAAAAGAAAAAAGCTGGGAATGCTGGTTCTATGACAAAGTGGACATACAGGGAACCCCTTATTAGTACAGAGTAACTAAAAAGCTAGATAAAATATGAAAAAGCATTTGAAAGCATAACTAGCCTGGAGATAAAGATAAACAATTAGAAACCAGGTATCGCAAAGTGTTTTCTGGGTAAGTGAGGGTAGGAACAGGCATTTTCTATCGATATGCCTTCTAGTCCCTGGGGTAGTGAGACACGCATCCAGGATGGGACGAAGCCTGACATCCAGGTAGAGTAGGAGGCCATCAGAGACCCTGGCATAAAGCAGGTGCTGACAAAGGGCAACACCTCATTGAAGGTTCACCAGAAAAAAAAAAAAACACAGTTGGAGCTGACACGAAGTGAAACAAAAACAACAGGTCTCTCCTGAGAAACTTCTTACCCAAAGTCCATTTTCCAAAGAGTGAAGCCAGGATTCGTAGGATAAGAAAAATCTCAGGAAGCGTCAAATGAGAAGCATCCCTAAGTACCTCAAAGAAACAGTTTACAAATATTATCTAGAGAAACACATTCTAAGCACAGGCCACAAAGAATTCCTATAGATGAATTTCAACAAACATGAGCTCATCATAAAGGAAAGAAGTCCTATAAATGAATCTGCAGAAACAAATGAAAAAAAAAAAAGATTCGATTTGCAAGACCGATTATATATAATGAATAAGTACAGAAAATAATACAGTCTCAATATATTTAAATAAAAGAATATATGAAAGTATAATGCATGAAAACAAGCCTATTAAAATTGATCAGGAAATTCTGAAATAGAAACAGCTTACAGAAATGCAAAGTATTCAAATTTAAGACTCATGAATAAAATTGAAAATAAAAAATTTGGCAGAAGAGAAATTCTGTAAACTGACACACACAGATCAAGAAATTACATGCAAAGAAGCAGCAAAAGAGACAGGAAATAAGGCATATTTAATCAAGTGGTTAAGAGGAGTGGGGAAAGAGAATAAGGTCTAACACAGTTTGGTCCAAACGTGGTCCCCAGACTAATGACACTGGCATCAGCATAGTCTCAAGACACAATATGGACCTATACGGTTGAAAATGTATTAAATTAATGAATGACACCAACCCTCAAGAAGTTGTGTTGACTCAAAAAGTTCAATTCATCCTGAACAGGATAAATAAAAAGAAATCCACACTTACAGTAAAAATAAAAATAAAAAAAAAAATAATAAAACACCAAAGACAACAACAAGATCTTAAAAACGGTCAGTGAAGAAATTCGATGTAGAGTCACAGGAAATCATAAGAAGACAGTCTGGCCTAGAGAGAGATTAGTCCAGATAAAAGAAGATGAGAAGCCTAGAGGAAAGATTTCTTTAAGATGGTAACATTCACCAAACGCTCAATACCTAACATGCTGGAATATATAAAAAGAAAATTTTCATACCTGCTAAAAATCGTAGGGGTTGAATGTTTGATATCACATAGAAAGGTAAGAAAATGAAAAAGAAAAATAAGGTTAGGAAAACAATATATTGTGCAATAAAAGTAATCCTGCTACATTTGCTTATCTGTGAACAGCTTTTATATACTCCTGATATAAACGATCATATAATGACCTAACATAGTACAACCATATTGGGAAGACAGTCACTGGAAAGTGTGCGTGTATGATGTAATAAGGGCCAACAGGGAAAAGGAAGGTAAATCCTCATTTTCTATGAGCGATACAGTGAGTGGTAACTCAATTTGAGAAATCAAGACACAGTAGTTGAAACAGGGATAGAAATGCCAAAAAAAAAAAAAAAACAAACAAAAAAAAAAACTTAAATGGTAAGTTGTTGATTCTGTACAGCAATTAATAGGTTTTACTTTTTTAGCAAGCTTTCTTCAACCAGTTGATTCTTTAAATACAAACTTAGCTTTCATAACATGCCATGTTACCTTCCTGCTTACTAGCAAAAAGTTGGAAGTCTGAAAACAAAGTGTTGCTGAGTGAGGCCATAAGGATCAGTCATGGCTGGTTAAGAGTTTACTTTTGTATAACCACTTTGAAAAAGAATTTGGCTTGGCATGGCATGGCAAAGTTGGATAGGCACAAACTCCATTAGCCAGCTTATTCTTTTTTTTTTTGTTTAATATAATTTATTGTCAAACTGGTTTCCATACAACACCCAGTGCTCATCCCAACAAGTGCCCTCTTCCCTGCCCATCACCCACTTTCCCCTCCCCCAACCCCCATCTACCCTTAGTTTGTTCTCAGTCCTTAAGAGTCTCTTATGGTTTGCCTCCATCCCTCTCTGTAACTTCCCCCCCTTCCCCTCCCCCATAGTCTCCTGTTAAGTTTCTCAATATCCACCTATGAGCGAAAACATATGGTATCTGTCTTTCTCTGTATGACTTATTTCACTTAGCATAACACTCTCCAGTTCCATCCACGTTGCTACAAATGGCCAATATCATTCTTTCTCCTTGCCAAGTAGTATTCCATTACATATCTAAACCACATCTTCTTTATCCATTCATCAGTTGATGGACATTTAGGCTCTTTCCATAATTTGGCTATTGTTGAAAGTGCAAAACAAATCTACAATGAGATATCAATACAAATCAATACATCAATACAAATCAAAACTACAATGAGATATCACCTCATGCCGGTCAGAGTGGCTAAAATGAACAAATCAAGAGACCATAGGTGCTGGCGAGGATATGGAGAAATAGGAACCAGCTTATTCTTAGGTATGTTCCCTAGAGAAACTCTAGGCATATCTGTGCAGGAAACATGTCAAGAGTGGAAATAATAGCACTGCTTGCATATAAAGCCTGGATATGATCCAAAGGATTTTTTGTTTTAAGTTTTTACTTAAATTCCAGGTGGTCAACATACAGAATAGAATCATTAGTTTCAGGTGTGTCAATCACGTCACAGTGATTCAACAGCTCCATACAACACCTGGTGCTCCTCACAAGTGCACTCCTTAATCCCCATCAACAGTTTAACCCATCCCCCCACCCCCCTCCGTCTGGTAACCATGAGTTTGTTCTGTATAATTAAGAGTCTGTCTCAGGGTGCCTGGGTGGCTGGCTCAATCGGTTGAGCGTCTGACTTCTGCTCAGGTCATGACCTCGCGGTTGACAAGTTCGGGCCCCGCCGTCGGGCTCTGTGCTGACAGCTCAGAGCCTGGAGCCTGCTTCAGATTCTGTGTCTCCCTCCCTCTAAGACCCTCCCCTGCACATGCTCTGTCTCTGTCTCAAAAATAAATAAATATTTAAGAAAATTAAAAAAAAAAAAAGAGTCTGTTTCTTGTTTTCTCTCCCCTTTGTTCATTTGTTTTCTTCAGTTCCACATATGAGTGAAATCTCATGGTATTTGTCTTTCTCTGACTTATTTCGCTTAGCCTAGTACCATCTAGCTCCATACATGTTGTTGCAAATGGCAAGATTTCATTTTATGTCGAGTAATATTCCATTATATCTACATCTATATCTATATACAGATAGATATAGATATCTATATATGTGTGTGTGTATATATATATATACATACATACATACATATAGACACACACACATACATACCACCTCTTTTTATTCATCAGTTGATGGTCATGTGGGCTGTTTCCATAATTTGGCTATCATAGATAATGGTGCCATAAACACCGGAGTGTATTTCTTTGAATTAGTATTTTTGCATTCTTTGGGTAATATCTAGCAGTGCAACTGCTGGATCGGAGGGTAGTTCTATCTTTACCTTTTGAGGAACCTCCACACTGCTTTCCAAACTGGCTGTACCAGTTTGCACTCCTACCAACAGTGCAAGAGGGTTCCCCTTACTCGGCCTCCTCGCCCAACACCTGTTCCTTCTTGTGTTGATTGTAGCCATTCTGACAGGTTTGTGAAATGATAGCTCATTGTAGTTTTAGATTTCCTGGATGATCAGTGATGATGAGCATCTTTTCATGTGTTTATTGGCCATCTGGATGTCTTCTTGGAAAAATATCTACTCATGTTTTCTGCCCATTTTAAATTGGATTATTCATTTTGGGGGCTGCTGAGTTGTATAAGTTCTTTACATATTTTGTATACTAACCTTTAATCAGATATGTCATTTGTAAAGATCTTTTCCCATTCTATAGGCTGCCTTTCAGTTTTGTTGGTCATTTCCGTCGCTGTGCAGCAGCTTTTAATTTGATGTAGTTCCAAGAGTTTATTTTTGCTTTTGTTTCCCTTGCTCTGGAGACATATATAAAAAGAAGTTGCTATGGCCAATGTCTAAGAGCTCACCGCCTGTGTTTTCCTCTAGGATTTAATGGTTTCAGGTTTCACATTGAAGTCTTTCATCCACTTTGAATTTCTTTTTGTGTATGGTATAAGAAAGTAGTCCAGTTTCATTCTTACGCCACACAGTTTTCCCAACATCATCTGTTGAAGACACTGTCTTTTTTCCATTGCATATTCTTTCCTCCTTTGTCAAAGATCAATTGGGCATATAGTTATGGGTTCATTTCTGGGGTTTCTATCCTGTTCTATTGATCTATTTGTCTGTTTGTGTCAGCGCCATACCGCTTTGATTACTACAGCTTTATTATATAACTTGAAGTCCAGAATTACGATGCTTCCAGCATTGCTTTTCAAAGGTTCTTAAGCAGGAGAATGACTACATAAACTGTGGCATAAGCAGTGAATATGAATGAACCAGACTCATTTATATCAACTTAGATGGATCTCAATCATACACAATTTTATGAATGAAGACCCCGAAGAGTGCAACTTCACCTACATAAAATTCAAAATTAGACAAAATAGCATATTATTTAGGGATGTATCCTATATGTAAAAGCAGAACAAAAAACTCCAGAAAATAAAGGAATGAATAGCCCAAATTTCAAAATGTAAGTGATCTTTAGTAGGAAGAGAAATAAGCTGCAAGGCAGGGATGGGACTGGAGGGGTCGGTCACCCAGAAGTTTTATTTATTTAAAAAAATTTTTTTTACATTTATTTATTTTTGAGAGACAGAGAGAGACAGAGCACAAGTGGGGGAAGGGCAGGGAGAGAAGGAGACACAGAATCTGAAGCAGACTCCAGGCTCTGAGCTGACAGTACAGAGCCCGATGCGGGGCTCAAACTCACAAACCGTGAGATCATGACTTGAGCTGAAGTCGGATGCTTAACTGACTGAGCCACCTAGGTGTCCCCAGAAGTTTTATTTTTTAAACTGTTTCAGTGAATTTTCTTATTCTTATTTAAGCTGAAACTGTAAGTTACATATAGGCTTTATATTTCCCATTAAAAAAAAAAAGTAAAGCATAACTTGATTCATGCCATATACCCAGATTTTGATTTCTCAAAATGTCTGATCTGCAAACTTGGCTCTCAACTGACTTCTCTTCACTTCCTGCTTCTGTGTTCTCTTCATTTATATATCTTCTATGGTGACTCTTAGCTTCTAACCTCGGGTCTCTCCAGGTAGGCTTTTCTTCTTTTTCTTTGGCTCCCTATATTTACATACAACCTTCCTGTTCCGGCCTGGCCCCTGCGAACTCCTATTCACATACACAGTTTCCGGAAAAAAAAAAAAAAAAAAAAATCCTAGCTGGACTGACCCAATTTATGTATAGATTTCAGAAAAAATGAAGGTTGTGTGTCTTTACTCCCCACTCAAGGTCGTCATTTAAACCACACTCTGTTGTATCAAGCGATACAACAGGGGCCACACAACATAAACATAGCACGATCTCCGATAGATGCAGAAAGTTCTATGTGCAGAGCCTAGCACATGCCCACAGAGCCAACCCCCTAGCAACCTACTGAGAATATAAGACCTTGAAGGGATTATTAAGGAACAAATTATTTTAAAAAGCCTAATTCTTGATAAAGTATCTCTTTCTCATTGAAAATCATCAGGACTTGCATAGATGCTCATTAGCAGTTGCAAATTCTAGCGCCCTGGCTCTTTTCCTGCAACTGTGGGCCCAGTCCTACATCAAAAAAATAGCAACCATTCCCACAATGCCTCCACTTTGTAATCCAGGGTACTGACCATGAAGAAGAGTGAAAAATATTCCTGCTCTCAACAATCATATCAGAAATGGCTTCATCAAGACTAATGCAGGCTCCTGACAACCCACAGGAAGTTAGTATGACCTCAGAGAGGAAGCAGGGAGAGCCAGGGGATAAATGACCACAAGATTCACACCAAGTCACTTACAGAGCAGAAGCCAGAGCCTTAATCATCAACTACTCTCTGTTCTCAATTCCTGGTGCTGTGGAATTATTTGCCAGATATGGGTCACTGTAGTTGCTTTTCTTAATCCCCGTCTTCATGGTCTGAGCTGAGGGTTTGCAACTTCCCTGGTCTGTTCAATATAACAGTGTTCCTATATTATTTGAGAAGTTTTCCCCATTCTAGAAATATTCTCATCCAATGATTCTAAAAATCTGATTTATAAATGTGATTATGGAAATGTGACAAGATTCCTTTCCTTTGTTCTTTCTCTAAGAATGTAATTTCAGTGACAAGCTAAGTCTTCGTATGTGACAAAAATGCAATATCATCTCCTGCGGATAATTCTTGTTCTTGACATTGCATTGCCTCACTAGAGCCTATCCAGTAGCTTGCATAGTGAAATCAGTGTGAGGTATTTTACATGATCGTCACTTGACGAGGTGGTATTTGCCCTGTCCAGTAGACTTCTGGGACACACCCTGCCAAAGTATAATGAACTCCATCTGTCAATGACATAGCTTTACATTATTAGTTCTTAACTTAAATATCACCCACAGTTCTCACTTTAACACTTGTTCTTTGCAGCTTCTCTCACTATTGACTTTAGAAGGAGCTGGGGATCTTTAACTTCTTTAACGATTCAGGCCTGTGAGGATATTGTGAGAGTGGAGGCCCACGTTCCATTTGTTAATGATGTTAACAGTCACATGATGAACATTATTGCAGAGTATGTGGTTCAGGCCCTAGATCTAGGCCATATAATTACATCATGACTGTGTACTTTAAAGATGTGATCAAATGGCTAATGGGAGACCACATTCTATAAGGAAGAGCTACTTGGTTCCCTCCCCCCCCCACCCCTCCATTTTAATTGGAACACTCACTCAGTCCTTCCTTACTGCAGATGCTGTACGATGATTCACTGTTGACACAAGGGACTACAGATAGTTCAGATAGTTCAGTACATGTCTGTGGTACACTTTCAAGTGATACACAACAGAGGGATCAGTTGACTTCCCTTACTCTCTAGTAAGAAATAAATGACCTGACTATTGCTGAAACTCTGGATCCCTTGACTATTGTTCATGGGAATGAGAACAGCAAATTATGTGAGTTGTCTTTTGAATAGTACTTTATCTTGCTAACCTGGGGAGTAAGGATGAAGAGAAACACAAAGCCTTGCTTTCTACAACGCTTATGTAAGCAGATTTCTCAAATCTAGATCAACAGATAAAAGAAGTCCAAAGCCATTGTCTAAACTTATTTCTAGTTTGTCTTCATTTATAATTAACCAGGAAGTGCCTGCACATTGCCAATAGATAAACTGTGAAAAAGGACAACTACAGATAAAATGCGGCAACTGTATTTTTGCATAATCTACTAAGAGAGCATTTGTCTATATAGCATTCATTTCAAAGATCAGGATCTGGAAAATATAGAAAACTAATGCAGCAAATCAATAAAGTTATTGCATACCTCCTGTCCCTTAACATGAAGATTAAATATTAAAAAGATTGAGTAAAATTTACTAAAAAAAAATGTAATACTTGTATAATGTTGGAGGTTCCAAAAGAAACATAATCGATGCACATAAATGGACAGGTTCTCTCTCTGTCTCTCTTTCTCAGATAAACACACACACACACCATAGGAGCTCAAAACTAGGATCTTTAATGTTAATGAAGCATCTTGATAAATGTACCATGGTCAGAAAAAATAAATTATGTTCCACTGCTGGCTTGTGTGGTCCTTGTTTTTGATTACAACAGCAACTTGAATATTTCTGCACTGTGTATAAAAAGCAATAGAGTTTACATGTGATTATGTTTAGAGTTATAGTTAACCAGGAAGGCTGCAGATATAAGACATTTTCTCTTGATAAACAGTTACTTTCAAAGAGTACATTTTTTGTTTGTTTATAAGATGCAGGTGAAGGCAGACAGATAGAAACATCATTAAGATCTGCTAATGAATCATCCTCCTATTTGCACTGGGAATAAGCCTTTGAACTCAATGCTGCATCTATGTTTGAAGAAATATAATTATTGGTTAACAAATGTGTTACATTTAGGTGGTAGGGCCGGATGAATACTAACTACGAGCAAGCACAGGGTCTGTTATATTAAAGAAAAAAAAAAGTACATCGATGGCAACATTCCATTTTCACCTAAGCAAATACACATTTATATTATGTTAAATATATTTATCAAGTCAGAGTTACCGTTTTAAAATTAACACTGTTCTTTTTCACGGATAACACATTTATTATAAAAACCGTAGAAAACAAAGAATACTCATCAACGATTCCATCATTCAGTGATAAACACTGTTTATAAACACTGCTATAATTTTGGTGTCTTTGCTATCTGTCTTATATTGTAGATGCACATCTGATTTATATGTATACACATACTCCTATTTGGAGCAGAGGGAAAGGTATATGGACATACAGAGGCACGAATCTTTAAGTACTACCATACTGTCATTTAATTTCCACCTCCCCCAACACATTACTGACACATATCGATCATGCTACCAATGTCCACAATTTACAATCCTAAGTGTTTCAATGACCATGTTGAAGCACTGTAGTTAGTGGTAACAATGTCCAAAGTAAAGACAACATAAGGAACAGAGACAGATAATGGTAAGCGGATTTTCATGGGCTCATGAGCACTTCCCAATGTTCTTCCCAGGGCTCTCTCTGATCCATTCTGAAGTCTTCGACTCCAGTGGCTTGTGACATGTCATGACTTTTAAAAAAAAAAACAAAAAAAAAAAAAAAACAAGTTTTATCTCTTTAAAGTGAAGTGTGTTTCTATTTGATTTTTCCACATCTAAATAGGTAATCCTTGCTTCTCAACTTCACTTGCTCCTTAATTACCTACACATTTAAAGCAGAGATTGTAGGGGCGCCTGGGTGGCTCAGTCGGTTAAGCGTCCGACTTCAGCTCAGGGCACGATCTCACGGTCCGTCGATCTCATGGTCCGTGAGTTCGAGCCCCGCGTCGGGCTCTGGGCTGATGATGGCCCAGAGCCTGGAGCCTGCTTCCGATTCTGTGTCTCCCTCTCTCTCTGACCCTCCCCCATTCATGCTCTGCCTCTCTCTGTCTCAAAAATAAATAAACGTTAAAAAAAAAATTAAAAAAAAAATAAAAATAAAGCAGAGATTGTATTTCATCTGCCTGTTCCGGAACCAGCCTAACACCTGACACATTTTAAGTACTCAGAATATGTTAAATGTGCTCAACTGTATGCGCCAGTTCCCTGTATTAAATAAAAACTTTATTTAATATTACTCTTCTTTTTTTTCAGATGTTCTCATGTCACATATTACTCCATGGGTCAATAGTCTCTGCTGAACTCAACAGACAGAAGTTGTTATTGCTTTGGGGGCATTTAAGTGGCTTAGTAGGTTCAGTGTCTGACTCTTGATTTTTGGCTCAGGTTATGATCCCAAGGTCGTGGGACCAAGCCCACATCAGGCTCCGTACTGAGTCTCCACAGTCTACTTAAGATTCTCTCTCTCCCTCTGCCCCTTTCCTCCACTCGCACTCTCTCACTCTCTAAAATAAAATTTTTAAAAATGTTAAAAAACAAGTTATTACTGGTTTTATTTGGGAATTTGCTGTTATTTCTGGTATTGGTTTCATTTTGGAACACCTTAGCACAATCTCTTGAGTATAGGAGATGTATTTACATATCTTTTAAAAACAAAACCTAAAAATAAAATGTTTTTAGAGAATTTAAGCCCTAAAAGAACACAGACCTCACTCTCATCAAGGACCAATAAATAGGCTAAGAAAGAAAGACAAGAAAGACAAAAGACAAAAGAAGACAAAAGAAAGTTGGGTCTCAGTCATCATTCTCTGACTTAAATGTCTCATTTGTCTTGACCTGGACCCCCAAGAGTCGAAGAGGGCAGAAAAGAGAACAAAACTCTCAGCATTATAATGTAATTTCTGAAACATACCCACATCGACTTGAAACTGTCCTAGTTCCTCTATGCTACTGCAAGAAAGCGAGGCTCCAGATTTTCTGCCCAGGAAAACACCTCACTTAGATTACATTTGCTGAAAAATAGAGTGGCAGTACTCGACACAAGTGATAACTCACTCAAAAAAAAAAAGTGTATGTGTATATACACACACACACACACGCACACATACACACACACACACACACACACACACACGCACATATATATATGATGGAGAAATGTTGCAAGTGGGTAAAAGGATCTTATGGTTTGCATGCAACTTTTTCCTCCAGTTTCTTGCATTGTTCTGGGAAAGGGTCACCTAGAGGCTAAAACTGCAAACCAGGCAGCCTGAGTGCATCTTCTGAACAGAACACAATGCATGCCCAATGGACTCAATAATTGATTAATTAGGAGACCAGGCTGCTGCTTCAGCTTCCTCAAAAGCAGCATATTAAGCCAAATAAGGGTTCTGCCACCCATCCAGAGGAAATTCCTCTATGTAGCTAGCTCAGGGAAGCTTGTGCAAGATTTCCAGGGTACATCAAAGAGATATTTATATTAAGACAACAAAATCAGATTTGTGCAGAAAGAAGACGTGGGTCACGGGCAGGTTGCAGAGTACGTGTGTGCACGTGTGTGCACTCTCAAAGTGCCAGAAATGGGAGCCGATAAACATGGAATATTGCAGCTCCCCTTTGTCCAAGAGAAAACAGATCTGTGGGATGGAGAGACAAAGACCTTTAGAATCCTAGATATTATTACATTTATATCAGCTATTCTGAAAAGAATCAATCCCAGAATCCCACTTGTCACTGCTCCAAATCTTACTGTTCAATGTGCGTCTATGTCAACTGAAATTCCAGTTCTAGGGATGCTTGGGTGGCTCAGTCGGATAAGTGCCCAACTTTGGCTCAGGTCATGACCTCTGTCCGATTTTGGCTCAGGTTATGATCTTGTGGTTCCTGAGTTCCAGCCCTGCACAGGGATGTCTGCTGTCAGCACAGAGCCTGCTTTGAATCCTCTGTCCCCTGCCCTCTCTCTGCCTCTCCCCTCTCCCCTTCTCACATTCTCTCTCTCAAAAATAAATAAACATTAAAAAAAAAAGAAATTCTGGTTCTAAAACATCTCTTAGTGATTTCACTGCATTTGGATTATGTATGATGAAAAGAAGAGTGGAAATACCAGAAACAAGTCAGAGTTCACTTAAAAATATGGTTTTTTCAGGGGATAGGGAAAGGTTGCCTGTGGGTTCAAGGAATCTTAGTGTCTGCATGTATTTCTCCCAGTTAGGCACAAATGTGATTAACCATAATCCTTCAAGATGATCAGAGAATTTTCCCATGAAGGGAGAAAATGGTATGAATTCTTGAAATAGAATCTTAGATGCTCTTTATTAATGAGGGCAGAAATAAGCAGCAATGCGAGGAGAACCTGGGTGAAGGTTATAGCAGGAGCAAGCTTAGTGCTCACTGATTTATTTTCAGTCTGATACAATAGTCCAGAGAGCTTTGAAGATGCTCAAAAGCATGCTAGGTTGTAGACCCAAGAACTGAGTGTGATGAGAAACTTTCTGTTCTGAGACCCACAGTCAACTTTAATGCTCAAGATCTTACAAGTATCTGGGGTGATGGAGGGAGAGGGAAGATGTGGAATCCGCACAAATCAACACAGCCACAGTGAAGTGAACACAGCCACAGGATTGAAAGCGGGCCTCTTGGTCCCCTGTTGATGGATTACTGGCATCAGTGGTGTTAATGAGAAATCAGGGTTTCCTTTAAATACTCAAAGCATGGCCAAGGACATGACTGCAGTAGGTGCAAGGGAAATCCCACTCTCCCTTTCTCTATTAACCACTAATACCCCAAACCTTTCTTTCCAATCTATTCTTACTAAAAAGGATCAGATCAAAAACCTTGAAGAAATGGGAAAAAGACATGAATAGACACTTTTCCAAAGAAGACATCCAGATGGCTAACAGACACATGAAAAGATGCTCAATGTCACTCATCATCAGGGAAATACAAATCAAAACCACAATGAGATACCACCCCACACTAGTCAGAGTGGCTAAAATGAACAACGAATCAGGAGACTATAGATGCTGACGAGGATGTGGAGAAACAGGAACCCTCTTGCACTGTTGGTGGAATGCCAACTGGTGCAGCCACTCTGGAAAACAGTGTGGAGGTTCCTTAAAAAGTTAAAAATAGAACTACCCTATACCCCAGCAATAGCACTACTAGGAATTTACCCAAGGGATATAGGAGTGCTGATGCATAGGGGCACTTGTACCCCAATGTTTACAGCAGCGCTTTCAACAATAGCCAAATTATGGAGAGAGCCTAAATGTCCATCAACTGATGAATGGATAAAGATATACATGGTTTAGATATACAATGGGATACTACTTGGCAATGAGAAAGAATGAAATCACGCCATTTGCAACAACGTGGATGGAACTGGAAGGTATTATGCTAAGTGAAATAAGTCAGTCAGAGAAGGACAGATATCATATATTTTCACTCACATGTGAATCTTGATAAACTTAACAGAAGACCATGGAGGGGAGGGAAGGGGAAAAAATACTTACAAACAGACAGAGAGGGAGATAAACCATAGGAGACTCTTAAATACAGAGAACAAACTGAGGGTTGATGGGGGGTGGGGGAGAGGGGAAAGTGGGTGATGGGCACTGATGAGGGCACTTGTTGGGATGAGCACTGGGTGTTGTCTGACAATAAATTATATTAAAAAAACAAAGTCTTAGCCTTCCAATTTAAAAAAAATAATTAATTAAAAACAAAAACAAAAACAAAAACAAACCTGGACTCCATAGAAGCCTCAGTTTCAACGCAGAGGACCCTGGATTTTTGACTACGTGCTAACAATTACAAATGCCCGTGATACACTATAATTTCTAATTTTGTGGAGGGACAAATGTGGAAAGTGCCCAGGGAAACCATGGGCAGAAATAAATCTTGAAACTGGTGAGCTATATAGCTGATGGACCAACATCTACAACAGCTTCACTGTTCTCCCCTTGTGACCTGTGGATAGGAGAGAAATGATGGGCTGCATGTGAGGCTGGGAAATGCGGAGAGTCTTGGGCTATCAGCCTGATGAAGACTGGGGCTTTATTCTTTATCCTATTTCAGTTTTGCTGATACAGCTTAATTAGAATGGTAAAGCCACCTCTCCAGATTTCATTCCCTTCTCCATTCTCTTTCTTGACCTATTAGCATTCTGCAACACTTTTAGACATTTAGAAACCACTAAATGATGTCAAAGTCATGTAAGGACTGATCTGTTTTGTAAACCTCAATTGTAGAGCTTTTAAAACAGAGATGGATCACATAAAGGAGACTCAGGAGTTGAAGACAGAATCAGAGCAGTGCTATCATCTGAGGGGTGATACCTGCCCCCACACCCTCACCCCATGCCAGGAATATTTGGTAATGTCTGAAGACATTTTTAGTGGTCACAACTGGAGGGAGGTCCTAGTGGCTTCTAGTGGGTAGAAGCCAGGGATGCTATTATACACCCTACTGTGCACAGGATAGATCCTCACAACAAAAGGTTATCTGGTCCCAAATGTCCCTGATTTAGGGAGATGAATAACTCTGACTTTCCTGGAGACAGAATTAGCAGGATGACCAGAAGATATTGTGTCCCTTCCACTAGGGATGACTTCCTGGCATGTTTCTAAGCCAGAGATAATAAACCACTCAGTAGGTGTTAACTATTCAACAAAGGACACATGTTTAGCCAGATTTAGAGTGGGACAGGGAGAAGAGGAAAACAATTCTTGGAACTAAAGATAGAGGGGAAAAAAAAGTAATTTGTAATTATGCAAAAATGTACCTTCTGTGAGCTTAGTGCATCATTAAAATGTCTTATAGGTGCTTAATGCCTCATTAAAATTAAATCTGTACCTGCCAAAAAAACAGTACTTTCCAGTAATCTTTGGAGTATGTACTAATTAAATTTAGCAAATGCTCTGAGATTAGCCAAGAAGCCAGCTAGGAGAGCAATCTGTTGATATGCTTCCTCTCTCGCCTGTTTTGATAAGTAGTCTGCGCTGTCTTGCACTTGGTAGGGTTCAGAGGAGTGCCGTTAGCCAGTGACATGTGGCTTATCAGGGAAAATACACACCCTCTGGTTAAAGCCTAAGTGTAAACCTAGATGTACAATGATAGCTTGCCCAGGGAAAGACATGGGGTAAGAGAAGAATGGAAAACCTCCAAAAGAAAACATATTTTCTCCTGTTGTTCCCATCCCTTTTGTGAGAAGAGACCTGCAAAAACTCAGAAATAGGATATACTATACACAATTAATGAAATATGGGGTGCCTGGGTGGCTTAGTCGTTAAGCATCTGACTTTGGCTCAGGTCATGATCTCACGGTTTGTGAGTTTGAGTCTCACATTGGTGAGCACAAGCCCTGCTTCCCTCTCTTTCCTCTCTCTCTCTCTCTCTCTCTCTACCTCCCTCTGCCCCTCCTGGGTGGGATTCTCTCTCCGTCTGTGCCCTGGCTCACTTGCACCCCCTACCCCACTCAAATAAATAAATAAATAAGTAAGTAAAATAAAATAATAAAATAAGGACAAAGGAAAGATGCAGTAAAAGAAAAATCTCTCCATCCCAGGACCCAGCATCTAATACTGCTTTCGTCAACACTCAGGACCCAGAAATCATATGCTTAATCTGCCGCAACGAGAGGAGGTGAGGACACCAGCACTACAGTCAATTCTTGCATCAATGTGAGATTATTGCGTTAAGATCTGCCCTATCGGTACACCTGCAAGAGTAAAATCAAGTGTAACAAGAGTACTGGGGGAGTCTCACCCAGAGGAGAGGTTACTCCTGAGGCCAGTGAGCCAGGGGACAATTCAGAGTCTCAGACTGAAAATGTAAACGGACAGCAAGAGGCTTCACGGAGACACTTCAGCTCCTTGCTCTTAACTGATGTCTCGGAGTGTCTGTGATTTTCAGGGTTTTAAGTTGTAACCTGGGGAAATAAGGTCCCTGTGATATTGTGCCAGCCCTTTATATTTAGATTACAAAAGTCTCAGATAGCATTTGGAATTGAGAGCCATGAGCGCAGGGTTTCACATAAATGATACTGTTCTCGAGGTCCATCTACTTAGAGGTCCTACAGTACTATTTCCTCAAGTGACCTTGAAACAGCAGTATTTTGCACAGGCTCTGTGAGTGGAGCCCATGAATCTGAGTCCCGGTTTCTGCTTTCCTTTTTTTCTGCCGGTGAAATGCTACGGAATATGTCCCACTGTCATAAAATATTACAAACTGGAAAATATGACTCAATCTCTAATGAAGACTAGTATTACTTTTGAAATGAAGGTTAGATGTGTTCTCACAGAGGGAAAGGTCATTAGGGCCCTGCAGGCCATCGACTTTAAGTCAGCAGCTGGCAAAGATCTCATCAGGCCCACCATCCAGTGACCTCTGCCTCCCCAAATGTTGTAGACTCCTTTTTTCTTCCTGGTTGGCAGTAAGATATGTTATACAGCCATACTCTGCTGGCCTAAAACTGAGAAGACAGTGAATGCTTTAGGAACTTTCAGCAGCTGTAAAATATCACTTAGTAGACTTTGCTTTTGTATCAAACACCATGAATAGGAACATAGGAACAAAAAAAAAAAAATCGCACATTAGTCTATATAGGTCAGAGAAATGTCAGGTGTTTGTCTCTTTGAGACACCTTCCCAATCCTAATCCATACTTGGTGAACATCTATGTTAAACAACTTATAGTTCTAGGCTTTGATTGGGCCCGAAGGCTATCCTACACGTGAAAAGAAACCAAAGAGGGGACCTTCTCTTGGGTGTTAAAAGCTGCACCCAGAGAATTATTAGAGAGAACAGAGTAAAGGAGACAGGGATGAGGGGCGGGGTCAGAGAGCCAGATTGAAAGAAAAACAGGACAAAAATTCTACAAAATCGATTCCACCGGAAGTATTCCCTTGCTCACATAGAGGGACTCTGGCATATTTTAAAATCTGTCATCTGTTAAATAAGAACTGCTCGATAGATAAGAATTCAAAAAACCTGACAGTTGACAAATGTGAAAACATCTCTGAGCTTCCAGGGAGTTTAGATTTTAGAAGATACGGTTATTTAGAATCAGGGCAGAACGTGTTGTTTAACCACCTTTGACTGTAGTATTCTTTTAGGTTATCTTTTGCAGGCAGGTCTGTGATAATGGAAGATGCCAGAGATTCCTAACACAGGGCTTCTTGCTTGTGTTGAGTCACTCATGGGACCTTCATGTCATCGTCTAACGCTCAGACTCCAGAGCCTGAATTAAAGCCACTCAGTCCATCGAGCATCACATCAAGAAAGAAAAAATTAGTGTTGAGCACATGCTTATTGTGAGTTGCATTCTTCTGGGTTCATGTGAACTCTTGAAGGGCTGTGTGCTTCATTCCATAATCCTCAGTGCAGAGATACACTCTGATCAGGATATGAAAGTTTAAGGCCAGGGAGTGAATGAACCCTCCATTTTGAATAAGCAAGGAACTTTGAGAGCTAGAATGCATTTGACCTAGTTTGGGTTTCACCTCATGACACATAAAGTAGGAATAAAAGTGTAAGCTTTTATAATTGGTAGAAAACACCGTTTTCACTTTCTTTAGATTTTTCTTTTTACATTTTATGAGGGTCCATAGGAGCTACCTTAGGTATTTTTCAAAAGGATAAAATGAGATAAACGCACAGAACTTTAAAAGCCAGATTTTACACGACTTAAAAGAAAAAGAGCAGTTTCCCTCCCCTACTCCTTCCTGCCTTTGAGTTTTATCTTTTAGTATTTATATCAATATTTTTTAAATAATATGCTCCTCTGGTTATCAATAAGATTTTAGATTCCAAATTTATCTATTTACTAATCACTATTGAAGATGAGGATTTAATATTACACTACCCTTCAGCAGGATTTTCCCTAATCATCCCACCAATAAATATTTTATGCTTTCGATTACATTAATACTCAAGGTTTATAGGGTTGTGACTATTTAGCATTGTCCGCATTTCAATGACTTAGT
Source organism: Leopardus geoffroyi (assembly GCF_018350155.1). NCBI lineage: Eukaryota > Metazoa > Chordata > Mammalia > Carnivora > Felidae > Leopardus > Leopardus geoffroyi. The sequence goes on from NC_059327.1 coordinate 46,399,985, forward strand.
TTACTCTGATTGCTTTTCTTTTTTCCTCCTGGAGTTCGTAATTTCATTAATCTTTGATGGAGGCAATTTTTCATCTAAATCTCCAAAAACATGTAAACCTCTCAATATATACAGATACATGATAGAGATAAACTAGGTAACCTATAGTTTTGCTCTCTTCTTGGAGACGTGATTCCTCAATCTCCATATACCTCAGTGTCAATGATGGTTACCTGCCTCGGTAATTCAAAGAGAAAAAGGTATACTTATCGTGATATCTAAAGCACCTTTCCTGAATCTGACCTATAGGAGACTTAACAAATGTTAATTAGAAAAAAAAAAAAATCATTCACTGATTCAAACTAAATCTATTATGTGCCAGACACTATTTTCAGGCACTAAATTCTTATTCAGGGAAATTCTGAGCCTAACCCAGTCTTCACACACATACACTGTACCTATTTTTGTTGGCTCTCGTTATCACCCTTCTCAAAGCAAAGCATCTAAGCTCCTATGCCTTATGGTTTAATCGATACGACACAAGTGTTTATTCTCATAACAAAAATATGTGCAGGAAATACAGATGAAATACCTTTTTTCACTGTTTTGGGTTAAACAGCGAATAACTGCCTTTCCTTACAGATGAGAAAGTGTGAAATATCTTTAATTGGTATACACACAGTTCTCAGGATAAAAGCGTGAAGAAAAGGTGCCATGCGAGGATGTGCCATAGACATTTTCATTTTTTTCCTTGCCATCCTTCTCAAGACCCAGAAACCTTGTCTTGGAGACAAGACACTGGACGGTGAGGGCCGGTAGTGACAGCCGGGCCCAAATTAGAAACATAATAAAGGGACATCATCTATCATGTTGCACACTCATTGGCTGGTGCATGGGGACTAAAGAGCAGCATCAGCAAGACCCACAGTTCAAAACGCGGCTCTTGAATAATATCAGAGGGCGAGCGTCTCTTGCAAGCATCCTCATTACCAGGAGGGGATGAAGAAACCCTCTCTTAGGAAACAGAGCACACCATGTTTTTACCCCTTTGATTTTAATCCGTGAACAATCCCAATCAGCTCCAAGAGACACCCATGCCAACCGAGTAGGCTCAACTGTGTTCAGATATTACCACCACGTGTTTATTTCACCATCAGGGTGTCATATATGGATACTGTCCAGTCCCAGACTAACCCAGACCATTTAGAGAGGCCTATGAAAATGTGAATTCTGATCCCATCTGTCCCTGAAACGGGTTCATCACCCCCAGCTCCGTCTCCATTTTATAGAGGGATTGTAAAGGTAATTGTCAGGATACTCCACAGTGCCTTGAAGACTTTAGATGGAAAGGAGAAGAGAACTAGTCAGAGATTAATTTTTCTATGCACCTGGGAAGCTTGGCCTCCACATGACATCCAAATAAGACAGTATTTTCTATTGGTGTAACCACTGAACCGGAGCTGAGCTAAAGTATACTTGCGACTCAGTCACCAAGAAAAGGTGGGGTGATTAAAAAAAAAAAAAAAGACAAAAGAGGTAAAGCTCTTCGGAGCACAAATCTGTCTATGGACTTAACATATAAACAATGTGTACTCCTAAATTGGGAACCACTTCAGGAAATTGGCGATTGGCTCTCCACTTGGAAAACTAACAGCAGTTAATTGCACTACGTGCTTGGGCATATGATCATACTGCAATTCAACTTTCTAGGTTTCCAACATTTCTTCTCGGTTGAATTAGAGGGGGATTTATTAGCATTTTCTCCATCGGAAGTCAGAATGAGTGCAAGGACAGACCTCAGGCAGAAATGAAGAACTGTTCCCACGTGGGAACGTACCTGTGACACTGACTTGTGATTTACTGTCAGTAAACACAGCAATGGTTATTTTGCATGGTACCGGAGTTACATGTATCTGCTAAGCACGCAGGAATGCGGTTTCCAAAATTTTCGCATAGGCAAGATACACAAAGACCTCATGAGGAAGGAGGGAAGGATATGCTTCTAGAGGACCCAGTGGGAATTTCCACACCAGTAGGCATTTCCTTGGCAGATGAACTCCCTCATTGGGGATGAGAGATCCAGGAGAAGATGCTTCAGTGTCACCTGTCCCATGAAGCAGTCTGTGCACAGGTCTTTACCTAAACCAATGGTTACACTGGGGGCAATTTTGCCCACCACTCAGCCGGGGCATTGGGCAATGTCTGGAGCCATTTCTGATTGACACAAGTGAGGCAGGTTAGGGATTCTATGGGCATCAAATGGGTGAAGCCCAGGGATGCCAATAAACTTCCTACAATTCACAGGCCAGCTCCTGTGATAAGGGCCCCAAATGTCAACACTGCCTGATCTAAATCCAAAGAATGTATCCTTTACTTATTTAATTCTAGGTCATTCACCATCTCCTTTGTGACGGATGCTCAGTTACTAAAAATGATTCCTTGTAGGTATCAAACCTATTGTTAGACTCTGTTTGCTTTATCCCCCCCTCCATGAAATTGATTTACACAAATGAGTACAGAACAAATCAATAGCTCCTGCATAATGCCGGGCAAGTGCAATATAGAACTGGGCAGGAGGTAATCAGAACTCTAAATGATTAGGAAAAATATAATCACTACGTAGTTTTGCCTTCACCGCTATACCTCCTCTCAGCCCAAAATAAGATCTTCCAAGATTTCTACTTTGTTTCCAAATATAGCTTCCTCCCCTACATCCACCATAGTAATTTCACTTGTTTTATTTCTGTGAGGGTGTGAATTACACGTCTCCTCTTCAGTGCACCTCAGTGAGTCCGCGAGAGGCCAGGCGGAGACCATAATCTTCTACTGCCTTGATGAGGAGGAAAACACTACAAACATAACTCTTTTCCTTTCTCCATTCCATATGATTTTTGACCTTCCATTTCTACATACATAACAATCTTATTGTATATGTGTCTTTTATTGTCAGCCAGCTCAAATCCTTTTGTGAAAGTAGGCAGGGCATAAATTACAAATAAATAAATGCCACACAGAAGAACCCTTTACGACATGCATCGTGTGCTATTTATAGCAGGTTTCACATAGCCTTCATCAATGAACTGCCACCAGTCAGTGTTGTTAAAATGATTTCTTACAACTAAGGAGCATTATCATGTTTTCCAAGCAGGCAAGGCAATGAGTTATTATAACTTCTGTTCAACTTCTTATTAAGAGCTGAACTGCCTCAGAGCCAGAACCAGTTTCCCCGGTAGGTGAGTAGACCTTGGATGAATGGCAGGAAAAGCAGAAGACAGACACTTAAGGGGTTAAGATCAACTGTACATGCCTTTCAAAGTCAAGATTTTGTTGTGTACAGACGTGCTGTGTGACAGCAATCCAAGGAATCACTCTACAGGTTTACCACCGTAACCCAAAGGAAACGTTTGGATGCAAATACTTAATACGAGACCTCTGAGCTGGGGCAGGGATGGGAGTCAGGAGGGAAAATGCAGGGTACATTCTCCTCACAACAGGATGGGGATGATGGTGCTAAAGGGTAGCGGGGACGGGGGGGGGGGAGGGTAGGGGTAAGGAGAGGAATAAAACCCTAATGGACCCTTCTAAGAACTCTGTATCTGTCCTGGGTAACTTTGTAGAAAAATCAGAGAGGAAAAAAAAAAACCCAAACTCACCATAAGAACTGTTCCTTTTATTTGCGTTACAAATGCCCAGCCAGCCCTTTAAAATCAATATGCACCATCACATCATCTATTTTTCTTCCCCTGCATCAGTGTTTGTAACCTTTCAGAACTAAATAACTTGTCTCTCTGTACCCTGGAACTCAGTATACTTCTTCTAATGCTCTTAATTCTATCAAACAGATCCATTTAGGTCACCCTGGGCCCAGGAAATGAATTCACACAGCTCTAACAGGAGCTATCTAGTCAGGGCCAGAGGACATGGTGATGCAAATCTGTCTCATTTGAGCGCTCCCATTAGTGGGGATGTGTTTGCTCCAGCATTTCATTTCTGTAACCTTTGTTACTCCTCTGCGCACTGCCTTGTTTCGTTTACGGTTTAACACAGAAGCAAAAATGTGCTAGCTTCTTGGTTCTTAGGGAAGAGCGCCATGATAGCTTGCCTTGACTGTATGGAAATTCTACGTGATTCTGGGGAAAGGCACAATGAGTTTATAAACCACTTTTCAAACAATTTTGCCTTTATGCTTTACCAACAACCAAGGGATATAGGTATTATTATCTGGACCGAGATTCAGAAACCTTAAGATAGTATAGGTTAATGAGTAGTCCAGTTAAAATTCAAAGGTCAGTTGTTTCTTTGGTTTTACTAAAACAAAACAAAAAAACCCAACTGTGTTCTTCTCTGTAAACTTTCATGGGTGACTGGTTTGGACCATTTCTGGGCTCTGATCTGGTTTCTTGCCAAGATTCTTCTACCTTCCGCATGACCATTCGTGGCTCCATGGAGTCTGCCCTGCAGGTAAGTGACTTTCTGCCTCATGCCTAACCCAGGCTCTGTGATGCCACACTGTGCCTGAATCCCACTGATGTGGGTCTCCGCGTGACTGGATGTTTGTGTTGGACTACAGAAATTGCGTATCTGGGGGTGCCCGTGTGGCTCAGTCGGTTAAGTGTCCGACTTTGGCTCGGGTCATAATCTCGCGGTTCGTGGGTTGAAGCCCCACGTTGGGCTCTGTGCTGACAGCTCAGAGCCTGGAGCCTGCTCCGGATTCTGTGTCTCCCTTGCTCTCTGTCCCTCCCCCGTTCGTGCGCGCGTGCTCTTTCTCTCAAGAAGAGACATTAAAAAAAATTTAAAAAATTTAAAAAAAGAAGAAAAAGAAACTGCAGCTCTAGTCATTCTGACCAGATATTTTAGAGGCTGCACCTGGGATCCAAACAGAGAATGATTATTTCTTTATTCTACAGAACAAAGAGAGGTTAAAAGAAATTGCTCAATATGGGACTAGAAGGTATACATACCCCTAAAATTATCCACTGTGGTTTAGAAAAAGTGTTTATAAATCAGGAACAGGCGGGACACAGAGACCCACCTGCAAGGAAGCAGTTAGGTTTTGAATCTGGTGGCAAGTTAACAAGAAGGTCAGAGACCGCTGATTTACCTAAACACAGTGGAGCTGTGATCCCAACATGTCACATGCTAAATCTTATCCCCAGGGGAGCACAGGACCTCAAGAGCAGGAACTATCTGGGGCAGCGTGGCTGCAGGCTCTGCTGTCCGAGGAAGGCAGAGAGCCTTTCGGAACAGACCCCAGCCCCACTGACTCGGTGAGAATTACCTGAGACCTAGACTTGCGGATCTACAAGTTGTACTGGAGAACCAACTTCCCTTCTGGAAGGATGGAGTGGATTATTAAAAGCAGAGTCCAAATAGAGGAGGTGGAAACCTATCGGCAGGCAGTTTGTGGTGATGTGGGCTGTCAAGGGGTAGTTTGGGACTAGGAAAGGGGCCCTAAAGACACCATGTCAGCAGCTGAGAGACAGAGGACTACTGGAACTGGCTGGACCACACCCCCCCTGGTGGCGAGGGAGGGAATGAACCTAACCACTGGGAGGAGCAGACCGGCCCTGTGAGGTGTGACGTTGCATGGACCACATGCCCTGTCCTGCAGTGGACAAGACAGTGAAAAGAGGGGCCGGCCCTGACCTCAGGAATGGGATCTCCAGAGAACTCCGTTTCCCCTCTTACCTGTGAATGCAGCAGCCACACCAGCACAGGGACGAGGCCCCAGCCGGTAGAAAGTTCTCTCATCCCCTTGGATTAGAGGGGACCCATACCAGAGGACAATTACATGGATTTGAGGTCAAATGACCCTCAGCCTTCAGGGATCCCAGGCCCCCTTCCTCAACTTTCTAATCGTGGTGGTCACTGTGTTCACAAGGAAGACATGTCTGTGTCATCCTGTATAACAGGCCCAGTAAAAGGAGCTCGGTTTTCAGTTCCAGGCCATGGAGGGAATCAACGCCACGGGAAAGAGATCCATTCTCCAAATAATGCAGGATTTCCTCACTCACATCTTGACAAGGAAGCATGAGTGGACAAAGGACTGAATTTCACCCCGGACAGGAGAAATGGAAAACGCCATTCTCCAGGGGCAGATCCAGGGGCAGCAGGGTTACAGATTTGCCACTGGCCCCATCTCACACATGCACATATCAGAGTAAACACTTTGGTTCTGGCTGCTCCTTGGTCTTATGTGCTAGAAGGCCCTGGCTGCTCTGTGGGAACGCAGCCGATTTCTGTGCCTACATCTGGAAAGTGCGGCAGGGCTGAGCCTGACAGGGTGTGAGTGAGGCCAGGCACATAGGCACATGCAGAGTGCACGTGCCTGTATGGGCCCCAGTTAGAATTCCTCTTTTCTTTAAACTATTGGATAAATGATGCATAGGAATTATCGTTTGGCTAAGATCATAATAAATATGAAATGTCATGTTAAAACACATCCTAGAGAAAGGGTAAGGCTGATGGAACACAGATCCCAAAACTCTAGGACCACTGTAAATAATCCATATACATAATCACAGAAGGTTGACCCTAAGGGTCACCACGGTCAATATCCTCATATTTCAAGCATGGAACCAAGGCACTGGAAGGCAAAATACATTGCCTGAGGGCTCTAAGCAGAATGAGAAGAAGTTCTTTCTTCACCTACTTTGTTCAGACTAACCTGCTGTGGAAGTGAACACCTCGGGCACTTTTGTGCTTCAAGAAACTGTAATTCCCCTAGTCCATGCATGTGTTGGAGGGACCAAGACCCAAGAGGCTTGCCACTTGCTAATCAGAGGGAACTGGGTCAACACCAAGAGTGGACAGGTGCAGCCACCCAGCAGAGCTGACTTTGCGTAAATCGTCAGGCCTCTCTGGACCTCATTTCACCTTCCATAAGATGAGGCGGTATGGTGAAATGATCTCGAAGACTCCTTCCAGCTCAAATCATTCCAGGTTTCCACACAGCAGCGGTCACAGACTCTCATCCAGACGAACTGCTTTCCTTCACAAATGATCGCTGCGCACACAGACACCAGCACACTGCCTTAAATCCCTGAGACCCACAATTACGCCCTTGGGTGGAGCCTACCTTATATTAGGGAGGAAGTTTGCAAACTTCTGGCAGATTTCCATCCCCTGCCCCACCCCCACCACCACCCATTCTGGCTCTGAATTAATCCTAATAGCTCTGGTAGTACTTTAAACCAGTTAACTGAATTAGATGGGGGAGATTTAACTAACCACCTTTTTTTATTCTCTAGGAACTAGCAGGGGAGAGCGAGAAATTGGATTAGATGGTGCAGTCCTAAAATTCTAGTGAGAATCCCAGGAAATTACGTAAGACAAGAATTTGCAATGTGGCCCCTCGAGAGAGAGAGCCAGACCACTGTCAAATACCCTTAACTGCCATAGTATTCCCGGCTGGACAATACAGAAACAGAAAAAAGACATCACTGTTTCTTGTGTGCTAACATGACTTAGCTTTGCCTTATCCTCTGCTCCAGGTATAACCAGTTTGGACAACTCAAGTCAGTGTCAAAGGAACACTAACTATCTATGAAGTAAGTCTTATTTTCTTAGATTAGGGCCACTCAGAATGTGTACGAGTGACTACTAATCCCCGATCATACACTGACATACAAAGCGACTTAAAGTATGGGGCACCTGGGTGGCTCAGTCGGTTAAGCATCCGACTTTGGCTCAGGTCATGAGCTCACGGTTTGTGGGTTCGAGCAGCATCGGGCTCTGTGCTGACAACTTGGAGCCTAGAGCCTGCTTCGAATTCTGTGTCTTCCTCTCTCTTCCCCTTCCTTGCTCACACTCTGTCTCTCTCTCAAAAATAATCAAACATTAAAAAAAATTAACAAAGCAACTGCAAGTAAGGGAAAAATAAAATCTGCAAATCAAAAAACATAAGAGTGTCTATATACGGTCCAAGTTGCTGAAATAAAATCTTTACAACCAAATCCATTTTCATAAAAAAGCATTTCCTGTGTGAAGTAGGGCAAGTCCAGTATAAAAAGTTCAGAGTTCATCTATTGTCAGGGAAGCAGTTTATTAAACTTATTTCATTGGATTAATCCATTTTAGCCCAGAAAATAAAAGACCAAATTAAAGCCTTTCCACATGTAAATATCCATTACATGTTTTTTATTTATTTTTTAATTTTTTTTACATTTATTCATTTTTGAGAGACAGGAGAGACATAGTGCAAGCAGGGGAGGGGCAGAGAGAGAGGGAGACACGGAATCTGAAGCAGGTTCCAGGCTCCGAGCTGTCGGCACACAGCCCAATGTGGGCCTCGAACTCATGAACTGTGAGATCATGACCTGAGCTGAAGTCGGACGCTTAACTGACTGAATCATCCAGGTGCCCCACCAAGGTTACCCGGTAAGAAAAAATTCTAAATAAATCATTCAATTTTAAAAAGGAAATGAAAAGGAAAACAAACAAAAAAGCTTATGATTACCCCAAAAGACAACACAACTCAGTCCAGGCATCGTATGATTACCTTTTATAATTATTTCAACACTTTTACAACTCAGAGGGGAACTAGCTGAAGACTGTGATAAATGGACAATCCACTAGTGCACAGAGGTCAAAGCTGTGTTCTAGAATTTGTATTCACTTTTGTGAAACTAAAGCATTCCCTTTTCTAATTATGGGAAGAATGAACAACTCAAAATGTAGGAAAGTGCTCGTGTTCAAGTAGCTTTCTACTCTTTGATTTAAAACAACAGAAAACACTGCGCCATTATTTAGTAGAAAAAAAAATGGTTCGCTATTGAAAGGGTGCTGGGAGTTTGGGAGAAAAATGGCAAATACAAAAAGGCACAGGTTAGAAGCTCTGGATGGAAACTCTACCACAGGTCTGCTCCCTATCTCTGTACCAAAGAGACCCCTAAGAAACCCCTCATGGAGGATAGAGCACCAGACAGGAACCTGACTGTGTTTGCATCTGAGATTGATTTCCTCATCTGTAGAGTGGAGGTTGGACAACTCTGAATAATTATTATAATTCTATCCAGATTTGACAATCCCCAGTGCTAGGAGATATACAGATAATCTCTGGAAGGGGCAACCCTGTTGGAAATTTCTAATTATTCTATCACCAAGAATAAGGCTCATACTGTGATAGAACGTTAAGCCAGCTCTCATGGTGCTTATGATAACAATCTTGTTCTTTATTCCCTTCATAAACCTAACTTATTTTTGAACCTATAAAACCTACTGCTCTAGGGTTATGTAGTACCCAGTATTTTAATATCTAATCCCTTTCCAAGAACACTATGGACAGAGTTTTGTTTTCTGGTTTTCAAGACAACTGTTTGTGGAGCCGCAAAGTTTCTAAGCTTCTGTACTAAGAAAAGGGAAAGAGAGAAAAGTCAGAGAGCAGACACAGTACACATTTCTCTGATTCTACAATGTACATGCACACTTTTCATTTTGACACCTTGAAATCAGGACAGGTTTTATAGTTGATAACATCTTAAAATTAAAAAGTGCCCTTTTTTCAGTGGTATATAAAGTAATGGTTCTTGTTACAGCTGATGTCACCTTAATGTCTATGAAATATGGTATTACCTGTCACATAAAGACCAAATGCACACCATTCTTCCAAAAAAAAAAAAAAAAAAAAAAGAGGGAGAGTGACAATAAATACAAAAGGAGAGTATATTATTTTTATAAAGTATTATCAACTGGAGAATGGCATTTGCAACTTCCTTCAATGATGACGATTTTAAAATCTTGGGTTATTTTCCACAGAAACAAAAGGGCTGGATTTTGCTAAGTAAAGATGGCTGCCTTCTCAGGCAGAAGACGACCCACGTACTATAAATTATTCACCAGGGCAAAAGACTGCATGAATGCTAGGAGGGGCATCCTGACGAATTAATACAATAAAGATGCCCCAGGTATGTTAAGAATCTGTAAACCCTTTGCTCCTCTGTCACTGCAAGGTGATGAATCAAACAAATTAGGGCAGAAATTACTAGATTAATTAAGACAGGTGATTATGTCTGAACGTTATTGTTCGGTACCCGTAACTCTACCTTAAAGGTCATTGGGTTTTACTCTAGAGGGTGTGTATAAAGCTGGTAAGACGAATTAGGGAGGAAGAGGCTAACATGATAGAACTTATGGAGAGCTTTTTTTTCACTTCTTTTTATTTTGGGTTTAAAAATACCCGAAAAAATTTGTTCACAGCTGCACTTAATTTAGAAATATGAACATAGTTATTGTCTTTCTAACCATTTCCTAGTGGATGGGTGTCGGAGGGTAAGTGAGAGTGGGTCATCAGTTTCCATGGAAACTTAGAGTTAGCACACACTAGGTTATGAGCACTGAGCGTTCGCCAACATGCTAAGCACCAGTCTGTAGAATCTTACTAAGTGAGTTATATCTCTAGTACCAACAGGTCAGATGTCTGGGCAAACACACCAGAAATTACAAACCAGACAGGCAATGTCATATACAGATCTGGGCTCTACATGTATACGTAGGTTTGCCTGACAGTATTATCCTGAAAGTGTTTGAACTCGTACAAAGCAATAATGAAATATCTCTTGCCAGCACACTGAGGATGTCTGGATGATACATATTCGTAGTCGGTGCTCTAGGGAAAGTAATAGCAGCACAGCAAGTGGAAATTGTACCTTGCTAGCTCTGCTTTAATCATTTTCAAGCACTCCTATCTTTCAGATGGCTTTGAACCCAAATGAGCTGAAGGCTACATGTGCCCTGCTATAAACGCAACACCTTACAGAATCTAATTAATCATTTTCATTCATTTCTAGCCTAGGAGCATGGTTTCCATGGTTTACCAAGCACCATAATCACATATATGCATATAGCTAATCAGAGTCAAATTCCAACGGGAGGCTCTATTTTAATCTTTCGGTTATAATTACAATTTGAAACTAAGTCCTATGCGAAACACAAATGGACATTTTTTGAGGATTTCTAAGATATTATGATTATTTTGGCACCTGGACGCTACGGAAAGTAATGCCTAGAGTTTATGCCTTGAGACTTTCTTAAACATGGAGATTTCCTTCTTTCGTTTTTTTTTTTTTTTTCTGAGTAGCCCGAGGGAGGAAATTCCACGTGGTATTTTCAGACACAATGGAACATGGGGTCAGCTGCCCCCTTACTGCATACGGTTCCCATAGTATTAATGAGAATGCCACACTTACATCAAGAGGAAAAAGAGACCCCACAGGTTCTAAACCACAGCTGAAAGACAGCCCTGCTATCTGCCAAGGAGCAATTTAATTAAACTCTTATTTATTGCCACTCACTCCAGCTTCATGGGTTTCAGAGAATAGCAGCAACACACGTGTTTGCTTATTACAAAACGAGCCTTGCTTACTTTCAACGGGGCTTTTAGATCAATAATCATTGAGACATATATTGCACACTCTGACTTGAAAAGTGAAGCTGGTATGTCTTCAATGAAAAATGAAACACACTTATTGTATTTGTAACTAATGTTCCTTAAAAGTAAAGCAAATATTGATATTCCAGGCACACATAAAAACCAAGATCTATAACTAAGTGTGTAAAATGCACACTGCACGCATTCAATAATCATACTCCATTTTCAATAACGGGAAACAAGGTACAATGACTACTATAATTCACCACCACCCCCCTTTTTTTTCCTCCAGCAAGCACCACATTGTTTTATTACAATACAGCAATCTTGCCACATTACATTTTACAGTATGTGTAGGAGAACCATAAATACACCAGCCCATCTGAAATATGTAGCAATGACTCTCTCCGCTTTAGTGATACTTCCTTCCAACTTTGCTTTTTTATGTGGATTTCACATTTTGTTGATGTGTTTGCAATGAAATCGGTACTGCCCAGAAGAGAAATTATTTTACATTTCCATTAAAAGCTACAGTAGTAAATAAACCATCAGAGTTTATGTAGATATCCACTAGAACACCGAGGAGAGCCCATTAAAGTGCCAAACCCTGTGTTAAACATTTGATAAAAGAGTATCTGAAAGGCACATTCCTAACATTTTTTTCAAGTGATAGAGTTTTAAAGATATTTTATAATACTGTACCGACCTCTGCAGAACACTCAAAAATCAAGAGAAGTTTATGTTTGTCAGTAAAGCAGCTGCACAGCACACATCAGGGCTGGAAAGGAAATGGTGACGGTAGAAAACAGACGACTATCAGAGACTGAAGTTCACAGACGGTTGGCTTGAAACACACACGCGTACTCAAAATAAGCGTGTAGTCGATTACAATAATTAAGGAGTGATAAATAATAATTAACATTCCCGTAATTGAAAAGGCCCTATTTTAAAGAATAAATTAACAAGGAGGTTTAAGGCAAATACATATATGGGATGTGACTCAAAACAGCTGGCTGACTGTGGAGAGGGAAGAACCACAGCAATTAGTTAATTTGGAGATACTGTGAATGGTTTTAAGATGCCCAGGTTTTCCCTTAAAGAAACGTGCTTGCTTAACTGCAAGGAAATGTGTGGATATCCCATAAAGCTATGTGCCAAGCAGTGTACCAGTCATTTTTACATACTTCCTTTCATTCAAATCCTAGAACAATCCAGACGGGGGCATCATCACTACTTTCATTCCTGCCGGTGAAGAAATCAGCTTAGGGAAAGGAATTTGTCCAAGATCACACAGCCAGTGACTGTCAGAAGGAGGGTTTGAATTCTTGTCTGTTGATTCCCAAAACTCAGACCTCCTATGTCAAATGCAAAAGCAAAACAAACATTACGGGTCATGCATGTCATGAATGAATGATACACGCTGTCAATCTTAAAGGCAATTCACAGTTCACTCATGTAACACGTGTGTTTACCAAAGGGCTTGACATGTTCGTGGGCTCTGCTCCATGTGACGTTCTCATGGATATCTACACAAACTCCGATGTGCAGCTTTTAAGGCAAATATAAAATTATTTCTCTCCTGGGCAGTGATGATTTCATTGCAAGAGCATCAACAAAATGTTGAGAGAGGTATTCCTGAAAATGAGAGTAATGCATAGGAACTGGTCAAAGAACTAAAGGAATCTTCAACTTCTGAGTCAGCTCTAGATGGTCTCTGCCACTGTTCTCCACCAGCGTTTCTTGAGGATGGCGACCGACATCATTCATTCACAAAATGCATTGTCCGTAATGACTTTTTTTTTTAGTTTTGCAAAATGAGAATACTACGATGAATTTATTATAAAGCAATGTTTCTTTAAAATGTGCAATTCTTAGATTGTGTGTTGTTTTTAAATGTCCTTTTCCCGATGGCATTATGGTTACGGAAAATGGCTGTTATTCTATCTTCACATCCTTCCCTGACCGCACCACCCCCCCCCCCCAAAAAAAAAAAAAAACAGTTAAAAGTGGGCAGCAGTCAGTCCCTCTTCTTAGGGAAGGGTGAAGGGAGTAATTTTACGAAGTCTGTGAATTTAGAAGCCTGGGAACCATTCACTGATCTGAAGGAGAAAGGCCAAGGCATGGCATGAGCTCACTACTGTGCAGCTCAAATGAATACACGGTGAAAGCAAAGAAGAGGATGCTGAAAGAGAGAGGAAGGGAGAAAAACAATTTTGGAAAAACTCAGGCATGAGGGAATAATGAAGTCATCACAAAAAAATAATAAAAATAAAATAAAATGCACGCCTTGGGTGTTCACAGCACATTCTCTGTTCCTGAGCCCAAAGTAATAGAGATTTTACTCAGCCAAAGAAAGTAATAACAGGAACAAACAAACATAAAAATGACTCAAAGCTTGACACACTGGATGTATTGACCAAGTGCTTCCCAGCCTTGGCTTGTGATTGGTCTGACAGCCACCATGGAGAACACGGCGCTGGCTATCACAGAACAGGCAGCGAGAAGAAATTACCATCCTGGAGGCATGGGGGAAGTGATAATTTATCCTTTTTGCTGACTCTATCACTTAGAGCTTGGATCCATTAGTCATATTGATTGTGGATCTTCCACCTTGACTGGTACAGAGCATCTCCAATGACAAAATCAAGTTGTTCACATTCTTCACTGTTTTTCTTTGAAAGTAAATGGATTTGTCACTGAGAAAACATGGTCCCAATGGTTGCTACGTCCCTAAAATTGAGAGAGATCGTGATCGCTTGGAAAGAATGAATTATCCCTGACTGGAAATGATGAGCTATTACAGTTGTGGGGATGAAGTTGAACCACACGGTTTTAGGAGGAGGGAAAAATGGAGGCAAACCTCAACATGACCTCATGTCCACAACATGTTACACACAGTGGGAGAGTAACACAGAGCCACAGATAGTTGCTCAAACTTGCTATGGGATGCTATGGACAGAGAGGAAAATTAAAGCATTAATAGATTCCATTGTCTAATCCAACGATAGCCAATAACTAATAACAGCCATTTACTATGCTATGTGCTAAGAATCAAAGTAAATGCTATAAGAGATTATCTAAGTGTGGGCTCCTAGGTGGCTCAATTGGTTAAGTCTGTGACTCTTGGTTTCAGCTCATGTCATGATCTCATGGTTTGTGAGACTGAGCACCACATAGGGCTCTGTGCTGACAGTGCGTTGCCTGCTTGGGATTCTCTCTCTCTCTCCCTCTCTTTGCTCCTCCCGCTCTCAGGCTCCCTCTCCCTCCCTCCCTCTCTCTCTCAAAATAAATGAACATAAAAAAAAAAAAAGGTATTAACTAGGTTAAGCCAATCTTCACAGTAACCTCATGAGGCATTATCATCCCATTTTGCATATGAGGGCCCTGAAGCTCAGAAAGGTTACAGAATTAGCCCAAGATCGTGCAGCTACTAAAAGGAGGGGCTTGGATTGAACCACACCAGCCTTACTTAAGATTCCAAGATACACGTTTTTAGTAACATGTTGATAGTAAATGATGCCTCCCTCGGATATTAAGAGACCTTCAAAAGACTGTTTTGTCCAAAACCTTGCCTTTCAAGTAGGAAAGGTTAACAGCTCCATTTAAAGAAACTCCAAAGGACTTTAACTTTCCTAGTTATGAGGTTGAGAGGGGGGATCTGGGAGGGACCCAGGTCTCCTGCCTTCAACATGTCACATCTCCTCTGCAGTCATGGCAAGTGGAGCTATGGGGGAGTGTGGACACCCTGGGTTTTGACGGGAACCCACCCCCCCCCCAGCGGAAACTAAGGCACACACTCCAGGAATATGTTGTTCTCCCCGCTATCCACCTTTTGGGGTTGTCAGCAGGCTCCCTGCTTTGAGCTGACTTCCTCTGCATGGTAGTGGCCCAATGGGATTCATCCAGGGTGTATTGTTGACCCACCAGTTTAAGACCCTGGATGCAGTCTACAGTTATGTGGCTTTTTTTTTTTTTTTTTCATGTGGAGGAGTAGAGGCAGAGTAAAGCCGAGACCACTCTGTAGGGAACAGAACTTATATCTGCCTGACCACTGTGTTTCTCATACCAATTTTCTGTTCATCCGTCTCTTGTACATATTCATTTCATCCTTCACAGTCCAGCTCATGCCCACCCAATACGTGTAACTCCTTGATTAATCAGCAAAATCTAACAATCATTTTCACTAGAGCTTCCTGCCTACTCCTCTCATTTAAGCATTCCCTTGACATATATTTTCTGAGTGCCTATTACATGCCAGGTTCTGTGCGAGGGGCTGGCTATAAAGAGATGAATATGGCATGGTTTCCACTGCCTAAATGTCATCACAGGCCAGCAGGCATATGTTAACAGCTATCGGTTGATGTGGGGCTCAATCCAACAAAAAATTATTGAGTAGCCGCTCTATGACAGCCAGTGTATCAGGCACTGCACATAGCATCTTGGGGAGATTGTAAACTACACCAAGGAGGCTGTGTCTCAGGGATTCTCGACTAAGAGCGACATTTGGCAACGTCTGGAGACACTTCTGGTTGTCACAAAATGGGGTGTGAGGGTGGAGGTGCTGCTAGATTCTAATGGGTGGAGGCCAAGAATGCCCCTGAACATCCTGCACAGAGCAAGGCGGCGCCCCCAGCAAAGGAGTATGAGGCCCCACGTGTGAAGAGTGATTAGGCTCAGAACGCTGCTCTGTTCTATGCTCCCCTGGGTCCAAGTCAGAGTTAAGTACTGAGTGACCAGCATCAGAAAAGAGAAAGGAATGATCTCTGATAGAAGCTGTCCTCAATTGCTTCGGGGATCTATCGCGGCTTCTGGGAGCCAGAAAGTCAATAGAAACCAGAAAACTCAGTGATGAAAACCCAGTAATAAGAGCATGATTAGGCGCAGGTATAGAAGTGAATGCGAGGCAGATTTTAGACTTTAAAGCAGGCAAATCAAAGGAATAATGGTCCCTGCACTCTCAATGCAGGAGGTAAGGCAAACCATAATAGCACGAGGAGACTTGACTGAATACGCCCAACTGAACAAATGAGTACAGGGTGAAATCAAATGCAAAGGGTAATCGAGACAATGGGGAAAGGGTAGGATGTGAGGAGAAACTCCACATGATGAGTTGCAGAGGTAATCTGAGAGAAAACAAAAGCTCTTTCCACGACTGTGGTTCCAAAGAACCTTTGAGAGGATATCCACATTATCTGGATGAAAAGATCCTGCCTCCTAGAAACAATAATGACAACACTCCACTGTCCTTTGTCTGCCCTGGACCCAGGGACCCAGGCTTTAGTGAAATGCCCTAACAACGTGGTACAGCTTGAAAAGCCCGACTTTCGCACATGCCTCTGATGGGCTCAAAGTCACTGGCAAATGGAAGGATCTCATGTTTGAAGGAAAATGTGGAGGAAGCACAGAGGAGGGAAAGGCCACCTCAAAGGCTCTGTCACATAGTTCGGGAAGCCCAGGCTGAACACAGAGGTGAAGGGCTAGTGCCGGGGCATCTACTGACATCAAGATCTTTGACCCCTCTCTTCCACGGCTACTTTTGTTCTCAGTCAGGGAAGGGGAGGGCACCCTTTAGGAAAGCTGTGGTGCGAGAATGAAGTGAGTCGAGGCTATCGTGCTTGGAGGCCGCGGCACCAAGGCCGGGGCACACAAGTGTCTGCATCACCGACACCTCCTCCCATCAGCAGAAACGACAAGAGGGTTTGGAAAGCCAGGTCGGCCACTTGCCGGGGCGATGGAGGCAGTGACAGCAGTCAGGGCGCGTGGCAGCGTATGCCGTGGAAAGCAGGCTTCTGCTGTCGATTTCCCATTCTCATTCTCGAGACTACTCTGCAAGTTCACAATTATTTCTAAGTAAGTGGCTTTTAAAAAGTGCCAACAATGACACGGACATATATGTATTTAAAACCTCCTCTAGGCTTTCCTGTTACAGTCTCATTACCGGGTCCTTGAACTAAAAAACAATACGGACACTGAAGAAACAGACAAATCAATCTGCTATCTCCCTTCTCCGATTCAAATCCTTCAGTGGCTCCCTACCACTTATGAGCAAAAAAATCAGTTTTTCAGGATGGCAGACGAGGCTTCCTCGGATCTGACCCCTGCCTACCATGTACAGTCTCCATACCAGTGATTCTTCTACTTGTTCCTTAGGCTCTCTCAAAACAACAGTAACTACTTCCTGGCCAACCATGCTGTTTCGTAGCTGTGTGCTTTTGACCACGCTGATCTTGCGCCTTGACACTTCTGTAGGACTTTACACTGCAACGCTCTCTTCCTCGTCCTTCAAAGACCCGTGTGGGGACTGTAGTTTGCAAAGTCCTGGTTGACCGCTCTGGCCAACAAAAATAATTGTACACCTCCTCTTTTATTGTTGTTAGTGTTATAGGTAGCACACTGTCTTAGATAGTTATTTACATATTTATCCCATTTATTGGATGCTTGAGCTAGTCAGGAATAAAGATCATCTGTCATTTATTGTTGTATGCCATCTTTTAAAGTAACAACAGATTAAAGCTGTATTAGACCACCCTAGAGACCGTCCATGAATCGTCTTTAAGTCATGCTCTGATATCCGATACAACGAAGCTGACCCAGCACCAGTGGGTGGGTACTGTGATGGTACAGAAAGGACTCGACATCGGAATCAGGTATATCTCTGCTGGAATCTCGATTTCCTTGCTTCCCAAGTGCATGGTATATGGTAAATAACAAGAGACTCTGTTGGTTTATCTTAAGATTTGGGCTTTGAAACCAAAGAGAACTAGTCCTCTTACTTCCTAAGGTGACTTTGGGGAATTTATTTCACCGAAGCCTCAGTTTCCACACCCGTAAAAGGGAAATGATAATTCATCTGAGAGACTGAAATCGATGACATACGGTAAGTGCCTACAGCCTGGCTTGTAGTCCTCAATATATGATAACCAACAACGACGCCCATTAATGGGGAGTCTATTATCTTGGAAAGTCACAAGATGGAGCAAAATGGCATATAAACACAATCCCATCTCTACTTTGAGGTTCAACTCCCATCTCTACTTTGAGGTTTCTTCTCCCGTTAGCTTTGTTATCCTTTTTTCCTGTTATCTCTCCAGAGCACCAATTCATGCTGCCTATTATTTGAATGATTTAATTAAGAATGAGAATGTTGGAGAGCCTGGGTGGCTCAGTCAGTTAAGCATCTGATTCTTGATTTTGGCTCAGGTCATAATCTCTTGGTTCCTGAGATAGAGCCTCGAGTCGGGCTCCGTGGTGATAGTGCGAAGCCTGCTTGGGATTCTCTCTCCTTCTCTATCCCTCCCATGCTCATGTATGCTGTCTCTCTCTCTCTCTCTCTCTCTCTCAAAATAAACATAAAAAATAAACAGATAAATAAAAGTAAATAAAAATGAGAATGTGAGTCCCCTGGCCATCAAGAGACAACATTTTCCCAGGGAAATATACAATGTCCATTATCACATAATACTTTACTCCTTCTAAACATACCAGATTTTCAGGCAGTATTTCAGGCAGTGCATTGATGACTATGTCAAAAGGAAAGATTAAACGAACCACCCAGCCTCACACACAATTGATGCACCAGAGTGATGCCTATCAAATATGGGGGGTGATTACACAGCTGTTCTTTCGTTTCCCTGAAGTGGCATGCCAGAGCTGCTTCCTAAAGGTGATCTCCAAATGATACTGTGGAGCCAACACATGAATCATCAGTCTGACTCTTCCCTGCACACAGAAATCAAGGTTTAAACCATCACTTGTAACTAGGAGGAGCCAGTTCATGCAGGAGTGAGGAATATTGCACATGATTAGTAAACACACCTATAGAGATTCTGTTGCAAGGACTGACAGCCAGATCTCTAGGTCAATACTGAATCAACAATTAAAAGAACAGTTCCAATGTAACTAAAGCAGAGTCAAGAAAGACTCCGTTATACTTAAACCAGAATTCATGGAAGAGGAGTTTCCTTCCTTCCTTCCTTCCTCCCTCCCTCCATCTTCCTTCCTCCCTCCCTCCCTCCCTCCCTTCCTTCCTTCCTCTTTCTCTTTCTTCCTTCCTTCCTTTCTGGAAGCTTAACTGATATAGCCAAGGGAATCTGAATTCTGTGTGGATTTGAGCCGTGCAGCTGCTAAACCAGGGTGGTGAGCCTGTAATCTGTGGTGTGTAAGCCACTGCAATTCACACAAACCGAAGTTCTGGGAGTTTCAATAAGTCACACTTTCACTAGCAGTTACTGCACTGAATCTAAGGTGGCTCCAGGGGAGAGATCACAGCTCCTTTCGATGTTACAAAGTGGAGAAGTTTGAGAGCTGTGTGGTGCAATGAAAGAGGCCTACCTAGGATTCTTTCAGCAGTCACAGAGTCTGGAACTGAAGCTAAACTGCAATAATATCAGCTGGTGGATCTCAATAGTACCTGCAGGCAGGTGCTTAGTCTGCAGGTCTTTACCCCACGAAGCCGAAATGGGCATGCTCTATTTCACTAGCAGTTACGTGAAGAACTGCCCATGGTGCTGATGCACCTTCTAGTCACCCACAGTTAACTACAAACAAAAGGCATTCCAGAAGGTGGCATTTTCCTCCCCAACAGACTGTACGGACAGCAGTTAGGATTTGGGTATCACTGCAAAAGATGACCAGTACAAGCTGTTACAGTAGTGGTCGGTCGTTTCTGTTTTAATAAGGTCTGCTTACAAAACAAAAGCATTTACTAAGTGAATCAGGAGGGTGTGTGGTGTGCTTCACAGGAACATTAAAATCCATGCTGTCTCAGCAGGATCGGGATGGAGTTCTTGATTCATGCCCATGGAGCATTACTGCTGAATTACAGAACTGCAGCTCTTTATGTGGAGGCCTCCCAGACTGCTTTTGCTTCTGCATAATTCAAGATATAAAGACTGTTTATTGCTGCTAAACTGTGAAAAAAAGGCACAGGACAGAGAAATAGCTCTATGCCTTCATTAGGTTAATTTAGAAATCATACATTTCCTTGCCTTATGTGTTTTTCTTTAAATTTTTTACTACTGATTGATTGACTGCTAGCCTTCTGTTTTTTTCCTCCAAACTGCTTTCCCTCGTGATCCATTTGCTTCCTCTCTCAATTTGAGAAACCTTAAACACAATATGCAGATTTTATTTTATTTTTTTGAAAGGATAAAGGATGTCATTTCCTATCAGGGAAAAAAAATGGAGAGCAGGTTAAAGAGATATTCCGTCAGCAGTCTTTCTGTATCCCATCAAAGTCCCCTCCCAAGTTGTTACTGGCACTGAGCTGCTCTGCAAAACCATCTCTGAACTTGAACACAATGCAGATGCCAATGCCATCAAGTGATGGGGTTTAACTGCAAATGGGGAGCAATAGAGCCAGACCTGTACTCAGAGACATGAGTGATAAAATGGAGGACATACAGTAGGTTTGCATGTGTGCACACACAGTCCTGTATGTTTATAAATGCCATTATCTTACTTTAATACTTACAGCTGTATATGCATGAAACAAGATGGTGGACTAGTTAACGACAGGCATGTATGTCACTCCGTTGGTACTCAGCACGCAATGTCTGACACATAAAGAAGCTTCATCGGGTGAATTTTAAGAGAATAGGCTCCGAGGCCAGGTTATCTGGGTTCAATCATTGGCTCAATCATTCAGTAAATGTGCCCTCAAGTACACATTTGCTTCACCTGGCTGCGCCTCAGTCACCTTATTTACAAAACTGACAGGTGATTACCATCTACCTCAGAGATCTGTCTGGAGGATTCACTGAACAGTGCCTGGCACAGAGTGCATATGCAATGAGTGTTAGCTATCTTGTAGTTTCTGCATTCATTTACATATGGAATAAAGGACTCTATAAATAGAGTTATTGCACTATGAACTCTCAGAAAGACAAATTAAGAAAATAGTCTCATTTTCCATTGAATTAAAAAAAAAAAGTATAATGGCTAGAAGTAAACTTAACCAAGGAGGGGAAAGACCTGTACTCTGATAACTATGACACTGATATAAGAAACCGAACATGACACAAATAAATGGAAAATATATGATGATCATGGATTGGAAGAATTAATACTGTTAAGATGTCCATACTACTCAAAGTAATCTACAGATTCACTGCAATCCCTCTCAAAATACCAATGGCATTTTTCACAGGGCTAGAATATATAATCCTACAACTTGTATGGAACCCCAAAAGACCTCAAACAGCCAAAGCAATCTTGAGAAAGAAAAATGAAGCTGGAGGCATCACACTTCCAGATTTCAAACTATACTACAAAACTATAGCAATCAAAACTAGCACAAAAACAGACACACAGATCAATGGAATAGAGAGTCCAAAAATGAACCCAAACTTACATTGTCAATATTCATCAAAAGAGGAAAGATATACAATAGGAAAAAGACAGTCTCTTCAATAAATGATGTTGAGAAAACTGGACAACTACATGCAAAAGAATGGAACTGGACTAGTGTCCTATATCATACACAAATATCAACTCAAAATAGATTAAAGACCAAAAGCCATAAAACTCCTAGAATAAAACCTAGGCAGCAAGCTCTTGGACATCAGTCGAAGCAATATTTTTTTGGATCTGTCTCCTCAAGCAATGGCAATAAAAAACAAAAATAAACAAATGGAACTACATTAAACCAAAAAGCTTTTGCACCACAAAGGAAACTGTGAGTGAAATGAAAAGACAACCTACTGAATGAGAGAACATGTTTGCAAACAATATAGCTGATAAGGGGTTAATATCCAAAATATATAAAGAACTCACACAATTCAACATCAAACAAAGAAAAATAAAACCAAAAAAGCAATCCAATTAAAAATATTGACAAGAGGACCTGCGTAAGACCTTTCTCCAAGGGAGACAAAGATGGCCAACAGGCCCATGAAAAGATGCTTCACACCACTAATCAATGCAAATCAAAACCACAATGAGGTATCACCTCATCCCTCTTAGAAAGGGTATTATTTAGAAAGACAAGAAATAACAAGTATTGGCAACAGTGTAGAGAAAAGACAACACTCACTACTGTTGGCAGGAAGGAAAAATGGTACAATGGCTACGAAAAACAGTATGGAGGCTTCTCAGAAAATTCTCAGAAAAATAGAACTACCATATCATCCAGTAATTCTACTTGTGGGTATTTATCCAAAGAAAATGAAAAAAAAGAAAAACCACCCTTATTTGAAAAGATATATGCATTTCTGTGTTCACGGCAGCATTCACAGTAGCCAAGATAAGGTGGCAACCTAAGGTCCACCAGTAGATAAATGGATAGAGAAGATGTGGTATATATATCCAATGGAATATTACTCAGCCATTAAATGAAGCCTTGCTATCTGTGATAACATAGATGGACCCAGAAGGTATTATGCTAAGCCAGATAAGTCAGATAGACAAGGACTATTGCTGTTATGATTTCACTTAGGTGTGGAATCTAAAACGAACAAACAAAAAACCAAATGAACAAACAAAACAGAAACAGACTCACAGATACAGGGAATAGTCTGGTGTTAGCCAGGTGGGATGGGTTGGCGGGGGGGAAAGGCATAATAAAGGAAGGGGATTAAAAGATACAAACTTCCAGTTATAAAATAAATAAGGCACAGGGACACAATGTACAGCATAGGGAATATAGTCAATAATACATAACACCTTTGTATGGTGGCAGATGGCAGCTAGATTTACGGTAGCAATCACTTCCTAATGTATATAAATGTTGAATCACTATGTTGTATACCTGAAACCAACAGAATATTGTAGGCCAACTACAGTTCAATAATAAATAAACAACAGAGATCTTGCTTTATTTGCCTACCTACAAATTGTAGCTTTAAGAATCCAATGAGTCAATATACATGAAAATCTATGTAAAATTCAAAGTGATAAATTTAAGAGTTTATTACTATGTGTACCACACAGCAGTTGTGTGAATATTCATCCATTAAGTCACAAATGCTTGCCAGGTACCTACTACATCCCCAGGTACATTTGTGTTATCTGCTAAGGGGGGTGGGAAAGGACACTGAAAAGTGTAATTTGCATTTGCTATCATGAAGGGAATTACCTTCAGGAAATAGGACATACAATCATGAAAAGTTAAACACAAGAAGATGGGAGAAGAACAAAACAAAACATTCCAAGCAATGTGCTATGAAAGTCTTCAGGGGAGGGAGAAAATGCCATCCTTCCCTGAGCAGTCCACACCAATTAGATTAGGGGTCTCTAAGAAAGAGAGACCAGGGTCAGCTGGGGTGGCCAAGGGAGAAGTGGGGAAACCGGCTGGGTGAAAACGGATCCTCCCAGACGGTGCATGCCACAGGTAGATGTTGGAGGTCAAGAGCATTCCAGGCAAGGGGAAATCGGGGAGACACAGAGATAGGACTGGAAATACCAGAGACCAGTGCTTGGAATGAAAAACACTGAATGTGTAGAGATAACATGGGAGACGAAGAGGGGGAAAAAAAAAGCAGCTAAGCAACTTTTGTAATCTCATCTTGGGTCCCTGTCCTTGGCTTTGAGCAATGTAATTCTAACTTCCACGTTCTACCCACCAAGGAA
Organism: Leopardus geoffroyi; assembly: GCF_018350155.1. Taxonomy (NCBI): domain Eukaryota; kingdom Metazoa; phylum Chordata; class Mammalia; order Carnivora; family Felidae; genus Leopardus; species Leopardus geoffroyi. The sequence goes on from NC_059327.1 coordinate 46,423,899, forward strand.
TAGAAAACAAGAAGAGAAAAGAAAATAAATATAAATCAGAAGCTTCAGATATCTTCTATCATTTTCATCCTCAGTAAGGAAAGAGAGCTTCCCAGATAAGGATAAGGTGAAAGTCAGTACATTGATAAGATTTACTTAAGGACCAGTATTAATGATGAGGGTATTTGGGCTGAAACTCACTTTTTAAATAACTTACATTAACTTCATTTTCCCATCTCTCCTACGATAGCGATTCTTTTTTTTTTTTTTTTTTTTTCGGTAGAAATGTTTTTAGAGAAGTAATTTACTGGCACTTAATTACTAGTATTTAACCAATTCAACATTCTCTTTTCTTAAGAGTCCATTAGGTTTCTATTACAATATTATACATTCTAATCAAATGTGGCTTTCTGCAAAGGTCCTCATTGTCAGTCTCCTCAAAGCAAAGTTTATCTGGACTATTAGACATTCTCTCCGCTTTGGCTGCACCAAATTAGATCAATTATTTATACCTGAGGTCCACTGCTTCAGAACTTGGGCACCTCACTTAACATTTCTCTTGTGAATTATTAAGAGTCTTATTTTTAAAATAAAGTTCTCATTTCATAGTCTGTTTGATTGAGGTTAAACACAATAGTCTAGTGATTCTTGTATTAAACAGTTCAATGTCATAAGATTCTCTCCTGGGTTTTATGCCAATGAACACATTCGAAACAAATGAACCCTTCATTAAGAATACCCTCACTGGGGATAAGGGGCAAAGGGCTTCTGACTTAAAAAACTGTCTGGCACCAGTCTGGGCAGAATTATTAAAACAAGCCATAGATAGCAGGCAGATTCTACTGTTTATACATCAGCGATAATTAGAGATATGAAAGGGGCCTTAGGGTTTTCTAGTGCCCCTCCTTATTCTACAGGCAAAGAAAAAACATATCAACATTCCATAATGTCAGTTCATAGTGACTTGCTTTGTTCCAAAGGCCACTTTGAGGTATTGTTCAAAGGCATTCTTAAAGTAGTAAGACATGGTGGATGCATGTGGGGATTCTTGAATGCAAATAATAAACCCTGCTCTGGCTTGTTCATGCAGGAAAGGACTTTATTAAAAAATATTAGTAGTACCCAAAACCTCCAGGAAGATCAAAGAGCCAGGCCAGGCTGGCAAGCAGCCAGGGACAATGTTTAACCACACCATAGGGAAAGGGACAGTCACTTGTCAATACCCTGTCAGTTCAAAAATCATGACACTGCTCACTTCTCCACCCCATCTATGGAAGAACACCAGGCTAATAGGGCTTAATCACAAAGACTAAAAAATCTTTTTTTTTTTTTTTTTGGCTTTTACCTTAGAAAAGGGAGACACACACACACACACACAATTCCACAAACATTAGAAAGCATGTCAAATGGTCCACCAAGTGTACCAAAATTAAAGCTTCTCAAAAAACTTGATTTCCACCTGGGCATCTGGAAAGGATCCCTTTCCCCCAAACTCCTGTCCTTATTCCCCGCCCCCCTCACAACAACCCTCAACAATAATATGGCTTCTAATACTTGCATGACACATTTTATGAAACAGAAAATACATCCCTTCACTCCACTCTTGGAACCTCCCCTTGCTATACAAGCATTCCAACCAAGTGATCAGTCAATGACAGAACTGATTTGGTGTCCCACAGAAAGAAGGGAACCTTCTCCTTACCCACAGTGCATTGACTAAGGCCTCTGACCTTCTTAAGTTTTCTAATTCCAGCAGGTCATGACTTCTCGGTGAGATTAAAACAAGAACAGTGCCTGGCAGGCAATGGCTCAAGGCTGGAATCTGTCAGTCGCTTAGCTTTGGGGCCTTAATTCTCAAAGACATTGAATTATTTTGAGTAGGCTGTTTACCTTGATGTGAGCAGAATTAGCCTTAGACACTAAGCCTTTATGGCAAGCTTTATTGTCCAAGGCAAATATAACCTGTTAAGATTTACAGGCTTTATTAACAGCAATAACCATTTTATGGCCAACATCAGTAAATCAGGGTTTATTGAGAACTCTACAATTTTAATCTGTGGAAAACCATTAAAATGTCGGATTTTCATTGGACGTAATTTCTAACTTTTATGAAAGATAGATTTTCCATTTAATTGGGGAGTATAAAAAAGTGCAGTGTGGGATAACGAATTGTTTTGAAAAGAGCCAATTGGTTTTAGCTAAACAACAAGTGTCAAACACTAAAGTTGCTATCTTTAGTTAGAACTGTCCCAAGGCTAAGGTTAACAGTAACTGCAGTGACAAAATGCTCTAATACATCCAGCAATAGGAGCTCGTGGAGTTTAGGAAAGGTTCAATTATCATCTGTTCAAACCGTAGGTATTTTGGAAAGAGTGTGTGACCTGTTATTTCATCCAAACCAGCATGCAAACGAGTCTGGTAAGAATCTTCAAATTCATATGCTACTTTTGAGAAAGTGTATTTACTACTCCTGCGACTACCATTCATAAGACTCTTCAATGAGGTAAGCAAGGTACAGAAACACAGATACTCACCAGCTTCTGTCAATAACCATTTATTTCTTCCATGTGATAGATTAAAAGAGAGGGAAGCAGAGAGCTTTTGATAAGGGTCTTTGTCCTTGGATGAGCTTGTGAAGGAAGAACAGGGGGCCCAGGCTGGAGGGGCAGAGCTCACGTAAAGTCTGGGGTGAGGAGGGATGGTCTGAGAAGCACACTGTTTTTTCATAGGGTTGAAAATGCGTCAGATATCACAAGAGTCTCTGTTTTAATCTGGTTCTCCGACCACCAGGCTGCCCTCCATCTTTGCTGAGAATTAAAGGTTTGTGAAGCTTTATGAAAGACTAGGCTAAAAAGGAAGAAGATAAACCACAATAATCTCTACTATTTGATACTAAAGACTGTTTTGAATGTTCTTGTTTCCCCACCCCCCCTTCTTTGTCTCCCAGCAATCCTACAAGGAAAATATCATTCCTATTTCCAGATGAGGAATCGGAGGTTCAGGGTGGCTAGTAAATTGCTATCAGTCACAGCATTGGGAAGTGCTAGTCAGTGTTTGACCCTTCATGACAATGAGCTCTGTCATGGCTACAGCCAAATGTAGGAAAAATTGTAGTAAGGGTAGAGATCACCCTGGGGTCTCTTGTCTCCCCTTTTATATGTCTCCTTTTCTCCTCCATGGCGTCCTTCTTGTAACTCTGGAAATCCTGTACCTTCCTATCACTAGGACAGCATCAAACCCAGGCTCCTGGCCCTTGGGAGCACAGAGGTTCTAGACATGCCCCACTCCAAGCTCCTCATCCTCCTGAGCTCCCAACACCTCTATTTTTATCACTGCTCTATTCGTCGGTTTGCCAGCAGATTACTTATTTGAAACAAAAGAACAAAGAATTTACAGAAGGTTTAGGATTGGCATATTAGCTAGAAGAAATTTTAATCTCTATTTCTTTTTTTTTTTTTTTAATTTTTTTTTTCAACGTTTATTTATTTTGGGGACAGAGAGAGACAGAGCATGAACGGGGGAGGGGCAGAGACAGAGGGAGACACAGAATCGGAAACAGGCTCCAGGCTCTGAGCCATCAGCCCAGAGCCCGACGCGGGGCTCGAACTCACAGACCTCGAGATCGTGACCTGGCTGAAGTCGGACGCTTAACCGACTGCGCCACCCAGGCGCCCCTTTAATCTCTATTTCTAATGGTGGAAGGTCCGGAGCATAGCAAACAGATATGTTACCACTGGCCTCTGGGCTCTCAAGCTTCAAAAAGCTTGGGGAAAACTAAATGAACCCAGAGTCTCATTAAAAACAAAAAAAATATTAGAGAAGAAAAAGTGATCTGAGCTTTAACGTTAGAATAACTTTCTAGTCATCCAAGAGCTTGGACAAGTTCCTATAAGATGGACATGAAAATACCTCTAACTTTCTACCATCTCACTTGCAAATCAAGTGAAATGACATAGAGAAGGGAGTCCTGGGTGGCTCAGTCTATTAAGCGTCCAACTCTCGATTTCGGCTCAGGTCATGACCTCACAGTTCAGGAGTTCGAGCTCCATGTCGGGCTCCTCGCTGACAGTGTGGAGCCTGCTTGGATTCTCGGTCTCCGTCTCTCTCTGCCTCTCTTTCTCTCTCAAAAATAAATAAATAAACATAAAAACAAGAGAAACAACAGCGAAGGCACTTAACACAGTACCTGGCACATGGGGACATTCTATAAAGGGTAGCTCTTCCTGAGCTTACACAAACCACCTTCTGTGGTCAACAGATGAATTAGTTGCCAGGGAAGTTCTACCTTACAGAGAGAAGACAATTGTACATGTCTTAGGAAAACACGACTTGGACCTGCCCCCAAGATGCCTCTCGATGTGTCAAGGAGGAGACCTCCTAGGCCACTGCAGGGCAAAACCCGCTGAGATACCAGTGGCCCTGCTAGCCACAACCCCTTCCAGTGATGACCCCATGGCCCCACAGGAGGTGGGCAGCAAGGGAACCACGTGGTGGAGAGGGAGGAACATTCCCATGCAAAGAAGATAATGGAAGGTGTCTCACAGTGACAATTACATCACTGATCAATTTCCAAACACAGTTCCTATCACTGCCACCCTGGAGAGTCATTAGCTAACTACAGGATCCTCACTTGACTGTGAAGTCAGAAAGCACAGTGGTGCACTCTTGCAGACCTGGAGACCGCATGATGGACACTGCAGACATCTTCATCATGGGAGACCCTGACCGGGGAAGGGTATGTACATTTTCCCTTTCCTTCTCTACCCTTTTTGATTTCTTCTATCATTCTGCCCGCCCATCAGCAAAGACACAGATGTCGATGGTAATACCAACCATGTAAGCTATTGCACACACTAAGAGAGCTGTAAATACTGGTGTGCAGGGGCGCCTGGGTGGCTCAGTCGGTTAAGCGTCCGACTACAGCTCAGGTCACGATCTCATGGACTGTGAGTTTGAGCCCCGCGTCGGGCTCTGGGCTGATGGCTCAGAGCCTGGAGCCTGCTTCCGGTTCTGTGTCTCCCTCTCTCTCTGCCCCTCCCCCGTTCATGCTCTGTCTCTCTCTGTCTCAAAAATAAATAAACGTTTAAAAAAAAATTTAAATACTGGTGTGCAGATATAGGTAGTAACCAACACATAAATTCCAAGGAAACCCTGGTGTTTGGATTTGAGATGCTTTCTTGCATTAAGATGATGATATAAATGCTTGTCAGGGCTCCATAATAGCCCATTAACCCACAATGTAGCCGAAACACTCTCCAGATCCATCCTATAACACAAAACGTAGAAAACACAGCTCTCCCTCATTCTCAGCTCAGAATGTCTGTTTTCAACCATCCTGTAGCCCTGGCTACTCCTTGGGATGGCCCTCATTTAATATCAGCCAGCCTGGCTCTGAGATTTATTCCTAATAACATAAACATGATTAAAATAAAGTGTCATTTGTTGTCAAAGGGAGAATAGGAAGGTGTAGGGAGTTGAACAGGGATCACCCCTCCCCCCCCCGCCCCCCCAAGATTTCCTGTCCACACAGACATTTGTTTTTTTCTGTTTGGCTGGTTGGCTGTTTGTTTGTTTGTTTTTAAGGTTTATTTATTTTTGAGAGGAAGGGGAGGGTGAGAGCAGCAGAAGTACAGAGAGAATCCAAGCAGGCTCCAGGCTCCCAGCTGTTAGCACAGAGACTGACATGGGGCTCAAACTCGCAAACCTTGAGATCATGACCCGAGTTGACTGACTTAACTGACTGAGCCACCCAGGCGCCCCCCACATGGACATTTGTAAATCAGGATTTTGAGAGGTAGGTGGTGCTTATAGCAAACTGCTGACTGCAGTAGGGTGTCCTGAATGAGAGTGATGCGTTTCCCTGTGCACTGAATGCCCTGCGGCCTCTCACCCTGCTCTGGAAACTACAGCACACTCTGCAAGACACGGAAAGGTAGCAAGAGAAGGACCAAAAACCTTCCTGTTTCACATTAAATAACAATCTAAAAATAAGCATTTTCCTTTCTAATCATTTCCTATCATGCATGGAATGTTCACTTTAATTTTCAAGTCCGTTTGCTTCATTTCTGTGAACCACTTGAGCTTTCAATAGTGCCCACCCAGCATGCTTTCTGTCTAAACATGCAAGTGTGTGTGTTTTTCCGCTCCCTTTTATTTTCTCGATTCCTTTGTCCTTCCAATTACAAAATCCCACAGCAATTTTAGCGAAAATGTGAGGTAAAGGCTTCTTCTTCTTTTTTGTTAAATCTCTACCTCTCAGTGAATAAACAAACCACAGCTCTAAAGACATTTTCCTAGCTTCCCACAGAAGATCCACGACTGAACTATCTACTGCTCAACTCGGGCCTTCATTTATAAACTTATCATTCTATTAAGCCTTCCTTGTACTTCCCCCCGCCCCTTCACCCTCAGTATTACCTTCATGACTGTATTACTCATCTATGAGAACATTTTTTAAGAGGGCCTGAAAGGTTTAGGAAGCCTTTGCCATGACCACAATGTGTCATCATTGACAATTAGATTCTAATAGTATAGGAGAAGTCCTAGAAAACATGCAAGGACAAAAACCAAGAGTGACTCTGGATTCTAGACTCCCACCGTGAAGGAGACCTGTGGCTTCATCACTTTTTGTATTCCCCATGCCCAGCACAGTGCCTACAGCATAATAAACGCTCAGTGGATGTTTGTTCTGTAAGTAAACAGAGATGAGTACAAACATTAGTGAAACTTGTGGCACTAGGGTCATGTCCTTCCCTGGGCACTTTTTCACTTGACAGGTTGAGCCATGACCCAAGGTGCATGTCAGAGTGTCCCAGGTGACTGACTGAGGACACAGAGGATGCCACCCGTGAGATCCGAGGTCACCAAAATCAAGAACACAGACCAAAATCCTACTCAGGCTACCTCGCAAGAGCTTTGTGTCAACAACAAAGTAGGCGAGAGACAACCTCCTCTTCCAACGTACTTCCTTCGCAGTATCTTCACCTTTAGCAACTGGGTCCAGAGAGCAAGAATGCCAGACACAGACTCTTTCACTTCACTTATGACCACATAGGACTCTGCTCTCCCTCCTGGGACCAGGGCTGGTGTCTTACCTCAGCAGCAGGGACTCCCTCGGGTGGCCGGCAATGCAGCACTATCATGCCTTCAATGGGCACCTCCCTTCCTTGTGGATCTTGTTCGAAGTTTTTCCTTAAATCTGCAAAACAAACAAACAAACAACAACAACAACAAAAGTGTGAGGTATAGGACAATTTACTCTAGGGCCAATATTCTTCATATGTGGTCCAAATACAATCAAATAGTGAGCTTAATGTCACAAACTGGGTCGACACAGAAGAGTCACTGTTTTTAGGAGTTCCAGACATAAGAAAATCGTTTTCCCAAATATTTGAAATAAACCATAACAGAACTTCCTATGCTCCATGCTTCCGTGAAGGAGGAAAGGTTTACTGGGGGCGCAGAGAGAAAACAAACAAAAAACAACTCATTTCCTGAGGCTTTGCCAACATAATCTGCTTAGCATCTGATGACACACTTGACCTAATAAGTTGCCATCCACAGCCATAATTGTGCAGTTGAGATGCACATGATTTTTTTTTTATTAACTAAAGAATGCATTATTAATCTGTAACCTCTGCCTTTTCCTTAACCCTCTAGGGGGCTCTAGAAGATGGTAATAGAGTGAGATTACCTATTAGTCTTTATGTGTAACCAGGGAGCATGGGGCAACATTCAACCACTACGAAATCTATAAGCCATCCAACCAAACATATAATTAAAAAATACAACGCCCTCCAGTCAAACAGCAATGCTGCGTATCGGTGTAGTGCCCTTCATGGAAGGCTCGAGGCACTTTGCAAACAAGCTGCACTATTAACCTTTTACACATGGAAGGGTGATGCCCGGGGAGGTTAATTGGCTTGCCAGTGGTCATGGAGAACATTGATGCCAGCGAGGGGGAAAAAATGCACAGAGCTTCCTGACATCCGGTCTCTGCCTGCTATAGCCAGCAAAAACTTTCTTAGGGAGAAGGACCCAGAGAGTTCAGAGAGAAAGCATGGCTTGAGTGGCTTTCCAGTTGAGCGCTTGCTTCAAGAACCAAAGTGTGAGTGGGCCTCCGCTTGTTGCCAGGTGTCACAAAGCACTGATGATTTTACGGCACAGGCTTAACTCTTGCCATCACCTGAAATCCTGCACTAGTAAAACAAAGGCGGCTTTTACAAGTCTTTCTCGATGTGAACGGTTCCCCCTCCCTCCCAGACAATGTATTTTTCTTCAATTGAGTATCTCAAATTACAGGCTGTGGATTTATTGATTTAATTTTCTTTAGTGCTTACACTAACATGAAATATGTTCCCTGTAAAGAGCAGAGCTCCAGAATCAGTTACATCTTTACAAATTGTATAAATACATTAAACTTGCTTTTAGCAAGTCAGAAACACTGGATGAATAACAAGCAGAACCATCCATGTATTCACTTTCTTCCCAATTCTAGTCTTAATGTTTTCCCTCCCAGAGGCAACTGACGCCTTTTGTCAGTAGTGCTATATATTCAGGGATCTTCATGAGTATATACGAGGCAACAGATCTTAAAAGGACTTGCATTGCAGGCAGGGGGCACATCCTTCTTCTCATTTCTCTCCTGCCCCCCAAATCATGAAGCCAGATTCCTTCTATTCCAGATCCATAAACTGCCATTAGCACTTATGATTCAGAATTTCTTTTTTTTTTTTTATTATTTTTTTTCTTTTTTTTTTTTTAATTCACCCTCAGTTTGTTTACTGTATTTAAAAGTCTGATTCAGAATTTCTGACTGCAAGTGTGATAAGGGTCACCTGACTGCTGATAAAACCATGAGTGAAGAACTGTGAATAAACCCTAGAGTGAAAAATCTCCAGTTTCCTGCACCATTTGACCACAAAGTTTCCTTTGCTTTCCCCCAGGGGAGCTGTGAGTCAAAAATCCTTCCTCCTTCTGATTCATTCACTCATCAGGACTGGACTGAAACCAGTGTAGCACAGAGTGTGAGCATGACTTCAACAGTTTTGTGAACACTCAGTTTGCTAAAGGAAAGGGTTGAGTTTTTGTGGCTATTTTTGTTTGGTTTGTTTGCCATTTTGTTTTTCTTGATTGCTTTGTTTTCCAAATGAAGCCTCCCTTGGTGCTGCTGAATAATGGTTGCTGCTTTGACAACACCACATAATCTGTATTCAACCAGATGAAGCACAGAAAACAGTGGGACTTTCTGTTTTGTCTTCCAGCTCTATTTCCTTTCTTTGCTCAGGAGAAATAGAAATGGTAACCAAATGCATAGTTTATGGTTAGCTCCTCACTCCACTACTCTAATACGCTGGCAGGTGAAAGGAAAGTTGGGATGAAAACATCCAATATACTTCTCCATTCCCAACAGCTCCATAAAATAGGAAAACATGCAGCTAAAAAAGGAAGCCCTGCATTCCCACTGGGATGTAGGAAAGGGTAATGTCTATAAAGAAGAAACACCTAGTGGGTCTCATCCAGCCAGGATCAAACTACAGGAGGGACCTACCCAACCTCTTGCTTCTCCCCAAGTGACATTGGGAATCACTGGCAGGGTTCTGGCCAGAAGCATATTAATACTCCTCAGTAAGGAGAGACAAAGATGAAAGGCAAATCAGCGATGGAGTAGGGGGTCAGGGGAAAAGTATGATGTCATGTATCAGGATCCAGCTCATAACGAGCATCCAGCCACACACCAGATACCACACCAAGTAAGAAACACAAGCATCACCGAGTCCTGCCCCATACCTAAGGCTAATGGTAGAACTTTGGTATTTCTGACTCCTAAGGAGAGAAAACAGACCAAATTCCAGCTGGCTATGAAATATACTAAAAATCATGGAAATAAACCCTTAGACACAGAGGTACATGCTTCCAGCTCTACCTCTGATTCCCACCACAGGTCATCTAACCTGATTAGTTTCTTAATTGGCAAAGTTACATACTTTGATCGCCTATGTTACTTCTGAGGCTTGAAAGATTTAGATAGGAACCCATGCAACTTCCAGTAGTAGAGAAAATATCCCCAGCCATATAAAAAGAATTCTACAAATAAAGGAGGCAAACCATAGAAATGAGATTCAATGGCTTCCTCTAAGACAAGAAACAAGAGACATTTTTATAGAACTTCTAATTTGAGCTTTTTAAAGTCAAAACGAAATAGCAACTGAGAATCTAGAGTAGGGAGTTATAAATAGGATAACATCTGAGATCAAGAAAACTGCCACTATGCAGGGGGAAGAAAAAAACAACATAAGTGCTGAATTAGAAATATACATACCATGGAGACCGTAAACAGCATCCTGAATATTGCAGAAAACTAAACTAGTGAGGATCCAGTCAGGATCCAGGCAGGAAAAGGAAAAAAGCAGAGGGGTTGGAGGAGGCCAAAAGAAGAGGTTGAGGTTACAGAGCTGTGAAGCGCTGGGCATGGGTGCTGGCACCTCAGGAACGTGGAAGAGGGATTTAAGAAATCAAGACCAAGACCTCTGAAGAAAGACTGTCCATCAATCTGGTGCTGGAACCTCTGTGGGTCCTAACAAAGCTGGTTCTGTTAGTACTTGAAACAAAATAATAAGCTGGAAACAAGAAGCAACTGCCACTTCCAGGATGAAGAAACTCTACTAGGGTGATGCTGACAGGGACAGAAAATTAACAAGTAGACTTCCTCCCTCTTCTACTGTTTAGTCTCCTCCCATGCCCCCTACTGGTGGAGCCTTACAGGGAGCCAGGATCTGGCAAAGAGGTAGCTGCTCCAGCTTTACAAACTATATGCCAGTGGTCTTAGAGGCAAGAGACAACAGCTATGTAACCAACAAAACCCAGTTTATGAGGCTGCCTCTAGTAGGGCTCTTAAAATTTCTTACTCCTCACTGTTTTCCTCATTTCTATAAAGGGGGGGCTTTATATCTGAGGTGGTTGCCCTCATACTCTCAGGGCTACTGAACACCCGATACAGAGCATGTCCTTAACAAACATGTGTTGCATGCGTGTGCTAAGAGGAAAATTATAAAATGATAATAAATTTTCCAGCAAAAGAACAAAATAAATAACAAAAGATAATGTTGAGATAGAGAAATGTAGTATTATATAGAATAGGAATTTTAGAAAGAAACAAGCTGAAAGAAAATAAATGATAACCTATTTAAGAATGATGATAATTCTTCTCTGAGGTGAAAAAGGACTTGAGTTTGCAAAAGAGCTCACTGGATACAAGGCAAAATAGTATTAGAAAGAAAAAAAAAGATCCTAAATATGTCATAGTTAAAAATTTTGAATTCAGGAGTAAACAAACTGATGTAACTAACAATTTCATGGACTAGAATAATTAATATTGCTAAAATTTCTATACTATCCAAAGTCATCAATGGATTCAATGCAATCTCTATACAAATTCCAGTGGCATTATTTAATGAAATAGAAAACACAATCCTATAATTCACAGGGAACCACAAAAGACGTTGAAGGCCCAAAGCAACCTTGAAATAATAATAATAAAAAAAAAAGAACAAAGCTAGAGGCATCATACTTCCTGATTTCAAACTACACTACACAGCTACAGTAACCAAAACAATACAGTATCAGCATAGAAACAGACACATGGATCAGTGGGGCAGAATGGAGACCCCAGAAATAAAACCTCGCATATACAGATATCTAATATTTGACAGGGATACAATTATTCTAAATGAGGAAAGGGTATCTCTTCAATAAATGGTGGTGGGAAAACTGGATAACCACATGCAAAAGAATTAAATTGGACCCCTAACTTGTAACACAAAAATTAACTCAAAATGTATTAAAGACCTAATTGTATGACCTGAAACCATAAAACGACTAAAGAAACTCTAGGGAAAAAGCTTCTTGACACTGGCCTTGACAACAACTTTTTGGACATGACGACAAAAAACACAAGTAACAAAAGCAAAAATAAACAATTAGGACTATGTCAAAAAGTTCTTGTGCAGCAGAAGAAATGATCAACAAAGTGAAAGGCAACTTATGGAATGGGAGGAAATATTTGCAAACCATATTTCTAATAAGGGGCTAATCTTCAAAATATCCAAAGAATTCATTCAACTCAACAGCAAAAGAACAATCCATTAAAAAAAATGGGGAAAGGACCCAGATAAATGTTATTCCAAAGACAACACACAAATGTCCACCATGTACTTGAAAAGGTGCTCAACATCATTAATCATCAGATAAATGCAAATCCAACCCACAGTGAGATACCACCTTGCTCGTGTTAGAATTGCTATCGTCAAAAAGACAAGAGATAAATGTGGATGACAATGTGGAGAAAAGGGAAGCATTGTGCACTGGTGGAGGGGCAGTAAATTGGAGGAGCCACTATGAAAAACAATATGAAGTCTCCTCCCCCCACCCCAGATTAAATACAGAACTACCATAAGATGCAGCAAACCCATTCCAAAAGAAATAAAATCACCATCTAGAAAAGATGTCTATATCCTATGCTCACTGCAACATTATTCAGAAAAACATGAAAGCAACCTAAGTCTACATCAACGCATGAATGGATGGAGTAGGGTGTGTGTGTGTGCATGTGTGTTTATATAGACGTGTATGTGCACACACATACACACACACAAAATGGAGTGTTATTCAGATTAAAAAACAAAAACAAAAAAACAGGGGCACCAAGGTAGCTCAGTCAGTTAAGCATCTGACTGTTGATTTTGGTTCAGCTCAAGTTCTCACCAACCATGAGATCAAGCCCTGCATTGGGCTCTGTGCTCACAGCATGGAGCCTGCTGGGGATTGTCTCTCTCCCTCTCTCTGCCCCTCCCCTGCTCATGCTCTCTTTCTCCCTGTCTCTCTCAAACAAACATTTAAAAAATAAAATAAGGGGCGCCTGGGTGGCGCAGTCGGTTAAGCGTCCGACTTCAGCCAGGTCACGATCTCGCGGTCCGGGAGTTCGAGCCCCGCGTCGGGCTCTGGGCTGATGGCTCAGAGCCTGGAGCCTGTTTCTGATTCTGTGTCTCCCTCTCTCTCTGCGCCTCCCCCGTTCATGCTCTGTCTCTCTCTGTCCCAAAAAATAAATAAACGTTGAAAAAAAAATTAAAAAAAAAAAATAAAAATAAAAATAAAAAATAAAATAAAAATAAAGAACCAAATCCTGCCATTTGAGACAACACAGATGGGACTTTGAGGGCATTACGCTAAATGAAGTAAGTCAGACAAATACTGTATGATCTCACTTATATATAGAATACAAAAAAGCTGAACTCACAAACAAGGAGAAGACTAGTGGTTGCCAGGAGCTGGCAAGTGAGGGAAAGGATGGAGGTCAAAGGGTACAACTTCCAGTGAAAACATGAGTAAGTTCCGCGGACCCAACATACAGCATGGTGAATATAGTTGACAATATTGTGCTGTTTACCTAAAAGTTACTGAGAGAGTAAATTTAAAAAAAAAAGAAAAAAATGTAGCTATGTGAGGTGATGGGTGTGTTGACTAACCTTACTGTGATAATCATTCCACAACAAAAACGGATACCAAATCATGGCAAATTTTAAGTTACACAAGGTTATTGGTTAGGTATATCTCAATAAAGCTACATAAATATTTTTTTTTTTTTAAAAAGAAGTGATTGACAATGAAACAAAAATCAGGCTAGGATTAGAACTTTTTCCTATATTAGCATATACCAGGGTATAATTAATCATACCTATTTATTTTTTTTAATGTTTATTATTTATTTTTGAGAGAGAGAGAGAGAGAGAGAGAGAGAGACAGAGCATGAGTCGGAGAGGGGCAGAGAAAGAGGGAGACGCAGAATCTCAAGCAGGATCCAGGCTCTGAGCTGTCACCACAGAGCCCGATGTGGGGCTCAAACCCACAAACCATGAGATCATGACCTGAGCCGAAGTCGGATGCTTAACCAACTGAGCCACCCAGGCACCCCTATGTTTTTATTTTTTGAGGAAAAGAAAAAACAAAAGAGCACAGGTACTAAATTTTTCTTCCCAAACAAGTTATTATACATGAGCAAACTAACAACAATACAGTCTCAGACACGGCAGAGACAAGAGAGATTTTAATCAGCTGCACCCCCTTCCTGAAAAAACAATTACCTTTTTTAAAAATGAGGCTCAAAGTAATGAATTAGTAAGTATTTGGAAGTGTGGTTTCAAAACATTTGGCAGTGGGCAATAAAACACACTTGAAAATGTTCAAATCTAATTTTTTTTATGATATAGCAAGGAATATTCGTGTAATTATCCAAAAACTCTGTAAAAAGAAATGCATAACACCTCATAAGCATGCATGTTAAGTAATGATAAGGATTTAAACTCCTAGGTCATTTGTTCTAAAACTCGACTAGTAAGACTGCACACTTTTGAAGAAGGTGGGGCTGGAGACTGAGCATCCATTTGAATTCTGGGTCTGCCACCTACTAGAACCTTGATTTGGTAAGTATTTTTATCTCTCTTTGCCTCAGGTTCCTCATCTGCCAAATGCGGATAATAATTTTCATCACATATAGTTTTTGTGGGCATTAAATGCTAATACGTGTAAAATCGTCTTAAGAGCACTGGGTACATAACACAGCTTAATAAAGGTCACAATTACTAAATCCTATTATAAGGCTGCAATGATTAAAAGGAGGAGGCTTTTTCATAAATCAGATATACATATTAATTATAAACTGGAAAATTTTTCAAAGACTCTCAAATGAAAAGTATAAATTAATATATGATAAAACCATAGCAGTCACAAGATACTTATTTGGATCTTAGGATAGGGAAAGCCCTTCTAAAGAAAATTAAAAGAAGAATCCTTAAGGAAATGATTGGTAGATAATGTTTGGTAGATATGTCAAACTAAAAACTGTTTCAATCTTGAAGGGGCACGTGCACCCCAAAGTTTATAGCAGCCCTATCAACATAGCCAAATAATGGAAAGAACCCAAATGTCCATCGACTGACGAATGGACAAAGAAGGTGTGGTATGTATACATACATACGCACACACACACACAGACACACACAATTGAATATTACTCAGCCATCGAAAAGAATGAAATCTTTCCATCTGCAAAGATGTGGATGGATAGACGGTATCATGCTACGTGAAGTAACAGAGACACACAACTATCACACGATTTCACTCATATGGAATTTAAGAAACAAAACAGATGAACATAGGAGAAGGAAAGGAAAATCAAATAAGATAAAAACAGAGAGGGAGGCAAACCATAAGAGACTATTAACCACAGAGAACAAACTGAGGGTTGCTGGAGGGGAGGGGGGGCAGGGAATGGGGCTAAATGAGTGATGGGCATTAAGGAGGGCACTTGTTGTGATGAACACGGGGTGTTATATGGAAATGATTAATCACCAAATTCTACTCCTAAAACCAATACTACACTATATGCTAACAAACTTGAATTTAAATAAAATCCTGGAAGGAAAAAAAATGACCTCAATCTCAAACATTACAAGCAACATTATAGGCAGAGGCTGGACAGCCTTAATACACAAACGGCACTATTACAACAAACAAAAAAGATAAATACCCTAAAACAAAATGGCAAAGGGGCATTCAGGCAACATTCATAAGAGAGAAACATCTAATAGAGATAATCATAAGGCCAATATCCCTAATTATGAAAGAAATGCCCATTTAAAAAGCATCAATATGTCTCTTTACTTTTCCAAAGAGGCTTGGTTTTATTAGTTTCTTTAAGTACTAATTCCCAGTGTTGGAAAGAGGATGGAAAACTAGATAGTCTTATTTATTTTTTTCAACGTTTATTTATTTTTGAGACAGAGAGAGACAGAGCATGAATGGGGGAGGCGCAGAGAGAGAGGGAGACACAGACTCGGAAACAGGCTCCAGGCTCTGAGCCATCAGCCCAGAGCCCGACGCGGGGCTCGAACTCCCGGACCGCGAGATCGTGACCTGGCTGAAGTCGGACGCTTAACCGACTGCGCCACCCAGGCGCCCCGAAAACTAGATAGTCTTAAACACTGCTAGGTAGTGTGAAAACGGGTCAACACGAAGGGCAAGCTAGAGGATGTGTTAAAATTACTTTAACAGTTCATTTATATGTTCACTTTCTAATGAATAAATGCACAACATGTGGGATATTATTTGACAATAATCCCATACCGTGGGATATTATTTGACAATACAAAGAAATAAAATACTGGAGTACCTTCTGCAACACAGAGGAATTTTGAAAGGAATATGCTCAGTAAAAGAGGCCAGACACAAAAGACTACATGTTGTATGATCCCACGTATATGAAATGTCCTGAAGAGGCAAATCCATACAGCCAGAAAGATTCATGATGGCCAAGCACTGCAGGTGTCAGGGCAAGGGGCAAAGGGAATGTGACGGCTAATGGGAACGGTTTTACTTTTCGGCATGACGGAAGTGTCCTAAAATAGACTCTGAACATGGTTGCACAACTCTGAGAATGTACCAAAAACTATCAAATTGTAGGGGCACCTGTGTGACTCGGTTGAGCATCTGAATATTGATTTCGGCTCAAGTCACGATCCCACGGTGGTGGAATCAAGCCCTGCGTTGTGCTCCACGCTGAGCATGGAACCTGCTTAAGATTCTCTCTCTCGCTCACTCTGCCCCTCTCCCCCTGCTTATGCTCCCTATCTCTATGAATGAATGAATGAATGAATGAATACAATTTTAAAAGACCTATTAAATTGTATACTTTACATGCATTGGCTGCAGGGTATTATGGATTATATCTCAATAAAGTTATTATTTAAAAGGATTCATTTATATAATTCAAGCAACCTATTTCTAAAATTTTCTAAAAAAATGATTACACAGCTACCTAGAAAAATGTGGAAGGGTGACATTGCTCAATTCTCCACTTATAAGGCTGAACAGTTGCTAACAATCTAAATATCCAATAACACAAGAATGGCTAATATCTTTTGGTGCATTCCTATAATGGAATACTACACAGACGTTACAAAGCTCAAAGAATATTTACATTGCAAGTAAATGTTTGAATAAATTGCTACATAAGATAAAAGAGCATGGAGCGAATGGTGTCTATCATTTATATATATTTTCTAATATGTGAGAACTGGCCTCCTCAAAATGTAATACATTTTTTATAGAATGCATCTACTTCCAAATAAAAGTAGGTACATCTGCATTAAAAACCTGCTTTGGTCGGCAGGCCTTCTCCTACTTTGCCTTCAGGTTTTCAGTATATGTGCAACAGCTTCCTTCATTCACTCATCCTGTTGACCATGGGCAGTGGAGTGCATTAGTGAACCTCACACAGACCATCCCAATACTCCCACAGCATACATGCTAACAGGAAGAACAGACATTAAACAAGAGATTAAGATTAATGGGGGCGCCTGGATGGCTAAGTCGGTTAAGCATCCGACTCTTGATTTTGTCTCAGGTCATGACCTCACCATTCCTGAGTTTGAGCTCCACGCCAGGCTCTGTGCCAGCAGCGTGGAGCCTCCTTCGAATCTTTCTCTCTCCCTCTCTCTC
Organism: Leopardus geoffroyi; assembly: GCF_018350155.1. NCBI lineage: Eukaryota > Metazoa > Chordata > Mammalia > Carnivora > Felidae > Leopardus > Leopardus geoffroyi. The sequence goes on from NC_059327.1 coordinate 46,441,431, forward strand.
TGCCCCTCCCGTGCTTGTGTGCTCTCTCTCCAAATGATAAACAAACATTAAAAATGTGTATTCATGAGTGATGAGGTAGAGAAGTAGTAAGTTCAGTAAAAATCTATCACAGTGGGACCCAACTTAATTGAGTGATTCCAGGAAAGTTCCTCAGAAAAGTTATAGGTCTAAACAGAGGTAGAGCCTCACACAGCCTACATAATACACACTGTACCACTTTTACTATTTCAATCGGGCTTTGCTGGCTTAGAACATTCTTCTTGCATACATATGCTCTTGTTTCTTTCTTGCAAATCGCTTGCAAAATGCCTGCCTAGCTACCTCTCTTTCCAGAAGTTATCACATCACATAAGGACACTCTTTTATTAGACTTGGTCTTCTATTCATATATATTGAGAGGGTGGAATATAAATAGATTTCCACCTTCTGATCTCACTTACAATCATGCTCACATGGGTCTCTGGGAAGAAGAGAAATAATAATTTTCACGTTACTTTGTATAAGGGAACTGAACCAAACTGCATACATACACATCAAGACTGAAGGTTTTAAAATTCTAAAATAGAAACTGGTGTGGGATTACTATATATGCTATAGGAAAAGCCCTACAGAGGAGAAACTCAACATTTCAAAGACTTGCTACCGGGTGAATATGGGTATACTAATTCTCTACTTCATTTGTTTCTGCATTTTCTAAACTTTCCATAATGAGCATGGATTATTTTTATAGCCAGAAAAAATAATGTCCAAAAAAAGCCACTCTTTCCTAGGAGTTGTCAAGATTCTCTAAACTAGATCAGAAACCAGGGAAGAAGTCCATTTTGTTTCCATTTATTGTAGCAAGTTTCACTCCTATCATGTCTGTTAAAGAAGGAAGTGGGGCACCTGGGTGGCTTAGTTGGTTAAGCAACCGACTCTTGGTTTCAGCTCAGGTCATGATCTCATGGCTTCGTGGGTTCGAGCCCCGCATCAGACTCTGCTCTGGCAGTGCAGAATCAGCTCAGGATTCTCCCTCTCCCTCTCTCTCTGTGCCCCTCCCCCACTTGCACTCTGTCTTTCTCAAAATAAGCCTCAAAATAAGTTTTTTTTTTAAAGGAGACCAAAAGGACTGTTATTTTTCAATCTTTTGTGAATTCTAAAACATTAATTTTACTCATAGGAATCTGTGCACAAGGACAACATTTTTCATTTGTTTTGTTCACCGCCTTGCCTCTAGTGTCTGGACTACACAGGAGCCATCAATAAATATTTGTTGAATGAGTGAACGCATTTCCATTTCAACTCACGTGAATGACTATTATAAACTTAATATACAACTAGGTCTCCAGGAGTCAAGATAACTAGAAAAAGCAAAACCACGAAGAGATGAAGGTACTATAATGATGCTAAAGTAACACTGACTCATGCTGCCCGTGTGTGCGCCCATGTGTGCACGCGTTAAGGTGCTAACAAACATCAGCACTGACCGGTGTGGAACATAACCCTCTCTACTTCTGCTCCTCCTCCACCCCACCGCCCTGTTCGTGTCTACAGCAGAATGCCAACAAGGCCCAAAACGACTGGAACCAAAGACAGCAGAAGGGAAGAGGAGGGCAAGGTGATGACGCCAGGTGCTTGGCTAACCTGTAAATCATCTCATCGGCGACAAGATCACCCCGAGTCAGCGGTGCCTGCCAATAAGTAGTCCATCGGGGTGAGGCCATGGGAAGTGGCAGCCTCCCCTTCCTCACCCTATGCCCTACTTGGCCTTTTTCTCATTTTCCTTTCATGCTACTATGTTAGAAAAGTCATTGTAGCACAAGAAAATCAATAAAAATTCAATTCTGAATAATAGTTCTTTGCGGCTCAGCAACACCAGGGAGTTATCGGCTCATTCAATGTTCTGGCAGTTAATGCAATGAAATAAAAATAATTTACTCATTCAAACCAAATCAGGCAGTGAAAAATCATAGTCATTTTTTTTAATAGTCATAGTCCTAGTCATTTGTTAAGATTTCAGGAGGACAGTACGATGTCCCATTAGTGTCCAGCAACACCAGTATGCAAATCAGCTCTCAATCTTTCCCACCCATACTTTTCTGAAGGAACAGCAAATCCTGTTTGTCACACATAAAAGGAATTTGTAACTTAGCCAAATACAGATCATTTGTTGGAATAAAAAAGCTGGTCCAAGTGCAGAACAGATGGATGCCAGCAAAATGAAAGTCAAGGCTCGGTGCCCCCATTTGGTTCTGCCTCAGTCCTTCAGCCCTAGATGCTTATGGCCTGAGAAGTCAGCTACCAACTCTAGTTCCCAGAGGAAGTATATAAAAGGCTTCCTGTCAGGTCAATTCCTTCCTCTGTATGGGCTTTCCTTGCCAGCCTGTCTTAAGCCCTCTGCCTTGCTGAGATCAATGAACTCTGCACATTTCTTGACCACTGATCCATACTGATGCCAGGCTGTTCCTATCTTTCACTTCATGTCTTTGCTCTGGATCTTTTAGTTCTGATTTCGCCGTGTCTCCTTGCGGGACAACTGGCACCAAAGCCCAATTCCACATGTGCGTTTCTCTTTCCTAAAATTGTTGAATACTGTAGGCTTACCTCCTGCCGAGTGAAAGCTTGCAGCAATAGCAAAGGGGTGACCCCTCTGGCCATAGTTGAGTCCCATGGGCCTCTCTGCATTGTCCCTGGTCCCATCCCGGTGCCAAGCAATGAGCAGGCTCTCTTGATTGGGACAGTAAGGCATTTGACTGATGCCAGGGATCCTGTCATGCAGAGACTCCTCAAGGCTGTTTTTCAGGGCCACGGAAGAACTCTGGGGCTTTGCCAGATGCCCTGTGCTCTGCAATCCCTCTGGTGCCCAATTGCTTTTATCCATAAATCACTTTGTAAGTAGTACTGTGTGTCACGACCCCTTGCACACCAAGTGGCACAGTCTGTCAGGCAAACAGTGGTGTTGCGAAGGCAGCGTTCGGCAACAGAGACACATTATGGTGGAGTGAAGCAGCTGTGATTTTACAAAATGCTTTGAGCACTAATTTAACTTGCTCTCTATTGAGCTATTCCCAATGCAATACATTCCATTGCATTTGGCCTCTTTTGTTTACAAGGAAGCAAAATTCATTCCGATTCCATCAAAAATTGAGTATTTACTGAAAATTAGAAGGACAAGAATGTTAATTTTGAGTCCAGGGCTGACTGGAAACCAAGAAAGACCACAGACTAGGCTTGAGAGAAAGAGTAAGCATCACAGACAATTAGGTCTTAAAGAGACCCTAACAAAGCCCAGCGAGAGGACGTGGAGATCCAGTGTTATTCTACTAACTGGGTGACTGCAGAGTCCTCCTAGCACACAGACAGCCTGTCACTTCTGCCCCTCCTAATCAATTGCCTCCTGCCTATTGTCTTAACGGCCCCTACTTACTTGTTGCTTGCACTCACTCATGCCTTCTCATGTCTCAGGGCCACCACAACATGCTTCTTTGCCCTCTTCTGTTGCCTCTGCCAACAACTGATTCTTCTTCAGGATCAAGTCATACACAGAAAAGCAAGAATCTAGAAGTACATAATCACTTTAATCCTTCTTGAGAGGGTCTCTCAGACTGGATTTCCTCCTATGCAGCAAACTCAGGTGTACATTCTTGGTCCCATGGACGTGACAGGTACACAGCATGGCCACCCAGGCTGACCAACACTGCTTCCCACAGCAAAGGACTATGGGTAGGACTCCATACAAGGGACCATGCCTATAGAAGGCTTTCTGAGGTTGGCTTTGACTCCAAGTTCCCGTAAAGGCACCTTCTGTGTATCAATTATATTGATTTGGCTGTATCAGTATGTAAAGGATGGCTGAAGTTTGACCTAAATAGCAGATCTTAACAATCTTCAACAGGGAAAAGTTATTAGGTGAAAATATAGACACTCTGTGCTCCCTTGTTTTTAAAATACTAAATTAAAATAAAGCTAACAAGTCACACATTATATCTTTATATCATGTTCCACTGAATGCTCTAGGGACAACATACCTATAAAGCTCCATATCTTATGGGTTTGAGAGTATGACTGCTCTACTTGTTGTGCGAATGGGGACACTGAGTCTTAGATGAACACAGAAAGAGACACTGAATCAAAGTCCTTTTGAGGGAGGAAAAAAAAAATAGTGCAGTCCCAGGAATCATTGACAAGACTAGGATGCCCAGCTCTGAAGAAGTGTAACGAAAGGTCCCACTGCTCATCTTTCTACTGTCCGGATTCCCTGTCCACGATGTCGCTTAGCCACACACCCCCATGCCGCTCCGCCCCACAAAGCCGCACCAGTGTTCACTTATAGCTAATGCAAAACGAACTCCATGGTTGATCAGACAGAGTTTTAAGAACAACAAAGACATGAAGAATCATTCCTGACTTTCTCAGTGCCCTGCAGCCCTCCACAGATTAGAAGGATGTGAATGAGCAATGAGGTTAAAAAGAAATGACCCAAAAGTAACCTTAAGCTTTCAATACTCACCATCTCATTACAATTCAGTACTAGTACTGCTGAGATGGGGGTGGGGAATAAAAGGAGGGGGAAGAGAGTCAAAAAGAAAAAGCCAACCTAACAGTGAGAAGAATACATTTTTTTTAACCTGCAATGTTAGCTTTTTCGATTCTTCTCCCACTCCAGGTCTCCCCGAGGCTGGGAAGGTCGATCAGGACAGGATGTGGCCAGTGTCTGAAGCACATAAACACCGGAATACACCACAAACATCTAGTATCCCTGTCTTCTGCTTGGCCCCATATGGCAACTGAGTGAAAGAAAGGAACACTGTATTTTGCTTTCCCTTAAATCAATCTTGCCAGAACAGGAAGGATCTAAGACGCCACATCAGCACAAATTGTTCACTTTTTTTGGTAGCAAAGTCCATGTTTTAGACTAAGTTTTATAAAGAGACCTAACAAAAAACGTGGAGGGACTACAGTTGACATGAAAGAGCTGGCCCCCTGGAGGTCTGGGGGAGTTTTCCAGGGAAAGTGAATGGCAAAAGGCTATGAAATAGGACAATCATGGATATTTGAAGAAGAAACACAGTCACAGTGTTTGGGCCAGTGAAAGGAAGCATTATGGTATAAGGGTAAGTAAGAGGAGCCGGTTAATTCCCATGGGGCCAGCGGGAGAAGTATGGCCAAGGGAACAACATGATCTGGGTTGTACTCTTTTTTTTAAGTTTATTTAATTATTTTGAGAGAGACAGAGACAGTGCAAGCAGGGGAGGGACAGAGAGACAGAAAGAGCAAATCCTAAGCAGGCTCAGTACTGCCAGTACAGAGCCTGACTTGGGGCTTGAACTCACGAGCAGTGAGATCACGACCTGAACTGAAACCAAGAGTCAGACGCTTTAAACCACTGAGCCATCCAGGCACTCTTGTATTTTTTTGTTGTTGTTGTTTAAATAACCATTCTGGTTTCAGTGTGGAGAATGGGTTTTAAGATGTTAAGACTAGAAGGAGGGAGGCGATTATCACGGTAAAGAAATAACAATTGTTAGTATTCATGCTTGTATTAAATTGCAGTCTATTCTTCAAATGGTTAACTCTAGCTCTTTCTCTAGCTTTTCTCTTTGGTCAAATTTTTGGAATGGGATGTTCATACTGCCTCTGCTTTCTCAGCTCCTATGGATTCTTAGATCCACTATGATCTTCTAACCCCTCCTCTCATTACACTGCTTTGCCCAGATCCACGGAAACCTTTATGTTCTCAAATCTCATTGACCCCGCTCACTTGATCTTTGGACGGCATGGACACTGAGGACCATTTATTCCTTCACACAAGTCTGCACCCCCTCTTGCACATTCCAGGGCCTCTTCAACTTTTCTTTCCCATCTTCAGTCTTCTTCATGGCTCTTCCTCTGTTCATCCCTTAACCATTTACATAATTTCACTCCTGGACTGCTGCTCTGATCTTGTCCCCCTTAACTCCGTCTCTAGTGAATGGGATGGCAGGGGATTTAGAAAATAAGGCCACATCATTGTCCTTCTTATGACACTTCGATCGCACCAGACCACATCCTGGATGAATGTAAACCCAGCAGAGAATTCAAACACCCTCCATAATGTGATCTCTCTACTTCTAGCTGGTAGCTGCATCTCCTTGTTTCCCATGTGGTAGTTCCTACTGTTCCACCTTCTGTGCTTTTACCCAAGCTCTGTCTTTAGCCTGAAGATCTGTTTTGTTTTTTTTTTTTTTTTTAATTATTAATGCTCCTTCTTCCTTGGGAATTAGCTCAGATATTAACTGAGGAAGTATATCATAGATCTTGACAAGCAGCAAATTGTCCCTCCTATGGGCTCCTAAAACATGTGGAGTTTGCCACGGGCCACGAACCACTGAAAATACTTGTTTTTAAGTATGGCCCATCACTAGACTGTAAACTCTTCAAGGGAAGGGATAGAATTTTATTTATGGTTGTGCTATCTAGAACATGGTAGATACTTAATTACACATAGACAGCTAACACTGCCTCATCTAAGTTAGCATTCCTCTGCTACTTATCAAATTTCTGGAATGCTCTTATTCTGGTAGACAGATGCAAAACTAATTTAAGAATACTATCACTAAGTTCAGAGTCCTCAAAGATTTAACAAAGTTTTATTTCTGTTTTGTTTCTCTGTCAGAAGGTTTCTTTAGTAGAGAAAATAAGGGATGAAATAAAACCTATATCCTCTTCCCCGATAAACTTTTACTGAAGTGTTTATAGACACGGCCATTTTCTTGGAAATTTAAGAGTTGTTAATTACCACAAGAGCAGCAGACTGAATCAAGCCTTTATTTCCCAAAAAGGTGGAGGCTGTGTTTTTTTTTGTTTTTGTTTTTTTTTTTTTTTTTTTTTTTTGCAAATTCTTCTTGGTCAAATAATGGTTGGCAATAAGCAGCATGAAAGAATATTATTTGGAGAGGGTTCCCCCCGCCCCATCATCCACAGTGGGGTATGTTGTAAAGCAAAGTGCTGCTAACTGGGAATACCCATTTTTAAGGTGGGTGTTTTCTTTTTAATTTTTTTTTCAACGTTTATTTATTTTTGGGACAGAGAGAGACAGAGCATGAACGGGGGAGGGGCAGAGAGAGAGGGAGACACAGAATCGGAAACAGGCTCCAGGCTCTGAGCCATCAGCCCAGACCCCGACGCGGGGCTCGAACTCACGGACCGCGAGGTCGTGACCTGGCTGAAGTCGGACGCTTAACCGACTGCGCCACCCAGGCGCCCCTAAGGTGGGTGTTTTCAATTGTGCACACGTGAAGCAAAAGTAGCACAATTTATATCAATTCCATACAAATCATTCTACTCTGTTCATAGAATCACAATCTCTTATCGTACAGTATTTCTCACACTTTCTACTGAAGTGCCCCCTGCTGGCAGAAGAGAAAAAATTCCTATCTCCACAGCATTTATGGGTGGAGCCTAAGAAGACCTGACATGCACAAATTTATTTTGTTTTGTTTTGTTTTTGAAAGAGAAGAGGTGGGGAGGGGCAGAGAGAGACAGGGAGAATCCCAGCCAAGCAGGCTCCTCTCTGTCAGTGCAGAGCCCGATGAGGAGCTCATACCCACAAACCCATGAGGTCATGACCTGAGCCGAAATCAAGAGTCGGACATTTAACCAACTAAGCCACTCAGGCGTCCCACACAAAGTGGCTTTGAAGAATGAAGTTGCATTTTCACAATTTAAGGACATACTGCCTTCTACCCCTTGTATCCATGTTTATACTTGACTGACCTAAAAGGAGAATGATAACTGATGCTACAGAAAGATGTAGCATGTCTATCTTGAAGTTTCTTGTATCCCCAGAACAGCCCCGTGGTTTTACACACAGGGCTGGCATTTTGAGAGACATGTGAAGTTAAAAATGACCTATTATGTAAAACGTTCCTCAATTTAGGTTTGTCCAACGTTTCCCTCCGGTTAAATATAGATCAGACATTTTTGGAAGAAACATCACTAAGTGATTCAGTCCGCTCTGTCCATCACATTTGGAGACATACACTGCCGACAGGTCCCATTGCTGTCGTCAACACTGATCACTTGATTAAGATGGTATAGGGCTGGGTTTTCCACTGAAAAGCTACTCATTTCCCGTTGGTAATTATTAAGAAGTATCTTGCGGAGAGATACTTTGAGGATATACAAACATCCTGTTACTCCTGAAACTTTTACCCTCTAGTTTAAGCATCCGTGATACTTGTCTGAAAAAATTAATATTCTAATATTCTAATGGTGCTACTATGATCTTCCATTTCCATCATTCCTTTCACACTGATCCATTTACTCTACCATGAGGGAGGGCTCCCCCTTTGCCCTCCATTATTTATATGTTCATTCAGTCATGTTTTTCAAAATACCAGTATGGATTTCTGGGTTCTTATTTAGTGAGTTATAATCCATCACTCTCAATCATTTTGATACTCAAATTGTCCCAGATATGACCAATGGGAGTCCTTTTTCGGTGGCTGCTGTTTCCTTTTACATGTTCAAATTAAAGGACATTGTACAAAATAAGTGACATTTACACTTCAAAAACTCAATGTCATGAATGACAAAAGAGGACTGAGAAATTACCCGGATTAAAGAAAACTAAAGTGACCTCTCAGCTGAATGTAACCCATGATCTAGAATTTTTGTTGTTATTGTAACAAAGGAGATTACTAAACCATGGGTGAAATATGAATAAGGTCTCAGGACTAGATAATAGTATTGTATCAGTGTTAATTTCTTCATAATTATACTACTAGTTATGTCAAAAAATATCCTTGTTCTTTAAAAAGCATACACGATTAAGTATTTAAGGGAAAGGGGGCATCCTGTCTGCAATTTAATCTTAAACGTGTCAGAAAACAAACCATAGTAGTCTATATACGAAAGCATGTTATCAACACAGAAAGAGAACTCCAAAGCAACATTTGATGATTCTTAGTAGAAGACTTAGGGGAATTCTTTGTACTACACACTGCAACTTTTCTGAAGTCTGAAATTATGTCAAAATTAAAAAAAAAATAAAACCTCTATTAGTGTGTATTTCATCTGCTCACGTCACGCAGTTATTCCTTCTAGAGAATCGCCAACAGGCATGCACCCCTTGCTTGCCTAGCTAGACACAGTTTACAGGAGAACGTGGCCAAAAGAATAATGTGCCAATGGGTATATCTAGTTACCAGCTTGACCCCAAACATGCATTTTAAAACTCAGACCCTACGATGTTACCTCGTAGGAGGTGATTTCCTGAACCATCGCATCACTGCCACTGACATCCAGCTTCACGGGCATGGGACCAGTGGGCTTCCCCAGGTCCCCATGCTCGAGTGCTCGATGGCCTCAAATTCTTAAGTTTTGAACAAGGGACCCCACGTTGTTATTTTGCACTCGGTACCACAAATTATGTACCTAGTCCTGTGGCTACAAGCCAATGTGACACACGCAAACACAAGGCTTGAAAATACCACCTCTGTGCATAGGAAAACCAGACCCTTCCCTCAGGCGGTTGCAACCATGTGCCAGGTACACATCCTGGCTGCTGGCGTGTGGGATGCTTCTCAGCCTCCCCGTTCCCTTCCATGGCTAGATGCCCTTACACAGTGCACAGCTTCATCTAGAGACCCAGGCTCTCATATCCTTCAGTAATTTTCACATACAGTTGATACTTGGACAACACAGGTTTGAACTATGTAGGTACACGTCTGTGTGGATTTTTTTTCTACACATACTGGACAGTAATGAACGTTTATTTTCTCTTCCTTATGATTTTGGATTTTTAAATTAATTTATTTTGAGAAAGAGAGAGAGCATGGGAGGGGGAGAGAGAAAACCCCAAGCAGGCTCCGCGTTGTCAGTGCAGAGCCAGATGCGGGACTTGAACTCACAAACTGTAAGATCATGACCTGAGCGGAAACCAAGAGTAAAGACATTTAATCGACTGAGCCACCCAGGCGCCCCATCTTCCTTAGGATTTTCTTAATAGCATTTCCTTTTCTCTAGCATGCTTTATTTGAGAATGAAGTATATAATATACATAGCATACAAAATATTTGTTAATCGATAGTGTTATAGGTAAGGCTTCCAGTCAACAATAGGGTATTAGCAGTTAAGTCACTGGGAGCCAAACGTCACAAAGGTGGATTTCTGACTGCATGGGAGAAGGTCAGCGCTCCTAACTCCCATGTTGTTCAAGGGTCAACTGCAAATTAATTTCAGTCTAAAGGAAAGGACTGACCGTTGACAGAGTAAAATCATATCTTTTCTTCCCTTTGGCCACATTCTTCCACGAAGAGGGGAAGGAAGGAGGGTTTCAGGGTTTTGTGCAATTGCCACCAAGTACAGAGAGGTCTTGACAAGTTTTCCCCATAACCTGTGAGTAAATTCCATGTTCTAGAAAGGGAGGAAGGGAACAGAGCAGGTGGAGCTGGCGGCCAAGGTCTCCTTCAGAGCGTATACTGCATATCACAGAGTTGTATGGTTGCAATGACCCACCTGCTCCCAAATCCCTTTTGACCCTCCCTTTACGGCAGTGAAGATTATTAGGAGTAGTGCACAAGGCAGGGAGAACAAATATGATCCTTATAATAACGTCCCGGTAAGCCACAGATTTGCTTAGAAGCCAGACACCATGTCAGCACCGTGGCCCAATCAAGATAACTAACAAATGCCCTTTCAGAGAATCATATCTGGTATTGATAAGGTTGCCTTTTCAAACCAAACATTCCTAATACAAGGGTCACATAGAAGTCTCTGCAGTAGGCTCAGGGGTCAAGACAATGAGGGTAATACAGTCGAATCTTACATCAGATTACATTCTAAGAAAGGGAACAAATCCACAAGCAAGTTCACAGTACCTGTGACTCTATGCAAATTATAATAAATACCATGGGATAAGTGCTAAATAAATGCTATGAGAACTCAGAGAGGTGGGTATTTAGATTTTTCAGTGTTGAAGCTGGAGATACCACAGGGGAGGTATCTTGTCGATGGCTCAGTTGGTGTGTCAGCTGCTGAGGTCAATTAGTATTAAGGGATTTGTTCAACTAGGTTTCATAAAGGAGACAGCATACGAGACAGGCCTCGGATGTAGGAATTAGGTGGGAAGCTGCAGGATGGTGCACAGTGGGGCTGAGAATATGCTCCAGGGAAGAGAAGGAATATGAGCACATCACAGAGGGGAAAAGTGAGTCTCATGTCCCAGAGTCTAAGCTGTGCTACCGTAGTGGGATCTCAGCACGCTTGCAGGGATGTAGTGGGAGACAAAGCTACAAAAGTAGGTTAAGGCTGCATTTGAATATCAGGCAGATGTGCCTACATTTATTCTTATTATTTAATTTGCTGTCAGGAGGGGGTCATCGGCAGTTTTTAGCAGGTGAAGTTATTTATCAGAGCCATGAAGCTGAGATCCATAATGGAGGCTTAATTGGATGTCTCTCTTCTATAGTTTTCAAAAAGATACCACTACCCTCCAAAAAGAAACAAATAAAAATAATACTGTTTTAATGTGTGCCTGGAAAATGAGGTAGAGAATTTCATAGCTTTTAAATGAGGTTCTCCTTTAAACTCTTCACTCATTCTTGGCACAACTGCATAGGTATTTTAGGCGTGCCTCAAAAAAGCAGCCTATTTAAATGATATTCAGGCTGTATACTTTATAGATCTTTTCTTTAAAAAAAAAAATCAACAAAGGGGCGCCTGGGTGGCTCAGTGGGTTGAGCGTCCGACTTCAGCTCAGGTCATGCATGATCTCACGGTCCAGGAGTTCGAGCCCTATGTCAGGCTCTGTGCTGACAGCTCAGAGCCTGGAGCCTCCTTTGTGTCTCCCTCTATCTGTCTCTCATGCTCTCTCTCTTGCTCTCCCTCAAAAATAAATAAACATTAAAAAAAAATGAAAAACTGAAGTAAACTAAATCGAGCAAACAGTGGTTTCCTGCTGTGTTTCATTCTAAGCGGCCAACTTGCTATGTGACTCTAACAAGCACAGGCTCCCATCTCTCCAGCCCCAGCTCTTCTACTGGGAAAAAAGGCCCAAGTCTCAAGAAGCGAGTGATCGACCAAGGGTTAATGATACAGGCAAAACATTGTGTAAGCAGATGAAGAAGAGGGAGAAAAGCAGGAAAGAAAAGCAATAGCTAAGCAGCCAAATGTTCACACATGAAAATAAACAACCCCGAATAATTGAATATTGCTGGTTTTGACAACGGTCCAGCAGCAGAACCAACAGATGCTACAGCGGCCCGACCACCTCCAGCTGGATAGAATCAGACAAACGAGAGAAGGCCTGTGGGAGTCCCTCCCTGGAGACGGGCTTCTGCCAACCTGGTGGGGGTACGTGTGGGTTGGCTTTATTTATTTATTTTTACCTTTAGAAAATCGTTTTTGAGATGGGGCCTCGGCTATTTCCAGCCCCGGGCATTTGGAAGGCGGCCAACATCTCTCTGACACACTGTGGAATTATTAAGGAGAAGACAATAGTTTAAGATGACAGGCACTTTGGTTACTAAAACAAAGCCCGTACTGGTTTTTGGACACGAAGGCAGTGATGCGTTTGACTTCATGTACATACACGTACAACGCGTGTAACTTATATGCACTGAAATATATTCAACATATGCAGGAACTTCACCATGAGGAGGAATTTCCTCAGCAACGGAATGGAAAAGCAATCACTGCTTCCCTCAAGGAAACAACTTATGTGCACGTGAACCTTTCTTGCTAGGACAGTTCTCAAATTCCAGTTGATAGAAAGGAGTCAACAAGGTTTAGTAGCAAAGCACCATCTGCTGGGTGACCTTTGGTCAAGCCACCTAACCCTTCTGAACATCATTTATTCAGCTATCAAATGATGACGCTAGATGAACGGGTAAAATCAGTATTTCCCAAATCGTGTGTCATAAAGGTTCTGTTCGTTTGTTTGTTTTTATGGTTTTGCTACTCCATGTATGGCCCGCAGACCAGCTGGCAACATCAGCGTCATCTAGGAGCTCTTGAAAATAATAGAACCTCAGACCTTGCACCGGACTTACTGAGTCATGGGTCAGAATCTGACCCAACAGGCCTGGGGTGGAAGCCAGGCATCTGCATATCTAACCGAAAATGCGGGTGGGGCCATGTCAAGAAAAATACGAGTTAAGTAAATAAAGTACTTGTATCTATCCCGTTTCCCTTTAAAGTCGAACGATGTCGAGGTGATATCATGCCAGTGATTACCTAGTGCGATCATGTCAAGTCACCGCAGTTGATACATACACCCCTTGGTGGGAGGCGCCAGCTGCCAGGGAAGGTCTGCTGGCTGTGGTTTCAAAACTGTTAAATTCTTAATGCATCACTGACTAAATGTAGGAAGCATAAGGAGCTCTGATGTTGAACTACAATAATTTAATGAATAATATAAAAATGATACTAATTTTGCAAAGTCCCCTCAAGACAATTGTCATCAGATTCATAAGCTACATTCATCTATCAAAATCCTTATTTAGCACATTAAGATGTCTTTAGTACTTCAAAAACCAATCTCAAAAAGGAGAAACATAGTGACAATTATATCCAATTTGGCTTTTCATTTATTGGGAATAAAGACTATCCTCATGTGCAATGTGTTATTTGCTGGGAAGTACTTGCAAATAGCAGCCAGAAATCTTATTTCAACAAAACATGAAAGTTATTAAAAAAAAAAAAAAAGTGCTTTTTTTTTTCTTTTCCTACAAGCAAATGAAAAGAATTTCAAGCAAGGTCCTAAAGGCGGTTTTTTTTCCCTCCACTTTTGATGCTTAATGGCATTAAACATAGTTAAATTTCAATTTACATTTTAATGTACACTGGTCCCCAAGTCAAATGCAATATTTAATGACGAACCATGTCTTGACTTGCATAAATAATTTTAAATCAATTAAAAAATCTGTCACTTGCGACACAGGAGGAAACTAAAAATATGTTACAAATATAGGAGATACCATTAATTGCATAATATAGGGTTTAATGGTAATTTTTTTTACTTAAAAATCACATCTTCATCACATTCATATGTGCATAGCATATGCAAGAATGTCAAAATGATGTTTTGAACCCTGAAGAGATTGGTGTAATTGTTACCACAAAATTATCAGATGCCTCTAAAAAAGTCAAGAAATGATGGAAAAGGTTTCTCCATTTGTAACATCCTTTGATCCTATCATGCTTGGAAGAGTTAGATCCTAGGGCTGCCCTAGCATGGATTTTTAAGAGACTGTATTAGCCATGATCTGCATAAAATTGACTGAGGCGCTACAATTTTAATTCAGTGCAATTAGTTTTAGTAAGTATTAACACGCCTCCGAAAGAATGATGCTGGTTCTATGGAGGCTCAAATAGCTCATGACTGATAAGCCTAACTCTGTGCCAGGTACAATCTGAAATACTTTCTAGTTATCAGTCCCTGTAAGTCTTGCGATAATTCTATGAAGTAGGCACCCTTTCATCACTGGAGACATGAAGACACAGAGAGATCCGTAAACTGTCCGCCATCACAAAACTAAGGAGTAGAGCTGGAACCAGTGACCAGCAAGGCTGCCATGTCTCCTGGGGTCTTAACCACCATGGTCCACATGGTCAAAGCGGAAACTGCAGGAGCAAAGGCACATGTCAGAGAAGCGACGGTGATTTGCCGAACAGCCAACGGCTTGGAAGGATATAGAGCACATGACCGAAGGTTACGGGAAATGAACAAAGGTGAGTTGGGAGCCATTCTTTGCTAAACTTTGTAAGCCAGGGGAAAACCCGGAGCTTTCTAGCAAGCAGGCGACAATCAGAAATTGAATGGGCAAGTATGGAGGTGAGAGAGACTGGAGGTGACAGATCAGTGTGATGTTATTTATAATAAATCACAGAATAGGTCACCTGAATCTCAGAGACATAGAGGAAGAGGAGGAACAGGAAAAGTGATGTGGAAAAGCCGCAAATTGAGGAAGGCCATGTTGAAATCCCTGTGCTACTTGTCCTCTCTTTTTTTCCCAGAGAGAGACTGGGAAATTTGACCCTGACAAGGGTCAAATGCACCGACTAGCCTGGCCGAAGCCGTGCAGGGATCACAGAGC
This sequence comes from Leopardus geoffroyi, assembly GCF_018350155.1. NCBI lineage: Eukaryota > Metazoa > Chordata > Mammalia > Carnivora > Felidae > Leopardus > Leopardus geoffroyi. The sequence goes on from NC_059327.1 coordinate 46,456,490, forward strand.
TGGTTGTGTTAAGGTAAAACCAAACATATCCCCTCTATCAGCTGACCTGCTACTTTAGAGTCAAAAAGTATTTGTTGGCTAAAATTAACTAAATAACTACAGGACAACGGTTTCCCATGGCTCTTCCATCAAAGAGCACAGCTTACAAAATGACCTCTTCTCCTTGGCCTACTAGGGCCCAGTCAACATGCAGGAGAGGGCCTCTCAAATTGCCAGGAGAGTGAAGGTGAAATGTGTATTTTGAGAAGAAGATTTCATTTCCCAAGAAACATAAATGTCTCTGCAAATAGCAATTCATTCCTATTCTCAATCCCTAAAACCATCGACATCTGCTATGAATTCCTTGAGTCCTCAAATAAATCCCCCTTGTCCCGTATTCTTTATGGCACTCTCAAAAGGCAGCATTTGAATAAAACAACAATAACCAAGTCTGTCCTCCTTCTCTCAATTTCTTTCTGGAGGAGCTTTTACACTCCTGGGCTCACAAAAGAGATTTTATGGGGACCCATCACGGTGGGATAATGGTGGTAGGGGAATGAAGACATTTTAAGGGAGGAGGAAGGAAGTTTCTGTCCTTCTAAGTCTGTTTGAGATGATGAAAACATTGATGCTGAAATATGATAAAAACATCTTGGACTCTCCTGAAAAGCAATTTTCTTCTTCTTCCCCCACCCCCCTTTTTCTTTTTTGGAGTTCTACGTGGGTCAAACAAATGCAGTTTTAAAGCCCATTTCCATGTTTTAAGATACAGAAGCAAGAGGCTGAACAGCAGGCTATTACAAATCCCTTAATCTCTAATGTCTTATTTTTGCAGATCTGCTGGAAAGTGCAGTAAATAGTCACTGCTCACCTTTTCCCATCAATGCCCCCTTGAACTTTGTCATTGATAACGAATAGTAGAACCCATTTACGCGGGTTTCTTTCTCTCAGGAACCGTTCCCCTCCCCACCCCCGGCATTGTCAAGCCACCTGCGATCTGACAATCTCGGCAGAATCTCGGAGCCAACCTGATTTGCGGATTGTACTCCAGAGGCAATTTTCAACATTTAAAACACAACTTTAAAGAGTAAATTTGGTAGAGACAGAGACAGTTGTGATGCCTCCTGGATGTCCTCTGATCGATATTCCGCAGAAGCACCTGGCCCCTCCAAAGCCCCCTCTTCAGCTCCGATGAACTCTGGCCCTTGTTTGCACCAGACAAGAACATCACCCAGAATGTACTCACAAGCTATGCGCACGGAGGCCTTCCTGCTTTTGGAGGTCCCCAGGTGGCTCCATGCCACGCACTGGCACCAGTAGTCCTCTGGCCCGTGGAAGTCCTCTACCTGCTGCCTGGTGACGTTGATAAACACCTCCCGGACCTTCAAGCCTGATGGGGAGACAGAGCAAATCAACTGAGGCCGCTGTATTTTTCAAACCAAAAGTTAAGGATAGCCAAACCTTCTCTTGTTAATTAAACAATTCTGTTTTTAATCAAGGCGAGGTTTTAATTACTCTGACAATAATATATTGCTGCTAATTAAATTCCAACAGCTGAGTAAGCTAGAAAGAATGAGTGCAAAGTATTACCAGCCAATGTGGCTCCAATACCATACAATAATTTTCACAGTAACTTGACTTGATGCTTTTTCTTTGTCTTGCTTGGTGTAAAGCCTACGGTGAGGAATGCAGTACCACAATTAACTGCTGGGATTCTAGAGGCTAACGAGGCCTCAGCACACAGACCACAGAGATGTAGTTCCAGGTGGTTCTAAATGGTCCTATCCCTGGGTATGGCAGTGGGCAAGGATCTAGCAGTGTGGCTCAGGAGAAAGAGGGAACAGTGAATGTGTGTGAACAGGCCGGGAAACCAGGGAAGGGCCCTGCCTCGGCTTCAAAGGCTTCAGACAACAAATACAATGCAGGCAATTTGAACTACGTGGGTCTCAAAGCCCTGAGGAGAGAGCCCAGCAAGGCCACTGTAGCAACGGTGTGAGGAGGTAAAGGAAGGAGAGGCTCTTATTGAAAGAGGAGCTAAGGCTACCCCTGCAAAATAAGATAAAACTAAGACAGCCACCTCTCAATATTTATTATCATTATTAATTGCTTTGCATCCTCCCAAGGGTTAGAAAATGTGCTTGGTACTTCTTACTGGGGAGCGTGAGTTTCTTCCAAACCTCTGGCCAAGGACAATCGGCCTCTCTTTCTTTGGGAAGAACAGTCACCTTGCATAGAGTGCCAAGGATGAAAGGGGACACGCATCACTAGCCATATCAGTTCAATCATCACGGGCAGGACAGCAGCCCTGACAGTCAGCAAGCTCTCTCCGTTCACCGGACATGCTGAGGCTTTGCCTTTCTCTGGGACAGGCAGTGTGGGAGAAAAAGAGACCATGCCTATTGAATTGCACTTATGTACTAGCATCATATAAGCCTTCAACCTACTCACTACATTTTCACAACAGACTGACGCGGTAGGAACTATGGCATCCCCACTATGCAGACAAAAGAACCGTCTTAAGAGAGACGAAGTCATTTGTCCGCAGTTACACAGTCTCTTAATGGAAGATCTGGGGTCTGAACCTAGATCTGTCTTACAGCAAAACCAGCACCACGTGCACATCCTTCTCAAAAATTAAAATTCTGTCCCTGTATTTTAGGTACTTATACTTAATTATGAAAATAAGACTAACACAGGGAACATTTAAAGAAACAAGAAGTGCATAATTATGCTTTTTCCTTTAAATTCAAAAGGAATTCATGGGACAGAATCATCAGTACAATCCAATGAACCAGGGGCTCTTGATGGAGGAGGTGGAATGTGATTTTTTCTTGGGTGGTGGTAGGATTTAAAGAACAAGAACGGAGGTGTGCCATCAGTCAAGGCTTGGGAGACATTCCTTTCTACCCAATCAATAACATGTTATTGACGGCGTGTGATGGAGAGAGTTTTATGACCACATAAATCACCACGTACAATTGGAGTTATACCTCCTCACATTTTAGAAGGTATCACACATAGAAAATCATCTTGATGACAGTTGATAATCTATGTTTCCCTGTTTGTGCCAAGTGCAAAAGTACACTCTCCCCCCCCACCCCCCACAGAGATGTAAGGGTCTCAAAAGCTGAGTTCCACAGGGAATAGGAAAAAAGCCCTACAGGTGTTTTTATTGATGGTGGTGTCTTTGTCATCACACTTAAAGAAACAAAAAGTGTGAGTGGAAGGATGAGGGCAAGGAGGAGGCAGAGTTGGGAGGTGAAGAGAAAAGGAGAATAAACACAAAGCAGAGAACAAAACAGGATGGTTAGGACAGAAAGCAGAGCGGAGTGTGGTCGCCCATGCTGGGGATTCGAAAATAATGTGAAATAAACAAAACTAAGGAATGAGACTGCAGGGATGAGGGTTTGTGTTATATTTTTCTCTTTTATTTGAGGCAAACGGTGGATGATCCTACTTTGAATAGTGAAAAGGATGAGACAGAACATCAAATCAATGCACCCAGAGGTCAGAGACCCTCTGTCACAGTGCAGAGACATGCGGAGACAGAATATGCCTACCATTTAGGAATCAGGGGTCTCATCAGAGAAGCATTCTATAGGCTTGAGAGGTCAGAAATGGGTTCAAGCTGATGGGGGACAATTTACTCTCACAAATCCCCAGAAACAAGAGGCAAATTACACCATGCAGGGCCACCTGGGGAAGCTAGGAGGCAGAAGGGGCACGGGAAAATGGGGGCAAGAGCCTTTATTGTGGTTTCCATGGGAAGACACGGGACCTGGTAAACAGGTGTAAAATTGTCTAGTTTGAATCATTTCAGTGGGCTCAGGAACATAATGGCTGTCCCCAGTTGTCAGGTAGCTGGTCCTGAAATGAGCATAAGTGAATTATTGCCCTGAAGTGTAAGAGCTTAATAAAAGTAGTAGCTCAGGGTCTGGGCTCTGGATAGTTTGTTTGCATATAAAAGGCACTCTTACAGGCAAGTTATCTGCTCTCTCCAGGAATCAGGCAGCCCCCTCTGGCAGGACATCCCTCCAGGGTGAGTAAGACCCTAACATGTCAGTGCATCCCATACAGAAACTAAACGTGGACACATGAACAGACAGCTGCATATTTGTTTTGGGGAAGCATAAACCATAGACCGCAGATCATCACCATGAAGGTCCGACCTTACCTTACCCCGTGTCCAGAAGTCTGCAACCCTTCCTTCAGACTAACTGCAGGTGAAAGCACAATGCTAAAGTCACAATCGCAACACTGGGACAGCTCAGTTACAAGTTCTTCACAGGGGCTTTCCCATCAGATTGAAGCAGCCAAACGAATATAAACCAGCTATTTGCAAACACAGTGTATTTTTCCTGCAGGCTGCATCAGGGTGGCAGGCTCCTTGCAAAGGCCACAAGTGGGGCACCTGGGCGGCTCAGTAGGTTAAGCATCTGACTTTTGATGTTGGTTCAGGTCATGATCTTAAGGTCCGTGAGATCAAGTGCCACATCAGGCTCAGCACTGATAGCGTGGAGCCTGCTTGGGATTCTCTCTCTACCTCTCTCTTTCTCTGTCCCTCCTTCACTTGCACCTACACGTGCATGCTGTTTCTCTCTCTCTCTCTCAAAATAAATAGATTAAAAAAAATAAAAATAAAAGGCCACAAGTGACATGACCTCCACCCCCGTCTGGCCAAATACACTGTCTGGATTAGACCTTTCTTCTAACATGAAGTCTTCAGTCTTGTCACATCATTCCCTCTAGGAGACCTCCTGGAAAATCATGACCATTGTGGATCTATTATGCTTATCTCTACCATAACAAGAAATAATTCTATTGAATAAAAAAAGTTTTAAATAGTATATTCTCTCTCAAATCTCCATTATAGCTCTGTCTAGTGATACACACACACACACACACACACACACACACACACACACACAAGTGTGAGCGTGACCAAACAACCAGGGAAAGCAGCTCTATTTAAGGAAACCACTGCCCACACCCCTCCGCTGAAGTTCATCCAACAGCATTGCAGGGATGGCCATCTACTTCCCCACCTCGAGAGACGGCAGCTAACTTGTTCACGGGAAATACTACAGAGGAGCAAAAATCCCAGGCACACAGAAGGTGACATCTCATAAATAAGAGCAGCACTGCACCTGATGACTTGTGTAACTCTAATAAGCACAGAAAAGTCCAACCCTTTAAATTACTGTGTAAATTATAACCATCAGCCTTTGTAATGGACTGGCGTCTTACAGAATATATAAAAATATGACTATGGGACTGATATGCTAATAAGCTTTCGACGTTGTTGGATGGTTCGGTTGTACGGAGACTATTGTTGGCAGCAGGTGAATAATTGCTCTGCATGTTCTAAACATAACAGAACAGCACAGACCTTCATCATTTGTCAGCTTTATTTGTTTAAATGAGAAAAATGCTGACAGCAGTTATTGCTGTAATCCCCTTATTTATCAGATAGAAAACACTAGTTACTCTTAGCAGGTCTAATCCTGGTGGGAGACTGAAAGTTACAGAATTTTCAAACTAATTGAAGGTATACATGTTAGTGTTCCAGGAAGAGAAATACAGAAGACAGCGGGAAGGCAACAGTGAGAGAAGAAGAAGGCAAATCATTTATTCCTGGCTACCGTTTATGAAAAGGGCTTTAAGTCTTAGTCTTGACTTGTTCCCTAGCAAAGAAAGAATTCTGGGATAGTATTTCGCATTCAGCACCACACCCACTGCAGCCCAGGGCCTAATAGCTGTCCCACACCTTTTATCTACTGCTCATTATTGCACTTCCACAAATCCCAAAGGTAGCATCCTGCCATGGTTATTGTTGCCAGCCTGCTCTCAGATACACCTGGTGATGGGCACCTGGGGAGGAATTTGACATCATTCCCTGATGCTTCCCACCCCTCCTAGCTTCATGTCCCTCAATCTTTTGGAAGTTCTCTATTGCAGGATGCTTAGCTTTACTAAACTGAATAACTAAGTTTCAAGAAGGGAAGTCAAGGATCCCTCTTCCTCCTTGGCGTATCTTTCATATCCCAAAACCACACAGAAGAAGTAAAAAACCAGCAAACTAGGTTTTGGCAAATTGTTTTCTCAACTGATGCTCTGTACCCTCTCCTTGGGCCAGCTTAGCTCTGCGTTTCACCAACTCCGTGCTTTATTTTCCACATTGTAATGGCTCACAATTGGGGATTAACCGAGAGAATGAGTAAACTGCTCTCCAGAGACAAAGCTCCAAACAACTATTTCCAATACAACTTCATGAGTAGCACAGGGCCCTCCTCCCTCAATTCTTTGGGAAAGAAAAAGGAAAAATGAAACTCCTCTTGAAAAGCAACAGTCTCATATTCAAGAGCCTTCTCCAATGAACCATTGCCTACTTAGGTTTCTCAGTCCCCTCCGATGCCTGCATTGAGCTGTGAGATTGTCCTTCCTTACCCATGGTCCCTGGAGAAGACAGAAAACAACTCACACATCAGGAGGCAGAAAGCCCACCACTTCCACAAGGGAATATTTTTCATGTGCCTCTTACTATTCCAGGGCTAGAGCCTAGAAAACATGCTTCAGGGCACCAGGGCACCATGGGTAAGAGTCAGATCAAGAGTCTGACTCTTGATTTTGGCTCAGGTCATGATCTCATGGTCCTGGGATTGAACCCTGCATCGGGCTCTGTGCTGAGCATGAAGCCTGCTTGGGATTCTCTCTTTCCCTCTTTGCCCTTCCCTCACTTGTGCTTTCTGTCTCTCTCTCAAAATAAATAAACATTTAAAAAAAGCTGTTTGAAAAATGAGAAGCTTCCCTATATTTTGAATAGCATTATTATCATTGCTGATTATTGTACCCTTTTATAGCCCTTTACTTTTATTATTAAGGTAACCGCATGTAGTATCTGATTTCATCTTAACATGTTATTATTGTCTCTATGCATACCTTGTTTCAGGTCCCCTATCATAGGCAATACATCAGAGATGTTATACAGTTTGTAATGTACATTATTTGAACAAAATAAGTGAGTCATCATACTGTGCCTGCCACTACACCAGGTGCTGAGGATACTGTGACAAAGCAGATGATCAAGATTCTTGCCCTCAAGGAGCTTACAGGTTAAAGGGGGGAGGCATTTCAACCTACCCCGACAAGGCAGCATGGGAACTGCCATGACAGGAGAAGCGCTATGGGACCACACAAGAGGGGCTGCTCACCCCTCCATGCAGCAAGAGTTTCTGGGGGTGGATGCCATTCTACCGGGGACATGAAGGCTGTCTCCTTACCCAGTCAGCTTGACGTCTAAAGCAAGGCTCTGGGAAGGACACACAGATGGGACACATATTTAAAGTTTCAGAAGTCTGACATATTAGGGAAGCATTTTCAAGGAAGCGTGCCTCCATTACTTTGGGGACCTTAGATATCTTCAGGCCAACATGCTATTGAAAATAGTAAGTTAAATGTAGATAATTAAAAGGTAGAACTGTATTTCATTTTCCTGGCAGATGCTTAATTAGGGCTAAATGTCTTTTGCCACTCCATCCTAGCAACAAGATTAAAATGTATTTTGATAAAAAAAAAATAGTCATCCTTTGAATGTGTGCGATGCCTAATGAATACTCTTTAGTTTCCCCTAGATAATAACCACTACACGTATTCCTCAGAAGCACAAGTTCAGAGTTAAGTACAGAAACCAAGAATACACTCAAGCTCTCCAGTTTCTTCCACACCAGAGATTAGAATTAATCAGCACAGAGGTGTCTGGCAGAGGAAAGCAAATTAACTGGATAGTGTTGTCTGATAGCAGAGAGAGGGAAACTCTAGAGCCAGGAGTAGACAAAGTAGGGTTATTTAGAGGACAGCACCCTGCAGATGACTCACTGGGACATCACACTCATAGCTTGGTGGGCAACAATCGTGACTTCCAACCCAGCTGCCTCAATAAGTGACTTCTGTTTCCTGAGGTCACTCAAATTACCTCCGGGGAGTAGATCATGCCCTGAGGGCAAGGCATATATCATACAGCTTCTACCTCTCACAGCGCTACCAAGGGCTGGGAGAATTACATACAGCTTGAATGTAAACTGAAGGAATGAATCACGAGCCAGTGAGAGGTTATTCTATGCAAGACAGTTACTTGCATGTGAATAATACTGGCCCTTTTGTCTATTTGAAATTATAAAAGTTCACAACTTTCTGTTTGTTTTTGGAAGAGTAATCAACAGCCGCTTGCCCCATGAAAAAATAATAGTAATAATGAGCAATTTCAGATTTATCCCTTTCAAGGCTACCCTTAATTGAGCACTTGCTGTATATATACTGGGCCCTGGGACTCTGCACTCCTCACAGCAGTTCTATGTGATAGATATAATTATAGCTATCTTACATCTGGGGAAACTGAGCTTGAAGGAAGCTAGGTAACATATGTACCTCAAAGCTTGTAAAGTGAGGGCCAGATTCCAAACAAACCTGGTATCGTCTAACACTGATACCCATGCTCTTAACCACTACATGGTCTTCAGGGTTTCTTTTAGATTCTTGTAATTCCTACTTCAAATAAATATACTTCTGAGTGTCGTATGAACAGAAAAAACTGAAAATGTCCAAAGGCACCGGTAAAGAATTTAGTATGTACAACAAATCTCTGGTCCCTGTCAGGAATTGTTATTAAATTACATAAATGGTGAGCTGCTGTCTCTCTCTGCTAAGGATGGAGTGAGTGTAAGTGGCCGCCAATTTTTTTGTAGGTAAGGTTCAACTGGACACGAGAGACAAGGTCTTCTATACTCTGTCACAAGGTTATGGAAAGAATGCATAGTATTTTCGTGAAAACCTTTTAAGAATATGTCAGTCCTCTCTGTAAAGCACAGGGATGAGCAAGATGAAATCCAGGGTGGGATGGGAGAACATTTCTATAAAAGTGAGTTTTAAACCCACAAACTGTCAATGGAACACTTGAGAGATTGATTATTTCTGTGTTATGTGGACTAAAATATATGCTTCCCAAATGTACCTTGGTGATTTGTGAATCATTGAAGGCAACTTCAAATTAATGGTTTTCTGGAAGAAACTATATTCAAATCCCCATCACCAGCACAGCAAAGTTCTTAGATACAAACTTTAAAGATTTAATACATTTTTATTTCTACTCTTCTCCCTTTTCTCAACACAATCCATTAACCTTTTATCCCCAGAGAGGGACTCCAGTTGTTTAAAAAGGAAATCACACACAATGAAAGCCCTGAAATGATATTCTTTAAGAAGAAAAATATTAGTTTACCGGAGTTGAGACTTTTCCCATAACACATTGGAATACACATTATTTCACTCATTAGAGTTCAATATCTCCAAGGTAGAATAAGATAAGAGCCACGGAGCATTGTTAAGGGAACTTCTATTTTTATTGAACAATAAAGAAGTGGTTTAGCTTATTGATAACTCAAGCTTCCCACAGGCTACATTACCTTCATTGCCAAGGATGGGTTTTGCTGGTTCTTGTTGTTTCTTTTCTGTGTGTGTGTGTGTGTGTGTGTGTGTGTGTGTGTGTCTGCCTGTTTACTACATTAAATCTCTTAATTTCTCTGTTATTGAGCACTCTGGCCGTTTCTCAGGGGTGTGATTCCTAGGTAGGGATTACCTCTCAACTCCAGATGTTAACAGAGGAAAATCACAAGGAAGAAGAGTTCTCATATTTCCAAATGAAATGAGGCAAAACAAAAGAGGACCCCTTGGCTTGTGCAGAGAACTGAAAGTGTACATTACTAAGAGGTATGGCCATGTCTGTGCAAACACAGTAACTCATGTCAAATAAATTGTGCCTTTTGCAGGAAAGAACTCTAGCTCTGGGTTTTCTGAGCTAAATTGTGTGAAAACACACAATCCTTTTTCTTCCTATTTGAACTCTTAGATGACGGGGCCAAATTACCAGAAAGACCAAAGGCAGTTTGCAGCCTTTAACAACTGAAAGGACTTATTGCTTCCAATTTGGAAAATACAAAAGATTCTGTGTCTACTCCAAACACTCCCGGTCTTATGCATTTCCCAGTAGGACTTTGAAGAAAGAAAATGTTAAGTAAAGAGAATATCAAGGTTCTCTGGGAGTGTTCAGATGGAGACTATGTTGGCCAACAATAGATAAGCAGTTACTTCTGACTTCTTAAAAGAACATGAACAATTCTCTACCTCTGCTCAAATGTGGTCCTACTTCCTTGTCCTCTTGGCGTCCTTCCCTCCTGGACCAGCAGGAATTGTCTTACAGACCCAATCAAAAGCCATTAAGTCTGTAAAGGTAGTCAAGCCCTGTGCTGGAGCTCCACACTGAAGAACCCAAGGGAAGTAATGCATCTATTTTTCAATACCTGAGGCCATTTTGCTTCCAACCTTAATTGCACTTATGTATTGGCTCGACATACACCATCTGCACTCATCTTGCTCCGATTTCCACTATTCTTCTATTAATACAGAGCTTAGGAAACATAATTGCAGTGTGCAGTAGACAGCGATTTTCATTAACTACACAGAAGAAAACTGTTTAGGGAGAGACATTTTTTTTTTTCCTATTGATTCAATCAAAATGACTTGGAAGAAAAGGTTGTACTTATTAAATTCTTTCCAAAAAGGTAGCTGTTAAAATTTAAATTCTTTCTCAACAAAAAATTGGTATATAATCTCTTCAGGTTTTGTCATTTATGATTTTTTTTTTTTTGTTCTTCCCAGTTCCTTTGAAATTCGTGACTTTTTATTGGTCTTTTTTTTCTTTTTTTCTTTAAGTGGAGAGAAGAGACTTTTACATGGAAACAGAGAATGTAATCAACGCTGCTATTTGCAAGACATGGAGTTGCCTAGCAATGCTAGGGGAATTAAAAGGGGGAAGCAATAACAAAACAGAATGTTGTGAAATTACAAGAGGGTGCAGTGTTAAATTGGCTTGCAATACTTACCAAGAGGTCTTCCAATGAGAATGGATATAGGATTTTCTAGGACTGGTGTAAAAAAAATACCTGGCCATTTTCAATGTTCTTCCCATCTTTCATTTGGAGCAGTTTACCCAATGGGATTCTGCTATTGTGAGTTCATTACTGGACAGAATCTAGGCCAGAAACATCGGACAATAAAACACAGCCTCATTGAGCCACTGGTATTTGAGTCCTTTCCAGTTGGACTAATTGAATATAAGATATATAAGCCTTTCACATTCTCCCATTGTTTTACAGGCTTTTGCTCACATGGCAAATGCTCTTGCCTTTGTTGCCCTCTCCCAGATTTCAGAATCTTCCTTGCAAGTGTACACACCAAGATAAATGGGGCTGCTCTGCTCATGACTCAGTCTCTCCCAATGCATGGAGTATCTAAGATCCCAATCCTGGGGGCACAAATGCAGACATTTTGCTGACACTGAGGTTGGCTCTGTCTTCCTCTTTTGCCTGAATTATGTTAAATCATTTGAAGAAAGATACTATATATTTGCAATCCTAGAAATTTCTCTGTATCTTCAGTTGCTATAAACTCTTGTCTACCAGAAACATGACACAGGAAAAAGGATTGGCTCTCACAGAGATGGCAGAAATGATGAAGGGTAAAGAAATCCCAAAGGAATAACTATGGGATTATAAACTTGGGAAATAGAAATATGAAAAAGCTTCACAATGGAAAATGATGAGCCATGGGCTAAAAGCCATCCTTATGTCAGTAAGGGAATTTGTGAAAATTCTTATTAGGAAGGAAAGCACAGGAATCTGTATGTAAAGATGGCTTATAGTGTGGAGGAAATATATCTGAAGTAGAAACCAGGAGATCTGGGTTCTAGAAACAGCTATGCCATAAACTAGTTGTAGCTCTTGGAACTGAAGATTTGTATTTTGTAAAACAGGGCTGCTAGGTTATTACTAAGGCCCCTTCCAGCTCTCAGATCTAGATTCCAGAATTCCAAGCATGCTTTTGGTCAGAACAACATCTCTAAAGCAGACCCATTTTTTTTTTTCCTTCCTCATATTGGTTCCAAACTGCAAGAGGAAATTGTGATTAAGTGTTAGGTGTTTCTCTACCTTTTGAAGTTATGCATTTATACTGCAGTCCCAAATGAGTTCAGAATTCTATAAGGTTTAACATATATATACGTTTGTGTGTGTGTGTATATATGTATATATATGTGTGTATATATATATGTGTGTGTATATATAAGTGTGTGTATATATATATACGTGTGTGTATATATATATGTGTGTGTGTGTGTGTATATATATACACACACACACACACACACACACCCACAACGTTTAGTTCTCTGTCTTCTTTATTGATCCCCAGGCAGCAACAGAGTATTACCTGAAGATCTTTTGGAACTAAGTTTCACTTCTTGCTTTGGAACAGAGTGTAATCTGGTTGCTTGTTTGTTACCTGTTGATACTCCTCTTCCTGACTCCTAAGGAAGTCACTCTCTGGATCCATTTCCTTTTCATATTCCTTACTGCCTGTGGACAACTCATTTCCATGGCTTCGTTATTTCTGGTTGACCACCACGTCTACTGTTCTAGCTCTGAACTCTACAAGCTCCAGATCTACAGCTCTTAATGATCTCTCCTAAGTATTCAAATTCAGCTTGTCCAATGATCTCAGCCTTTTCTCCTGGCTAATGTAATCACTCACAGCAATAGCACCCACCCCTCTTCTGCTTCTTTTGAGATTAATATTCCATCTTCTTCATTGATTCCATCAGTTAGCTATTTTTTTAAGTTTATTTATTTGTTTTGAGAGAGAGACGTGGGGCGGTGGGGGGAGAGAGAAGAGAGAGAGAGTGAGAGACAGAGAGAAACAGAGAGAGAGACAGAGAGAAATAGAGAAAGAGAAACAGAGAGAGATAGAGAAGAGAAAATCCCAAGCAGACTCCATGCTCTCAGGGGCTCGAACCCACAAACCAAGAGACCATGACCTGAGCTGGAACCCAGAATCCGACACTTAACAAACTGAGCCAGCTACCCAGACACCCCCGTCAGTCAGCTATTAAGTCTGATTTGTTAAAGTGCTTCTCACATCAGAAGTCCAGTTCTTAGTTCGGTGGCCACTACTCGAAGCAGACCTTTCTTCCCCCCAACTGAAATATCCAAGTCTCCTGACTCATCCATTCTTGCTTCTTACCATTCCAAACACCTGTGCAGACTCATTTCGCAAAGCAGAGCTCCAGCCATCGCGTTCTCAAATGTCCATATAATCAATCCCCACCACCACCGAGATACTCATAAAAGTAAGGTACTCTTCACTTCATATTTGAGGTCTTTTGAGCCCTCTAATGAATGAAGTTTGCCAGCCATCAGCTGCTATTGCACACCAATATTCTATCTCAACCAGATCAAACTTCCAGCTGAAGAGATACTAAGCTTTCTTTCATTTACTAATGTTGACATCCAGGCTACTGAGACCCCTCTCTCTCCCATTTAGTGTAGCATCTATTACCCCTAATTAAGTTACCTAGTCATCAATGTCCCTTTCAAATGTGAATGCTTCCACACCTTTCCTGATAATCCTAATTAGGCATAATCTTTTTTTTTAATCCTCCATAGGATAAGTGCACTTATGGGCATAATGGACTTCCACTTACCAGCAGGAATCAAGCCTCAGAGATTACTGTTTGTATCTTAGCCTTCTTTGAACACTCTGAAAGGCCATTAGCATATAGAAGAGCAGTGGTATATAGTTTATAAATGAAGCTGACTTGCAACTTCCTAATTATACTCAGGCTGTTTGACTTACTCAAAATCTGTCATCTAGAGAGTGACTCAGGACTAACAAAGTCAGTAATTTAGGGTGAGAGCAGTTTGGATTTAGGGTGAGGCTACATTTTCAGGTAGTCCGAGCAGCCAGAATTCAAAAGCATATGCAGTTTCTGTTATACACTAAAATTTAACAACTTACAAATTTTGGAACTTTTAAGTCCAATGATTTTGCTTTCAGTTCCAGCACAAGCCTACAGTAGTTCACCTAATGTCTTTGAGTCTCAGTTTCCTTATCTATAAGAAGGTAACGATGGTGTGACTTACCCCTGAGGGCTGTTGTGATGACAGTGAGATAATGCGTGTCAAATGTTTACATGAGACCTGGTACACAGTAAGTGCTCAGTAAACACCAGCTGGTAGTCATTATTCTTATCACCACTCATCAGCCATATTAGCCAAATTAATAAAGAAGGTCCCTAAATTCTCTCATACTGGAGATCCCATTCAAATCTGGTAATCAAATGTGGGCTCTACCAGTTACCAAAAGGACCTAAAGAAGGCCCAGAAACCACCAACCATGGAGAATGAAGTACCCAAGAATAATATCTAGGGGGAAGATCGGAGCAACTAAAATTACGCTGTTTAAAAACGTGTTCAGTAGATCTGCCTCCAAAAATATTTAGAATTAAGACAATGAAAGCAGTGACTGGTTGGCTTTATTTCCAGTGAGAATATTCACTTCCATCCCAAACTGGGTGTTAAAGTTATATAGAGCAGGATAAAAAGATGCCCATGGACCATAGAGGAGTAGACTAGCCAAGGAGCTGTGGAGTCATTTAAACACACGATTGCAGTTTATCTTATATTCCTGGATGATGTTAATATGACCTCATTCAAATAAAGAACTGGTGGGTGCCTTTCACACTTATCCCCAGCAATGTAGCAACGTGAGGATCTGCTCCCATTGCTTCCCATTCTTACCTGAACTCTCATCCAGACTCTCCTCAGAGACGTGCTCATTTTGATGGACCCACTCGCCATTGCATTTGAAGAATATTTGCATGGCTGGTCTCGCTTTGCACCTCAGTGCGATGGGGTTGCTCTTGATGATATAAGCATCATCTGGCTCCTCTATGAAATGAGGCAGTGTCCCAGGAGCTGAGGGGATGGACTCAGGGAGGGCTTCGCCGTTGTCAGCTCCTGCGAAATCGAAGAGGCCGTTAGAACGCTGCCCATACTGACAGCACACACATCAGGATGCAAAGCACAGCCCACACCGGCTCTAAGAATCTGTCCTGAAAAACACTGCATCATATGAATACAGTATGCTCGTAAGGCCCGTGCAGATGACTTCTCATCTAGAGGCTGAACTATATAACACGGTACCATTATCCGGACACACCCTCAGGGTCACGGGACAAATGAAAATAAGGAATAGAACACTCCCTCAAACCACAGTTGTGAGTCTGCAGGTCTTTACTGAAAGAACAGAGTCAGGTATCTGTGGGGTGAGAGACTGATTCTGAACATCCAGTCTGGTGAGTGGTTACCTCAACGCCGGCCCCAATCTGCCTCAAAACTTCGAAATGATGGTGGAAATAGCTTTTGTTCTCCTATAAATGAGTGTGGATAATGACGATGTTGTCGGAGGGTACTCAGTCATAAGACATGTTAAAAACAAACAAACAAAAAACAAATGCTTTCTCTACGTATAAAACTGGAGATTGGCTGGCATTCTATCTTAGGGTTTTCTCCAAAACCTCACCAATTTACTGAACATTCTAAAAGGAATGTACTTTTGTCCTGCTTGCCCATGGCTAAAAAATTCTCTGCCCTCAACACCACCCTCCATATACTGTGAATCTCACTTTCAAGGCTATGAACTAAACAAATCACTAAAACAGCCATAAGCTTTTACTTTTGGACCCATAATTACATTTTTTCAAAGATAAAAAATGGACATGACTCTCCCCTAAATTTAGGGAACTGATGAGAGAAGCAAAATAAAAAGGAAAAAAAAAAAAACAGAAGCCAAGATTTTGATTCACTCCCTCTTCACTACAATTCTCAAGGACTTAAGTCCCAGGAAACTAGCACAAAGTCAACGAAAGCAAGATCTGAACAGTGAGCACTGTGGAAATGACCAGGGGGAACAAGTGTGCCTTCAATGGCCATTCCAGGGAAAGAATGAAGAAAGCAAGAATTTCAGTACCCAGATCAACTGTGCCCTGGAAAGGGTTATTCACATTCAGAGCAAACCAGTCTCCAGGATGAAGCTGGAAAAAGGGACCTAGAAAAAGCACTGGGAGAATAATCCAGTTCATCAGGAGGGAGCCTAGGAGGTAGGGTGCGTCCAGGGACCTAACCTGGCTCTCTGTGCACCTTCAGTGTAATTCAGGACAACAAACAGCCCTCTTACTATTTGCACTCAAGTCAACAACCTACATCAGTATGCATTGTCAAAGGTAAACAGAAGCCACAATATTAGGGGGGTAAGACTTTAAGTTTTAGAGGGCGTTCTCAAATGCAAATAAAGGGTAAGGGGCTAGGACATAAGAGGTGTTACTGCCTATAATTATATTTCTGTGTGAAGAAGAAAACAAAAGACACCAAGTTGTGAAAAATATGTCTTGCCAGGGGGAACAAACACCATGTGCGCCGCCATGATGAATGAAAACAAGAGTTTGATTCCCCAAATTATTTTTTCCCACTAAATACATCAACTTAAGGGCAAAAAACCTCACACACCAAAGAGTTTTGGATACTATGACCTTCCAAGTATATTTGCAATAGAAAAGCCAGCTCATGTGTAAGTGGAAGTCTCAAAAATTCATCATAAAGCATGTACCCTAAATAGCAAGAGAACAAACAGTTTATGTCTTAAAAGTACAATGAACTCAGAAAATAAAATGTGTCTAGGCCATACAGAATAAGAAGGGTCAGGACAGAATCTGAGAGGTATATTTTTTTTCTTCTTAAAGTTTTAAATTATATTTTCAATAGGCTTCATAAAATAGATCATATATTAATTCATTTTGTTACTGACTGCTCATGCCAATTTCCATCTTCAATAAATACTAAGTCCCCTCAGGCTTTTGTAAATCCATGCATTAGAGGAAATGACAAAGGTATTAAGAGATTTTATATGGACATCAAACAGGTTCCACTCCCATCAGGGCCTTGCGTTCTGTCCAAAGTAATTCATTGCTGCAGAAAAGGGTCACCTGATAAGGAATACCCAAACCTTGTGGTGGGAGCCTGAATGAATAGCCACTGGCATACATTTTGAATGATGCGTTTTAACTTAACTAGTAACAATGCATGAATTTCCAAAGTAACTCCTAAAACGGGGACAGGGAACATCATAAATAACTGTCTCTAAATAAATAGAAAGGCCACCTTTATTCAGAATAAATAAAATGGCAAAGGCACTAGATCACAAAATACATCAAGCTCACACCATCCAATTCACAAAACTGAGATCTGAGTGCAATTAGGCTACCCTCCCACTATTTTAATAAATACCCTTTAAATAAAGTAACAAGTTCGGCTTTTATGTGAAACAAAGCAGGAGAGTGGAATAGAAAAGTAGGTAGGTAAGTGTCCTGGCTATCTCCATTAAGAATCGATCAATCTTAATGTTCAGACAAGGGGAAAAAAACAAAAAAGGCAGACTATAACATTACATCTTAATTATTATTGAAGCCATGTCAAAGTCATGTATGCATAGGAAAAGGGCCAGGATCCATGAAAACAAGAAACAAAGAGAAAAGGGGTGGCAGTGGGAAGGTGAGATCACAGGTATATTTGCATATGTATCACCATTTATTTGTATCCTTCCAACAAAGAAATGAAATAAGTGTGATTGATTGATTGATTTAGTTTTCTATAGTGAAGTGTTGGGAGTGGTGTTTACCTAACACTGCTCCCAAGCTCCACTTCCCTCCTCCAAGTTCCTCACTGGGCTCAGGATCAAATTCCTGCTCTTCAGATGGCTTCTGTGATGCTAGAAGGCTGGATTTTCCCAGCAGGCTTACCTCCAGGAAGATACCACTTCCCTACCCCACAAGGCTGAGAGTCATCTACCTCCTTCTTGCACTGGAGAGACCTGCCATGCTCAACCCCACCTAGTGGCTTAGAACTAAATTGCTCATGAAATTCTCGGGATTCATCAAGTCAAAGCAATGTGATGGGAAAAAAAGGAGGTGAAGTGGACACTTTTCAGGCGCTTGGAAGTTGCTGACAGCACCTGTTCTTTGAAGGGGGTGGGAGGCAGCAACTTATTTTAATAAATGGTTTTATAGAAGACTGCATGACTACTTTTGGGCTCCAGGGTAAATGTTCTTATAATCTCAATACCTCTGCCACTGCTTTCTAGTTCAGAGAAATGTTTCAAACCTGGTGTGACAAATGCTGCTGACCATATGACCCAGTTAACTGCCTTTTCCCATACTGCTTTTATAGTAGAGGTTGGAGAAATCATAAACTCAGTTTCCTTCTTTGCAGGTAGGAATGGTCATGTAACAACCATCTAGCAAATGAGTCATAAACAGAAAAATATCTGAGAAAGCTTTTATTTTCTTAATAAAAGAAATAGGTATGGTGGGTACTGTCCCTTCTCCCTTTTGTCCTTAACTAGGCCTTAACTAGGGAAGATCAAGAGGAAACAAAATCCCAGAGGAGCACAGAGCTACCAGCTCTGACAACGTACAGGCGGAAATAACACCACGAGGCATCCACCTCCAGAAAATTTTTTTTAAATATTTACTTATTTAAGCTACTAATAGTAAGATTTTCTATTTTTTTTTCAGAAAATAATCTTCATTGCTACAATGAGATCTTCCTTTTTAAAATTTATTTATTTTTAATTATTTTTTTAACAATTATTATTCAGAGACAGAGAGACACAGAGCATGAGCAGGGGAGGGGGAGAAAGAGGGGGAGGCATAGAATCTGAAGTAGGCTCCAGGCTCTGAGCTGTCAGCACAGAACCCAATGTGGGGCTCAAACTCACAAACTATGAGATCATGATCTGAGCCGAAGTCGGTCGCTTAACCAACTGAGCCACCCAGGTGCCCCAAGATCTTCCTTTTTAAACAAAGCCAGAGCTCCAAGCTTCACTTTATTGAAATCCAACACTCTCAGTGTTAATGAATTTGGGACAGGGGCGTCTGCATGGCTCAATGGGTTAAGTTCCAACCCCTGATTTAGGCTCATGTCACAATCTCTGCGTTTGTGAGATTGAGCCCCTCATCAGGCTCTGCACAGACAGCTTGGAGCCTGCTTGGGATTCTCTCTTTTGCTCTCTCTCTGCCCCTTCCCTGCTTGTGCTCTCTCTCAAAATAAATACATAAACTTAAAAAGAATTTTGGAGAGCTAAAAAACATGGGAACTAGGATAGCAGAGAGCAAAAGTAAGAGCTGCCATTTACTGAATTATTGGAGATAATTGTGATATGCCTTCTTCATGGATTAGGTCACTTAAGCTTCATACAAACTCTGTGGTGGGATGGTAAGTATCCGGTTTTGCATTTGCAAAAATGCTTCAATTATGTGCCTCATCTAAGGTCATACAGCTGGTAAATGGGGCTCCACATTTGAACTCAGGTCTTGGACTCCAATCACCTCACAACTTCATTCTAGTCTGATATGTTGAGTGCGTGCCTTATGGCAGTAGCATGCAGTTGGTAAAACCAAGAGTAGATATAAAATATTATCTGTGTGTTAACTCACAGCTTGCATTAAGTATAATATACATCTTAAAGATCACTCACAGTTATCCTGTTAGCAGGACTGTGATTCCAGGTCAGAAGGGGTATATTATGGACACAGTCTAGAGGGGGTCTTGAGAAAAGAAATATTTTTATTTAATTTTTATATATTTTTGAGAGAGAGAGAGAGACAGAGACAGAGAGCATGAGCAGGGTAGGAACAGAGAAAGAGAATGAGAAGCGGGCTCTACATGACCAGCACAGAGCCTGATGTGGGGCTTGAACTCATGAACCATGAGATCATGAGCTGAGCCAAAGCTGGACACTTAACCAACTGAGCCATTGAGGTGCCCCAAGAAAAATAGTTTTGAGAGAACAGCACAGTGAGCGCTTAAGTAATTAAAATCAAATGACTAGCCATCCTCACTAAGCTCAGAAAACAAAGAAGGCAAAGAGTAAGTGCTAGCGAATAAAGTAATGAGAAAGCTTTTTCAATGTGTCATCTGGAAAAAGTTTCATCTCTAAGCAGGAATATTTAACCACTAAAACTCAAAATAACAAGGAGTATAAAAGGAGACAGTGAACCTCAGAAAGAAAAAGAGACTGGGGTCAGGGGATTGCCATTCTATCATGTTTAACCCTACAAAACGGCCAACAGTCCACTGGTTGATCTTTCAATCTGTAACAGGACTGGGCATACTGGAGGCCAGAGTCATTCCAAAGTGGGATTCCTAAGACCCTGGACTATCAGCATGGCATTGCACAGCATTAGAGTATAAATGAAGCTGAGCTTTAATGGGCCTTGAGAAATTCTAAATTATTTTCATTTTTTTTCCAAGAGTAATTTGCAATGCACTTCATTTTTTTTCCCTCTTCTAGCTTCAAAGTATGCCTATATTCTCCCTGGTACAAAACATTCATATTTGTTTCAATGTCCACCCAATAAACCTACCATAAAACAAAGACTACATCTGGCAAAAGCGAGGAAGTTTAAAATCAAATAATCTGACTTTGAGGTACCTCTGTGACCTTGAAGAACTTAATTATGAGGTTCTATTTGTCTCATTCATAAAAATGAGTGACGGGGCACCTGGATGGCTCAGTCAGTTAAGCATCTGACTTCAGCTCGGGTCATGATCTTGCGGTCCATGGGTTCGAGCCCTACGTCAGGCTCTGTGCTGACAGCTCAGAGCCCGGAGCCTGCTTCAGATTCTGTGTCTCCCTCTCTCTGCCCCTACCCTGTGCGCACTGTCTCTTTCTCTCTCCCCAAAATAAACATTAAAAAAAAAAATTTAAAAATGAGTGATTAGAGGCACCTGGACGGCTCAGTGAATTAAGCATCTGACTCTTGATTTTGGCTCAGGTCATGATCTCAAGGTAGTGGGATCCAGCCCAGAATCAGGCTTCACACCGACTGTGGAGGCTGCTTAAGACTCTCTCTCTGACCCTCCCCTATACTCTCCCTCTCTCTCTCAAAAACAAACAAAAAATGAGTGATTAAAATTCATTAGTGAAAAAAGTTTATTAGTGTTTTGTGATGTTAAAAGTGAGATAACATAGATAAAAAGTACACAGTAAGTGGCTAAATGTTATATAAATAAAATATGCCACCACTACCACCACCATTAACATCATTGTCTCGATAAAGAACAGAAAACAAAAGGAAGACATTTATGGGGTACCTGGCTGGCTCAGTTGGTTAAGCGTCCAACTCTTGATTTCGGCTCAGGTCATGATCTCACAGTTCATGAGATCAAGCACTGCATCTGGCTCTGCACTGACAGCCAGAGCCTGCTTGGGATTCTCTCTCTCCCTCTCCCCCCAAGTGCTCTCTCTCCCTTTCTCTAATAAATAAACTTTTACAAAAAAGAAACATATTTATAATTATGATCTCTATGATTTCCATTGCCAAGCTTAGTATCCTAATATTTGTACTAATATTCATATTTCAGCTTTGTGATGACGACCATTATTTTCATCTGGAGCCCTCATGATAGGAACTGCTGGTTGTAACCTGTTTTTACTATTTGGTACCCACATGTATGTTAGCATAACTCTGTTAGGTCAAAACCCATGAAAACATGCTGTGAAGCATTTATTCAATAAACATGTAGCAAATGTGTATACCATACACCAGGCACTTGGTTGCCATGCAAAGCAGTGTGACAACACACAATGGATCTTCTGCTGGCCAGATCCCCAAACCATTTCCTTTTATTTTTTTTTTTTTAATTTTTTTTTTCAACGTTTATTTATTTTTGGGACAGAGAGAGACAGAGCATGAACGGGGGGGGGGCAGAGAGAGAGGGAGACACAGAATCGGAAACAGGCTCCAGGCTCTGAGCCATCAGCCCAGAGCCTGATGCAGGGCTCGAACTCACGGACCGCGAGATCGTGACCTGGCTGAAGTCGGACGCTTAACCGACTGCGCCACCCAGGCGCCCCACCATTTCCTTTTAATAGGCAGGCACTTATTAACCTCAGGAGATGTCATAGCATTCCAGAGCCCCTGTCACTGCAATATGTAAATGAAGGCACCTTCGAAATCGCTCTTTAAATTCCACTCAATGTCTGTGAACATACTGTTCCACAATGTGCGAGTCAGAGCAGAAAGCCAGACGAGGGAAACCAAGTTACATAATCTAAGACAACAAAATGGAGCCGGAGTTCTTTGCTTTCATTTACAGAAATGTGGCTTGTCTCCATATGGTTATTTAATTAGATTGGGGATGCATGGCACCCACAGAGTGAAAGAGCAAAGCCAGAATTTTACATACCAAACATTTAATGCGATTTATGAAACACAGACTCTTTCCCTAGGCCTCAATAAGAGATTTCTTTTTTCAAACTCAAACTATTCCACCTTCTTCCCAACATCTAATAAAATTGCAATGTTTTATATTTCCCTGCATTTGCATGGTTCACTTTACCTGTGTCACTCTTCTATACTGTCAGTCTAAGATATTATTGCATTGAGCAGATCTTAAATTTTGCAGAGTAGAAGATCGTACACGATCTTTACAACACAAAGAAACATGGAGAGTTTCTCTGTTCTTGGTCCCTCGAACGAGAAACTTTAGATTTCCGGAGAGCTTAGAAAAGCACATTCACTGCTCCCTAAATTTTCATAGTTTACCTTAATATATTAATTTCTTTTAAGTTGACATATGTGTCCATGCCTACTAAGGCCAGCCAATGTTCTCTGGAGATCCAAAGATGAATAGGACACAGTTAATTTACTCAAGGAGCTCACACACTAAATTAGACACAAAAAATTAGAGAGCAACAACAAACATGCAAACAGAATATTGAAAGTATACACACAATGTGAGAGGAGCACTGTGGAAAGGCAGCCCAACTTGCCTTGGGAGGGTTTGTGGCAAACATCACGAGGAAGAAAACATTTCAGCACAGATGGGACATAGGAATTAAAGAGGGAAACAAATGGGAGAAGGCATTCCAACTGAGGTCATGGCATGTACCATGGAATGCAAGTTAGAAACTTAGGGACAATTAAATATATCTTCATTAGAACTCACATTTTGGGGGCACATGGATGGCTCAGTTGGTTAAGTGTCTGACTTCAGCTCAGCTTCAGCTCACCTCATAGCTCGTGAGTTTGAGCCCCATGTTGGGCTCCGTGCTGACAGTATGGAGACTGCTTGGGATTCTCTCCCTCTCTCTTTGCCCTTCCCCTTCTCACTCTCTCTCTCTCTCAAAATAAATAAAATAAACCTTTAAAAAATAAAAATAAATAAACATTAAAAAAACTAAAAAAGAAAAGAACTCACATTTTGAAGAGTTTGCTTTGATACCTGTGCTAAACCAGTGGCCCTAATCGGCTCTAACATCTCTGTTTCTATGTGTCTTTGACTAAGAGCTTTCGGAGATGTAGACACAGAGTAGCCTCCAAATTACAGAAAGAGGACATTCTTGGTTTAACAACATGGGCTCCGAAGCCAGGTTAAACTAATTCTTTGTGTACACTATGAATGAGGGAGAAACCACATTTGCTCTGATCCATGGGATGGAGTTATTCTTTCAGCCACACCAACAAAAGTAGTCTATCTCCCAAGACCACAGGGAAAGGTTTTGTTTCTGTTTTTAAAGTGACCACCACTTGGGTTCTCACTTGA
Source organism: Leopardus geoffroyi (assembly GCF_018350155.1). Taxonomy (NCBI): domain Eukaryota; kingdom Metazoa; phylum Chordata; class Mammalia; order Carnivora; family Felidae; genus Leopardus; species Leopardus geoffroyi. The sequence continues at coordinate 46,480,018 of NC_059327.1, forward strand.
CCTATACGAAAAACAGATTTCTGACATTGCGTCTAAGTCAAGAGGTTTTGTAGTATGCCTGATGGCAGGCCTTATTCCTTAATAGAAACACTCAGTGTACAATCAGATTCAGCATGAGACACTTGTTCCCGTGATAATAGTTTTTCCAAAGGGACTCTGAAATAAGAGGCCAAATGTGGTCCAATGGTTCTATATGTGTGATGAGATTAGTGGGATTTAAATTTTTGTTTGCTTTCACTACACTTTTTAAACGAGCTCTAAAATAAACATTAAAAAAGAAAATATATATATATATATATATATATACACATACAAATAGAATTATATACCTATATAAATATGTAAACACATATGTTGTAGGTGTGTGAATATATACATAAATAATTCTTTGTTCCTGTGAAGGAATATAAAAGGCTCTGTAAACTATGGCAACTTCCAGATTTTACTTCATAGTGTCTAACTTGTATTGTATTGAAATTCATAAATCAGGGAAAAACTAACAAATCTGTCCCTAGGAAAAAATGTAAAGGGTTAGATTATAAGATTTCTAAAATTTATTCATTCTAAAATGTAGTTATATTTCGCTGAGAATAGTAGATAAGATGAAGCTTAGAAATTGTTTCTTAATTTTTCCCCCCAACAATGGATACGTTTGTGTATGAATGTGTATCACTGACTAGTTTTCAAATTCTTCCGAAAACCTAGCGGGATTTGGGAAAGGTTTTGCTTTTCAAAGTGTTATCGCTTTTCATTTGTAACTGACAGTTTTCAAGAGTGAGGCCATTCATAGTTATGGAAAAATGGTTGTTTTAATGCAACGTTGAATGACAGAAAACCAAACAATCAAACACTATTCTCATATTTTTCATTCTTGGAAAATTACCTTTCAGGAAGAGCTTCGTGTTTTATGTTCTGCACACAAATACGGCAGAGACTTTCAATCTTTTTATGACAAAAAGAAGAAACAAAAGGTGGGAAACAAAAGCATAAGGAACAAACACTAAATTCCCTTTGAAATAAACACACTTCCATTATATGTCAGGTCACATTTGAAAAACTCAGATGGTGATTCATAAATCACAGATCTCAAAATTTTAATATGGGCCAATTTGACCGCAACATGGTTTGATACTTTTTGTGTGTGTGTGTGTAAACTGGACTCAGGCAAAACAGAGTGGTAGTTCATCTTAGATAAAATCTGGGCCAACTCTTATCTCAGGCCCACAGAGGTAAAACAACTTGTCAAAGAGCTACAAGGAGCAAACTTAAGTTGAAATCTCTCTGTTGACATCTACAATAATATTCTCCCCATTATGCTATGCTGCTTTCATTTGGACAGGATACAAAAGACAACATTTACAACTAAGTCTTGTGTTATCATCTACTGAGAAATTTTACCCAGACTATAATCTTGTAAAATCTCTTTCATGATGACCCTGTAGCTTGACAATGTTCTAGTAAAATCAAACACAAAAAGCTTAGTCTTTTAACATTTGTTCTATTGCAAAGTATGTCTTATGATGAGACATAAAATTACAGAAAAAAAACCACCAAGTATATATATTCCCCGAAACATTGTTATCCATTGTCACCCAATTCCCAAAGACTATCAGTATTCATAGTTTGGTATATTTCATTCCCGTAGCTTTCTTTATCAGACATCTATTGAATATTTGGGCTTTCTATGCATATTCGTGAGATGTTATTTCATTTTGTCATAGTATCACTTTTCATTAACCTGATTTTTTAACCAGAATTTTAATGATTGAGAGTAAATACATCAGTTTTGATCTTGCCATTTCCTTACTATATAAGCGTTATTTTCAAACTTTAATTTTACATTGATATTATAATGCTCCACTCATCTATATTCCAATTAGACTCAAATGTGTAACTTCAGTCCATTTCTCTCTCTGGACATTCAAATATGTACAAGAAAACACCTAAGGATATATTCACATAAATGTCCCCACAAACCCCTCAAAGTTCTTATGCCTAAAACACAGCTTAATACTTGGCCCCTCAGATTTGTTCTTTGGTCTAAGTTCTTTCTATGAAAGAGTGACCTTAGCAGTCACTGGGTTCCCCAAGTTTCTCAGGGCTGCACATCACCTACTTTTCTCCTCAGCACCCACAACCAATTTATCACTAAGCCCTTCTAGTTCTGTCTCCTAAATATCTTCCTAATTCACTAACTGCTTTTCATCCCTATTCCTAATGCCCTGCATCTAATCATTACCACTGTTATCTGAATTACTACCATTGATCCAGACTTCATCTGCTTGTTTCCCTTCACACCTAATCATGTCACCACCAGGAGGCTACAGGGATGGTCAATTCTTCCAGGGATTCAATGCTCTTCACATGGGATCTATCTGCACCATGACTTTCCTTCTGCCTACACTATTAATTTCTCCATTTTCTTAGAGCCTGTTCTCGTCCCTCAGGCTCTGTTCAGTTAATGCGTCATATGTGAAGTCCTACTGGTATAACAAAAATTCTGGGATACATTCCTCTTCTGCGTCCTTCCATGATACTTTGTACTACTCTGTCATCATTCATGCCTACCAATGTACCTTCCTTTAGACTGTCGGTTCCATGAAGGTAAAGAACAAGAAAATCTAAATAAACAGATAAATCAAGCCCTGATGAAACTCTGTCACCATTCTCTTTGTACCAAATATGTATTAAATGCACATGATGTGTGGCTACATTTATTTTCAAAAAGACTTTGCAAATCGACATCACCACCAAATTGTAGAACTTTACCAATTTTCCTCATGCTGACCAGCACTAAACATTCTGTGGTATTTGTTCATTGATGGGTAAAATGAATATTAATTAACACACACTTCTTGGTTGCCAGCCAAGCTAAATATTAAAGCATGTTTATCAACTGTTTTCATTTACCCTTTTATAAACTGCATATTCACATTTGTACCATTTTAACTGTTTTACAGTTTCAAGAAAAATGTAGCTACAGATCTCTAAAAATAAGTACAAGGTAATTTAAAGGCATAGATTCCATTGTTTCAGTATCAAGTGCCTAATCATGCTAATTACACCTTACTTACACGTTATTTCTTCCAATCCATTAACTCCTTCATTTATCACCAATTTTGAGTTACAGATATCAAAAGATCAGGTATGCTATTCCACAAGCAACAGAATTTTGACTAAAATGGTTAGCTCTAGACAAAAAGGGTCTTATGCAGGGAAGAACTTACATCTTCAAAAAAATCAATATTTTATGAGGAGGATTCATAAAGAAAAGTAAAAGGCACAAGATTTGTCCTTCATTTCTTAATGAGATGAACTTCTTTGCACACCAAAGTCTTTCTTCTGGAAATCACAGAAGATGTTGATATGAGGATGAAGTTTTGATGCTCAGATGAAATCCTTTAATTCCTTTGTTATTTTTCCTAATACACAGATTTAGCTGAGCCTGCCGAGATGTGGTATTTGGTAAGGACTGACAATGCGCCACTAGTGACCAGCAACAGAAGTGTGTCCTGATTTGATGTGACAGTCATCTGATTGGGAGGTGGAATATGTACAAAAGAGGGGGCTTAGTTTCCTTATTCTCCTTAGAGAGGATGTCAGACACTGTCAGAAACAGATTTATACCAAGTTGTTTTAGAAAACCCAAATACTGTTCCTTCTGGTATTTTTTTTTTATCAAGAGGCAGCTTGAGACAAGGGAACAAAAGTGGGTTTGGAGTTAGAGCTTGAGTCAAATTAAGTCTCTCTTACAATTAGTTATAAGATCTTAGGCAAGATATCTAACCTACTTTATCCTCCAAATCCTTCCACATAGAAAAAGAATACTATAGTACTGCAAACATTGTATACATTCAAGAACGTTAAGTTTACCAAGTTATTATATGGCATATAATAAGCACTCAATATATAGAATAATTAGCATATTATTAATTATTAAATGAAAATTCAGAGATGGAAGGATAGGAAAAAGACTAATGTGGACTTCCATCCAATAGATTATTTTGTTTGTGAGGAAAAAAAAATTGCCACAACAAGAACTCTGAGTACTCAGCACTACAAAAAATGCCTAAGAATTTTGTGTATTTTTTCCTTACAAAGTGAGAGGGAGAAGAATACGTGACCCAAAAATATACCACGCTGACATGTGGATTATTTTAAGATGAAGACAATCAGGCCAACAGCCTCAAGAAGAGCTTTTTACTTCTCCCTTAACTGTCTAAAAGAATTCAGAGAGTGTGGACCAGGAGCAGAGCTAATACCAGAGATAACTTTTTACACCACAAAGGCTGATTCACATTACAAGGCAAACATTTGTTGATGGAGCATTTGCTTCTCCCACCTTCCTATGAATTATTGCCCTCCCCTTTGAAGTCTCATAGCCCCACCTCTTCTCCTCAGCTCAGGATGGCATATAAGCCCCAACTGCCTATTTGGGAGCCTCAACTCTCTGGGGTTGCAGGAAATTAACCATTTTTTCTCCTGTTAACCTGTCTTATACCAATTTAATTATGAGTCCAGCCAAAGAACCTAGAATGGAGAAGGGAAAAGTGTTCCTCCCCTGCAGATCTCATGCACCAACATGGAGCCCTCCACTCACTAGGCACTACTCACCCCAGAACTGCTACAGCTGAGACATCCTGGGACCTCTGACAGGGGCCAGGAGAAGATAAGAATTTTTCCCATGACAGTCACCAGGATCTCTGCCTATAGGATCTGGTGGAAGGGAAAGTGGTGAAAGTCCTTTTATTTTTTTCCAAATTCAGTTTAGCAGGAGAAAATATTTGTGTGAACTAGTTCCTTTGGTATAGCGACGCTGGTAAAAATCTCTTAAGAGTACCCTTGTTTACTATAGATCCCTTTCCTCCAAGCGATGGCCACTGTTTTAGTCTTTTATGTCATTGTCCTAGAGAGAAAACCACAGGGTAGAACACAGGCATAGGTTCTATTAGGCGACATTTCCAGATGGCTTCACAGACTGGTGAGTTCCTGGACGCATGTCTGTTTAAACTTTGCTGTGGGTCTGCTATGTAAAAACCAGATAGGTTTTCCTTTCATCTTGTTTTATGTCCTGAGAGCCTGGTTTTGTGACCAGTGAGAATATTCTCTCAGGTTTCTGCCAGCAGAATGGGGCAAGTGCAGGTGTGTGTTGTGTGGCCCATTGAGTAGACTGACATTCTAAGACTGAGGTTCATAAGAGCACTCTTGTTGTCCAGCAATGCCAGCCCCCAGAGAAATTTTTTCATATGGGTCCCAGTCTAATAAGGGCCTTTGTCATCTCAATCTCCATTGTCTTGTTAGTGCTGGAAAAGTCTCATTCCAGTAGTGCCTTCCTGGTGTCACAAATTGGTGGGTCTGTGACTAGAGGTTTCCCATGATCCTGTGAGAGACTACAGACACCATTTCCACTACACCATTCTTACCACCCATGACCTTAAGGTTTCTGTTTTCTTAGGCTAACTCTATAGTGAACTCCCTGGATAAGGGCTTCTTTAGGATGCCTCTTGCATCTTTGGTTAAGCCATAAAAATGTTTATTGGTTTGAGTAGCTATGAAAAATAAGAGATCTTACTCGTCAATAGCGAGATTCTTTGAATTAAGAAAACTATATTTGGTAAAAAAAAAAAAAAAATTAGAGAGCTTTCATTCTAAAGAAATTGTCTTACTCATTCCTAGTGAAAGACCAAATTAAAAAAGGAGATACAAACAAATGTAATGGCTAGCCTTAGTGACTCCCTTAATAAGATGAAAGAACAGAAATTAGACTTAGAAAAAAACTAAAGTCCACAGCCAACATATATTTCCCTTTGAGACCTGGCACTACTGCCTCCCCCAAATTCCCTTACCTCACAAACACCTCCACCTTCCCCAGAAAATGGGTTAAACGCTCAGCTGCCTGTTTTAGCTTCCCTTTTCCTCCAAGATTTACAGAGCACTCCAGCCTTATCTCTAGGCCCAAAATGTAGACGTTGCTCACGTAAATGCAGAAGGCCAGGGAGCATATTTATCAGAAGTATATCCGGGGTGAATTTATCCCAGAAGTTTATCTCAGATAAACAATAAGGCTCTTTTTGCTGGGCTCTATAATCAGCCTCTACCAGCTTCAGTGCTTCCTAAGCAATGGCTTTTATACACATATCATGGTCTTCCACTCAAAGAACTCAAGTTCCCTGAACAGCAGCAGATATCATTTATAGAGCCCTTTATCCCTACTTTTAGAAGAATCTACCAGTTTTAAAGGGGAATTAAAAAGATTAATGGTCAGGGGTGCCCGGCTGGCTCAGTTGGTTGGGCATCCGACTCTTGGTCTTAGCTCAGGTCATGATCCCACGGTTTGTGACTTTGAGCCCTGCATCAGGCTCTGTGCCGATGGTGCAGAGCCTGCTTGGGATTCTGTCTCTCCTTTCTGCCCCTCCCCTGCTTGTGCAAGCACTCTCTCTTTCTGAAAATAAATAAATTCAAAAACAATTTTAAAAAAGATTGCCCAAAATATTAAAAAAAAAAAAAAAAAAAAAAAAAAAAAAAAGCTTAATGGTCATTCACAACCCCACTCACAGGGAACTTGTTTGGCTACTAATGGTTGCTCTTTCCAACCACGATAATACTGTAGTTACCACACAAGCCAGCACCCCAACCCCCTCATATAAAACCTCCCTCAAAGAGGCAACAGATGGCCAGAAATCCCCTGGGCCCTCCTGCACGTGACCAGGAAATGGTCCAGCTAGAGGCTGATATTCAAGGGCTAAACCAAACATAAGGAGAGGCTTTATCCCCTAAGGTGAATTGATCTAAGGTTAAATTTGGCACTCAAAAAGCAGGAGAACATCCAAAGGCCTTTGCTGGACGTCTTACACAGATCTTTCAAAGGCACACTGCTCTAAACCCAGCAGCTTCAGAACACAAAAACCTTGGAATTTATGTATTAATAGACACTACTCTCCCTGATATAAAAGGGCAAATTCAAAATCGTGTGCTTGGGTGGGCTAGCAAACTCTATAAATAATGGATTTTTACAACGGAAAAGGCCACTCAATTCTTTCAACATAGCTTGCAGGAATGTAAGCCAAACGAAAGCAAACCAAAAGAAACAAGCAAACAAGAGTTAGAATCAACAATTTATGAGTTACAACTCGAATCTTGAGAGACACAAAACGCTAATTCAAAGAGCAACTCCAAGTCCACCCACCCTTTCCTGTTTGCCTTCATACATGTGAAGATACTGTAAAAATCAGGACACTGGAAGCACAATAGTCACGCACTTAAGAAAAAAGGAAAAATTACCCTAGATTTCAGAGGCAAACACACTGCAAACATCCTAGGAGAAAACATGCATTCTTTCTTATCTGTCCCTCGAAGATGTAAATCTAACCATGTCTCTGAAGTGTAAACACCCCAGGAGGAATTAAAACTATACCCTAAGACTTAAAAAAAAAAAAAAAAAAAAAAAAAAAAAAAGGAGGAGAGATTGCTACAAAAGCTCCTTTGCCCAAATCTGGCCCACAGCCTTCATAAGATCACTTGTCAAGGGCAAATACAAATCTTAAAAGACTTCTCCACAGGGATGCCTGGATGGCTCAGTTGGTTAAACATCGGACTTTGGCTCAGGTCATGATCTCATGGCTCTTGAGTTGGAGCTGCGCTTGGGCTCCCTGCTATCAGCACAGCGTCCACTTTGGATCCTCTCATTGCCCACCCCCCTCCCCAACACTTTCTCTCTCTCTCTCAAAAATAAACAAACATTAAAAAAAGAAAAGACTTCTCCACGAATATTAGTAAAAACCTTGAACCACTTAAGTGGGTAACTTTATCTTGTTCCACCTGCCAGAGACACCAGGATTCATAAACCAGTGAGTTATGTATTGCACCTGATTTATAGCTAGAATTTTATAACGGAAGTTATGGAGTCTCTGTGTCTGCTTTTTTATATTTGTTGGTGGACGTATGTTATATATACATGACATTTTCTACCTCCAGATGTTATTGCCAAAATTAATTTGTGAAGAGCTCTATTTAATTGGCTGAAAGACAAATACATGCTTATCATATTCAATAATTCTAAATCTCACAAATATAATGGAAATTAACTCAAATGTTAAGTTCACAAGATCTCATATGAGTTTTCTGGTAAAAAAAAAAGCTAGTTTAACTTTTTGGTTTATTTTTAAAATGTTTTATTTATTTATTTTTATTTTATTTACTTATTTATTTTTGAGAGACAGAGAGAGACAGAACATGAGTGGGGAAGGGGCAGAGAGAGAGGGAGACACAGAATCCGAAGCAGGCTCCAGGTTCTGAGCTGTCATCACAGAGCCCAATGTGGGGCTTGAAATCACGAACCACAAGATCATGACCTGAGCTGAAGTCTGATTCTCAACCGACTGAGCCACCCAGGTGCCCCCTGATTATCTTGGTTTATTAAATACAGACATATCTTTTAGAGTTATCAGCATTAAGTACAATTATTTGTATTCTGTGTTTACTAAAAGTCAAACTCAAGTTATCTCTGTTACAAAACTTGTCAAGGTAACTTAAGATAACTTAAAGATAAGATGATGGCTAACTGTTTTAATGTCTCATGTGATCTTCAAAAGGAATCTAAAAATTGTTGTTAAAAAGGTGTGTTAAATAGATATAAGTAGGATGAGAATTTTTAGGGAAACTTTTCAACAATGATTGTTTTATGCCATGTTTACTTAAAAATAGCTAAATTTCTTTGACTTCCACTGGTAAAAGTTGTGCTAGGTTTAAAAAATGGCATTTCTGGGGCACCTGGGTGGCGCAGTCGGTTAAGCGTCCGACTTCAGCCAGGTCACGATCTCGCGGTCCGTGAGTTCGAGCCCCGCGTCAGGCTCTGGGCTGATGGCTCAGAGCCTGGAGCCTGTTTCCGATTCTGTGTCTCCCTCTCTCTCTGCCCCTCCCCCGTTCATGCTCTGTCTCTCTCTCTCTGTCCCAAAAATAAATAAACGTTGAAAAAAAACTTAAAAAAAAAAATGGCATTTCGTGGACTATCTAGATCATTTGCAAATAAAACACAGGAACAATGGTTACTGAATGCAAATTTTTCCACTTTGGGCTTCTTATTACAGACAAACTAAAGATATATAGAATCTATCACTAAAAATGTCTGGTGCCACATACAAAATAAACTGTACTATGAGAAAGTGTATGCTTCAAAGAAATTTTGAAATAAATTCACAAATTTGCCATTTTAATATTTATTTTTGAGAGAGAGAGAGAGAGAGAGAGAGACTGACTGACTGAGGGAAAGGGGAGAGGGAGAGACACAGAATCCCCAGCAGGCTCCAGGCTCTGAGCTGTCAGCACAGACCCTGACACAAGGCTTGAACCCACCAAATGCAAAATCATGACCTGAGCCCAAGTCAGATAGATGCTTAACCAACTGAGCCAGCCAGGTGCCCCACAAATTTTCCAATTTAAAGAATGTTGGTATGACAGTTTGCAAGCGCTTGGTTTTAACTAGAAATTGAAGTTTCTAAGGGTTAAGAATTCTAATGTACAATTAAAGCTACTAAAAATAATGGGGCAAAAAATTCTATATGTAAGGAAAATCCTATATGTAAGTAAAATTGTCTTTGTTAGAAAAGGTACAAGGTACAGAGATGCATTTTTGTGGAAGAAAATGAAAGTGAGGGGCACTTGAGTGGCTCAGTCAGTTAAGCTTTCAACTTTGGCTCAGGCCATGATCTTGCGGTTCATGGGTTCAAGCCCTGCATCGGGCTCTGTGCTGACAGTTCAGCTGCTTCAGATTCTGTTTCCCTCTCTCTGTGCCTCCCCTGCTAGTGTTCTGCCTGTTTCTCTCTCTCTCTCTCAAAAATAAACAAACATGAAAAGGAGGGGAGGGGAGGAAGCTGATTTTGCCTAAATGGTCATTTCAGAATGGGAAGGAGAAAAATGAAGCGCCAACTATGGGCAAAGAAAGTTGACCAGGAAGTTAGGAAAAAAAAAAAAAAAAGTAATCTTGAATGACAGAGTTGGCTACAAATTGAATTATTATGAGTTTTAAAATTAAGCTTTAATACCAATAGTGTGCTCATATAAATCTAAATCTGCTGGAAGGACAAAGTTTCTTGGACTATCAGTCGGCTCTTGATAAGATTTGTGAAAGGTTTTTACCTTTTAAGTAATTCACTTAGAAACAAATATTTAATGTTTTATCAAATTAATTACCTGTGCTTCATATTATCTTTATCATCAGGTTCTTTGATTACTTAAGTAAACTCAAATATTCTGATACTAAAAGAGTGGAGTCTGGCTTAGACTAAGCACCCTTCTATACTTGTCTGTGAAATCTTTTTGTCAGTTTGGTTAAATGGAGAATTCAGTATCTTTCATAGTTATCTGTAATCCTAGTAAAATGTCTAAAGCTTTTTGGTATTTCAGACAAAATGCCCAAAATTCAATTTCTAAATGAAGTCTTTTTGGCCTCAAACTAACTTTTAGGAACCTGTGAAATGTCTCAAAAGATTTGTTCTCCCTGCATATTAAAAAGGGGGGGAGGGAAAAAGAGAAAGAGGCAAGTTACACTAATTAGGCTTATTTGGTCTATTAATTCCATGGGAAATATTGTCAAACAAATGGTAATAAATCTTCTTAGGTCATATTTGGGGTGTCTGGCTGGCTTCGTCTGAAGAGCATCTGACTCTTGATCTTAGGGTCATGAGTTCAAGTCCCACACTGGGGGAAGAAATTACTTAAATAAATTAAAAGTTAAAAAAAAGCTTCTTAGATTATATAGGTAAATATTATTAATACTAATGCCCTATAAATTGCTGAAATTTCTACAAATCTGGTATGTCACGGTATAACATTATGCTGTGCACCACAGAAATAACCAAATTTTCTTAGCAATGATGAACGATTCCCTGATCTTCAGTGACTATGATTTTTAAGTTTGTCATTCACAGGAAGTTAGCTGTTTTACCCAGATGCTTCTGCAACACTGCTCCTGCCTGATTCACTTTCATTTTTGGAGACATTCATGGAAAGGATTGTGGCAAGTACTCTATGACAGAGCTTTCTAATGACTTTCAGGTTCTATCACTGAACTGGATATGAAATTACAGAACTTTAATGGGAAAAAAAACCACTGATGGCTTCATAAAATTGCTAACCAAATATCATGATCAACAAGAATTACAAGGGACTGAAAAAGGTGATGAGGATAATTATTATTACGACTTTTTGTTTGAAACACTGCTGGTTAGTATTTTGTTTTCCAGATATAAGGAAACCTTTCCTCTTAAGTGAACAATGACAGCAGTTTGGTAAAATATACCTCTGTAATATAAGCAGGACTGAAATGCCTTTTTCTCCTGGACCTGATCCCTTCAGAATTCACCTCCAGAATTCAGAAACTCTTTGTATTCTTATTCATGGTAATGTAATTATTTGCATACGTTCCTTAAGAATCTATTTTCCTTGTAACAGGACACAAGTGAAAACATTAGTTATAGTACCAACGCTTTGGTTAGAATGCAATGTTTGGGAGAGTCATGCACAGAGTCGGATACAAGCCAGACAACTTGAAGGAACTTCGGTTGACTTTATGGAGCCAATAAGGTCCCTTGGAACCTTGACCTGCCACTTTGTTTATAGGGTTCCCAGCAGCCTTACAGGGTAAGGAAGGTCATGTCCTGACAGGCAATGGGTACAAGATGCTCAGGGTATCTGAAAGCCTTGAAAAGCTTTTAAGTCTAATCTGAGATTCCTTATAAAAAGTTCCAGCAAAACAGATTAAAAGATTCTCTATGGTCAATCACTATTCTTGCTTCCCTTATGTAAGTAATCAAGCCAACTTCACTGAAACTAGACTTAACTGGTAAACAAATCAGTCTTACTATGGTTATCTTCGATAGAAATGGGGGTGGATCCTGGAGAGAAAAATTACGTTTCAGTAGAATACACACTTATGGAAATCAGATTCTAATTATTTTAATTGTCTTTGAGGTTTTATTTCCACCTGTAAGCAGGGCTGTACCCTAGATTATTGTAGTTTTCTCCAATTTTTGGCTATAACTCTGCAAATTAACCCCTCCAATTATTCTCCAACCTTCTGATTTGAAATCCTCGAGAAATGACACTGCCCTTTTACTGAAGCAATGCAAGCTAAAGTTGGACGCGATATATAGTTCAAAGAAATCACAACAGGTTATGTATGTATAGACAATCTTTGTGCCTACAGCTGTGTAGGCCACTCAGATCACCCAAGACATTCAAACTGCAAACCAGGAAAATGTGTACGATTGCCAATGCCCACCTTCCTTCTATCTGAAGACGGCTCGAGGGTGACAGTTAGAAATCTTCTTGACTGGCTCTCCTCAGAACTCAGAAACCAGGACTAGAGTCTGCTCCAATCATCAATTCCTGTTTTTCTTCTGTTTCTATAGATCTGCCTCTTAATAAATACTTGACTGCTTGCTTGAAAGGATTTTAATTGGACTGACCTAGTATCAGGACAGAGACTGGTTCAAAGACAGCAATCTACCAACTCAACTTCTGGACTGTGAAATTTCTTGGGGAAGTTTCAAAGGTGGGATTCATAGGGAGGAGAATACATGACCCCAAAATATGACCCTTTGACATGTGGATTATTGTGAGCTCAAGGCAATCAAGACCTAAAATACTCAGTGAGAGGTTTTTGTTTTTGTTTTTTTACACCTCTCTCTGAACTGCCTAAAAGAATTTGGATAGAGAGCCTATACCATGAAGAGAACTAATACCACAGATAACTTTTTATATCAGAAACACTTATTCCTGTGGAAAAAAAAATGTTAAAAAATCGTATCTATATATAGATATCTATATCTATCATATAGTTAGATACGATTTTTTTAACCAAACAGTTGTTCCTCCCATCTTATGAATTATCTCCCCCTGCCTTGAAGTTCCAGACACCAACCCCTTCTTCTTCTTAGCTCAGAATGACATATAAACCTCAATATTCTACTTGCCTGGTAACCCCAGACCTTTGGGGTTCCCATATGTATGCAATTAAATTTCTATGTTTTTGTTTGTTTGTTTTTTTCCTCCTGTAACCCTGCCTTGTGTCAGTTTAATTATTATACCAGCCAAAGAACCTAGAAGGGAGAAGTAAAAGTTTTTCTTCCCTAAGAAAACAGTATTGGGTCACTTGGGTGGCTCATTCAGTTACGCATCTGACTCTTGATTTCGGCTCAGGTCATGATCTCACGGTTCATGAGTTCGAGCCCTGCATCAGGCTCTGTGCTGACAGCATGGAGCCTGCTTGGGATTCTCTCTCTCTCTCTCTCTCTCTCTCTCTCTCTCACCCTGCCCTTTCCCTGCTGTCTCTCTCTCAAAATAAATTAAAAAAAAAAAAAAAAAGAAAAAAAAAAGAAAACAAAGTCTAAGATCACAACCCAGTGACCAATTCTGGGAACATGAATATTCTCTGAGGATTAAGGCCACCAGCCTTTGTTTTAATGTGTTTAGTAAAGAGCTTTATGTACATCATCTGAAAACCCGAAGTTGTACATCGAGAATCTGGCATTTGACTTATGGAGCTTAAGGGGAAAGGGGAAAAAGAAAAAAAAAAGCAACAATAGAAAAGCCTACTACATACTTGAGCGGCTTAGTATTACTAATCAGCTTAATTGCACTGGGGTGAAACCTGGTATGCATGCTGTCAGCAAGAACAATGGAAGGAAAGAGAGCACTCTAACAGAGTAAGTTTAATTACATGATGTGATTTAATTATTTAGCTATCTCAGCACTCCACCTCTATATATAAATGAATATGAATCAGACAACACGTCCATATCACCATTCCAGTTGCTATCTGTCATCACTAGGTTGAAACCTTGGAGCGATCCACGGCTTAGAGCAAGCATTTCATTTTTTGGCACCTAAGGTCTGGGTCAGGAGATCAGTAATGACCTGTGTTACTACTGAACAGGTTTTGAAATTTAAGAAACAACCAATACTAGTTGGTACTTTGGGGGGAGATATTAAACCATCAATGAAAAGGATGTGTCCTAGAAGGAATGAAACACTTCCTAACATTTAGAGGTAAATTCCAGGGCAAAGATGTGGGGAGTCCAGGAAACGATCAAAATTTTCTTATTAGGTTAAGAGGGGAAAAGAAAGAATGGATGCTGATATCACTACATTATCAATCTTCTACTTCTCCTGTCTCAGAGTCTGTTTGGAAGCTGAAATACATATTAAAGAAAGCTGGACTACAATACTCACCTAGTCAAATAACGGTTTCTGTGACCATTTCCAATATTAATTTACAGAAGCAATGGCATTGGAAAATCTGGGGAAGGAAATATTTTCTGGTATCCTTACTTTCAAAACAGAACTGTATCCTCTTCAGGTACAATTTCATCTAAATGGTTTAACTTAACACTTGTTTGGAATTGATCTTTAGGTAACTCTAGAATCATCAACCTAAGGGCCCTCAAACAGGAGGTCAACACCGGAGGTTATAGTTGATTAGAATTAAAATTTAACACCACTGCAAAGTGGACAGAAAACACACTAAGTACTTTTATCAGAAGAAAACAAAGTCAAGGCATTAAAAATCAGCATACGACGGTACTTGAAGTTGACAGTATGAGGTTTAATATGGCAGCACAAAAGTCCTGGAGAGAGCTAACTAGAATGGCATTAGAATCTGCTCACTAAAAAACCCCCTAGATGCATGCTATATTACCCTTCCATCCCTATTATATAATCCCTAGGATGCAAAGTATAAAAGTAAACTGAGGACTTAAAAATGCATTTTCCCACTGGACGGTAATATATTACATTGTCTATAAAAATGACCAGTTGATTTTATTTTTTTTTAATTTTTTTTTAACGTTTATTTATTTTTGAGACAGAGAGAGACAGAGCATGAACGGGGGAGGGGCAGAGAGAGAGGGAGACACAGAATCAGAAGCAGGCTCCAGGCTCTGAACCATCAGCCCAGAGCCCGACGCGGGGCTCGAACTCACGGACTGCGAGATCGTGACCTGAGCTGAAGTCGGACGCTTAACCGACTGAGCCACCCAGGCACCCCTGACCAGTTGATTTTAGAAGTCACAGTAAATCTGACTGGACATTGCCCATCTTTCGGGAAGGGGCCTCTGGAGCACGATGATTAACCACCACATACAAGGGATTCCAATCAAAACACCACCTCTTGTTTACCTGCTATAGGTAATGCCACTAGCAAGACAAGGGTCCTTTGGGCAAAAGAATAAGGGAAGATCCTGAAAGTCTCAATTCAGAACAAAGAGGGAAAAAAAAGCAACAAAGGATCCTATAATTGTTTACTCGTTAATGTCTGAGTGCAACTTACAAAGTGTTTTCATTTAATTGTTTTTGTCCAAGTGACTTTTCTTTACCTGCCCACAATAAAATGTGATAAAAACAGAAGTGAGGGCACACAAAGTTTTGACCCATAATAAATACCAGTAATCATTTGTTCATACACGGGCAGTGTGCCTGGCTCTGGGGCCTGAACAAACGTCATTATGGAGGGTACTGAAAGATCAGATATGCCAATAGGCACTTAATAGAGCAAAACGGGCATTCACAGGTCGTTAGAAATTATTGGAAATTGGGGGCCACTGAATACTCAGAGGAAACCAGTACAGGTGACAAAAACATTTATTCCTCTTGGATACTTCCCTTTTCTTGGATGGCAGAAACACGATTTCCTTCATATGGGAAAAAATAAAATAAATAAACCTTCATCTCTCAACATTTAAAGTTCTTAGACACAATCCAGTAGAGATCAAAATGCTGACACTGCAAAGAACAAAACAATTCACTTGTCTTCCATTTCAGCCTACATCTGTAGTCCCCACCTGACACGAATCCCAGAAGAAACCACCAGGAAAACCACAAAAATGGAGGAGATATGGGAATCCACTTGGCTTCCAAGAAACTCCATGCTTCTGAGGCCGCGTGTGTGTTACAGACCCAGCCGAGATTGATGAGGCAAGCTTCCCCTCTTATTATAACTCTGGTGTCCAAGGACTCAAGGAGTTGCTTTCTGAAGAATGTGCTTCTCTCCCTATGACTGCAGGGAACAACACAAACCTGCAAGATAAATGTGGGCTCCCGGTTTGGTTGAAGGTCTGGGCTTGCCGCAAATGCAAATTACTGGTTTTCTATTAGTAAGTGCAGAACACTAGACTTCAGTTAGATTAATTATACATCAAAGCAATGTTCTCAATTGACAACAGTAGACTTAAAGGTAAAACTACGAGAACAGAATCGTGCTTTTTTCCCCTTTGTCTCACAGGAAACCATTTCACTCCTGGGCCATTGTCACACTGCAGTGATCCACAGAAGAATGTAATGCTTAATGAGCCAAATATGAAGATAATTATGCCAGTTATATTTGGGACACACACAAAATAACAGACCATATCTGTAGACTCTTTATGAACACTCTAGGGCAGGGAGAGAAAAGAAGATTTTCTTTTTAATAGCTGCACTGGATTTTTACTATGACTGAATATCTTTGAAGTAATACATTGCTTTTCTGCCCAATTAAAACAAAACAAAAAAAAGTTAAAGAGTCAAAAGAGTGCATTCTTAATTTCAGAGGTTCTAAAAGGAATTTTAAGTTGCTCTGAAACTCTAATTTTATCCACGTGACTGTCCAAGTGAATAATCAGATCTGTAGTTTCTCAAAAATTATCTACTGATATAGCATTATCTCTTCATAGTTGCTTTTTTGATCGCAAAGTAGTATTTTAGATCAGCCTACACAACAACACCATTGCAAGTGGGAGTAAAAATAGGTCTTAAATCACCAAAGGACTTAAAGGAGGAAACAATTCTGGATCTGTTTAATGCAATGTTTCCTATAGATCTGTTTTAAGCAAAGTTAGTAGATAGCAAAGATAATCACTAATTGGTAAACAATGTTAATCAGGTTTCTGAGGCAAGTATTCAGAGCAAGGGCAAAAGTCAACATTATGCTGTATTTTGGAGACACGTGCTTAAGAAAAAATACTTTATATGGACATTTGGGGTATCTTTGTTATGCAAAAGGCAGAAAGGGGCAGGTTGTCCAAAGCCACCTTTGGAAACTGTGTGTGCTAATGATAGCAGGTACTATTGAAGTCAAATGATTTAACTCATTTCACAGACAAGAAAAGTGCCAATCGTAGAACCTAAGTGAATTGGCCAAGTTTACTCAACTAGCTAGTGATGGAGTTCAGACTAGGGAACTAGAAACACATCTCTTAATAGAGTTCTTTCTGCCACATGAAACCAAGATTCAAGTGAAAAAATCTGACATTTAAACCCAAAGTTACCTTTAAGTTTTTCTTTCCTCCTAGATGAAACTTCCTCTCTTTGCATAAACATCTTGCAGGGTAAAAATATGCCAAGGCATTTCAGGAATTGGTTGAAATCGCAGAGCTCATTGTAATCATCTTAGCAAGCTTGTGGAGTTCTGGGAGGGCTCCACTGATCAGAAAAAGGGCAAGTGAAACATTGCTCTTTGAGGGAATTTAGATTTGGCTCCACATGAGAGCTCATCAAAGACTAAGAGAATTGAGTTTAGATCAGATTACTGCCAAGTGGGTGCACAACTGATTAGAAAAATGATTTCTAAAATCTGGTTTTAGACATCCAAGTGTGACACCACTTGTCACATAATTCATTCCAAAAATAGTCTGAGAGCAAAATAAACATATTTAAATGTTCACTTTTAGAATTAACAGATAGTACTCGAGGATATTAGGATTAGTAAAGGGTTCCGTGTGCAATGTTGGTGGGGCTGGGTATTATGAGCTCGTAAAACCTCAGAGTTTGGATATTCGAACAATCACGTGGATGGTTCTTCAAGGCATCTCAAGTTTTAATATCTAAGGGAGGCACATAGAGCTGCTCATTGCTTTAATTTTAAAAAACGTTTGATTAAGGCTGGGTTAGAGACAGTTTGTTCATTAAGGTGCTGATGAAACCCAATTTAAATAAGTGTGAAACAACCTCAGAGCAGCTGCTTAAAAAATACCAGATTACTTTTACAATTTTGAAAAATGGACATAGACACAAGGAGAAAGACATTTTAAAAAGTCAACGGGCGCCTGGGTGGCTTAGTCAGTTAAGCGTCTGATTTCAGCTCAGGTCATGATCTCACAGTCAATGAGTTCGAACCCCACATCGGGCTCTGTGCTGACAGCTTGGAGCCTGGAGCCGGCTTCAGATTCTGTGTCTCCCTCTCTCTGCCCCTCCCATGTTCATGCTCTGTCTCTGTCTCTCAACAATAAATAAATGTTAAAAAAGAAAAAAAAAAAGCCAATAGGGATGGTCCAGAGGGTAGAATAATCTTACAACCCAAGGATAAACATATATATGTTTGTTTCTATTTTAAGATTCAAATGGGATTTCAAATGAAATTCTCACCAACCAAACAATTTGTGGGGTTGGAAATCTCAGCATGAGGATCAACTCTTCCTAATCTCAGCAAGGAGTCAATGGGAGAAGTCTGGCAGACGAAGCATTTCTTAGCTCCTATATTTTTCTCCCTTTCTATGCTAGTTCAGTTTATCTACTGTCTCTTTATGTCACTGATGCAATTCCTCTTCTGTGACAGGAAAACAATCACAATTGGTTTCCAATAGTCATTTTCATAAAAGGAATTTTTCCACTTCCCCGTGTAGTTTCAACCTTTTTCTACTACCTTACCTCTCACCCTTACCTATTCCTCCTGTGCTACTCTCTAAGAGTAAAACAAACAAACAAACAAACAAAACCTTCCTTTAGGGAAAAAAAAATGTATTCCCTCCATTTTCTAATTCAAAACAATTCACATTTATACAACTGGAAACTCATTAACATGCTGGCTGTGCAATGGGCCACCCCTACTGGACATCACCCTTGGTCTCATGCTTTGTCTGATGGTCTAGAAACGGTATAAACATCTACAGCTCTAGTAATATCAGGGGCACTATCTCCTTCAAAAGGTAGAGAAGGCTGCATTCCAATTTTTATTATAAAGTCCTTGACGCATATAAACATTTTCGTAGTAAGCAATGGTTAAAACGATATACATAATGTAAATACATAAGGAATGAAGCATGGTAACCCAAGGAACTCTCCACTCATCCTAAGGAAACAGAACATTCCCAACACCATGGCTCCGTAGTTCCCCCTGATAGGATGTCCTGTCTGGAACCCACTGTTAACCACCACCTCCCTATGCTATATTTTTAGTTCTTCTTTTCTTTTGTTAAGATCACTTCCTTCTTTATGTTTAGGGTTTCACCCTATGGGTATATAACTATAGACAACATATTCTTTAGTTGATTGTTTCTGAGCTTCATCAAAATTGCAATAGACTACATGGATTCTTCTGATTGCTTTTAAAAATATATATCTTTGAGATACAATTCTATACCATAAAATTTCCCCACTTCAAGTGTCTAATTCAATGGTTCTAGCATATTCACAGTTATGTAATCATCACTACAATATAAGCTTTATTTTTTTAACCAGGCTTCAGGCCCAACATTGGGGATCAAACTCATGACCCTGAGATTAAGAGTCGCATAATCTACTGACTGAGCCAGCCAGGCACCCCCACAAACTAACTTGAGAACATTTTCATCACCCCAAAAAGAAATTTTGTATCCATTAGTAGTTAGTCTTCCTTCCCCCCCCCCCACCCTGCCCTAGCAACCATTAATACACTTCTGTCTCTACAGATTGGCCTATTCTGGATGTTCTATATAAATGAAATCACATAACACGGATTGTAATTGGCTTCTCTGAGCAGAAAGTTTTCAAGGTTCATATTGTAGCATATCTCAGGGCTTCCTTCCTTTTTATTATCAAGTAATATTATCTAATAACATACCATGGTTTGTTTATCCATTCATCAGTTCATGGGCATTGGGGAAACTTTCACTATTATGAATAACATTGCTATGGATATTCACAAGCACTGTTTTTTGTGTGGATATACAATTCCTTTAGGGTATATACTCCTAGGAATAAAACTGATGGGTCATATGGTAGCTATGCTTAACTCTTTGAGAAATAGCCAACTCTTGCATACTACCTATACCATTTCACATTCCCACCAACCACATTCAGAGGTTCAAATTTCTCCACATCCTCTTCAAAACTTACAATCTTTCTTTTTGGTTACAGCCATCCTAGTGTGAGTGTGAAGTAGTATCTCAGTATGACTTTGATTTGTATTTCCCTAATGGCTACTGATGTTGAGCACCTTTTCATATGTTTACTGGCCATTTCGGGTCTTCTGATTGCTATTTGCACTCAACATTGTTTTGTTTTGTTTTGTTTTTTATATATGAAATTTATTGCCAAATTGGTTTCCATACAACAGCCAGTGCTCATCCCAAAAGATGCCCTCTTCAATACCCATCAACCACCCTCCCCTCCCCTTCCCACCTACCATCAACCCTCAGTTTGTTCTCAGTTTTTAAGAGTCTCTTATCAACATTGTTTTTAAAATCCATCCTTGCCACATGGTTAGAGTTCATGCATTTCACTGCAGTATTCTATTGTGTGAATATATCATGATTTACTTACCCATTCTCTTATCAGCGGCCATTTTACTTTGTGTTGTTTTGCTCTGCTATTGAAAACAATCCTGCTAGTTACTTTCCTTACATAGCTTCTAGTAAATAAAAAATCATATACTCCACCTTTTATCAACTAAATAAATGTCTAATAGTGAAAACTGCCTCTGTGTAACATATCAAAAGGAATAACTGGTCAACCTAATAGGCTACATGCTAAATATAATCCAGCCACCCAGTACTGTCAGTGTGTGATGTGTGCCGAGTATATATATTTGTTATAAATTTTAAAAGCTTGCTAAGAAGGAACATGATATATATATATATAAATATATATATATATACAAATATATATACAAATATAAATATATATATAAATATATACATATATGTATATATATATATATATATATTTCCTGAATAAAGGGACAGATATATACATATCTACGCATAAGTATAAATACTGAAAGTCATACATAAAACCTAAGAGGGAATAGAGTCATCCATGTTCAAGGCAATCATAAGATTTTTTTTGGTTTGTTTGCTTCTTCTTGTTTTCTAAGTTTTGAGCCCTGTAAACTAAGTAAGATATGAATCGATCTGAAAAAGCCTTGATTAGTACTACACACATGACCTAAGGCAAGAAATCCTAGGAGAACAACTTAAGAGACTGGACTTATGCAGGCAGAAGGAAAAAACAAAAACAAAACACTTCCAGTCAGTCAGCATATGAGAACACATGGTTATTTTACGGACAGAGGTAAAGCTGGTCTTCATTACTTCCAAAGAAAAGTAAGAGAAAATGGGACTTTAATTAGGTAAGTAAGATTTTAGGTCAAATGTTATAAAAAATTTCCTAACTCTAGTGTTCTGAGATACTAAAATATGTAACCAAGGGATTTGTGGACTCCTACTGATGTAGAAGGGAAGAGACACAAGAGAGACAATTTGACCAAAGTAAAGTCATTTTGGTTTTAGGATGACCCTTAACCTGAAGGTCAGCAATTCATAAAAGGAGTCACAAGATCTGACTCAAAGGAAACAAGACTTTACTTCCTCAGGCAGTAAAGGCCATATAGACTAGGCATTCCTATACAGTTAGCTAAACAAAACAAAACACAACCAAAACAAACAAAAAGACAACCACAAAAACAAACAAAAAAACTTACAAAATCCTTCATTAGAGGCAAAGAGGGAGGGGTCCTCTTCCCCATCTGAGAAGAGACACTGCTACTTTGTCTATGAACTAACTCCTTTCTTACTTCTCAACTTAAATCTTTTACCTTTTCTCAAATGGCCTCCTTTTAAATTATTTCTCATGCAAAGCCAAGAACCCTCTTGGTGAAGGGCATGAGGGCTCTCTTCATGGGGCTTTAGCCCATCCAGCATCATTAGTCCAGTATTTTTTCAAAGGGTAAAAAGATAATTTCTGAGAGGACTTAAATTCAACCTTATTCATAGAGAGAGGGGTACATTATATCAATGACTTTCGATGCCTTTGAGCACTCCTTCCTTTGGAGTATATCATTTAAAAGATTCTGCCTACCAACCAGTATTTTTTAAGTGATAATTTCACCCACTGCTTTTTAATTAGAGACATACAGAAATTTCCACCAGGACATGAGCCAAAATAAGCATGCATAAATATGTTCTAGATGTTTTCTAGACAAAAAGTAAAATCAATATCCCTCTATACTATGAACAGAATAAATCAAGTAAAACATATTTGTGGAATAGAATACTATACTGCAATAAGAAGGAACCATCGATCAATCTACCAACATGGATAAATCTCAACTTATAAGAAAAAGAACACATTACAGAATGTATCTGTAGGATTCCATGTTCATAAAATTTTATAAAGCATAGTCATAAAGCAATGTAATAAATATTACTCACAAGTACATAAATGAATGCTAAGATATAAAAATAAAATATAAGGATATTAAATTATCAAGAGGAGCTGTGGCTGGGAAAATAGAGAAAGATTATGGAAAGAGGTATGAAAGAAAAAGTACTTTGATTTTATCTATACTGTTTATTTCTTGTGTTAAAAATATACCAAGAAGGGGTGCCTGGATGGCTCAGTTGGCTGAGCATCTGAGTCTTGATTTCAGCTTAGGTCACGATACCAGGGTTGCAGGATCAAGCCCCCCATCTGGCTCCACACTGAGCGTGAAGTCTGCTTAAGATTCTCTCTCTCTCTCTCTCTCTCTCTCTCTCTCTCTCTGTTTCACTCTCTCTCTCTCTCTCTCTCTTTCTGCCCCCTCCCCGACTCAGGTATTCTCTCTTAAAAAAAAAATACCAAGTAGATACAGAAAAATAGTATCACTTCATAATAAATAATAATTAAAAATAACCAGGATTAAAGATAGGTATATGTGTTTTTTTTTACTGTACTTTTTTAAATTGTCAGACAACAAATAATCAGAATCTCTGATTAATCCATTATTTCCAACATAACCCAACTGAATTTCAAAAGTTCCAGCCCAAATCAGAAAAATGTGTTATGAATAAATGCACATTTTTTCATTAGGCTTTGTGAAATGCTGGAAATAGTGGGCTTTCCCCAACTGCTCTGTAACCCTGTGGCATCCCAGGTTTAAGTCAAGGAGGTAGCAACAGCTCGCTGAAATATCTTATAGTTCTAGAACAGCACAGGTATACGTACAAATGAGTATACAGACCTTCCCAATCTCATTTCCCTCCCTTTACAAATGGAAGCAAACAGGGTACCGGGATGGCTCAGTGGGTTAAGCCTCCAACTCTTGATTTAGGCTCAGGTCATGATCTCATGGTTCATGAGTTTGAGCCCATCAGGCTCAGCACTGACAGCATGGAGCCTACTTGGGATTCACTCTCTCCCTCTCTCTCTGCCCCTCCCCTGCTCTCTTCCAAAATAAATACATAAACATTAAAAAAATAAAATAAAAATAAAATGAAACAACAAAAACACCACTTATTTTAAATTAACCCTCCATGTTCAGACTTGCTTTGTTGAAGAACCACCATGCCACTGGCAGGAACCAGTTCCTACTTTTCCATTCTTCTCTACCCATACATCTGGTTCCCAAATTCTTTGACCAAGATTGCACGACAGTCTAGTTGTTCAATCAACCTTCCAGCTGTCCTGGTCAGAGAAATCAAAGAGAGGCACATTCCCGAAGATGGGGCAGAAACAGTTGGTTTTGGGGGAGAAGAGAAGGCAAAGTCTTGAAAAAGAAGGTAATGAGAGAGAACAAAATCTATCAGCTACAAACATTCTAATCCTAATGTTTTTAAATTATTGTACTGAAATAATCCTAAAGGCAGAGAAGAACATAGATCTCTTATGAGCATCACAGATCTCTTATGAGTGAACCATGTGACCACATACAAGGCATTTCTTTACTATCAACTATTTCACCTTAACATCCAAGTAAATTTTGAATTTTATGATATATCTAGTTAATGAAAACAAAACAAAAAAAAATGACCCCATATATGCAATTAAAATTAACAGTCCAAAAGGATGTTGCATGTGGATTCCTTGTACATTTGCACACTGTCTGTACCCAGCACGATATAGCTCTCCTTGAGAAGCACAAAGTAGGGAAGCAAAGATATTTGCTGGATTTGTGCCCTAAGAAGGAGGAGCTCAGAGGTGAGCCTGGAGGGAAAGGTCTGGGAAGGTACATCTGGGAAGGAACACAGAGAGAAGGAAAGCTAAGGATGTATGGTCAGCTCTTCCATTCCGTGTCTTGGGTACACCTAGTGTGAATGTTGTTGTGCTTCCATCAGTTGACAACATGACACAAGGACAGATTATGATCAGCACCAGCTTCTAGCAGTTTGGTGAAGCCCTCAGCACACTGGGGTGGCTCTGCCAGGGGTGGACCAACACCAAAGCATAAACATCCTGTACAAACCGGGAGCAGGTTTTCAGAAGAAAATACACACAACTCAGTTTGAAGCGAGGTTATCATGGCCATGTAAACAACCTAACGAAATGCTCTTAATAATAGAATCTGTCTTATTGTAGATTTGTACGCAATCGATGGAAATAAAAAAATAGAAGCCGAAAGATTCCATAAACAAGGTCTATGAAGTGATCTGAGTTCACAAAGTAAGGCATTTTTTCCAGCTGCATGCTTCATAGAAGTATTTTTGGAAAGACCAGAATTTGTCTTAAGTCATAATGGGTAGTTAAAACTTAAATTTGATAAATAGGATGAGAAACAACAACTAAAGTACGGCAATTTGGGTCATTGGCAAGGAATACGCAGGAAACAACTGTTGGGTTTGACTGGCTTGTAAGATACAGAGGATAGGGGAAAATAAGATAGAAAATCCAAATCAGGGTCTCATTATCCAGGGACAGTCAGCCGACGAATGTGAGCCCTTTCCTCTGAGTTAACTGAACGATCCTGATACAGCACGGTAAAATCCATGCTTCAGAAAAATTCTTGACAGCAGCGATATTATTATTACTTACAATGTCCATAAAGTGTTTGAAGAAACAAGGGAAAAACAGTTTCATATTTATTCTGACAGTTTAAAAGGTTGCTTCCATTATGCATGGATTTTTGAAATCTGTTTTTGTTGATTGCACAGACTATGCTGGCTATATACCTAACAAACTACACAGGAATATAAAACTCAATGGACACAGTCAATTACATGAAACCGAAATCAAATGACAATTTCATTTGTACCCATGCACCACTGCTTCTCTTTGGTTCCATTTACCAGGAAGATGAATAACAATAATTTCAGGCAATTAATTCAGATCTTTGGCAAGGCCACGGGAGTTTTGCTGAATACAAGAATACAACGCAAAAGAAGAAAAACATCAACTGCCATGCAGCCAGTTGAGAAAGTGCGCACAAACACACGTACGTTTCTGTCCCTGAAACTAGTCTTTTGGAAATTGCCCCAACCACCAGAAATCCCTCCACAGCTCCATAGATGCCTTAGCAAGCTGGACCCTGATATCAGGTTAGTAGTTTCATTAGGGACCTCTCACTTCCAAAGGATCCACAGTATAAACTTTCAGAGCCGGCAACATAATCCTTCTCATCAAATATTTGGGCGACAGGTGGAAAATTGTTCTGCCAGCTGAAGAAGACAAAATCCATTCCTTCTGGCAATTTTCTGCAATGAAAACTCCAGAAATGAATGTGCAATAACTTGTGGAAATAAATTTCAAATATTATCACACAAAAGCAGTGTGCTCACAATCTCTAACTGTAAACTAACTCCTGCTTATCTGAATTTTTAAAATGTTGATTTCTCTTTGTGTTTGAATTGCCACTAAGGAAAGAGAGAATATTTCCAGACATAAAGAGCCAAGGAAATGCTCAATTGGAACAAAGTAAAGCCACGTTAAAAGCTGTAAGGGGTTTGTGGCATCTCTGAGGTCTGAATGCAAAGGACAAAAAGACCATTTTCTGCCATCACCTCATTCCTAGAAACTGTGAGATTATCCCCTCAGATTAGAACACTGTACACAAGCCAGCCTGCCAATATACATTGGGCTTTGACTCTTTCTGGTTGGTTAGAGTGACTTCCTTCTGCTCTGGGAGGTAGAGATAGATCACACGCATCCTGATAATGTTCCTTTTAAAGATTTCCCTCAAAAGCCCTCATTTACTCACTCCCTAACTAGAGAAGAGCCTGGCAGACGGGTATGTGATGGCATGGGGGGGCTAAACGGGTTTGCAGCCAGTTAATGACAGAGAGAGGATTGCAAACAAGCACTGTGTGTCTTCAGTCTTGTGCATGAACTGTTCAACCAGGCTTCCCTGGGTAGGGCTCATGTATATCAGTTCACGTGGCTGCTAAGAGATAAAATGGGTCCAGTTGGATAACAGGAGGGCAATAAGGATTCTACTATTAAAACACCGTACTCAACAACTCAACATAATCTATTTTCTTTTATTTGGAAGACATTCCCCTCCCTCGACTTTATATCAACGGCTTTTTTATGTGGCTTGTGTTTGTTAACGATAACCAATGGATTCCAATTTACTTAGTCGGGACTTTTATGCAATCCACTCAGGAAGTGTATTTTTGTAACAGCTTAAAAATGTTAAAGGATGTGAACAAAATGACCAGTTTAATGCATTATTTGGTTTTAAAAAGCAAACTCTTCTCCCAGATTTTGAAAGAACCTATTTAACAAGCCAACAACTGCCACGTACACATGATTCAGTCATCCCAAAACAGTATCTGTGATGCCTTCTCAGTGCCAGACACTGTGCTATGAGTGGAATACTCAGTGATCTACGAGGTCAAAATCCTTCCCCTTCAGGTTGACATTCTTGGGAGGAGATAGACAATATATACATTTTTACTGATTTTAAGTGTATAGCATGTTTGATGACGATAATGTGCTAAAGAGAAAGAGAGAGCAGGTAAGAGGGCTTGAAGCTCTTGGGTCAGAGGGAATTGCAACTTAAGATAGCACAGTTAAGGAGGGTTTAGGAAAGCAGAGGAGGTGAGGTAACATACAGATATTTAGCCAAGTATATTTCAAGTACTCAAAACAGCAAGTGCAAAGGTCCTCAGGTGGGAGCATGGCTGCAATACCAGAAGAACCAAAGGAAGCAATGTGGAGCCAGGTGTGCATGGGATGAGGAGGAGATGAAAATAAAGGGGAGAAGGCCCAGCACACACATGGGCCTTTCAGGACATGGGAATCTGAGTCTGAGTGAGGTGATAAACCTTTGGAGTTTCTTGACAAGAGAGGTCATGATCCCACTTCCTTCTCATCAGTTCAGATATTACCTTTTCTCTGAGGCCTACCTTGACAACCCTATTTAATAACAACTTGTGCCGGTCTTCAGTCTCAATTCTTCATACTCTAAAATACTCACTTCTTATCCCATCATGCTTTACCCCTTCTAATGTCTTAGATCTTTTTCTGATTTTTAATGTATGTGGTTTACTCCGGTCTCCTCTACTAGAAATATCTGATATACCAAGGCAGGGACTTGTATCCAGTGGGCCCACAGATGAATCCCGAGCAGCTCCACGAGTCCCTGGCACTCAGTAGGTGCTCAGTAAGGCGGTGAATCCTGTCAGTTGTTCTGGGTGATGCAAGTAGGTCTTTCAAATGCTAAGAAGGATTTCAGAACAGCTCTTAAAAAACTTCTGTATCTTGAATACTAAAGGGAAAATTGTGAGCAAGTGGGTACTAAAAAGAATAGTTATTTATCACCCTTCTTTATGAGGTAGGAGAAGAGAAAGGGCAGAAGGAGAGAGAGAGTCCTTACCTGGAGGAAGTCTCTGGGAGAAGGTAAGTAAAATATTTGCCAGTGTTTCTCTTCAAGATTGTTATACCCTCCCAAGTTCAAGAAATTGCTCTTTGTCAGATTATTAGAATTCTATGTAATAATTGGCAAGGGAAGAAATGTAATTTAAATTCTTCTTAGCAAACCTAATTAGTTTTGTTATAGATAATGGTAAAACTTTCTAAGAGCCAACGAGAATGAAGTCAGGTAACTAATGAAGGCAACTGCAGGCCAGATTGCTCTTTTAGTGTCTTAATATGTGAAGACAGACCTCCTTTCCGTATTCATTTTTTTTTCCTTATGTATGTGTCTTTGGGTAATAGACCTCAGAATGCACGCTAAATCACAGTACAGTATAACAAAGACATCAAAACCTGGCCTCAAGTTCAGTAACTTAATGGCTATAAACAGTTTATAGTAAAGTATTCTTAATTTATACCCTAATTTTAAGCGATCATCTTTTGGGGTGCCTGGGTGGCTCAGTAGATTAAGCATCTGACTTCTGGCTCAGGTCATGTTGTGGTTCACGGGTATGAGCCCCGCGGTGGGGCTCTGTGCTGACACATCTTGCGGATCCTGCTTTGGATCCTCTGTCTCTCTCTCTACCCTTCCCCTGCTTGTGCTCACTCACTCTCTCTCTCAAAAATAAATAAACATAAAAAAAAAACATTGGGATGATGATATTTTATCCTGATACACCTCTAAGTTCTCTATAAAAGGAGAGTTCACCAAGTCAATTAAAAATGTAAATAAGACCAGGGAAGGAAAAAATTTGAAACTAGTGACAAGATTTGTGTTTTTCAAGGACTCCAGAAGACTCCATTCCACATGGAGTCCAAGTATGTCCACTCAGTAATCTAGTTGGAGAGCTCATTAACTGCATGGCTAAATGAACGGGAAATTTACCAATTTTTTTTAATTTATACTTTATATATGTAATGTGTCATACCCTAGTTGATATCCATTAGTTGATATCAACCCTAGTTGATATCCCCATTATCACCTATGGGGATAAGGTGTTTGGCCAGGTATATTTCTTGGTTAGAATTATAGTAGCTCAGAGTTGGAATAAGATTTAAATATAATCTCATCTCAATATATTTTATTATTTTTTAATACTTATTTTTGAGACAGAGCACGAGCGATTAAGCAGAGAAGGAGACACAGAATCCCAAACAGGCTCCAGGCTCCAAGCTGTCAGCACACACAGACTGATCGGGCTCAAACCCACAAACGTGAGATCATGACCTGAGCAGAAGTCGGATGCTCAACTGACTGAGCCACTCAGGCGCCCCTCATCTCAATATACTTTAAATGTTTGAACTCTCGTCAGTGTATTGTCCATCTCCTGTTGGAGCACATCTGATGATGCAGTCCATCACTGCCTCTGAAGACCATCTCTCTTTCCAATAGCCTGATGCTCAGAAGGTTCTGGCGGTGGCTAAGTGAACCAGCTCTGAGGTCAGAGAGCATGGATTCAGATCCCTACTACCACATACAAGTATGACCTTTAGTAATTAACTCAACCCCTCTGAACCTCCATTTTCTTATAGGTAAAAGAGGGGTAAACACAGAAGTTTCTTCCAAGGGTAGTTGTGAAAATTAAGACTTAAACCACAGAAAATGCTGGTTATCAAGTTAACTATATTGAAATCTGCATTGTTGTTATTATTGTCATGAACTTGGTTCTGCACACTGGTCCTGAGCTGCTGAGGGCGAGCTAGAGATCATGTTAATCAGAATTACCCAAGACTTCATTTGGGTATTTTCTTGGCATTTCTTGGGATTTTGTAGCATTTCACGTAGCTAAGTAGAGGGGAAGACCGGATTTCAGTGAAAGAGTCAGTGCTCTTGCATTGACCCTAAGACACAATCCATAAATTGCTTTTGAGGGGGAAAGGCCCTGAAAGCTTGATTTTCCTAAGAGTTGTGAATTCTCTTACAAATACCGGAAGACCCGGAATTGATTGATTTGGTCTTGTTAGTTGGATTCCAGGTAATGGAGGCTTTGCTCCATAATTGGCCTTTCCTTCAATTAGTCTAAATTAGTAAATTTTACTGTACATTTGTTACTGTCAAGAATGAATTAATAATTTAAGTATGACATTATATAAATACCAGACATTGATTTATTCATGTCATCTTTAGTATCTTTAGCACACATCAATTTTCCTGTTAAGTCCTTCACGGTGACAAGAGCACAGAGCAGGGAAGGTGATCAGGAGAACTTTCATGACACCTATGTAAGCCACAATCAATCAGTCAATCAATCAATAAAAGTTACCCCCAACAAGCCAAAGATCTTTATTCTTGTTAAACATTTAATTTTTTTTAATTTTTTTTTTTTTTGAGAGAAAGAGAGAGAGGAGAGAGAGAGACAGAGAGAGAGAGAGGGAACAATTGGGGGAGGGGCAGAGAGAGAGGGAGACACCGAATCTGAAGAAGACTCTAGGCTCTGAGCTGTCAGCACAGAGCCTGACACGGGGCTTGAACTCATGAACCATAAGATCACGACCTGAGAGGAAGTGGGACGCTTAACCGACTGAGCCACCCAGGTGCCCCCTAAGCTGAAGATCTTTAAATGGGATCTATGTGGGCCTTGGGTTCCCATCCTGACTGCAGGGACCCTAGTAATCAGTCCCCATTCCTGGACCTCCCTTCTCCCTTCTCTGCGCTGATGCACCTCCCAGGAAGGGCTGAGTCCAGGCCTCTCGCCCTTATTGCTATTACCTTGATGTGACAATACATGCACTGTCCCTGATGGAGCCACAGGAAAGAAAACAAGGTGCTCCTCCTGTGATGCTGCTACTCCCCCCTGCCCCAAACTCCATCCACCACGTACTACTTCTGGTGTCTACCCAATTTCAGAGTACAGACCTTTATCCTAGGACACAGCAGAAACCATGGGAAGATAGCATGTGCCGGCAACCAGCCACACCTGCATGTGCCAAGCATCAGCTTCTCAGGAGACATGTCGACTCCTGAGGGGCTTATCTATTAAGATGCGATTTATACAATCTGCCTTGAGGAGTGGCAGCCGTGCTCCAAGAAGATAAACGAGTTTTACATTTTCATTAGACATTAGCTATTAATAATAAATTCAAACGATTATTTTAAGTTTTGAAAACAGGCTCACGAAATCACACCTGAGGTATGCGCCCTGCTCACTTCCATTTTCTGAAGGCGACAGGATTCTGCCAAATACCTCCAGCTCGTTCCTAGACTGCAAACAAACCCCTACATCTTTATTTTCCAGTGCTCCCCCTCTCGACTCTGCGTAAGCTTATCACCAGCCTGTGTAATTAAGAGGCTTAGTGCTTCAACAGCGTTCTGAGAGACACAGCCCCTACCCTCCTGCCACCTGGCCTTCTGTCAAAATTGGTTTTCTGCCATTGTGTCAGTGCCTTCTCTAGAATCCTCTTTCTGAGGAGAAAGTTGGGAAAGATGTGAAGCCAGTCTCTACTTCCCCGCAGTACTTCAAAGAGGGTGAGGTTCGTCCTTTTGGAGGCCTCACTCTGGACTTGCCTATTTTGTCATGAAAAGAGGAGACCCCAATGTATCAGCCTGGTGCAAACCACCCCTGTCTTTGTTTCCCACTGGTCTCCAGAGACAAATGCAATCTTTTTCCTTAGAAAATTCCCAGTGCTCTGACAAAGTCAAAATGTCAGGCCCTCAGTAAATGAGGATAATTTAAAAAATTGAAATGATCTAGACCGAGGTCAGAGTTTTCACTTTTCTCCCCAGCTGCATCTGAAAATTTAAATAGAACAGACAAAAGAACCTCCAAAGTCACTGCACTGAGAATGCACTGATGTCTCAACAGTGAGGTGACAGAGTGTCCAGATGACAGGAGGTTCCTAGGTGGCAGTGTCTAACTTTTAAACTGTTCCTACATGCATTCAACCCTTTCATTTCTTAGAAGAACTCTGGGAGTTGAATCAGGACCAGGGAGCGACAGAGCGAGGGCTTCTGACTCTGTGTCCAGCATTGTTCCATTAAACTGGGGCTTTTGCAACTTACTCAGTTCTAAGAGCAAGGTTTCTATGATTTTTTCTGGAATCCTCTCTGATCAGTAACCAGGGACCCCTGACAATTACTCCATCTACCATATTCTATCGTCACTGTCCTCCAGCACCTTCGCCATGAAGCCATTCTTAATTACACAGAGTGAAGGGTACACTTCCTTTAATGGAATCAATAGCCACAGTGTTTCACCCACACTGTGGGTGTGTCAACAGGGACTGATAAGAAGGGAAGCCATGATAGAGATGTGCCCCAAAGACTCACCCCTCCAAAACACCTTCAAAGGGTATGAATTAATATGTCAAACATGACTCTGAAAAGCCAGCATGACATTAAATAAATCAGTTAAGGCAATATGGTCCACCTCATTTAGTCCTGGATGGCTGACAACTCTTTTCCAAGATCCCTGACCCACAAAGTCATGTGTGCCCCATTCTGGATTCACAGGTCACTTCCAACTCACAATCCTTAGACGCCTGCAGAGTCACCAGCCCATGCTGGACACACAGCTGCCCTGTTCTGAACACTCCATTTCATAATATCCCCTGCAATGACTTCATCGGTGCTCTCAGACTCCAAAAAGATGTATGTGCGACTCAAAGCAAATAGATCTATGAATCACATTGTAAGGAAGAGTTTTTAAATCATGAGCTTTAGAGTCAAACACTCTAGTTCAAAAACTGGTTCATCATGTTCTAACTGTGTGATCTTCAGCAAACTATTTAAGTTTTTGAAGCTCAGATTCTTTGTTTACGATGCTGAATGACTCTACCTGTATCTCTAATGGATACCACTGTTTACTAATGTCTTCCTCCTTTTGAAGAAAAAGCCTATCTAGTCCTCTCCTTAATGATGCCCTGCAATTTCTTACGTCAATCAGGAAAATTCCAAACCATTTGCTTTGCCAGTAATAGGCACAGGAAGCAATTTTGACCATTGAGATATGAATCACAGTATGCTGGGGGACTCTGGGACTTAAAAAGATACACCCAAGAAGAAAGGACCTTTTTTCTTCTACTAGACAATGTTGTGTCTGGATGTGATGGCTAGAACTACTATAGTGATCTAGTTACCAGTGGTGGAGCCAGCCTGAGGCTGCCCTCAATTCACTGGGGATTACAGAGTATAAAGTTCAAAAGAACTCGGTTGTCTGATATCCTTACTGAACTGCTAAAGTAATACCTTATGTTGCATCAAATAATAAACATCCCTATAATTTAAATAGTCTAAGTTAGGCCTTTTTTCTACCACTTGAAGCTGATTAAAAAAACATAATGACACTATCTAACATCAAGACATTTCTCAGTGTCAAGTATTATTTGAAACACATCACTATATTAACTTACTTATCTCAACGATCCTCTGGATCTGAGGAAACAGCACAGACAGGTTACATAACCTGTTCCGTTCACCCAATGGGGGAGCAGAAAATCAGGCATTTGATCACAGACAGGTCTGGGTCCAGAGCCAACACTGTGAAAACCTCTTCCCCAACTTGTATACACTATGTTATAAGGGGTAACAGACTTAGTGTTAAAAATAAATCCGCCTAGGCCATTCTTAATGTAAAGCTGAAGGATTTCAAATATGTGGCTAATTTTGAAATAACAACGATATGTTCCATTTGCGTCCTATACTATCAGGCAGCTAGCTACTCCCCCACTGGAATTGCATATTCTTGTCCCCTTAGAATCTGTATTTTTGAGTTTATTATTCACACTGACCCTCACCATGAACCGCCCAATGGTATAAGGATGGCCCTATCCTACAGCTGGTCTCAAATTAGCCCAACTTAACACCTGATTCTCAAGGCTAACTTCCCTTCCATCACAAGCTTCCAATACCGCGTGCCCCTCCTCAGACCCCCATGTTATTTCTTCAACACCCGATTCTACTTCTTCAAGCCAGCCTACCAGAGTAGCTTCTGACATTCAGTTGTACTGGGATCCTTTTTTTTCCCCCCAATCTTCGAAGTATTCCTGTAACTTGCTGACATCCTTACCCATTGTTCCCAATTTGATCCAAATCACCCTCAGCAAGCTCATACCGTCAAAGTGTACCCAGTCCAGAACCATGGTTCCTTTATCTTTCTGGCATGTGGGGATGTCTGTCCTAGTCGTTCCTCCATTTACAGAGGGAACCTGAGGGTTGAGACAGGTTGTTGGGCAGTGAAAAACAAAGATGGATTCTGTTTTCCTATAAGGGAAAAAGCCATCGTAGAACCATCATTACCGAATGAGGGACTTTTGAGAACTCAGATGTCTGAGTCCTACACCAGACTTTACACAAGGCTTTTAGAGACAAGGCTCAAGGATATGCATTTTAAACCATTCCCCAGAACATTGTGATGCACATTAAAATCTGGGACTCTATCATAATGGCCAGAAAGAACAAAGGAGCCAACAAAGTAGAGGGTTTGAATGGTGTGTAAACACTCTAAGATAGTAAGATACTTATTTAAGCCTGGGGCAAACCTGTCTTCCTTCTTTTGTTCTCACGCAATCAATGAACTACATCCCACTTAGACATTTCTGCACTCTTTCACAAGTAGATTGTTAGTTCCCTAGCTGTATTTACAGGGACTCTGTCTAATACTTCTTTGTATTCCCAAAGTGGCTTGAATACGAAGAGGTGACACTGAAAAAGCACTCATGGTAGGCAATGCCTAAGCGCTCGTGTGTATGAACTCTCCACAGTGCTCTTCCTTCCACATTGCAAAGATAAAACCAGAAAGGTTACATAACGTGCCTAAGGTCGCACAGTTGATCATGCCTGATCCAAGATTCGATCCTGGCCCTGTGGTTCCAGAGTCAGTGCCCTTTAACAACAGTACTTCAATGCCAGAACGAAGTGACAAGTTATCAGTAATTATTGCCTCACTCCAGCCATAAAGTCCCAAGAATGTGACACTCCCTGTCTCTAAACTCAATCTCCTACTTTCCCCCAACTGGGATACCCCCATACCTTGCTTATCTTCCTGCCTCTCACTCATCCTTTAAGACCCATTGTAAATTAAGGTCAGCCAAACATGGCAACCATTTCATGGGTTCAAATCATAGGAGATAATATTCCCTACTTTATAGGTTTCTTGAAATTGAAATGATATGTAAATGGTAATAAGCACTGGGCCAGCACACAGCTAGCATGCATAGCAGGTAGCTATATTTAATGTTCTTCTCACTGTCCCACTCGCTTTCTTTAGATCTTAAGATAGCACGAGACACAAGGAGGCACTTTTAATATACACTCTTCCAGGGTGATGATTCAGAGGGAGAGAGGAACACCAGGGGTGAGAGTGGGAATAAAAATTCTAACTCCCTTCCTATTAAGAAAACTTCCCGCACAGCTTTTAAGCATTTTAATTAACAAAAACTCACGCTCTCCTTACTCTTAATTTCTCCATAAGTGAATACAACTGAAGCACAGAGAGTGAACTATGCAGAGTCTTGGGTGGGGTCAAATCCTATCTGACACTTGCCAGCTTGTGATCTCGGGCAAGTCATTTTACCTGGATGTGAAGGCTGGTACCAACTATGCCTCTGAGTCCTGGACTTGCCACAGTATTAGCTGTGTGAATTTGGGGAATGCTGCAAATGCAAATCACAGGAGAATGTTGTTGTTCTTTTAAAGTTTATTTATTTTGAGAGAGAGAGAGAGGAACGAAGAGAATCCCAAGCAGGCTCCACTGTCAGCACAGAGCCCAACAAGGGGCTCGATCTCATGAACCCTGAGATTGTGACCTGAGCCAGAATCAAGAGTTGGATGCTTAACCTACTGAACCACCCAGGCATCCCACCTGGGAATGCTGTTAAAATGTAGGCTCTGATTAAGTCATTTGGGGCAAAGGTATGGCATATTGTATTTCTAACAAATTCTGAAGTGATACTGAAGCTCGTGGCTTATGGACCACACTTTGAGAAGCACAGTTTCCTTGTCTCTTAAAATATAAATTGAAAATAGCAGTATCTAAAAAAAAAAAAAAAAAAAAAATAGCAGCGTTTACATCACAGAGTCTTCTTGAGGATTAAATGAGAAAATCCATATAAAGTACTTAGTACACAGTCTTAGAAAGCACTAGGGGGCCCTTTGAGATACTATATGTTAATAAAAGCTAGTTATTAAATATCAGGACTGAAGTTCAGCGAGCTTTCATCCAGGGTAGTAAGGACAGCCCTGAAATCTGAGCCTGCTCACAGACAGCCAAAACAACTCTGCTTGCTTCTGCATAGTACCTGTTCTTATATTAGAGAGGACTCTGGCTAGTAGGAAGGATAACTTTTTGGGCAGCCCTCATCTCTAAGTTCACCCCACCCTGTTCTGTGTGTGCTTGAGGTAAGCTCTTCTAGGAGGTGCTTACCCGTAGGCAGACTGTGCAGAAATTAAGAGGGGGTAACTTTCCATAAACCATGTCGATAATTGGCTCCAAGAGACAAACACATTCATATCTACCAAAGAGGACTAATATGCTCATAAAACCTTAGTGGTAGCTGAAAAGTAGCGTCATCACAATGCAGTTTCTTCTGCATTTTAAATTCTCATTTTTACATATAAAATACACACACACACCACACAAATTTTAAATATTAAGTAGAATGCAAGTTATAACAACACCTACCACACTTATTTAATGCAGAGGTTAAGAAAGGAAACCACATGTGGGGCGCCTGGGTGGCTCAGCTGCCTGGGCATCTGACTCTTGGTTTCGGCTCAGGTCATGATCTCATGATTTTGTGGGTTCGAGCCCCATATGGGGCTCTGTGCTGGTGGGGTAGAGCCTACTTGGGATTCTCTCTCTCCCTCTCTCTCTGTCCCTCCCCCACTCACACTGTCTCAATCTCTCTCAAACTAAATAAACTTAAAAAAAAAAAAGGAAACCATATTGAATAAACATGAATTAGTCCCTCAAACACACACAAAGCTTTATTTGTTAATACATCAAATAAAGCGGAAGATAGTTATTTGCTCACAGGTAAAATGAAAGAGCAGGAAGTATATAAGGCTCAAGGAAATCTGTATTCATTAAATATGATCTCATGATGGTAAGACAGGTAATTCAATGGGGGTCATTACTAAGTGTGGGGTAATGTAATCTAAATAATTATTTCAATTCTGAATGAGAGAGCAGTGATTTTAAACTTTTGTTTCTTCCTTCCTTCTTGTCTTTTTTTTTCCTTTTTTTTTTTTTTTTAAGATGCTAACTACTCAGAACTAGAGAGGTTTCCTGGCATGCTTGGTTTACAGAACCTGCCCTTGCACAGAGACATCAATAACCCCAGGAAGACAGACGCCAAAGTTAGGCTTTGGCTCTGGGTAACTTGAGAACATTTCCCAGAAGCCTTTTCTCTCCCTCCCAGCACTGACTGTGTCCCGGGTGATCTGCACATGAGAGCTCTCTTCCTGCTTTCTTAGGATGCTTTGTACAGAAACCTAACAGAAAGCAGCCACCAGCACAAAAGCCAGACCTAGGGGACGAGCAAGCTCTAGGCTGGCCACTTTAGT
This sequence comes from Leopardus geoffroyi, assembly GCF_018350155.1. Taxonomy (NCBI): domain Eukaryota; kingdom Metazoa; phylum Chordata; class Mammalia; order Carnivora; family Felidae; genus Leopardus; species Leopardus geoffroyi. The sequence continues at coordinate 46,517,354 of NC_059327.1, forward strand.
CTGTTTTTGCTTTTAACCTTGGTCAGGAAGCACCTGGAAGTGATGGAATTCTTATGAGAATTTATTTCTGACACTAAGCCTCTCTATACAGAGAGGCTTCTATCAACTGCCCTGGTGATCACGTTTTGTGACCTGTGTGAACCTTTCCACGGAGCACTCTCATGGCTGTCCATCTGTTTTTGATCATCAGACATCAGATTTTTACTTAGCACCTACTATGCATCAGGGAATGTGCCAGGCAGTGGTGCACAACTCGGACACATTCCCTGATGTCACCAGGCTCACAGTGCACCCAGAGAGGAACCGCTAAGAACTGTGGTGTTCTAAATGCCTAAAGAAACCTTCCTTGCTACTTTTTCTTCACTTATTGCCTTATAACTTTACTTAATAATTATAACAGTTTTATGAACCCCTATTACAGGATAGTTTTGGTTATACTTTTAACCAATTAAAAAATTATGTTTATTTTTTGAAAGGGAGCGAGAGAGCGAGAGCTAGCAAACCGGGTAGGGGCATAAAAAGAGGGAGGGGGACATCCCAAACAGGCTCTAAGCTGAGCGGGGCTTGAAATCATGAGCTGTGAGATCACGACCTGAGCTTAACCAACTGAGCCACCCAGGTGCCCCTTAACCAATTTCTTAAATGTCACATTTACCTACACCCACCCCTCAGAGTGGACAACATTTTGTGAGTTTCCCAATAATCTGGCCTAATCTATTGCCCTAATATTCATTCATATGCATGCAATTAACCCCACTCCTTACTGATCATCCATGGTTTGCAAAGCCTCAGAAGAACTAGCCCTCAAGATGTTCACAGTCTAGTAGGCAAGGTGGAAACGCTCCCAGGGCACATGATTTGATGTGTACTATAACAGCAAGCTCAGAAAAGAGATGTCAAATGGACTTTCCAGAGGAGGAAATACTTAAGTCATTGTACACACAGCTTGACTAGTCACATAGGAAGTTAACAGAAGCGTTTAACATCTTATAAGCCTAGCAGAGTCAGTAAAAGAGGTAAAAACAAATCTCCTTGAAAACTAAGTAAAACTAATAGAATATATGGCTTGATGCCATTCAAATATGAAACAAATTATCTAAAATGAAAGGTGATGGTACCAATTTGTTTTTGTTGCTGCTGGATGCTGTCTAGGGTTTGACTGGGGATAAGGTAACATTTACCCATTCCCAGTGTGATATTTTCATTTTCACAAAATCTGATGAGAATATCCGATGTTTTCCATTTCTAGCATGAACATTAACATTGAGGGGGGGTGGTGAGATATCTGAATGTGCATGATTCATGGAGGTTTTCCTGTATCATGCAATGTTCCAACTAATGAGCAATAACCAAGAAGCAAGATAGGGCATTACCCATTACAGATTAATGATGCCCTGCTTGGAAATAAAGATGGGCCTCTTTTTAAAATTTTTTTTTTAATGTTTATTTTTGGGAGAGAGAGAGAGAGCGCGAGCGAGCACAGGGGAGAGGCAGAGAAAGATGGAGACACAGAATCCAAAGCAGGCTCCAGGCTCTGAGCTGTTAGCACAGAGCCCAACATGGGGCCCAAACTCACAAACTGTGAGATCATGACCTGAGCTGAAGCCGGATGCTTAACCAACTGAGCCACCCAGGTGCCCCAAAGATGGGCCTTTTTTATGTGCCTTACAAAAAGCCTGTAACATCTCCCCTACCCACCTCTCTCCCTCCAAGCTGCCCTACTCAAAAGCCTTCCAACATTAAAACCAGAACTTTCAAGGGCGATTCAATAAGTTCCTCAAAAATTGCTTCCTGTGGCTCAATGAAGCTGGACCAGGCATAATTAAAATTTATTTACAACATTTGTTTAAAAGTCTTGGCCCCAGAGAACAAAGTTTTCCCAACAAGAGAACCTGATGCAGTCACTGAATCACGTGTGGTCTTCCTGGTGAGAAGATTTCTGCCATTTTGGTCAATTAAATTATAATGAATCAAAGAGACAAATGTCCATGAGGGAGAACTAACCCAGAGCAGGGCTACCACTCCATCTTACACAGAGGAGGGGACTAAATAAACCAAGATTCCTCCCAAGTGCAATTACTGACCTAAGGTAGATGCTTATAAAGCCTCTGGTCTGAACTGTTTGCTAACGCATGGACTTACAAACTGGCAGGAAGACAGGAATAAATGAAACTGAATCTTGCTCCCCGTCATAATTGCACCTGTGGTGTGCTGTGTATTCTTAGCTGGAGAAACATTTCATTTACTGAAGCTATTGGTCTGAACCAATCCCCAAGCTCTTCCCTCAACTTGATTTGCAGATCAATTGTTGTGATTAAAGTACAGAGATTCCAAGGAGCCAACTGCTGATTCAAACGTTAGAGGTGCTTACCGCAGTGTTATTCACATTCTGCTTTGGACTAAGCTGGTAGAGTTCCTGTTTCCAAGCAAAGAAATTTCAAAAAAATTGCTGAATGCTTGAAAGCCAATGTTAGGGAGCAGGATCTACCCAGGGAAAGAAAGAAGGGCGTAGCGACTGAAAGTCATGGAAATATATAGGGTAAGTTCTGAAAAACTCTGCTCTTGTCAGCTATATAGGGTTCACATGTTCCATATAGTGATGATGAGTTTCGACCTAATGAAGCCAAGTTTGTGACTCCTCTATACACATGGCTATGTGATCATGCCTCATGACTAAATCCAGCCAACCGCCCCTAAGGAAACAGGCCAGCCATATCAACGCAAAGGTATCAACAGGGTGGCAACAGAAGTCCTAAACCCAACCATAAATCTACTCACAGCTCTACCCCCAGTCCTACATTTTCATCCTGGTGTATTGGAGGGCCATCCATCTTCCTGTTCCTGCAAGTATACCTTTGATCCTATTCTTCCACTTTCCTAGGATGCTCACCTACCATGTTGCCTTTCTTACACACAGCTTTTCAGTTTTCCTGCACTGATTCTCCTGGTCAATATTTAGTTGCACTAAAATCTCTATCATGTTACCAAAAAACAGTATTCAGATCTATATTCCAGTATCTTTCTTCTCCTTCACAAAAGGTGGCCCTACACTCATTTTTCCTTGTAACCCAACCTTTAACCTACTCAAACCAAAATCATCCAATCCACATAACTCTCACCATCATCACCAATGGCTTTCATGACAATCACCGAATGGAAATTTTCAGCACCCAACTTAAGTGACATACCTGTATCATTTGACACATTTAACAACTCCCTTGTCCTAGAAATGTTCTCGTCACTTTGCTGTTGTCCTCTTATCTCAAAGAATATTTCCTCTTGGTTTCTTTCAAATTCATCCTATACTCAACTATTAACATGTTGGACTCCCCAAGGTCCAGTCCTAGGCCATTTTTTTTCTTTTTTCTTTTGCTTTTTAATCCATGCTCAGAGTTTTGATTACCATCTATAAATTAGATAATCCCACTGGATATCTAAGAGGCACCTTACTCTTGACATATCTAAAACCTAACTCATCACCTCTCCCTTCTTCACTGTCAATCCTGTCTCTATTCTGGTGCTACCTCTATAAAAGAAAGGACCCACTAGGTTTCAAACTGCATGGGTAAACTACAACATAGATGCACCTCAAATACACTGTTGAGTAAAAAAAGCCAGACAGAAAACACACTGTGTGGTTCCATTGATATGAAATGTCCAGAAAAGGCAAGTCTATAGAGGACAAAAGTAGATTAGCTGTTGCCTTGGGGCACCTGGATGGCTCAGTCGGTTAAGCATCTGACTCTTGGTTTCAGCTCAGGTCATGATCTCAAGGTTTTTGAGTTTGAGCCCCACATCAGCCTCCGTGCTGACAGTGGGGAGCCTACTTGGGACTCTCTATCTCTTTCTGTGCCCCTCTCCTGCTCATTCTCTCTTTCTCTCTCTCTCTTAAAATACATAAACTTCAAAAAAAAAAAAAAAAAAAAAAAAGACTAGCTGTTGCCTCGGGCTAGAGATGGGAATGGGATAAAATGGGACTAAAAATGGGCTTGAGTTCCTTTTTTAGGGTGATGAAAGCATTTTAAAATTAGACTGAATAAAATGACAGTTGCCAGAGAAGAGCGGGGAATAGGGGGTTGGGCAAAATAGGTGAAGGGGAAAGAGAGATACAGGCTTCCAGTTATGGAATGAGTAAGTCACGAGAATAAAAGGCACAGCATAGAAAATATAGTCAGTGGTATTGTCAGAGTGCTGTATGGGGTGGGAGATAGTTACACTGCGGTTAGCCTAGCTTAACGTACAGAGAAACGGAATCACTGTTGTATGCCTGAAACTAATGTGACATTGTGTATCAATGATACTCAATTTTTTAAAACTATACTGTGATGTTGGCAATGGAACTCTACAACTATGCTAAAATCTACAGAGTTGTACATTTAAAAATGGGTGAATTTTGGGGTGTGTCAATTGATTCACAATGAAATAGTTTTCAAAAATCACATGGATAGGAGTCATGCTGATTCCCTCCCTTCTCTCTCTCATCTCTATTTTCAACCTATTCCTAAATTATGCCAATAAGACTACCAAAATATTTCAATTCACCCAACTTTTTGCTCTGCTTTAAAGTAGCACCATGTTAGGCACCTGGGTAGCTCAGTTGGTTAAGCGTCCAACTTTGGCCCTGGTCATGATCTTGCATTTCATGAGTTCGCGCCGCGCATCAGGCTGTATGCTGACTGCATGGAGCCTGGTTCAGATCCTCAGTCTCCCTCTCTCTCTGCCCCTACCCTCCCCTCCTCTCCTCTCTCTCTCTCTCTCAAAAATAAACAAACATTAAAAAATAAATAGATAAAATAGCATCATCTTTCTGGAAAGCAACAGCTTTCACCATTGTGCCCATCAGCTCTGGTACCCATGACATACTCTTCTCCATACTTCAGCCAGAAAGATCTTTTCTGCTTAAAAACCCTTTATTGACTTCCAAATGTCTTTACACCAACTCCACATTCCTAAATTAACATAAAAGACCCAGCATGACTGCCCTGCTGACCCCTTCACCCATCCCTCCCTCCCCACACCTCTCCTGGGTCAGTGACATTCTCGCCTACAACCCTCTTCCACCCCATCTTCACCTGCTCCATTTCTACTCCCCCTTGGGTGGGAGCCCAAGAATCAGCATGAGGGGAATGACCCTGACCCCTCAGCCTAAATCTGCCCCATTGGCTATTGGTCTCATAGAACAAAAATTCCTGCCTTCAGAAAACACAGTTTGTAACTAAACCTTCACCACCATGATGACTCGGGTTAATAACCGCCCTTCCTTCCACCCATGTAAGTTGCACAAGCAGAGAATGCATGTGCTTCTGCCCTTTTGCCCATCTTCAGCACCTGGACTGGTACCTGACTGTAAATAATTCTCCAGAGGCTCCTGGGTGGCTCAGTTGTTTAAGCAACTCACTGTTGATTTTGGCTCACCTCATGATCTCACCGTTTGTGAGACAGAGTCCCACTTAAGGCTCTTCACTGACAATGCAGAACCTGTTTGGTATTCTCTCTCCTCTCCTCTCTCTCTGCCCCTCCCCTGCTTGCTCACTCCCTCTGTCTCTCTGTCTGTCTCTCTCTCTCTCTCTCTGTCAAAAATAAATAAATAGGGGCACCTGGGTGGCTCAGTTGGTTAAGCATCCAACTTCGGCTCAGATCTCACAGTCTGTGAGTTCGAGCCCCGCATCGGGCTCTGTGCTGATAGTTCAGAGCCTGGAGCCTGCTTTGGATTCTGTGTCTCCCTCTCTCTCTGCCCCTCCCTCACTCATGCTCTCTCTCTGTCTCAAAATAAACAAAACATTAAAAAAGTAAATAAACTTAAAATAATAACAAATAAATAAATAAACATTGTTCAAAGAATAACTTCTCTGCTGGGAAGAGTTAATAGCAATGCCTTTTATGAAGGAATATTAAATTCCTTTCTTGATGGGCCAAAGGATAGGAGATTGTTGCTGTTATTTAGTATTAAATTTTCACACGGACATACACACACAGTCTTTAATATACCTGGGAAATAACCTAGCATCCTTTTCTCCACTGTACCCAGGTAAACTGAGGACTGAAATGAACAAGCTGGTTGGTCTCTGAGCTCCCAGGGGAGCAGCCAGAATGCAAATATGGCAAAGTTCTACCTCCTTAAAGATCAGGAAGAAATTATTACAAAGCTTGTTTCAGAATCATGGCTTTTCTCCTATAGAAGGAGCCTCTGCCAGCCAAATAGAAATGTTCACACTACTCCAAAATTTTGCTGGGGAAAAAAAAATGTTTTGACATCCTCTCCTTATCTCTGCGTACACTGACTTCTCCCTGCACCTCTGCTCTGAGCTATGACAGCACCTACGGCAAGTCCAGATTCTTCAGCCTCTCTGGCTTTTTCCTGTGATTGAAAATAAGCTCCCAACCATCACTTGGCAATAAGGTTAGCTGTCAGGTGTCCGGTCCCACCCCATCACTCCTTTGTAAGCCCAAGACTCACTAGAGCCCCTCTCCTGCATATCATTCCTTAATCCAAACCCAGAACCCTAAAGACCATGCCTAGGGGAAAGAAATCTGAAACTGTGGGTAAAAAAGGTGTTAAAATGAGATTTCTTAAGCAGGGCAAAGGAAAGTCCCTTTTTGTAAAACAGAATTGGGGCACCTGGCTGGCTCAGTCGGTAGAGCCATGTGACTCTTGATCTCAGGGTTGTGAGTTCAAGCCCCATGTTGGGTGTAGAGATTACTTGAAAAAAATAATAACATCTTAAAAATATATATGTAAAACAGAATTAAAATGCACTTGAACTAAATCACAAAAATGATAACTGACAATTTTTGATGTAGATAGGGACAAATTTCTCATCTGTCACAATTATTCTGGACAATTGCATCTGAATAAATATTCCAAACATTTGACTCAACTTATGCAAGGCACACACTTTAAAAATTAGAATTCTACCAGTGTGTACAAATAGTTTGAATAGCAAACAGTTGAATGGAGAGTAGGGCTTTTCATAAATGGTCACCATCTATCTGTAATTCTTAGGAAATCAATTCTTTCTAGAGGTTATAGATTTTCTATCTGTAACATGAGTATAATAATACTTGGCTTTCACACATAGGATTTTCCTAAACAGTAACAAAAATACTGCAGTAAAAGTAAAGGTTCTAGGGTTAGGAAAGATGTTATTATATTATCATACTTCTGTTAAGGTTAATTATCCTAAGATGTCCCCAAAAGTTCATTATAATGCAAAACACTGTTTAATACATTATTTCATTTTCTTCAGAAACATTTTGCACTATGCACTTAGGAACTGTTCTGCAGAGATGGTAAAGATTTAATCAGACACTCCATTACTGCAAGTTAAACATAAAATGATGCAGTTTAACTAAAGCACTAAGTGCCAATAATCTCACAGAGAAGGTAGTTTGTGTATTTGCATAGTGTTTGGGACAAGGAGAGCCAACTAAAAGGAAAGTGTAAACATTCAGAAGAGACAAGCATGATAGGTAAACATTTAGAAGGGACAAGTATGATGGGTAAATATTTAGAAGAGTCAAGCAAAGGGGCGCCTGGGTGGCTCAGTCAGTTAAGCATCCAACTTTGGCTCAGGTCAGGATCTCATGAATCATGGGTTCAAGCCCCACATTGGGCTCTGTGCTTACAGCTCAGAACCTGGAGCCTGCTTTGGATTCTGCGTCTCCCTCTCTCTGCCCCTACTCAGCTTGTGCTTGCTTGCTCTCTCTCTCTCTCAGAAATAAAAATTTTTAAAAAATGGAGACAAGCATGACAGGACATTGGAAAGATCATGTTGAGAATTCGACTCTTCAGTTGGCATCCATTTTATCAAAGGGATCCATCTACTAGTAAAAGACGGTTTAAGCCCTCTCTCCTTGTGCTCAAATGTTAGTCATCTCAAAATTATGAAAAATAAAATTAATTTAAAAATATTTTCAAGGACGTTCTATTTGCTTAAGAGAAAAATCCACCTATCAATTTCAGTAACTTTCTCCCAGACATATTTTAGTAAAGCCTAGAAATGCAAAGTCTCCTGCTCATAGAAATATTGTGGGCAGTTTTTCAATTAAAGAAAATAAAGTATCCATTAAAACCCATTATAAAGCATGCTACAAACCAAACTTTACATCGAAACCTCAATATTCTCTTTAATTCAAACAATTTCAAATACTCAATATTAGATTTGTTTTCTTTCATATTTATAACAGCAACTGTTTGTGTTTTGTTTTAATCCCATTTCTGGGTTTAGATTTTTTTTGATGGTTCACTTTTTTTTTTTTTTTTTAATTCCATGATCTAAACAACCTAAAGCTCCCTTTATATTATGTGCCGACTGGAAAAGTAAATTTAGTATTTATAAACATAGGACCAACAACATAAGGAAACACAATGGAGTTTTAAGGCAATTGGCTTCCAGACTCTCTGTGACACAACATTTAAAAACACATACAACCTTGACACTCCCTCTCAGCCACATGGATAACAGGCTGCCTATTTTCAAGACTAGAAACAGATGCTTAACTACAAAGTCAACTGGTTTTTGTCACAGGCTTCACTGAAGCAAATCTCAATTGTTAATAACATTAAAGTACAGATACAAGGGGATGTTTAGTGTCATAATGCAAGTGATGGCTTCTGAGACCCAAGTTCTCAACCGCTGATGGCTGACTCCATCATTTCCTCCATTCAGGATGAATATGCTGGTAGACACCATCCAGTTCTCTGCCTTTTGCACACTGATGTAGCCGCATTCCCCACTGACAGAGTTATCTCGTCTAAGTCACATCGTGTCATAGTTAAGATAAAAAGAAAACAGGTGAAAGAGAGGAAAAATCAATCTGTAAGCCCTGCAAACTGAGGAATAATGCAGCTATCTGTTTCATTTGACCACAAGTTGAAGCTCATTCTTTGCTTAAGGAAATGAAGGCCAGAAATGCAGACTCACATTTAGACTCTCGGAAAGAGCGCAAAGAAGAAAAGTGCAGCATTTGGGAAGCAATAGAAAAGAAAGACAATTAGCTAGTTAAATATTTGAGATGAGGTAATTATTGTTTATCAGACGCATGTCTCATGCAACATGGTCTACCCAAGTTCAAAGGTGCACTGGTCCTCTTAAGACAGAGAAGAACAGAGTAAAACAAAACAAAACAAAACAGAAAACACCCCCTCCACCCCGAGACAAAAAACACGCAGACCACAAAAGCACATGATCTGGTTAAGTATTCCTACAGAAACAAATGACAGTAATACCCGTAGTTGATAGTTTCTGGCAGATTGAGGTCCGAGCGGAGAATAAATAAGAAAATGCAGTTTCAATATCAGAAGCATATGGCAGGGGATGGGAAAAGTAAATCAAACCAAAAGGATACATGTGTCACACAGTACATTTTCTCAATCCCTAAAGACAGTTCTAGAGGCTGAAAGAAAAAAAAAATATTTTGAGTTGTGGATCTCCTCCCACAGGGAAACAATTTCTCAAGTGCTGCCCTCTTCTTGAGATCTGTTTTTTAGTATGTTGCTAGCTACCACGGATAATAATGCTTGGGTTCCTCATTTACAGAAACGAAGCATCTAAAACATCTAGTTTGTAAAAATCAGTTAAAGTACATGGTAATGTAAGGCTCTCGTATTATGATACCCTTAAATAAGGACATCTCTGATGTAAGTCAAGTGGAGTCTCATTTATCAAACGTAGGCTTATTGTTTAAAGACTTAGGTCTGTCACATTAACAGTCACATTTAAAAGCCAAGATCTTCAGAACTCCATTAATGTTTGTTGTGAAAAGTTACTGCATGGTAAATGAATGATATGTTCTCTAAAACAAAGCATTTACATTTCACTTGCACAAAAACTTAAAACAGCAGGAAGAGATACTTTCTGGAAGAGGTCCTTGCTTGATGTTATCTGCTATAAAAATACTTTCTTTCCCTAAAGCTCAGCTCAGCAGCCTCAACTACCTGAACATAGACAAGCAAATGGAAAGCACTGGTAATCTCTTAAAGATGAATGTTAATACTGTGAAGTTCAAGTGCTATAAATTAGGCCTATAATCACAGCCTGTCTGTGCTTACTTTTGCAAACAACGGTAGGCAGTTCAATTATATAAGCATGCAGTGGTTTTTAAAAAAGAAAATAAGGAATGGGGAGAAGGAATGCTATAGACAAATGTGTGAAGAGGAAGAAAATGAAACTACCAGATACAGTTATGAAAGATTTTGATAAAAAAGTAAAAATCCTAAAACTATCCCCAAGAGCTCAAAGCACAGAGGAAATGGAAGCCGTTTGGTGAAATGACAACCAGCACCAAAGTCTTTAGTATCTCCTCAGCTGCCCTGTCTCCCAGAGGTCAGAAGAACAATAATGTTCATAACAAAAATCCCAAATCAAAAATACTTAACGCAGGTCCACTCTATCTGATGTACCAAGCGAAGGCATTATATAATGTGCTTCAAGACATCTCCATCCAAGATTATTAGGGTGGTTGTTTCAGTTTGGGTACACAAAAGACAACTTTGGTTATCTAGACATTTCCCTTCCACAAGCCTCTGAAATCCTCAATAAAGCCAAATAAGTAAGGCAATTCTGTACCGCTGTTTCTAATAGCTGCCAAAAGAGAGAAAATGGAACTGCTAAATCAGGAAAGATCTGGTTATAAATAACAACTAACACAATTTTAAGAAGAAAATATATTATAATAAATATGCTATCTTTACAATGTATCCTTCCCACTGGGGCTTTATGTAAGTGAAGTCAAAGTTTGTGTATGAATAGTGATTAGCTCTCGCTTTTAAATGGGCGATATTTTATTAACTGTGGAAACTGAAAAATGATCTTTGACATGAACAAACAACATATGCATACAATTAAAGCTGAATGTAATTGTGATTCAGTACAAATTTTTGTTGGACCTGGACCAGACAGTGTCTCAGGATTGCAAAATAGGTAGAATACCCTGGGCTGCAATGTTTAACTTTTACAATAACTAACCCAAAGCATCATGTATATGGAAGGAAATCTCAGATACAGCTGACCTTAACAAGTGAACAGTTGAGAATGATATACTCGAGAAAAGTTTGCCAAGTGTATTTGTTTTCTAAGACTGCCATAACAGGGGCCCCTGGGTGGCTCAGTCCGTTAAGCATTAGACTGTTGATTTTGGCTCAGGTCATCATCTCACAGTTCATGAGATGGAGCCCTGCATCAGGCTCTGTGCTGGCAGCGTGGAGTCTGCTTGGGATTCTTTCTATATCCTCTTTCCCTCCGCCCCTATTCCACTGGCACATACACTCTCTCTCAAAATAAATAAATAAACTTAAAAAATTAAAAAAAAAAAAGACTGCCATAACAAAGTATCGCAGAGTACGTGGCTTAAAGAACAGAAATTTAATTCCTTGCAGGTGTGAAGACTCTACGTCTAAGATCAAGGTATGGACAACTTTGTCTTATCCTGAGACACTCCCTAGCTTGCAGATGGCCACCTTCTCACTGTGTCCTCACATGGCCTTTCTCTCTGTGTGTTGTCATCCCCAATGTCTTTGTGTGCCAAACTTCCTCTTATGATGACACTACTCAGGTTGGATTAGGGCCCAACCTAATGGCATCATTTTAACTTAATCACCTCTCTAAAAGTCCTATCCCTAAACACAGTCACATTCTGAGGTACTGGGATCTTGGGCTTCAACATATGAAATGTGGGGGGACACGGTTCAGCTCATAATACTCCATCCTCTGGCCCCCCAAAATCCATGTCCTTGTCACACACAAAACACACTCACCCTCCTTCCCAATAATTCCCAAAGTTTAAACCAGCATCAACAGAAAGTCCCAGATCTTATGTAAATCACGCACAGGTGTGACTTGAGGTATGATTTATTTTGAGGCAAGATTCCCCTCCAGCTGTGAACTGTGAAATTGGACACAGTATATGCTTCCAAAACACAGTGGTGGGTGGGACAGGCATCAGGTAGACAGTCTCCTTTCAAAAGGGAAAAACAGGAAAGGAGAAAAGAATCATGGGTCTCAAGCGAGTCTGAAACCTAGCAGGGCAAAGTCCATTTGACTCTGAGGCTCAAGAATAATCCACTTTGGTTTGATGCTTTGTCCTCTGCACTCTTGAGGGTGATGGCCCTTGCCTTCCCATGGGTTGGCAGTTCAGCCCCTGTGGTCCTGAGTAGCAAGCTGTCCCACTGAGACCTAGGAGGTGACCTGCCTTCTGAAACCAAGGCAGAGACGATCTTGACTCCCAAATCTGTGCCCTCTGAGCCCCGGGTGGCAATGGCAGCTTTGTCAATCTCTCAATTTCCTTCTGGGTCATTCTTCCCTTTCCTTGAAGGACAAGGCATGGGCACTGCCAGACAACTCTACTGTTCCATCCCATAGAAGCCCAGATATCTGACAGTCTGCTTTCATTTCATCCTATTTCTTTCCCTTTATTCCAAACTGGCAGTGTTTCTGCTGGTATAACCCCATCTCTATTCCTGTCTTCTGCTGACACGGCTGACTGGATCCATGAGTCACACCCTAAATCTCTTTATTAAATGATTGCCCACCTTTGCAGTTCTCTCCAGAAAAGCTTTCTCATTTTTTTTTTACAATGTGGATAGGCTGAGAATTTTATAAATGTTCCAGTTCTGGTTTCTTTTTAACAACTCCTTTAATTTATCTCTCTCCATTGGCATTTTACTCTAAGCAAAAAGCTAAAACCCAGCTACACCTTCAACATTTTGCTTAGAAATTCACTCAATGAAACATCCAACTTCATTACTTACAAATTCTATCTACCACAAAACCTTTAACATCTGAATTTCTACCAACCAGGTCTCCAAGGCAATCTAGGCCTTTTCTAACAAGTACCTCAAGAATCTTCCAGCCTCTGCCCATTACCTGGTTCCAAAGCCATGTCCACATTTTTAGGTATTTGTTACAGCAACAACGACTTCCCAATGCCAACATCTATATTAATCAGGGATCAATTGGAGAAAGAATAATGTGGTCTCTGCCACTTGCTTACACCATACACAAAAATAATCTCAAAATGGATGAAAGACTTAAATGTACAACAAGAAGCCATCAAAATCCTTGAGAAGAAAGCAGGCAAAAACCTCTTTGATCTTGGCCGCATCAACTTCTTACTCAACACGTCTCTGGAGGCAAGGGAAACAAAACCAAAAATGAACTATTGGGATCTCATCAAAATAAAAAGCTTCTGCACAGCAAAGGAAACAATCAGCAAAACTAAAAGGCAACGGACAGAATGGGAGAAGATATTTGCAAATGACGTATCAGATAAAGGGTTAATATCCAAAATCTATAAAGAACTTAACAAACTCTACACCCACAAAACAAATAATCCAGTGAAGAAATGGGAAAAAGACATGAACAGACACTTCTCCAAAGAAGATATCCAGATGGCCAACCAACACATGAAAAAATGCTCAACATCACTCAGCATCAGGGAAATACAAATCAAAACCACAATGAGATACCACCTCACACCTGTCAGAATGGCTAACATTAACAACTCAGGCAACAACAGATGTTGGCGAGGATGCAAAGAAAGAGGATCTCTTTTGCACTGTTGGTGGGAATGCAAGCTGGTGCAGCCACTCTGGAAAACAGTACGGAGGTTCCTCAAAAAACTAAAAATAGAACTACCCTACGGCCCAGCAATTGCACTACTAGGCATTTATCCACGGGATACAGGTGTGCTATTTCAAAGGAACACGTGCACCCTCATGTTTATAGCAGCACTATCAACAATAGCCAAAGTATGGAAAGAGCCCAAATGTCCATCGATGGATGAATGGATAAAGATGTGGTGTATATATATACAATGGAGTATTACTTGGCAATCAAAAAGAATGAAATCTTGCCATTTGCAACTACATGGATGGAACTGGAGGGTATTATGCTAAGTGAAATTAGTCAGAGAAAGACAAAAATCATATGACTTCACTCGTATAAGGACTTTAAGAGACAAAACAGATGAACATAAGGGAAGGGAAGCAAAAAGAATATAAAAACAGGGAGGGGGACAAAACATAAGAGACTCATAAATATGGAGAACAAACAGAGGGTTACTGGAGGGGGTGTGGGAGGGGGGATGGGCTAAATGGGTAAGGGGCATTAAGGAATCTACTCCCGAAATCACTGTTGCACTATATGCTAACTAATTTGGATGTAAATTTTAAAAAATAAAAAATAAACTTAAAAAAATGTCCCTTTGGCCACACATAAAAAAAAAAATAATGTGGTCTCTGCTAAGTTTCATGAGGTATGGCACTATATGCAAAGAGAGAAGTAGGATTGAGAGATTTATCATTGGCTCCCATATTTGTGGAGGTGTGGTAAATCCAAAATGTGCAGGGATGGCCAGCAGACTGGAGACTCAGGGAAGAGTTTGAGTTTAAAGGCCATCGAATTCTTTCTTGCTTGGGGAACAGGCTTAGTTTAATGAATGCCTTCAACTGAGTTGATGAGGTCGACCCACATTACAGTGGTTAATCTGCTTTACTCCAAGTCCATCAGTTTAAATGTTAATCCCAGGAGCCCCTGGGTGACACAATCAGGTTGAGGTCTGCCTCTTGATTTTGGTTCAGGTCATGATCTCACAATTTGTGAGTTCGAGCTCTGTGCTGATGGCATGGAGCCTGCTTGGAATTCTGTCTCCTTCTCTCTGCCTCTCACCAGCTCATGCATGCTCACTCTTGCTCACTCTTGCTCACTCTCTCAAAATAAGTAAATAAACTTCAAAAATTAAAAACAAATAAATAAATGTTAATCACATTCCAAAAAACAAACACCTTCACTGAAACATCAAGAATAATGTTTGACCAAATATCTGGGCACCATTGTCCAGCCACATTGACACATAAAATTACTCATGATGCCAAGTACCATTTTAGTTTCAAAAGGTATACGCATCGGATGTCGTGCAGCAGTCCACTACAAGAGGGGCAGCAATGGCGAGGTTCCACAGACTCTGAAAATGTTTACCTTCTGATAAGAGGAGTAATTGGAACAAAATCGCTTAAGGCATTAAGCATAATAAAAATCATCTCCTAAATCTCAGTTATGACATTATGACCTGAGGTTGGACAGTATGACTAGGATTCTGTCACTGTCCAGTTGCAAGCAGGAGTCCTGTGCTGGGAGTCTTAAGACTCAGGATCCAGCCTTATGAATAGTCAGTTGTATGATCCAGAGAAAGTCACTCCACATCTTTTGGCCTTGGTTCCCTAAACTGTGCAGTCACAGGATACATTAGAAGATAAGGATTCTTCCTTCGATAGAAGGACAACACTCTGGGCACCCTCTTCCTGGACAAATTGGCAATGTGTGATACTTGCATATGAATAATGACACTGAATTCACTGAAGTACGGGGTTGGGTTTCTTTTTGTTTCCCCTAGTTTTTGCATTTTTTTTCTAGCTTTAAAGATAGACATATTATTTAATTAGATTTCCTTACCCAATTCCCTCACGACACATCACACACATTCTGACTATGACTGGTTTGCTGCATGAGACCAAAGCCAGTTAACGATGATTAAACTAAAACCAAGTGAATAATGTTATACTTTGACTCTAAGTTCGGATTTTTTTCAGAGTCGAATCCTTGTAAGTTTCCCTTGGAGTAGGAAAGGTCAAAGACCATTTTCACATTTATCAAAAAGAGACACTCAGACAAAGATTTCAAATGTCTCTTTGGGCCACACTCACAGTCAGCACCTGTACCTGGATGGAACCTGTAGCTCACTGTCCTCAACCCGGGCACTAGGTTATGTATTTAGGGGATGGATCCCATTAGACAGTGTCTGCTTGATGAATCACCACCGCAGAGGAATTTGAACCACATGTATGCATACAGGACTTAGAACGTGCTCCTCACCGAGCTCAGCAAATGGCTTTTCTATCTACTCATGCTAATTAGGAAATTACTGAAAATATTTCCCATATTTAAAACAGCAGCACTCCTCATTGATATGCCACTCCGTCCTTATAAGGCAACCCTGCTATGAATCAAAGCTGAATAATAATCCATCACTGTCAAAGGTAAATTACTGCCTAGAAAAAGCAGCAGAATGACATTTGAAGCATTGAGAAATAGTCAGCTGGTCCCCTGTGCGATCCCCAAGCTGCAGAAAGGCATGAGGGACAGCAGCAGCAGGAAGGACCAGAGCTGGGGGAGGCCATAAGCAACTCATACCTGAGATATCAATGCCAACAGTGGAGACCATGGTGAGGAAACACCGTTTGATTACCTCCCCTTGGCGTACCGTGGTTTTACACATGCTATTTCATTTGGTTCTTGGAACTGCTCTTAGATTCTGATGATCTCCACTTTATCATCAGAAGCCTCAGCCACCGCAGAAGTACAACTGTGTCAGGGTCTCACTGCTAGTAAAAGGGCGAACAAGGACGGGCAGGCAAAGTGTGGGTCTTCAACACCTTTGTCGTTCTTCACTGGCCCCACCACAGTGCTACTGAGGAGATCAGCGGTATTTTCATGGGGAGCACCACAAAGCAGCAGGGCAAGCAGGTTACCTTGCTGGATATTAACGTATACTCTGGAATATCCAATTGCCTAAATTTTTATATGAATCTGACCGCATCACTCTATAATGGAGTAACAGTTACCTACCTTATGTTATGGAGATTAAATGAGAAGCTCTCCATATAAAGTCACCGTGTGTAGCACATACCTACATATGATACACCAGAAGGCTTATTTCACTCAATTCCGAAAATAGTACTAAATTTAAGGAAAACATATGCCAGCTATCTTGTCCATCTCCCAGTAAACTCATTTTGAAGGTATTCTGGAAACAAATATTGGTTCTGTCCTAGGGATACAGGGGCAATTATTACTGTTAAGTTCATAACCACCAAAATGAACATTAAGGCTGACAGTAAAATAGATCGTAGGAGATTTTACCCATCACGGCATTACCTACCTTCCCACCTAGCCTGCTTTCTCTGCATTCACCTTCTCAGGTTTTTTGTTTTTGTTTTGTTTTGTTTTTTAATCTTAAATGTTTATTTTTGAGGGAGAAAGAGAGCATGCAAGCAAGCAGGGGAAGGGCAGAGACAAAGGGAGACTGAGGATCCAAAGCAGGCTCTGCATGAGAGCCTGACATGGGGCTTGAACTCATGAACCGTGAGATCATAACCTGAGCTGAAGTTGGACGCTTAACCAACTGAGCCACCCAGGGGCCCCCGGGTTTGTCTCTTCTCAATGTATTTCTCTGTCACAGAGGAGAGTGAACCAATGAAATTATTGAAATATTGTGTGGTGACTGAGAATGTTACTACCACAACACCCCTGCCTCAGTGAAAATAAAACAATTTAAAAGGGTCGGTTCTTAGGGCACCTGGGTGACTCAGTCAGTTAAATGTCCAACTTCAGCTCAGGTCATGATCTCATGGTTTGTGAGTTTGAGCCCCGAGCTGGGCTCTGTAATGACAGCTCAGAGCCTGGAGCCTGCTTTAGATTCTGTGTGTGTCTTTCTCTCTCTCTCCCCTTGCCCCTCCCCCATTCATGCTGGCTCTCTGTCTCATAAATAAACTTAAAAAAAATAAAAAATAGTAATAAAATACAACAAAAGGGGAGGCCCTTTATTTATACCAAATGTATGTATTAGCATTAAGATAGCGAGAACTGGCATCAGAATGGCCGATTATAATCCAGGATCTGCTGGCTACATCAACACTGGGCAAACTATCCAACCTCTGTCAGCCTCACCTTCTCCACGAAGATGGTGATAATAATACCATTCCCAAAGGGTGGTTATAAAGGAGGCAAAGAACTTGGCACAGTGAAACACACACAGTATCTCGATACATTTTTGTTTTTGGAATGCTAGAACCCATATCAATTAAGTCAAGGAAAACCGTTACGAGTACTGGGATGATCCTTGCACAAATCATGCCATACTGGCACCACCTATCCACCAAGCAGACTGTGGCTGAACATGCAGCATGTGACATCTGCATAAGAAACTGTACTAGGGGGCATCTGGGTGGCTCTATCGGTTAAGCATCCGACTTCAGCTCCAGTCATGATCTCGCAGTTCGAGAATGTAAGCCCTGTGTCGCGTTCTGTGCTGAAAGCTCCAAGCCTGAAGTCTCCTTTGGATTCTGTGTAACCTCTCTTTCTGTCCCTCCCCTGCTCATGCTCTGTCTCCCTCTCTCTCAAACATCAATAAACTTTTAAAAATATTAAAAAAAAAAAAAAAAAGAAAGAAACTTACTAGGTTTGCACCACAGAGCCCTGCTTTCTCATAGGGGCATACCGTTAAATTCAGTCTCATCTCTGGCTCCAACCTACAGGTAAGGGCATAGAAAGACTACTTCAGTGGTAATGATTACCAATAAATATTTATTTATTGGGCACTAACAGTGCTCAGACACCAAGCTGGCTGCTTGGGAAAACAACAACGAACAAGACTGGCATGGTCCCTTATCTCATGAAATATATATTCTATCACGGGAGAAAGACCAAAACAAAAGTAGATAAAAAATTAATTAGTTTGTGATGTATTACCTGAAGGAAACAAACAAGATAGAGGCGAACAGGGTCAAAAGTATTGGAAGGACCTATTTTAAATAGGCTGATCAGAACCACCTCTCTGAAATGGCGGCCTCTATCTGAGACCTGCAAAATAGTGCAGAGGGAAACTGTTATGCACAGTTAGGGAAGGATATTCAAAGCAGAGAAAAGACCGCTCTGGTCCTGAGGCAGGATAGAGATCAGTGTATTCCAGGCACTGGACAACCAAAGTGAGAAGGAAGAAGAACGACCTAAGAAGAGCCACAGGGCATGAGGGGAGCCCTTGGAGGCCCCTGAAGAATGTGGTATTAATTTCACTGCAAAGTCAGCAGGAAGCCACCAGAAAGTCTAAGCAGGGGAGCGGTGCCTCCCAAGATACTTCTAAGAAGATCACTCTTCCAGGTGAAGAATGCCCTTCAATGTGCCAGAGTGAGTGCTGGGAGACCAGTCCGGAGGCTGTTTCAGTGACACGAGCCATGAAATGGTTCCCAACACAAGAAACTGATAGTGAGGATGGAGAAAATGATGGGAATAGAAATAGATGTTGATGCATAAGTGATAAAACTTTCTGACAAAACAAAACAAAAAACCACACCTTTCTGATGACAGACTGAGGGAGAGTTAGGAAAAGAGGACTGACCAGAGATTCTGGCTTAAAGAGTATGCTGGATGGCCCAGGGGAAGCCTAGACAATGAGCAGAAGCCACACCAAACTTTGGCTCTTTGGGAAGGTTCACACAAAATTGGAGTAGAAAGGTTCTGTGGGGGTTGCCAGGGATATCCTTTTTTTTTTCTTCTTCTTTCCTTTCCCCCCCTTAGCAGGTTTTTGAACAAGGAACTTGACATTGATGTCTTGGTGATTAAATATAAATATGCGTAATTTATTACAGGCAAAGATAAAGGAACTCAGCTTTCCCTTAAGGGTCATTATCTAGATATGATTATATTGTGAACTGAAGCCAGGTCTCTAGAGGCAGCCGATCAATTGGCCAGTGTTCACAAAACCCTCCCACTCTCCCCATATTTGGATGCAGCACAAATAACCAGTCTGAATCTCTACTCGCAGCAACCCTGTGTTCACTACACTTTGAGCCTCAGATGTCAGAAAAACAGTCTGGCTGCCTAAAGAAGAAAATAATTAAAATGTTTGTTTCTGTTCCTATGTCTCATCCTACACTAATTAATTCAACCATGGCTCCTATGAGTGGTGTTTTTGAATCAGTATCTTCTAGGATCTTCTAGGTTGGGGGGGCGGGGTGGGTAAAGAAAAACCCTTAGTTTTGTGTCTTAACAACTGTCTCTTATAATAATGGAGAAAAATAAATTCTTGGATCACTCTGAGAGGGAGTTCAACACTGGAGGAAGAATCATATTGCTACAAAGACATGAAACAAATTAAAATGCTCCAGTTCTTCGATAAGTTTCCACCTTTCCAGCCAAATTCTGCTCCATGTAAACCACCCTTATGAGTGACCCAACTCAATCTGTGCTTCAGGGAGACTAGTCTGGTGGCAGTACCGAATGTGACCAACGTACCTCTCACACACGCCCCGTTGGTAACTGATGATGAATACCAATTACGTATCTTGAATCATCTATGGCCAGTAAACTTAGCAGATACATAAATTCATCCAACCTGGCCACTGTGGGGGAAGAAGAATAACTTGCTCTACTGTTTCAAGTTCTTGACTAAGACACCCTTGTAATAAAAAGATTAACAGGAGAGAAAAAAAACACACACACACAAGTTTAACAACGTGTAGAGCTCCTATACACATGGGAGAGACTCAGGAAAACTGAGCAACTCTCCAAAATGGCCCAAGCTATGCCCATAAACAACATCTTTAGCTAAAGACAAAAAGATATTGGAAGTTGGGAGGGGGGGGCGACACAGTTATGGGAGGTTACCAGGAAAAACACACTAAACAGGAGTAAGGTTGTTATACAGATTTATGTTATTGTCTTCTACATAGATCAGAGTTTATAGAGATTTAAGCCATCCTTCCCTTCCTGGTACAGAGAAGGAAACACCCTCACAAATGGAGATTTCCCTTTTAAGCATAAATGTCTCTTACAAAAAGGTAACTTTTCCATTTTCTGAGCTGTTTGTTAAAAAAATGATCAGCCTAAAAGAATCTTATGCCAAAGAGGCATATTTTTGGGTGACAAATTCTGTTCCCATTCACCACCATCAGTAGACAACTCTAATAGTTGGTGGTGAGAAGTCATTCTGAATTAGCAAGAAGGAATCTTCTCTAACTTACATAGCTAATGATTAGAGAAATATGTATCACCTTGTGCTGCCAACAGTTGGATCTAAAATGTGGAGGCCTGTCCACCAAGATCTAAAACTCCTGCTGAGAAGTCTCGCTCCTATTTCATGTAGGACTGAACAGCACACATGAAACTAAAGAATCTCTTCACAAAACTAAAACTGGAAGGATCTCTCTTTTTTTTAATTTTTAAAAAATATTTTACTTATTTTTGATGGAGAGAGACAGAGCATAAGTGGAGGAGGGGCAAAGAGAGAAGCAGACATAGAATCCGAAGCAGGCTCCAGGTTTCGAGCTGTCAGCACAGAGCCCGACATGGGGCTCAAACTCACAAATTGCGAGATCATGACCTGAGCTGAAGTCGGACGCTCAACCGACTGAGCCACCCAGGCGCCCCTGGAAGGATCTCTTTAATGACAATTGTAGTTACTTTGCAAACTATATCCATTTTTAGATTTAACATCTATATTTGTGGTCTCTCCTAAGTTTCAGAACGTTAGTACTTGTGTTTCTTTATTCATTTGACATACCGAATCTGTACAAGGTAAGTACCATTAAATACAAGACACCAGGCTCAAAATAGAGTCACTACAATAAGCACCACGCCATGAAACCGAGACTTAGTTTTGGTTCTCCCAGAAATGGCATTTTAAACCAGTCAATCAAGAACCACCTATTCAGGGATGCCTGGGTGGCTCAGTTCGTTAAGCATATGACTCTTGACCTCAAGGGTCTTCAGTTCAAGCCCCCATGGGCCCTGTGCTGGGCGTGGAGCCTCCTTAAAAATAAATAAATAGATAGATAGATAGATAGATAGATAGATAGATAGATAAATATCACCTAATCAGCATGAGTTAGGTAATCTCTCTGATAGATCCCTATTATCCCCTAAGGGAATGTGACCTTGAAATAGCCAACCAGCTTTTTTGTCTAGTGTAATTTCTTTGTTCATACTCCCTCCTGCCTACTAACTCACATCTTTCATTTTGTACAGCTTCTTAGAGCTCCTTTCTATCTGCTAGATTGGATGCTGCCTGATTCATAAATCTTTGAATAAAGCCAATAAGATCTTTAAAATTTACTCAAATTTTTTAACAGTATTCAAACAGATACTGGTGAATTAATGAATTCTTTCTCAGACAACTGTTTTCAATGCTCAAGTCTATATTTTAAGAGGATTTTTACTACATTCATAATGGGCTGACCAAGAATGGCAAGGAACTAGAAAGTTTGTTATATTAGCAACATAAAAGTCAGAAGTTGCATCCAAGAATGGGATCCATGATACAGTAGTATTCTGCATGGACTTGAAAATTATATTTCAGAGAAATGAGACTTATTCTGGTATTTCAAAAGGAAAATTTAAGAAAAATCTGTGGATAGAATGTTTAACACAAGTTTGGGAAGAACATACTCAAAATCTAAGTGATCTAAGACTTAAACATCTCCCTTGGGAAGAAGTGAAGATCACACTGTCAGATGTACCCAAACCACCACTTAAAGACCACAGCCATGTTGAATTCCACAGAAGAGATGCCTTGTTCTAGTGTAATGTCTCTTCCTCAAAAAATGCCATGATTTGGTGACTTCGAATCTGTAGATTAAAAGGTGAATTTTGGCTTTAGATAGAAAATGATATGCATAAAGCATGTTCTAACATCTTAATTTGGTATACAGTAGGATATATTTGACAGGGTACAGACAGAAGCATGTCATTAGGTTTGAGGTCATAAGTATTTTAATTAGGAAAAAATGAGGATAAATGGGGAAAAAAAGGTATCTGAGGGACAAAGGAGGAATCCAATCCACATATTATTGTGATTAACTGGATGTGGAGGTGAAGGCATTAAAAGGGTACAGGATGGTGAGTTGTAGGCACAAATGAGTAAAGGAATATTGGTAATATTGATACAATTATCTTTTAATTTAGGGGAGAACTAGCACTGGAGGAACAACTCAAATTTGGAGGAACAACTCAAATTTGTTTCAAATCAAAAGTTTAGAGTGAAATATTATATATATGGAAATATCCATCATAAGGTCAGACATTGGTCTCAAATTCAAAGAGGAGCTTAAGACTCAGGAGCATTCTAGCTGTTACCGAAGGAGGAATGGAGAATGAGAAGGAGAAAGAGAAGGGGGAAGTTGTGGGGGGATGGGGGGAGTTCTAGCAACCATGTTGGAGTACAGGCTTAGGAGATAGAGAGAAATGGTCTCCAATTTTGGCACTTACCATGCCAAATCTGTCAATAATAGCTAGCATTTACTGTGTGGTTAGTCTATGCCACACACCGCGTAAGGTGCTTAGTGAGCAGTACAAAAACGTCAGTATAAAATGACATTACAAAAAGGTAAAACCGTCTTGATTGTCCATCAGTAGAGGAAAAACCAAAAGTCATGATAAATTAATAACAAAGAATATTGTGTAGATCTTAAAAAGAACAATCACACCTGTATCTGTAGGCCTGGAGAGATACTCACTATTCAGTCTAGCTACAGAGAAATGTGTTAAGATCCTAAAAGGACACACATTATGTACACTCTGGGGGTATTTCTATCACATTTCAAATCTAATTTTTCAGAAAATTCTTTTGATGTGCTCTTTAATATATAACAAACACCACACACAAAGGTGCAGTGGACTAACCATCAGGTTGTTCACATTGGTTACCTAGAAAATTCATGGGTGTTGGAATGGGATATTTAAAACCAAACCAAACCAAACAAAAAAAGACAAAAACCAAAACCCAAATGAACATAAAGCATCCAGCATCTTATAAAGCTAAGTGAAAAATTTTAAATATCAAATTCTACCCATATTCGCATAACATCCAAACATCACATATGCCTATGGACCATAATTAGAAAGTAACATTTTTTTAATGAAACCACTGACTTGAGGAGATCATGAGATTGTGAGCAGTTTGAGATTTACATATCTGTTGTTTTAACCCTTTTTCAGTATTAAACTTTGTATAAGAATAACCCTTACACCTGAACCCAGTGGTGGACAAGAAAGCACTCTCAATGAAGAGTATTTATTCATTGGGTATTTATGCTAGAGAAATATGTCATCAAATGATAGGTATGTGGGGGTTAGAGAGCCAATACAAATCCATTGTATATGATGAGGTTTGGTTTTACTTATTTTGTGTGTGTGTGTGGTTGTTATCCACTCACTAATTGCACTACTAAGAGCAAATACACACTGCCTCAGCACTGATAAGAACAGGAATGATATCACCTTTCTGCCTTCTGTGCTCTAATCCTCTGCCCGTTGGATGGGATGTGAGCACTTTATTCAATGTTAAAGGTCAAGTATTTCCTCTGGTAGGAAATGTTTGCTGGATAAAGTATGTGCACAGCTTTACATGCTAAAAAGCAAATAAAGTCAGTTGGTTTGACCAATGATTATTTCATCCACAGAATTAACGAAGAGTGAGTAGCACAGAGACCTTTGCAAAAAGACCTATTACCTTCTCAGTTTCTCACTTAGTTCACCAATGACAGATGTTCAGATGCAACTCCACATCTCGACTTGGCATCTCTCCACTTAGGAGTCTTAACTGTCATCTTCAAGTACACACAATCCCTACCCTTTACTCATTCTAACCAAATTCTCTTCAACCTTAGTTAAGGGCAACTTTATCGTTATAGGAAGCCAGATCAAGAAGACTGGAGTCATTGTTGACAGACTTTTCTCACATCCCAAATTCAACTTATCCAGAAATCCTGGTGGCTCTCCTTCCAGGATATATTCAAATTAGACCTGTTTGTTAATACAGCCACTGATACTAGAATGATCAAAGCAAACACAATATCTTGCGGGTACAAATAATTTACTAGCCTCACAACTATTTTCTCCTTGGGCTCGTGATGGAAACCAGAGTGATGGCTTGGAAAGTGTAAGTCACATCATTTCATGCTTTGATCAGAACCCTCACATGACTCCTCATTCCCATATATTTTCCTTGTCAAATATACATGCATTCTTGTATAATCCCAGTGGCTTCTTCCACTGTAGAGGGTGTGCTTGGGCTTTTCCCTCTGCCTACAATGTTCTTATTTGATATTGTAGGGGCCCGAGGTAAGCATATTGATTTTTTTTAAAGTTACTTAAGAAACAACCAGTGGGAGAAGAACACTCTGAGACTCCTCTGTCTCCAGAAAGTTGGAAATAAAACTCCCATGTCAAAAGTACCCTCCCTAAACCAGGAAATAGAGACATCCTTATGGTCAGAAATAGGGAATTCAGGTCCAAAGAAGCCAATATAAATATTTCTATTTTTCCTTACTATTTGAAGCTCCTAAACATAAGATTTCTTTGTTCCATCAATTCCTTACAGATTTATGTTTCTTTAAGATGTGTTAAAGGTGCATGCCTTGGCCATTTCTTTGGGTTCCAACTCTATTACTGGGCCTCCGTATGTGTGAAGTGTTTGGTTCCCCCCTCCTCCATTAATTTGTTTCAAGTCAATATAATTCTTAGACCAGCTAGAAGAAACTTGAAGGATAGAGTAAAATTTTCCTAAAAACATCTACATTTTTTATTGAGACAGAGAGAGAGAGAGAGAGAGAGAGAGAGAGAGAGAGAGAACGCACACGCAAGTGGGGAAGAGGCAGAGAGAGGGAAACATAAGAATCTGAAGCAGACTCCAGGCCATGAACTGTCAGCACAGAGCCCTACACAGGGCTTGAACCCACAGACTGCGAGATCATGACCTGAGCCGAAGTCGGATGCTCAACTGAGTCAGCCAGGCACCGCAATGATGTCTGCAACTTCCCTTTTTTTAATTTCAAAGGCTATCTTTTCAATAAGGACCATGCTAACTACTCCTGATAAGTGGCAACCTTTCCCAACTTCCTTTATCTTATTCTGTTTTTCTCTCACAGCTCCTACCACCTACTAGTCTTCTATAGAATTCACTTAGTTATAAGGCTTATTATATATTTCTTGTTCCACCCCTGCCAGAATATAAGCCCTGGAACAGAGATCTGTGTCTTCTAATTACTGATGTATCCCAACAAGCTAGAACAGACCCTTACATACAGTAGGCCCTCAATAATATTTATTTTTGTTTTACCATACCAACCAGAATTGAACAATGACAAATACTTTGTCTTCATCTTTCTCTACTAAGGAATCTCTTTAAGATACTTCAGGAACTCCAAAGAAAAAAAAAAAAGATCAGATCCCTGTAATTCCTAAACAAAATAATTCTCAAAATATAGTGACTTCTTAATCTCATTGACAACTCTTCTGATAAAACAAAGCCTTTCTTCTAGATATTCTAAAATGCCTCAGGGCTGTTTAGTTTCATTTTTTTTTAGCTTAGTGTTTTGTTTTGTTTTTTTTAATTTTAGTGTGTATTGCTACTTACGACTTTTGTTTCCCTATTCCTTGGAAGAATCATGTTATAATAGTGCAATCACATACATTTAAGAACAAATATAGGAAAATCCGCCATCAGTAAAGACTATGTGTTTAATATACTACATCTAAATCACTAATTTCTTAATGAAACACAACACAATAAATGGAAACTAAAATGATCTTGAATCGATTTCTAGCATTTCATTGCTAACTCAAAAAGATAGTAGTTATCAGGGGATCATCATTAGAACCACATGGTAGAGATAGGTCAGTAGTGTCACCCAAAGGACAGAGCGATGGATTCCCCAAATTTTAATGCATATATTGTTAATGGATGGCTCCGCAGTCCTAGGATTGACACTTTTCCCCTGGAATCAGATACTTAGAGAACAGCAATTACTGATTTTTAAAAATTTTTTTAAACGTTTATTTATTTTTGAGACAGAGAGAGACAGAGCATGAACGGGAGAGGGGCAGAGAAAGAGGGAGACACAGAATCAGAAGCAGGCTCCAGGCTCTGAGCCATCAGCCCAGAGCCTGACGCGGGGCTCGAACTCACGGACCGCGAGATTGTGACCTGAGCTGAAGTCGGAAGTTTAACCGACTGAGCCACCCAGGCGCCCCAGCAATTACTGATTTTAATTTCTTTGCACTTCCTTTCTGATAAAGGCAATTCTTTACCTTCATAAAGAATCAAAGGCCTCTCAAAGGTTAACAAATAATTTATTCAAAATTCCAGGTGACTTTCTGCCCCATGTGAAGCACAGTAGACTTAGTACTTCTGCGTGTGTCCACACCATCAAAAGGCAGGAATAAATGTTCTTCAAAGCCCCTCAAAGCAAACAGTATGATGAGACACAAAAATGAAGCAATCCAGGACTGAAGATGTTTCTATAAACTACCTTCCTATTTCTGAGCTCCAAAGACAAATGACATTTCTTTAAGTCTCTTTAGTCTAAAAAGACATCATGCTCTCCAAAGAGTTGTCCTTTATTTCGCCCAGAAAATTTTCTAAAACCTTCTTCTATAATGACTAGTTTGAAATGTAATTTAAATAAACTCAATAGCTAAGAGTGAGGAACTGCAGTGTAATTCAACCAATCGAGCCTTAAATCCCTAATGATCTAATTAAAAGCAGGTTAAAGAATGTTGTACTTGACTTTTTGCTTCCTCGGATACCTCACACTTGATCAAAAAGCATAGAATGTTTAATGTTATTAACACATTTCAATACCATCAGCCTCAGATCTGAGATTCAAAAACATTTAAAATAAAACCAAAATTAAGGATTGGAACTCAGTGTTGATTTCTCCTTCCAGAGCTGGATATATGCCTGTAGGTAAAACATGGTCTTCTGCTTGAAATTTGGTTCCTTTATGAACAAGTAACTTTTGTACCAAGCATGCAGGTTGGTGGAACACAGGGTTTTGAAATATGAATCTTAGAAGAAATCACAAAAGCCAAGTCCGCTTACATGTCTTTATCATAATATTAGAGTATAAGGTTACAGCCTTATGATAACAAGTCGCTTACTTCCATAAGAGCTACTGAAGGAAAAAGAGCTGTTGTATGGCGTGCTTCTAACCTATGGACTGTTGAAGTCCACTTCCAAGTAATTTTGGTCACCAGTTTGAAAGAACCAAAGTCAGTATGGTAACATTTAAGCTAAGGTCACTGTGTTGACTATCTCAAGGGGGCTCACATAGGTTTGTCACATAATGAAATAAGCAAATTAAAAAGTCAAAAAACTTTTTTGAAGTAGCCAACCCATCTGTATTTGATTAGTCTGGATTTTTATCTTCTTTCACGACAGCTTCTGAATACCTAAGATGTGTCAATATCTAAGGGCAATGGAAAGGAAGAGCACTGGTAAGAGCAAGATTATATCTGCCTGCAGTTTCTTAAAATGAAATAATCTATTGATTAATAGAAGGCCTTTTATCCATCTTCATTCGTGATGACAGTTCCCTAGCATGGAATTAAAAATTCTTTATGAATATTTACTTGCATGTACCGATGATCATGTTCAAAGAGTATCTTCCAACTTAAGTCACTGGTTTTGATAATGAAAATAGAAATAGAAACTCAACTGAAGTGGTTCATTACTTTTGTCTGTGTGATTACTTGCAAGCATTCAAGACATGGCAGGATTTTTGTAATTTTTTGTAAGTTGTACTGTGTATCCAGATGCAACCACTGAGTGTTGATTAATGAGTATTTGGTAGAACGCACAGAATAATAACTAGAACGTGCAGAATAATAACGCAGCATTAAGTTTCTTGTACAGGAGACTCTGGATGTAGCTAGTTTTTAGTTTTTACTATTGTTCTTCTTTCAGTGTTGCTTAATAGCCACACATGATTGTCTTGGGTTGGGTGTCAGAATAGTCTGTGCTCGGTTCAAATTTTCTCCATACGCACAAATTCAAGAAATTTTTTTCTGGTACAAAAAACCATCATTAGCAGTGGCGTCTTTTAACAATGAGCATCATAAAAATCCTCTGTGAAGAGAAAAGAAGCTGATTTTCAATGATGTGATACAGACTCATGCAGGTAAAATACCCAAATGATATGCAATGGATGAGAAAGAAACAAAAAACCAAAACAAAACAAGGAAAGGTAAAATACAATCATGAGTCTCGGGCTTGTGGAAGCAATATGTACAGTAGGAATAATTATTATAAAAAAATGAAAATGAATTCTAAAACTAATCAAAGAGAGAAAGAAAAGGACTATGTTCTAAGTTTTGAATGCATTAAAACTAAATCCTGGAATAACTTCAAAATTAAGTGAAATGAATCTCAAAAGCAGGCAAATGTCTTTTACAGTACAAAGGAAATTACCTCAGAAGATTAGATGGAGGGTCTTTTCAAGTGCAACACATCAGATAAACCAGAAGGACCCACAAGGGGGCTAGCTGCCTGATAAATGAAATGGCTGTTGCTCAACATTCAAATGCGTGCCCTGCTATAATGATAACAAAAGGAATGAGATGCAGACATTGAAGAGAAGGGCCTAATTCCAGGAGCAAGGGAAGAGGTGGGGGGAAAAAGAGGGAGAGAGAGAACAGAATGGAAATAAGTATTAATGCCAGAATGGGTGATCAAAGCATCGCAACTCAACCTCCAGACCCTGGGCCATGAAGCTTGAAAGAAATACTAAGATACATATGCATAATCCTTGGTTTCTTTTTCCAGCCTGAGTTTGCAGGAGAAAAACAAACAGGAAGGCTGTAGAGAGAGGCCATCTTATTTTCCACAGAGGTCTGTACTGCACTTGAGGATAATCTAGGACAAATGGCCTTGTAGAAATCAGGGCAGGAAACAACAGAGAAGGGAAACCTGGCTTGGAAATAAACTTCAGGAAGCTATTTGTCAGTGGTGGTATTGAGGACAGGCATTTACTGCTCTGAGCCTGTATCGTGAGGGCCAAGTCAAGGCCAGTGAGCGTTCATGTTGTCTGTCACAGAAGATGTCCCTTTCTCCTTATCAGTCTTCATACACAACACCCAAACTGCACTCCTGGGAAAATGCAGATATGAATAAAAGAATTCAAATTGTAGAGCTGGGAGGAAACTTTGCAGGCATTTAGTAGCACACCTTTAGAGCTACATGAATAAAGCAATACCCAGAGAGGTGAAATGTCACAGCGGAGCCAGGCCTAGACCCCAAGCATCTGTTCCTCAAGGCTGATGTTCTGCTATTCCAGCATACTTTCAAGGGTCCATAACCCAACTCACTGGTTCCTAAAACAGGTGTCTGCAGCAGTGTCTTTAGGAGACTTATTAAAAAGTGATCCCGGGACACTGGTCCTAACCCAATATCGAGAGTTGACAATACACAGGGCCAAGCTACAAATAATTATTCCAACTCTCACACAGCAGCACTACCTGAAATCCAGTGCGAGAGACATTCATTGAGGTCTCTCTGTATGCAAGGTACTGCTCCATGATGGAAATCAATGATAACAAAACACTGCCCTCAAAGAGTGTTCATGGATATAATCACTGAACTGCTTATTTCAGGGCAAGCACCCAATGGGTGCTTTGCAGATCAAGTTGACAGGGAGGATGCTAGAACCTGCCAATTGCTAATCAACAGATGCTCAAGAGTATGAAGAAATGACACCTCTCCAAAATGGTGTAGATGGCCGGCTCCTCGCATATACCCAGAACACAAAAAGCATTAATGCACAAAAGGGCATTAATGGTCATGGTGTGTCAAGTGCATGTATCGATGCCACAATTTTTAAAAACTTCAGACCAATAATTAGAATACAGACTAATTTGCCCCCACCTTCTTGTTGAAACAAAATACAACAGAAGGTTCTGGGGACAAATAATTCTCTAGGAGGTGCCAAATTTGCCTCCCTTCCCCCTTCTCCTCCCACATACCTGTTCACAGGGGTCAGACCTACGCTATGGTTGGTTGGGTCCCTTGGGGGCTCACTAGGAAGGGCTGCTCAGAGCTGGAGGCACAAGATAAGCTTGCAGTACTTCAGAAGGCTAAAGGTCCTACAGATCATATGCAAAAGAACAGCTTGCCCAAAGTTCATGTCCTGGGACAAAGCCAGCACAGGGAAGAAGGTGGCCAGTTTCTAAGTGGTTGTAGCTGCTTTTAAGTCACCTCTGGAGTCTGAATGTGACTGCTGTGTAGGCATATCTAGCAAACAAAGGCAGGGTGGAGAAAAACAGACTGGCAGCGATCCCAGACTCAGCTCTCTTTGCCTCACCATCACACTGGGGTGCTCTCATTTTGATGGTCACTGATAGCATTAAGGATTTCTGAATTAAACTCCTTCTTGTTTAACATTTTTGTTAAAGTTTAAGAAGAATACAAGCAATTCAAAAGCAAAACCAAACAAGCAAAGAACATTCCCCTTACTCCCGGAATATTCTTTCCTATTCCCCCAAATGTTATAAGTCCAGGTTAATCCTCCCAGAATCCTCTGGGAAGGACAGTGACCTCAGCTGCTGTTTCCTTCTCACAATTCAATCCCCTGTATTTAAGTGATTTACATAATGAAAGATCTCACCTACTGAGGCTCCGATTATCAGCCCCACCCACCTAAGGAGATCTTTATGATTCACTCCTCTGGTGGGCCTCCTTTCCACCACTATAAAGTGGTTCAGTTCACTAAAACCTTATATAAAACTTTATTAGGCAGGATAATTTAGCTTAGCTAGTGCAACAAGCAATGAAATCCCAGTGGCCTAATACAATAAAGGGTTATTCCTTGCTCACATAAAATCTGAAGCAGGTCAATGGGGGACCACCCCCATCCAAGACTCAGGGACCCTTAACCCTGCCATCTTGTGATGCCACCTTCATGTCTCAACATGTGGCCTTCAGGGTTGCTGAAGCAGCAAAAAGGAGAGACAAAGCATCACACTGGCTTTTAACGACCTCTGCCCCAGAGTAACGCATCACATTTCTGTTCAGTGGCCAGAACTAGTCCCATGGCTTCACTCTAGTTTCAGGAGACCAGCAAAAAAAAAAAAAAAAAAAAGGAAGCTCATGAACTATTTAGTGAGTACAATCTTTGCTATGACAGCAATAATTATTATTCACATACAATATTAGCATATATGTCATATCTAGAAGGATCTTTTCCCCTATATTCCCATAGTATCCACCTCTCAAAAGTTGTTTTTTCCTGGGTTTGAATGGTGGGAAACATTTTCTTCTGGAGTTCTAACAAGGTAGCCAAGTAGACTGAAAATGATTAAAAACAAACAAAACAAAACGTTGTCAAACAAAAATTCTTGTTTTGTTTTGGCATAGTAAGGATCAAAAAGTAGACAAGGAGAGGAATGAACTGTGGGAAATCATCAGGAGAGGGTGAATAAAATAAAGGGCAAAAATAAACCACAATTGGTTTTACCTCCTTGATTTGCCTCTGAATGTAAACATCCTGTGGTACACATACATGTACATACACACACCGCAAAATAACACCTTTGCATTGTCAGTTGTGTGGACATATGGCAAGTTCATGATTCACGTCCCCAAGCAAATGGAATCTAAGTATCATCATACTGGTCTCTACCCATTACCATTCAATGCCCCTGGTTGACCACACTGATTTAAGAGGAAGAGATGTCCTTCACATCATTCTTAGAGCTGCAGGGGGCTCTTGAGTTTGTAAAGGGAATTCTTTCAACTTAAATAAAAAGTTTTTTTAACAGGGATCTTTTAATTCAGTGTGAGCACCAATTCATATGCAAAGGTTGGGGGAGAAAAGTATCAGAGGGATGTGCTTATCATCCAAACATTCAACAAACACTGGATTCCTCCCCTGTGTCTGGCACTAATCTGAAGTTTGAGGACACAGCAGTGAACAGAGCTTACAAAAAAATATGTGCCTTCATGGAACTCACCTTCTAGAATAACTGCATTTCCCAGTTTACAATGTATTTTTTTTTTCTAGTTGGTTGTTTTCTTCAGTCTTCCTTTTATTCCCCACCCCCCAAGATGAACCTGATTGGTCTATTTCCAGATACTACATCATCTCTCAGTTCTCCCATGTTGTCAACTGAGGTTGACACCTTCTTTGTAATAGAGGTCATCCGCTCACTTGTTTCTTGGAAGTTTTGTCACCTACTGTCAGGGCCATCGCGTTGAAAGAAACCTTACACTCTACAATTGACAACTCGAATATTATTTTCACATTCTATTTTGCCTGGTTCACTGCTCAGTCAGCCTATAGGACAACAATTCTGGTTTGCCTCTCTGACGTGCTTTTGGTATTCCCACACCTGAGCCATTAAACCCCCATGAAAAAGTCGGCTTCCAACATCCCACCATTATGTGAGGCTTTCCACCTCCCAAATCTTTGTTTTGTATCTCTCACACTTTCTCATTATTCCTCAAGTCAGGACAAGCCACATATCTTGGAAAGATCCAGTCCAAGAAGACATATGGGTCCCATACTAATCTGGCCAACCAAATACTTCTTGGACTTTTAAGCAAGTCACTTTTCCTCTTTTGTACTTCAAGAAGATTCTTGGGTCAGAGTATCTGAGCAAAGATCATTTCTCTCCCCTTTTATTTACCAAGGGGCTTTATGGTGATAGTGACTATATGGCCTATTTTAATTTTTATTTTCCTGGAATGGTCTCTATTTCCCACATCCTTTCCCATAAGTATGCCATCATTCTTGTCAGACCGTATCTTAATTTCCATTAAAAACACAAGGTTACAGTTCATCTGCTTGCTTACCAGGGCATTTCACATTCAGATCAAAAGCCTCACACTTTTCTCAAAATTTTCCTGAATAGTCCTTGTTTTTTTTTTTTTTTTTTTCTTTTTTTTTTTTTTAACTTCTACCCACTCAACCATCCACCTCAGCTTGAGACCACGTATCAACCTCCCGCTCATCCTGACAACCCACTCATGGCTCTAGAAATCATTCACCATCACCTGCTTTATGGGCAGCTCTCCTAGTCCAGTGCTCACCAAAGCTTCTCTACCTCTTTTCCATGTAGCTTTGAAACTACTACTGCTCACTCCTGCATGGGCAGCATTCCCCTGTCTATACCCCAAACCCCTACGCATACATGCTCCTTCACCAGGAAGTTTGTTCTGACCTATGGGTGAGGTAGGTGTTCTTTTAAGGAGATCTTATCTAACTATACAAATCTCAAGTTTCCTTTTGCTATTTTATAATGGATTCAATCCCTAGTTTCTGCCTCATGGAAAACTTCATTTAAACACTATGTATTTGAGGCCTGTCTTGTCTTTTTCCACTTTTTTTTGGGGGGGGGGGTATAGTGGACATTGGTTTCAGGCATTCAACATAGCGATTCCACAATGCTTTTATGCTAGGCTCACCATGAGTATGGCTACCATCTGTCTCCATACATCACTATTACGATACCATTGACTATATTCCCTATGCTGCCCCCTTAATTTCCCATGACTTATCTGTTGCATAACTAGAAGCCAGTATCTTCCACTTCCCCTCACCCACTTTGCCCATTCCCCCATCCCCCTTTCCTCTGACAACCACCAGCTTTTTCTCTGTATTTATAGGTCTGATTCTGCTGTTTGTTTGCTTATTCATTTTATTCTTGTTGTCTTAATTCCTTAGACAGGGACTAAGAAAATTCAACAGCTTTACTTTGTCCAGTACTGAATCACAAAGCAAACAGTGAAGTATTTGCTTGCTTTGTTTTGTTTTAATTTATGTAGCCATTAACTGGTTGGCAGTAATCCACAATAAAGCATCAATATATCTCGTGGTAATGGCAGCTTCCTCTTTTAATAACTCAATGGATCTTTAAATACTCACCAAACACCACATTCTACAATAGCCATCAGGCAAAAGATGTGCCTACCAGTATGTGCTTAATTCATTAAGTAAAATATATTAAAAAAAAAAAAGTAGTTGTGGTCTATCGCATCATGAAAACATTACCAGATCTCAGAGTATTAATTAAGTCTTTGCTATGAAGAAGAACAAGGATATACAGCAACAAGAGAAAGATGTAATACGACAGAATATGCTAAAGCAATAGTTAGATGTTTTCACTACTTTTGGTATTAACTGTTTTAAAGTCCACTAGGGAACTTGAATTAACACAGGAAAAAATTCAGTGTTTTTTCCAGTGTTTTATATGTTGGTTTGCAAGGTGTTGCAATTCACTGCAATTATGAGAGCCTTTAATGAATGTGTTCTTAGCTAGAACAGGATGAGTTTTATGCCATGCCTTCCAGCTGCAGGGTTGGGGAAGACATTCCACCATTCTCTATTTCTATGGAGTCTTTTTAATTTTTAAGATTTTAAGCAATCTCCATACCCAACATGGGGCTCGAATTTACAACCTCAAGATCAAGAGTCACATGCTCTACTGATGGAGCAAGCCCAGTGCCCCTATTTTTTTAAGTAATCCGTACACCCAAAGGGGGATCAGATACACAACCTAGAGGTCAAGAGTCTCATGCTCTAATGACAGAGATAGCCAGGCACCCGACTTGTGAAATCTTTTAATCAAAACTTCTACAGCATATATCCAATCAAGAGAGATTATTTACTTAAGGAATATCTTAGAGTGGTGATTCCCTGGATATTGGGGGTTTTAAATAAATGTTGAGGTGATCAAGGTGTTAGTGGGTAAACATTATCCGTCACCCCTAGATACAGAGCAAGGTCATCAAACAGTCCTCAGGCAATGGCTCTGAACAAAAGGTAGTGGGTGGGCAGACAGCTTATGATCAAGGAATTAGCTGCAAGATACTAGAATCAGGAAATCTAGGTTCAAGTACTGGAATCTATAATAACATGTGATGTGAACTTAAGACTATCCTTTAAAGCTCAGAGTCAGTTTTTGTAGTTACAAAACAGGAAGTCAACCTCAAAGGGTTGTTACAAAGCTTAAATAAGCTAATCTCTAGGAAAGCATGTTTTAATATAGGTAATAAAAATTCAAAGCCTTGGTGGTGATGGGGGTGGGTGGTAGGTTGTCACCCACTGATGCTAAGCTGTGCTCTACCAGTCAAGGCAAAGCAATCCTATGCTAATTCTCACACTGAGTGTTTATGTGTAGGTTCTCCTTTCTCAGTTAGACCATCACCTCCTTAATGACAGAATGCACAATTGATTTTCCACAAACCAACAAATCTCCAGGACCAGAAGATGCTCAACATGTTTGTTGTGTTAATGAATAAATTACATAGAATTGTATCATGTTATGCTACGGCCACAGAAGCTTTCTCAAAGAGGAGAGTCTTTCCGTACAACCCCCACACCATCCTAGGGTGTTTCCAAACCAATTTTGAGCAGAGCTACATCAATACAGGTCTTAGTTAATTGGAAGTATTTACGCGTGATTGTCTCTTCAATTACTAGTCGTATCTACTTTTTAATCCTTAGCTCCTGGCTGAATACTTGTTCATGATTCTACTTAACTTTCTACTGGAAAATCATTCAGAAATCAAATCTGAAAAGCAGTTACCAGGACCAGTGTTTTGCCCAATACCATGTTTACAATGTCCTTCACCCCTGGTACTCAGTCGACAAGGAAGAAGCAGCTTAGCCATTATGTGGTGTCCATCAGGCATTCAGGAAGGACAAAGAGTTCCAACAATTCTTTCCTTCACTCAAAGAATTTCCTGTGCTCAAAACAAAAAAAAAAAAAAAAAAAAGCCTTTGCCATATCCCTAAATCTCTATCATATTTTGAGATTTCTTCTTCTCTTAAGGTATAAAAACTGATGTATGTCAGGCATAAATGTAATAATGCAGTCAGGAGATCTGATTTTGAGCTGAAAACCTCATATTGATCACTCAGGTCTTGAGGAAACACATTACAGTTTCCTTCAAATGCCCTTCTTTGGTACGATGAAAATATTGCATAGATTCGTAATATCTACCTTTGTGGCTTCTCTGTGAGAAAGGAGCAGTTAGTGTTATGAAACTCATGGAATGGTCGAGAAATTAAAGCACAGACGTGTGATTAAATAGGTCTCCTGAAGCACTATGAGTTATTAACTAAAGGCTGCAGTTTCTTACCCACCCACCCCCACCCCTGCAAATATATGCACTCAATATGGGCTGTTCCAGGAAAGGGGGGCAGTATTTTTGGGAACTTATATGTTCCTTAGCTTGGGTCCTGAAAATGCCATTTAATTCTAATTCTTGAATACTACCTCTGGGTGGATACCAGCCCAAACACCTTCACTGCATTATTTCATTTCCTTTAACTTGCAAGATAATAGGATTAGGCAAGCATTATTATGCAAGCTTTAAAGATGAAGAAAATGAGCCTCATGGAGCCTAAATGAACGGTCTAAGTTTAAGCCGAATCTAGTTGGCTCCAAGTTTTAACTAAGTATATGTCCTCTTGATAATTAGAAGCTTTTACCTATGCTGGTCTGATAACAAACGTCATCCATAAAACTTGCTTTTTGTTTGATCAGAACAGGCTAATAGCTCCTGTCACATCACTAGAACATTTTTAACTTACTGAAAAAAGGTGTAATCATAGATTATTCCCTATTATCAGCTACCACCCTCATCACCTCCCACCTTCCACACTGCAGAGTCTTCTCTGGCCACTTCTCTCCCATTTCTAACACCAATTAACAAGGCTCTCCCATTTCCCAAGCTCTCCCACAGCCTCATTTATTTTTCTAACCCACCTATTAAGGTAGCACACTAAAAAGAAGAATCCTAATTAAAAAGTCCTCAGCACTGCCCCAAGGAAATCACACCTTCATTGCCAGGAGGTATTTAGTGACAGCAGAATGGGACTCCAGGCATTCTGCAAGATTCAAAGTCCCCGAGCAATTTGCTGCCACTGGCCAGGTGATAATCCAGTTAGTGCTGGAAACCATCCAGGCTGTAATAGAACTTGAAAGAATAGAGAATCTTGACCCCCATAATACAATCCATCAAGGAGACAGAGGCCTTAGACAGAAGCCCCTACCAACATGGGGGCCAGAGCTGTGCAAAGGAAAGCTTGGGATTTGGTACCCATGGTTGACAACTCATTCCTCCTTCACAGCGGGGAAAAAAAAAGAGCACTGAAGTACAACTCTCACTGCAATCAGTTATTTACCCAACATGAAGGAGAATTTTAGTATTTCAAAGAGTGCAGGCAAAACAGAGAGGTATCAGCTGCTAAAAAGGGCTGGTGAGCTCTTTCACGAGCACTTTCCTATCCTTATTTACCTGAGGCTTCATCTCACATTGTTCCCAGGGTTCATTCATAACCTCTAGCATTGGCAAACCCAATACCAGAAAGATGCTTCCAGCTTAAGTTGGTTCCAACAACCACTGCATTGGGTTTGCCATCTTCATTTATCTGACAAAAGTCAACAGCTAGTAAAGTCTGTTCTAGTAGTCATTTTAATTTCGGTTATTATTTCTTTTACAGAAACTTACAAAACTCATAAAGAGTGTGTATGTGTGTGTGTGTGTGTGTCTTTTTGAGAACACCACAGAATTTTAAGCTTGGTAGGAAAAAAATCAAGAAGGTCATCCAAGATCACTTGCCACCCAACCTTTCCCTAAAACGTGACCACCTAGACTTTTGGGGAAAGCTTTTGGTTACTGTAAGTGTGCTCCATGATGACACAGCTCTTGTTGTAAGACAATGCTTTGTAAGAGTGAACAAACTCTACCTCCCACCAACATCTGCCCATTGGTTCTATAGTTTTGCCCTACATGCAACACTAAATGAGATAATTTTCTTCCTTCTCCATCTGCAAGTTCTTTAAATATTTGGAGACCATTACTGACAGGTTACTCAAACAAGCCTGAAGTTTCTTTTTTTTGCCAGTCTTAGTGTCATTATGGCTAGGATGTGTTCAGATATAAAATAATGGCCCTGGATTACTCTGAACATTAATGCTGCATATCTAAGGGGATGGATCCAACAATCTCATGTTATTTCAACTGAATTTAAATTATTCCCATCCTGCCTTCATGGCTTATCTTGTGCTTTCAAACTGTCAGTCCACCCACTCTGAAACCAACTAATTCGGCACATCCACACACCCTCCCACATTCCTTCTCATGTTTCCAGAGCACAGTTCTGAGATGAATTTGGCATTGGAAAGAGAACAGGTAGCTTCAGCTGAGTTCTCAGAAAAGGGCATTGGACATTAGAAACTAGCCATCCATTACTTAGCAGGTATCTTAAAAACTGATGAGGGTGTATGAATTTCTCAACGCAAATATCCAAAACGTGCCTATCAGGAGAAGATTCAGAAGACATCCCGAGTGTGCTCGTTCTCATCTTTTTACAGCTGTGTATGTTCACACAACCTGGAATTTTGCCCCTTATCAAAGAGTCCCTGGGAGAGAGCATCCTTGACTTTACTTTGTATTCCAATGGAAAACCTGAAATTAAATTGTAGCAAGACAGTCTCCTCATTTTCTCCTGACCTCTTCCT
Organism: Leopardus geoffroyi; assembly: GCF_018350155.1. Taxonomy (NCBI): domain Eukaryota; kingdom Metazoa; phylum Chordata; class Mammalia; order Carnivora; family Felidae; genus Leopardus; species Leopardus geoffroyi. Next base: position 46,556,428 of record NC_059327.1, read on the forward strand.
AACTAGAACACAGAAAATGTACTATGTAACACAACAATGCTCAACGAGACGGTCCACCATCAGCCACACTGCACTGGTGAACATGTTCCCCTGCTGTTTACAGAAGTCCTCTTAAGCAAATATATTTAATTCCAATATATGTGCAGACCAACCTTTATTTTAAAATAGTCAATGAAATTTTCATTTTATTTATTTTTTAGTCGTAAGCTACAATTACAAATACAAGACTGTTGAAATGCCAATGTTTTCATTTTCAACCAAAAAGAAATGAGTTTCCATTTCCAAAATGGGCCAAAGAGAAATGGTCTCATGGGATAAGGAAATTATTTTTTTAAGGAAATATCTCCATCTTGTGGGCATTCAGGACTCACGTTTAGCACCATATACAGTGTGTTGCATTTTTACAATTTGATGCAAAAAAAAAAAAAAAAAAAAAAAAGCAAGCACTGGCTTGAATGTAAAGCTTCGGTGAAGGGATACAAAAATAAATAATGTATGAATCCTACCTTCCAGACACTCACAATCCAAGGTTAGAGAGGTACACACACGTATCTAATAAAAGAGAGAAAATGCTGACAGAGGGAGGACACAAGGTTTTAGGTAAGCATGGTAGGGTTACAGACATGGATTTTGACTACAAGTATCTAGGAAGTCTGGGAGCAGGTAAGATTTACACTAGACCCCACAGTCTGTCTGATTTCAAGAAGTCAGTGGAAAGGGAAGCTTGCCTTCAACAACATGATCAGCTTGAGTAGAAGCATGAAGGTGGGCATGGTAGTTTCCTATTGCTGCTGTAACAAATTACTTCCTTAACTTATAGTGGCTGAAAACACAAATTCATTACCTTACAGTTCTGTAGAAGTCTGACATGCATCTCACTAGGCTAACTCAAGGTGTGATGTTTCTTTCTGGAGGCCCTAAGGGAGGTTCTTCGTCTCGGCCCTTTCCGACTTCCGGAAGCTACTCACATGCCTTGGCTTGGGGTACCTTCCTCTGCCTTCGAAGCCAGCAACGGCAGATGGGAGTTCATCTCACACATATCTTCTTCTGAAGTCACACCCTCCCCAGACTCTCTCCCCTGCCCTTGTCCTCCACTTTTAAGAACACCTGTGATTACACTGGGCCCACCTGAGTAATCCAGGATGCTTTCCCTATTTTAAGATTGACTGATTATTACCCTCAATCCAGCTGCATCTTAACTCCCCTTTCCCAGGCATCCTAACATCTTCTCAGGTTCTAGAAGTTAGAACAGGGGTGGAGGGTATTATTGTGCCTGTCGCAGTGGGACAAGACCACGTAAGAGATGGTGGGTAGACTGGTGTCACGTAAAGAAACAAAGGTATATGGGAAGGATGTAAGGGGAAGTCAAGCTGGGAATGAGAGAACAGAGGCTCTCCAGAGGCTTCTGGGCATGAGAAATATTATATGATTTTGTTATGAAGAACACAACTCTAGCAGCACCATGCAAGTGGGTGAGGAAGTGTCTGACGGAGGTAGGGAGGCCAGTGAGAAGAGCGCCGATGGTAACGATAAGGGTCTGAACAGATACGGTGATCCTGTGACTAGCAGATGTGGAGACCACTGTATGAGGGAGGACAGACACAACACTGACTGCCATCGAGGTTCTGGGGGAGAGAATGGAGGACCCTAACACCACTAAAGTCTCAAGTGTGAGAAAAATACTATTCTGCTATCAGAGCTTGGGAACACGGTAGACATTATGCGAGGGGGGAGGGTCATGATTTAGGAAATGGTCAGGGATAGGGGTCTGTAAGATGGGCCAGGAAGACTAGATAAAATATGAAACTAAATTGCCGAGAAACGGCCTTCAGCGGCTGCCTCCAAGTGAAGGGCGCACGAAAGAAGAAGACAGGAAAAAGGCTGAGAGTGAAAGAAGACTGACGGACCAGACAGATTAAAGAAAAAAAAACAGAACAGGGAAAAACGAATGCTGCACACATACTGAGCCGAAGACCCAAGGGCCCCAGAAGTTAAAACTAACCCGGGCACCCCAGCGCTGGAGTAATTCAGCTTACCAAGGGTTTTCTCCAGGTGAAATTAACAGCACATACCACAAATCAATACAGGCATGAAACTACTGGGATGGGAATCATCGTCAACTATTTCCCTGTAGAGCAGTGTGAGATTAGGCTGTAGGCATGTGGTCCCCAAAACATGATCATCACCCACTTGCATTTGGAAACTTTCTACATGCCGGTCACCGTTTTAAGCACTTCACGTTTAGCTAAATGAACAAATATCATATCCAGGTGCTACTGCAGGTGCGGAAGAGACACCAATCATCAAACAGATGCAACTGTTGGTGTTCTCGAAGCTTCCGTTCCAGGGCTCTGGGACAGGACTTGCTACTACCGTTTTCTAGACGAGCCACCAGAGAAGCAGGTATTACAGACACAGCCATGAGAGACAGAGCTGGAGGCAAAGCCAGGTGGTCTGGCTTCAGAGTAAGTGCTGCAGGTATTGCCTCCCTTGAGATCATTAGCGCCCCATGTAAAGAAGCTATGCCTAACATACTTTTAAAAATAGCTGGATTTCGGGGCGCCTGGGTGGCGCAGTCGGTTAAGCGTCCGACTTCAGCCAGGTCACGATCTCGCGGTCCGGGAGTTCGAGCCCCGCGTCGGGCTCTGGGCTGATGGCTCGGAGCCTGGAGCCTGTTTCCGATTCTGTGTCTCCCTCTCTCTCTGCCCCTCCCCCGTTCATGCTCTGTCTCTCTCTGTCCCAAAAATAAATAAACGTTGAAAAAAAAATTAAAAAAAAATAGCTGTATTTCACATTAGCATGGGTGACTTTCCAGGTTTGCATACATACTCCCATTTGCCTTCTTGCTCTGTCTTTTGTAAATACTGTGAAAATTCCGAGGGCTAGATCAATAAAGGAAACACATCCTGGGATTCAGCACGCAGCAGTATAGTGGGGCGGATGCTATGTGGGAGAAACGGGACATCGCTTCAGTCTGTGGGAACACATTCAGGCAAGGCTGTGACACATGCAAATCCGATTGGAAATGCTTTTAGCATCTACCCAAACAAGTTGTGGTTGTGCCAGGAAGAAAACATTTGTTGAGAATACAGAGTCAACATTCATCCACTCCGAAGAGGTATCAGAAACATTACATAAGGATGTGATGCTCCAGAGGGGAAGACTTAAGAAAGTACAAACAATGGGGGAGCCTGGGTGGCTCAGTTAGTTAAGCATCCAACTCCTGATTTTGGCTCAGGTCCTGATCTCACTCACAGTTCCTGGGATCGAGCCCCACGTCAGGCTCTGCTGCTTTGGATCCTCCCTCTCCCTCTCTCTCCCCCTCCCCCGCTGGTGGGCGTTCTCTCTCTCAGGCTTAAAGAAAAAAGTAGCAACAATGAAAACTCTGCCTTGTGAGCTACATGCCTAGAGGCGGTTACAACTTTGTGAGGAGATTCCGAAAATGCTTAAACTGGAGATGCAGAGCTAGGAGATCAAACCCCTTTTAAAGTTCTCCTTTATTGCACCCAACATTAGGGCAATGTCTTTGGCAAAAACCAAGTTGTTTGCTCCATCCTGTTATTTTGGGTCTATAGCTCACCTATGCTAGGACAAGAACCCCATTCCCCTTGGTATGACATTTTCTTCTTCTTATTGGGTGTAGGTGTCATTTAATCCTAGGGAAATTTAGAAAAAAAAAAAAAAATGTACAGGGACTCCTGGGTGGATCAGTCAGTTAAGTGTGTGACTCTTGATTTTGGCTCAGATCATGATCTCATGGTTGTGAGATCGAGCCCCACATCAGGCTCCAAGCTGAGTGTGGAGCCAGCTTAGGATTCTCTACCTCCCCCTCTCCCTGTTCCTCCCCTGCTTGCATGTGCACGCACACGTGTCTCTCCCTCTCTCTCTTTCTCAAGAATAAAAATAAACACTAAAAAAAAAAAGTACAAAAATTATAAATTCAATCAGTCTTAGCCTATTATTATATTTGTTAAATTTAATAATATTCTGTATGCAATTGATTTTTTTTTATTTTTATGCTTATTTATTTATTTCTGAGAGAGAGAACCAAGTAGGGGAGGGGCAGAGAGAAAGAGAATGTGAAGCAGGCTTCACGTGGGGCTTAAACTCACGAAACATGAGATCGTGACTTGAGCTGAAGTCAAATGCTTAATCGACTGAGCCACCCAGACACCCCATGCAGCTGACATTTTAAATACACTATTGTATTGTTTAAGAGAATTCAACATAGAATACCTAAGAAATCATGTGTATTATTCAAGTTTTAAATAAGGCATACCTGAATAACTTTTGTCTTTTTTATTTTGAAGTACGTACCACACCCAGTGTGGGGCTTAAACTCATGACCCCGAGATAAACAAGTCACATGCTCTAACGACTGAGCCAGCCAGGTACCCCTAACTTTTAAAACTTTAAGTTGGTAGCTATTAAGAAAATTTTCCTAAAGTTTTAAATAATCTTGCAATGTGCAGAAGAATTAAGACCCACCATATTTACAACTTTAATTTATGGGATTTACAAGTGTTATTTAAGCACATGACAAAGTTTATTTGTTAGGCAATTTAAGTGCTTAAAAAGAAAATCGAGTATCTTAAATTTATAAGTGCAGTTTAAAATATTTAAGTGATTTAATTAACTAGGTTGTGGGGAAAAAAAAAAAAAACCTTTGAAAGTGATTGCTAAAGTTGCCAGATTTAGTAAAATAATTAGATTTGTAAATTGAACCCAAAGCTTAAGAAAGAACTCAATTTTTGAATCTAATTTTAATAAAGCAAATGTTCTTACTCAAAATGAAAGTAGCCCTTAAATAGTTTTTCTAAGGATTAAAATCACATTTAAGAACACGAGAAAGCTCACACAGGTATCATGTGACTACCCAGGGTATCTGTCTCCTCACTGATTACGAAAGGCCTGGGTTCAAGAACCTCTAACATCTGTCAGCTCCACAGAGAGAGCCGAAGGTCTTGTATCCGGCCCAGTGGGCAGTTTGTTATTCACTGTTGATCCCACTTACAGCCTTCTCCAAAGGGCGACTGGATCCAATTTCAGTTTTATTCCAGAAACACAGTTATGACCTTAAGCAAAGGGTTTCCCACCCTCACCTGCCCAAGAAGCAGACTTCCCAGGCCCTGCTCACTGGGGTGCCATGAGGACCAAGGAAGTAGTGTTTCTTCATTCATGTAGAGGCTGCATCTCACCAAGACATGCTTATAACCACTTCCTGTTCTCTCATTTGCTCCTCTAGTTCTAACAACATTCAAAGAGCGGGATAGATGCATCTCTTCTCCAAACTTCAATGGAATTGCTCTCATTACATGCTACGATCCATTAATGGTCATGTATATTGGATTTTCTCACCTCCTTCAGGTCATGGATGGGCTCTCTACCACCTGACACAGCTCTGCTTTGCTTCTGCTTATGGAATCTTTCCAGACACAAGCCTCAACACTCCTCTTTCCCTCGGAACATAGCACAGAAGTAGGAGCTTCGAAATGCAAGCAATGTTGAAGCCTGAGATATAAACCCAGAAACAGGGAGCCCCGGAACTGAAAGACCCTAGCCCACCTACGGAACATGGAATCTCTCAACAATCACCCTTCAGTAAATGTCCATTCTCTACCAGCTCCCCCATCACCTCCCCTGTCAAAGGGTATAATGCACTGTAACTCTATTCTAACGACTCAGGGAATGACATCATCATGTCAATCCCCCCATCTCGCACTCAAACCCTGTCACATCCAGCAACCCCAAGCACCAGAATCTAGTCTGCCTCACTTGCCAATATGCAGAAGTGGAGTCATAATTGGGTAAGGATCTGCTCAGGAGCCAATAATGAGAATCATCCTAACCACATTTCCTGTTTTGCTTTCCAAATAAACAGACCACTGGATGGACAAAGTCCGAAAATATAAATAGAATGAATCACTGCCGCTGATGGCGAGGGCAAGTGAGCCTTCTAACTGCGCTGGATTAAAGGACAGGGCGATCCAAATTAGCTTGAAGGGCATATGCACAGAACAGAGCGAGAAACAGAGAAAAACACCTAGAAAAACAGACCGATCAGGAAAATTGTCCCCAACACGCGAGCAAAAGCTTCGGGCAGCTTGCAAACCTTTAAAGTCTCCTGCATCACTCTAAACAAAGAGGGAGAAAGATGCAGGCGTGATAAATAAAACATACTGTCAAAAAATCAATGGATAAAAATTAATTGGCATTGTGGTTTAGCACTGTAGCCACCGCATTTCCTTGGTTCAAACCCTATCCACCCAGGGGATTCTGAGTCAGTTGACGATGCCACGTGTGTTTCAGAGGTTTTGTGGTCCTGGTGTAACTGCAAGGCTCAAGTTCAACCTTTGCATTTCATGTTACAGCGCCTGGTCCGTTTCCTGATGTGGACTTGGTTTTAACCTGCATTTCCACGAGGTGTCTTGAGTTGCTCCAAACTAGCATCTCTCAAACTGTCGAAGGCAGTCCCCCTGGGGAGATTATAACCTCTTTTAGGGAAAGCAAGCCTCAGCAACGTTTTGCAAAGGAACGCTTCCCGCTCTGTTGCTCGGAAAGCAGCCACACTAGCAACTGCCATCTCACTGCCTAGTGCAGAGTCTTTTTAATGTTCCAGGAGGAAATAAAATTTGAAAATCCAAGTTTTCTAACTTTATGCAAAAGTGAGCTTATTTTCCCTTTCCCTTCACGCCAAACTTCCAGATCAGTTAGGGACCGGCTCTCCTGCTCAAAGGAGCTGGCTGACCCCCTCACAAGCGGCTGTCACCGCTTCCCGTGTTTAGGGAGCCGAATCCTGTGCGATAGAACTCTCCAGTTCAGTCACATTCTGCAAAGGCCAGGGCAGATCTAAAAATACTTAATGAGCCATGTACATGCAAATGTTTGCCAGTTATAGAAGGAGTGTCCAATGGCATAAAATCAACCCTAAAAATATATACAATAGCACGGAAGAAATCAAAGCAGAAGGCTCATTAGTTTAACAGGAAGGGTCTACAGTTGAAATCAGAGGCTTTCCCATTTGACTGTTAGTACCAGTGGACTCCACCCACCACCACAACTAAGCCCTGTATAAACAAACAAACAAACAAATAAATAAAAGCATTTCCTTCACCTAATCTAATAAGTAATGCATTGGTGATGGTGACAGGTTTGTAAAGACTGTGCAAGAGATCATGGGGCTATGTATCTTCTTAATTCTTCCTTGTCTAATACACACCACGACCTTCAGCTTTGTGATTTGAACATTTGGCCTCAAATGTCAAAAGGCTTATGCAGTGAGCTGGTGAATTCAGCTATGTGTGATTGGATTCACCACAAATTCCAGAATTAATGTGTGTTCAACAAGCAGTTATACTTCAATAACATTTCAGCGTGAAAGAAAAACGGGGCCAAGAATGTAAAAATTGAAATGTTATTAGCCTGCTTCTCCTTGTTATTGGCAATACTATCATTTCTAGTTAAAGACTTTGCATTGTGGCTGGAAATTCTCTAGCATCACCCAACTGAGACACCCCAAATGAATGAAGGCAGCAGTCTCTTGCTTGCACCAGGGTACAAAAGGTTGTCATCAATAGGGAGCCAGAACTATTTATGAAATCAAATCAATCAGCCTCTTTAATATTACCCTCCTTCTGGCCATACCACACCCTGAAAAAGAACGAGGAAAAATTAACTATTAATATATCAATCAACGATTTCCATTGAGATATCTACTGGCTCACAGGCCTACTGAGATGTTTTAACCACACATGCATGGTAGCAGAGACCAAAAAAGGAAAAAAAGGGAGGAGAACACAAAACAGAGGAGAGTGATTTGTTTACCTAATGAAAACGCTACTTGTTTGGATAAAAATAAGAAATAACAGTAAAACCCAATAAAATCTGAAGCTTGCATGAAGTCCCCTGGCCTTAAAAAGGCTGCTTAGAATGTTTTATTTCATTGCTTTCCTTTTGGATCATGTCTCTGACCCTGGACGTGTCCCAACAATTTCCACTATCCCTGGGCTCTGCTCTTGGTGCACCTGTTTTCATCCATCTGGAAGTGTCTCGTTACTTAAGATCAGCCTCTTGGTTTTCCTTGGTGGCCTAAGTGAGGGCTTTCCATGGCAGCCCCGTTCTCTTATTTGTTTTCCTTTAGATGCTATTAATTAAAGATTCTTTGTTGGAGTGAAGAGGGACTGAATCCCATGGCCAACAGGTCAGTGCTGGTGGCCTCGGAAAATGGTAGCACTCTTCAACTACCAATCAAGGTGAGCCCTCAGCAGCAAGCAACTGACAGGGTCAATAACCACCATTAGCAGGGCTTCTCTGTGGAACGTATCCTGATGGTCATTCGTATTAAATTACACAACTCATTTCTGGGTTCACTACAAGGTAGGAAAAGGTATAGGTAGGCATTTCTGTGCCAGAAAACACAGTCTCCCCAGAAGGGCGGTGAGTTTCCTCCTCTGTACGATGAGGGGACTGCCCTGGGCAATCCCTAAGAAACGGCTCCAACATTCTGTTCTGTAGGAGCGGGGACGGTCCTGCAGCTACATTATTAAGGTGCAAAGCAGTCCACCAAAGAGCTGAAAACTAATACAGTTTCACAAGGCCTTAATAGGATGCTTCCTGCTTCACTGCCAATTTGAATGGATCTTTTAAAAAGGTGCTTGCCAATCTTTCATGAGATTCTTGGATGATTTGGGATCACACAGAAATTCTTTTATTACTTCCTTTTATTCAAAATCGTGATGGAGCCCATACTGTGTGGATACCGCACCAAGCACAAGGAAAAATAGTAAACAAGACCATGTCCTCAAAGAGATTCTGCCCATTAGTTTCCTAAGGGACTCAGGGAATGAGGGCCCTGGAAAATTAGTAAAGCAGCAGAGCACTGCCCTTAGACATGTCCCTGCCTCATGGATTTGGGGTATTAGATGTCATTCCAAGCTTTCTTGCCCACTTAGAGTCAGGTTCTATATCCCTGCCTGCAGGGAACTCCCAAGCCAAAAGGATAGACCTATTTCAAACAGCCTGACAGATTCCTTTGAAAGGGACCTACTTGGCTCTATTATGATGGAAACTGGTAAGTTATCAGTAGCTATCAGAAGTGTAAAAACATATTCAAACTTGCCACCTAAGGGATGATAAATAGTATGGCAAGAATGGACTAGCTGGACACAGTTAGACCCTGGCCACTGCCACCCTGTTCAGACAGAGGAGCAGGTGGCCAGAATCTGAAGTTGCTCAGTCTTTGACTGGGAGGCCTCCAGTCTGAGTCTTAAAGAACACAGAAATGTCCTGAGACCAAAAAATCTTTCCAATTATGTCTGAAATCGGGAATTTCAATTAATTTTTAAAAAATTTAATATTAAGCAAATGACATACAAAGAAAGGGAAAGAATTAAGTATTTATTACATGTCGCTCATTTCACAGGCTATAAGATTTCATCTTTGAAGCAACCCTAATTAAGGCTAGGTACCAGTATCCCCTCAGCAGAGGAGGAAATGTGGCCCAGTTGGAAACAATAAGAAAATCTGCTCCAGGGCATACATTAATAAATTTCTGAGCCAAGACAAAATCTTGTCTAAATGCACTCCAAGTCAAATAGGTAACAGCATAGTATCATCTATGTATCTCAGAGACCACAGCTGCTAAGAAACTTAAGAGTAAGATACATGTTTAGTGAGTGCCATCTTGCAACACCTAAGAAAATGGCCCAATACCCAGCCCACAAATTGTGTTTCCCATTGTCCTTTCCTAACAAGCCAGATAACATTACTAAGAAATGCAGCATTAAGACCCAGATGCCTATGTAATGATGGGAAGCACTATTGCATCTAATAACTCTTGACTTTTAACAAATAATCTGACAGATAAGGTCAATTACATCAATAACTCTTTCTCCCGTGGCCCATTGTGGTCAGGCAGGTCCTGCCTCACCAAACACATTTCTACTTTAAGCAAAGTGACGCTGTGATTATCACCCTAGGCTCACAGGGCAGTAAGGACACAATAGGTGCACGTGATGATCCCCAACTGTCCACTAAACATCCACAAAGAGGGGTTAATCTCACCCAAGCTTTTCTAATTTTGGTGACCTGCTGTGTCCCTGAGGGCTGGATCTCAAGGTGCATTTCCATGACCAGCAACATGAGCCGGACCTGCAAATGCAGATTCCAGGCCTCGTCCCTGGAATCATCCACCCCCACAGAGTCAAAATTTGAAGTTCACCAATCTTTAACGTGGGAGGGCCTCCAATCCAAGGCTTGAAAAAACTAAATGGAGCCTGGGGACGGTACCCAGCCAATCTGTGTTTTCACATCTAGCAAGCCCTCCAGGTGACTCTGATACCAGTTTACAATGACTGGCCTAAAGACAATAGCAGCCTAGTGACCCACGTTCCACCATGAGGGAAAAAGTCAGAAGCGCCAACTAATTATGATGCTAGGTAACATTCCAATGAGATTCCTCACAGCATATGGAATCCGCAATATGCTTGCCTCTGGATAAATGTATTCTCTTCATAAAATAATACTTAAATATCTCAGTTATTCAGGCCATTAGGTTTACCTTAAATAGAAAGTACAGTCTCTAAATTCCTGGCCATTTTGTATTTTGTTTCACAGCTGTCATCTGTAGTTTTTACATGATATTAGAACACCCATTTCTAATTTAATTTTTTTTAATTTTAAGTATTTAAAAGTTTAAAACATTATTTTACTATGGTTACTACTTTATGTAGCCCTTATCTGAAAGCACAACAATGTAAATAGATGGACTGAAAGATGGATGAATGACTAACAGATAGATAGATGCATGATGGGTTTAGATAGCATGGTACCTTCCATCTATATGGTAATTTTTACCAGAACAAATCTAAACTCTCTATGGACCCTAAAAAATCATCTCTGCTAGACTGTCAGCCACATGAGAGCAAGAAGTAAGCCTTACTAATGAAGGGGTTCAATAAATGTTTGTTGGATAAAAGGAGAAAATTCATGGGGCACCTGGGTGGCTCAGTTCCTTAAGCATCTGACTTTGGCTCAGGTCATGATCTGGCGGTCCGTGGGTTCAAGCCCTGTATTGGGCTCTGTGCTGACAGCACAGAGAATGGAGACTGCTTTGGATTCTCTCTCTCTCTCTCTGTCCCTCCCCTACTCACGCCTCTCCCTCTCTCTCACCCTTTCCTTCTCTCTCACAAAAGTAAATAAACACTAAAAAATATTCAAGAAAAAAAAAGGAGGAAATTCATGGCATGGGATATTTTTCATTTGAAGCTCAGAGTTATAAATGAGCTCTAGAGAAGTTTTTTTTTTCTGAGTCTAGAAAGAGGATAAATAAGAAACAGTTCTTCACCAGTGTAGGAGAGGATAAACTTGCCCCCTACACTCTTAGGCATGTCACTGGGGTTGGTGAATGGAACAGACAAAACTCCAGGTTAACAGGAAAAAAGGTAAATATATTTCAGTGTTTTTCATTTTTATGAGTATGGGTAGGTTCACAGTAAACAAGCAAAAACCCAATTAAATCATTAGGCTTGAGAACTCACCTATCATCTTAATAAAGGGTGATAAGTGGTGGAGAAGGGACTGGACAAAGGCAAAGGGGCTTGAGCTCTCATAAGCAGGAAACTGAGAAAGTGACCATGCTTGGAAACTAATGAAAGATAAGGGTTATTTTAGTAACATCAGTTTGCACAGACGTCTCTCAGGGCAAACTTTCTACCTGTCGTGCTTTGGGGGTTGTTTTCTTTCTACTAGCACAGGAAAAAGGAGGAGGGTGCATTCACCACTGGAAAAAAAAAAATTGATGCCCTGCTTTTAGGCAAAGAAGGAGAAAGCAGAGGGCTCTTCTTGGGTTTGCTTTTCCTCAAGTGCTTTTGGCTCAAAATAACCCCTGTGACAGAGTGGCATATTTTGAGGTGGCATATTCTGATCCCCTTCACCAGTAACTCCTGAATCTCTGAATCAGTGAAAACAAAAACAAAAACAAAAAAATGTCTGCTTGCATTTTCTCACATGTCTCTTCTGGTGTGTTGTGACCTTCTGTAAGCTCTGGATCTCTACCTATCTGGGCCAAGAGGTTTAAGAACCACTACTACAACAGTCATGGCCACAGGTTATTCTCCCCCTTCCATGCGTTTCTTTCATGTTTTTTTTTTAAGTTTATTTATTTATTGAGAGAGAGAGGAAGAGAGAGAGAACAGGGGAGGGACAAAGAGAGAAGGAGAGAGAAAAAATCCCAAGCAGGCTCCATGCTGTCAGCACAGAGCCCAACGCAGGGCTCGATCTCACGAACCGAGAGATCATGACCTGAGCTGAAATCAAGAGTCCCACACTTTGGTCCAACGAATGAACCACCCAGGCAACCCTCCATTCACTTCTATATAATATAAAGAAACTGGGCAAGAGAGATGTTGGTAGATCATAATGGTGGGTGATAAACCCAAGACCCCAAGACCCAGTGTATTGTGCAATTTAATACGCTATGCAATGGAAACAGTCAAGTATTAATATCTTTTTTGCTTTAAAAATTTTTTAAATGTTTTATTTATTTTTGAGACAGAGTGCGAGCAGGGGAGGAGCAGAAAGAGAGCGAGACACAGAATCCAAAGCAGGCTCCAGGCTCTGAGCTGTCAGCACAGAGCCCGACGCGGGGCTCGAACTCACAGACCGCAAGATCATGACCTGAGCCAAAGTCAGACGCTCAACCGACTGAGCCACCCAGGCGCCCCTACCTTTTTTCTTAATGCTTTCGTCTATTTCTCTGATTCTGTATTTTTCTGCCATTAGGAGATATGCTGTGTGGGGAGGTGGGGGGAGGAGAGGAAAGAAAACGATGGCTTACAAAAACCAAAGCCAGCCCCTTCCACTGAGTGTGGGCAGGAGGTTAATTTTACACTCCAGCTAAAGGAGAATGAGGAATGTCCTGGTAGGCAGGAGAGTGGGTGGGTGGCAGATGTCTCACTCTGCCTTTTGGAAACCCACATTGGAAAGCAGAGTCCTGAATATGCTACCCCCTTGAGATGCAAAGCAGCCAGGAGCCCTGCAAGGAGGGAACACAGACAAAAAAAGAACTAGGCCAAACAGCAATTAGGAGGAGACATTAACCCAGAAAATGCCAGAGGACTTTATACCCTCTTTTCCATTCCCACGGAAACAAATTTAAAACCAACTGTTACAGAAACAGAACAAGGAGCGCCTGGGTGGCTCAGTTCCTTGAGCATCTGACTTCGGCTCAGATCATGATCTCCCCGCTCTTGAGCTCGAGCCCTGTGTCAGGCTATGTGCTGACAGCTCAGAGCCTGGAGCCTGCTTTGATTCTGTGTCTCCCTCTCTCTGCCCCTCCCCTCAAAATTAAACATTAAAAAACAACAGAATGATTCTCTTATTCGATTTGCTTTACTCCTAACTGCTCTTAGAACTCTGTTGTCAAGGCAGATTCTGGCCATCCCTCAAGTTACAATCATTTAGATTAGTGTGACCAAGAGTTGCCAGAAATTTGAACTTGGATGGTTAATGCCACCCACTTCCAAGTTAACTTTGCCTTGGATATCCTTCCTAATGCATCAATTTTTCAAGGCTGACAAAATACAATACATTCACTTCCTAAATCTTAAATCTCCACATCGATGGAGATGGTGTACAGAATGGGCACCACTGGTGATGACTAGAAAAAACCTTCCGGAATGTGAGGATGATAATTCATTTCCTCAGTGTCAGCAAATGCTATTGGAGACAGGCACAGAAACTCAGATGTAGAAATGCAACCTCATCCTCCTGCCATTCATTTGAGGTCAGTAATTAAATACACTGCCTCCCATTCCAATGAAGACATCTGACATTCAAAAAAGAGGCTGTGGGTATTCTACCGATTTTGCATAAGTGTGAGAGCCAGAAGCCTGCAGGACAAATGCATTATTTAATTTTCTACTATCACATACTAAACAGCTTTTTTGGACTCTAGACATCAATTTGTTCCAATACTAAAGGCCCCAGTGGTAAAAAGATATGAAAATATTCAAAGTAAACTAATGCCTCTGATGCTCTTGGATCAGAATACTAATGTCTCCATCTGAAGAGGCCTTACGTCTGTTATCTTTCCATTAGAAACCTTTCACATAAGTCCATTTGGACAATACATACCTGCGGCTCATGGAATGGTAGTCAGTAATATCCATTTATTTTTCTATGTAATGCCCTTCTTTGTCCGCATGCCTCGTGCAAATTCATCAGCAACACTGTTTTTCTGCTTTAAATCCTAAAGAATTCAAAAAAGGCCTCTACTGTGTGTGCTTTAAGCTAACTTTGGGTGGCAACTAAGATAGCATCATGTGGATTTGGGGCTTGATAATGTTTGTTAATGAAGGAAATTGGAATTCTCTTTTCTACACACACACACACACACACACACACACACACACTGAAGCTCAATTAAGTTAACAGATTTGCATAGTGCACTTGTGACTCAACATCCATTCACACACTAAGAATTTGTTAAGTGGTTGCTACTGGTTTGTGGGTTTTTTAAAATTATGTTCTTTTTTATGTTTATTTATTTAGAGAGGAAGAGGGGACCGGTGGGTGAGGGGCAAAGAGAAAGGAGACAGAGAATCCGAGCTGTCAGCACAGAGTCCGCCATGGAGCTCCATCCCACACACTGTGAGATGGTGACCTGAGTCAAAATCAAGAGTTGGACGCTTAACCCAGTGAGCCACCCAGACGCCTCAAGTACCGCACTTCTAATTGGACAGGTACTGCTAGTCCAAACACCTTATATGGAGAAGAATCTATGTAACTCTTTCATTAAACAAATATGTCAAATGCCTGCTCATTGCATGAGCGTGGGGAGTGAAGAAAGGGGATTCATAGGAAGTACGGGGGCCTCACAAAAGAAAGTTCTAGTTTAGGTTTGTTTCCCAACAGGAAGTGGCTTTCCCTTATCAAAGGAACCTCAAATTTCTCCTCACAATCACAGTATGCAAAACAACATCAACTTGAAGAAAGAACTATGAGAAAGACCAAAGGCAGTGAAGGCTTAGCGACAGAGCTAACGGACTTTTTTTTTTATTTTTTTTTTTTCCTCAACGTTTTTATTTATTTTTGGGACAGAGAGAGACAGAGCATGAACGGGGGAGGGGCAGAGAGAGAGGGAGACACAGAATCGGAAACAGTCTCCAGGCTCTGAGCCATCAGCCCAGAGCCTGACGTGGGGCTCGAACTCACGGACCGCGAGATCGTGACCTGGCTGAAGTCGGACGCTTAACCGACTGCGCCACCCAGGCGCCCCGCTAACGGACTTTTAGGAACAAGTGCAAACTGAAACTGACTTCCATTCGGTGACAGAGGAAAGAAGTGTCCCAGCAGGGCCCACATAGATACACAGATAAGAATATGTTAGAGCCAAAGTTTCAACAGAGCATACAGTTTAAGAGTGTGACAAGATTATAAAACTCCAGACCATTTCTTCCGGAGTTGAAACCTTAGCTCAACACCTTTGGGTGAGCACATCTTACCTCTCCACACCTGTTTCTTCATTTGTAAAACTGAGATAATAATAGTTCCAACCACAGGATGCCTGAGCTGGCAACTCTTGATTTCGGCTCACATCATAATCCCAGGGCAGTGGGAATGAGCCCCACATCAGCATGGACCCTCCTTAAGATTCTCTCTCTCTTCTCTCTCTCTCTCTCTGCCCCTCTCGCCCACTCCCATGCTCTCTTTCTCTAACAACTTTTTAAAAATTAAAGGAATACATATACAAAACTTAACATGCTTGGCACCTAGTGCCAAGGATTGGCTAATAAATGAACAACTCAATTAGCCACCTAGATTATAAAAAAAAATATTACTAATTTCTTACTGAAGGGGATGAAAATGGCTTTCAGAAACTACTGTAGTTAATTTTCATTTGTTTGTGAGTAGATTTTATAAACAGTACATAGCTCTCCCCACATAATGTAGATGACAGAACCTGTGTCACAAGGTGTCACATGGATTATTACTTTATCATTATACAAACTCAAAAGCCCTTTTGCCTTCCTAAGTCTCAATGTAAAGAACCAATCTGCAGATTATTATAGATCTCAGGGTAATTAATAACTGAGAGTAGGCCAGAATAGAAAACGCAGATAAGCGTATGGCTGGCTATCTCGTGGAGGATATTTTCTTTATTGGTAGAGGACAGTAATACCCATGCTGTGGGCAAGGCACAGGGCATGCAAGCTAATGGTCACCAGAAGTGACAAGGATGAAATTTTACTGAGCCATGTGGGCATGGATTAGCATACATGCCCTCAACCTAGATTTATTCAGCACTCCTGGACAAGACATATTACTAAGTGCTAAACAGGTTACATTTGTATTTTTGGCCTTCGAGGAGTTTAACATTTAGCTGAGGTATCACGTCTAGTATAACATAAACTTAACAAAAATGTGTCACTCAACAGTTCCAGAAAAATCCAGAGTAATATCCAGAGTAGAGGATTTTATAAGGAAACATTATGGGTCCACAGGGTCTAAAAAGGCTTTGTGGAACAGGAAGATAAACAGTAAGGTTCTAGGACCAATTCAGATGCCTGCAAGTTTTCCCCCTGTACCACTAGGCAATTCTCCCCCAGGAGCTGGGTGTCTTACAATTCACTTCAATTCTGACTCTATCTACCCTGAGGGCTCAGTCCCACAAGACTGTCCCTTCTTCATATGCCAATCGGAAGTCCAGGTTCTTACCTTCTGCTTCTGACCAATGAGCTATAAATCAGGGGTACCTCTTCTTGCATTCAATTAATTTTCTAGAGAGGCTCACAGAACTCAGCAAACCAGCTTACTCCCTAGATTACCAACTTGTTACAAAGGACATAAAAGGATAAGAATCAACAGCCAGATGCTGAGTTACATATGGTGAGGTAGTGAACAAAGGAGCTTCTGTCCTCATGGGAGTCTACAGCGCAGCATGGTGGCACATGGAAGCATCGTAGGCACTAACCTAGAAGCTCCCTGAAGCTCATCCTCTTTGGTTTTTACGGAGGCTTCATTACTTAGGCATAATTGATCGAAATATTTGCTCATTAGCAATTGTCCTCAACCCTCAGCCCCTCTTGTGGGGGAGGGGTGCCTGAAAGTTCCAATCCTCCAATCCTGGGATCCATTCTCCAGGCAACCAGCCCCCATCCTTAGGTGCTTTTGGAAAGCCTCTTTAACATGACAAAAACACCTTTATTACTCTCATTTCTGGAAATTCCAAGCATTTTAGGAGTTCAGTGCCAGAAAAGGGGTCAAAGACTAAATATATGTTACCTATCATAAATCACAACATCACAAATGGGAATAGATTCCTGAAAGGCAGAAATGCATAGAATAGTTACAAAGGTCAGGCTAAACAGATCAACGCTGCAGGCAAAAAAGGTCAAAAACTGGCAATCACAACACATGTTAGATAGAGTCCCTTTAGTTATAATATGGAGAGGTCCTCAACGGAACTAAAATATACTGAACTACTATGTATAAACAACAGCAAGCTAAAGAGAGGCAGGATGATCTCATGGAGCTTTCAATACAGTTAAACACATAAAAGAAGGAAAAATACTGACAACATGATGTGAAATGAGTTAAATTACATGAGAAAAATTCTAGTTCCCAAGCACAGAAAATATAAGCTCCATAAGGGCAGGAACTAAATCTGTTTTCTTACTTTGTTGGCAAAGCAGACACTCAGTAAATATTTGTTTAATGAAGAAATATCAAGGAGATACAAGATATTTGAGATGAAAGTGGGGGCACAGACCAGTATTCTAGAGGGGGAGTTTGAGAGTCAGGAAATGCTTCATGAATGAGCTACCACGCATACAGCGCCCTGGAAAATGGGCAGATTTCGGTGACAGAGCAGAGTGGAGATGTAATGTGCCAGTGGAAGGGCCCAATGAGGGAAAAACCTGAGAGTGGGGGACAGAGGAAAATCTGGACTTTGGTCCAGTAATGACGAGCAGTTCAACACAGTTAGCAACAACTTGGAATTAGAAAGTTTTGAAGTCTCCATACTAACAAACTCTAGTCACTAGAAGTTGAAGGGGGACAGACTATGTCACTCCATAATATGCCACTTTGGCATATTATCTTGAATTAAAGGGATTGCACACATAGCCGTGCAAGAAGGACCCTCTGACCCTTGTTGCCCTTAAATAAATCCCCCATGTGAAAGGTACCCTCCCTGCACCAGTCCTAACCAAAAACTCATTGCCAAGGCCAACATCAAGAGCTTATTGCCTCTATTTTCTTCTTGGAGTTTTACTGTTTCAGGTCTTACACTTAAATCTTTAATGCATTTTGAGTTAATTTTCGTGAAGGGTATAAAAGAGGGATCTAATTTTATTCTTTTGCATGTGAATAATCTGTTTTCTCAGCACTACTTATTCAAAAGGCTATCCTTTCCCCATTGAGTATTCTTGGCCCCCTTGTCAAATATTAGTTGACTGTATACGTATGGCTTTATTTTGGGGCTTCCGATTCTGTTCCATTGGTTGATGTGTCCATATTTATGCTGGCCCTACACTGATTTTGTAACTATTGATTTGTAGTGTAATTTGAAACCAGAAAATGGGACGCTTTCAACTACGTTTTCTTCCTCAAGATTGCTTTGGCTACTCAGGATCTTTTATGGTTCCATTTGAATTTTAGGATCATTTGTTCTGTTTCTGTGAAAAATGAGATTGGAATTTTGATAGGGATCGCACCCAATCTGTGGATGGCTTTAACTGGTATAGACGTTTTACCAACCCTAATTCTTCTGATGCAAGAACATAAAATGTCTTTCCTCTTCGTCTTTTTTTCAGCAAAGTCAGTTTTCAGTGTACAGATCTTTCACCTTCCTTAAACATATTTCTAAATATTGTATTGTTTGAGATGCTACTGTAAATAACATAGTTTATTTCTTTTTCAGACATTTCACTGTTCATGCTAGAAATGAAACTGATTTTTGCATGTCGATTTTGCTTCCTGCAACTTTACTGAATTTATTACAGTTCTGAGAATTTGAAAGATGCTGCTCACGCTGCCTGTCCTCCCTCCACGTTTTAAGCAGCACTGTTCTACAGGGTTATGAACTTGCAGAGCAAGAAATCTGGGTCAGGTGAGTCTATCTAGGAAAGTAATTGGGGAGAAAACATTTATTAAGGAAAAATAAGGCATTATGTTTCAGCTTTCCGAACAACTCATGATCACCACCGCCAAATTTAAGGTAAATGAATTAATCCTTCACTTAAGTCCTTTCCTCAATGCAGGTCATTAAAACATTCTCTAATGGCCTTAATACAATAACTAATAAAACTCCAGGAGTCAAAAAGCATATGGAACAACAATCAGCCTAATCTGATGGAGGCAGAAAGCAATGGAATTTCCATAGTAATGGTTTTTCTTTTCCTTTCCTTTCCTTACTTGTTGCCTTCCTTCTTTCTTTACTCTAGGCCAGTGAGTTTATTAAAAGAGATTAATTTCTTTTTTTTTTTAATTTTTTTTTTCAACGTTTATTTATTTTTTGGGACAGAGAGACAGAGCATGAATGGGGGAGGGGCAGAGAGAGAGGGAGACACAGACTTGGAAACAGGCTCCAGGCTCTGAGCCATCAGCCCCGAGCCCGACGCGGGGCTCGAACTCACGGACCGCGAGATCGTGACCTGGCTGAAGTCGGCCGCTTAACCGACTGCGCCACCCAGGCGCCCCAAAAGAGATTAATTTCAAATGAATGAGAAAATGTGTTGCTGCTGCAGCTAAAAATTCTACAAGGAGCAAGAAAGCAAGTGGTGGGTGGGGGAATTTTGGAAAATACTGGAAAAGAGCCTCAAAAACGACAGGATTTTTTGAAGGAAAATTTCGGAAACTTTCAAGACAGGGGAGTATTATTTCCTGATAGAACATGGTGGAATTTCCAGACCTTCTGAAGTTCTCCTGTGACTGTTTTAACACTGTAATTATAGCAATAGACTCCAAAGGAGAAGATGCAGAATAACTTGGAGTTAAGTTCTCTGAAATTCTCTACACTAGATGGAGAGAAGGGCATGAACAATAAATCCCCCCAGGTTATGTTTCCTCTTACAATGTGGTGTGTCCGACTTAGCTCACCCAAATTACCTTCTGTTTTAATGCAACTGACCATTTATTGGGCACTACAGCCCAACCAGCAGACACATTTTTAAGTAATTTAAATGTCCTTTAAGACTCACAATATGTCCTAGAAAAATACTATTTTACTAGGAACTTTTAAAGAATTAAAAAAAGTGAAAATGAGGCACCTGGGTGGCTCAACTGACCAAAAGTCCGTTGGTTAGCATCTGACTCTTGATTTCAGCTCAGGACATGATCTCAGGGTTTTTGAGTTAGAGCCCTGTATTGGGCTCCGCTCTGACAGTGAGATTAGTTGTGATTCTCTCTTTCTCTCGCTGCCCCTCCCCAGCTCTCTCTCCCTCTCCCTCAAAGAGAGACAGAGAGAGAGAGAGAGAGAGAGACAGAGACAGAGAGAGACAGAGAGACAGACAGAGGAAGGGAGGAAGGAAGAAACAAACAAACAAACAATGAATTGGATCCCAGGATAAAAACACCCACAGCTAAAGTGACTTTGTAATTTCTCATCCAAATTGGGACACTTTAAAAGTGAAGAAAGGGAGGTAATATGAATTATTACAATGGACCAGAAATTATAAATAAGACTTCTAGCCATAGTTTCCCCTTCCTTTAATATCACAATTACTCATCAAAATTATCCTTTTCTTACAGTCAACAATGATAATTCTTACCAGATTTGTATTACCTCGGCTGTTGGGATTCAGATACAGTTCTAGAAGGAAGCATGATATCATTGAAAGAATAGAAACCTTGGAGTCAAAGAGACCTGGATTCAAGATGGCCCAGGCCAGAAAAGTGTAACCTATAATTTCTGTTGCTGTTGACTTTCCTAAGGTGAGCATTACTTACAAACAAGGGTTTTTCCTTCCCTGGTATGATTTTAGCAGATGAATGAATTTGGGAAAAGTGTGTGTGTATATGTATACATCATCACATACACACGCATTACAAACATACACACTCTCTCTCTCTCTCTCTCTTTCTATGTGTTACATTAAAAGGGAAAAGAAAACCAATCAGGTCCTTCCACAAAGACCAGGGAAAAATCTGACTGATTACTGTCTAGGAGGTAAACATTTTCTAAACATTTCCAGTAATCTTGGATTGAATATGCTTCCAAACTGAATCTAGCCAAGTCCCCGAAACAGCTTATCACTTGATTTAGTAGACAGAACTAGCAGAATGTACAAAAGGTATGAAGTAAAGCATAAAACCAAGCACTGTAACACATATACAGTTCAATAGAACAGAAAGGAGATAGGGACCTTGATGTTTGTTCCACTAAAGACTGCAAACTCGGTCACCTGCTGTCAGGAGAATGAAGATTCAGAAAGAAGTTAAGAAAACGTCCCCTCAAGAAGTGTAGTTAACATGTGTCACGGTGAGAATTTTTTAAGTCATGTAATTGTTGAGTGACTAGGCTATACACCTGAATCTAATATAATATTATGTCAACTAAACCTTAATTAAAAGTAAAACCAAATTTATACATAGCAAAAAATAAACAAAAGTCCCCTCACAAATGCCTTTGAAAATTGGATAAGAAATAATACCAAATTATCTTATTAGGCTATATCACAGAATTTCATTTTTCAACCAAAATATATGTTTAAAAATAAGCCACGGAAAGCACATAAATATCATCAATTTCCCTATTAGAAGCAGGGAAGAAAGTGGCCCTTTCTTATGTATCTAAGAGGATCAACATAGAACATACAATTCCTGTTTCTGTTCCCATGATGAAAGATGATCAGCTACTTTGACCTAATATATCACCTTCAGATACATTAACATATAGAATTCTGTATGTAAATCAAATTCTATATTGTATCTCAGGTGCTAACTTTATGGCAGCAATCAGACCTCAAGGGAATGACTTCAGAAAGCATCAATTCATTAAAAAGAAATCTTAACACTTTTAACCATGGTTTGTTAGAAAAGAGAATTCTTTGTAGTGTGAAGCTATTACCATCAGCAGGAAAAGATATGGAGCAGAAATAATACAGTGCTGTCCTTCTTGATTAGAACTAGATATTTATCACATTCTCATTGGAATCCATAATCTATCTTTTGGAAATCACCAAAGAACTAAACCAACATCATTTACCCAAGTTGCATCCACATGGAGTCAGAACACACCTTTTCTATGCAGTATCTAGCTGGGAGCTTTTCCACTCCCATCTCTCTTACTTTTTCCCATTTAGTTCAATCTGGGCATGCCAGCTTCTGTGGCTTGCTTCCCCCTGCCAGCAGTAATTTACTGACCTATTGATACTAACTCCTACCGAATCATCTCCATGCTCTTCCCCAGATACGGTACCTCATTGTCATCCATAGCAAACTGACTAACACAGAAGTCGCTATGTGCCCCAAGAAATAAGTTGCAACAGATAAATATTTTACAGCAGTCCTTAGCATTTCCTTCTTGGTACCAAGGAGTACATCATGCTTAGTGAAATAAATAGGGCTATTTGAATTTTAGCACCCAGAGATAGGATAAGCTCACGAGGAATAATGGGGTATAAAGAACATGCATGAATATATAGTCTAAGGCCGTAAGAGAGGGGTCAACACTCTCTTTTCCCAGTTACTAGTTGTAAAGTCAGAGTCAAGTTGATTAACCTCTCTGACCTTAATGGTCCTCATTATAAAATGATGTTGTAATATCTGTAATATATGCTAAAATACTTAAAGATAGTCAGGTGTGTGTGTGTGCGCGCGCGCTCGCACACGCGCGCACACACACACATGCATGCATTTGTGTGTGAATATATGATAAGCAGAGCTTTAATTTACAACCAAGGGTAGTTGCTTGTCTTAACTGGGTTGGCTCTCAGATAATCTAAAGGATATAGTAGCTACTAAAACATTCCAGTTATCTTTATCTCTGATTAGAAAAAGAGATTTTTATTAAATAACATAAAAGATTTTTGAAATGGGTTTTCATTGGCAAATTTTGTGGTGCAATTTCAAATTGTGTGGATAGGCTAGAAATATTATATATCTCCTTGACTGAACTAGTTACACAAATTCTGTATCATTAAATGGCACCTGAGATTTGGTTTTTAAACAGCATTGAACCTCACCACAATTACAGAAGATTCTGATTATGAAGACCAATTATAATATTCTTGCCTCTAGAATAGCTGTTGT
The DNA here is from genome assembly GCF_018350155.1 of Leopardus geoffroyi. NCBI lineage: Eukaryota > Metazoa > Chordata > Mammalia > Carnivora > Felidae > Leopardus > Leopardus geoffroyi. Next base: position 46,579,681 of record NC_059327.1, read on the forward strand.
GTTTGCTGTAGTCAACTTTTTAATACAAGCTGTAGGTGGAACTCTTAAAAGGACAGACCACTGCATATCGCTATTGAGTTAACACAATTATGACTAATTTCACATTTTTATTCCAATAAATATTGGTTTTTGTAGGACGGTTTGGTCCAAAATATACTTTGGCATATGGCAACAAGTGTATGAAGGAAGATATATGAAACTGTCCCTACCTCCAATGAATGCTCATTAAAAAGCAAAGAAAAACAATAATAAATCAGCACCAAAACCACTCAATGATTATGAATAACCAAATTTGGTTCACTTAATTTACAAAATATAGGGAAAATAAGTAAAAATAATAATTGTATTTTACTGGGATACACAAGATCAACAGGATGCATAGGCTTTAGTAAGGACAACAGGTGACGTACAAAGACAACACTAATAAGTTAGTATGTTATTGTGTAAACCAAATAGGTCCTAGAATCAGGATTTTATTGGCAAATTACTGGATCCCTATTTGAAGAATATCTCCTTCTTGTTGGTTGCTCCCTTCTTGATCTTAGACGAATGATAATGATACATGATCAAAAACTGGATTCTGTTGCATATGGAAACGATTCTCCCTTGCCTCTCACAGGTAACACCTAGTACAGACTTTTCAATCAGCATCACTCATTAACCTATTATGTTGCCCCACACTGACCCAAATATCTGCCCTACTTAATATCTCAGTATATAATATGCTGAAATGTGAAAATATGTAAATTGTGACATCAATAACATAAAACATATGGAGGAGTGAAGTAAAATTATGGAGTGTTTTTCCTAATACAACTATATTATATTTTGTGTAAATCTCATGATAATTACAAAGAAAAAACCTTTTCTGCAGTAGACACACAAAACAGAAAGAGAAAATACTCAGAATACATCACCACAAAAAATATTAACAAACCTTTATTCAACACAGTATTGGAAGTACTGGTTGCAAACAATCAAAAGGACAAAGAAATAAAAGGCACCCAAATTGGTAAGAAAGAAGTAAAACTGTCACTATATGTAGATGACATGATACTATACACAGAAAACCCTGACGACTCTACCATAAAGCACACGCACATACACACACACACTCTCTCTCTCATTCTCTCTCATTCTAAAGAATGAATTTAGTAAAATTATAGACTATAAAATTAATATAGAGAAATCTGTTTGGTTTCTATACACTAAGATGAATTATCAGAAAGAGAAATTAAGAAAACAACCCCATTTATGAGTACATCAACAAATTTTAGGAATAAAATTTAACAAAGGAGGTAAAATTTCTATACTCTGAAAACTGTTTAAGACACAGATGAAATAAACAGAAGATGACACAAATAACTGGAAAAATAAATCATGACCATGGATTAGAGAAATTAGTATTGTCAAAATGTCACTATTACCCAAGACAATTTATAGATCCAATTGAAAATACCCACTGGTATGGGGGGGGGTTCACAAAACTAGAACAAATAATCTTAAAATATATGAAGAATCACAAAGACCCCAGATGTCCAAAGCAACTGAGGAAGAACAGGCTGGAGGTATTATGTTCCCAGATTTCAAACTATACCACAAAGCTAAAACAAGTGAAACAATATGGTATTGGCACAAAAAGAGACACATAGATCAAAAGAAAAGAGAACTAAGAAATAAACTCAGGCTTACATGGTTAATTAATCTATGACTGAGGAGGCAACAATGTACAGTAAAGAAAAGACAGTCTCAACAATAAATGACATTAGAAAAACTGGACAGCTACAAGAAAAAGCATGAGACTGGACCATTTTCTAACACCATATACAAAAATAAACTCAAAGTGGAGTAAAGACCTAAATGTAAGGCCTGAAACCTTACATTGACAGGAAACATTGACAGGAAACACTTGGACAAAGGTTTTAGCAATATGTTTTTTAATCTATCTCTAAAAGCAAGGGCAACACCAGCAAAAATAAACAATTAGGACTACATCAAGCTAAACAGCTTTTGAAAATGAAGGAAACCATAAATTAAACAATGCAAACTACTGAATGGAAGGAGATATTTGCAAATGACCCATTCAGTAAGAAGTTAATACTCAAATACAAAAATTACTCCTACAAGTTAACACCAAAAAACTAAAACAATCTGATTAAAAAATGCACAGACCAGAATAGACATTTTCCCAAAGACATACAGATGGCCAACAGACACAGAGAAAAATGCTCAACATGATAATCATCAAGGAAATGCAAATCAAAACCATAATGAGATATGCCCTAATACCAGTCAGACTAGCTAGTATCAAAAAGATAAGAAATAATAAACAGTTGGTGAGGATGTGGAAAAAGGAAACCCTTGTTCACTATTAGTGGAAATGTAAATTGGTATAGTCACTATGGAAAATAGTATGGAGGTTCCTCAAAAAAATTAAAAATACAACTATTACACTTTCCAGCAATTCCACTTCTGAGTATTTATTAAAAGAAAACAAAAACACTGACTTGAGAAGATATATGCACCCTTATGTTCACTGCAGTGTTATTTACAATAGTCAAGACAAGAACAACCTAAGTTTCCATCAATAGATTAATAAATAAAAACGTGATATAATTACGCATTTGAATATTACTCAGCCACAAAAAAGAACAGTTCATTTTACAGCAACATGGATCCACCTAGAGAAAGTATTAAACAAAATGAAACAAGTCAGACTAAGAAAGGCAAATTCCCTTGTATGTGGAATCTAAAAAAATAAAATAAGTAAAAACATGGAAACAAACTCATAAATACAGAGAACTGGGGGTTGCCAGAGGGAATGAGGGTAGAAAATGGGTGAAATAGGTAAAGGGGATTAAGAGATACCAACTTTCAGTTATAAACAAATAAATTGTGGGATGCAAAATATAGTACTGGGAATACAGACAATAACAGTGCAATAATTTTGTATGGTGAGAGATGGTAACTAGTCTTACTGTTGTGATCATTTCATAACGTATGTAAAAGTCAAACCACTAGGTTGTATACCCAAAGGAGACTTCAATACCCCACTTTCAACAATGGATAGATCATCCAGACATAAAGTTATTAAGAGTGGACTTAATACTATTGAGCAAATGTACCTAACAGACATATACAGGACATTCCTTCTAATGGCAGTAAAATACAATTTTTGTCTAAACTGTGCATGAATATTCTCCAGGATATATCATAGATGAGGATACAAAAAAAGTCTTTAAACTTCATAAGGACAAAATCATAACAAATATCTTTTTCCAACCACAATGATATGAAAGTGGAAATCAAGAGGAGGAAACACTGGGAAATTCATAAATAGGTATAAAAATGACACACTCCTGAACAACCAATAGATCTAATAAGAAATCAAAGGAGAAATCAAAAAATATCTTGTTACAAACAAAAATGGAAAGACAACATACCAAAACACTTAGGATGCAGCAACAGCAAGGCTGAACGAAGTGTATTGTGATAAACAACTAATATGCATTAATATTAAAGAATGATCTCAAACACCTTAATTTTACACCTCAAAGAACTAGAAATGAAAAAGTAAACCCAAATTTAGCAGAAGGAAGGAAATAGAGATCAAGACAGAAATAAATAAAATCCAGATAAGAAAAGCTACAGAAAGTATTAGCAAACCTAAGAGTTGCTTTCTTAAAGGATAAACATCATCAAACTCTTTACTAAGAAAAATGAAAATAAAAGAAATTATAAATGAAAGAGGAGGCATTATAACTGATACAATAAATACCATTAAATAACATAAAAATGCATACATTCCTAGAAAAATAAAACTTACCAAGACTGAATCATGAAGTGACAGAAAATCTAAACGGATCAATAATGAGGAAGAAGACTGACTCAGGAATCAAAAATCTTCCCACAATTCTCTCTCCCTCTCTGTCTCTGCCCCTTCCCTGCTCGTGTGTGCGTGCGCTCTCTCACTCTCGCTCTCTCTCTCTCAGAATAAACAAACGTTAAAAAAAATTTAATTAAAAAAACTTCCCACAAAAACAAACAAACAAAAAGAAGCAGATGGCTTCATAAGTGAATTCTACCAAACGTCTGAAGAAGATTTACTGCCAATCTTGCTCAATCTTTTCCAAAAATTAAAGAGGAATGACACAGTAAAACTCTATGAGGAAAGCATTAATCTGATACCAAAATCATACAAAGACACTGTAAGAAAAGAATATTATGGGCCAATTTCCTAATGAACTAACATAGATGCCAACACCCTCAACAAAACGCTAGGGCACCAAGTTCAAAAGCTCATTAAAGAAATCACACAAAATTATCAAGTGGCATTTATCCCTGGGATGCAAGGATGGTTCAACACACAAATCAACACGTGATATACCATATTAGTAGAATGAAGGATAAAAGCATATGATTACATCAATAGGTGCAGAAAAAGCATTTGACAAAATAAAACATTTTTTCATGATAAAAACTCAACAAATTAGACACAAAAGGAATATGCTTAAACATAATAGAGGTCATAATGACAAGATAATACCATACTCAAAGGTAAAAAGCTGAAAGGTTTTCTTATAAAATCAACAACAAGAATGCACACTCTCACCACTTCTATTGAGCGTGGTAGTGGAAATCCTAGCCAGTGCAATTAGGCAAAAATAAAAAATAGAAAACACTCAAATCAGAAAGTCTTTCTTTATAGATGACATGATTCTTTACATAGAAAACCCTGAAGACCCCATCAAAAAAAGTTTAGAGCTAATAAATGAATTCAGTAAAGATGCATGATACAAAATAAACATATAAAAATCACTTACATTTTTATACACTAACAATGACCCATTTGAAAAAGAAATTAAGAAACAATCCTGTTTATAATACAACTGAAAAAATAGAATACTTAATAAATTTACCAAGAAGGTTAAAGATCTATACACTAAAAACTACAAAACACTGAAAGAAATCAGTGAAAGAAACTGAAGACACAAATAAATGGAAAGGTATCCCATGTTCGTAAGTTGGAAGAATTAACATTGCATAACAATATGGAATAAATGTCGATAGTATCCAAAGCATTCTACAGATTTAAGGCAATCCCTAACAAAAACGTCAATGGTGTTTTTCATAGTAAGAGAAAAAAAAAATCCCATAAGAACACAAATATCCAAGGCAATCTTGAGGAAGAAGAAACAAGGTTGGAGGCATCACATATTCTGATTTCAAATTATATCCCAAAGCTATTCAGACATACTTCCGAGATACTGCAAACTCAGTTCTAGACCACTGCATAAAATAAAATGAATAAAGTGACTCAAATGAATTTTTTGGTCTCCCAGTGCATATAAAATTTATGTTTACACTATATTGTAGTCTATTAAGTATGCAATAACATTATTTATTTAAAAAATCTATGTACCTTAATTAAAAATATTTTATTGCTAAGAAATGTTAACCATCATATGAGCTTTCACTAAGTCATAATCACTAATCACAGATCATAATAAATATAAGAATTAAGAAGTTTGTAATTTTGTGAGAATTACCAAAATAGCACACAGAAACACAGAGCAAGTGCTATTGGGAAAACGGTGCTGGTAAGACTTACTCAATGCAAGGTTGCCACAAACCTTCAGTTTGTAAAAGTGCTGTATCTGTGAAGCACAATATTACAAAGTAGAGTAAAATGAGGCTTGCAAACCGGAGGGTACTGGAATAAAAATAGACATATCCACCAGGGGAACACAATAGAGAGCCCAGAAATATACTCACATTTTCATGGTAAATTAGTTTTATTAAAGGTGCCAAAAATATACAGTGGAAAAAGGAATAAATGGTATTGAGAAAACTAAATATCCACGTGCAAAAGAATGAAATTGGACTCCTATCTCACACCATATTACAAAAACCAACTCAAAGTGGATTCATGAATTAATGTAAGACTTGAAACTGTAAAACTCCTCGAAGAAAACATAAGGAAAAAGCTCCTAAACATTGGTCTTGACAATGATTTTTTTGGCTATAACACTAAAAGCACAGACAACAAAAACAGAAGTTAACAAGTGGCACAACACCAAGCTAAAAAGCTTCTTCACGACAAAGCAAATAATCAACAAAATAAAAAGTCAACCAAGGGAATGGGAGGACATATTTGCAAGCCATATATCTGATAGGGGATTAATATCCAAAATATTTAAGGAACTGCTACAACTCAACAGCAAGAAAAACAACCCAATTAAGTAAGAAGAGGTTCTCAACAGACATTTCTCCAAAGACATACAAAAGGCCAACAGGTATATAAAAGGGTGTTCAAACCATTAATCATCAGGAAAATGCAAACCAAAATCGTAATGAGATAGCACCTCACACCAATTAGGATGGCTATTATTAAAAAATCAGTTTTTTAATTTTTTTTTTAATGTTTATTTTTGAGAGAGAGACAGAACACGAGGGAGGAAGGGGCAGAGAGGGCGACACAGAATCCAAAGCAGGCTCCAGGCTCTGAGCTGTCAGCACAGAGCCCGACACAGGGCTCGAACTCACAGACCATGAGATCATGACCTGAGCTGAAGTTGGACACTCAACCTACTGAGCCACCCAGGTGCCCCTAAAAAGTCAAAACATCAAGTGTGGGTGAGCAAATGTTAACTGGTACAGCTATTATACAAATCCGTATGGTGATGACTCAAAAAAATAAAAATAGAACTAACATAGGGTTCACCAATCTCACTTTTGATTATTACCCAAAGGAACTGAAATCAGAATCTCAGAGAAGTATCTGCACCCCCAGGCCCACTGCTGTTACTCACAATACCCAAGATATGTAATTGGCCTGTATGCCCATCAAAGAGTGAATGGGTAGTAAATGTGGTGTCTACGCACAACAGAATATTATTCAGCCTTAAAAAAGAAGAAAACCATACCATTTGCAACAAAAATGAATGGGTATGCAGGACCTTACACCATATGAAATAAGACAGACATAAAAAGACCACATTTTCTATCCATTCACTCTTCGATGGGCACACAGGCCAATTACTCTTGATTTCAGCTCAGGTCATGATCTCAGTTTGTGGGTTTGAGTCCCACGTCAGGCTCTGTGCTGACAGAGTGGAGCCTGCTTGGGATTCTCTCTCTCCTTAGCAGTCTGCCCCTCCTGGCGCTCGCTCTCTCCCAATTTGGGGCACCTGGGTGGCTTAGTCGGTTAAGTGTCTGACTCTTAATTTTGGCTCAGGTCACAATCTCACAGTTCAGGAGCCCGAGGCCCACAGTGGGCTCTGCACTGGGAGTCTGGAGCATCCGTGGGACTGTCTGCCTCCTCTGTCTCTGCCCCTCCTCTGCTTGTGCTTTCTGTCTCTCAAAATAAATAAATATTAAAATACATACATACATACATACATAATCTTTAAAAAACAATAAAATAAAATAGTTACACTCATAGGAGCAGAGTTTTACCAGTTGCTGACGGGAAGAGAAAATGGGGAAAGGGTGGGCAAAGGGTACAAAGATTCAGTTAGGCAAGACAAACAACAGGTATCCACTCTACAGCATAGTACCTATGTCTAACAATACTGTATACGGAAACTTTGCGACATGGGTAAATCGTATGTTAAGATCCACACTCAGACTCACATATACAATATATCAATAATAATAAAGGAAAGGAAGGTAAGCAAACAGTAGTGCTGAATATGTCTGTGGCTTTGCTCTCAGTGTTGGTTTGGCCATCAGTGATGATACTCCAAACTCATCAGGTTTACACATTAAACATACACAGCTATTTACATGCCCATCACACCTCAACAAGGTGTTTGAAAAAATAAAGATCTTACGGTACAAGAAGACCAAATGTTATGGCAGAGAATGGGGAGTTAGGTACACCAACAGGAAACTGCATGCCCCAAAGACCTGCAAATCTTTCACCAGCCAGAATTTTAGCAAATATCTAAACAGCAGACCTTTATTAAGCACAGTTAAGGGAACAGAACAGATAATATCTGGTCCTTGCCTTCATCTTAGAACATTAATAGTCTAGTCATGGAGATAAGATCACCATGTATGAATCATCGAACAATATATTTGAAAACACATGAATCAGGGACAGTACTAGGAAGACAAAAATAACACTCATTAATCAAAGAATATATACAAATTAATTTGTGACAAATGTTTTATGTGGCAGAGTTGTTTAGGGAAGATAAAAATTGGCGACAGTAACTAATATTTGCATAGCACTTCCACGTGCATTAATATTCCTTGCCTTTAATCAAGACAAGAGCAGCCAAGGCAGGCTGCGTGGAGAAAGTGAGATTTGAAGGGTTTTCAAGTTCAGTGTGGTTCAAGTTTAACAATGGGCCAGAATGCAGGAGAAAGGCCCAAAAGAAGTAGTCACTATACTATGTGTCTATGCAGATACTGGATCAAATTAAAAAACACAAACACGCAGGCCTGCACACGCACGCACACACACACAAAACAGAAAAATTAAAATCTTAAAATTCATGCTTTAATTTTTTTCCCCTCCCAAGTCGCGCTTCATGAAAAGCTGCTGGAAGTGGATGTATTTTCTGAGAGACACAAACTGAGTTTGGAAGAATGCACTCTCTAAAAGTGATTTGTGTTCCTGTGATGTGCTCCAATGATGCACTGGGGACTCTAAAATGAGACCATCAACACACATTCAGAGGACTTTTAGGATCTTAGATAAGCCCAGATGGCGATGCTTAGTTTCTTACCTATGAAGAAACATTTCTCCGAAACAAAAGGATGGAGTTAGTTAGAACCACCAGGGACCTATTGCTACCGCTCAGGGATACAGGTCACTAGAGTGACAGAGTTGAACTTTAGGACAATTGTGGGAAGAAAACAGAATTAGTAAGCAAGTTGGGGCGGGGGGGGGGGGGGGGGGATACCAAATCTCCAAGTACCTGCTTTGTGTTAGATCCCTACATAGTACACTGAATACATCATCTTGTAACTGAAAATCATTTTCTGATCTCATTTACCATTAAAACATGAATTATGCCAGTCTGAGAGATTTTTTTGACACTTCGATTCAAGCAGGAAGTCAGTAAAGGGTGTGGATTATTTCTCTCTTCTGCAAACTGTCCTAAGAAAAGATACTTCCATAGCTAGAAAATGACACTTTCTGGGAGTGACAGGAAACTCGGATCTAGTTTTGTCCAACCATCCCTTTGGAGGAAGGAAAGCTGAAGCCTGAGAAATGAGGAAGTTGCTGTTCCATGGCCTCCAGAGATTTCTAAAACAAGCATTCATTATGTCGGACACACGGCGTTCTGAAGCAGACAGTGGTTCTTAAAGTTGCCCAAGTAGTGAACACTTGGAATTTGTTGATTTGGGAAGAACAGCATGAAATATTGATACTGCTCATTCATTTATTTTGTCATCTGTTGCTGCCCACCGGCAGGCAAGGAGCGGTAAACACCAAAGGGCAAAGACATCGATCTCAGAGAAACCGTCAATTGAGAATATCGCAACCATATCCAGGTTTCCCGCGAATGAAGAACGAGGCTACCTTCATGCTATTTTATTAACAGTGGCACACACTGGGTCTGCCCGCGGAAGGCAGCCACTGCACCGGGGAACAATGATAATTAACATTTACTGACAGCCTAACGGGCAGCAGGCACTATTTTAAGTACTTTTCAGATCTTCAAAGTGATCTGTGAGGTGGGTATTCTTACGCACTTAGAAGATCTAGAAAGAGGGCTCAGAGAGTTTTAAAAGCTTGCTTATACACACTCAGCTTGGCAAAATGAATATTTGAACCATACTTGTCTAATTTATTAGACAGATTTCCAGCCTCGGTATCGTTCTATCCCTCACACACAAGTCCTTTTATTCCCATATACAGGTTTACCCCTGTTGTCCCTGAAGCCAGATCTGACCTCTGAATTACCTGACATTTCATTATAACCTCACACCCTAATTATAGTAAATGGGCTTCTGATAAGGGCTCCTGGCTAAGCTGATATTCTAAATTCTCTAGCGCTGATTCTCTACATTACATGCTCTTGATCTTTCATTAATGGAAGGTTTTTGGTGTTTTCCTACTGTTTATTTATTTTTGAGAGAGAGAGAGAGAGAGAGAGAGAGAGAGAGAGAGAGAGATAGCATGAGTGGGAGAGGGGCAAAGAGGGTCAGGGAGACACAGAATCTAAAGCAGGCTCCAGGCTCTGAGCTGTCAGCACAGAGCCCGACACAGAGCTCGAACTCAGGAACCTTAAGATCATGACCTGAGCTGAAGTCAGATGCTTAACCAACTGAGCCACCCAGGCGCCCATAACGGAAGTTTTAGCCTGAACTTCAAACTTGTATTTTAGTTCTTGCAATCTGAGGCAGATTTTGCCAAAGCAAACAAATTATGTGAAAGCCAAGATGAACACAAACCTTCCACTAAAGGTGGTATGTTTGTCTTATGTTAAATGGTCTTTGAAATACATACATACATACATATATGTATATGTATATATGTATATATATTACCATAAATAGTGATCCTTGATAGCATGTGTGAATGTAAAGGCATTTATAGTTTCCTGTATACAAGGTGACCATACGTCTCTGCCTAGACCAGGCCTGATTTCATGCTGACTGTCCTGAATAATTAGTAATAGTATCCCCTTTTAACCCTCAAAGCAGTCTGTTTGAATGATAAACTTTAAGGTTATCCTAATCACGTGCACTATTGACACACTGTGAAGGCACTCTACAAACAAATGTAATTTTAATTTTCACATAAGCTTGAACATACAGCTAACTTTATTCCCATTAGATAGATGAGTTAAATGAAAATTAGCTTAAAATAGCTTATTCAAAGACACACGACTACTAAATGGAGGGAAAATTCAAACCCAGGTCGTTCTGAAGCAAGACTCTAGGCGGCCTTCTTCCTGTATCATACCATTTTCAAACAGGGCTTTCTTAAGAACCTCTGGAACACCGGTTTGTCTGTCTGCCTGTCCAGTGCATTTTTTTTTTCTTTTTGGCCTTTTTGAATGTAGATGTAAAGTGGTTTACAATTAGATATAAAATATACCAAGAAAATATAAATCTGAAGAAACGGGAATTAAAATGCTAGAAAACAGAGACTTAAAATGGAGACAGAACTAAAATACTGAATCATTCAACACATGACTCAGTATTCTGGCTTCACATGAGAAAAAGCTATTCAGTTTACAAAAGATCAACAAGAAGAGAAAAAAAAAAAAAAACAACTGATGAGAAGAAACCTGTTGCTGGTAGTAAGTCCAGAAAGCTGCAAACCAATTCACCTTATGAGCACCTGTAAGGGGTTCCTGGGTGGCTCATTTGGTTAAGCATCTGACTCAATTGTGGCTCAGATCATGATGCCAGGGAGGTGGGATCCAGCCCCCTGCTTGGGCTCTGCACTGAGCTTAGAATTCTCTCTCTCTCTTCCTCTGCACCTCTAGGGCTTGTGCATATGCTCACGCTCACTCTCTCTCAAAAAAAAAATACACAAAAATGTGTGTGTATATATATATATATACATGTAAATATACATATACACACACACACACTTTAAAAAAAGAGCACTCATAAAAGGGACATTGTACCCAATGAACAAAAATCGTAACAATATCTGTACAGTAAACCTAAAAATATTCTAGGGGCTCCTGGGTGGCTCAATCAGTTAAGCAAACGACTTTGGCTCATGGTTTGAGCCCCATGTTCGGCTCTGCACTGACGGTGTAGAGCCTGCTTTGGATTCTCTCTCTCCCTGTCCTGTCTCTCTGTCCCTCCCCCACTCTCTCTCCCCTCTCTCAAATTAAACTTTAAAAAAAATTCTAAAGGTCGCTTTTCTATAGTGTCCTTTGATAGTGGTTAATGGCAACACTGCAAAGCATAATTCAGGAGAGAGGGAGTCAGGATGGAGAAGACACACTGATGTTACAAGAAGCTAATAAAACACAATTCAGGGTGTGAATGTTAGTTGGCCTTAATTCTGGAATAGATATTAGCACTTATTTAATGGGTATTCATCAGGCAATCACCTACAGATGTTGTTACATTCAGCTTACCACTGTGACATACAGGGGGGAAAGTCTGTATTGCCAGAAGAGAAATTTGCTGACCATTCTACACAGATCAGAGGGATTATATATCTTTTTCATTGTAGCTTTATTTTACATATGTATCATCTACTCATTCCATGCTAAAGAAAAAAAAATGTCATACATTGGTAAATCAACAAGTCCACGATATGGGCAAAATACGAGGATTTTCAAGGAAACAATAGTCATGCCATATGTTTAGATTTTTATAATGAAAATGAGAAATGCAATATCTGAGCTAAGAACATGAAAGCATACTTTGTCCCTTAGAATAACCAAACATGAAAATGAGAGGTTTTAATGAAGTTTCATTATAGTAGTAAATTGAACATCCCAGTATTGCTATTAAAGATGCATTTAAAATAGTTTGTAGATATTTTCCTTTTTTCCCCAATGTAGAATCATATGCTAATTAGCACTAAATGTTTCATTTTAAAAAAGGCTCCAGGCTTCCCCCCACGCCCCCCCCCCCACCCCATACTGGACCCACAGTAGGGAATCTAACAAGTTATAGTCCCTAAAGAGTTCAGGAGCTACCAGGAACCTCTGCCTCATGATCCAATGATCACATTCTGAGTCTCTCCTATGGTGACCCCTGAATGGAGTTTTTTTTTTAGCATTTATATGGTAAAATCTAATGTTAGTTCCAAAGACTTCAAGATGACTTCATCAGTTAACAAAACTGAATGCCAATTGCTGAAAATACCAGAAACTTTCTCAGCTAAGTATATGGTTTTGGGTGCCCTGAATAATAATTTTTGAGAACAGAAAGTTTATTCAGAGCTTTACTTTAGTTTGTTATAAAATTCAATTTTTAAAAAATATATAAGCTCAAACTCTTCCTTAAATTTTTAAACTAAATCAATTTGCTATTTCCAAATCTAATAAACTTATTTTAAGAGTGCTTTGAATAATGTTTTCTTTCATTATAAATTTAAACATCTTCAAACATTTGAAACTGCATTTATACATTTAGAATTTTGTCATATAGGCCTTAGTGAGTAATTAAATTACTATTAAAATCAATATATTTAAAATATAATGTGAAGAAATGCAAAATTTATAAGTTAAGTGTTCCAATAATGTTTACAAGCTTACTAAGACTCAATTTAAAATCATGGTTATAACTTAATTATTCAAATTATAAATTTGAGTAAGTTAAAACTGTAGTTACAGGCTAATCTACTTTTTCTAGCAGTTCAAATATTTTTAAATATTATAACCACAAGTTTTTTAAACCTTTTTTATATAAATATTAAAACAGTGAGATCCAATTCTACTTTACCTCATATTATAAGTTTTTAAGACTTTAACAAATGCTTACTCCCAAGGAAATAAGCGTTTCGACCACCACAGTGTAACCTTCCAAAATAATTTTGGAATTAATTTCCCAGTGTTCCACAATTCCAAAAATGACCAGAAATTCAAGCTCAGAGGTTGACTGCATTTTTGAGTTATCCTTAGAGGGAAGTCTGAATACTCTTTATAGGCTATGTGTCAATACCCCAAAAGACCCAGGTTCTAACACCTGAAACTCAAGTTTTATAGTATATCTCCCCACCCCCCACTAAGATATCTCAGTTGATTAGATCTTACATTTCTTTGCCGTTAAAAAAATTTTCACTTCATCTCCAAAAAAGGTTTTTTCCCCTTAGTTCATATGCTTAGAAACATTGTAATAAGACATCCAATTGGATTATGGCTAACATGTGGTTCTGTTGTACTATATGGTTACCACTTTCATGGCCATTCTACCTATAAACTGCAGTTCTCAGAAAGTAGAGCATTTCTGTATCATCAAGTCAGTCACACTCTAGATAGCAATTTATTTTTTCAGTTTTCCCTAGAAATTAATGGCAGAAATGATGAGAATTTAAGAATGAAGATAGAGAATGTTTTCATGCTATTATAAAGTTACATGGTAGCCTTTCCTCTTATTCCTGAAGTGAAATGCAATCCTTAACGTATTAGTATGTGGATCATATTTAATTCTTCCTAAGTATTCCTGAATTAATCTGTTTTTCATGTTAAGACATCACAAAACAAAATTCCAGATAGTCACATATGAAATAAAGATGAAATGACTTGGTGAAACTCTCATATAACCAAATAAAAGATCATTGTTTTTGACCCCTTATAATCACTTAACCCCTTTCAGAAAATCATACTCCACACTCACTCCAGTCATAACATGCTAACAATTAAAAATAAAAATTAGCACTAGCTAATGTAAAAAACAAAACAAAAAACCTCTCTTTGTGTGTGTGTCTCGCTCTTACACACACACAACTTGAATAATAAAAGACCAAGGACTGATTCCTATCCTTAAATTAATAATTGACAGCATCATTGCTCTGGGTCTATCGTTTGCCAAAGAATATATTTTAATTCTTACAACATAAATTATAGGTTTTTTCAAATATGAAACTTGATCTAGTAAAGAACTCTCACGACAGTTTTCAGGCACCTAACTCACTTAAATTTTGGTGTATCTTTAGAAATACAATCTTCCTAAGGAATGGTATATGAGCCACTTCTAAATTAAATGTACCACTGTAGTAATCACACAAAATTTATAGCAAGTGAATAACAAATATGCAAGGAAGGAGAGAAGGGAAAATGAAGACTAGCAAGAAAAATGCTAATTTTATTTGTGGGAAAGTGTCTTATCAAAATAAGTTAATACTGTATAAAAAGTTAAAACAAATGTTCCACATTTCCATGTCAGAAGTTAAAAAGATATTGTTTCTGTTGTTACATAGCTATTACTTAAAATAATTTAAAAACCGCTCCTTCTGGGGAGCCTGGGTGGCTCAGTCGGTTAAGCATCTGACTTCGGCTCAAGTCATGATCCTGCGGTTCGTGAGTTCGAGCCCCATGTTGGGCTCTGTGCTGACAGCTCAGAGCCTGGAGCCTGCTTTGGATTCTGTGTCTCCCTCTCCCTCTGTCTCTCCCCCACTCAGGCTTGCTCACACTTTGTCTCTCCCTCTCTCTCTCTCTCTATCTCAAAAATAACTAAACCTTAGAAAAAATTTTTAAGTAAAAACCTTTCCTTTTCCAACACCCAATAAAAAAATAATTTCATAGAAATTCTAATGCAACAATTTATATCTTTTGAAATCTAAAATTAAACCACTTATTCTTTTTAAAAATTTTTTAATGTTTATTTTTTGAGAGAGAGAGAGAGAGAGAAACAGAGCGTGAGCAGGTAAGAGGCAGAAGAGAGAGGGAGACACAGAATCTAAAACAGCTCCAGGCTCTGAGCTGTCAGCACAGAGCCCAACATGGGGATTGAACCCATGAACCATGAGCTCATGACCTCAGCCGAAGTTGGATGCTTAACCGACTGAGCTGCCCAGATGCCCCTAAACCACTTATTAGAACTTGCTACCTTTTCACTAAAACGTTACCAAATTTATTTCTATATTTCAGTATTATAAATGAGCTAATATATAAAAATCCATATGACATTGATTAGATTTAATTTAATGTCAAGTCTAGCATAAGATTTCATAAAATCCACCAGACTTTTCAATAAAGGCTAAAATTCTTCCCTTACTTTTCAAATAATAGATTTTAGTGTTTTATCCCAAGACTTATTATGATGTTACATATTTTGACTCCTTCATTTAAAAAAAAATGCAACTTTAAAAGTTATTCTAAACAAGGTAAGAACAATAAAAATATACTACAATCATGTATCACAAAAGAGACTAGGAAGCAGAAAAAGGTAACTTGATAGCATCATCATGTAACTGATATAAATTAGAACGCAGGGTGATTATCACTAAAAGTTGTCCTTTTCATTAACATGAAGCTAAGAATTATTTTACATTATAATATTTACAATAGTACTTTATTATTATGGCTTCTGAGTATTGATGGTTTATTAAAAAGATATAAAAATTAAATATAAATATACTGTCCAAGACTATTCTATTCATTTTTGTTTGTATTCTATGCTAGTAAAATATACAATTATTTTTAACAGTACTCTTTCAAAACAGAATTGATTAAAGTTTTATGATCACATTTTGTTGGGGGGCATTGATAGAAATTAGTTCATTTAAACTTGTATAAACTACAATTGCTTTTTTTTATGAGTTACTCGTGAGTTTTTCTTCTTTTTCCAGTATCAAAGAAAGTAATTTTAGAAAATCCAGATAGAGGATATTCTATTTAAATTCAGACTCAATATTCTACTCTTCGTAAATGGACCAAGGACATAAAGATTTTGAGATGCAAAGGGAGATTTCAAGGTACCTGTGCGTATCACAGACCAGGTGGACCTATCTCATCTTGGGCCCTAACCACTACATTAGATTATCCATCCTATAATTTGATTCTTGCTATTTTTAGAGAAATTTGGCATACCAATGGAAACTTATCATTCAAGTCTTCAAAAATATGATGGTCAATGAAGAGAAATTTTAGCTTTCAGACTCAGCCTTAGAAATCTGTTAAGTATTCAATTCAATTACATAACAATTTATGCGCCTACTATGTGTCAACACTATTAACTGTCAAGGACATAATGTTGTATACGACACAGACCTTGACCTCCAGAAATCTTACAAATTTATGAATATCCTTTCTGTTTAACTATAAATTCACTATTTACCTGCATAACTAAATAAAACACTCTTTATTAGAGTTTCGGTAAGTTAATTGTTCCTGGCACTAAACAAAGTTGCTTTGGCCTTCAAAGTGATTGCAGACCAAAGGTACTCAGGCAGGACAGCCAACTATTTGGCAAACTGAATTGAGAAATTGGAAACCTTTACTCTTATGCAAATATGAAAAATACACAAAATGCTATTTCGGTGCAAGAGAGATAAGGGATGGTTTGTTATTTAACTGACAAGCAACACACTTTCCCAAGTATTTCCATCATCAAACACTTTTCTCGTGCTTTTCTGCCACTGAGCAGACAACATTAATTTCATAGAATTATGCCTAACCTTGATGTTCTAACCCAAGTGATTCTAGTCAGAATTAAAATATTCAGTATAAAGGGTAACAGTAACAGTAAAAGTGTATGGGTCTTTTCAGAACTCTGGACAGTACCACAGGGCCAGAAAGGGAGAAACTATTTCATGAAACAAATCAACGAAAATTAGATATCTTTCAGCTGAGTGTTTCCCAAGTTTTTCTGATTTATTTAACTGTCATAATAATATATTATCTTTTAAGAACATAGGAGAATTAAGAAACTATTTTGGGGAGGGATGGTGATAATAATAATAAGAGGTCATTCCATCTGCCTGATACTGTTTTAAATATTATTTGTGGCTAAACCGGCTTAACCCTCACTATGATGTAGTTGGCATTACTTTCCCTGCTTTATAATTACACTGAGGTTAAATAACTTTCCCAAGGTTACACAGAGGGTACACTACAAAATCAGGATTCCATGACAAATATCTTGACAGATATATTCTGAGGGTTTTTTTTTAGATTTTATTCATAAAAAACCCTTTGGCATAAACATATAATGTTTGTGTTTTATTAATGTAAATAATGACATAACAGAATCTTTATACCCCAAAAATGAAAAGCAAAACTGAGTATAATCTTTACTCTATTTTTCATTCTACCATTGTTTGCCAAAAGCAAAAACTTAGGTCTTGAAATTTTAAAAGGTAGTTTCAGGAAAAATTGTAACAAAATATTAGACTCTACATAAACACAGAATGTAAGATCAATAGTTGTCATAGGGTGGGTCTGGGGCAAGGAAAGACCACAATGGGATATCAAGAAATTTCTGGAAGTAATGGAAATGTTCTGTATCTTAATTAGGATGGTGTCAAAACTCATCGAAGAGTACCCTTTAAATAGATAGTTTATTATACATAAGTTGCACTGTGATAACACTGATAAAATTGGGAAATACGTGTTATTTTATACCGTGCAGAATACGCTTATGAAACTCATTTGCCCAAGGGATATTTTCAAACCTGAAAGGTTAAGGAATAACAATAATATAATAACAATAACAATAATAGCAAAAACAATAACAATACAATATAATACAAAAATAAAAACAAAACACAAAAACAAAAAAAATAATAATATAAAAGAATTTGGATTCAAGGCATTAAAGATGTTGTGGCACATATATCTAGAGTTTTGAGGCTGACATTGTAAATAACAGATGTGGTTGAACAAACTTGCTTTGGTTTCCACCACAGAGATAAAACACTAAGTTAGTGATACTCTATCCACTGAAATATTCATATGGGAAAACAGGTCACATGGTAAAACATCCAATCCAGTGCTTAATTTACAACCTCAGTTCATTGGTATCTCTATGAAAAACCTATACGTTCAAAACCTCTGGCCAACACTTCTTGACCTTTTAAAGATACTAACCCCACTGCACCCCATTCTGCCTTATCAAAAAAGAGATAAAAGGGGACAAATGCAGTTTTTGAAAAGCACAGTCCACATTCATGCTGACAATCAACTATGATGTGTGCTGTATACAATGTAAATGAAGCAGAAAATAACCAACAGATTTCACTTTCATCGCTACCATATTTTCCATTTAACCAGCAAACTGGGGCAAAGAGATGGATTTGCTCCAGCCTAGCAACAACTCTCATCCTCTCAATGACTGATCAATTACCATATTAAATTTCTTTGTAAATTGTCTACTATTCCAGTGATTATTTACTATTTATTTGAAGACTGGAACACCTCTAATAAAAAGCAAAAATGCTCAGGAGAGCAACCACTATCCCCCTCAGTGAGGAATGGTTTGCTGTTGTTCATTAGTGAGCTGTCTCTTCCTTACTACTGCAGAATTGTTTTTCCCCCAAGCTAAGCTGTGATAGAAAACTCTGAGAGAGGAGTCCTTTGCTGGTCAAGGGTTCAACACTGACTCGTTAATTAATCTCAAGTATTCATTAAGATGCACGGATATCCAAAAAGAATTATAGTGCGTGTGTGTGTGCATTCTATGTGTTTGTGTACGTCATAGTTTCTGAAAACAAGCATAGTGTCCTAATGTTGCACAGTGCAAAATGCATCCTAAGTGGGGCAGAAGAGAGCCAAGAAACACCATCCATATTTTATAAGAAGTAGGATTAAAAATGTGGGGGGGGCGGCGCCTGGGTGGCTCAGTCGGTTGAGCGTCCGACTTCAGCTCAGGTCACGATCTCACGGTTCGTGAGTTCGAGCCCCGCGTCAGGCTCTGGGCTGATGGCTCAGAGCCTGGAGCCTGCTTCCGATTCTGTGTCTCCCTCTCTCTCTGCCCCTCCCCTATTCATGCTCTGTCTTTCTCTGTCTCAAAAATAAATAAACAAAAAAAATTATTAAAAAAAATGTGGGGTGACATACTGTTGAGTTCCCCAGACTCATGTCAGCGAAGGAGGGTAGGTCACATGAGCAAGGTTTTCAGCCTATCAGTGCCCTAGGTTTCTGGACTCGCCATCCTCGCTTCAACCTGAGAACTATGCCATTTATCTGTTTCGAATATTTGGCTTCCAGACAAGATCTAGTTTGAAAAAAAAAATTTTGCTGATGGAAGTGTTTGTAAACTACAACTCTATTAACACTCACCAGACCCACTGCATCAATGAGTTTTAGATGCATAGGCTCTCAGCTGCCTTGACACAGAGCACCTTGCCATTTTATTAGCAGAAAAAGGAAAATATTCCCCAGAAGCTTGTGACATATAAATGAGCCTTTCAGAGCAAACCTTAGTCTGATCAGGTTGACTTCATGCTGGAGATGATCAGGGAGGGCAAAACTGTCCAAGAGAACCAAAAATAAAAGCTAGTCTAGTCTGGTCAGTGTACAAAAAGGGACAAAGGATCATAGGATCCTCCTCTATGATCTAAGGATCATAGAACAGGAAATACCCTAATGAAATAACCTACAATCACCAATTTATCCCTACTTCACCCACACTTTGTTACCCCTGTATCTACTATATATGGCTACCCATTATTTAAAAAGCAGCCTGTCTCTCAAGGCTGATAGTGGACAAAGATATCAAGCTCTGTTTGGCATCCATCCTGCTAAAGCACGAGGAATTCTTTGATCCCAGAAGCAGTTCAGCAAAGAGAATTTCGTACAGTAGTAGTATGAAAAATTTCTGGACTTCTCATTCCATTTTTGTGTCTGGGTAGATGCTGCCTGACGTAGCCACAGGTGAATTTATGAAGATCTGCATTTACCTGTGCACGTATGCACGCTTGTGTGTGTGTGTGTGTGTGTGTGTGTGTGTGTGTGTGTACACTCACCTATGTGTGTGTGTGAATTCACTGGAAGAAGCAAAAGTAGGGGCTTAGGTAGACAGAGGTGAAAACTGTCCCTCAGTCCCAGGCATGTCTACATCTCCTTATGGGTGATTTTATCCAGCAAAAAATTCAATGGGGAACTGATTCAAAAGAGGAAAAAAGAAACCCTGAATTCTACATACTGTATCCAGCTAGAACTATATACCATAGATCCTCCAATTCTCCCAAAAGCTGTTTTGTCAATGCAAGAGGAATAAATCAAGGAAGATATATTTCACCTTTAGTGGAGCCAAGTGATTGCACGAATCAACTCGTTCATCATCTTCCATCAGTGAGAAATTTAGTAAATAGTAGCAGAATAGGAGTCGATAAATGTGCTTAAATAATACCTTGGCTTTTACTTGCTGTGCTTTTAATTTGGTAAATAAATGCCTTCCATTGGGCGCGCACCCTAGAGTCCTGGCAATGACGTGGATTAAGTACTCTGTTAGTTCTGCAAAGCTGAATGCATCTCAGAGGTCTAGCTAACTATAATGGTCCTGGAACATTCCGCCTAAATCTCCCTGCTGTTTAATTTCAAACACTCAAAAGGGGCATATGGGGGCAACTCTGAAGTTAAAAATACCACCCTTTTAATAGTTTAAAGTTTGCCAAGGATACAAGAGATCTATGCTTTCAAGTTAAGAAACAGGAGTGGATAGATGCCTATACAACATCATCACAAGATATTTTACTAATCATATTAAGTTAACCTCAAAACAACTCTCCTAGTGTAATACTAGAAAGGAGAGTTAGCAAAGGAAAGATGACTACTGTCTTCCTACTTGGTTTCACAAAAGTAATGCAAGCAGTGGAATGCATGAGTATTTTCTAAATTGTGAATTCTATGATTATTCAAAAAAGAAAACCCTCACATAGGTTTCTGCTGCTCCTTTATTTTCCTTATTTCTTCCATCTTTTTATGAATCTGCCTTTGTCAGATTATATGTAAAGTACCACCTTCATTCCATAGTCCTTGAAGTCCATTCAGAGGAAAATAAGGAAACTTAGAACCATGTTTTAGGAGGAGCGCTTGAAAGAACTCAGGATCACACAGCCCAAAGAAGAAAAGGCAGGTGGCATATATTGATGGAGGGGCGAGGAATCACAGCCAAGATCCTTATTTTCAAATACTTGAAGGGTTGTCATGTTTAGGCGTCCTACACAGCTTCAAAGGAGGGAAGTTACAGAAATAGTATTTCAGCTAAATTAGAAGAGAAAATACGTGACATGGACTATCTTAGGAGGTGGTGAAATTCCTATCACTGGTGTGGTTAAAAAATAAAATAGAGGGGGAAATGTCAGGATATTAAAAAGGATGCTCAAAATATCATGTAAGGGGTTAAACTAGATAGTTTTTAGGTTTGCTCCAACCCTGAGAGGGTTAGAAAACAGGTCACTATTATGTCACCAAAAAGCAAACCTTCACCAACCCAAAGCCTGCCAATCTACCCCCTCTGAAGGGCAGGCAGAGAAGCCAGAAGACTTGAGCACTAAATAGGAGAAAGTCAATTGGCTCTGAGGGAGAAGAATCAGAGCCCTTGAGAAATGTATTGTCCTTGAGCAAGTCAATCTGACCTTCTAAAGTACAGCTTTGTTCAAATTTCTATAAACACTCACTTAACTTACGGGCATGCTGTGTAGCTTACCATAATCCTAAGGTGACACGGTATACTGAGCACAGCAGTGTTTTCACCTGGGGGTCTCTGAGGGCTTACACATCAGCATTTACCACATTTTGTGGCTGGATAAACAGAAGCATCAAGAAACTAAAAGGGTGGCTAAAAGAATAATGCATTTAGCCACAGGCTGAAACAGAACCTTCCCACATTTCTGCCTTTTTACTGACTCTGTTTCTACACAGAGCATTAACAAGTACTGGGCATCTGAGCCAGGCTGCAAACAGAGTGAAGACAACTTCCCCGGCACTCACCTTTGCTGGAAGAGAGACACTTTCAACTCTCCACTTGCCCATCCACATTAACAAACAGCCCTCGTGGCGCCGGGGTGGCTCAGCCGGTTAAGAGTCCGACTTCAGCTCAGGTCATGATCTCACAGTTTGGGAGTTCTAGCCCCACGTCGGGCTCTGTGCTGACAGCTCAGAGCCTGGAGCCTGCTTGGGATTCTGTGTCTCCCTCTCTTTCTGCCCCTCCCTCCTTGTGCTGTGCCTCTCTAAAAAATGAATAAACATTAAAACTAAAAACAAAAACAAATAGCCCCCATGACTATCCCACAACCAAGGGTTAAACAAAGAGAAGAAGAGGTTAGCATTCCTGTAAGATTGATATTTGAGTGTTAGCTTCCAGTGAGTCAACCCCTTGCTTACATAAAGACAAAGTTGTTATGTGAGGAGTTACCTTTTGAAAAGCAGAGCCATTAGAACTGAACAGAGGCCTGAAGCCTGAGTCCAGCCTTGGGAGGTTGGTGTGAGGAACTGAAGCTCAGAGGCTCCTCAAAATCACCTAAAGAGCTCCAGAAACGGATGCAGAGACCTCACCCCAGACTCACCAAGGCAAAACCGCTATGAAGAGGGTATAGAACACCTTTTTTTTTTTTTTTAAAGATTTCTAGAGAATTTTGCAACTCACACGAGAACAGGGTTTGTGCACCATTCCTACCCACCACCCTAGATCTGCCTTGTCTAGTACGGGAGGCACATGAGTCGCTGAGCACTTGAAATATGCCTCATCCAAGGGGAGATGTGCTGTACATGTAGACAACACACCCGATTCCCAATGACTGCATTTTAAATGGTATTACTTTGGATGTATCATGTTAAATAAGCTGCATCATTAAAAGTACCTTCCTCCTGTTCCCCTTTATTGTTTTAATGTGATAAACAGAATGTTAAAACTTACGTATGTGACCTATAGGAACTGTATTAATTACCTCTCACATTTCCATAGATGGTCATAGCTTCAAAGCATACTCTTCCTCATACATAGTCTCATACAAAAGCTCAGCAGAAGCCAATCACGTGAGCTCATTCACAACTATACTCTTTATGAACACCTTTCAGTTTACAAACCCATCACCGCTATTTCAGGTCTTAATTCACTCCAGCTTCTTTTCAACTCTTTGGTTTCAATTCATGTCAGTGGTAGTCACCCGTCATACTTCTGCAGAAATGATGTTATCCTTAGTTTGCCATCCTTTGGGAGATATGTTTCCAATGACTTTATCCTCAAAACATGGCACCCATCCAAAACCATAGTCATAATTACATATTTGGCGATCAATGGTTACTTGCCAAAAATGGTGATGGCTCAAGTGTCTGCCATTTTCCTACTGAGCCCAAGCATTGCAAAACTGAGTCAATTTCTATGCCCATGTGTCTACTAATCACGTGAGGGATAAAAATGAAATAAGGTGTATGGTTTTTAACCCAAAGAAAGTTAGTCTCATTAGGGAAAAAGACTACTACCACTCATGTGTGTCTATAACCCACACCTGGAGTATGAACAGCTGACTTGGCAGAAAGAGAGGGACATGTCAGAGAGTAAAAATGTCATTAGCGAAGGTCTGAAGACAGCCATAAGGGTGGCATCTGTGGGGCACTCATGGCCAGCATGGCTCCTAGGAAGGTGCTTAAAGACACAAGCGGTGACAGAGGCTCATGATGTATGTATGTGAGGGGGTAAGTTCTGAAGAGGTGCCCTATTCAAAACAATCATCTTACATCTTTTTGCCTCACCAACTGAGTTATAAACACTATTCCCCATGCAAATGGAATAATGTCATGCCATATTGGCCATCAAACCACTGGCTAAGTTGCACTGCATCTGTCTCTCAAAAGCAAAAGGGTAATTTCCACTTGAGAGGGATCGGTATTCCGCCACCAGCTCTGCAAGTAGTAACTGTATTACCTGAGGCAAGTCAATAGAATATGGGGGCTTTGTGTCCTCTTCAGTGAGATGCTTGTTTGAGAACCTCAAGTAAGACATTGGCACCCTTTCCCACTTTTAATTTACTATGATCGCAACGTGGTGGACCAGAAGAAGCATGGATTTTGAAGACTGACCATTAGTATCTCTCAATCCCAGCTTTCAAATTTTAAAAGAGAGAAATTGCCACGTATCTCACAGTTGTTACAAAAATTAAATGGGATCATTTATGGAAAGCACCTGGCACGTAGTAGGAGTTTAATACATAATAGGGCCATTCTCCCCATTATTATTTCAAGTGCTGTCAAGCCATATTCAAATTTTTATGCGCCCAAAACCAGCACTCATTTTAGTCAAATACAAAAAAGTAATAATTCTCTTTGTGCATAAATATTGAAATTTATGGGGAAATAGACTGCAGTATTCACGGGAAAATGTGTCACCTTTTGTCATGTTATATTGTGGAGGCAATTCTTCTGCTCATTAATGCTTGGATCCAAGGACTGGTCTCCTGCTAGGCATGGTGGCTATTTCTAGACCTTCACTGACAATGAAAGAAGATTGTTTCTTCACAGGACAATCAAACCCTCTCGCACACCAGGACCAATTTAAACATCTTCCGCTCAGCAAAACAAAGAGTAACTGAGAGAATGGTCTCCCAATGAAACTCAGTCTTCTCCAACTTTTCTAGGCACACACATTTTTATGAGCACAATCATCTGTTTTGCCATCCCCGTAGAGTCCCATGAACAGCCATCAACTGTTGCCATTATCGTGTGCCATCAGCTCACAGGAAAGGAGCCATATTGAGGTCTGCTACAACTGGCTGCAACTTGGAGAACATAAGGGTTTCTGCATACTTGACACGGCTCCAGCGACCCTGGTGCATATACAATCAGCTAACCACACACAAATAATCACTTCAGAGCTAAAACAGCCCAAAAGTCATTGTTGAAAAATTGTTCCATTAATGGACAAGAAGAAGGCAGAATGTATATTGCCCTACTCAAAATTCAGTTTTTATCTTGTGTTAGGGGGACATCAATGAAAATTTATTTATTCAGAAAGGCCCACTGCAGAATATATGGGATATGTAGTGTCCAGTTTAAGTTTTCCTTTCAACTATTTTTGAAAAGGTAAACAATGGTATAAAGAAAGGCTTAGATTGGTCAAAAGAAACCTACACCTGAAGGGTGGGGTTATTTGGATACACACACACACACACACATATACACCCATATATTTGATATATAAATATTTTATGGCTATAAAAATACAAGCTCATAAAAAAGAACTAATGCAATCAATACTGAAGTGTATAAATTATAACACTAATTTATATACAACGTTGCTGCCAAATAACAAGCAGATGCATTACAAACAATTCCCATTATTAACGCATAATTTAAAAGTCTCCAAAAACAGGAGCTGTACTTATGCACCGAATCTCTTCGATAGGGATCTGATACATATTTGTCAACAATAGAAATCCTTCCTCCCTAAATTATGTTTATTCCACAGTACTCATAATGTTCTTCTCCTCTCTCCCATATAGTTATTAGGTGAGGTCTTGAGGCCAAGGCCATGGCTAGCTCGTCAGGCCAGGCTGGTAAAGAGAGGGCCTGTCTCCTCTCCAAGTACAGGGGTCTATGAGACTGCATTTCTGCCTGTGCCATCTCAGCTGTGCAGGGACGCCATGCTTGGCCCCCAAACGCCACAGCTCTCTCACCTACTGAGACTGTGCATCTGAGAGAAGTGACACGTGATCAGATGACGACTAATGCCAGAACCCTTCTGGAAATCTAACTGGGGGTTGGGGGAGAGGTGGAAGAAGTAGTGTTTTGAGACACAGAGTCCCTAAACGGGGGGAGAAGATGCAAAGGGAGAAAGACACGCCACAGGGCAAGAACAGGGGGCCCTTTACACCTTCGCAAAATAGCCTAGGCCCAGCCTTGCAGAGGAAGATAGTAGCGACCAAGCTATAACTGAAGTCAAAGTCTCTGGTAATGCCAGAACAGAGGAGTCACACATCATTTCTGACCTGTATCCTACTTGACTTGACAGACACTTTATATAATGGTGATTTTTATAGCTCTCTGGGGTCTACCCTTTCTATACGAAGGTATGAGAGAAACAGACACATTCCCTTCCAACATACTGAAATAGCAGTCTCTCCAGAAAAAGCCATGGTATCCATGTATTTTATTAATACGGCATCAGTATGACTTTTGCACTCACTTAACCCCTTAACTATAGGCTCAAGGGAGGAAGAGGACAGGAAGCACATCTGGCTCCCTGCGGGGGAACCGGTGTCTTCACAAATGCGTCTGCTAGTCTACTCTTGAGTTGTGGCTTCCAGAGACTCCAGACTAATCGGAGTCCAATTAATGGAGGCAGCAGGCACTTTATCATGAGCTCCGTTCTCACATCTTCCTTCAAGATAATCACAGGGCAGCTCATACAGTATCACATTAACAATTACCTTTACAAACAGTGAGAAAGGCATCAGTGCAGGGGAAATTGGTAAAAAGAGAAAATGCTGTGTTAGTTCTTTTTTTTTTTTTTCCAAAAAAATTTAATGTTTATTTAGTTTTGAGAGAGAGTGTATGCATGTGAGCTGGGGAGGGGCAGACAGAGAGGGAGAGAGGATCCCAAGCAGGCTCTAAGCTGTCAGCACAAAGCCCAATGTGGGGCTCGAACCCACAAACTGTGCGATCATGGCCTGAGCCGAGGTTAGATGCTCGACTGACTGAGCCACCCTGCGCCCCTATGTTAGTTGATTCTAATGAGAAGTTTCCTAGAAGGTCAGATCTCGTTCTCAAATCTCTAATCAAGAGGATGCTTATGAGCTATTCAGCAGGTTTGTTTATTTGATTATAAATATATTAATAAAAGCTTTACAGCTTCTACGAGGCAGCTCTTTAATTTTATATTCTTTTCTTATAAAAAAGAGGAAAAGGAAAAATACTTCCTCCAATGATTCTTCATTAGCTGCCCACAAAGATGCAAGGATGTCTCCCTGAGGGAAGTCCAGGCCAGTCAGCTGTTTAATTAGCATGACTTGTGATACTACAGCATTCTTGCTGCACCGAAATCCACATGCAATTTGTATCCTACTTCCTGCAAGGCAGTGATGCCACTGAAGGAATGCAGCGGTTTAAAAGTAGGTGCTAATGATACCCATGGCGGTATTTTGGGGAGCCATGGAGAACGGTGAATTTTTTCCACTAATAAGCAATTCTTGAAGATTTCTGGCTGCTTCAGCCACCCTAATAGTTTGGTCCCACTTCCAAAGTCCCAATGACCAGCTGAAGTCAGGGACCATGCTGTGAGTTCTCAGGCTGTTTCCATACAAAACTTATACCACTCCATCCTTGCAACCCTCAAAGTATGTCCCTGACTCAACAGTGAAGATTCTTGGAGTCTGTGCTGAACAGTTTTGGACATATCTTTTATTTGTGTATTTTTAATTTTTATTTATTTTTGAGAGAGTGAGCGAGCAAGAGAGCACATGAGCTGGGGAGGGGCAGAGAGAGAGGGGAACAGAGGAGCTGAAACAGGCTCTGTGCTGACTGGCTGACTGAGCCACCCAACTGAGCCACCCAGGCGCCCCAGGACATTTCTTTTAAGATACAGTAGGGTCAAAGGGAATGTGCCAGAGTCTGAGGTGAGAATAAGCCTATTCCACCATATTGTTTTCTGCAGAACATGATACTATTAATGAGATATGCAGTAGTAATGTGGTAAGGCTTTCCTTTACATGGTCCTTCCAATTAATTTCCAACTTTTCTTTCTTTTTTTTTTTTTTTTTTAATTTGTGTTTCCTGCATCCCAATCAGGAACTCTGACCAGACTTTGAATGGCATCCTGACATATTTTGAAGACAGGAAAGCAAATGTCTTAGCATTTGTCCAATTCAACAGAGGTACTTCTGTGTTTAATCAACCTAGAACAGCACTCTAAAGCAGGTGGGAAAGTGGGAAGGCAACAAGGACTTTAAAATCATCATTAATGTACACTGAAATGAACAACAATATGTCCTAAATGCCTTTACATGTCAACTATGAAGTAAGCTTCTGGCACCTGCAGATGGAAAGACAATGCAATGAAATGCTGGCAACAGCTCCACAGCCCTGTGAGGGAACAGGATGAGTATCTGGTAACAACCGCTCCCCTACAAGGCTGTGAGCTGGCTCCTTGCAAACCAAGGTGGGGAGAGGATACCATAACCAAGCGCTGAGATTATTTCTGAACATCACTGACAGAGGACCTGGGCAGTAAGACTCAAAGCGGAGCAGGGAAAACTTTTTTTTTTTTTTTAACATTTATTTGAGAGAGAGAGAGAGAGAGCGCACATGCACCCCTGCGTGAGTGAGCATGCATGAGTTGGGGAGGGGCAGAGAGAGAGGGGGAGAATCCCAAGCAGGCTCCGTGCTGTAAGTGCAGAGACAGATAGGGGGAGGGAACCCACGAACCATGAGA
This sequence comes from Leopardus geoffroyi, assembly GCF_018350155.1. Lineage (NCBI taxonomy): Eukaryota > Metazoa > Chordata > Mammalia > Carnivora > Felidae > Leopardus > Leopardus geoffroyi. The sequence continues at coordinate 46,608,430 of NC_059327.1, forward strand.
TCATGACCTGAGCAGAAACCAAGAGTCAGATGCTCAACTGACTGAGCCACCCAGGCGTCCCCAGACTTTTTTTTTTTTTTAATTAAGTAAAAGTTATATTTAAAACCAATTAGCTCCAAGGTGATTCTATCCCCATCTCTATTTTCAAAACCAGGCACCCACTCTGCAGCGAACTCAGGGCATGGAAGGAGGATATCTCAGGACTTTCTATGAGAAATGAATGCACTCACCAGATTTAAACTACCTCACCTCAGCACTGTTCAGTGGAGTTGAAAATGAGCATGGTTAACATCGGGAAATCAGAGTCAAAAGTCCCACTGTCTTCACTCCACTGATTTATGTGTGACACAAATACTCTGCCTTGGATGTTCTCACATCTGTGAGTCTGGGATAATGACTCTTTTGTTGGTCTGCTCAGAAATATGGAAGCAGAAATAAAACATGCCCAGGGGTCTCTTTGGCAATCAATTTTAAAATGAAACACAATTTCCATTTCAACAGAGAAATTCAATAACCAAAAGGTGAGTACATGTCATAATAAATAAGCAAATGAAAAGGCATTAGCATGTTTAAAGGGAAAAAATTATTTGCGTAACACGTAGACTTGTGTCATTTAAAAAAAATCTATACGTTTGACCTGTTACTTCAAGCAAAATAAGAATAGAGTGCTGTACTGGCTGATTCATTCCATGTTATATTGCTTTTCTGCACACTAACTTTTTTCAAATGGCTCTGTTGGAGAAAATAAATCATTTGTACAATCCACTCCTTAGCCACATCAATCCTACTTAAAATGTATATCCAAACGTAATGCAAGTACCCAAGCTCATCCTGCACCACCGAATCTGATATAAAAATCACTCCACACATCCTTTTCTTGACCAACTTCTAGATGTTAACTCTTAATAGCACACCCCACATTCAAATGGCTCCTTGTAAAGAACCCTCTGATTGCCAAGTTCCATCTCCATAACTGAGCTTGCAGTTAGACCACGGACATTAAACGCTGCACAATTATTGCCAGATATTTATCCGCTGGCTTTCAGGTGAAGTTAGTCTGCAACTGAGGCAAAACTGTATGTGGCAGGTTATCGTTAGTAAATCAAGGTCACTCCCGCTCTCCTCTCTCCCAGATGGAAAAATCACAACAGTTACTGCTGACTTGATTCTTACGATGAGAAAGGAAATGCTATAACCTCAAATACTTGCTACAACACAACAAAAGTGAGAGACAGTGAGGCCACCTGTATCTTCTTCACACATTTATCCAATTAGATATTTTTAGGGTTACCTTCAATTTTCCCTCTTAGGACTGGCTAAGGGTTTTGTTTTTTGTTTTTTAATTTACATTGTCCAAGGTTTTATAAATCAACTGATTTATGAAATACCAGTTAAAATAAATGCCAGATTTGAATATGCTCTCAATTAATCATTTTTAAGTGAAAACAAACAAAAAAAAATCAGTGCAATACAAAAGTTAGTTTCAATTTTTCTGTTTTTTTTTTTCTGTTTTTTTGTGGGTTTTTTTTGTGTTTTGTTTTTTTGTTTTTTGTTTTTTGTTTTTGTTTTTTTTTTTTTTTTTTTTTGGCTGAGCTATCTGCTTCTTTTTTTCATCTTATCCCTTCATCTCCTTTCTGTGCCTGAAATCTTGTTCCCCTTTTCTAATTCAGTGATTAATTTAACAAGGTAGCCAGCAGATACAATCCCTAGAGGAAGTCAATCTTCCTATGGTTATGCCTGACCCTTCTTGGTACCTTGGAATCTTTCATCATATAAGGGAGATAGCAACAGTGATTAGCAATAGCAAAATTTTACTCTGTTCAGTACTTTACCGTTTGCAAGGTGCATTCCTAGAGGAAATCAAATCCAGACCTTTATTATTTTTCCTTTTTTTTTTAAAAAATCCAAATGTTTTAATAGAAACTCAGTCATCTTCCCAATCTAGCATGGTCCACTTTTCTGAAGCATAAAAAAAACTACAAATTTTGGGATACCTGGGTGGCTCAGTCAGTTGAGCGTCCAACTTTGACTTAGGTCATGATCTTGCAGTTCGTGAGTTCAAGTCCCATATCGGGCTTGTTGCTGGCAGAGCAGAGCCCACTCCATATCCTCTCTCCCCACTCTCTCTCCCCGCCCTTCCCCTGCTTATGCTCTCTCAAAAATAAATAAACATTAAAAAAAAAAAAACTCCACATTTTAAGTAGTTTACACAGTTGACAATAGGAAAGTAGGGAGTCTAGAAGGGGGGCTATCATGGGTTTCATAACTGCTGGTGTAATTTTGGAAATACTCAATACTCAAAAGGATATAACTAACAGTGGACACACACATCAGGAAAGTAGCAGAAACAACTGGTGACTGGAAATTAAAAAGAACAACCTAGATAATTACCCATAAGCAAGTGGGGGGCACTGTATGCACCCTCCATGGTCAACATGTAAAAGGAGTGTATAGGTACCCAGTAGAAAAAAGTCAGATGGGGAATATTCAGGAAAGTGAAGAGTGATTGCTCTGGGACGTAGGGGAAGATTAAGTGGCCAAGGAAAGCAGAGGGGAGCACTCTCCTCTCTAACCCTGAATAGATTTTAAACAATTCAACATGTGCATCTATAGGTCCTTTAATACATAAATAAAGAAAAGAAAAAAGAAGCCAGATGGAATGCATTGTCATAGAGGGTCTGGAAATCTGCTTTTCAACCCTGACTTCACATCAGTATTATTGAGTCACATTGAGTCACTTAGCTATTCACTTAGAAAAAAATAAACCAAGATCCTGAGGTTTGTCAGACCCTAACCATATACAATTATGTCAAGATCAGTTATGTATTTAGAAATTAAACTATAAAACAACTAGCAGAAAATCTACAATTTTTTGTACTAATATTGGGTGGGAGACGCAAAATTTTTTAAGTAGAATCACCTAGCAATTTTGTTTTAGTTCAGTCACCTAGGTCCCAGACCTCCCCTCCTCCAAACAAAATTCTGATTTAGTGGGTCTGAGATGAGGTCTAGCCATATGCCTTAAGGTAATTCTGTAGATGATGTGGATTCACACTGCTAACTAGGCAGTGTTGTCTTAAACACAGTGGTCGTTATTACAGATTTTTTTCTTTTCTGTTTTTTATTTTAGAGAGAGAGCATGAGTGAGAGAGAGGGTATAGGAGGAGAGAAGGAGGGGGGAGGAAGGAGGGAGGGAGAGAGAGAGAGAGAATCTTAAAGACACTCCACCCTCAGTGCAGAGCCCAATGGGGGCTCGATCTACAACCCTGGGATCATGACCTGGGGCCAAATTAAGAGTCAGACACTCAACCGATAGAGCCACCCAGGCACCCCAAGAATATTTTCTAATGAATGATAAAAGATGAAGCAAAATAATAAGTCTTCCTATTCAAGCCCCAATGCATTATTTCCATGCTCACTACTGAGATGGGAAAAAGAGATCAAGTTTATTATGATTTGGAAAACTGACCCAAAAAGAGTCGAAGGAAAACTATGAATGAATGGAGCAACCACTGAGATAGACAAGAGAATATCTTCAAAAGTAAATTCCAAAACCTCCAAAGACAACAGAATTTGCATTAGTCGGTGGTAAAATGTTACAAAAATTGTGTCCTTTTTAATATTTTGGTTCTTAAATCTCTCTTTTCAAAAGTGAAATTATCCTGATGTAAATCATAGCTTTTGTTTTCATTGTGGAGATTTATTTATTTATTTATTTGAGAGAGAGAGAGAGAGAGAGAGAGAGAGAGCATGCAAGTGAGGGAGGAGCAGAGGGAGAGAGAGAATCCAAAGCAGGCTCCACACCCAGCAAGGAGCCAGAGTGGGACTCGATTGCATGAGATCCCAGGAGATCATGACTTGAGCTGAAATCAAGAATTTGACAGTCAACCAACTGAGCTACCCAAGCGCTCCCATTGTGGAGTTTTAGACAGATAAATAAGGACTAACAACTGGGCTAGAAGATTTGTTAAATAAGACAAAGGAATATTGTAAGAAGACTATATTAAAGGTAGAAAAAGAAGGCTACAATTGGAGAATGGATAAGATACCATGTGTTAGAACTACATGAAAACAAGGTAATCCACATAACTTAAACATGAATGGCAACTAAAAATCCTACATTAAGATGTACAACATAAATATTCAAGAGAATGTGAAGAAAACACACAGTTCCTGCCCTTGATTAACTTATATTCACAATTTCAACAGGGGTTTTTGGATCTCTTTTGGATTTCCGTGGGAATCAAGGCTGCATACCTTATGGTAAGATTAATATAATAGAGCTAGGGGGAAACTGAGCTAGTAGGATCAATTAATGCTACACAACAGGAGATTCACAACGTTAACAGCACTTTGAAACAACTTAGGGAACTTTACAAACACGTAACCCATTGAGAGTTGGGTCCCATTCCAATCAAGAATTGGAAGACGGCTCCAGGACACAGGTAATTTTTAAAAGCTCTCAAGGTGATTCTAATGTGCAGCCAGAATTAAGACCCATTGATGGTGAGTCTATACTCCTGAAATTCTATATGAAAGAAAATCTGTAGGCCTATTCTATTAAGGGGAAAAAACCTTTTTGCTACCAATTTAAGAGATGGATTAGAGTAGCTCTTCTTTCCTTCACTTTTTATGATTTCCTAGGCCAGTCTCACTACTTTCACAGGGCATTTGAAAAGATCTTAGCCATTCTTTGAGTTGAATGGATGATTTGAGGAATTTGAAATAAGTATTTTGGGCTTTGCACATTATTACACGTTCCCTGGGTGGTAGAGAGACCCTTTCATCAAGATCAAATTGTCTCATTCTACATTCTGTCATGTGACTTAGATGATGGCAGAAAGTCAAAGGGCAATCACGATCATCACCATCACCACCATCCTCCTCCCCATCACCATTCCATTTAGAGCCTGCCAGCAGTGTGCCGATAGCTGCTATTTTCACATTTAGAATGCAGCAGTAAAAGGCTCCTGGTAGCATCAGGCTTCTGGCTATATTCTTAATGAGTTTAAGAGGGGAGAGAACAAACAGCTGAATGTTTTGTTTTGTTGCAGAGTCCAGATGTCCATCCCCAATTTGCCTAGGACTGCAAAGAAGTGGGGGGAATAAATCAAACCCCCTAATTGGAAAACCTGAGAGGGGTATCTTTAGAAATCTAAAATTCAGGGAGATGGAACACAGCTAATGTAGATTTGTTTTGCACTGACTACACAGTGTAATTCATGGCTGTTCTTCAAAATAAACAGCCTGATGCTGGCAAACTGTGTATGCAGCACCTAGCATTAATCCACTACATGGTGCACTCATGGCCACTCAATGTAAACAAGAAACTACCTGACTAGTGAAATTCAATAGAACCAGGTCACTTTATATGCTGAAAAGGAAGCCAGGGAGACCCACACATGTGTTACGAAGCTCCTTCTACGTAGACTGCACATCTGCCTCTCTCTCAAAAGAATTTTCTGCAGGTGTCCATCGAACTGTGGTTCTGTTTCTAGATTACTAGTCCTGGGAGTTGGAATAAACACCTAACTAGTTGTGCATGATAGACAGGAGTGCACCAGGGTACTGATAACAAGTCTAGTCAGCGGTCTACTCATACTCAGTAGGAAAGGCTCATCACAACAATGAGCTGAATGGCAAATCCAACACTGTCTTCTCTTACTGTGAGAATTTCCTTTCCAAAAAGGCTGAGTGCTTTATTTACATGTATTGATTCATTTTTTTTAAGACTCCCATTTCTAAAAAGGAAGACACCGTTTTGTCATGTTAAAGATGATAAATTCATGGCAGGGAGAGGTTACGTACTCTGCCTGAGATCATAAAAAGACTCTACAGTATTTGAAATTAGAAGTCATAGTCATATCTTTCTGGGGTGCCTGGGTGGCTCAGTCAGTTAAGCGTCCTACTTCGGCCCGGGTCATGATCTCATGGCCCTTGAGTTCGAGCCTCACATCAGGCTCTGTGCTGACAGCTTGGAGCCTGCTTCAGATTCTGTGTCTCCCTCTCTCTCTCTCTCTCTCTCTCTGCCCCTCCCCCATTTGTGCTCTGTCTCTCTGTCAAAAATAAATAAACATTAAAAAAAAAAGTTAAAAAAAAAGTCATGTCTTTCTGATTTGTGGTTCATGTTCCCCATGCCTCCCGTCATTACATACAAAAAGCAAAGGACTTAAGCAATGCAAATGGTGAGCATCCTTAGCCCAAGGGAACATCTCTGAGGTATCTGCCAAATCATTTGTTTTTACTTAACCTGATAGTGGGTATATTTTTAGGATAAGATCGGATCAGTAGAGCCAATACCATCCATCTGTGCAGAATACTTTATCCCTATTACTGTCAGTGTGGACAATTTAAGGATATTCCTAACTGGTGCCCATTGGAGGGTGGTTCTAAAAATAGGACAAGAGGCAGGAGCCCAAAGAACCTAACAGTCAATACTGCATTCAAGAGGGGAAAGTGGGTGTTGGGCACGGAGGAGGGCACCTGTTGGGATGAGCACTGGGTGCTGTATGGAAGCCAATTTGACAATAAATTATATTTTAAAAAAATACCACATTCGAGATACATCTGAAGCATTCACACCAAAGGGGGTGTAAAGGAGAACACCAGACATTTACCAGAGGCAGTTTGGACACCAATAAATAACAAAGGGATAAAACCTATCAGGAAACACAAGGACGTAAACCACTGCAGATAAGAAATCTTTTTCAATAAAAGATGTTCTGTTCATTGTGAAAGTCCCTCCTCTCTTTAATACTTCCCTAGTGCCACAGGGGCAGGACAGGACATAAGGTGATATATGATCTATTCTTTAATTTTTAATAGAACTATTAAAAGCAGGTAAGAATCATTTTATTCATTTAGTCAAGGAACACGTATGGAACACTTTTTAATATAATATGCAAAGGGCCATACTAAAGATATACTGGTAAACAAAGCAAACACAACCTCTGCCATCCTGGAAACTACATTCAAGAGGAGGAAGAGAGAAAGTAAGTATATATGTAATATAATGTGAGTGTTATTATAAGAGATTAAAAGAAAATAAAGTTGGCTAACGGAATCAAGAGTGACAGGGGCTATGTATGTAGATAAGGTGGCCAAGATGGACTTCTCCAAGTAGGTGACATTCAACTTGAGGTCTAAATGAGAAATATTTCATTTACTCGGTCTTTCAATTCATAAAAAATTGGGTCAGTGTCTACTACATGCCCAGCACTATTCTGGATGTTTGGCAGACATTAGGAATCTGCTCCGTAAGAAATATTTAGAGGTAGGAAAGGAAAGATATGATAATGCCGTTCTGAAATTAGGCACAGCATTTGTAGTTTTACATATGACTCATGCGATTTATGTTCTAGATTTCTTGTTTCTTCTCTATGCAGCAAATCAAACTCACATATTTAAGAAATCATAAATACAACATGTTTAATGAGCTTACCTATAAAATCTCAGGATGGACTTTCATGTATTCTGAGACAACAAGAGACATTTAACTCCAAGGTGAAAGCAAACTTTTGAGGTCCTAAAGCACATGAATGATTCATGTGCCCTAAGTAACCCATGGGCCATGGGTCATGGCTGGAAAAGTAACCATCCTGTGCCAGGAAGCCTCATTAAACTAACCTGACACCTAGTTTTTGGTGATCTCTCTCTCAAGTCTGTTGTCTGTGAGTGTTTTCCACCTGGATTACAGGCATAACAAAGTAATGAAATCTTGATCATGGAGACTTAGCTACCGACTAGGGCTCCTTACTACAGGGGAGGGGCCCCAAGACATCCTTCTCTCAAATCAAACATTCAAGCTAAGATAAAGTCCAGTCACATTTCTGACTATAGCATACAAAGAAAACAAAAAACGGAGTTTCCATAGAAACATACAATCCAGCTTCAGGAAAATCTGAAAAGGCAGTCATTTGGAGCTTTGTCCTAAGAATCAGGAGATGGGAACTCTATTTATGCTTTTGCAACAGTGTGCTGTGCAACCTTGGGCGAGTTACATAATCTCTTTGAGGCTCATTCCTCTCCTTGCTGCATTAATAATATGAGGCTTTCAAATACCTCCTCAGAGTCCAGTTCAACCGGAGCAGTTCTGCTTTTATCTATTTTGACTATATTTCTGAGTAAGATTTCATTTGAAATGCATGTGCCCTAATGAAAAAAAAAAAAAAAAAAGAAAAGAAAAACAATGTGATAATCGCTGGAAGAGATATCCTCGGAAGCTTCTTTCTACTCTACAGTACCAGGATTTCTAAGACCTCTCAGACTTGAGGTCATAGCTGGGCAGAGGAAGGGGAACCTTTTTGAGAACCAAATCCTTATCTGGCCTTACAAAGCTACATGCCACCTTCTACTTTTCAAGGATACAAGAAGGTACTACCATGATACCACCAAGATTTCATTTGGCAACTGAGCACAGTAACCATTGCAATGAATGAGCCCAAGGCTTCTTTTGTCTTTTTTTTTTTCCAAAAAAATTGTGTAGTCTCCTTTACCCCTAAAGGTTTCCCTTGAATAAAGTGAATGAGGAGCAAAGACAAAATCAATAGCATCTTTGCTAAGCTGCTGCTTTATCTAATAAATATTTATTGAATGCTTACTGCATACTTACTAGACACTAGTTACTCTTGGGAGTTAACTAGATGTTCTCAAGTTAGAGCACAATCCTCAGTTAAATATAAACCCCGCACCTAAACAAATGGAGTTACTTGTGCTCACAGATTGTTAAAATGTCAATTCTTCCCAACCAACTTTATTTATAGATTCGACAAAATCCCAATCCTAGCAACTTTTCTGGAGACACTGACCAGGTGAATCTAAAATTTATATGGAAAGGCAAAGGCACTAAATAGTCAACAATTCTGAAGAAGAGAGCCGGAGGACACACAGCCCAATTTCGAGACTTATGATAAATGGCAGTGATCAAGAGAAGGCAGTATATCAGGTTTCCAGTAATGGAATGAAGAAGTTATGGGGATAGAAAGCATACCATAAGGAATTTAGTCAATGATATCGTAATAGGGATATATTGGGACAGATGGTAGGTCACTTGTGGTGAACACAGTATAATGTATAAACTTGTCGAATCACTATATTGTACACCTGAAACTAACATAGCATTGTATGTCAACTATACTCAAATTTAAAGAGAAATAGAGAAGAGAAAGCACTACTGGTGAAAGCACAGAGATACAGACTAATGGAACATGAAAGGGAACCAAGAAATAGAATCACAACAAATACAGTCCACTGATTTTTGACAAAGTACAAATGCAAGTGAATGGAGGAAAGATACTTTTTCAACAAATGGTGCTTTAACAGCTGGCTATTCTATGTAAATAAAAAAAGAACCTAAAAACATAAATCCTACTTCATACAAAAATTGATTCAAAATGGATTATAGACCTACATGTAAAATGTAAAGCTGTAACATTTCTAGAAGAAAACAGGAGAAAATCCATATGGCCTCAGGTTTGGTGATGCTGGTTTTGATGTTAGATAGGACATCAAAAGCATTATCACAAAAGAAAGACTTGACAAATCAGGCTTTATCAAGACTCAGAATCTTTGCTTTGCTAAACACAGACAAAATAAAGACACGACACAGACTGGGAGAAAATGTTTGCATATCACATATTCAATTAAAGAAACTTGTACATACACACACACACACATATTTTAGAACTCTCAAAGCTCAACAAGAAAACAAAAATTCCACTTTAAAACTGGGCAAAAGATCTGAATAGACACATTACCAAAAAAGATCTATATGTATCAAAAAAGGCATTTAGAAAAACTAAAACCATAATGAGATACCAGTTTCTACCTGTTAGAAGGCTAAGACTAAAACAAACAATGAGGCACTATGGTGCTCAGAAGCTATGCATAGGAACACAAAATGCTAAGTAGCTACACCACTCTGAAAAGAGTCTGGAAGGTTTTCGGGTTTTGGTTTTTGTTTTAAATAAATTTAATATGTACTTACCATATGACTTAGCATTCCCACTTCTAGATACCTAGCCATGAGAAATGAACTTAGGTCCACACAAAAACCTGTGCAAGAATTTTTAAAGCATCTTTAATCACAACTGTCCAAAACTGTACACAATTTAAATGGCTCTCAACTGGTGACTGGATAAGCAAACAGTAATACATTCCTACAGTGGGATGCCACTCAGAAATGAAAGGAACCAACCATGGGTACATGCAACAATATGGATTAAGTAAGCAAAGGGCAATAAACCAGACTTCAAAGCTACATACTCTATTTACTGGATATTTTGAAAAAATGCAAAACTGTAGGGGGATCAGTGGTTGTTAGCAGCTAAGGGTGGAGAGTGTGTTCAACTACAAAATGATGGCCAGAGGGAGATGTTTGGGGGATAACAGAAGTGCTCTAATCTTGAACATCATGGTGATTACAAGACTACACCTTTGTCAAGACTCATGGAAATATGTAGGCACTTTACCGTTCGTAATTAAAAATATACTGGAACCAACTTAAATACATGGGAATATGTGACAGCCATAAATACAGATTTTTCTACCTCTATTTTTATCTCTAACTACCTACGAATTTCAACGTGTAGTTACACTGTGGAATTTTTTTTCCTGAAATTTTACAGGTGAATATGAGTTTTAAATTGTGCTGGCATTGAAGCGTGTAATATTTATGAGCACACTTTGGATTTAATACAGGAAACATTCCTTTTGGTTTTTTCCCCCTGTTAAATAATACATTTTAGCCATGCTCTGACAGCCATGTAAATGAACAGTCAAATATTAGGAGAAAGGAATATCATTGGAGCTAACTGTCTGGATTTTGCTCCCCATGTAATCCTAGTTCAACATGTGACAAAATCTCAGACACACACACACACACACACACGCACGCCAGTGGTTACCCTAATGACCTTTATATTCTGTCCTTTTATTTTGCCTAATTATGAGTTAAGATGCTATTGGGTGTTTTTTTAAAGTTTATTTTAAAATTTCATTTATTTTCAGAGAGAGACACTGTGAGCAAGGCAGGGGAGGGGGAAGGAGAGACAGAGAGAGAGCAAGCAAGTGAGCTAGCCAGCACACGCCCAAAAGAGTGAGAATCCTAAAGTAGACTCTTCACAGCTCGGAACCCAAGGTAGGGCTTGAACTCAAGAAACTGCTATATCATGACCTAAGCCAAAATCGAGAGTCTGAAGCTCAACCTACTGAGCCACCCAAGCGCCCCAAGACCCTATTAGTATTAAAATAAGGATGCTTATTCCATGATTGTCATTGATATGTCATAATTAAAAAATAAAACGGAAAGAATTTTTAGGGATACAAGCGATTATAAAGAAGGAAAGTGAACCAAAGAGGTATTTAATTTTGAAATGCTGTGCCAACTTAAAACAATATCATGAAATCAAATGATTAATAAATGGCTAATTTTACAAAACATTTTTTATAAAAAGTACCTACCTGAAATTTTATGAGTTGATGACAAATTTTCCTGAACAGAGAGGTGATCCCAAATGAACTAAAAGTACAAAAATAACTATAGTTTACTCTTCCATTTTAAAACTGACATTTCTATAATATGGCCTTCGGGATTTTTTCAAAAAGTAATAAAATTAAAAAAAAAAAGAAAACAGAGAGAGAGACACAATCAAATTTAGTGTAATAGTGTGTGTGCCTATCTGAAAGTATATTACTGGACAATCAAAAAATAGTGTATGCTCAAAAATATTATTATCCAGTGTTGTTTGCTTATACATATATACACATGTATATACTTTTCATTTATACGTATACATACAAACACGTATACATATACATACATATATACACATATACCATATATTACATGTGTATGTAATTCTGGATGTTTGAGTTCATTGTGCAATGAAAATACTGATGGAGGGGCACCTGGACGGCTTAGTAGGTTACGTGTCTGACTTTAGCTCAGGTCATGATCCCATGGTTCATGAGTTCAAGCCTGGCGTTGGGCTGTGCTGACAGCTAGGAGCCCGGATCCTGCTTCAGATTCTGTGTGTGTGTGTGTGTGTGTGTGTGTGTGTGTGTGTGTGTGTGTGTGTGTGTGTATGTGTGTATGCGCGCGCGCACGCGCGCGCCTCTCTCTGCCCCTCCCCCACTCATGCTCTCAAAATAAATAAACTGTTTTTTTTTAAAAAAAAGAAAGAAAATACTCCTAGAATATAAGACAATACATGAGGAGACTATAATCCTAAGCATGGGACCTTGGAAAAGGTATTTGTTTTCCTTCACCTTTAGTTTCCTAAATCTAGAAGGTCACTTCAAGTTCTAAAATTTTATCAGTCCTAAGGAAGCCCTTCAAGGGAACTTAATTGCCTCTTGTTTCTTCCCCCTGCCTGGCCTGTCCTCCATATCCCTCAGTATCAAATTCTCTCAGGGAAATATACTCTCGGAGGCTGAGGCTACCAGTCTCTTTCACCATTAAAACTTTTTTTTTAGAGCAAACAACTGTCTACGATGATCTTTTAGGACCAGCCCATTATGACTGTGATAAAGCACAATCTTGGAAAATTAAACTAGCCAAGTTTTATCAAGGTAAAGGTGTCCTTGAAAAGCAATATTACTCATAATTCTTAAAAATATGTGTAACTTGGGCGCCTGGGTGGCGCAGTCGGTTAAGCGTCCGACTTCAGCCAGGTCACGATCTCGCGGTCCGTGAGTTCGAGCCCTGCGTCGGGCTCTGGGCTGATGGCTCAGAGCCTGGAGCCTGTTTCCGATTCTGTGTCTCCCTCTTTCTCTGCCCCTCCCCCGTTCATGCTCTGTCTCTCTCTGTCCCAAAAATAAATAAACGTTGAAAAAAAAAAAATATGTGTAACTTGTCCACACCTCAGTATGTAAGGTAAAAATAAACAAGGTTTACCGATTACTGTTATCTTTTGGTATGGCCTTCAACATACATCATGGGAGAGGATTCAGCTATTGCTTTTTAAAAAATAATACAAGGTAATCATAATCTGGAGAACCTTTGGTTATCTCTAGTCCATCTTATTTGAGGCACTATTTCACCATCAAGCCCAAAATGGGATAAAATGGAAGGAGAGGTGAGATCTCACAAAACACATTGCATTATTTGTACTTGATAATTAATCTGAATGTTATATTAATAAATATAGAGTCCTCAGAAACATGTATGTTTGCATTTCTTTTTCTTTTAGCCCATTTAAATCTATAAACAGATTGCAGCTAAGTCTTTGAGTTAAAAATATGTCAGGATTCTAAATTCAGTAAATTATATTCATATAGATATTATTTTTACATACTCCAGTTCAGCACATCAAATTTATAGTCACATGTAATAATATTTTCCTACAGGAAAGAAGTGCTAAAAGCTGGTCAGAGTCGTAACTAGAAATGAAGTTGAAAATTAGAAAATGAATCAACTGTGATAATGTGATTTCAGAACCTATAAAAAAAAAAGTTGTGACTAGAGAATGTTAACTCCTGAAAACAGTTTAACATTAGAGGAAACTTCATTACCAAATGAACATGAAGTTTTCTGAAAATAAAGAATGTGGGGGGATTGATTATTTTTAACTTCTCCTTCCACATTTAACATTGGCTAAATTTTTTCAATTATCAGCCAACATATATAACATCATCACCAGGCAAGCTTTCTGTGTAATTGGTCAAATCAGACACAAGGCACTATGTGAACCACAGGCTTGGCTTGAACTCACAAGTATCTCTGATATTTTGTCTACCAGATTTCTAGAATTTCAGAATACCGTAACATATTAATTAGGGTATAGGATTCATTTTCACTGGGAGCCAGTATGCAACACCAACAACCCGATATACTACCCCAACCTTCACTTCCAGCTCCTCCCACTTTCTCCAACATCTAGGTGAGAACAGCTACAATCATGTGGGTTGCAACTGCTGCTGCTCAAATGAGCTTCTTTGTGCAAAGTCTCTGAACTCTTGACAGCTCTGTTTACATATTATCCTAAAAACTGCTTATGCTTTTCTAAGTGCTAATATGTAATTATTTACAAAATATTTACAATAGTGAGATAGGTACTGAAAATCCTCATTCTGTAGATAAGGACACTAAAACACCAAAAGCCTACTATTAGCAGCTTAGACCAATGCTTATCAAGCTTGAATGTGCCTAAGAATCACCTGGGAAACAAGACAAGGGTGCCCACTGTCGCCACTCTTATTCAACACAGTACTAGGAGTCCTAGCTAGAGCAATGAGGCAAGAAAAGAGATAAAAGGCATCAGAATTGAAAAGGAAGAAGTAAAATTGTCTCTATTTGAGCCCCAGTTTTTTCAGAGTCCTAGCACCCCAGAGCCTCACTGCTTCATAAATAATACCTATTTTATTTTCTTCCTTCTCAACTTCACTGCTGGGCATCAGGACGGCACCGTGTATCTCACAGTGGGCACTCCATCTTGAACGACTCTGCTGGCCTCTTCCCAAACCATTAAGAGGCCTATTCTTCCAGAAATACCTAACGGTGCTAGGCAAATCCTCCCTTCCATCCCATTACCACACATTCTTGTGTTTTCTAACAGACCCCGCAGAAGTTACCATTTATCAGAATGACTTTTTGTTTTCAACCCTAGAAAGACTACAGGCACTTCATGTCCTCTAGCAGGGCTGTCTCAGGCCCCCAGGGAGGTAAGACTGGAGAAGGGAACACCATCTGCAGGACCTCGGGCTAGCAGAACAAGTGTAGACAGCACATGTCCACACCCACGCTGTGATCTCCACACAGGCAACTGGAGAGCTGGCATCAGAAAGGATTTGGCGAGAGGAACAGAAACAAGTCAGAGGAAAGAACAGAGGGCAAGATGGCCAGGGAGACACAGTCCAGGGACAGGGCACTGCACCCTGCAGGGAGTGACTAACTGGATTTAGTTTGGTCTAGTCAGTCAGAGGACAGCTGAAGAAGATGACGATTATCTCTTTCTTAGATAATTCTCCGCCTCCACAGCAGAATTTTCTTACTGTAAGTCAACTCTAGGCACTGAGGTATTGGACACTTTCTTCTACTCCAGGGACCTCTCCAGACTTTTTATGTCCCCAGTGCCTAGTTTGGCATCTTCCATGCAGTAGATGCCACAGGACGGCTCTTGGGATGATAAAGAGGATTTCAGGTCTAAGGAGCAGGGCTCAGGCTGGATACAGAAACATCCTCTCCCACGTGTCCTGAGCATGCAGAATAGGCAGAAACATGAAGGTGTTAACCCACAGCATCTTTGCTGAGGAGGGGACCTGAATGTGGCTTTTATAAATGTGACACAGGGCCCGGAGACTGCTGGCCAGCAACCTTCATCAGAAGGTGAGATCATTACAAAGAGCTTATGCTTTCACTTCCATGATTTACACCATGTAATGTGATGGCTGAGCTTGATTAATACATATCAGGTGGCAGGGGGTAGAAACAGCTACCAAGGTAGCAAATATTAACTCACATACTCCCTGACTTTCAGGACATGAAAACGCCTGATTTGCAATGATCTAGCAGGATCTGACTGTGACACAAGAAGGAAAGAAGAGGTCTCTGAGGAGAAATGAATGTTGATGCGGGTCTGGCTTTCAAAGATTGGGGTAGCACTAGAAGTGAACCCTGGACCATTAGAACACAAAGGGACTGCACATATGAACCCATAAATGAACCAAGTATAGGATGATCTGAGGGACATCAAACAGTTCCCAATCCCCTTCAGGGTCACAGTTCTCAACCTCTCGCTATTATTTTGGGGCCAATAAGGAAGAGGGCATAAGGATAATAAAGATGTTCAGAAGAGAAAGGTTATCAAGCTCCTAGCGGAGAATCCTAATGCCTCCTCCATTGGAGGGTCAAGGTGAGAAGTCAATGTCAGATAGCTTAATTGGTCATCAAGTTGGTCAACGGTCTAAAGAAACCAATGTCCTCATGTCTCGTGAGAACACAGAGTTTGCATAAATTTCAAATTCCTACTTAGGAGGAAAAGAGATAATGACAGACACATTAGATCAATATTCAGTTTTCCGTAAGCCACTCAACAGAACTTAAACCATCCAAACGCCTTGTAGATTAGATTGAACATTCAGAAATTCAGGACATTTCAATGACCTAACTGGACCCGTGAATAATGGAGCAGAAAAGGATTCATACAAAGACTGATCAGAGAGTACAGCGGCACGCAAGTGAACAAAAGCTTTCCAGGTTAAATCTGTAAGTCACGAGGCCAAATTAAGATCAGTATTAAGCTAATTATTAACCTAATATTTTTTTCCCAGCTTCTTGCCCTCATTTTCTTTTTTAGCAGTATCTCTGTCATTAAGTGGACTCTGCTCACCCCGTATTATGAGTATTTCATCTTCCTTTACAAAAGGGGTATAGCTCATCTGGGCGGATTTCTTGAGATCATGCAATTCTGTTTATTCCTGATAATTCTAGAAAACATTACGAATGTAAACTGTGTTACTGGAGCCAATATTACAGTAAGATGGGCTGCTTCCAGGGGATTCTTCTAGCATTAATGAACAGGCATTATGGATCATTTACACATATAACCCCGTCCACTGTGGATACGCACACACGACTCGGTAAGAGAAACAGCTGAAGTAAGACCAACAGTGGCAGTTACAGACTTTCTAACGCCCCTTCTCCTAATTCTCCCTAACAGGTGAACTGAGCAGGGAGGAGTGTAATCCATTGTAACTGCATTGTGAGTGTGGGGGGAGAGGAGGACCATGGTGGAATATCTACAAACCTTTGTCAAAATGTAGCACTTTCCATAATCTGGTCTAGAAATGTATCACTTTCAACTAGTCAAACAATACCTATGCTGATAAAAACCAAGGCACCATGTTGATATTTCTGTTGCTCTAACAACCTGAAGGAGAACACAGCTAGGAGAGACGAATGTAGGGTTTTGTTTTATGAATGAAAAAAAGGAAATCTATGCCTGTGATCAGGCCTATAAGGAAGAGAAGAAGAGGCCAGTAAAGGAGAGAGTGTCCCTTGCTAACAAAATTTTGCCTGAATTGTTGTTAATATAATCCAGTATAACGAACAGCTTGATTGTTAAGCCCAGTGGTAAAACATCTATTGCCCAAACTCAGGTACTGACTAAAGTATTTCACCCAAACACACAGACACACACACACACACACACACGCGCCAAATGGGCATCTTAAGGATAAATTTATCATAATGCATTTGAACTTTTAAACTAATTCTCCCAGTGTATCTAGAAATGTTTTGTCTCCTTTTTTCTTTAAGAAACAGAATCTCCACTAAAAGT
The DNA here is from genome assembly GCF_018350155.1 of Leopardus geoffroyi. Taxonomy (NCBI): domain Eukaryota; kingdom Metazoa; phylum Chordata; class Mammalia; order Carnivora; family Felidae; genus Leopardus; species Leopardus geoffroyi. Next base: position 46,625,709 of record NC_059327.1, read on the forward strand.
GGCTTAAACTACAAGGACATGTATTATTTCACATGCTTAAGTATTGGAGGACACTTGATGCTTCCAAGGTTGATGCAACTGCCCAATAAAGTCATTACAGGAGCATCTCTTTTCTTTTTTCAACCTGGGCATCATCAAGCTTGGCTTTTCATGGTCAAAAGATGGCTGCCACTGCTCCAGGCATCACATGCTTATTGACCTTATCCAAAGGCAAAAAAGAAAAAAAAAAAGCAGTTTCTCCACACATAGCTGTCTTCATTATGAGGGGAGCATTTCCAGGAGTTTCCAAGCTGACTACATTTCCAAGTCTGACTACTGTCAGACTTCCGCTCTGGTCTCACTGTGACATTTGCCTATTTCCTGGCTGCTGGGGCTTCAGAAGAAGTGAGTATAGTATTTTTTAGTCCTAGAGTTGAAGGCAGCTTGCTGGCAAAGAGGAACCCTAGTGGGTAGGCAATCAACTGTGTCCACAGCCAGCTTTCACAATCAAAATTTAAACTGTTGTATCAAATTAAGATCAATGAAAAGCTTTTATTCTGTAATTAAAGCAGTCTCAATTCCAATTCTCAATTTTTTCTTATCCCTTAAAAAGACACAGATGTTAAATATACTAACTTTTGACATATATATGCATGGGAATTTGTGATGCCCAGATGCAGAAATCAGTATATAAACACATTTCCAAAGATAGTGCAAAGTACGTGGCTTGAAAATTGATACACAAACCCTTCACTCTGGGTTGAATCTGAAACAAAATAAAAGCTCTCACTCTCTAGAGAAGAAGGTATCAGAAGAGCAGGATGACAGCAGCTGGGCCAAATTTTTAATTCTACCCACAACTGTAGGCCTATTTGACTTGTTTAGACCTTTGAAGAAAAGCAAGGCAGCCTGGCCTGGATCACCACCTAAGAGGTTGGGAAATGTTAGAGAGTTTTCCTAGCATTTGGAGTACATCGCTTTGTTCAGAGAAACCAATTTTGTGCTTGACCGGTTCCAGGAGATCAGAGCAAATTCATACCTACAAAGGTGAGATGAATTAATTGATATGAAGAGGACCATTTTTCATTGAATAGTATTCCTGTTTAGACAAAATGAATGAAATGAGATTTGGAGCATGCCCATTTCAAATGCACACAAATCACGAGCAAACCAATATGCCTGAGAGTTTTTGCAGAGGTGAAATGTCAACACATAACCAAATGGATTCTTTTCCATGCTCATTAAGACAAAAACTGGAAGAAAAATCCAAGAATTTTAGGAAGAGCTCCCAAATACAATCTGGGGGAAAAAATAAAGCAGGGGAATGAAGAAAAGGCAGATCAAAAAATACCTCATTGGAAGCACTGCCATTATGTAATTATGAATTTAGGGACTATTTATAACATGTCCACTGGGGCAGCTGCTGGTTGCTGGCTACAATGCCCACAAACCCGTGACACTTCAGAGCATAGTCAAGATAAAAAATGTTAAACAAATCATCACATATAGTGGTATATAAAGATTACGACATGAGTAGTACAAAGGAAAATGATAGGTTATCACAGAGGGGAAGACAGTCATCCAGTTTAAAAGGATGGTTCAAGAAAGAGCTCTTCAAGGAAGAGACCGATTACTAGGATGACAGCATTGCCAAGGTTACACCTGTTGACCTGGAAGAATTACAAACAACATTCCCTTATCCTCTAAAGAGGATTTATCATCCAAAAAATATGATGATAAATTATGTGGTTGCCCTACCCTTAAAGTAAGCTGTAAACAATAGGCAGGTATTAGTCTAAGAATAAGAAAGAAAACTAGTGTTCCAGGTATATGGATGAGCTTATGGGAAGCCTGACAGAGTGAGCTTGGGGCATTTGGAGAAATCCGGGAAGGCTGGTGTCACTGCAAAATAAGAGACAGAATGGTCCTAGATGGGGCTGGATGGGTCAGGGCTAGCTGAGGTCCCATTACAGTCTTTGCAATTCATCTTAAGAGTAATGTGAGATCCTGGAAGAACTTTAAGTAAAGGTGTAATGTTATCCAGTTTTAAGAAACAATCTTGGGCTGCTCTGTGCCATGTGGATTAATGAAGTCAAATGTTGAAAAGAGAGCAGCTGTCTGAAGGCCACTGCAATAGTCTTATCAAGAGATGACTGGCTTGAACTAGGAGAGGACAAAAGAAAGAAACTGGGTGGACTCTGGATGTATTTTACCAGATGTAGAGGACACAGAACGTAGAGGATTGTGTGCTGGGACAGGGAAGAGAGGAAGTAAAGCACCTACCAAGAGTTCAGCAAAATGGTGGGATATAATCAGAGTTTTCAACCAGCGCCTACTCCACACAAAGCTTCAGAATCTCTGACAAAGAAGTTGACAAGATTAGAAATTAATACACAGATCGTGCAGAAAAGGGTTAGCACAGCAGGCCACATGATTATCTTTCAAGGGCCTGTTTACAAGGTCGGTTCTTAACTGGACTCCGCAAATTTCGATTTCAAGAGGGTTTTCAGACCCCTATTTGCATTCTTACGAGAACTGGTAAGAATGGTGCATTGTGACTGACCCGTCTACATCAACATGGTTTGTGTTGAACATCTACTTTCCTTACGGGTGTATGGAATCTGGGCTCATGCCAGGCAGAGGGGGCCTAACTTACCAGCCCCTAACAAAACCCTTGGGCAGAGTGTCTGATGAGCTTGCCTGACTGGCAGCATCTCACATGTATGATGACAATTTTGGGGGGGAGGGATTAAGTGCCTCCTGTGTGACTCCATTGAGAAAGGACCCTTGGATGTTTGTGTCTTATCTTCCTTGGATTTCGCCTGTGTGCCTTTTCCCTTTGTGGACTTTGCTCTGTACCTTTAAAACACCATGGTCCTGAGTCCCCCTAGTGATGAACCACCAAACCCAAGGGTGACCCTGCAGACCTCTGGCGCAATGATCAAATGCCAAAATGGAGATTTCGACATTAACAGACAATAGAAGATAAAGAAGGGAGCGTGAACAATACAGAATAAATATATCAGAGACAGGAGGACTTCAGGAACTGCTGAGTCTAATAAATACCAAATGCTAAATGTGCTCCAAACTGATGTTTACACGGCTCACGCTCTGTGGAGTTTCCTTCCTCTCCCCAGGGAGATAAAGTCACCATACCCAGAAAAGAAATTACCGATAACAGTATTCTCTTGACATTCAGGTTAAATTTGCCAGTATCCCAGTACCCAGGCTCTCCACTGTGTTGAAGAATCAAGTTTAAATTCTGCAGCTGTGGGCCACACAGGACACTTGGGGGCTGTGACAGAGGGAAGGAGGGGCTTGCTGATGTCTGAGGAAAATAGTATCAGAGGCTGAGGAAGTGCCTGTGGATTTTTTTTTTTCCTGAATAAGAGATGCTTTGTTATCTTGTGAAATATAGAGTTAGCCATCGCCTGCCTATCTGGATGGAAAAGAACAGGGACTAAACATAGAGATGGGAATTTTGAGCAGGTTTGGTGCTGCTATGTTAATTATTCATGACTTCTCCATGCATCTGAAATGATTTACTCTCTAGTATTACATCTAAAAATAAGTTCTTCGGAGAAAAACTTCTTTAAATACAAAATAACAATTCTAGCAATATAGGCAAAAGAGAATCCAAATAAACTTTAGGATAATTATAACATTAACTCTACCCCACAGTCTCTTCTGGCTAGCTTTCCCTTTTTTCTTCTTCTTATCATTTATTTATTTTAAAGACAGAGCAAGCAGGAGAGAGCGGCAGAGGGAGGGGGAGGGTGGGAGGGAGAGAGAGAGAGGGAGGGAGAGAGAGGGACAGAGAGAGAATCTTAAGGCTCCACACTCAGTGCAGAGCCTGATGTGGGGCTCGATCCCAGGACCCTGAGATCATAACCCGAGCTGAATTCAAGAGTTAGATGCTCAACCAAATGAGCTCCCCAGGCACCGCAACTTTTTCTCTTCTTTTAAATGATGGTGAGAAGTCTGCTCAAGTGAGTGTTGCTTTTTACTCTATCAGATGTGCCAACACCTGATTCGGTTAGGCCCTCTATTTTGATGGTCACATATTTATGGAAAAACAATATTTACCTCTTCTTCATTTTTATAATTAAACAGCAGTATCGACCATCCAAATACTCAAGTACAGTGCTGGATCCTGGCAGAAAACTAATAAAAATTGCAACAGTCCCTGCTCTTTAAGATTCTAACATTGTACCACCACTACTGCTTGGAATAAAAGTTGTTGACCTGAGGTTCCCAAAGCACTGAAGATACACTGTCCATGTAATTCCCCCCCAGTTCCATTAAGAAAAGAGAAGAGCCCTATGGTTTTTGGGGTTTTTTGTCTTTGTTTTTACTTTTTAAATGTAACTACTCAAGGCACTACAAAGGGAAAACCAATCACCGTTTGCCATAGAAAGGTGACGTAGGCAGAGGTGTTCCCGCTACTCTGTCCATCTACTCATCAATAAATGGATTTGGCAACAAGTACCAGGTTCTCTGCCAGATTCTAGAGATTTAAAAAAGAGTATGAAACCCAATGTACATTACTACCCTGGAGCTAAAGCTTGGCCCTTGTGCAGCTCTCACTGCTAATGGGACCTGACAGTTGTAATAACAAGATTTCTGGCAATAAGAAAAATAATACCTCTTCATATACACATAGAAATTCTCATCCCATTTTCTTAATTTTCTTGCTATCTGGAGGACATGGAAGCTAGCATTAGTTTGCACAATTTCGTTTCATAGTCGTGGCATCTTATAGTTTTTGATCTTGCATTTGCTTTAAACAGTTTTACTAAGTGGTGTTACATACCGCAAATTCACTAGTCTCCTTAATTTTTATTTCTTTCTCTAGGCAGTAAAAATAAATGCTGGTCATTAATTTCAAACTATCCAGATGTGTATGAAGCAGGAAGTGAAAGCACCAACACTACTCTAATCTTGTTAAGTCTTTGTTTTGTTTTGTTTTGTTTTTAAGTTTACTTACTTATTTTTGAGAGAGAAGTGCAACGGGGTAGGAGCAGAGAGAGAGGGGAGAGAGATAATCCCCAGCAGGGTCCACATCACGAGGGCAGAGCGAGATGCAGGGCTCGAGCTCATGAACTGTGAGATCATGACCGAATGGGAAATCAAGAGTCAGACTCTCAACCGAGTGAGCCACCCAGGCACCCTGAATCCTGTTAAGTTTTTAATATATCCTTTCGCATGCTTCTATCTCAGCATAAATATACATAGCTTTTAATATTATTAAAATAAATTGTATGTACACCAAAGTGCACATATCTTTCCCGCACACACTCTGTATTTTCATACCTCATATGTATTTCATACATATTGGGTCCCCAGACAAAGAAATATTGTAAATATACCACAAACGGGATGCTACCGTTTTCAACTTTCCATGTCTGCCAATATTCACTAACATGCATTGCTTTCACAGATTATGTAACTTAACTCTATCTGGTAGGCATTTAGGTAATTTCCAATTCTTCATCATGTGGAGAATCACATAATAAATATTCTAATGCATAGAATTCTCTTCTGCTTGAAAGTAGCCTCTCTCATATCACAAACCTTGTTGGGTCCATGACAGATTGGGTTATCCCAATCTAATTCCAAATGAACATTAGAAAAAGGCCAATTTTGACAGCTTAACAAAGCTAGTTCTTTCCCCTTGCCTGCAAACAGACCTCACATAGGAGTCACAGGGTAGTCATGAAGTGGCTTGAGGCTTAGTAGGGATACTTTCCATGGCTAAGAGACCTTACACCAACTCATGGGGAAAAGGAGTCTTTCCTGAATCACGGGTGCTTTTCCTGATCAGTTTCTGAAGTAGGAGACTCAAATGTATGTGTGTCATTGATGCTTTTCAAATGAGGCCAAGTCTGTGCTGTTGATGCCTTTAAGTTGGGGAATCCTATATGCAGTGCGTCTCAAAGAAAGGAGGATTCCTAATGTATGCAAAACAATACTGAGAGGATCTATAGGACGTATGATATAAAAAGCTAAATGCAAGCCATTTCTTACTGAAGATAATGTGAAATCGTATTGTACCAAGGGAGTCACTAGATTACAGAGGATAAAATGTAGGAATCGGTATTCAGATATTTAGCTCTATTTGCATAATCATCTCAAGTAGGTATCCTATGTTCTCCTGGGGCTAACTAGCACACAGAGAACAGAATGGTAGTTTCCTCTAAAAAACACCACATAATTTTTTTTAAAAGAGCAGAATACATGAATGTTATCCAACAGATCTCACTGACATCCATCTCATTACAGGAAGAAGTCCTACAATCCTTCAAATACTGCAACATCCCCACTCCTCCAGATATCCTCATCCTCATCTCCAGAATGTGTAAATATGTTATCTTACATGGGAACAGGGACTTTGGGGATGTGACCTTGCACTGGGAGGGATATCTTGGGTCATCCAAGTGGACCCGATGCAATCATAAGTGTCCTTCAAAGTGTAAGGCGTGCACGTAACTTCAGGAAAGGTCAGAGGGCCGCCTGGGTGGCTCAGTCAGTTAAGTGTCCGACTTCGGCTCAGGTCATGATCTCACTGTTTGTGAGTTCCAGCCCTGCATTGAGCTCTATGCTGACAACCTAGAGCCTGGTGCCTGCTTCGGATTCTGTGTCTCCCTCTCTCTCTCTGCCCTTCTCCTGCTTGTGGTCTCTGTCTCTCAAAAATAAGCAAAAAATTTAAAAAAAAAAAAAAGGGTCAGAGAGACACTGCTGTCTGCTCATAGCCTACTATGGATCCTCTGACCCCTTCTCTCTCTACCCCTCCTCCATTCTCTCTCTCAAAAATGAATAAACATTTAAAAAAAAAGGGTCAGAGGGATGCAAGTTTGCTGGCTTTAAAGTTAGAGGAAGGGGCCACTAGTCAAGGTGTGTGGGCAACCTCTAGAAGCTGAGAAGTTCAGGGAAACAGAGTCTCCCTGGAAAACACAAAGAGGAACATAGCCCTACGGACACCATGATGTGAGCCCAGTGTGCCCCATGTGGGAATTCTCACTGACAGAACAGTAAATACACATGTGCTGTTTTAAGCCACTATGATTCTGGTAATTTTCAGTAGCAATGTGACATTAATACATACCCTTTCTCCATAATGAAGTTTGAGAATTGAAACTACCACACACTCCAGTTCCTGTGGTAAGGAATACTGGAACCAGGCAAAAGGAAATATTTGGTGGGTTTTGTTTGTTTTGTTTCTGGAAACTAGGACTGTAAACCAAGTAAAATAGGTAACTTATTAGCAGACTAAAGCCTGGCTCACCAATACTAACATCCAGACCCTGATCTCACTGTACCCTCCAGACCCATTTTTTTATGCAAAGAACTCCACAGTCCTAACTGGCTCCTCATTTGCCAAGACGTGCCTCAAACTCGCCCACCCAGGCTTTTTATCTCATACACCTCCTCCCTCATTTTCCTCCTGTTGCAAGACTACTATGACTCCTCAAATTGGTATTCTTCCTTATTGCAATAAGTCTACTGAACTTACTTTTCTTAATCAACAGCATTTCCTGTTCGAGGGGAGGTCACACACAACATGGACATTTCTTCCACTGGCATAACCGAAAATTTCTTTGCCTAACTATAAAAGGTGAAGGTATACAGAGCCAAAGTATACTTTTGACTGAAACATAACAATGGGATTATAGAAATGAAAACGTGCATTGAAGACTACATGGTTTCTTTTTTGTTTATTTTTTTAAATGATACACCCCAATTTTACATGGAGATAGGTAAGTCCATCCCAACAGGTAATTTGCTTGGCTCAGACTGAACTGAACAATTCAATATGGAGCTGAGGACTGATGACGGGGAAGAAGAGGTCTGCAAATCTACCCAAGGAAAACAAAAGAGACAGCCTTTCCCCCACTTTATAACCATGTTATTTCACAACACAAAGACATATCAAATGTGCCACCTCAACAGAATCATCCCAGCCACAACTTTCTTCATCAAGACTCTTCCACCTATGCCTAACACACAGGACATCGGGCTTTTATCCCCCCAACCCCATCCCAGCACATGCCTGGTGGTCAGTCACAGATGGCAGGTCAGGAACTTAGCTCCCACAAGCTCCAACCTCACACAAAGGCTCACAGAACGCCATGAAGCTTTCCCACATCAACACTAAAAGCAAATGCCTTGGGGCACACTCAATTTAACTTTGGCTCTTATTCTTACTTTTTAAATCTTTTTAAGTTTTAGTTAATATACAGTGCAATGGTTTCAGGAGTAGAATTCAGTGATTCATCACTTACATGCCACACGGAGGGCTCATCACAACAAGCGCCCTCCTTAATACCCACCACCCATCTAGCCCATCTTCCACCCACCTCCCTCCAACAACCCTCAGTTTCTTCTCTATCATTAAGAGTCTCTTCTCTTCCCCCCCATATGTTCATCTGTTTTGTTTCTTAAATTCCACATATGAGTGAAATCATATGGTACTTGTCTTTCTCTGATTGACTTACTTCGCTTAGCATAATACATTCTAGCTCCATCCACATCGCTGCAAGTAGCAAGATCTCATTTTTTGATGGTTGAATAACATTTCATGATGTGCATGCATGTGTGTGTGTATGTGTGTGTGTGTGTGTGTGTGTGTGTGTGAGACTATTGTTGATAATACTGCTATAAATATCAGAGTGCATGTATACCCTTCACTCCTGCATTTTTCTCTCCTTTGTTTAAATACCCAATAGTGCAATGCTGGTTCATAGGCTACTTCTATTTTTACTTTTCTGTGGACCTCCATACTGTTCTCCAGCATGGCTGCACCAGTTTGCATTCCCAGCAACAAACAGTGCAAGAGGGTTCCCCCTTCGTCTCATCCTCACCAACACCTGTTGTTTCTTATGTTGTTAATTTTAGCCACTCTGACAGGTATGAGGTGGTATCCCATCCTGGTTTTGATTTGTTTTTTTTGTTTTTTTGTTTTTTGTTTTTTTTTAACTGAGAACAATAAGGAAAGCAGACTGGCATGATGGTTTAACCAGTTCAAAGGACAAGGAGGAAGAGCTATCCTCCACTACATGCAAATTACACCTGTGCCTTGAACTGGGTGTTCGCTAGTGAACATGAACGTGTAGTCCATAAAGAGGAACTAATGCGATATTTGAAAATGGAATCCACGCATCAGTAAATTGAGAGACTTTGCTAGGATTAATGACATGCCAGAATATTACCAATGGACAGGAAAAAATCTTTCTTTAGGATGTTTACTTCACAAAAAAATCACTTTTGCTCTTTTTTCCCTAAGTTTTGATATTTCAGTTTTATCCTATCCCATAACAATTTTGATTCTCAGAACGTTTCCCTTCAGAATTGTTCTTTTCTTCTTATATTGTAACCAACACTGTGAGAGTTCTCTTAAAGGGCCTTATGAAAAATGAGCATTGCCACCAGCAATGATGATGTTAACAACAAGAATGATGACAATGACTGATACTTACTGAGAATTTACTACTACGCCGAGCTTTTCAAACCAAAAATATTTTAAGCTAATGCTCTTAACAGGTAGGTATAACAAGTAAGTATCTTCTCTTAATAGGCAATGATGATTATAATTATGTACTTATAACTGCATCTGGGTATCCATGTACATATTCTCTCTCATTTCCTTTTAACTTCTCATTACTTCTATATACTGCCCCCAAAGACTGGCTTTTTTATCAGTCAGAACATTAACTTCTAGAATTCCATTAAGGAGGTGAACCATGCTTACAAAATCCTTTCTATACTACAAAGTCATTTTCAGGCTTGGTAATATACATTTAATCATGTAAAGAAAGAAAGGGCAAGTTATTTAGCAAGTCATAATATTCTTTTCTATTGTTATAAAACAGGCAGGGGGAGAACATGGGAGTCAGGACTGTCATAATTAGAGTCACAGTATGCCATTATTTGTTTGAAGTGTAGATCGTAATCTAGTTCTTTATGACTTAAGGCATGGGCCAAAAACCTACGGTGTCTGCATCACCCCCAACTTCTCAGAAATGCAGAGCCCCAGGCCCTACCCCCAGTTGAACAAAATACCCAGGTGATTTGCATGCACATTAAAATATGAGAGCAATGACCTAGATTTATTTTTTCTCTTCTAACTTGAGAACACCTGTGCCAGGAGTCAAGAATAAATGCAGGGCCCCTGACACTAGCTGCCCATTAGACACCAGGGCAGAATGACCTTCAGAGTCACAATCTCTAGAAATGGACTCCAAGCTTCTGTATTTTTTTAAATATTATTTATTGGGGGGAGGGCAGAGAGAGAGAGAGAGAGAGAGAGAGAGACAGAGAGAGAGAGAGAGAGAGAGAATGAGTCAGGGAGGGGCAGAGAGAGGGGACAGAGGATCTGAAGTGGGCCGCACACTGACAGATGCAAGCCCGACGTGGGGCTCAAACTCACAAACCTCAAGATCAGGACCAGAGCAGAAATCGGATGCTCAACCGACCAAGCCACCCAGGTGCTCCCTAAGAGTCTGTAGTTTTAAAGAAAATTGCACACACGTGGTTCTGATGTAGTTAGGGTTGAAAACCACAGGCAACGGTATAAAGAATCTTGTTTCCATCCAGTTAAGAAATAACTACACATACACACACACACCCTCCCAAACATTCCTCAGTCTATTTGTCAACTCTGAAGTGCAAGAAAGATGCATAAAAAGCCATACAATGAACTCTGAATGAATTCAGTAAAAGGAACCACTCCATTCACTCCAAGAGATGCTGGAGTCTCTTGGGGGAAAAAAAATCTTACTCATTTTACTAAGCTGGGAAATCACAGTGTACATGAACTGCAATTTTTTCATCTCTAAACGTTGACTTCCTTATCAATGCTCAAATTTTACCTCAAAAGATAATTAATTCAAATACATTCTGGAACTTATCCGTGGCTCTCAATTCAAAAATCAGAAAAACAAAAGAGAAGAGCCATTTGCATTTAGGAAAACACCGCGTTGGACTCTTGATAGCAGGACTATCTTTTGCACACGTTTATATCTATAGCATTGAGCGTGGGGATTTCACGGAATGCCTGCAGTTAACTGAATTGACTGAAAACATGTCTATTGATTGGTATTAGTACTAGCCCTCACTGAAAATCTATACTTGCCCCACACACTTGGCCAGCAATCTGACTTTACAACCCTTCTATGTTATTTTGGCTACAAAACTGCAGAATATCCTGATTTAAATCTGTGAAGCTGAGAAAACAAGAAAACACACCGCCTTTTTAAGAATATGTCACATGTGCTCGAAGTGTGGTGAAATGAACATTCAGTGCTCAGTAACATAGGGAAAAGAAGGCAGTGTTATGGCCTCTGGAATAGCTTCCATTTTCAAATCTTCCTTCTTAACCAAAGGCTGATCCCTGAACAGGACTTATGGAAATACCTCTTGACAGTATTACTCTTTACCCATTCTTGATCCTTTCCTCATATACTGTTCTTTTGGAAATTTGCTATTTTTTCCCCACTTAATTATCCCATCAAAACCTGCTTTCAGAAAAGAGCCAGACAGCATTCACTGACACATGTTCATAATACTAAATACACAGATCACCCCTTATTTTTATTGTTAGTCATAGTTAAACTAATCAGTAATTTGTACCACATACTTACTAGGTCCCAGGCACTGTCTCTAAACATACAGATACTCACAAACTCTGTGAAGATGGATAATGTAATAATGATTCCCGTGTCATCACGATCCTACCCATGAAGACACGCAAAGTGGTTCATGGTTGACACAGGATCTCAATCCTGTTGGTCTCCTGAGGACCTTTCATTTATTCAATCCATGTTAAAGAATTCCACAGTAGCCAACAGAGAGAAGTATTTTGAGCAGGTAAAGCAAGTCATTTGGAGACTAGAGAAGGGCTCATCTATGAAAACTGCTTAGGGGCGCCTGGGTGGCTCAGTCGGTTAAGCGTCCGACTTCGGCTCAGGTCACGATCTCGCACTCCGTGAGTTCGAGCCCCGCGTCGGGCTCTGGGCTGATGGCTCAGAGCCTGGAGCCTGCTTCCGATTCTGTGTCTCCCTCTCTCTCTGCCCCTCCCCCGTTCATGCTCTGTCTCTCTCTGTCTCAAAAATAAATAAACGTTAAAAAAAAAAAAAAAAAGAAAACTGCTTAGACCCGAAGGTCTCATACTTCAGTGTGTCGGATGGACCTGGAGGGCCTGGGAATTTGCATTTCTACTAAGTACCCAGATGATGCGTAGGCTGCCACTATGGGGAGGGGGCAGGGAGAGTCGTTCTCACCATCCATCATTTGCAAATTACAATAATCACATTTCATAAGTCACTTCTCATTTTCGTTCTTCGAGTCCGTCTCATTATCACCTTCAGAAAAGTCTCAGTTGTAAATAAGAAAAAAAAAAAATTAAAAAAAGGAAGCCCTGTGTGTATCATTTTCTTCCAGAGCTTTCAAAAAAAAAGGTAAACTCAAATTGTTCCTTCCTATAGTCACAGATTTAGCCACTTCTTGAGTTTAAATTTAATGTGGAAAGCCTCCTGCATGCCACTTTTGATAACAAATAACCCCGGACACTCTTCAATGCCATTTCTTCAATTATATTTTCTTTACTGCTCAAACAAGATAAATGGGGGGAATCCAAACAATTTTTCATAGGTCAGAGATTCGGCGCACCTGATGCAGCTGGAGTTTGGTTACCAATACAGAGACAGCTCTTCTAAAATTATAACCTACACATTTTTCCCTCCTCAGGCTTTTCGGCGATTTCCCTTGCATAGCACTGAGTGTCCTTTTACAAGAAAATAATTAACAGAAGAAATCACTCCATCTTTCAGTTAAAAAACAATGAGGTACTATTGTTAAAAAGGCTAGCAATAGATTTACAGGCTCTGGAGCTGAGAGATTTCCTTAAATTGCGCGTGTTTGTGTATATGTGTGTATGTCTCCCTTTAAAAAGAGAGATACACCATGTTTGTGCTCTTAGCTAATAGTTCTACTATTTCCTGATTGAAAAGTCCAAGCAGGTCCCATAGTGTAATGGTTAGCACTCTGGACTTTGAAAAGTCCGTCTTTAAATTTAAGCACTTGGTGCTCTTACAGAGTTTGGGTTACACAGATAGCTGACTTTGTTTCAGAATTTTTTACTAAAAAAAAAAAAAAAAAAAAAAAGAGAGAGAAACTGGGGGAAAGAAGTGAAAAAAAATCAAATTAGGCATGAATGTTGACATTTCAAATAGAGAATAACCTCCTTTATAATTCTGAGTATATATAATTGTTCCACGCCACAAGACATGCCTGAGAATTGAATTGACAATTACAGACAACATTGGATCAGGGTCAGAAGGGAAACTGCAGGCAATCGACCACCACCAAACGCAGAATCACTGCCTGCATATGGTTAGAGATGTCAGAAATTATTGTGAAACGTGAGAGAAATTTCTGGCTAAAAAGGCAACCCCACCCCTTTTGCGTATATCTGAAGAGGGTGCCTCTCCTGCTGTCTTTGTTGAGAAGAGGAAGCAGAAGGAGGTGAGAACAAAGCCACTAGCGTGACCCTGTCTAATAGGGTAACCATCCCATTGAAAGCCTGGTGGCATGTAGGTTTCAGGTGGTGCAGGAATCTTAACGAGGAGCTACAAGAGTTTGTGTGCAGAATGACAGCTTGGACAAATCGAAAGAAATTCACCACCGGGAAAGATCAATACCTTATCAGTTGTGTCAGTTCAAAGTAGACTAGACAAAGAACTAGAGACTCAACTGGAAGGGACGATCCCCAGGCTGGCAGAGAGGGAAGGGGCTGATGACATCAAAGACCATTCCCGTCTTAATTTCTATGATGTCACAGCACTAGCCAAGCCAAGGGAATTTCACTAAGGATCCAGCAGTGGCTTCTTGCCAAACTCCTGTGACTTTACACTGCCATTCTCAGAATACCATGTGGGGTACATTTTCAACACATGACATGAAGGGTTTAGACTTTGTTTACCACCTCAACTGTAGTGCCTGTTCCCATAGGGCTCCCATGTAATTTACTATCCTTTCAAGCAGATTCCAAAGTTACGTCCCCACGCCTTCCAGGGTGCCTGGACACTCCCTGGCTGCTGCCCAGACCTAAAGATATGTAAACCTTTAGTCCTATAGAATCCTAGGGCTACATTCGTGGCCCACAGATAAACCTTCCTTCGGGGGCGCGGGGGGCAAAATCTCCACTCAGCCTGTCACATTAAAAAATGATAATGAAGTAAAGTGTACCTTTCACCTGCTAATTAATTAGCACACTCTGTAGATGTGGGTCAACGGCTCACCTCTTTCTTTTCCGCGTCCCAGTTTGTGTTTGTGCAAGTGCTACCATCTGTAACTCTGATTAAGAGTCTGGCATTTTACTAAGCGGCCAAAAGTGTTTAGGGGAACAGACAGACTCTTTTGGAAGTAAAGTTCCACCGAATAAATAGGCATTAACAACAGAAGGTGCTTTTAGAGGGCTGACTCCATCAGCATGGACTTGAAAGATACAAAGTACTTCCAACTTAACTGGGGAAGGACAGGGAAACTGGAACCAAAGACCAGGCGTGTCAGAATGCACATATACCGATGCACCCACATTTTAAGTGCATTCATGTGGCAAATCAAGTCTCCACTGGGACCCTATTCTATGTACACAGCCTATTCTAAATCCTGTGAGAGACAGAGTTCATAAATACACCAAAAATTTTCTAAGACCTTATTATCTTAATTGCCGTTATTTTTCTTTTACTGCAATCACACATTTATGTGCAATGAACTTAGCTTTATTTTAAAAATAAGGACATTTCGGGGCGCCTGGGTGGCTCAGTTGGTTAAGCCTCCTCAGCTCAGGTCATGATCTCATAGTTCGTGAGTTTGAGCCCCACGTTGGCCTATGTGCTGACAGCTCAGAGCCTGGAGCCTGCTTCAGATTCTGCATGTGTCTCTCTGTCTCTCTCTCTGCCCCTCCCCTGCTCACACTCGGTCTCTCTCTCTCTCAAAAATAAACATTAAAAAAAAAATAACTAAGGACATTTCAACTACAAAACAAGGTCGAAATGGAAGCTGAGCTTAAATCTAAACTTTATTTTAAACCCCACCTGTTCAGGAGCGCCTCAGTGGTTCAGTAGGTTAGGCATCTGACTCTTGGTTTCGGCTCAGGTCATGATCTCACAAGCTCGTGGGTATGAGCCCCACACTGGGCTCCACGATGGTAATATGAAGCCTGCTTGGGATTCTTTCTCTCTCCTTCTCTGTGCCCCTCCCCTGCTCATGCTCTCTCTCAAAATAAATAGAGCTTAAAAAAATAAAAAAAAAAACCCACCTGTTCAGTCTCAGTGGCTACTATTTCTTCCTATGCTCTACCATAAACCACACTCATTCACACCACCATGCTTTTGCCTACACCATGCCCCCTAACCTGAGATGCACCTCACCCACTTATTTATCCTTCAAGCCCCTAGAGAACAATCTTTACTCCTGGAAATATCTCAGATAAAATCAGTCAGTTTTTCCCCCTGAGAACTCAAAGGAATGGGTATATAATTATCTTTTTTATTTTATTTTACTTTATTTTATTTATTTTATTTATTTTTTTTTATTAGAGAGAGAGAGCACACATGTGCAAGCAGGGGAGAGGTGCAGAGGGAGAGGGAGAGAGAGAGAGAGAGAGAGAGAGAGAGAAAATCTTAACCAAGTCTGCAAGCTCAGTGGAGAGGCCAACCTGGGGCTCGATCCCTAGACCCTGGGCTCGTGATCTGGGCCAAAATCAAGAGTCGGACACTCAGCCAACTGAGCCACCCAGGAACCTCTATTATAATTATCTAATATTAATAGCAATTCTCAACTTGCCTTGCAATGTTCACCATTTCCATGTGACTACGGACTCCTCAAGGGCATGGTCTATTTAATGTAATACGTATACAGGTATTCCTAACATTCAACTAGGATGTTTAACTGGAACACTTGTTTGTGACAGGTGCTACAGGAAATGACACAGATCAGTGAAGCAAGTATGGCCCGGAAATATACTCTGGTTTTACCAGTGGGTGAGCTACTGGACACCCTGCTCAATTGCCATCGTGAGGAAGTTTCCTTCTCTGCAAAATCAGGAAGTTAAATCGCCCTCCCATTGAATTGCTTAAATCTGATCACCGATATGAACGTGTTCCTTACACCGTAATGGGCTGTCAAGTTACCATGAAACGCAGGTTCTTCCCTCATACGTCTCACAAGGGAATGTTTTAAGCAAGGTTCCATCTAACACTTAAAGGTTACTGAGCCCGTGCAGTCTTATAGCACAGAACTTCCGGGACTTTCAACCAAAAGTAGATGATGAAAGTATTAACAAAATGTCAGCAGCATCTATAAATGGGTAAAGTGGTTCTGATCAAGGATATGAACGTGAGACACAAACTCTCACAGAAACATCAAAGCCAAGGTCACAGTCCGGGGGCACGAAACACCCTCACCAGCATGCCGAGCTCCGTAAACAAGCAATGTTACACTGGCGGGCGTGAATGTCCTCCTCAAGATGTAATAGCAGGAACGAGGCGCAGACACAGCCACTGTAAATCTACAAAGCAAAAATCTCCTTTGCAATTCTTATTCATCTTTTGGAATTTATCACCAATGAAATATTAAAGCTTAGCCTCAAGACAATACAAAAGATAAAGTACTTTAGCCAGTAAACACTAAGGTGAATAAAAAACTGTATTTTTTAAATAAATAAAATATCCGTAAAATCCCAAATCAGCAAAAGGGAGCATCGCATTTTTTTTAAGTCAAAAAATAAAAAAAATAAAAAGGGGCATCTCTGTTCACAGTTTTGTATGCTGAGGACTCACGTTCAATTTTCTCTTAGAAAAAGTGACTTGAGACAATTCTGAAAGGCTCTCCAGTGTTTTTTGGGTTTTGTTTTGTTTTTTTTGTTTGGTTTCTTTTCTCTTCTGTTTAAGGACATCACAGGCACGTAAAGGAGGGTAAGAAATACAGTCGTCTGGCCCAAGTTACATATCAAAAAATGTCATCAACTGCTGTAGGGGAAAATACAGAACCTCAAACTCCAGGCTTCTAGATGCCTTTCAACTCACCTTGACAGATTTTATCTCCTTCTGGGCAGAACTGCCAAGAGCTCATCAAGGTTATTCGAGATTGCTTTATGCTGGGTCTACGGGGTCAAGATTTTCAGGCGCTTGTTACTTAAAAATGCATTTGCACTGAAATAATCCATAATTACAAAGTTACTTTAAAATCCCAAAAGGCCAAAGAATTCTTTCAAAATGCTGCAACACTCACTTTTGAGAGCACATCCAACCTTCAAACAGGTGATCCTGGCAGTGCTGCGTACTCACATCCACCCACCTTTTAAGTTAATGAAGATTTCAAATGAAATGAAAACTCTGGCACAAAACAAAAGCAGCCGAAATCTGTGACAAGAAAGCATGAAGAGGAAAGGAAGCGGGGGGCTCTGTTAAATCAAACCCAGGCAAATGTGCACTGCGCAAGGGGACTATACGCTTTGTGATAAGGCTTTCTGCTCGAATCAAAGGAGCAAAACTTCAATATTTCACGTTACCGTAGTGGCTTGGTGGGGCTAAAAATTTAATAAGTGCTATCTAAACTAATGGCAGTGCTTCAGACTGGAAAAAAAAAAAGATGCATGAGATTAAGCATTCTAATGACCACTTAATGAAACTTAAATGAATATAGATCATCTTTGCTTGAATTAAATTACTCAGTCTAAATAATAACAGTTAGGAAACATAATGATGGCCCACAGCCAAGGGCTGTGCGAGATCCCACCACAGAGCTGGTGAGGAGGCCAGGATCTCACTAAAGCTGAATCCCTGAGTGGGGGGCTTGTGTAATTCAACAGCTGGAAGGGATCTGTTAACCGAGCCACAGCTGGCCCAGCTCCTCTCCAGTGTGAACATCTACAGTTACAAATCACCCAGGATTCAGGGCCCTGGAAAAGGCAGAGGTAAAAAGAACAAGATAAATTATTTGGACTCTAAAGGCAAAATTTAAGTGTCATTTGCTCCATAAAAGCTTTCACGATCACCCCAGTCACCCCACACAGATCTCATTCCAATTCCTAGGAGTTCCCTCTTCCACTCATCTGGAACATTTAGGAAGCTGATTTTTAATGCTGATTATCATATTAATTTGACTACCTTATGTATCTCACCAAATCGGTAATTCTTCCTGGTACAATTTTCTCACTCATACACACACATGTGCATGCATGCTCACATATCCTAGTATCTATCCACGGGGTCTGCCATAATACGTTCCCATTCTACTGGTTATTTGGTGAATGTTTTTCGGTTGATTAGAAGGTTAACACTTAGAGCAAGAGGATGGGAAGCAGAGCCCTGGAGAACACAATGTTAGACAAAGCACTTCATCCTCAGGGATGTTCTATTTCTCTAGAGAGCAGATATGAACACTGCTACAGGTTTAAGAACTATGACTCGAATGTATACATACTATCAGTTTCCGCACAATATACACAGATTGACATACTCCCATAATTATCAGTGTACATCATTCCTGTGTAAGATCCCACATTTTCTTCATCTAATTTGTAAGTGTACAATAAACTGTTTGCTTCCTCTGCTTTGTGAGATCAAGATCAAAAGAGCCTTACGTTCAACTTTCTGATCCAGAAACCACTCTTAACAGCATGAAATTGTAATTAAAAAGTATAATCAACATGAGTAAAAACCATATCCCTGAAATTCTTACCTTGTATTCCTCATGAAGAGATTTAAACTTCCCCTGAATAAAAGATCATGCTTTAGAGGCAACATCATTCTCTCCAGCACATAAGTAATGTGCCCTTACTTGCATACATTCAAACATATTCATACATACTTGTGTTTGAGCATGTGTGTACATAAATGCATACAAGTCTATCCGACAAATGTATATAAAAATGGCAGCCTAACATGGCAAAGTGCACACTGTTTAGGCTACAAGACAAGGGCAAGCCAACCTTAAGAAGCACAGGTATGCCCTTTTGTCTCCTCACATAAGCCTTTGCATACACGTGAGCTGTGGTTTGCTTTCTCCACATTAAGTCACTGGGTTTCCTAACTCAGGGTCCCAGATGCTCTAAGGCAATTGAGAGTCCAGGGAGACTTGGATGATAGGGGATGCAAAAGAGAGAAAAAGGGAGCCATGCATTTGGTAGGTAGATCTGGGAGTGGGCAGGATACCCCAGAAAGTCAGGAAAACCCACTGCAGTCCCTAGTGGATTTGTTCTGGAAAAGAGCCACGTGGACACAAGGGCCAAGTCCAAAGAAGACAAAGATAATGGAAGGAAGAGGACAAGAACAGATCTGGAGACGGTAGAATCCACCAGTGCTAGTGACGGACAGAGGTCAAGAGAAAGGGTAAAGAGGATGTTAAGAGCTCCAGCTTGGAAGACTGAGGAGCTGGTGTGATGCCATTTGCACAAAGAAGGAAAAGAAGAAGATAAACTGTTGGTGGGAAATGAGCTGAAATTTAAGTAAACGACATGGACGGTGTCACAGAAAATGGGCAGAACACTGCAGAGGGACTCAGGTACCCTCGCCGAGCAGCTGTGACCTTGGCAGGACACGTAAATCACCCTAGGCTTCAGTTATCTCCTGTCAAATGAGCAGACTAAATTAGAGGACTTTTATTCTTTCCACATTTCAGGAGACTACAACTCTAGTGTTATCGCTCCTATTTCCCCAATCAGCAATATAGGAAATCAAAAGAAACATCTATTCTCCTTGACATGGGCAGTAGCTATAAAAAAAAAAAAAATCAGAGAATTTTCTGCTAACCTTCTTCTTTCCAGGGCTTTCAGAATAATCAAGGACACCTGCTGGGACACCTCCACACACTTGGGACCTGACACGACCATGGACTTGGCCTTCTGCTTTTTACTAGCACAAAAGGAGCATAATGAGGAGGTAATCGGACTGGGGTCACTGGAGGAATTTCTAGCCCACCACAACTGCAGGGTCCACCTCTTCTATTCCTCTTTCTTCTCTCCATGGTGCCCTGTCACCCCACAGAGCTTTCACAACCCAGGGGTTAGGCTAAAAGACTGATGCTGAAGCACCACATCCTGGGTGGACATATGGCTTACTTCCAGGAAGGGTGAGAACCAGAAACCAGGCCAAAATCAGGCAGGTGCAGCCAAAAACATATGGCAGGAAGACCTTGGCCGGTTACACAGTCCATCAGGGAGCACTTGGATATTGCAGAGGGAGGGTAGGACTACATGGGAGAAGGTGCTGAAGGGACTCCATTATCCCTTCAGGGGAGGAGCTACTGAAGGTTTCAGAGTCAGAGACTGACTTCCAAGAAGAACGAAGGAGTCACAGGACTGGAGGATGAGTCTTCCCACGTATTCTTATCAATGGCAGGAAGGCGTATACTGTCGTTGATGGAGGATGCTTCACACTGCTAGCAGGAGACACCTGAACATATCAACTCACAGGGTAGGGCACAGTCTTGGATTTGGCCGAACGGGAGGAGGCAGACCCCCCGACACCATCTAGGCCTGTAGTTTTGGGGCATGAGCAGGGGTCAGTGTCAAAGAGGAAGGTCAGGCCACAATCTGGGTCACAGGAATTGTCAGGCAAGGGGACCTGAGACAAAGAGGACACCCAGGGCCTGGCTACTGATTCTGGAGGACAGCAGCCTCTGCTTCAAATGTCATGTGATGCATCCTTTTCAGTGGGACATGGAACAGAAGGCTGGCCAGACTCTTCAGAACTGGGCCCATTTCTTCAAACCCTTTTGCTCTGCCTGGAACCCATGCAGGAGACTGGAAGCTCCAGAGAAACACTACAAGAGTTCTGGAGGGTTGAGGCCAAGTGCAAAGGGAATCCCAAGCTAAAATTTCCTCTGTGAGCAGAAAACGGCACTCATCGGGTCTCTCTGACAAGAGATGTACTATAGGAAGGGCTGTCACAAGACACTGGAAGCAAGGAGACAGGGCATAGGAGTTAAGAAGCCAGAATGTTTATCCTCACAGAATTTTAAAAAAACACTAAAAATTTAGGAGTGCCTGGGTGGCTCAGTTGTTGAGCATCTGACTCTTGATTTTGGCTCAGGTCATGATCCCAGGGTCGTGGGATCAAGCCCCATACTGGGCTCCATAGTGAGCATGGAGCCTGCTTGAGATGCTCTTTCTCGCTCTCCTTCTCTCCCTCTGCCCCTCTCCTCCACTCGTGCACATGTCCTCTCTCTCCAATTAAATAAATACGTACATATAGGCTTGCATACAGACATACACTAAAAATTTGGATGGAGGTCAAGATGGACAGGAGGTGAATCATGAGACGTGGTAGCTACAAGTGATTTGTAATCACGTAATCACTGGACACCAAGTGTCACACAATCAGTTCCAGGGAGGATCACACAAAGGCAGCAAAGGCCCTGGATGACGATGGAATGTACGTAATAAGGTAGGAGGATAACGATTGAACCTCATAAAAAGGAAAACAGAAATAAAGTATATATAATAAAAAAAAAAAGGACAACTTGTCTCAGGAGGAAAACTAACTGGACGCTCAGAGCAAATGGACAGACTCAGAAGAAGAGCACATAAAACAAAACAAGCCAAACAAAAAAGTGCAGATGTGACCCTTTTGCTAAATCCTTCAGAAAAGTGACCCACAATGTCCCAGTGACCCAGCAGTATCCACATATACGAATGTCTTCCTCGTGGCTCACCTGGAGACTCTTCTAATATATACCACCACCTTTCTATGTAAACACAGATAAACTAGAGGGAAAAGGGCAGATGAATCAAAGGAATTCAAGTTGTCCCCGCAGTCCTATAGAGGCTTACTAATATATTCCCAGGCTGCACAGCAGGAAGCAGGGGTCAGCAGACAAGAAGGTGATGCGGGGAGCTTTCCCACTGTGCCACACTTACGGAAACACTCTGCTTTAATAACCCCAAACCCAGGACATGCAGAGACACACGGCACTCAACCCTCTCTGCCCTTGTGCTCCCGCTGTGCCCTGCAGAAGGCTGTGCACCGTGGGAGCCAGGGGCTCCTGAAAGATTTAAAATGCAGATAAGAGACCTATGCTCCACATGACAGGACAGCAGTCATTCCGCACCTGAGCCAGGATAGGGTTCCACCAGAAAGTGTCACCCTGTTACAAAGGCAAGAGGGCTACTGTGCCCCAGATCAGGTCGGACATCCAAAGGCAGTTTTGTCCCGAAGGTCTGCAATGATCCATATGGCCAGACAAAAAAAAATATGTGCTAAGCAACAAGGCACTCCACGGCGTCTGGTCTGAGAAGGAGACAAAATGAAACACCTCATGGAGTTTTGTGGAAAAGCCTCATATCCAACTGAAGAAGATGACATATCCACAAATATCTAAGGAGACGTAAGGACTCACGGATGGCAACCCCAGTTTACCAAAGGCAAGTCGAAAAGAGAACAAGCATCATGAGATGAGGCAGGCAGTCAAGGACATTTTTATGAGAAAGTTATGATTTTTGCTGCCCGTGACAATGGTAGGCATGTGTGCCATGGTGGGCTGGGGCAATGGCTCCTGGCTAATGGAATCCCATGAGCAGAGGGAAGAAGGAAGACCATGGCCAATTACACAGCACAGACATCACATCAGGGAGCACTTGGATATTGAAGGGGGAGGGTAGGACCACATTGGAGAAGCCTCTGAAGAGACTCCATTATCAGGCATGAGGAGCCACTAAACGTTTTGGAGTGGGAGACTGACTTCCAAGAAGAACGAAAGGAGTCACAGGATTGGAGGACAAGTCTTCCCACATATTCTTATCAACTCTTTATCAATGGCAGATACCAGGAGCAAAAAATCATCTGCTTTTTCCTCCCTCTAAATACCCACGGTCACCCACACACATAGAACTTGAGGATTTTTAGCCCAGAGCTCTTCGCAACCCAGCTAAGCAGCCACCATTACATGGGTTTTACTCACTGACCAACCACACCTTATATTTGTTCTGCCTCACCAAGGACACCCCGTAAGCCACCATCGTTTTCCTTACCAAATACTTTTCTGTGCAGAAATTCTCTCTGGACTATTGTTCAAAGTTATGATAAGAAAAACCTGTTAAGCAAAGGTCTTTTGGGAGAGGCTTAAAATGCCTATGTGCCTGTCCGTTGCTTCTGTTGCTGGTGCTTACGTGCTTGCTAGTGCAAAAGAAAGTGCATGATACAAAGTACCCTTGTTGATAATCAATTGACCGTTAAGTATGAGTGTCGACTTCTAGACCATCAGTTGTATGCCACCAATCCATTTCTCTATCCTAACCTGCCCTGGATTGGTCTCTGCATTATTCACCACGGAAATGCAAATCAAAACAACAGTGAGCTGCCCCTTCACACCCACCAGGATGGCCAGAATCAAAGACACACAATACAAGTGTTGATGAAGAAGCACAAATCAAAGGGGTTCCCCCAAGAAGACAATACTCAGTGTGCTTTACTCATAGTTCAGCTCCACGGGAGTGCATTGTAATCCATTTTTGAAATATCAATTTTACTAAAGATAGAAACTGGTAAGATTCTCTGTGACTAAAAAAAATGCACAGGGGCGCCTGGGTGGCTCAGTTGTTTAAGCATCCAACTTTGGCTCACCTCATGATCTCACTATTTGTAGGTTTGAGCCCCATATCAGGCACTGTGCTGACAGCTCAGAGCCTGGATCCTGCTTCAGATTCTGTGTCTCCCTCTTTCTGCCCCTCCTCCACTTTCATTCTCTAAGAAAAAAAAATTTTTTAATACACAATATAAGAACTTCTTTAGCGCAATGAGATATGGACTGCAGTCTGCAAAAACCAATTTCTGGATTTGTCTCACATTTCTTCTGAGATTCAGAGGTACAAAAAGTACAGAGAGGTATCTTTACCTTCAATTTTCATATTGAAAGAATCTAAAAATGATCAGCATTTGGGATTCCAAATACCACCTGGGTTCCTATCCTAAAGGGATTAAAAATGTAATTCCTCTTTTCAAAAAAGCAATTGAACTAATGGGACAAATTCAGTTGCCCGGCAAATCCTCTATAGCATTAGGAACTGCAGACTCCATGAAACTCCGCTGAAATCAATAGTTTGGATTAGAGAAGAAAATTCTCAATGACCTTTATTTATTCTACTGCTCTAAGATGTTAGCGATTTCTAACAAATGGGATTCCCACTGTTAAAATTAAATATAGATTGTAAAGCCACCACCATTAATCTTATCTGTTGCTATTGTTATTGTATGAGGATTGGTTTGCCATCATTGCGCGTGGTCTGAACTGTAACTCACATTTATGTTTGGTGTGCATGTTGTCTTTTTTATTAGATAAGAGCTCGACAGCAGGTGGAGGGTTTCTTAACCAACTCTAATCCCTATAGGTAGAAGTGGTCTTGCCCACTTTCTTTCTCCTCTCTCCTTCCCCAGCACCAGCCCGTATGGCAATTATCAGTGTAGGAACTATTTAGGGAGGCATAGTTCAGTAATTCATACTAAATTCCTTGGCCCTTTAACAAAGCGTTGGCAACAGACACTTTCTGCTTCAAATACTTTGTCGTTCTGTGGACAGTCTTTCATAGGAGGCCAAGGTACAGAGCTTTTTCTTCCCCTCACCTTCCAACGCGAGAGAGATGACAGAAACTCACATGTAATTTTTTTCCCCATTCTACATTAAATTTCACATATTGTTCCCTATGAAACAATCTCACTACTGTCAACCATTTATTATAGTCTCCAGTAATTTGAATATAATTCTTGCTGAATTCCACCTTTATACTATACATGATTTTAAAAACTAGGCCAATAAATAATAAGGAAAAGGTTGTAAAAAGAACATTTAGCGCCTTATAACAGGACGCATTTTCTCATTGTCTGACAGTTCATTTATATATGAAAATTTGACCTGTGAAAGCTAATTACAACTCACCTTACCTCCTTATTAAAGCAGACCTTCAAAGAATCTCAGGCAAAACTGTGAGCATTTAATGCTCAATGTATTAACCAGCAATAAAATGTGCTTCAGTTTTTAGATTCTGCAATCCAAAATGGCCACCAAATCCACTCGTGTCACAAAGGGTCTGAATCAATGGAGACCCTGGATGTATGTTTGGGACCTCTGTTAGGAAGCAGAGGAAGATTATGTATAATTGAAAGGAATATTGAGTAGGGGCGCCTGGGTGGCTCAGTCAGTTAAGTGTCCGACTTCAGCCAGGTCACGATCTCGCGGTCCGTGAGTTCGAGCCCCACGTCGGGCTCTGGGCTGATGGCTCAGAGCCTGGAGCCTGTTTCCGATTCTGTGTCTCCCTCTCTCTCTGACCCTCCCCCGTTCATGCTCTGTCTCTCTCTGTCCCAAAAAATAAATAAACGTTGAAAAGAAAATAAAAAAATAAATAAAAAAAAAAAAGAAAGGAATATTGAGTATTTTTTTTTTGACAGTAACAGAAGCATTTGGGAGCCTGCTTCAGGTTGAACATGGAGGTGAATGTGGATAGAGGGAGTGGGGAGGGAGCAAGGGAGCTGCTGATTCCTAATAGGCTACTTTGGGTTTGGTCTCGTGATGGACCCAACCTAGCTCTACCAGACCTAGTCCGTTCTTCATACACAGATGCTTTGTGCATTCTCCAAGCTGTGTTACCTTTCTTGTAACCCCACAGGAGACTGTTCTCATGGCAGCTTCTCATCCTACCCAGAAATAGGTGAATACTCCTTGAAAAGCCATTCTCCTTAGGATTTCTTTCCTCCAACTGCTTTTGGATCAGTGCAACTTTAAACCCTTACCATGACATCATCATCTTTGGACACCTGGCTGGGAACAGCAGACGAACTCTATTTGAAACATATACGTTCTGGGGTGCCTGGGTGGCTCGGTCGGTTAAGCGTCTGACTTCGGCTCAGGTCATGATCTCACGGTCCGTGAGTTCGAGCCCCGCGTCGGGCTCTGTGCTGACAGCTCAGAGCCTGGAGCCTGTTTCAGATTCTGTGTCTCCCTCTCTCTCTGCCCCTCCCCTGTTCATGCTCTGTCTCTCTCTGTCTCAAAAATAAATAAACTTTAAAAAAAAAAAAAAAAAAAAAAAAAAGAAACATATACGTTCTGTCATCATTTAAGTGCATTACTTCTTGTACTAAACAGCAAAGGAACCATTTATGGTGAAAGCAAAGTGAAACACAGCAGTAATTTCTCCAACCAAAATGCAATATCATCAATACACATTTAAGATGTACATAAAACTACTAGGATGTCACCAAAAACAAAACAAAAAACAAACAAAAGAAAACAAACAACAACAAAAACCATGGTTCCTCTGCAAAGTTGTGGTATTCCCTGAAGCTAATCCACTGCATTAAAAACATAGCCTTTTAAATGCACATCATTCACTCACTTGCTCACCTCTTCCCTTAAGACAAAACAGTTCCCAGCCCATCTTGGAAAACAAAGCACACCAAAGAAAGAAAGACCAGTTTGATCTCTAGAATCCTGGTGCTCAAATGAGATAAGGAAGTATCTACACTGATGTATTCATCCACATTTTTTTTTTTATATAATGGTATCAAAAAGTGAAGATGACTTTAGACTCATGAATTCTGAGCTAACTCTGGGGTGTAAATGTTCACACAGTGTACAACTACAGATGGTTGATTCTCGCCTCTCCTCCCAATTCCCTATCCACCTTCCAGGGTAAGCAATCCTAAATGCATTGCTGATAAGTTCTCAAGGCAGGGTAAATCCAAAATAACAACATCATCTGCCTTATCAGGGGGCCCCTTGGCTGCACGAACTGTGGCTTTATTGCACCAGAGATAGTAATTAAACCTTCACCAGGCTCACTCATATGTCCCAGTGCAGAGTAGAACAAGCATGCAGCTTCCTATTATGTGATGCTTATTAACTAAAAAATAAAAGCTGTGTTAAAAAAAAATGTGCCTGACACAAGAGAAAGATAAATATGGCCATGTTTTATTGCTACATGTATTTTTTTAAAGAAATGCCTATTGTACCGTGGAGTAGGTAGCATTTCCCAGTATGTTTGAAATCATTCAGTGTAGCACCATATGGTGCGGTAATGTCACTGAACAGCGGGGCACGAATAACTCACAATTCATTTCACTTTGTACTCTTATTTGTTTAGAAAGTAAAACTATTTTGAGAACGCTGCCATTTGAGGTTCTTCAGAGTCAGGAAAGGCTGAGCATTCATGAAGCTATTCTTTTCCACGTAGGAAGCCACTGAAGAAACATAAGAGGAAAGGCTATCCTTCTGGAAAGGATATCTAAATTAGCCAATGCATGAGATGGGAGAGGACCGGGCAGAGAACGGACAGGCTGTTTATCTGGCATACAAAATAAGGCAAACCACTGGCCCTGAATTGAATAGTATCCTGGCACTCACTGGGGTGGACAAAAGGATGATTCGGTCAAAGGGAATGTGAATGAAATGGGTGAATTAAAGTATTCAGACTGTCTGAATTATGAAATTACTCCTCTTCATTCTGAAGCTCCAGCTTCACCTATCAGGCAATGGCTTTGGTAGATAAGCCAGTCTGGTTCTTCTGCAAAAGTATATTGACTCCTAAAAATATACAAGATCAATGCAGACCAAAAACTAGTGACGAGCCACGTCAAGTAATGCATCTTCTCAGGTCATTGGCAAAGGTTAGTGTGTGAGCAGGGGAAGTGAAAGCAAGAGCAAGACTCCGATCAGAGGCTAAGATCAAAGAACCAAAGACTAGATGATACACATCACCAGGACATCTCCATAACCCACCCAATTAGACAACTATTCGTCTCCATACTCGATCTGTTCAAAAGGACCAAAGCGCTAGGTCCTAACCAAGAAGACTGTAGAACACCCTAATTCTAAACATCCTAAACATCTAAATGTCTAAAAACTTCCTGGTGGGACACTATGTAGACATACTTACCCTAATATACAGTGAGGCAAGTAAAACTAGAACCAAGTAAGAAACCTCTAGAATTCAGAATTGTAAAAGGTTGTACAATGAGTGTCCAGAGATAAAGACTTCCAGAATTCTGACCCGGACCGACTTTTCTTTCCAGTAGGAGTCCTGGGAAATGCTGACAGCTGTCAACAGTTAAGAAATGGTAAAAGGGTTCAAGTTCCCTTTACCAAGCCAGGAAAGGCAGACGTTCAGTCAGTGGTATTCCTTTCTCATACCAGCTATTTACTGGACAAAAGCTCGACACCCAGCCATGATCTTCGATGAGCTTTTTCGTTCCTTTAACATCTCCTAACTTCACCTGTGCTAAAACAGAAAACATCATCGAACACAAGGGAGGGGGTATTTAATACCTACTGGCCTAGAAATAGCAACACTAGTCTACTTTTCTCTCGTCCACATTAGTGGGACCCGGGCGTTAAGAGCACGACAAAGACACAGCCATCCAACAACAAAGCAGCATGAGACATAAATCAGAACACATCTTACAACTACACTTCCCCATCCCCACTGCCTAATATGTTTTTAGAAAAAAATTCAAGGGGCGCCTGAGTCGCTCAGTCGGTTAAGCGTCCAACTTCGACTCAGGTCATGATCTTGCGGTTCATGAGTTCAAGCCCCGCATCGGGCTGTGTGCTGATGGCTCAGAGCCTGGAGCCTGTTTCAGATTCTGTGTCTCCATCTCTCTCTCTCTGACCCTCCCTCGTTCATGTTCTGTCTCTCTCTGTCTCAAAAATAAACATTAAAAAAAAAAAAAGAAAAAATTTAAAAAATCAATTTTGTATGAAATGTTTTAACAGGTACACATAATTCAACAGAAACTTTCCTTAGGTTTCGTTAGATGTGATTGACAAGGCTGTTTTACCACTTCCCTGGTGACTTTATTTTTCAGCTCATCTCCACAAAGGGTAACAATCCTCATTATGCTACAACCATAATTTCTTATATTGTTAGAAAACTGTGGTACTTGGCTCCATACCAACAAATACAATGGATTCAATGGCCTCAGCATGGCTTTCATGTATGTTTCATTTTCATGACTAAAGTTAC
The DNA here is from genome assembly GCF_018350155.1 of Leopardus geoffroyi. Taxonomy (NCBI): domain Eukaryota; kingdom Metazoa; phylum Chordata; class Mammalia; order Carnivora; family Felidae; genus Leopardus; species Leopardus geoffroyi. The sequence continues at coordinate 46,654,699 of NC_059327.1, forward strand.
TTTTATTATTTTGTCCCAGTTTTTTTTTTTTTTTTGCAGCTAACAGGAAATAAAGAAGTTGACAGACTATTTAAAAAATATACAACATTCTAAACAGCACAAATAAAAGTGAACCATAAAAATCTTGGGAAAATTACTGTTTTTTTCCTCCAACGACAGTTTTAAACATTCAATATTCTTATGAAATCTTCTAGACACAATTACACAGAAAAGGCTTCATACATTTAAAAAGAATATGACAGAACACTTAGTTAAATGTTATATTAAAGATTCATTGTAAATTAAATATTAAAAAGTATTCAACAGATCCAAGTGTGGTTCAAATCCATCTGTTACTACAAACTATATTCTTTCTTTATCTTAGCCTTGCCATATGCCATAGAAGAGCACCCAAGGTTTTGTTTTTTTTTTTTAATTTTCCATTTGAAAACCTTCCTTAGAAATGAATAGCCATGGTTAGTATATGGCATTTACTCTGCACTATAGATTATCACAGAGTCATATTTCACTAGGTAAGTGAGAAAGACCACAGATAGAATTTAATTAGAAAAATCCCATCCCCCCACCAAAGGTATGTTAGCTTCTTAGACACTGTGGATAAAATGTTCATCACTAAATTCTCTCAAGGAGTAAGAGAAATAAAGAAAAGAAGAAAGGAGGTGCACCTGGGTGGCTCAGTCGGTTGAGCATCTGTCTCAGGTCTGATCTCAGGGCTTGCGAGTTCGAACCCCGCATCAGGCTCTGTGCTGACAGCTCAGAGACTGGCACCTACTTCAGATTCTGTGTCTCCCTCTCTCTGCCCCTCCCCCTTCCCTCCCTCTCACTCTCTCTCAGTAATAAGCAAACATTAAATTTTTTTTTTTAAAAGAAGAAAGGAAAAGACAGGTAGAATATCCCTAAGAGTGGGAAACAAGAAAGCAGGAAGGAAAGAGATGCCAAAAGCAAGAAGACAGAAAACTTCAGCCCAGGGGCACCTGGGTGGCTCAGTCCATTGAGGGTCTGACTTAGGCTCAGGTCATGATCTCGCGGTTTGTGAGTTTGAGCCCTGCGTCAGGCTCTGTGCTGACAGCTCAGAGCCTGTAGCCTGCTTCAGATTCTGTGTCTCCCTCTCTCTCTGCCCCTCCCCTACTCATGCTCTCTCTCTCTGTCAAAAATAAACATTTTTTTTTAAAGAAAAAAGAAAACTGCAGCCCAGAAAACAAGTGAGCAGGTTTACCTTTCCATTCCTTATGCCACCAACAATATAATTATTGGATACACAGGGAAAGTATGGGAGAGAAAGATCTCATAAAATCCTTATGGAACAAAAGCTCCTGAGATGTAGTCTGCTCATGATCATATATTTGGAGGGAAAATGAAGAAAACAAAAAATGGAGAGAAAACCTAGAATTGTCTCCATACCATCCCAGAACAACCAACACGCCTATTCCGCGGGGAGCCACTTGCCACAAAAAAGGAGGTCTATAGGACACATCTATGGAGGAACACAGCCAATTAAATCAATTCAGTACTACTGGAGCAAGGCAAAGGAGGGAAGCTGTCGAAAATAAGTATCTCCATTAGTGTTTTCCACCCGACTATAAAAGCACCATCACTAAACCTTTGAGGCTCTAAAACCTGACTGTTGAAAGGAAGATCATTGTACTCGTTAATTTAAATAAAATGAATTCACGGGATAGCCATGTTTGCTATGTTCTCTGCATTCCATTCTACATTCTGCATTCTTCTGCATTCTGCATGCTACTTGCCATGTTTTCTGCATTCCACTCCACATTATCTCGATGCTGAAAATACGAAGATGAATAGTATGTGAATCCCCAATTCCACCTGATTCTTCACCTTTAGAAGCTCACTCCTAAGGACAGAGACAACTGAAGAGGCCCGTCTTGTCATCACCATATGCTAACCACCAACACTGTTCTTCTGCAAATAATCCCTTACATTGCTAGATATAATGTAATTAAAGTAGGATTACGATGTATCATCTGGGGTGCCTCAGTGGCTCTGATCATGATCCCCCGGTTTGTGAGTTTGAGCCCCGTGCTGGACTCCATGCTGACAGCTCAGGGCCTGGACCCTGCTTCAGATTCTGTGTCTCCCTCTCTCTCTCTCTGCCCCTCCCACACTAGTGCGCTCTCTCTCTCTCTCTCTTTCTCTCAAAAATAAGTAAACATTTAAAAACTTACGGGGCGCCTGGGTGGCTCGGTCGGTTGAGCGTCCAACTTCAGCTCAGGTCATCATCTCATGGTCCGTGAGTTCGAGCCCCGCGTTGGGCTCTGTGCTGACAGCTCAGAGCCTGGAGCCTGTTTCGGATTCTGTGTCTCCCTCTCTCTATGCCCCTCCCCTGTTCATGCTCTGTCTCTCTCCGTCTCAAAAATAAATAAACATTAAAATTTTTTTTTAAAAAAACCTTAAAAAAAATTAAAAAAAAAACTTAAAAAAAATAATGGACCTCACTTCATCTGTTCTGTTCCCCCATGATAACCTTCTGCCACATTATGAAACCACAACTTCCAATGAAAACCCAAAGCAGATTACACCTGTGTGCAAGAGCACACCTTAAAGGAAATCTTGTGAATAAACTTAAAATAGAGGTATAGCGAAGTATACAAAAGTATAGAGGAGAGAGAGAGAAGAAAGCATAGAGAAACAAGAAAGGCAGGGAGAAAGGAAGGAGCAAGGGGAACTGTACATGAATTATGTACCAACAACCTTCTTGTTAGGTCCCACACCACACAGAAGGTTTAACTGGTTTGGCTCATCTGTTCAAACAAGCCTGTAAAAACAAACTTCATGGCTCCCACAGCCCAAAGAATGATAGATGGTTCATTATCAATTTTCTCTTCTTGCCTATTTTCTTTTACAGAGGTCTGTAGCTAATGCCATGTGTTTTGTTTTAATTGCTGAAGTCACTATTTTTATATCTGCTGTTTTATACTATCATAGATTCAGAGTTCAAGTATTTTCAGACTGTACAGAATTGAGATAAGCACATTCGATAGTTCTATCTTGTTTCTAGTACTTAAGGGATGTTTCTCCCTCTGTGAAGGTGTAAGGACACATTCTCCCATCCACCCCCAACACATGGGTCCCTAACATGACTCATTTACGATCAGATTATCATCTGTGGAGGGCAGGGTTCCTGCCAAAGTGAAAAAGTCTAATATGTCTGAAATATTTTATTTTTTTTAATACAGGGAGTAGAAAATTAGAAAAACAAAACAAGTTTAAAGGCAAACAGGAATTGTGGAAGGTCAAGAAAGCACGAGGACAGTGAAGACTTAAAAACATGTAATCATTCCCTCAATAGGCAGGTAGGGGGGGATGGGGGAGGGAGAACGAGGGAGAGAGAGACAAAAGGTGAAAAATATGAATCGCTAGTTCTACAAGATGCTTAGTTGTGGGGAGAAAGAAAAAGAAGAAAGAGTGTTCCACAGTCACTGGAGAAATGCCATACACTGTATTCTCTTCGAGGTTCACAGGGGAGAGTAGTGTAGACATGACAGGCTCAAAGACAGGTTCTGCAATAACATAATTACTAGGACCATTTAAGTCAAGAGATCTGCAGTGAGTTGTTACCTCCACTAACTCAATTATAGCCCAATCAGCGATGCCCTTCCCCACTTCTCCCAGTGCCTGCCATCTCTAGATTATTCCTGCCATCTTTGACCAAGGAAGTTCTCAAATGCTTCATCTCCCCCCTGCTGTAAGAGATGACTGGTAACTCTGAGTTACTTCATTAGTCCTCCTCAACCCCCACCCCCACCCCACCCCACCCCTTTTTTTCTTTTTATAAAAATTGCAGCTAAAGAGAAAAAATCCTCCATTGAAGAGAGTTTTAGATAAAGAGCAGCAAGGAAACAACTTCAGGAAGGTACACGGTATAAGGATTTCCAGTTGGGACCGTCTCTTAAAGCTATTCCTTAAGTACTTTTTTTTTGTTGTTTTAATTTTATAATATACCCTGGAATCATCTCCAAATAAGTTCAAAGAGATCTTCTTATGGCTACACAGCATTCCATCCTATGGATGTATAATGTACAACAGTTAATTCAACCTTTCTTCTATATGTGGACATTTAGATTGGTTACAATATTTTGCCATTGGAAACAAGGCTACAATAAAAATACTTTACACGTATGCATTCCTGTGGCTGGATACAGAAGAATGTATAAAAGCATGCCTGTATCTGGCTCACTTGTATACACTGTATCATAGCATATACTAGGCACTATGGAGATTAGTTATACCCAAGGGATAAGTGGGGGCAGAACGAAAAAAAATGTATAAATGGGACAGGGATAGAAATGACAGAGTGACATTTCTCTGACTATAACTTTTCATGTATTTCTCACTTTAGAACTATGGTAAGGTTTTGTACATTATATAATAAGTAATTAAAATAAATAAATATGGGAAGATGGTACACAAACACTAAGAAATGAAATTAACTTCACTACAAATGGACAGCATAGCTACACTGAAGGAGAGTACCCTAGGTAACCCTGGAAAATAATATACTGACTACATCATCTAAGGCTAAGGAAAAAAAAAAAAAAAAGAAAGAAAGAAAGAAAGAAAGAAAGAAAACACACACACACACACACACAGTATTTCATAAAAGAATAGGGTAGTTTCATAAAAGTGTCTTTCGTAAAAGAAAGTGTTTTTCATAGTGTGTTTCATAAAAGAATAGGGTAGCGATTTCAAAAGTACCTTGTTTTATTCCATGATCGTAGAAATAAGTATATCTTGCATAATGGGAGCCAGCTTTCTTACTGGAATGGAAGGCAATTATAAATAAGGAATAGGGAAAGGCTGGACTCCCCATATGTTGGACTGAAATTAAAGGTACTGGGAGGCACCTGGGTGGCTCAGTTGGTTAAGCATCCGACCTCTACTCAGGACACAATCTCACAGTTCCTGAGTTCAAGCCCTACATCCGGGTCTCTGCTGTCAGTGCAGAGCCTTCTTTGGATCCTCTGTAACCCACCCGCCACCTGCCCCTGTCCCTCTCCTACTGGCATGCACACTCTCTCTCAAAAATGAATACACATTTTTTAAAAAGAGGTATTGGTGTGAATTTTAATATATACACTGACAAATATAGACACAGACAAATGGGTGGTGTGTGTGTGTATGTGTGTGTATGTGTACATTTATGTATATATTTTATGGCTCTATTCACTTAAAGGGCATAAAGCCTATGGTACTCGAGTAACAACAGAATACTTAACTCCTCTCTTTCTTGTTTCTAAATATGATTACTTAGTATTACACACTGGCAATTCTTAGTAAAATGCCCTGATTCCAGGGCCGGAGTAAGCAAAGCACAAGATGAACCTGGAACATCTTGTGGCTCCAGAACATAAGGAAGCACTTACAAAGTGATGGGGACATTCAAAAGGATACAGAGCCAACTGGAGGAGCCTCCCAGCAGCCAAATCTGTGATGTTTCGAGAAACAAAATGACTTAGCCCAATGTACAAAATAACAATCTGTGAACTCCTACTAATAAAAACAAACAAGGAATAAGGGAAAGCAGGTCCTTACGGTGAAATTCTAACCAATAAATGAAAAAGGAATATGGAAACTACAAGGGCACCTTCTGACAATATGGTATTATCTGTTTAAGCGAAGACTAAAAAATAAAATTAAGGGATAAAACTAGGAATACGTAGTCTCATACACATAGTCACAAAGTATGATCATTGCAAAGGGAAAAACAGTAACTTTTTTTCAAGATTTTTAAGTAACCCCCACACCCAACATAGGGCTCGAACCTACAACCCGACGTCAAGAGTGGCATGCTTTACTGACTGAGCCAGCCAGAAGGCCCATAACATTTAAATTGAAAATGGAAGGAGAGTAACTTTACAGTGGAAACACCTGGCAGATACCACAGCATTCAAATCACCCATATTAGCATCACCAATAAGGGGGCAAATAAACAGTGTGCTTCCTGAGCGAGTGTACAGGGAAGGTCAGTGTCATCTCTGTGTTATTAACAAAAACGTACAATCTAAATACAACCATGCAGAAATATCAGAAAAGCCCAAACTGACATATAACCTAAAATATATGTGGCCAATATGCTTCAGAAGTTTTAAAGTCACAAAATGTAAAAGGAGACTGAGAAACTGTTCCCCCCAAAAACGAGAGGAGACATGAGGTCATGTAACACGGCACCTGGGATTGGACTCTGGGCCCAAGAAAGGATACGAGCAAGAAAATGGATACATTTCAAAAAAGGTCTTAGGTTTCACAGGTTGGAAAACTAAGGCCAACTGGTCACCTATTATTTATGATTTAAGTTTCTGAAACACAGCCATTACTGTTCATCTCAGTATCATCCACAGATGTTCTTAAACTACAACAGAGATGAGCAGTGGCTACCAAGACCTCATGGCCACTAAGGCCAAAAATACTTATTCTTTGGCCCTTTACAGAAAAAGTGTGCTCATCTCTGGATTAGAAAATGGTACTACTGAATTGGGACACCTGGGTGGCTTAGTTGGTCAAGTGTCAAACTCTTGATTTCCGCTCAAGTCATGATCTCACAGTTGGTGACTTCAAGCCCCTGCTTAGGATTGTGTCAGTCTGTCTGTGTGTCTCTCTCTGCCCTTTCTCCCCATGCTCAAGATAAATGAATAAATTTTTAAAAGAAGAAAATAATGTTAACTTCATGATTTTGGTCACTTCACTGTAGTTCTTGAAAAGGTCAGTGTGAGGAATCTGAGAGAAGGGTTTACAGGAATCTGTTTTCACAACTGTTTTGAAATCTGTCCGAAAATATTTCAAAATGAAAAATCCAAAAATAATCTATACCTTGGGGTCTAGTTTTTCCATTGCCAGAGTGGTTCACATGTCAGATGGATTCTTCCTTGGCTTATTACACTACACTTCGGCCCTTGGTCGCCTCTGGTAAGAGATGGCTACTTTTACAGGACGCTAAATATGGAAATGCAACATCCATGCACCCAGCCAGAAAGTGCTCTTACCCAGAAGGCACTTTATGGTCGCCATTTATTCTGTGTCAGGCTCTGGGCTAAGTGCTTCACACCTATCTTCCTGTAAGGAAGTGCATTTGCAAAAAGGAAAATCCATTTACTTAGAGATTTCTAATTCCATAAAAACACTTTTTACTAGACACAAGTAAGCAAGCAAAAGCTACAGAGGAGTGGCATGAGGGCCATCAAGGGCACCTCGTGAAAAGGTTATCTTTAGCACAATTCCTTCATCTCAACATCCCAAACATATACTGGAGGTTTTCTGTCTCTACAGGGAATATTGTTTGAATAAAGAGACTCATAGCCTTGTTGGTGAGACAGGTGAGTCTCATAATCCAAAGTATCATTGATTGTAAGATGCACCCGTATTTTACAGACCACGAAGAAAAAAAGGTTTTGCCAAGTTTACGTGGAAGATGCCATCAATTTTAAGTACTTCCAAATTCAAAACTAGTAAAATGTGTACCTTTGAATGAATTACAATATACAACATGTACTTGATACGTGATCAGTATGCATTCTGGGAGGTACCTTTTACCTTTACCAATCTGGACTGCTCTATGCAGAATGGTACTCCAGGTCTGCCTTAGCAAAGAAAATAACAACTGAAGCAGATGGCCAGTTAAAGCCGTTGCTAAGATTCACACTAATGGGAATGCTGGTCAACACTGGAAAATTTCAGCTCTGACGCACGAAAGAAGCTGCGCAAGCGATTCTGGGAACCCAAATTACCTCCCGCGCAGCCTCTGCTGGCTGCACACTAATGACCTCCTCACACATCCCTGCATTTCTATGAGTGCTCTGCTACCAGTATCCGTGACAGTCAATATTCCACCTGAAAGAAACCAGTCCAGGATCCGTATTTCTACACGTTCAGAGTTGGCCTCTTGAAGACACTGCAACAAGTGGCTAATTTTTTGTGACTTCAGTCCTGAATATTTGTTGTTCTGGAGAGGCTGTACAGTCTGACAATTTACTGTCAAATTGCCCTATGCATGCCCTTATTTTTTTGTTATCCATGTTAAAGTCAAGGGCAGCCAGGAGATTTCACAACTGGGTCTTAGATACCGTCTAGTCTCACTCCTTCATTCTACAAAGGAGGAAACTGAAGCAGAGAGGTGAGAATATTTGCATAAAGAAAGGCAGTACAGGAGACCAGTGCAGAGCCTGGACCAGAACCCAGTGTTCTCACTCCTGGTCCGGCAGGCATTCCATTTCATCATACAGAAGATTGAACCTCACTTAATATTTGCACCCACGCTGAAACTCGTCCACTACCCACATACCATCATCACAATCCTGGCAAAGCATGCTTGTTTTCAGATATTTTCGCATTCTTTAAACCTATTTTCTTTTTAAAAAATGAATCAAGACGTGGTTTTGATGTTTGAGGGTATGTACTTTCTTTAAATCTTTTTAAAAGCAAGTTGTATAAAAATAAAGCTATCTAAAACGACAGCGATTTTGTAATGGGATTCCAATCACAACTCTCCCACCTGGGGAGACCAACTAAAAAAAACACAGGAGAACTTTTCAACTATTGTCAGTAGCTGTGGTGTCTATTTTTTTTTTTTTTTAATTTTTTTTTTCAACGTTTATTTATTTTTGGGACAGAGAGAGACAGAACATGAATGGGGGAGGGTCAGAGAGAGAGGGAGACACAGAATCGGAAACAGGCTCCAGGCTCTGAGCCATCAGCCCAGAGCCTGACGCGGGGCTCGAACTCACGGACCGCGAGATCGTGACCTGGCTGAAGTCGGACGCTTAACCGACTGCGCCACCCAGGCGCCCCTGTGGTGTCTATTTTTAAAAAAACATATTGCCAATTTCATATCGCCCCTTGGAATATATATGTCCCTATGAATACAGCCATACTTTAAACCTACCACCAACCCCATATTCCTGAATATATTGTCAGAGAGCAGGAATTAATAGATTGAATTCAGAATGCACACATTTGACTTAGAGCACAGCTGCAGTTAAAATTCAGATGCATGGAACAGAGAAGACAATTTTCTTTCCAAGTAATGACTGGTAACCTATAGGCAGTGCACTAAACAAAACAGAGCACAGAATCCTGGAACACACTCAGCATTCCAGGGAATATGCTGAGTAGCACATCAGGCCAGTCAGCAGCTCGGCAAAGCCCGAGATCAGAGACCGCATCTTCTGTAACTCTGACTTAATGAAGTTCACAAAAGCTGCTTTAAAGGAAGAAGCATTTGACAAAATTAAGAGTATAGAGATTGTCTAATGGAAGCGCTCCCTATAGAAGAGATGTGTGAATTACAGGAATTCAACCCATCACAACCATTCGGAAGAGCTATTCACATTCACATGTGACAGAAGACAGGAGGCTGATGTAGAGGCAGGAGGAGATGAGCACAACACGTGACCCACACTTGATTAATGTGTTGCAGGAAGAGCCTTCAAGCACAGGGAAAGAAACTGGGAATGGCCCAGGGACATGGGGGGGGCGGGGAACCCTAACAAAAACCAAATTTCTAGTTCATTCTTGAGTTTGTACACTAAGTACAATTTCAACTAATTCAGAGCAAAATGGAAAGTGATCACAGTGTCAGCTAATGCACAGAAACTCTCCATTAACGTTCACTTCCAAGCTTTTATGGTAGAATGATAATTGGTTTTCATAATTTTAGATCCTATACCACTTTCTGAATCATCATAGAAAATGGTCAGAAATATCTCCTTAATGAACACAACACAAACTATCCTTTTTTAAAAAAAAATTTTTTAATGTTTATTTTTGAGAGAGAGAGAGAGGGAGAATGAGTGGGGAAGCAGCAGAGTGAGAGGGAGATACAGAATCCGAAGCAGGCTCCAGGCTCTGAGCTGTCAGCACAGAGCCCAAAGCAGGGCTCGAACACACTAATCACGAGATCATGACCTGAGCCAAAGTCGGTGCTTAACCTACGGAGCCACCCAGGTGCCCCAACAGAGTATCCTTTGAAGAAGCTCCTATACTCAGTGCTGAGAGACCAGAAAATGCAAGAGTCATAATGCAGGTATCAAAAGGAATAGGAGACTAGAGATATTACAACGTATTTTTCAACACTAGGCGATCCATGTAGGGTATAAATGGTACCTTCATTAATCAGATATTCAATTAACCAGAATACCACAGGCCAAGGAATACAGGGTTCACGTGGATTGCCACATGAACCACAATCCTCTCACACATAGGAGATTTTGATAATACTGTAAATGTCCACACATAAAGATACATACAAAAGGATGTATATTCTAAAGGAATGATGCCTTCTTGTCCCATGATTTAGCAACCATATGGAGGCTGGTAGCTGTATAAAGAATTTCTGTTTTGAGAGTGTCGATAGTTCATGTGCAAAAGAGAAAGGAAGGAAGGAAGGAAGGAAGGAAGGAAGGAAGGAAGGAAGGAAGGAAGGAAGGGAAAGAAAGAAAGAAAGAAAGAAAGAAAGAAAGAAAGAAAGAAAGAAAGAAAGAAAGAAAGAAAGACATACAGACCACAGGTCACAGAAAGAAAGAAAGAAAGAAAAAAAGAAAGAAAGAAAAGAAAAGAAAAGAGAAAAGAAAAACCACAGGCCACAGAAGTGTTCAGGACTTTTGCTAAGTGTAAAAAAGCAACAATGTAAAACCAAACAAAAATATGTCCCTTCAAAAACAAATACAATGTCTTCTTTAAAAGGCTTATAATCTCTAGGTCCATTTTCCACCTGTATCTTACATCTTCACAAGCAATCATGATTTTAAATAGGTTAATTCTTAACTTACTCATATAAAAATCCAGTTTTCAGTTAACCTAACAAAGGCTTATCATGGTATCAGCTCCACTAGTTCCTAAAATTTTCTAAATAGGAAATCATGAATAACTGTCACTGGACAAAACTGTGTGTATCACAAATCTAAGGATGCTTCCTAAGGATGGAGGTAGTTGGAATGGAATCGCTCAAGAGTTAAAAGAGATCTCATGAAGAAGAGATGAATATTGGGGGCGCGTGGGTGGCTTAGCCGGTTAAGCGTCCGACTTCAGCTCAGGCCATGATCTCACTGTTTGTGGGTTCAAGTCCTGCATCAGGGCTCTGTGCTGACAGCTCAGAGCCTGGAGCCTGCTTTGGGTTCTGTGTCTCCCTCTCTGTGCCCCTCCCCCATTTGCACTCAGTCTCTCTCAAAAATAAACATTTAAAAAAAGAAGAGATGAATATTGAACTGTGATTGCAAACATGATATAGCAGATACTAGAACAGAGCACTTGGATCTAAAATATCTGGAGAGAAAGCAAAGATCTGGAGGCCAAAGAAGAATTTCCCAGTGCTCCAAATTTGACATAAATATGGAAAGATGCTGTTATAGATTATAGTAACTTCCCACTCATCTGGAAGTCGGTCATATGGAAATGTCAACTATCTAGATTAAAACACAACAAAAAGGAAGGAAGGGAAGGAGGAAGGGAAGGAGGAAGGGAAGGAGGGAGGGGAGTGGAGGGGAGGGGATCTTTATGTGGGGCCTAGGATATACCAGGTACTGTTCAAAGCAGTGGCAATACAGCACTCAAAAAACTCCAGTCTCTTGCCCCTGAAACTAATGTAGTGTTGTGTGTCAACTATTCTCAAATTTAAAAACAAAACACCAAAACAGACAAAAATGTCCAGTCTCCAGCCCTGCAAGCTTCCAGTCTATGAGAAGATATGAGACTAGCAAATGAGCAAAGCCAACACAGCCACATGCAATGATATGTACCATGGAGAAAATAAGAGGGTGAATTAGAAGCATTTGACAGCAGTGGAGACCTGGTTTTGGTAGGTCAAGGAAGATCCCTTGAAGGAACTATCTCCAGCCTGAGACCTAAGAAGTGGAAGGGTGAGGGAAAGAAAAGGGAAGGGGGAGAGGACACAGGCAGAGACACCAAGCACATGACCTAAAGTTAAGAAAAAGCAAGGCATGGGAGAGGCGCAAGAGTAGTTCAAACAGATAGAACATCAAGTAAGAAGGGGAATCTGGGTCACAGTGAGGCCTGAGGAAACCAAGAGCCAATCACTGAGAGGCATCGAGATTATTTCACTCTAGTGGCAACAGAGCCATTAAAGAAATTTAAGCAGGGATATCACATCATTAGATTTTCACATTAGGAGGATCACTTCAGCTGCAATGTGAAAAAAATAAAACAGAAAAGGGTCAAGACTGGTATCAGGGAAATCAACTGGTAGACTTCAGATGAATGAGATATAGAAGAGTAGCCAAAAGAGAGGTAACCGTGAAGAGGAGGGACAAAAAGGGTGGGGAGTAGGTTCATGAAATTCACCATTCGTTTATGTAGCTATATTGAGCACTGGCCATACTCCAAGAGCCTCTTAGGGCTGGGGAAACACACACAAACAAGATGCTGAGCCTACTCTTACATACTCCTGGGGTCCACAGCAGTGGTTAAATGACAGCTGAAGAACCGGAAATAAGCCCCAGTGTCTTGTTAATGATGGGACTGCATAACAAGTTCTCAGCAGCCACTTCAGTCTGTCAGACGTACCAAGATGGCAGACCAAGGAAGAATGAGGAAGCAGCACAGCTTTGGGGCTAAGGGTCAGGTTACAGACTGCTAGGATTAAGACAAAGAACAGAAGCTGAGCTCACTATTCACGACTCCCATCTAGGCAGGTATTTCCTAATGAGGTAAAGAACATTAAGTTCCTTTGACTTGGCACAGAAGCACAGGCTAATTGCTAACACGGAAGGAAGGTGAACTTTGGGGTTTGAGCTCAATGAGGGCATTTTAAAACTTTCCAATAAAGTCCTTAGGATCTTGTCCAAGTTATTCGGAAGGAAGGAAGGAAGGAAGGAAGGAAGGAAGGAAGGAAGGAAGGAAGGAAGGAAGGAAGGAAGGGAGGGAGAAAGAAAAAGTGGGGATGGATTAAAATTGGTCACAAATCCTCTGACATGCCACCCACCAGCAGGCTGTCTAGGTCTCCTTCTCTTGAACCAGAGTCAACTCTCAGACTGCACTGACTAGAAGAATTATAGCAGAAGTGATTCGGCCCAGTTTCCAGGTCCATCCTAAAGACCCTGGAAGCTCTCATTGCCTGTCTCTTGGAAAACTCGCTCTAGGAAGCCAGCTCTCATGGAAGAAAAGGGACTACCTTGATACCACCCTACTGAGAGAATCTCAAGCCACACAGAAAGGCCCGTGTAGGACAACATGCTGTGTGGACAGAGAAGTCACAGAAAATTGAGATGCCTCACATTTGAGCCAAGACACCATCTTAGAAATGGATCCTCCAGCCCCAGGCACAGATGAAAACGAATCCACAGAGTCAGGCCCTTCCTAACATCCTTACCCAAAGGAAAACTGTGACTATATAAAATGGTAGGCCTATAAGTTTTGAGGTAGTTTCTTATGCAGCAATTATCTCAGGATAAGTGGGACAAAATTATAAGTGAACTAAGAAAACAAGGCCACCTTTTTAGGATCCTAAGTTTAAAAATTGTTTCTTTGGTATCAGAAGAGCCTCTCCCTCTTCTCAGTGAAAGTATACTAGCAACATAAAAAGTGACCAGGCCAATGATGGTAGTTACTACATAGACTAAAGCAAAATAGAAAAAAAATATGCATAACAACAAAAAAACCCTCTGTCACCTTGAAAACACGTGCATATAAAATAGCTCAAGTTGCATTGAAGTTCACAACACCCCTCTGTTAACATCCTGTAAGATGATAATTTTAAGTGCTTATTAACAAAGATGTCATAAACTCATAAAAATTCCCACAATGAACTCTTCCAATGACAGGCTGTCATTCATGTACTTGAGCACTGTCCCTGCTTTGCCTACTATATCAGAAGAAAGAACAGACAAGAACAGGGGTAAGAAAAAAGAATAAACCCATGGCCCAGAAAGAAGTGACCCACTTATTTTGTTATCCTGCTTGCATAATTAAGACTTTTGAGACAGGAAAAAGAGATAATAGCACTCAGGGATTCCAATAAATTTTCCTGTATTCAATACAACCTTGCGAGTAATTACTGAACAAACCTGAAACAAACTGCAGGCAGGCATATTAATATCTCATTTATATTTAAATATATATGTTTCCTTTACTTTCAGGCCAAGTAATATATGTATATTATTCAAACTTTAAAGTCTGTAAAGGGAATAGAGAGAAAAGTCACTCTCTCTACCCTATCTCCAGTCACACAGTGCCATTCTCTGGAGACAACAAATATATTCCGTTTCCTGTGCATATTTCTAGAAATACATGATTCAATGAAAGCACATTTGCTTTTATATAGTGATATCACACACATTCATATACATTTGTGGGGGGTATATACACATATACATATTATATAAAAATTTTATGTTCCCCCTTTTAACGTTCCCCCTTTTCTACACATTCATCATACAACGTCCTAGACCTTCCCTTTTCCAATACATTTTTGGGAGATTTTCTGATATTAATATATAGAGAGAGGTATCTTGTTCATTTCTGGTGTAATAATACATAACACACTGCTCTATATTTAATCAGAGCCCTTGATGAACATTAGATGCCAGCAATCTGTGCACCTTGCCAGCAATGCTATGATGAATGACCTCTTATGTACATCATTTGCTAACATGCAAAATCTCTAGCATTTCTAAGATGTGAAGCTTCTGGGTGAAAAGGTACATACAGTTGACCCTTGTACACAGGTTTGAACTGTGTAAATCCACTTAACATGTGGTTTTTTCCCCAATAAATACAGTATAGTACTGGAAATGTATTTTCTCTTCCTTATAACTTTCATAACATTTTCTTTTCTACAGCCTACTTTGTTGTAAGAATACAGCATATAAAACATACACACAATGTATTAATCAACTGTTTATGTTACTGGTAAGGCTTCTGGTCAACAGTAGGCGAGAAGTAGTAGTTTTTTGAGGGTATAAAGTTATACAAAGATCTTCAACTGCACAGGTGGGCAGATGGCATTGTTAAAGGGTAAACTCTCTCTGTATTTATAACTTAGAAAACTACAGACAACTTTGCCTGCACAGAGACTGTATAAAGTTACAATCCCAAAGGCAATCGTTATCTGTATCCACAGACATGACAACAGTCTTATTAAGTGGTTAGATTTTTGCCAATTTGACAGATAAAAATTTGGTATTTTGGAGTTCTGTTTTACAATTCTGTTGATTGTTTATGTATGAAATCCCTTTGTGCTTTCTATTCTGTGAGCCCTTGGTTCATATTCTCTTGCTGTTTTCCTACTGAGCTACTGGTCATCTTCCCATTGATTTCTAGGAATTCTTTATTTTATAGGAATTAGCCATTTAGTTGTGATAGAAGTTCCAAAACTTATTTTCCCAAATTGTCTTTCAAATTTGCTTATGAGGCTTTTGCTGTGAGAATTTTTTAAAATGTAGTTGTGTTTATCAAACTTTTTCCTAGGAGCCTGTCCATCTAAGGTCATAGTTGCAAAGATTACTTTTTTCACTTAATTGGCTTTAATGCATCCACTATCCTGCTCTATAAAACCAAACAGATATTAGTCAAGGGTCATTAGGAAATGCCATCATTGAGAACATCTTTATATAACAGAAGTTTTCTAATCTCCTTGTTAATGAATCATTTCTTTCTAGCAACATTTGAATCAATGCAATTATGGAGCAATTAAAAAAAAAACAATGGAGACATCTTCTTGGTTTTCACTAGACAACAGAATTTTCTGTAATTTTTGGTGTTGACAGTGTTTTACTTTTAAAATTATTGAGGAGGTGATACTAGCAAGATGGGGGGCTAGAGGGTCCCAAAGCTCACTTCTCCTGCCAAAACAACAAAAACAGCAAGTACACAACCACAAACTTATGAAAATGGTTTTGGGAAAGTTCAGGACTGTAACAAACCCACGGAAACCCCGTAGAGCCCCAAAACCAAGGATGCCCACATAGAAAAACCTAGAGAGTATTTTTCCTGAATCACCCCATTCCAGAATCCAGAGCAACGTGGCACCAGGAAGGATCCCCTCAGGAGGATTTTACCCCACCAGGAAAAGGAGAGTAGAAGACACTCAGCAAGCCTCACCGCCATAAATGTTTGCACTCTCTGCTACCAAAGACCCAGAGTCTTCGCCAACACCAAACATGGATGATGGAGCTGCCCAGAGTCCAGACAGTAGGTCTCTTCCCCCAGGACAGGAAATACTACGTCCCTGCACCCCACCATCAAGATCCAAGTTGGGACTCTGATCCACCATAACCTGACTGATCTGCCACTCTTTCCACTGTATCCTCACACTCTGGGTCCCAAATCCGAGTTCTGACCCACCAAAACCAGGGTTACAGTCATGCTGCTTTGCACGGGGACCCTAGACCTTAGGTCACTGCTCTGACTTGTGATCACTGGTACCCTGTTGCCGCTCCGCACTCCAACCTGAGGGGCCCAACAGGAGGTATTAATGGGCCGTCACCAGGGCCATGCCACTGCTCTTCTGCAACTGCTCATGGTGGGTCCTCAATCTTGGCTTTGACCTGCCATCCTTGGGGTGCATCACTGCAGGTCTGCGCCCTGCCCCAAGGGTTGTAAGTTGTGGCTTTGACCAGTCATTACTGAGGAACACTGCTGCAGTTCTGCACCCCAAGACACACCAAACAGAAATTATAGAACTGAACAATATAATGAATAAAATGGTAAATGTAATAGAGAACTACCACAGCAGATTCAATCAATCAGAAGAGAAAACATGAAATGGAAATCTCAATGTTAATCAGGAGAAAAGAAAGAATGGGGCACCTGGGTGGTTCCATTGGTTAAGCGTCCAACTTCAGCTCAGGTCATGATCTCACCGTTGACGGGCTCGAGCCCCACATCAGGCTCTATGCTGACAGCTCAGAGCCTGGAGCCTGCTTGGGATTCTGTGTCTCCTGCTCTCTCTCTCTGCCCTTCCTCTGCTTGTGCTCTGACTCTCTCAAAAATAAATAAAAATGTTAAAAAAAAGAAGAAGAGGAATGAAAGAGAGAAAAACCTTGCATGAATTAAGGGATACCACCAAAGAAACAATATGAGCAATATGGGAGTCCCAGAAAAAGAGAGAATGGGATCAAAAATTTATTCCAAAAAATCATGGCTGAAAACTTCCCAACCCTGGGGAGATGTATGGCCATCCAGGCACATGAAGCTCAAAGATCTCCAAATGGAATCAACCTAAGGAAATCTTCACCCAGACACATTATAATCAAACTTTCAAAAATTAAAGACAAATGAGAGTTTTGAAGGCAGCAAGAGAAAAAAGACTGATCATGTACAATGGAAACTTGATAAGGCTAACATCAAATTTATCAGCATTAAATCGTAATAAGAAACAAAGAAGGTCATCGTATAATGATAAAGGGGTTAACTTAGAGAACATAACTGTAAATATATATACACTCAATATCATAACACCTAAATACAGTAAATTATTATTAACAAATCTGAAGGTAGAAATAGACAGTAGTGCAATAACAGTAGGGGATTTAATACCCTCAGTTTCAACAACGAATAGATCATCCAGAAAGTCAATAAGGAAATAATGGACTTGAACCACACTTTAGACCAGATGTACCTAATTGACACATGCAGATCATTCCGTCTCACAGAAGTATATATGTTCTTCTCAAGCACACACAGAACATTCTTCAGGAAAGATCATATATTATCTATATTATGTACTAGTATACCATCATATACTAAATAAATTTAGGGGCACCTGGGTGGTTCAATTGGTTAAGCCTCCAACTTCAGCTCAGATCATGATCTCACGGTTCGTGGGTTCAAGCCCCAGGTTGGACTCTAGGCTGACAGCTCAGAGCCTGGAGCCTGCTTCGGATTCTGTGTCTGCCCCTCCCCTGCTCATGCTCTGTCTCTCTCAAAATAAATAAACAAAGTAAAAAAATTAATAAATGTAGAGAGACTGACAAAACCACAGTAAATTATCACCTCACACCTGTTACAATGGCTCCTATGAAAAAACAAAAACCAAACGTGAAGTAACAAGTGCTGGTGAGGATATGCAGAAAAGGGATACCTTGAGGACTAGTGGTGGGAATGCAAATTTGTGCAGCAACTGTGGGAAACAGTATGGAGGTTTCTCAAAAAACTAAAACTATAAAACATCATAAGACCCAGTAATTCCACTACTGGGTATATATGTGAAGGAAATGAAATCAACAACTCAAAGAGCTACCTGCACTCCCATGTCACCGTGGCATTCTTCACAATAATCAAAATACAGAAACAACCTAAATTCCCTTTGACAGATGAATAGGTGAAGAAAATGTGATATATGTATACACACATAGACACATACGAACACACCCCCAGTGGAATGTGACACACAGCCATAAAGAGAAGATAGAAATCCCAACATTTGAGACTTTAGAGGAAACTGGTGGATGTTACACAAAGTGAAATAAACAAGCACAAATAATGTCTATTATTACTTATAGGTACAATCTTCAAAAATAATTTTTAAAAATTTGATTTTGGGGCACCTGGGTGGTTTAGCAGATTAAGCATCTGACTTCAGCTCTGGTCGTGATCTCGCGGTTCGCGAGTTCGAACCCCGCATCAGGCACTGTGCTGACAGCTCAGAGCCTGGAGTCTGTTCGACATTCTGTGTCTCCCTCTCTCTACCCCGCTTCTGCTCTTTTACTCTCCCCCTCAAAAATAAACGTTAACTTTTTAAAAAAATATCTGATTCTACAGAAACAGAGAATAAACTGGTGGTTGCCAGGGGCTGGGGTGAAAGGGAAATGAGATAGAGGTGAAAGTACAAAACTTTCAGTTGTAAGAAGATTAAGTTTTGAGGATACAGCACAGTGACTATAATTTAAAATATCGTATTATATATTCAAAAGTTGCTGAAGAGTAAATCTAAAGTGTTCTTAGCACAAAAAAATAAAAAGTTAACTATGTGAGGTGATAAACGTGTTAATTATCTCCATGTTGGTAATCATTCTAAAATATGTGTATACATATGTGTCAGTATGTTGGGAAAAAAATTATATACACAACAAATGATTAACAGGGAAAGCCTGAAAAGAGAGTATGGACCAAGCAAATCAATCCAAAATTGTTGGACATCACTCCAATCAGAAAGATGGTTATCACTTATGTGTAAATCTTTCCTGCACGTGTATATATAATTTTTAATTTGAAACTGACTGCTTCGTTTAACATTGTAAAAACATCCTTCTATATCAGTAATTCTAGAATTATATACTTATTTTAATGGTGATGCAATACCCTCTCAATTTATATATTTTTCCAACCCCCTAATGTTGGAGTTAGCTTATTTTTTTAATTTTTACAAATACTAGAAATATTTGGATGTGTCCTTATGTAAAAACATCTTTGTATATTTACACTATTATTATCTTCTGTTTATTACAAAAATTTAAGAAAAGGGAATACATGAATCACTTTTACGGAATTTGGATAATGAGAAATTACCATCACGACCATCGTCCAGTACCAATTTCCCAGTGCATGCATGTGCCAAGAACATGTCCAGGCCAATAACAGCACCGGTTATCATCAAACTTTTAATCCTTTGTTAATCTTAAGAGGGGAAACAATGGTACTTTCCTATTTTAACTTGCATTTTTTTTAATTATCAATAATTTATTTTTTTTAAATGTTTGTTATTGAGAGAGAGCGAGCGAGCGCGCGCGTGCAAGTGAGCATGAACAGCGCGCGCGTGCAAGTGAGCATGAACAGGGAAGGGGCAGAGAGAGAGGGAGATACAGAATCCGAAGCAGGCTCTAGGATCCAAGCTGTCAGCACAGAGCCTGATGCAGGGCTTGAACTCACAAATTGCGAGATCATGACTGAATCAGACTGAAGTCAGTCTGACTGAAGTCAGACACCCAACCGACTGAGCCACCCAGGTACCCCAAATTATCAATAATTTTAAAGATAAAATTAAAGCTTTATCATTTCTAAGTCCACTCACACAAACCATTTCTTGTATTAGGCAATAGCCAAATGAATGCCAGGTAGGGACAATGAAATTAGTAAGCTTCACTTCTGTGGGTGGTAGTTATTTCATGGCATCAATGTTTTCTTTCCTCGGGGATAATTCCTTGTCTTCACGTGCAGAGCAGCAGCTGTTTGGTTCAGCGATCTTGGAGATTACCATAGGTAGAATGGCCCCGACTATAATTCAGCAGGGAAGATGCCACCCTGATGGTGCCACTGCCATAATATAGGAGACATGAAAAATATTTGCACTGGCATATGTCAACCTGTCCGGCTCTGCAAAATGTATAGATTTATTTAATATTCTGAGTGCAGCTGCTTTAAATGCCACTATGAGGATTATTTTAGAAATCTCTCTAGAAGATCACCTCTAACTTTTAAAAGCTGTATTGGTTTAAAAGTTTCATGAGCCACGTGGGGACTAGCTCAGTAAAAGAAAAAAAAGATAAGAATTTTCAATGATCTATTAGGAGAAAAAAAGGTTTTCATGTCTTTGGAAATGGGGCCTCTGTTACAAGGTACTTGCACACATGTGGACTCCTGCAGCTCATTTTCAGCCGTCGAAAGATGAAGCAGGTTTATGCTAGTGTGTTCAAGTTGGCTGTTTATAAAGCTTAACCACACACACACACACACACACACACACACACACACAGAAAGAAATCTCCTCACCAGAATAACATGGAGCCTCAGGACAGAAGCTCCTATTTAAAAGAAGGTTTTAATTTTCAGAATCCACCATTTCCCCACTAAATAAAATCTCAACACTTTTCATGTAATGAATATAGGGAACTGTACTCAAAACAACAAAAGCAACAGCAAACTCAACAGTCCGCAAGCACTTCGTGGTCACGAAAGAAGAGGGTGTACAGATTGTAAATCAAAACAAACTCAAACACAGAAAACAGGATGTTCTTACACATTTTTCTCAACATAACTCCCCCACCCCTGGTTTACTGAATGAAGTATAAATGTCACTTCCATGAAGACTTGGAAGATGGAAGATAGGGAATTTGACTGTTTCTAATAATTATGCCAAAAACAATCCTTTGGAAAATACGAACTCACTGTCGGAGTCCATTTTAAAGCCAGAAGTGACTTATGGAATCCGAAGTGGGAGGGGCAAGGGAGTTTATTATTTCCTCAGTGTTTTCTATTGCTTACTTTTGCACACTCTTGAATTTTATTAACGGGAAAGTTGACTTGTTAAAAACTACTTACTGAGTGCCTAGTATGTGCTGGGCACTTGAACTCATTTAAGACGCAAGCATGAATGAAACAGAAAGAGATACCCGCCCTCATGGAGACCACATCACCTGCTGGAATCTTTTTCACCTAACGTGCTCTACAGATAGAACCCTGTGCTATGACTATACTACAGTTTATTTATCCATCCCCCAGCTAATGGGCAATGGGGTTATTTCTATTTCTCTATTACACACAATGGAACGGTAAACGTACTTGTACTAATACATTGGTAGATACGTGCCAGGTTTTCCAAAGCCATTCTTCTCAAAATGTGGTCCACACAATGCCACGGGTTCCAACACTCTTTGAGGGGATCCAGGAAGAGAAAACGATTCCACTAATACTACTAAAATATGATTTTCTTCTTTCACTGCACGGACATCGCCCTTATGGTATAAAATGAATGGTGGTTTAAACTTCAAGCACCTTAGCAGAATTAAAACAGCAGCACCAAAGCTACCAGTCTAGTATGGCTGCTCTTTTTTTTTTTTTTAATGTTTATTTATTTTTGAGACAGAGAGAAACAGAGCATGTGCAGGGGAGGGGCAGAGAGAGAGGGGGAGACACAGAATCCGAAGCAGGCTCCAGGCTCTGACCTGTCAGCACAGAGCCCGACACTGGGCCCGAACTCATCAACAGCAAGATCATGACCTGAGCAGAAGTCGGACACTCAACAGACTGAGCCAACCACGTGCCCCACGACTGCTCTACTTTTCATTGCTACACACCTGCAGCCAAAATAAGTGCCAGCCTCAAGTTCTTAAGGAAGTAGTAAAAATCATTAACTTTTTTGTTAAGTTTATTTATTTTTGACAGAGAGAGAGAGAGAATTCGAGTGTGAGCTAGGGAGGGGCAGAGAGAGAGGGAGACAGAATCCGAAGCAGGCTCCAGGCTCCGAGCTGTCAGCACAGAGCCTGATACGGGGCTCGAACTCATGAGCCATGAGATCATGACCTGCGCGGAAGTCAAACACTTAACTGACGGAGCCACCCAGGGGCGCCAAAATTCATCAATTTTGTAGGGGCGCCCGGGTGGCTCAGTCAGTTAGGTGTCTGACTCTTGGTTTCGATGCAAATCATGATCTCACGGTTCATGAGTTCGAGCCCTACATTGGGCTCTGTGCTGACTGTGTGGAGCTTGCTTGGGATTCATTTTCTCTCCTCTCTCTCTGCCTCTCCCCCACTGCGTGTGAGCACACACGGGTGCTCTCTCTCAAAAATGGATAAACTTTTAAAAATTCATTAATTTTATTAGGTCTTCACCCTTGAGTGCATGTTTGTTTTAATAACAACAATTACGCATAAATCCCTTCTGGTGCATACCAGACCAGGAGGCCCGTCTACAGGAAAAGCTCTTGTGTAACTCAGTTATAAGTGAAAGTTTTTTGTTCTTTCTCATGGAACCTCACATTCGACTTGAAAGAAAGATTAAAAAATTATTATTCAAACTGGGTATTTAGCAGACATTTTCATAAACATAAAAAGATTGTCATTTCAAAAGAAAAACTGACAGGACTCATCGCTTGTAACTAAATGTGTGTTCTCCTTTGAAAATTAGAATTTTGGGGGTGCCTAGTGGTTCAGCCAGTTAAGTGTCTGACTCTTGATTTTGACTCAGATCATGATCTGAAGTCCCTGGGATCAAGTCCTGTGTCTGGCTCTGCACTGACAGGGTGGAGCCCGTGTGGGATTCTCTCTCTCCACTCTCTCTCTCTCTCAAAATAAATATTAAAAAAAAAAAAAAGAAAATTAGAATTTTTGAAGACTTTTACTTTTCATAGTGAACCTTACACTTTCCTAATACCCAAAGACTTTTCAGGTGGAATCAGTAGTAATATTAATGAAAGTAATTATTTTTTTTTTATTTTTTTATGTTTATTTTTGAGAGAGACAGAGAGACAAAGCACGAGTAGGGCAGGGGCAGAGAGAGAGGGAGACAAAGAATCCTAAGCAGGATCCAGGTTCTGAGCTGTCAGCACAGAGCCCAATGTGGGACTCGGGAACCATGAGATCATGACCTGAGCCAAAGTTGGATGCCTAACTGACTGAGTCACCCAGGCTCCCCTGGATATACAGTATAAACGTAAATTGAATTCTAAAGCATCCTACAATTAAAATCATACAACAATCAGGAGGAAAAGCATAAAGTGCAAGGAGCACTGATCTTGAGGCCAGGTCACGTTCTCTCTTTCTTACCTGTGACCACACCGTGCTCACAGGAGTGGACTTAGCAAGGAAGGATATGATGGCACTCAAATATCCTCCAACCAAACCCTAAAAGAATTGAGTCACAGGTTTAAAAGAATGAGTTCTAAGTATTCCCCGGGGGGGAGGGGGGTGCACAGGGTGTGATGCCAGTTATGACGATCTTTGCAAAAATTCTGCATCAGTATTATTTAAGTTTACTTATTTTCGAGAGAGATAAAGCGTGTGTGTGCGCGCGCACGCGCGTGCGGAGCAGAGAAGGGCAGAGGGAGAGAGAAAAGAATCCCAAGAAGGCTCCATGCCATCAGCACAGAGACTGGCACGGGGCTCGTTCCCACAAACTGTGAGATGATGACCTGAGCCAAGTTCAGGAGTCGGATGCTTAACCAACTGAGCCACACAGGTGCCTCTGGCATCAGTATTCTTCAGAGAATTCTCACTTTATCCCAGAAAATGCACATCAGCTGCAACTCAAGAGACCACATAATAGACTAAAGATGGTCACTGCCTTAGTTGCATCACACAATGTAAGCAATCTCCTAAAAAGTGAAAAGGAAGCATGGGTTACAAAGCCTCTGAGGACCATGACTAAATACACCCTACAAAACCTACTACATGGGTAGATTTGTAGCTCATGAGCCAACACAGCTGCTGCTCATGGAATCAGCCTCCATTTAGGTTTTTGTGACACAGAACCTATTTCTGGTCCAAATGAGTCAACTTTTCTTACTTGTCAATTGCTGTGATCTGTTGACCACACTCACATTACAAGCCTCCAAGGCCATTTTCCAAAACATTAAGTTGTTCTTCACTATCCTTTTAATGATGGCAAGCATTCCTCTCTTATGTTTAATTTCAGTTCAACTTCTGCCAAGCTTCCATTAACCTAAAGAATAGTGGCTATTGTGCTCTAATGTATACATTGTCTTGTCTACATTGATGTATTGTGTTACTCTGAAGAGACCCAATGTGGTTTTACAGAAACACAAAACAAAAAGAGAAAATCATTGCTGTGGATGCCAACATTCGACACACAGAACCATTAGGAGGGAAGAAAAGTTAAAAAGATGTGCATGTGAAGGAGTAGTGAAGGCTAACTTCTGAGAATATGCACACTCACTGTAATTCTAATAGATTAATATTTAGAACAGTGACACTCCAGTATCTGTCTAAATGAGCAATTGATTCCATTGTGTATTCAAAACAAAACAAAAAAAATTTATCTGATTCTTTATTGTATCAAATACTTAATATATAAGCTTAAAAATTCTTGGTTCTGGGCACCTGGGTGGATTAGTTGGTTAAGTGTCTGACTTCAGCTCAGGTCATGATCTTGTGGTTCGTGGGATCCAGCACCACGTTGGGCTCTGTGCTGACAGCTCAGCGCCTAGAGCCTGCTTTGGATTCTGTGTCTCCCTTTCTTTCTCTGCCCCTTCCCTGCTCATGCTCTCTCTCAAAAGTAAACATTGAAAAAAATTCTTGTTTCTATGAAGACATAATACAATATTTACACGTATAGACAAATATAACCTAATATCTGTATTATATATATTTATATATTTATATATTTATATATATATATATATATATATATATATATATTTTATGGTTTTGTATTTTTCCTGAAGTTAAGATGTTCATTGGAAATTCTTCTCTGCTATATTCGCTCTCCAATTTCTTTTGACCATTAAGCCTGCTCTGACTAGAATGCACACACTGTGCAACTGTATGTTGAAAAAAAGCAGCAAACAGCACATATGACTGAAGATGGAAATACATCTTGAAATTCCATATATCCCCAGTATTTTCTGATTCTTCAAACCTTTGCAGTCCTCATCAGTTTTCATGACTTTCTACATAAATATATATTTAATTAGTCATTATCACCGGAAGCCTCTGATTTTGCACTTCCACACAAAGCCCATGACTGTTTCCACAAGGCTCCTCTGTCAGTTCCTACTAGTCTAAATAATGGTGATATCATGGCTGCTACTGATGGTTTCCGTCTACTTTACATCAAGCTACAGCTCATTTCCCCTCCCCCCCCCCCCCCCAAGAGAATATACAAAATAGAGGAGCATCAGGTAAGCAAAGCTTTTTTTTTTTTTTTTTTTTTTTTTGGACCTACAGAATATTTTTTTCTCTTTTAAGAATTCCAACAGGATAAGAATGACTTGGAACCCCTCCATGGAAAATATGTACCATGACCCCAAAAGTCCGAATAGACTACAGAGAGACACTAAAGACCACCAGAAATTAAATGTGCAAATCTTCTTTATCTTTCCACTCGTTGGTGATACACCTCACAGAGAGAGGACTCTGCTTTTTAACTTAATTTTTTTCTGCCAGGTCTGTATTAAAATCATAAAATCCTTGCTCCTTCCTTTGGACATTATCCATTTTATTAGGCACTTTCATGCATGAGTTTTTATTCAGTGTTCGAGGTAAAAAAAAAAATCTAATATATGTTTCATATCCTCTAAATTTTTGTGAGCACACAGAAGAACATTTAAAATAAAAGTTTATAGCAAAGTCCCAGAGATATAAAGTTGGCATATTGTGTTTCTGAGCACACAGCTACGTTTACTTTTCTTCCCATGCCTTACGCTGTCAAAGATGATGAAAATTCCTTCCCTAAATAAAAGAAATCTCTCTCTTTAAATGAAAATGAAAGTAGAACCAGAGGAAACTTACTAAGATTGAGATGTGTTATCCCAGTGTACCTAAGGCAGTGAGTACAGCAGAGTTTTTGTCTCTAGAAAGGCTCCACATGACAAGAACCACACTGTAGGAAAGTTCTCTCCGGGTTCCCTTGGAAAAGTTTTAAGTGTTTTCTAGCCGGTATTCTTCTCTGCTACTTCTGCTATTTTACATCAACTTGTTTTCTCTTCTGATGTAAGCAAAGGGGTCACGGAAAATTCTCAATGAAAACTCATTAAATGAAGATACAATAGGTCAGGAATAAATGTAGGCATTATGAAATGTAAACAGCACTGGATACAAATACAATTAGATTACAACAATTCTTTTCAGCTCCCACATGGAGAAAAATATGCATTTTAAGGTAAATATGACCTAGCAAATTTAAAAGCTAATATACAGATTAAACTTTGCCATATTGGAAACATTAAATGTAACTGAGTTGCACTGTAAAACCCTTCTGGCACTGACTACTGCAAACGCTTTCTCAATAGGCTAGAGACATACGTACATTACCATTTTGTTATTTCTATACAGACACACAAACCTACTTATGTAAGTATTGATATTTACCTAGGATGTTAAACACTAACATGAGGACATCATCTCACATTTTGAAACTTGTACTTCTTAAGTAAATTTTTATCTATTAACAACACCATGTTCTGGCCACAATGACAAACCCCTCCAGCCCCCAAGTAACATTTCTAAGTTGTTGAAAGATGAAATCTAAGTGGTTCGAAACATCAGAGTACCGGATAACCATTCAGAAAAGCAAAAGATTCTGTGCACTAAACCTCTTTATGAGACTGTAGTAGTTGGAGACGAAATTGTAAATGGAGAAGGGTAGATTGCTTTGATTTAGAAAATTGTTGCCATTAAACAGTTTACAAAGAGCCTACTGTTTCTGCATCATTATCCCCAATGTGTCAAAGTCAGCATTTTCACAATATTTAAAGCACTCCCAACTTGCTCATAAATATCATTTATATTCCTGCACAGCTATTCAGCATATCAGGAATATCATTCACAGTGTTCTATGGTTACACAGTATGATTATCTGAGCCAATGCATGTGAACCCAAAATAAAGGCAGAGAAGAGGGCACAATCCTCTCCAAGCAGAATCGTGGAAATAATGTACTTTTACCGCCAACGTTGACCCAAGACTCAAGGCCATCATGTGCTTTTATGTGGAGAGTAGCCCAGAAGGTCATCTGACCTTACGCAGGCAGCAGGATCTTGCTACTGGGCAACTCAATTGTGGATGAACAGCTGGCCCCCGGACTGGCATTCCCATTTATTTTTATTTATTTGCTTTGTACTGGAAGAGGCCTTTCTTGTGTCAACCATAAAAATAAACCAAATGGTTATTTTATGAGCAAAATGAGTTTATTCAGGAATAGCAGAGGAATTACAATTAGGGACATGCAAGCTATTGTGAACCACAGGCAAGTCCAAAGAGGCAAAGGAGAGGTCAGTTTTTATTAGGTTTTAGGAGGAAGTCAAGGAAGGTTGTCTTAAATAGAAATCAGTGTGGAAGACCAGGAGTTTGGGGTGGTAGTGGTATCTCACTGGGTACAAGTGTAATGGTGAGTCATTGTTGCTGAGGCAGGGAAGGATCTTCTTCCTTCTTTCTTCTTAAAAGCAGGGATGATATTCCTATGTGAAAAACGTCCTCCCTTGTCAAGATAATTCTTATCTTCCTTCCTTCTGCTGGTTATGCAGGCTGCAATGAATGGCATGTGCATGAGAGCGCCCCCTTCGGGGATTCCCGACTCCATTAAAAAAAAATTTTTTTTTTAATGTTAATTTATTTTTGAGAGAGAGAGACAGAGTGTGAGTGGGGGAGAGGAAGAGAGAGAGGGAGACACAGAATGCGAAGCAGGCTCCAGGCTCCGAGCTGTCAGCACAGTGCCCTACATGGGACTCTAACTCTTGAACCATGAGATCATGACCAGAGCAGAAGTCAGATGCTCAACCGAGCCACCCAGGCATCCCCCCTCAACTCCATTTTAAATGTGGTTTCCTTTATTTTCACACTTGCTGAAGGAAAAATAAAACCAGACTCAAAATTGCCTTTTCTACTACTCTACCTACTGAAACCCCAACAGAGCCATTTCAGGCCACTACTTGGACGAGAAGCTACAGCCCCCGCTGACAATGGTCACCACCTTCTCTTAAACCCTCTCACATTTATCAGTAACACCAATCTTGATACGCAATCTGCTGTACCCTCTGACAGACCCCTTATGACATTCCTATGTACATGAGTAACTTTAAGCCAGGAGAATGTTAAAAGTTGTCTTTAATTGGAATTTGCAAACACATTCATTTACGTGTGTAAGAGCAACACTACAGCATTATAAGTGCCTTCCTGTTTCTGAGGCTCTGAAGAAAACAATGGCCACCATAGACAACAAGGGACTCCTGCTGCTATGACTAAAACTGAAGCCTGTAGCAATCACAGGGTAAAAGGGAATCAATCAGAAAAGAAGACTGTTAATTTGTTTATTAAACATGTAAATCCGGGGCGGGGTGGGGGGGGGGGGGTTGCCGCCTGGGTGGTTCAGCTGCTTAAGCGTCCAACTTTGGCTCAGGTCACAATCTCACAGTTTGTGGGTTCGAGCCCCATGTCAGGCTCTGTGCTGACAGCATAGAGCCTGCTTGAGATTCTCTCTCTCCTCCATGTTTCTGCCCCTTCTCCCCCCCACCCCCTCAAAATAAATTACTTTTTTTTAAAAGTATGTCTTTAAGTAGCCAGTGTAAAAGCTTAACGTGCAAAGAAGAAAATGCCAAACTAGGAAATATTGCCCAGAAAAAAAGGTAACTTCTTTTATCTATTAAGCGCTCCAACACAAAACATCAAGACTAACAATATCTCACTGAAAAAGTGAGCCACAGATAGAAAAGCAATTTGCCCAGTGAAAAGAGATTTTTCTAACACACCAAAAGAAGTGTCAATATTGTGATCAAAAAAAAAAAAAAAAAAGTTTTACAAGACACTGTTTACTGATTTATTTACCTATCAGAGTGACAAAGATTAAGACAGAATGATGACTTCTTAGGTTTCTGAGTTCCTGGCAAAAACACCACAGCCATACATGTACTGCTGGAAGATTACTTGGCAACATATATCAGAATATTTGAAAACTGCAATCTCCAGGGGCGCCTGGGTGGCGCAGTCGGTTAAGCGTCCGACTTCAGCCAGGTCACGATCTCGCGGTCCGTGAGTTCGAGCCCCGCGTCGGGCTCTGGGCTGATGGCTCAGAACCTGGAGCCTGTTTCCGATTCTGTGTCTCCCTCTCTCTCTGCCCCTCCCCCGTTCATGCTCTGTCTCTCTCTGTCCCAAAAATAAATAAACGTTGAAAAAAAAAATTAAAAAAAAAAAAAAAAGAAAACTGCAATCTCCAACCTAGTAATTCCATTGATACAAATGATCCCAAGGAAATTAGCAAGTCGGTTCATAAATATGTGTGCAGCACAACTTATTACAGGAGAAAAAAATGGAAATACCAACCATGCCTAGTATGCAACTAGGCAAATAAATTATAGTCTTTCATTGAACCTATGAAGTCCAGTAGAAATGACTGTGCACACATAATTATCAAAAAGGAAAGTATATAATGCATCGCAAGTGCAAAAAAACTTGTCACAGAAAAGGCACACTATAAATAGCTGTGTAATAGAACACATATTATTAATTAATTAATGTCGTCAGGTGGTCCCAGCCCCGCCCAACCTGCTAAGGGAGACTAGGAATCTGCTTCTGCAGCTACTTCTCTCCCAACCTTCTAAGGAAGGACCCAGACACGCAGACACTTTCTTTCAGATTTCTAATGTCACGTAAATTTAGGAAGAAAACCGAAGGGAGGGCGGCTACGTGACACCAATCTGATTCTGGGTAGCATTTTTTTTTTTTTTGGAGAGTTTTAATCAAAGTTGTACTTAAAAAAAAAAGTGCAGGAGCTACAGTAGCATTTGACAGGTGTGGATAGAACAAAAGGGTATGTGAGAGGTGAATTACTATGTTTCACATACTTAACCCTTTAAATATGCCAAGAAATACAATTAAAGGATTTCTGCTACTTAAATTTCATCGCCATGGATGGATATGTCCTTTTGAACAGAACACTGCACTGAGACTAGACCCTATGGGTCCTGGTGAGGGGTACGAGACGGTGCGTGATTTGACACCCACGTTCACTTCCTGCTACTATGTGACTTAAACATTCAAGCTTTGGGACATGAAATTTCTGGTTCTTCGATAATGAATGTCCATTGCTAATAAAATAGGTATACTTCACAAAGAGTTATTCAAAACCTGAGTTGCTATACAAATGTTTCTTGAGCGCTCTTTCTAGTTTCCTGGCAGTAAGTTTTTCCTCCCCACACCCAAATCACCTACGAGACAGGGATGTAAGTGAAAGTTGGTTTCTTTGGGATGTATTGCTAGGAAGCGCTGGCACGTGATTGGATAATAGCAAAGCCTGTAGGTAGAGTGATCCAAAGGGAGAGGGAAGGGAAGGAGGGCAATACAGGGTATAGATCTGAGCAGGTTACTCTGTACCATGGGGCCCAACCCTCCTGGGGACCTCGGAGAGATGCTGTCAGATACCTTCAGAGCTATTTATCCACCAGTTCTCTTGGACTAATTCCTCTGGCATTTCCATTTCTAACATACCCACACTCAGGTCCAGCACGGTCAGCCAGAGAAAGCCCACCAGAGTGCCCGAGAGTAGCCCCAATCTTTCTGGGTAGATAATGGAGTGTCAGCTACATAGTGACAATGTTATACATTATTTTTAAAGTTCCCTCCTCTCCTACACCCTCCCCATGGTAGCACACAGACTAGATAAGAAATGTTATAAGGTAACACCTATCTTACCCAATACATCTGAGTCCTACCTAGATCTAATGTCCTTAGAATGCAAGCCCATGGAGAGCAACCCACCATGAGAACACTGTCCACTGTACTTCGTCTTTACCTCTTCTCACCCAGGATATTGAGTTCTTAGCAATGAACTTAGTGAACAAAAAAGACATTCAATGAGAATATAAAAATATGGTGTAATTTAAAGTGTGATTCCATTTTCAGCAGTTTATAGACATTTGAGGCAGGAAACAAAAAGAGGAACTTGACAGGGGCACCTGGGTGGCTCAGTCGGTTAAACGTCCGACTTCGGCTCAGGTCATGATCTCAGGGTCTGTGAGTTCCAGCCCCGCATTGGGCTCTGTGCTGACAGCTCAGAGCCTGGAGCCTGTTTCAGATTCTGTGTCTCCCTCTCTCTCTCTGCCCCTCCCCCACTCACGCTCTGTCTCCCTCTCAAAGATAAACAAACATTAAAAAATTTTTTTTTTTTAAAAAAAGAGGAACTTGACAGTCTGGATGAGAAACAGTGGTTTTTGACTCCTCATTAAAAACAATTTGTGTCTCAACACACTACAACAGAGATTCTCCTCTCCAAGTGTTCCCAGACCGGCTGTGTCAGTCTCACCTGGTAGTTTGTTGGAACCACACATTTCTAGCCCTCAGCCCAGACCCACTAAACTTGCCAGAAACTCTCTAACAAGACCTCCAGGAGATTCCGATGCATGCTCAAGCTGGGGAACCACTACTCAGAAGACTGGTTTCCAATTGTAGCTTGTAGAACATGTTGCTGTAGAAACTTACGTAAAATGTTAGGCCACCCCCAGCCCCAGCAGTTAGAGATGAAATGTCATGGCACCCACAGCCATTAGAGATGAAGTATCACATTGTCTGCAGCTTACTTTGAAATAGGACAACAACATTAGATAGATGAACAACAGCATTAGATATAAGAAGAGATAGAAAAGAAATCTGGCAAATTCTAACAACCGTGGAATCACCAATGGAGAGTATATGACATGCAGTCTTCCCAGAGACTGTGCTACAATAGATCTGTACTCAGGAATCAGGTTTTTACCAAGTATCCTGTGTTTTCCTTAGGATGATGGCTTATATGACTCTAAAAAACACAGTTGAAAAACACTGCTCCAGACACCTTTCCTATTTCTTGGTAAACAGTGGATTTGGCAGAGCAGTCATCTACCCCTGAAGATACAAGCAACTTATATTTAACGGTCCAAACTTGCAGATGGTTTTATGGGGGTGTTTCTCTTGCCCACAGTCCCATTAGCTGCACACAGTGGGTTACCAATAATTCTCCTGATGGTTCCTATTTTCCTGTACGTATCACAGAGGATCACAGCCAATGTGTTTTGAATCAGGACACATGGCAAGCAATTTTATAAACTCATCACATGGTCACTCGATAGAAGATCAAGTCAGTCCCACACAATGAATGAGTATCAGGGTACAAGAGCAACCTTCCTTCTTTCTGCCTATCCACCAGACGAAATCTGATCTACTTGGGATTCTCAGGTCACAGGGAATAATCAGAATTCACAGACATGCCTCACTGAGTTTTATTTTATTCACAAGACCCCTATCCATGAGCTCCACCGAGCCCTAAAAATTCCACGGAGGACATTTTTTTTTTTAGACCACAAATCACACTGGGAAGAAATCACTTCAATTATTACATCAATGGTAAGTTAAATTTTTCAGAATGTTACAAGATTGAGAACCAAGAAAGTCTTGATGATGGGGGTGGGGGCAGGGCAAAACCTATATTCTATAATATTGATACCATGAAGCATGGCATTTAGGCCACTGGAAAATTACAGTGTGCAACATTTTACCCTATTCTCCTAAATATAAATAATGGGGGGAAATAACACGTTACTGAAGCCATTTATACAACATCTTTTTCAATATGTTTGTCTCATAAAGTTTAATTAACTATGATTTTCTCATTTTAAAACTATTAGCTGGCGGCTGCATGTTTCACTATTAATTCCATGTGTACAAAATATTTGTCACATCACTGGCCATTTGTTAATAACATGTTTCGGTATTAGTTCCTTCTCCCATCAAAGATGTGTCTGTTCTGCCTAATTTACATGATTATTAAGGATCTTGACTTTCTTCTGAGTACTTGTGCAAAGGTTATAACAAGATGACAAGCCAAGATGTTTCCAAAGGAGGAAGCAGTAAATTCAGTGGCTGTTAGCATATCCAAAGATCAGTTCAATCAGCTGCAAATCTGTCCCCTCTAAAAACAAAAGCTTCTCCCTCATACTCCTGTCCCAATTTTGGTTTTGGCTTGTCTTTCTTACTACCTTTCTACCTGGAAGACTAGCTGTGCAATGAATAAGTCAGAATTAAAACCCATGTAACATGGAACTTTACTCAAAGAGAATCATCTAAGCCCTGCCTTTTGTTATTTTTTCACCTTATATATCAAATATGGGTGACATCTTATCTTTCACACATTTAGTTTTGAGTATTTACAAAAATCATTTCTAGGTTATAATGGAAAGATGCTGAATTACTGCAATATAACTTATATGGCAGAAAATTCTAGGGATTTTGCTTTGAGTGTTAGTTACAGCTCTCAAAAATTGGTATCGTTGTGGTTTAGTTGTGTTAACACAGAATAATCACAAATTATAAGCAAATAATCACAAATAATAGTCATAGGTCAGGGCATGATCCCAGGTTCTCAAACCAGTAATTTTTAAACTATGGAAGATTCGATTGAGAAAACCATTCTGTTCTCCTGTAAATATCTTCCACTCTCAGGAAGGCGGGTATCAAAGGAATAGATTTGTGACCAAAATACTTTCTAACCACCTAACCTATCACTAGAAACACGTGACTTCTGAGCTTCGAGGCTGGAATAAATCAACAAATGTTTATGTCCCCTATGTAAATCTCAACACCAGGGCCACCAAGTCAGAGTCCAACGTGTTATCCAAGCTTTGCACGCTGGTATATACATGTTCTGGTTTTTCTCCCAGTGTGACATCCCATATACTCAAATACACTGTGACATGGGGAGCAGAGAATTCTGAACCTGGGTGCCAGAGACAAAGGAGATAAATTTTCTGTAAATTGTAAATGGAAGACGCCAAATCATCCCACTGACCAGGAAGAGATATTCACTTTCTCCAACCTGATTGGCTGCCTTATTTTTTTTATCTACAGTTTTTAATGCCCACATAAACCCTCAAACACACCAAACTAGTAGCTATATTGCAAATAAAGCAGTCAGTCACTAAATTAAACACCACAGACTAAGAACAGCTCTGGTCCACACACAACCATGGGCTATGGTGATGCATGGGTCATTCAGTAGTTTACAATATTCCTCCATGATCCCAAACAGAGGCATTCCCAAGAATATCTATCTGTATTTAGGAACATATATTCCTGCTATGGGACAGAGAAGTATTCCATACCATAGGGATAAAATGATTTTGCGTACTTTTGTGAGCACAGGGTGTGCAAGGGTGCCTTTGAAAATCTTCCACTAGTCCTGTCTTCCTGCCTTATTAAATGCACCCTGGAAAGGGTCACAGACCAGAAGGAAAGTAAGCAGGTAGGAAGGCAGAGGAGAAACTGGCATGTCAAAAAAATTGAGGCAGGGAAAAAAGTATATTGAAGTCAGAGATGGGAACAGACCTTCCCCAGTGGCCCAAAGCCAATCCTGCAATGGTCTCTAACAGAAAATCTCCATGGTCACTGGAAACTCTGAATATGAGTTATGTACCCACTGCTCTTTGGCTCAAATGATCTAGCTCTTAAGTCTATCCTAGGGAATCAAACATTGCTTTTTGGCAAATCATCTCATGGTTCTTTTTTATATACACACACACACAGCCAAACTTGATTGAATGAATATTGCTAAAGGGATCACTGAATTTTAGACACAAATCCCTTATGCCACAGTTATTAGTTGCTCAACCTTTAAAAAAAAAAACCCTTAAGAATAGCAAATTTGAAAATTTAGACAAATCTCCTCTTAGGGAGACTGGCATTGGGCAAACTATCCTAGAATGCAAATGTATTCTAGTGAAGTTGCTACATTCTAAAGGGGAATATATTACCTTTGTGTTAAATGATCATTTAATTCCCCAGAAATTAGGTTGAAAAAATACAGACATTCAAGAAGATCAATGGATGAATGTTGAAAGGTTTCATTTTGAGGATCCTTTTAAAACACTGAACTAGCACACTGATTATGAATAGTGTACAACAATTTTAATATGATCATTTGCATTCTGAAAACATTTTAAAGCAATGAGAAAGCAAAAGGCAAATTAAATTTTTACCGCATGCCAATCAATTTGGATAATGCAGCAGTGAAAAAATATCACAAACACAGACCTTTAATAATTTATAACTTTGACAGTAATAACTAAAAATATGATTACCACCGTGGAAATATTGAAATTAAACCAACAGTTGACTTTCTTGACTATCTGATTTTGCTTTTTGTTTTTAGCCCCAGAATAGGGAAAGGAAATACAGTTTTTCCATATTTGCATAGAATGAGGCTTTTACATAGTTTTTCCAACAAACATGATCAGAAGTTGAGTTTGTTTGAGAGAAAATATTCTAGCGAGTTACTGAAGGAAGCAAAATTCAACGTATGCTGTGTACCACACTGGAATGCTAAGAGAAACTGCCCACAAATTGGGGCATAGTCTCTGAACTCAGTAGCAAAAGCCGACTGCTTTCTTGATGACTGCAAGCTGAAGTCCATGCATGCACTCAGTCCCAGCAGACCCACTGAATAGGCTACCTGCATGAATAAAATGTCAGTAGTGACCCAAAACATTATTTCCTTATGTCAGAATGGAAAGAAATCATTCTGCTCAAAAGCAAGATCTAAATAAGTTATGGCCACATAAGTTTCTCCTGCCTTTGAGGATACCTCAAAAGTAACCAATTTTTAATTGAAGCGATATTAGCAGCAACCTTGGAAACTCCTATCGAATATCGTCTCCTGCATATGCTCTGGGGGTCATGTTGAGATGTGGGGGGCAGGGAGGCTGAAATTTATGAGAGACGCTGATGTCTCCTCAAGTGCACATCTGAAAAAGACAGCATGAAGATCATTCTGCAGTTCAGGTCTATGATATATTGTATCAGAATTTATAACCACTGCAGTATTTCTAAATCATTACTCTCCCACAATGGGGTCAGCATTTTGAATATTACTCAGGAAAAAGCAGCTATACATATAAATAAATAAACGTGAAAAATGCAAATAACAATCCTCACAAAACAGGGCAGGATGGTTATTGGACAGCAATTCCTCACTGGCATCTGTTCATCCAGCTGCTAGTTGAGAAGACAGAGAGCAGGTGTCGATTTAAGTGCGGCGTTATGGTTAATTTCATAGAAGGCAGTGCTGAAAAGAAAAGAGTATCCAAACAACAGGAAAATTCAAAATCAAACAGAAGAATCACCATTTCCTTGTGCCTATCTGGGCTTGGTGTTTCAAAAACCACATCCTCAGAAGAGGGTCCTTTCTTCACGTACTGCTCCACAGTTGCGAGCAAAGAAAAATTTCTGTGTAATGCTCAGGTCTAGGCGACTTTCAGACAAATTTGGAGAGAGGGCGCTGCCAGGCTCTGACCCCTCGGTCAGTGGTGATAAAACTGGGGAGCTTGGCTATGTCTCTTGTGATACGTGGCTTGTTTTTGGCATGCAGACCAGAAAGATAACAGCACTGAATCAGGACACCTAGTGAGGACTCCTGCATAAATGCATTAATATCTACACCTCTCCTTAAGCAATCATAAAACTCTCCATGGGCATAATTAAAAAATGATTCCAACTCAATGTTTAGATTTTAGGGAGTGCCAGAATGGTTAAAGAAGTATCATGTCATATAATGTGTCACGGAATCATAGACTTTGGAGCTGGAGGCTAATTCTTCTAAGTGGCAGAGAGGTTAAATGATGTCCCCAAAGCAACACAGCTAATAAGGAAAGTGGATTCACATTCAACCTAGAGATCACTCCTCAATTACTACACATGAACTAAAAGAGAAGCTTCAGAACTGCATTTTCTTTATCTTAGATCTTTTATCATTGAGTCTTCATATATAATGGATATTTATTATTAACTCTCCTTAAACTGGTTACAAATTCTGTGAATTTTAATATATGGATAGCTTTCCAGAGACTGAAATCTCTCATTTCAATCTCTCATCTCAAAGGTTGCCGTCCTGGTAAGCATTCTTTGTATTTCATTAGCTAATAACCATGCACATACCTCCTGTTACAAGTAAACCTATCTTTTAAATAGAGTATTTATCAGTCCCCCACCATGATGCAGCTTGATGGAATAATCCCTTTCCTCTTGAATGAATTTTCCCGAGAAGCAAAGCTAAGAAATTTCAACACTGAAACTTTCTAAAGCTTTAAAATATTTAAAGTTAAAAAAATTACATGCAAGATGATAGATGCTTACTACACAGTAGGCACATTGCTAAATGCCTCGCATGAATTATATTATTTAATCCTTCTAACAGACCTGTCCCTTACATACCAACAGATTAAATGACTAACTCCATGTCATAAGCTCTGGGTGGTACAACAGAGATTTAAATCCAAGTAGTCAATGTGCATCTAGCATATGACCCAGTCACTTCCCTCCTAGGTATTTAACCAAGAGATGGAATGCATGGCCAAAGACCGGCACACGAAGGCTCACAGCAGGTTTATCTGCAACAGCCAAATAGTAAAGAGAATCTAAATGTCCATCAACAGGTAAATGGATAAACACTGTCACAAGTACACGCAACCAAATACTCAGCAATAAAAAGCAACTACAACAGCATGCGTGAATCTCAAAACAATTGATCTGAGTCAGAATTTTGACACACACACACACACACACACACACAACAGAACGCATATAATTCCATTTATACAAACTTTCAGAAAATGCAAACTAATCTGTAGCAACACAAAGCCTATCAGTGGATGCCTGGAAGCAGAGTACAGAAGAGGCAGGGAGGGACTCAAGGGTACGAGGAAATGTTTTAGGGTGATGGTTACGTTTATTATTTTCATTAGGGTGACAGTTTCACACAGGACTATATAGGTCAAAATTCATCACACTGTGCACTTTAAGTATGTACAGTTTACTGTACAGTAATTGTCTCTCAATAAAAAAAATCTGGCATTCCAACTCCAATGTTTGTGCCTCAGCCAACACAGCCTGCAGCCTCACGTGTGATAAAATTTCTACTTCGAAGAAGTATACTGACTTTAATTCAGTTTTACTTGGTGCAACACCACTTATTTTCCTCTATAAGATATAAAGGGATAACTAATGCCTGTTGTTCTAATGTGCGATTCTGTTACCTCCCTGCAAGTGAAATCCCCAGGGACAACCTCAGTTTTGATCAACTCCATTTCTCACTGATGCTGCCTATCTTTCCCAGCTGTCTGTGATCTCTGCAGTTCTGCTGGTCTACGTGGGTTGTTTTTTGTTTTTGTTTTTGTTTTTGTTTTTTTTTTTAACTTTCTCTTTTCATCTATTTTCCTCGGTGCCTGCTATTCCAATCCCCGGGGTTGTGAAGTTATGTAAAAATGAGAAGCACACACTGCATATAAAATTAAGTGAAAAAACCATCAAATTGGATCTGTGCTGAAGGAGACTGTCTGCCACACCTTATCTACATAGTAAAATGCTCTGTTCAAGGAGTTTTATTGATGCTGATGGCTGATTCACTTAGCATGCTTAGATCTGAACTTGAGGCCCTCCCAAAGTTTCCCAGATCTGAACATTTAGGTAAGTGGTAACTGACACAAGTTACAGTATTATTTTACCACTTTAAAATGCTGTAGTAAAGCACTCTATGTTCTAACTTAACTTTGTAGTATGAGGTTTACCTCCAAATAATGATTAAAATAAATACTCATTCCCCACATTCAGAGAGACCTAAAAGTTACACCATTTGAGGGGGCTGCGTTAGGATTACAAAATAAAAAATACAAAATTCTGTCAGGATTCGTGGAACCAGCCCCATACAAGTAAGAGGTATAATGCTTAAATGTCTTTAGCTGCATGGGAAATCCATCTTTGACCTCAGAGTGGCTTTTTTAAATTATATTTTTTTGTTCTTATTATTTTAAGAGAGAGAGAGATAGAGAGAGAATGCACATGGGGCAGGGGCAGAGGGACAGAGAGAGAGAATCCTAAGCAGGCTCCACTCTCAGTGCAGAGGCTGGATGCGGGGCTCAGTCCCCCAACCCCGGGATGACTGGAGCTGAAATCAAGGGTCAGACCTCTACCAACTGAGCTACCCAGGTGCCCCGGAGCAGCTTATTCAGAAGGACAACTGGGACAAGTTCCTCACCCCAACTGGGTGGGAATACTGGCAGCAAGCACTTGACAGAGCCGTGTGTTAACCACACTCAGAGTTGTTAAGGAGTTGGAGCTCTGAGGGGAGCCTACCCGATTTCAGTCAGTGCCAGAATGAGGACCAGCTGGTCCCAATGCTGCAGCTGTCCAGACCTCAAACTAAACCCATGCTCTGACCCCGCTGCAGTTACCAGGCCAGGCCAGACAGA
This sequence comes from Leopardus geoffroyi, assembly GCF_018350155.1. Classification (NCBI taxonomy): domain Eukaryota; kingdom Metazoa; phylum Chordata; class Mammalia; order Carnivora; family Felidae; genus Leopardus; species Leopardus geoffroyi. The sequence goes on from NC_059327.1 coordinate 46,694,314, forward strand.
GGGGGGCATTCAACGCTCACCAGCAGCGGCCCATTATAAGATTTCTTAGCCCAGAAGTGAAAGGTCTAGAACGTGCTTGGTCTTAATCAGGACTGGTCTGCCCCTACAGAACTGCAAGCAGATTGTGTATAAGTATAGTGTTTAGTTACCACTGTTTCATGTTTTAAAACGGTATAATATTGTTGGTAACAATGTTATGACGTTGGTACTCAAAGTATGTAACCGCAACCACTAACACAAAAGAGCTGTCTAAATTTAACAAGAGTTCCGACGAAGTCTTTGCATTTTGAAAAATACGTAAGGTTATGAGGAGACGATTAAAGAAAGACACCGGCTTGGTGGCGGTGGGGGTGGTGCTGCCACCATCTTCACTAGTACTTGGAAGGTTTGCATTTGAGAACGCCAGGAACTTCGAGACTGCGCTTTTAATATACCTGTTCTGCAACATTACAGTGCAATAGTCAAAGACTCCAAAATGGGTCCAGGCTGAAAGCTAACCCTGTTTCCGATATTATTACATTTAAACGCTGCCAGGTGAGCACACTCCTAGCTTCAGGCCTACCCTGATTTTAGCCTCTTTTGGCCTGAATCAGCAAGCTTATGATCTTATCCCTCAACAGAGGGTCCTCACCGAGTTATTCTGAAGTCAGAACATACAGTAGATGGTTCAACTGCAAGGCCTCCCTATATTAAAACAAGAGTCTACTCCCTTCAGGCAAGAGAGAAAATAAGTACAATCAAAATAATAATGACTACCAAATATTGAACATGACCTACATGCAAGGAATTTTGCCTTCTAGGTAAGTGCACCCTAAGTGCACTCTCCTAAGATCTGGGCCAAGGACACACTGTAATCCCCTTTTCAGATGAGACATACAGGTAGAAGCCCTCGGCAAATACCCTACAGTTAATAGTAATAGAGGAGGGATGTAAGGCAGAACCCAAACCTCATTCTTATTTTGTTTCAGGCAGTTTGACCACGTTCACGCCCTGTCCATTATCCCTCCTGGTGAGAAGCACCCGTTTGCAATGGAAAGAAAACATTATACAAAACTGTACGTAAGTTAGGCCTGACCTCAAAGGTTGTTCCATGTCCAAAGACTGGTAATAAAAACTCGAGTTGCTTTCTCTCTGGTTAATAAGTACTGAGCAATCAGACAAGAAGTGCAAATGACAGAGGACCTGAGGACACAGCTCACACCCGCTCCGCCAGCCTGCAGGTCCTCTTGAAGCCCTGTGGTCACTGCTACCACGACAGATGGAACCGGCTACCATACAAGAGGAGCAAAGGAGTTTGTGTGGCCCATTCACGGCACTCAGGCTGGGGACAGGCAATGCCAAGCTCAGGGACTGATAAACTGCTAGAGAAGGGAACGACCGTAATCATCAACCTTGGTTGTTTTCACTTTTTTGAATCATCGGACTTAAACCCAGTAGCCTCCCCAAGGTATAAACCCTGTGCCTTTATATGGTTTCAATTATCTATATATAGGCTTATGAATTAATATCTATTTCTCTCTCTGGCTCTTTTCTCTTTTTTTCAGCCCTTATCTTTCTCAGTCTTGCTGCATTTATGTTTTCTGCCTCTCAAAAAATCCCCTTTGGATAACAATTCCTTAAAAAAAATTTTTTTTTTCAAGACTACGATTATCTTAATTTAGCAAACAACAAACCAACCAACCCATCACTGGCAACCCTAAGCAACCCAGAAAATACTTAAAAGAAAGGAAATGAGGTTGCCTTACATTTTTTGGTCTCCCTAGGGCAAAATGCTTTACAGTGTGACAGTGCACTTCACTTATACAATCATTTCTAAACTCACTTATCACTTTATCCACATTTCGTATAATGCAGTGAAAGAATACACTTGAAAGCCAAAGCATCCGTGCATTAAGGAGGCCTGTCATGGTTCATATCGAGTTCAATTTTATAAGTTTCTTTTTTTTTTTATTGCAGCCCCCAGCTATGTCACTATACGGTAATCAAAGTCAGCCTCGTTCATATCATCTTATGTATATTTCAGATTTCCAAACTAAGGTTAGAAGCCCAAATGTATTTTGTTTTTCAAACATTCTGAAAAATGATAGAGGCCCTGCAAAAACGTATCTAGATTGGATCTAAATGGAATTATACCACTACAGCCAAAGTGAGGACCAACTGGAATAAAGCAATAGCTATTTGCCCAATAACTGGTGCGCCAGCTGGCGGTTTTGGATGATTTTTCTAGTCACCACTTCTGATTTTATTCATCAGAGTTTAGAAGAGATCTTAGCGCTCATTTAACCCCTTCCACCACATTTTACGGCTGATTCAGAAAAGAGAGTCCAGAGAGATGATGTGAATTACTGGGGTCTCAAAGCAAACGGTGGCATAAATGCAATTCAAACCTTAATCTTCTAATGAGAAGCCTCAATGTGTTTCAGTAGAATACAGTCTCGCTCTTGTCAATTCAAGAAGCCCTTGTGAGCAACCAATATGTGACAAAAACTGTGTTAGTTAACGGTAACCTAGTACCAACTACCGCCAAGGACCAAGGCTGTGGAGTCAGAAGAATTAAGTTGGAATCTGACTCGCCTACTTACTATCTCTGTGACGTTTGGCAAATAACTTAGCAGCTGCGAAATGCCAGACAAGTCACTAAATTTCCAAAGGTTATTCCATAGTTATTCTCTCCTTTGTAAGTGTGAACAATTAAATGAGATAATGCAGCTGAAGTGTTCAGCACAGTGCCTGGAATTTATTAAGGGGGCATTAAATGTTAGCTATTATTATTACAAGTTGAATAAAGCAGTGCCCATACCTGCTTTAAGGGCCATAAGTACAAGTCTAGAGACCAGCAGAGAAGTGGTAAATAACATAGTGGAGTTGAGTTCAGAACAATCCTGGAGGCAAAGGCCAAGGGCACAGGTGTCATTGACCCTGGTTAGGGTGAGGCATCCTCAGGTACACTGGGCTAGGCCCCAGTTACAGACTTCTTAATTTTTATTACTGTTAGTTTTGGGGGCTTTGTTTTTACTGGTTCAACTTTCCAGCAAATCTGACCCTAGCCTAACGTATGGAAAGGAGTCACAGAAGAGGAAATACCAAAACACAACTGAAAAAATGAATGAGACTTTAGCTATTCCTAACAAAAGTTAATAACCAGGTTTCTGGTGCTTATCTATTCTCTAGTCTCATTGGAACTCCAATCTAATTTATTGCTTTTGGGACTGACATCTAATTTCTCTTTCATTTTCCAGATATGTCACCTGAATAAAAACCAGGAAATGGGGAATATTCTCTACTTAAACTACTTTCATATGCTGAAAGATGCTTATCTTTTTCTTTTTTGATCAGCAGTACGTGATCTTCTTATCTACAGAAAAAAGGTATCAGCACTAGGGACTACTGCATGGCGGTGGGGGTGGGGAATGGATTTTAGAAGTGAACAACTCCAAAATCAAACTTTGGCTCTGACTTCCAAAAAGTAATTCAACCTGAGTGCAATTTCCTGGACAAGAGAGAAATCATATCTATTTTATAGGTGCCAGTGATGAGCAGCAGGTATAATACACATCGGAGATTAAGCAGACCAAAAACAGAAAAAAACCCAAAAGGTTATACTCCACAAAATTAAATTAAAAAAAAAAAAAACCTGGAGAAAAAGATGACTTTATAAATAAAAGAACTCTGGAACTCAATCACTCATCAGAATCTCAGAGCATAAGATTGAGATAATAAACTCACGCAGGAATGTGTTTTAAAACAGGGATATGGGGCAAACAGATGCAAAAAAAAAAATTAAAAAAAATTAAAAAATTAAAAAAAAAACAGAGAAAGACAAATAGTGTAATGAGCATGTGTTTCGGGAAGAAACAACAATAGAATACTTCCAAAATGTATCATGAAAGAACCAGTTCATATGGGTAATAAGCCCAATGATACCCCTGTGGCCTCAAAGAGTAAATGCAGCTTCTGATGCAGACTGACTACCTTGGAAGAAGCGTTTACACGTTGGGCCAATCTGACTTTATTAAATTTATATATGATGTCTCAGCTGATATATTAAAATTTTCTCTCAAATTCAAGTCCTAGCTGCCTTGGAGACTGGCATTGGAAGGCCTAATATGTTATATCAGGAGGCCTGATACCAACTGAAGTTTACAAGAAGGGTGATCCATAGACACACTTTTTGAAGTGTCATTTGCATCATTATTATGGAGGGAAGAAAGAGTTTGAGCTTCTGCTGTGACTGGAGCTACTATCTCACAAAAATAAAATGATCCTAGGTCCCTGCCAGGAAATTAATGTCAAAAGTCTTGCTAGAAGCCAATGTTTAGACTTGACAATGAAAACAAACAAACAAAAAACCCAGTATGGCAAATGATGATTTAATTTTACTTCCCTGGGAGGAGGAAAGGGCTCACAATCTGAAGAGCACAGCTGTCATCACCTCTGATTAAAAAGGATTTGAACCAATGTTATGTGTCTTTTCAAAGGGATTATCAGGTTGCCTGGGTGGCTCAGTCATTTAAGTGTCTGGCTCTTGATTTCGGCTCAAGTCATGATCTCATGGTTAATAAATTCGAGCCCCAAGTCTGGCTTTATCGGGGAGCCTGCTTCAGATTCCCCTCGTCTCTCTCTGCCCCTTCCCTGCACTGTCTCTCTCTCAAAACACATGAACTATTTAAAAAATTTAAATTCAAACAAATTATCAACTCACCACTAATAGAGCATTAGGCACACACACACAAAAATAAGTTGTTCTTTAAAAATGATTTCCGTGTTATCTCTTCCTTAGGGTTTAACATTTTTCTACAAATTCATACACACACATTATATAAGGGTTACGGCAACCGAAATTTGGCTCACCCACCACTCTGGCATTGAAATAGCAGAAATATCCACGGTGATCTTTCCTTACCACAATTTCCCAGTCACAGAGACCAAAAATGAACAAATGTACCCAACTGTCTTCTATCAAAGACTGTCTTATCCTAATCTTCTGTGAGTTATTTCTCTAAGCAGTGTGTCTAACAGCTGTCACCTCAAACATTCAAATCTCTGGGTTCACGCTTCTGATAAATGACTCTTCCAACACTGTACTTGTGAAATCAACTGACCAGCTGGGAGCTCAGAACTTTAACTCAGACTGTCACCTTCAATCCGTCACTGCGGATCGCCAGGCAGTCATAGTTCAACAACCACAGACCGGGCTAAGCTCACAAAGAGCAGTTGTAGTCAATTAAGCAGTTTAGGAACCAACTTTCCACATTCCCCTATAAAAGATAAGCGCCTTGTTCAAAGGAGACATTTGTACGGTCAACGCAGAAGACAAGGGTTCTGGCAAAGAAGCCCTGTCAATCCTCCCCTAGAGTCACAGAACTCTGGAAGGAGGAAAATGGTCTTCCTGCCAAATACGCACCACATGGCATTTGCTGTAAGTTGGGAATTCTTAGACTGTGGGATGTTGGGATGAACCAGGTGTGCACGGGTCACTGACAGCAGATGGGTCAGCAGACACGCTGCATGGGACGCATACATGCAGAAAATGCATTCCAGAGCAAAGAGCACTGCTACAATCATCTGAAAAGGCCATTTAGTCCATGTAAAAATTAACTGATACGATTTACATAGTTTCAAGTAAGTGAGCTGTGTGCTCATGACTAAAATATCCTTTGGGAAACACGATTTAGAAAGTACCATTACAGCTACTGGTTTCAGAACTCCGCGGGCGTCTGATTTTAACAGGCAATTCTCTTCCTGTTCATCTCTCTGCCAAGACACTTCGGTAACGCACCTTGGGTAATGCTCCCCTCATACAACTATGCATCTGTGCACCCCCACCAATCCACAGACATCCCCCTCCCTCCACAAGTCAGTGTGGTTGGGGGCAACGTCCACTATGAGTCCATCGCAGTTGCACCTGAAAACAAAATGATGCCACCCCTGGATGTCCAACACATTTATATAGTTAGGACCATCCAGGACCCCATACTACACATAGGTTCGTGTGGCATGTGTCGCTGGGGAAGGCTGACTCTGCAGAATTGCACCTCCCAGCGCACAGGGGCCCACTGATGGCCTGTTTCTTATTTCTCCTCCATGTGAAACCCTGCTCTTGGGGTTCCTGTGGATCTTGTGCTCTTTAACCATTATCTGGGCCCTCCCTGCCTCGCCTTTTATAAGTGTCCTCTTGGGGTTTCTGCGTAGCTCATTCAGTTAAGCATCCAACTTTGGCTCAGGTCACAATCGCGCGGTTTGCAGGTTTGAGCCCCGCGTCGGGCTGGGTGCTGACAGCTCAGAGCCTGGAGCCTGCTTTGGATTCTGTGTGTCCCTCTCTCTCTGCACCTCCTCCACTTGCACTGTGTGTGTGTGTGTGTGTGTGTGTGTGTGTGTGTGTGTCTCAAAAATAAACATTGAAAAATGTTTTTAAAATTTAAAAAATAAAAAATAAAAATAAAAGTGTCTTCTGGTTTCTGTCTGCCTTGACCTGTCTTTTGTCTCCCCGCCTTCAGTTTCCCTCCATCACTTCCGATGTGCTACCACACTTGGACACCCTGTGGTAGGGTCCCTTAAGGAATGAAAAAAAAAAAAAAAAAGACAAAAACCTCAAGGCAACCTGGCTATACAGCGTCGGTGACATTGCTCACGACCTTGCAACAGGAGACCACTCAATCAGACTGCATGTTTGTGTGTTACCAGTATGGGAGACAAAGAAAAAGAAATTGTATAAAAAACTACTCCACATGGCATTAGGGGCTCAGTTCTTCTGGCAGGAACCCAACTGAGCTGTGCTGGCACAAAATAAGTTGCTTCCTGGAAAGAAAAGCCTGTTGTCATGACTCTCTGTGTGAGAATTCTGCAACAGGTCAATCTGGGTTTTTATTTTTTATAATTTTTTTTCCTAAGAAAGAGAGAGCACATGCAGGGGAGGGGCAGAGAGGCAGAGAGAGGCAGAGAGAGAGAGAGAAAGAGAGAGAGAGAGAGAGAGAGAGAGAGAGAGAGAGAGAGAATATATATATATATCCCAAGCAGGGTCCACAGTGTCAGCACAGAGTCCAATGTAGAGCTAGAATTCACGAACCGTGAGATCATGACCTGAGCCAAAGTCAGACACTTAAGTGAATGCTCCACCCAGATGAACCCCCAGCCTCTTAACTGTGCTTTAAGGATCTGTTTTGAAAGTTAGCTGCTTTCACTCTCAACAATAGCCAAATTATGGAAAGAGCCTAAATGTCCATCAACTGATGAATTGATAAAGAAATGGAGTACTATGTGGCAATGAGAAAGAATGAAATATGGCCCTTTGTAGCAACATGGATGGAACTGGAGAGTGTGATGCTAAGTGAAATAAGCCATACAGAGAAAGACAGATACCATATGTTTTCACTCTTATGTGGATCCTGAGAAACTTAACAGAAACCCATGGGGGAGGGGAAGGAAAAAAAAAAAGAGGTTAGAGTGGGAGAGAGCCAAAGCATAAGAGACTCTTAAAAACTGAGAACAAACTGAGGGTTGATGGGGGGTGGGAGGGAGGGGAGGGTGGGTGATGGGTATTGAGGAGGGCACCTTTCGGGATGAGCACTGGGTGTTGTATGGAAACCAATTTGACAATAAATTTCATATATTGAATGAATGAATGAATGAATGAATGAATGAATGAATAAATGAAAGTTAGCTGCTTTGCCACTGACCCCAAAGCCCAAAATACTTTACTCAACGATAAAGACTGCTTTATCATTTCCCTACTGGATTCCACTTGCCTGTCTTAGCCCTGAATCCAAGAGTCCCCTCATCTGTTGGCCTTTATCGATTTCAGGGTTTCCCTGGCAGGGAACAGCCCATTTCATTTGGAACCCCTGGGCTTTCCAAGGCTGGCTTCTACTTTGGAAGACATGACTATCTCAGGTTCAGTCATGCCAATAATGTGGTGATGAGTGGTTATCATTAAACACAGCTCCTGGCACATGACAATGATTCTCTCCTGCCCTTTCTTCATGTCAGAGCCAGCAAAAAAGAGGGCAAGAATAATCCGTGCAGAATGAAGACTGCTTTACAAACACCGTCCCGGGGCAGGGATGGGATGCCTTTGGCAGAACAGAGAACTAATTAGCATTCATCTTCGGTAACAAGCAAGCTGCTAATTTGATAGAAAAATCCAAGTAAATTTGCAGCTTCCCTTCATCATATAAAATGCATTTTCATTTAGTGACACGGCCATCTCATATTGAATATTAGTTTTGAAATTTTAATTGACTATGTGTCTTTTACCCAGTAACCACAAACACCAAGTTTAATCATTAGGAAAGAATATAAATGGAATTAACAAATGGCTAAAGTCACCTATGAGAAGGGCACATGAAATGTTGTTCAATAAAACAAGCAATGATAAAAATAAAACCTAATATTTGCACAGCGGTTTGGAATTTATGGAATGCTCTTTAATATCTACATTATCTACATTATCCTTTTTAAGTACTTTAAAGCAGCAGGAAAATAAAAGATGAAAATGATGTAATGAACAACCGAAGCTACGTATGAAATTGGGGAAAAGATTTTTATTATTCCTCTTTATGGCTCCCAGGGTCTTATACTGTACTTGGTACATAGTAAGTACTCAATAAACATCCATTTAACAAAGAGAGAATGGAATGACTCAGCCATTATTCTTATGTGTGCACAGAACCTGTATACACACGGCATGTTCTCAGGAGCAGTGAACAGGGGACTTTACCTAACAAAACTGGACACCTTGCCAGCCCAACCCATGAGCTGGATGAAGGCAGTGACTTTGCCATCAATCACCCATGTGCAAGTGGTTAACTGTCCAATGAATTTGTCAAAAAGAAAACCACAGGCTCAAAAGGCAGTCACTTCTGCTAAGTGTCAGAAAAGCAGGCTTCATACCTAAACTAACTGCAGTTTCAACCTACCCCCAAAACGGAGTTTTAACCAGTCAGTCAGGAATTTTCGGGTCCTTACCAAGGAAGTAATCTGTCACAATGATGCAGTTCTCTAGCCCCCAAAGGATGGTGAGTTGATCTGCACGATAAAACCTCTGCTCTTCCCCCCTGAGGAAAAGTTACTTTGCCAGAAACAATCCCTTCTTCTCTTTTGCTAAGAACATCCTTAAAAACCTTCCACCTTGGACAGCTCCTAGGAGCTCCTTTCTACTTGCTAGACTGGATGCTGCCGAATTCAAGCCTTGCTGAATAAAGCCAATTAGATCTTCAAGTTTACCGGTTAAATTTTACTTTTTGAAAGGTTTAAAAGGGTAGATTCCAGAGACCAACTGCTTAGGTACAGATTCGGCTCCACCCTGGAGAAGTAACAAGCTTTCTGTGCTTCCATTTATTCACGGCTAATATGGAAATGATAATAGTACCTGCCCCATATGGATGTTCCAGGAAAACTAGAATTAATATATGTAAAAATGCATGGAACTCTGCTTCACACACTATAGACATCCCATACGTGTCTGGAGTTAGTGGTAGCACTATTTCCAGTGCCCAATGTATCTTTGTCACAAAGAGCTGCTAAAGTTACATTTGTTGAGTAAGTGAATGATCCTCCAGACTTGATTCTACCTGGAAAAACTGTTTCTTTTCATAGTTCACATTGTCTAGAATGACTCAAAATTAATAAAGGACTAGAAGGTAGGCAGATGAATAATTTTGCAGCTCATTACGGATGGTGCACTGGCTGCATTGCCTTACAGGCCAACTGACCCAGAGGAAAGGCTATGTCAAATAAACAGAACAAAACCAAAAAGATACCAATTAGGTAGCCTGTTCCTAGTCTGTTGAGGCAAAGATTAGTAACTGGTTAGCTCCTCAAGATGGTTCCAGGTCTCATACTGTCTGAAGACAGGCTTTTTTCTAAAGTTTAATTCATGTGCAAAAGGAAAGAAGGAAGAAAAAGCAGTAAAATGTCAAGTTGCTTTTTTTCTAATGTCAGAAATGGAAATGATGTAATGAATTAATATCTACTTTCTCTGATGGATAGTATTAGCTCAGCTTTCAGATTAAATATTGTGCGATTCTCTTCTGATATATGTGAAGGTCATATGAGCACTACTGTTAAACGGGATTGCCAAAGAAGAAAAGTCTGGGCTCAAAGGAAAAAGCCGAAAGACACATCAACCAGAAATACGGTTTGCTTAATAGAAGGACCTGCTGGTGTAACTAGATATTATGTGGCAAAAAAAAGTACTGTATGATTTGTCTCTTTAAACCTGTCAATCCGACCTCTTCGGAGAGTAGTAAACTCATCAAATCATTATAATGATTTAGAAAGATCATTTAAGAAATCGTAGTACTGAGCCAAAACCTTGCGCCATGATTAGGAAAAATTAGAAGCATTAAGTTACCTATAAATAGGAAATCAACATATTAACCTTTACTTTATTTAAAGAGGCAGACACAACATGCATTGCAAATGAGGGACATTCACATACAGTTATTCCCTATTCACATCATGATTAAGTCCTCTTGAGGAGGCAGGGTCAGGGAGGGGATTAAAGCACAATGTTCCATTTAGTCCCCTGGGGGAAATCCAAAACTGTATCACTGTGTGAATGCAACAGATTGATACAGGGAATATGTGACCACAAGGAAAGGAATGTATCCAAAACAGATGCTAATCCCAAGAAACTAAGAAGGTGAGTATGTAAAATGAAGATTTACACATGTTTTGTCTTAGTCAATTTATGAGGTACTCTAGCAGAAAACATACTGTTTTCTAATTTAAAGGAACTGAGATGGGGGTGGGGGGGGGAGAAAGGAAGAGAGGGAGGGAGGGAGGGAAGGGACACTTTTCAATTCTTTATGTAAAGACTAAGAAGCATTAAGTATTGAAATTTAGTCTGAGAGGGGCGCCTGGGTGGCTCAGTATGTTAAGCGTCCGACTTCAGCTCAGCTCATGATTTCGCAGTCCGTGAGTTCGAGCCCCGCATCTGGCTCTGGGCTGATGGCTCAGAGCCTGGAGCCTGCTTCCCATTCTGTGTCTCCCTCTCTCTCTCTGCCCCTCCCCCGTTCATGCTCTGTCTCTCTCTGTCTCAAAAATAAACAAACATTAAAAAAAAAATTTAAAAAAGGTTTTAAAGAAATTTAGTCTGAGAAATGAGCAGGTAATAAATATTAGTATGTGCCATTTAAAGAAGGATGGGAGGGAGGGAGGGAGGAAGAAAAAAATCCTTAACCAAGTAAACAAACAACCCTTCACTTTGACTAACTCTTAACACTAGAATCTGCTCATATGACAATATTATGTCCTAGGTTCATAGCAGTTGTTAAAAATATTTTTCCTCCTACGACCAATGATCGACCACGTGGATGATATGAAAGCAAACATCTACTATGTTGAAGGCACCACCACCCTCAGCATTTCACATATACATTCCTAATGCATTCCTAAGAAACCCTGTGATGCAAATACTGTGGGTTTCTGTTTCCTGCCTACAAGACAGATACAAACATCCACTTAGCAATTCAAAAGGCTTCCTTAAAATTTATATCACAGCATTTGTTAATCAGTTTAAGGGATGGTGAAATGAGAGGTGATCACAGCACAGAAAGCCAGCAGCCTCCTAGCAGCTTAGAGACGGCACCTACAATATTAAACACTGGTTACTCCGGGACCCCAACTTCAAGGGAGACTCTGGTCTCTGATCTGCTAATGTGGTTGCCTGGTCCTAGCATCTGCATGTTATTGAACCTGCTACAGAGTTAACCTTCCAAGCCCAATGCCTGCTGCAGTCATGAGGACAGAAGGTCCTACGTGAGCTTACAGAAAGACTGTGTGATAGCTTTGGGCTGCCTCATAACAGAAATTTGTGTGTTGAACAGAATCTGGTTTAAGACCTATAATCACTAGCCCACTGCCCAAAAGCAAGTCATGGTGCAAGGAACAGACAGTCCCCACTTCTCTTTGGTCTCCAGATGCTACATACATATTCTAGAAGAACATGAGATTTATGAAGGCATACCTTTGGTTGCTATACAACGTTTCAATCATACCACAACGTTATGGCCAAAATACAGTCGTGTTCTTTCTTTTCTGGCTTCTTCACTATGTAAGTTGAAATCAATTTATCTCAGACTGGTGGCTCCCTTAGCTAACCACCACTTTCAAGGAGAAAAAGGCAGGAGCTCATGGAAAGTAAGTTGACAGCAAAGTGGTAGTAACCGAAATACACATTTCCAAGAGATAAAACCTATTCTATATCATAGGGAAATAGACAATCTTATTAAGGAATACAAGATGAATCTGACCTTTATCCAAGTGCACACTGTATCAAGGATTCAGACAGCCTTGCATGCAGCCCTTAAAGATTCTCAGGCTGCTGCTTATGCAACAACAAAAACAAACTGACAAATAGAAGAGCAAATTAAAAATGTGTTCTAAACACTGTAGCAAGTCAAAACTGTTGAGGCCAGTGGGGGGAGGGGCAGAGGGAGCTATGTTTCATGTTTCCATAAATGAGATGCTAAGTCGGCCTGAAGGGTATGTTTTAATAGGAAGTTATAATGTGGTTGTACACTTCATACAAGGGAGAAAAAATCCAAACTTTATCACCACACTTGTGCAGCTGAGCTCGAAGATGCCTTGTCAGCTAAGTACTAAACACAGACAACATATGGTTATGAATGCTACCATGGGGGATCATAGAATCCTTTCTTTTCCTAAAGACTTGAAGGAGAACAGAGGACTCTTGTTCAGGGAAATGTTGATGAGGTCTTTCTCTAAGATGTTATGTACTTAGGCAGATTAGCGGTTATAGGAAACTCCTAAGTGAGTATTAATTTTTGTGTGTTATAAGGATACACTCAGGTACACCCAGAATGGATAAGTCGCAGCTATTCCAGAAACTCCCATATTTGCAGTTTAGGTGTCCAAAGGCCTGCAGTCAAAATTTATATTCTTACTGCAGAAATTAGGAAAGGGAAACCTCAGGAACATGGAGTTGGGAGGACAGAAGTGGGAGCAGTGCCCCTCAACATCAATTATACGAAGAACTGTCGATTACAGACCCCAACAGAAGAATCCTCAACGGGAAAAAAAAATCCTCAGCTACAGGACCCACCTGGAAAAGATGCACATTGTATGTCCCACATGGAATCGACTGCCCATGGAACTCAGCCAATGAGAAACTATTATCACCCTCGACTCTTGCTTTTCTCCAATTGACTTTCATTCCAAACACCCCCTCCCAACTTCCTCCTTCTTCTCCATCAAGTAACACTTCCCTCCTTTGGGTGCTGGATTTGCCTGTGGTTTTGCTGTTCCTTGCTTATTCTGAATTGTAAATCTGCTATTCTTGAAGAAGCCTATTTTGCTGGTAAAAATAACTATTTTTAAGATCAGCATGACTTGGTGTCAGAGCAGCAGAATCCAGAGAAGACGGCCAACAATTCCAAGGCTGGTAAGCAAACAGGTGCCAGTATCCCTAAGGCCCAATGAGTGCTTTGCTTTCTTGCTGACCCTGGAGTTTCCAGGGAAGTTTCTCCCAGAGTCCAAGCTCCACCATCCTTGAGTTTTGAGCCCTCCAAGCTTTACTTGGGCTACATTTTAAGGCTTTGTCCTTTCCAAGAGCACTCGTTGGGACTTTGGTCCAACTCGTTTCTAGAACCAGACTATTCCTACAAAACTGTGCCGGCCTTTCATCCAATTACTTTGGAAGCAGGCCCTTCCTGTGTGCAACTGAGCAGTTTAGGAATTTTTCTCTTTGCTCTAGAGGAAAAATCTCTAAGAAATGAGACCCTTGTCATCAACATGTTTTGAGGGTACACACCCCACCTGGGACCCTGGCCAGTTTTTTTTTTTTAATTTTTTTTTCTTTTTAACGTTTATTTATTTTTTGGACAGAGGGAGACAGAGCATGAACGGGGGAGGGGCAGAGAGAGAGGGAGACACAGAATCAGAAACAGGCTCCAGGCTCTGAGCCATCAGCCCAGAGCCGGACGTGGGGCTTGAACTCACGGACCGCGAGATCGTGACCTGAGCTGAAGTCGGACGCCTAACCAACTGCGCCACCCAGGCGCCCCATGGCCAGTTTTTATGTTTAAAAACTGTGGTCCCTCCTCATGCACATTTCTAATTAAATGGGCCGATTCAACCAAACATCATTTAGAACTTCAATGGCCATATAGGGACCTTTCAATCTCTCTGATTGAAATCTCCAATTTTGTTTTCCTAAAAATTAAATTAGAAAGTCACAGCTCAAAAATGAATGAATGAATGAATATTTCTTTGAAAAACCTGAATGGGATGCCCGTTTTGATTGGTATTTTGAAGGTTCCAAATGTTATTACAAATCTAAAACTGGCTCTCTGAGAAATACAATCACTGGACTGAGGCAAACAGTCAAAGAAAAAGTCAAAAAGACTCCTCTCTTCCCCCCTCCCCCCCATTTTCTTGGCCACCTGCTGTTCAGGCTCCACCTTTGCGACCACGGTCCTCCTTCATTTCTGCATGTCTCCACCTCCTCTACGGCCTCAGTTTCCCCATTCTAATTCCCTCCATGAACTCAAGTCTTCTATATACAGATGGCAAACAACACATGAAAAGATGCTGCGTGTTAATTACAAATTAAAAAACAAAATAAAAATGAAGTCTCCTTAAGATCCAAGGAAACCCCAAATTTCTTTTGTTCCCAAGACTAAAGCTGAATTGTGGACCATAGTTAGAGTTTCCCAGTGTGACTGAGGGCCCACACAGGTCTTCAGAAAAATTTAGCATATTCAAACTTAGCAGCCTTACCAGCTTGGTTTCTCAGATTTAGATCTTTTAGTCCACATGCTTGTTGGTGAGGGTCAGGCCAAACACTGGATGAAACCAGCCCAGTGGGAACATCCTAAAAGGGGTTTAGAGGAACGATGCCTATCTTTTGGCAATATGCTAGAACACCCACTGGAAATCTCCACTGAGCAACTACAGCAGCTCTTCCTAAGCTTACTGATTGGAACAAAATTCAGGCTTGCACACCAATCCTGGTGAATCTGTTCATTACTATTACAATCACTTCTAAATTGTGTTTAAAGAAAATTCTGGTCTTCTTTACCCCTCTACGGTTATTAATGGGCTGAACCAGGATCTTTCTCCTTAGTTAAAGGGACCAGGATAGAATGAGAAACTATGTCCACTTCAGACTTAATTCATTTGGCAAACCAGGTTGTTCACACCTTAGATGAGTCCAAGAAAGACCTCTAAAATTCTTAATTTTCAACTTCGGCAAATGAAACCAAAAACCTCCTAGTACCTGTTATTATTGCAAAGGGCCAGGACATTTAGAGATGGTTACAACATTAAGCACCTCGCTGAGTGCCTTCGGCCCCCTACTCAGTCTTTCCAATGTCTTTCTAATTCCCAATGAGGAGGCTCCAAGAACTACAAGGGCTCTTCCCAATCCTCCCTCCTAATCAGCTCAGAAAAACCACTCTCCACATTGGGGAGCTTTCACTCTGTCCTTGTTGACACCAGAACTACCCTCTGGATGCTCAACCCCATTGCCATAAAGCAGCCTCTGCCTCGAGGTACCAAAATATCGCAAATACTGGGGATCTCTGATAAACTATAGCAACAGGTTCCTGTCTCAGAACCTATTCCCTTTGGGTTGGGCCCTTTGAGAGACACCCACTCTTTTTTCTTTAGTTTCTCTGTTCTTATTCACTTATTGGGCTAACATTTCTTAGAAAAATATGCCAGAATTAGCTTTCTCCCAAAAGGTGAAAGTAACTCTAGAATTTGAGAGTAGTACTCAAAATAGCCAACCAGAGCAATTAAATGACTCCTGAGCATCTTTTATTTGCTCTGACTCATGGCACTATGGCTGAGTCTGGGGACACTGATCATTGGTCCCAATGGGATTAGCTACCATCCCCTTTAGGGGTGAAATCTTCAACTGATATTGGGAGAACTCACAGTGTACCTCTGATCAAGATTCAAACAGATCTCTCAAAAGCTCTCCACCAAATTAATCAATATCCTGTAAATAAAGAAGTCCTTCAAAGCATCAAGCCTACAATAGAATATTCCAAGGCTCAGGGTCTCATTATCCCCCAACTAGTCGCTGTAAAAACCCTATTTTACCTGTAAGAAACCTGATGGCAGATGACAGAGGTTTTCCCAGGACCTCTGAGCAATAAATAACATTATTATCCCTTGGCATCCTCTTGTCCCTAACTTCCATGACATCCATTCTCAATGAAAGCATTTTTTTTTTTTTACTATAACTGATGTATGCATTGCATTTTTAAAAAATATTTCAGTTGATGAAGACAGCCAATATCTTTTTGCTTTCACTTGGGAAGAACAACAATATACCTGCACAGTAATGTCCCAGGGTTATATAGAGAGTCCTTCTCACTTTTCACAAAACTTAAAGACTTATTTGGGTGATAGTTTTATGCAAGCTCTATTTTGTTACAGTGGTAGATGATTTGCTTCTCTGCAAAGCAAAACCTTTTCTAACCTCTTCACAGGAGGCCAGCATCCACCTGTTAAAACTTCTGGCCTTAAAAGGACATGAACTCAGGGGCACCTTGGTAGCTCAGTCAGTCCAGCTGACTTGTTTTCAGCTCAGGTCATCTCACAGTGCATGAGATCACGCCCAGAGTTGGGCTATGCACTGATAGAGTAGAGCTTGCTTGGGATTCTCTCTCCCTCCCTCTCTCTCTCAAAATAAATAAATAAGCCTTAAAAAAAAAAAAAAAGAAAAAGGATATAAAGTCTCCAAACAAAAATTGCAGTTCATTCCATCTGAGGTTTGATACTTAGGACACGTGATCTCAGAACAAGGATCACATCCGAATCCAGACAGACTTCATGGCACCCTTAACTTCCCAAAACCTAAAACTAAGCACCAATTACAATGTTTTCCTGGACTGGTTGGCTACTGTTGAAATTAGATTCCAAACTTCTCTCTTATGGCTCAATCGCAATATGCTTTATTAAAAAGAAAAACAAGAAACCTGACCCTAGTATTTGGAAAGATCAAGAAGACACAGCTTTGGGGACCTTAAAGAAAACCCTAATAAAGGCCCCTGATCTTGGACATCCTAATTATTAACTTCCCTCCTCTATTATTATTTTTTAAAGTTTTATTCTATTTGAGAGGTGGGGGGGGGGGGGGGGGGAGAGAATCCCAAGCAGACTCTGTGCTCTCAGCACAGAGCCTGATGTGGGCTCACACTCGCAAACCGTGAAATTGTGACCTGAGCCAAAATAAAGAGTCAGACACTTACCTGACTGAGCCACCCAGGGGCTCCCTTTTTTCTCTTTGTATGTGAGAGGGAAGCAAATGCCCTGGGAGTACTTACCAAAAACATGGGGACTATCATGGCCCCATTGGGTAACATAGCCAACAACTAGACCCTGTGGCACAGGAATATTCCTGTTGCCTCAGAGCTATGCCTGCCACTGCCCTTTTAGTTAAGGCCACTGGAGAAATAATCATGGGATCCCCTGTACCCAGCCATGTACCTTAGCCAAAAATAAGAACACAAATATTTATACCAATAGTCATTACGCCTTTGAGGTAGGTCATGACTTTAAAATGTTATTGAAACCGGACTTTCCTTACCTCCAATGGGGATAACATTAGAAAAGGTTTCCATGTCCAAAATATATTAAATACCATACTTTTGCCAGCTGCTCTGGCAATTATTAAGGTTCTTGGGCATTCCAGACTCAACTCCCTGGAGACCAAAGTAATCTACCTCACTGATATTTCTGCCAAAAATGCTGCTCTCAAGGAAACCAACAGCCAAACTTCTGTCATGATCCAAAAAGATGCTCTCCCAAATGATAATTTGGAAAAGCTGACCAGAGATGCCCAACAATTGGCCCTAAGAAAAGAAAGGTGATACAGAAAACCTAAGAATTGCTTGTTCCACAAAAAGAGAGAACTCTGGTTTGGACCAAATAATCCAGCCCTCCCGAAAATTCTAAAATTCCCACTACTTACCCCTCTACGTGCATTAAACCACTGGTCTACTGACAAAACCATAGCGTTCATAAACTAAAAGTGGCAGGGAAATGATAATAAGGCCACCAAAAGTGCCTACCTTACTTGTCCCACCTGTCCAAAGCACATACCAGGGAAACGTGTGCATACAAATGGATTTCATACAGCTTCCCCTGTATTTCATGGATATAAACATGTTTTAGTCATGGCTTGTGTTGACTCACTGGAGTGAAGTTTTCTCTTGTAGACAGGCCACACTGCTTCTTTTATGGTTATAATTCTGTTAGAAAAGATCATCCCTACCTGGGGAACCATTCTCAAACTTCACAGTGATTGGGGAACCCATTTTACTCAGCAGGTGTTTCAACAAATCCTTACAACACTTCCACACTGCATGCTGTCTTCCATCCTCAGGGTTAGGAATGCGATGTGGGCACTACCAAGACGCACTTGGCAAAATACGTAGAGACCCTTCAACTACCCTGGCTGGAAGCATTGCTGGCAGTCCTAAACCTCAGATCCACCTCTTCTGTAATTTATAAACTCTTACCCTGTTAAGACAGTTGCAAGATGTCCAATATACTCGGTCCCTTTCTCCTCTGGCCCACAGTGGATAAGAAGGGATACACATCGATACTGCAAATGTACAACAGCTTCTATTAAAAAATTACCATGCTTTGGTTGAACAATCTTTTCACAGTGCACTCCCAGAGATGAAGACCTTAAGAATCACACCTGGCAACCTGAAGATTTCATCTATTGGAAAAGATACTTCCAGAAAGACTCTTCAACCTCGCTGGACTCTTATGAGATACCGCTAACCGGCCCTTGTGCTGCCAAACTCCAGGAAGTAAACTCTTGAATTCCTGTGGCACATCTAAAGAAAGCACCAAACCCTGACTGTACCTCACCATCCAAGGACATGAAAGTAACAATTACCTGGAATTGAAGCAGATGGTGTGTGGTAAGATAACCTTCCCAGGATGTCCGGCCCAGCCTATGTTCCCTTTTCTTACTGTTGCTTCTTTTCTCTCTTTTGTGGAAAGGCAATGTCTTTGTTCATGTTTCCCAAACCCTTGTGAAAGGGGGAAACCTCTTCTTTTGATTATGGCGTTTCAGAAACAGCCTCATCATGATCTCGTGACAAATTAATCTCTTCCATTGCTTTTTCTGAAGGGTTACAAGGTTCTGTAATTCTGGATTCACAAAAGTCTCCTTTTCATCTAAACTATTAACTGACTTTGGATTTTTATCCAAATTCATGGTTTCTAAATTTATAATTTTACAGACTGTATTATTGATACACGTTCGGTTCCAAACAGCTCTTTTGCAATTCATTTTTTTATTTTTTATTTATTTTTATGTTTTTTTAATGCCTTTTTTTAAGCAAGAGCAAGCGAGCACACACACAAACAGGGGAGAGGCAGAGAGAGAGAGAGAGAAGGAGACAGAGAATCCTAAGCAGGCTCTGCACTGTCAGCATGAAACCGACATGGGGCTCGAACTCACAACTGTGAGATCATGACCAGAGCCGAAATCAAGAGCCAAACACTTAACCAACTGAGCCCCCCGGGCACACCCATTAAACTGTTTCAAAACATCTTTGAGGTTTTGTTGTTAGGTGAAATGTTCAACTACTGCTTCATGTTTCTATCTGTACCATATCTTCCCAAACGCACTTGGTCTGTTCTTTCAGTGTATTCTTGCAGCCTTCACTACTCTGCTTCCAAGGACACTAAGCGATGATTTCCTAAGGGCACACGTGACTCTGAGTTGGCCTCAGTTAAGAGACCTTTTCCTCCCATAAGTCACAATAAGGCCAAAAACTTATCTCTGGTTGGCTACATTCAGATCGAGGGCCTTGGTTTAGAACCATCATATAGTTTGGATCATGTCACTTTTCATTCTGTACTTGCTGCCTGTCAAACCTTTAAAAAAAAAAAAAAAAAGGAAAACAACAACGTACCCCAATCATAAAATGATATCCAGTGCTTACTAACTTAATACGGAGTATACTGGGAAGTGCCTGACAGTCCTCCCTGCTACTCCTCCTTGTTACTCAAATGCGACCTCAGTTGGTTTGCAATCTATACAATTTTCTTCCAACATGAAACAGGACACCCCAGAAAGGTCCTTCCTGGCACTAAGGGCCAAAAGACCACAGAATTAAGAAAACCTAATTCTTGATTAGTGGTGCTTTCAGAGAAAGATCTTCACCAAAAGGGGGAAAGGTAAAAATTAATGAAGGAAACCTCACTAAAATGGAGCCAGGAGGCCACAAGGGGGAGAGGAACCAGACGTCAATTACAGGAAGTTGTCAATTACAGACCCCAACAGAAGAATCCTCAATAGGAAAAAAAATCGTCAATTACAGGACCCAACAGGAAAAGATGCACATTGCCTCCCCTATAAGGAACTGACTACCCTGCAACTCAGCCAATGAGAAACCGTCTGTATCCTGAACATTTGCTTTTCTCCAACGGACTGTCATTCAAAACAACTCCTCCCAACTTCCTCCTCCTTCTCCATAAAATAATGCTCTTCCCCTTTGCTAGACTTACCTACGGTTTTACCACAGCTTGCATGTCGCGAATTGCAATTCTCTGCTGTTTTACGATGAACCCATTTTACTGGTAAAATATCAGTTTTATTTTTCATGTTAACATAACCGAGAACGTGATACACTAACGCACTGCCTGATGGGTGTTCAGGCTGTTCTGACTGCGCTAAGGATAATAACCAGTGTGAAGTTACTTTTTCCATCTTTAAATATCAATAATCTACAGTTCTCAGATGGAAAAATCTAGAATTACTAAACACCTATGTGGTAGCCATACTAATAAAACCTTTAATGTACACACTGCTTTAAATCTTAAAACAACCCTAAAAGGCAGGTTTCATTGAGATGTTATGTATGATAAAACAGAATCAGATGTAAAGATACCTGCTCAGGTCAGAGTTGTTAGCAGTGAGGCCTGCTTTAAACCCAGTGTGTGCTTTCCTAGTCTATCCTTTCTGTACCTTCCTTAGGGATTCATGTATTTATCATGCGCTTACTTTTTATACTGCTTACAAGAAACAATCTGTCAGCTTCATTACTATTCATAGGTAAGTGAGAATTTACTTACAGAGCTTTGCTGAGCACCGGGAAGGTAACTGATCTTTACATATTAGCCCAGCTAATCCTGGCAAAGTATTTCAACATTTATGTAGAATCTGGACTCCAACCTAGGTGGGGCTAGAGGCAGAACACAGAAATGACAATGAGGTGACATGGTATTGCCCAAGAATTGGGAAGTAAAAGGAATCAGGTTGCCTTCCAAAAGTTAAATAATAAAATGAGATCAGAGATATGTAAAGTCCCCTTTCAGAGAGATCTCTGATGCTCAACTAGACTTGAAAAAGTATTAATATAGGGTGCCTGGGTGGCTCAGTCAGTTAAGCATCCAACTTCATTCCAGGTCATGATCTCACAGCTTGTGAGTTCGAGCCCCGTGTCAGACTCTGTGCTGACAGCTCAGAGCCTGGAGCCTGCTTCAAATTCTGTGTCTCCTTCTCTCTCTGCCCCTGCCTTGCTCCTTCTTTCTCTCTCTCAAAAATAAACAAAAACATATAAAAAAATTTTTAAGTATTAATATATGTGGTGGTTGGGGTGAGGCAGGAGTATCAACCAGAAAGGATGACAGTTTAGAACTTGAGCAAATGGGAACGTGGTCACTAGAATAAGCTTTGGCCATGCTGATCCTCATACAGACAGGAAGGTGTGTTACCCATGTCACCAAACCAAGCTCTCCTGTCCTGGCAGAAGGCAGTGAGCACAGATGTTAAGAGGCAGTATTAGCTTGGACCTGTGAAGTATTTGACCATTATCAACACCTACTCTCAGCCTGATTCTGAGTTTGCCAAGTAATCTGTTTTCCCAGGTCGCTGTTAGCAGGAGAGTGCACACAGTAGGTCCAAAAGAATGTCTACTTTGACTGATGGTTACATCTCTCATTGTAACGTAATGAGATGGACACTCTGCTTTCCATCTGTGTCTTTGAAGTGTTGTTAATGGGATTTAGCATCCTTTAGTCAGAGCACATCCTGATACAACGTCATTTAATTTTTTGACAGATAAGAAAAATATTACACCTTTAACCATGACAAACTTAGATACTGTTACAAAGTCTTTGTAGCCAGTGAGGTCAGCTAACCAAAACAACCCAAAGTGCCTTCTTTTAAATATCGTCACAACTCCTGTAACTATTCAAGAAGAGACGTTCTCTATCAGCAAATGGCCACAAGTTCTCTATTTTAGTGGTAATGGGCACACACTCCTTCGAACATGATATTCGGGGATAAATTAATCCCAACTATTATGGGCCACTGAAATAGCAAATGATAATGGAAGATGCATTGGACAAGAACTAGAAAGTTGGATTATTTTCCTAACCAGGCTGCTAATTAGCTACAGAACCTTGGAAATGTTATTTAAGTGTTCTGAGCCTCAATAGCTTTGTCTGTAAATGGAGATATTGAAAATGTGCTGTCCAAGGTCCCTTCCAAAGCTCGAAGTTTTAAGATGAAATGTTAGCTGATCCTCTACAAGTCAGAGCATTTATTTTATGCTGAAATGACTTCATTTTCTTTCAAATATTGGCTCTTTGGCTGTTACGGCTGCTCTCAGTGATTAAATGAATGTCCTCTGGTGGCCCCTAATATTGCCAACCCATCTGACAGTATATTTCCTGAAAGTGCAACATAATATAGGCAATGAAGAAAACTAATCTCCATAGTCTCTGCATTATCTCTGACCTTACTTACTCATCATACCAAAATGCAGGCTCGATACAAATTTAACCTAAATAATTATACTCTCGATTAAATCTGTAATCATTTTCATTCAGGCTCACGAGCCATCCCAGAAATCAAGAGACTCGGAATCACTAAATGAAATCAGATAACAAAATCCCTCTTTCATTCTCAAGTAGGTAGGTCAATGCATGATTTTTCTAAGACAGTAAGTCAGTCTTCTGTACAAATATACGTTCACACCTTGTGAGTTCATTTGGCAGATGGACAATCACAAAGGAGTTTTGTGTTCACTGAATAAGTACCACCTATATGTTTCACTTATAGACAGACTGGGGACTTGCAACTTTACAAAGCAAATTAGCAAATGTATTCACAGACATCCTTTTCACACCTCTACTGTCAACTCCAATCACTTATATCAACTAAAATCTTTTGCCTTGATTACTCATTATTGAGTAACAAATGACAAAATAATTGTACTTCTCTAAATGTGTTATAAATCCATGATTCCAGTTTCCCAAGCTGCTAACATCCAGTCAATAGTGTCATATATATATATATATATATATATATATATATATATATACACACACACACACACACACACACACACACACACACACACGATTATTTTTAACATGGCATTTCCTTAATTTAGCTAAAACTATATAGCTATCCAACTACTACTACCTTAGGTCAGTCTTCATCAGCATCGTGGTAGACTAATGTACTGAGGAGTCAGCTGGTCAATTTTCAATACTTCCTTCATACAATGCATTCGCCATCACGCAGCTCAATTGATCTTTCCAAGCTGTCAAGGGGACCGTGTCAGACTTCTTTCTGATCATTCTTCCCTCAGGATAAAAACCCAACTTCTCATAACAGCATACATTGTTCTTCATAGTCTTGGACCTATCCTACCTCTTCCCTCAAGAGCCAGCAGACTCCAGTGGGTAAGAATCAAGACACAGACTGCCCTGTTGCCAAATCCCAGACCTGCCCCTTGATACTTATGTGACCTTGACCAAATTAAATATTCCCTGTACCTCAATGGTCATTGGAGTTGACAATAAAAATGCCTACCTCGAGGTGAGTTAAGTTGTAGCAGATTACAAAACTGTTCCTACATGTTTTCACTCTTCGCAAGATGCAGAGTCCCATTTCTCACACCCTTTGATCTCGGCTGACCCTGTGACTTGCTCTGGACATGAGCAGGGGCTTTAAGGTGGCTTGAGCGTTGAGATCGGTCTCCTTGCTGACCCTGGAACCTTTTGATTGTTACGTGAAGAAGTCTGGCTTGCCGCTCAATGATC
This sequence comes from Leopardus geoffroyi, assembly GCF_018350155.1. Lineage (NCBI taxonomy): Eukaryota > Metazoa > Chordata > Mammalia > Carnivora > Felidae > Leopardus > Leopardus geoffroyi. The sequence goes on from NC_059327.1 coordinate 46,718,371, forward strand.
AGAGACATGGGGTCAGGTCTCTCCCACTACCCCAGCCAAAACCAAAGCGATTGCTAGACATGAGAGAACATTCTAGACTATCTACTAGATGAACAACCAGCTGAGCAGAGATGAATCTCTGGCAAATCCAGCCAAGGCGATCCAAGCCTGACGCATACCGGCACAATTACCCTGCTGAATGTGAAACCCATGAATCACAGTGATTGTCTTAAGTCTCTAACCTGTGGGTTTATCTATTATGCAGCAAAAGCTAGTGGACACAACGCTCGTTACTATATTATACTCATGAGTTAATACAGTAAAACACTTTTACAAGTACCAAGCATACATGAATATAAGCTATTAAAACTCAGTGGTCTCTACCTCCCATTCTATGGTTACTTGGACCACTGGTACTTACAATCCTGGAATACACATGTGCTCACATCTTTGGCCCTTTCTATAGTTTATCAACCTAGAATACCAATGCCCCTACCCTAAATTCACAAACTCCTAACCCTCTGAGTTTAATTATATCCTCTTTTGAGGATCATTTGCAGACACCTTCATGTGGTGTTAAATGTCCTTTTTGTGAATTCTCAAATGCTATGCTTACCCCTCTGTGGTATTTCTATCCTGTACTGTTACTACTTGTAGTCTTGTCACCCATACTTTTTTATAAGCTCCTGGAAAGTAGGGACTCTGTCACTACTGGATATTAGCTACTCTTTTACTTAAGTCAACCAATGAGAGTTGACTCTGCAAAAGAAAATTATTTGCATTTAAAGGTTCGAAGTGCTTTCAAATAAATTTCTATTAAACCTAGACCACTTTAGTATTGTGTTTTTTAAATAAATTAATGGGGCGCTTGGGTGGCTCAGTCGGTTGAGCATCTGACTTCAGCACAGGTCATGATTTCACAGTTCAGTTGGTGAGTTTGAGCTCCATATTGGGCTCTACCCTGACAGCTCGGAGCCTGAAGTCTGCTTTGATTCTGTCTCCTTCTCTCTCTCTCTGCCCCTCCCCTGCTTGCACACACACTCTCTCCTTCTCTCAAAAATAAACATTTAAAAAATAAATAATGTCCAGTAGGATCACTGAATGCCAGCTGGCAAAACTTATAAACAAATAAACATAAAATAATAATTTTACATGTTTCCATTAAACATTACCTCATTTGTATCAACCACTGTTATCACTTTTTTTGAAATTTACATTTGTCATCGACATTAGCTACCTTTCCAAAATGTGTCTCACTTGCATGATGCACGTTTTCCAAGTCTTCACAGAAGCCAGAGATAAAATACTGAATGAAAATGGGCAAAATAACTATAGTTTTTAAGCCAAGACACCTCCCTTGAGAATAAAAGTCATTCTTACAGTATTCTACCTACAAAAATAGTAATTCTACTTAATCACTCTTATGGGTTTTTTTTCATTTTTATAAAAATATGTAATGAAAGAATCCATATACCTTGCAGAAATCCCAGTAAGGCATCTCTTATTCTGACAACCCAGTAACTCTTTCCAAAAAATGAGATTAGGCTAGTTTGAAATGACTTGTTTTTAATTAACACACTATGATGGTTAGTGACCACCACAGTTTTCTTCTGAGCACTCACGAGCCATCTGTTTAGTAATTTTGACTAGAATTTTTCAAAGGAGGAACTGTAACAATCTATTATTTTCAGAATCCAAATGTTCCATCAATTTAGAAAATTAGAACATTTCCATTCTCCTGACACCTTTCTCGTGCTCAACGAAGCATCAAAAAATTGAACAGTACTTAACTTCAACACATCAATTCATATTAACAAAAGTTATAATAATAATGGCTAAATTTACTGAGTTCTTACTATGTGTCAGGCATTTCTTCAAGATATAAAGATACATAAACTCATTCAATCTTCAAAACAATCCTATAGGATTGTACTACTACTGTGTCTCTGTAAGGGATGAAGAAACTGCATTATAAAAAGGTTGTAAACTGCCAAAATCACTTAGCTCCCAAGGGGCAGAGTCAGTATTTGGACCCCGGTGGCCCCATGCTGTGTCCATCCTCTTAATTACAATGGAGACAACAAAAAGACAACTCAAGTCTCTGATGACGGATGTGATCCCTCAAGCCTCCCACCTGCCTTACCTCACTTGGAAGCCATGTCAAAAGAGTTCAAAAAGCCATGTTCAAAAGAGTCTGCCCATTGCTGGCTTGAAGGATCCTTGGATTTTCTTTCTGCAATAATGACAAAACTTCCATGTAGAATGGAATAATTATAGTAATTTTCTATCACTTGGGACATGGCTCTATTTCATTTCATGGAAGAGAAAATTTGATAAGCAGTCTACAATATGCTCAAATGTTTTCTGTGCCACAGTTCAGCACAGTCAAATGCAGCATCACAGAAACAAAGCACCATGATATTAAAGAGCATTATTGTACTCAGTGACAAAGAAAAGATTTCCAGGAACTGTATCCCTCTAGATAAGTATCTAAATGGATGCATATTTGCAATTTACATGGGCTTGCACTTCTTGTACTGTAAAAAAACAAAAAGTGCTGTCCATACTAATGACATATCATGGGTGAACTCTGATAAAATAAACGTGGACTGGTATCTATTCTGGTTGTAACTGTTATACTCCCTTTAAGTAGATGTTTCCAAAGAATGTGAACTGATTGTTCCTTTCAAAGGACCTGTTGAATTATTTTCATGTGCTTACTCAGCTGTTAGAACTGTTTTGCCATCTGATACAAAATTGTCAAGTAAGGGACGCCTGGGTGGCTCAGTCAGTTAAGTGTCCGACTTCGGCTCAGGTCATGATCTCATAGTTCACGAGTTCGAGCCCCGCGTCCGGCTCTGTGCTGACAGCTCGGAGCCTGGAGCCTGCTTCAGATTCTGTGTCTCCCTCTCTCTCTGACCCTCCCCCCATTCATGCTCTGTCTCTCTCTGTCTCAAAAGTAAATAAACGTTAAAAAAATTTTTTTTTAATTGTCAATTAAGTGCGCATTGATACAGTTAGCTACTCTGCTGGTCCAGGAGGAGGCTGGCAAGAGGGCACTAATTTGACGATTTTTGTTATGAGGCCAAAGAGTAAATAAATGTTAGACCACAGTGACAGCTTAGTGAGAGTTTATTTTCGGGAATACGGTCCTAAGCTGAAACAGGAACTGCTAACACAGAGGGGGAGATTCCACACAATTTCAACACTTCCTTTGATTCCAGTGACTCTGTGCTATGATCTGACAACCATCCTGAGACAGTTGATGTCACTATAGTCTAAGTATTCGGAGATGCTAATCATTTGTTAGGAAGTCTATTGAACATGTCAAAATTCATTTTAAAATATTACCCAGTATGACAAACCCATCTTTATTGCCTTCAAAATATCCTTTTATCCCACTTCCACATCTAATAATTCTTGGTCACACAGTCGGGGCTGGACGATGCTCCATTCTTCCCAAACTTGAAATGTCATGTGAACACACGGGAAGACGCTTATTGATACACAGGACATTAAACTTTAAAGTTACCAAGGAGAAGGGATGCTTTATCTTGGCAGAGGATGTATTCTGGACATATATTTAAATGTTCAACTTGCCTGCAGTAGTAATTTCTGACATTTTCAAATGGTAGTGAATGCTACAGGCAGTAAAAGCACAATTACATATTTGACAATTATGTCATCCTGGTTAAACATTTTGGATATTACTATAAGCTGTGTCGGATGTTGCCATGAGAGGTGCTTCCAGAAGCGGGTGATGACAGCAAGCATCACAGTGATTTATGGTGCTTGTGACAGCATTCAATTAAATTGTTCTTAACTGATTTTAATTAATTGAAAAATAATGTTAGTTTGGGAAACATGACTTTACCTCCGAGAATGAAATACTGATTGAATGGAGTACAGCGTGAGCATAAAAGCCCAGAATTTAAAAAGAAAGGGGAAATTAAAAAAACAAAAAGATTCCCCCCCCACCCTTTCTCTAGGAAACAGATGGAAATGTATCACGCCAGTGTGGAATCAGGAGTGTTGATACAAGGATTGCAGATCAGACAGGTTACAACACATCCCACTAATTTTTTTTTTAATGTTTATTTTTCAGAAAGGGAGAGAGAGAGAAGGAGGCAGAAGAAGAGAGGGAACATGCGCACAGTTGAGGAAAGAGTAGAGACAGAAAGAGAGACAGAATTTGAGGTAGACCCTGAGCCATCGGCACAGAGCCTGATAGGGGCTTGAACTCACAACAACAACGAATTGTTGTACAAATGTTGTCACTTGTTTACTGGTAAATTAGAATTCTTTAAACAGGAATGAAGCATCTTTTTTTTTTTTTTTTTAAGTATTTTTGAGAGAGAGAGACAGACAGACAGACAGACAGCAAAGCACAAGTGGGGGTGGGGCAGAGAGAGGGGACAGAGGACCTGAAGCAGGCTTTGTGTGCTGACACCAGAGAGCCTGATGTGGGGCTCAAACTCACGAACCATGAGATCATGACCTGAGCCAAAGTCAGACGCTCAACCGAGGCTCACCCAGGTGCCCCAAAACACATCCCACTAATTCTTCAGGATCAGATTTCTCTTCCTTGTACTTTTCAAAAATAGCTCTGATCTGTTTCCTTTGCCTCCAGCACCTCTCCCAACTCCTTCCTCCATCAAGTCCTCAAACTACTTGCTTTGAATGTAGGTGCTGAGGGTCTAACATTGTATCTTAAATCCTATACGATGTTAATCATTTTCATATTATTAAATCCCAGCTGGAGCAGCATGCCTGGCATATAGGTATTTGCTGAATAAAACCAAAGATCTCCTCTCTAGCTTTGAGTGTTTGCCGTAGGCAAGCACATTATATACATTCCCTCATTCAGTCCTCATGACAGCCTCATGAAGGTGGGGAGGTGTTATCTCTACTTTACGGATGAGGAATCTATGGTTTTCTGAGGTTAATTTACCCAGTCAAGATCATGCAAAACCCTGCTTCCGAGTCTGAACTTCTGACTCTTCCTACAGGAGCTACAACCCCGTGATCACATGACTCCTCTGCGCAAAACGAACACCTGTCATCATGGTCCAAATCACCGGCACAGTGTCAAGACTTTTTCTAATGTTCTCTGAAACAGCTTTGTGACCCATCATTTCCCTGTACAGTTCCTCACTTTCACTGCTTCTACTTGCAGATGCCCAAATAAGCAACCCCCCTGCCATGTACCCTGCCTCAATACTCTGCACGCCCCCCCCCCTTCCTTTTACAAAACTGTATCTGGCTCCACAGACCTTTTTCAAATATAACCCCCTCCACTAAGTCCTCCTGACCGGGCCCTATGACAGCTTTGTTCTTCTCTAGGCTTTCATAGGCTCTATTTAAAATCACCGCCTTATCATTCACATTACAGTAGGATAGCTCAATCTGCCCACTAAATTTTGTATCTTAAGACCTGTTACTCTGTCGTCCTCTAAGATTTTCATCCATTGTTAGGCTGAACTATGCACACTCTCCAAATTTACTGTTTAATTCCTAATCCCCAATATGACTGATTCAGAGTGCCTGTCAGGAGGTAACTAAGGTTAAGGGAGATCATAAAGGTGGGACCCTAATGTAACCCAACTGCTGCACCTTACTAAGAAGAGATAATTAGAACTCAGAGAGGGACACCAGGGGGTGTGGGCCCATGTGTGAGAATATAGGGAGCAGAGAACAGCCTGCAAGCTAAGGAGAGCGGCTTCAGGAGAAACCAACCCTGAAGGTATTTTCCAGCCTCCAAAACTTCACAAAAATTCATTTCAGTCTCTGGCACTTTGTTACGGCAGCCCTAGCAAACGAATGCATCTAGGATGGTTTGTCCCATACACAGAAGACACTTTACGCTTGGTGAGATAAATTAGAAAAGAATTCATGACATACTCCATATACAGCAAGAGCCACGCCAGTATGCAAATACATTTAAAGTAGAAGTATTCAGTACTTTTCCTTCTTTTCCCTTTTACTTCCTTCTTTCATCCTTTGTTCCCTCTTTTTCTAAATTATTCTTAAAACTCTGTGATGGGGTGACTGGGTGGCTCAGTCGGTTAAACATCCAACTCTTGATTTCGGCTTACTGAGTTCAAGCCCCACATTAGGCCCTGCACTGACAGTGAGGAACCTGCTTGGGGATTCTCTTTCTCCCTCTCTCTGCCCCTCCCCTGCACGCACTCTCTCTCTCTCAAAATAAATAAATAAACTTAAAAAAATATATAAAGTTCTGTGAAGAACACCATTCTAACTGCTGCATATATAATGCCTTTTCCGCTAGAGAACTCTGTAAATCAGCTGTAAATTCCTAAAGGCCTAATAATTTCAGAGAATTTTAAGGATAGCCCCCACTTTGTTCCACATCTTTCATTTATTCTATTTTATTTATTGGGATATTTCTTTTAGAAAGCCATAAAAACAAATAGGATTTCACATTCACATTGGATTATACACTAAAACACACACAAAATTAAAAAGGTAACATGTTAACTGTTATGGCACTGGGGTCTTTCTAAAAAAAAAAAAAAAGACACAGAACTTCAAGGAGTATTTGAGTAAAGTGTCTAAGTCTACAAATCAAATTACCAGAATAGAAGGTAACACATGAAGAATCTTGAATAGCACCAAGTTATGAAACACTTAGATGTATTTCATTTCAAGGCAATACTGTAATTCATAATTTCTCAAAAAACAACGACTAAAATTTAAAAATCATCAGAATTCCAAACCAGCACACTTGGTTGACGATTTCCAAAATGTCTCTTTGACTTTCTGTAACAAAACTACCTGGAACGCCAGTTGAACAAGCAGTGTCTCCAGCCCCATTCCGGAACCACCCAATAGCAATCTCTGGGGGCTGTAACCTCAGAATCTGCAACTTACATAAACTTCCCAGGGAAAGCTTCTGCCTTTTAAAGTTTGAGAACATTCTAGATTATTAGGGGGAAACAGTAGCTTTATTGACAAAAATGTGAGTGAGATGATTCAGGGGAATTCTATATTTTAGCATAGAATAAGCTATGAAAGCCACTAAAAAATAACTACCCACAATTAACCTGTGGAACTAATGTTTATGCTTTAGTGTTAATTTGTTTCCAAGTGGACTCACCATTAAACAATATGTACATTGACAAAGAAAAGTTCTGTTTCCAGACACATAATTCTCCTTTAACACAGTCAAAGATCCACGAGAACTAGGAACCTGAAAAAGCAACCAGGCTGAAAGACTGGACAGGAGGCAACTCTGGGCGTTGTCCCTGAGCCATGAGGCTGTGACCATGTCGTCTCACATCAGCTGAACTCCTACGCACCTCAGTGTCACATGTCAACAGGAGCGTGCAGGGCTAGCAATCACTGCCAGTTCCTGCTACTCTGGGATTCTGGGACTTTGGGTGGCAAGGTCATTCATCCAAGCCATGTTTCCATTTCTAAACCCACAGGCTGAAACAGAGCTCTACTCATCAGCAAACATCATCGTCTGTTGTTACCAAAATTGTGAGAGAAGTTCCCAAGCATTTGAAGGTTCCAGAATTGTTCACTGTTGAGGAATGAGAAAGAGCCCAGTTGAGCTGGGATGGGCTCTCAGTCAGTGTTCTTGTGGACAGCAGTTTGTAGGGAAGGCACCAAGTATAAAGCAAATGATAAGTAGCATGGCAATCTTGCCATCAGGACCCCCAGGGTTGCTGTAGGCAAATCATCTATCCAACTGGGCTCTCTCTCTTCCCTTCTCCTGCCTTCAAGCAGTCAAGGCACAGGCTTCAGGTCCTCTAAGTTTAATAGCATAATGGCCCTTTCCTATTAAAGACTAAACCAGGGCGCCTGGGTGGCTCAGTCATTAAGCATGTGACTTCAGCTCAGGTCATGATCATGATTCATGACTTCAAGCCCTGCATCCGGTAAGCTCCAGCCCTGCTTCAGGTGAGCCCTGCTTCTTTCTCTTTCTCTCTCTGCCCCTTGCTCAATTGCGACCTCGGAAGGAAGGAAGAAAGGAAGGAAGGAAGGAAGGAAGGAAGGAAGGAAGGAAGGAAGGAAGGAAGGAAGGAAGGAAGGAAGGAAGGAAGGAAGGAGGGAGGGAGGGAGGGAGGGAGGGAGGGAGGGAGGAAAAGAGAGAGAGAAAGGAAGACTAAAACATCCATGGCATGGAATCATAATTACTGATTCACAAATCACAACTATGTATGTAATTCTAGTGTAAACATTAACCATGCGTTCACTGAAGTTGAAACTACCCCTTCTCAGGAGCTGTCATTTTCTATGTATACATATTGATTGAGCTTTGGTTCCTACGACCAGATGGCAGACCTGTGAAATTCTAATATAGTTGAGAAGATTCAAACAGATTATCATTCACTGACAGGCACCGGAGACCACAGTGAAGGCCAAAGTTTTTATTTCAAAAATAAGTAATTAGAGTTGACAGCAGAAGTGTAAATAGGGCCCAAAAGAATATATTTGTTAATTGGACTTCCCCTTGGTAGTTGTTAACCCAGGTCTGTTTGGTCATAAGACATGTTCACATGTCTACAGTCTCACTGTAAGAATGTCCTTGGATTCATGTCACAGAATGGTGTCCCAGGTGAGAATGGCATTGTATTAACTGGTAAAAACTTGGTGGTGTCTACTCCATGTAAGGCTTTGTTAATTACTAACAGGACATCTTTTTAACAGAGACCCATGATACACAAAAATCACTGCTAGAGTAAAATCTGCCCTCTAAGCTTCTACTTACAGACACATGTATGTCATTATATGGAAAAAGCTAAAGTAACTCTATTGCTTCTATTGCAAACATTTCCTTCTTTTTAGTAAGAAATACATAAGACATAAAGTGATATGAAAAAGCTGCCTCTGTAGCAAAGGAGAAGTGGATTATCACAGGCCTCAGCATGTACCCTCAATATCTCCACATAAGTCAATAATTGGGGCTTACACTTTCATACATTCCAAATGAAAATTTCAGGAGGTTCCCTCCCACAGTCTTTTCCATTGCAATCAATGTTGTGCTTCTGACATTGAATCAATATTAATTGTAAAGTCCCTGCATGGCATTTCCATATGCATGTGTAGGAGAGCAAGGTCAATTTTATCCCAGAGCATTCTCTCCTCACCTACCCAAAAGTCTACACAAGTGGAAATGCAAGGTTAATTAAACCAGGAACACTGCAAATGAGGATGCATTGCCTTTTCCTTCTATTCCCAACTCGTTGCAATCTAACGCAACTGAAATGATTTTGTACTAAGGGGACTTCCCTCTCCCCTATTCATCCCTTCTCACTCTCTCTTGAATCTCTGCTCACTAAACCAAAGAATAACTTGTAAGTCTTCTCACCGTCCCATTAGTAACTACAACCAGGCAAATGGCTGGGTGGCAACCATCTCAGGAGATATTGAATACCAGCTGCTCAGTTTAACGATACCCCCTCACCTGAACCCCTTGGGAAAGAGCAGAATGACAACACCAGGTAGATAACAAATCTGAAGATGACTTAGAACCAGTAAGTAGTAATGAGACAATGCAAAGTGTATCATTACTCAACATTAAGTCCTGCCCTTGAATTTTAAGCGATGGTACTGTTTTCTGTTTCCCCAACTGTGAATACCTTTTCCTAACAAAATTTGACATCTGCCAAATTGTCTTTCAACTGGAAATCTCAAATGACAAACAACAACAAACGGCACAATAGAATGTGATCAATGTTTCAACTTTCCTGTTTTTACACTATTTCAAACATAAATAGAACTTCAGACTTGGAAAAAAAATGTCTCTTCACCCCCGAAGTGAATCCCAACTTCAGTAAATTACCTAAGAAAAAAAAAAAACTGAGATGTCACATTTCAGAGATGATTCATTATGGTGATGATTTATGATGGAAGGTCTTCTTCCTCTAATGCTACTAAATAAATCTAAAGTAATCCCCTTCCAGAGGTAGTTCATAAGTGTTACCAAGCTGATTAGTAACCAAGAATTACCAACATTTTGCTAAGGATTTAAAGATGTCTCAACGCCTGGGTGGTTCAGTCGTTGAACATGACTCTGGATTTTTTGGCTTAGGTCATGATCTCATGGTTCAGTTCATGAGATTGAGTCCCTCATAGGGCTCCACGCTTACAGTGCAGAGCCTGCTTGGGACTCTCCCTGTCTGCCCCTCCCTCGCTTGCGCTCTCTCTCAAAATAAGTAAATAAACTTTAAAAAAAAGAAAAAAGATTCTCTCTCCCTTTGCTCCTCTCCCCCCCACTCACACTCTCTAAAAAATAAAAGATAAATAAAAAATAAATAAGACCTAAATAATGAAGAAAGCTCACTCAAAATAACCCCTTAGAAGGGACAGGTATTTCTGTCTCTGCCTCTTGCTCTCTGTGTATATGTCTCAATAAATATTTTCCATAGTATTCAGACAAAATGACACCACTTACAGCATCTGCCCCTTTAAAAAGGAGTGATTTAAAAAAATGACTAAGATTAGGTTTATAAGTGTATTTCAAACCTGAAAACATAACTGGTAACCTTGAGAAAACTGAGAAAAACTGGATATTTTTAAGCCAGTAAGTCAAAGGGTGATCATTAGGTGAGAACATACTGAATACATCTTCTAAATAAAATTTTTTTTAAAAAATGGAAAAAATCTGCCACCTCTTTCAAAGTTCATAACTATTTTTTGCCTACCTTGCATCATTTACATGCTCCCCTGTGCAGTTTAAACGAACTTCCTGTTACTCTTTTGCCATTTCAGGTGAAGCGTGAAACACTTCACTATCTTTGTTAAAGTGCTGTTTATTTAAAATTTAGCAAATAGATCTATATATATCACAGAAAGCCACACTAATCGTATTTCTTCATGTAAAGGAAAAAAGTATCATTACCCTCTTTTTAAATATGTTTACATTTTTAAATATATATTAAAATTTATATATTTATATATTAAAATTCCTCCTACCTACATCTTCTAAATATCTGATTCATATACATATAGGAAGACAGAGGTAGGAGCAATCTTCCCAAAGTCATGATATCCAAGTGGCTCATTCACAATCCTATGATCTTTTGCTACAAACCCAGGCTCCCTCTAGAGGTCTGATTTCATGGGTTTTGGGGTTGGAAGTAAAAGGACTTTAGATGCTTTTTTGTTGCTGTTTCTAAATCCACCTGTCTGATTATCTACTTCTGGAGAATCTCTAGCCTTAAAGGAAAAGACCTTCAAGGACATTAAGAAACTGGGAACTCGCAGCTCTCAAGGAATTCAATTCTACCTTTAGATAGTTCTGACCATGATCAGGTCTTCCTTACACTCAATTAATTAAACTCTGTCCCGTTGTCACTTTTAGCCATTGATCCAGTTTCTCCCACCTGAAGTCATACAGAACAAATATAACCCCTCTCAGAAGTCTTCAAATATGTCATGACAGCTATCATGATTTGCATCTATCTTAAGTAACATGAAAGGCTGAAATTACCACAGGTCGTGAAGATGACCTTGAGAGTCAAGCTGGATGATCAGGAGGGGAAAATCATCAATGGCACTGCTTCAATTCTTCAGCCTAAAATAATATAATACATTTCTTTGGCTTTCAAACTAATATAAATGAATATAATAACTTCCTTTTGTTCATGGCCGATTACATTATATTACAACAGCACGACTTCCAGGGCTAGCATGCAAAAGTAATTTATTTTTCTCCCACATCTGTAACTATTTGGGAGAATAGCTAAGTCTTCATAATTATGCTGCAGACGCAGTAAATAGAGCAAACCCAATAGGTCACCCTGTGACTATAGTTCAGGGAGAGAATAATTATTTTATCCCATATAATTTGCATCCAACATTTCATATAGAAAACTAAAGAGAAAAACAAAACCCTGGCTTACAAAATTACTACAGGCTTTAATAGTCACTCTTTTTTTTTTTGTCCTGTTTAATGGCTTTTCTGTTTGAAATAGGAACACACACACACACACACACACACACACACACACACACACAGTGTAAATGACATGCCTGAATAATTTTCATTAGAAAGTCATTTCCTTTTAGGTTGTGATTCATTTTATTTTGTCTGACGTAGATTAAGTTATTATGAAATTAAAGTCGCCTGCATGTCATTCAATTTCTCTTCTTTTACGCTTCTCCTTCTCTATGTACAAAAACAATTATCCACCATCTGAAGAATGGCCACAGTCAAGAAACAGGGTTTCATGCTTTCACTGCCCAGCACATTTTTCCCCCTATGGAAAACCTGTTGTCAAAATGCAAATCACTAACAAGCAAGTGTCTATCCTAGGACCCATGTCTATAATAGACCAGCATCCAGAAATGAAACCAGTGCATTTGCAGGGTTTTAAAAAATATTATTAATAGTGAAACATAGGAAACCTCAAAGTGATTCTCTAATGATGCTGAGTGGGGGGAAAAAATCAAGTCCATGACAATTTTCTCTGCCAATTAAAGGATTCTGTCTAGATTTCCCTTGTTTTAGAAGCCACAACTCCTCACTGGGGAGATCAATGTGAGTCCCTCAGGAAGAGGAATCTAATAGCCTTTGTTTTGTAACATGAAAAAGCCCCCAAATATACAAAATTAAAAGCAGTATGACAAGGACAATCAACTCATAATTCTTAATGAAGTACAACTAGAAAACCATGGTAAAAGAGAACCAGCCTCCCCAGTGAAATGGTTTCAGCTAACTCTTTGCATTTTTGTTCTCCTTTCACTGTGGCAATGACGGAGATTAACTAAGAAATACATTAGCATTTCTGCCTGTGAAGTGTGTTTGCTTGCTTCTCTCTGAAGGCCTGCCTGTTCATGCTTATAAACAAGCTGCCCCACAGTGGACAATCCATTGTAGGCATCCAGCCCATCAGCCGAAGTACAATTATCAAAAAGCAGAGGGGAGCATGCATTTGACTAAGTGAGCTCTCATGACTACCCAACTTCTGCTAAGCAACCATATTTTCATGCAAGAAGTTAGAGTAAAGACCATGAAATTTTGAGTTATGTTAATTCAGACTAAATGTCACTTCCAGCACTGATGAACTCGGAAGTCTTGGGGAATTAATTGTCATTCTCTAAACTTGTCCTGTCTCGGGGCGCCTGGGTGGCTCAGTCAGTTAAGCGTCCGACTTCGGCTCAGGTCACGATCTCACGGTATGTGAGTTCGAGCCCCGCGTCGGGCTCTGTGCTGACTGCTCAGAGCCTGGAGCCTGTTTCGGATTCTGTGTCTCCCTCTCTCTCTGACCCTCCCCCGTTCATGCTCTGTCTCTGTCTCAAAAATAAATAAACGTTAAAAAAAAAAATTTTAAACTTGTCCTGTCCCACGTGATAGCCATTAGCCACACGTTGCTACTGTGCACATCAAACGTGGCAAGTGTGACAATGGAGCTGAATTTTAAGTTTTATTTCATTTTCATTGATTAAAATCTAAATTTAAAACCAGACAACTTTATTCAATTATTGCAACAACTTTAAGCATGTTGGAACAACTTGAGTATGAAAATGTTTCAACTGTACATTTTATAAAATCTAAATATCTTATAAAATCTAAATATAGATCAAGTATTTCCAATGAAAATTGTGCATCTCAACTGAGATGTCTTCTATGTATAAATAGGTTCCAATTTAAAAATATACTACAAAAATGTAAAATATCTCATTAGTAATGTTTGTATGATTACATATTGAAGTATTTTGGGTGAACTGAGTTAAATCATACATATTACGAAAATTAATTTCACTTGCTTTCTTTTTAGGTTTTTAAATGTGGCTACTAAAAGTTAAAACACAGGGGCACCAGTTGGTGGAAACTCTTGACTTCGGGGTTGTGAGTTGGAGCCCACATTCGGTGTAGCAATTACTTAAAAGTAAATTCTTGAAAAAAATTTAAAAATTACATATATGGCTTCCATTTATGACTTGCATTATGTTTCTTTTGGGCAAAGCTGCTCCAAATATTAGATTGTTCACCTGTCAAATAACTACACTGTAGGGTTTTACAAAAATTAAAATGCACATATTTAAAAATATTCCCTGGTGTCTGGCATGCCACTCAATAAATGGTAATTTCTATTAATTTTACTACCCAGTACAGAGGATGGCCTATTTATCGTGAACATTTAATACCTTAAAATCCTAAATATCTAAATTTCCTCAATCATTAGTATTTTTTAATACTTTACAAATATAAGATCTTCATTAATGCTTAATATGTGTTCTCCAAAGAATTTTTTAAAATCTCATCTTTTATCCTGCCTTCGTATAGTATCCCTTCAAAATTGTTGCTCTTTGTTCTACCTTGTGCGTACATGCGTGCGTGCATGTGCGCACACACACACACACCCTGGTCCTGGAAAGAAGGTTCTTTAAAGAAGCTTCTGAAAATCCTGAAAGTCCTGATATTGCACAGCATCAGAGGAAAAAAAAAATATGTAAAGAGACATGCAATTCTTCCATTTGGTAATAAGGTCATTTTGTTGCAGGGCACTTGAGTTGCATTTGGTGTAGCTTTCCTTTTTTATTATGCAGAAAACATCCAGAACCCTAAGGGAAGAGTGGAGAGATTGAATTTCTCCCATGGAAGGATTTTCTAGATTTGGCTCCTGGCCCATCTCCATTTGGAGATTTGGAGTTTCTCTCATTCCTCAAAACCCAATGGCACCACTGAGCCGCTCAATGCTAAATAAATATTTCAAGGAGAAGGGTTAGCTGCGGAATTTATCCAAACTGGATTAACAAGAGTCAAATTCTACCCTTTCTCCCTCCTCTCAGCCTCCACTATCTCTCACTCCATTTCATCAGGCACAAAATTTTATGTTTCTCAAACCCATCGCTCTTCAACCGTTGCTGAAATTTTCAGATCATGTCCCAGCCTCCTTATCTGTCTCTCTCCCACTAGGTCTCTGATAACTTTAGGCTCACGTCGTACCAAGAATTCCTTTACACACTTTGGTCATCTTCCTCTAATGTTAATAGCTTATAACATCACTATGTAATTATGAAACCAAGGGAATTAATGTTGGTACAATGCAATTTACTGAAACTACAGATCTTACTGAAATTCCACCAGTTTCCCATGAGTATCTTTTTTCTGTCACAGGATCCAATCCAGGATCCCACATTGTACTGAGCTGTCATGGCTCCTTATTCTCCTTCAGTTTAGAGCCGTTCTCAGGCTTCCCTTATAGTTCACAACCTTGACACTTTTGGAGAAAAAAAAAAATTGGTCAGTGACTTTGTGAATGTCCCTCAATATTTCCCTGATGTTTTCTCAAAATTAGATTTGAGGCTATGTATTTTTTAGCAAGAAAACCACAAAAATGATGGTTGGTCCCTCTCAGTGCATCATATTAAGGACACAATGCTAATGTCTTATTATTGCTGATACTAACTTTGATCACTTCATGAAAGTGATACCTTCAGGATTTCTCCACTGTAAGTTTTCTATGCTTTCCTCTGTAATTTAGTGAATACTTTGCAGGAGATACCTTGTGACTTTGCAAATATCCTGTTTCTATTCAAATTTTCACTCATAAATCTTAGCCTCCATCATTGGATCTGGCCTGTAATACTTGTTTTAGGGCTGTATGTCCAGTGGTGATTTTCTATTTCCCTCATTCTTTCTACATTGATCAAATGGAATTCTCTAAAGAATATAGTCCCTCCTCCCGCATTTATTTGCTTTTTCAAATATTTATATCAGTATGGACTTATGGACATTTATCCTATGGGTTATAATGTAAACTGTCTTAATTATTCATTTATTTGCCCAACTTGTTCCAGCTTTGGCCCTTGAGAGTTCTTTCAGGTTGGCTTCTGTGTCCTTTCAAAATATTCCCATGTTTTTTTTTTAAACACTTCCTGGCACTACAAAATAACTGACTCATATTGTCTCTGCTACAGTTCTGGAATCAGTTTTCCAAGGAAGTGTAGTTTCTTTTTTAATAGAGAATGGTATTTAGAAACCAGGATCTGCTGTCAGGTGTGCTCATTGCTACTGGGTTGTCACTGCCTCTGGTCCCCCTTAGACGAAGTTAGAGAGTAAGGTGGGTACATGTACACACAAACACACACACCCCTATACTTCTGTAGATATCTGTCTGTATATTAAAGACCAATTATTCTATACCTCATCCTCCCCTTATTCGTAAATTGTTTTCCAATAGTGAAAAATCCAGTGATTATCTAAAAAATATTTACCCATTTGTTCAATCCTGAAATACCCAATGCAGTTACACAATTGCTAACCTATACCTCTGTGGGAAACAAATTTACTAAGTACAATATGGCATTTGAGAAGACTTTTTTAACTTTGGTCTTACAGTAAATGGTCAAAATGCTATTCTCCAAAGTTACTTAGGTTAGTTCTTCTTCCTTCAGATGGTTATTTAACTCATTTATGATACAGTTAGGAGCTTTTATATTGCTTGTATTCCCTTTGGCTTCCACTCACATCCCAGTAAATTTTAACTAATTATCTTTTTAAACATATAAAACATTATTATGGTTCTAAAAGGCAGTACAACACTCATGTATGTAATCAGAGAAGTATTGCTCCCTCCTCAACTCTACCACCTTATTCCTGCTCCCTTCTTCCTTCTAGTCTTTCCTCATCCCCCTCCTAATACTGATCTCATTAGTTTGATTTATGCTTCCTCAATTTCTTTAGTACAAATTAGCAGTTACGTGCATATTTTCAAACACTGTTTTTCTTACATAAAACGCAGCATATAGAAATTTATTTGTACTTCACCTAACAGTATACATACTCTGGAAACAATAGCAATCAGTTCACAGAAATCCCTCTCACTTTTTATAGCTGTGTAGTACTTCATTGTGTAGATATACCTTACTCAATCATTCTCCCATGTGTATAAATTTAGGTTGTTTCTAGCATTTGGCACTTACAAACAATACTGCAATAAATAATCTTATTCAGATTGGAGGTGGATCTTTAGCATAAATTCCTAGAAGTGGGATCCTAAGTGCATATGTAGTTTTGTTATATATTGCCAACTTTTCCCTCAGTAGAGCTGTACTAGTTTGCATTCCTACCAGCAATGTATGACAGTGCCAGGCTCCATGTATGTTTTTTGTTTTTAATTTTTGTTCTCCTACTTTCTCTACAAGGCACCTGAATCACCTAGAAAGAAAAAAGGGAGGAAGAAAAGAAAGAAGAAAGTATTGACACAGAAATATGAACATATCACTCTCCAGCTTAAAAATAACTCATTGAGGGGCGCCTGGGTGGCGCAGTCGGTTAAGCGTCCGACTTCAGCCAGGTCACGATCTCGCGGTCCGTGAGTTCGAGCCCCGCGTCGGGCTCTGGGCTGATGGCTCGGAGCCTGGAGCCTGTTTCCGATTCTGTGTCTCCCTCTCTCTCTGCCCCTCCCCCGTTCATGCTCTCTGTCCCAAAAATGAATAAACGTTGAAAAAAAAAATAAAAATAAATAACTCATTGGGGCGCCTGGGTGGCTCAGTCAATTGAGCGTCCAACTTCAGCTCAGGTCATGATCTCACGGTGAGTTCGAGTCCCGCGTCGGGCTCTGTGCTGACAGCTCAGAGCCTGGAGCCTGTTTCAGATTCTGTGTCTCCCTCTCTCTCTGCCCCTCCCCCGCTCATGTTCTGTCTCTGTCAAAAATAAATAAACATAAATAATAATAATAATAATAATAAATAACTGATAACTTGCTAGTGTCTGTGAAATGAAGCATTCATGCTTTTAAAAGTTCCTACAAGACTCTAGATCTGAGGCTAGCCTCATCTTCAGCAACTTTTTCCTGACACTCACTCTACCAGGGACCTGCCATTCCTCAAACATTCCATAATCAGTTCATAATTTTATTCGCTTTGCTCACACTCTTCCTTTTATTGGAGTTCCACATCTCCATCTATTACTATTTATCTGATATACTTCACACCCATTCACCCTACAAGATCAAAGGTCAGTCCTGCTCCCCCAGAACAGGTTTGCATTGTACCTATTCCTCACCGTTCCAGAAATGCTTCATTCACACCATCTTGACTGTACTGAACCCACTGTGTTGTGGTTGGCTCCCAGAAAATCTGACTTCTTTGTACAAGGGTTCAGTCTTCAACCACTGGGGATGTTATCTTACTCAACTCTGAAGCTCAATACTGCACACAAATTTTCAAATGGATAAATATGAATAAGATATGAAAAGAACACAGCTTCTTACTCAAAAGCATACATAACTTTCTCACATGTCTTCTAGTCTAAGAGTTTTATTAATGTTCAAGTGTCCCTTCTCTTGATAATCACTCTCTGAAGGAGCCAACACCAATGCTTATATCCAGAACTGCCCAATACATGTCCTTCCAAGAATTTTCCTCCTGACAGTATTTGGATATTTGCACTATTTTCTTCACTTTATTTTTTTTTTAATGTTTATTCTTGAGAGAGAGAGAGAGAGAGAGAACGAGAACAAAGGAAAGGCAGAGAGAGAGGGAGACACAGAATCTGAAGCAGGCTCCAGGCTCTGAGCTGTCAGCACAGAGCCCGATGCGGGGCTCAAACACACGAACTGCGAGATCATGACCTGAGCCAAAGTCAGACGCTCAACCGACTAAGCCACCCAGGCACCCCATTCTTTGCTTTATTTTCTTAAAGCAACCCTTGGGGCCACTGAATGCATGCGTCTGAAACCTACTCGACACACATTTGCTCATCAGCTTCCCTCCTTTCCTCCACCTGGTAATATCCAAAGAAAGTAGGGCAATCAAAAATATAAAAGTCTAAGTAATTATTCTTCATTCTAACAAAGAATTAGGGAAGACTATAATTGACTAAGATTTTAATTTGTGTTTTGTTCTGGTGCCATAGGAGTACTCCATTCCCATCTCCAACCCCACCTCCAACACACATTCTCAAAAGACCACCTAAGCCCTTGGAACTGAGAAGTGGACTTCTCTTTTCCCAAGTGAGAATTAAAACAGTTGTTTTTTAAAATACGCACTCAGGGGCGCCTGGGTGGCTCAGTCATGTGGGCGTCCAAATCTTGATTTCAGCTCAGGTCATGATCTCACAGGTTTATGGGTTTGAGCCCCATATCGGGCTCTGCTCTGGCTGGGTGAAGCCTGCTTGGATTCTCTCTCTCCTTCTCTCTCAAAAATAAACAAACATTAAAAAAGAAAAAAAATAAGATTAAAAAAAACACATTCAAGGAGGCCATGGAGCCAAAGTTTAGGGGTGAGATGGGATGGTAATGTCCAAGAGTGGAAGAAGGCAAGAATGGCTCAACTGGGGAGAAAAGACTGGCTTTTCTGGGACTAGGAAGGATCCAGGGAAGGTGTTTCTGTAACAGTCCTGGATCCTGCTTGTATGCAGAGCTCAAATCAGTGGGAAAAGACTCTAGAGAGTTAGCAGATATTGTTGCCTAGAGGTGACCTTCCAGAGCAGCAAAAGAGGCCCCTGTGGCTAAGCCTATGGTCTCACCCCAAGGAGAGCAGCCCAGGAGCAGCATCTCTGAGAATGACCACAAAGAACGCCAGTGCTGACTGTAAAGCTAAGGGAGATTGCCACTGGCCAAAGACCAGGCTCCTACCCTCAGCTGTCACCACCAAAGACGTCCCCAGTTCTTAACCCACCCAATGGAAGTCAAGGGATTCTGCCAAATTTAAACAAGTCTGGGGTCTTAGTATTCTTACTACCTTGCTGAGTGTAGATACTGCACCTTGTTCAACTTACTAAAATTAAAAAAAAAAAAAAAAGATCATAGAGTTTAGAAAACACAGTTCACACCTGTCACAGCTATCACCTAATAAATGCTAATATGGAAAGGCCTGAAACTTTTCTATGCAGTTTCATCAATAATCCTCCAAAGTAGTGATGAAGGAAGTTAAGATAAGGTCCACTGGAGGACAGGCTGGGCCTATGCCCTAGTGGGAACTGCTGGAGTAAACTCTAGCTCCCTCTGGCTCTTCAACTGCCCAGTGTGGCCTCAGCCAACTTATTTAGGAGAACAATCTCCTAAAGGGATGTGACTCCATTATATAAATCCTTCCACCCTCTGCCACTCTTATCACTAGAAATGAAGGTCCAAGAAAATGGACACAACATTTCAGAAACACCTCCACCTTCCTATCAAACTATTTTACTGATATCTAGATGCTTATTTATTGAAAAATGAGAAAGCTGATTAAGCCACAATTTAGAATAAATTGTTTTCTTAAATCAGTCAAGGAGTATCTGTAGGACTAGTTATGAGAAATTTTTCTAAGTAGAGAAGGAAAGTGAGAGATGCAAAACATTTACTCTTTGAGAGGCATCAAAAAATGGTCACACAGAGTACTATTTTGCCTGGGGTCAATCGTGTTGATTCAAATGAATGGAGACAAACATAAGCTTCCCACCGATGTTCACTGCTTAAACATCGGTTTCTCCCACAACTTATAAAATTGCTTTTACAAGTGTCTTTAACTCAACTAATTTCATATGTAGGAGTTTCAACTCTAAGGAATCCACCAATACCAATGCTATTACATGGCTGACTGTGAAAATCACAGACTGGCATGATGGTATTTGCTGAATGCCCTTCAACTTAAAAATATGAGTATTACTGGGGTGCCTGGGTGGCTCAGTTAAGTGTCCGACTTCGGCTCAAGTCATGATTTCATGGTTCGTGGGTTTGAGTCCCACATCAGGCTCTGTGCTGACAGCGCAGAGCCTACTTGGATCCTCTGTCTCCCTCTCTCTGCCCCTCCTGGGCTTACACTCTCTTTTTCTCTCTCAAAAATAAACATTAAAAAAATTTTTTAAATGTGAGTATCACACAGTAGACACTGTGTGGTATGAGGGACTGGTATGATATTTTTGACCCTTGAATATAACCAATTAGTTTGTTTTCAAATAAATTCAAGTTGCTCTAACCATCTCTGGAAACTTTGACCATGTCCTATATTGCAATGCTATAATAATGAGAACAAAAAATTTCCACTAGAAATGAATTAATAACTTAAGTTCTGAATATGCAGCATGCACTAATCCTGGTCTTTAAAATCTCTAATGGGCTTTGTAGCAAGGCAATTTGGCAAAATGAGTAAAATCCTAACATAATAAAGGTAATTAGAGATGCAGAACAAATTCTTTTTAAATGCACTGCATGGAATTCGGACACTTTAGATCCCCCTCAAAAATGGGAAACTAGTGAAGAGAGGAAATATAACAAATCAAGAAAAGACTAAGAAAAAACTGAACCGTATCAATCACAAAGGGATTTGGAGTTTGCAAATTGTTAAAACTCCTTCCAGCTATTCTGACTTTCCAAGATTTCCCAAGAAAATGGCCAGCTTCCACCTATGAATCTCTCCACTTAGAAAACAGTCTAACTTTAGTTAGGTTATCAAAATGGGGAAAGACAACTGGTGGTCTCAAGAACTAAAAAAAAACAGTGGGTGAATGCCTAAGGGAAAAACGTATCCTTTTTGACACGGTTACACCTATCTTCTCATAACTAACAGCAAACATTTCAGGTAAGTATATGAAGAATCAATTTGGTTCATTACATGAAGCATTATTATATACAATATATATTATTTGATTTATGCCTTTAATGATATAATTATACTTTAATGTATTATATAATTATAATATATTTACTATACATTATAGTATATTTTTATATTCCATAATATAGTATAACAGTATAATGTATAGTATATAATATAGTATATTACTATATAGTATAAATACTAGTTGTACATTGCTATATAAATAATAAATATTTATGTTTAATACATTAAACGTATACCTTTTGCATTACTGAACCTCAACTAACCAGATACGGATGTAGCTCAGAGAGACATCATTTCCTCTAAAGATGAAATTCAGTTTCAAGTTTGACCGGGCACTGATTTTTAAAATTTTATATATATAAAAATGTAACTATTTATAATATTATAAGTATATATTATACTACTATTTAATATATAATTATGTTTATATTATTTAAGATTATATACTTCTAATGTATTTAATACTTAACAAGCTAATATTTAATACATAATATTCATAGGATAAAGATTATACTGAATATTTAATATACAATATTTAGTATTTATATTAGCTGATATTTACAAGCTACTATTTACATAGTAGCTGAAGTTCAACAATGCAAGAGGTAGAAATGGAAGAAACCGAATTTAGTATTAAGGCATCTCAGACGTGGAATGGCCTTAAAGGTCACAGAATACACTCCATTTAAGCATAAAGAAGCAGAGCCTAGAAGTACCCCAATTATCTAAGAGCCAACTGTAGAGACAGGGCAAGTTGGGTCCAGAATCAAGTCTTGAGTTTTCCAGCTCAATGCTTTCCCACTTCAGAAGTGGCCTGTTCAGCCACAAGCAGTTCCAAAGGCCCCTGTACATGGTGGGTCATAACTGCCCTGTGAACTTGTACAGACATTATCTTGATGGTACTTACTTCTAGACTAGTTGGTTGGCTGACTCATACAACAATACAGAAATGATTTCAAATTCCTACATTCTATTTTCTCTTAGCTTACTAATGATAATTCTGAACAACTGAATTTTCACTTAGGGTACTGGGCATTGGTTTAGGGGTTTTATTCTAAAGCCTCTCCCCAACAGTAGTGAGAAGAGCTGATCTTTGGTTATTTCTTCCAATTGCTTTGAAACACCTTCTAGTCACACTTTCTTAAAGTCCCATATGTTGGTTATATTTGACAGAGTGAAACACAGCCCTATTTTTGATGATAATGCCTTTTAACAGTTGTCAAGACAGATTTAAAAGGAGGCTACAGTAATTCATAACTCCCAAACAGCTTTTTAATCTTTATATAAAACTTGGGGCCCCATGAATAGTTATTATTTTGAATTGCTTCCTTAGAAATGATATGCTCACTAAATTGTTCATTTTTTTTTTTTTTTTTTGAGTGCTGGTCTAAATTTTATTTTTTAATTTGTTTCCAAATCTTTTTTTTTTTTTATTTTTTAAAGTTTATTCATTTTTGAGAGAGAGCAAGGGAGGGGCAGAGAAAGAGAGAGAGAGAGAGAGAGAGAGAGAAACAGGCTCCAGGCTCCGAGCTGTCAGCACAGAGCCTGACACAGGACTCTAACTCATGAGTTGCGAGATCATGACCTGAGCTGAAGTCAAACAATTAACCAACTGAGCCACCAGGTGCCCCTTTCTAAGTCTATTTTAAATTTTATTTTAGTGCCAGTATAGTTAACATACAGCATTATATTAGTTACAGGTTTACAATATAATGATTCAACAATTCCGTATATCACCCAGTGCTCATCATGGTTTATTTCTAATGTTTCCATTTCTAATGTTATAATTTGTAGTGTCATATAAAACTTATTAACTACATCATCACCAGACTTTCACGTCTATGGCTTGCAAACTCCAAACTACAGGTAAACAGATGTGAAACCAGACAATGTTGACTGCCTCATTGTCAGGTACATGGGTGAGCAAAGAGATCTAAGGATTCCCCCAGTCCTCTGTGGGGTAACTTTTCTCCAGGTGAAACACTTTTGCTGGGTCTTACCAAGAAAGTTTTTTTCAATAAGAAGTTTAACATGACGTGAAACAGTTTCTTTACCATTCTGTGCTCTGGATCAAACGGTTTACCCCAAATCACTAAGTAACTGTAATTGATCAATCAACTTGATCTTTTCTTCCCTTTCATCTCATATAATAGCAAAGTAAATACTCCCCAGAAGGTTCACTCAGATTGATTATCCCTAAGAATAAATTTAATTTTATTTACAGATTCATAGGACCCTAGAAATCAAATTCACTTAAGCTTCATCTAAAACCAGTTACTACTTCTAAGCAATATTATAGTTATAATGGTATATATGTAATATATATACTACATATTATATGGATATCTTCCCTGTGATACAGAGTGTCCTATAACAAATGTTATCATTCTCCTAGGAAGACCTAGGGAAAGGTGTTTGGCCTTCACAGAATGGGCTGGGGAAACCCACAGGCCTTTTCCTCATCCATGAACCTAACAATGAGCCTCTCATCACTGTCACACATCTGCACACCTGTCCCACTACAGTTTGGGTTTGTAGGCCACAGAAGCTCAAGTCTTACAATTATACAATACTGTATGACTGCATAAGCTTAAAAAAACACCAGAAATGAGTGTTGCCATGTAGTGAGACTATCATTTAGGTGCTAACAAGTATCTCAAAGCCAACCAGAAGGAGTCTGTTTTAAAATCACAAGTCAAAAGGGCAACAAAAAGGAAAAATGCACTCTAGGTCAATGAAGGCAAAATGATTAAAACAACTATACTATAGAGTATATAACTCAGATCAAGAAAGGATTTACTTATAGAAAATACACATTAAATTGTTAAATAATTTTCCCAGATTTTTCTTTAATGCTAAATCAAAAATAGATGTGGTTTCTTTACCAGAGATAAATACTACAGATCACTGAAATTTTCAGGATGTAATATACCTCCAACTCACTGCATGAATTGGGAGTTTAGATGGAATAGTGTTGGAGGTGGCAACGGAAGGTGATATTTTTGTATTTTTTTTAATGTTTATTTATTTTTGAGAGAGAAAGACAGAACCTGAACAGGGGAGGGGAAGAGAGAAAGGGAGACACAGAATCCGAAGCAGGTTCCAGGCTCTGAGCTGTCAGAACAGAGCCCGACGTGGGGCTTGAACCCACAAACTGTGAGATCATGACCTGAGCCGAAATTGGACGCCCAACCAACTGAGCCACCCAGGTGCCCTGGAAGGCGATATTTTTGACATTCGTGTGCAAAGTAAATCCCTGTCAGCAAGAGTAGCAATTTTTTAACTTTATTTTGTGAGAGAGAGTATGCACATGAGTGAGGGAGGAACAGAGAGAGAGAGAATCCCAAGCAGGTTCCACACTGTCAGCACAGAGTCCACCTCGGGGCTCGATCCGAGGAACCACAAGATCACAACCTGAGCCATAATCAAGAGTAGTACACTCAACTGACTGAGCCACCCAGGTGCTCCAAAAGCAGCAATTTTTTAAAAAATGTTTATCTATTTTTGAGAGAGAGAGAGAGACAGAGAGAGAGTGCACATACACAAGCAGAGGAGGAGCAGAGAGAGAGAGACACATAGAATCTGAAGCAGGTTCCAGGCTCCGATCTGTCAGCACGGAACCTGACACGGGGCTCAAACTCATGAATTGCGAGATCATGACCTGAGCTGCAGCTGGAGGCTTAACCGACTGAGCCACCCAGGTGTCTACAAAAGCAGCAATTTTTAAAATTAAGTTTAAAAAACGGTTTTACAACCTGTAGGTTTTAAAAAATAAGTATTTGCTATTAGTTTAATAATTGCCACATATGCCCTCTGAGTCTGTAACTGGTTCATATATATAATTTCTAAACTCAGTGTAATTATCTCAACAAAAAGTATACATAAGCATAATATACTTTGATATAGCTTCATGTATTCCGTATCTTTTTCTATTTGTTTCCAGATCTGACCAAGACCAAGATTTTTTGTTGGTATTCTCACTAAATCATTCCTCAATCTAAAATGAATTCATTCCCAATAAGAGTCCCTTTCTATACCTATAGAAATTACTCACGTGAAAAGGTTTCACAATCTTTTTGAAGAATTTAGGTACTTGAACGATTCTTGATATAAGTAGTTCTCAACCTTGGATCTGCTAGCATTATTTGGAAAACTCTTAAGAAATACTTATCCCTGGGCCCCATTCTATGATAAACTATATAAGAACTTTGATGTTGGAACCTGGGCATCCGTATATTTAAACCTCCCCAAGTGATTTCAGCCCACATCTGGGAACTTCTTCCACAGGCTAAGTGCTGACTTAACGTGGCACATCTCACTATCTCCAGGCATCTTCACAGAGAAAGCACACTGCTAAGGGCTGAGGCTGGTCACTGACTCTACTAGGAATACTTAGAAATCAAGTCTTTTATTTATATTTGGGGGACAAAGGGAATCAGAAAGACCCCAATAGATTATACTCTATTTAAAAAAAGGAAAAGAAAAGGGTCGCCTAGGTGGCTCGGTCAGCTGAGCATCTGACTTCGGCTCAGGTCATGATCTTGCAGTCCCGTGAGCTTGGGCCCCCACGTTGGGCTCTGTGTCGACAGCCGAGAGTCTGGAGCCTACTTCCGATTCTGTGTCTCCCTCTCTCTCTGCCCCTCCCCAGCTTGCACTCTGTCTCTCAAAAATAAACATCAAATAATTTTTAAAAAAAAAAAGGAAAAAAAAAAGAAAATCATTACCTGAGCAAATCTTCTCCAATTAAGTTATACTCCCTTGTACATGATGAGGTATTTTTACTTTAATGTGTTAAAACTATCTCCATAAACATGTCACTAAAAGTATTTTGAACTTCCATTTAGAATTTTTTGTTTATAAAGCAGTTTTCCCTTTGAGGGGCTCCTCAGTGGCTCAGCTGGTTAAGCATCTAACTCTTGATTTCGGCTCAGGTCATGATCTCAATGTTGCGGGAATGAACCCCACATCGGGCTCTGCACTGACAGCGTGGAGCCCACTTGGGATTCTCTCTCCCTCTCTCTCTCTGCCCCTCTCCCCTAGAAGTTCGTGTTCTCTCTCTCAGAATAAATAAACATTAAAAAAAAAGAAAGAAAGAAACATTTGAAAGACTCACAGAGCTTTCTCCACTATACCTTACTCAATCTTAACCGCAGACTATTCCATTTTCTTGTGACAAACATATTAGATTCTCTACAACAATCTCAAGAGTGAAACCTTCTCTAAATAACCTCTAAAGAGCATTAAATCACCAAGTGATGATGTTGGTGTAAACCACGTGTACACGGATAGTATTAGTCTTGGCCAACCTGAGAGTTCTTCAAACATCAGAAGTGTTTGCCAAGACTGAAAGTCTGTTCAGATAAACTGATGTTCTCATATAAGGCAAGATTTGCTTAAAAAAGGGGAAATCCTTTATAAAATGCTTCACTCTAGATTTGAAAACTAAAAATCCATAATCAATATATTTGGAAGGTGGCATTAGTATTATTTGAAGTAGCTGACTTCATGTTAGGTGATGAATACTACTGCTCTAAGAAGGAACATTGAGATGGAAATATGTCATTTGTTTTCTGACCTGTCAGAGTAGCAAAATAAAGTTCAGCACAGAAACGACATCTTAAAAAACACGGGAAGTATTTTTACCTCGGAAATTATGGTGCTGAGTCAAGTTTTATAAACTCTCATATATCAACTTCAGTAATTTAGAAGGGTCTATGCAAAGTTATATACATGGGACAAAACTACAGAAATCCTATCCTCTCCCTGATAACCTCTCCTCCTTGTTAAAGAGACCTCACATGTGACAAAACTTCTGATAATGCATTTACAGAAGTAATTAAAACTGGTATAGGTGGGGGTGGGGGGGTCTGGAAGCTACATTTGGTTTACTGTTTCTTATAAGAAGAGAGGGAGTTACTGGACTACATTTACACAATTTGCAACTAAATTTTAGCAGGAAACAGGTAAAAAGGAAGGGAAACTATGCTAGGTTGTTCTAAGGGCTGGTAGCCAACAAGCCAAGAGCATGCTGTTCTGTGGTCTTGGATGCTGTGGTAACATCGACAGCAGTATTCAGAGAGTGACCACTGTTTCATGAGGTGTATATAAAAAGAGGCCATTGAGCACTAGTTTTTTTTTTTCCTTATTTTAAGAAAAAAAAAATTAGACCAAATTTCTGCCTCTGCAAATTCCTCTGAGCCTTTGGAGATTGAGAACTGTTCTTTCCAACTGAATCCTGTGTAGAAGGCTATTAAGTGATACAAAATACCCAATGTTTTAGTAGCTAAAAGAATAACGAAGTACATGTAAAGGGGCAAGTCACTAAACATGGATATTCAAGAAGTGATATAAAGTAATTCACAAAACTGAGATGCCTGGGTGGCTCAGTCGGTTAAGCGTCGGACTTTGGCTCAGGTCGTGATCTCACAGTTTGTGGGTTCAAGCCCCGCATTGGACTCTGTGTTGACAGCTCAGAGCCTGCAGGGTGCTTTGGATTCTGTGTCTCCCTCTCTCTCTGGCCCTCCCCCATGCTCTCTCTCCCCCAAAAATAAACATTTAAAAAAAGTAACTCACAAAACAGAGAATACAGAAGCTGAGAAGGTTACCTAGATTCAGGATATTATTGTGACACCATTCACCAAATGAAAACAAGGATGTAGGCTAGAAATGGAGACAGCAACGTCTACTAAGAAGCATCAGAGGCATGAGAGGATTTATTTCCCATACTAATGAAAATGCAGCCCATGTGGACAGCCAAACGAGGCTGCCCTAGACATCAGCCCTAAGGCATGTTCACAGGAGAACATCCTACAAGAATCCTTTACACGCCCATAAGAGTGTTTTCTGGAAAGGAGGTACGGCTATGTTAGAATTTCAAAAAGTAGAGTGTGATAGAAAGTACTGGAGAGAAAGAGCTGTAATTACTCATAAGTACTCATTTAGTACAAGAAACATTCACACACAGAGACCAGGGATGAAAGATCCATTCTTTAATAAGTGGTGACTGTCCTGGACCCCACGCAGCCAGGGAGCAAGCATTGGAAACATCTCTCCTTCACTGAATCAGGGCAAGGAGGGCAAAGAGAAAACAGGGGAATGCAGCACTGTTGGGAAAGAGGTAAATTTTCATGAGGGCCAGGACTCGAAAGAGTATCTGAAAAAAGGGCTTCAGTACAAAGAGGAGTTTGCCCACAGGGAGAAGATACACAGAGATGTGATCACAGAGTAGAGATCTGAGGCACAGCACAGGCCGGGTGAGCTGGTGAGGAGCCCAGTGAGCTCTGGCTGGGGGAGCAGAGAGGAGGCTTTGTGCCTGCCGTGACAGGTAAAAGGAATCAAGCTGTGAGATATAATGAGTTGGGAGACAGGCACACATATGCTTTAGTGAAGTATCACGCTGGAACTTTATTCGCTAGGCAATGGGGAAACAGAGAGGGAACCTGAGAAGGGAGAGACAGCCATAGGGTGCAACGGTAGCAAGAGGAACCTGGCAACCCAGTACAGAATGAACCAGTGCAAGATGGCGCCAAGCATGGGCGCCCACTCGTACACCCTCTTCTGGGCAAGACAGAGCTAAGCGGCAACGAGAACGAAACGGTGGCACAGCTCTGAGTCAGAATACACAGTCTCCTAATTTGTTCTGCGAAGCATCAGGGCATATCGCAAGTATCGTCAAGCCAATGAAGTCCATTTTGGCTGATAGCAGGGAGGAGGAGTTGCCAAATGGAGGGAGTATTCCTGTTACTCTGTGGAGCATCCTCATATTAACAGTCTCCCTGCCCCCAACACACATTTCACACACAACTGCACAGGTTCATGCAGATGTGGGAATAAAGATATTATTGGGAAGGTCAACTCTGACCTAATATAGAACACTGGACACAGTTGGACTCTCTCATCCAGTACTAAATGATGAAATACCAAGACCTCACTACTATCTTCTCAAAAATATCCTCCAGCCCAGGTATTTTTGCAGAGTGGGGGAGTTACAGATGATCCCCTACAAAGAAAAGGCAGCATCCCCTCGTACAGACTAGTAGGTTGTTCGAGTCTTTAACCGCACAACTGAAAAGATTATGTTCCGTTTCCTCTACGACAGCACTTAGAATTCTGAATGTTTTTTTTATTTTACAAGGCCACGTAAATTCTATCTTCTGTTTCGGCTCAACCTGCTCTAGCTAATTGGAAACTGGGGATCTTTCGCCTATGGGAGAGCCGACAGCAACTACAGCCTGAGCCCATCTCTGCCCCAATGTCTCTTTGAAACAAAGCCAGGTCATTTCAGAAGGGTTTCTCATCAGAGCACGTAGATATGTGCGTGGAGGGCGCTGAGGTGAAGGTAAGAGGCAAACCACGGTCATCCCTTGAGGTTTACTATGGTGGTAGACTTGGTTATCAACTGGCCATGGAGGACTAATTCCTCCACATTTTACATTTGGGATCTGCATTCATTAATCACCAGCGTGACCCACGACAAAAATACAATGCTGACAAGTTTCTTCTTCACTGCAAAGGGTCAGCCAGCTTGGGAGCAATTTGCCACCCACATAAAATTTATATTATGTTCATGTTCTCCAAATAGCTTACAAGTTCATCACTATAGCTCATAGATATCAGGCTGTTATTCCCAACATCATCCACCCCCTGAAATAAATACAAACGCACCAAGGTACAGGTGGACAATTGAGTGAAGTTCCACGTATTCCTTTTGCATGGATTTTTCTTCCTTTTTGGGAAACAGGGAATAACACCTCAACTCTGTAAGCATCAGTCACTCTGTACAAAATGAATGTGCACATAGACGTGGGGTCCACATAGCATCATGACCACTCAGGAGACACTCCTCCTCTTCCACCCTTCCTGTAGGGTGAGGGAGGTTCTACTGGGGATCTACAGATTCTTCTGGTCTAGGGCTCACAGCAGGGAGCCCAGGATTGGGCTGGGTTTATTTAAACCCTGCATCTTTCTTATAGAAGATGCTCACTCACTACTGGTGACAGGAACTGGTATCTACCATGCTGCATAGAATTGACCATTTAGTGGATTGTCTTTAAAAGGTATTTCATTCTCTAGGTTATATATAGCCTCAAACACACAAAGATCCATTCCCTAATTCAAATACCCACTTAAATGACCCACAACTGGGTATTTTAAAATAAGGAATAATCTGCTAATATTTTTCGCACCAGACACTTCAAGGAGTTTCCTCTAGATATAATGCAGATGTATTCAAAATTAAAGAAACTTACATGTGAAGGAAGTAGATACCTGGGATGGTTGCAGAAATGATCCCCAAAAATTAATGTTGCTAATGCCCAATAGATAGCGATGGCAGGGCTGAAGAGGACTGTGGGTGTGGCAAGAGGCACACGTAACTTTCCTAGTGCATCTTGGGGGCAAAAGTGGCTGGAAGGCACTCTGAGCAGGACATCAGAGCTCCCTGCTATTCTATTTTTTTTTTTTTTAATTTTTATTTTTGAGAGAGAGAGACAGAGACAGAGCGTAAGCAGGGAAGGGGCAGAGAGAAGGACACACAGAATCTGAAGCAGGCTCCAGGCTCTGAGCTGTCAGCAAAGAGCCCAATGTGGAGCTTGAACTCATGAACCACAAGATCATGACCTGAGCCAAA
Organism: Leopardus geoffroyi; assembly: GCF_018350155.1. Lineage (NCBI taxonomy): Eukaryota > Metazoa > Chordata > Mammalia > Carnivora > Felidae > Leopardus > Leopardus geoffroyi. Next base: position 46,749,506 of record NC_059327.1, read on the forward strand.
GTTGGACGCTTAACTGACTGAGCCACCCAGAGATGAAAATTTAAAAATAAAAGCTAAAGGCAGGCACAGGCTTGGCTAGCAGACATTATAGAAACACTGGCCAGAGAACAGAGCCGACATCAGAATAGATTTATCAAAGGAATAAGTAATTGAAAACCTGTCTTTCCTGACAAAAAACTCTGAAGATACACTATCCATTTACCAGTCTTTATTTTTTTCAGTTTTCATTTGAAAATTTTAATGAATAATCCAGAAATTAGAGCATAAAATTTGTGTTTAAATTCCCAAATATTTCTATTTTTATTTTTTAAATATAATTTATTGTCAAATTGGTTTCCATATAACACCCAGTGCTCATCCCAACAAGTGTGCTCCTCCATGCCCATCACCCACTTTCCCCTCTCCCCTACCCCAATCAACCCTCAGTCTGTTCTCAGCCCTAGAGAGGGAGGGAGGCGAACCACTTACCAGTCTTTAAAATATTGCCCTAAGAATATATTCCTGCCAACTAATGAACCAATATTTCCAATATTGATTTATTAACTAACAGTGATAAATAACTGTCCCAAGCACTGTATCATGCAAAATTTACCTGGATTCTCCATGTACACAGACCTATATAGGGAACTGTAGCATAACTTAAAACACTGCTCAGTCAGTAGTGTGGGACCAAAACAAGTGGAAATGGATAAATCAAAACTTTAATAGTATCCTCTTAGGGTAATTGAATACAGCCATCTAATATCTATATAGCGCCATACTAATGGCTCAAAAACACTCAAATCCACCAGGAAAAGCTTACTCTAACTTGGAATGCTTGTACTGACACTGGTCACGAGGGGCTCCTTAATGTCACATGTTCATGCACTGGAGTCTGATGGACACTTAAATGGGTTATTATGTTAATTCAATCAATCAGTCAAAACCAAATCTTTCTGGCCCAGAAGCAACTCAGATAGATAGATGATAGATAGGTGATAGATAGGCGATAGATAGATAGATAGGCAGTAGATAGATAGGCTGTAGATAGATAGGCAGTAGATAGGCAATAGACAGATGATAGATATATAGATGATATAGATGATAGATATAGATAGATGGTACAGATATAGATAGATAGATGATATATAGATAGATGATATAGATACAGATAGATGATATAGATATAGACAGATGATATATAGATAGATGATATAGATGATATAGATGATATAGATATAGATAGATAGATGATATAGACAGATGATAGATGATGATAGATAGATGATAGATGACAGATGATAGATGATAGACAGATGATAGACAGATGATAGATGATAGACAGATGATAGACAGGTAAGTAGGTAGATAGCCACCCAAATATTTGACCTTTGATCTGTTACGTGTCAGTTTTCAATTTAACAGAGGACAAACTTACTGCCATTATAACTCTGTTGTTATGAGGCAAATCAGTATAAACCCCCGTACTGGCAACTTAAGAATTTGAAAAAAAAAAAACTTGTGAAGGGTTATTAGATGGCTATGCATTGAAAGCTTTATAACCTGCCTATTAAAAAAAAACAGGCATTTTATTTTCAATTTCCATGAATCACTATCAAAAAACTGATCACCTATTAAACCACAAAGGGAATTTTCTCTCTCTATCCACCCATCTTCCAAAAAATAAAATCAGAACTTGCACACAGCCCATTTCTCTGGCCACATGCCCCTAATCCCTCAGAGATTTACAATTATTTTGTTCATAAAAGGGCATGGTGCTGTGAGAAAAAACTCAGAACTACAAATGAAAACCAGATATCATACAGAGATCAGATATATAAAAGAGCATACGAACAAAACTGCAATTAGAGGCAAATCAATAGTACTTTATGTACGATCTCAAGCTCTAGGAGGGAAGTTATCATAATGCCAATTTTACAGATGAGGAGACCATTGGACACTGATTGCCTCCACGTCACACAGTAAACAGTAGAGATTAGATTCTACACATGCCAGATTCTGAACTTCACACTGATTGTCAAAATATCAGCTGGATTTCAAAAATAATGAAGACAAATAAGCATCATTTCAAGGAGCTGAACATCAACAGAGGAAAAAAAAAATACCTAAGAAAACGAATACTAATTTTCAATTATATTGTCCCAGACAAAAGAAAAGTCAGGTTCCTCTATAGGAAAGACATGTTTTGCCACATCAATTTGTCGCAATATTGATTTGTATTTGTAAAACTATTTTTTTCAATGCACTTTGCCTGAAATTAGCACACACAAATTTATTGATAACAGATGCTGACATACGTTATCAACTTTTAATCTAAAAATGTTAGATTTCTTCTGCCCGAGGTCTTTGGGAGGAGGGGTGGTAAGAAAAAAAGGTATCAGAGGAACCGTATAAAGAGAAATTTGGTCAAAATACAGAAGGCAGATGAGGGAGAGCAGGGAAACAGAAGTACAGATTTATTTTCTTATTTTGTTATGTTCTAATCAAAAGAAGATCCTTAGAATTGATCAATCTAAACCGCTTTCACAATATATTAAGTCATTTTACCTACTAAAATTTCCTCTGGCTGTGGTGACCTATGATTAAAATACATATTCAATATTTCAGACACAAAGACACAAACTTTGAAATGATAAAACTGTTGCTTAGCCCACCTGTGTTAGAGAATAAATAATGAATTAATGTTGTTAAACTCTGCCACCAAAGGACACCATGGGGTGTATCATAAAGCAGTGAGGTTTGAAGGTTCTCTTCCAGGCTGATTAAACTGCTTGTCATGAAACCACCTGTCACAACCATTTGAGCCAGACACGCGCACACCTGTACACACACGCGCACACACACACACACACACACACCAAACCCTCAGAGGTGCTGGACCTCATCCAATATTTGCTGGGTAAACAGATTACAGAGTCAAGTCAGCTGGAGAATCATTTTCTCTCCCTTTTGAGGCAGTTTAGTTTCTGAGAACGTGATCGCTGCTGTGCAGGACTGACGCAATGGGTTGGTTCTTAAGACAAATCCTTCCTGGAGATTTGCTAAATCATCTGAAGAAAGCATTTCACTCTTGGCTTTTCACCCAGCTAGCCCTTTTGCGTCGTGGTATATTTAAAGCCTCGCATTCACATCACCATCCGAGAAAACCTACATAATATTATGATGACTAAGAAAAGATTTTACTCTTTAAATGCCAGCTGGTAACCAGCAAGCTCTTTTGAACTTTACAGAGACAAGATTTGAGATTCTCAAAGGTTACAATGGGCTCCATTCAAACCCTAATTATGTGCAGTCAGTTAAAGTAGACAAATGAGTCCTCCTTCCTGAGAAAGTTTTTTTTTTTTTTTTTTTAACTCCACAATGAATTAAAAGTTCATAATAGGCTTAAAAATGACACTAGGAAACCTAGGGAAAAAATGAAATGCTTTGGGTGGTTAAGCGCTATATTTCTCCCAGAGTTACAAATAAAATTAACGGGGAGAATCTGAGATTTATATTTAACAAACCTTTCCAGACTCTGTGAACACTTTTCTGACTCACTCTTACAATGGAAAAGCAACTGGATTTGGGAAACCAATTAACACCATCAGTCACATGGCAAGTTTTTAAATATCTACCAACCTGAAATGGTCAGGATATGAAAGTAAAATTATCAAAATCAAGTTGAGTATGTTTTTGCTGACTTTTTGCTATTCTTTTTGTCTAAATTCCCTGGAGAAAAATAATTCTGAAGTCAACCTTCTGGGGAGCTTTCCAAACATACCAAAGACTCTTTACCCCATTTCCCAGAACTCAAAGACACCCCCGCTGAGGGAAGGGGGGGTTACAGTCAGTCCAAAAGAGCCCTGGCCCTCAGCTTCCCATCCTAACAAGATCCAACGTGGAGATCCAAAGCACGAAGTTGGGGTAAGGAACTTCAGTACTCGTATCATACCTTCTGATTCCATCCCAAAACATCTACGTGTTTCCTCACCACTCCGTGTCTGCATACGTTCACATGATGGAGAGCATCCACGAGATCAGAAGATACACAGTGTGTCACCACACCTTCCTAAGTGTTCCAGTTGGCTCTAGCTGATTAATAGAAGAAGCAGTGTCTTGTTTGACTTTGTGTCTGTAGACTTGCAAGACTTGTGTCTGGCAGGAAGGTTAGGAGACATGAGATTCTTTGTCCTTATAATGAATGCCATGTGTTGTGACCAGATTCCATCTTTAGGACAGAAGCATATGTTCCCCAGCTACTGGGATCACTGGTGGCTGATGGCTTGCAGCTGAGCCCTCCTCTCCCAGCACTGATCCAGAGTCCCTCAAATGTGCCTTTCATGGCACCCCTCAAATTAAGAGAGATGCCTACCCTGCCATTTAGAAGTAGGTCAAACAACTTAACACACATTCATGTCTTAATGACTTAGCGCCCGCTGGGCACTACAATTCTCAAACTTTCAACTGGACACTACTACCTTCATTTGCTGTTCTGCATCGTTTCTCACACGGTACTGGCTTTTTTCCATACTGACTGCTGAAACCAGCTTTGAAAGGACAACTGCAATCCAGCATGGGAACTGAGAACTCTCTCAAGCTCATAGTTCCTGCAGAGTCCCTGTGAATCCACTAGAGAGCCGTGGGCACTTAGGGGCAGCTTGAAAACCAGCCCTTGGGGTGATTTGTCACTCATAGGGTCTCATGCACTCAAAGGAGCACCCCCTTCTCCATGGGCGGACCAGAGCTGGTGACTGTTTGGGGCAGAAATAGGACAAAGGAGTATATTTAAAGTCACAGGCACCTGTATCAGTTTGGGACAATTTTAAGGGGTTATTCCAGTTTCCGAGCTCCCAGGAAGCATCTGAGGCCTCGGTAGCAACCACACTGCCTTTCAGCTTCTCCCTCTGCCAGTCCTGTCCCTCCTCTCTGCCCTGAGCTGACTCCCAGAATGTTTCACAACGAATCTCCTGCATGCTGGTCTGCACCACTCCGTGCACATGTCAGGAAACCGAACCTGTGACAGTCACTTAAGATGAAACATTCACAAATGCAGGAGAATGCTACCCTCTCCAGCTAGACAACTGAAATCTTACTTTAAGTAGTATTTATTTTTCTATATCATTTCTGAGTTTTGTTTGGGGCTGCATAAACACCCTTTTTCCCCCTCAAATTCCAACAATATGAAAACCAGCACTGCATTAACTCCATTCCACAGCTGCTGGGATCCTTTGGAATTTTATCTCAGTGGTGGGCAGACTGTCCATATGTTACACCTCACTGACGCGACACTGCACATGTAGCTAAAAAGAGCCTCGATCTTGTGTTTTCCATGATAATTTTATCTATAGCAATGACACAAAGGACTTCTAAAAAGCTACCCTTAGAGATACAATTTATTTTAAACATACCCACGCAAAGGGAAGCCCCATGAGGAAGAAACTTGTCCGTCTTACCCTAGTGCCTACAGCAATGCGTAGCAAATTATAGGAATTCGATAGCTGTATCTATTGTTGAATACAAGAATCTCTGAAATCCAGTTTTCACACTGTCTTTAAGGATGGTTACTTTTCTGAAATCTAAGTACAGGACAGAATTCATTCATCTCTTTTATAAGATCAGTTGTGATTATTGTGACATGTGTGTATTTTAAAAACAAAGCTCACCCAAACAGATGTGCTCTGCTCTTGGAGAATGGCAGGAGGCCATCCCCAGTAATAGACTAACGTATCCATCATGTACCTTAGAGGCACATTTCAATGTTAAAAGTTAAAGAAATAAATAGTGATTTTTTTTTTATTGCTGTCACAAGTACAGTACCAGAAGTTGGCAAATGCAAGAAATGACTGCCTATAAATTTACTGTATGTTATGAGCACTGTTTTAAATGGCCACTAAGCAGGTGTCTGCTACAGACTTGTACAAAGCTAAGAGGTTCATAAAAATATAAATGAACAGTGGAGCTCTGTCTTAGATCTTATAATTTAAGATCTGACAGGACACATGGTTTTACTTTTAATTTGAAGAATATATAAATGGCACCAACCACTACTATAAAGATAATTACAGTCTATCACTTTGTCATAGCAACTAAGTAAGACAGCCTGTTGTATTGTTATGATTATTATTAAAGTTACTCAGAAGAAAAAGGCAAAAGCTGGGTGAATAAGGCTTAAAACTAATTCAATATAACCAGAACCAGAATGAGAAAATTGCTGGTCATAAAGCTGGTCTACTGAAAAAAGGAACAGAAACTGCTTCTCTTTAAAGGATGGCCACTCGTTGAATTAAATCAATGGTTTGAGGGTAGCAGGTGCAGCAGTATCTAGCGCCTAATTGTACAAAGAGCTACAACTGCATGCAGTGTTGTATCTAGAGCTTGAGAAATGCACTGCTTGACCCCATAATTAGTTTACCTGGTCATCCTCTAGCATCGAATCAGAAAAACAACAGGAAGAAAATGAGATGTTTTTATGAGGGAAACTAGGCTAGATCCCAAGGCTGTTGGAAAGGCAAGTCCACCTCTCAGTCTGCCTCCGTTTCAGTTCTTAACCCCTATCCTCAATTTTCTTACTCCATCCAGAAGAGAAAACATTCAGAATAAAATGGCTGAAGAGAATCTCTCCTCCCATCCTACCCCAAGCTTTACAATCCTACTCTGTACCAGTAAAGACTTCTCAAACTTTGGTGGTTGGAAGGTGTCATCGACATTGTACTGAACACAGGATTTTATCTAGCATGGTCAGTGAGGGCCAGTACTTCACTCTCACCGGCCTGAGTTTCAATCTCCTCATCTACCTGGGTGACTCAGGCTTCCATAAGCCCTACCATATTGGGTTATTATTCAAATTCAGTGAAATAATCTATTCAAGTGCTGAACACACAGAGCTCGATAAATAAATCAGCATCTGGAAGAGGAGTACCAGTCCCGCCGTGGTAGAGACCATGACAGGATGTGTGACTGGCATCGTACCAAACAGTGAGGACTAAAAAATCAAACTGCCATGGTTCTTCGTCTGTGGAACTATATTCTGTTGGGAAAGATAAATGAGAAAGGTAAGCAAATGGATAAATAAATACAGGAATACGTTTATAATACATAAAGTGGAAACAGTGCACATGGGAATCATGAATTTTGCAAAGGTGGTCGGTGGGGGGGGGGGTGGACAGTATGGAGAAGGGGGCATTTGAGGGGTCCCTGGGTGACTCAGTCGGTTAAGCATCGGACTTCAGCTCAGGTCAAGATCTCGCAGTTCGTGAGAAAGCCCCGCGTCAGGCTCTTTGCTGACAGCTCAGAACCTGGAACCTGCTTCAGATTCTGTGTCTCCCTCTCTCTCTGCCCCTCCCCTGCTCATGCTCTCTCTCAAAAATGAATAAATTTTTTGAAAATGTTAAGTAAATAAAATAAGATGTATACAGTGATATTTCACTATTATCTACATAGTTTAGCTGTGGGATCTTGCAACAGATATTTCTCCATGCTTCAATTTCCAAAGTAGAGATAATGACAGCATCTTTTTTCATTGGGGTATTATGAGGATTAAATGAGTTCACATAAGCAACATTTTTAGAACAGTGCCCAGAATCTAGTTAAGTTCTAAATACAAGTTAGCTATTATGATGGTAAAATATGTCCCCAAACTTAGTAATGAAGGAATTCATGGCTCTGGTTCTAAATTCTGTTTATCACTAACTGGACAATAGCCATTAGAGTCATGACAGATCCCCGAGGAAAACAAGCAGACCAAAAAGCAGAGTTACATTTCCACATGCCCTCACCAAGTAGTTGAATCACCATTCAGTTTTATCTACCTGTCTTTCAGTAATTTTTTGTCAGTTTCATCCAGGGAATTTTCATTTTTGCTGGTGTCATTCAGTTCTTAAAATGAATCAGAAGATACTAAAATTATATATATATTTTTAAAATGCTTGTTTATTTTTGAAAGAGAGAGAGCACACAAGTGGGGGAGGGTCAGAGAGAGAGAGGGAGACAAAGAATCCCAAATAGGCTCTAGGCTCTGAACTGTCAGCACATTTCCCAACTCATCAGAGGGGCTCAAATCCATGAACTGGGAGATCAACCATGAATACTCAACCAACTGAGCCACCCAAAGTGCCCCACCAAAATTTTCTATTTTTAACAAAAGGTGGAAAGCCACTGAAAGTGTTATCATTTGAAAGACTTTAAAAGTAGGTTTGTAAAAGTCTGTTTCTCTGTTTTCTAAATGAATATAGAATTTCTAGGAAACATAAATAGTATTTGGTGACAAAACTATCAATTAATAAATTCATTTCCAAAGCCTCATTTCCAAATGTTCTGTACGTCGTAGAAGTTTATTTTTAAAATCACTTCTGTTTTCACTCCTTTTTAGACTGATGAGAAACATCTAATATTTTTCAAAATAACTGCTGGGAATCTAGTGGTTACTCTCTTGTCACTACAGAAAAGGTCAACAAACTTGGAACCATCTTGTTCTTAGAAAAGAAAGATAGGATATTCATCTTTAAGTCTGACAAGTCTTCAGGTTACTTTGCTCAAGATAACCAAAGAATCTCCACATGGCTCAGAAAACATTCACTGTCATTTCCAAATGCATCACAAAATACTGTCAAGATTCTACAATAATTTAACAAGTATCTATTCTTTCATAAAATAAGGTCTATCAATGCAACATGCTGGTCAATGTCTCTCTCTGGTATAAGGTTCTCAACTTTTAAAGAGCTGAGTCTTGAAGGCTAGAGAAATAAACTTCCTATTGGTGGTTTCTCATTAAACTTACCCTGAAAAACTATTTGTATCCCCATCAAAACGGCTGCTCCTCAGTGATTACACTCACATAAATTCTCAACTATAAGCCATAAATCTATCTACTCTGATTCTCCATTAAGAGCTCATCGAAAGAAAAATTCAGTCCTTGTGGCAGATTTGCCCATGTTCCCCTATACTGTGACACTCTTCTCATCTAAAAGTGAGGTCTAGGTCCCCTTCCTTTCAATCCAGGTGGGCTGATGGCTTCAATCTATACAGTATGACAAAAGTGACTTCTGAGGTTAGGTCATAAAATTCTGTCTTCAGTGGGGTTCCTTTGTCTGATTCTCTTGGAACCCTCACTCTCCAAGGGCTCCATCTTGGAATGCTTCCTCTCAGAACCTAGCTGCCTTATTGTGACAAGCTAAGCCACCCAAAGAGGCCATGTGGAGGTGCTTCCAACATACCAGTCACATGAGTGTAGAAATATCCAGATGATTCCAGCCGCAACCATTCTTGTCATAAGTATTCACGGTTGTCCCTGCTGAGGCCCCAGACATCATGAAGAAGAGACGAGCCACCCCCACTGCACCTTGCTCAATTCCTGACCCACAGAATCCAAGAGCATAATAAAATGGTGGTTGTATTATGCCACTAAATTGGGAATGGTTTATTATACAGTGGTCACTGGAACAGATCTTTATAGATTTCACTATCAGAACATAATCTAGGGATGCCTGGGAGGCTCAGTCGGTTAAGTGCCTGACTTCAGCTTGGGTCATGATCTCCTGGTTCATAAGTTTGAGCTCTACATTGGGCTCTGTGCTGTCAATGCAGAGCCTGCTTGGGATCTTCTGTCCCCATCTCTCTGCCCCTCCCCTATTCATGCTGTCTCTCAAAAATAAGCAAACGTTAAAAAAAAACCAAACAACATAAGTTCTGAGATGTTGACACTTCTGTACGTTTACCTAACTATGAGACAAACTTCCCACGAGGTACAGTTTCTTCAAACACTTGTTCCTCGAAAGCTTCAGTATTTTTTACTATCTGCTTTCCAACAGTATTTGCCAGCAAAGGAATGCATTTCAATTGAATGTCATAATGTTTGGAGCATATTACGTGGCCATTTACCAGAGAAAGGGAAATAAACTTTTCTTCCAGTGGTATACAGCCAAATACCTTTGGCTTACAGAAGCCTCAAATAAGCTTCTAAGCATTCATCATCAAAAATAGTGAAGTTTTATGAAGTACTGGACTGAATGCTGATTTTAAACGTTCTGAGGGGGAAAAACTTGGAGGTCTGTTTTATAGTGCTGAAGGCTTGTTTTAATATGAAAAGTTGGAACACATACTGTCAAAAATATGTAATTAACCTTCATACATCCATCACTCAGCTTCAACAATTATCATCACAAGGCCTATCTTTCCTAATCGAGATCTCTCTACACTTCCAGGGTATTCTGATGCTAATCCCAGACATCATATCATTTCCATAAGCATTTCTATATGCATCTCTAACACAGGGGTCAGCAAACTACAGGTTGCAGGTCAAATCCAGCCAGCTGCCTGCTATTATAAATACACTTTTATTGGAACACAGCCACACTCAACCATTCAGTCATGGTCTATGGATGCTTTCACCAACAGAGTTGAGTAGTTGGGAGAGAATCTATGGCCCCAGCCTAAGTATGGTGAAGCCAAATTTTACTATCTGGCTCTTATTCAGGAAAAGCTTGCCAACCCCTGCTCTAAAAGATAAAGAATTTTTTTTAAATAGTAACATAAACTGCCTTGCTCGTTATAATAGTTCCATACTTACATTGGTAATATGGTAATATGATCACGGTAATAGCTTCACACTATGATTGGGTAAGAGTTTTAGTACAAACTAAAAGGTAGAATTTATAATTAACTGCAGTCAAATCAGGGCACTTTAAAAGGATCTGTCAAACTGGATTTGATTGTTACTGTTTTTCCTCACAATATAGAAAACGGGGAGCATGCAGGGAGACCTGAAGAAGTGCGTCTCTGCCGTTGTCTTCTGGTTTCATCTGTGCTTGCCTCATGAAGGCTTTCTTTTTTTTTTATGTTTTATTTGATATTTGAGAGAGAGAGAGGCAGAGAGCATGCAAGCAGGGGAGGGGCAGAAAGAGGGAGACACAGGATCTGGAGCAGGCTCCAGACTCCAAGCTGTCGGCACAGAGCCCGACGTGGGGCTCGAACTCACGAGCAGTGAGATCATGACCTGAGCCGAAGTCTGATGCTCAATCAACTGAGCCACCCAGGCGCCCCGAGGGCTATTTTCAATGTACAATTTGTTTGCAGAACAGCTAGGACCCATCTTACATAGACCAGTTAAAACCAGAACATCACTCAACAGCCCCCTGCAAGCCCTTTGTGTTGTGTCGACCCTACTTTTCCCAGCCTCTCATGCACCACGGGATGGTTCTGCCTGTAGCCTGAACATGCACGTGCGTCAATTTGCATTTTACATATTTTAAAAGCTTTATGTCTTTTATTATTTTCTAGATACAAATTTAGATATTTGATGATGCTGGGTGCAGGCACCATGGATAATCACTAGTATTTTCTGTGTCTTTTTGTATACTTGAAACATTTCACAGAAAAATATTTTGCTCTGCACCCCCAAGAGATCCATATTGCAAACCCCACTTTGAAGGTCTGTGCAGGAATTTTATCACTCTATTCATTTACACTTAAAACATCTGCAGTGCCCAAGCAAATAGATCAATGAATTGATAAGCTACAGCTTGTGCTGTAAATTTAGTCTGTATATTCTGTGGCTGGATATAAATGGGCCCATGTTTCACTCCTCAAAATGTCGCTACACCTTATAAATCACATGACCTAGTTTGATTACATTTTCCCCTGAACCAAATAAAAGATGACCCAGGTAAGCTTTATCTCAAACAATACAAAATGGTTTGGTTTTCTTCTGGGAAGTGTATTAAATTGAATACTGGTATTAATTATAGCACAAAAAAAAGTCACATTATTTTCAGATAAATTTGTGGCAATTTTATACCACTGGAGTTGTTTCCAGTAGGAAAGAATAATATTGTTTACTCTCAATTTTCAAATGATAATGTTACAGGCTAGGAAATTTATTGACAGTCATAAGGCAAGTCAGTGGTTAAATATGGATCGTCCAGGAGGATGGGAAGAACTAAAAACATCAGTCAAGTACTTCTCACACCTAAGGTCAGTTCACTTCTTTGGTTTGCATTCTTACATCCACTCTACTATTAGAGAGGCTTAATATTCAAATGCTCTTTTAAAGCCTAAAGTCACTGTGTATAGATACAAAGCCATAGATTTGGAGTTTTGACACCACTAGGTTGAATGAAATCAGTTAAAAAGAAAAATAATAATTTATTAACTATCTATGATGTGCTATACAAATAAATTAAAAAAAAAAACAATCCCTTAAAGTTGCATACAAATTTACAGAAATAGGCACTCTATTAATTGCAACTTAATAACAGCAAATGCCTATTTAAATACTGGCTTCAGAGAGGAGAGATTTATTCTGCTCAATGGAATCACTAGAAGAATCTCCAGTGGGTCCCACCTTTGAAATGGGCTTAGAAGACCAAGTAGGAGTTCAGCAGCCTGATAGAAAGGGCAGGCAAATCTGTGTCCTGGAATATGCATAACTGCAGAGCTGTGAAAAGTTCATGGCATGTTTTTTGATTCAAGTGTAAAGAACACAGAGGAAGGTGCTGCCGGATGAAACTGGAAGAGGACACTAGGCCAAATTACATTATCAAGGAATGTGTGCTTCAGCTTAAAGGCAACAGAGAACTGCAGTCAACTTGGGGAGAATAATAAAAATGAGGCTTTTAGAAACAGATTTCTGGGGCACCCAGGTGACTCAGTCAGTTAAGGGTCCAACTCTTGATTTCAGTTCAGGTCATGATGTCACAGTTCCTGGGTTCGAGCCCCACGTCAGGCTCTGCGCTGACAGTGCGGAGCCTGCTTGGGGTTCTCTCTCTCCCTCTCTCTCTGTCCCTCCCCTACTCAAGCTGTCTCTCGCTCTCTCACAAAATAAACAAACTTAAAAATATTTCTAAAAATGTGAGAAAGAGATTTCTGGTAGGAAGATTAACTGGACTATGGGATGCAGGAAGGTAGCCCAATCTTGCTCTAGTACCTAGTATTACGAGATTCTACCTTGAATTTATGAAGCCATTGTTTTTCCTAGGTCTATAAATCACTTTGGCAAACAACACAGCTATTTTAAGCATTTTGCTGAGAAATGAAATTTCCAGATCAAGAAACCTTATACTGTGAGGGGAGCACCGTAGTGTGGAGCTAGGAAGCAAGCCACGGTGATTCCCAATCCCAGGAAGCAGCTGATTGTGGCTTTCCAATGAAGCCCTTCTTAATTCTTTCAATACAATCTTGGCTCCTCTGATTTGGGTAAAATTCTATTTCCTACCCAAGACAATGCTTTAAATTTAACTATGCTTGAAAGGGCACTTTTCCATAAAAGCTAGTATCCCTGTGTTCGATAGTTAAGTAAGCTTTTAAATCATTTCAAATTGGACCTAATATAAAAGGCCAAATATTTAAGAAGCCAGGGCTGTCTACTGGGCAAATATTTACACAATCTTTAAAACATTCAATATTTATTCACCCAGCCTTAATTGTCGTTTCTAAGACATCAGTCGATGTAAATACATGCTAACTGGAAATAGGGGGCTAGAAATGGACTCCAGAAGACAAACAGCTCTTATCCTGGTAACTCTTCTGGTTTTATTTCCCTGGAGGTCAATATATTACAACTTAAGTATTTTTTAATTTAAAAAGTTCCATTATAACCTCTTCATAGTTGCACCAACCCAGACCCTCCTCCCCCCAACCAGGACTGTTAAAATTTACTGTGCAGGTGCATCAGTTTAACATGGTGCCACTGCCAACAATGATCCCCTTACATCACGAAGGAAATCTGGAGCGTTTTCAACATTGTACCTTGGAGATATTATTTGCACAGGTCAATAAAAAGAGATCAGGAAACCCAGGTAGCTATAATGAGCCCATTTTTATTTTTGCTAGCACTGGATTTAGTAGCATCAGATATATTCTTATAGAGATATATTTGGCTTCCAACACTGGGGGCGGGGGGTGGGGCGGGGAAGTAGCTGAAGAGCTTAATTAAAAACATCCTCCTTCCCAAACCTACCAGCAAAATCAAATTTCTTAACACTCCCTATTATATAGCACTAGAAAACAATAACACAGAGCACTTAGGATTGTTCCCATCAGAGTTAAGAAAATATGTCTGAGAAACATTTTCCCCCTGTAATAAGAGCAACAATCCGTATTTTGCACCAGTAATGAGCCTACGCTAAACACACACACACACACACACACACACACACACACACACACACACACACACACACACGGGGGCGCACGCGCGAGTCACTGTTAAGCCAGGTTCTATTTCCCTTAAAAGGAAGGGTACAGAGATGAGCAGAGAGAGCCCTCCACTGAGGAATAGCTCTGACTGGCTATAGCATAATAAACTGCTGTTTACCTTTTGGATTCTATTTATGCCACATGCACATTGTTCATCATTATTAAATGATCCTTTTTTATCTTTCCATGACAGTTACATATTTTAACAGGTGACAGTTTGCCTTTATAAGCAGCAAAACACTGGTTTATTAGTATGCTTGTGTGGCATAAAATAGAGTTCATTTTTTACTGAAATAACTGGAGGAAAGAAACATCAATTGTGCAGGGTTCTGAATAGCTCAATGGGTATAGAAGGTACTGGCAATAAATTAAGATAGGTTTGCTTTATTTATGAGTCTTAGGTATTCCTTCACAGTTGCTACTCTGCATGAATTTTAAGCGGCCCTTTGATGGGCAAGTCCATCTGAAGCAGGATCATAAACTCTTACAGGGTTTCACAATTAATTGCTTCTCTGTAGTAAACTCAAGGAAGAGTATAATTCTACTACTCAGAACATTCTCCCTGTCCTCTGACTACGCTGAGAGAGAGAGAGAGAGAGAGAAAGAAAGAGAGAGAGACATTATGATACTAGTGAGTCACTGAAATAGCAAAGTATGTTCCTCATCAGCTTTAGATGTTAGCAAACCCCAACCCAACTCATTCTGGAAACAGCCAGTGATGTCCTGAGTGTATTCTTAGAATGAGGATCTGGGGCAGTCCCTTAGCCTGCTGACTTGTAGGGAATAAGCTTAGGAACTCCTTGAGCTTGCAGCAGTGGGTTAACAAGGCATAAAGAATTAGAAAGCCATAGGATGAACACAGCCAAGTTTGGGTAAACAAGATTAGGTAAAACAGATTAGGTAAACAGGGCAAAGGCCCCCAGTATAGGACAAAGGTATAGGATTAGGAAATCTCAAGATGAAAATATCCAAGAGGAGGTAAACAAGGTTAGGTATTCAGGGCAGAAATGCCCCCCAACTTAGTACAATAGCAGAAAGCTGCTTTCACAGGAAGGAAGGACCAAATTAAGTAAACGGGAAAACAGGACTTTAGACCACAGCAGGGAGAAGTTGCCTTGAGTGGAGCTAATTAGCAAAATAAAGGTGCTTTGTTGACCCTCAGGAAGCATGCTCTTTCTTGTCCCCTAGACCAGTTCAGGTAAACAGAGGTGGTGCCCCACTTGCTGTAAACAATCTTTCCCCCAAGCACCAGAATTGTGTTTTGTCTTGACCCAAACCACTAACACCGCATATCTACAAAACCCCCTTTTCCCATGCCCCCTGAGTTTGATGTTAACGGTTTCACTGTCTCTTGTTGCACGCCCATCACCCTTATAAGCCTTCCGATACTAATAAAAACAGAGCAAGGACCATTACTCAGGGGCTCCTGTCTCCTACCAGACGTTGCCCTCTCTCACATTTTAATCCTGGGTCCCACTCTCTTGCTGGACTAGAGAGAACTCCAGACCCAGAGCCTATGACATTGACTGATGCTGTGGACCCCTGGGTACCCCCAAGGAAGACACCATTCCTAGCAAATAGCATGTAAGAATCTCAACGGCCACAAACTTCATATGCCACTGTTTGCGTTTATATTTAATAACGAACATAAATAAGTAAAATCCTGCCTGCAAATAATACTTGGTTGTACGTGCTTTGGGGAGAAGGCAAACAGCCCATCGAGCACAGAATGCCAACATTCAGCACTGCCAACGAAGCCAAGTTAGTAGATCATTTCTATAGCTGCACGTAGGAAGCACCTCATTGAGTAAAATATGGCCCTTTCGAATGATGGACGCACCAGAGGTGTCTCCCGAGCACAGGTGTGGTGCAGGGCGAAGATAATGGGCCTGGCTGGTAGCTTAGTTATTTGTTTCTCACCTGACAGGTGAACTGTTCTGTCTGCATTTTCGAGGAGACATAACTACACCTGTCACTCCGAAGGCAAAGGGCACTCAGGAATACCACTGCCAAATTCCTGATGGTTAGGATTTCATTCTCAAGGGTCAGGTGTTTGGCAAATCGATGCTGAGGAGAGAAGCGGTGTTTTTTTTTTTTGTTTGTTTGTTTGTTTGTTTTTTTAATTAAAATCTTGAGGGACAACCATTTATTTTATCTTAGCAAGGGTTTGGCACGAACAGGGATAAGGGCTGTTTCTTCTCCAGTAAGTTTAAAAGGGAAAAAGAAAAGAAAACCCCAGCCACAGAGAAAGTGGTTGTTAACTCTTCCAATATGCATTCCTCTCTCCTCCCTCTTCCTTACCTCCTCTACCTTTTCACCAGCATCCACCCACCCGGGCCCGGAGGATATGTCTTATACATGTTTTCATTATAGCACTTAAAAAAAAAAAAGATCAGTCAGCTTTTTGCACCCTTCTCTTGCGCTAAAGTTGCTTCTGCCCTTTGAAAATATGAAAGCCCTTGAGTGATTTTATATTTTCAAAGGGTAAAAGTGCTAAAGAGCACTTCTCGATTTCAGAGACGAGGAAAAAAGTAAATCAGTCTGCCTAAAGTGTTCACTTGGAAAAGGCAAAAACGAACCACCGATGTGATGAGAAGTAGCTATGGAGCCTGGAGTTATATGGAAACAGCACTCAGGAGTCCAGGGCTGGAAAACAAAGCACCAGCCATTGCCTCCGCTCACGCCTTTGTGGTGTCCGTTTCTAAAGGAAGCAACGCTTCCCTAACTACTATCGCGATGATGAACACCTGGCCAGTATTAACTCCCACCCCGGATGATGCTTCAATGTGGGTAAAACCTGTGCCCAGTCCCTACACCCTCTCACCCTTACCCCCAGCCAGCTGCCATCAACCACCTGCTCTCCTTACTCGGAAGGCTCGTCCCTGGTGTGCGGGTTGTCTTTCTGAAGTCCAGTCTTTCCTTAATACATGGCTTCTTCTCTCTACCTTCCCCATCCCACTATTAGACATGACTCTAGGGGCACCTGAGTGGCTCAGTCAGTTCAGCACCCGACTCTTGCTTTCGGCTCAGGTCATGATCTCACAGTTCACGGGATGGATCCCTGCGTCGGGTTCCACACTGACATTGCAGAGCCTGCTTGGGATAATCTCTCTCCCTCTCTCCCTGCCCCTCCCCTGCTCTCTCTTCCTCTCTCTCTCTAAAATAAATTAAAAAAAAGAAAGAAAGAAATTACTGGGGAGCCCAGGTGGCTCAGTCAGTTAAGCATCTGACTTGATTTCAGGTCAAGTCATGATGTTACGGTTCATGAGTTCAAGCTCCACACTGGGCTCCACAATGACAGTGTAGAGCTTGCTTGGGATTCTCTCTCCCTCTCTGCCCCTCCCACGCACGTACTCCTGCACTCGCTCGCTCTCTCTCCCTCTCTCTCAAAATAAGTAAACTTAAAAATACTTTTTAAGAAAAGGGGGCATCCAGGTGGTTCAGTCCGTTAAGTGTCCATGATCTTGTTCATGAGTTCAAACCCCACGTCAGGCTCTGTGCTGACAGCTCAGAACCTGGAGCCGGCTTCCGATTCTGTGTCTCCCTCGCTCTCTGCCCCTCCCCCGCTCACCATCTTTCTCTCTCTCAAAAATAAACATAAAAAAATTTTTAATATTAAAAAAATACTTACAGAGCTGGACTCCAGAATTCAACACCTCAGAACAAACCAACAGTTAGCTCTCCCAAGGACATTTGTGTTTTTCCTTTCTCTGTGAGATAAAGGTTTTGTCTTCTGTTAAATGCACAATCTCAGGCCTAGCCAGCAAGGGGGAAAAGTATTTCTTAGGGTAAGGAGTTTTGCTCTTACGTGTGCAGCGTTGACTGTCCTATGCCCCAAACATTCCTATCCAAAATTTGTCACTAAGTTTGGGGATCATTTCCTCTGGGTAAACTCCCACTTCCAAGATTTGGACGGCTGAGGGAGGGGAGAGGAGGTTGCTCTCTGTGGGGCCAGAGCACCCTGTGATATCTCCTTCCCTGCATTTCCCACAATGCCTTGTAAGGTTTATTCTGGCATGTCCCTCAGTAGACTGTAAGATCCCTGATGGTAGTTGCAGCTTGTATTTCTAGAACCTAGTTTCTAACACAGTGACTCAAACACAGTAGAATGAAATATAACTTCGTATCAGAATGATTTTAAGGAGTTTGCATGTATTGATTAATCCTCAAAATATCTCCTTGCAGTAGGTACTATTACTTATCCCCATTTTACAGGTAAGGAGACATAAACACAGAGGTATTAAGCAATTTTCCTATGGCCACATAATTAGTGCTAAAAGCTGAGTTCTAACTCAAATAGTCTGAGGTTATAGGAACTATTCTCCACTGCCTTTCAAAAATATATACACAATCAATATACTCAAATGTTTTTTGGAAGAAAAAAATTCAGATCATTTACAAGATGTTAAAGTAACTCGTTTCGGATCATACATCTTCCAATTTTATTTCCTTCTCTGCAATCTCTATTTCTTCCTTTTGAGGCTAAGTTAAAAAAAAGGCCCTATAATCTGGCTAGCCCCATGCATGGATGTGTTAAATTCATGTTAATTCTCCTACCTAAATACCCATTAATGGGACTAATTCTCTTGGTGAGTCTCGGGCAATAAAAGCCCAGTTAGAAATGCAGGTAACTTATTTTTACCTGAGGTGATTATTTGGCCTATAATTAATATTACCAACTATTATCAGTTCCTACATCAACTCATGCATAATCTTTGCCCAAAGCAAGGTCAGTCATACATAACACCGACTCCATGGCAGAAGGCTTACTGTTGCAATTTTTCCCTGATGTACAGGAAGCATAAGTTAGTCCCCGAAACAGCAAAGACCATACAAGTTAGGGCCTGGTCACCAGCCAGCGCAAGACCAGGGAGGGGGATTCACCAGCTCACCAGAGCCCCAGAGAGCCAGACTTCATCATTTCTGAGCTTGCTTCCTCCACTGTTTTACCACAGGGGAAAACAGAGCTGGTATCCAAGGGCATTTACACATTAGGAAACATTGTAATCGATCAACTGCTGATACCAGAGACAACAGCCAAGGACAGAACCAAAGGATAGATTCCAACACACATTGGCTTAGGGAACCGCGAGCAAACCTGGTAACTAAGAGGTGGCCGGGAAAGCCACTCTGGGGCACTTACTATAGCTGGGTCTAAAGGGAGTATTCTACCCAAAGAATCCTGGACACTCATGTGAATCTCCATTATAAAGTTGGAAGGCACCTTGGTATGACACAGAAAAGAACATATGAAATGGAGGTAAACTGACCTGTGCTTCAAATCCTCCCCTTCCACTACTACAGCTATGGCCTTGGGACAGAATATCCAAGTTTTAATTTCCTTATGTATAAGACAGATAATAATGCCTATCTTATACAGTTAGTGTAGGAAGTAAGGCATATGTATGTCAAGCATCTACCATGACGAATGGCACATAGCAGACTTTCACACGGTCACATACAATTAGCAAGCCATAGCTCAGCACACAAATATTCATTGTAGCTGATAACTATCCATCCATTCATCTACTCGTTAATTCCTTGAAATACTAAAATGTGCCCAACAACAAGTATGCAATGATTCAGGAAACAACACGCCTGTCATCAAGGTGTTTTATAAAGAAACATAAACAGGCATTCAACTCACTACACAGATGACTTCCAGCTATGAAACTGATGCCATTACAGAGATGCACACATGGGGTAAACACTTTTGTAGACTGGAATTGTAGAAGCTTTCATTCTGGAGGTGAGGACTTTAGCTAAGAGAGGTGCTGGTGGTGGTGAAGGAACAGATGAATTGAGAACATGTTAAGTCACAGATTGCCAACAAATATGGTCTTCAGATTTTTATTTTCTGCATCTTAATTACTTCAGATGCATTTCATTAATAAATCAGTTTAAGAAGAAGGTGGGAAGGAGACTTGGCAAAGACTAACTGCTCTAATCTTAATTAATTTTGCCTATGAAAATTCCCTGTAATTGTTTGCTTCCATCCAAGAAAAGAAAATAAAAAATACAGAATAGGAGTGTATGTAATGATGATTGCTCTTGGCTAACTAGAGACAGACTTCACCACAGCTGAGACGGCCTGCACCCACATATGAAAAGTAAATATTCTAAGTAAGTGTATCCCTACTTATCTAAGCCTACAATAGTTAGAATAGCTCATTCTAGCCAAGGTCTGATTCATTCTGATGCTGAAATGAAATCCGTACATGGTAACATACCAGGTATAGAAAAACCCCTCTTCAGGGGCGCCTGGGTGGCTCAGTCGGTTAAGCGTCCAACTCTTGGTTTCGGCTCGGGTCATAATCTTGCCACATTCCTGGGTTCAAGCCCCGTGTTGGGCTCTGTACTGACAGTGCAGAGCCTGCTTGGGATTCTCTGTCTCCCCCTCTCTCTGCCCCTCTCCCACTCACTGTCTCTCAAAAATAAAAATAAAAATAAATTAAAGAAAGAAGCGCCTTCCTTCAAAGTTGTCTTGGGAGTATTCAAAAAAAAAAAAAAAAAAAAAAAAAGAACCAAAACTAGCATTCTGAATTTCAAAATGGTAACCAAATCACACACCATCCTCCTACTGAGAGATTAAAAAAAAAAAAAAAAAGACTGGGTGTCTTTTATCTAGTCAGCTCAATGAACTCAAAGAGCTACTATAGAAGTTCTCTGAAGAGCTCACTGCCAGTGGTCATGGGGCACTACAGCCACAACAGGTGTGACCACTAGCCCCGTGCAGTTGTTGAAAAATAACAAATATGTGCTATTTTCACCCTTGTCCAAAGCACTGAAGAGATGTCACGGGGATACTCAGAGTCTGCTACCAAGAAGGTAACACTCTGAAAAGATAGAACTCAAGTTTTTGGTTCATACCCAGATAATTTGTTGTTCCTCTCTCAAAGTGGTAGAGACAAAGAGGAACCAATGGGAATGTACAGGCTAACAGAGGCACCGTGAGGAATATGGCTTCTACCTGGAGAACTCCTCTGAGTGGTTGGGTATCTCCTGGGATTTTCTGTTCTCTCTTTTCTATTCTCTCATACTTTCCTGTCTTTTCAAATTTCTTAGAATAAACACATAGTATTTTCCAAATGAAGGGGAAAAAAGTACTTTCACCTAAAAGAACTACTTAGAGGAAATACAATTAAACTTCCCTGCGCTTAGTCGCATGAAAACCATTTAGCCTATTCATGACTTTCGGGACGGAAACAAGAATGCCAGCTCCTAAAACTCCCACTGCCAGGCCTGCTGGCTCACTGACTGGGCTTCCCGATGTTCTCCCGTCTGGAAGCTCCCAGCAGTAAACAGTTGAGTGAAGGGGGCACTGAGAGTTCACCTCAATGACTTGCATCAAAGAGCAAGTCGGGATGCTTCCTCCAGAACTGTAACCATCACAGGGCCTTGGGCCAAAGGGTTATTATGTATAGCTGGTACCCTCTTATCTCCAGTCCTTTTCCTATCATTTCCCGTTTTTGAACCCTCAACTCAAATACCCAGGATCCTTAAGTTCTCTTCTGATAAAACAAATTCCCAACTATCCAGACTCATTCAATCAGAAAACCAGCATGCTTTTAAGCTTAGCAAAACTTCCCTAACATGGGACCACTAAACACTTGTTCCAAGTTCTTTGGCTAATTTAGGCTACCAAGATAACAGCGAATATTGTGGAAGTGTGTTATCATTCCCATAGATTTTTTATTTTATTAGATGGGGTAGCACAATGATTTCACCAAAACACATTATACACCTAAATAGTGGTTTTGCAGTTAAAACACCTTAAAACCCAACTTATACCAAACACGGCCCTGTGCCAGGTGTTGAGAAGGTACACTAAAACAAAAAATTATCTCTGACCTTGGGTGGGAAAAATCAGGAGCAAGAAACACTTATAAAAAAAGAATTAGAACATGGTATGATTGGTGCAGCACCAGAAGTGATGTCAAGGTATGGAAATACAGCATTCAACAAGAAGAATTTAATCTCTAGGAGGGGGGAAGATTCGAGGACAGTGGTCCGTAAAGGCAGATTTGTTCAACAAGGGGCAGGAACAATGGCACAGAGATGTGAGTCCACACAGCATGCTAGGGAAATACCCAGTGTCTGGATGTGAAGTGAATGTCATTGTTGGCAATGGACTCAACCAGTCTAAGAATCTCGAACCTGCCACATACATCTCTTTACCTTGATCGCAGTATCTTCACATTAGTTCATACTTCTGGACAATGTCTAATAGGTTAGTTCTTTGCCTGTGGAATGGATAATGAAAGGTGTTCTGGAATAAGCTCAAGAAAAAAAGAGGGTCAGGGACCACCTGACCGTCTAAGATTTGTGTGGTCCACAAATCTTAGTCATCATGGGGAGGATAATACAATGAGATTAACTGGATAATATCCTACAGCCCTTCATCTACAAACCCCAGTTTCATTCAATGGTTTATCAAATATCTATTCAGTGAAAGAACATATTCCGTCCAAAGGTATGAAAGATGATTACAACACCATGCCTGTTTTCAGAAGTATCCACATAACAGGGAGCAAGAGAGAAATAAATATACCTAAAACAATACTCAAGGCAGCATTGGAGAAGTGTAAGCACAAAATGCACAAGACAAAGGAAGTTGTGGGGTAGTTTTGAGGCACAGAAAGGAGTCTACTTAAGTAGAAGGTACACGAAGAAACAGTAGGAATTAAAAACAAACAAACAAAAAACCCTACAAAGGTTTGCTGGAAGTGTTCTGAAGAACATTTTATGCCACACTAAAAAATGCCCATGTAGGTATGAAATGTTCATACAGGGGCACCTGGGAGGTTGAGTCAGTTGACTGTCTGACTTGAGCTCAGGTCATGATCTCAAGGTTCATGGGTTCAAGCCCCACATTGGGCTCACCGTTGTAAGCCCTGATTCCACTCTGCATCCTCTGTCCCCCTCTCTCTCTGCCCCTCCTCTGCTCACACTCGCTCTTTCAAAAATAAGTAGACATTAAAAAAAAAAATGGAAATGTTCA
The DNA here is from genome assembly GCF_018350155.1 of Leopardus geoffroyi. Taxonomy (NCBI): domain Eukaryota; kingdom Metazoa; phylum Chordata; class Mammalia; order Carnivora; family Felidae; genus Leopardus; species Leopardus geoffroyi. Next base: position 46,772,679 of record NC_059327.1, read on the forward strand.
TACATTACAAAGGTGACATCACAGATCATTAGAGAAAGAAGAGGGACTTCTCAGTAAATGGTTCTGGGACAACTGGTTATTCACATGAAAGAAAGAAGTGAAACTTCTAACTCAAACTCTATGCAGAAAAATATGAAATGTATTCTAGGTGGATTAAAGGCCAAAATACGAAAGATCAAACTATACAATTTAGAATACAGGAGAATGTATTCAATTGCATTTAGGAAGGATTTCCTAAGCACAACACCAAAAAGCTAAGCATAAAATGATAACACTAAAATTGAAACTTAAGTTCATGAGAAAATAAGGTAAAATATCCAAGTCATCAAGAAATACCATAAAGTAAAAAAATAAATAAAAATAAAACACTAGGAGAAATATCAAGCACACCTAACACATTAAGGCTTCTATAAAATATTTTTGACACAGATATACTTAAAGCTACTATAATTCAATAAGATAATAAAAAGTGAACAAAATACTTGAGTGTTTCACAGAAGAAATACAATTGGCAACGAGGTATATGAAAAAAATGTTTTAACTTCATTAGTAATCAGAAATATGGAAATTAAGTCCATGCAGCGATCATCACGTTCAAACCACAAAAAAGCAGCAGAAACCTCCAGGCCCAGAAATACCAAATGTCGGCCAACGTGAAATGACAAGAGCTTATAAATTGCTGAAAATGATTTGGCGCCATTTGGAATATTCAACATGCTGGTGTTCGAGGTCTCAGAACTGTCTTAGGTATGTAAGAAACACTTGAAAATGGGTACCATTAGACACGTGAAACAACGCTCCTAGTTAGCACTTTTCGGAACAGAAAAAAGTCTGAATGAACCCAAATTTCACCGACAGCAACGTAATTATGGTTGAGTCACACCACCGAATATTGTATCTGAGGGAAGTGAATCAACAACGGCACATGTAATAACAGAGATAACACACAATCTTGGTCGTGACAAGCAACAACTGCTGAGAAATACGTAGACTCTAAATACATCTCCAAAGGAAGTAAAAGTAAACTGTGTAGAAGTACATACATATTTGTTTATTTTATTTTTTTTTTTTTTAAACGTTTATTTATTTTTGGGACAGAGAGAGACAGAGCATGAACGGGGGAGGGGCAGAGAGAGAGGGAGACACAGAATCGGAAACAGGCTCCAGGCTCTGAGCCATCAGCCCAGAGCCCGACACGGGGCTCGAACTCACGGACCGCGAGATCGTGACCTGGCTGAAGTCGGACGCTTAACCGACTGCGCCACCCAGGCGCCCCACATACATATTTGTTTAAACTGTTTGTTAAAAACAAGGAAATGACGAGCGCAGAATGTGAGCATGATTACTTCTAAAGGAGAATTGCAGCGGTGCACTACGGGAGAAACGCACCAGAGTCAAGCGTGGAGAATGCTCCACCTCTTACGTGCGGTGGTTAAGTGCACAAATACCCATTTTAGTTTCATGTTTAAAAAACTACTTATTCATCCGCAACAATAACATCACAAAATGTCTTACAGTTTGGATTTGATTTCACAGACAAATAAGAAACCGCTGGCAGTTGTGAACAGGGCAGTAGTGTTAGAAACCCTTGTGGGCACCTGGGTGGCTCAGTGGGTCAAGCATCCGACTTTGGCTCAGGTCATGATCTCAGGGTTCCTGAGTTCGAGCCTTGCATCGGTCTTGCTGCAGTCAGTGCTGAGCCCACTTCAGATGGATCATCTGTCCCTCCTCTCTCTGCCCCCCACTCTCTCTCTCTCTCTCTCAGAAATAAACATTAAAAAAAAAGAAACTCCTGGGGTGACTGGGTGGCTCAGTAGGTTAAGCCTCTGACTTCAGCTCAGGTCATGATCTCAAGGTTCATGGGTTTGAGTGCCGCGTCGGCCTCTGTGCTGACAGCTCAGAACCTGGAGCCTGCTTAGGATTCCGTGTCTCCCTCCCTCTCTGCCCCGTCCCGGCTCACACAGTCTCTTTCCTCAAACATAGGTGAACACTGAAGAAAATTAAATAAGGAAGGAAGAAAGGAAAGAGAGAAAGAAAGAAAGATAGAAAGAAAAACTCTTGCCATGGCTGCAGCAACGATGTCCCCACCTACCCCTCTTGGTCAGCAACACCGCTGGTGTCCAGGACCCTGCCCGACACTATAGGAGGCTCTACACTGCCTCTATCTTTCAGACATGAAGACCAGGATGACAACATTAATCCACTCGGAAAGATGAATACTTATCATTTACATCCTGGGCCTAGAAGCTGGATGATGTGTTAAGAGGATAGGAATCTACATCTGTGGGTCCTGGGCTTGTGTCCAGAAGGGAAACATGGTACAACCTCCAAACCTGGGTTCTTAGAAGTCTCCTCCTCTTATACATAACCACTCTCAATGATTCTCATTCCTTTTAGTAATACTTCAGTTGTTCCCAAGCAGGAGACGTCTAGCCCCCAAAGGCTGAAATGTTTTGTGCCATCATCCAATTTCACTCATCCAAGTCACCTGGGACACCATGTGGAAGGAGGAGGCCTAACATGGAAGCAGAGGCAAACTAGGATCAGTCACCTTCGATCCCTTACTTTTGCGAGGACAGTGATTTTCAAATTACCTCGCTAAATTTCAAAACACGATCAGAATCTACATTTATACACAATCGGCGCACCCATTAAATCAATGGCTCTCAATCTTATGTTCTCAAGCTGAGAATCTCCTAGGGAACTTAAAGAAATAACAGTGGGTCATCCCCCAGGGGATTCCGACGTGAAAGCTCCGAGTTAAAGGCCCTGCCAACAGCGGAGAACATCAGAATAACACTGTTGATCCTCGTCATTTAAATCACACACGTGGATTCCTACACACCCAGGTCACGCTACACATTTGGTGCTCATCTTTCAATCTATTGTGTTTCAATAAAACCACTTAAACATACTTTAAACTGTTAAACATCACTTTTCAGCTCAAAAAGAAGTTAATGGTCACACACATTCTAAGTACCTGCATATGATGGTCTTACCCATCCTGGCTTGACAATGCTAGAGATGTCTGACTTTCTGCCGAGTTTGGGGAGGTGGGGAATGGCGCCAGGTGATGACCAGCCATTTGCACATCCAAAACCCGACCACCATTTCCAGGAGCAAGATCCTTCACTGATTATTACTAAAAATAATCAAACCCTGAATGCTCTGACACCTAATCTCCAAGAATCAGAAGTCTTCAACACCCTACGTGTTTAACACTTTTCCAGCAAGCTGGCTTTGCCATGAATCATCATCAAGATCCAGTCACCGGAGTTTCCAAGCTCCAGCTTAACCACAGGGTTTGCTTTTTGCAAGTTCTCGTGGCCTTCAGAGGGGCAGAATTCACTTTAAAATAAGGAACAATAGGGGCTGCATGAGAAGAAGCAACTGAAGCTTTTAAAATTACATCCAGTCACTGCCTCTGAATGTAGATTTATAGCCTTTTGAGGGTATCACCAGCATACTGTTGCCAGCATCGAAAGCCTTGTAAGAAGCAGCACCAGTTAAACGCTCATGTACATTTGAAATCTGCTCCAGCTCGTGTCCTCAGTGTGTCCACCATCATGAGCAATTGAGTAACACCACCTTCTAACAGGCCCAGCTGACCATTCAAATTGGAAAGGGTTCCCTTCTCACCACACCTGAATACACAGATTTAAACAGGGAAAAATGCAAGTTGGAAGTCATTTACTTGCCCAGGTAAGTAGGTTATGTGGCAAATACCATTCTAAAACTATATCCTTTGGGTAAAGTATAATGCACGGCACTAACATCACATAGTGTTAGTGGAAATAAAGTGAATATACTCTTTCCTATGTACAGACTTTTTAAATAATTACACTTAAAAAGTATTTAGGATGTACTGGTGTTTGTAGTAGAGTCTTAATGCTAGTTTAGTATGTGTTCATACTGCACACATTTAGTACAAGGATGCAGAAGTAATTGGGACAAAAGCTTAAGACTCACTCCAGAGGGGCGCCTGGGTGGCTCAGTCGGTTAAGCATCCAACTTCGGCTCAGGTCATGATCTCGCGGTTTGTGAGTTCAAGCTCCACATCAGGCTCTGTGCTGACAGCTTGGAGCCTGAAGCCTGCTTCAGATTCTGTGTCTCCTCTCTCTGCCCCTACCCTGCTCATGCTCTGTCTCTCTCAAAAATAAATAAACGTTAAAAGAAAAAAAATTAAAAAAAAAAAACACTCCAGATTTCATCCCAACACAAATCTATAATGTAGACCCCTTTTACAAAATTAATTAGCTCTGCTACACTGAACTAGCTTGAGTGCCTCAAATCAAAACCCCAACATTCAATGATTAAGAACTGAGCCAAGAAATCTCTATTATTTCAAAAGTATTTAGAAAAATGTAAACATTTTAAATAAAATGAAAACATCCTTTAACAGAGAAAAACAATTACCAATAGTCTTTAGTCTTCTGGTATCATTTCTTTTGAATTCCTTTGTGCCTCTATTGATTACGTTTGTTATTAGAGGCCTGGAAAAGAGGGAAGAGTGACATTGAGAGACAGAAGATCTGGATTCACGGGCAGGCACCGACAGAAATGACCTACAGAAGCCAAGAAAGCTACGTTGCTTCTCTAGACTTTGGTTGTTCATGTTAAGATGTGGGTCTTACCCTAAAAATATTAGGATTCTCTTCAGCAACATAATTGTACAATTTTCCTCTACAAATGGGAAACAAATACATAGAAACTCAGTGATCAAATCAGTGTTTATCAAATGTTAAACGGAAGGCCACATAGATGCTCTCTATCTTCTGCTTTTAGACAATGCCCCTCCACAAAGCTAGAAGCTTTAGAAGCACAGCACAAAGACAAGTATTGAAAACAAGGACTGACCAGCTCCCAGATCTGTTAAATCTCTTTACAAAATGCACCAAAGTCACGCAGGCAAATTTGAAAGCGGAGTGTTCTATACAGTGAGTTTTATCACAAGTGTGTTATTAACACAGTGTTCAGAGACTCCGAATATAGAGACAGAAAATTTCATAAGTCTGGTTTCTATTAGAAAGGGAAAGTAAGCATCCATGGGCCCCCACACCCAAGTGAGCAAACATGAACCATGGCGGAGAAGGGGCGTCCTATTCATACTGAGAATGAAAGGTACTGAAAACAAAGCAGAGCATCCCAGAATGTGAGAGCATGCAGGAGCTTTAAAGACAATTTAGGCATTTCTTCTCACATTAGGAATAAAAACAACCAGGGGCACCGGGGTGGCTCAGTTAAGTGTCTGTCCTACTCTTGATCTTGGCTCAGGTCATGATCTCATGGTTTGAGTTCGAGTCCCCCACAGGGCTCTGCACTGACAGCACAGAGCTGCTTGGGATTTCTCTCTCCCTCTCTGACTTACGCGCTCTTTCTCTCTCAAAAAAGAAAAGAAAAAAAGAATTTAGTCCTTTCTTCTCACTTTATGAATAAAAAGAACCAGGAGCACCTGGATGGCTCAGTCGGTTAAGCATGAGACTTTTGAAAAGGCTCAGGTTATGATCTGTTGGTGAGATGTAACCCCCAACCCCCTGAGTCAGGCTCCACATTGTAGGCGTACATATTCTCTCTCTCTCTCTCTCTCTCTCTCTCCCCCCCCTTCCCTCCCCTCATATCTTCTCTTTCTCAAAAAAAAAAAAAAAAAAAAGACAAAATAATAGATAAGACAGATAGATAAAAAGTACCAGAGAACAAAGTGATAGGTTGAAGGACACGTGGTCTCGAACTCCCCAGGCTCACCACACTGCTTAAATGAGAAGGGAATTTCTGAGAAGGGAGTGACTTTGAGGAAGAAACAAAGATTTGGGGGTTAAATGAGAGATACCATGGAGACAGAGAGAAATGGGAATATGTGAATTAAGAAGCTGACTTTCAAGTCAAAATTGTATCCACATCTCAAGTGTGTTATTAATGCCTTTTAAATTAATAGTGTAGAACTTTAATGATCTAAGTTTGCTATAATGATGATATATGACATTCTACTAATATATAATATATACACAGATACCCATGCATTAAAGCACTTATCACCTTGACAACTGTTAATAATGGGCTCTACAGGTGATGGTCTTTTCTGCTGTAGGATGTGATACGATACAGCTGTCTTTTCACACTGCCATTACAGAGGCTGAAATGCATCTCAAGCTGTCTGCTAAATTTGAGAAAATATCAAATGGGTTGTGTGAGTTTTCTTGCTTTCTTTTTGCCCCAATGTAAAAAAAAAAATTTAATGACAAATTTTTTTCAGCTTTACATCCTTAAAGCAAACCCCAGAAACACTTACATCCCACCCACATACCTCACCTGGACAAAACCTGTGAATCTCCTGATTGTTTTTGGTTTTGTCTTAAGGAAAACAACTTTGAAAATCTGATGCAAGCTACTGGCAATCAGTGTAGCTTCTGGCCCCAAGACTGAAGGGGATACAAGGGCTGTCGATTTAGATGCAGTCAACTCCTCCCAGCCCCTTTCAAAGGGCTTATCACACACTTACAATTTGCCTGGCAAAGAATCTTATTTGATGGTCTGTATTTTTTCCCAATCTCTTTCTAAGATAGGTTGGATAATTTTGTTTTAATGTTTATTTTAGAAAGAGAGAGCGAGGGTGAGTGCAAGTGGGGCAGGGGCAGGGAGACACAGAACCTGAAGCAGGCTCTGTGCCATCAACACAAAGCCCAACGCAGGGCTCGATCTCACGAACCCCGAGATCATGACCTGAGCTGAAGTCAGACTCTGACTCAGCCACCCAGGCACTCCAGATAGGTTGGATAATTCTCAAAGACATAATGAAAACTGTTATTGGAAGTCCGTTTGCACTGAGCCACGGCAATACTTCCAAACACAAATTTAAAGACTTTAATCTTGTTTTACAAGTGTACACATAAAGAAAAAGTAAAGCACAGGCACTCAAAATTAATAATGAAGACAAGGCAGAGGGGTGCCTGGGTGGCTCAGTCAGTTAAGCGACTGACTCTTGATCTCGCAGTTGGTGAAATTGAGCCCCATGCTGGGCTGTGCACTGACAGCACGGAGCCCGCTTCTGATTCTCTCCCTCTCTCTCTCTCTCTCAAAATAAAAAAATAAACTTAAAAAAAATAATAAAGACAAGGTATTTAGAAAGCCATGCAGACTGAGGAGCTAGTATTCTATTTCTAAAAACTGTCTGGTTTGTAATGGCATCTTTAAAAATAAAACCGGAGAACTAATTTGTGATTTTACTTACTTTAATGAACACTTTAATTCCTTTAAGAAAATATTATTGCTTAGCAAGTTCCTCCGAAAGTTTCACATACAGCTTATTCCATACCGCAGTCTGCCATGAGAGATCTAGTCACAGTTTTACTTCCCTCCAATCACTTCTGACACATTTCCCGCGTAGGGGCATCTCTGCTTATAACCATGAGAACATAATACCAACAGACCCAGAAGGCAACACAGGTATCACCCAAAATTTTTATTCAGTTACTCTCCTCCATCACACATGCTCACGCATCCAGAGCCTGGTCTCAAATATAATGTGAGCAAAATGCTTTATCATTCAGCTCAGGTCTAATGACTCTATCGGGCCAGAAAACAGAAGTACATGGTAGCTAAGTCCAAAACCCAGAAGCCATTTGGAGACTCAGCTGTGAGTCCTGGTACTACTTATTGCTGCCTGTGTCGCCTTGGTTGAAAAATCTCTACATCTGATATTATCATCTGTTCAATATCAGGGTGGAGGTGAAAATACAAAGCAATCATACTTGTGAACATACTTTAAAAGTATCACGTTCCATGCAAATGAATTATTACTCATAACAGCCATCCATAATAGTGTCCTTCTTCTACTTAACCCTCTTTCTAGAATAGGCTCTCTAGTAATGTAGGCTTTGGGGTGCCTGGGTGGGTCCATCGGTCAAGTGTCCAACTTTGGCTCAAGTCATGACCTCACACTGTGTGAGTTTGAGCCCTGCATCAGGCTCTGTGCTGACAGCTCAGAGACTGGGGCCTGCTTTGGACTTTGTGCCTCCCTCTCTGTCCCTCCCCTAGGACATTCTCTCCCTCGCTCTCAAAAATAAATAAAACATTAAAACATTAAAAAAAAAAAAAAAAGGAATGTAGGCTTTACAATCTATTAAGGAAAAAAATATAGGGGTGCCTGGGTGGCTCAGTTGGTTAAACGTCTGACTCTTGATTTCAGCTCAAGTCATGATCTCAGGGCTGGTAGATTCGAGCCCCACACTGGGCTGCAAGCTGAGAGCACAGAGCCTGCTTAGGATTCTCTCTCCCCTTCTCTCTGCCCCTCCCCTGCTTGCTCACACTCTCAAAATTAAAAAAAAAAAATAAACTTAAAAAAATACGTACATAACTATCTTATAATTATTTAATTCTTCCTCTGGCAATTAAATTTCCCTGAGTATTTTATCACAGGATCAAATAAGTTTCAGAAAGTTTAGTCTCAGTAGTATTTTTACCTTACATAATAAGGCTGGAGTAAAAAATACTAGTTGGCGGGAGCCTGGGTGGCTCAGTCAGTTAAGCATCCAACTCTTGGTTTTGGCTCAGGTCATGATCTCACAGTTCATGAGTTCGAGCCCCTCATCAGCCTCTGTGCTGATAGCATGGAGACTGCTTGAGATTCTCTCCCCCTCCTTCTCTCTGACCCTTCCTCACTTGTGTTTGTGCGCTCTCTCAGAATAAACAAACTCAAAAAAAAAAATACTAGTTGGCATATGCTATTGGACAAGAACTATCAGGTGCTGGGTAAGAGTTAATACGAAGCACAATAGAGCCTGTCAGGTGCAGAGAACTATCTTGCAGCAGATACAACAGACCCCAGCACCAGCTCATACACCATGTTGTGACAACCACAATCCATCAGCTTGGGGAGCCTCAGTACCCTGTATGAACAGCACTGTTTTTCTGAACCAACTGATTTTCTCTACCTCTTACTTAACGATAGCCCCGTCCTCTCATTATCCTGAACTCCGCACCATTTGAAGTGCAGGTGCAGTCGACACATACAATAAAAGGAAGAAGTGATCAAGATGAGTAGAAAAGCTTCCTAGTTAAAAATCTGACTTTGGGCAAACTGTTCAACTTCCTGGGGACTCAGTTTCGTCTTTATTACCTGCAATTAATTAGATGCAAACATAAGTCCTCAATCACTTCACAATAGAAAGACTTTTCAAATACTGTTTACAGATGCTAGAAACAAGACATTATCTCATCTCAGAGCAGTGCTCCTGAATGTGTTAGTTTTACGACTGGCTGTATGTTTGCCTGAGTTTAAACTGACATTTGTGTTTACCTATTCTTCTATTGGCATTTTAAAAATAGCCTCGCACTGAATTCCGCTTCATACAGACTTGCAAGTGAAAAACAATACTGCAAATAAAAAACCCGAATTACACTCATCTATGGCCCTGCTACTCAAAGTGTGGCCCATGGATAGGGTCATCCAGAAGCCCGTCAGAAATGCAGAATCCCAGGCCCCTCCCCAGGTTTACTAGATCAGAAGGTGCAGTTTAACAAGATCTGCAGTGACTGAAATGTGCACTAACATCTGAAGAGCACTGACTTGTGAGTTTCAAAGACATTACCAGCATAGCTCCCATAACCTATGAGCGTTTCAGTTTCCCCTCCTCTCCTGGATTTTATTAAATTAAATTCAAATAAAGATGGTAACTCCTGAATAAGTGCTGTTGCTAGCAGAAGCCACCAATCACTTTCACACCACTCCCAGCAACACGCACACAAATATATTCACAGGCAGATCTCTCATCCAATATTTAGAAAATAAATTTGCTTTTATAGTAAGTTATCAAAATCTGTGAATGATATTACACAAAACATAGCTGTGCCAGTGTTAGTTGAGCCTCTGAAGAATTCGGGATGATTTCTTCCTATGCCTGCCCACCAATCACCTACCTTCTGGAATTTATGCAACATCATTTTCCCTTGGACTTACCTGATGGAGAAATTACAAACATTTGATTTTAGATGACAACAAAACACCTGCCAAATTCATTCTCCACATGGCTGCAGTGACGTTTTCCCCCATGATTCCTCTTAACCTTACAAGACCAGGTTGGGTCGGTGGCATACACCTGCCAAGGTCTCTCTTTCTTTCTGGAAAGGAAGGCTCTTTTGCACTTTGTGAACCAGAAATTTGGGGACAGTCAACATCTGCATTAAGTGAAGCTGTCATTGACCTCACTCGAAAGGCAGCTTTTGGCTTTCCGATTTCCTTATTTATGAAGGAAGGAACTGCTCACAGGGGAAGAATTCAGGCCTCACCTTACTCTGGTCTTTCGGAAACAGTATCAGGAAGTGTTTTTCAGTCCCGCAGTAGTCTGATGTAGCTGAGAAGCATAATATGGGAGTGTTGTTTCTCCTCTAGCCCCAGAAACGCAACCCAGTACTTCTGCCCCTAATTTCTGGGTCAGCGAAGTAGGTGGGGAGGGGCAGGTGCTGAGCACAAAATCCGTGATACACCCTGTACTGCACACACACCCACTTTCGGGAGAAATACTCCAGAAGCACAACGGAGTTCACAGTGGATTTCTAATACAGTCCAAAGTGGATCCATTAACATCCACCTAATGCTGAAAATTATCTACGCACAGCATGTGTATGCGCACAATGAGACCATACGAGGCAATGTGGCCCAAACAATTAGAAGTTCTTTTCAAAGTGGAAATGCAAAATAGAACGAATATCTATTTTCTATAAATGAATCTAGCCATCTGCCTTGAAAGAGCAGCAGCAGGAGTACCCAAAACAGCAGAAACAGCAGCCTCTGGTGTTAACAATCTACTCTCCAATCTCATGCTCCACATTTCCCCGGCAAACAAGGCTAAAAATACAAGACATGCAACAAATAGTCTCTTGGGATCTGCCATTCCATGGATGGCGTATTCAATCAGAGTAATATTTTCTGTTGAAATTCAAAATTGAAAAAAAAAAAAGCAAGCTATCATATTAGAAACGGGCGTTCAGAATTTTAAGTGTGAATCCAATCCCAAAGTATATTAAGCTGAATGGTGAGAGGGTGGTTGTTTTCATACAACATAAATCTCTGAGATTTATCTGAATATATTTATAGATTTATTGAAGCTACTCTAAATGCCTCTACAACTCTCACAGTTACAGAGAAATCATTTTAGCGCTTTTGTCACCAAAATGTAAGGGTCACTTTATTTTTGGCATAGTTTAGAAAACAGTCCTTGTTTAAGGCTCTGGAGGAGGACAGTGCAGGTTTGAATCCAGGCCCCTCCATATACTACCTCTATGGCCTTGAACAAGTTATTTAACCCCTGTTTGATCTTGTTTCCCCATATTAAAAATGAGAATCTTACTTACCTCACGGTGTTATTTTAAGGACTAAATGAGTTAACATACGTGAAGCATTTAGAATCAATGGCTCACGCTAAATATAATAATCACTATTATTATTTCTCACTCAAGGCTACAAAAATGCCTTCTCTTAAGGAACAGGTATGATATAAGGAGTGGTAGCAACACAATGGTAGTTTTCATGCCAACAGTGGCCACTTAGCAAATGAGGGGGTGAGCTGGTCAGTGTCTTCACCTAGAATTTGTGGCTGTCACTACAGGAAATTTCCCGCTAGGTATTCAGGCAAGTCAGTAGTTCAGAATGAGAAGACAATGCCATGGCTGGTCAAGTGGCACTTCCCTGAGTATGAGACAATAAAGATTAAGGGCCAAAGTGCAATCAAGAAGCATCCCCATCAGGGCTTTCTGCAAACGTGTGTGCCTGTCCATTAAGAGGATGCCTCTACTCCCACTATGACCTTCCTTACGGGGATGTTACAGAACAAATCTTTCTTTGGATGGACACCTGTCTTTGGGATTCGATTTTAATGCATATGGTCTGAGTCTCTAGCCTTCATATTAAAAAAAGAACAAAAGGCACAAGGGAGTGGTATCAAATACTATCTCCTCTACAACAAATTCCTTGAGAAATCTATAGAGTTGGCGGTATTTTAAATTAGGTTCTATATATGGTAGAAGGAAGACAATAAAGTCATTGAGGCGATACAGACAGAAAAGGGCTTCCCTACCTAGTAAGACAGCAAGGTCTGGAATGTTCCCGCTACAGTTCAGAGACCTCACGGAGGATTCCTGGCCCCCTAACTTCTCCCACCCTAAGGGGCACCGCTTACAAAAGCACACACAGGTCACTCAAAGAGTGAGGAAGGACGTTTATTTTTCATAGTAAGACAATTAAGAAGAACAACAAGCGCTTTTCTTAAGGGCCAGATCAGAACAACTAACCTCTTGTTAAGGGCTGAGATACTTAAGACACTCCTTGAACACACTTTGTTGGGTAGGAAAAGAAGGTGCCATTGGACTGCTCAAGCTGCGAGCACAACCCAAGAGTTAGAATAAGACAAACCTGGCAGGAAATTGGGAGAAAACACTCTTTCCTGATAGCACTATGGAGGGACATTTTTTTGAGGAAAAGGAACAAAATGAAAAAGGGGGGGGGTGCATATAATGGTCACTAGGGAGGAAATGACGATAGATTTAAAGATGTATGAACCAGATAGACAAATGGATTTTAAGTATGTGTAAACCATCTGACCCTATTATGCCTAGATAATAAACATGTACCACTCATGCCCTTAATGCATTTCCATAGCTATTATTAGGAAGATTTCATTGCCCAGGAAATTTTTTAAAGCAAGGAACTGTAAGTTTAGCCTATCTAAGATCATCTCCTCCCTGCCTTTAGATGAGGGTATCTTAGGTACAGTATCTAATGCAGGAATCGCAACCAGATCTGGAGCGCCACTCCAGTTTTTCAAAGAACAAAACAAATCAACATGACAACATGATGTGGATTCAATTTGCACTTGGCAGGTCATGAATAACTTTTCAACAACCTTCTTTTAAGTTGGAAAGTGTTAAAATATACAGTAATCATGGCACCAAAGTGCCTTCCTCACAGTATGCCACAAGTCAGGAACATAAATCTGAAGAAGTCAGTCCTGTTTGCAAAGGGAGGAACCAGAACACTGCTCCTTGGGCCACTCACTACTAGTTTCTACAGGCAGTGTCCTGCCCCAAGTATCTTCCTCTTTGAGTACATTCACTTAAAGCCAATCACCTGAAACCACCTCCCCTCTGATTTTTAGTGGGTTTTACATTAGGTATGGAGAAGAAAAGGGGAAAAAAAAAAGTTGGTGCAATCATCTTAGAAACAAAGGATAAATAACTGTAAAGAAAATGCTACTGAATTGTTAAATATTCCTAAATCATGAAAGCAAAAGCATAATTCTATATAGCCTGTTGTTTAGGGAAGGGAGAACACCTTGGTTCAAATCAACATGGAAAGGCTTGCAGGGAAAAAAAAAAAAAAAAAAGTATTTCTTTGGATAAAGAACCACCACCTAGGGCCAACCGTATGGAGGCTGGTCAGACTACTCAGCAAACATGCCACGAGAGTGCACCTCTTCTTGCTTTTAATGAAGGGGCATCTGCCCAAGCAGGCAGAACTTAGGTAACATTGAAACCCACCCTTTGTTCTGAAAACTACAATTGAGCCCACCTGTCCAAAGCCAGGTGCATGTAGCTTCACAGATTCCAGAGCCCGGCTTACTACTCATTTCTCACAGAATCTCTGACAGATGCTAAGGGTAATGGGCTTCACACCCCAAAACGTAACATACTACAAGGGAAATATTAGTCAGATTTACTGCTCCGCGCCATGTGTCTTGAACATTACTATGATCCGTGCAAGACATTTTGTTGTAAATAAGCCGGCAGAGTGTACAGTATGTTTTCTAGGAGACCTTTAAGGAACAGCTTGCAGACAAGAGGTGCTAGCCTTAGTTTTACAGCCAGCAAAACTCCATCCAAGAGGCTTCTGGCATATCCCCACCTCTTGTTTGGAGCTGGCTTCAAGACAACTCCACCAACCAAATTCCAAGGGGTCAGGACAGGGAGCCAGTCACTCTTGGGTATTCCACACCAAATAGCAGGTGGGAATTCAGACATTTAGATAACTGAGAACAAGCCGGCTTTTCTCCGTAACAGTATATTAAAAACAACTGAGCTGACTTTGCAAGGAGGCATTCTCCATAGTAAATTAGATGGCTGAAGCCTGTGCTTCTTCCAGCAAGGGAAAGAACTATACTTCACCATAACCCGGTGTGTGCAATCACTGAGGCTCATTTTTAAACCTTTGCTGCTTTTTAAAGGGCCTGCTTCACCAAAGGAAGAAAAAAAAAAAAGCAAAAAAAAAAAAAAAGTTTTCAGGAAATGAAAAGCAAATAGTCACTGAACAGGATCATAAAGCAGAAAGCCTCTATCCACCTCTTTTCCTTTTTCTAATTCTTCATTCTAGGCACCCAGACTGTTTTTAACACACCGTTAGCTTTCATAAAAATTAGATTACAGAGGTTCTTGTGTGATCGTCCTGAACCCCTTCCACACTCCCGGCTACGCATTATGTTCAGGATAGCCAGAGAGCAGAACGTGAGGTGGTCAGTTCAGTCCCCGCTTCCTGCTGGAGGAGCGTTAAGTAAATCATTCAACGCAATTACATATTCTAAACCTAATGGATGGCACACGGGGAAGGAGAAGCTTCGGGATTATTTCCAAGGTAAAGCCACAATACTCAAGCTACGTCTGAAACTGTCTCTGATCATCTTCAAAACCAAGTCGGCGGGATTTATCTTTAACTTGATGCTCCCGGTTCTCGCTCACGGTGCAGGTGAAATCAGTTGCAAAATTTCACTCTACTGGAGTCCGGAGGATCCAGGAAAATGGGGTTTACGTTTCAAAGTCAGCAAGGAGCGGCGTTTCCCCGCGGCTCGGTGGAGCCCCGCGTTCGCTAGCTCCCTAGCTGGAGTGGGCACCTGGTAGCAAGAGGAGGCGCCGGGTGAGCCGGCCTCGGGCCAAATGCTTATCCCGGCTCCGCACCGCAGGCTCAGCTAACGCGGGTGGTGCACAAGGCTCTCCCGGGCTCCCGCACGCACGCGGCCTCCTCGAAAGAAAACCCACTGCTGTCTAGGTCCTCTAGCGAGTGTCGCCCCAGGAGTGTCACGCTCAGCGGACTTTAGCTTGGGTGTTGCTCCCCAAAAGGAAAAGGCGCCCTCTCCATTCAAGCCCACCCTACGGACGGAGACCTCTATCACCCCGCCCCTCTCGCAGGAACTCTCGGACACCGCTCTGCGCGCCCACCCATGATCTCTCTCGCCTTGGAGACAAGTGGAGAGGGCAGGGGAGAGAGATTGGAGCGAAGAGGTGGGTACTCGAGTCTGCAGCAATTGCGGAGGGATCGGAAAAATGGAGCAGGCGATGCGCGTCAAGGGTAGGGGCCCCGGTCACAGCAACCTGTAGGATTGCGGCTGATCGCAAACTTGGGGTGGGAGGCAGGGGTCCCCTCGGAGGTCCTCCGCCCGATTCCCACCCTGTCGGGTCCACGCGCGGAAAGGCGCGGGACGCAACTTGCGAAGCCAACGCCGCGGGCGCGGGTCCCGCTCAGTCTCGCCGGCGCCCCCTCGCCTCGCCCCCGGCCCCGGCCCCGCCGCCCGCTCTGCCCCGCGCTTACCTCGGGCAGCCGCAGCCCCCGCCGCCCAGAAGCAGAGCCCCAGCCACGAGAGCCACCGGCGCGCCCCTCCAGCGCCTCCTCCTGCGGCTGCCGCTCTCCCCATGCTCCTCGCCCCGCTCGGAGTCCGGCTCCTCTTCCACGCCCCGGGCGCCCGGGAGAGGCACGGCGAGCCGGAGGCCGAGACGAGCGGGTCCCGGAGGTCTTCAGCGAGTGACTGATCCACGGCGGCTCCCTACAGCCTCGGGGCAGCGCGCTCCGAGCCGCCGCTGGCCGGGCACCGGGAGCCTGCACGCGCCCCCATAGCTTCCCGCGGCGGGGCGACCGCTGTCGCCGCGGCCGCCACCGGAGTCGCGCGTCGTTCCCGCAGCACCGCTCGCCGCGCTCCCGCCGCTGCCGGGTTCGGGACTACGGGGCGGAGGAGCGAGCCCGCATCGTTAATGAGATGCCCGCGGCCGCCCCTTCTCCTCCTCTCCGAGCTGCAGCCAATGAGCCGGGCCGGGGCGGGGCGGCGGCGGGCCGCGCGGGGCGGGAGTCCGGGGGGCGCAGGTGAGCCCCGCCGCGGCCGCCGCACGCGCTCCCGGGTATCTCCGCTCTCGGCAAATAGCCCTCGCTCGCGGATCGGGGCGGCGGGGCTTGGGGCCCGTTCGGGGACGCGAGCGCACGCCTACGGGCGCGAGCGAGCAGCGCCTGCGGGCCTCTCCGAGGCGAACCCGGCGCGGAAAGATGCGGGCGACTCGGGGTCTGCTGCTTCCCGGAAACCCCTGTTTCGTTCAACTTTGAGCCCTTTCTCAGTCCTGCCTCTCCTTCTTCCATTTTTTAACATCCGATCAGACAGCACGCCTAAAATAGTCAAAGCAAAAGGAAAAAGACTTAGATGCCAAGTGGGGGGAAATAACAGTAGAATAAATCCATTACTGTAACTAGGCGAAATATGTATGCATATAAATAAAGAGGTGGAGGAAATTACAGTCAGGGGTGCGTTGAGGGGTATGTGATAGATTTTTTTTCTACTTTTTTTTTTTTTTTTTTAACTTTTCTGAAAGCGTCCGTATTTCTGATGCCTCCTGGTTTTGTTTGTTTTCATCTGGGACCTGGGAATCGCCTTTCTTCTAAGTATCAGGGAAAGGAGAGTCGTGCTGGCCTTTGTAACAAGAAGGAAAGAAGACTTTTTCTTAAAAGTGTGGTTTATTTTGAATAAACTGTCAAAGCTTTATTTAACTGCTTTTAAAAGTACCTCATGGTTGCCTCGTATTCTTCCCTCGGCTGTAGTAACTTAAGAGAGATTGCCTTAGGCCACACAGTTTCAGAGCAAAGAACGCACCTGAGGAATTGGCCCTGAGTCCAAAACTCCACAGGCAGAGCACGCATCATGCCTCACAATATTGGGGCCCCCAAATGGTGCCACAACTCAACTGTTTAGAATATGGGTCCCCTTTGGCCTGGCTGACCCCAACAGCAACTGAAGTCTTGGCTTACAAGAAAACCTTCCCAACAGTTCCCTCACTGCCCACACTCGATATTGATACAAGTAGTACTTCTAAAAAATCCATCTCTGTCTTGATAAAGTGCTCCCTGCTCCCAAACACCTTTCTCTGGAGAATAAACAGTTTAGTGTGGTAATTGTTCTGGATGAGGTAATTGCGTTCACTCGCTTTCTTCTAAAGAAAAAGAAGACGGTAGGCAGAACGATTGATTCCCCGATAGGCACGTGTGCAGTCCCTCTCCCGAGTGCCACCAGGCGTGTGAATGTCCGGGGCAAGGAGCCAGTTGTCTCCTCCAGTCTTCTTGTAGCTCAATAAAAGGTGTGGGTCCTGGTCAAGAAGCCCAAGCTCTGGGGAATGAATGCTTCAAAGCAGAGACTAATGTGGGGCCGGCTAGGGACTTGCGGGAAAATCTCTTTAGAATCTTGGTAAATGAGTGTTTTGTCCTTTTCCTCTGAGAAGGTGAATTGAGAATTAATCTACCAAATATGCTTTACCTGTCTTCTGGAAAATAGTCATTCATCCTCTGACTTTCCTTATTCTTCAAGACTATGTGGCAGCTCTGTCACAAATGAGTATTTTCTAAAAAAAAAAAAAGAAAAGAGAAAAAAAAAGAGAAAAGAATTACTATGTTTCCAAGATAGTATTGAAGTATTACTACTGTCCCCAGAGGAGAGCAATAGTAAAAACAATTTTATTTTTTTAAGTATGTGGGAAATAGATGAGCTAATACTAATTAATAATTCAAGTCAAATTGCAATGACAAATGAGACAGAAGGAGAGAAACCAAGAAGCTCTAAGTGCATACCCTGTTTAAGGATTGGGTCTTTCACATACATTCTTTGTTTTCATAGCCGAACCAAACCCAAGAATGTAGGTATTATTATCCCTGTTTGGCAGACAAAGAAAGTCAGGCTGAGTATAAAAGTGATTTTCCCAAGATCACATAGGGAAGTGGCTAAACATCAAAAATGAGACACTGGTTTGTGTGACTGTAAACCCAAGATGAAGGCTGAGGTACTGTCCTTTCAATCAGGTGTCCAGAAATAGACATTCTACCTCATTCTTCTCAGTACGATTTAAATACTGGGTTGGGAGAAGGTGGATCTTCAGCATTCCCTCCACATATTATATACCAGGTATGAATTATATACCATGTATTAATTAAGTTCTATATATTAGTACACCCTGTATTAATCTAATTCTGGCTATTTTAAAACAGGCGTGAATTGTATTCCATTCCATTTGGAGAAATAAACTGAATAGTCACTGCCCAAAATCAATGTCTCCAGCCAAGGAACAGGAGCAAAGAATAGTAGAAGAACTAGCCTGAGACTCAGGACACCAAGGGACCAGGCCAATGACACTGCCAGGGACTGGCTGTGTAGCCTGGGGCAAGTCAACATCGCCTGGTGTCAGTTTCCTCATCTGAAAGATGAGAGTATTTGACTAGATGACTTTAAGATCAATCCTTTTTAAAAGCCATCATTTTCAACTATACCACATTATGATTTTGAATACTCAGTACAAACAAATCAGAAATTAAGCCACCTATTCTGTAATTGGGGCAATTATATAACAAATGCAAAATATGTTCCAGACCAGGTTACTTGGGACTCCAGCCACCCTAAAGGTATTAGATGTAACCAGGAAATATTAACTCCATGAACAGACTTGGTAAAGTTTTTTTCTCCATTCTTTGTTGTTTGAATGCACCATGCCTCTCACTTTATACACAAAGATAAAGAGGTAGAACATTTCTACTTCCATTGCCTTTTGGTCATCGTTAGCCCAACCAGTCTAAAAACAGAAAATGTTTGAGTCAAGTCAAACTTGGAGAAGGAGAAATAGAGACTGGGCATACATCCTTCCAAATATAATGAAAATTTTTTTAATGGCTTACAATTCCTTAGGAAAAGTTCTGTCTTTGTCTGGAAAAAATATTTAAGGATTTTTAACCAACCTACTTGGTTGGTGTAATAGTAAACCTCGAAGGGAAGTTAAAGAAAGTAGAAATATTCTACATGAGTAAGGAAGAATGTGTTGTTCTAGGGTTTGGGGAAGGAAGAGGGGAGCCCAGGAGTTGGTGGAAAGCCATGCCTGCTGAGATGTGGCCTTTCTCCTGGGAGCTCCAAATCATCACTAAGGATATGGAGACAAGTGGCTTTATGAAAAAATGGCAAAGAGACTATAGTTTGCATCTAGATTATTGCAGACCTAACATACACTCGGGAGAGAGAAAAAGGACCCTAGACATGGAAGCTTTTGAAAAGTATGGAGATATTTTTGGGCTGTCCTAAACCACAGACCTGGATTCTTTTAGGAGCAGGAAGTGCCTCATTTAAAATCTGAACAAAAGCAAGGTGTCAGAAGTCAGTGAGATCCAGACCCTTGGGAACAGAACACAGCTGCAGCTGAAACGGAGAGGAAATGGGCTTAGGAACGTTCCCCAACGACTAAGGGAAAGAAGAGCTGGAAAGAAATTCCACAATATATTTCTGCACCGTGCTTTTATCTAACTTTCTGAACTAAATAGGCAAATTTTAGTTATAACTGCTCTGAGAATTTCTCTTAGTGTTTTTCGGGCCTTTCTATGCTGCATGCGGATCCTTTTCTACTAAGCATGATGATAGAAAGAGAGACAGCAGTCTTCCCCTCCTTTCATAGGCATGGGTTAGAGAGAGAGGACGGTCTTCCCACATTTGGGATGTTAACATGTTAGCTTCTTCCGTCCTCCCAGAACCTGACTACTGTTTCTGAAGCCCCAACTTATTTCTAGCTCTGCCACTGCCGGACATTTCTGATAAAAGCCACTATTTCTATGAATCATACAATTATGATCATAAATAGGGAAGACCAAAAATCAACTGGACTAAAGGGCAACAGCTGCCAGCTTCAATGGATGAACTTGGCAAGACAAGTAAATGAGATATTCTACAAGTGATATTTCCATTGGGAATATTCCGTGCCAGTCATTTCCCCAGGAAGGTCTTGTTCAATCGGAGCAGCACATTTTAGAAATGCATGCGACTTTCAGAGAACATGTTAAACTTTATTCGGCACCGCGTGCTCACAGCCCAGCTCAGGATTCACGAACCTGCTGGAAGCATGGGGAGAAAAGGATGTTCAAAGCCGGGAGCTGGGAGTTCTTCACGCATCATGTTCTATCGGTGCACAATTATCCAGGTTAACGGTCTGCCCTGTTAAAAGCAATATGGGATCGTTTGTTAAGTAAACCCTCTCACACAAAATGAGAGAAGTCCATTTTAGATATTGGGCTATGAAGCAGCAATAAAGTGCAAAAATCCAATACATTTGTTTAAAAAGGGCAGCAGGGCACCGAGATAAGAGTCTAACTAAACAAGTTTTTTCCTGACATTGTAAGTGTGCCTTCTCCGTTTGGTACCCAGGGAATTCTTCCTGGAATCATGCATCCCGGAGTTTCAGCTTCAGCTGCTGACACAGACGAATGAAAGAACTTAAAAATAATAACAAGAAACACAATTCTTTGGCAGTAAAATTAATGTGTTAGCACTTAAAAAAAATAATAAACTGGGGAGGAAAGATGAGATGTGTTAACTCATAAAGATGTAGCCTCGGACGACAGCACAACACGTGGCCCCTGAGTTACCTGACCTTGGCAGTTAGCATCAGAAATGTGACAATTTACACATCCCACCACTTAGGGGTAGCGGAGGGACAGCCTGATATCTTCCCACATTGGGAGAAAATGCCATGGCTCTTCCTGTCAAGTGGAAGGTGCTGCCAAACCTTTGTGGGGTGTGTATTTGGGACAGATTTTTTCCTGCTCAGTTTCATCTCTGTTCCTTTAATGCCCTGCCTTGGGACATCAATTAACTATTCATTCATTTGTTCCTCTTTATCTAGACTATAGTAGGCCATGTGCCTGCTGGAGGAGGCAAAAGAAGAGACATCCAAAGATAAGGTAGGTTTATAGTTGAAAGTCATAGCTGCCATGTAGTCTTGACCAGAACACACAGGTCAACCACACAGCTATCTCCAATCAAAAGGCTTGAGGCTAGAGGCGATGCTTGCCCTGTTCTGGTCAAGGATAGAGTCACGTGGGGCACCTGGGTGGCTCAGTCGGTTAAGTGTCCAACTTCAGCTCAGGTCATGATCACACAGTCTGTGGGTTCAAGCCCCACATCGGGCTCTGTGCTGACAGCTCAGAGCCTGGAGCCTGCTTCGGATTCTGTGTCTCCCTCTCTCTGCCCCTCCCCCACTCATGCTCTGTCTCTCTCCATCTCTCAAAAATGAATAAACATTAAAAAAATTAAAAAGAAAAGAATAGAGTCAAGAGTCAAAAATGTAACAAGTTGAACAAACTCATATTCCAACCTTCCCATCCCCTCATGAACATTATGAGATCTAGGGGTGTTTGATTTTCCTGGTTCTGGCATAACACCCAGAGCAAATTGTTGTGGGAAAGTAGGGTTAGATGCAGGTTCCGGTATCCAGACATGACTAGGGTCAGCAGATATCTTTTTCAACTAAAGGTACCCATTTTTCTCCCAGAAAAGGGGTAAGGAACAGATGGAAACAGGAGAATATCTGTATGTCAGAATTGGAGAGTAGAAGGGAATATGCACCTGTTCAGAGTACTGGAACCAAAAGAGGTCTCTGACCTCTGGAACAAAATCTGACAAACAGAATGTTAGTGTGCACATTTAGGTGTAGCTTGTACTATCAAAGGAATTGATCTAAAAGTTGGAACCATAATAAGCCATTTGGACAAGTGCTAACTAGAAATCACTAAGAAAAGAAAGGAATGGCTCTCTGAAAGGTAGAAGAAGGAGGAGAAGAAGAAGAGAAGGAGGAGGAGGAGGAGGAAGAGGGAGAAGAGGAAGAGGAAGAAGGAGAAGAAGAGCAACAGATTTTCTTCCATTTTAGTTTTTATTTTCTGCTTGCCTTCTCCCTTTTCCTTCACTCTCCTTGACTACTCATCTGGAATAAGATATTATAAATTAATCCCTGTCACTAGGAGGATGACAACTCTAGTAGATTCTTTAAAACAGGACTTAAGTAACTGTTACATGATTCCAACCGAAGGTGTGCAAAGAGAAAATGATACCTTAACAAACAGAATTGTTTCCAATTTTCAAATAGCTTTGACTTTCATGGCCCAACTTCTACCATACCTGCTTCCCGTCTCCATCTTTAAAGCCCACCCCCCACAAAACCCTATGAATTTATAATTTGTTATATCTTAAGGCTCAGGCAGTAGATTTAAAAGCATTCATTAGTAAATGGCTGTCATGCATTTGGAAGGAGAAAGGATCTGCTTTACATGTTAAGTAGTATTTTACTGAAAATAAAATTTAAGAGAGTACCATTTGCAATTTAATTCAACCACATGTTCCACTCATCTTGTCAGGTATAAGGATGATTTCATCCCAATTCAAGTACCAATTTCTCTAGAGACAGATGATCTAGTTCTAGAGTAGATTTGAGGGGATCGCTAAAAGACCATGGTCATTATTACTGCTTTGGTGAGAAACTAATCCAAACAAAAACATCAGACAAGAACTACTTTGATTTTCCTGCACTCAACCTACTGACAACATACTTCTCTACTGAGAAGAGAAAGCAAATTACACACACACACACACATACATACTATGAGTAGATGTGCTATTTCATTTATATATATGAATAAATGTTTATAAATATGTATACATGAATGAACTGTGTGTATATAGATGAATGAATTCTATCTCTACACACACGGATATATATCACATATGTGAACACACATATATACATACATGTGTATGTGTGTATATGAATGAACTGGCATATCTACCTAGAGCGTGGGGTATGTGTGTGTGTGTGTGTGTGTGTGTGTGTGTGTGTGTGAGTGTGTGTGTGTGTGTGTGTGTGTGTGTGAAAACAGGACTGATATATTTCAAAGTATTTTTTAAGACTTTTTCAGAAAAGGAGATGACTTCTTACTAAGACAACCTCATAATTTTTTTTAATGTTTATTTAGTTTGGAGAGAGAAAGAAAAAAAGAGAGCACAAGCAGGGCAGGGCAGAGAGGAGCGGGACAGAGAATCCAAAGTGGGCTCCTCAATGACGGCAGAGAGCCCCACGTGGGGCTCAAACTCATGAACTGTGAGATTATGACCTGAGTCAATGTCAGATATTTTAACAACTGAGCCACCCAGGCGCCCCTCATAATTTTACTTAACGCTTCTCTGCTCTAGACACAAAAGAATGAGGCTGCATATCAAAAAGAAAACGGAAGACACATAACCTGGCTCAAAATCCGGATACATATCTGTGTGGATCATCAATAGAACAAAATTGCTAAATGCTGAGTGGGGTTAAATCCATGTACTTTCCAAATCCTGGCTCTAGAAGCAGGCAGTGGTATATGGAAGTCTAAATAATGCACTGTCATAGGGAATAAATGGCTCCATGACAAATGAGACATCAGAGCCAGTTGCACACCTTAAAGAAGAGATTGGCAGGGAATCCCCCAACTTGAGGGGATTGCCTGAAAAAAATACTCAGCCAGTCTAAGACTGCTATTTAGGGAAGCAACAAAGACACAGCTTCTTCACTAGGAACCGAACCTAACAGCACTCCGACTCAAGGGCTGACCATATTTCTCAATAATACTATAACTCTGATGTCCCGAATGACTTTTATAAGACCTAGATTTCCTTGGGTTTAGGTGGAGGTAGCCACAAATCTGCAATTCAAAGAGTGGTAATCCCAGAAGGAGAGAGATGATAGTGGGGAGGGGAGAGAAAAATAATTCATTCCCTTAAAATGAGCATACTAACCAGTGTCCTAACACACTTGCAGATAACATAAGGTTAAAAAATACAGAAAAATTAAAACAATATTTGAACATCAGTTCACACTTTATAGAAAAAAAGCATCATAGAACTTAAAATGTATTTTTCTGGGATGCTCCAAGTAAAAGAGAAAGAACTACATTTATTACAAAAATAGAAAAAAAATGAATAATAAGTGAATTCAAGCAAACAAAATGAAACAAGTATTGGTAGCTAGGAAAAAATATAAATCTAAGGAATTGGATGTTATGGTCAAGTAATGAAAAAATAATAAACACAAGGCTCAAGACTGGCAAAGACGAAGACACAATTAGTTAATTTGAAAATAATACTGAAGAGACATCAAATATAGAAGAAAATGCAAGTCTAATTTCAAAATTTAAGCAAACTTAAGAGACTTTGAGGCTAGATTGAGATACTCTAACAAATATAAGAGTTACAGGAAATCGGGGCACCTGGGTGGCTTGAGTTGGGTGATCATCAGACTCTTGATTTGGGTTCAGGTCATGATCCCAGAGTCATGGGATAGAGCCCTGCTTCATGCTCTGTACTGAGTGTGGAGCTTGCTTAAGATAATTTCTCTATCTCCCTTGCTCGCACATGCTCTCTCTCTCTCCCTCTCTCTCTAAAATAAAAAAAAAAGTAAAGTTACAGAAAATTATCACAAAGGAAATGGTGGAGAAATATCTTTCTGGGATACAGAAAATGAAAATTTTCTGGGATTAAAAAAAACTTTAAAAAAATACATATTACATGGAAAGAAACAGATTTAACATCAGCCATTGTGGGTGCCGAAATCCATGGAATGATATCATCAGAACATCAGTCTGAAATAAGTATCTATGTAATGTAATTAATTTAATTTATAGTATAGAATATTTTAAGTGATTTTTTTATGCATAAAAGATTAAGAGACACAGATCAATATGTTGATATGATTGATATTTTTAGCAAATTGCATGAAAATATGGAAAATTTAATAAGTGAACTAGAAAAGTTAAAATAATCCAATAGAAATTCTAGATCTAAAGAATATAGTAATTGAAATTAAGAATTTATTGAGTGGGTAACATTATAATAGACACAGAGAAAGAGATAATTAGTGATGTGAAAGAGAGATCAGAAGAAAATATCCAGAATTAAGCACTGAGAAACAAACAAAAATAAATGGAGAAAAGAGTATAAGACACATGTTAAATTCTAGAAAGCTCTGATTTGGAATTTCTGTAGTAGAAGACAAGAACAAAGAAAGGACAGGTGCAATATTGAAAAGATAATGCATGGAAATTTTATAAAATCAATGAAACTCATTAAGAAAAAGATTCAAAACTGTCAAAAAGCTGAAGAAAAATACAAAATAAAACCACACCATAGCAAAGAAAACCGTTCAAAGAAGAAGGGAAAAAAAGAATGCCTAAAATTTTTTTTAGAAGGAAGCAGTAAAAACAAAAGAATGGCAGGGTAATGATAATAATCATTGCTCCTATCTCAACACAATGGAAGATGTTATGAGACAGTGGAGAAGTATCATCAAAAAAATGAAAAATAGGCCAACTTAAATTCTATATTCAGTGAAAAAGCCCTTCAAAATGAAAGTAACGTGAGTACACTTTTTTTTTAAACAAATAAAAATTGAGACAATTTGTCATCAGCAGATACAATTTAATAGAAGTGCTAACAGGGGGAGTTCTTCAGGAAGAAGGAAAAAGAAACCATATGAAAGGACAAATATGAAAACAGAGAAGAAAAGCAATAAAAAGATGAAAATGTTAGTAACATGAAAATTGTACCAATGAAATTATAATGTGTTCAAAATATGTGTACATATGTTTAAGTGTCCCAGTCTTGGTTTCGGCTCAGGTTGTGATCTCACGGTTTGTGGGTTTGAGCCCTACATAGAACTCTGTGCTGACAGTGTGGAGCCTGCTTGAGATTCTCTCTCTCTCTCTCTCTCTCTCTCTCAAAATAAATAAACTTAAAAAATATGTTTACATATATACATTTTGATAATGGGCAAAACTAAATCATGTTGTTAAAAGTGAGGCATGAGGGAGATCATGATGAATAAAGGAGACATGGGAGAATTTTGGCTGCTGATGTTGTCTTATTTCTTAATCTGGGTGATGGCTTCATGGCTGTGTTCATTTTGTGATGGATTATTTATACAATTGTGATTTGTGCCTTTTTCTCTATGTAAGTTATACATAAAATCATTTAAAAAATTATGTCCAAACACTGTAACTTCATAACATCAAAAAACAAACAGTAAAATGGGAAACTTAAATGACAAAAAAGTTACTATTTCTAATAATAACATGCTTCTGTATATTGATAGCTGAAAGGAATTTGATAATATTATAGCCCAAGAAAGGCAATTATCTAAAGGAGAAAATCCAATGGAAAATACATACATGAAGTGATCAATCTCATTAGTAGTCTGGGAAAAGCCAATTAAATAGAAAGGGGTGCCTGAGTGGCTTAACCCTAGTTGGTTAAGCGTCCGACTTCGGCTCAGGTCATGATCCCGGGGTTCATGGGTTCTAGCCCCACGTTGGGCTCTGTGCTGACAGCTTGGAGCCTGGTACCTGCTTCTGATTCTGTGTCTCCCTCTCTTTCTGCCCCTCCCTCGCTCACACTCTGTCTCTCTCTCTCTCTGTCTCTCAAAAATGAATAAACGTAAAAAAAAAAAATTAATATACAATGTTACTCTACTGTTCACCTATAACATACTATACAAAACAATGATATGAAGAAGAAATGCTCACTCATATTTTACTGATGAGTGTGAGTTACTAAACCTTTTGGGAAACTTTTCTGAGAATATATATTGAACTATAGTGGCACTTCGATAAATTTATCTTATAAACTTGAAAATCCTTGTATATAACTTATATATACAAAGATGTTTATTTTTTATAGAAGCAAACAAAAACAAAACAATAACAAATTCTTTGTAAATCCTATCTGGATATTCATCAACTGGAGGAAAATGTGAATAAATTGCAGTTCATCCATATTGTGAAATATTGTGTAACCATTAAAAAACGTGTGCTCCGTCTATACGTGTGTATAAGAAGAAATACCCAATATATCCAATGTCATCAGGTGAGGAAAGTAAGTCATGAATAGTATGGATTCCATTTTAATAAGAACAATAAAGCACCAAAACAAAAAAAAACAAGAAAATTTATATATGTAAAGTATTTATGTATTTTTATAAACTGAAAAATGTACAAATAAAGTGGGGAAAGCTTTGAGAGTGGGAAGAGATTGCTAACCTTATTTTATGCATCTTTGCATTATTCCACTAGATAAAATGCTCATGTATGTATTTCTTTATTTTTTTATTTCTTTAAATGTTTTTATTTATTTTTGAAGGAGAGACAAAGCATGAGCTGGGGAGGGGAAGAGAGAGGGAGACACAAAACCCAAAGCAAACTCCAGGCTCTGAGCTGTCAGCACAGAGCCTGACGCGGGGCTCAAACTCGTGAACTGTGAGATCATGACCTCAGCTGATGTGGGAAGTTCAACCGACAGAGCCACCCAGGCACCCTGAGCATGTATTTCTTTTGAAATTCAAAATTTGACAAAGAAGTTTAAGAAAAACTTCCTTTCTAGTTATGAAACTAGCATAATTCACTGAAATGTACAGTATGTACCAGAAACAGAAAATTACATATCAAATAAATTCTATATGAATATACCTACAAAGCTCTAAATTAAAGCAAATGTATTATACATGTATATGCGTGTGTAAATAAATAAAATATGTATTTAAAATATATACACTTACATATACCCCCACATATATGTAAAATATGACTAAGTAGGGATTTTTCAGGAATGCAAAGAGGTTCAATACAAGAAAATTGTTGGGAAAGGCAGTTTGTTTCCTTTCATGCATGCAATCTTTCCACCCTGCATGGCTGTTTAAGAGTGGCCTTGGGCCTGAAGCATTTCCTTATGGAACAATAAGGAACCCCCACATTCTGTACTGGGCATATCTCCCTGTTTGAGAATATTCTTCCCTGTTCATGGCTAGACTTGTGCTTCTTTGTTCTGATTAAGGGTGTGCATCATGTGACCCTAAGCCATGCTCCCCCCAGCTTTCTGAATTTCAGACTCCATGGGGGAGGGGCCAAGGTCCTTTGCTTCCAGGAGAGGGGTGCACACAGACCGTCACTCTGTGTCACTTTGGGAGGAGACCTACTGGGTGTGGGGGCCTAAGTTGATGTGCTCTGTGTCTTGTGTTTGGGAGTAAACCTCGTTTGATCTAATGTTTGTGTGACTCATGTGTTTCTTGCCACATCAAACCATGGAGTGAGTTGACATCCTGGAACTAGGTACTGGTGGAGTGAGATTCCTTGCCTGAAGGTGATAACACCTGTCACTTGCTGGACAAAAATATTCTAGTACTTGAGTACTTGAAATTTTGTGGTCATCTCTACAGATGCTAAAAAGATGTTTGCTACACTTTGCATATATATTCTGACTAAAAGTAATTAAAAAGAAGACACTCTTATCATTGATTATTCCAAACTCAGAGCCAAATTTATAAAGCAAAATATGCCCATTCTCATTAAAACTATGAATGAACTACAATGCTATCATTCTAATTTTTTAACAAGGTTCAGGATGATGCAGCCACTGTAATGCATTAAAGTTGACCTTGGAACAATGCTGGGGTTAGAAGTATTGAATGCCAGGGGGTCCTGGGTGGCACAGTTGGTTAAGCATCCAACTTTGGCTCAGATCAGATCTCGCCGTTCATGCGGGCTCTGTGCTGATAGTTCAGAGCCTGGAGCCCGCTTCAGATTCTGTGTCTTCCTCTCTCTCTGACCCTCTCCCACTCACACTCTATGTCTCTCTCTCTTTCAAAAATAAATAAACATTAAAAAATTTTTTAAAGAAGTATAGAATGCCCACACAGTCAAAAGTCCATATATAACTTTTAACTACCCCCAAACTTACCTACCATGAGCCAGAAGCTTACCCCCAAACTTACCTACCATGTTGACCAGAAGCCTTACTGATAATATAAACAGTTGATTGAAACATATTTTATATGCTATATGTATTATATATTGTATTCTTACAACAAATGAAGCTAGAGAAAAGAAAATGTTGTTAAGAAAATCATAAGTAAGATAAAATACACTCACAGTCCTGTAGTATATTTATCAATACCGCAAGTTTACCTCATCTGTTTACAAGATGAATTGTCTGTCAGTACCTACATCAATATTGTCTTATATAATACAAAACAGTGTAGATGTCATACATATTACTAACACTAGACATAAAATTGAAAAGATAATGTGAAAAAGAAATTCATATTTATTTACAGGTATAATAACGATTCATGCACCAATAAAGCAACAGCAGTATGTTTATTGTATGGCAGCCTTATGCAATCGATATGATTGCTTCATGGTAGCCTAGCCTATACACTAATGAACTAATCATTATAAAATTTTAGGAAATACAGTAATACAGTCACATTCATAATACAGTTTTAGAAAAATAGTTATTTTTTAAAACCACTTACCTATGATGCTTGGATGATACATAATTTCTCTGACTAGGAGAGAGAAACCTACAGTCCA
This sequence comes from Leopardus geoffroyi, assembly GCF_018350155.1. Classification (NCBI taxonomy): domain Eukaryota; kingdom Metazoa; phylum Chordata; class Mammalia; order Carnivora; family Felidae; genus Leopardus; species Leopardus geoffroyi. The sequence goes on from NC_059327.1 coordinate 46,802,158, forward strand.
GTAATATAATTCTTTGAAAGCAAAGTTATAAAACAATAAAAAATGAACACATTGTTAATTATATAATATCACTCACCTATGCCTATGTAAAGACAGGCTATCTGCTTCCACGTGAGTCATATACATCATGTTTTCCACAATGAATACTTAGATGATGATGATGGCACAAAATGTCTCATATGGTTTCTGCTGTACAGTTAGTAGATATTTCACACAAAGACACTCACACATATACAACAGATTTTTTTTTTAACTGTATGGCATGATCATTATTTACTATTCACTAAATGGAAGTTGGATTATCGTGAAGGTCTTCCTCCTCATTGTCCTCACATTGAACAGGTTTAAGAGGAGGAAGGGGAGGAGGGGTTGGTCTTCTGTCTTAAAGGTGGCAAAGGTGGAAGGGGAGGTGAGAGGGGCAGGCACTCTCGGTGTTAAGTTTACAGAAATACGTCATAATTTCTGCCTGGGTTTTCTTTTTCATGTCTCTAAAAATGTTTCCTTTTTAAAAATGTTTTCATGTTCATTTTTGAGAGAGAGAAAGACAGAACATGAGCAGGGGAGGGGTAGAGAGAGAGGGAGACACAGAATCCAAAGCAGGTTCCAGGCTCCAAGCTCTCAGCACAGAACCTGATGTGAAGCTCAAACTCATGAACCACAAGATCGTGACCTGAGCTGAAGTCGGATGCCCAACCCACTGAGCCACCCAGGCACCCCTAAAAATATTTCTTTATGGTGCCTATCTTTCTGCTATTTGCCTTAGTTTCAGTGCCCATATCATAGAAGGGTCCATGCTCTAAAAGAACACACAAAGAATCTTGAACAATCAGAACCTTTCTGCCAAGTTGTCTAATGTCGGTTTGTTCTTTTGGCATTGCGTTTGTCTTCCTCATTATCTGGCACTAGTCCAGAAGCCCTCATCTCCATCAAGTTGTCTTATTTAATTCCTCCAGTGTAGTGTCTCTTAGCTATTAAATTCCTCTAAGATCCAAGTCTTGAAACCCTTCAACTCCCACCTTTTTTGCCATATCCACAATCCATTTCATGATTTCCTTGATTGTTTGTTTTGCAAATCCTGTGAAGTCATATACAACACCTGGATGTAGTTTTCTCCAGTGAGAATCTATTGTTTTTGGCTTGATGGCTTTCATGGCTTTTTTAATAACATTCATGGCATTTTGAATGGTGTCATCCTTGAAGAACATCACGATGTTCTCTCCATCAAGGTTCTCTTCCATAAGGTTGATAATCCGTCCTTTTCTTACAGTACTTACTGTGTATAATATGCCTTAAAGGTCCTTATGACCCCCAGATCTAGAAGCTGAATTATAGACATTGTGTTTTAGAGCAAATAGATCACTTTGATACCTTTGGTGTTGAATTCATGGTGACAGGAGCATCCTCTAATATCAAAAGAACTTCAAAAGGCAGTCCCTTACTGGCAAGGTACTTCCTGGCTTCAGGGACAAAGCATCACCATAACCAATCCACGAAAAGGTTCTCATTGTCCAGGCCTCTTTATTGTAAAACCAAAAGACAGGCAGCTGGTGTTTATCTTTTCTCCTCAAGGCCGGAGGGTCAGCAGCTTTATATATTGTAGATAAGGGTTGTCTTGATCATCAACCCAACAGCATTTGCTCAAAATATTGGACTTAGCCTATTCCTTCCTGCCTTAAATGCTTGTGCTCATTTCTCTCTCTTATTAATAAATGTCCTTTGTGACATTTTTTCCCCAGAATAGTCTGCATTAAGAACCTGTTCAGGAAGATATCCTTTGTCCTCAATGATTCTCTTAATGGCACCCAGCAACTTGTTGGCTGCCACTTGGTTGGCAGAAGCTACTGCTACTGTTACCTTGCAATTTATTTTATTTTATTTTTTATTTTAGAGCATGAGTAGGAGGGAGGGGCAGAGACAGAGAGAATCTTAAGTAGGCTCCCAGCTCAGCACAGAGCCCAAAGCAGGGCTCGACCCCATGACATCGGGATCATGACCTGAGCGGAAATCAAGGCCTAAGCAACTGAGCCATCCAGGCGCCCCTGTTATCTTGCAGTTTTAAGCCAAACTGTTAGAGTAGGCAGTAAGTTAGGTTTTAACAGGAGGTCTGGGGGGCCAGCAAAGGAGGAGTCATGGCCTACTATAGGGAAAGTTAGAGACCTGTCTTAGCAGTTCTCCAAAATCAGAGCCACAAGAAGCTGGATCAAACCAGACAGGCCCAAGACAAAGAAAGGAAGGAACCCTGACCAAGTAAGGGAAAAAAAGGTGTGAACCCTGATCTCAAAAAAAATCTCCTCCCCAAACAGTAAATACCCCATGTCCTAGTTAACAACTGTCAATAAGAAATAGAGACCCAAACCCTGGGCACATCTCTCTAGCCCGCCCACTCTCACATCTTGATAATGGATGTACTCTCCCATTAATCAACTTTCCTACTTACGCTGCTTAATGTTGTATCTGGTCTGCTCTTGAATTCTTTCTTGCTATGTGACCAAGAGCCTCTGGCAACATCCAGGGGACAGACTGGGTATAGGCTTCAGGACCTGGTGTTATCCCAGTCAACCTAGCCACAAAACTTCTTTCTAAAATTATCAAACCATCTTTTGCTGCCAGTAAATTCTCCAGCTTTAGATCCCTCACCTTCTTTTTGTTTTCAATTGTCATATAATGACTTTGCTTTCTCTTGCATCACATTAGAGTCTACAGGTATGCCTTCCTCACAGCAATCGCACACCCACTTAAATGATGCATTTTCAGTAAGAGATAAAAAGACACGAAAAGTCCCACATGTTCATGCCAGTTGGCTTAACTATAGTGATGGCTCCACAAACTTCCTTTTATTTATTTATTTATTTATTTATTTATTTATTTATTTATGTTTACAGTGGTCCTTATACTGGCTTTATTATCTTGAAATGATGGGCAGTCACAGCTGTAGACCTCAATCTATGGTACGTATCAAGCAATTCAACTTCTTCTTGTCATATTGCAACTTTCCTTTGCTTCCTTGAGTACCTCCAGAATTGCTGGTGGCACTTTGTGTGGGTCCCATGGTGTTATTCAAAATTTACAGTATCGTGCTAAACACAAGGAAAAATATACAACAAATGCAAGAGATCACTTTTTTACGTGATACACATTTACTGGAGAGATGAACTGTTCATGCGGAGATGATTAGGACCACATGGCATTCTAACCAGATACTCACAACACTTGAGCTCACTGTAATAGTGACAGGAGGTGGCCACACAATTACAACAGTACAGTATGTAGTACAGTTGTGTACTACGTATGGTTATGATTTAATACTGAATCCTTACATTTGTTTACATTTATCTCAGCTATGAATGGTGCCACAGATAGCCTGTAAGTGTGTGGGTAAGTTTTGGTAAATTTTAACTTTTTATAATAGATTTGTGTATATTTTATGGTGGCACCACTATCTACATACATTTTATGGATTCATGCCATAACTTTTTATTAGTGTTTCAACATTTTTAGGCAATGCGGTTTCTCTGTGAGTTTTTTTTCGAATGCTGCAAGCCTCCAAAAGTTTTAAAAATATGTTTATTGAAAATATATCCACATATAAATGGATCCAAACAGTTCAAGCCTGTATTGTTCAAAGGTTAACTGTATTTTTTAAATTATACTTACTTGAATGGAGACTAGTGAACAAACATTATTTATACACGTATGATTTTCTAAGTAGAAACTAAACTTTAAAAGTTACTAAAACCACTATGGTGATTTCTGCTTCAGGCACCTGGAAAAAAGAAAACAAAACTAGAAATACTGGATAAAATATCACAAACTTTTCTATTGTGCGTGGTCAAGTCCCTTCTAATTAAGGGGGAAATGCAGAGGCCAAAAATAAAGACCTGGGAATCAGAATGATAAGCTTTGAGGCTGTGGTTGTCTTGTAGACTTTAAGAAAGTCTACAGCCTATGGACTTGCATTTTTTTAAATTTTTTAATGTTTATTTATTTTTGAGAGAAAGACAGAGACAGGGTGCGAGTGGGGGAGGGGCAGAGAGGGAGACAGAGAATCTGAAGCAGGCTGCAGGCTCTGAGCTGTCAGCACACAGCCCGACCTGGGGCTGGAACCCACAAACCATGAGATCCTGACCTGAGCCAAAGTCAGAAGCTCAACTGACTGAGCCACCTAAGGGCCCCAATGGACTTGCATTTTAATGCTAATTCTGAGGACGAGAGGCTAACTCTTGGGTCTTCCAAAAGGAAGGAATCTGATTTGAGACCTGCATACAAACCAGAGACCCATTAAGTACTTCAGCAAAACTGAAAATGTGAACCAGAAATATCCACTTATCAACAAAGAGAAGCCACAAAAAGACTCATCTATCTTGGCCTAAAATCTAGGTTAAGAAAAAAGTTTCTAAGAATTTTAAATGAGGCCTTTGCTAATGTAGGTTTGAGGGTCAAAATTATATTATCTAGGTGGTTATAGAAAATTGAAACCATGAAACTAACTTGTGCTAGATGGGTAGTATCCCAGGGTATGTGGAAGAAGAAAAAGAATGTCCTCTCTGGAAAGAGAACCTTTGAACACCAGGATTTTTTCCCATAAAATCCAGACAAATATAAACTTACTCTACATGTGACAAATACCTTCAATGAGAGTCCATCAACAAAATCAGCAAACGGAAGAATCATATTACAGAAAAATTCAGATACTGCAATTTCATTTATACAATTTAAATAGGACTTTTTATAAGATTTCATGAAATAACATAATTGAAAACATGGGCAAGAAACAAGATGTCCTACAAAAAGACTAAATAGATGATTTCCCTCAGGAAGATTACAGAGGATGTGTCATTCTTCTCCATATGTTTTTAACCCAGCACACAATTAGTACATAGGGATGTTCGATAAGAGTTTGGTTGATATAGCTGTCCCCAAATACCTGAAGACAGAAGTTTGCAAGACAGAATTTATGAAAATAGAATTAAGAAGCAAAATAGAATACAATCCATAGAGGTATTGTTTTATCTAATTTACCTTGGTGGACTGCAGAATACAACTATTTCAGAGTATTCAAAATTGATAAAGAAGACAAACCTATGCCTATGTACGCACTGAGTATCTGTGAATCCTATCTGAAAAAAGAAAGATTTTGGATTAAGAATAAGCCATTTCAAGGCTCTAAAAGTGGGGGGAAGTGAGACAAACCAAGAAGACAAAATGAGAAGAGTTTGAGGGTAAGAACAGTGGGAGTCTGTGGCCTTCTGGTCACGGACACTCCTATCCCTCCTTCTAACTTGACTGGTAAGAGCTGTAGCTTTGCCAGAATAAGAGTGACAACCATCCTAGCAGCTTTGCCACCAGAGTGGGAGACTCGATTTGAGGCAGGGGTGACATCTTCTAGCTTTATCAGCTTTAAATGGAAAAGCTCAATAGGAAATGAATGGGAAACAGCTGTACCTGTGCCATCCCAAGACTGAGGTCCCAAGTTGTGGCAAGCAATCTGCAGAAATTAATGTGAGATTCTGCAAAGGTGAAAGCCATAGAAGTGCTGATAAGTTCTCTCTACACAGCTGGGTGACTGGGAAACCACGTAGGAGCAAAGGGGACCTGAGAGAATGCAGCAAAAAGTGACAGGCAAAGGAGATGCAAAAACTGGCTGTAAATTTGAACGTGCTCCCTAAACCACAAAGAGATCTAAATGCATAGGATGGCAGCCTTATGGGCTTCGGGCATTTGGCTACAAGCTCCTTCCAAATCACTCCCTAACCACTAAGCTATGCAGACACAAGGGCAAACCCTAGGGAACCAGACTAGAACATAAAATAGAAAAATCAAAAACTGAGAAGAAACATCACTTGCACTGAGTGGGAGACAGATTCCATGGTTTCATTCTGGGCAAGATATTCAAAACAAAACAAAGGAAAAAACAAAACAAAACAGGACCCAGGATGTTGCTACAATATATTATTTTAAAAGTCCAATTTTTTAACAAAAGTTATGAGGCACCCAAAGAAACAGGAAAGTGTGACCTTTACTCAGAAAAAAGGACAGTCATTGAAATTTACTGGACCAAGAGGCTGGATTTAGCAGAGTTTTTAGCAGTTATATGAATACATATAAATGTATTCAAAGAAGAGACATTCTGTGAATCCTGTCTGCAAAAAAGAAAAAAAGGAAAAAAAAAACATTCAAACTGGATAAAATGAACCATTTCAGGGCTCTGAAATTAAAATACAATAAATTGACTCAGTAAAGAGGCAACTGAATGCCAAAGGAGAAATAGAAACATGACTCTTAGGTACAGTCAGGAGGCACGGGTGGTTAAAGAATTCACCCAAAGCAGAACAAAGGAGATAGAAGTTAGTTGAATACACTGCAAGAAAGCAATGAGCAAGAGCAAAGGAGAGACTACCTGCCAGGAGGCAGTGGTTGGAGGCTATAGTAAAGGAGGGAAGTTGAGGAGACATGCAATTTTCTTTTTTTGGTATCTGTGCCTGATTGTAAGTAGCTCATTGGTCAACTAGGGCTATGGGTCACTAATGGGCCTATTTGCATTCAGCCCTGTGGTCACTGTGGGACCTTTTACCTTACTCACTTTTCCATTGCTCAAGCCTGTTGCCTAAAAGTGGCCTCTACAAGACATACAGAAAATAACAAAATGTCAAAAATAAGTTCCCATCAGTAATTCCTTTAAAATTTGCAAATGGATTAAACTTCCCAATCAAAACACCTAGATTGGTAGAATGGGTATAAACACAGAATCCAACTATGTGTTGTCTACAAGAGACTCATTTTATGTCTAAGAATGGAGCTAAGTTGAAAGTACGAGGATGAGAAAGACACTTCACGTAAATAGTAACCAAAAGAGAGTAAAGGTAGCTATACTAAAATCAGAGAAAATAGACTGTCAAAAACTGTTACAAGATAAAATACAAAGAAGGAACATTGTAAGTTGATTAAAGTGTCAATTCACTAAGAAGAAAGAGCAATTATAAACATATATGTGCCAAACATCAAAGCTCCAACATATATGAAACAAACACTGACAGAATTTAAGTGAGAAATAGCTCTATAATAATAGTAGGAAACTTCAAAACCCCATTTACAATAATAGATAGAGCAACTAGGTAGAAGATAAATAAGTAAATAGAAGACATGAACACTGAACCTAACAAACATATACAGAGTACTCCTCCGCAAAACAGCAAAATATATATTTTTCTCTTGTGCATGTAGAACAGTCACCAGGATAGACCATATATTAGGCCACAAACAATTTTCATAATTTAAAAAGATTAATATCATACAAAGTAATTTCTGATTACAGTGGAATAAAACTACAAATCAATAGAAGAAGGAAAACTGCAAAAGTGCAAGTATGTGGAAATTTAAGAGCTCATGCAAACCAATAATGGGTCAAAGAAAAAATCATAAATAAAGTTAGAAAATATCTTGAGACAAAGGAAAATAAAAACACAATATACCAAAACTTACAGGATGCAGCCAAAGCAATTCTATGAGGGAAATTTATAGTTGTAATGTTAACATAGACTACAGCAGGGAGATACAAAATAGAGAATAAACATTAGAGAAAAATCAGTGAAACCAAGATGTGGTTCTTCAAAAAGGTCAACAAAATTGACAAACTTTTAGCTAAACTGACTAAGAGAAAAAGAGAGAAAAGTCAAATAACTAGAATCAGAAAAGAAAGTGAGGACATTTTAACCAATTATACAGAAATAAAAAAGGATTATAAGAGGGTACTCTGAACTATTATTCATCAAAAAATTATATAACTTACATGAAATAAACATAGTCTTAGAAAAACACAATCTATCAAGACTGAATCATGAAGAAATAGAAAATCTTAATAGATCTCCTTTTAGTAGAGAAATTGAATTAGTAATTTAAAGCATCTCAACAAAGAAAAGCCTAGTACTGTCTGGCTTTACTGGTAAATCCTATCAAATATTTAAAGAAAACTTAACATTGAACCTTCTCTAATACCTCTGAAACAATTGAGGATGAGGGAATCCTTCCTTACTCATTCTATGAAAGCATTACTCTATTACTGAAGCCAAACAAAAATGATTTAAGAAAGGTATATGTTTTAGTTTGACGTAGTCTCACTAATTTTTGCTTTTGTTACTTGTGTTTTTGGTGCCCTATCCAAAAGCTCGTTGAAAACACCAGAGTCAGGGAGATTTTACCCTCTGTTTTCTTCTAGAAGTTTTATAGTTTCAGGTCTTACATTTGTCTTTATTCTATTTCAATTTAATTTGTGTGAGTGGCATCAGAGGAGGGTCTACTTTCATTCCTTTGTGCATGGATATCCAATTTTTTTCAGCACCATTTATTGAAGAGACTGTCTTTTCTCTGTTGAGTATTCTTGGCTCCCTTGTCAAATATTAGTTGACTGTATATACTTGAGATTATTTTTGGACATTTGATCTGGTCTATATGTCTGTTTTCATACCAATACTTTACTGTTTTGATTACTACGGATCAGTAGTATACTTTGAAATTGGAAGTGTGATACTTTCAGCATTAGTTCTTTTTTAAACAAATTTTTTAATGTTTATTTTTGAAAAAGAGAAACACAGAGTGCGAGTGGGGGAGGGACAGAGAGAGAGGGAGACACAGAATCCAAAGCTGGCTCCAGGCTCTGAGCTGTCAGCACAAAGCCCGATGCTGGGCTTGAACCCAAGAACTGAGAGATCATGACCTGAGATGAAGTCGGACGCTTCACTGACTGAGCCACCCAGATACCCCAGTTCCTTTTTCTCAAGATTGCTTTGTTTATTGGTTTTTTGTGTGTGTGTGTGTGTGTGTGGTTCCAAGCAAATTTTAAGATTGTTTTTTCTATCTCTAAAAGAACCTAATGGAATCTTGATTAAGAGTTGCATTGAATCTATAGGTAGCTTTGGGTAGTACGAGCATTTTAATATGATTAATTCTTCCAACCCATGAACACAAGATATCTTTCCATTTATTTGTGTCCTTTTAAATTTATTTTATGAGCACTTTGTAGTATTCTGTGTACAGATCTTACACTCCCTTGGTTTAATTTATTTTTAGGTATGTTATTATTTGATACTATCATAAATGGGATTGTTTTACTTATTTATTTTACATACAATTTATTGTTGTGTATATAAACACTACTGATTTTTATGTGATTTTGTTTTCTGAAATGTACTGAAGTTGTTGATTATATTGAATAGATTTTTGGTAGAATTTCAGGAGTTTCTCTATATAAAATTGTGTCATCTGCAAATGAGGATAACTTCTCCTCTTCTTTTACTAGTTGGATACCTTTTATTTCTTTTTATTGCCCAGTTGCTCTGGAGACTTCAAGCACTATGTTGAATAGGAATGGTGAGAGTGAGCAAACTTGACTTGTTCCTGATCTTAGAGGAAAAGCTTTCAACCTTCTACCATTGAGTATGATGTTGCCCATGAACTTGTCATATATGGCCTTTATTATGTTGAAGTACATTCCTTCTATACTCAGTTTGTTCAGAGTTTTTATCATAAATGGATTTTGAATTTTGTCAAGTGTGGTTTTTTTCCGTATCTATCAAGATGATCATACTATTTTTATCTTTAATTCAACGCATTAATATAATGAAAGATTAAAATAATACATCAAACTGAAAATCTTTTGCACAGCAAAAGAAACAACAAAATGAAAAGACCACGTATGGAATGGGAGAATATTTTACAAACTACATGTCTGATAAGTGTTTAATATTAAAAAATATAAAGAATTTATACAATAGTCAAAAAACAAATAATACAACTAAGAATAGTCAAAGGACCTGTCCAGAGATTTTCCTGAAAAAGATATTCAAATGGCTAACAAGTACATGAAAATGTGCTGAATATTCTAATCATTAGGGAAATGCAGATCAAAACCACAGTGAGATAACCACCTCACATCTGTTAGACTGGCCTATTATCAAAAAGACAAGAGATAACAAGTGCTGGCCAGGAGATAGAGAAAAGGAAACACTGTGCACTGTTTGTGTGAATGTAAATCAGTATAGCAACTGTGGAAAAACAATGGAAGTTCCTCAAAAAATTAAAAATTAAGTAATGAATATGATCAGGCAATTCCACTCCTGGGTATGTATTTGAAGGTAAAGAAATCACTATTTCAAAGAGGTATCTGCACTCCACATTCATTGAAATAATATTTACAATAGCTAAAACATGGAAACAACCTAAGATGTTACCAATATTGATGAAAAAGATGCTCAACACAATAGTAGAAAACTAAATTCAACAACATAATAAAGGAGTATATACCATGACCAAGTGGGATGCAAGAATTATTCAACAGAAAAACCAATCAGAGATATATACCACATTAAGAGAATGGAGGGGGAAAAATGACACATGATCATCTCAATGATTCTGAAAAAGAAATGGACATTCTCCAAAGAAAATATACAGATAGCTCATAAGAACATGAAAAGATGTTCAATATCACTAGTCATTAGGATAATGCAAGTCATTAGGATCATGGAATTCTCCCATTCCATACGTGGTCTTTTCATTTTGTTGTTTCTTTTGCTATGCAAAAGATTTTCAGTTTGATGTATTATTTTAATCTTTCATTATATTAATGCATTGAATTAAAGATAAAAATAGTATGACCATCTTAATAGATACAGAAAGTCAAAACCACAATGAGCTATTTCTTTACACTCATTAGGATGGCTATTACAAAAAACAAAACTAAACAGAAAATAACAAATGTTGGTGAAGATGTGGAGAGACTGGAATCCTCATACATTGCTAGTGGGAATGTAAAATTGTACAATCTCTAGGGAAAACAGTATAGTGGCCCCTAAATAAATTAAAAATAAACTTACCATATGCTCCAGTAATTCTACTTCTGGGTATATATCCAAAAGAATTGAAAGCAGAGACTCAAACGAGTATTTGCTTACTATGTTCATGTTAACATTATTCACAATAGCGAAAAGGTGGAAGCAACTCAAATGTATGTTGACAGATGAATGGATAAAAAATGTGATAAAATGGAATATTTTTTGACTTTAAAAAGGAATGAAATTCTGACAGATGCTATAACGTGGATGAACCTTGAAGACATTTCACTAAGTGAAATTGGCCAGACCCAAAGGACAAATATTGTATAATTTCACATATATGAGGTACCCAGAACGGAAAATAGAATAATGGTTGTCAGGGGCTGAGGGAAAGAGGGATTGGGGAGTTATTGTTTAATTGGTCTGGATTTTCAGCTTGGGAAAATTAAAAGTTCTGGAGATGGATGGTAGTAATTGTTGCATAACGATATGAATATATTTAGTGGTGCTTACTTGTACATGTAAAAATGGCTAAAAGGTAAATTTTATATTTTGTATATTTTACCACAAAAACATTTAAACATTTTAATAGCCATTCATGAGAGGACATTTCAGCACTCTAGGAATGGAAGAGAACTTCTTCAATCGGTTAGAGGATAGCTAAAAAAAAACCTACAGCTACCATCATAGCTAACAGTGAAGAACTCAACTCTTTCCCCTTAAGATAAGGAGTAGTATAAGCATCTTTACTTCTACCATTTGTACTCACCATTGTGGTTATGGTTATAGTCAGTGAAATAAAAAGAAAAACAGAAAAAGAAGACAGAGAGGTTCCTGGGTGGCTCAGTTGATTAAGTGCCAGACTCTTGGTTTTGGCCCACGTCATGATCTCATGGTTCATGAATTCAAGTCCTGCATCAGGCTCTGTGCTAACAGCATGGAGCCTGCTTGGGATGCTGTCTCCCTCTCTCTCTGCCCCTCCCTTGTTTGCTTTCTTTCTCTGTCTCTCAAAAATAAATAAATAAAACATAAAAAAAGAAAAGAAAAAGAAGACAGAAAGCATACTGATTGGAATGGATAGATCATTCAGATGCACAAATTTGTATACAAAAATCTATGGATTCTACCAAAAAAAATCTGCTAGAACTATAAGTGAGTACAGGATGGTTGCAGGATACAAGGCTAATACACACAAAAAGTTGTATTTTTATATGCTATCAATTAACAACATAAAAATAGAATTCTCCTCAAATTGATCTACATATTCAATACAATCCCTATGAAAATTCCAGTAGGTTTATTTGTAGAAATTAACAAGCTGATCCTAAAATATATAGGAAAAGAAAAGAACCTACAAAAATCAAGCTATTTTTAAAAGAACAAGTTGGGAGAATTTAAACTTCCAGTTTTCAAAGTTTAGGTAAAGTTGCAATAATCAAGGCAATGGTATTGGCATACAGGTTGGCATATAAACAGAACAGAATAGAGAGCCCAGAAGTATGTCCACACATTTATGATCAAGTCATTTTTGACCAAGGTGCCAAGAAGATTACATAGGGAAAAGATAATAATTTAAATAAATGGTGCTATGTTAATTGAATATCCAAACAAACAAAACTTGGTCTGTCTCCTCATACTTTACATAAAATTAACTCAAAATGGACTGTAGAAATAAATGTAAGAACTAAAACATTAAAATTTCTTTAAAAGTATAGAGAAACAATTTGTGACTATACATTAATTAAGATTTCCATACTATAACACCAAAAGCATCATTCATAAATAAAAATCACCACATTTGGACTTCATCAAAATTTAACACTTGATTTTCAAAAGATACCATCTGAAAATAAAATAAATTACAAAGTGGGATAAATAGTTGCAAATCATGTATTTGATTATAGACATATCCAGAATAATTAAAGAAAACTTATCACTTAATAAGAGGACAAAACTCCCCCTAAGAATGCACAAAAGTTTGAATAGTCACTTCACCAGTTCAAAAATAAATGAAGACAACCCAGAAGACACCTAATAGGGAGAGTTTGCTACTGCAAAGGGTGTTAGCCACCATCATTTGACTTGGGCAGAGACTAAAGGCAGGCAAAAGAATGGGAAATTTTTATAGTGAAAAAGGGCAAAGGTTTCAGACATGTTTTGATGAGAGATTATTGGCATGGAAAAGCTGGAGGGGGGCTAACTGGAAGTCGGGCAGCCACTGTAATTGGTTTGGGAGAATATTTGGCCTTCTCTGTTTGGTTCTGAGTTGAAAGCGGAGGCATAAATAAGGAAAGCTGGCAATTATTGACCAATTCCTGACCTTTCTGGGCCCATTGGTGCAGTGTTGTTATTTGGCTTCTTGGACTTGTTGCAGCAGAAGTTGTCAGTCAATGCACTGTCATATGTGGTCAGGCCATTGTCCATTTTTAGTTCAGACCTTTACTGAAGAAAATACATGACTGACCAATAAACATATGGAAATGTGTTAAACATTATTTGTCATTAGGAAAATGCAACTTAAAACTAGGTAAGATAACACTATGTAACCATTAGAATGGCTAACGTGAAAGAGATTGACAATATCAACTTTTGGTGAGAACAGGAGCAGCTAGAACCCTCATACATTGCTGGTGGGGACAGCTAACTTTGGAAAACAGTCTGGCAGTTTTCTAAAACATTTAGCCTTCGCTTAACCATCCAATCTAGCAATTTTACTCTCAGGTAGCTTTGTCTTAGGGCTGCAGAGGGTGGTGACAGCATAGATGGTCTGTAAACTTGTATGAGGTAACATTTTGAGGTCATGGGATTGTTCTAAAACTGAATCATCACGATGATTACACCACTCCACAAGTTTTCTCAAAATCTTGAATTGTACACTTAAAATAAGTGGAGATTGTCTTACATAAATTATAAATTAAAAATGACTGAATGAAATTTCTAGAAATTTATATTTATTAATAAGGTTTTTTTAACTTCTTTTTTTAAAATTTTTAATTATTTATTTTTTTATTTGAGAAAGAGAGAGAGAGAGCATGAGTGGGGGAGAGGGGCAGAGAGAGAGAGAGTATTTTAAGCAGGCTCCACACTGAGTGTAGAACCTGATGCAGGGCTTGATCTCATGACCCTGGGATCATGACCTGAGTGAAATCAACAGTGGACGCTTAACGGACTGATCCACCCAGGTGCCCCAGTAGAGAAAATTTAAACTCAACAAATTGCTTCCTTGAACTTTGGACAATAGCAAGGGGCTTCCTTGACTTTGCAGCTCATATCCTTAACCATTATCTTATACCCTACGTATATTCAGAATGTATTTTAATTTTATGTTTCTGAATTTTTCATATTTTATGCCTGAATAAAGACTCCTTTTTGAATTTTCAATAAAAGATGCACAAATAATTATTGGTGTCTCCTTTATTATCACTGTCACAAAAAATACAACTCTCATGGGAGAGCTCTCATGTCTTTTTTAGCATGATCGTGCCTACAGTCTCCCTCTGCTCTCCCCTATCCTACAAACTACTTGGCATGTAAATGTTTGTAAGTTTCATTTACAGTCTTACTTTCTGGTCTCAGAATATACCAGGGTTTCTTGCTTCTTATCCAATGAAAATAATTCAAGTTGGTATTTTAATAATTTCTGCAGTGCTCCAGGTTCTCAAAGATTAATAATAGAATATTATGTCAAATAACATAGAAAACATTTATGAAACTCCAGCTCCCCATACCTGTAAATTCATAAATTTGAAAGGTAGACATATTCATATTCTCCTTTTCTCTTAAATGGTCACCTTTTGTAAGTTCTTTCCCATGGGTTACTATTTGGAGATGAAACCTTTTTTTTTATTGTTTAAATCTTTAATACAACAACTGACATATTTCAAGCCCTAAGAAGCAATTATATCTTTCCTGACAGGGCAAAGAGGTGCTTCATGCTTTGATACAGCCAATTATCTGAGTATTTTATTTTATTTTATTTTATTATGATTTTTTATTTTTATTTTATTTTTTTTTAAGTTTATTTATTTTGAGAGAGAGAGAGAGATACAGATAGTGCGAGCAGGGGAGGGACAGAGGGAGAGGGAGAGAGAGAATCCCAAGCAGGGTCCACACTGTCAGCGCAGAGCCAGACATGGGACTTGAACTCAAGAACCGTGAGATCATGACCTGAGCTAAAATCAGAGTCCAATGCTTAACTGACTCAGCCAACCAGGTGCTCTTAGGTAATTTAAAAGTATGAATATTCACAGAACACATCATGTGACAAAAGTTCACAGATGAATTCCACACTACAAAAAAATATTTTTTTTTTTTGAGAGAGAGAGAAGGAGAGAGAGAGAGGGAGCGCAAGCAGGGGAAGGGCAGAGAGAGAATCTTAAGTAGTCTCCACACCCAGAACAGAGCCCAATGCTGGGCTCAAGCTCATGACCATGAGATCATGACCTGAGCTGAAATCAAGAGTCCGGACACTTAACTGACTGAGCTACCCAGGTGTCCCCCCAAAACTCTTGAACTATGGAGGTCAACCCCCTTAAGCAAAATAAGAATGAATATTTCTGATACATAATTTATATTTTGATTAAAAGTCATTTGAAAAATTGAATTTTATTTTTTTATGTAAATAACATTATTCAATTGCCAAAAATATAAAGTTTGAGGCTGTGTCATAGGTAAATTACCCCAACCCTTGGACTTGTGGTCATTCCATCAGAGAGAAAACAATGCCTTGATTCCATTGCGGTAAAGGGAATTACTCTGGGGCACCTGAGTGGCTCAGTCAGTTGAGCAGCCAACTTCACCTCAGGTCATGACCTCACAGTCTATGAGTTTGAGCCCCGTGTCAGGCTCTGTGCTGGCAGCTCAGAGCCTGGAGCCTGCTTCAGATTCTGTGTCTCCCTCTCTCTCTGCTCCTCCCCTGCTTGCTCTCTGTCTCTCTCTCAAAAATAATAAACATTAAAAAAAATTTAAGGGAATTTTTTAAGGAAAAATACTTTTTTTAAAAGTATTTTTTAATGTTTAGTCATTTTTTTGAGAGAGACAGAAAGAGAGAGAGCATGAGTGGGGGAGGGGCAGAAAAAGAGGGAGACACAGAATCTGAACAGGCTTCAGGCTCTGAGCTGTCAGCTCAATAGAGCCCAACCCAGGATGCAAACTCAGGAACTACGAGATCATGACTTAAGCCAAAGTCTGACGCTCAACCAACTGAGCCATCCAGGTGCCTCAAAGGGAGTTACTTCTTTGCAAGTGTGTTTTCTCTTTGCCTATGGAATCATGAGATGGCTCTACTGTCTGTACAAATGTGATGATGATAATTTTGATATCATAAAGAAATATAGGGTATTAGAGAAATTCTGAATATTGATGTTTAAATTTAGAATAAATGAATTAAGGATATAGAAACTAAATTCTTAGCTTTGTAAAAACAACATTATTTATAAGTATTTCCCTTAACTGCTTATTAACTAGGATGTGACAAAAACAATTGGCTACATTGATGGAAAGAAGTTGGCGTTCAGTTTAAAGCATGGTTGTAAGGATCATCTGCACTTTATTTCTGCCAATGCAAATCAAAGTCTTGTCTCACCTTGGTGGGTTCAAGAACTTATTCTTGGTGGTTTGACCTGAAATGATTTGGCTCTTTGTAATTTCAAGTCTATATTAAACCAATAGATGAGAATGCTTGTTTATTACAAGGAATACTAGGAATTTCTAAATAAATAATGCTACCTGTTGCTGTGAGATTGCAGTGTTCCATGTGTACGTTGGAGTTCTGATTAGTGACCTCCATTCTGTAGACAGGCATAGTACTGAAGTGAGGGAGGACCCTGAGAGGTACTTCTAATACATTAGCATAACATCATAAATTACCATTCTTCATTCTAGGGTCTTTCAGCTACATAGGAAGTCTGGTCAATAGAATCCTCCTCC
Organism: Leopardus geoffroyi; assembly: GCF_018350155.1. Taxonomy (NCBI): domain Eukaryota; kingdom Metazoa; phylum Chordata; class Mammalia; order Carnivora; family Felidae; genus Leopardus; species Leopardus geoffroyi. The sequence goes on from NC_059327.1 coordinate 46,818,909, forward strand.
ACAATGGCTATGTTGGAAAATACAAACAAACCTCATTGGCAAATCCTGTAATTCACAGGCTTCTTTTGTTTTTCTGTTGTTTGAGTCAAGAAAATATTCTGGTGTAGGGTGCTAGGGTGGCTCAGTTGGTTGAGCGTCCAACTCTTGTTTTTGGCTCAGGTCACAATCTCATGGTTTGTGGGTTTAAGCCCTGAGTCTGGCTCTGTGCTATCAGTGTGAAGCTTGCTAGCTTGTGATTCTCACTGTCTCTCTCTCTCCCCCTCCCCCAGCATGTGCTCTCTCTCTCTCTCTCTCAAAATAAAGAAGAAAAACTTTAAAAAATATATTAAAAATATTCTGGTATTGGGGCGCCTGGGTGGCGCAGTCGGTTAAGCGTCCGACTTCGGCCAGGTCACAATCTCGCGGTCCGTGAGTTCGAGCCCCGCGTCGGGCTCTGGGCTGATGGCTCAGAGCCTGGAGCCTGTTTCCGATTCTGTGTCTCCCTCTCTCTCTGCCCCTCCCCCGTTCATGCTCTGTCTCTCTCTGTCCCCAAAATAAATAAACGTTGAAAAAAAAAATATTCTGGTATTATGACACTATGAAATAATGTACATACAAAATGATTTCATTATTTTTCTTTTATTTTTAGAGACAAAAAGAGAGAGCGCAAGCAGGGGAGGGGCAGAGGGAGAGAGAGAGAGAAAATCGTAATCAGTCTCCACACTCAGCAGGGAGCCAGATGCAAGGCTTGATCCCAAGACCCTGGATCATGACCTTAGCTGAAATCGAGAGTCAGATACTCAAACAACTGAGCCTCCTAGGAGTCCCCATACAAAATGATTTGGGGAAATAACCCAAATGTCATCACCCACAGTTGGACTACTTTCTTTTGGAAGATTCTTTGAATGGCTAACCTAAAATATATATGTTGAATCTTTTGTAAAAAAATGTTAGAGTAGAACATTTTCCAGCTTTATAACTGAATTCCCGAGTGGGGATGGGGATTCCTTTTATACAGTCTTAAGGGCACTGTTCACTCTCTATAAAAATATACCTACAGCAATTAATTCCAGTAAAACAAAATACAGTTGGCTTTGTACCAAAGCAGTATCTAGTACCATTACGTTACGCTCAATGTCATTTCAGAAACAAACACTTGTGTGTTCTTGTTGTTTGTGTCAGGTCAACATGCTTATTACCTTATAACTTAAAGCAGTTGTATTGTATATTGCTCAAGTATTCTGTCAAAGAATGAACACATTGTGCATCACAACATTAACTTGGCCACAGTCAAGGCTGCTATTGCTGCATTCCAGGAAAGCAAGCTTGACAATTTAACCAATTGGTTTTTATTTTTCTTTAACACAAGGCAGGCAATGTCCTTATCATCTAGGGGTTCTTATGATAACCATGACACAAACAAAATGTACCAGAAAGATAAATGTGAACAAGGCAGCATTTCAAGCACTGAGAAACAAGTCGGAGCAAAGCCACCTGGTAAAAATAAATTAAATGAATCGTATGATGCATAAGTATTTGTGTAAGAGGATTCTGTTTCTCAAGAAGTGTGAACTGCAAATCACAGAACAAGAAACAGAAGAATGGTTTGTGTTGGTTGTGAAAATGACCTGCTCATTCAGATCTTTGCTTATCATGCCACAGACAAGGGAAAACGGATGATTCTTTACTGACACCTTGGAAGAGGCTTTTAGGATTGAAATAGAAAAATACTCCCAGCATAGAGTACATATAGTTGGAGAAAAAGCACAAACACAGCATGGGAAAGACCACACTAAACATCTATCTACTTTAAATTAATACAGTCATTTTTATCTGTAGAGCAACTATGACATTCCTTGAGTATACGACATCTGCTTGGTGGTGTTTTTTTCTCCCGGAATGTAGTTATTTAATTATAGCATGTAATTAAATGATGCAAAGTATTCCAAGGTGCTCAGTTACAGAATCGAGCAATCCAATAACAATGCAAGTCTATTGATTGGCTATCAGAAAGCCATAATATATATATATGTTAGATAAACGCACATATGAACATATATGTACAATAAATATATAGGTACATATGTATATACATATACATAATGAATGTATATATGCATATGAGATACAAAAATCATATAGATTCATCTATTCATATATATATATATATATATATATATATATATATATATTCTTATGTATACAAGAGAGAGAAAATTACATCTAGACTCTTTCTTCTCCCTTCACAGTTTAGATGCAGAGGAAGGGGCGAGCTTTGCCTTATTGGAGTTAGGACCCAGAGTAATAAGAGGTATAAAAATGTCCACACTGAACCAACCCATCACTTAGCAATGTCTTTCTGCCTTGGTACCAACTGATATCTTGGGTGTATTTCCCCTCACAGTACTATTGTCACGATCCAGACAAGACCGGAGAACAAAGCTCTGCCCAAAGAATTCATGAGTGTGCATGACTCTCCAGTGAATAGTCACAATTGCTGGTGTAAAACTTGTCAAAATGATAAATTAATCCATGCACAATGGAGAGTGAACTGAGTTGAATGGTAGGTAGTATAGTTACTAAAAGATCTACCTTTGGTTTTGTGGGGCGTTTCTCCAGCTTGTGCTTTAGTGATGTGGGAGTGACTGGGCCTTGTTTGAATTCAGTTCATCTTCTCGTTAAGACTTTGGGTGTGGGTTATTCCACAGAAAAATCTCTCTCATATGTCTGGATCGTGTCATCCTGCAAAACCACAGATACAATAGCAGTCACCATGCTTATCTGACTGTGTAATGGAAGTAGATGGAGTTCAATGACAACGGACACTGCACAACACTTAATCTGTATTTTTAAAAATTTATGTACCTACTATTTATTTAAAGTTTTAGTTTTTTTTTTTTTAGTTCATTTATTTTTGAGAGAGAGAGAGAAAGAGTGCAAGTGAGGTAGGAGCAGAGAGAGGGAGACTGAGGATCCGAAGCAGACTCTGTGCTGCCGACATAGAGCCTGACGCAGGGCTCGAACTCACAAACCATGAGACCATGACCTGAGCTGAAGTCAGACGCTTGACCGACTAAGCCACCCAGGTGCCCCAACACTTAATTTTTAAACACCAATTTCACACTATTTGTGCTTCCTGAACCATTAAGTAAAAGGGGAGGAGTCAAGTCACACCTAATTGGATACCCTAACAGTCAAGAATCTTAGCAGACTCTCAAGGAATTGAGGATTTGGTCATTTGAAGCTTATTTAATTTTCAGAAGCTGTTTGAGGTGTAAGGTCAAGATCCTCATTTGAATAAATAAGTAAAAATAGATGAAGGAGAGACAAAACATTAGTGACACCATAAGCACAGAGTCTGGCGTTAGGTACTCCAAAGAAACATCATAAGATGAATGAGAACTAGCAGCCATTACAGATCAGCTTGATTACTCAACCGATTTTGTAGCTGAGTCAGGTGTATGGGTTAGTGCCACAGGAAAGGAGAAAGAATGATTCTGTGAGTCATGACATCTAGCTGAAAGGGGAATCAACATATTCAATCTCTTCAGAAAGTTTTTTTAAATCAACTTAAAATATAGTTTGGTATATGAGGATAAATTTGCACTTGCTAGGCTCATTAAAAAAAATAAAATTAAGGGTCTATTAAAAGAAAATACTTACCATGAGCATATATTGTATCTTATGCCATCCAAAGCTGGCCACATGGAGCACCTGGGTGGCTCAGTCAGTTAAGCAGGCTGACTGCAGCTCAGGTCATGATCTCATGGTTCGTGAGTTCGAGCCCCACGTAAGGCTCCAGGCTGTGGAGACTGCTTCGGATTCTGTGTCTCCCTCTGTCTCTCTGGCCCTCCCCTGTTCTCTCTCTCTCTCAGAAAATGAATAAAACATTAAAAAAATTAAAAAAAAAAAAAAGAAAAAAGAACTTGCCAGAAAGAGGTACCTGGGTGGCTCAGTCAGTTAAGTGTCTGATTCTTGGTTTCAGCTCAGGTCATGATCTCACAGTTCATGAGACTGAGCCCTGCTTTGGGCTCCACGCTGACAGCATGGAGCCTGCTTGGGATTTTCTCTCTCTCCCTCTCCCTCTGCCCCTCCCCTGCTCATGCACGCGAACTCTTTCTCTCTCTCTCTCTCAAAATAAATGAAGAAACATTTTTTAAAAGAAATTGCCACAAAGATTTTGCCTAGAAATTAAGTCTTTTTTCAGTTGGTTTTGACAGTATACACAGTACCAGAGGCAATGTTCAAAACGGTCATGCTGTTTCTGTGATTTTTGTGATAATTTTGTTTCCGTAAAGGGTTTACATTTTTGCCTGAAACTCCTACCTGGCCAACAGCTGTTCCTTTCGCAACCCCAGCAGAACAAAGAGTGGCCACCTCCTAGTGCACAGCGCCCCCTTACCTTGCTGGGGGTACACTGCAATTCACCATGGGCATGAAATTGGTAATGAAACATTTACCTCTGTTCACACGTTGCAGGCTCCTTTCCTGTTCTCCCTTTCATCTGACGGGTCTGGAACACAGAAAACTTCTGCTAACCATCTGAAGACAGGGCATACCTTCTGTTGGCAATGAATATATGGTTGCTCTTTATTGCTCCGATTTGTGGAGCAAATTGGATCTTTAGTTCAAGATCTTTCATCATTTCTGAGCACACCGTTCCTCTTTTCTATATGGGAGAAATGAGAGAACATTTCATGGCCATATGAATACACACATTTTTTAATTGAGAAGAGATGGCCTTGGGTTATATAAGCATGAGAAAAACTAGGGAATTTTTATGTGAGCCCTTTAACTGAATCCATAGGTAGGAAAGCCTGGAAAATGGCTGCTTATTTAAATATATTTTTCAGTCAGTTTATATTTTTTTGGTTGATTGCCAGTATAGGTAGCCCCACTTTTGGCTTCATGTGCTTGATGTCCCTGCTAAGTCACAGCGAATGTGAACAGATGTTAGTGTGGCTTTGGTTGAACCCAAGAAGCAAGAGCATTTAAAAATGAAACTGGGGAGGGGGCAGGGCACCTGGGTGACTCAGTCGGTTAAGTGTCTGGCTTCTGCTGAGGTCATGATCTCACGGTTTGCGGGTTCGAGGCCCACGTAGGGCTCTGTGCTGACAGCTCGGAGCCTGGAGCCTGTTTCAGATTCTGTGTCTCCTCTCTGCCCCTCTTCCACTCACGCTCTGTCTCTCTCTCAAAAATAAATAAACATATTAAAAAATAAATAAAAATGAAACTGGGCTTCCTCCAGGTGGTGTGGACAAGGAGCTAGCGGGACAGGTTGGGGTGGGGAGTTGTTCCCCAAGCTAGAGGGGCTGCATCCCAGGTCAGCTTCCTTTGGGATTCATGGAATCTTTCCTACAGCAAAGATGGCACAACAAAGAGTCCCAGGTTCTGGGCAGTGAGCATTTCCAGGCAATCCCTGTAAACTGCCGGCAATCATATCTGTGCTGTCTGGAGTCTAGGCTGTGTAGGTACCCCTCACTAACTATGTTGCTTGCTTGCTTGCAAGCTTGCCCTGTAAAGACGGAGGCAATCGACCAGGGAGACTGTCCTCAGGAATGCCAACCCACGTAGAGTGTCTATATGCCCTGAATGCTTTATTGTGGAATAGTGTGGGTGATGGCCTGTGACTTCTCTTCCCTTAAATACCCCTGCCTGGTGACAGGGGCCCGATCTTGTATGACAATTTGAAAAAGAAATGATGCAAATCAGTAATGTGGATGTGTATGAACACAAAATACTCAGGTCTGAAGTCTGTAGGTGCCTACTTTTTGTTCCTAAATTGCCTCCCTCCAGGTTACAAGCACAGTCCCTCCCTTGTAGGCACGTCAATTCCTTCTGAAAGCTGGAGTAATGAAAACAAGCTGTCAGGGTGGTCCAAATTCCCAACAATATGAAATGATGTTGGCTGGGTTACAGAATAAATGCATTACAAACACGAAGCAGAAGGGTGCTTCAGTGAGGATCTCATCTTGAATTCAGAGAAGGCTACATTTTCAATGGACAGGCTGATCTGAAGAGATGAGATGTAATGAACAAGAAGAACTAATTTGCCAACTGAAGTCCCTTGGAAAAACCATAGTCAACATGGTCTCCTTCCCTTCCAGATATGTTCCGTGGCTGCATTTTTGCCTCTTGTAAAAATTCTCCTGCCCAAGAATGGCTTTCGTGTTTTTTTTTTCAAACTTTAACATCATTTAAAGTACAGACGAACTTGGGGCGCCTGGGTGGCGCAGTCGGTTAAGCGTCCGACTTCAGCCAGGTCACGATCTCGCGGTCCGTGAGTTCGAGCCCCGCGTCGGGTTCTGGGCTGATGGCTCAGAGCCTGGAGCCTGTTTCCGATTCTGTGTCTCCCTCTCTCTCTGCCCCTCCCCCGTTCATGCTCTGTCTCTCTCTGTCCCAAAAATAAATAAACGTTGAAAAAAAAATTAAAAAAAAAAAAGAAAAAGTACAGACGAACTTAGGTTTTCAAATCCTTGATATTTACAAAACTCTTTGACGTATGTTATTACACACTGGCACTCATAATAATGTTGCAAAGAGGTTTTCGCGTTCCGATGCTGTAGTGGAGGAGACAGAGTCCCCTTTGCACTGCCTGTAGTATTAAAATCTTGAAAGAGAGTGATACTTACTCTGACCCGTGGGGGTGGGGTGGCCTCAACTTAGAGGTACCCTTTTCAACCAAGAATCTTCCCTTGCCCCTTATTCACAGTGTACTACCAAGGCTTTCATTTGGTTTTATAAACTCTGAAATACAAAGATCAGTCACATGTTACTTCAAATCTTTGGGCAACAATGAGGATGGTCAAAATTCAAAAGATTCTGCTCATGGATGCATCCACTCATTTACTAATTTGTTCTTCAATTCATCCATGCATCCATGCATCCATCCATCATACTCCATACAATAAATATTGAGTGAGTGTCTACCACATGCTGGAGTTTTCAAAGGGACCTGTTCTCATCAAGTACCTGGTAATGTACCTGTTCTCATCAAGATGAAGTCCTAACAGGGGAGAAAGAGGTCCTAAATAAAGATATGTCTCTTCTTACAGAGCTGGGTTCTATATATAATATAAAAATAATGAAATTACAATTATGATAATCAGGGGCCTAGGATACTGTGAATATGTATGAAAGGAGGAGGTAGTCTGGGATTAGAAAATGCCCAGGAAGACTCATGGCTCATGATGGCTCATGATGGCTCAGAGCCTGGAGCCTGTTTCCGATTCTGTGTCTCCCTCTCTCTCTCTCTGACCCTCCCCCGTTCATGCTCTGTCTCTCTCTGTCCCAAAAATAAATAAACGTTGAAAAAAAAATTAAAAAAAAAAAAAAAGAAAAAGAAAATGCCCAGGAAGAGAAAAAGGCAATTACAAGAGGGAATTGCTCGGGCAAAGTGTTTGAGGAAGGAAGAGGATTGACCAAAACAAACAACAGCAAACCATGTTCATGTATGTGTGTTTGTGTATGTATGTATACACACACACACACACACACACACACACACACACATATATATATATATATACACATACATTTTTTAAAAGGTCTTATTTTTAAGTAATATCCACACCCAACAATGGGGCTCGAACTCACAACCCTGAGATCAAGAGTTGTATGCTCCACTGACTGAGCCAGCCAGGCACCCCTGTTTGGAGCATACTGAGCCAAGTTATAAGGAGCTAAAACTTGAGAGGTGTACATCCTGCAGGGACTTTTAGGACATGTTAAAGATTTTAGTCTTTACACTTATACCAATGGGCTACATATGAAGTGTTTAAAGCAGGAACTGATGTGTTCAGTCTCACTGCTTTTCATGTTCTCTTCTCAACTCTGTAGTTTTAATATTATAGAACTTTTTTTTTGAAAATGTAACACTGTGTCATAGTCAAATTTTAAAATATTAAAAAAATTATACAGTGAAAAAATCTCCCTTCCACTGTATTTTCCCACCTCCTGGTGACCTGTACTAGAGGCAACTGATTTTCCTATTTTCTTTCAATCCTTCTGGAGATGCCATTAGCATGGACTGAATCTGATAATACTTTTTATTACAGAAAATATTCAACATCTTTAAAAGTAGTGTTAACAGTATAATAAACCTCCATACACCCACCGTATAACTTTATCATAAAGTTACAAATCACAGGGAATCTTGTATGTCTAAAACTCCACCTACTTTGCCAGCAACGTATTAATTTGAAACAAATCCAGACATCATATAATTTTATCTATAAATGTTTTAGAAAGCATCTCTGGAAGGACCTCTTTAAATTTTTTTTTAATGTTTATTTTATTTTTGAGACAGAGAGAGACAGAGTGCAAGTGGGGAAGGGGCAGAGAGAGAGGGAGACACAGAATCTGAAGCAGGCTCCTGGCTCCAAGCCATCAGCACAGAGCCCAACGCGGGGCTTGAACTGATGAACTGTGAGCTCATGACCTGAGCTGGAGTCGGACGCTCAACCAACTGAGCCACCCAGGCGCCCCTGAAAGGACCTCTTTTTAAAATGTGTCAACCCTATAATCACACTCCTGAAAAATAACAAATTATTTCTATAAAATTCCCAGCACCTTAGCCTAAGTTTCCCCAAATCAGCAAACACCAAGAGAAACATTTGGATGCCACTATGAACATCCAGGTGATACCAGGAAGCACCTTCCAAGTGGAAGGAAGTGGCCAAGTCGAGGGAATGAAAGTGAATAAAGAGTGTGCTATGGGAGAGGTGCTATTGGGTGTAAGTGGGATCCAATCCTGTTGGAGATCCTTGAGACATTGTGTGGAGTGCCTGTCAGAATTGTCCCACAGAAGGTCAAGAAGACTGGGCATTGATCCTCTGTCTCATATCACTGGTTGAGAGGTATGTCCTGGGACTGAAAATGTTTCCAGGGCCAGAAAAATGTCCTCAGAGAGGTGCAGCAAGAGTCTGGCAGGCCTGAGAACTATTGCTTCTGGAATAGTCTGAGGGAATGCTCCTGAAGTGCAGTCAGCATCAGACACATCACTCACTTGTCACAAATTCCACTCTTTGTTTATGAACTGGGATCCAGACAAGGTCCATGCATTGTGATTAACATGTTCCTTAAGTGTCTTCTCCATCTCGCTTTTTTTCTTACATTTTTTTTTGTTCTTGTTAAACTAGAATCCAGTCCTTTTTCCTGTAGAATTTGTTACAGACTGTGTTGCGGAGTTTATATTAATAATGCTAACATGCTCTGTTTTCTGTATTTCATTTACATTGGTAATCATCATATTCAAGTTATATATTTTTTTTTCTAGAGTGCTTCCCAGGTGGTGGTGTGTTCTTCCCATAGGAGGTACCTAATTTCTAGTTTTCTCTGTTGTTATGATAGTAGTAGCAATTGAAAATCACTAATTAGTTGAATTAATTCATTTGAGGTTATGGAAGGGTAATATTCCATCATTCCTTCTTCAATCATTACTGTGAATACTTCTATATACAGAAATCTAACTTCATCAACTCTTTGGTTGCCCTAAGGTATAGTTCTTAAAGGTTAAATGCTTGGTTATTTTCTTCCATTTATGAGTTTTCAAAATAGTGAGTCTTAATATTTTCCAAAGGTGATGACTGACTTTTTAGGTATCGTTATGAACTCGTAGATTTAAACAGTTTAGTATTTTTCAAGCTACCATGGTCATTACCTTTATTGATGTTCAAATTGTCTCATCTCTGACCAGCAAGAGACTGTTTAAGCTGGCTCCCAAGTTCTTTTAACACAGTTTAGTTGTGTCAGATTCCTTGCTTTCTGGTGTAGAAATGCTCCCCTTGTTTCTTACATACTCCTACCACTTTCCCAGGTACCCTCTCCTTGATTATTTTTTTCTTTCCTAGAGGAGAGAGAGCTCAGTGCAAGTTGGGGAGGGGCAGAGAAAGAGGAAACGAGAGAATCTCAAGCAGGCTTCACACTCAGTGCGGAGCTTGATTTCATGACTGTGAGATCATAACCTGAGCTGAAATTAAGAGTAGGACGCTTAACCAACTGAGTCACCCAGGCTCCCTTCCTTGATTATTCTGAAAAGTATCCAAGACATATTTTTCTTCCTCGTAACAGCTATGTCTTCAAAGACTCCTGGTTCTTTTCAGTTGGTGATGGCATGTCAAGACCATAACTGGGCACTAGGGGTATTATTCATTGTTTTTAGGCTTTTCTAAGGACAGAATTGGAAAATATACCTTTAAAAGAACCAAAATGCATTGTGAATTTATACTGACATTTCCAACTAAAAATCAAGACTATAGGTGGGCACCTGGGTGGCTCAGTCAGTTAATTGTACGACTTCGGTTCAGGTCATGATCTCACGGTTCATGGGTTCAAGCCCCACATATGCTCCCTGCTGTTAGCTCAGAGCCTGCTTCAGATCCTCTGTCCTCTCTCTCTGCCCCTCCCACTCTCATGCTCTCTCTCCTTCTCTCTCTCTCTCTCTCTCTCAAAAATAAACATTAAAAATGTTTTAAAAGGGGCGCCTGGGTGGCGCAGTCGGTTGGGCGTCCGACTTCAGCCAGGTCACGATCTCGCGGTCCGTGAGTTCGAGCCCCGCGTCGGGCTCTGGGTTGATGGCTCAGAGCCTGGAGCCTGTTTCCGATTCTGTGTCTCCCTCTCTCTCTGCCCCTCCCCCGTTCATGCTCTGTCTCTCTCTGTCCCAAAAACAAATAAACGTTGAAAAAAAAAAATTTAAAATAAAAAAAAAAAAATGTTTTAAAAAATCAAGACTAGAGATTTTACTTATTATCAATGATCTCATATCAGTATTTCACTTTCCCATGCCCCAAATCTCAGTTTTCAATAACACCAATGTAATTACTCATTTGCTTTATCTCACATTATACATACAGTGGTCTCATAACAATAATCCAACATTACCACCAACGATATGATTACTGAAAGCAGCTACATGTTTCATTTTACAATGTTTCCCCCCTTGGGATTGATCTCACTATGGACATGCAGCCAAATTACGGTGTTTTAGAGTCCTTTGAAATATTTCCTGTCTGACTGCCTATGCCAAAAATTGAATTACACAGCTATTATTTATTTCATTTTATTTTTTGTTTCTTGGAAAATTTTTAAAGTTTAATTTTGTTTTATAATTATATAGTGCATATACATGACTTCAAATTCTAATTTATAAAACAAGGTGCATTCAAAGAAGTTCAGCTTGAATCATTGTTCCCTTTACCTTATTCTCACCCACGCACTATAGGTGCCCTTAACAATATAAGCAAACATACAAATTATGTGTGTATGTACACACACATATATATATATGTGTACGCACACATTTGCATTCTCTTCCCCCCTTAGATGAATGATGGCAAGCTGTACATAGTTTCCTATGTTTCTGAGAATGCTGTTTTAATTGGAATTGAGATAGTACTTAAGAAGACAGCCTGTCATGCCAGAAGCTGCTGTGTGATGAGAGCGGGGAATGTGTGGATGTGGGTATTTGTTAAAGCTGAAGTTCTTTACACAGTATAGTGAATATTTCTATTGTTTTATGGCTTTTCCTAATGAAATTCTTAATTGCCATTTACGTGATCTTCTTTATTTGTGCCTGGTTTTGCCAGATAAAAAATGCTCTGACTTGTCTGAGTCGAAGATTACTCTTTTGAATTCTGATAGAGTTTCATGCAGGTTTTTATAAAAACAGGTCACAAAATTCCTGTTTGTACACATGTCCCTTAGGCCGCATGCATCCGTGGTGCAGGAAGATGTTGGCTTTCCAATGTATTAGCAATTTAGAAACACTGCTCTTTTGTGATTTTCAATTTAATGTACTACTTTTGCATTTAACAGAGCCAGTAATAAGCGAAACTGGACTAGTCAATTTCGCTATGGATTACTCTTCAATTGAAGTCTGTTTTCCTTTGCTGGCCCTCTGGAATTAGCATAATGAAGTAAACTCTGGCACCGAGAGGAAAATAAAGGCCATTTTCCAGGTTATACATTCTTTTTCTTTGTTTTTAAAATGCATTTTCTTTCAATTGTGTCAGGAACATTAGTCATCCCTTATTACTTCAGACAAAATAAATTTCAGATTCTTCTTCTTCACACCAAGTCTGGAAGATGGTGCTGGCATTAACCAGAGGGGAAGCGAGTCCCTATCAATGAACTTGTTGCTTCGATAACAAAGATTTTCAGAACTGGTGGGCGTGTGGGTGGGGAAGATCTAAGAAGAGGCCTGGGTGTGGGTGTTTAAGGAGCTTCTGTGAGTGGACACTCTGTGGTGTGGAACTGGATGGCTGGATTGCAGTGCATGACTCGGTGCCCTTGAATGGGAGCGTGGACATTTTGTGAAGCCTTGTGTAAATGCACACCTAATCACACACATGAACCTTTTGTAAATAACAGAGTCAAAAAGTAATATTCTTAGTAAAATCTCATTTCGAAAATCAAAATCATCCCACCTAATATTTGAATAAAATTGAAACTATCAAAAATTGCAATGTAAGAAACAAATACATTAGGAGATTAAAACCAGTGACCAAGGGGCACCTAGGTGGCTCAGTCCGTGGAGGTCCTGACTCTTGATTTCGGCTCAGGTCACGATCTCAGGGTTATGGGATCAATCCCCACATTGGGCTCTGCACTGAGCATGGAGCCTGCTTGGGATTCTCTCTCCTCCTGCTCCCCCCTGCCAGCTCATGCTCTCTCTCTCTCTCTCAAATAAAATTAAAAAAAATTATTTACTAAAAAAAAGAGTCATTTCTCTTTAAATAGCAAGCTTCCCTAATATTCTGACTTCACCAACATTTGACTTAGCGACAGCATTGTACGAAACTGTTAAGTAAAAGTAGGTATATCAATGATGATAATTTTTATAGCTTTGTCCACGTGAGATCATTGGTGACCTTGGGAAGTCCAACTGCAAATGTTTATGTGGTAAGTAGAAGATGGTGAGGAAGTGGAGAAAGCTGATATAATTGACTTATGCTTTTATTACAATAATATTTATTATTACTTCTAAGAAGTTGGAGTGTACATGAAAAGGAAGTAGGATGATAGTGCGAAGGTACAACAGAAGCAAAGGACAGTTTTTTGATGAAATGTTTGCCTTTGGAAGGTAATTTATCTTATTTTGAAATATTCAATTTTTAAGTTTTACATTTTTATTTTGAATAATAAATATATATTTTTACAGGTAATATATTCATTCTGGTAAAAGGAAAAACCAAACCAAGAGAAGAGTGTAATGTTAAGATGATTCCCCATTTACTCTGGTTTTTGCCTGTTGGCCTCTAACAGGCAACAGTGTGTATCATTTTCTTGAATCTCTGTCCTGATTTGTCTTCATGCAAATATAAGGAAATATGAATATCTGTCATCCATTGTGTTTACTGCTGTCAGTGGGCTTTTAGTGACCTAGTAGTGAGGTGTGGGAGAAGGGGGAACGTTCAATAATGTTGTGGTCAAAGCTCAGTCTTTCAGGGAGTTGTGTGCCTTGGACTGTGGCCCTCAGAAGTGTTTCTCAGCTTTTTTTTTCTCCTCTGGAGTAGTGGAGGGTGGCTGGAGTTGCCTCAAGTTGGGTATTTCCCTTCCCCAAGTTTGGTTAGTCTTTGGTTAACTCTTTTTTCCTGAGGGTATGCTCTACTATGTTTAATATTTACTTTTAAAAAATTGTACACCTTCTGATATTTAAAAAGTTTGCATTTTTCAGGAGATTATCACTATCATCATACCTACTATTTATTATTTTCCTTTTTATGAGCATTGGAAAATCAACTGATATTTTCATGCATTCTTCATCCACCTTCCTCTCCCTTTTTTACCTTCTCCTCCCTCAAAGTTACCTAATAGTGATTTCCCTTCATGTTTACCATTGTATTTGTAATTTTCCTTACATTTCTTTTTTGAAAAAAATATTTACTTATTATATATATATATATACACATACATATGTATATATATATACATATACACATATGTATATATATATTTAATGTTTATTTTTAAGAGAGAGAGAGAGTGTGTGAACATGCACAAGCAGTAGAGGGGCAAAGAAAGAGAGAAAGGGAGACAGAGAATCCCAAGCAGGCTCTACGCTGACAGCAGAGAGACCCATGGCAGGGCTTGAACCCATGAACCACAAGATCATGACCTGAGCTGAAGTTGGATGTTTAACAGACTGAGCCACCCAGGCACTTCCAAAGTTTATTTATTTATTTTGAGAGAGCTGGGGTGGAGGGCGGGGGGACAGAGGAGCAGACACAGAGAGGGAGAGAGAGAGAATCCTAAGCAGGCTCTGCCCTGTCAGCATGGAAACTGATGTGAGGCTTCAACCCACAAACTGCGAGATCATGACCAAAATGATTTTGAGCTAAAATCAAGAGTGGGACACTTAACTGACTGAGTCCCCCGGGCACCCCTGTGCTTATATTTCTGTTATTTGGTTTGCCAGCTTTCAATGCTACCTCTTGCCCCTCAACTACTCACAAGGAGGCATCAGCAAGTTTATTTCACCTGTACCCTCTGATTTGTGAGCCTCTGAAGCTCTATGACCATTGGAGACTCTATTTTGAGGGACTAAAACTTTATTCTGCCATCTGAAACAGACACTACACTGAACTACTGAGCTGTGTAAAGGCATAGACTGAACACAGACTATTAACACCTGCATTCTTGATAAAAATTGGATTCTCCAAAGCATATTTTTCTAGTGACTGTCATAACGTACTCAGAAAACCAATAAATTATAAAATGTAATTTTATCTTCCAACCATAAGTTTTGGGGAAAAAACTTGTGTACATTTCCTGATTCTTCTACCATTTGCTAATAAAGGCTTTTATGTCAAGGGAACATACTTTGGGATTCTACTTGAATCTGTTCTCTAAAACCCCACATACATGCCTCTCTTCTGTTTCAGTGCTTCGTCTTTCCTAGGTCTGTACTCTTCTATTCTTCTTTTCACAAGCTGTTTCCTCTCTATGTTACCAAGCCATCTTGTATTTCCATATGATGCTGTTACCCTTATCCCCACACTTGTTTCAATTGCAGTTGTAGCAAAACATTCATAGTGCACTACCAGTCTGTTGCTAAACTTTCCGCAGCCATTTCTCTGCTGAGTAAAAGTCCTAAACTGTTTCTTCAAGTAGAGCTTATGGAAAAAGTATTCTTGTAATTCTTCCATTTTAAACTGTCTGTGGTTATTATATACAGCTCTTTATATCTTATATCCTTAAAAGATAGCTTGGCTAGATATAAAATTGACTCATAATCTATATGCCTTTAGTATTTTTTTAGATGTGACTTCACCACCTTCTGTCTTCTGGAGTTGGATATTTCAGCAGAGAGAGAAGTCTGATGTTAGCTTGAGTCTACAGAGGTTTTTATTCTTAGGACTTTTTTGGGGGGGGATCTCCTCTCTGGAGGATTCTTTCATTGTTTTTGACATTCAGTATCTTTACTAGTAGTCATCATAGAGTTGACTATTCTCGTCCGTTTTTTTTTCTGGAACAAAATGTAGGCTGTGTTTCTCTATTTTCAGAAAAGTTTATTGGGCTACATTTTAAAACATTTGTTTTGTTCCATTGTTTCTGTTGTTGGATGTTAAGGATTCCAAATATGAATATGTTGCCTGCCCTTTGCCTTTCTCCTCCACACTCCTTAGAGTTAAAAGAATGCATCCATTTTATTTATTTTCTTTTATCATTTCTACTGTCCCCTCGGGGCTGCTGATGGCCACAGTAACTGTTCTCCTTGTGCTCTTTCCAATAATCCTCATTTGTGTAATCCTTTTGTCTTCCTTCTCTTCTTTCCCTGAGTGTCATAGGCTCTTGTTTCACTGGTCTCTATTGTGTGGCCATTTCCCGCATGCTCTCATTTTCCTGCTTTGTGGTCTTCCTTCTTGGTGTGATTGCTTCATAACTCATTTTAATGGTGGGATCTTTGGCTAAATCTTCAGCTACAACTTGACAATATTTTTCTTGTGACCATTCTCCTGTTGGAAAGTTTTACTGCTCCTTTACACATTTTTAATGGTATTTTTGAATGGATTCTGTGCCACTGTTCTTTTATGATTCAAGGTGAACTGGGTTAGGGTTTTCCAGAGCAGCCATTTGTAGGAAGTTTCCATGGTAGGTGGGGCTAGGGGAGCGCGGGGCAAGTAAAAGGCCTTACAACTCAAGGGGCTGTCTTTTACTCCAATGTGACACTTCTGTGTGCTTCTCTATATGACTTCTGAAGAGACATCCACCCTTGTCTGAAATTAATTTCATACAGGATAGTGTCTTCTGTCTGCTCTGGGTTCCCAAGTGGCTGTGTTCATGGGATCTATTACAGGGGTATTTCACTAAATGCTTTCTCACATCAGCCCCTGCTTGTTCCAGCCTCTGTTGTCAGTTTTGTTTCCATCTCTGTTCACCGAGGCTTCTGGATAACCCCAGCTCTGTTCTCAGCATTCCTATGCAGCGTTTGGACCTTCAGATATGACCTTTATCTTTGGAACTTATTTTTGCCAGTGCTTTCTGGGGACTCCTGCATTGAGATCCTTTTCTTTCGTTGATGGTATACCGCTGCCCTTGACTCCAAGTACTTTGCCAGCTCCCTGACAGCTCTGCCCCTGCCTTAGCAGTCTTCTGTCTTCTTATTGCACTGTAAGTGGAGTGAGCATATCTTTTTGTGTGCACTTATTTTTTCCATTATTTCTTTCTATGACTTCCTAGAGGAAAAAGGTTGGGGGGGGGAGTGGATTCTGATTTAAATTCTTGCCATTACATGCCAGGGCACTTTTTATTTGTTAGCTTCTAGTTATTTTTATACATGAGGAGACTTGAGCACAGTGGAGGAAAAAAAAAAAAAAAAGGAAAAAAGCCAACAGAAAGCCAGAAAGTAAAACTGTTACGAAAAAGAAATAGAAATTCTCAAGAGGCGCAAAAGACTATAGTGTTGGTAACACACACAGAGATGTTCTGCTCTCCATGACAGGAGGGAAGACAGTGTAGGGCAACATTCAGGGGAACCTTGAAGTGATGGGAAGCAATGGTCAGGTGAAGCAGAAATGTGATTAGGAATTAAAGCTGGATAAGCTAGAATTTCTCAATGAGGTAAAGAGGAAAAAAGGTCAGCTCTTGAGAGTTGGGGATATGGAGATGATCCTGGGTATCCAAAGGCTATGAAAAGGATGTAGAGTCACCTGCTGTGGGCTATTAAAGGAGTTAAGAAATGATAAATAAAAGTTTCTTTTGGGTGGTCCAGGCAGTCTAATTGTGCTGGGACAAGGAATTAGGAGATGACAGAGAATACATTGCCATGACTTTTCTCCTCACGTTCAGCAGCTGAGACTTAAAAGATCAGAAGAACACAGGATGGAAGGCTCAGAGTTGGGAATTGGTACAGGAATGGCAGACCGTCGTGGGGCGATGGGAGATTCTACAACGCTCCAGAAGGCTGTGCTGATGCAGTAACCACAAGGTCTGTGCTTGGTAAGTACCCCAGCTTCTACCAGAGGCTCTCTCCTTCATACAACAGGTCACCACAGCTCCGTTCAGCCAGACTTGCACCATGATATGCAAGAAGGTTTGGTAGCAGATAAAGGCAAATTAACTTCTCTGCCTATTTTTCATACTTATGAGCATCCACATAAATATTATCTAAAGTCTAAAATTCTGCATGACCAATAGCATTCATTCTATTACTTAGTTAAGTGCTCTGATTTATCTCAATATGAAAATCATTTCAGGTATATAAAAACCAGTTAAAACATGCTGCATCAAAATAATCACTTTATTGCAACAGCATATTATAGCCCTTTCTATTTTACCTTGAATAAAGCCAAAATTTTCTTGGGAGAGTGAATTTTTGGTATGCATCGAATTTAGGTTGTGTTGTGTGTGTGTACATGCATGTGTGTTTAAATCAGAAAATTCTTAGTCTGTGTTTATTCACGGAAGCACACAAGCTTTCATTCCCTGGTATGTATCTCATGTAAACTGTGATGAAATCCTTACCTTTGAAGTCCTGAAATATCCCAAATCAGACGGCACAGAATAAAGCCAATTTACGCATCACTCATAAACCAACTCTGAGAGTGAATAAGCAAAATATTCTAAAATGAAAGGGAACAGACATTCAGAATTTGACTAAGTTCTATGGAGACACTTCTAGGCAAAGCAGAAACATAAGGAGGTGTTGTATTTTCAGTAGAGTAGGTACAAAAATGGGATTCTGGTCACAAGTACATAATCAAATTCAAGCTCTCGAATCATCGGATTCGGTTATTTAAAGAAGTGGCATAAATCCTTATAATACTTTACTTGTTCTGTAACTGAGAGAAATTATCCCTACTTGATATTCTCTTGACTTAATTGTGTCATGATCCAGGTTCAGCGGAAGAAGCTAGTCATTAACTACTTGCTTGCTTCTAATTTTAAATAACTCTGATATACGTAGAACAAGAGTCCGACTCCTTCTTCACCAGAAGGAGTGTCACCTTTACGACAAATTTTCTTAACACAAAGGTCTGTATCTTCTCATATTGCCTAATTAGCTCATAGAAAAGTTTTCAGAAAACATCTGCCTCTGGTTCTTAAGGGGAACCTTTAAGGCAGCCTTACAATAGCAGCTTGACAAGCAGTAGACATAGAAGCATAGAAACAAGAAGATGTATGCTGACTCCTGGCTGCCATGATTGCTTGTTTGTTGTTGCTGTTTTGTTTTAAAATCAGGCTAGAGGGGCGCCTGGGTGGCTCAGTCGGTTAAGCGTCCGACTTCGGCTCAGGTCATGATCTCGCGGTTCGTGAATTCAAGCCCCGCGTCGGGCTCTGTGCTGACAGCTCAGAACCTGGAGCTTGTTTCAGATTCTGTGTCTCCCTCTCTCTCTCTGACCCTCCCCTCTTCATGCTCTGTCTCTCTCTGTCTCAAAAATAAATAAACATTAAAAAAAATAAAATCAGGCTAGAAAGTTAGTTTTTTTAATGTTTATTTATTTATTTTTAGGAGAGAGAGCGAGAGAGAGAGCGTGTGCACAAGCAGGGGGTGCAGAGAGAGGTGGAAAGAGAGAGAGAGAGAGAAGGAGAGAGAATCCCAAGCAGACTCCACACCGCCAGCACAGAGCCTGATGCGGGGCTTGGAGTCATGAACCCTGAGATCATGACCTGATCAAAACCAATAGTCGGACTGACTGAACCACCCACCCAAGGACTTGCACCAGGCTGGAAAGTTCTTAAAGAGGGTTAAGGATGCTGATTAACACATTAGAGCACATACCTTTTACTCATCCCTTAAAAGTTAGTATTTCTACAAGTTCTTATTGTGAATTGTCTAGAGTTTTAAAAGTGAGGAAGGAGACATGGCAATAGTGGCAGGATTAAAAAGAAATCGGTAATATCTTATACTTGCTTAAGAAAACAAAAGAAATCACACCAACAGGGTAATTTCTGCCTCTCAGAGAGGCAATTTAGCAGCTTGACTGTATGGAAAATTGTGGGTTTAGGGGAAAATATTTCATATTCAAACATTGCAGGGAAGTTACCCAAGGTGGTCTTTAAAACATCTTATACATTGTTTTGCACAGCATTGCATAGTTTAAAATAGGGGTTGTTAAGTATAAAAAACTACAGAGCCTCTAGAGGAGAGGACAGAATGGAGAGATTAGACTTAACACAGAGCATGTGGACAAAGAAATAATCTGGGAGTTCAGAAAATAATTTTTCGTGTATCCACTTTATTTCCTTTCTACCAGTTGCAATCGCTTTTGCACACTGATGGGCCATCATAAATATCTGTTCAATAAATGAATGCCTTATGCCACAATTAATCCCAATTGCTAGCACTGTTGAGATGTAGGGGAAGGAAATAAAGTAAAGGAAGAAGAAAGGTGTGACAAGAAGGATGTTAGATCGGAGTACCATCTGAACGCTAGTGGTTACAAGTAACAATGGGAGTTTGGACCCATCTAGGTTTACTATCTCTTGTCTGTCACTCGGCAAGCCATTAAACTCTCTTAATTTAATTTTTGCATCTACATAATAACGATACTTCCTCAGCATCGACTTACGGAGCTGTTATGAGATTGAATGTTACAAGCCATATTAAGTACTTAGCATATTACCGACATATAGTAAGGACAAATAAATGTTAGTTCATCATTATGTTATTAATAAAACATTATGTAATCTCGCTTGTTTTTTCTGCTTTTATTGCCTGTGGATTAGGTGTCACATACAAAAAAATCATTGCTGAGACCATTGTCTATTTTTTTCTAGGAGTTTTGTGGTTTCAGGTCTTACGTTTAAGTGCTTAGTCTGTTTCAAGTTAATTTTTGTGAATGGTACAAGATAGGAATCTAGTTTCATTCTTTTGCATACAAATACCAAATTTTTCCAGCATTGTTTATTGAAGAGACTGTCTTTTCTCCATTGAGAATTTCTCCATTGAGTATTCTTAGCTTCCTTGTCAAATATCTGTTTACTATATATGTGTGAGTTTATAGTTAACAATACTGTATTGTATATTTGAAATTTGCAAAGATAGTAGATACTAAAAGCTCTCCTCACAAGAAAAAAATTATAACTATGTGAGGTGACATATGTTAACCAAACTAATTGTTGTGCTCATTTCATAATATACACATGTAATCTTAAACTTATACAATGTCATATGTCCATTATATATCAATAAAACTGGAAGACAAACAAAAAACACGTTATGGTGCTATAAGCAGTCTGGCATGGAGGGGATCATCTCAAATCCTGTTATTTCAAGATCAGTTAAGCCCTGGAATATCTTTCAATTTGTACCTCAGACAAGAAATATTAATTTAGCAAAATAAATAATAAAAAATTACTAAGAGCATTTATATGTTCTATATTTAGAAAAAAAAAAAAGTTTGGGGCACCTGGGTGGCTCAGTCGGTTGAGTGTCCAGTGTCAGCTCAGGTCATGATCTCATGGTTCGTGGGTTAGAGCCCTGCATCGGACTCTGTGCTGACAGGTCAGAGCCTGGAGCCTGCTTCAGATTCTGTGTCTCCCTCTCTCTCTGCCCCTCCCCTGCTCGCGCTGTCTCTCTCTCAAAAATAAATAAATGTACAAAACATTTTTTTAATAAAAAACCATAAAAATAAAAAGTTTGAGGAATCAGAGGCAATCGTGCCTTTCCCCTTCCACCCCCACTCCCCCCCCCCCCCCCCCCCCCCCCCCCACGCACACACACACCATAAAACAACCCTGGGAAGAGGAGGTGGCTTATGACCATTTCTGGGGATTTGAAAGTGGCTTATTGTACTTACAAAAAGGATCTCCTGGGGCTGCCTGGATGGCTCAGTCAGTTAAGCGTCCAACTTCGGCTCAGGTCATGCATGATCTTGCGGTCTGTGAGTTCGAGCCCTGTCTTGGGCTCTATGCTGACAGCTCAGAGCCTGGAACCTGCTTCAGATTCTGTGTGTCTCTCTCCTTCTCTCTCTCTGCCTCTCCCCTGCTCATGCTCTGTCTTTCTCTCTCTCTCTCTCTCTTTCTCTCAAAAATAAATAAACTTAAAAAACAAAACAACAAAGAGGATCTCCGGAAGTGTTACTGACTGCTGAGACTGGTAAGTGAACTTCCTTTCTCGCCTGAAGACTAGTTAGGTGGGTGAAGGTGGAAAGGTAGTTGAATGAAAGACTTGGGTCCAGCTGCTTCCACCCACGGCTTCTGAATCTTCTTGTTCTTATTATGATCAAAAGTTACATTAAAGTCCCATGAGCATAAACTCTCAACCACCAGCCTGTGAAAGCCGGTCAATCCAGTGGGAATAGAAATGGAAGACTTCACTCACCCCATCAGTCCCAGATATTGAAACTCCTATGGTATATCAATGTTGACATATGATTAGCAGCATGTGAAGAGTTCTGTCCCAAGGAAACCGCATGCTGACTGAACGTAAGAAAACCACTCTGGCAGATCCAGAGAATACCACTAACCTAGCATGGCTTTTCTTCCCCTCCCCCACCTTTTTTTCCTTTTTGATAAGAAATCAACTATTTAAGCTTGCAAAAATTACCCAAGAATGTCTCTCAGAAATTGAGCAGCATAAAAAATGTACAGCCTTTGATATGCTGGTACAACAAGAAACCCAAATGTTTCTTACTACTTACTTCTACATGCGGAATGGTGCATGCTATGGACAGAATGTTTATTTCCCCTAAAATTCACATGTTGAAGCCCCAACCTCTGTGTGGCCATATTTGGGGATAAGGCTTATAAGGATGTAATAAAGGTTAAACGAGATAGTAAGGGAGGGACCCTAACCAAATAAGGTTTCTAAGTAGAGGAACAGACACCAGAGTTCTCTCCCTCTGTCACGTGTGGACACAGGGAGAAGGGAGCCTTCTGCAAACCAGGAAGAGAGATCTCATGAGGAACCAAATCAGCCAGCACTTGATCTTGGGCTTCCCAGACTCCAGAACTGTGGCAAATTAATTTTTATTGTTTAAGCTGTGCAGCCTGTGGTATTTTGTTATGACAGCTTGAGCTGGCTAATACAGTACAAGATAAACACATGGGCATTAAGTCAGGCCTGCATTCAGATTTTGAATTTCTGATGTATAAGATCTGTGTGTGATCTTGAAAAAGTATATAATCCTTCCCTGTTTCTTCATCTATAAAGTAGAGATCATAATCTCTTCTTTATAGGATGCTATGCAGATTAGATGAGCTAATGTTTGTAAAACACTTTGCCTGGATAGACATTCATTCATTTATTTTTCCATTGAAAACCACCTCTCACATATCCATTCTGGCAGCTATGATGGAGAGATGGATAAAAAAGACACAGTTCATATGCTCAAGCAGCTCATCCATTGTCAGGGAGAAATGTTGGTTCTTTCCATTATTCCTAGAGGAGTTTTATGAATGGGCTTTAGGTGACATCTGGACTATTAAAATTTGTATGCAACATTTTACACGCATGAGAACTTTTCTAAAGAAGATACTGAAAGGGTGCCTGGGTGGCTCAGTCAGTTAAGTGTCTGACTTCAGCTCAGGTCATCATGATCTTGCGGTTTGTGAGTTTGAGCCCGGCATTGGGCTCTGTGCTGATAGCTTGGAGCCTGGAGCCTGCTTCAGATTCTGTGTCTCCTTCGCTCTCTCTGCCCCTCCCCCACTCATGCTCTGTCTCTCTCTTTCAAAAATAAACAAACATTAAAAAAAAAAAAGAAGAAGAAGATACCTGAGCTTTCATTAGAGTCTCAAAATAGAAAAAGAAAATGTGGTATATGCATACAGTAGAATATTATTCAGCCTTAAAAAAGAAAGGAATCCTGCCACATGCAATAATACAGATGAACCTTGAGGATGTTATGCAAAGTGAAGTAGACCAGGGAGGTATAAATACTGCCTTGAGTCCACTTACGTGAGGTATCTAAAGTAGTCAAACTCCTAGAAACAGACGATAGAATGATGGTTGCTAAGGGGTTGAGGGAGGGAGAAACGGGGAGCTGCTGTTCTTTGTGCATAATGTTTCAGTTATGCAAGATGAAAAAGTTCTAGAGATCTGCTGTATAGCATTTTGTTTATAGTTAAGTACCGTTCTGTACACTTCATAATTTGTTAAGAGGATAGGTCGCTTGTTATACTTTCTATCACAGTTAAAAACTGAGTGTGATCCCCAAAGAGGTTAAGGAAGGAACTTCTACACTATTAACGTGGATTATAATGCTACTTCCCTCAGAGAATGAAGCTGGTGATCATTCGAAACACTGATGTAAAACTTATGTAACCTTGCCTTTGTGTCCTAAATATCTGAGAAGTGTTTACATGGTTCCATTCCCTAAGAACAGTGCTCTTTCTAGTAGCCAATTGGGAACAGACTATGTGCTGAGGCAATGGTGTAAATATCATCTTCTTTCTCTTGTGTCTCCATCTAATCACTAACAAGTTCACTGGCCTATGGGCTCCCAGAAAGGCCGTTCTGCGTACCCCCTGCCCAGTTGAGACCATCCCCTTCCTTTTCTACTGCTGTTCATAGGATCCTTGCTTAAAAACAAATCTCTGCAACTTCTCATCTCTTGCCCTGGATACTCACCTCCTTTAGAGTGGAGCATTTTCCAAGGCATTGAAAAGCTGTTCCTGCTGATAATGGCTATCTTTCATATACTCCTCTCCTTTTAGTAATGAAGAACAAAAGAAGTGAAATGGGGAAGAAAATCCCATAAGCTCATATACATGGAAATGTTTAGTAAAATGCCAGGTGAAATAGAATCATCACATCGTCATCATGGGTAACACTCGCTAAGGGCTTAATGTAGTAGGCACAGGTTAAATGTCATCTGCGGATTAGCTCATTTAATCGTGATGACAACTGTATGAGACAGGAAGATTATTTCCCTCATTTTAGAGATGACAAAGGAGGCTTACAGAAGACAGGTAAATTGAGGGGTGGGTGGAAGGGTTCACCTGAACACAGGGAACAGAAAAGAGGGCATGAAACTCAATCTCTTACTAGTCAACAATAACTCCACTCATCTAAGCCTCAGTGTTTATTTTCAGGCCTTTAGAACATTTGCCTTTGGACCCCTTTGGAATAGACATAATAATATATTATCGATGTATCAATTTTTTTTTTATGGAATTGGGCACACGCATGCTAACAATTTTAAGTGACAAACAGAAGAACTAAATTCAAAATAGCTGATTTGGGGATTCAGAATATCTTACCATTAGCCCAATCTTTTATGCAAAATGATGAGTACATGAGGAAAAGCACGTACCAAAAAGAGAGATGCTAACCAGGCTCTACCAGAAGACATCAGTGCCAAAGCAACAGGAGGAAGGGATTTAACACTCATCACTTACGTTGTGGATTGTGTTTGCCTTGATTGAAGACATTTCCCTGGGCCTTGACTTGCTTATTGCTTTGAAGTAATCAGGCATGGAAATTTTATTTCCTCCTAGCTAACCAGAATATCGAGACCTGCTAAAAAATTACGAGAAAAAAAAAGGGGCTCTATTTTGGGCTGATGTTTGTCAAATTCTGAAGAATTTGGAATACTGCCTCCTTCTGTCATTAACCC
Organism: Leopardus geoffroyi; assembly: GCF_018350155.1. Lineage (NCBI taxonomy): Eukaryota > Metazoa > Chordata > Mammalia > Carnivora > Felidae > Leopardus > Leopardus geoffroyi. Next base: position 46,843,889 of record NC_059327.1, read on the forward strand.
GCTTCATTCTGTGTACAGGAAGCCCACAGTGTAGCACAACCTTAAATCTACGAAGAAACTGGAGTGCCTGGGTGGCGAGTCGGTTAGGCATCTGACTTCGGCTCAGGTCATGATCTCATGGTTTGTGAGTTCAAGCCCCGCGTTGGGCTCTGTGCTGACAGCTTGGAGTCTGGAGGCTGCTTCGGATTCTGTGTCTCCCTCTCTCTCTGCCCCTGCCCTGCTCGCACTCTGTCTCTGTCTCTCAAAAAGTGAATAAACGTTTAAAAAAAAATCTATGAAGAAACTAAAAGCAATTTCAGATTTCTTCTAAACCACTGTCCCAGAAACACTTACCCCTGGTTGCTAAGAAGCTGAATTATTCAAGCCTCACATGACAAGTGTAACAGCAGCAAGGAGAGACTAGTCGGGGACTAGCTGTAACTTTCTCTCAAAGTTTCTGGTAGGAGGGGGCACGTTCATCACCCAGCCAACAGGAAATACGAGGGTGGTGCTGAATCTGTATTGTACTAAGGTGCAAGGAAGATTTTGGCTAATGAAGTGGACTGAAGCACAAGAAAAGTCACTTGAAGTAGATGTGTCAGTTCTGTGTGTGTGCTAACAGCACACCCCCGAGAGCGGGCGTGCTGGATGCCACAGGTGGACCTCCTTAGTGCTCATGGCGTAGGCAAGATACCCTCCTTATTAGCGACAAAGTGAAGAGCTTCATCAGGTTTTCCGCAGCACAAAGTAATATCAGGATTTGTGCCATTCTTGGTGACGGATGTCCCTGAGTATTGTTGGTGGGTAAAGAGGGGTTATTACTATCATTACATCTTTCTCATCAAGTGCTTGCTACAGACCAGGTGCCATAGGGGATGGTAGGTTAGCTCCCATCCCGCCAGGGCTAAACGTGATCCTGCACGGACTAAGCTGAATGGAGATTCTCCCCGGGGGTGGCTCGAGCCAGCAAATAGCTTTGAGGCATTTCAGGCTGACATTGTGATTTTCAGCCATTCTCCGTGATGCCTCAGAGCCACTTCAAATCTTTGTCAGATGCCAACCCAGTGGGGACAAGCTGACTTTGGGCTCTTTATTTCTTCCTTTGGGAAGCTCAGAATTCAATCCTCCTGGAATATTTTCTGAGAATTCAAATCTATAGTGGCATGAAGGGAAGGGCAAGAAATGAGGAGCAGGCATCGGGTGTCCTGAATTAAATGGTGCATCTGGTCTTAACAGTGTTAGAAACTTAAAATATTGGGCATAAGATAATAGAGAATCACAATGATCAGACATGTGTGTTCCAGGCATTCTTACAGCACATGGCAGATGTTATCCCTTTCAACACACAGTCCTGTGTAGATATCTTATTATGACCTCCATTAGACATAGAAGGTTAGGGGGAGGTCTAAGTAGCCCACCTACCGTCACACGGGTGGTAAGGTGTAGAGGCAAGCTTTGACTCCAATCCTTCTGGCTGGTTCCAGAGTCCACCAGATAACCTGTAGTCTCTGTAGGCTTTGAACATTTTGGAGGCTATATTTTTGATGCTGAATTAATAGGATCTTAATTTCGTAAATAGTTTTCAAATAAATAATGAATTTTTATCATGCCCTTTGCAAGACATTTCTTGTCATGATGTAAGAAGATTCAGAAACCCTCCTGTTGAAATACTGGATCTGGCCTTCTTACAGAGCTATTGCTCATATTCTTTCTAAAAGCAGTTCTATTTCTGCACAGACATCACAATCGGCATTTGAGAGGCAGCCTGAAAGAGCCTTATTATTGGGGCATGTTGCTGACAACCAGTGCACTATTGCCATCTATTGTAACGGGGACTAAGTTGATTTACTGCAAAGGATAGTGAGCTAATAGGAAACATTCAGTATGCAGTTGGGAACCGCAATTCATTGTTCTCTACTGTTCAGGATCATCCTCAATAGCTCAGGGCAACCCACAAACCTTGCTCTCATGGACAGTACTTGACCTGAAGAAACCGACACCTCACTCCGTCCGGGGTCATGAATCCCATTTGCTGGTGATGAGGCTAAGGAAGATGAAGCAATTCTTTAACGCCTTTTCTTTAAGCTCCACAAGAAACATTAGCACCATCTTTTGCAAAAGCAGCATTTTTTTTTTTTTTTTTGCAGAAGAGCTCATTCAAATAGCATTGGAGCAAGTGATGCTGGGACTAAGCTCCCAGCACCTTCACAGCAGGACAGTGATGGAAATGCCCTCCTGCCCTCTCAGGTTGGCACCATCCCCTGTTCCCCAAGGAGATGCGAGTGACGGCTCACTGATTTTGGAGGCCTGTGGTTGCCTGGCCTCCCGAGAGCTGATCGGGAAGCCTTAGGGGGCCCTGACACCTGCTCTGTTTCCTCTTGCCTTAAGTAGATTTGTGATCTCCTGATGGGCACTGGGAGTCTTCACGGCATGGCCAACATCCCGCGCTTTCTCCCGTCTGATCTGATGTAGCAGCAGCAGGCCAGTGTAGGCAGCTGATCTCTGGAAAGCACTGCATGGCAGCCAACATCACCAGCCATTCAGACTGTGGCTGTTTCAAACCTGGCAGGTCCAAGCAAGTCTCAAATGGTGTCAGTTCTTCTAGGAAATTAACTTCAATTCCTTTCCATTTATGCTTAACCTCTTTGGCTTGTTGTTCCTTCTCCTGAGCCTCCAGGATGGCACACCCCTTTAGTTCAGGATCACTCCATTCTGTCTGCTTTTCTGGATTCAGTGCTTCTCCGGTGATAATCAGCATCTCGCACTCCAGCCCTGAGACCTACAGAGACCCTCTGGTTGTATCAGACTCCACCTCTTTCCGCCTCACGGGTCTTCCCACCCCTCCTAAGGGAGGGGGGACAGAGAATTAGTTGCAAGAACCTCCCAATTCTGCTTTCAATAGCAGTTTTGAGTTTTAAAACGTTAAAAATAAGGGAGTTGTGTTTCTGTGAGGCAGCATGGAGTTCATCTGAACAAAACCCCTGCACAAGAAACCCTTTCCAAGGGATGTGGAAGATGCTGGTGGCCCCTGAGATGCCCAGCTCCCTTGGTTGGCTCACTGAGTTCCTGTTTCATCCCCGTTCTCTAGTGCAGCAGATTCCACTGAACTCGAGCTACAAGACAGGCAGGGAGCTGGGCACAGAGGTGCAGGTGAATAAGAAATGATTTTCGTTCTCAGTGAGCGTATGGAGCCAGATGTAATACACAGAAGCCTCCAACAGACTATTTCAGGGACGTGATTAGAAGTGTGCATGGAGGGGAATGGGGCTTTGGAAAGTTTCTGGATGGGGAAGATATCTGAGCTGAAACGTGAAGCTAAGTGGGAAGCAGGCAAGGGAAGAACAGCAAAGGACGTAAACAAGGTACAGAGTTTGGTATCACTTGAGTATAAAGTGTGCAAGCAGGCAGACGTTCAAGATATGTTGACTTGCAAGCAAATATAATGCGGGCAAGCGCCACCTTAGACGCCTGGAAGGATCTGATTGTTATGCCTACACTCTTGCCTCCAGCAACTTAGACTCTAGGTGCCTGACTGCATCACGGGACTATTCTTTTTACCAAACCAAAAGACTCTGGTCTGCATGGTGCCCCAGAAGTCTTAAAAAAATATGTAAGTCCAGGAATCGAAAGCATCATGAGAAAACCATGATCTGGACAAGATGTGTATGTAGACTTTCCTGGGGCAACGTTATTCCCCTGATCTCTACCTCTGGCAACACTGAATTCCGTGAAACTCCAGCTTGCAAACCCATCAAAAGGGCCTAATTTGTCATGGGCCTACTTTATTTGATTTGGGCAATTTAATCAGCATGAAGATGAATCAGCTGCAGGTCTCGTATGAGCATGCGTCATTTCTCTCCCTTCTTTTTTGGAATCTGTATTTGTTGGAACAAACCCTCATTGGAGCTCTCACTGGGGAGAAGGGGTGTGGTAGGAAACCAGAGTCAACACAAGCTGGAGCACTAAACTTGTTACTAACACATCCAGCAGGCATGAAGCAGCATGTGAAGAGCATTTTGGGGTTGTACAAGGCCTCCCTGTCTCTGTCTCTCTGACTCTCTGTCTCTCTCTGCCCTCCCGCCTGCTCTCTCTCTCTGCAACCAGCAGAGAAACTACTCCTCCAGTATAGCATTGCGATCATCATTTTCCCTATAAAGGAAAGTACAACTGCCTCTTCTAATGAAATAGTTCTTTCTTCCTGCTTTAATCAGCGGATTGGACTCTCTTTTAGGCTTAAATAATAATGGTCATATAATCTAATACAGTAAAAAGGAAATCAGCAAAACTATCTAGATGACCAAGAGTTATTATCCAAGCCACTTAAAGTAAATGGTATCTGCTCTGCCTTTTACAGATCTGGAATTTTAATATCTATGTAAGGGAAAAATATGTCTACAGAATTTTGAGGTAAGCAAAAATATCTGATAAACAAAAAACAGCATGCATGCCTTGTTAAATTATCTTCAGTTTGTGAACAAAACTTTGTGGTACTTCAATCACTTAATCTAAGACAGTCCCTCTGAAATGCTAGTTCATAGGGAATTCTCCCTCTGCTCTACTCCTAGAGTACTTGTTATCTGTATTTTAATTTGGCAATTAATCATACCGGATTCATGTGTCCTGTGTACTGAACTGCTGTTTCTCTTTTGTTGTGCCATTTAACTTTCCATGGTTTTATGAGCATAGGAAAAAGGATGTGGGTTGTAGTGAGGGAAGAGCCTGGATTTAATTTGGACCAAACAACTGGATAGGACAACCGTGTTTGCCTACTTTACAACTACCGTGGACTGATGCAATTAGGTAACAGCTCTGAACCTCGGTTTCCTCATCTTTAAAAATTTTTTTTAACGTTTATTTATTTTGGGGACAGAGAGAGACAGAGCATGAATGGGGGAGGGGCAGAGAGAGAGGGAGACACAGAATCGGAAGCAGGCTCCAGGCTCTGAGCCATCAGCCCAGAGCCCAATGCGGGGCTCGAACTCAGGGTCTGTGAGATCGTGACCTGAGCTGAAGTCGGACGCTTAACCGACTGAGCCACCCAGGCGCCCCGGTTTCCTCATCTTTAAAAGAGAAATCATGGTACTCACTTCGAAGGTTATTACAAAAATAAAATAAAATATATTCACAGTAGCTGGCATAAAAACTTATTAAAATACTGCTATTGAGAGGCGCCTGGGTGGCTCAGTCGGTTAAACTTCCAACTTCTACTCAGGTCATGATCTTGCAGTCCGTTGAGTTTGAGCCCCGTGTCAGGCTCTGTGCTGACAGCTCAGAGTCTGGAGCCTGCTTCAGATTCTGTGCCTCCCTCTTTCTCTCTAACTCCTCCCCCCCTTTCTCAAAAATAAACACTAATTTTTTTAAAAATTTTTTTAACGTTTATTTATTTTTGAGACAGAGAGAGACAGAGAATGAACAGGGGAGGGGCAGAGAGAGAGGGAGACACAGGATCTGAAACGGGCTCTAGGCTCTGAGCTGTCAGCACAGAGCCCAACGCGGGGCTCGAACCCACGGATCGTGAGATCATGACCTGAGCTGAAGTCGGACGCTTAACCGACTGAGCCACCCAGGCGCCCCTTAATTTTTTTTTAATATTACTATTGTTTTATCTCTTAAAATGATTTTTAAGCTCTTGGGACACTTGCTTAGGGGAAGCCAGTTGCCATGGTGAGAAGTTCAGTGACTGGGAGGCTGCCATGGCATGAAGGAACACATGTGGAAAGGCTGCACGGAGAGAAAGCATGAGAGTGGGAAAGACATGCCCAAGCAGATATCCTGACATCCCACTCAGGCACCACACATAAGCAAAAAAGCCTCCAGATGACTCCAGCCTCATGACCATCTAACTGCAGCCGAGGGAAAGCCTGCTAAGTGAAACCTCCATGTGGACCGGGTCAACTCCCACAACCAGGAGGGATCAGACTGAATTTTTCTTTGAAGCCACAGAAAAGGGTTTCCTTTAAGCAAGTGTTACTTTATTTCATGGTTTGTATTTCCCAAGACCTAGCATCCTACCTTTTGCAACAATCACTATGTATAGGTATACTGGTATTTCTATATCTTTATTAAATTCAAATACCAATATACTATATCAATGGATCTCTGTAACGACACACAGATTTTAAACCATCTGATTTTCTCTCCATGCATTTTCACAAAGGGATACTCTTTTTTTCAAACATGTATACAAGCATAATCATAACATATTTTAAAGTAGTGATTACTTACTGAGAACATATGCTATATTAATACTATATCCAACTCATCTATAAATCATAAGAACAAAAAGTCAGAAAAATCTCACAGTAAAAAATATGTATTTGGGGGTTGTTTTCATGTTGCTCTTAAGTCCCCAAAAGAGATCTGTGGGTTTACAGAAAATGGAATAAAAATTCTCATAGAAACTTGGATTAGTCAGTAATTACACTTACATGTCAGATTTAGTCAGAGATTCCAGATAGTCCATAAATAGATAGGTAGATAGATCAGAAAGGTTGCACTGCCTTCGTAGCCTGAAAAAACATGCATTTCAGTTATTTAGAAGAGACAATATATGACACTAAATTCTGTGCAGAAAAACTTAATACAAATTCTCCCATTTGAGTTCCTGATTAATAACAGAAAAATCCTTCAAAAGAGAATTGCTAGAAGATGCAAAAACTTCATGAACACACTTATTTTTTCTTTCTTTAAGAAAAATTATTTATTCTTAGTAACCTCTACACCCCACCTGGGGCTCAAACTCACAACCCTGAGATCAAGAGTTGCACGCTCTACCAACCAGGCCAACCCCCATGCCAACCAGACTCCCCCATGAACACATATCTTATCATAATCCCATATAAAAGCAAGGCTGTAATGTTAGATTTTAATTCAGTGTAAGTATCTTACTATATCTTGTGTGATAGCAACAGACGTGAAATTTTGCTGAAGAAGCAGCAAATTACTTTTATTCATTCTCCGTAGTTAAGTAAAAAGTAAAAAGATGATGGAATATATAGAAGGTGATAAAAGCCATGTAAGATAGAAACCAGAGCTGGATCCAAGAAACTATTACCTGGCATCAGCAACTCAAAAATCATGTTGAGTTGATCAAAGATAGGGTACAAGAAAGAAGTAGACCCCAAATGGCATTGGATGTACAAAACCACCAATCTAGAGTAATTTTTATAAAAGGCTAGGCTAGTGTTTGTGATGCCCCAAAGGCATTCCCTGGCACCTGGTAAATTGATGCCTGGTGAAGGAGTATAGCCTAGAGTATGTGTTGTAACCACCAGCAAACTTTATACAAAATAAACTCAAGAAAGCCTGTAAGAATGGTTGATCAGCATTTTCTTTATACTTCCCTTAGCATATCCCAATAATTCTGAATTTTCTTTTTACAGAAATTCAATAAGAGCTTCTCTAGATTAAACTCTGTCAAGAATCTGGAATCCAGACTGTTGGCACATTAAGGCATATCCATCTGCTTTACATACTTGCTGTCCAAGTGGCAGGTCTAAAGTTCCTTGATAATGATTCGAAGTCTTCCCTATAGGAAAGATTACACACTTCTCTCAGAGATAGAGGTGCCTTCTCGTGGGCCAAGTTTCCTAATAATAGCTATAACAGTAACAAAATGTTAGTGACTCACATTTATTAAGTACTCACTCTGTGCTGGGCAAGCACTTGTTTCCTTTCATCTTTACAGTAATATTATGTTAACATGCAATAATATGCCTGTTATTGTCATCATTTTACCAATGGGGAAACTGAGGCCTAGAAAGGTCAAGGTCTCAGAGCTGGTAAGGAGCAACTTTTAATCTTCCTTGAAAGTTCATACGAACTTTTACCTGTAGATGTACATATTTACTTACATAATACTATATATATAAATAAATCTTATACATTATATATAATAAATTTATTATAAACAACATCTATATTTATACATAATAATTTATATTATATATATTTATATCATAATATATGTTTATATATATAATAATTTATAGATATAATAATTTTCCACCTTTATCATGTTGAACAGAAATAGTCACAGAGTTTATTCAAACATATATATTCATCTGTTCATCAACTTAAACAATTTGATCCTTAATGAAACTCAATCCCACAAAAATTGATAAGTAGTTATGTATCATACATAGATTAGGGATTGGCAAACTTCTTCTGTAAAGGGCCAGATAGTAGATATTTTAGGCTTTGCAGGCCAGACTGCCTCTGTTTACAACTAATCAATTCTGCCATTGTTTGTGCATGAAAGCAGCAATAGGTAATATGTTAACAAACCAGTGTGACTGTGTTCCAATAAAACTTTATTTACAAAAATAGGCAGTGGGGCAGGATTTGGCCCTTGAGTGTAGTTTGCCAACCCCTGATGCAGAAGCAGTATACACACACACACACACACACACACACACAAGCACACATATACATAATGTGTTTAAAACCAGATATATGCAATATGTAACTATTTCCTTTCTACTTTCTATATATTGCTTGCTTTCTTTTTCTTTTCTTCTCTTTTCCTTTTCTTTTCTTTTCTTTCTTTCTTCTTTCTTTCTTTCTTTCTTTCTTTCTTTCTTTCTTTCTTTCTTTTTCTTTCTTCTTTCTTTCTTCTTTCTTCTTTCAAGTGGGCTTCACACCCAGTGCAGAGCCTAATGTGGGGCTTGAATTCACAACCTTGAGATCAAGACTTGAGCTGAGATCAAGAGTTGAATGTTTAACTGACTGAGTAACCCAGTTGCCCCTATATAACTTATTTCTAATACTGGTATGATATTCAGCTGGTCTTTGTAATAGTACTCTGATAATTACTTTCTATGAAAAGTATTATAATTACAAAATTCATATGTAGTCATTGGTATATAGCTTTTCACGTTTATGATTCCTCAAGTTTCTTCCTGTAGCATAGACAACATTTTACTTCACACTGTCAATAAATTGAGTTGCATACTTTATATTTGCAGTTGGTAAATGATTCTTTGCTTGTTGATCTAAGTATAATCATAGATGCTTTACACAAAGAGTTGAAAACTCTTTCTTGCTGTTCTTACTAACATAAGATAGATTTTTTTCCCCAACAGGAAGAAGATTTTTCACCATTCATGGTGTGCTTGTATATTCCATATGGCTTGCATAATTAAAGGGCCAGATTCTTTCTATTAAGTTTCTGGCTTTCAGCACTACCATTTTCCTTTTCTTGGCATTTTTTAAAAAGATCCAGAAGATGCTTAAAGAGAGGTGAAACTTTCCCTATTTTTTCTTGGAACAAAACATACACTTTTATTAGTTTCTAAAGATTATTTTACATTAGCTGATTTCTGCTAGTGCTCATTAGAAAAAAGAATTTACAGTGTTAGTATTAAACTAAAGATTAAACAATATAAATACAGTTGTTAAGGATTTAATATTTCATTGGAAAGCCAAGGCAATAAAAAGTGCCCAGTTTCAAACGTCCTGGGCCTTTTCTGTTTATTCTCACATGCTCATTTAATTTTTTTTAATGTTTATTTTTGAGAGTGAGAGAGACAAGAGTGTGAGCAGGGGAGGGACAGAGAGACTAGGAGACAGAATTCCAAGCAGGCTCCAGGCTCTGAGCTGTCAGCAAAGAGCCCAAGGTGGGGCTAGAACCCACGAACTCTGAGATCATGACCGGAGTCGAAATCAGACGCTTAACAGACTGAGACACCGAGGGGCCCCCTCGCATGCCCATTAAATGACCTGGGGGAGGGGCACAGTGCGGTGCTGCAGAAGGAAGGTAGGCTCAGCAGTAACAGAAGCTTGGCTTGGGGTCCCAGCTTTCAGCTGAGCTGTGTGTGTTTCACGCCCAGTCTCCATATTTGCTACTTGAGATCAGTGATGCCTGGCATATGCTTATTACAAGGAGAAAGCAAAATGACATATGATAGAGTAGGAGTGTGCTCCATATCTCTTTTCTTCCTCTTGAGGTAGTGTTTTCCTGATTCTGGAAGTCACTTTTTCATTTTAAAACAAACACCATTCTTTACAAATGAGCATGTTAGTGAAGCGAAAGCCACCCAAGTAAGGAAAGCAAGGTGCCAGCAGATGAGACAGTGCACTCTGGAAGACACATTGGAGAACAAATTGCTACCTGGAGAGCGAGAACACTCTTTCCTCTGAGTTTTGTGAAACCTTTAGCTATAGCCCAAGATAAAACTAAAGGTTAAAAGAGGGTAATTACCGATTATTTAGAGGGTGACTGTAATGAGCTAACAAAATTATCACATTTCAAAGCTTGAAACTCCCCCCCCCCTTTTTTTTGAGCAAAGAAAATCATTTCATTAGGCAGTATTTGAAATTTTTCATGTTTGACTCCAGCATGATGTCTAAAGAGAACTTGAAGACAGAGCCCTCTTTTTTTTTTTTTTAGTTTATTTTTATTTATTTTGAGAGAGAGATAGAGAGCAAGCAGGGGAGGGGCAGAGAGAGAGAGGGAGACAGAATCCCAAGCAGGCTCCATATGGTCAGCACAGAGCCCAACATAGGGTTTAAACTCACGAACCGTGAGATCATGACTTGAGCAGAATTCAGGAATTGGATGCTTGACGGACGGAGCCACCCAGATACCCCCAAAGTCCTCTTGAATGCAGAGTCTGGCTTGTATTTTCTGACCCACCAAGGCAGAGAAAACGGAAGGTGTATGCATAAGTCAGGAAAAGGTCATTTTATCCAAAAATTTGGATATTATATGTCCTCAACAGGGGGAACTTTCAAGAACATCCGCTGGCTGCTTCTCAGGTTTGCAGCAGAAATTGAAGTCAAAGAGGGGAATTTTTCATCTGCAGAGTTCCTAATTCACAAGAAAAGCAAGACTTCCTTTGTAAATTGATTTTTGAGTTTCTCATCTGAGGTGAGAAAGAAACCATGCCATTGTTTTCCTATTAAAATTTTTTGACTGTTGTTGTTGTTTTCTTTAGAGAGAATGAAATCCCTTAACCTTCCCTGACTTTAACTCTGAGACATTCTGATGCCGGAGAATGATTTCTTAGAAGAGGCGGTTGGGGATTCAGAAATGTCACACCATCCCTCTCTGCCAGGGTGATTATTTTCCTCAGTGACTTCTCATCCTGCGTATCTATTTGTCTAATGTCAAGCTATCACGTCAGGACACCCAGTAACAAGTTTAGCTGGTGAAGTGACCGGGAGCATACCCAGTCACCGTGGTCAATGCTCACTCAATTTCTCTCTTGGTGACTGAAATCAGGCTTCATGCTGATCCCTCAAAGGGTTCTTCCAGGAAAAGCTTTGCCAGACTTTCCCTTGCTTTCTAGATGCGGGAAGTCCGCTCCACAACTTTCCTGAGCAGTGTATCCTCCCACTGATCATGAGCTGAAAGGAAGAACACTTCTGTGAGTCGATGTGTGCAAGTGTGTGTGTGAGACGGTGACAGAGAAAGAGCATGCTTTCTTGTTGAAATGAAACAGAATTTATGAGTAGGAGCAGACAGTGTTTGCTCCTGTTTGGCTCCGTGCATAAAAAAGGAGGCCTGTGTCTCAGTTTTCTTGGGGACTCAGTTTTAATGAATTTCAGGTGTGTGTGTGTGCCAAGGACAAAGGATTTGAGAGCATGGGGAGAGCTAAAAGAATCATGTAAATTCATCAGTGCAGCAGAGTGAGGAAAAACCAGCACTGAAGGACTGGCCCCGTCCCTGCAGACCATGGGGTGTCCACAGGCTGAAAACCACTTCTAAAAAGAAGTGTTTGTTTGAATCTCCACAGTGATGCCAAAGCCTGAACATAGCATCGTGCTGTTCTGTAAAGAGGATGGTACATCCAGGATATGGCGAGGGATCCTGGTTACAACTACCTGGGTTTTCTTTTGGCCTCTGGAACTCTGGCTGGAACCCCTCATTGGCACCAAATCTACATTTTTATGCACCATTATTTTTTGCTTGGATTAAAAGGCAATTTTTTTTCCTTGCTGGATCAAACCACACTGTGAGACTAAGGATTTAATGTTAACATTCTGTATTTTCAGTTTAATTAAGTCCATATCCTAGAAAATGTTTTCCTGCCAACCCCTACAATAAGGCTTTTGTCAGGCAGAGCTAATCTTCAGTGCTCTCTGGACTAGCCCATAATTAATTTTAAGAACAAAAGTAGAATTATTAAAAGTTATCTATATTTGATCATGTTTGGGAGGGGTGCAAAATACATAGTCACTTTCTAGGGTTCTTTTGGTACCAGTTATTCAGACTTTAGCCTGGAATTTGATGAAGACACCTTAGACATCCAAAGTCCCTCCCCCCGCAATGCCCCTCCGTAATTTGTGACCAGTGAGATCTTGGCTCGAGCAGCAGTGAATCACTAGGAGACAGAATTTTCATGGACACATTTTTACACTTCCTGTTATTAGCAGGAAAGGAAGAATTTTCCTCTTCAGAAGCATACAATTGTTTCCAGGCTTGATTCTCTGTGCTGAAAGCAAAGTGTGTGGGCCGGTCTATGGTGTGCCCATGTGTGTATAAGGGCTGATGGCAATGAGGAGGGTCAATGTGTGTTTGCATTGGATGGCGGGATTGATACTTGGAAGCATCTTGCCAGTAGCATTGAATGATTGTCAGTGAAACAAAGACAGTGACCAGAATTAGCTTCCATGCCTTATTTACAGTTCCTATCATTAGTTGAACTTCAGCTAAGCAGCATGCTAGTCCCCTAGAGAACTAGCTTTGTATTTCTCCCATAAAATGTCGAAGTGGAAAGATGTTGCATGCTAAAGAAGACCACAGAGGGCTCTTGAATGCCATAGGAAGCTTTCTAGATGGGGATCAGAGGGGATGTGAAAATACACAATGCCATAGTCATTCCAGGCAGACTCCTTATAATAAATGTAAAATTGTATAGAAACACTATTGCGTTTCTGGTAAAGATGGGAAGACTTTTAGGTAGGAACCTCCTTGTGAGGACAAATAGCCAATATCTGAGGGCAGTGACTCTGGAGCCCTGGGAATGTCTTTGACGGACAGCTGCGTAAAAAACATAGTGATTCAGGGAAGCTCACATCATTTCAAGTGCTGTAGCCCATTCATAAAGAGTTCAATCAGACTCAAAGTTCTTAATTTTTCCACCTAACCTCCTTTTGAGACACTGATTAAAACAGATGTTTTATCAGGGTGCCTGGGTGGCTTAGTTGGTTCAGCATCTGACTCTTGGTTTTGGCTCAGGTCATGATCTCAGGGTTCGTGGGTTGAAGCCCCACATCGGGCTCTGTGCTGATGGCATGGAGTCTGCTTGGGATTCTGTCTCCCTCTCTCTCTCTGCCCCCTCCCCTTCTCATATTCTCTCTCTCTCTCAAAAACAAATAAGTAAACTTCAAAAATAATTTTTAAACAGATGTTTTATCAGCCATTTGGACCAATAAGGAATTCACTGACAGCTGAAAAAATGTCCTAAATCAAATCACAACAAATGCTATGTCTTTACTAGTCACAAGTTGATGAGATAATGTCTGGATTATATTTAGGAACTCACCCTTTTATCTAGGAATAAGAGTAAAGATATTTTCAATGAGATAAATGAACGTTGCAAGCAATTAAATCAAATCTCTACACCGCAAAGTCATGATTTGTACAACAGGAGAGCCCTGCTAACTCAGCCAGCCTGAGATTTAGTTGCACTGGCTCATTCACGGCCACCCTAAGCCAGCTGCGCGTTTCCCTGCTCTAACTGTGCTCATGATGCGCCTTCCTCTTAGTTTCTCCACGTCCAAATCCTAACCACCCTGCAACACCCAACTTCTCATCGTATTAATGAATGTTAATAACATTCATGCTCACAACGATGACCCTTCTCAGTTTTGGTCTTTGCTACTCATTTGGCATGTATTATTAATTGGCTTTTTCTTTTTTAAAGTTTTAATTTTGAAATGATTTTAGATCTGTGGAAAGTGTGATCAAGCTAATACAGAGTCCTGTATGGCCCCCATCCAGTTTCCTGTAATGTTAACATCTTGTGTAATCATGGCATATTTATCCAAACTAAGACATTCACTTGGTACAATACTATTAACTAAACTGTAGAGTTGATCTGGATTTCCCTATTTTTTCTAATACGACCTTTTCCCGTTCTAGGATCCAATCCAGGATTCCACGTTGCATTTAATCATTATGCCATCATTATGCCATCCTGCCTCCACCAATATGTGACAGTTTCTCACACTTTTTTTTTTTTCTGATGTGTGACATTGACATTTTTGAAGGACACCTCTATTTGTATTTTTCTTGGGTTTTCTCATGACAAGATGGAGGTTATGGATGTTGAAGAAGAATACCAAAGAGATGAGGTGTCTTTAACTTTACATTATACCTGAGGGCACATGGTGCCATTGTGACTTATTACTGGTAAAGTTAGTCTCAAGCATTTTATTAAGTTTTGTCTGCTGGGTTTCTCTACTAAGTTACAATTTTTTTCCTTTACATATTTTATGTATTAGAAGTGAGTCACTTAAGTCTTGCTCACATTTCAGGGGTAGGAAATTAAAGTCCACTTCCTGGAGGAAGGAGTACCAAAGAATTTCTGGGAATATATTAAAGATGATGATGACAGTAAGTGTTATGGGAAAGACACATTGAGGTTCTTCATTTATCCTGTTTCTTTTTAACATTTGCTCATTAACTTTAGCATTATCAGTGAATCTTACAAAAAGTAGTTATTACTATGGTGGTCTAAAGGTGCTTTCCTGTTTCTCTCATTTCTTCTATATTAATTATTTGGGATTCTTCCATATGGAATATTTGTCCATTTCCTCATTTATTCATTTACTCAATCATTTATTTGTACTAGTATGTCATAGATGCTTATATTATTTGTGTTATAATCCAATATTCTCTTTATTTCGTTCCAGTGTTGGCCTTTGGAAGCTCGTGTATTTTTGTCAAGCCTCCATTTTATTTACTTATTTTTTTGACCACTTCTTTAATTTCTGGAAGCTCAAGATGCTCCGGCATCATCTTGTATTTCCTGAACCCTAGAATTGACTATTTTTCCAAGAAGCCCTGGTTCTTATTATCAGAGAATGGCTTTTAGAAACCAAGATCTGGGCACTAGCTGTGTGTGTTATTGCTACCGGCCTATCATTGTTTTTCAATCCTTTGTGCAGAATTAGGAAATATATCTGTATGGATACTATTCTGTGTATATCCTCATATCCATATCTCAGCACCTCCCCTGCCTCTTCCCACTTCTCTCTCTCTCTCTCTCCGTGTACGTCTGCGTGCATGTACACACGTGCACAACATACACATACACACACATCTCTTACTCTAATCCACTTCTTTATTTGGCAGTGAGAGACTTGGCTTCCATTATTTACAAGTCATTTCCTGAGTGTTAAACTCACTAGAGTACACATATAAAGTAGTCCCAGAACTGTTAAACTGTACTCCTGAAAAACAAACTTACCAACCACAGTACAATGCTTAGGTATAGTTCTTTTTTGTCTTCAGAATTCCATTTTACAGTTAAACCTGTGCGTGTCAAATTTACTTGGGTCGGCTCATTTTATACTCCAGTCCCTTCAGAGTGATTTTCTTGCATATCTGTAATATAGCTATAGTCATTTGCCAGAGGTTGCTTTCCATCGAGGGTTCCCAACATTTTTTGTTTATTTGTTTAATTTGCATGGAATAAAGTTCACTTGTGGTGTATGGTTCCATGGGTTTTGACAAATGCACGAAGTCGTTTGTACACTTCCACAGTGCTGTGCAGAACTGATCTATCACAGAAATCCCCCTGCGAGCCCCTGTGAATCCATCACTCACCACCCCCCTCTTAAAATCCCTCAAATACTTACCTGTTGTCCACCCTTACAGTTTTGGCTTCTCAAGAATGTCATCACATAAATGGACTATACCATATGTAGCCTTTGGGGTATGGATACTTTCGCTTAAATTCAAAAATGAATTTAAATGTCATTAGTAGCTTATTCCTTTTTTATTGCTGAGTAATACTCCATTGTATGGACGCACCAAAGTTCACTTAGCCGTGTATCTATTGAAGGACATTTTGGTTGTTTCAAGTTTCAGTTCTATTATGAATAAAGTTGCTACAAATGTTGGTGTACAGATTTTTTGTGAATTCAAGTTTTCAATTTCCTTGAGTAAATACCTAGAAATGGGGTTGCTGGGTCACACACATGCTGGGTCATATGGCAAGTATATGTTTAATTTCATAAGAAACTGGAAAAACGGTTTCAAAACTGCCTATACCACTTGGCATTCCCACCAACAACGGATGAAGGTGAATTAACTTTTTATATTATTTTCACCTATAACAGGGGCATTGTTTACTTATTCATAATTATTGAGTCCTTGTGTATCAAACAGTTTTCAAATGTTTTTTAATAAAGATTTAATTTGGTTGTAAGAGAGAAAAATACATGTGCCTATAAATAAATAAGATAATTTTAAAGAGTGATGAGTACCATTAACAATATTGTTCAATGATTGAGATGAATCACTTCAAGGAATTAGAGCCTTAAAATTTCATTTGCCCCACTGACTAAGAACTTAATAAAAATTCACAGACACCAATGAATGTGTAATGGGTGTTCTGAAATGATGCTTTGGAAATGTGTTGTTCAAGGGAATTTAATAAACTATAATCTTCTGCTGAATTTCTGATCCTACTATCTCTTGCTTGGATATCAAGTGGAAAAGGATCTCTTGGAACAGGCTCAAGCATTTTTTGTTTGTTTTTTAAAAATGTAATTTGGAGAATAAAAAGTAGAGGAGTAGAGGGGAAGAGAGATCTGAAATAGAGGGAATTTCTCTTCAGTCTTCTAAGATAGACCCTGCTTTGAAAGTTGACTTAAAAAATGTCTTTACTATCAAGGAGAAATAATTCAATTGGGTTACAAGTGCTGTGTCTTTAGAACTGTAAGACACAATATATCTTAAAAAAATTTTTTTAATGTTTATTTATTTTTGAGAGAGAGAGAGAGAGAGAGTGAATGAGGGGCAAAGAGAGTGGGAAACACAGAATCCAAAGCAGGTTCCAGGCTCTGAGCCGTCAACACAGAGCCTGACGCAGGGCTCGAACCTACGAACTGTGAGATCATGACCTGAGCGCAAGTTGGATGCTTAACCGACTGAGCCACCCAGGTGCTCCCACAATATATCTTTATAAAGAAAATTATGAATTAATTTATGAAATCATCTGGAGAGACATATAGTATCATGCGTGGAAGTAGGAACAACTTAATGTTTAGCTGTAGGAGGTTTAGCAATTGATTTTCATAATATTGGATTTACGGTTCAATAATTTTCTATGTGGATGGAGGTCAGGGTGTCAGGGATATTCCCCTGATACCATCACGTTTCTCTTATGTAGATATGCATTGTTATCCAATATAGGAAGCAACAGACTTCCCAAAACCAGATATTTTAAAACATTAATCATGGAACTTTAGCTACTAGAATATCCTAAGAATGCCCAGAAACTCATAATGGTGCTCAGCTTAGGCTTCAGATGCACTGAACACTGAGCTGAATGTGCTAAACCTGTTTCTGGGGAGATGACCCTTGTTAGAATGGCTGAGCTTGGCAGGGACAAATAAGCTTCACTGGTGTTGCAAGTAGAGAACAGTGAGTTTCAGTAACTTAAATGGGGACCATCGCTCTCAATATCTGCTCTGCATTCTGAATACTATTGCCCTCCCGGTTCTTCCCAGCTTATGAAATTAACATTTGCCTGTTCTTACTTAATGATGTAGAAAGTATGTAGCTGGCTTTTGGAGACCATTTAGTTTAGGAGCCTCTCGGGGAAGGGAATGATTTGAGGGGAAGTTATACTGGGTGTCATTGGAAATGAATGCTTTCTCAGAATTATGAGCAAAAATATTCAGAGATGTCTCGTGAGTTCGGAAGAGTTTGTATGGGTCCACATGACATTCTCTGTGGGATCATAATTCTCTAGAAGCAGAGCTCCAATATCACTCACCAGCTAACGATCCCCACGATAGTGAAAGAAAGACGGTCAAGCATAGTGCGACTAGGACTCTTGTCCTTATTTAGCATTTACTTCCTGGAAGCTTCTCTTTAGGTGATTAGCCACTCATTTCAGATGCCTAGGAGTGATTTTCTACATGTTGCTGTTACTTTAACCTCACTTTATGCCCATCATTTTAATAAAATGACTATATTTTCTCTGACAAGATACGAAAAAGCATTGATGAATAAAACGTGGGTGAATTTTGTAGGGAAGGTAAACACACACATACACATATGCACATATATATGTATGTGTAAATATGGGTATGTATGTGTGTGTGTCCGTGTATCTTCTTTGATTGAGTGTTGATTTTACTTTCCTTGCCATGGCCCATGACATTATCAGATGCTATTTCTCTCCAGGCCAAGAATGACAGTGCCGGGTAAGGGGAAAAAGGGAGAAAAATGAAAACATGTTACTCATGTTTAAAACAGACAACAATACTCTAACAGTAGGACTTGCTCAGGGAATTGTAATGCAATGAATATTTAAAATATTTTAATGAGGTAAACCATTGTTAAGCTCATGTAAAGAAAAGAATTCAGAAGTGATTAAAGGAGAGCCTAGATTTATTTAAATATAGGTCAAAGTTTGGGTCCTGTGCAGATATGCTATTTTAACTTGTAGATGATCACCCGCTTAACGAATAACTAGCATTTTTGGTGATCGAATTAAGGCTGGTCCCTTTGCTGTTAAGGAGCACTGGAGCGCATATGCTCCAGCGCATACACGGCTCTGCAGCTGTCGGTCTAACACAATCCCTTAGGCACTGTATATATATTGATCTGCTTTGCAGCAGCTCCACCTATTGGTAACAAAGGGCAGGGGACAGACCAATGCAAACTGACTTCAAGGCAGATTTCATGAACTTTGGCTGTCGTGCTCCTCAAGGCTAAGGAACAGAGGGCAGCAGGACATGGGACCGCCATTTTGAACCTGACACTACATGTTCGCCAAACTGGGCTGAAAGAGAAGCTGTCATTGTGTGTTATTTTAAGGGCTGGCTCTGGGAATTAACTCTGTTACACATAAAAGGACGGTGAGGGGATGTGCAGACTAAATGAAGAGAAATACTGTCTGAGGATTTCAGGCTTCATGTTACTAACAAATATTAAGGATTTTCATCCGTCAGACACTGGCAGTAAATTTCTCTCTCCCTCTTTTTTTTTTTTTTTTTTCCATTTGTCAGGTGGTCGTGGGGGAATAAAGTTCAGACCTCCTTAGAGGTAATGAGCTTTGAACATTTGATGAAATGGATTTCCTTTCTGCAAACAGACCTCGGAAAGCAGGTTGTCTAGTGACATTCCAACATATAAAACTGTCCACCCTCCACATCCCAGGGAGGGTGATGGTAGTTGGAAAGATGGTTACTTTAGTGGGTGCTCGGCAAGGCATTATAGCAGTGTTGCTGTTGGAATGGAGCCTCTCGACAGAAAAACACAGACTACCAATACATCTTTACCTTCTCATTCCAAATGTAACTGGAGTCACTTGCAATTTCTTGTTGTTGTTATGGGGAGGAAAAGAAAGGGATGCTTAGCAACACTGGTGCTCTCATTTTCTTTTCTTAAAAAAAAATTTTTTTAATGTTTATTCATTTTTGCGAGACTGACAGAGCAGGAGCAAGGGAGGGGGAGAGAGAGAGGGAGACACTGAATCTGAAGCAGGCTCCAGGCTCTGAGCTGTCAGCACAGAACCTGATGTGGGGCTAGAACTCACAGACCGTGAGATCATGACCTGAGCCAAAGTCGGAAGCTACTGAGCCACTCGGGCGCCTCAGTCTAATTTTCTTTTAATAAGCTTTACTTCTCCCCCTCCTTCTGACTACTTCCTCTTTCTTTCTCCCTGGTTCAAAATGCAAGGGAAAGGAAGACAGATGGGCCACTTTGGTGTTCTAAGCAGGATCCAGTCAAGGCTGATGGTAAGGAGC
The DNA here is from genome assembly GCF_018350155.1 of Leopardus geoffroyi. NCBI lineage: Eukaryota > Metazoa > Chordata > Mammalia > Carnivora > Felidae > Leopardus > Leopardus geoffroyi. Next base: position 46,863,806 of record NC_059327.1, read on the forward strand.
AGAGACACTATTCTCCTTCTTTTTGGTGTGCTCTCATACCCTAAGTTGGAACAGGTTTATCGCCACCACATAAACATGATTCCCATGATCATTTTTTTAAAAATGTTTTTATGTAATTTTGAAGGGGGGAGGGGCAGCGAAAGGGGGATAGAGGATCTGAAGCAGGCTCCTCGCTGACAGAAGACAGCCCAACATGGGGCTTGAACTCACAAACTGTGAGATCATGACCTGAGCCAAAGTCTGACACTTAACCGACTGAGCCACCCAGGGGCCTCCTGTAATAATTTATTTATTTATTTTTTTATATTTTTTTTATTATTTTTTTTTTAATTTTTTTTTTCAATGTTTATTTTTGGGACAGAGAGAGACAGAGAATGAACGGGGGAGGGGCAGAGAGAGAGGGAGACACAGAATCGGAAACAGGCTCCAGGCTCTGAGCCATCAGCCCAGAGCCCGACGCGGGGCTCGAACTCACGGACCACGAGATCGTGACCTGGCTGAAGTCGGATGCTTAACCGACTGCGCCACCCAGACGCCCCAATTTATTTCTTAACTAAATGGCATCAAGGACCCAGTTGCAGGCCCCCATTTGCTTTTAATTCTCCCTCACTTAAATAAGATGAATCTAAGAATCTGAGGCAAGTACATAGCCATTAAGGAAGCACGTTCTTTCCTGACAGTATATGCAGTAAACAAAAACAATGAAATGGGTGAAGTGATGGCTGACTGCACCAGGGCACAGAGGAGTGGAAACTGTGAGTGAACATCAGACTTGGCATTTCAGTTCCACTATTAGTGACACAGAGTGAATTTGCCCTCTCTCTCTCTGGTCATTTCTCGGAAGCAATCCTAGGATTGGTTGCTTCCATGGATCCATGTATACTTAAACACTCATGCCCTAAGCAAAAGAATAGGAATCACAAATTATTTCCTTTGACATCATTCCACCAAATAGCTCCTGTTCAATCAAAATACACCAAGTGGACTTTATTGGGATTAAGTGACTTGAATACCATCACAAGAGTAAGGGATAGCAGGGGCGCCTGGGTGGCGCAGTCGGTTAAGCGTCCGACTTCAGTCAGGTCACGATCTCGCCGTCGGTGAGTTCGAGCCCCGCGTCGGGCTCTGGGCTGATGGCTCAGAGCCTGGAGCCTGTTTCCGATTCTGTGTCTCCCTCTCTCTCTGCCCCTCCCCCGTTCATGCTCTGTCTCTCTCTGTTCCAAAAATAAATAAACGTTGAAAAAAAAAATTAAAAAAAAAAAAAAAAAAAGAGTAAGGGATAGCAAAGTCCAAACATGTAAAATGGAGTTAAATTAACCAAACTAAGCAAAAGAAATGTACCCCCTTCTCCAAATAAAGCTCAAAAAGCATGAATATTTCACTGCACGTTCTATGGATTAAAACAAAACCAAACAAAATTTGAGTTATTATTTGAATAATATATGGAGACCATTCAATTCCAAGGGAGATTTTATGCTTAAAAAGTTTAAAATCTAGCAAAGAAATAAGGTGTATGCTTAGTAAAATTAAATAGCATGAAAATAATAGTAGTAGTAAGCAACAACATAGAATGTTAAGAAGGCAGTAATTCATTAACAAATGAATGGTACATCATGTCCTATGTGTTTATAGGAAGAAGTGGTCACTGATGGTCTAGAAAAGTGAAGGAGGATTCTTTTAGCTTTGAAAAATAGATAAATTTAAATGATTATATGGTAATATCACTGCCTTTTCCTAGTTCTTAAGTGTACTTTCCAGAGATATCTTACTTTGATCTCATGCATTTTCTAAGGTAAGTGGTTTTATGCATCTTGATCTTGATTCACAAAAAGCCTAAAACATGTCATAAAAATGAAAAAAAAGTTAAAAGGCGTCTTTGAACTCCAACCTCTTCAAAGAGTGGAGTTAAATGAACAACTATAAGAAGCAACAATAACAAATCTTTGTTGGTACCATTAGACTTTGTTTTGAAAGTCATTTTAATAAATACCAATGCCTAGCAATGTGGTTCCCGGGTGCAGTATGTTTGATATTGCATTTATACCTATGTTTATCCCTGCCCCCACCAAATTGCCAAATCTTTATTGGGTACTTACTTTATTTATCATTATTATTATTGTTGGGGGAAAGGGAACTTACTTTAGGGATAAACTTGGTGTAATGAACTTGAAAATAAACACTGTGAAAAGACACTGACATTTGGCTATACTTTATTACTCTCAAAGTAGGGAAGAGACAAGGATATTCAGAACTAAGGTAAACAATGTGATAGAATAGTTACAAACAAAGGGTATAGGAATCATTTCTGACTTTGGGATTAGAGAAAATACCCTAGAGGATATGACTTTGGTCCTTGATGAATTTTGACAGCGGAGAAAAAAAAAACCCAAAGAATTACAATTCTTTATAATTACATACTTATACATAGAATAAGTAAATCGATGGAATAAGTGTGTGAATAGCTCGAGTAAGTGCTAAATAATTTGGAGCATCAAAAGAATAGAGAAGAAAATTGTCAACAATCTTTCGTGAAGACAGAGAATTTGGACTGCACCCTTTTTGCAATGAATTGGAATGATTTTGAGTCTTGATATTTTTGATACTGACTGGTGTTTACAAATGCATTTGACCAGATATTTGTAGCAAAGAACAATTGAGAATAAAGTGCATTAGTTGTAGTAGAAGATATGAAGCATGGAATAAATGGGAACAATTACACTGGGACTATGGTAGTAAAAATGGAGAGATTAAAAGAATGCTACATACGAACAAGTAATGGGAATTGGGAATGATTGGGTATATTAAAGAACTAAAACCACAGGGTGATTAATGACTAAAGTTACTCTTTTATGAGATGCCATTGGTCAGGGTAAGCTAGTTTCTGTGATAAACCCCAAAGTGTGACTGAACACAATAAAAATGCATTTTTTTTTTACCTACATTCTAAGAAGAATTGACAAAGGAGTGATCAGTTCTGCTCCATGAAATAATTCAGGGGCCCAGGCTCCTTCCATTTGGAGCTCCACAAACACCCAGGATCCTGAATTCCTATACCGAAGCCTCTGCATTTGGCCAACAGATGAGGCAAGAGAGGAAGACAGAATGGAATATTTCATAAAGCTTTAGGATCAGACTCAAGGGTTCACATACCTTCCACCCAAATTCCATTAGTTCGATCTAAGTCACATAATCCATTTAACCTCAAGGGAGTCAGGAAATGTGTGACATGAAGGGATAGAACGTGGATATTGGTGAACAATTGGCTTGTTTCTGCTACAATGATCAGTACATAGCAATGGCATGAACCAAAAATTTTAAAAAGCAAGTTTGATGGGAAGCAAAGAAGAGTTCACGGTTGAACATGTTTAGCGTTGCATGCATGTTTAGCGTTGCTCTGTGCTGCTGAAAATATTCTGCAGGTTGTGCTAAATTTGAGTTTGAATATCAGGGTGGAGTTTCTGATGTGGGAATTATTAGTACAGAGGTGGTAGTATAAACAAAGTTGTTATTGAATAAAAGGGAAAACCATGGATGAACCGGTAGGGGCCACAGAAGATAAGACAAGCAAAGGAGGTTGAAAAACGGCAGTCAAATGTGAGGAAACAAAGAATGGAGAAGACAGTCAAGGGAGCCAAAGGAGGCTAGAGCAAAAAGGGAGAGGAGTGCAGGCCATCACATACTGCAGGAGAGAGGCTGAGGAAAGACAAAGAAATGGGAATTGGTGAAGATTAACACACTTGCTGGCAAGTACAGGGAAGATAAAGGGGCAGGAGACTAGAAGGATGGCACTAACTAGCAATGCACACAAATACTGCCAAAACGTGTTTTTTGTTGAATTATACAGTAGATGGTGGATTCCAGAAATGTGAAAAGAGCATCGACTTGAATTTGGATTATGGCTTCTAATTTAGATCTGCTGATCCCTGACTCCTTGGGTTAAACATTTAATCTCAATTAGTTTCCCCACATGTGAAATGATGCAATTGGACTCTATGTTTTCTAAGACCCTTCTCTCTTTACATATTTGAGTTGAATTATTAGTTAAGGCAATGCAGTATAATCATGAACAAATGAGCTCTGCCTTAGTATCATTCCTGTGATGCAGCTTTGATCAAATCATTAAAATTCTCTAACCTTCATTTCCTCCTCTATGAAATGATAACAATAGCATCTACCTCTTAGGAGTGTTTTAAGGTTTAAAAAAGTTACTGATCAGGGGTGCCTGAGTGGCTCAGTTGGTTGAGCATCTGACTTCAGCTCAGGTCATGATCTCACGGTTCATGAGTTCGAGACCCATGTCAGGCTTTGCATTGATAGTGCAGAGCCTGCTTTGGATTCTGTGTCTCCCTCGTTCTCTCTGCCCCTCCCTGGCTAATACATGTGCATACACACTCTCTCTCTCAAAAATAAGTAAACATTAAAAAAAAATTTTTTTTAAAGTTACTGATTAGAGGCAGCTGGGTGGCTCAGTCAATTATGTGACTGACTCTTGATTTTGGCTCAGGTCATGATCTCATGGATTGTGGGATTGAGCCCACATTGGGCTTTGTGCTGACAGTGTGGAATCTGCTTGGGATTCTCTCTCTCTCTCTCTCTCTCTCTCTCTCTGCCTTTCCTTCGTATTCTCTTTCTCCCTCAAAAATAAACTTAAAAAAAAGTTACTGATTACAATACGCATAGCACAATGCCAAATATCTAGTAAATAATTCTAAATGTGTGGGCTAGCAAGACTAGGAGAATAGTTACACCATTGGGATGGACGTGAGAGAGAGTGAATTCAGAGGAGGTTCTTGGCATGAAATTTTGGAAAAAGAACAGCTTGTAGCATCTAGGAATTGTCTGATTCTTGCTGATTATACAAAGAGAACATGTGTGGGCCTAACAAGGTTAAAAAACAAGACTGGAAATTTATACATGCATTTGCAGCAGACATTCATGAAGCCTTATGACCTATTCAGGCTGTTCTTGGTGCAGGGAAGAAAAGAGAAGTAGATAAGGAGTGAAAATTCTAGTTTCCATATTTATACAGTGTAAATGTCTAACTTGCCTTTGGTTTCTACCCTACATGGTCTTAAAACAATGGAGAACAATCTTGTTCTCTAAATGATTGTATGAGTGTTCAAAGGCTTACTAAAATACAGAGGGGAAATAACACCAGAAAAGAGTTTTGTTTCTTTTTTGTGTAGCCTGAAGTAGGCAGTCTGAAAAAGACCAGCAGTAAGCACTTGAAATATCCACTTTTAAATGCCTCTGGTAATTTTTCACACACACAAAAAGGGCACTCTTGTTTATTTGAGGAACAGAACTGAAAAAAATATATGCACCAGAAGCAAGACAAATCAACATCCTCGCTATAGAATTAGTTGGCTGCAGACAGTGTTTTATGGGTGGTTTCACTACTACTTTAATTAACTTCAAACAAGGAATACATTCTAGCTTTGCTCTTTTTCAAGTGTGTGAAGCTGGATTCCGTATGTGTGATGATTATAACATTGAATTCCACCCTTTGGGAAATCAACCTGACATTGCTCTGAATTGCCCATTGAGTATACAAGGCATTCAAGTCCTTTAAATTATAAAGGACAATGTAAGAGAGTCTTTCCTTCCATGTCCTGATTGGCTATTACCTTGTTCCTTCAAGCCAATAGCATTAACAAGTTCAATTAGAAGGGCTAATGCTGGAGCTGGGGATTGAGACTGAACTGATTGAGGAAGTATAAGGAAGACTAGGAATATAGTATTATAGCTGCAATCAGTATTTTTAAAGCTATTGAAGTTCTTCAGAAAGACCTAAAAAGAATTAAAATTCCGTTGTGCCTTAAGTCTTTACTTAGTGGTTTTTTTTTTTCCCCTTTAGCTTTCTTCAGTGTGTGAGATGTATTCCTTAATTTTCTTTGTGGTATCCATATATTCCTATGCTATCTGTGGAGTTACTCTTTATTAAGCACTTGCTATGTGCTAGGCAACGTGCTATGTGCTTTGTATATGTTACTCTCATACTCTTAATACTCACCCTGATAGTTATCATAATCCCCACTACACAGATGAACACAGCGAGGCTAAGAATTGGTAAGAGCTGCTATTTGAACACAAACTCTTATATCCCAAGTCAGCATATTTTATAATCACAAAGCTACATAGCTTATCAGTCACCACATAAGAAAACCAAACCAAACCAAACAAACAAAAATACCAAAAACCAAAAGACAAAAAATCCAAAAAACAAAACATCCCAAAAAAGGATTAATTTTGGAGAGACTGAGACTAAGGGTGGGCTGAATCTTGTGTCAACAATTAGCTGAGCTTGTCCTTGGGAATTTCATAGGATCTATGCAGAATTGCTTTTTCTAAAGTTTTAAGGGAGTTAGAAAATTGTTTTTTTTTTTAAATGCAGCAACTTAGCTGAAGAATTCTCTCCCATGCTGGACAGAAGATAGGAAGGTGAATAGGGGCCATATTATGAACTAGAAGCAATTTTTATTACTTCCCAGCTGTACGTAGATCATTTGGCCTCATGGAGTTAGTTCTTTCTCTTTCATACCACCGGAATCTGTGGTCAGTTTGCAAAAATGGAGAAATGGAGATGTTCCATGTGAATTTTGGCTGCAGCTGGAAACTTACTTAGCTGGGAAAGGAAGAGATTTGTCTCCTGAAAAAGTCAGCTTTTCCTAACTCTGGAATATTGCATGAGAAGCTCAAAATGGTAATGTCCTGCCAACTTCCCGCTGTAAAATCAAAGTCTCTTCACCCCTCTTACCATCAAGAGAGCTGCTATTAATTCTCACTGTGATTTTTCTAAGGTGAAACACAGATGCATGTAAGCTCCACAGGGTGCGTGACTTCGGAAGAGGTCAGTAATTGTCCCACCCAGCAAGAATCACTCACAAAGATGAATTGTTTTGGCTCTTGTTTTTTTAGTGAGCATAAATTCATCAGTGTTCCTTCATTCTCCATGGATACAGAGACAGACAGGAGACACATGGCTGGGCTACTGCCTCTGGAGATATCCTCCCCCCGATTAGGGATCCAGGCAACTGAGTGTGTGTCTGTGGGTCCGTGTACGTTGTTATTCTGAGAGAATTAGTGATACAGAGGAAGGAGAGGTGGCAACTTGTTTCTGACCTTTCTCTGTCATTTCAGTGAGCCAACTTCTTTACTCTGGAGAATAGAGGAAGAACTTCTCTAACGTGAGATTTGAAGACCTGGTTAGAATTCCAGCTGCCCCTCAGTATGTGTAGACCCTGGGGTGGCCACTTGACTTTTCTGAGCCTTAGTTCCCTTAGTTATGAAATCAGCGCTACCATGCTTATCTTACAGGTTTGTTGTCAGGACAAAAACGAGAGGATGTACAGGAAAAACTGTGACAGTGACACATAGGGCATCATACAGGTCTAGTGAGGTATTAATTGCATTGTCTTTGGGTAGGTGCGTTGAGTCCTGCTTCTTCCCTTGCCATGGGCCCACTTACCCGGACAGGGATTACATGCATGGGGTGGCCAAGGAGAGAGGTGGAGGTGAGGGAACCAAGGCTGATCCATGAACTACTGCTAAAGCAAGCCAGGGCTTAATCCTGCAAATATTTTCTGAGCTTTCCTTTAACATGAAAGCCAATCCTAAGTTTTGGGAATTACCTGTACTCTTAGACCTCTAAAGCTCAAGTGCTTTGCAACTTACCATAACTTTTGATGCTCTTTTGGGTTTATTTAAAGCAGATCTTATGTAGACATTAGGGATGGAATGAAGTAGAAGGGAAGATCAAAAAACTTAAAATTTCCTTCTGACCTCATACTTGTTAGGGGTAACTTTGGGCCCTATGTCAATTTAAGACATCCTTAGGGATAAGATAAATCAAAAACCATGATCTTTCTTTTCTTTCCCTTCTTTCTTTCTTCCTCTCTTTCTTTTTTAAATATAAAATCTACAGTTAAGTTCACTGGGACATTTTCTTTTAAGCTGCATGGATGTTGCTAAAGAGATTCTTAGTTTTTTAAGCTTTGATTTATTGATTTTGAGAGAGAAACAGCATGAGTGGGGGGGGGGGGGGGCAGAAAGTGAGAGAGAACCCCAAGGAGGCTCTGCACTGCTAGTGCAGAGCCCGACATGGGGCCTGAACTCACAAACCCATGAACCATGAGGTCATGACCTGAGCTGAAATCAAGAGTTGGACGTGTAACCTACTGAGCCAAACAGGAGCCCCAGCCACTAAGGAGATTCTGATCATGAATCAGTCACTGAGAGCTTAGCATTACTGCTACTAGGTAAATTTCTGTATTGACATTTCACTTGGAAAAGCGAAGGATTGGTAAGAGATTGAGTTATAAAATAGGTAAAGATCTTTGGTTTACAACTAGCTTATTTGTCTGTGTGTGTGTGTGTGTGTATTGCAGATGTTTCACTGAAAGGGAGTCAAAATACACTCCCTTAAAATAAGACTGGGTTTGATGTCAGAAAGTGACTCATTAACCCAAAGAAGAACACAGATTGTATATATTCAACTCCAGTGTGCCAGAGTACAAATCTAAAGAGACTCATCACACATTCTCTCTTTTTTAGAGTTTATATTGTTCCTCTTCAGCATTGAGAAATGTCCCTTGCTAAAAGCACTTCCCCACTAGTCCATAGCCAGCAGGGAAAGAATCTTCTTTAGTCACTGAGACCATTGAAAACATCTGGTTGATTAACAGATGTTAATGCCAGAATAGCTTTGGTTTGATCAATGATGTAATCAATTATGAAAGTTATAATTTTAGCAAGGTTTAGACTATTCCATTAAATAAAGATGGAACGTTCCAGATTTTCAGAAAAAAAATATATTTCTCCAAAACCAGTATTTGTGGAACATCTGCATACATACAATTTTAGATGTGATTTTTAACATGTCCATATGGCAACTACCTTACATAAAAGTGATACAGTGGGGGAAAACATAGAGATTTTTTTCCCCTTGTAATTGAGGGGAGGATAAACATTTAGTCTGATTTTATGGATTAAAGAGACAATAGAAAATATATGAGTTGAACAGCCAACTGAGGTCCAATTATTTTGTTTGGGGGGAAATTTTTAATGGATTATTTTGTGTTTCAGATATTCATATTGTGGTATATGAATGTGATGTTTAGTTTTACTTTCTGTCATTAAACAGAAGGAGCAACAACATAAAAAATGAAAAAGTGAACACAATAACAAGAAACCAAAGTAAAATGAAAAGTAAGCATTTAATCCCATTCCTTTATAGTAGGAAATTATGATGACAGATCAAAAAGAAACAAACAAAAATTATGATGTCAAATCTAAACGCGAAGAAACAATGCAACTCATCAGGAATATGGCAAGGGAAGGAGACTGAAGGTGGATGAACAAAGGAAAAAAATTGAGTATTTCGTGGAAAAAATTTTTGAAATGAATTTGAAGATGAATTATTTGCCTACAGGTTGTTCCTAAGATAGCAGAAAAGAATGGCTTTCAGAAAATTTCTCAGAAGGATACCTTCTACCTAGAGAGCTGATTACTTGCCATCATGATGAAAAGTCTGAGGTCTCCCATCAATGGATTGCATCCACAGATGAAGTATAACACTGGCAATTGGATGCACTTAGGTCCCACCCAATCTGTAGCTAACAAAACTTGCAGAATCAATTATTAGTTAACTCTTTGTTATACTGTTTGTTATACTGAACTCAGATGTGTCTCTTCGTTTCAACTAGTACTATATGTAGACACAATCAGAAATAGAAACTAGAGCCTCTCCAATTATACATGAAGACCACATGGTTTGAGTGTTTCTTACATTCTAAGGGTTTTACATGTGTTCAACTCACTTAACCAGCACAAAAATGGGAGGGAAGATATAATTATTTTCCCTCTTTGTGGATGAGAAAGAGAAGCCCAGAGAGCTTAAAACTCACCCCATATTTCATGGCTGTTAAGTGGTAAAATTAGGGTTCAAACTCAGACACAGTTGTAACCACCACACTATATTGATGTCTTACAGTTTTTATTAAACCGTGACTCAAAAAGAAATTTAAGGAATTTACCACATTGTTTTGGTCATAGAGTTTTGCTGAATGCAAAGCAGGGGTAGCCAGATTTTATTCCTGATTATAAGAAACAGTGTGCTTCACTCAGATAAACAATTTACTTCTCCCCACCCCTAAGGCTCAAGCATATTAAACATGTTCTGACATAAGCTTATTTTTCCTACTTATGTTATTTTGGAAAAACCAAAAACACAAAAGCAAAAAACCAAAAACTGTTGAGAATAAATTTTAAGTCCAGTGTTTCAAACACTTTGATTTAAAAAAAAAAAACAATTTTCCAAATGTCATCCAAGGGGAGTGCTCTCTAAAACCATTTTGTTAAAGATACTTAAGAGCCTATATTAGCAAGGAGAAACATTTATGTCTATGAAATAAGGGCAACTGGGTGGCTCAGCTGGTTAGGTGTCCAACTTTGGCTCAGGTCATGATCTCGTGGTTCGTGAATTTGAGCCCCATGTCAGGCTCTGTGTTGACAGCTCAGAGCCTGGAGCCTGCTTCAGATTCTGGGTCTCCTTCTCTCTCTGCTCCTTCCCTGCTCGTTCTCTCCCTCTCTTTTTCTCTTTCTATCTCTCTCTCTCTTCCAAAAAAAAAAATAAATAAATAAACATTAAAACAAAATAAAAGACAAATAAATCTATGAAAGGTACCATTGTGGCAAGTGTCATATAATCTTTTGCTAGTTCAAAGTTAGGGAATATTTTCCTTCTTAGAAGCACTGATTCTTAAAAATAACCAAAGAAATAAGCTCCTTGTTTCACTGATATCAAATTTAGTTTAAGAAAGAGGGGATCAACAAACAAAACCAGGTTTTAACTTTCTTTCATATTATTTTGGAACATTGTTTTCTTAGTAGTATTAAATGCCATGTATAATTTGTCAGAGTTCTCCAGAAAAACAGAACCTATAGCATGTATACATACATATATACATAATGCATGTATGATATCATATATATTGTATCATATATGTACTATATGTTTATGAGAGAGAGAGAGAGGAGCATGAGAGAAATTTATTTTAAGGACTTGGCTCATGTGATTGTAGAGGCTGGCAAATCCAAATTTTTTAGTATAGGCCAGCAGGCTAGAGACCCAACTTATATTTCTTAGGTCTAAAGGCAGACTGCAGGCAAAAAAAATCCCTTCCTTGAGGACATGAATCTTTTCTCTCAAGGCCTTTACCTAATTGGGAGAGGCCCTCTTACATTATGGAGGGTAATCTGCTTTATTCAAAGTTTACTGATTTACATGTTAATTTCATTTTAAAAATACTTTGACTGTAATATCTACACAAGTGTTTGACTGAATATCTGCATACCATGGCCTAGCCAAGATGACACACACAAATTAAAAAAAAAATTGTTTATTTTTGAGAAAGAGAGAGAGAGAGAGAGAGAGAGAGAGAAAGAGAGAGAGAATGAGTGGGAGAAGGGCAGAGAGAGAGGGAGACACAGAATCCAAAGTGGGCTCCAGGCTCTGAGCTATTAGCAGCCCTGATGTGAGGCTTGATCATGACCTGAGCCTAAGTTGGATGCTTAACCGAGTGAGCCACCCAGGTACCCCATTTTAATTAAAAGAAAAAAAATAATGTTTAGACACACAAAATTAACCATCGCACAATGAGAACATTTCTTCTGAGCATTTGTTTTTGGCAGAGAGACACTGACCTCTTGTACCCAAATTCAGAGCCAGTAAATGAACATTTAAGATGTAACATCTGAAGGTTGCTCAGTAGGTTAAGTGTGCAACTCTCGATTTCTGCTCAGGTCATGATCTCATGGTTCGTGAGGTTGAGCCCTGTGTTGGGCTCTGTGCTGACAGTGCAGAGTCTGCTTGGGATTCTCTCTCTGCCCTTGCTCCACTTGTGCTCTCTCTCAAAATAAATAAACTTTAAATAAAAGGTATAACATCTTATTTCACAATTTATTTCTATTATATATAGACAGGTACATTTGTCAGTTACGTATCTCTCACTTGGAATGGCTAGAGAGAATACTGATACTCAAAGGAGTGGAGAGCAAGATACTTGCTTACACTCAAATGTTATATTCTATGCCAGCTTTGATTTCTGTGTGTGGGACTGCACACTACATGTGAGATCACTTTATTATAAAGATTTTTGGATTACAGTCGAAACAGAGCATGAAGTCTAAGATGGATGAGCCTTATCCTGGATATCATTGTGGAGTGGTGTGCACCATTGTGAGGGATTGGCATGGAGCAGATCACATTGAGGAGTCCCTTTTATTGCTTGTGGTGTTTTAGAAAGTTAACATCCAACCTTCAATCTTTTATTATTTTTATGTGACTTTAAAAAGCCACATTTCTGTGAAGCTGCAGGGCTTTTGAAAATGAATTTAGCTGACACATTGAATTGGGATGTATCAAGATAGATGGCAGATTCATATTCCAGTATGTCACATGACTTGCATCAATTTAGTGTGTCAGCTAAAAAGTTTAAGGAGAGGGGAAAAATCAGTTAAAGAAATTTCATCTCTTGTAAAACTGGATTTAGGAAACCTGTGGTTATTAAAGAAACTTTATATCGTGAATCGTCATAGAGGTTTTAAAGACTGTAAATATAATGATATTTCTGTTTAAATTTGGATGTCAACACAGTCTGTGGCAAAGATTTTGAACATTTTGGAGTCCAAAGAAGAAAAGCGGGGAAAGATGAACAAACAGTGATAGATGCCAGGGAGAAGATGAAGCTTGTCCATAATTTAAGATACGAGTATATGGGTGATATGACTTGGAGATATAGAACTACAATGATTTTGTATGGCAGAAAGTTCAGCTCAATCAATATGGAAAGTCAAATTTTGTGAAGTTTTCTAATATTTAGTTCATATAGCATCATGTTAGGAGCTAACACTTTTTTTATTGATATGGGAAAAAGTTTGTATACTGATTGGAATAAATACATAGAGACAGGAAATTTTGTGATATGGGAGAAGTAGGGAACAAATACTAGAGAAATGTCTTTGGGTAGGCAAGAAGAAATGGAATTCAGTTTACAGGTAGATTTCTATTACCACTGTGTGGTCTTAGAAAGCCACACAAAGAGTTGAACTCTAGAAATAGAATGGAAGGCAGGCTATATGGGCACAAATGTAGGTGAGCTGGAAGTTGTACTCACAGGAGCTTGTGAAACACCTTTTCTAATTGTTTTTTATTTTCTTTTTTTTTTTATTTTAGGGACAGAAGAGATCATGCAAGAAGGGGAAAGGGGCAGAGGAGCAGAGGCAGAGAGGTAGAGAGAGAGAGAAAGAGAGAGAGAATCTTAAGCAGGCTCCACACTCGGGGTGGAGCCTGATGTGGGGCTCAATTCCACGACCTGGGATCATGACCTGAGCCAAAATCAAGAGTTGGACACTTGGCTAAGCCACCCAGGAAACCCTATTTTCTTAATAAATGTAAAGCAACATCATCAGTTGAAAATGAGGAGAATGGGGAAGACGATTGGAGGCTGTGACCAAGGTATGAAGTAGCTACTAAGCTATTTTGAAATGGAATGGAATGAGGAAATGAAATAGGATTTTCAGGTGGAATTGAGAGCTCTTTGTGGATGGTGGTCATGAATTTAGAATGAGGATAGTCAGCAGGGTGTATGCTTTTCTCCAACCACATTCTGCTACGTGGGCACTGGATGAATAGAAAGAGAATTGAATTTAATCAGGGTTAAATTTCCAAGCAAATAGGGTCAATGGAGAGAAGGGCAAATGAATTGACTAGGTCTATGCAAGAGAATAATCGTCATTATAATAAGAACCTAGCATCTAAACTGTGTAAGGAAACAAGTAAAAGTGTAAAAAGTATGGAGAAAAATGAAAAGATTATAAGACCTAATGACTTAAGGGCCTTTGCAGTTGGGGTTCTAAAGGCAGTGAACTGGAAAGACAGGAGGTGGTGCTTGGAATTGAGGATATAGAAGAGATGTAATTGGCATAAAAGGCCTAGGATGTGTTTATAGGAATGAGTAAATGAGGTAGGAAGGGAAGACCATTGGAGGAGAAAAGGGCAAGTAACTGAAAGCTTCTGTATTGGAAGTATCATCAATACAAAATATTGAAATGATCAGGAATTAATCTAGGAGGCTCATTCCATTCTTGGACAAGACAACTGATTATTTGAAGGATGTTGCTGACTTAATTTTATATATTTCAATGCAAATGCATTGAAAAATCTTAAAAGTTCTTTTCTTTGGAATTTGAAAGCATGAGTAAAGAATTCTGTGAAAATACAATGATTGCTAGCCCTGCAAAATGTTTGATTCAGTATTCAAAAATTAATGTTAAAGATTTTGAATATTAAAAGTGATAAGGGAGATTTCTGTTACCAGGTATTCTAATATGCTATAATTAAAATAAAAACAAGATAAGAAAATAATATGATAATGGCCCACAAATTAACTGAAAGATCAACTGAATAGAGTAAATAGCTCAGGATACACAAGAGCATACTGGATTGACTGTTTGATAAAACTGGCATCACAAATAAATATGTTGAGAAAGTTTTATTTAGTACCTGAGTCTAGATAGCTGTTTAAACGTTTAAATAGTTAACTGTTTGGGAAAAAACCAGATTCCATAACTTATATAAAGATGAAAATTTTTAAAAAATAATGAAAACGAAATGATGAAAAAATAAACCATAAAAAACAGAAGATAACTCAGGAGAATTATTTTTTTGTATTTAATACAGATAGGGAAGGGACTTTTTCTGTGATCTGATAGGGTTGACATTTATTTTTTTTAAGTTCATTTATTTATTGAGAGAGGGAGAGAGAGAGAGAGAGCATGAGCAGGGGAGGGGCAGAGAAAGAAGGAGGGAGAGAGAATCCCAAACAGGCTCTGCGCTGTCAGCACAGAGCCCCATGTGGGGCTGAAAGTCACAGACTGCAAGATCATGACCTGAGCTGAAACCAGGAGTCATATGCTTAACTGACTGAGCCACCCAAGTGACCCATAGGGCTGACATTTTGAAAAGGTTACTTTGACTATTGTGTGGAGAGTGATTGAGAAGTATAGGGTAGAATCAGAGAGCTGAACCGGCAGGCTATCTCAGCGTGCAGGTAAGAAATGGTGGTGCCATACGTGAATGTAGCGGCTTCTGGTGGAGAAAAAAACACATAGGTTTGAGATGGGCATCAATAAATTATACCCCTAGCCCCAATTTTCAATCTCATCCAACATTCTCTTCCCTAAGATGGAAAAACCCACACTCGGAATTTGAATTTTTCCTGTATCTACATTTATTTGGTGATCTCTGCTGTATCATTTCTTATTTTGTGTATTTTAGTTCATTACCTTTTCTCTTTTTTCAGGTTAGGTAATGTCTTGTCTCCCTGCCCTCTCTGACATAATTACAGATCCTCAAAAATTTGTAAAAATAGTGCAGCCCTGTGTATTCTTCACCTAGCTTCTCCCAAAGGTAACATTTTTTTCTTTCTAGTTGATCAGTCATAGATAGAATGTCTTTTTCTACCAATATTTCTATCTATTTTTCCTTGCTTTACTGTCTTCTATCTTTGAGTATTTCTTTGGAAAAAATTCATGCCAGCTGCTATTTCCCCCCTTTGTTAGTGAATAGACTTTTGACTGGCTATTTTAGGAAATTTTATTAAACTTACTGGGATGGGTTTCAAAAGTGGTCATTTTGTGACTATCTTCCTGGGACATAGTTTGCCCATTATTCTGTATATTCCAATATTCTTTGATTTCTAGGATTATTTTTTAAATTATTATTTTAAGTATTTTAAAAAATTGGTCAGTATTTTAGTGTTCCTTTTGAAGAACTTCATTTCCACTTATGTTTGATTACTGCATGATGCCTTTCTCATTCACTGCCTTGTGGAAATTATCTTACATCAACTAATATTATTCTATCATATGTATGTACATAATTTATTCAAAAATTCCATTATACATGGCTTCAATTATTAATGTTTACTTTTTAAGGGTCAAGTTTATATATCTGATATATTCTAAAATTAGTCTTTTTTGGTCTTTAATTCTAGGAATTTTGACAAGTGCATAGTTGTATAGTCACCACTACAAACAAGAACATTTCTACCACCACAAATGTTTTATCAAGCCTACCCAATCCTCTCCGCACCCTTCAGTCCATACCAACCCTTGATGTGTTTTCTGTCCTACTGATTTTGCCTATTTGGGAATGTCTTATAAATGGAGTAACACGTAATGTATATAGTAGTAACTCACAGTTTCAACTTATATTTTCCCAATGACTAATGGTGTTGACCATATTTTCATGTGTTTATTTTTAATCTTTATATCATATTTGTGAAATATTTATCCAAATCCTTTTCCACTAACAAAAAAAATTGACTTGCAAATCCAGCTTACTCTAGCCATCCTGTTCCGTCTAAGGAAAGGATAAACCAAAAAGAATTAGTGAGATTCACAGTCCAGAAGCAAACATTCATTAAAGGAATTGGACCTAATCATAGGACTGTAGAATACTTCCCCTACCCTAACACCTTACCAACATTAGTAAAAACATATTTACAACAGTTTCTTCTACTTAGTATATCATGCCTGCCTATCAAGAAGAAACTATAAGACATACTGAAAGGCAAAAAACATAATTTTAAGAGACAGGAAAAGCATCAATATCAGACTCAGATATGCCAGGCATGTTGGAATTGATGGACCTGAAATTAAAACAATTATGATTTTTTAAAATTTAAAAAATTTTTTTTAAATGTTTATTTATTTTTGAGACAGAGAGAGACAGAGCATGACTGGGGGAGGGTAAAAGAGAGAGGGAGACACAGAATCTGAAGCAGGCTCCAGGCTCTGAGCTGTCAGCACAGAGCCCAACGCGGGGCTCGAACTCACGGACTGTGAGATCATGACCTGAGCCGAAGTTAGACGCTTAACCGACTGAGCCACCCAGGCACCCCAAAACAATTATGATTAATATACAAAGGACTCTTGTGGATAAAGTAGGATGCAAGAACAGATGGGAAATCTCAGCAGAGAGAGTGAAATTGTGAGAAAAAAAAGAGAAAAAGAAATACTAGATATCAAAAACATTGTAACAGAAGTGAAGAATGCCTTTTATGGGCTTAATAGTAGATAGGTCATGGTTGCAAAAGGAATCTCTCAGCTTTAGGATGTCTCAGTAGAAATTACCAAGACTTAAAAGCAAAGAAAATAGACTACAAAACAAGAGCAGACTATAATAAAACTATGAGATAGCTTCAAAAGGTGTAATACACACACACACACACACACACACACACATATACACACACCTATGTATAAGTGAAATGAATAACAGTAATGACACAAGAGACAGGAAGGAATTAGGATTGTTATGTTATTATAAAATATTAGTACAACCTTTGAAGTATAGTGTTATTTGAAACTGGAGTTGGATTAGTTGTAAATATATATTGCAAAATCTAGGGCAACCACTAAAAAGAGTTTAAAAAAAAGAGGGGTGCCTGTGTGTCTCAGTCATATTGGGCATCTGACCCTTGGTTTTGGCTCAGGTCATGATCTTGTGGTTTGTGGGTTCAAGCCCTGTATTGGGCTCTGTGCTGACTGTATGGAGCCTGCTTTGGATTCTCTATCTCCCTCTCTCTCTCTCTCTCTGCTCCTTCCCCTCTCCTAAAAATGAATAAATAAACTTAAAAAAAAGAAGCATGAATAATATGCTAAGAAAGGCAGGAAAAGTGAAACATAAAATGCTCAATTAAAATGATAAAAGGCAGAAAAAGTCTTAAAGACAAAAATAGGGACAAAGAATGGGCAACAAATAAAAAATATGTGAAGATTAAACAACAGACCTCTTAATATCACACAGACTAAAGAAGAAATTTCAGATAAAATTTAAAAATATTTTGAACTAAATGAGGGTAAAAGTACAACTTACTAAAATTTGTGGAGTATATCAAAAGCAGTGCTTAGAGGCAAATTCATAGCATTAAGTGCATAAAAGAACAAAGATCTAAAATCAAACATTTAAGCTTCCACTTTAGGAAAATAGAAAAAGAAGAGCAAATTGGAATCAAAGTAGGAAGAAGAAAAAAAGTTAATAAAAGTGAGAGGAGAAATCTGCAAAATTTAAAATAGGAAACCAATAGAGAAAATCAATGAAACGAAAAAACTAGTTCTTTGAAAAATCAATAAAATCAATAAATCTCTAGCAAGGCTAAATAAGAAAAAAGAGAACACATACCATGAATATCAGGAAGAGGAGATATCACTAAAGTCCCCACAGATGTTAAAAGGATAGTAAAGGAATACTATGAACAACTCTATGCCCACAAATTTGATAATCCAAATGAAATGGACTAATTTCCTAAATGACACATTATACCAAAACTTACACAAGAAGAAACAGATATTCTGAATAGGCCTATATCTAGTAGAGAAGTTGAGTCTACCAAACCCACAGTTAGCATCACACCCAATGACAAAAAGATGAAACAAGATCAGGACCAAGACAAGGATGCTCACTCTGGCCACTTGTATGAAACATAGTATTGAAAGTCCTACTTAGAGCAATTAGGCAAGAAAAAAAAGGCATCTGAATTGGAAAGGAAGAAGTAAAACTGTCACTATTTGCAGATGACATAATGGTATATATAGGAAACTGTAAAAACTCTACCAAAACACTACAGACTAATCAACAAATGCAGTAAAGTTGCAGAATATAAAATCAAAATACAAAAATTGGTTGCATTTCTATACACTAACGAATTATCAGAGAGAGAAATTAAGAAAATAATCCTATTTACAAATGCATCCAAAAGAATAAAATGTCTAGGAATAAATGTAACCAAGGAAGTTAGAGGCCAGAACACTGAAACTATAAAACATTGAAAGAAATTGATGAAGACATAAATAAGTGGAAAACTATCTCATGCTCATGGATTGGAAAAAGTAATATTGTTAAAATGACCATGATACCCAAAGCAATCTATAGATTCCATGTAATCCCTAGCAAAATTACAATGGCACTTTTCACAGAAATAGAACAAACAATCCTAAATTTCTATGGAACCACAAAAGACAAATGGGACCACATAAAACTAAAAAGCTCCTACACAACAAAGAAAATCATTAACAAAATTAAACAACAGCCTATTGAATGGGAGAAAATGTTTGCAAATCATATATATCCAAAATACATAGAGAACTCACACAATTCAATAGCATAAAACAAAAAACCATAACAACAACAACAGAACAACCTGATGTAAAAAATAAGCAGAGAACCTGAAGAGACATTTTTCCAAAGAAGATATGCAGATGGCCAACAGGTATGTAAAAATAGGTTCAATGTCACTAATAATCAAGAAAATACAAATCAAAACCACATAAGATATTACCTCCCACCCATTAGAATGATTTTTATCAAAAAGAAGTAACAGGTGTTGACAAGGATATAGAAAAAGAGAATCCTTGTGCATTGTTGGTAGGAATGTAAATCAGTGTAGCCACTGTGGAAGACAGTTATGGAGGTTTCTCAAAAAATTAAAAAGAGAACTACCATATGGCTAGCAATTCTACTTCTGAGTATTTAGTAAAAGAAAACAAAAACACTAACTCAGAAAGATATATGCACTCCCATGTTTATCACAGCATTATTTACAATACTCAACATAAGGAAGCAACCTGTGTCCATCAAAGGATAGATGGCTAGAGAAAATGTGGTATACATATATAATGGTATATTACTGAGCCATAATAAAGAAATCTTGCCGTTTGCAGCAACATGATTGGACCATGAAGATATTATACTAAGTGAAAAAAGGCAGACAAAGGCAAATACCCTAATATTTCACTCATATGTAAAATCTATATCATATATATATCTATATATATCTATATATATCTAAATCTAAATCATATATATGTATATATATATACATGTAAAAGTAATATGATATTGTATGTCAATTTTATCTCAATAAAGAATAGTAAGAATAAAAAAATGAGCCAATGATTAATAAACTTCCAAAAAGAGAGCACCAGACCCAGATGGATTCCCTGTTGAATTCTAACAAATATTTAAGGAAAAAAATTATACCAATTCTCTATAATTCCTTTTAGAAAAGAGAAGCAGAGGGAATACTTCCTAACTCATCCTATAAGAGTAGCATTACTCTAATACCAAAGCCAGGCAAAGATATTACAAAAAAGGAAAACTATGGACCAATATCTCTCATGAACACAGATGAAAAATCTTTTTTTTTTAATTTTATTTTAAATGTTTATTTACTTATTTTGAGAGAGAGAGGGAGGAAGAGAATGAGTTTGCACAGAGCATGGGAGGGACAGAGAGACAGGAAGAGAGAGAATCCCAAGCAGGCTCAGCACTGTAAGTACAGAGCCTGATGTGGGGTTCTCCCATGTATTGTGAGATCATGACTTGAGCTGAAATCAAGAATCGGAGGCTTAACTGACTGAGCCATCCAGGCGCCCCAAGCATGAACCACTTTCAATATTATACTAGAAGTCTTAATTAAGACAGTAAGAGAAGAAAATGGCACAAATTACAGATTGTCAGGGAAATAATAAAGCTATTTTTGTTTATAGACATCTTTGTTCATACACACACACACGTGTATATATATATATATACATATATATATATATATGGAAATTAAACAACACCCTTATGAGCAACCAATGTGTCAAAAAGTAATAACAAGGAAAATTAAAAAAAAATCTTAAAACCAATGGAAATAAAAACACAATATATAAAAACTTATGAGATGCAGCAAAAACAGGGCTAAGGGAGAAGTTTGTACTGATAAACTCTAACTTTATACTTCAAGGAATTAGAAGAAAAGGAACAAACTAAACCAAAGTTAGCAGAGAGATGGGAATAATAAAGATAAAAGTGGAAATAAAGACCATAAAAACTATAAAAAGTTGAACAAACTTTTTTTTGAAAAGATAAACAAAATTGACAAACCTTTAGCTAGACTTACCAAGAAAAGAAGACTCAAATAAATAAAGTTTTAAATGAAAGAAGAGACAGATTACACAGAAATACAAAGGACCATAGGAGATTACTATAAATAATTATCAGACAAAAAATTGGACGACCTAGAAGAAATGCAAAGATTTTAAAAATATACAATCTACCAAGTCTGAATCATGAAGAAATAGAAAATCTGAGTATACCAATAAAAGTAAAGAGATTGAATCATTAATCAAATGTCTTACAACAACAACAACAAAAAAGCCCGGGAGTGTATGTATGGCTTTATTGGTGAATTCTAACAAACATTTAAATAATTATGACCAATTCTTCTCAAACTCTTCAAAACAATTGAAGAGGAGGGCATACTTACAAACTTATTTTATGAGAGCGGCATTTCCCTGATACAAAAGCTAGATAAAGATGCTCTATTAAAAGAAAACTACAGGTCAATATTCCTGATGAATACAGATGCAAAAATTCTGAAGGAAATACTAGCAAACCATATTTAATACTACATTAAAAGGATGATATACTATGGCCAAGCAGGACTTATCTCTAGAACACAAGGATGGTTCAACATATGCAAATCGATAAATGTAATACATCACATTAATAAGATGAAGGACCAAAAATCATATGACCATCTCAATAGATGCAGAGAAAGTATTTGACAAAATAAAACATCCATTCATTATGTAAACGCTCAGTAAATTGGGTGTAGAAGGAACATACCTCAACACAATAAAAGCTGTATATGACAAACCCATCACTAACATCACACTCAATAGTGAAAGGCTGACACCTTTCCCTCTGAGATTAGGAACAAGAGAAGTGCGCCCACTCTTCCCACTGCTATTCAATGTAGTACTGGAAGCCCTATCCCAAGCAATTAGGCAAACAACAACAACAACAACAACAACAACAACAACAATAAAAGGTATCCAAATAAAAAAGGAAGAAGTAAAATTGTGTATGTTTGATGATGACATGATATTGTATATAGAAAATCCTAAAGACTCTGCCAAAAATCCTGTCAGAACTAATAAACAAATTCAATAGTTTTAGGATACAAAATCAACATACAAAATCAGTTGTGTTTTAATATACTAACAATGAACTATCTGAAAAAGAAATAAAGAAAACAATCCCATTTATAATAACATAAGAAACATAAAATACTTGGAATGAATTTAACCAAGGAAGTGAACAATCACACTGAAAACTATGTCATTGATGAAAAAAAAAATTGAAGCTGACACAAATTCAATGATATCCTTCACGGATCTCAAGAGTTAATATTGTTAAAATGTCCATACATTGAATCTATAGATTCAATGCAATTCCTATCAAAATTCCAAGTTTTCACATACATGGGAAAAAAAATCCTAAAATTCACATGGAACCACCTAAGACCCTGTAGAGCTAAAGCAATCTTGAGAAAGAACAAAACTGGAGGCATTGCACTTCCTGATTCAAACTATATCAAAAAAGTATAGTAATCAACACAATATGGTATTGCCAAAAAAGCAGACATGTAATCCAATGGAGCAAAATTGAGTGCTTAGAAATAAAGACACATATATATGGTTAACTAATATCTGACAAAGGAGCCAAGAATGCTCAATAGGTAAAGGATAGTCTCTTAGTAAATGATGCCGGGAAAACTGGATATTCATATGCAAAAGAATGGAATTCACCCCCTGTATTATACCACTTACAACAATTAATCTGAAATGGATTAAAGACTTGAACATAAGTCCTGTACCTAAAATTCCTAGGAGAAAACTCATGGAAACAGCTTTTTGACATTGGTCTTGGCAATGGTTTTCTTGGATATGATACCCAAAGCACAAGCACCAAAAGCAAAAATCAACAAATGAGACTACATGAAACTGAAATATTCTGCACAGCAAAGAAAATATCAACAAAATGAAAATGCAGTCATAGAATGGAGGAAAATATTTTCAGACTATTTATAAGATAAAGGTTTAATATCCAAAATACGTAAGGAACTCATGCAAATCAATAGCAAACAAAAACAAAAACAGAGAGAAAACAACCCCCCTGAAACCAAAATGAAACAACAACATAGAAACCCACAAATAAACATATTAAAACATGGGCAGAAGGTTTGAATAAACATTTCTCCAAAGAAAACACACAAACGCCAACAAGTCTATCAAAAGATGCTCAATGTCACTAATCTTCAGGTAATGCAAACCATAACAAAAATGAGATAGCACCTCAAATTTGTTACAATAGCTGTCATCATGTACGCAAGCAATAACAAGCATTGGTGAGGAAGTTGAGAAAAGGGAAAACTGGTACACTGTTCTTGGGGATGTAAATTGGTATAGCCACTATGAAAAACAGTATGGAGTTTCCTCTAAAGGTTAAAAATAGAACTACCATATGACCCAGCAATCCCACTTTTATGTATATATCCAAAAAAGAAAAAAAGAAAGGAAAGAAATAACTATCTTAAAGAGATATATGCATGTTCACTGCAACATTATTCACAATAGCCAAGACATGGAAACATGAGTGTCCATTGATGGGATGAATGGGTAAAAAAAAAAGTGATTTATATTTATATAATGGAATATTATGCAGTCATAAGAAAGGAAATCCTACCATTTGTGACAAGTTGGATGGACCTTGTGGGAATTATGCTAAGTGAAATGAGTCACACAGAGAAAGAAAAGTATATAATCTCATTTAAATGTGGAATCTAAATACATCAAACTCAGACACAGAGAATGGAATGGTTATTTCCAGGGGCTGAGGAATGGAGGAAATGAGATCATTGGTCACAGGGCACAAACTTTCAGGTATTAGATGAATAAGTTCTGGGGATCTAAGGTACCACATGGGACTATAGTTAACAATACTGCAATATATATTTGAAAGTTGCTATGTGAGTAGAACTTTAGTGTTCTAACCATTGTATCAACAACAATAAAATTGTAATTATGTATGGTAAAGGATGTGTTAACTAACCTTATTGGGGTAAACATTTCACAATATATACATGTACATTGTATTTGAATAAAGCTGGAAAAAGAGTGAAAGGTAACCCACAGAATAGGGGAAAATGTTTGCAAATTATATATCTGATAAGGGAGTTATACATAAAACATATAAAATATTCTTATAACTCTATAATGAAAAGGCAAATAATCCAATTAAAAATGGGCAAAGGATTTATATAGTCATGTGTCCAATGAAGATATATAAATGGACAGTAAATATAGGTAAAGATGTTCAGCATCGTTAGTCACTAGGGAAATGCAAATCAAAACCACAATGAGATGCCATTTCTCATCAACGAGAATGGCTGCAATCTAAAAGATTGATCATACATCTCGACAAGATTGTAGATAAATCGGAAGCCCCATACACTGCTCACAGGAATGGAAATAATGCAAGCGTTTAGAAAATAGCTTAGCAGCTCCTCAAAAAATTAAACATAGAATTACTCAGCAATACAACTCCTAAGTCTATACCTCCCACAAAACAACATATATCCACACAAAAAGTTGTAGCTGAATATTCATAGCAGCATTATTCATAATAGCCTAAGCGTCAGAACAATGACTATGTTCCCAACTGACGAAATGATACACAAAACGCGGTATATGGTCTGGCCATAAATAGTAATGAAGTACTGATACATGCTGCAACATAGACAAACTTTGAAAACACACTGAGTGAAATAAGTCAGTCACAAAGTGCCACAAATTGCATGGCTCCATTTGTATGGAATATCCAGAATAGGCCAATGCATAGAAGCAACAGTAAGTTAGAGCTGGTGTTGGGGGTGTCATTGAGATGGAAGAGTTGGGGATAATATGTAAATGGTACCAAGTTTCTTTTTGGAGAGATAAAAGTATTCTAGAATTGATTGTGGTGATGGCTGCACAACACTATAAATGTAGTAAAAAATAATTGAACTGTACACTTTAAATTGATTAATTGTATGTTGTGTGAGTTATATGTCAATAAAGCTGTTACCAAAAAAAAAAAAAAATCCTCAAGTGTTTATTTACTGTTGCCTTGGGTTTGGGGCAGTAGCTGTGGTGCCAGAGGACTTTTCTAGGTGTTTGTTTTCTACTCTTACCTTCTATCCTACATAGGCTTGCACTTGCTCAGAGGAAGGTCTGTCTCTAAGTTCTCCCCTATCCCCTACTGCTAAACTATGATTCTTGCAATTCAGTGCTTTTCCAGGCTAATCATGGTGGTTCTGCTCCAGCCCCATAGGCTGGCCTAGTGTGTCTTAGGGTGGGGCTTTCTTGGTCCTCTTGTGTCTCCTCTCCATGACAACCAAAGCCTTCTCTGTATCTGTGGAAAATCTTGCATAGAAGGGATTTTCTGACTTACTCTTCAGTGGTAAGTAACCTTTAATGGCATTAGTAATGAGCCTAGGACCCCATGTAATTTTTTTCTGTTTTTCTAAGAACAGCGGAATTGTTGTTGTGTTTTTCCTTATATCCTTTCACCAGCTACTATGGGTCTTGATGTGTACCCTGCAGGTAACAGCATTTTAAAGGCCTTTTTAGAAGTTTAAGGCTTTGGTTTGAAATGAGAAAAATGTCTGTGGCAGGGGATTAGGCCTGGTGAGGCTCTGGGCCTTTTCCACAGACTCCACATCCCCTCCTGCATATCTGCACTACAAAGCAGGTGTGTCTGGGAGGGTCGTTCTATTCCCCCATCCTGTCACCAGTATTTCTTATGAACACCTAATGAGGTTCGGTTCAAAAGAGCCTCCACATGAACCCACAGGAGAAGCTTGAATAGCCAGCTCCTCTCCCTGTGCTCTGTCACAAGCAAATCAGTCTGTCCATTTTGTCTCTCCTGGGAGGGTCCTGTCCATCTCTGGTCACTCAAACTTCTCTACCGGGGTCAAGAAAAGTTAGAATTTTTCAGTTGATCCAGGTTTTTCTCATTGCTAGTGGGATCCATGCTTCTTTTTAAAAAATTAATTGTTAAGGGGCACCTGGGTGGCTCAAGTTGGTTAAATGTCTGAGTCTTGGTTTCAGCTCAGGTCATGATCTCACGGTTGTTGAGTTCGAGTTCCACGTCAGGCTCTGAGCTTACAGCAAGGAGCATGCTTGGGATTCTCTCTCTCTC
Organism: Leopardus geoffroyi; assembly: GCF_018350155.1. Taxonomy (NCBI): domain Eukaryota; kingdom Metazoa; phylum Chordata; class Mammalia; order Carnivora; family Felidae; genus Leopardus; species Leopardus geoffroyi. The sequence continues at coordinate 46,889,943 of NC_059327.1, forward strand.
TCTCTCTCTGCCCCTCCCCTGGTCATGCTCTCTCTCAAAAAAAATAAATTAAATAAAAAAGAATGTCTTCTTTTCTTTAGATTTTTAACATGTAATATTCTAGGTTTTCTACAAAGGGTTTTATTGTTTCATTAAAAAATAAATTTAAGTGTATAATCCATTTGTAATTTATTTTTGTACATGGTGTGAGAAAGGGATATAATTTTGTTTTCTTTTTAAGGTATACCTATTGTCCATGTATCCTTTTAAAATATATATCACCTTGGGGCGCGTGGGTGGCTCAGGAGGTTAAACGTCTGACTTCGGCTCAGGTAATGAATTTATAATTCGTGGGTTTGAGCCCCATATCAGGCTCTGTGCTGACAGCTCAGAGCCTGGAGCCTGCTTCAGATTCCTTATCTCCCTCTCTCTCTGCCCATCCCTGGCTCGCACTCTATCTCTCAAAAAATAAACATTTTAAAAAGTAAAAGAAAATATATCACCTTTCACCACTGAATTCAAATACCCCTTTGTCAAGTGTTAAATTATTATATTTTCTTGGATCTATTTTTGGATTTTCTGTTTGGTTCTCATAATCTCTTTGTCTGTTCCTATGCATTATCACACTGACCATATTAAAGTGATTTTTTAGTATATTTTGATATCTGGTAAGGCAAATTCCTATACTAACTTTCCTCCTGCTTTTTTGTTTTATGATGTTCTTAGTTATTCTTATGTATTTATAACTAAATACCACTTTAAGATACTTTTATACAATATCAAATCACATGATTTTAATTTTCTTATATTTTGGTTAAATTTCCACAATGAACATGAATTTGTTTTTTATAACTAGTAAAAGATACATAATATAAAAGACAAAAAAATAAAAAGGGTGACAATACTGAGGGTAAATTCCCTGGTGCTTACTCTAGGCTACAAAACTAGACTAGATAATCATTTTGTAGGATCTAGGTGTTGAAGCAGATTAGAAGGGGAAAAAGGAAAAGCACTCTCTGCTTCTGAAAGTTATAAGAGCATAAAGCCGTGCACCTTAAGTGGCATGTGGTACCACAATTCAGATCCCATGGAACATTTTTGCAATACGAAAGGAGAAATAATTTTTGGTTCCACACAGCGATGCCATGAGTTGTGTGTTGTGTGTCTTCCTTGTGCAGGTGCCATGCTAATCTTTTCTTTGTCATTCCAATTTTAATACTTGTGTTGCTGAAGCCAGCATGAATTGTGGTTTGATATTGCAGCGTGATTAGAGTGCCTCGGGTTTTGTTCCCAGGGTATGTTTTAAGGAACACTAGAATCTCTCTCTTGATACACAGAGGTGTTCTTTGCTCAAATGGATGTGGGAAATGGAGCTCATTTTGCTAAAATCTCTAAAGAACATGTGCATGTAGCTTTGTTTCACTCTATACGTCTTGACTTTAACTTCACATGGAATCATTTTTTCTGAGAATCTTTTTTCTGAGATACATCTTGAAACTTTAATGGAACCCACAGAAGATTCTTTGGAAGATGTTGGTCCTAGAAGAGGTAGGGTGGGTATTGTCAGGTCAGATAAGCTCAGTAGGCAATGGATAAGGTAGAGGATGTCACTGATATCAAAATGTATTTATGGAGGGGCGCCTGGGTGGCGCAGTCGGTTAAGCGTCCGACTTCAGCCAGGTCACGATCTCGCGGTCCGTGAGTTCGAGCCCCGCGTCAGGCTCTGGGCTGATGGCTCAGAGCCTGGAGCCTGTTTCCGATTCTGTGTCTCCCTCTCTCTCTGCCCCCCCCCCCCGTTCATGCTCTGTCTCTCTCTGTCCCAAAAATAAATAAACGTTGAAAAAAAAATTAAAAAAAATGTATTTATGGAAATTACTTATGGCTAAATTAGAAAAATATTTTAAAATCTCAGAAATATAAAGTTGACCCGAATTCTTGCAAGATCCATCTTTGGCCATAGATTGTGCCTTGATTCTGGAAAGCAGAACAGTTTATAAGTGGAATAGTTAAAATTCTCAGTGCCCGTTCTAATAATGTCATAATTAAGTCATCATTCATTTTTATTTCTGTCTTGCATTTTATTTTCCTTTGAGGCTGACAGTTGGTGTTTGGATCCCTTAAAAACAAGTCTCTTCCATGCTTTTCCCTCTTGTAAGACTTATTCTTCTCTGGAAAGATGCTCAGCATTATCTGAAAAGAGAAAATGCTCTCTGTGTCTCATTTTCCCAAGGCAATTACTAGTTAACTATCTTTGTCTTTAGCAGAATAAAGGTAAGAATACATATCAAGGTAGAAAAACTGTATGTACTTGGCTTCGTCTTTAACATTACCATTTCCTTGCATATGTATAGCTGTTCTTCTGAGGAAATCAAAGCATTTGTGCAACTATTTGATACTTGTGGTTAAAAAAATACGCATAGATTATGTTTATCAATACTATATACATACATTCACAGGTAGACTTATCACTTAGCATTTATCCTAGTTTAAATTCCTGGGAACTCAGACAAGGCAGGTTTTAGGTGTAACAGCTGTGAGGTGTAAATAGATCAACGGATGTAAAGGTTGAACATTGGTTTATACCGGGTTGTGCTGCTAAGAGAGCTATACTGCTGAATCTCTAAGGTCTTTTCTACCTATAAGACTTTTATCCTCCCAGGGAGAAAGGAATAATTTGTCAAGTGAAGGCAATTGACTGTACATGTAAAAAAAGTGAGGCATGGCAGAATGAGCCCTGGAACTCTGGCCTTCTATTCCCCATCTATAATTGTCCCATCCAAACACTCCATTTAATTTCTTTCCTTGTGGCTTGGGCTTTGGAGATTGGATAAATTAGAAAATGTTATTGTTTTGAGATATTTGAATTCAGATGGAATGGGTAATCAGCTAGTGACCAGAGGCTTCTGGAGCTCTAGGGAAACTGGTGCTGCCAACATCCCTGAGGCTTGACCACCTTCTGCTTGAGCAGATGGTAGGCAGAAACAACATCTTGAAAAGTTGAAGAAGCCAAATTGAAAATGGTCCCTGGAATGTAAAGGGGCCATTCACTACACCTCTTGTGTCCGTTGATGATATATTCTACTTTTTCTCTTGCCCTTCATTGCCTAGAACATCCTCTATTTCATGCTCTGTAGGGCTGACTTCTTTTTGTTCCTTCAAGGCTTAGTTTAAATATGGCCTCCTCAGTGTAGCCTTCCTTGATGATTCAACTTTCTAGGTTGCTTGACTCTATTATTCTCCACCTCTGTATTTTCAAGTCATTTAGAAATTCACCACAACGTGCAGTTACTGTGTATTTTTGTTTGCTTACTTATTAATTATCTCTCTCTCCCTCTCTTACTAGATTGTAAAATCCATGAAGGTTAAGACCACGTCTGTTTATTTTTCTGTGTAGTCAGTATGTTTTATGAATAAATATGTTTTATGAATAAATAACTCTAAAGCCTATATTCACATCATTTAAAAATTAACAATAGTACAGCCACCTGCCAAAACACATGTCACTTGGTAAAATACATAATGGACACGAAATACATGGTAGTGTAAAATGAAAAAAATTATTTTTAAAAATTAAAAATTATAGCATGTAGGGTTGAAAATCCGATTCTGTGTCTCCCTCTCTCTCTGCCCCTCCCCCGTTCATGCTCTGTCTCTCTCTGTCCCAAAAATAAATAAACGTTGAAAATATGCAAGACTCTAAAATTGCTAAGAAGAGTAAGCACATGTTAAAATTACATTAGAAACCAGAAGACCAAAAAAGGAATATGCCTGCTGCCCAGAGGTTGAGAGAAGTTGTCAATATGTAATATTGATATATAATACGGAAAGTACAACCTAACTTTAATTTTTTTTCTTTTCCTTCTCTATTTTGGATATTGACCTCTGGGCTAAATATGGGAGAACAGAAATACAAGTGTAGCAAACAGAGTACGAGAGAATAACAAGCTGCTGTACAAATATTATGTTCTCTTGGCTATAATATATTTTATTCCAGGGAACAAGAAGATTCACAAAGGAATCTAAAGAAGTTTGAATTTAGGAAAATGGAGCATATGTACTTTTTCCTATTCCTCTCATTAGGTACAACTAAATGTGTTGAACATTATGTGTAAAACAGCCATGAGATTCAGATAGACTGCGGGGGCAGGGGGAGGTAGAACGGCTCTCTTTCTCAAGTTGACAAACAATACATGGTGAATCCCCTAGGTTTTCAATTTGCCTCATATGTCCCAGATGGGAGCAGTAACTTGAAAATGGGCACAGAACAAAAAGACAAAAGACAAACAAAACCCAGCCTGAACAAAAAAAGTGCTCTGTTTAGATGAAGGCCCAGGGAAAGGAGCATAATAGAATGAATTTTTTAAAGGCAATAATTGCTCTTTTTCAGTCAAACAGCACAGAACATACTTCATCTCCACCCAACTACAATGTCCTAATCAGAAGTCTAGGCTTCCATTCTCATCAGGCTGAAATGAGGCACCTTAACACTTTACCACTGTGGTGGTGTCAGAGAAAGTTGAGTATGAAGCCAAGAGTTTTATCCATTTTAGATGGTAAACTGATCCCTCCCTCCTCTCTTATGGTGGCAGCAGAAAAGATGCAGGAAGCCTGGACATTTCCCCCTACTCAGCCCAGCCATAATGAGGAAACCTACTCATTTCCTGCTGAAATGGTGTCAATACGGCCTAGTGGAATCAGAACTTTCACCACCCACCATCCAGTAGTAACAAAGCCATCCCCTTAGTGAATTAGTGGAAGCCGCATGGGGAGCAATAATGAAGTGCCCCTTCCTGTCCCAGCCAGGGTGGTATCAGTAAGGGCCTACTGGGAAGCTGGAATTCCCACCTTTGCCCAGCAGTAATGAGGAGCTGCCCACCCCTAACTGGATGTCATTGAATGCCAACGAAGAATCATAGACATAGACTTCTATTTGATATGGCCACAATAGTACAGCACACTCCCACACCCCCTTTCCTTTTCAAGGAAGTGTCATTGAAAGCCAGATTTAAAAAAAAAAAAAGAAGTTTTAAATAAGTCCAGAGTTTTAAAACATAATATAAAAATATCTAGGTTTTGGGAAGCCTGGATGGCTTAGTCAGTTGAGCATCTGACTCTTGATTTTAGCTCCGGTCATGATCCCAGGGTCATGGGATCGAGCCCCAAGTGAGGCTCCATGCTGAGCAAGGAGCTTACTTAAGATTCTGTCTCTCTTCAGATACCATATATTTTCACTCTTATGTGGATCCTGAGAAACTTAACAGAAACCCATGGGGGACGGGAAGAAAAAAAATGAGGTTAGAATGGGAGAGAGCCAAAGCATAAAAGACTTAAAAACTGAGAACAAACTGAGGGTTGATGGGGAGGGGGGACGGTGGGAGGGAGGGAAGGGTAGGTGATGGGCATTGAAGAGGGAATCTTTTGGGATGAGCACTGGGTGTTGTATGGAAACCAGTTTGACAATAAATTTCATATATTAAAAAAAAAAGATTCTGTCTCTCTTCCTCTGCCTGTATCCCCCCTCACATGCTCTCTCTCTCTCTCTCTCTCTCTCAAATAAAACTAAATTTTAAAAAATCTAGGTTTCAACTGATAACTGCTCATCATAAAAATAACCAAGAAAATCTCAACTTCCATGAAAAAAGACAAAGACAATCAATTAATGCCAACAATGAGATGCAGAGTTAGAATTATCTCTAGTGATAAAGCAGCCATCATAAAAATATGTCAACAAGTAGTTAAAAAAATGCTTAAAATAAATGAAAAAAATGGAACAAAGAAGCAGAAAGTGTCAGCAAAGTAATAGAAGATGTAAAAAGAATCAAATGAAAGAATTTAGAACTGAAATATATATTAACTAAAAGAAAAGTACCAGTGAATGAACACAACAGCAGAATGTGTTCATTCTTAGTTCAGAACTGAGAAGAATCAGTAAATTTGAAGATAGAACAGTAGGAATTTCTTTAAAACAGAGAGAAAATATCCAAAAAAAAAAAAGGACAGAACTTTAGCAACCAATGGGACTATAACTAAATATCTGCATCACTGGAGTCCTAGAAGAGGACAAAGTGAGGCAGGAAAAGTAATTAAAGAAATAATGGCTGAAAACTTCCTAATATGGTGAAAGACATAAACATGCAGATTAAAGGAGCTGAAAGAACCCCAACATTATGACCTTAAAGAAATGCACATCAACCAGAGTGCAGTCAAAGTTTTGGAAATTAAAAACAAAGAAAAAATCTTGAAAACAGTGAGAAAGGAACAATACCTTACCACTTACAGGGAAAAACAATTCAACTGACAGCAGATTACTTATCAGAGAGCATGGATGCCAGGAAGAAGCAACACATAATTTTACTTATTTATTTTTAATTTTTTAAATTTTTTTAACTATTTTATTTTAGTTTAGTTTATATTATTTTAATTTATTTTAATTTTATTTTTTTAATTTACATCCAAATTAGTTAGTATATAGTGCAACAATGATTTCAGGAGTAGGTTGTTAGCGCCCCTTACCCTTTAGCCCATCCCCCCCACACGCCCCCTCCAGTAGCCCTCAGTTTGTTATCCATATTTATGAGTCTCCTATGTTTTGTCCCCCTCCCTGTTTTTATATTATTTTTGTTTCCCTTCCCTTATGTTCATCTGTTTTGTCTCTTAAAGTCCTCATATGAGTGAAGTCTTATGATTTTTGTCTTTCTTTGACTAATTTCACGTAGCATAATACCCTCCAGTTCCATCCACATAGTTGCAAATGGCAAGATTTCATTTTTTATGATTGCCGAGTAATACTCCATTGTATATATATACCACATCTTCTTTATCCATTCATCCATCAATGGACATTTGGGTTCTTTCCATTCTTTGGCTATTGTTGGTAGTGCTGCTATAAACATTGGGGTGCATGTATCCCTTCGAAACAGCACACCTGTATCCCGTGGATAAATGCCTGGTAGTGCAATTGCTGGGTCATAGGGTAGTTCTATTTTTAGTTTTTTGAGGAACCTCAATACTGTTTTCCAGAGTGGCTGTACCAGCAACACATCATTTTAAAGTGTGAAAAGAAAAGGAATTTCAACCCCCAACTCTATATTCAGTGAAAATATTCTTTAGGAATGGAGTGTAAATCAAGACATCCTCAGAAGGAAGACTAAGGGACATGTTACCAGTGAACTTACTCTAAAAGAATGGCTGAAGGAAGTCCCCTACACAGAAAGGAAATGACAAAAGAAGGAAACATCAAAAAGAAACAATGGGGGCTCCTAGGTGGCTCAGTGGGTTAAGCGTTGACTTCTGCTGAGGTCATGATCTGGCAGTTTGTGAATTTGAGCCCTACATCTGGCTCTCTGCTGACAGCTCAGAGCCTGGAGCCTGTTTCAGATTCTGTGTCTCTTTTTCTCTCAGCCTCTCCCATGCTCATGCTCTGTCTCTCAATAATAAATAAATGTTAAAAAAATTAAAAAGAAAGAAAGATGGGGCGCCTGGGTGGCGCAGTCGGTTAAGCGTCCGACTTCAGCCAGGTCATGATCTCGCGGTCCGTGAGTTCGAGCCCCGCGTCAGGCTCTGGGCTGATGGCTCAGAGCCTGGAGCCTGTTTCCGATTCTGTGTCTCCCTCTCTCTCTGCCCCTCCCCCGTTCATGCTCTGTCTCTCTCTGTCCCAAAAATAAATAAAAACGTTGAAGAAAAAAAAAATTAAAAAAAAAATTAAAAAGAAAGAAAGAAAGAATAAATAATGGAAAAAGTAAAAAAAAAAATCATTCACCACCAGGGTGGTGTCAGTGACAATATATAAAAATATTAGGTTATTCTTAGTTGAGTATTTTAAATTTATGTTTGATGATTGAAACAAAAATTATAGCACTCTGATATGCATTTAAATGGATATAGAGGAGATATTTGACACGTCTATTATAAGGGGAAAGGTAAGTTAAGGCATGGTTTCTACATTTCATTCAAATTGGTAAAATGTCAACATTGGTAGACTATGATAATTTATGTATATATAATACAGCAACTACTAAAAAGCTATAGAAAACCTTACACTCAGAAACTGTATTGATAAATCAAAATGAAATACTAAAAAAATATTCAAATAACTCACAGAAACACAGAAAAAGAAAACAAAAATGATAAACAGAACACAGGGGTACCTGGATGGCTCAACGGTTAAGCATCCAACTTTGGCTCAGGTCATGATCTCATGGTTGGTTGGTTCACGTCCCACGTTGGGCTCTGTACTGACAGCTCAAAGCTTGGAGCCTACTTCAGATTCTGTGTCTCCCTCTGTCTCAGCTCCCCACTCCCCCACCCCCACTTGCACTCTGTCTTTCTATGTCTCTCAAAAATGAATAAATGTTTAAAAAAATTTTTTAAAGAAAAAGAGAGAACACAAAATGGAAAATAAAATAGTGGACTTAAGCTCTAACACATTAATAGTTCCATTAAATGGAAGTGGTATAAATACAGCCATTAAAAGACAGAGATTGTCAGAGTGAATTAAAAGACATAGCCTATTCTGCCTACATAAGACACATTTTTGATTCACAGGTACAAACATGTTGAAAGTAAGAGGATGAGGAAAGATATATGATGCAGGGGAACCTGGGTGGCTCAGTCAGATAAATGTCCAACTCTCGATTTTGGCTCAGGTCATGATCTCACAGTTTGTGTGATCAAGCCCCAAGCTGGGCTCTGTGCTCACAATGCAGAGCCTTCTTGGGATTCACTCTCTCTGCCCTCTCTCTCTGTCCTATCCCCACTCATGCTCCCTCTTTCTCAAAATAAAATAAATAAATAAACTAAAAAAAAGATATATGATGCAAAGACTTTTTGTCATTTTGTCATGGAATGATTTTGTCATTCCAAGAATGTTATATAAATGGAATCATACCGTGTATAATTTTTGGAATTTGCTTTTTCCATTCACAAAATTATCTAGAGATTCATCCAGTTTGTGTGTATTGATAGGCTGCTCCTTTTTAATCACTAGAGTAGTATTCAATGTTGTGTATGTACTATATTTTAAATATTCCCATATTAAAGAGCGTCTGTGTTGTTTACATTTTTTGGCTATTACTAATAAAGCTGCTATAGATATCCCCATATAGGTTTTTTTGTGTGAACACAAATCTATTTCTCTAGGATAAACACTTAAGTCTGCCATTATAATTTTTGTTTTCCATTTGTTTTGTTTCTCTGTTTTTTTTTTATTCTGTCTTCCTCTAAGTTACTTGAATATGTTTTTTAGAATTTTGATTTGTTTTATCTATAGTGTTTTTGACTGTATCTTTTTGATAGCTTGTTTTAGTGGTTGTTCTGGGTATTACGTTATATACACATAACTTATCACAGTGTATTCATGTCAACATTTTACCAATTTGAGTGAAGTGCAGAAAGCACCCCTTACTTTATGTCCCTATTCCTTTCTCATTTTATAATATGACCATCTTAAATATTTTATCTCTGCCCACAAAGATTTACATCTGACAGTGCTATAATTTGTGCTTTCATTGTCACATATCACCTAGAATACTCAGAAGTAGGAAAAGCCTTTTGTATTTACCTATATTTTTGTTTACTGTGTTATTCCTTCCTTATATTGCAAGTTTCCTTCTCATGTCATTGTATTTCTGTTTATTCATTCTTTTAGGGAAGGTCTGCTGATGACAAATTCTTTTTGTTTTTCTCACTTGAGAATACCCTGATTATCCCTTCATTCCTGAAGGATACTATCGAGGTAGAGGAATCTGGGTTGACAGATCTTTTCTTTCAAAACCTGGAAAATATTGTGACATTTGCTTCTAGCCTCCAAGACTTCTGACAAGGTATACACTGTCATTCTAATTGCTTTTCCTCTATAGATAAGGTGTCATTTTTACTTTTTGTTTTTTTTAATTATTTTTAGAGAGAGAGCAGGAACAGGGGAGAGGGGCAGAGGGAGGGAGACAGAGAGAGAGAGAGAGAGAGAGAGAGAGAGAATCTTAAACAGGTTCCATGCTCAGTACAGAACCTGATGTGGGGCTTGATCTCATGACCCTGGGATCATGACCAGAGCTGAAATCAAGAGTCTGACACTCAATCTACTGAGTCATCTTGGTGACCCAAGGTGTCATTTTTTGATGCTGCTTTCAAGATTTTTTCTTTTTCTTTAGTTTTGAAAAGCTTACTTATTATGTGTTTTAACATGGCTTTATTTGGTTTTATCCTGCTTGGGTCTCATTCACTTCTTTTATTTGCAGGTTTGTGTCTCTTACCAAATTTGGAAAGTTTTGTGCAAAGAATTCTTTGAATTTTTTCAACTTGGCCTTTTTTCTCATATCCTTCCAAGACTCAAATGACATGAATGTTAAATCTTTTGTTATAGTCTCACCTGTATTTTAGCTTTTCAGGTCATTTATTTATTTATTTAGTCCATTTTCTCACTGTAGTTCAAACTGGGCAATTTCTATTCCTTCTACTTTCCAGTTTACTGCTCTTTTTTCTGTCTACTACATTTTGCTGTTGAGCCCATTCAGGTTTATTTTGATTATTTTTCAGTTCTAAAGTTTCCTTTTGCATTTTCTTTATGTCTTTTATTCCTTTGCTGAGACTTTCTTACTTTTTTCCCATTTGTTTCTAGCATTTTTTGTAATTTTTCATTGGGACATTATTATAATAGGTGCTTTAAAATTTTGTCAGGTAATAACATCTCTGTTATCTCAGTGTTGATATACATTGGCTGCCTTTCTTCATTCTGATTGAGTTCCTTGTGATATTTGGTATGATGAATGATTTTCCATTTAAACTTGGACATATTCATATTATATTACAGGACTCTGGTTCTTATTTAAACCTTCTATTTTAGTTGTTTTTGTCTGATGCCGCTTTGGCAGGGGGATTTGGGGGTGGCTGGGTGCTGCCTTCTTAGTACTGGATGGAGTTAGAAGTCCATGGTTCCTACTCACCATTCATTGACAGCTGAGGCTGGAGGAACCCCCTTGTGGGCAATGGTGGAAGTCCTGACTCTTGACTGGGCCTCCTCTGATGCCACCCTAGCAGAAACCAACTGAGGCACCTCTTCAGTGGAGGCTGGGTATTGAAATTCAAGTTTCTTCTGTAATGTCCTCTGATACTTCATGGGTGGGGACTTGTTGTTAGTCAAAAGGATTCAAAGTCAAGCTACCATTTGGTCATCTCTGATACCACTTTGGTGGGGGTACTGAGATACCTGCCTATAGTGTCATGAAAGTGCAAATCTAGGCTCTCCTTTTGGCTTTTTCCAATGTAGGTGGGGATGTGGTCACAATTTGTTGTTGTTTGTTTGTTTGTTTGTTTTTTCTTCTTGTGGTGTTTGACTGGAATGGAGTGGTTTTTGTCTAAAAGTTTTCGTTTTTCCTGGTCCTTGGAGAAAAGAAGGAAGGTTTTGGGGGGCTCTTTTTCTTTGTATGTGTTGGTGGTTCTGTACTGCTGTCTATTACAACTCTCTGTATGTATTATATAAAACAATAAGAAAACTCAGGGAAATCATTGTTGTGCTGTTCCTTATGTTCTGAGATTCTCAGCCAACCTATCTTCTCTCCATCTTTCAGAGTCTTCTTAAGTTTATTTCATTTATAATGTCCAAGTTTTTAGTTGTACTTAGTGGGAGGGAAAGGGAAATAGGAATACTCTTTTTTAGAAATGTAATTTCCCACACTTATTTTTAATATACATGGATTTATTTCTTCTATCTTATTTGTTGCTATCTGTTTTACTTGCTTTTTGGTATTTTTGATTCCTTTTTTATTCTGTCTTCTAACATTTATTCTTTTTACCATGGGCCACCACTGATTTAACATATATTCTTTCTATTTTTATAAGTGTCCTTAAATTTTTAACATGCATACTTTTTAATTCAACAATTAATATAGAGTATACTCCTCCTTCCTTGAGAAAGATACAAGGATCTTAGGGCTTTTTAATTCCAATAGTCCTCTCTCTGACTTACAGTAGATGATTTATTTATATGTTTTATACTTTTTGTTCATGAAATGATTCATTGTTGAGATTTTTGGAGGGATTTCTAGGTTGCTTCAAGATACGTGAGAGGTTTTGTGTTTTATGTTAAGCTCCCCGAGAGTTGTCACTGGGCAAGGACTATTTTTTTATTAGCTTGGGATAGGTGTTCTTTAACCCTTCATATATAATAAATTAAATCTCAAATGCATACAATACAAATTCTTAGTGAGAGGGATTCTTTCGAAGCACAGAATCTAAGCCATAATAAAAGAAAGAATAGAAGACCCCAAAACAAACTTCTGTGATTTTTCCTATACTGGTGTCCAGATATTTTTCTAGTATACCTAAGTGCTAAGTCTGTAATTCTACAAAAGTTCTGATTTCATATGGAAATCTCAGTTTCACCTTTGTACCCTGAAAAGGCCAAGGCTTATCTCTTACTCTTTCATGCATGTTGATAATCTAGTTCTTGTACTAGGTTTGGAAACTGACATCTCCTCAAGTTGCTTCAGGTAGTGAGTTAACCAGTTGTTGGAGCTATTCAAGCATCTGTAAAAACGGTTTAGCGATTCTTCAAGATCCCTGTAACTTTAAGATGATTTTAAACTATATAAATACTATCTAGCACTGTTACTCTTGTATTGTTTATTTGAGATCATTATCTCAAGAACATTGAGTGTAAAATGTTCAGTGACCATACTAGGTGTTTGATGACACAGCATGATAACATGACATGGATACTGAAACAAACATATAAAAGGCACAATGAGAAAGCACTACATGAACAAAAGAAGTAAAGCATGAGAAACAATCACATCTTTTCCTTAGAGACTATAAGCAAATGCTTTAGAGTCTTGAACAAATGACTGATTGCTCTTTTAGAGATGATGATAAATATAGATGCTCTGTTCCTATCATTAATGACTCAATAAATAAAATCTCAAGATACTTTTCAAAAGTACAGTATGATATCCACTGTGATATCTACTGTTACAAGCAGCTGTGTCTCCTAGTGATGTGTGGAAAATTTGATAAAATACCGCAAATGTTCTGAAGATCAAAAGTGCCATGTACTATAAATGATGAGTGATGACTGTAATGGTAGAGAATGGCCACAGGAACAGAGACACTATTGTTACCTGGAAAAGGTTGCTTCTTCTTTTAAAAAACAGTAACATTGCTTTTTTTTAGAATAAAGGACTTTAAGACATCTCATCTAGGTCTGATTCTCCTGAAGTTGAAAATTTTCTAGACGCAATGGACTCTGCAGAGAGAATTTAGTCCACTCTCTGCCTCTTTTAAATTAATGTATGGATACTCCCTTGGTAAGCCATGCCAGCTAAATGTCGTATATTCTCACATGGGTATCATTTTGGCACATTAAACAACATAACCTAGTCCTTTGTTGTCCTTCAGATTCATGTGTACTCGTTAACTACTTTCACAGAAGAACAACATAGATATAAAATACGAGATAGAACAGCTGACATTTTAATTCTATATTTGCCAGCACGTTCTATTGGTTAAAGAACCATTTATTTTGTCCGTGTGAAGTTTGAAGGGCTATAAAAGTGGGAGTTAATGTGTTTGATCCAGCAATGGATTATGCCAATGTATGTAAATGCTTTTATGTTCTGCTTAATAATGTAAGCAGTTGGCGATACAGGGTGACTCATCAGGCTTTTTAAATTTAGGATGGAATGCATTAGTAAAATTACTGTGAGCAATGATTCAGCTTGCACAGCTGTATTACCTTCAAAAATGCTGTTCTTGGGCACATTTGTACAGTAGGAGGCTGTTATGATCTGGAGGCCTAAACCATCTCCCTGCTTCTTGGGTTTGGAGACATACAGCAACATTCATTTCCCCTGTAAAGATCCAGTATTATGCTAGGTGAAGAGTGGAGAAGAGAGGATGCTATAGATGTTCACAGCTAAAGGTATCAATGCCTTATTGGCTTAAAAAATCCAGAAAAGAGGGAGTTCCATTAAAAATAAATTCCATAAAATAAAGTGTGATCCACAAACTTAGCAAATCTGCAATGAATATAAAATATTTCTATATTCCTAGCACTTTGATCATAGATCTTCAGCACACAGGAGCAGGTGTCCTATAAAAATATCAGATCTGGCTGTTAATTTAAATGAGTTTCCCTTTCTTGATTCTCACTGACTCACTTAATGCTTTACTGCTCCAGTTGGCAATATTCCAAAAAGACAACAAACATCCACTTTTTCGAAAGCTATTTATTTTCTTTTACATTGAATGCAACTTCAAATAGGAAGAAATGGTACACCAAATAGCCACATTTAAGATTCATTCCATAGTCCCTAAAAGAAAAAAATTAAATATTTTGGAGGTACATATTGAAGGCTATGTTATTTTTTTCTGCTGTCTCATCTCAAAATAGTTCCATGTGTTGGCAAGATAAAGAGTGTTCAGTTCAATCTCAATTCCAGAAGATACCGAATCATGTTTTCTGATTTTAAGTTTCTATTTTCTGGGAAACTTATACAGAAAAGCATTTCACTGTTATGTTTGAGAATAGCCAAATAATAGCATGGTGTTTAATATTTGTTTATAAGAACAAAGTTTATTGCACATTCTGGATCACAAAATTACCCAAATTGTCCATCCTTTATTTAAGGCAGGAGCTATTCAGAATGTGATGTGAATGAACAAACTGTTTCCTTACACACTGGACCTTGCCCACATTTCACCTGCCCTTTCCTGAATCTTTACTGAGTTCTGAGAAAATGCATAAATATTAAGAAGAACAAAGAAGCATGAAAAAAAGGTTTGGAGAAAGGAGATGAAAAAGTTAGGAGAGAGAGACTGAATATGCAAATGAACAATGGCCAGATCATATGGAAAAATAAAAATCTGACCCACAATCTACAGCAATTTGTTCAGGAAGCCAATCCCTTTATCTATAATGAATAGCTCCGGAAGCCAGTCTTCTATAAATCAGATTTGTAGGTGGGCTCAGGGCACCCACCTGTCCACCCTCGGGCTTGGGAAGCGTGTAGACCCCCACAGGGAAGCTGCCTCTGGTCTGGGCTTCGTGGCTGCCTATGTTAGAAGTCCATGCCCAGTGCCAGCCAGTATTCCAGTCTTGGTATCTCTAATAACAATCCAGGAAGGGAAACAATGACTTCTGTAACAACTAGTGCCAAATGGCCAGGACTTGATTAATAACTGACAACTTCTCTAAATTTTGTCCCTGCTTCCAACTTTTGACCAACCAGAGAAAGCTAAATATGCACCCATAGCTAATCATGTAGGATCCACTTCTAGTTTGCCTCTCTATAGCTTCCCATGCCAACAACCTCCAATAAGGTCCCACTTGAGACTTCCCTTTTTTCCATTCTAAGGATTTCCCTTTCTGCTGCCTGCCTTTTCATCTTTGCCAGAACCCAGGTGATGGTGGCTGGCTCTCTTGCTATTGCAAACTCTGATTGAACTTTCTCCTCTCTCATTTGTTTGGTCTTCACTTAGTTTGACAGGAGAAATTACAGAAAAGGAAGAAGGAAGAGTAAAAGAAAACAAGGAAGGATAAAGAAAAGGAGGTTTACGAAATGAAACAAAAAAGGAAAAAACTCTGTCCTAGCACTGCTAAGCCCACCATCTCTACACATGCTAAATTTCTCAGAAATGAAAGCCTAGAACAAAGTTCCAAAGTTCAGTTTCCTTTTGCTATGTCATCTACCTAGGCCTTTCAGTAATTTATGTAACTAAATGTTAAAAGAAAGCAAAATCCATGTATTCCTGAAGAGAAGTGATCACCTCTTTAGAAGTCTATGCTAATGGCATTCAAATTTTGAACAGAGAATCCCTAATCAAAAATATCTGAATAGTTTTTAGCATTTTAAATAAAAAATTGGGGGGGGGAGATCAGTATTGATATTAGTATTTTACTAAAGGAATGGTATCTGTTGCTACTTTAACTTTCGGTTAGGGCTTTGAATTACTTCGTATATAAATTACTTCATAAGGAGCTAATGCTGTTGCAAAAAAACTTTTTTCTGTAATGGATAGATTCTCATCTCTACATTTGGCTTTTAGTGGATACAGAGACCTTGTCTTTGAAGTTAGCTGTAGGATTCAAATTGTATTTGAATAGAAAAATTTTTTTTTTCAGTCGAGATGGAGAAGAGACTCTTTTTTGGCTTTAAGGAGAAATAATTGACATAATGGCACTGTCTACATTTAAGATGTAAAGCATGATGGTTTGATTTACATATATTATGGAATGATTATTTCAATAGGTTCAGCTAACATTATCTTCTCATACAGATACAATAAAGAGAAAGGAAAGAAGAGAAATATTTTCTCCTTATGATGAGAACTCATCATAAGGATGTACTCTTTTAAAAACTCTTCTATATATCATATAGCAGTGTATATGTAGTGTATATATAGTCCTCAAATTGTACATTCTTAGTACTTATTTGTCTTATAACTGTAAATTAGTGCCATTTGACCACCTTCCCACAATTCTGCCTTCCTGACCCTTCTGTCTCTGGGAACCATATGTCTGACCCCTTTTCTATGAGTTTGGTATGTATGTATGTGTCTATGTACATATGTTTTTATAGATTCTACATATAAGTGAGATTATACAGCATATGACTTTTATTTTATTTTATTTTATTTTATTTTATTTTATTTTATTTTGATAAGCTCTTCAAGTTCCATTAATGTTGTTACAAATGGTAGGGTTTTCTAATTTTTTGCAGCTGGATAATATTCCATTTCATATATATATATATATATATATATATATATATATACATATGTATGTATGTGTATATACACATATGTGTATATATATGTTATGTATGCATACATATGTATATATATGTAAATATATATGTGTATATACATATAATATGTGTGTATATACATATATACACACACACATATATGTAGTCAACTTCTTTATCCATTCATCCATCAGTGGACACTTAGGTTGTTTCCATGTCTTGTCCATAGTGAATAACACTGCTATGAACACGGGAGTACAGATAACTTTTCAAGTTCATGTTTTTATTTACTTTGGATATATTCCCAGAAGTGGAGTTGCTGCATCATATGGTAGATCTATTTTTGATTTTCTGAGGATCCTCCATACTGTTTTCCATAGTGGCATACCAATTTACAATCCTAGCAGCAATGCACAAGAATTTCTTTTCTCCAAATCCATGCTAGCTTTTGTTATATCTTAACTTTTTGATGATGGCCATTCTAGCAGGCATAAAATGATATCTCATTGTGGTTTTAATTTGTATTTTCCTAATGACTAGTGGTCTTGAACATCTTTCCATTTACCTGTTGGTCTTTCATATACCTTCTTTGAAAAAAACAAACAAACATTTTTTCAGGTCCTTTGCTCAGTTTTCAGTTGGGTTATTTGTTTCTTTTTGCTATTGAATTGTATGAGTTCTTTATATATTTTGGATATTAACCTCTTATCAGATATATAGTTAACAAATATTTATTTCTGTGCCATAAGTCAACTTTTCAATTTGATATTATTTTTGCTATAAAATAGTTTTTTAGTTTGATATAGTCCCACTTGTTTAGCTTTGATTTTGTTGCTTCTGCTTTACATATTATATCCAAAAAATCATTGCCAAGATTTATGTCAAGAAATGTTATTCCTATGTGTTCTTCCGGGAGTCTTATGGTTTCATATCTACAGTAAATCTTTAATCCATTTAATCCATTCAGTTAATTGTGATCTGTGGAAGATAGGGGTCCAGCTACATTTTTCTGCATGTGAACATCCAAATATCTCAGCAATATTTATCAAGGAGACTATATTTTTCTACTGAGTATACTTGGCACCCTGGTCAACTCTTTCTTGACCATATGTCCTTAGCTTTATTTCTGGGCTCTTAATTATGTTTTACTGGTTTATTTGTTTTTTTTTTTGCCATACTTTTGTGATTACTACAGCTTGAAATCAGAAAGTGTGATGCCTCCTGCTTTGTTCTTCTTTCTCATGATTTATTTGGCTATTCCAAGTCTGTATACATTTTAGAAGTGTGTGTTCATTTCTGTAAAAATCCCATTGAAAACTTAATAGATATTTCACTGAATCTATAGATGACTTTTGGTAGTACTGACACTTTAACAATATTAAGTTTTCTTTTTTTATTATTATATGAAATTTATTGTCAAATTGGTTTCCATACAACACCCAGTGCTCATCCCAATAGGTGCCCTCCTCAATACCCATCACCCACCCTCCCCTCCCTCCCACCCCCCATCAACCCTCAGTTTGTTCTCAGTTTTTAACAGTCTCTCATGCTTTGGCTCTCTCCCACTCTAACCTCTTTTTTTTTTTTTTTCTTTTTTTTCTTTTTTCCTCCCCCTCCCCCATGGTTTCCTGTTAAGTTTCTCAGGATCCACATAAGAGTGAAACCATATGGTATCTGTCTTTCTCTGTATGGCTTATTTCACTTAGCATCACACTCTCCAGTTCCATCCATGTTGCTACAAAAGGCCATATTTCATTTTTTCTCATTGCCACGTAGTATTCCATTGTGTATATAAACCACAATTTCTTTATCCATTCATCAGTTGATGGACATTTAGGCTCTTTCCATAATTTGGCTATTGTTGAGAGTGCTGCTATGAACATTGGGGTACAAGTGCCCCTATGCATCAGTACTCCTGTATCCCTTGGATAAATTCCTAGCAGTGCTATTGCTGGGTCATAGGGTAGGTCTATTTTTAATTTTCTGAGGAACCTCCACACTGCTTTCCAGAGCGGCTGCACCAATTTGCATTCCCACCAACAGTGCAAGAGGGTTCCCGTTTCTCCACATCCTCTCCAGCATCTATAGTCTCCTGATTTGTTCATTTTGGCCACTCTGACTGGCGTGAGGTGATACCTGAGTGTGGTTTTGATTTGTATTTCCCTGATAAGGAGCGACGCTGAACATCTTTTCATGTGCCTGTTGGCCATCCGGATGTCTTCTTTAGAGAAGTGTCTATTCATGTTTTCTGCCCATTTCTTCACTGGGTTATTTGTTTTTCGGGTGTGGAGTTTGGTGAGCTCTTTATAGATTTTGGATACTAGCCCTTTGTCTGATATGTCATTTGCAAATATCTTTTCCCATTCTGTTGGTTGCCTTTTAGTTTTGTTGGTTGTTTCCTTTGCTGTGCAGAAGCTTTTTATCTTCATAAGGTCCCAGTAATTCACTTCTGCTAATATTAAGTTTTCTGATCCATGAACATGGAATACATATCCACTTATTTGTATCTTCTTCAAACTTTTTCAGTAGATTGAAAGTAAAATGAAAGTAGAGATCTTTCATTTCCTTGATTAAATTTATTCCTAAGTACATTACAGTTTTTGATGCTATTGTGAATGAAATAAGTTGCTTTCTTTTTCAAAAAAAATTGTTAGTGTATAAAACACTAGTGATTTTTGTATGTTAATTTTGTATCCTGCAACTTTACTGAATTTATTGATTAGATCTTATATTTTTTCTTGAGTCTTTAGGAATTTACACATATAAAATCATGTTATCTGCAAATGGATAAAATTTTACTTCTTTCTTTCTAATTCTAATACTATTTTATTTATTTTCCTTGCCTGACCATTCTAGCTAGGACTTCCAGTATTATATTGAATAGGAGTGATAGAAGTGAGCATCTTTGTGTTGTTACTGATTTAGAGGAAAAAATTTCAACCTTTCACCATTGAGTATTATGTTAGATTTGGGGTTGTCATATATAGCCTGTATTATATTAAGATATGTTTCTTTCATGCCTAATTTGTTCAGAGTATTAATGTCAACCTCATGAGTGGATGTTGAAATTTGTCCAGTGCTTTTTCTGCATCTATAGAGATCATATGATTCTTTTTTTCATTTTATTAATATGATGTAGTGTTGATTAATTTGCAAATGTTGAATCATCTTTGCATACCAATGATGAATCCCACGTGATAATGGTGAATGGTTCTTTTAATATGCTGCTGAAATTGGTTTGCTAGCAATTTATTGAGAAATTTTTGCAACTATATTCATCAGGGAAATTGGCCTGTAGTTTTCTTTTCTAGTTGTGTCCTTTTCTGGCTTTAGTACTGGAATAATGCTGGCATTGTAAAAGTAGTTTGGCAGTGTTCCTTCCTCTTTGATCTTTTTGGGAAAAGTTTAAGAAGAATTGGTATTAATTCTCCCTTAAATATTTGGTAAATTTCACCAGTAAAGCCTTCTGGACCTGGGGTTGTCTTCATTGAGAGAGTTTTTTGATTACTGATTTAATCTCCTTACTAACAATTGATCAGTTTAGATTTTCTATTTCTTCCTGATTCAGTTATGGTAAGTTATATTCTTCTAAGAACTTTTCCGTATCTTCTAAGCTGTCCAGTTTTTTGGTAAATAGTTGTTTATGGGAGCCTCTTATGATCCTTTATCCTTCTGATAGAAATTGTAATATCTTCTTTTTCATTTATGTTTTTGTGCTTTGGGTACTCTCACTTTTTCCTTGGTTAGTCTAGTTAAAGGTTTTTCAATTTTATTTATCATTTCGAAGAGCAACTCTTAGTTGGGTTAATATTTTCTATTGTATTTTTCTGTTTTCTATTTTATTTATTTGTTTTCTAATCTTTATTATTTCCTTTTTTTTCTGCCAACTCTGCTTGGTTTGTTCTTCTTTTTCTAATTCCTGAAAGCAGAGTTAGTTTGTTTGGACTCTTTCTGGCTTCTTATTGTAGGCATTACCTGGTATATACTTTCCTCTTAGAATTGCTTTTGCTGCATCCCATAAGTTCTGGTATGTTGTAATTCCCTTTGCTTTTGTCTTAAGAAACTTTGTTATTTCTTCTTTATTTATTCTTTGATCCATTTGTTGTTGAAGACAGTGTTTAGTTTCCATGTGTTTGTCAATCTCCCAGTTTCCTTTTGTTATTAATTTCTAGTTTCATACTGTGTGGTCAGAGAAGATATTTCAATCTTCTTGAATTTGGTAAGATTTGTTTTTGTGGAGTAACATGTGGTTTGGGCTAGAAAACGATCCATGCACTCTTGATAAGAATGTTTATTCGGTTGTTGTTGGAGAGAATGTTCTATATATGTCTCTTTGGTCCATTTGGTCTTTTGTGCTGTTCAAATCTGCCATTTCCTTATTGATTCTCTGTCCGGACAATCTATCCATCACTGAGAGTAGGATATTAAAGTTCCCAGCTATTACTGCATTACTTTTTATTTATCCTTTTAGCTCTATTAGTTTTTGTGTTATATATTTAGGTGTTTGATGTTGGGAGCATGCATATTTACCATTGTTATGTTTTTTTGATGGATTAATCCCTTTGTCATAATGGAATGACTTTTCTTGTTTTTTCTTTATTTTTTTAATTTTTAATTTAAAGTTAATTTTGTGTGATATAAGTATATCTAACTCTGATTTGTTGTGGTTGTTACCATTTGTTTGAAATGAATTTTTCCATCTATTTGCTTTTAGTGTATGTGAGTCTTTAAGGCTAAAGTAAGCTTCTGTAGGCAGCATATCATTGTATTTTTTTATGCCATTCTTTGCCTTTGATCAAAGAATTTAATCTGTTTACATTTAAAGTAATTTTTATAGGTAAAGACTATCACCGTTTTGTCAAATGTTCTTTGGTTGGTTTGCAGATTCATTGTTTCTTGTTTCTTGCTATCTTTTTTTCCTGTTTTAATACCTTTTTGTATATGTTGACTTCTTTATCATGTTCTTTTGTGTAATTGCCAGAGCTTTTTCTTGCGGTTACCATTAGGATTATGTAAAATATCACAATTTATAAACCCTTACTATAAGATGATAACAACTTATTTTTTTTTAATGTTTTATTTATCTGCAAGAGAGAGACAGAGTATAAGCAGGGGAGGGGCAGAGAGAGAGGGAGACACAGAATCTGAAGCAGGCTCCAGGCTCTGAGCTGTCAGCACAGAGCCTGATGTGGAGCTCGAACCCACAAACTGTGAGATCATGACCTGAGCCGAAGTCAGATGCTTAACCAACTGAGCCACCCAGGCGCCCCCAACTTAACTTTAGTAGAATCCTAAAACTTTACACTTATACCTCTCCTCTGCCTCACAATTCTCCCTGCAATAACCCCACCACTTCTTAAAGGAAAAACAAACTTACAGTAGATAAATCAGAGCTCTTGGTAACACTGTAAGCCTGTCCAGTCTTCTGATCTTTCCATTTTTCTATTTCAGATGTGATTAAATTAAGAAAGAACTAAGAAAATAACTAAATTATCCAATCTGACAAATTATCTAACTTGTCACAGACCTAGCGGTGACAGAGGTAGAGTATGAACCAAAACAGTAAGTTCCTGAGGCGAGTTCTTACCCACAATAATTTCCTACACTCATGTCAATTTAAATTTGTTTGAATTTTATCTTCCAAACACCCTTATGAAAAAAAGATTTATTTTTTTCAGAATATTCTTAACCTCTGATTAAGATGGATTTACTAGCTCAATGTCACCAGCTATTACTTTGTAGATCTGGGATTCAAGCTTGGGAATGTCTTTCTCTATATTGCTTACATGTAGGTTATTTGTTTTCTATTCCTTCTCTCCTATAGATTTTGGTTCCTTGATTCATGTTCCTCAAAGATATATCAGTACTTCATTCAATTTGTATCTCCTTACTCCTGGCATAATTTTTGTACATGCTAGATGTACACGGTGTATAATCTTTTTAACGTGCTCTTGAATTCAGTTCACTAATATTTTGTTGAGAATTTTTACATTGATAATCATCAGTGGCATTGTTCTATAATTTACTTTTCTTCTGGTGTCCTCATGTAGGACATATCAGGGTTAAATGGGAATTATTCATGGGATGCAAAGACAGCTTAACAAAAGCAAATCAATTAATGTGATACAGAAATCAATCAAAAAAAGCATTAATAGAATGAAAGATAGAAATCATATGATCATCTTAACAGATGCAGAAGAAGCATTTGACAAAATAAAGCATCCTTTTATAATAAAAATTCTCAACAAATTGAGTATAGGAGTAACATACTTCAACAGAATATAGGCCATATGATAAACCCACATCCAGGACAACCAGGGAACAGCAAGTAATAAAAGGCAAACACATTGAAAGGAAGAAGTTAAACTGTTTTTGTTTGCAAATTATATGATCTTATATATAGAATATCTTAAACTAACACCAAAAAACTGTTAAAGCTAATCAACGGATATAGTAAACTTTCAAGATACTAAATCATCACATATAAATCAGTCATGTTTCTATATACCACCAACAAAACACCTGAAAAAGAAATAAAGAAAACAATCCTGTTTACAATAGCAATAAAAACAATAAAATACTTGGGAATATATTTAACCAAGGAAATGAAAGATCTGTACACTGAATACTATAGGACTTTGATGATGCCATAGAATTCACTTGTATGTGGAATCTGAAAAACAAAATGAATGATCAAGCAAAAATAAACAAACAAATAAGCAGGAATAGACTCATGAATGGAATGAACAGACTTGTGGTTTCTAGAGAAGAGAGGGGAAGGGGGATGGGTGAAATAGGTGAAGGGATTAAGAGGTACAAACTCTCAGTTATAAAATAAATAAGCCACAGGATGAAAAGTACAGCATTGGTAATATAGTCAATAATGTAATAACTTTGCGTGGTGATGGATGGTAACCACACTTACTGTGGTGACCATTTCATAATGTAAATAATGACTGAATCACTATGTTGACCCTTGAAGCTAATATAATATTATAGGTCAACTATACTTCAGTAAAAATTTAAAAAGAACTGATTAGTAAACAACAATACTTAAGTGATCATAAAAAAAATAAAATAAAAGGAATTGAAGAAGACCCAAACAAATGGCAAGATACCTCATGTTCATGGATCAGAAGATTTAATATTGTTTAAATGCCCATATTACTCAGAACTCTCTATAGATTCACTGCAGTTCTCTTCAAATTTCAATGGAATTATTTTACAGAGATATTTTAAAAAGACCTAAATGTTTTGAACCACAAAAGACCCTTAATACCCAAAGTAATATTGAGAAAGAAGAACAATCCTGGAAGCATCACATATCCTGATTTCAAACCATACTATCAAGCCATAGTAAACAAAGCAGTATGATACTGGCATTAAAATGGACACATAGATCAAGAGAACAGAATTGAGAGCTTAGAAATAAACCCTTGTATATATTCTCAACTAATATTTGAAAAGGGAGTCAAGGATATTCAATGGGTAAAGGATAATCTTTTCAGTAAATAGTGCTGGGAAAATTGGATAACCACATGCTTACATGAATCATGGGCAACATTACACTTCAGCCATCTGACTTCCGTCTCCTCTATTACATACAGGATGACTAGAGCTTCACGGGTCCACCAGCTACTCAAGTGCTTTTGGAACCATCACTAAGATTGGGGACATAGTAGATAAATTTACCCACTCAGAGAAAATATTGATCATCTGTCACCTGATAATCTCAGTGGTATGTAGAAAGATATGTCTACGTATTTCATTTATAATGAATGGCAATCACCTTCCTGTTTGATTTATACTTTTCAGTTGCTTTTCTTTGTAGTTATATCACATTGGTAGTAAACCTGACTCAAAATAGTCCTTGTCAGGTTTTATTGTGGTTATTTCTGAGACCTCACCAAAGTTCATCTTGGATTCTTCTGGAATTTTCTAGAAAAGTCAGGTATCTATGGAAGGGAGAGCTTGTATTTATCTTATACTTTAGCACATGGGAAGATGTAGCTTTTATTCTTGGTACTGGATGGATACTGTGTTGATAGATGAAAAAAAAAAAAAAAAAAGAGAGAGAGAAACCTGGTTTTTATTTATATGATTCTCAGAAACATATCTCAAACATGTCATTTTCTTTGCCTGTAATTAAAGGTTAATATCTCTCTTGCCCACCTCACAGAGCTATAATAAGTCAGCTGAGATAATGTTAAAAACAAAAACCCTGGAAATTATGTAGTGTCAAATTAGAGGGAAAGTCAGGAGAGAAGTAATCTCTATAAAATGTCATAGTTTATAAACAATCTCATTTAATTTTGATAATAATCTTAAGAAGGGAGACTGAGATAAGTTGAATCATTTCTCAGGTAAGCGGTTCATAGTAGTTTAGCTGATTAATTTCACAAATAGATAGCAGGAGAATCACCATTTTAATCCTATGCTATTTAAATTCTAAGGTCTTGCTATTTTTGTTTCTCTTTGCCATAAAAATGAGATCAGTGTTATCTTAAAAAAATTGTCTGGCTAAGTCTTTTCAACACCTTACACCTTTTCCAGATGTATCCTGATAAAAAGAGAAGCATAGTAGACATAGGCGATTCTTCCACAATCTCTGAGTCAACACAGCAAAGTAGAAATAGTACTAGATGGAGAGAGTTAAAAAATAAAAACAAAAACAAATCAGTAGCTGTTTTCATGGCTACTTGTGTGAACTTGAGCAAGTTACTGTGATTTTTTTTTTTTTAGTAACTTCTCTGTACAATGCATTATAGTTGGAACTGAGAGGCAAAAATAATTAAGGTACTGCCCCTAAAGACATGAAGGTGCAGCCAATTATTTAAAAAATAGTGTTAGTCCTCAGTAGTGGTTATCATAACAACAAAATGTTATGGACTTGCAGCATTGAGTTGCTGCTTAGAGTATCTAGAAGCTGGTCACATGGAAGAAAGAAAGCTGAGATTTCCAGGAAGAGAGAGAAAAGAGAGTCATTAGAAAATGTGACGTGTTGGAATAGCAGTGACAGATCTGTCTGGACCTCACTTTCCTCATCTGTAAAATGAGATGAGACATCATCATCCCTAAATTCCTATTACACTTTACTATTCCAAGATTCTGTTCTTATCTCTGTGACTTCTGCTTCTCGTGTTCCCATATTTGGTGTAGGAGAAAGCCAAACGCTGGAAGCAGCCCACGGTTCACAGGAAGTAGCCCACTGTTCTGCAGAAATAATACAATTAAACTTTAATATGAGCAATTTACTGGCAGGTTTGTCCACTCTCAGATGTGAGCTTTTGAAAAACATTAAAAACAGGCTACTTGAAGGCTAAGACTTCCCTTAAGAAGGAGCAATTACATCCCTGAGCACATTTGATTCTCCTGTAGGCATTAAAACAGCAGGGGCCTGTATTTCCACTGAATTGTAAAAGGGTTAAGTGTCAGACATGATGTATTACTAGGGAATGTCATTTAAAATGGACCAGGCCACTGCCCTTAGAGCAAAGCTCATTATTAGCCATCAAAGAAATAGCTCTGACATTCAGTCACCTCACTATACTTTAAGGGGAAGGATCACTTTGGGCAAATAGAAAGCAACTTATAAGTACTTATTTTAAGAAATTGCTCCCATAGATCCTAATGGATACCTTCTGTAAATGTTGGTTAAGCAGTTAATCAATTCAGGAATCAAAAATATTTCCCATTTTCATTTATTTCAGATTCCAAAGGAATGGAACGTATAGGAAGGAGCTCATGGTTAATAAGAATCGAAGCATCTTCCTGTTACTTCACAAAGGCAGGCAGGGGTTTGAAGCTTAACTAATTACAAGGTTCACTTCCTAAAAGAGAACTTCCTCATTTACCTTTGAGTGTCTTTTAGTTCTCCTAAATACTAGTATCAGAGGACTTTATTTAGTGGATTGTGTAAACTGGTGCTTTATCAAATTGTTTGGGCAAAGAATTTTTTTTAAAACTGATATATTGTACATAATAGTTTTACTCATCCATTTTTACCATGAAACATTTATAAAATATCAATTGTTATTTGATTTTTTTGCAGTAGTGTTTTTTTTTTCATATACACAAGTAGGTGGGGTAGGGAACAAATTCAGCCACATGGGATACAGCTGTTCAGCAACTGACTGAACTATCACAGATTTTCTCTTGGAATTTAGACATCATGCTGGTCAAAAGTGGAACTTTCGGGAATTTGATAGCCATGACTCCGAAACTCTGTCAAAATGTATTGGTATGCCTTTCTTAAGCAAAAGACAGCATCAGTGAGTGACACTCCTCTCTGGGATTTTCAGGCCACAAACAGAGAGGAGCAGGGCTACCGTTTTTGAGTTTACAGATCTCAGAGAGCAGACTGATCATTTTACCTCCCAGAATGATCTCGGTTACTGGAAACAGGTTAGATTCTGACCACTAGAATGGATAGATCTAAGACATTAGGAAACTCCATTTTCCGAGAAAATTGCTCTTGAGTTCTTTTCTAGTCATCAAGAATGAGACTTGCTTCTCATTGTAGAGACATCAGCCCATGCATGGGAGATAGATGCATCATGGGCTTGCAATAGACTTTCCTGTTGACCTATCTTTTCTTCCCCAGCTCTCCTCTGAACCCAATTTCAAATAGGGTATTAAGCAGAGCCCTAGCCAGGGTTATTCCCAAGCAACGGGCTCTGCAGACTTGGTGATTCATGGGAAGTGTTTCCCAAAGTGTGGTCCTTGGAGCACCTACATGGGAATCAGCTGAGTCACTGTTAAAAAATTGAGGTTTCCAGACGCCACCCAAAATTATGGGGGCAATTCCAGGAATTCGTATAAAAGTTTTATGTGTCCAAGTGATTGTTATATTCACTAATGTTTGGGAATCCCTAACCTCGATCAGTGACAGAAGAGCCTAACAGATAAGGAAATTGCAGATTGTACAACTGCCTGATAGGATACATCTGCTCCTCCTCCCCATGAAAGTGATGGATAATCCTCTAGAAATGCCAGAAAAAAAAGGCCAAGCAGATGAAAAGAGGCCATTACTGCAGTAATTTAAAGTCTTCCAACAAGGGCTACCGGACTTATGAAATTTCCAAAATTGAATGCAAGGTATGTAGACTCCTGGAGCTGCATCTCTAAGGTATAGAGAGCAACGCATTGTTCCACAAGTAGTTTGTCCATAATTTCAGCTTCCCAGTTTTTCAAAAGCATTTTGACTTCCCTAGTAAAAAGACAAGTGAATCGTATCTCCTAGTAGCCTCCATCTGTGACCACTTTATATAGCTCTATTAGTTAACACTATCTCGTTTATCCCAGCCTGGATACTACCCTTTATGTTCACCCCGTTAGGAGTAAAGCAGTCTCGATATCCTGCAACGATTTTGACGCATCTGCTTATCACTTCTCGATGTGAGCAGCAGGGCAATCATGAGCATTTCTCCCTGCAGGGTCACTGATTTGTTTCCTACTGCTTAGAATGTAGGAATTTTGGTTTTGCCTTTATGTGATGTGGGGACCTGGAAGCACTGCCAAGGCTTAGCTACTGGGCACCTGCCAGGTCCTCATATAAACCATTTATTCCAGATGATTCTCCTTCTGCTTCCTTATTACTGCTGGCTCTTTAAATCTGATCATTTTTATTTCACTTCTTCCCCAGCCCAAGGTAATGAGCACCATCAGGTACCATGAGTCATGTTGAGTGCTTCCCATGAAGGAACGGAGTACGATCGAGGTAACAAAAGGGGCTTTGCTTAACACAGTGGATAAAAATCAGCCACACTTCATAATACACCTGATGTCTCTTGTCAAGGGGGAGGAAATGAGAAGCATGGGGCAGTATCTTTGCAGAAATCTGTTCAGGTGGCAGATGCTTAGCCTATGTTAGCCTTGGCGATGAAGTGCTAGGAACTAATTCAATTGTGGGCGCTACCTGATTATAAACTTACAATAATTAAGGTTTTTTTTTTTTTTTCTGTCACTATGGTACTGAATTTATTAGCAATAGAAAGGATATAGGTCAATACATCTGATTCAATTATCTTCCAGGAAAAGTAAAAACTTACTGAACCCAGTCACTCAGCAAATGATTCATGTATATTAGCTGATGCTTTAATTTATAAACTCTTACTTAAGGGGCTCAAAGGCAATAGCAAAAGCATTCCTCTTGCTGCCACCAGGCATGCCTTTCATACTCCACTCCACACCGTTGCTCTAAGCAAGGATTTCAGCAAACTTCTCAGGCAATTAATGGAGTTTTCTAATAACTGTACATTAGTTCCTGGCATCTCCAGACCTGATCATCTCTCACATTCCCAATGCTTTCCCAGATGTCTTATTCTAGAGGTTCACCACCTCTGAAGGTTCATGCCTTCAGCATGACTGTAAGCCTAAGCAGAGAGGCACCCAGCACTATCGCCTACCAGGGCATTATAACACGGTGGCTGAATCACGCTCTCTAGAGTCAGACTTCATACGTTTGAATCCTGGCTCTGCCACTGATTATCTCTGTGATTTTGTCAGGTGATTTAACCTTTCTGTGCCTTGGCTTCTTTACAGAAACTGGGAATAATATTTATAACTATCTTAGGCAGTTGTGAGGATTGGAAGAATTAATATATATAAAGTACTCCGTGCATGAAACATAGTAAATTCTCAAAATTATTACCTGCTATTGTAATTCTTACTACCTAAGCATATGCCTATTGTCTCCATCAGGGATAATTTGGTTACAAAGGGACATAAAAGTTTGAAAGCTACCTTAAGCAAAGCAAATACATGAAAAATTACACTCTTTTTTTCAAAGTTAAAGTGATTATCTTACGGAAACCAGAGAGGGAAGTATAGCTGTTTTTCAGGGTGTTCCTCAGCCAGACTCAGAAAGCCCTCAGAATTTTCAAGGTAGACGCTCTGTTATTTTCTTGGGGGTCAGATGGCCTTTTGTCCCTGGTCTAATCAAGTGTGGGTAAAGTTTCACAATCAAGTCCCACTTGTCCACTTAGTAATTATTGTGGGAATCTATGATATGAGAAAGAGCCTGTCCAGGCTATATACATTGATTGTTTATTAACTACTAACTGTAGCGTGAAGCATGCTGAGAAAATACCCAGTACGCATTGGCAGGCTTTTGGTAAATACGTCCATCTCTCCGTAGATAAAGTACACATCAAGGAAAATAAAGAGGTCAGTGGTAAGATGCACCTTCAGGAAAACTCTCAAAGCACAGATCCAGACATCCTATCTTAGCCTTGCTATTTTTGCATCAATTTTGGGTAATTTTGTCACACAGATGGTGAGACATTCAAACTTTTTCCATGTGAATTTATTCTTTCCTATTTCCCTGTTTACCACTACTTCTAGAAGCATTTTCTTTACTATAGCACTGACACTACATGCTGGGTAAAATTTTATTTTTATATTATTGTAATATATTATTTAATACAACAGATATCTATATTGGGTAAGTGACTTTGGGATTCTACATGTTTTTACAGGCCAAAAGAAAAACAAAACCAAAAACCAAACAGAAAAACCCAATTTCACAAATAACAAAAACTGCCAGAATTTGAAAATACAGAGAATTGAATCCATGGGATTTGTGATTTAGAGTTCATGAGTCTCAAATATTCTTTACAACCCTTTAAAAAGCAATGGATTTCCCTTAGCTAACATTTAAACTAAGACATGAGCACCTGTGTAATAACATTAACATTTTAGTAGCATGTTAATATAAGAATGCTTAGAATATTGAATGATTTTCAGCTATTATAAGCACTTTAAGTGGGGGAAAAAGGAACCAGAATGCTATTTTTCCATTCCATAGTTGGTATTTCAAATATTCCTCATTAACTGGTTCTCTCATCAGGAGACACAGAAGGTTGCACATTCCCACCCCCTGCAATTCTGCAAAGCCATAAGACTCCTTTGGCCTATATAATGAGAGCAAAAGCACTGAATGTCACCTTCTTGTAAGGCATTTTGTTTTCAATGCTGGACTAGCTAGTCACCCAGAGATCTTGATAGCATATGCTGAGGTGGAGGCACCCCAAGATACAAGGTGTCCGGAATGCTGAGTTTTCATATGGAAAAAAGTTAATCTGGGATTCACTCAGACTCACAGTGGATTCTGTATGAATGAGCGACTTCTCCCTCACCTTTACTGAGTTATAACTGACAAATAAACATTGTGTACTGTTAAGGCATACAGCTTGATGTTTTGATAGTCATATACATTGTGAAGTAATTGGCACAAACTAATGAACATAGTCATCCCCTCACAAAGTTACCTTTTTCTTTTGTGGTGAGGCTACTTAAGATACGACCTCTTACCAAAGTTCAAGTATACGGTGCAGAACTGTTAACTATAGTCATACCCCTGTATGTTAGATAGCCAGAACTTATTGGTCTTGCATAGCTGGAACTTTGTGCCCTTTTGGATATAAATTGCACTTTGGGGGCTATTTGTTACCACAGCACTGCATTAGGGTAGATTCTGTCTGCTACACATTTCATAACTAAACAGACTTCTGAACCCATAGGGATTGGGAAGAATCCTGACACTTTGTGGGGGAAGGGAAGAGAGAATAGGAAAGATGAAGAGTTTCTTGGCAAATTCTTTTAATTTTTTAATGTTTATTTTTGAGACAGAGACAGAGACAGAGCGTGAGTGGGCAAGGGGCAGAGAGAGAGGGAGACACAGAATCTGAAGCAGGTTCCAGGCTCTGAGCTATGAGCACAGAGCCTGACGCAGGGCTCAAACTCATGAACCATGAGATATGACCTGAGCCAAAGTCCAGCACTTAACTGACTGAGCTACCCAGGCGCCCCATCTTGGCAAATTCTTATATCCGCTTTTATGACTTGAGGAATAGTGTGGTACAACTTCTTTATTTCACATTAAACTGACTCAGAGACCCAGAAAGAGGAACTGACTTGATATAGTTCAAACATTTGTCCGTGGCAATGTCTGTTAATGTTTTATATACTATTTCACATGGAAAGTATGAGAAATAAAAGGGAAAGAACAACCTAGAATGAGACCCCTGTAGCTGTGTGAAATTTTAATAAAATAAGATTTTTGGCAAAAGTTGCCAGTGGAAATGTGAGAATCTGGAACTCAAATTTAAAAGTCCATCCTGTCATTCGGCTTGAGTAAAGGAATGAAGCCCAATGCAGTATTGCTAGCACATGGCCCCAGGTTGAGTTCAACCTACTAGCAAGAGATCCTAGGATATTCCAGCAACTCTGCACTTTTGTGTGACTTCTATGTTAAAAAATAATAATAAAAGAAAAAGAGCAGGCAGTGATTAAAAATAAAGCAACGAAAGCTAGCTAACAGCATAAATGGGGCAAAAATATGAGTCTGTTTGACTGACAGTTAATTAGGGGCAGATGGTTAAAAGACGTGAATTCTAGTTCTAAGCTGAAGAAGTTTAGACAGGTTAGAAGAAGTTTAACTTCATTAAATTCACTTTCTCTACTGTAAGAACTGATTGAATTCTACATACATTACTCACATTACTTTTTACCTTTTTTTCTCCATCAACCTTTAATGATTTCTTTTATTTTTCAATAGTAGAGTACTATCTTTAAGTAGTATCGTGGAAGTGTAAGGAATTTAGCAAAGAAGACTTGGGTAGAGCTAAGTATCCTTCAAGAACACTTCCTTCAGGCCAAAAATCAACACTTTCTGTTGCAGGAGCAAATCCTTTCCTTCCTGTCTTCCGCACTCTCACTTTTGTTCAGGTTCCTGAAGTGTCTTATATGGAAACTTTGCAGTACTTTAAGCAAGGAAATTTCCCTATGATCTAAGACTTTTCTGTTTGTGCTCATTCTGTTTCTTAGCTTGAATTGCAAATTGGCTTTTGCCAATGGCTTACTTTTTCTGGGTTCCTTATCAAATTCTTTGTTCTCTTGCCTTGACAATTCTTAAGGCAAGCTGATAGAGTCAGACTTTTTTTTTTTTTTTTTAACTTCCCTCAGGCTATGGCTACTTCCAGACTATGGCTTCACTCAATTGTTTACTTTTGAAGTTTAAAGGAAGTTTAGCATCCTTTAGGTGACTGACAATGTTCACCAAACGTTCACCATAGATCAACATCCATGATATTTCTCTATCTTTTACAATGAACATAGTATCTCGCTTAAACATTTCCTCTCTTTTTTTGCAGTTGCCTTGACCTTTACATTCTATTTCATAATGCATACATAACATAAGGGTGTCTAATAGAGCTCATTATCATTAAGTTTGTGGTCTCTGGGATTTTTTGTTGTTGTTGTTGGTAACTCATCTTTTTATCAGACCCTTATTCTACTCCTTTATTTTTGCTGATATGCTTTTCACCTTATTCATAAATGTCAATCCCTGAAACTTGCCCAGTTCTTGTATGTAGTCCAGCAATTTTCTCTGAGTCCACTTGCCTTGCTACAAAACCTGGAACCTATGGTGAGACAATTCAGTGACATCTCATTAACATCTTAGAATTCTCCACCACCACTCCCAACCTTCTGTCTAGCCTACTTTATAGATCCCTAACCCAGGATAACCCCATTAAGCATTCTCTACTCTTTCTGTTGAGCTGCCAGCAGTAGATAAAAAAAGTCACAAAACTAAAATAATTGGGTCCACTGCAATTTCATGCTAAGTAAACACAGTCAGGCCTTCCGTGCTGTGCAGTAATCCTTGATCTATTTATTTATATGTGGGGGATACAACAAAGCATCCCCCACAGCCACTGCTCCACATTATTCCACATTATAATTTTCTTAGGTTGCCACCCCTACACATGTCACCTAAAGGTTCTAAACACAGTTACAATACTGGCAGAATTGAAAACTTCTGACTTGAGTTTTATTTTACTTTCTTCAACATCTCAATACCTATCAGTGTCCTTCCTATCATCTTCTCTTCCTACACATAAAATTGTACCCCTCGTCTTTGCCAAAATTTCCTTGTGTATACCTGATCATAACCCCTTCTTTGTCTTTAGCATCAGTTTCCGTAGATTAACCCTCTCTTTGAGTGTCTCCCTGTCTATGACTTCCTTTCTTTTGTTGTGTCAAAGAGCTAGGCCAGATTCCACTATTCTAGAAAAATTAAGAGTTTTCTTGTTCATTCTCTACAATGCCCAAATTATTCTCTTGTAGCATTTGGATAAAATTATGTTTTTTGTGTTTTTTTTGTGTGTGTGTTTTTTGTTTTGTTTTGTTTTGTTTTGTTTTTACCTCTGCCTGGCATTCAAACTCGTGATCCTTGATATTTGCACTTACTTTAGATGCCTTCCCTAAATTTCTGGTAAGTCAAGGACAAGGTTTGAATACTAAAGTGAGCCAAATTGATGTTTGGAGCTAATATTGACTAGTTTCTTAGCATGTCAGGCTTGGGTGCAAAGCTGGTAGGGACGATAAAGAAGGCAGGAATGGTCTATAGTAACAACTGACTGAAGGGATGATCCCAAGATTGTTCGCCAATTATTCAAACCACATTATCCAAACTTTTGGAAAACATACATAGGGGATCAGGACTCAAGGAGCCCAAGATGGTCCTTGGTATGGTAGCAAGAATTCTGGTTGAGTAAAAGAAAGTGGCCCCAGGGGAAGATGTGTGGAACCAGTCAATAAATAGGTATGTGACCAGGATTAATAGGAAGCTTGATGGTTAGGCTCCCATTTTAGGTGAATTCATTGGGATCAAGGTCCATATATTTCCTAGATTTCTGTTTTCATGAACTAATGAGTTTTAAGTCAATATTTATCCCTGCGGACCCTTGATTTAACAGAATTCAATTTACTAAGAGTAAAACTTAGTGACTCTTCACTGAAGTGAATTTAAATGTAATCAGACAATTCAGAAAACCAAACCTCAGGACGAGGCAAACCATTTATAGATGGGTGATGGGAAGCTACAACTCAGTGATTACACAAGTGTTCAAAGTTGACACCAAATTTAATGCAGAAAGAAATTTTAGACTCACTGCTCTTGGCCGGTGGGGAGGTATCTCTTGATATACTACTATTCATGGTCAGAGTTGACTCATAACTCAGTCTGCAAGTGATCGTCTCCGTGCATGAGACCAAAAAAGCCTAGTGAAAGCAAGTAGCCAATTCTGACTCTCTTTTGGTTAAGTTTCTTTTTCCTCCAAGGAAGACTAAGCTCTTTCATTCTTGGATATATAGCACATAACATCTTCAACTGAACTAAACTCAGATTGCTTACAGAGACAATTCATATTGTCATTGTATCTTTATGTTTGTAACTCTTATTGTGGTCAATATGATACATCTCTACAATCTGTGGATGTACCTGGAAACACGCAGATATCATAAAATTGAATTCTAGATGGCAGGAAAAGATTCAGAATTCACTTTGTAAAGGGGATGATAAAAGTGTCTCATATAGGTCCTGTTGTGTTGAGTGGTTTCTAAGTGTTCAGTAGTAAAGTTCTGGTCTCAAACAAAAGGGGTTGGTCAGTGAAATTAATCAATATTGGTAAGTAGAAAGCTTTCCTGCTTTATAGAGATGGCAAAATTCTCACCCAAACACAGTGCGATTCTGGGCACTAATGGACAGCGTGAGGCTGGAGAGACAGATCCATGACTTTCCTAATCCCTAAGTACAATACGGACTTTCTTCTTCCACTCACCCAACACAATATGCAGCATTTAAAATGGGACTTGTCAGAAGCTCAACAAGAGAAATACGAAGCAAAGCAGGTGTTTTGGTTAACATAGCTGAAGTTTGGGTGGTGATTTCTACTTTCTCAACGTTTATTTATTTTTGGGACAGAGAGAGACAGAGCATGAACGGGGGAGGAGCAGAGAGAGAGGGAGACACAGAATCGGAAACAGGCTCCAGGCTCCGAGCCATCAGCCCAGAGCCCGACGCAGGGCTCGAACTCACGGACCGCGAGATCGTGACCTGGCTGAAGTCGGACGCTTAACTGACTGCGCCACCCAGGCGCCCCGATTTCTACTTTCTCAAGAATGTATACAAATAGGCATGTTTTTTGTTTGAGGTAGACATTTGGCCTGTAATGTATTTTTTACAGTTTTATTGAGGTATAACTGACATCCGATAAACTCCTATATTTAAAGTGTACAATTTGATAAGTTTGACATATCTGTACACCTTCCAATCAAGATAACATGTCTATCACCCTCCAAAATGGTTTTACGCCTCTTTGTAACTCCTTTCTCTCTCTTCCTTCCCTGCTTCCCCACCCCACCTCTAGACAACTGATTTGATTTCTGTCACTAGAATTCTGTTTGTTTTTTTCTACAATTTTATATAAATAGAAACACACAGTATGACCTCTGCTGTCTAGTTTATTTAATCAGCATAACTATTTTGAGATAAATTCACATTGTTGTATATATCAATAATTTATTCCTTGTTACTGCTGAGTAGTATATCCATAGTATGGAAATACTGTAAATTATTCGTTCACATATTGATGGATATGTTACTTGTTTCCATTGTTTTTTTCCCATTACAAATAAAAATGCTGTGGACATACATGTACAAATCATTGTGTAGATATATATTTTCACTTCTTTTGGGTAAACATCTACGAGTTGAATATCTGCCTTGTATGTTATGCCTAGGATTAACTTTTTAAGAAAGTGTTAAACATTTCCCAGGGTAGGTGAAACATTTTACATCCCCACCAGCAATGAATGTGAGTTCTAATTGCCCCATGTTCTCATTAAGAACTGATAAGATCATTCCTTTTCATTTTAGACATTCTGGTGGGTATGTAGTAATATTTATTTGAGATAAGAATTTGTATTTTCCTAATGACTAATTATTTGAACATCTTTTCTTGGACTTATTTCTCATTCATATCCTTGCAAAATGTCTATTCTATTATTTTTGTCTATTTAAAAAACTTGGGCTGCTCATCTACTTAACATGGAGTTGTCAGTATTCTTTATTCAGTCTAGGCTCAAAGCCTTTCTCAGATACATGTTTGCAATAGTTTCTCAGTTTCTGGCTCATTATTTCACTTTTGTCATAGTCTCTTTTGAAGAGCAACATTTTAAAACATTTTGATAAAGTCCAAATTATTGATTGTTATACTTACAGCTCACCATTTTTGTGTCCTATTTAAAAAATTGTTGCCAGACCCAAGGTCTCTAAGATTTTTCTCCTCTGTTTTCTTTTAGAAGTTTTAGGTTTTAACATCTTGCATTTAAGCCTAAATTCAATTTCAATTTAATTTTTGTTTAAACTGTGAGGTTAGGATTAAGGTTCATTTCCTGCATATGGGTATCCATTTGTTCCAGCACCATTGTTGACAGCTATTCTCATACATTCTCTTGGTATCATAACGAAAAAGCAATTGACTATATGAGTGTGAGTTTATTTTTGGATATTCTATTGGCTCTCATTGTTCTATAGTTTCTTATCTTTTTTTTTTTAATTTTTTTTTCAACGTTTATTTATTTTTGGGACAGAGAGAGACAGAGCATGAACGG
The DNA here is from genome assembly GCF_018350155.1 of Leopardus geoffroyi. Lineage (NCBI taxonomy): Eukaryota > Metazoa > Chordata > Mammalia > Carnivora > Felidae > Leopardus > Leopardus geoffroyi. The sequence continues at coordinate 46,927,121 of NC_059327.1, forward strand.
GGGAGGGGCAGAGAGAGAGGGAGACACAGAATCGGAAGCAGGCTCCAGGCTCTGAGCCATCAGCCCAGAGCCCGACGCGGGGCTCAAACTCGCGGACCGCGAGATCGTGACCTGGCTGAAGTCGGACGCTTAACCGACTGCGCCACCCAGGCGCCCCTATAGTTTCTTATCTTAATGTCAATACTACACTGTCTTCATTACTAAAATTCGACAGTAAGTCTAGAAGTATAAACTTCCAACTTTCTTCTCTTTTGAAAAGTTTTTTTTTTTGGGGGGGGGTTATTTGTACTTTCTACAGAATGTGTACAAATGGACATCATTTTTTTTTAAATGTAATTCTAAGGAAGTATAAGAGGGAAATAGCTTGACATTCGCCAGAACAACTGTGATCTTAGAATGGTTCTCTTCTTCTGATTTGTTAGCTCAGAACACAGATGTTTCTCTCATCATAAAACAGGGGTCCTACTATTAAAGGCCAACGGTCTAAGCCTCTGAAGCAATATTTCACAAGGCCTGGCCTGGGATGTTACATTATCTGATCCAAAACTTCTTATAATTATTCATTGTGCATTGAAGGTATAATCATATATGTAATTTTACTTACCAATTAAGTAATGTTCTAATAATCTTTCTCAAATTTATAAAATGCCTTACAGTTACAAAGTACTTTTCCTAAATTTCACCTGAGCCTCACAACGGTTTTTTGGGGGTCTTGTAAGCATTATTAGTGGTATACTTGTTACAACATGTATATTACAAAACTAGGAGCAGATCCTATTGCCAATTATGTATGTGATATATTACATACAACCATAAAGGGTATACTTCATTGCTTTCAAAAGTAATCAGTTTGTAAAACAGAAATATTTACATTTATATTATGAATATGTATGTTATATTAAACATTAATATAAATTATTATGTAACTATAAATTCAAGCTAACTAGGATATAATTAGCAAATAGTTGAGATAGGCAGTCTATCCTATAGGGATTAGAAAGGAGTGATAAAAATTTTGATTGAATTATCCAGGAATGGGTTCCCAGACTAAGAGGGACCTAGGTTTATTTTAAAGGAAAAATAGCATGTTGGGAATCAAGAAGGAAGAAGGGGACTTTTTAGAAAAATGAAATAGTATGCACGTGAACATGGGGGTAAAAATGCATACAATTTGGGTTGAGGTAGTAAAAAGAGTATGCTCTCTGTAGGAAAGGAATTGATTAGAAGAATACCATAGATAATGTTAGAATTGTAGGTTGAGGTGGTTGGCAAGAACCTTGAATTCTTTTTCATACAAAGACAGCTTCTATTAGTGCCTGTCTCGTGATGACTCTTACATTCAAGTTTCCAGACCAGGACCCTTTCCTGAATTACAGACAGGTATATTTAATTGCCTACTGGGTGCCAATGCCTGGGAAATCCCACAAATAACTCGAAATAAACATGGTCAAACAGGAATGATATCTTTTACACTCAAACTGGCACATCCTCCTATATCCTCAATTCTATTAAAGACACTATATGCTACCCAGAAGCCCATCAGAAACCAGGGAGACCCTCTAGTCTCCTTTCCATCTTTTTGTATAACTCAATTATGTGTATTTTAACTTCAGATATTTCTTCCACCTCTTTTCTCTTCTCCAAAACCATTGCCATTGCCTTCACAAAAGGCTTTTATCTTCTCTTTTCTTAACTATTGGGATGACTGTCTAATTAGTTTCCTTGATTTGAGTCTTGTCTAAACCATCACATAATTTCCTTAACAAAATTCTTCTTCAGTAGCTTCCCATCAGTGATACAGTCTTTTATTATGGTCTGTGTCCAACCTACATTTTGTTTTTCAGTTTCAGTTATTGTGATTCCTGCCCTTCCTCTATGCACCCCACACTACTGCCATCACAACAAATGCATTTCCTTGGATATACCATTTTCTTTCACACCATCATGCATTTGTTCTTGTTATTCTCTTTACTGGTATGTGTTCTGTATCCTTCATTTACTGTGTCAAAGCTCAAACTTTGTGTATCTGTGATACTTTTGCTGTTTACCCCACATAGAGTTGGGTATTCTTTCTTCTATGCTTCATTGCACTAGGTGCAGGCTTTGGTTTGTTTGCATGAATTTCGCCTAGGAAGACTGTGTGAGCCTTTTGGGAAAAAGGTCATATGCTATTTCTTACTTCTTTCTTTTTTTTTTTCTTTCTTTCTTCTTCTTCTTTTTAATCAATGCTCACCCTGATAAGTGTAGTCACCATCTGTCACCACACAATATTATTACAGTATTATTAAGTATATATTCCCTGTGATGTACTTTTCATCCTGGTGACTTATTTTATAACTGGAAGTTTGTACCTTTAATCTCTTATATCTCTTTTGCCCATCATCCCTCTACCTTTCCTCTGGCAACCACCAATTTGGTCTCTGTATTTAAGAGTCTGATTTTGTTTGTTCATTTGTTTTGTTTTTTGGATTCCACATATAAGTGAAATCATATGGTATTTGTCCTTCTTTTTTTTCACCTAACATAATACCTTCCAGGTCCATCCATATTATCAAAAATGACAGGATCTCATTTTTATTTATGGCTGTGTATATCTACCACATCTTTATTGATTCATCTATTCATGGTCATGGTCAATGAGTTGCTTCCATATCTTGACTATTGTAAATAATGCTGCAATAAACACAGGGGTGGGTACCTTTTTTAAAATTTTATTTATTTATTTTGAGAGAGTGCATGCATGTGCACACAAGTTGTGTGTGTGGGGGGGTGCACAGAGAGAAGGAGAGAGAGAATCTTAAGCAGGTCCTGCAATGTCGGTGCAGAGCCTGATATGGGGCTTGATCTCACAAACTCTAAGATATGATCTGAGCTGAAATCAAGCGTTTGGCACTTAACCGACTGAACCACCCAGGTGACCCATGGGTGGATATATCTTTTTGAATTAGTGCTTTTGTTTTCTTTGAATGAATACCCAGTAGTGGAATTACTGGATTATGTGGTATTCCTATTTTTAATTTTTTGGGGGAACTTCCATACTGTTTTCCACACTGGTTACACCAATTTACATTCCCAGCAGTTCAGGAGAGTTGCCTTTTCTCCCCATTCACATCAATCCTTGTTATTTCTTGTCTTTTTGATACTAGCCATTCTGACAGGTGTGAGGTGATATCTCACTGTGGTTTTGATCTGCATTTCCCTGATGAGTAGTGATGTTGAGCACCTTTTCATGTGTCTGTTGGCCAACTGACATTTCGAAAAATGTCTGTTCACATCCTCTGCCCATTTTAATTGGATTGTTTTTCTTGGTGTTCAGTTATATCAGTTCTTTACATATTTTAGATATTAACCCCATATTGGATATATCATTTGCAAATATCTTCTCCCAGTCACGAGGCTGCCTTTGTTTTGCTGATGGTTTCCTTTGCTGTGCACAAACTTTTTTTTTTTATTTGGTGTAGTTCCAATAGTTTATTTTTGCTTTTGTTGCCCTTGCCTGACATATTCATAAATATATGGCTAAGGGTGATGTCCAAGAGATTACCGTCTATGTTTTCTTTTAGGAATTTTATGTTTTTAGGTCTCATATGTAGGTCTTTTTGAATTTATTTTTGTGTATGGTGTAAGAAAGTGGCCCAGTTTCCATCTTTTGCCTGTTGCTGTCTGGTTTTCCCAGCAGCATTTGTTGAAAAGACTGTTTTTCCCTATTGTATATTCTAATTATTTTTACTGAAGTATAATTAACATACGGTGTTATATTAGTTTCAGCTGTACAACATATCGACCTGACAATTCTATACATTACTCAACATTCACAAGTGTAGTCATAATCTATCGCCATACAACATAATTACAATATTATTGACTATATTCCCTATGCTATACTTTTTTTCATCTTGTGATTTATTTATGGTATAACTGGAAGTTTGTTCCCTTTATATATTTTACCCACACCTCCCCCCAACTCTGGCAACCATTAGTTCTCTGTATTGGAAGAGTCTTGTTTGCTCATTTTTTTTTCTTACATTCCACATACAAGTGAAATCATATGGCATTTGTCTTTCTCTGTCTGACTTCTTTCACTTAGCATAATATCTTCTGGTTTTTAAATCATTTTCCCTAACATGATAACTGGCTTGGAGGGGTGCTAAGTATGTGTATTTTTGGATGACTGAAGTGAATAGATAATAATAAAAAAAAAGACTTAAAATATAAACTTGGTGAATTTGAACAGAATGGATGAGGGTGGTGGGGGTTACTTGTGTTACTGTTTGATATCTGAGAAGCTTCTTCAGAGTAAGGGTATGGTGGTGAGTGAGTACCCGTTCATTGTGCCTTGGACTTCATCTGGATACCAATTTTTACCCTCCCCTACTACAGCTGCAACACTTATGAGTCATTTCTACTCCATTTACCCAATCACCCACACCAATTTTCTTTCAGTCCATTAGGAGTCTGAGTCAGATAATTGGGTGGCTGAAAGTCTTAGGGCTGAAATTCCTATTAGGAAGATAAACCAGGAGAGAAAATTCAAGCACCTGCTTTTCAAATAATAATTACATAATTTTTGAAGACTTAGGGTCTGTTCAGTAGTAAGAAACTATTTAGGAAATCATATTAGAGGCCTTACTTGTGCATAAAAGAAAGGTGATGATGGTGATAAGAGGCACAATAAACTGCTAGAAGAACTCTATTACTATATTTTTGGGAAAAGTATAATTGACCATTGGCAGGACTGACATTTAAATCACATTTTCTCTTCCATTCAGTTACATTCTTTAAATCCAGCTTGCTGCTCATTGAATTGAAATACTGTACTATCTAACCTTGTTACTTTACTGAAATTCACCTGGTGGTTAAATATTTTCGATGCCTTTAACATTCTTTAACAAGTGTAATTAAATGATGCTTAACCTTTGACACAACATTTTCTTTGCTTTTAAGAATTAAGATAGGCCAATGTACCAAATGTAGTTGTGGTCACAGAATAGAATAACAAAAGCAACAGGAAAGGTTCAAAAGAGGTAACGTTAGTGTTGGGGGGAAGGACTCATCAGGTAAAGTTTTTATGCCAACTGCCCTCTTTCTTTCTTTTTGGTCTTTGTATAAACTAAATTTTCATAGACTTGCCATTTTACATCAAACAGCAACCAGTATATATGTATTATACCACCAAAAATATCTCTACAGTGTGTTTTTCTTTTTTAGGGGGTGGTGGTGACAGGATGGTGGCAAAGAAAGTCTATGTGAAGAGCGGTGAAACATCAATGGTAGCACTAGGTGAATGCTGATGAGAAACAGATATATCAGACAAGTAAGTCAATGGAAAAGTCATGATTAGCACCACAAGGATATTGGAACTTCCAGCTGTGACAGAGAGCTTTCTTAATTCCTGGGTTCACTGCCCACTAGAAAATATGTTTTCACAATTAACCAATCCATCAATCATTCATCTACTCATTGTGCTGGATGTTATGTAGAATCAACCACAAATCAAGCATAAAATACTACCTATCTACTAAGAGCTTATGGCTTTTCTAGGAAGGCAAGACATGATGGAAATTTTCTCCAAAGAGGAAGTAAAAATATCTGGCTGTTTATTTTTTATTTTTATTTTTTTTTAATATTTTGCAGTCTATGGAGTATTCTGGAAAAGAAGTGGGGTAGAAGAGTTCACTGAAAGTTGGTAGGAAGTTGGGTTCAGAAGCTTGGATGACTGAGATTAAAAAAAAAGCTCCAGAGAAACATTTGATACTCAAGGGACACATACAAGAGGGAAACAGTGACCACTCTCTTTTCCCATTGGAGTTTCTCTGTGAAGCTGTCACCTAATAATGATTAGAATGCTATTAGTAACAATAATGTAATTGTCACAACCTAATTAGCTGGCTAATATCAAATAAGATTACACATTTAAAAATGTTTCTGATTACGACTGACTTGAACCTCCATTTGACAGTAGGGCAGAATTGTCTGTGAAACGAAGGATGCTTACTCTGCATCATGGTAAAACAATGGAGGATGTAAAAAGTCTGTGGGAGGGCTGCTTCACTGATGTGGCTTATACTCTAAGTAATCAGTGTAGTATTGGTCCAACCAATCTACAGCTATCTGAAGCTATCTTGTTCACTGGTATGATGATGTTCTTTCTGTTCCAAACACTTGTAGAAGCCTCAGTGGTTTTCAATAGGAAAAATCCATTTGTCCATTGATTTTCTTTAGCTTGCCTTCTTGTCCAAAGCTCATCCAATGACTATAATTGGACTTCAGCCTACATAAAAAAATCTGATCACAGTCTCTTTTCCTGGGTCAGTAGGTGACTACGACTCTTACATTTATATAACGATAGGATTCTACTTGAGTTATTCTTCCTTGATCGAAGTACAGTTAAAGGTAACATGTGATCTCCATTTGGACAACTTTCAGTGACAACTTGTCTTGAAAATAGAAATATAATATGCAAGCACTGTAGTCTTTAGCTATGATTTATTGAATGCCCACTATATACTGACCTTGAAGTGGACCATATCTCATTTAACGTGTGATCCCTATCTGTAGACACAGGCCACAAAACTACTAAAATAACTTTCCAAATAGAACTGTAATTTCCAATTACAATCTTTCTGATTTCAAACAGTATGTTCTTTCCTCCATGTCAGAATCCTTCATAATGATAGTACACTAAATACAGTTGGAATTTCTGCCCTAGGATACAGATCAGTGACAAGATTTTAATGTGAATATTTAGAGTGTGGGCCATTAAAATATTTTTTTAAAAGACAGCATAGTTCTTTACCAATTTTAGAAGAAAGAATATACTGGATAGAGCTGGATAATTAGTGGTGGGAAGTATTTAGGACTAACATGACACACACCCTTCAAAATATATCTGTAAAAAAAATCTATATACACAAATTTAGAAAGGTCCTAAAAGATTCACTGATTTGGTAAGCATTGAATAAATGTCCACTGTGTGCCAGACACTGAAAGAGATGCCAAGGATATAAAGGCATGATCCTTGTTCTCAAAAAAACCAACAAGGATCATGCCTTTATATCCTTGATTTACTCAGAGCATTAAATCTAAATAATCAGAATAAAATTTCCACAATGTCCTGTCACTTCACTTACCATACTAGGTACTCCTAACATTAGAATTCATCTCATCTCCCCAAGGACATCACTATGGTAATTTACCCCCACCCAAAGTCATTAATAATTTTATTTTTTCTTTAATTTTTAAATTTATTTTTGTTTATTTTTTTATTTTCTGAGAGAGAGGAGGGGCAGAGAGAGAGGGAGACAGAGGATCCAAAGCAGGCTCTCTGCCGCCAGTAGAAAGCCCGATGTGGGGCTCAAACCCACAAACTGCGCTATCGTGATGTGAGCCAAAGTCAGACACTTAACTGACTGAACCACCCAGGTGCCCTTTTCTTTACTTTTTTACAGAATTAATTATTTTAGACTAGTTTTAGATTCACCCCAAAATTGAGATAAAGGTACAGAAATTTCCCATAGATTCCCTGGCCCCTTCCCCATACCAACATCATTCTCCAGAGTGGTGCATTCATTAAACTGATTGACCTATGTTGACATATAATCACCCAAACTCTACAGTTGGTGTTACTCTTGGTGTTGTATATTCTATGGATTTTGACAAATATTATAATGATGTGTATCATTATTACAATACTTTTTAGAGTATTTTCTCTCTCCTAAAAATCTATGTTGTATCTATTCATCCTTCCTCCACCCCAACCGTTGGCAACAACTGACTTTTTACTGTCTTCACGGTTTTGTCTTTTCCAGAAGGTTGTATTTTTGGGTTATATACAGAAGGTAGGCTTATCAGATTGGCTCCTTTCATTTAGTAATATGCATTTATATTTCCTTCAGTGAAAGGTAAGGACAATCCACCTTATTTGGGGAACTTGAATAGAGGGATAGTTGAAAGTAGTGCTAATTATTTCCTAATTTCCCACCCATATATCAAGGGTAGAATTATCATATAGACATTCTGTTCTTGTGAAGTATGTATCTTACAGCAAATGTGATGCTTGTTAAAAGCTTCTTCTGAATTTGACGTGGTTTTATTATGTGCAGAGCCAAGTCTTTAGGGCTCTATCTGAACAGGGTGGAAATAATGATACTCCCACAAGTTCTAGTGTATAACTATGGCTTTGCTGCCATATTTGGCTCTTAGCAGTCCCCACATACATACACACAAAGCTTCTAGCTTATTCTTCCACTCTAAGGTACTTCAGAAATAAGAACTTACCTTCTCTTTGGCTTATGTCCTCTGAAGTAGAGATATAATTTCACTGAGGATTAAATAAGTTTAGTAAATAACATTATTTTTCTCTCTAACTCGAGTTAGCCAGTAGAAATTTACTCTCAGAACAGTCAACATACCATTTTTACCATTTCTTCTATGCCAGGAGTAAAGCGGATGTTGGATATTAGGATATTGTTATTGTAAATGTCCCTGTTTTTATATTTTGTATCTTCATTCTCAAGTTCAAGCATGTCAATAGTACTTTAAATTTTTACTTGCTATTTCCAAATTACTATGTCATTATTTACCAGGTGTTATTGAGGCTATGAACTATTTAAGAAAATTATCTTTTTTTTTTGGTTCACCCACAAAGCCTAATCAAATTTTAATATCTAACAAATAATATTCAGTGTTTAATGAATCCCAGATTAAAACACTACAATCTTGCTTACAAAATGATAAACATTAACCAATAGCACTTTTCTCTATCTCTCTAAGAAGCCACAGAACCTTCCTGTGAGTCTTTTGTAAAAGTAAGGTGTTGGCTTCAATATGGAGCAAATCTTAGGTTTGTGGACTAGTCTCCCACAGTGGTACACCTTCCCCCACCGCCCCCAGACACATGTGATGAAGAAACTTATTTCATTCTGGGACAAGAACAAACCAACAAAATTGAGGCGAGAGAGAGAGAAAGAGAGAGAGAGAGAGAAAGAGAGAGAGAGAGAGAGAGAGAAAGAGAGAGAGAGAGAGAGAGAGAAGTTATAATTTGGTATGAGTCCTAGACATACATGTCGAGGAAGAAATAAAGCATTTAAGTGTAACAGAGTGACTGCACCTTCCAAGGGGCCCAGATTCCCAGATCTGACTGAATCTTTGAAAATGGACTCCATTTATTTACTGAATTTCACTTTGGAAGTGAAAACAAACAAAGCTTGCATGGCCTTTCTTGATTCTAGTACTTTCATCAGGACTGGGCTTGCTTGGGCTGTATCTCAAGAAAGGGATTTCACTGGTCCACTTTACCAACAGGAGTCAACACTCCTAATCATCATTTCACTTAATCTAGTTCATTAAGCATTCAAGGCAATCAGAAGGTTAAATTACACAGAACAAACACGAGTGACTGGTGTACATGTAATAGGAGGAGGAGGTGTCCCTGGAGGGCAGAGAGTGGCAGGGCTGGTAATTTTGTGAATTGTATCATTAATAAAATATATTTTATTCTATTTGATGCTGACTTTAGGAAGGTTCCTGTGTGATGATTACATTTTTAAGCAGGCAATTTTTTTTATGGCTTTACCCAAGGCTAAAGGGAAATCTAATACAAAATTCAGAAAGACTTCGCTGAAATGCCCATTAAAATTTTATTTGTGTCCTTTTAGGAGTTTTTAAGAGCTGTAAATTCAAAGCTGCCCATGACAGAAAAAATGTAACTTTAACAATTGCATAACTCATGATGGGGAACCTACCAACGTACGACAGTAAGCTTTTATTTTCCTGATTAATAATATTTAAAGAAAATTTATGTTTAGGATGAGATAACTATATTATTGGCAATTAGATTTTTTCAAGTTAATTGAAAGACAAATTTACTTATATCATCTTTTTACATATCACAAGCCTTCAAGAGTGCTTTGCCATTAATTAATTATGAAATCCTCAACCTGTGTAATTATAGTTTTAGTGACATCACCCCCTTCTATTTTTATGAATTATATAGAAAACTGTGTTCTACAACATATGAAAGAAGATAAACTTGGCATCATTCAGAGAAAGTACTGCCTCTATCTCCTAGCATACAATAGATCATAAGGACTAATTGAAAGAAAAAGGATAGAAATGGGACAGCTTCCCTGCGTTTCTAGAAGCTTCATAATGCAAAATTACCATTTTAATTTCAATCAACCATCAAACTGTCACACATCAGTTTATATGTCTCAAGCCAACATTTAATGAGCTCCTTCTGTGTGAAAGACCCTACTCTGGGCACTATATACAAAGTTGACTAAGACAGGATCTCTGACCAAGCGTTTGTAATCTATAGAAGAAATAAACAACATCTGTTCACAAATATCCCTAACATCCCATACAAAGCAAGCCAAAGGCAAAACTCAGGAGGACTTCCTGGTAGAAAGGCATCCCTGGGTCAGATGTTAGTGTGATGGCTAAGGGTATGGGTTCTAGAATCAGAACACCTGGGTTTAAATACTAAAATCACCAATATGTTGTTTGATAATTATCATCTCTTGCTTTAGTTTCCTTGCCTGAAAAACTGGGAAAACCAATGTTACCTCAAAGGATTGTTGTGAAGATAAAAAGAGATACTATGTATATAGCTCTTAATCTAGAGGCTGACACATTATAAATCCTCAATACATAAGGGTTATTCTAATTATTCAACACTTAAAATTGCTCATTACTCATACTTGAGATCCATCTTCCATTGGTTGGAAAAATTAATACTTGGCCATAAATACATATTTGTTTTAAATGTGTGAATGGAACAAGCAAAAATCTATCCACAAATAGAACTGAGTGAGGGGGAAACAAAAAATAGATACACGTAGCCCAGTGGGAGGTGTTAAGTTCCATAATGAAAAATAAAGAAGGGAGTTAGAGATGTTGAAAGATTCCAGTTATAAATAAGATGATCATGGCGGACCTCACTGATAATACATTTAAGTAAGAATCTGAATGAGGAAAACAAGGCACACCACTATCTGAGGAAGATATTCCAGGAAATAGGAACATTGTATCAAAAAGTCCAGCAGAATAAACAGAGGTGGTAAGAGATAAGATTTGAGAAGTAATGGATGAGGCTGATTGTGTAGGACCTTCTAGGCTCTTGAAAGATTTCTGACCTTTACCTTAAGTTGGGAGGAAAGCCATTAGAGGGTTTGGAGAGAGAAGTAACATGATGTAGATGGCTTGACTGCATATTGGGGTTTGGCAAAGAGAAAAAATGGAGACAAGTTATAAAAGTATGTCAATAATTCAGGGAAGATCAAATGGCTGTTTTGGCAGGGGGCTTATATTGTGGTGGAGACAAGAGGTTTTCCCAACCAATACTCTGACAGATTTTCCTAAGCTGCCTGAGGCACACACTTGCCACCAATGGAAACGGAGACTGTGAGTGGAGTATGTGTACAGGGGAAGCTCATATGCTCGGCTAGGGATGGGTTACATTTGAAATGCCTATTTACCGATGGGTGTGCTGAGTGCAACCATTGGGAGTTGGAATTAGAAGTCTGGAATTCAGAGAGACAAAGCTGGCATACAAATTTGGGAGACATCGGCATACAGTTGCTATTTAAAGGTAGCATGAAATCATGTAATAAGGAGAACAAATACAAAAGGGTAGAGGTCCAAAGAGTGAGTCCTAGATTACCTAGAAGGCAAGGAGATGAGGGAAAACCAGATGAAGAGACTGAGAAGCAGAGGCCAGAGAAGGAAAAGGCAAAAAAGAGTATGATATCCTTCCAGTCAAATAAAGGAAATATTTTCAAGAGGAAGGAGTGATTGCTTATGCAAAGTATTAGTGTTGCATCAAGTAAGGTAACTGAGAATTATTCATCAGACCTACCAACATGGAGGGCTTGTATGAATCTGATACAAGCAATTTCAGGAGAGTATTACAGGCAAAAAGCTCTCCTGGGTGGGGGGCGGGGACCCTGGGGAAATGGGAGGAACCTAACTGCAGTGAGAATGTCTCTTTCAACGAGTTTTCTTGGAAAGGGGAAGACAGAAATGATTTCTGAAAGGGATGCCGAGTTAAGAGAATGGCAGCATGGGTGGCTGTGAGTGGGAAAGATGCATTAAAACAGGAAGTTATGGATTATGGTTTCTGGGTTCAGGTAAGAAGCTTGGCAGTTGCCACTCCTTCCTGGTAACAAGTAAAAATCTGAACAGACCGAAAAATCAGCAACTTTTCTAGGACCCATAAAAGAGGAAGACACAGGACAACCACTGCCCCCAATATTGGAGAGACAGGCAAATACAGAGAATAACAATTTACTGGAGCAGAGACTCACGTGGAAACTGCTGCAGGGAACAAGTGTCAGGGCAGAGAAACCTTGAACTGTAATTGAACTACTGGAGGCGTAGGATGCATAATTCTGAGAGTTAAAAACTCTAGCAGGGACCTAATCATAGGGAGGCCCCCCAAATACTGTGAAATTTACCTCCAGGAACTCAACTAGATCCCCATGGTAAATAATAAAGAAAAATACCCTTCAAGCATCTGGCAGGGAGAAGGGAAAAGGAACCATTTTGAAATAATGAGAGCACTCTGTCCTTCCTAACAAGGTCTACCCTCAAGAGAAACTAATTAACCAGAACCTAATCTGCTGGTGTTTTATCAGGGCCTAATTGACCTGCGGGAAGGGACATACCCAACTCCAGCCCACTCTAGCCATCTTCTCCTACCTAAGAGGAGAGTAAATAAACTGAGAAACACGTGTGAATTTCACAGTCCAGACTCCCAGCTTCACAAAAAGGCTGAGATCTAACCATTGAACTACACAGAGCTTTTTCTCCCCTCACACCTCACCACCACATGACTAAAGGCCTACTGAACTGCAGTTTCTTTTATTCAGTACCACATGTCTGGCTACCAAAAGAAAAAGAAAAAAAATTGAAGCCATATCCAAATGCAGAAAAACACAGTTTGAAGAGAGAACAATCCTGAGAACTAGACATGGTATGGATGTTTGAATTATTAGATGAGGAATTTGAAACAACCATGATCAATATGATACGGGCTCAGGTGGATAAAGTAGACAGCTGCAGGAACCAATGGGCAATGTGTGCAGAGATACAGAAATTCTAAGAACCAAAAAGAAATGCTAAAGATGAAAAAAAATACTGTAACAGAAATAACAAATACCTTTCAAAGGCTTAGAAATGGATAGAGCTGAAGAGAGACTCTCTGAGCTTGAAGATATCTCAGTTGGAACTTCAAAAACTGAAAAGCAAAGAGAACAAGGACTAAAAACCAAACCAGACAATACAGTATATCCAAGGACTGTGTGACAACTACAAAAGGTGGGACATACACACATGGGAACATAAAAAGGAGAAGGAAGAGAGACAGGAACAGAAGAAATGTTTCAATCACTAATGACTGAAAAATACCCCAGATTAATGTTAGACATTGAACCAGAGATACAGGACACTGAGAGTAGGATAAATGCTAAATGCAAAACACAACAAAACAAAACAAAATAAAGCAAAACAAAACACCACCACAAGTGCCAATAACAATCCCCCCAAATTCTACACTAAGAATATAATTTTCAAATTACCAAAAAAACCCAAAAAACAAAAACAACGAATAAAAAATGCCAAAGGGAAGAAAACACACCTTACTTACAGAAAAACAAAGATAAATACATCTGAATTCTCCTCAGAAACTATGCAAGCAAGAGGAGAGTGGCGTAAAATATTAAAAATAGTAAGAGGAAAAAAAGCACCAACCTAAAATTCTGTATCCTACAAAATTATCCTTTAAAAGTGAAGAAGAAAAGAAGATTTTCTCAGACCAACAAATGAGGAAATTTGTTGTCAGTAGAATTGCCTTGCAAGAAATGTTAAAAGTACTTTATGTATACAAGATATGTAAAGTATATAAAACTTGGATCTACACACAAAAAAGAAGAACATGAAAGAAGGATTAAGGGATTAAAAGATTAAGGGTAAAAAAAAACCCTTATTTTCTTATTCTTAATTGATCTAATAGATAAGTTTGTTCAAAATAACAAGAGTAGCAACATACTCCATGTGTACTTATGTATGCATCATATCTATATATTCGTATATATAAGTGAAATAAATGACAATGAACAGGGTAGGAAAAAAGATTTAGGATTATTTTGGTATTATAGGGCACTTACACTACCTGTGAAGTGGTATAGTGTTTTGCTTTTGTTTTTGTGTTTTTTTTTTTTTTTTTTTGAGAGAGAAAGAGAGAGAGAGAGAGGGAGGGCTCTGAGCTATCAGTACAGAGCCCAATGCGGGGCTCAAACTAACAAACTGCGAGATCATGACCTGAGCCAAAGTCAGATGCTTAACTGAGCCACCCAGGCACCCCTAAAATATTTTGAACGAAAGCACAACTTACCAAAACTGGTGAGATGTAGTGAAAGCATTGCTTAGATAAAAATTTATAGCATCAAGTGCATATATTAGAAAGAAGGTCTAAAATCAATCATCTAAGCTTCCACATTAGCAAACTAGAAAAAGAAGATCAAAATAAATCCAGAGCAAGCAGAAGAAAAGAAATAATAAGAATTAATGCAGAAAGCAATGAAATTAAAAATAGAAAATCAATAGCAAAAATCAATAAAACTAAAAGCTAGTCCTTTGAGAAGATCAATAAAATCCCTCAGCATCTACCCAGACTAAGAAAACTAGGGACACAATAGAGAGAGGACACAAGCTACTAATATCAGAAATGAAAGAGGGAATATCAGAACACATTCCATAGGAATTACGAGACTAATGAAGAAATACTATGAACAACTTTATGCCCATACATTTAATAACCTAGATAAAATGAACCAATTTATTGAAAGAATTTGCAAAAATTCACACTAGAAGATATAGAGAATTTAATTAAGTCCATATCTATTAAAGAAACCGAATCAATAATTAATAACCTTCCCAAAGGCAAAACACTATGCTCCGATGGGTTTACTAGTGAATTCTACTAAATATTTAAGGACACAATTATTCCAATACTCTACAATCTCTTTTGGAACACAGAAACAGAGGGAATACTTCCCAACTCATTCTATGAGGCCAGCATTATTCTAATACCCAAACCAGAAAAAAAAAGGAAGAAAAGTACAAACTAATAGCTTTCATGAATATAGATATAAGAAAATATTATTGAAATATTAAATATTAAATATTAAGGGGCGCCTGGGTGGCACAGTTGGTTAAGCGTCCGACTTCAGCCAGGTCACGATCTCGCGGTCCGTGAGTTAGAGCCCCGCGTCGGGCTCTGGGCTGATGGCCAGATGGGCTGGAGCCTGTTTCCGATTCTGTGTCTCCCTCTCTTTCTGCCCCTCCCCCGTTCATGCTCTGTCTCTCTCTGTCCCAAAAATAAATAAACGTTGAAAAAAAAATTAAAAAAATATTAAATATTAAAAATAATTATACAGCATGACCAGATTTATCTCAAGTATGCAAGGCTCAACATTCAAGAAACAATGTAATCCACCACATCAACAGGCTGTAGAAGAAAACTCACATGATTATATCAATAGATGAAGAAAAGCATTTGACAAAATTCAACATCCATTCATAATAAAAACTCCTTATAATCTAAAAATAGAAAGGAACTTTCTCAACTTGATAAAGAATATCTACAAAAAGCCTACAGCTAATATCATATTTAATGGTGAGAAACTCAAAGCTTTCTACTAACATCAGGTATAAGGTAAGAATATCCCTTCTCACCACTCCTTTTCAACATGTTAGTAGAAGTCCTTGCCAATGTAATAAGGCATAAAAAGGAAAAATAAAAAGGATACAAATCTGAAGGGAAGAAATAAAAAAAATCCTTATTTACAAATGACAATCATTTATGGAGAAAATCTGAAAGAATTTACAAACAAAACTCAAAAAAAACCCTCCCGGAACTAATAAACAATTACAGTAAGGTCACAGAATAAAAAGTTAATATTCAAAAGTCAATTGCTTTCCTATATACCACCAATTAACACCAATTAACAAGTGGATGTTGAAATTGAAACATGATGCCATTTATATTAGCATCCACATATTAAATTCTCATGAATAAATCTAACAAAATATTTACAAGATCTGTATGAGGATAACTACAACGCTATGATGAACGAAATCAAAGAACAGCTTAATAAATGGAGAGATATTCCATGTTTATGAATGGGAATACCCTAATTGTAAAGATGTCTTTTACTCTTACCTTGATCTATAGATTCAATATAATCCTAATAAACATCTCATCAAGTTATTTGTAGATATTGACAAACTTATTCTGAAGTTTATATGACATAGCAAAAGACCCAGAATAGCCCACACAAGACTGAAGGAGAAGAAGAAAGTTGGAAGATCTTTGAAAACGGAGCAAAGACAATACGATGGAGCAAAGGTAGACTTTTGAAAAAATGGTTCTAGAACAACTGGACATCCACACAAAAAACAAAAACAAGACTAAGGCCAGACATTACACTCCTTACAAAATTAACTCCAAAGGATAATAGACCTATACGTGAAATGCAAAGCTATGAAACTCATGAAAGACAACATAGAAGAAAACCTAGATGACCTTGGGTATAGTAATAGCTTTTTAGAACAACACAAAAGGTACAATCTATGAAAGCAATAATTGATAAGCTGGGCTTCATTAAAGTTAAAAACTTCTAATCTGTGAAAGTGTTAAGAGAATAAGAAGGTGAGGTGCAGACTAGGCAAAACACACCTCTGATAAAGGATTGTTATACAAAATACATGAAGAATTCTTAAAACTCAACAATAAGGAAGCAAAAACTTGATGAAAATATGGGCCAAAGTTCTTAACAGAGACTCATCAGAGAAGATATACACGTGGTAAATAAGCATGTAAGCAGTGTTCCACATCATATGTCATAAGGAAATGCAAATTTAAAACAAGATACTGCTACATACCTATTAGAATGGTCAAAATCTGCAACACTGAAAATATCAAATCTTGGTGAAGATTGGGAGCAACAGGAACTGCCATACATTGCTGGTGGGTTGCAAAATGGTACAAACACTTTGGAAGACAGTCTGGAATTTCTTACAAAACTACTCATATGCTTACTATAAGACCCAGCAATTGCACTCCTTGGTATTTAACCAAAAAAGTTGAAAACATAGGTCCACACAAAAACCTGCACATGAATGTTTATAGCAGCTTTATTAATAATTATCAAAACTTGGAAGCAATCAAGATGTCCTTCAATGGGCCAATGGATATATAAAGTGTGGTATATCCAGACACTGAAATATTATCCAGTGCTAAAAAGAAATGAGTTATCAAGCCATGAAAAAACATGGAGGAACTTTAAATGCATATTGCAAGTGAGAGAAGCCAATCTGAAAAGGTTATATGTTATATAATTCTAACTATATGACATTACATAAAAGTCAAAACTACTGAAACAAAAAATCATTGTTGAATAGATCAGTGGTTGCTAGGAGTTGCAGTGTGGGAGGGATGAAGAGGAGGAGCACAGAGGATGTCTAGAGCAGTGAACATCCTCTTGTGTCATATCATGGTGAATATTTGACATTATGAATTTGTTGAAACAATAGAATGTACAGACACCAAGAGTAAATTGTAATGCAAAGTATGGACTCTTGGTGATGATGATGTGTCAGTGTAGGTTCACTGGTGGTGACAAGTGCATCACTCTAGTGAGTGATGTTGATAATGGGGGAGGCTATGCATCTGTGGGGGCAGAGGGTAAATCTGTACCTTCTCATTGATTTTTCTTCAGCTACTGTAAGAAAATTAAGTCTTCATAAAAAAAAAAATAAAAGGAGAGGTTAAAAAGAAAGAATGGAAAATATACAAGGTTAGCAGTAAGCATATGACAGCTGGAGTGGCTATATTGATGTCAGATAAGGCAGATGTCAACGTAAAGACTATTAGGTAAAGGGAGTTTTGTAGTGATGAATATATCATTTATTTCAGGAAGACATACCAATCGTAAGTATGTATATGGCTAATAAAAGAGCTTTTTTTTTTTTCAACGTTTATTTATTTTTGGGACAGAGAGAGACAGAGCATGAAAGGGGGAGGGGCAGAGAGAGAGGGAGACACAGAATCGGAAACAGGCTCCAGGCTCTGAGCCATCAGCCCAGAGCCCAACGCGGGGCTCGAACTCACGGACCGCGAGATCGTGACCTGGCTGAAGTCGGACGCTTAACCGACTGCGCCACCCAGGCGCCCCAAGAGTTTTGAAATACATAATGCAACTACTGACTGAACTGAAAGGGTTAATACTAAAATCTATACATTCAATTGGAAATTTTAACACTTTTCTCTAAGTAATTGATACAACAACTGGACAAAGAAAAGTATGCCCATAAGTGCTCTGAAGAACCCTATACACATCCTTGAATAATTATAACTTATAGAACACTATACCAGAATACATATTCTATTCATGTTCTTTGTACACTGACCAAAATAGACCATACTCTAGGTTATAAACTTTTGAATATTTTTTTAAATGTTTATTTATTCTTCAGAGCGGGAGGGGCAGAGAGAAAGGGAGACAGAATCTGAAGCAGGCTCCAGGCTCTGAGCTGTCAGCATAGAGCCTGACGCGGGGCTCCAACTCATGAAATGGGAGATCATGACCTGAGCTAAAGTCTGATGCTTAACCAACTGAGCCACCCAGGTACCCCTGGGCTATAAGGTTTTGATATGGCAAAAGTTTTGAATGTTTCAATATGGTTAAAAGACTGAAATTTTATATTTTATTTTATGTTCTCTGTTCATAATGGAATTAAATTACAACTAAGTAACAAAAAGATAGCTATATAACCTCAGGGCCAAAGAATAAATAAATCACAAGGGATATTAGAAATTACTCTTTACCTAATGATACTGAGAAGATAAAAGATAAGAATGAATGGAATTAAATTTAGAGTAAACTTGATAGCATTAAATTCTTATATTTGAAAACAGAAAAGTCCTAATATCAATGATGCATAGGTACACCTTAACAAGGCAGAAGAACAAGGTAAATACAATGTAATTAGAAACCAGAAAATAATAAGGATTCGAGAAGATATGCATGAGAGAGGAAAGAAAAAATAGAAAATAACATAAATATAAAGAGCTGTTTTTAGAAGTATTAAGGGAATTGATATATCTGTAGAAAGACTGGAGCGTGTGTGTGTGTGTGTGTGTGTGTGTGTGAAAGAGAGAGAGAGAGAGAAACATAAATAATGAAATATAGTATAAGAATAGATATACAGATATTAAATAGTACTAAGGGAATGTTATGAACAATTTTATGCCACTAAATCTGACAATTCAGACAAAATGATCAAATTCCTTGAAATTTAAAACTTACCAAAAACTGGTACAAGATAAAACAAAATCTGAAGACTCATATACCCCTTAAAATAATTCAAATATTTATCAAAATTGTTCCACAAAGAAAATTCCAGGTTCACTTTGTTTCAGTGGTGAATTTTACCAAACATTGAAGAATGTAATGCTAGCAATCTTACACAAATATTTTGAGAGAGTAGAGGAGGAAATACCAAGTTCTTTTCTTAGGTCAGCCAAATACTGATACCAAAGCCTGCCAAAGATATTCCAAAAATAAAAGTGTTATGTGCAAATATTCATCATGAACATAGACACCAAACCTTAAAAACATATTTGCAAATAAAATCCAGGAATATATAAAATGATCATATATTATGAGCAAGCAAGGCTTATTTCAGAAAAGCAAAATTGGTTCAACATTTAAAAACCAATCAATATATAATTTGATATATTAATAGAATAGAATGAGGGAAAATCATGCTGCCATCTCATTAGATGCAGAGTGGTATTTGGCAAAATCCAACACTTATTCCAGTAAAAACTTTTAGCAAATTGGGAATAGAAGAAATCTTCCTTATTCTGACCGAGGGCATCTAGAAAAGAGCGCACAGCACCAGGATAAAGACAAAACATTGAGTACATTATGTCCATAATGTCCACTCCTGCTAATTTTATTCTGCATGGAACTGGCTGTCTGAGTCAATGAAATAAGGTAATATAGGAAAATAAAAGACATTTATTAGAAAGAAAAAAATTTTTCTTTATTTTCAGATGACATGATCATCTGCCAAAAAAAATCCCCCAAATCTACAAAAACTACTAGAAGCAAGTAATTTTTTTAAAGTCAGAATTTTAAATGTTAATATACAAAAATCAATTGTATTTCTATATGCTAGTAACAAACTTTGGAATTTAATTAAAAAATAATATTTAAAATAACATAAAAACCCAAGATACTCAAGAATACATTTAAAAAGAATGGTGCAAGACTCCTACACTGAAAGCTACAAAATATTGCTGAATAGAATTAAACAAACTTATGTATTGACAGCATTTTTCACAGAACTAGAACAAACAATCCTAAAATTTGCTTGGAGCCACAAAAGACCTATGATAGCCAAAGCAACCTTGAACAAGAAAAACAAAACTGGAGGTATCACAATTCTAGATTTCAACTCATATTACAAAGTGGTAGTAATTAAAACAGTATGTTACTGGCATAAAAACAGACACAGAGATCAATGCAATAGAATAGAAAACTTGAGGGGCACCTAGGTGGCTCAGTCGGTTAAGCTTCCGGCTTTGGCTCAGGTCATGATCTCACAGGTTGTGGGTTTGAGCCCCGTGTCAGGCTCTGTGCTGACAGCTCAGAGCCTGGAGCCTGCTTTGGATTCTGTGTCTCCCTCTCTCTCTGCCTCTCCCCCACTCATGCTCTGTCTTTCTCTCTCTCTCAAGAATAAATAAACATTGGGGCGCCTGGGTGGCGCAGTCGGTTAAGCGTCCGACTTCAGCCAAGTCACAATCTCGCGGTTCGTGAGTTCGAGCCCCGCGTCGGGCTCTGGGCTGATGGCTCAGAGCCTGGAGCCTGTTTCCGATTCTGTGTCTCCCTCTCTCTCTGCCCCTCCCCCATTCATGCTCTGTCTCAGAAATAAATAAAATGTTAAAAAAAAAAAAAAGAATAAATAAACATTAAAAAAAAGAATAGAAAACTCGGTAATAAACCCCAAAATATATGGTCAATTAATCTTTGACAAAACCGGAAAGAATATCCAATGGGAAAAAGATAGTTTCTTCAACAAAAGGTGTTGGGAAAACTGGATAGCCACATGCAAAAGAATTAAATTATTCCACTTTCTTTCACCACATATAAAAATAAACTCAAAATGGATTAAAAACCTAAATGTGAGACCTGAAACCATAAAAGTCCTTGAAGAGAGCATAGGAAATAATCTCTCTGAAATTGGCCATAGCAACTTTTTTCTAGATAGATCTCCTGAGGCTAGAGAAACAAAAGCAAAAATAAACTATTCTAACTACATCAAAATAAAAAGCTTCTGCACAGCAAAGGAAATGATTAACAAAACAAAAAGACAAACAATGGAATGAGAAAGCTATATGCAAATGACATATCTGATACAGGGATAGTATCCAAAATCTATAAAGAACTTAACAAACTCAATCCCCCCACAAATGAACAATCCAATTAAAAAAATGGGCAGAAGACATGAACAGACATTTCTCTAAAGAAGACATCCAGTCAACAGACACATGAAAAGATACCTTCACAGGTCATTAAGGAGATGCAAATCAAAACTACAATCAGTCATCATCTCACAACTGTCAGAACGGTGAAAATCAACAACACAAGAAACAACAGGTTGGTGAGGATGTGGACAAAAAGGAACCCTTGTGCCCTGTTGGTGGGACTGAAAACTGGTGCAGCCACTGTGGAAAAGAGTATGGAGGTTCCTCAACAAGTTAAAAATAGAACCACCCTATGATCCAGCAATCGCACTACTGAGTATTGACCCAAAGAATACAAAAACACTCATTCAAAGGGATACATTCACCCTGATGTTTGCTGCAGCATTATTTACAATAGCCCATGTAAAGAAGCAGCCCAAGTGTCCACTGATAGATAAGTGGATAAAGAAGATGTGGTACACACACACACACACACACACACACTGGAATATTACTCAGCACAAAACAGAACAAAATCTTGCAACAACATGGATGGAGCTAGAGAGTTTAATGCTAAGTGAAATAAGTCAGTCAGAGAAAGACCAATCTATGATTTCAATCATATGCAGAATGTAAGAAACAAAACAAATGAGCAAAGGGGGAAAGAGGGAAAGAGAGAGAGAGAGGAAGGAGGAAACAGACTCTTAATTATAGAGAATGAAACTGATGGTTATCAGAGGGGAGGTGGGAAGGGGATGGGTGAAAATGGGTATGGAGATTACAGAATACACTTATTGTGAAAAAATAAAATGACTTAAAAAACTAGGTTAATGTAAATGGAGAAATATATATATATCAATGATGGGAAGACTTATTCAAACATGTCACTTCCTACCAAATTCATCTATCGAGTAAACGACATCCTATTTAACGTCATGTAACTAACCATTTTCCAGAGCTATTCAACACCAAAATCCACATTCCTAGAAGCAAATATTGACATCTCCTAGCATACCAGTTGGAGAAATGCATTAATATTATGAAAATCACGGGTGTATTTTTCATAAGAAGAGTTGAAAACAGAATTTACCATAAGGGGGTAATCTCACAGGGGAGAACAGCGAGGTAGAAGGTCGCTAAGGAGGAGCACTGAGAGCATACAAGAAAAAAGGTGGATCCTCAAGAGGACTTTGCGGGCTTCCAAAGTTCACTTAAGTTTAGACCTAGACTTGGTTTCATTTTTCCCCCTTATCCTTGTTTCATTTTTTTTTTTTCCAGTCTGTCTAATTTGAGGGGAAACTCAGTATCTTTGCTCTAAGTAGTCTATATAGTTTCTATGATGTATGATCTGTATAGCATCTATACATCTCACTGGGGCAGAAGTCACACCTACCTTAGTCCCCTTTATATTAGCCAGTATCAGCCTCCGTAACTACATAGTAGAAGCCTAACTCATTTATTCATTCCTTCATCCATTTATTTGCCAAATACTTAATGAGTGCTTGCCATGTGTCAACCACTATTTTAGGTCTTGGAGAAATAGCTGTGAGCAAAATAGAGCCCAGCTTTCATAGATCTTAAAATAAATATTCATCCAATGCAAGAATGAGTGAAAGAGAAAAATACCCCCTGCTAATAAACATTTATATTTGTATAGTTTCCATGAATATCATTCCATTGGGGTTTTGTAACAGTGATGCAGAGTAGACAGAGCACAGTAGTTATTTCTATTTGGTAGGTAAGGAACCCAAAGATCAGGGAGTGGCTGAGAGTCCCACAATGATGAGCAAGGACATGCATGTAGGTCCCCTGAGAGGAGCCCTCACTTCCATTCTTCTTCCTTTAAAATGGCCCAAGGAAAGGATGAAAACAGACGAGCCCCACAGTTTAGGATTTATGAAGCCTGCCATCCTCTTCGTCCCAGCACAGGAAAAATGGAAGAATTAAGTACTTGTTTATTGTTCCACAGAAGCATCTGGGGTTGCCTCAGCGATGATGCCTTGTTAAAAGGAGAAAGAGGCATGGCTGCTTGGACAGAAGTGTTCTCTTGTGGCCTGCAGAGGATGAGACATTCATCATGCGCAGTTATTTATTTATCATGTCTTAGACATTGACCTCAATAGTACAAATGTGAAAAAGCATATTCCCTTTCCCCCGGGGAAGGCCAAGGCTGATGAGTCAGTAATTAAAAACCACCTCAACAGCTGACACTCGTGTCTCCCTGAAAAAGCTGCAAAAGGGCAAGGGAAACAAAGAAAAGGTTCTTCTTATGAAGTCAAACCAAACTTTGTCGGTGCAGGAGGAGGTCGTGTGCAAATGAGACGGAGAAAGACTGAGAGGCCATGGCGGACTATTAGCCTACTGGGAGTCAGCAATGCACCGAGTCCATTAGGCAGCAAGGCTGATGTGAGGGAGGGTCTGTAACGTCAGAAGTGCTGGGACATGATGCCAGCAGGGCATCTGACCCTGAAAGAGGACACACAGTTCAACTCCACAACTTGAGTTAGACATAGAATTCTAGAACTTTCCAATGACCTACATGAAAAAAATGATAAAGAAGGTAAAGATAACAGAAAGATAGATGATTTTGTTTGAAAATCCACAATGAACAGCACTGAAACCCAGAAAGGATGGTAAACTTTCATTTCCACTGTACACAAGTAAAGGGAGAGGGAAGAGCTATGGGCTATGCTGAAGCTGAGGAATGTAAAGATAGTCCAAAAAGAGCTAAAAATTTCATTTTTAGTGTTGGTTAAATAGCAGCAGACTACCTGGGATTGAAGTACCATTTTTTTTTCTCCCAAAAAAGGATCTGATTGTTGGGGGGGGATGGGGGGGTTGGTACAGCTCTCACTACTGGATAGAGGCAGAGGGCAATGAATGGTCAGACTGTAGAAAGCTCCTCCAAAGCCCTAGATTCTGTCTTCATTTTTTCAGCTCCTAAGGAGGCTGGTGCTCACTGGTGCTCACTGGGAAGGGCCACCCCTATTGACTCCACTTCCACAGACCTCCAGATGCCAACAAGTGGTGCTGAGTTAATTTGAAAAATAGCTTTATATGGCTTTTTGTCCTCCTCTAGTTCCTAAGAAAAATTCCCGGAAGAGGGCGCCTGGGTGTCTCAGTCAGTTGAGCTTCTGACCAGCTCAGGTCATGATCTCACGGTTCCAGGAGTTCAAGCCCTGCATCAGGCTCACTGCTAATAGCATGGAGCCCAGTTCGGATCCTCTGTCTCCCTCTGTGTCTGCCTCTCCCCTACCCTCGCCCCCTCCGTCTCTTTGTTTCTCTCTCTCAAGAATTGACATTAAAAAAAAAGAAGAACAATTCCCAGAAAATACAGGTAATCTTTAAAAGGCACGTTTTCCCCAGTTTTATTTTTATCTCTAAGGCTTCATATAAATGTCTCATCTGAAATTTTAAGTATTTGAAGCATTAGTTTAGAGACAGACAAGAAAAAAAAGCCAAGGTTTATAAAAGGTTTCAATAAACTAACATAAATGAAAAAGAATGATTTGAACTTACTACTTTCTTCACGGCATTGGTCTTAAATGCTTTCCATCTACACTTGGCAGGAAAAGGATCATGAGGGAGAGGAGAAAAAACCAAACTAAGGATAAAGGTGTCATTAAACCTATCCCAGGTTAGGCGAGAGCAAGTCCTTGGAGAAAAACCAGCCTTAATAGCTTTCAGAATTCTAGTGCACAAGGTGGAAGTGTGAACCAGGGGCACTCAAGAGTCAGCCTCAGTGGGACACATGGCCACAGAAACGCACATATCCTGATTTCACCATACTTGAAAATCTCTGTATTCCCAAATGCTTCTCTAATTTCTACTGTTGTCTTAAACTTCACCATTAGAACTTTTGCTGTTTGACTTAAGGGCTTTTGCCATTGTGATGTTTCCCAGGTCACAGTGTAAGCCTTTATACAAACACACAAAACAGTTGATCAGATACGTTCATAATAGGTTATTTGTCTAAGGGGTGAACGTGTGAGGACAGAACATTAGACAACCGAGACACAGATAAAAAAAAGTAGAATGAAAATTAAATATTGAAAATTATTTTTAAATCCATATTACTATATCCAGCTATGTCAGAATGAAATTATTATGTATGCTTTGATTTTTCATCTAGGTCAGACTTTTGATTTTGAAACCACAGTGAAGAGGAGAGATGCCAAAAACCTTGGAGATTAGCAAATTATGTCCCTGGCTTCAAAAAAGAAGATACATTTCAGCAAATTATAATAGACTACTGAAGACAATCCTGATTAATTTAGTGCAGCTTTATTGAGATATAATTTACAAACCCCATAATCCACTCAAAGTGTACAATTCAGTGACCTTTGGTGCATTTATAAAGTTGTGAATCCATCACCACAGTGAGTTTGACATTACCCCAGAAAGAAACCTCACACCATATCATTTAGCTTCACACCTCATCTCCACAGTCCCTTCAGCCCAGGCAACCACTAATCTATTCTGCCTCTATAGATTTACCTATTCTGGATATTTCATATAAATGGGATTTAAACTGATTCTTTTAAAAATTGTTTTTAGGAGAATTTGGTGATTCATCATTTACATATAACACCCAGTGCTCATCATGACAAGTGTCTCCCTTAACACCCATCACCCATTTACCCCATCCATCCACCCATCTCCCCTCCATAAACCCTCAGTTTGTTCTTTATCATTAAGAGTCTCTTATGGTTTGTTTCCCTCTCTCTTTTCCCCCTCTACCCATACATTCATTTGTTTTGTTTCTTAAATTCCACATCTGAGTGAAATCATATGGTATTTGTCTTTCTCTGACTGACTTATCTCACTTATTATACTCTAGCTCCATGGCCACATCATCGCATATGGCAAGATTTTATTCCCTTTGATGGTTGAGTAATATTCCATTGTATATATATATACCACATCTTCTTTATCAATTCATCAGTCAATCAGCATTTGAGCTCTTTCCACAGTTGGCTCTTGTTGATAATACTGCCATAAACATTGGAGTCCATGTACCCCTTTAAATATGTATTTTTGTATCCTGTGGGCAAATACCTAGTAGTGCAATTGCTGGATCATATGGTAGTTCTACTTATAACTTTTTGAGGAAACTCCATACTGTCTTGCACAGTAGCTGCACCAAAACTGGTGTATTCCAACAAACAGTTCATTCCAAACAACACTGTAAGAGGGTTCCCCTTTCTCCACATCCTCGCCAACACTTGTTTTTGTGTTCTTAATGTTAGCCATTCTGACAGGTGTGAGATGGTATCTCATCATGGTTTTGATTTGTATTTTACTGATGATGAGGGATGTTGAACATCTTTTCATGGATCTGTTAGCCATCTGGTGTCTTTGGAAAAGTGTCTATTCATGTCTTCTGCCCATTTCTTAACTGGATTATTTGTTTTTTTGGGTGTGATAAGTTCTTTATAGACTTGGACACTAACCCTTTATCTGCTATGTCACTTGCAAATATCTTCTCCCATTCTGTCAGTTGTCTTTTAGTTTTGCTGACTGTTTTTTTGCTGTGCAGAAGCTTTTTATTTTGAAATCTCAATAGTTCATTTTTGCTTTTGTTTCCCTTGCCTAAGATATATGTAAATATCAACAAGGGTATTACTTTCCTGGGGGGAAACTTTTAAAATACTCTAGTAAACTAAAACATTAGTCCAACATTAGAAACTCAAAATGGACAGGTTGTGGCATAAAATAACAACCAATTACACACAATGTTAATCATCACTAAAATGTTTATAGATTATAACAAACATCTAAAACAATTCTTAAAGAAGATACATTACAAAATACACATTATTATTCATAAAATCCAAATCTAAAATTTCAGCTCCTAACAACAAAATGGATAGAGGAGGAGCAACCAAAAAGGAAACAAGGAAAGTTAGGTACTTTTTCATCTTAGTACAAGGAAGAGTTAAGACACCATGATTAGAGGGGAAAAATAGGTTCAACATGCTTTATAAAAACTTCAAGCCTTCTGTGGGTGAAATAGGTGAAGGATATTAAGAATATACATATCATGATGAGCATATCATGAGTAATCTACAGAACTGTTGAATCACTATATTGTACGCCGCAAACTAATATAACACTGTATGTTAACTATACTGGAATTAAAAAAAATTTCAAGGCTTCTAGAAATAAGAAGTAAATATAGTCTAGTTTAGAGAGAGGAAAAAAGTCAAAGAAAATGTAACTTTTAAAAATGATAGACAAATGGAGACATTAAGGAAGTTTAACCAAATGGTCCCCATCTCCTGTCCCCAGGCCCATTTCACATTGTTCATAGTTCATTTTAAGCTTCACTTCCTTCCATGGTGGGGGGGCTAATTTGGGACAAGACTTTATCTTCAGATTGAGATAAATCCCCTAAGCCTGAACTCCTACACCTCTCTCGGCTTCTGCATTATTAACATTAATCACACATGTAACTATTTAACAGCCCCTCCAAGGAGTGCAGAGAATATGTCTATCCTGCTCACAGGTGTATTGTATACAAAAGACATCCTATAAGTGCATGTTAAATGATTGAATAATAGATGCATGCTTGATCACAAATACAGAATGAGCCAGCAAAATTTCAGAACAAATATACAAATGCATCCATTACATGGAATATATAAGAATCTATTAAAAAGTCATGGTTTTTGTGTGAACATTTGTTGGTATGGACAATACTCATGATGAAATATTAAATGAAAATTCAATCCAACAACAGAAGTGTGTACCGATAATTCACACAGAGAGAGCCAAGACTGAATGAGAAAAAGGAGAGAGGGAATGGGGAAGGAGAGGTTGGAAAGAATTCTAGTCAACATTCACTATTTCTGGAAAGTTATATAGGAGTGTCTTTTTTTATCACAAAATTATATTTCCCAAAAAAAGTTTCTTTTTGTATGTTGGCAGAATTCCAATTATTAAATTACTTTAAAAATTTTTACCTTTTATAATACCCTTACTCCCCTTTTGTTCTTACCTTCCTTTTATTATTTGATTTGTCAGTTTAGAATGATTATCTTTTATTTATTCATTTATTTATTTATTCATTCATTTTAATTTAATTTTTAATTTTTAATTTTTTAAAATTTATATCCAAATTAGTTAGCCTATAGTGCGACAACGATTTCAGGAGTAGATTCCTTGGTGCCCCTTACCCATTTAGCCCATCCCCCCTCACACAACCCCTCCAGTAACCCTCAGTTTGTTCTCCATATTTATGAGTCTCTTCTGTTTTGTCCCCCTCCCTGTTTTTATATAATTTTTGTTTCCCTTCCCTTATGTTCATCTGTTTTCTCTCTTAAAGTCCTCATATGAGTGAAGTCATATGATTTTTGTCTTTCTCTAACTAATTTTACTTAGCATAATACCCTCCAGTAAAATGATTATCTTTTTTTACTACAACCATCAGTGAGTTTACGTTATTTTCCCATTTTCACTCCGCTTTTAAAATTAATTTTAAAAGTGGAATTCTTTGTACTTTGTGAGATCATATTTACATGCCCTTCTTTCACCTTTTCCCACATCTTTCATTTAGTCTTACATCTCTAATTAAATATACTGATTGCTCACTGTCCATCCTTTTGCCCCCGATTTCACATTATCTTCTGGTTGGATGAAGACCAACCTGGTAGTTTCCTCCAGAAAGACTCTTAAGAACAGTGCGAGTTATTTCAGGTGTAAATCATTGTCAATGGCCTTGACAGTTGAACAGTAGCTTACTTGGGTAGAACACCCTTGGCTCATACTCCCTTTTGCTTGAGTTTCTTAAAAATGCTGTTCTATGAAGCCTTGCTTTGTATGTTGATTTTGAGAAGTCTGATCTTAATAATATTTTCTTACTTTGATCTGTTAGTGTGTAAATCCTGAAAATTTTTGTCTTTAAATTGCAATAGTTTTACTAGGGTGTACCATTTATTTAAAATCAATCTTTCCAGGAACTCACTGGACCCTTCTAATATGTAGATAGAGGTCATTTTTTTTTTTTTAATTTCAAGAAAGTTTTCTTTGATTACAGCTTTTTTTCCTGATTCTGGTGTATAATTACATATTTTTACATATATAAAATTCAACCCAAAATAAGTTTTAATTTAAATTCCAGTTAGTTAACATACATTAGTTTCAGGTGTATAATACAGCAATTCAACAATTCCATACATCACCCAATGCTCATTACAACAAGTGTACTCTTTAATCTCCATTATCTACTTAACCCATCTCCCCAGCCACCTCCCTTCTGGTAACTATCAGTTTATTCTCTATAGTTAAGGGTCTGTTTCTTGGTTTGCCTCTTTCACTTTTTACCCATTGCTCATTTGTTTTGTTTCTTAAATTCTGCATATGAGTGAATCATATGATATTTGTCTTTCTCTGCCTGGCTTAATTTGCTTAGCATAATACTCTTTAGCTCCATCCATGTCATTGCAAATGGCAAGATTTCATTCTTTTTTATGACTAAGTAATATTACACTATTATATATATATATATATATATTATATATATATATATAATATATATATATATATTATATATATACACTTTGGTACTTTGTGGTGCTTGCAACATTTCACTCACGGAATCTCCCTTAGGATCGCTTGTAGGGCTGGTTTAGTGGTGATGAATTCCTTCAGTTTTTGTTTGTTTGGGAAGACCTTTATCTCTCCTTCTATTCTGAAAGACAGACTTGCTGGATAAAGGATTCTCGGCTGCATATTTTTTCTGTTCATCACATTGAAGATTTCCTGCCATTCCTTTCTGGCCTGCCAAGTTTCAGTTGATAGGTCTGCCACTAGTCTTATGTGTCTCCCTTTGTAAATTAGAGCCTGTTTACCCCTAGCTCCTTTTAGAATTTTCTCTTTATCCTTGTATTTTGCCAGTTTCACTATGATATGTCATGCAGAAGATCGATTCAAGTTACGTCTGAAGGGAGTTCTCTTGGATTTCAATTCCTTTTTCCTTCCCCAGATCAGGGAAGTTCTCAGCTATGATTTGTTCAAGTACACCTTCAGCCCCTTTCTCTCTTCCTCTTCTGGAATTCCTATGATATGGATATTGTTCCATTTGATTGCATCACTTAGTTCTTTAAGTTTTCTCCCCTCATACTCCTGGATTTTTTTATCTCTCTTTTTTCTCAGCTTCCTCTTTTTCCATAATTTTATCTTCTAATTCACCTATTCTCTCCTCTCCCTCTTCAATCCATGCTGTGGCTGCCTCCATTTTATTTGGCACCTCATTTATAGCATTTTTTTTTAGCTCCTCATGACTATTTCTTAGTTCCTTGATCTCTGTAGCAATAGATTCTCTGCTGTCCTCTATGCTTTTTTCAAGCCCAGCGATTAATTTTATGACTATTATTCTAAATTCTTGTTCCGTTATATTGCTTAAATAGTTTTTGATTAATTCGTTAGCTGTCGCTACTTCCTGGAGTTTCTTTTGAGGAGAATTTTTCCGTTTCGTCATTTTGGGTAGTCCCTGCAGTGGCTCCCAACTGCAGGGCACCTCCCCTGTGCTGTCTGGAGTAACTTGTGTTGGTGGGCAAGGCTGCTGTCACACCTGATGTCTGCCCCGAGCCCACTGCTGGGGCCACAGTCAGACTGGTGTGTACCTTATCTTCCCCTCTCCCAGGGGTAGGACTCACTGTGGAGTTGTGTGGCCCCTGTCTGGGCTACTTGAACGCTGCCAGGCTTGTGGTGCTGCTTCAGTGGGATCTGGCATATTAGCTGGGGTGGATCTGCAAGGTGTACAGGGGCAGGAGGGGTAGGCTTAGCTCACTTTGCTGTGGGTGGTCCCCTGCGGGAGGGGCCCTGCAGCACTGGGAGGGAGGCAGAGCCGACAGAGAGATGGATCCACAGAAGCAAAGCGTTGGGTGTTTGAGCAGTATAAACAAGTCTGGTGATGTGAACTAGTTCCCTTTGGAATTTCAGCTGGGGATAGGAGAGGGATATGGCGCTTGCCAGAACCTTTGTTCCCCTATAAGCTGAGCTCTGTCTTCCGGGGCTCAGCAACTCTCCCTCCTCTTGCCCTCCCCGCTTTCCAGGAGCAGAGTCGTTGACTTTTAACATTCCACATGTTAAGTCCCGCTGGCTGTCAGAACTCACGCAGTCTGGCCCCTCCGTTTTTGCAAGGGGCTCTGCCTTGCCCGGTGGGCTGCCCCTCCACCGCCCTGGCTCCCTCCCACCAGTCCGCGTAGCATGCACCGCCTCTCCACCCTTCCTACCCTTTTCCCTGGGCCTCTTGTTTACGCTTGGCTCTGGAGAGTCTGTTCTGCTAGTCTTCTGGTGGTTTTCTGGGTTATTATATGTAGTTTATGTATACATATATTTTATATATATGTATAGTTTGTATATAGTTTAACATATATATTAATTGATATATAACTATATGTATAACTATATATATATATATATATATATATATATATATATATATATATAACTATATATATAATCTATTCAGCAATTGGATACTTGGGCTGTTTCCATATTTTGGCTATTGTAGATAATGTTGATATAAACATTGGGGTGCATGTATCTCTTTGAATTAGTATTTTTGTATTCTTTGGGTACATACCTAGTAGTACAGTTGCTGGATCATAGGGTTGTTCTATTCTTAACTTTTTGAAGAACTTCCATACTGTGTTCCACAGTGACTGTACCAGTTTACAGTCTAACAAACAGTGCAAGAGGGTTCACCTTTTTCCACATCCTCACCAACACCTGTTGTTTCTTGTGTTGTTGATTTAGCCATTCTGACAGGTGTGAGGTAATATTGCAGTTTAGATTTGTATTTCCCTGATAATGAGTGATGTTGAGCATTTTTTCACGTATTTGTTGGACATCTGTATGTCTTCTGTGGACAAATATCTATGTCTTCTGCCCACTTTTAATTGGAATATTTGGTTTTTTGGGTGTTGGGAGGAGATAATTGCAAGTAACATATCTGATGAAGGGTTAGTATCCAAAATATATAAAGAATTCATAAAATCCAACACCCCAAAATGCAATCAACCATTTTAAGTGTAGAGTTTGATGATTTTTGACAATGTACCCACTTGTATAACCCATGTAACAGCCATCACAACCAAGATGTAGGACTTTCTCACAACTCAAGGAAGTTATTTTGTGCCCCGACTTTAGTCAATACCTTCCCCTGAACATACCTGCAACATCCTAATACTCCATTCCTTGGCTGTAAATATGCACTGATTTGATTTCTGTCACTAGAGATTAAATTTTATTTTTCTAGAATTTCATGTAAATGGAATCATACAGTATGAACTGTATTGTGTCTGGCCTCTGTTTTTATCTTGTTTCTCTTCCTCAGTGTGGTTTTAGAATTTATCCATATTTTTACATGTGTTTGTAGTTCCTTTTTATTAATGAGTAGTACTCCATTGTATGTATATATCACAATTTGTTTATGAATTTACGCAGTGATACACATTTGTGCTGTTTCACTTTTTGGCTATTAAGACTAAGCCCGAGGGGCACCTGGGTGGCTCAGCCCATTAAGTGTCTGACTTCAGCTCAGGTCATGATCTCACAGTTCCTGAGTTTGAGACCCATGTCAGGATCTTTGCTGACAGCTCAGAGCCTGGAACCTGCTTTGGATTCTGTGTCTCCCTCTTTCTCTGCCCTCCCCTGCTTGCACTCTCTCTCTCTCTCTCTCTCTCTCTCTCTTTCAAAAATAAATAAACCTTAAAAAATTTAAATTTTTTAAGCCTTCTATGAACATTTGTGCACAATTTTTTGTGTGAACATAGGCTTTTCTTTCTCTTGTGTGAAATAGGAGTGGAATTGCTAGGTCCTGCAAGTGTAAGTGCACATTTAATTTTATAAGAAACTGCCAAACTGTTCTGCAAAGTTCTTGAACCATTTTTCATTACTACCAACAGTGTATAAGTATTCTGGGTGCTATTTTTCCTTGCCAGTGCTTTGTCTTTTCAGTGTTTTGTTATTCATTTGTTTTTTGCTTTAGCTATTCTAGTGGGTCTGTAGTGGTATCTAATTGTTTCAATTAGCATTTCCCTGATGACTAATGCTGTTCAACAACTTTTCATGTAATTATTGGCCACTTGTATAGCTTGTTTGTGAGGTTTCTGTTCAAATCTTTTGCCAGCTTTGGGGAGCTGTTTGTCTTCATGTTATTGAGTTTAATTTTTTTTAATATTTTCTGCATACAACTCCTGTATCATATATATGTGTTACGAATATTTTTCTCTCAGTCTGTGCAGCCTATTAATTACCTTTAGAAGATTGGGCATTTAAAATTTGATGAAATCCACTTTATCTTTTTTTTTTTTTTTTTTATGCTCCCTGTTTCCTAGGTCCTAAGGAACCCGAGTCTTGCCTTGTCCAAGATTATAAGGATGTTTTCTATGCTTTCTTCTATAATTTGTATAGTTTTAATTTTTATAATAGGTCTGTGCTTTATTGAGACATTATTTTGAATTAGTTTTGTGTATGATGTGAAGTAAACCTTGATGTCTGCTTTTTAAATGGATGGGTATCCATTCATGCAAGCACATTGGCTGAAAAATTAATCTTTTCCCTCATGGAATTACCTCTGTGCCTTTGTCAGAAAACAATTGGTCATAAATGTGTAGGCCTGCTTCTGAATCCTCTTTTTTGTTCCATTGATGTAAATATCCTTTTTTTCCTTTAGGGTAAAACCTTACTCTTTTTTACTTTGCTTTAGTGTAAGTCTCAAAGTCAAGTGAAGTCCACCAATCAGCTGCTACTTCTCATCTAGTGAGTTTTAACTTTCTGTTACTGTATTTTTCAGTTATATAATATGTATTTTGATAAATTTTTTGTATTTCTCTATTGATATTCCTTATCTGTTCACTCACCTTCATCATCTTTCCTCTAGTTCTTTGTATATTTTTCTTTTAATTCTTTGAATATACTTATAATTGACCCCTCGAAGTGTTTGTCTGCTATATTGAAGAGCTGCTTCTGCCCAGATTATGTTTTAATTGACTGTCCTTTTTTTCTGGGTATGAGTCACATTTTTCTTAATTTTTTTTCATGTCTCACAATTTTTCTTTGATAAGTGGATAATGTAGATGATATGTTATAGTGACTATGAATTCTGTCAGGTTCTTCTGAGGAATGTTGGCTTTTTATTTTAACAGTTAACTTACCTGGGTTCAAATTAAAAAAAATGGCTCCCTCACATGTGAAAAAGTTGATATCTTAGTTTTTCTCTTATAAGTTCCATCTGGTGATCTCGTGTGTGTGTCTCCATAATTTGTGGTCAGCAAAGATATTAGGCAAATTTTAGCGTCAGCCTCCTCAACTCAGTTGTGACAATAGGACTCTTCTAGAAACACCCCAATTCAGGGATAATCATAAGGTTCACCTCATTTGCTTTACTCCTCACACAGATTACACTCCTTCAGTATATGAATTGTGAAAACATTGCCATTTATTCTCTCCAGTTTTCTCATTGTTAAGACTGGAATGTAAGTCTAGGTCTTGTTCACCCATTGGGGCCAAAAGTAAAACTCTCTGGACTACAGATTTATACACAAGTTCTAATACATTGTTTGAAAATCTTTATGGATTCTATTTATTTTTATATTAGATCTTCTCTGCCTATATTCCATTTTAATAATTTTCTTTCTCTTTTTTTCTTTATTTCATTTATTTGTTAATCTGTCTGTATTCACTTTATTAAATTTTCATTTGAAAACAAATTCTCATTAGTTTTTACCTTGTTCCTCATTTATGACTTTTTCCTTAATTTTCTTGTTGATTTCAATCAATTCATTTCTTTTCTTGCTGATTTGTCTATTTTGTTCCTAAAATGTGA
This sequence comes from Leopardus geoffroyi, assembly GCF_018350155.1. Classification (NCBI taxonomy): domain Eukaryota; kingdom Metazoa; phylum Chordata; class Mammalia; order Carnivora; family Felidae; genus Leopardus; species Leopardus geoffroyi. The sequence goes on from NC_059327.1 coordinate 46,962,493, forward strand.
ATTTGTTCTATAAGCATTATCTTCAAACACTTATTTTAGGGTGTTTTATTCAGTTTGAGTGTTGTCTTATAACTCTAATTTCTGCTTCATGATTTGTTCTTTTGGAGGAATTTTCCTTAGATATACTGTTGTCATTTTCTGTTTTTATCTTTTAGTAGCTTTACATGGAAATATCCTAATTTTATTTTACCCATTTAAAATTTTTTTTTCAACGTTTATTTATTTTTGGGACAGGGAGAGACAGAGCATGAACGGGGGAGGGGCAGAGAGAGAGGGAGACACAGAATCGGAAACAGGCTCCAGGCTCTGAGCCATCAGCCCAGAGCCCGACGCAGGGCTCGAACTCACGGACCGTGAGATCGTGACCTAGCTGAAGTCGGACGCTTAACCGACTGCGCCACCCAGGCGCCCCTATTTTACCCATTTTATAAACAGTGTTCCTATTTCTAAAGCACACTTTTCTGTTTAATAAAGTTACTTTTTATATTAATTTTTAAATTTAAAAATTTTTTAATTTGAGCATAATTGACAATGTTATATTTGTTTCAGGTGTGCAATACAGTGATTCACCTTTTCTATATGTAATGCTATGCTCACCACAAGTAACTACCATCTGTCAACATACAATGCTATTATAATATTATTGACCATATTCTCTATGCTGTGCCTTTTAGTCCCATGACTTACTCATTCCATAACTGGAAGCCTATAGCTACCACTCCCCTTTACCCATTTTATCCATCCCCTATACCCCTTACCTCCAGCAACCATCAGTTTGCTCTCTGTTATTTATAGGTCTGATTCTACTTTTTGTTTATTCATTCATTGTTTAGATTCCACTTATGAGGAAAATCATATGGCATTTGTCTTTCTCAGTCTGACTTATTCCAGTTAGCATAAAATGCTCTAGGTCCATCCATGGTGTCACAAATGGCAAGACCTCTTGTTCTTTATGGTGCTGTAATATTCCATCGTGTATATATATCACAAGATAGTTCCTATTCATTCATCTATTAATGGACACTTAGATTGCTTCCTTATCTTGACTATTGTAAACATTGCTGGAATAAACATACATACATCTTTTGGAATTAGTGTTTTCATTTTTCTTTATAAATACCCTCTAGTGGAATTACTGGATCATGAGACATTGTTACTTTTAATTTTTTGAGGAGTCTCTGTACTGTTTTCCACAGTGGTTGCACCAATTTACATTCCCACCAACAGTGCATGGGTGTTCACTTTCCTTTTATCCTCTTCAACACTTGTTATTTCTTGACTTTTTGATACTAGCCATTCTGGCTGGTGTGAGGTGATATTTCATTGTAGTTATAATTTGCATTTCCCTGATGATTACTGATGTTGAGCATCTTTTCATGTGTCTGTTGGCTATATGTTTTCTTTGGCAAAAAGGTCTATTCAGGTCCTCTGCCCATTTTTAAACTGTATTGTTTGTGGTTTTGGTGTTGAATTATATAAGTTCTTTATATATTTTGGATATTAACCCATCACTGGTTATATCATTTGTAAACATCTTCTCCCATTTTATAGGTTGCCTTTTTGTTTTGTTGGTGGTTTCCTAAACTGTACAGAAGCTTTTTAATTTGATGTAGTTCCAATAATTCACTTTTGTTTTTGGTTCTTTTCCTGAGTAGACATATCTAGAAACATGTTTCTATGGATAATGTCAGAGAAATTAGTGCCTGTGTTCTCTTCTAAAATTTTTATGGTTTCAAGTCTTCCATTTAGGTCTTGAGCCCATTTTGAGTTTATTTTGGCTTATGGTGTTAGTAAGTGGTTCAGTTTCATTCTTTTGCTGTTCAGTTGTCCCAGCATCATTTATTATAGAAATTGTCTTGTTGCTATTATATATTCTTGTCTCCTTTGTCACAGATTGACTGTGTAAGTGTGGGTTTATTTCTGGGCTTTCTGTTCTTTTCCACTCATCTATGTATCTATTTTTGTGCCAGTACCATACTGTTTTGACTACTGCAGCTTGGTAGTGTATCTTGAAATCTGGAATTGTGATAACTTCATCTTTGCTGTTCTTTCTCAAAATTGCTTTGGTTAGAAATCCATACAAATCTTAGTAGTATTTGTTTTAGTTCTGTGAAAAATTCTGTTGGTATTTTGATAAGGATTGCATTGAATGTGTATATTACTTTGGGTAGACATTTTTTTTTTTTTTAATATGGAACGCTTCACGAATTTGCATGTCATCCTTGCGCAGTGGCCATGCTAATCTTCTCTGTATCGTTCCAATTTTAGTATATGTGCTGCCGAAGCGAGCTCTGGGTAGACATTTTAACAATATTAATTCTTCCAGTCCACAAGCATGGAATATCTTTACATTTGTTTGTGCCATCTTTCTTTCATCAGTGTTTTATATTTTGCAGAGTATAGCTCTTTTATCTCCTTCATTAAATTTATTCAGAGGTATTTTATTATTTTTGTGTAATTGTAAATGGAGCTGTTTTCTTAATTTCTCTTTCTGCTACTTCATCATTAGTATATAGAAATGCTATCAATTTCTGGCTATTAATTTTGTATCCTGCAAATGTACTGAATTCACTTATTACTTCTCATGGTTTTTTGGTGGAGTCTTTAGGGTTTTCTAAGTGTAGTATCTTGTCATCTGTACAAAGTGACAGTTTAATTTCTTTACCAATGTGGATGCCTTATTTCTTTCTTTTTCTTGTCTGATTGCTGTTACTAGGATAAAGTTACTTTTTAAAAATGGATATATTTTATGTTGGTGGTGGTGGAAGGAAAGGACTCATGTCTTTTTTTTTTTTTTTTTTTTTTTTTTTTTTTAATTTCAAGAGCTCTATTTGTTTCTCTTAATTCCTTCTTTGGCTTCACCACCAGTTTAAATGGATGTCTTCTCCATTCTACTTACCTGCCTCTCCCCCTGAAATGTTCTTTGTCCAAGGCTGCCACCTCAGGACCTATGTATTTTCAAATCTTTTACTATATCTAGGATTTTCACCCATCACGTTTCAGACCTGTGTTCAGTGTTGGATTTTTCTGTGGTAATTTTATGTTTGCTTTGTCCATGCCCATGCCCCCTTTTCTCTTTTCCTGTTTTCTATGCAGTTTCTTCAGACTTAGCCCTTTTCTCCAGACACAATGTCTTGAGGTGATAGTCAGAAGTTTAATAGTAGCTGTGTTGACATTTAATAATGATTTCTCTATATACAGATAATTTAAAGCTCATAGTATTCTCCCAGCTTCAGGGTGCTTTTATCTGAACTTCTTCATTTGTGTCTCTGCTGCTTTGCAGACTTTGTGGACCTATTCTGATTCTGATAACCATCTTTACACTATGGTCAACTGCACTCTCTATTTCCCATGCAATTCTGCAATTTTCTACAAGAAATATTTATACATTTCATAATAAAGGATTAATCAAATAGTTTCCCCAAGTTTCAGCAAGGCACGTTACATTTTTTTCAAGTCATTGTAACTTTGGGAATGAGGTAACTAAATAATCCTAGCTGACAATACAGTAAGGTAAATTTGAAACCTTTTAAATAACCACACTTAAAAAATGTAGGTCTTAAGGATCATGTCAATTTTGAGAGAAAGCTAGAGATCAAAAGGTTATGTTACTGGTCCTGTTCCATCTGATGTTTTAATCAATAACTTAGATGAGGGTTTAAAGGCATTTGTTTCAGATATTGTAATGACATATCTTGAAAAAGATACCAATACTTTTGATTACATAAATAACATTTAAAAAGAATCCTAAGAGGATAGAAAATGGATTAAAGCCCACCAAACTAAGTTAGCACAGTGCTTTTTTGATTATTTTAGATAAGAGAAAAAAATCAATTGTATGAATTTAACATGTAATGAACTTGGTTTGTCAGGAATTCATATGAAAAAGACCTGACATTTCTAAATAATTATGAACATAATATAAATCAACAATATGATTCATCTGCACAAAAAAAGACCAAAACAATGTTAAGTTTTGCTATTAGGCTGTTGTGGGAGAAGCGGCTATAAAGTACATTTTAGTATGGATTTTGCCAGAATACCCAAAGATTTTGAAGTCATGGCATTTAAAAAATAATATGATAAGTTTGGTTTGGGGAGGAAATTGCTTATGATATCTGCGAGAGGATAGTTAAGTGCAGTGGAAGCTCTAGAAGATGATCCTAGGACTATGGTTAGAGATGATTGGGATAAGAAGACATTTCTAAATATTAAATAAGCTCAATCATGATATGCCCTTTCCTGTGAATTCTGTAAGCTCCAATCACTATAGATTATTAAGCCATGTCTGCTTATATTTTGTGTATATGCTTTGTTTTGGAGGTTGCACAGAGATGACTTCTAAGATCTTCGTCAACTTTAAAAGTTAAGTCTATGATACTGTGCTTACATAAAACAGAAAACAAAATAAAAGTACTTTGAAGTCTATATATGACTACAGAGATAAAATTGGTAAGGAACTCCTTCCTCTCCACTTGCACGGGAAGCTACAGTCAGATTTATTAGACATGTTGAGAAAAACAATCATAAAATCAGTGGGGGGAATATGTTTTAGTTTGGATTTGATCTGCAAGTTGCTGCACATAGGAGACCATAGTGAGATAAAATGCCAGCCCTTCCCTTCAGCGTAATGTATATTAGAATTCTCAGGAGACACAACATATGACAGCGTAGGCCTGGTTAGAACAAGAATGTCATGTCTGGGTCTACAAATTACTTGTAGAAGTATTCTCTACACTTTCTACACAGTGAAAGAGTCTCTTGAAATTTTGAAAGTTACGATGGAGATAACTAGAATTATACAAATAAAGTTTTTAAGGGTTTATTGCTTAGTCTGAACTTTCTGTAAGTAGAAAGAAATGGAAAATGTTATGCAATTTACTATCAAAACTGTGAAGCACCTGGGATTTTACCATACCCTTAAGCTAGTAAATTATCCCGCCGCAGAAAGAAGACAAATAACCTCTGGGTTAGAGACAAAGGACAATTAATTACTCATAGTAGCCAGAGACTCAGCGTTTTGTTGCACTGGTGCCCTACACCCCAGTTCCCACAAGGTGATGTGAAGAGGGCCGGGTGACACCTGTGTATGTGTTGGGTTATATCACAGGAAAGAAACCTTGAATTTAGGAAATATGCATCTTTTATACTGGATACCAAGCAAACCTTTCTGTTTCTCTCAAGGAAGACACTATATCCTCCAATGCTGCTTGCTATGCAAACATTCTTGAAAATGTAGCTCAAAAAAAAAAAAAAAGCAGTCAGTGTCTCTGCTTATAAGATATGCAGAAATAAGAAACCTACGAATAATTGTCTCCCAAAACTGAAATTTCATGGCCACCATAATGAAGCCACTTTCTATTGGAAATCAGGGATAAGGAAGAATGACCCAGGATAACAAAGAAAGAAAAGAAAGACTATGACCAAACAAAGATCTATTGTGAAGGACATTTGATTAGGATTATTACTAATTTCTACAAAGAAGGGATTAGGCAATACAACCAGAACCATGTTAAATATTACTCTCAGTATTGCCTATTTCTTCTACAGTCTGCACTTCTGTCCTTTCCTTTTTCCACGCACACATGCTCTAGTAAAGCCAATCCATCACGGACATTAAAGAATTTTCAGTTAATCCTTTTTTTTTCAATTAAAAAGTTCTGCATGTATTGTTATAAATAGCTATCTTAACTAGCTGGAACCCAGGTAATGATTTCAATCAAGATTCTCATGCCAAAGAATAGGCATAATTGGTAAGAACACTGTGATTCTTAAATTTTGAGTGAAAGGGTACACACACACACACACACACACACACACAACTTCTGGGCACCATCTTACAGAATTCTGTTTTTTCTCTTTGAGTAGTTGTAAGGTAGGTCTCATAAACCTGGTTTTAAAATAGCCACCAGTGATTTTCATGCTGCTCTATTTGAACAATGATTTGAGAACTAAAGCTGGAGGCAGCATTTCCTATTAAGTCTTAGTGGACTACTATTACTAAGGCATATTGAAATGTAAAGCACTATGTGAATGGAAGGCATTGAGGTATAAATATTGGAAAATACTTTTTCAACATTATTAGGCTGTGTCTATGTGCATTAGTGTAGGTGCATTTGAGTGAGGACCCTCTGGAAGTGGGATAATGGAAGGAGGCAAAAGTGGGATGGGGATCCAGAAAGCTTCCCATTTAGAAGAGATCATTGAGTCCTTGCTTGATGATAATGGGGAATATCGATGGTCAAGTTCATCATAATTAGTGCAGAGTTGTTAATTTAATATAAGTCATTCAGACACAGGTGCTGTTTTTATTTTACCTCTGATATTGCCATTGGAAACTTAGAAGTGTTATGGTTTCTTTTCTCAAACCTCAGTTTGCAAAAGCACTGACTGGTTTATACGAATTATTAGGAAATTTGTGGTGAAGAGTCAGACCTTCATTTTTAAAATCAGGGATCAGAGTAAAGGGTTTATAGGTATCATTTGCCTTCTATAGGAAGTACTCAGGACCCTTCAACTGGAGAATGTCAGTAATGCAAAGGATGCTTTGTATCAATGCCCCAATAATATGTCCTTGACTTTTAGGTCTATAGTTCTAAAAGAAAAAGCAATAATAAGACACTTTAGACAGGGAGATGAGACCCTCCTTTAAAATTCTCCCTTTCATGCCTGCTTGAAGGGACTAATCATGTGTATTTCCTGACAAGCAATGCTTTAATTTTTATTATACTTTGCTTCTGATCTACAGTAAAAAATATAATTTAAAGAGCTACATGAAAACTTTATTTCAGTTTTTCCTTGTAGATGTTTTCTATTTAAATATAAATTAATTAGGAAAACAGGTTTTCATTTTTACCAAAAAGGGATCAATTGTGTTGAATGCATGGGAGATACTTTTACAAATAATTATTTTATTTACATTTTATTTTTTCCCCTAATATTTTATTTTTTTATTAAAAATTTTTTTTAAATAACGTTTTATTTATTTTTGAGGCAGAGAGAGACAGAGCATGAACAGGGGAGGGTCAGCGAGAGGGAGACACAGAATCTGAAACAGGCTCCAGCCTCTGAGCTGTCAGCACAGAGCCCGATGTGGGGCTCAAACTCACGGACCGCAAGATCATGACCTGAGCCAAAGTTGGCCGCTTAACCGACTGAGCCACCCAGGCGCCCCTCCCCTAATATTTTATTATAAAAAGTTTCAAACATAGAAAAACATGGAAGGGTACAGTGAATACCAATATAACTACCAATAGGTTCTTCGGTTAACTTTACTATATATGCTTTCTTACATAACTATCTGTCCCATTGCTTACCCACAAATCCATTTAAGTTTTTTGATGCATTTTAAAGTAGGTTGTAGACTATAAATAAATATTAAAATCTGTTTGATGAAATGCATGCTGAAGTGTTTAAGTGCCTCTAAATGCTTAAGCATACATAGCATTAACTATGGTTCAACATTTGTTTATTGTTTTTAAGATAAAAATTTTATATAACTATATGTGAAAAAAATTAGTGTGTGACTTGATAGATTTGGAATCTGCATACATCCGTGAAAACCAAAATTCCTTTAAGAAACAGAAAATTTCTATTACACTTGGCAATTTCTTTATGCCTTTTGCTCATCAATACCTACCCACCTGCCCTCAGATTCAAATACAATTCTTTTTTCCACTGTAGATTAGCCTTGCCAGTTCTAGAACTTTATATAAATGGTATCATACCTTATGTGTTCTTTTATGTAAGCCTTTTTCCATTCAGCTTAACGTTTTTGAGATTAATCTATGTTGGTGTGTGTGGTTAAGGAATTTGTTCTTTTTATGGTATAATTTATAAGTATACCACTGTTTATCTATTCTCTTGCTGATGGACAAATGAGGTTTACAGACTTAGCTATTCTGAATAAAACTGCTGTAAACATTTGTGTACATTTTTAATGTATGTTTAGTGTGTCTAAATACCTGTTGTGATAATTAATTTTTGTGTCAACTTGGAGAATGTTTTTGGATGAGATTCACATTTAAAATTTGAGTAAGCAGATTGTCCTCCATAATGTGGGTGGGCTTCATCTAGTCAGTCGAAGGTTTGAACAGAACAAAGTATTGGCTTCTTCAAGCAATAGGGAATTATCCAACAGATGGTGTTTGGATTTTATTTGCACCATCAGTTCTCCTGGGTTTCTAACCTGCTGGCCCACATCGCAGATTTGGACTTGACAGCTTCCATAATTATGTCAGCCAATTCCTTAACACTCTTCCCCCGCCCTCGAATAAATGATTAAATTAAAAATTAAAAAAATAAATAAAAGTTATATTTTTATAAGTGAGAAAGTCAAGGTAATAGAGAACAATGTGCATTTTATCTTTTTTGTGTGTGACGTTTTTGAAAGTCTGAGTTTGCTTCAACAACACAAAACTACATGCCAAAAGTAGTTTTGTATGAAAGGGAGAGCTAAGCAGAAATTAAGAGTAGGATGCTTAGCCAACGGTACCACCCAGGTGCCCCAAGAATGTAATTTTTAAATATATACTTATTCATTATTTGTTTCCACTCAGAACAGGGGATTTAAAACTTAAAAACTGAAAAGTCACAGTAGTTCATCAAAGAATATTTATGTGCTCATCCTTGCTTGTTCTATTCATGGAAAGTACTTACTGAGATCCTCTTGGATATCAGGTGTTCTACCTGTGTGACTTAATTTAATTCATACAATCAACCCTGATCATTCATTAAAGAAATATTTAGCAATTGGGACACTTGAGTGGCTCAGTCAGCTGAGTACCAACTCTTGATTTTGGCTCAGGTCATGATCTAATATTTTGTGAATTTGAGCCCTGCATCAGGTTCCATGCTGACCAGGAAAAGCCTGCTTGGGATTCTGTCTCTTTCTTTCTCTCCCCTCCCCTGCTCGTGCTCTCTCTCAAAATAAATAAATAAACATTAACAAAATATTTAGTGATTGTCTACTCTTTGTTAGATACTCTTCTAAACAGTGGGGTTACGTTGGTGAAAAAGAGAGACAAAATTATTGTTTTCCATTTTAATGTGAGGAAACATAACACTAAGCATAGGAAATAAGTACATTATATACTTTGGTAGAGGTGATAATCGTATACTATGGGAAAAGGTACTATGAAGAAAAATTAAGCAAAGTAAGAAGCACAGAGAGCCCTTGTTGGAAGTGGGTCAGTTAATGTTTTGAAAACATAACATTTGAGTTAATATTTGAAGGTGAAGGAGTAAGCTCTGTAGATATCCAGGAGAAAAGCATTCTAGTCAGAGGAAACATGTAGTGCAAAAGCTCTGGGTGGGAATATGTCTGGTACTTTGAAGAACAGTAAAGTGTCAAGTATAGTTGGAAATTATTTTATTTTATTTTATTTTATTTTATTTTATTTTATTTTATTTATTTTATTTTATTTTAATTTTATTTATCTTATTTTGTAATGCTTTTGAGGGGCAGGAGAGGGAGAGAGAGAGAGGGAGACACAGAATCTGAAGCAGGCTCCAGGCTCTGAGCTGTCAAGCACAGAGCCTGATGTGGGGCTCAAACTCACAAATTGTGAGATCATGACCTGAGCCAAAGTTGGTCGCTTAACCGACTGAGCCACCCAGGCGCCCCTATTTTTTTTATTTTAGTAGACTAAATTTATTATTCATCCTAGGCAGTAAGAGGAAGAGCAGTAAGAGATGATATTCAGATAGAGAGGTCCAGAGAAAGATCTTTTGTGATATATTTGGTCTTTATTTTGACTTAAATAGGGGTTGTTAGAGGATTTGGAGCAGGATGGTGACAGATCTGACCTATACTCCCAAAATTCACTCTTAATCCCACGATGAAAGAATACTGGAGCAAAAGTGGAATGAAGGAGACTGGATAGAAAATATTTACAATAAGCCAGGCAATAAATGATGATTATTTGGGTACAATAATCAAAATGGTTAGAAGGAAGTGAATTTTTTATTTTACTTTTAAATTTATTTTATTTTATTTTTTTCCAAGTAGAGCCAACATGAGTTGCTAAAGAGTTAGTTGTGTGATGTGTATGTAAGAAGGAAAGCAAGGGTACTGCATTTTTGTTTTTGTCCTTGGGGTATGAACTAATAGGTTATGATCTGGAGAGATGGAGAAGAATGTGTCTGCTATAGATTAAAATATGAAAATAAGGAATTAATTTTTTGACAAGATGTTTGAACTGCCTATTGGACATTGTAGTAGAGAAGTCAAAAAATAAACTAATATGGGTGTGGAATAGAAAAAGTTTGGGCTAGATACAGAAATATGGAGATCACTCATGTTAGACTAATACTTAAAATCACAAGACTGGATGAGATCACTAATGGGTGTGGGTAGAGAAGGAAAGAGGTGCAATGACTGAGCCCAGGGGTACTCCAATTTTAAGACATTGAAACGAAGAAGAAGAATCAGCAAAATATATGGAGAAGGAACTTCCAGGAATGAAAGAGGAAAGCTAGGAGTGTATTGTGTATTGGAAACCAAGTAAAATGTTCACAGAATAAGAGGGATCAACTCAGCCTAGTGTTACTAATGAAGAAAGATTGGTACTAAGAATTATCTAGTAGATTTAGCAGTATGGAGCTGCCTGATGACTTTGACCATGTTAGTGGAGAGGTGTAGGCAAAATCCTAATTGGTGTAGTATAAAAAATAATGGGTAAGTTTTACTTTTAATGAGAATGTGCCAAGCTAGAAAGTGTGTCATTTCCACCAAGACAGTAAAAAAATAAATTACAAAGTCATTAATTTTCTGCAACTTATCACAAAGCTGATGTATAGGGCAACCAAGTAGCCTAAAAGTCAAGGACGGGACCTTCTAAGGAGAGAGAAGTAACAGAGAATGGGAGGGAGAAGTACCAGTTGTCATTTGATGGGTAAGAAAAAAAAATCAATAAATATGATAATGAACAGTTAGTAGTTGAATGTAGGCTAGTATACAGTATAGATCCCCTAAAAACCCCAGACACAATGGGATTTTATACCCATTTACATGCTATTTTTCATGGACATCACTCAGATGCTTGGTAGAAAGATGAATGGCAGAGTAAGAGACCAGAGCCTCTCCCACAGGGCTATAGGCCTATAGGAGGAGTTGACTGCCACTGTAGAGCAGGCATAAAACATCACACATATCCCTAAACCCCCTTGCTCATACAAAATAAAAGCTTTAAGCTTCTTGGGAAGGGGCAGTGAATCTTAATTTTTTTTCTGGGGAAAGGATAGAAGAAAAATACCTTTAGTCCTGCAGAAAGAATAGGAGAGTTTTAGGTTGAAGATCCTATATTCAAGGTCTCCTGAGAGGCATGAAACTCTTCTGCATAAGATTTACCATAGATCCAAGGCAAAGTTGGCTGTCACAGGGAGGAGAAGCAGGAATGCTGAGAAATCTCTACATCTGAGGGTGATCAATAGGGGGTTTGCCAACAATGGAGGCTGGGCTAGTACAACAAAGCACCTATCCTGCCCTGCCCCAAGCATAGGAAACAGTGAATGACAAAAAGCACCCACTCCACTGGGATAGGGGAGGAGTGGAGAGAGTCTCCCTGTTACCAAGGCCTGTAGGAAAGGCAAAAAGGGCTAAGCAGGAACACTGAGAAAAACTCTTCAGGACCCTAGACCAGATGCTTAGCACAAGTCAATGGCAGTCTTCCATTAGAGAAATTAGAACTAGTTCTACAATGAACATAACCATAGCAACAACAAAGTATATACACAGCTCACCTCCTGGCTGGATTGATTCAATTGGGCCTTTTCTCCAATGGCCCGATAGAAGAAAAGACATACCTATTACAGGCATAAATGTTATTTGCTCCAATATCCACTGTTCTACATAAAATGCCTATGATTCAAAAAAAGTTATGAGACATACACATAAATTAAAAGAAAAATACAATCCATTGTCAAGATAAAAAGTAATCACCAGAACTAGACTTAGAGTTTTCTCCGATTTTGGAACTATAAAAACACAATTTAAAAATAACTGTGATTCATATCTTAAATATCTATCTAGCAGAAAACATGGGTAATATTCATAAACAGATGAGGAATTTTGGCAGAGATATATACTATGAAAATAGACAAATGGGACGGTGGAAATTAAAAACATCAGAAGTATCCTTTCAAAGTGCTGATTAGTAGACTTGACATAGTTGAGAAAGAATTAGTGAAGTTAATGATAGATCAATAGAGATCACCCAAATTGCAGAAAAAGAAAACACATAATGGAGCATCCAAAGGATTTGAACTAGTAGCAAATTGTCTAACATACAAGTACTTAGAATCTCAGAAGAGAGAGAGAACAGGAGCAATAAGTATTTAAAAAGATAAAGGATGGGAATTTCCCAAAGATAACGAAAAACATCAAACCACTGAGCCAAGACCAGAGATCTACAAAAGAAATACAAAACAACATAAAACCAAAATGCATATACATGTAATTATACATACACATTTCTCAATTTCTGAAAACTAAAGCTATAGAGAAATTCATAAATTTACAAATAAAAAAAGATAAATATTCATTATAAGCCAGAAGACAATGAAATGATACATTTAAAAGGGTTGAAAGGAGAGCCTGAATGGCTGAGTCTGTTAAGCATCTGACTCTTGGTTCTGCTCAGGTCATGATTTCACAGTCATGAGATTAAGCCCTGCGTCAGGCTCCATACTGAGCAAGGAGCATGCTTGGGATTCTCTCTCTCCCTCTCCTTCTGCTCTGCCCCCACTCACATGTGCACTCTCTCTCTTTCTCTCTCAAAATAAATAAATACACTTTTAAAAGACAAAGTGCTGCAAAAACATGTCAGCATAGATTTCTATTTCAGGGATAAAGTATTTGTAAAGTGAAAGTAAAAAACTGTATCAGAAAAAAATAGGAGACAACCTTTGAACAGATCTACATTAAAAGAAATATTAAAGGCACTTCTTCAGGTGGAAGTAATATTATATTGGACAGGAACATAGATCTAGAAAAGAAATAAAAAGCTTTGGAAATAACAAAACTAGACGTAAATTTAGAGTCATTTTGTTCCTTATCCTTAATCACTTAAGAAATACAATCGACTATCTAAAGCAAAAGTGGTAATGATATATTTAAGGGTTTATAACAAATGTAAAAGCAAAATATATGAGAACAGTGAAAAAAACAAAAGACAGGTGAGTTATAATTATAGCGATTTAAAATTATTGCACTCTATATCAAATGGTATATTATTATTTGAAGGCAAACTGTGAATAACTAAAGTTGCATATAATAAGTTCAGGGGCAACCAACTAAAATATTTTTAAAAATAAGTATACCTAATATACCAATTTTGGAGAGAAGATAAAATTATAAAAATACTCAATTCAAAAGCAGATCAAAGAAGAAGGAAAAGAAACAAAGGAATTGATGGAACCAGTAGGAAGACACTTGCAATCATATTGTTTATAATCAATGATACACAATGATCAAAAATTTTAAAGAGGAATAAAATTTAGAAACCTCTGAGAGTGAGAGAGAGAGAGAAAGAAAGAACATCAATTAAGAACATTGGAGATAAAAGAAGGAGAATCACTAGAGGTCCTATAGATGTTAAAAGGCTAAAAAAGGCAAAATTCAATTCATTTTATGTCAATAAATTTAACAAATTAGGTGAAATGGACAGATGCAGGAAAGGTAGAAACTTTCCAACTCATACAAGAAGTAATAGATAACTAGAATTGCCATATATCTATTTGGATAACTGAAACACTTAAATTTCAGACCCTGATGGTTTCATTTATACATTTAACAAACATTTAAAAAATATCAATTCTACATAATTTCTTCCATATAATAGAAGAAAATGGAACACTTCAGAACTCATTTTATGAGGCCTCCATATTACCTTCATGTCAAAATTAGATGAAAACATTAAAAGAAAACTATAAATCAATATCCTTCAATAACATAAACACAAAATTCTCAACAAAATATTAGCACATTGAATCCGGCAATATATAGAAAGGTTAATATATCATGACTAACTGGGGTTCATCTTAGGAATGAAAAGATGATTCAATATTTGAAAATCAATGAATATAATTAACTTTATTGATAGGCTAGAGAAGAAAAGTAATATAATCATTTCAACAGATGCTGCCAAAACAAGGGAGCATTTAACAAAACAATTCATGCAAGATAAAAACTCTAGGAAAACTATACATTAAATATAACTTCCTCATGAAAAATCTGTAGGTGAATTCTTTAAGAAAATTTTTTTTTAATGTTTATTTATTTCTGAAAGAGAGAGACAGAGTGAGAGAAGCAATAGGGCAGAGAGAGAGGGAGACACAGAATCTGAAGCAGGCTCCCAGCTCTGATCTGTCAGCACAGAGGCTGATGTGGGCCTCATATCCACTGACTGAGTTACCCAGGTGCCCCTGTAGGTGAATTCTTAATAGTGTATGATTCAATGCTTTCTCCTTATCACTGGGTATAAGACAAGGATGCATGTCCTCAGCAATCCTATTCTACATTACATTGGAGGTCACATCCAGGGCAGTATTGGCAAGAAATGGAAATAAAAGCCATATAGACTATAAATAAAAATAAATAAATAAAACCATGTCTATTCACAGACAAGAAAATTGCCTACGTAGAAAATCTCATAAAATGCACCAAAACCTACTAGTCAGTAAGTTTTGCAAAGTTGCAGGATTCAAGCTTAATATAAAAACAAAAACAAAAACTTGCATTTTTAAGTGTTTGCAGTAACAACTGGGAATTTTAAAAGTACCTTCACAATACTATTAAAAATATTAAATGTTAAGAGGTGAATCTAATAATAATATGCAACATTGGGGCTAATCATGCTAAACATTTTATTAAATTTATAAGAAATTGCCATATGGTTTTCTACAATCTCTTTTCCATTGTGCTTACCCAACAACAATGTATGAGTCCTAGTTTCTCTACTTCTTCACCAGCACTTGATATTGCCTGTTTTTTTTTTTTCTTAGCCATTTTAAGAGGAAAGGTGGAGGGCAGTAGACCTAATGTCTGTATTCCACCTCTCCAATTCCTATGTTGAAATCCTAACCCCCTATAATGGCATTAGGAGGCAGGAACTTTGAGACGTAATTGTCATGAAAGTGGAACCCTTGTATATGAAATTAGTCCCTTTATAAAAGGAACCCAGAGGGTTCCCTCACCCTTCTGCTTTGTAAGGATACAGAAAAGATGGCCATTTATGAATCAGGAAGCATATTCTCACTAGACACCTAAGTGGACACCAGTTTACCTTAACCTTGGGCTTCCCAACCTCTATAACTGTGAGAAATAAATGTTTCTCTTTTTTTAAGCCAACCAATCTATGGTATTTTTGTTATAGCATCCTAAATGTACTAAGAAAGGAATGGGTCTCAGGAGCAGTATGCTGCTGTAATAAACACCTGAAACTGTAGAAGCAACTTTGAACTGTGTCATAGATGGAGGCTGGAAGGATGAACCCAAATATACCCTCACCATGACACATTATAATCAAGCTTTCAAAGTCAAACTTTCAAGTGAAAAAGGATTTATATATATATATATATATATATATATATATATGTATATATATATATATATATATATATATATATATATATATACATATGTGTGTGTATGTGTGTGTGTATTTTTTGTAGACTCCACACTCAGCATGGAGTTTAACACAGGGCTTGAACTCACAACCCTGAGATCAAGACCTGAACTGAGATCAAGAGTTAGACACTCAACCGACTAAGCCACTGAAGCATCTCTCAAGTGAATAAGGATATACTATTAAAAGGTTCAGTACAGTGAAGAGATACAATAATTATAAACGTGCATGCATCTAATAACAGAACATCAAATATATGAAGCTGACATATGCTACGACATTGGTCAACCTTGATGACTGTATGCTAAGTAAAATAAGCCAACCACAAAAGAGCAAGAATTAAATACACTTCTGCTTATGTGAGGTAATTAGAGTAGCCAAAATCATAGAGACGCCAAATAGAATGGGGGCTTCCTGGTGTTGGGGGAATGGCAAATAGGGAGTTATTCTTTAAAGGACATAGAGTTTCAGTTAAGAAATATGAAAAGAGTTCTGCAGATGGATGGTGATGATGGTTGCACAATATGAATATACTTAATGTTACTGAACTGTACACTTAAAATGATTAAAATGATAAATTTTGTGTTATATATATCATGCCACAAAAATTAAAAAGAGAGAATGGGAGGAGAAAATGGGCAGCAACAAATATAGACAATTTTAGTATCTAAAATCTATAAAGAACTTATCAAACTCAACACCCCAAAAAATCATCCAGTGAAGAAATGGGCAGAAGACATGAATAGACACTTTTCGAAACAAGACATCCAGATGACTGATAGACACATGAAAAGATGCTCAGTATCACTCATCATCAGGGAAATGCAAATCAAAACCATGATGAGATAGCAGCTCACATCTGTCAGAGTGGCTAAAATTAACAACACAAAAAACAAGTGTTGGTGAGGATTAGAGAAAGGGGAGCCCTCTTGCACTGTTGCTAAGAATGCAAACTGGTGCAGCCACTGTGGAAAACAGTATGAGGGTTCCTCAAAAAGTTAAAAATAAAACTAGCCTACCCAGCAATTATACTACTAGGTATTTATCCAAAAGATACAGAAATACATATTTGAAGGGGTGCATGTACCCTGATGTTTATAGCAACATTATCAACAATAGCCAAACTATGGAAAGAGTCTAAATGTCCATCGACTGATGAATGGATAAAGAAGATGTGGTGTGTGTGTATATATATACATATATACATATATACATACATACATACAACGGGATAATACTTAGCCATCAAAAGGAATAAAATCTTGCCATTTGCAATGATGTGGATGGAGCAAGGAGTGTATTATGCTAAGTGAAATAAGTCAGTCAAATACAAATACCATATGATTTCACTCATATGTGGCATTAAGAAACAAATCACAGGAACATATGGGAAGGGGAAAATAAAGAGAGAAGGAAATAAACCATAAGAAACTCTTATTTTTTTTAAGTTTATTTATTTTGAGAGAGACAAAGGGATCATGAGCAGGGGAAGGGCAGAGAGAGAGGGAGAGAGAGAATCCCAAGCAAGCAATGCACTGCCAGTGCAGAGCCAATGCGGGACTTGATCTTATGAACCATGAGATCATGACCTGAGCTAACATCAAGAGGTGGACGCTTAATCAACTGAACCACCCAGGTGCCCCCTAACCATGAGAGACTCTTAATGATAGAGAACAAACTATGGGTTGGCAGAGGGAGGTGGGTAGGAGATGGGCCAGATGGGTGATGGGTACCAAGGAAGGCACTTGTGATGAGCACTGGGTATTGTATGTAACTAATGAGTCACTAAATTCTACTCCTGAAAACAATACTACACTATATATTAACTAACTAGAATTTAAATAAAAATGTGAAGAAAATACAAAAAAAAAAAAGGAATATTGCTGCAACAAGGAGCAGAAACGAGGTGATAGCTGGATGGAAACAGGATAAAATGAGTTATTTCTTTAACATGGGAGAATTCGTAGCAAGTTTGAATACTGATTGGAATGATCCAGTAGGAAGGATGATATAAAACAAAGAGGGAGGCATTCCTGGAATGAACCCTTGGGTAGGTGAGAGAGAGAGTTTGATTTACTACAAATTGGGAGTTGGCCTTAGGTAGCAATAAAAATAGTCAATCTCTAGTAAAGCCAAATAATAATAGTAATATCTATTGCTATATAATCATAACTGACATTGATGGTGTGCACTTGGATGTCAGGCATTTTTCAAAGCATTTCATACAGGTACGTTGCCCTTATAACAACCATATGAGATAGTTACAATTTCCATGCTCCTTTTACAAACAAGGAAACTGAAGCCCAAGATTGGTTAAGTAGCTTGCTCAGCGATGCAGTTAGAGGGTCTGGTTTCAGAGTCTGTTTACTAACAAAACAGGTGCACTTATAATTTTGAATAGGAAATTGAGGCTCAGACACATCCATGAAATTGCCCAAGGTCACATGGCTATTCAGTGTGGAGCTAAGTGTATTGGATCCCAAAGACAAAGATCTTTCTAGGGCCCCCTGTTTCTCTACTTCTGAAAAACAATGTTGCATAGGTCAAACTCTAACTTACAACAGCTCTCTAGACTGTAGTTTTGTTGGTGTAGCAATGACACCAGAAAGCCTGAGTATGTACCCTCTGTCTGCCCCTTACCAGTTATGTGTGCCTGGATGGGTTTCTTGATTTCCACGTGTCTCCCAAATGAAAATGATAATAATACTTACCTCCTATGGTTATTTTGAGGATTAAATGATTTATAATAGTGTTCTGCACACAGTAAGCGAACTATGTGTTAGTTACCATTTAAAATTTTTATGCTATGCATTTCTAATGATCAAAATTAATTATCTCATTCATGCAGTGCACTGTCAACAGAGGCTTATTGAATTCTTAGTAGTTATAGTGCCTTGTGCTAGGACACATAGGATACAGAAGGGAGTTAAACTACTATATTTAAACATATACATATACATAGAGAAATATAAATATACACACATACATATACATAAGCATATGCAAATAGAGCCATATAATTTTCTATTTTTTTAAGTTTATTAATTTAGAGAGAGAGAGAGAGAGAGAGAGAGAGAGAATAAGCAGGGGGGGCACAGAGAGAGAAGGGGAGAGAGAGAATCCCAAGCAGGCTCCGAGCCTAACATTTGGCTCGATCTCACAAACCACAAGATCATGACCTGAGCCAAAGTCAAGAGTCAGAAGCTTAACTGACTGAGCTACCCAGGTGTCCCAGAGCCATATCATTGTCAACATGGAAAGGACAATTTTGAATCATCAACTCCAAGCTCTCTGCTTCCCCCCATTTTAATGAATTCTTGATGTCTGACTGGACCAGTGGATCAAACCTGTCACAGTCAGGGTTGTATTCCCACATTGCCTAGTACAAACCCTGTCCATGGTAGGTATTTAACAAATGTTTGTTTGGTGAAGAGATTTGAAGGAACATAAGTAACAGTCCTGAATGTAGAATGATCTGCGTGCCACAGGAAGAGCTGGCTGTGATATATTTCACATTCCAACTGGGCATTACAGCATTCCTAAATCAATGCTGAGCACTAAGCCTATCTGGACACTGGTGATGTTTATGCCAATAAGGAAATGTCAGACAGGGAGGGAGTCACTCATTATTTCCAGAAAACTGCATGGATGCAGGAGCCGAAAGATGCATCACGAGTCACTAAAGAGCCTTTTGTTATCGACTGTTCGCAGGCAACTGCTTGTCATCTGGCTTCTGACAAGAGAATATAATTTTCCAAAGTGGAATCATTTTCCTAGGTAAATGTATCTTGTGCTCTATTACACTTTGATGGAACTGACATATTTGGTGTTGGATGCCTTCCATGTGAAGATTTATCATTTAATTATAACTAAGAACACTGACTAAATCCCAGCTGCTTGGGGAAATTACTAACCCGAAATGCAGGGTTCCCAATAAAAGACTGGGAGCTTATTTCTGATCCACAGACTCAAGATTTCGATTCCACAAAAAGTGACAAATGTTTCAGCTTCCAAGGAAGAGACAGGTCCTAATTATGAGATACATAGTATATTCCAAATTAGAGAAGCACAAACACGAGCCACTCTGAAAGGCATTTTGGTGGTTTGAAAACAGATGAGGTGTGTTAAGTCCTCATGCCATGTGGCTAACGTAAGCCCCTCTGCTTCTATCAGTTGTGACCTATCGCATCCTGAAAAATGTGTCTCTCAGTGGCATGTGGGTAACCACACCACTTAATTATTCTGTTACGGCGAAAGGAAACACAGAGAATGTTGTTTCTGGGCTTTTCATCTTTTGCTCTTCTAACCTCAAAAGAGCATTAAAAGGATAAAAACTCTCAGGCAGCCTATTTCATTAAGAAAATTAATTCGATGATAACAGGGAGCTTTTACCAGTTGGGCTTTTACCATTTGTTGCTATGATGGATACCTTAGGACTAGATTCAAGAACTGGTGGCAGTTTTGTGCAAGGAAGCATTCGATCCTGTTTTATCATGCAGAATTTTGAGCAGTGGTTCTCAGCCCTGGCTATACAGTAGAATCATTTGGCTATCTTTTAAAACAACTTTTTAAAATCTTTGCTCCCTATTTTGTAAGTTCTGATTTAATTAGCTTGGGATGCATCTTGGGCACTGGTATTTTTTAAAGACTCCCTAGATGATTTGTATTTACAGATGTTGTTGAGAATCACTGCCCAGTGTAAGATTCTCTAAGATTCTCAATATTGAGCCATCAGCAAGAAGAATCTTGAATGATTAGCATGTACATAATAGAAGCTGAGTCTTCTTGGCTCTAACTCCAAATGGACACAATGGCTGTGATTCCAGTTTCTATAGATGACCCTAAACTTTGGGTCTAGTAATATCTTTCCTTTGTCCTCTTAAGCCAGAAGGGAGTAGTGGCCTGTAGGCACCAATCTGGGGCTTCTTCATCTGCCTTGACTGGCATCTCAGCTTCTGCATTATCTAGTTAAATTACTTTTCTTTTAAATGCTTCTAGTGATTTCTGTTTTACTGGTTGGACTCTGACCGATAGACCTCCCATATTTAGACAATTCCTTTCCGAACACTAAATTTCTCTTAAATTAGGTTCACATTCCTCTGTTCTTCTTGAAATTTAGCAATATTTGTTTCTACTTCCTCTTCTCATGTATTTCGTAAATCTTTCCTCATCAGGCTTTCACCCTCACCAATCCAACCCCACTGTTCTCATAGAATCAGTTGTGAAATATAACAGACAACTCTTGGTCATTATCTTCCTTGACTTCTTGGCAGTATTTGACAAAGATGATTACTTTCTCTTTTTGAAAAGCTTTTATCATTTGGTTTATGGGGTTCCTCATTTTCTATTGGTTACTCCATCTTCGTCCATTTTACTGGATCTTCTTGGTCTTTCTGAATTCTAAACAGAGTCAAGGTGCAAAAGGCACCAGTCCTTGATTCTACCAGTGATTCCACCAGAGGCAGAGAGAAGGTCTGGAGAAGCATCTTGGTACTCATTTCTCTTGTCCTACCACCTTCTCTCCATTTTCTCTCACTGGCCGCAGCCAGCAGAGGCCAGCTAACCTGTGAGCATGGGGAATGCAGCATGTTAGGGCCAGACACTACAGAACCGGGGAGGCTGAGGGAGTAGATATGAGATGGGAACTGTTATTGTACATTTGTTTACTTCTCGGGATGATCAGTAGAAATGGACAAATTGATGATGCAGAAGAAAGAGAGTGAGGAGAAAAGGTGGTTTGCTAGCAACTAGAGGTGTGTTTATAGAGATAAACTTACTCTTTTCCATCTTAGCAAAGTGCACACTGCACATTGTGCTGCCCAGACACAAGATATGTATCTTTCTCCCACACCCCACCCTTCTGATCCATCAGCAAGTCCTATCAGCTCCATCTGGTAATACAGCTTAAATCCACACATATCTCACTATATCCTTGTTAGGTTTAGCCTGTTATCTCTGCCAGATTATCCCAATGGCTTTTTATAAGGTCTTACCTTTTCTTGTACGGCTCTGAATCACTTGCTTACATAGAAGCCATGGCCTTCTTTTTAAATTTCTAAGAAGGTCTTGATACCTACTCCCTTAGTTGAAACCCTTAGCCTCAGGCCCATGGCCCGAACTCTTGCAGACTGTGTCCTGACCAACTGTGGGGCTAGGAAAGGTGGTTCTGTCATTAAGCAATGTAGAGTCCCTGCTGAGTGCACACAAAAAAGACACACGATTGTGATCTCCAGAGCCCTCCAAGGGGAGTCTGACTGGCTTCTTGGGTTCCTCTCCTATCACTCTCCACCTGGATCACAACACAATAGCCACACTCGTCTTTTTTTGGTCACACCAAGCTTATTTAAATCTCAGCTTGTACTTTCTGTGCCTTTGACTCAGATGTTCATCACCCACACCTGTGAGCAACTTGTCTTCATATTTTATTCAGGCCTCTTCTCAGAAGTTATTGCCTGGGGCACCTTGGTGGCTCAGTCAGTTAAGTGTCCAACTCTTGGTTTCTGCTCAGGTCATGATCTCACAGTTCGTGGGTTTGAGCCCTGTATCGGGCTCTGCACTCTGGCAGTGCAGAGTCCGCTTGGGATTCTCTCTCTCCCTCCTTCTCTGCCCATTCCCTGCTCTGTCTTTTAAAATAAATAAATAAACTTAAAACAAAAAGGTTATCTCAGATACACACTCCTTAAGGAGCTGGAAAAAGAACAGCAAATAAAACCCCAAACCAGCTGAAGACAGGAAATAATAAAGATAAGAGCAGAAATTAATGTTATTGAAACCCCCCCCCCAAAAAAAAAAACCAGTAGAATAGATCAAAAAACCAGAAGTTGGTTCTTTGAAAGAATTAATAAAATAGATAAACCACTAGCCAGTTTGATCAAGAAGAAGAAAGAAAGGACCCAAATAAATAAAATCAAGAATGAAAGAGGAGAGATCACAACCAACACAACAGAAATAAAAACAATAATAAGAGAATATTATGACCAATTATATGCCAATAAAATGGGTAATCTGGAAGAAATAGACAAATTCCTAGAAACATATACACTACCAAAACTGAAACAGGAAGAAATAGAAAATTTGAACAGACCCATAACCAGTAAGGAAATCAAATTAGTAATCAAAAATCTGCCAAAAAACAAGTGTCCAGGGCCAGATGGCTTTCCAGGGGAAGTCTACCAAACATTTAAGGAAGAGTTAACACCTATTCTCTTGAAACTGTTCCAAAAAATAGAAATGGAAGGAAAACTTCCAAACTCTTTCTATGAAGCCAGCATTACCCTGATTCCAAAAACAGACAGAGACCCCACTAAAAAGGAGAACTATAAACCGGTTTCCCTGATGAACATGGATGCAAAAATCCTCAACAAGATATTAGCCAACCAGATCCAACAATACATTTAAAAAAATATTCACCACGACCAAGTGGGATTTATACTTGGGATGCAGGGCTGGCTCAATATCCGCAAAACAATCAATGTGATTCATCACATCAATAAAAGAAAGGACAAGAACCATATGATCCTCTCAATAAATGCAGAGAAAGCATTGGACAAAATACAGCACCCTTTCTTGATAAAAACCCTCAAGAAAGTAGGAATAGAAGGATCATACCTTAAGATCATAAAAGCCATATATGAACGACCCAACACTAATATCATCCTCAATGGGGAAAAACTGCCATTTTTCCCCCTAAGGTCAGGAACAAGGCAGGGATGTCCACTCTCGCCACTGTTATTCAACATAGTATTGGAAGTCTTAGCCTCTGCAATCAGACAACACAAAGAAATAAAAGGCATCCAAATTGTTCAGGAGGAGGTCAAACTTTCACTTTTCGCACATGACATGATACTCTATATGGAAAATCCAAAAGACTCCACAAAAAAAATGCTAGAACAGCTTAATGAATTCATCAAGGTTGCAGATATAAAATCAATGCACAGAAATGGGTTGCATTCCTTTACACCAACAGTGAAGCGACAGAAAGAGAAATCAAGGAATCGATCTCGTTTACAGTTGCACCAAAAACCATAAAATACCTAGGAATAAATCTAACCAAAGAGGTGAAAAATCTATACACTGAAAACAAAAGAAAGCTTATGAAATAAATTGAAGAAGTCAGAAAAAAACGGAAAAAGATTCCATGTTCCTGGATAGGAAGAACAAATATTGTTAAAATGTCAATACTACTCAAAGCAATCTACATATTCAATGCAATCCCTATCAAAGTAGCACCAGCGTTCTTCACAGAGCTAGAACAAATAATCCTAAAATTTATATGGAACCAGAAAAGGCCCAGAATAGCCAAAGCAATCTTGAAAAACAAAACCAAAGCAGGAGGCATCACAATCCCAGACTTCAAGCTATACTACAAAGCTGTAATCATCAAGACAGTATGGTACTGGCACAAGAACAGACACTCAGATCAATGGAACAGAATAGAGAACCCAGAAATGGACCCACAAACATTTGGCCAACTCATCTTTGACAGAGCAGGAAAGAATATCCAATGGAATAAAGACAGTCTCTTCAGCAAGTGGTGCTGGGAAAACTGGACAGTGACATGCAAAAGAATGAACCTGGACCACTCTCTTACACCACACACAAAAATAAGCTCAAAATGGATGAAAGACCTTAATGTAAGATAGGAAGCCATCAAAATCCTTGAGGAGAAAGTAGGCAAAAACCTCTTTGATCTTGCCCGCAGCAACTTCTTACTCAACACGTCTCCAGAGGCAAGGGAAACACAAGCAAAAATGAACTACTGGGACCTCATCAAAATAAAAAGCTTCTGCACAACGAAGGAAACAATCAGCAAAACTAAAAGGCAACCAACAGAATGGAGAAGATATTTGCAAATGACATATCAGATAAAGGGTTAGTATCCAAAATCTATAAAGAACTTATCAAGCTCAACACCAAAAAACAAATAATCCAGTGAAGAAATGGGCAAAAGACATGCATAGACACTTCTCCAAGGAAGACATCCAGATGGCCAACCAACACATGAAAAAATGCTCAATATCACTCATCATCAGGGAAATACAAATCAAAACCACAATGAGATACCACCTCACACTTGTCAGAATGGCTCACATTAACAACTCAGGCAACAACAGATGTTGGTGAGGATGCAGAGAAAGAGGATCTCTTACATTGTTGTTGGCAATGCAAACTGGTGCCGCCACTCTGGAAAACAGTATGGAGGTTCCTCAAAAACTAAAAATAGAACTACCCTACCACCCAGCAATTTCACTACTAGGCATTTATCCACGGTATACAGGTGTGCTGTTTTGAAGGGACACATGCACCCCCATGTTTATAGCAGCACTATCAACAATAGCCAAAGTACGGAAAGAGCCCAAATGTCTGTCGATGGATGAGTAGATAAAGAAAATGTAGTATATGTATACAATGGAGTATTACTTGGCAATCAAAAAGAATGGAATCTTGCCATTTGCAACTACATGGATGGAACTGGAGGGTATTATGCTAAGTGAAATTAGTCAGTCAGAGAAAGACAAAAATCATATGACTTCACTCATATGAGGACTTTAAGAGACAAAACAGATGAACATAAGGGAAGGGAAACAAAAATAATATAAACACAGGGAGGGGGACAAAACAGAAGAGACTCATAAAGATGGAGAACAAACTGAGGGTTGCTGGAGAGGTTGTGGGAGGGGGGATGGGCTAAATGGGTAAGGGGCATTAAAGAATCTACTCTTGAAATCATTGTTTCACTGTATGCTAACTAATTTGGATTAAATTTTAAAAAATAAATTAAAAAAAATATCTTCATAGAGATCTTCCATGCCTGCCTGTGTGAAAAACCACCCTCAGCCTGAAGTTAGTCTTTTTAAAAATTTGGTTTGCTTTACTTTTTTGTGGCATTTATCTACCTGACACTATATTATATATTTAGGGCATATTGTTTCTCTTTCCCTCAAAAATGGGAAAAAATTTTTGTATCTTGATCTCTGCTATGATCACAGTAACATTAACAGCATCTGGCACCCAGTAGGGGCTTCATACACTCTTGAATAAACAAAAGGAAAAAAAAACAATGAACAAATGGTGGGAAGTTGCCCTTGCCAGAGCTGAGCATACTCCTTGTGTAAATGCCCACAACCCTGTCAATGCAGTTATTTCCAAATACTTCATAAATCTCAGAATGTCAGAGTGCAGTTGAGTTCCATGCAAAAGTTGGAAGAGTGGCTTTCTGCCAAGCCCCATCTCACCCATGGTTCCCCAAAGAGTATTTGTTTTTTTAAATTTTTTTTTTTCCAACGTTTATTTATTTTGGGGACAGAGAGAGACAGAGCATGAACGGGGGAGGGGCAGAGAGAGAGGGAGACACAGAATCCGAAACAGGCTCCAGGCTCTGAGCCATCAGCCCAGAGCCCGACGCGGGGCTCAAACTCACGGACCGCGAGATCGTGACCTGGCTGAAGTCGGACGCTTAACCGACTGCGCCACCCAGGCGCCCCAAGAGTATTTGTTTTGATGAGTGTTCTCTATGTTCCCCTCAACAACCTCTGCAGGTGCTAGCCCCAGACTCAGACTCTCAGCCTCACATGGAAATCATTCCATCCACTTTCTGCCCTTACTCGAACCATAGAGACTTGAACTCTCTCCAGGGGTCAGGCAGAAACAGTCACCATGCCATCGCTGGCTGTCTCCCTTTGTCTCTAACTGTACCTCCTGAGCTTCCACATCAGAGGCTCTTTGGCACATCACCATCAGTGGAGGAAGCTTCTGGGCACAGAGAAGAGGGAGTGCTCTTTAAGGATGTAGCATCAGATCCCCAGAAGAACCAGCTACCTTATTCTGTACCAGGTAAATACATCTTCAGAAATACATGTTCTATAAAGGTAAGTTACATTGAATTATTTATGATGAAATGTTATAATATCTGAGATTTGCTTTGAAATTACCCAGCAGATGTAGAGAGAAGGGTGAGGGGAAAGGTTGGCAAACAATTGCTATTTTGCATCTCAGTGATGGGTACTTGAATGCACACATGTACACTCTTTTCTACACATTTATGTTTGAATTCTCCCACAATTAAAAGCCAAAAGAAAGAAAGAAACAGACAGACAGGAAAAAGGAATAGAATAGAAAAGAATAGAAAAAATAGAAAAGAAAATAAAAGAATAGAATGCCAAACACTTTGCAGCTTTTTCGTAAATTAGAGTTGTCTGGTGTTTCATTTCTAATGAAAACCCACAGCAAATAGATTCCAAACCAAAGACTAAACCTTCTCTCCCCTTTGACAAGTGCTTCTCTCTTGAGAGACAAGTTCTCATTTCTAAATGAAAAGGCATCAAAGGGTATCCAATCTATCTATTTTGTTGACCTCTTTGAGATAGGGCTTCTAAATGTATCTAGACTTTTTCTGAGGATGAGTTTTTGGTGCTCAAATGGATTCTGAGTAAAGAAGACAGTGCAGGCCACATAAGATTGATTTGGCGAAGTCCTCACGTGAAGGATGCTTTTGCAGTCACGACATCTGATACCAAATGCTTCCAACCGAGAGGGTCATTGGCAGTAACAGCTGCACCCTCTGATGCCCACAGGACCCTCCACAAGCTAAGTGAAAAGGTTCATTTTCACCATTTTAGGCCCTAGATTTTAGTGGCTGGATTTTGTATGAAACTTGGAGAAAAATGGCTTTCTAAAGTGCAATTTATCAGCCTTTCTGTTCCCTTCTCTTTGATACTCTCTTCTAAATAGAAGGCACTCACCCATCTGGCCACCTGCCCAAGCACAGCCCTATTAAACTTGACCTTTGGGTTATCCAGAGTGGTTCTTTTCTGCTTTCATCCAGAGTCCACCTACTGTTCCTAATCAATTTATGGGTAAAAATTCAGGCAGCTAGGCTAAGCCATTTTTTTTTTAGCTGTCTCTTATCAGAAAGCTTCTGCTCTTACTGGAATTTCTTCTGGTCTTGACAATTAAAAAAAAAAAACAACAAACCTTTCTTAAGTATTCTTTCTTCCTGCTGATGTTTCTGACCCCCAACAAGGGAGAGCATTGTAATCAACACTTGAAACTCTGTTCTTTGGACTCCAGAGTGAGCAGTCCTGAAGTAATCCTGTTAATCAGCAGCAAACTCTGTGTCAGAGGTGATTTTTCCCTAGGTCTGCTTATGAGTATGCAGAAGGATGAAGCTTACAAACCATAGGGAAACCTTCTGACAGAGGAACCAAGGGCTGAGACTTCAGCAAGCTAATTACTCCATTCTGAAACAGGCCAGGTTGGCCTGAGGTGGTTTTGAGTACTTGGCATCTGTTGGTGCATCACACAGATATTCTCTCCTTCCTGCTCCTTATTCTTGTTTTTTGTTTTTTTTGTTTTTTTTTTTTGTTTTTATTATCTATTTCCCTGCCAGGTGCCCAGTATTTCCATGCTGTTCCATTTTTCCCCACACTTAAATATTAATTTTAATATTAATTTCTTACTTCTCAAGGTGAATTTGAAAGAGAAGAGGCCCAAAGGAATGGATGGTGGAATTTCAGTGCTGAGGGCATTCTAGAAAGGGTAGTTTCCTTTTGGAGAACTCCACCAGTGAAAAGTGTCTAGGAAGTATCAGTGAATGGAGAATCTTGGAGACCTGATTTCTAGTCTTTACTCTGTCGATAATTAGTGTGGTGACTGCGGAGAATTGTCTAGACCTCTGCCTTTACTCATATGAAATGAAACTGTTGGTCTGGAGCTATAATGTCCCAGAGACTAGCATCACACCTGCATGTAGTAAGTTTGCCTCTGAATGTGTGCTAACTGAAGAAAGGGAGACTTCTTTCAGCTTTACCATACTATGACAATCAGTGCATCTTGAAAGCAACGATCTGTTACTTGTATGTCACACTTTCAGGTAGTTCAAATTCTTACAGAGAAATTTCAAAGGGAGTTTGAAATTTCAAAGGGAGATTTGAAAGAAGTAATCTGTGCTTCTAATAGATGGTTTGTTCAAGATTTGTGTACAGCACAGGATAGGTTATTAAAAAAAGGTTAGGTGAATTAGAAGGATATACAATGTAAAGTAATAAAGAAAAGCCATATATACAGCATATCATCCATGGAATATGTGCTTTAAAACTTCACATCTTTCACTGAAAAGGATCGCAGGTGTTTCCACAAGGTATTTCTTAGAAGGGTTGATTTTCTGATGTATAGGAAATACATCAACAATGCCAACTTTCTGTGGATTTTTTAGGCACTGAGAATAATACTTGCTAGAATATAGTATTTTCTTGCACACTACGTTCATATTTATTTATTCATTTACTAAATAAGTTCTCATTTGAAGATGTATTAAGTGCCAACCACTCTGAGTTACAGGGGATATAAATATGAAGAAAATATAGTCCTTATTACTGAAAGTCTCATAGTATAGTTGGATAGATGGATAGGTAAACATAATTACATCAATGTAATAAGTATTGTGATAGTTACTTTGAAATAATGTGGTACAATACTTTGAAATAATATAGAAAGGCAAGGGAAAAAGTACCTAAGTCTTACTAGCTGAAGGGTTAGTAGTGAGTTTATTGAGGAAATGGTTTCAGCAGTGAAGTTCAACTCTAAGTATTTAGAGGTGGAGAAGATCATGAAAATCCTCCTTACCCCCACCAATAAACAGAATTATTTATTTGAAGCACAATGTAAATTGTGGAGAACATCAGGGATTAAGACCGAAGTTGTTGGCAAAATTTAGTTTGTGAAGAGATGAGTTGAGATTTCATATTTTAGGCATTGGAAGGCTATGGAATCCTTTGAAGGAAAAGATCAGTTAGTCTTTGCCAGTCTTGTAAATCTCAAAACTGATAGGTCATACACAGAGGAAAATGGTACTTAGTTAGTGATAGACACATTCTTGGGTTTGAAAAAGTATCTTGGGATACATCACTTATGATTTTTGTGAATTATCAACAAATTTTAATTGCCACATACCTTAAGCTTAGAATTGTACTCAAAGATGATTGCTGTATAAAGGAAGTTCGTAAAGACATAGCCGCTTGACTTGAAATTATTCAAGGAGTCAATATGTTGATACAAAGAGAATAGGGAGGAAAGTTTTATATATATAACATATAAGGGTTAAGTGCTTCAAAACTACCCTAACACTACGTGCTTAGTGTGGGAGGTCATTGAGGTTTAGAGTAGCAGGGCCAGATGATTGGTGAAAAAGGTAGTTTCCAACATAATTTTAAAGAATGGACTTCAAATCACTGAAGGAAGAGGTATTTCATTTTGGGAGATTAGGATGAATAAACACTTGGAAGTGGAACTTATTATACCATTTGTTGGTAGGATTAATCATTTGTTTATCTTGCAATAATTAACTAAAATCAATACTTTCAGATTTCTTTAGTTGTTTTTTGTTTTTGTTTTTGTTTTTGTGAATGTTCTTTCTCCATTCCAGGATTCCACCCAACACACCACATTCTGTTTAGATCGTGTGATCTTCAGCTCTTCCTGGCTGTAAGAATTTCTCAGATTTTCCTTCTTTTCAATGACCTGGAGTTTTGAGGAGGGTGTATCAGGTCTTTTGTAGAGTGTACCTTAATTGAAATTTGGTATTTTTCTCATGATTAGATGGGGGTGTGGGTTTTTGAGAGGAAGGGCACAGAGATAAAGTGATATTTTATTTCTTTTTCTAAAAAGAGTTTTTTATTTTATTCACCCAGTGCTCAAAACAAGTGAACTCTAATCCCCATTGCCTATTTCAGCCTTCCTCCCACCCCCCTCTCCTCTCTGCTAACCATCAGTTTATTCTCTATACTTAAGACTTTGTTTCTTGCTTCCTGTCTCTCTCTCCTTTTCCCCCTTTTTTCTGTGGTTTTGTTTCTTAAATTCCACATATGAGTAAAATCAAATGGTATTTGTCTTCCTCTGTTATATTTTGCTTACTGTAATACTCTAGCTTCACCCATGTTTTTGCAAATGGCAAGATTTCATTTTTTTTTATGGCTGAGTATATTCCATCATATGTAGAATGGAATATTATAAGTATAAATATATATTTATATATAAGTACACTTTATACTTTATATATAAGTATAAATATATATATAAATACTTTATACTTTATGTGTATAAATATATATAAATACTTTATGCTTTATATATAAGTATAAATATATATTTATACATATACATATATACACACACACACATATATATGTGTGTGCGTGTGTGTGTGTGTGTGTGTGTGTGTGTATTTATCACCTCTCCTTTATCCATTTATCAATTGATGGACACTTGGGCTACTTCCACATCTTGGCTATTGTAAATAATGCCGCTATAAACATAGGAGTATATGTATTTCTTTGAATTAGTGGTTTTGTATTTTTGGGGGAAATACCGAGTGGTGCAATTCTTGGATCATAGAATAGTTCTATTTTTAACTTTTTGAAGGGCCTTCATACTGTTTTCCACAATTGAAAGTGGCTACACCAGTTTGCATTCCCACCAACATTGCATGAGTGCTCCTCTTTCTCCATATCCTCACCAACACCTGTTGTTTGCTGTGTTATTGATTTTCACCATTCTGACAGGTGTGAGGTGATATCTCATTATAGTTTTGAATTGCATTTCTCTAGTGATCAATGATGATGAGCATCTTTCCATGTATCTATTGGCCATTTGTATATCTTCTTTGGAGAAATGTCTGTTCATATCTTCTGTCCATTTTTAATTGGATCGTTTATTTTGGGGATGTTGAGTTTTGTAAGTTCTTTATAGATTTTGGATGCTAACCCTGTATCAGATACGTCATTTGCAAATATCTTCTCCCGTTCTGTAGATTGCTTTTTAATTTTGTTGACTGTTTCCTTTGCTGTACAGGTGCTTTATATTTTGATGTAGTTCAAGCAGTTTATTTTTGCTTTTGTTTCCCTTGCCTCATGAGACATATTTAGTAAGTTACTACCACTAATGTCAAAGAAGTTACTATGTTCTCTTCTAGGATTTTTATGGTTGTAGGTCTCATATTTACGTCTTTAATCCATTTGGAATTTGTTTTTGTGTATGGTGAAAGAAAGTGGTCCAGTTTTATTCTTTTGCATGTTGCTGTCTGGTTTCCCTAGACCATTTTTTTGGGAAATATCTTTTGCTGTTGGAAATATCCATTTCCCATTGGATATTTACCTGCTTTGTCAAAGATTAATTAACCATATAATTGTGGGTTTGTTTCTGGGTTTTCTATTCTGTTCTATTGATCTGTGTCTATTTTTGTGCCAGCGTCATACTGTTTCAGTTACTATAGTTTTGTAATAGAACTTGAAGTCCACATTTGTGATGCCTCCAGCTTTGCTCTGCTTTTTCAAGATTGCTTTGGCTATTTAGAGTCTTTTGCTTTTGTGGCTCCATAAAAATTTTAGGGTCGTTTGTTCTAGTTCTGTAAAAAATTCTGTTCCTATTTTCAAAGGGATTGCATTAAATGTGCAGATTGCTTTGGATAGTACAGACATTTTAACACTATTTGTTTTTCTAATCCATGAGTATGGAATGTCTTTCCATTTCTTTGTGTCATCTTCAATTTCTTTCACCAGCTTTTTATAGTTTTCAGAGTACAGGCCTTTCACCTCTTTGGTTAGGTTTATTCCTAAGTATATTATTGTTTTTGGTGCAATTGTAAATGGGCTTGTTTTCTTAATTTCTCTTTCTGCTGCTTCATTATTTATGTATAGAAATGAAACAGATTTCTGTAGGTGGAATTTGTATCCTAGGACTTTACTAAATTCATGTATCAGTTCTAGCAATTTTTGGCGGTATCTTTTGGGCATTCTATATATAGTACCATGCCATCTGCAAATAATGAACGTTTTACTTCTTTACTGATTTGATACCTTTTATTTCTTTTTGTTATCTGATTTCTGTGCTAGGACTTCCAGTACTACGTTGAATAAAATTGGTGAGAGTGGGCATCCCTGTCTTGTTTCTGAGCATTGAAGAAAAGTCCTCAGTTTTTCCCCATTGAGAATGATTTTAGATGTGTTTTTTTTCCCCATATATAGCCTTTATTATGTTGAGGTGTGCTGCATCCAAACCTACTTTGTTGAGGGCATTTATCATGAATGGATGCTGTTCTTTGTCAAATCCTTTTTCTACATCTATTGAAATGGTCATATGGTTCTTATCCTTTTTCATTTTAATGTGATGTATCTATCACATTGATTGACTTGTGAATATTGAGCCACCTTTGCAACCCAGGAATAAATCCCACTTTACCTTGGTTTATGATTTTTTTAATGTACTGTTGGATTCAGTTTGCTAGTATTTAGTTGAAAATTTTTGTATGTATGTTGATTGGAGATATTGGCCTGTAGTTCTCTTTTTATGTGTTGTCTTTTTCTGGTTTGGGCTGATCTCATAGAATAGATTTGGAAGTTTTCCTTTCTCTTTTATTTTTTGGAATAGTTTGACAAGAATACATATTAATTCTTCTTTAAATGTTTGGTAGAATTTGCCTGTGAAGCCATCTGGTCCTGAATTTTGTTTGTGGGGATTTTTTTGATTACTGATTCAATATTTTTTGCTGGCAATTGGTTTGTTCAAATTTTCTATTTTTCTCCCCGTTTCAGTTTTGGTAGGTTATATGTTTCTAGGAATTTATCCATTTCTTCTTGGTTGTCCAATTTATTAGCATATAGTTTTCATAATCTCTTATAATTGGTTGTATTTCTGTGGTGTTGGTTATTTCTCTTCTCTCATTTGTGATTTTACTTATTTGGGTTTTTTTTCTTTGTTTCTTTGTTTCTCTTTATCAAATTTATTGATTTTATTCAAAGAACCAGCTCTTGGTTTCATTGATCTGTTCCATTGTTTGTTTGTTTGTTTTTTAATTTTCTATATCATTTATTTCTGCTCTAATCATTATTATTTCCTTCCTTAGGCTGATTTTGGGTTGTTTGTTGTTCTTTTTCTAACTCCTTTAGGTGTAAGGTTAGGATGTTTATTTGAGATGTTTCTTGCTTCTTGAGGTAGGCCTGTATTACTAAAACCTTCCCTCTTAGAACTGCTTTTGCTGCATCTCAAAGGTTTTGAACCATTGTTTTCATTTTCATTTTTTTCCATGTATTTTTTGTTTCTTCTTTGATTTCCTGGTTTATCCATTCATTGTTTAGCAGCATGTTATTTAACCTCCATGTATTTGTGGTCTTTCCAGATTTTTTGTTGTGATTGACTTATAGTTTCACAGCACTGTGGCCAGAAAAGATGCATGGTATGACTTTGTTGAATTTGTTGAGGCTAGTTTTGTGGGCCAATAGGTGATCTATTCTGGAGAATGCTCCATGTGAACTTGGAAATAATGTGTATACTACTGTTTTAGGATGGAATGTTCTGAGTATATCTATTAAGTCCATCTAGTCCAGTGTGTCATTCAAAGCCATTGTTTCCTTTCTGATTTTGTTTAGATGATCCATCTATTGATGTAACTGGGTGTTAAAGTCCTCTATTACTAGTGTATTATTATTAATTAGTTCCATTATATTTGTTACTGACTCTTCTATGCATATCTGGCAGGGGCAGTTCCACCAGAACATGATAGGTGGGTGGGGCTTGGTGTAAGCAAGTTAGATAGGAAGTGTTAGCACTGCACTGATTCCTGTAGTTGGTCCTGCGCTTATACTGAAGGACAGGGAAGGTAAATGGCATCTGCCAATTCCTTTGTTCCTGGTAGAGATTCTCTGTGAACGCTGTATCTCTGGGACATACTCCAAGACAAGAAAATAACCTTCCCACTATGTGACCCAGGTGCTCTTCAGATTATGGTTTCAATGCTGTATGACCATGGGCTGTTTGCCTGCCTTTTCTCCAAGAGAAGCCCAATGTCCTTGGAACTCTCCTAGAGCCAAGCACACTGACCTTCAAAACTCCAGGCTTTAAGCCCTGCTGTTTGCAAGAACTCATAAAATTTAGGCCCTCTTGCTTTCCAAGCCAATTGTTATGGAGATTTGTTATCCCTGTATGTTAGTCTGTTTCTTGCCTTTCTCCATGATTGTGGCTTCCTCCCCACCACAGTGGCCACAATCTGTTTCTCTCCCAAGCCATGTCTCCATACTTCCTACCTTCTTCAGTGTGGCCTTTGCTCTACCTTTAGTTGTGGAGTTTGTTTTTCTAGTCTTCAGATTGATTTCTGGAATATTTAGGATGATATAATAGTTATCTAGTTGTATTCACGGGAGGAGGTGAGCCTAGGGTCCTCATACTCCATGGACATTTTTGCTTTGTCCAACTGATAAAATGTTATTTCCAACACATCATATCAAGGGTACATACAAGGAACATGATGTTACTGTTGGTGTGAACTTTGTTCACAACCTTGTAGTGTTTGTCAGATTTCTCCCCTGCAAAGTTATTATCCATGCCCCACCCCCATACTTTACTCTTTGAAAACAAAGTCACTATATGCAACCCAATGTAAGGAGAGGGAATTAATTATACTCCATCTCCTTGAAGGGAGAATACGTACATAAATTATTTCAAATTCTTCTGCTTTATGTATTTATTCAATCTGTCATTTATTTATATCAGTATGCACTCATGGGTATTTATTTTATACTTTGGGTTATAATACAATTTCATTTATTTTGTTGCTCAAATTGTTCAAACTTTAGCTATTGTGAGTTTTTTTCAGATAGCTATGGTATCTCTTTGACATATCCCTTCATGTATTTTGGGGGTTGTGTGTGTGTGTGTGTGTGTGTGTGTGTGTGTGTGTGTGTTTAGTAATTCCTTACCTTTGGGCACTTCAAGTTACTCCAGGCTCATATTGTCTTCACCTAACCTATCTCTAGAATCAGCCATTTCTCAAAGTTGCCCTCATTCCTTTTATTGGAGAAAAGTATTAGAAACCAAGGTGTAGAGACTAGGAGTGTTTGTTGCTGCTGGTATGTCCTTGCTTCCAGGTCCTCTTAGCTGACAGAACAAGTTAGTATATGTGTGTGTGTTAATCCATGTATTGACAGACACAGAGCTAAGAATATTTCTGTATGTAACAATCTGTATCTATACTAACCTTAACAAGAGTACAAACTGATACCTCCAACTAAATCCATTTTCACACGGATCATTCTAGTCTCTTCCCCTTCATTATCTGTCTGTAACTTAGCCAAACAGTGAAGAAACCTGGCTCTCACTATCATTGTTCATTTACTTATCTGTTCAATTCTAGTATGCAAGAAGAAGTATCAATGTTTAATCTATCTCCTCATGGAACAATTTTACCAACTAGAATACAATTCTTACGTATAGCCTGTTTTGCCTTTAGTTTGACATATTCTACTCATTTCTAAAGGTACTCAGATCAGCAATCTCCCCCATCCTCTAGAGTGAGGTTTTTTCATACATTTGTAATAGAGTTAGATCATTTTGTCACATTTTGCATTCTATCCTGGAATTCTCCTGACCTCCTACATGTTGTTTGTTTAATTTGCATATATTAAGTGCTGTACGGTTCTATGAGTTTTGACAGTTGCATATTGTCATGTATTCACCATTACAATATCACATGGAATAGTTTCACTCCCCTAAAAATTCCCCTGTGCTTCACTTATTTAACCTTCTCTCCCCGTTCCCCAAGCCCCTGGAACTACTGATCTTTTTATTGTTTTGTCTTCTTTTTTTGGTTTGGCTTTTCTAGAATGTCTTTACAATTAGAATCATAGAGCATGTAGCTTTTTCATATTGGCTTCTTTCACTTAAACAATATGTACTTAAGATTTATTCATGTCTTTCTGTGGATTGATAGCTCATTTCTTATTATTGCTGAATAACATTCAATTGTACAGGTATACCACAGTTTGCTTATCTATTCACATATGGAAGCACATTTTGCTTGCTTCCAGATTTCAGTAATTATAAATAAAGCTGCTATGAACATTCAAGTGCAGGTTTTAGTGTGGACATAAGTTTTCATATCACTTAGGTAAATATCTAGGAGCATGATTGCTGGATCATATGATAAAGCTGTGTTTATCTTTGTAAGAAATTACCAAACTATTTTCCAAAGTGACTGTACATTTTGCATTTCCACTAGTAGTAAATGAGAGAGTTACTATGAATTACTATTACTGCACATCCTTGCCAGAATTTGGTATTGTCTTTGTTTTCTTTAGCCATTTTGATAGGCTTTAGTGGTATCTCATTTGTTGTTTTAATTTGCAGTTTCTTAACAAAAACGATGATGAACATCTTTTCATATGTTTATTTGCCATCTGTATATCCTCTTTGGTGATGTGTCTGCTCAGGACTTTTGCCCATTTTTTTAATTGGGTTGTTTGTTTTCTTACTCTTGAGTTTTAAGAGTTCTTTGTATATTTTGGATATAAGTCCTTTGTCAAATATGTGTTTTGCAAATATTTTCTCCCAGATTGTGGCTTATCTTTCCAGTCTCTTGACAGTATCTTTCACACAACCTAAGTTTTTTGTTTTCTTCTTGTTTGTTTGTTTTATTTTAATAAAGTCCTACTTACTTTTTTCTTCAATCTTGCTTTTGGTGTTGAATGCAAAAACTCATTGGCAAGTCTAAAGTCACTTAAATTTTCTATGTTTTTTTCTTCAGGTTATACAGTATTGGATTTTGCATTTAGGCCTCTGATCCATTTTGACTTAATTTTTAAAGGATGTAGGATGTTTCTCTTGTCTCCCTCGCTCTCTCTTTCTCTTTCTTTTTGCTAATTT
This sequence comes from Leopardus geoffroyi, assembly GCF_018350155.1. Taxonomy (NCBI): domain Eukaryota; kingdom Metazoa; phylum Chordata; class Mammalia; order Carnivora; family Felidae; genus Leopardus; species Leopardus geoffroyi. The sequence continues at coordinate 46,999,806 of NC_059327.1, forward strand.
GGGCATCCACTGTTCCAGCACCATTTGTTAAAATGCCTATTCTTTCTCCATTGACTTTTCCATGCTTCTTTGCTAAACATTAGTTGACTACATTTAGATGGGTCTCTATTTTGTTCTATTGATTCATATATCTATTCTTTCACCAGTATTATACTGTGTTGATTACTGTGGCTTTGTACTAAGTCTTGGAATCAAGGTATTGTGAATCTTCCAACTATGTCCTTTTTCTTCAGTATTGTGCTAGATATTTTAGGTCTTTTGACTTTCCATATAAACTTTAAAACCAGTTTATGTTAATATCTACAAGATACCTAAAAGGGATTTTGACTGAGATTAAATTTAATCTTTGTATCAAGTTAGGAAAAATCAACACCCTAATTATATTGAGTCTTCCAACCCATGAACACAAGATATGTCTCCAATTATTCAGATAAATTTTTGATTCTTTTTCTATCAGAGTTTCATAGCTTTCCACATATAAATCCTCACATATTTTGTTAGATTTATATTTAAGAGTTAATTTTTAGTATTTTTCTTTTATTTTAAATTTTAATGGTTTATTGGTGGCATATGGTAAAGCAATTGATTTTAGAATATAAACATTATATCCTGCAACCTTGCTATACTTGATATTAGTTTCAGGAGCATATTTGTTGATTCCTTGGGATTCTCTACATAGACAATCCTGTCATCTAGGAATAATGAGAGTTTTACTTCTTCCTTGTAAATATGCCAATGCATTTTATTTCTTTTTCTTATCTGATTGCAGGGACTAGGCCTTCCAGTACTATGTTGAATAAAAATGAGAGAGGACATCATTACCTTGTTACTGACCTTAGTGGGATAAGCATCCAGTACCTCACTATTAAGTGTAATGGTAGCTGTAGGGTTGTGTGTGTGTGTGTGTGTGTGTGTGTGTGTAACTTCTTTATCAAGTTGAGGAAATTCTGTTCCATTACTACTTTGCTGACAATTTCCATCATGACTATGCGTGGTGGTAAGGAGGGGAGAGAAAGCATTTAATAATCTTATATTTTAATCTCATTTTCAAGGGCCTGGGTCTCCGGTTTGTAACTTTTACAAGGATTTCTCCATTTTTATAGCTCTGTTCTTCCCTTAGAGGAGACAGGAAAGCTAGAGGGCCTGGAGTGGAAGCAATATTTTCCCCTTATTTCAAATAAGGCTTTGGTTAGATCTTTTTTCCTCGAGAAAGTCTTTGTTATGGACAATACTCTTAGGTATATTTCACAGTGACTATTTTCCTCTTGGCACTATGAGAAAATCTTTCTTAGATCTTCACTTTGGAAAAGTAGTAGATTATTGGAGGTAAACCCCACAAAATCTGGGGATTCCTTTAAGACTGCAGCTCTCAGTAAAATCTTCCTTTGTGTGTTTCTAGGAGTTCTGACTCCAGGAACCTTTGCTTTGGGTATGAGCAGACTCTATTGGCTTCCTTCTCTTTCCAGATTTCAAGCTTCTTACATGTTTGAGCTGAGAGCAGAAGTCAACACATTACTTTTTATCTCTAATTTGGAAGCCAAGAAACTGTAGAACCTGGTCTGTATTCCACGTATCATCATGCATTCTATTTGTCCTGCATTTCTTGGTCATGGAAGCAGAGAAACATTTACCCCTGGAATAAATAGGGTAATTTCACTTTAGTTGAGATATAATGAATGAAAACTGGACAGATAATGAAAATGAATTGTCAACCTTGCAAAACCCTTTTGTGAAATAAAAAGGCAACATTTTTCTGTATGGGAGCAGTTAAGATCATGGAATCATTTATTCCAGATAGTGATTGAGTGCCTATTAAATGCCAATCTCTATGAGAGGTTCTGGGGCTATGAGAATGGGTATGATAGATGTACTCATCCTATGTACTTAATTTAAAGTTTAGGGAAGGAAATACAATTATTGTATATTTAATAGTACGATTGGAGGATAATCTTCCAAGTAAGAGAAAAAGCCTAAGTAAACCCTGGAGATAAAAGAGAACAAGAACTGAAAAGAAACAAATTCCAGGAGGGAAGGAGCATGGCATTTTCTCAAGTCAGAATCAGAGCAGGAACTACATGCCATATTCAAAAGGACGTTTTTGATTAAAGGTAATTTAAGTGAGGAACTATTTTCAAAAATGCTGATAGAGCTAATGAAAACTACTAGGAGTTGATAAAATCATTCCACCCATCAAAAGGGGAACAGAGAGGGAATGGTTACCAAACACAGGGGAGAGATATAACTGTAGGAGAGGTCTGCCAGAAAGGAGATCTAAGTCCCAGTTAGGAATGTAACTTCTATCAACTCCTGACCTTTTAAAAAAAATGTTTTATTTATTTTTGAGAGAGGGGGTAAGGGGAGAGAGAGAGGGAGACACAGAATCCGAAGCCATGTGAAGCCCAAAATATTCACCCTCACTAATACGCTGTGTATTATTTAAAAAAAAAAAACACAGGAAAAAGAGGAGTTATTGAAAAAGCAATTAATTAAAATAACATACAGATGCAACAGTCTCCACTTGTATGGCTGCTCATAAAGTCTGAATTAAAAGTCAGAGTTTCCTTAAAAAAAAAGTATTCGTTTTGAGAGAGAGAGAGAGACTGAGAGAGCAGAGGAGGGGCAGAAAGAGAGGGAGAGACAGAATCTTAAGCAGGCCCTGAACTGTCAACGCAGAGCCTGATGCGGGGCTCAATACCATGAACCCTGAGATCATGACCGAAGCCAAAATTAAGAGTTAGACACTTAACCGACTGAACCACCCAGGCACCCCTAGGTTCCTTTTTTCCCCCACTAATTCCATCACCCCCGTGCTCTGTGTCAGCACTTCCTTTGGATGGGATGAACCAAACAATAATTTTCACAGCAGTTAGGTCCTTGGCAGTAATGATCTTACTGGTTTGCCTCAGCTTTCTATTGATTAATGATTATTTAAAAGACAGCTGAGTGAATCTTATAAAAAATTTTTAATATTTATTTTTGAGAGAGAGAGAGAGCATGAGCGAGTGGAGGGGCAGAGAGAGAGGGAGACACAGAATCAGAAGCAGGCTCCAGGCTGAGTTGTCAGCACAGAACCTGATGCGAGGCTCAAACTCACAAACTGTGAGATCATGACCTGAGCTGAAGTTGGACACTTAACTGACTGAGCCACCCAGGGGTCCCATGAGTGAATCTTCTAGATTCAAGTGAAAGTTCCTGATTTATGTAGTTCTCAGTAAAGAGAGATGGATGAATCATCTCAGCCAGTAAAGTGATTACTTTTTCTACCTATTGGTTAAGCAACATGAAGAGCCTCAAATGGCTGAAAGTCTCAGCTTTCAAATTTGACAGAAAAATGATTATATCCCCCAACAGAAGCTCTTTTTTTCTTAGCCACTAAAACCTCCAAACCCACTGTCCTCAAGCTAATGGAGAAGGGAAAGAGGAATTCCTTAAGTGTTAGGTATTGAAATGACCTCTTCATTGGCATTCCTTGATGCCAGGACCAATTCACTTTGATTGTGACTAGATATTGTACATGTTGCCCACATGTGAAAGGCATACGCTGCATCTTGTAGAGAAATATTCTAACCCTAGATCTTATCAGAAATAAATTACTGCTTACTCTGTGATGGAAAGAGTTCCATTGTCATCAATCTGTCACCAGGTAATAATGCTCTTTCTAGGTAATAATGCTATACTGGGGCTTAGTGTTGGCTTCTGCTGATGGCACTCTGTGGCACACTGTGAGCAACCTTAGTCAAGAAAAGTTCAGGCTGTTGAGCTCAAGACAAATTTCCATCTTTGCCACCATGACCACTTTTAAAACTATTGCCTTGAGTAAAAATTGGGGTGGCTAGGAAAAGAGGCTGACTGACATTTAGCAAATATGTCACCTTATCCACATTCTCTGCAATGGATGCCTTCTGATGAGCATTTATAAATATGTCTGTATTCTCTTACTGTTCTAAGAAACCCAAGTACACACCTCTCCCCAAGTCTTCCGTATTATCAGTCTTCCAATCTCGTTCTAAGTCCTTGACCACTAACACTATTAGGCACTGTCCATCAACCAACATTTATCTGTACCTCAGGTCATATTGTCTTCAATAAAAATGAACAACTAGACTTTTCTGCTTAGCATTCTTCATACTGGGAGGATTTCCTTTCAGCATTGATTTTCAGAACCAGCCTTCAGTAGGGCTGTAATGTAGCAACGATCCACTTCTAGCTGGTGCCAGCATACTATTCATACCTGCCCATAAATCAGGCCTACATTTTTTACTCTTCCATTAACCAATCATATGTTTCAACTGTGAGAGAGATGGCAACAGAGGGGAAATAGGTGCCAAAGGAATCTGATCATGCACTTTGTTTGTAACTTTCAAACCTTCTTAGATTTGCTCTTATACCTAGGATTTCTATTTCCTATTTGAAAATGGCTACACCATCTGATTTTATGATTCAGTGTATCAGATAACCCCCAATTATTTCCTTTTTTTTTCTGTGAATTTGTATGTGCTCATCACAACTGCCCTCCTTAATCCCCATCACCTATCTAGCCCCTCCTTCTATCCCCTTCCCCTTGGGTACTCATCAATTCATTCTCTATAATTGAGTCGGTTTCTTGATTTGTCTCTCTTTTTTCCTCCTTTGCTCCTTTGTTTCTTAAATTCCTCATATGAGTGATATCACATAGTATTTGTCTTTCTCTGAGTGACTTATGTTACTTAGCATTATACTCTCTAGCTCCATCCATGCCATTGCAATATGATATATATATATATATATATATATATATATATATATATATATGTGTGTGTGTATACACACACACACACACACACACACACACACACACACACATACACCACGTCTTCTTTATCCATTATCGATGGACACTTGGGCTGCATCCATATCTTGGATATTGTGAATAATGCTGTCATAAACAGGGATTTATGTATCCCTTTGCATTCGTGTTTTTTAGTTCTTTGGGTAAATATACAGTAGTGAAATTACTGGATCTTAGGGTAGTTCTATTAATTTATTTGAGAAAATATTTTTCACAGTGGCTGTACCAGTTTGCATTTCTACCAACCGCAAACAAGTGCTCCTTTTTCTCCACATCCTTGTCAACAACTGTTGTATTCTGAGATGACACCCAGTTCTTGAACAGCATTTTTGGGTGCTCTTCCTGTCCCATTGTTAGGTATCCAATCTCTACCAGAGCCAAGTAGTAATGTAGCAATTGCTTCTCAAAAGAAGATATATCTACAGGAACACATACTGTCTTACTTGAAAACTCTATGGAGCTTAGCTACAGATGATGTTAAGTCATCTCTATGTTCCACAGATAACTTTTAACACCATTGGGTCTACCGGGTCATATGAGGTAAGTATCAGGGTGACTTACACTGATCCTCTTCCTCCAGACCCCCTTCAAAAAAGATAGAATTTTATGTTATCTAGGGACTTAGACAGCACAGCACATTCAAATTAGCCTATGCTGTCTTCCAGAATCAAAAAAGACCCCCGAAATTTTGTGCCTCTTTTTGTTGGATGGGTAATACAAAGGAAGAGACTTATCTCCTACTTTAAAAGTTTATTTTTTGTTTGTTTGTTTGTTTTGACAAGTCGCCTGTCAGTGGACCATTAGAATCTTCACCAATGTGGCAGGCTCTGCACTTTCATTGGGTTTATGTCTCATCTTTTGATATGAGTGTGTCTTACTTAAATATATAAAATATGAAATGAAATGAAACAAATAAGATATGACATGAAATAACTAGGACAAATTAGGAAAATTGTCCGTCCTTAATGTAATGGACCAGTGTAGTCTCCCATGGGATATCAAGATCTTGAAGGTTCACCAGACAATTGACTGGAGAGTTCACTTGTCTCTAAGAGTAGACAGTGAAGGTGAATTACAGTGTTTGCTTCCTAAAGGCAAGCTGCTTTTGATTACCTTTGGTGATGAGGACTGAAAATAAAGCATTTATTCAGTCAAAATCTGCATATCAAGTATGAAGAGCTGGTTAGTTTGTGTTAGAAGATCCCAATTCTGGAACTATAGCCATGATAGGCATCACCGTGTAATTAAATTTATAACAATCTATCGTCTCTCTCTCCAGGCTGCATGTGGGTTTTGTACCTGGCAGACAGGATAGTTGAATGAGGCAGAAATCACTTACTCCCTAAATCTTTGAAACCCTTAATGGTGGCACCAGTCACTGCAGTAGTCCCAGTGAATGCTTTGGGGTTAGTATCCTGGTGAATGGGGGCAATTTCTAGATTCCTGGGCTTCTGAGACCTGGCTTTACTTACTCAAAATTTGTACATGTCCAGGACTGCATGTAATATGATTCCCAAAGCCTGTTAAAGCCTATCTAAGTGATGAGCTTAAACAGACTTTCCCAGTGATATTATCCACCTTTGAAGTTAAAAAGAAAAAAAAAAGACTAAGAAAAAGGAAAATATTTTTTTGAGGTCAAGGTCCAAAAGAATGATATATGACCATTAGGGTGTTGTTAGACAAATGGGCCAGATTGCCTTGAGAAATTCTTAATGTTTCAGTCGGGAGGGGAAAAAATGAAGCATGAAACATAAATACAATCCATTTACCAGTAATGGAGGTTTCCAAGGGTGACTTTTTACTTGTTTGGTTTATAGCATAGCCAGAACTATTGTTCTTTTCCCACATACTGCCTCTTTCTGAAATTAGTAATGGAATAGATATTGTATTTTCATTTGTATGGAATAAAATGGTTCATCTCAAAGTCAGTGGGAAGTGTGAGAGTCTTGTCTTAAAGCATGGGCATGCATGCTTATTTTGTAAAACATTAAAGAGGCAAGTGTGCAGCTGGAGGATAATTTGGAAGAAGGCACATTTCTTCATCTGATAGTCTTTTGCTTCTGCTCCAAGACAGATCTAGGCAATGCTTCCAATACTGTTTTACCAAAACTTGTCTATATGTGGTGTTTTTTAGAAGTCTATGATAAATTAAATCTAGACTACTAATTTTATCTCTTTTTCCACATAAATTTGCTTTATGGATATAAAATTGTCCTTTCAAATAACACTGATTTAAATTATCTAATGATATCAACATGCTTTATTTTTCTTATGATTTTCCATTCTTCCTTGTATGATCTGGGCTTTGGATAAGCCAGTAACTTATTGTGTTTTCTAGGAAAACAAAGTTGGGGCATATTAACATTCTCTCCAGCTCCAATACTTTGTCTTGAAGATGATGAGCTGTCACTGGCTCACTCACAGACACCAACATAGAAAACAGACACACTGTCAAAATACATATTATGAACTTTACCTGTTGATATGAGGAATACATATTTATTCAGAGGAGTTAAGATGGTGGGGCATCATGGAGACCCTGAGTTTGTCTTATCCCTTAATTGCAGCTAGATCAGCACCAAATCAGTGTGAACACCTAGGAAGTTGTTCTAAGTATTAATGCAAAAATCTGCATAACTTGAGCCACAGAACTCTGCAGGTACACTGTGCAGAGAGGTAAACTGGGGGAGAGAAAATCTGTGGAGGGTAGGGAGCCAGTTTCATGGAGAAAAGACAGAGAGAGAAAGAGAAAAGGAAAGAGGGCAGTATATCAGGATTGTGCAAGAAAAGTACTCTCTCCCACCTCCTGAACATAGCTGGAGAGAAAGAGAAATAAAGAGTGAAAACACTCATGGGAGACTGAATAAGAAATCTGTTTCCCAAAAATATTGATGGGGAGAAAAGAAAGGGTTTCAATACCACCAGGATTCTATAAACAGTGAAACACAGAGTCTGAAGTTTCAGAGCTCAGTGCCTGGCACTGCTCTGGTGAGGAAGCAGGGTGAATCTCCAGGAGCAGGCAGAGGGGTCTGAGGTGTCCATGTGCCACATAGGAAGAAGCGGTTCCCCTGCTTGGAGTGCATTTGGTAGGAGACATATGGCCTCTCCACAGACAAAGGTCCCAGTGGGCTCTAGAGAGCAGCCATGTTTGCTGGTATTGGGACAAAGAAATGTGGTGTTGGCTGAGTATTGTGATTTGCCATAATCTCTGAATCTCTTCCACTGAGCAATCACACGAATGTATTCTGGGGAAAGCTGGCACCCAGCCATTGCTCAGTGAGACTCCTGTCAGAGAGTCAACTCAGGTCAAAGCCACGGGGGTCTCTGAAGTGTGGGACTTTGGAACACAACCCCATCTGAGATAAAATTATGAAGGGAGGTGTGCCTAACAGGCAGACAACTTGGAGATGGACAGAACAGATGCCAGGAGTGGATAGAAGTCCAAGAAAAGGAGAAGTGCTTGATCGTGGGTTGGTGAGAGTATGAAGTTCCTACTCCAGAGACTAGGGGGCTGGATGAAGTTACTTCCTTACGTGCATGCACATGTGCGTGTGCGCACACACACACTGATCCACCCCAGTAAGCTAAGCAGCACCACATAGTGGAGAACAGAGCAATTATACCAAGCCCTGCCCAACTACACCTTCCAAGCACATCCCCCAGAAGACAAACAAAAGTCACTCAACTAGCTTAGTGTACAGATTATAGAGTGCTTCATAATTTCAGTTCTAGGGGGAACTGAATATAATTTCATTCAGGGTTCATTGTTTGCTGTTCGTTTATTCATTTTCTTTGCTTCTGTTTTGCTTAAATTGTTTTCTTTTTTCTTTCTTTTCTCTTTCTTGGATACATAAAGAGAAATATTTATTTTTATTTTTTACTTTAGTTTTTATTTTAAAAAATGTTTTATTCTATTCCATTTATTTATTTTATTCTATTTTATTAGTTTTTAAAAATTTTTTTAACATTTATTCATTTTTGAAAGACAGAGACAGAGTGCGAATGGGGAAGGGGTAGAGAGAGAGGGAGACACAGAATTTGAAGCAGGCTCCAGGCTCCAAGCTGTCAGCACAGAGCCCAATGCGGGGCTTGACCTCACAGACTGCAAGATCATGACCTGAGCCAAAGTCGGCCGCCAACTGACTAAGCTACCCAGGCGACCCATATTTTATTAGTTTTTTAATTTGTAAACTTTTTATTACTTTGTTTTCTTTCCTTTCTCTTTTTTTCTCTATACTATCAAGCTTCTTTGAACAAGCAGACTGGAACACACCTAGGATCCTTCTTCCTTTATTTAATTTTTTGTTTCGTTTTGTTTTTAATTTTATTTATTCTTCTTCCAAAATGACAAAACAAAGGAATTCATCCCAAAAGAAAGAACAGGAAGAAATGACAGCCAGGGACTTAATCAACAGAGATAAAAGTAAGATGTCTGAACTAGAATTTTGAGCCACAATAAGAATAATAGCTGGGGTTGAAAAATGCATGGAAGACACCAGAGCATCCTTTTCTATGGAGGTAAAAGAAATAAAATCTAGTCAGGCTGATATTAAAATGCTATAACTGAGATGCAATCTCAAATGGATGCCATGACAGCAAGGATGGATAAAGCAGAGTAGAATCAGCTATACAGAAGATAAACTTATGAAGAATATTGAAGCAGGTAAAAAAGAGGGAAACAAAGGCAAAAGATAATGATATGAGACTAAGAGAACTCAGTGACTTACTAAAAGTAATGACATCCGAACCATAGGAGTCCCAGAAGATGAAGAAAAAGAAAAAGGGCAGAGGTTTATGTAAATAAACTATAGCAGAAAACTTTCCTAATCTGGGGACAGACACAGACATCAAAATTCAAGAAGCACAGAGCTCTCCCATTAGATTCAACAAAAACCTACCATCACCCTAGCATATCATAGTCAAATTCACAAAATACACAGACAAGGAAAGAATTATGAAAGCAACAAGGGGGAAAAAAAGTCCTTAACCTATAAGGGAAGACAGGTTCGCAGCAGACCTACCCACAGACAGTTGGTGACAAAAAATGAGTGTCAGGATATATTCAATGTGCTGAATTGGAAAAATATGCAGTCAAGGGTTCTTTATCCAGCAAGGCTGTCATTCAAAATAGAAGGAAAAGAAACAAACAAACAAAAACAAAATAGAAGGAGAGATAGTTTCCCAGACAAACAAAAACTAAAGGAGTTTTTGACCACTAAACCAGCCCTGCAAGGAATTTTAAGGGGGACTCTTTGAGTGGAATAAAAACCTCCACCGCCCCCCCCAACACACACAAAAGACTAAAAACAACAAAGACTAGAAAGGACCAGAGAACATCACTAGAAACACCAACTCGACAGGCAACACAATGGCACTAAAATCATATCTTTCAGTACTCATTCTAAATGTAAGCAGACCAACTGCTCCAATCAAAAGACATAGGGTATTAAAATGGATAAGAAGACCCATTTATATGCTGCTTACAAGAGACTCATTTTAGACCTATGGACACTGCAGACTGAAAGTAAGGTGATGGAGAACTATCAATCATGCTAATGGTCATCAAAAGAAACTTGGAGTAGCCATACTTATATCAGACAAACTAGATTTTAAAATAAAGAGTATAACAAGAGATGAAGAAGAGAATTATATCATAACTAAGGGGTGTATAGACCAAGAAGATCTTACAACTTTAAATATTTATGCCCCCAAAATGAGAGAACCCAAATATATACATCAACTAATCACAAATATAAAATCATTGATAATAATACCATAATAGTAGGGGACTTCAACACCTCACTTATAGCAATGGACAGATTATCTAAACAGAAAATCAACAAGGAAACAATGGCTTTGAATGGCACACTGGGACTGGATGGACTTAACAGATATATTCAGAACATTTCATCCCAAAGCAGCAGAGTACACATTCTTCTTGAGTGCACATGGAACATTCTCTGGAATGGATCACATGTTGGGACACAAATCAGCCCTAAACAGGTACAAAACAATCAAGATAATTCCTTACATATTTTCAGACCACAACGCTATGAAACTAGAAATCAACCACAAGAAAAAATTTGGAATGACCATTAATACTTGGATATTAAAGAACATTCCACTAAAGAATGAATGGTTAACTAAGAAATTAAAGAGGAAATTAAAAAGTACATGCACGCCAATGGAAATGAAAACACAACAGTCTAAAACCTTTGGGATGCAGCAAAGGCAGTCATAAGAGGGAAGTATATAGCAATCCAGGCCTTCCTAAAGAAGGAAGAAAGCTCTCAAATACACAACCTAAACTTACAGCTAAAAGAGCTAGAAAAAGAACAGCAAATAAAGCCCCAAAACCACAGAATGGAAATAATAAAGATTAGGGCAGAAATCAATAATGTCAAAATGCAAACAAAACAAAATAAAACAAAAAACCCAACAGAAGAGATCAATGAAACCAGTAGCTTTTTCTTTGAAAGAATTAACAAAATTGATATACCCCTAGCCAGATTGATCAAAAAGAAAAAGGAAAGGACCCAAATAAATAAAATCATGAATGAAAGAGGATAGATCATAAGCAACACTGCAGAAATACAAACAATAATAAGAGAATATTATGAACAATTATATGACAACAAGTTGGGCAATCTGGAAGAAATGGACAAATTCCTAGGAACATAAACTACCAAAACTGAAACAGGAAGAAATGGAAATTTGAACAGACCCATAACCAATAAAGAAGTTGAATCAGTAATCAAAATTTTCCCAAGGAACAAGAGTCCTGGGCTAGATGGCTTTCCAGGGGAATTCTACCAAACAGTTAAAGAAGAGTTAATACCTATTCTTTTGAAAACTTCCAAACTCATTCTATGAAGCCAGCATTACCTTGATTCCAAAACCAGACAAAGACCCCACGAAAAAGAAGAACTACAGACCAATTTTCCTGATGAACATGGATGTAAAATTTTCAATAAGATACTAGGAAACCAGATCCCACAATACATTAAAAGAATTATTCACCATGATCAAGGAGATTTATTCCTGGGATGCAGAGCTGGTTCAATATCTGCAAATCAATCAATGTGATACATCACATTAATAAAAGAAAGGATAAGAACCATGTGATCCTCTCAATAGATGCAGAAAAAGCATTTGACAAAATGCAGCATCCTATGATGTTTCATAAAAACCCTCAAAGAAGTACAGTTAGAAGGTACATACGTAAAGATCATAAAGACCATATCTAAAAGACCCACTGCTAATATCATCCTCAATGGGGAAAAACTGAGAGGTTTTCCCCTAAGGTCAGGAACCTGACAGGGATGTCCACTCTCATCACTGTTATTCAACATAGTGTTGGAAGTCCTAGCCTCTGCAATCAGACAACAAAAAGAAATAAAAGGCATCCAAATTGGCAGGGAGGAAGTCAAACTTTCACTCTTCACAGATGACATCATACTCTATGTGGAAAACCCAAAAGACTCCACTAGAAACCTGCTAGAACTAATACATAAATTCAGCAAAGTCACAGGCTATAAAATCAATGTACAAAAATTGGTTGCATTTCTATACACCAATAATGAAGCAGCAGAAAGAGAAATCAAGGAATCGATCCCATTTACAAATGCACCAAAACCCATAAAATACCTAAGAATAAACCTAATCGAAGAGGTGAAAATCTATACACTGAAAGCTATAGAAAGCTTATAAAAGAAAATGAAGAAGACACACAAAAACATGGAAAAATAATTCCATGCTCATGGATTGGAAGAACGCATATTGTTAAAATGTCAATACTACCCAAAGCAATCTACATATTCAATGCAATCCCTATCAAAATAACAGCAGCATTTTTCACAGACTTAGGACAAACGATTGTAAAATTTGTATGGAACCACAAAAGACTCCGAATAGCCAAAGCAATCCTGAAAAAGAAAAGCAAAGTTGGAGGCAAACCAATTCCGGACTTCAGGATGTAGTACAAAGCTGTAACCATCAAGACAGTATGGGACTGGCACTAAAGCAGACATAGAGATCAATGAACAGAATAGAGAACCCAGAAATGGACCTACAAACGTATGGCCAACTAATCTTTGACAAAACAGGAAAGAATATCCAATGAAAAAAAGACAATCTCGGGGCGCCTGGGTGGCTCAGTTGGTTAAGCGGCTGACTTCAGCTCAGGTCATGATCTCGCGGTTTTTGAGTTTGAGCCCCGTGTCTGGCTCTGTGCTGACAGCTCAGAGCCTGGAGCCTGCTTCCGATTCTGTGTCTCTCCATCTCTCGGCCCCTCCCCTGCTCATGCTCTGTGTTTCTCTGTCTCTCAATAATAAGTAAACGTTAAAAAAATTTTTTTAAAGAAAACAAGACAGTCTCTTCAGCAAATGGTGGTAGAAAAACTGGACAGCAACTTGCAGAAGCATGAACCTGGACCACTTTCTTACATCATACACAAAAGTAAACTCAAAATGGATGAAAGACCTAAATGTAAGATTGGAAGCCATCAAAATCCTCAAGGAGAAAAGAGGCAACAACCTCTTTGACCTCAGCTGCAGCAAATTCTTATTTGATATGTCTCTGGAGGCAAGGGAAACAAAAGCAAAAATGAACTATTGGGATCTCATCGAGATAAAAAGCTTCTGCACAGTGAAGGAAAAAGTCACAAGACTAAAAGGCAACCGATGGAATGGGGAAGATATTTGCAAATAACATATCAGTTAAAGGGTTAGTATCCAAAATCTATAAATAACTCATCAAACTCAATACCCAAAAAACAAATAATCCATTGAAGACATGGACAAAAGACATGAATTGACACTTTTCCAAAGAAGATATCCAGATGGCTAACAGATACATGAAAAAATGCTCAACGTCCCTCATCATCAGGGAAATAAAAATCAAAACCACAATGAGATACCACCTCACACCTGTCAGAATGGCTAACATTAACAACTCAGGTAACAACAAATGTTGGCTAAGCCATTTACAACAACATTGATGGAACTAGAGTTTTGCTAAGCAAAATAAGTCAGTCAGAGAAAGACAAATAACATAATTTCACTCATATGTGGAATTTAAGAAACAAAACAGATGAACATAAGGGAAGGGAATGGAAAATAAACAGAGGGGGACAAACCATAAAAGACTCTTAAATACAGAGAACAAACTCACGGTTGCTGGTGGGGTGTTGGGTGAGGGAATGGGCTAAATGGGTGATGGGCCTTAAGGAGGGCACTTGTTGGGATGAGCACGGGTGTTATATGTAAGTGATGAATCATTATATTCTATTCCAGAAATTTAAAAAAAGGAAAAAAAAAACACATCCTATCAAAAATAAACAAATGCCTATAGTTTAACACTAAAAAGAAGGAATACATATTTATTCAAAAATATTTATTAAATGTCTAATATGTGTGAATACAATGACAAATATAAAAATGTTGGTCTCTTCCCACAAGAAGCTTAAATTAAAAATAGAAAAGAGAGGGCGCCTGGGTGGCTCAGTTGGTTAAGTGGCCAACTTCGGTTCAGGTCATGATCTCATGGTTTGTGAGTTCAAGCCCCACGTCGGGCTCTGTGTTGACAGCACAGAGCCTGGAGCTCACTTCAGATTCTGTCTCCCTCTCTCTCTGTCCCTCTCCTGCTGACACTCTGTCTCTCTCTCAAAAATAAATATTTAAAAAATTTTAAAAAATTGAAAAGGGATAAAATATCACAGAACTATTAACTAAATACAAGTGTATTTGAGAACTTATAACACAGGAATTTGATCTAGTAGGGTGCCAGGAAAGGCTTGTCTGATGAAGTGAACTTTAAGCTGAAGCCTGCAACATGAGTAAAACTAGTGAGGTGAAAGATGTCATGCACGCACAAAACAGTGAGTGTGTGTAAGGAGGAAAGTATTTCAGGGAGAGGGACCTGATGTGAATAAAACCTTTTGAAATGGAAAATAGCAAAATACACATTAGAGAAATCCAAAAAAGGGATAGTGGAAGCATAGAATGCAAAGGAGAACATACCTGAAACAAGAACAGAAATATTACACAAGGCCTTGAAATCAATTTAAAGACCTTTGAATGGATTGGATTGAATTCTGAAAGCAACAGGAAGGCACTTAAGCATGTTAAGCATGAAACTTGACATAATCAGGTTTGTGGTTTGGAAAGATCATGCTGGCTTCTGTGTGAGAAAGCACTGTATTTTCTAACCATTAATAGAGAAACCAAAGTGAGCCAACAGGAGGTGGTGGTCCAGTCTAGAATGGAAGAGTTCCTAATGAACGCTAGTAGTTGTAGTTTTAATGTGAGTGAGGGGAGGGAAGGGGAAGAATGAAAAAACTCGATGAGTAGGAATACAGGTAGGAGTACAAATAAAAGAGTTTATAGAGATGATAGAATGGGCACAATAAATCAAAAGGGTCAAGTATTCAGGCATTTTACCTACTTTTAAAAATTGATAATTATGTCCTTTTAAATGAGCCACCACTATCTTCATGCTTTTAATTAATAGTTATTAAGCATGTTCTATGTTCAAGTACTGTGCAGGGGGCCTTGAGTATGCTTATGTATCTTAAACATCATATAGATGTAGAAGTCTCCATGTCTTCTTGTATCAGCATGGATATGGTTAGGAAAATGAAGCTATTCCTGGAATAAAGGTTTCAACATAGGAGTTATGGTTTATACCTAACTTGGGCAATGGCATTCTGGGAGACTACAGTTAGAAGATTAGAGATGATAGGAAGAAGATTGCGGTTTGAAGAATCACTGAAAATTTCAGCCTGAAACGCTAAAGTAGGTGTTTTTCAAAAGTACTGTGATAAACCACTGCAGATTTTAAGTCTTTGGGAAAGATTCCACCATTTTCCTAGTTTACTGTAGTGGAGGTAGCTCACAGAGAAGTCTATGAAGCCATTAGATTTGCTTGCAAAGATGTCCAAATAATGACCCCTCTCCCATTCTGCATCCTAAATGTCATACAGTTACTTTTGTAGGTAAACTTTATGCAAGAACCATGTGGGAAAGGAGGATCTTAGAAATGTAGCTCCTGGCTTCTACCCTGCATTATAGAGGAGATCTCCACAAAACAGACTCCAAGATAGAATTAAATGCAGTTTTCATTTGGGGAAATGCCTGTAAGAGAAAAATAATGAGTGAGCTAGGGAAGGCTGGAAGAGACATCAGGCCTTGTTGCTATGCTGATTATTAGCAAAGAAAGAGAGAAGTAAGGTTGGATGGAAATGAGGTGTGCTGCCATACAGTCTAAAGAAGGTTTGCCAAGGTATCAGGGAGTCTTCAAGTCAAAGTTGGCCATTAGAGGAATCCCAGGTTTCCCAGAAAGATTCCTGCCTTATATACTGGCCATATCCAGTCACTGGCTGGAAGTAGTTCATGGGAATCATGGTCTCAGTACAAATGTAGTGACGGAGAGCCCAGCTCAAGTTGGCTCTCTGCAGTTGAGTTCTGGAAGCCACATTCTCATGGCCAACATATGCGAGATGTAGTGAAAGGCTGGCATCTAACAATCTAACACAGTCTACCCCTTTGTTGACCTAGCATCCATACCACCTCTTTAACCTACATTTAACTTAGGAAGAAAGACTAGAACAACATCTGGCTAACATGATGCAGCAGTCTGATTACAAACAAACACATCTCATCTTCTGACAAAAATGGACACATTCAGTTGTGTATGCTACTTTACTTACTTTGAGTGATATTTATCACTCTTGTGGTATGTTACAATTCTTCTGTTATCCCTTAATTTAAATACTGAATTATTGAGTTAACCACTATTAACATATCCTCTTTTATTTTAATTTAAAAAAAACTTTTTAATTCCAGTTAGTGAACATACAGTGTTATGTTATTTTCAGGTGGACAATACTATAATTTAACACTTCCATACATCACCCTGTATTGACACATCTTATATCAGCTAGAATGTAATTTGGAAAAAGGAAAGAGAACTGGTATTGTGTGTATCATATATAAAATACACACACACACACACACACACACACACACACACACATATTAAACAATGAAAAATATGCATAAATAATCCAGTTCTCATTTTTGTAACTGGTCATAAGGCTACAGGTGCAATTTGTAACTCTTTATCTCCACTGTTCATTTCATTTTTCCTTTGCACGCAGCCAGTACCCCAGATGGTGGGTCTGGGCTTTAATAGTTTTGCTTGTATTTTGTTATTGTGGTTTCTCGCTGACTTTCACTAGGAAATATGGGATACTAAGGGGCTCCCCAGAGAATCCCTTGGATTACAGGCATGCTTCTTTGATCCTCATTGTGTAATAGTAACAGTTTCCCCTTGATAATCAGAATTGTCACCCAACCAACATATAATCTCCCTCATCTCTTTGAGGGCTAGGTGTCAGTCTTAACTTACCAGGTCAGTGTAACCCGTGCTTGATCACCTGGAAGTTTCTCTATTTTTGGAAACTAAGACTTCTAATTAAATGGACCCCAAAGTCTTCAGAATGGGAAACAAAAAAAAAATCTAGTAGGTCATTAGATGTTCTAGTGACAGGATCTATTGTCATTTCCACCCTTGTGTTTTCAGACATGTACATCCTAGCTATACTCTGGCTCAAATCACATATCACACCCAAAGGATACTGTCTAGCCAAAATATATTGTATCCCAGGTGTTACCACACCTAACTGAGCTTTCAAAAGTACATTTCACTGTTCTAGCAGGCTACCTCTGTAAATGACCTCCTATGTCTATTCTCTCACTGATAGTGATTCAGTATGCCCCTGTCTTCAAAACTCTCTCCTAGAGGCTGCAGAATCTTTATTGCCTGAAGTATCATAGTCATGGATAAGATGTGATTCCCTTCTCTTAAGAAGTTTCCAGGGGTAACTCAGACCAGTTGTCCTTTTACAGTTAAGAAATTAAAAATGCTTTAATAGACATACAAAACACATGTATACTGATTATTTATAAGGACGGGGGGAAACATGTCCAGTTTGGAAATCAGAAAAGTCTTGATGGGAAGAGACATGTGGAGGTGAAGGATTTCTTCTAGGCAGTGAAAGCCAGAGCAAAAGGCAAGAATAAACAGTGATTTCAGGAGTGCAGCAAGATCAGTCTGACTTGGCTGGAGACAAAACAAGGGGAAGAAACAGGTGGGGTAAGAAGTTTGAACACTGGATGGGTATGAGATCTTTGCAGAAAATGAAATGTCAGTGTAATGACTTCTTACTGCACTGAGAAGCATTAGGAGGGTTTTCCCTTTTTGTTTTTTGGTTTCTTGTTTTTTTGTTTGTTTGTTTTCTTCCCGAAAGAAAGAAATGTTGCTAAACATTACAGCGGAAGAAAGCTTAAACCTTGCTTTTGCTGCTCAGTTGTATGATCTCAGAGAGTTCATTATCTGTCTGAGTTGCAGCCTCATTGTCAGTGAATGTGGAGGATAACACATCCTTCTTCACAAGGTCAAGAGGATGAAATGCCTGCTATTGTACCTAGTTTTGTACCTAGTTTTTTTTGCTTTTTTTTTTTTTTATTATTAAATAAACATGCCTGGAGCTATGCAGAGAACTAGGTTCTGGATCACCATGCCAATGAAGACTGATCACTGCACTTGGGAGGCGTCCAGTATGGGCACAACCTACGGGTCACTCTGCACCGGCTCCCACGAGGGCTTCTGTGAGGCACAGTTTGAGGGCAGCCCTCTGAGCCGCCGGGCATGGGAGGTGAAGTGATGGCACTCTTCCCCAACCACATTGTATTGGACCACGACTTATTCCCTTTAATTCCTTTTCATCTCCTCATCCTTTAGGGTGAGAAACTACTTTTATTACAGTTTGTTGCAATCACAAGAAAAGACTATAGGCAAGTTTACAATTTCATAACTTTAATTTTTTTTAACGTTTATTTATTTCTGAGACAGAGAGAGACAGAGCATGAACGGGGGAGGGGCAGAGAGACAGGGGGACAGAATCGGAAGCAGGCTCCAGGCTCTGAGCCATCAGCCCAGAGCCCGACACGGGGCTCAAACTCACGGACCGCGAGATCGTGACCCGGGCTGAAGTCAGACGCTTAACCGACTGAGCCACGCAGGCGCCCCCATAACTTTAAATATCAGATACAATGTCCAGTGCTGCTTAAGCCACTTTGGAATTTTAGCAGCCTTTTGTACCACACACCCCACTCTCAACTCTAATCCCTCCAAGCCCCGAGCATCATCCGCCTTGTGGAAAGACATTTTACTTAGAATGCATCATGATCACTATAAGAGCTCGTTCTTATGATGTACAGGCACTGTTATAAGAGCTGCACACATGTTATATTATTTAACGAGCAAAACAACCCTATGAGGTATGTGGTGTTTTCATCCTGATTTTACAGATGAAAAAACTGGAATACAAGGGGATCAAGTAATTTGCCAAAGCCCTCCTTTAAAGCTGCTGAGTGGCAGAACTGCAGTTCAGAGCTTGAGTGCCAAGCACACACTTGGCGGGCTCCCTTTAGCACATGCTGCAGGGTGCCAGACATCAGAGGGCCCGCCAACCCCTGTGGTCCTCCCCGTACCTCCATTGGGGTCCTCCACTCTAGTCCTCCTCTCCCGGTCAAACTGAGATCATCTGGTGTGCCTGTGGTGCTTGTTTGGCCACTAGTAAGTTGGAATACTCTTCCTCTCTCTGACCTACACCCTGCTTCGAAAGATAGTTCTACATTTCCCAAGTTTGAATTTTTTTAGATATATTTTTATTTATTTTGAGAGAGAGAGAGGGAGAGGGAGAGAGAAAGTGGGGGAGGGGCAGAGACAGAGGGAGACAGAATCCCAAGCAGGCTTTGCACTGTCTGTGCAGAGCCTGATGTGGGGCTCGAACTCACAAACCACCAGATCACGGCCTGAGCAGAAATCAACAGTCAGACACCTAACCGACTGAGCCACTCAGGGGCCCTCCAGTTTTGAAATTTTAAAAATTTGGAGGAAAATCTAGATTTCCCTAGCAGTGTAAACCCTCTTCTTTAATTTCCTGGTCTTCCCCTCTCAATATCCAGCACAGGACAGGGGCTGTTTGATTCAGGTGTGGATACTTCAATAGGCCCCTTGGCATGGAGCAGGAGTTGGGTTAACTGCAGTACTTTTTTTTTTTAATGTTTATTTATTTTTGAGAGAGACAGAGACAGAGAGAGAAAGAGAGAGAAAGAGAGAGGGAAAGTAAGAGAGAGCACATGCATGGGAGAGGAGCAGAGAGAAAGGGAGACACAGAATGCCAAGCAGGCTCCAGACTCTGAGCTGTCGGCATAGATCCCAATGCAGGGCTCAAAAGCCTGAGCTTTTGAGATCATGACCAGTGCTGAAGTCGGATGCTTAACCAACTGAGCTACCCAGGAGCCCCCCACCCCCCTTTTTAAAAAACTCTCTCAAGGGGGACCTGGGTGGCTCAGTCAGTTGAGCGTCCAACTTTGGCTTAAGTCATGATCTCGCAGCTCGTAGCTTCGAGCCCTGAGTTGGGTTCTGTGCTGACAGCTTGGAGCTTGAAGCCTGCTTCAGTCAGATTCTGTGTCTCCCTCTCTCTGCCCCTCCCATGCTCATGCTCTAGCTCTGTCTCTCTCTCTCTAAAATAAATATACATTAAAAAGAATTAAAAAAAAACCTCTCTCAACAGAGTGCAAATTTGGAGCCAGTTTGAAGTGAGGGAGCCATTAGAAGGGTCTCAAAGATTACATGGAAAAAAACAAAGGAACTCACAGCAGTAGAGGAATTAAAGGAAAGGTCAGAGATACCTAGTAAGGATTTTATCAAGTTTTGATATATGTGAAAACCTTTTGCTTTGACTTCCCATGAAAACTTTCTCTCTCTCTTTCTCTCTCAAAGTCTGGACTCAGTATGATCTAAAATTGGGCAAGGTCAAGAGCTAAGGCTACACATGGGCAGCCAGACACATCTGGGATATCTCCAACATCATAATGCTAGTGAACACTCACCTTGCATTTACTATGAGCCAGGCACTAGCTAACTACTTTAGACATATTAACTTATTGAATATTCACAAAAACCCTATAAGCCAGATATTGTGGGTGTCCTCTTATGGATGGAGAAACTGAGGCGCAGTGAACTCAAGTGTTTGCTCAGTGTCACATAGTTAGCATGTGGCAGAGTTAGAATCTAGACCCAACTGTTTCAGAGACCATTCTCTTTACTAATCTGTTGTACTCCTATGATTTCTGAATTCTTATTTCTCTCTATATTACATGTATTTTTTTCTTCTATTCCAAAATCACAATCCCAGACATCTACTGGACTGACTGCTGAGACATTTTTTGTTGAGAACTGTCCTTGGCCCCAGAAAGATATCATGCCCTCATAGCCATCTTGCTACCAGAGGATTCCAACCTCTTGGATGGAGCTGATTTCACCAGGAATTTAGGAAGAGCCAACATAGTCCTCAGAGCTGAGAACTGAGGGTGGATCATGTGAACAGCACAACTCCAGGGAAGGCTCATCAACTTCTGTTAAGATTACCAGACTGTTCTGGTTCTTGTCTTCCTGAGTCTTGGTTATTAATAATATCCATGGATTTTGTGCAGCACCTGAGAATTTTTTAATAAATTTCTTTTATGATTAAGCCAGTTTGAGATGGCCTCTGTGACTTGTAAGCCAATGTATCACATCAGCCACTGTGCCTCCCATTAGCACTCTTTTGCACACAGGCTACCTGTCAAGCAGTTCTTCAATAATAAATATTATTTTGCTAAGCCACACACATACTATTATTCTTTCCTTGGTAAAAGGAAAGGCATACTCAAATACACATATGTAAAAGAAACTTTAGGTATATTTCATTTTTTTCTATCAATTATTTTGTTCTTATTTTATACCTAGAAATTTCCTTTAGGTATTTCAACCAGTATCTATTTTTATGAAATATAAATGTACTTTTGAATCTGATTCTTAAAACTAATACTAAATCCAGAAGCCACTATTGCTCAAACAAACTGAAATAACATTTATTGCCTTGAGAGATCACTCAAGTGGACCCTTGTAAAGCAAGGTGCACCCACTCCATAGCGAAGAGCACAGACAATGACAATCTGAGAAGAGGCACTTAGCAAGAGTAGCGACAGTACTGAAGCAAGGCTGAGCAGGGAAGATCATCATTTTACTCTTGTATTTGGATAGCAGGAAAACATGTTTATTTCATCAGGTCAAATTAAAAAAAATACCTATTTTAATTCTATTTAAAAATTAAATCAGCTTATCAATTAATACATATGTTTTATTTTATTGCTTTACATGTTTTAACAAACTTCTTTATTTATTTTGAGAGAAAGAGTGCACAAGCACAAGCTGGGGAGGGTCAGAGAGAGGGAGAGAGAATACCAAGCAGGCTCTGTGCCATCAGCATAGAGCCTGATGCGGGGCTTAAACTCACAAACTGAGTTCAGGACGTGAGCTGAGCTCAAGAGTCACTTAACTGACTATACCACCAAGATGCCGCAATACATATGTTTTAAAAACCGATTAGGGGGGCCCCTGAGTGGCTCAAACATCCAACTCTTGATCTCGGTTCAGGTCATGAGCTCATATTTTTGTGAGTGCGAGTCCCACATTGGGCTGTCTGCTGACAGAGTATAGCCTGCCTGTGATTCTCTCTCTCCTCTCTCTCTGCCCCTCCCCCACTCACACTCTCTCTGTCCTCCCCCCTCAAAATAAATAAACATTAAAAAACAAAAAAATTAAAAAATTAAAAAAAAAAAACAATTAGGTGCCCAGTGCATTGCTAGGCTATTTTAGTATTTCTCACTCTTTTGGTTCTATTATCTTTTCAATTCATCTTCACTCAAGCCTCTCAGTGAAGTCAGCAGAGATCAGTACTGTGAGTGCCTCTGCTTTAGATTCTATCACCATTGCTTGACAGGGGGAAATTCATGGAATTCTCCCTGTCTGGTGGTTTATTTTTTGTCTATATGCCACATTTGGGGCCTTATCTAAATTTTTTTTAATCTAAATGTTTAAATTCAAAATGTTGTTGCTCCCTTTGCCTTTGGCCCTAAGAGCCTTCTAACTAGACTGGCCAAGAAGGGACTTGTGAAGCTTAGTTTCCTATTAATGAAGTGGTTGTCAACCAGAGACCTCTTTGTCCCCCAAGAAACATTTATCTGTATCTGTAGAAAATTTTGGTTGCCACATAGTTGGGGGTTGAGGGAGTAGTACTGACACCTAGTGGGTAGAGGCCAAGGTTAATACTAAACATCCTGAAATATAGGCTACAAGTCCCCACCCCCCAATGTCAATAATGCCAAGGTGGCAAGACTCTTCTTCAGTGTTATAGTGAAGGCAGTGCAGTAAGAAGGTTAAGAGCACAGATTTTAGAGTCTGAAAGACCTGGCATTAAATTCTGGCTCTGCCATTTACTAGCTCTGATGCTGTTGGCAAGATATTTTTCCTATCTGTGCCTTAATTTTCCTATCTGTTAAATAAAATAACACAGTAATTATCATTATGTAGGTTTGGTGGGAAGATTTAGTGAGCTAATCAATACATGCAAAACATTTAGCATTGTTCAAAGCATGTAGTACTTATTAATAAGTCATAGAGTTCATACTCTTCACTTGAGATATAGAGGGTTTTTTTTTTCCCAAAGAAACCTTTCTAGGTAAGTAATGCAAACATAGAACAAACAAGAATCAAAAGCAACAGGGAAGAAGAAGAAACATGTACTGAGTCAAGATTCTGTGTCCTAAGGCCACTGTGGCCCAATCCACCTGCCGGACATGCCATCTTCCCTTATTTTTCCTAGTTTGTGTAAAGTGCAGGTATGGTAAAGTCAAGTGATCACAGGGGCCAGACAGGTAATATATATGGCACAAGTGGCCCAATGTTGGCATTTTAAACATATAGGAATGTCTTCACTTCTACAAAGAAATATACTCGCTCCCATTTTTCTTGAATCATGTGGCTCTCTCAGTCTTTTGTTTTCCTGCTGTTGACAGAGACATGGGTACAGAGAAATATTTCTCTGCCTTGATCCATACAACGGTGCAATAACAATGATAAATGGTGACTAACACTTGGCCTTGATGTTGGGGAGATAGTTGTCGGTGTGTGTGCAAACTGAGAAGGCAGAACTGGCCTTAAAAAGGCAGCTGCTACTCAAGTTCAGATGATTGTTGAAAGGTGAAGATATATATGCCCAGTGGATGCCAAATCTTCTCACATTTTAGAAAGAAGCCAGAATCCTGGATTTTTATGTGAACTCTCTTGGTATTTAAATATTGGTTTATATTGTTGAAAAATTGCTCTGCAGATAAAACAAAACATGGCTGAAGGCTGCATTCAATCTAAG
Source organism: Leopardus geoffroyi (assembly GCF_018350155.1). Classification (NCBI taxonomy): domain Eukaryota; kingdom Metazoa; phylum Chordata; class Mammalia; order Carnivora; family Felidae; genus Leopardus; species Leopardus geoffroyi. The sequence continues at coordinate 47,023,958 of NC_059327.1, forward strand.
GGCACTACCCCTTCCAGACTAGTAAAATAAGACTTTTTCCTCCCTACATTTTAATGTCATTGCCATTATTCAAAATTCTCAGGAATGTCTAATGCATTTTCTCATTTAACAATTATTATTGAAAGTCTACTGTGTGCCCAGTGCTTTTCAGTTCTGTGGATACAGCAATGAACACAAAGTGCCTATCATTATGAAGCTTGTGTTCTTGTCGGAAGAGACAATGCAAATAAGTAAATGCATAATATACCAGGTGACGATATGGATTATGAAGACCATGTAGCAGAGAAGATAGAGTGTCATTTATGGGCAGCCTCAAAATAAAGAAGCATTTGAGCAGAGACATAAAGAAGAGAGGAAAGGAGGCTTACTGATGACTCAAGGACTAGAAATCCAGGCAATTAGTACAGAAAGTACAAAGGTCCTGAGGTAGACAGATCACGTAACAGAATTGAAGAACAGCAAGGAGGCCAGAGCACAGTTATGTGAGGAGCAGTGTGGAAGGGCCTATGGGCTATAGGAAACAATTTTGCTCCCAGTAGATGGGAAGCCATTGGAAGAGTTTCAGCAGAGAAACCACATGTTTTTATGTGTATTTGAATAGGATTACTCTGGTTTCTCTTAAGAATAGATGGTAGAGAAATAATCTATTTGGGTGCTCTGAGAACAGCTGAGGCTGAATCTTGGTGGCAGTAAATTGTGAACACAGCTGAAACTGACTCTTCAAGTGTTTCCCTGACTTTTGGGTTAAGCTACAAGTCCCTTATGGAAGAGGCCCTTCCTCTCACTTATAGGCACAATTTACAGATTCCCCAGGCATTGTGTTCTTTTTCCTCTAGAACCTTCCAGATCCATAGCTTTGCACCTGCTCTTCTATCCTGCGCTAGGCTGCTCGTGGATTTGAGTCTCAGCTGGAACGGACTCTTCTCTTACCACTGTGCATTGCTTACTCTTTCAATCACTGTATCCCAGGGGATAGAGTTTTTTACTGTTTTCTCTTTAAAAGTGGCTTTTATTTCCTTAATTTTATTAAGGGCACAGGCTCTGGAGACAGTTTATCAAGGTTTAAATGCTGGCTTTGCCATGTCCAGTCTGTGGGTCCCTAGGCAAGTAACTCAACCTCTCTGTTACCTCTTGCATCAAATGGGGACAATGCGATCATCTCAAAGGATTGCTGTTGATGAGTACATGTACTTAGAACAGCATCTGACATACAGTATTCCCTTAGTAAATGTTAGTTATTATTATTATTTTTACTTTTACTTTACATTAGATGCTTTAGAAAGTATTAAACTTTTCAATGTATATCAAATGCATGGACATGCTGCTCAATAAATCATTGTTTATAACTAAAAGGAATAGTGTCAGTAGCTTAAGAGAGTTTAAATATTCGCTGAACTATATGATTACTATTAGCAAAATGTCACTTGAATTGAATGTCTTTTTTTTTTCATAGGAGTAAAAGAGAAAGATTCTAATTTAAATGAATCAAAGCTATTCTATTTCACAAGACTGCCAGAATATGTGTGTAGTTCAAGAATTTTAAGTGGAAAGAGACAACCTCCCATAATCTTCTTTCCCTGTATTTATATCTGACCCACGTTAGACAATTAGATCCCTCATGGGGTATGAACAAAAAAGGAGGTGGGGGACAGAGGGGAAAGGAGGTTGGATGCTGCTGTCTTACTCTTTTGTCTTCAGAGAAAATAATAGCCCTGAGAGATCAGACTTAGTCTCTTTTTAAGGAAAAAAGGTGTAAAAAGAAAGATCCAAGAACAGAAAGAAAGAAAGAAAGAAAGAAAGAAAGAAAGAAAGAAAGCAAGCAAGCAAGCAAGCTAGTGGGAAAAGAATAGTTTGGATTATTTAAAAACATCATAGTGTATTTTATAATTAGTGTTTCGGATTTCCATGCTTTAGGGAACTCCACAGGTGGAAATCTAGCATACAAAAACAGATAGAAAGCAATCTTTGCTTTTATCAGATTTAAGACAGGGCTTTCTTTAAGGCAAACATTGCTTAGGTATATTTAAAAGGAACTCAAATTGCAGGAAAATCGGTTTGCAAACAGCTTTTCGAGAACCATCCTTTAATTACTTATTAATCTATTTACATGTTTCTCATTTTATTAATGATAGCTAGACTCTCTGGAAACCTGCTAAATCTGGAGTCCTTATTTTCAAATTTCTGCATAAGCAATGATGAGGGGATTGAAAGAAACAGGTGATACCAGCCTTTGAAAAGATTTTGAAAAAGAGTAAGACTCACCAAGAGCATGTTTATCCTCTTATGGAAGGCTCATCCCATTTGATTTATGTGTCAGCCAGACTAGACAATCATTTTGGGGTCTTTTACTTGTAGCAGGGCCTGACAGATCCTGCCCTTTCTCTACATTTCACCTTTTTCTGATCCCTATTACCTGGACTTATACATTTCCCCCTTTGATGCCATATATGTCTACGTTATGCATGTTTAAATGAATTGTTTATACATGTGTAAATGAAAATATACATTTAAATAAAAACACACAATTAAATGAAAATGCATATCATACATATCTAAAGAAAATATTTGAGGCCAGCAGATGGATTAACATCTTTCAGAATCAATTCTCTTTAGGTGGTGGTTCAATTTTTCTGTTGGCTCATTTATAAATCTGTTGCATCCAATTGCAAAATGTAGTAATTTGGTTTAACCATTGGCCTGGTGTGCTACATCTTCCTCTGAGTTGAATATCTTCCATTTCTGCATGGCTTCCTGTTAAATATTTATTATCGAACAACGTTGGAAATCAGGTGAGATTTTGCATCCAACTAAGACACAAATGTCCCATGCTGAGTCCCTCCCTAATTAAACCTCCAGCTCCTGTCTTTGTAACGAATGCTTCAGTAGAGAACATGAAAGAATAAGAGTCTCCTGATTAGGGCAGACTGTATTTCCAATGCCATTACATGTTTTTTGTTTTTGTTTTTGTTTTTAATTGGCAAGAAACAAACAGTATTCTGAAACTTTCTCTTTCGTTTTTCAACTCTTAGGTGATGTGTCAGTTACCTTTGCTTCAATACAGGGTATAAGGAAGGGCAAATAATTATTAGAACAAATGCATTTACTTGATTAATTCTTTAATGTTTGGTTTGCTGAGATGGCTGGTAGGAGATAATAGTATAGTTGCTGATATATGAAAGTTTGATCAAATAGTCTTTCGTGTCAATTGTTCTGAAAAATAAAATATCTCCTCTAGCACCGACTTTTGTTTCCACATGTTCACCAGTGTGAGCCCAGGCTCTTGCCAAGAAGGCATGGGTTAGAGGAGCTTTTGAAAGGTAAGGTGAGGTTCATACTAGAGTTGACACTACTTGTTGGTCTGTTTTCTTCTCTGGCACTCTGGGAGATCAACAGTTACCAAAGGTACATTTATGTCTCTCCTTCCTTTTTTGTTTGTTTGTTCATTGTTTTAGAGAGAGAGAAAGAGTGCACAAATGGGTGAGAGGGCAGAGGGAGAGAGAAAGAATCTCAAGCAGGCTCCATGCTCACCACAAAGCCCAATATGGTGCTGGATCCCATGACCTAGGATCATGACCTGAACTAAAATCAAGAGTGGGACCCTCAACCAACTGAGCCACCCAGGCTACCCTGTGTCTCTTCTTCCTAAAACGAGTTCCTGTTAGGGCCAGGTAGACTGAGGCATGAATAGCAAGTCATTTAACACCATGACCCTTATGTTCAAAATGTTAACTTCCTCTATATTTTTCATGATCACATCTCATGCTTGGGAAAAAATAGCTAACTTTGTTAAATTATACTAATGAAACTTCTTTTAAGGCAACTCAGAATGTCAAATTCTCGATCAAGACTGTTTCTCTCCATATCCCTTCCCATGTTGGAGACTTAGTATGGAGAGAAGGGCCTCTGTTATTCTACCACACACATAGTCCTCTCTGACATTTCTGAAAATATCCTTCATCTTGTTGGATTTCTGTATCCTTGGGCATTGTTTGTGGATGTCTTCTGAGATGTGATGGTCCCACCTGCTTCTTTTAGTTTTGTTGTTTGCACCTGCTGTTTAATTCTGGCTCAAATATCCATGACACATTTCCTGGTCTCAATCTCACATAGTGACCTTTAACCCTAAGCCTTTATAAAAAGGTCAAATAGCAGGATGGGTTTCATTAAAAAAAATTGAAGAAGATGTTTAAAGATTATTTTTGTTTACAAATCTTATTTGTATGTAAATTATGATCTGCTTCTAAGGTAACCCCTTTCCATATATTTTTTTTTCTGCTTTAAATATAGGAAGCATTGATATTTTGATATCAGATACAAGATAGATGCCAGTTAAAACTTTTCTGCCAGTAGAAATGATATTTGGGTAAATGAGAAATTGACACTAAGTGATAAGCAAGAACTATCCAGCACCTTTTTTCCTCCCCTGAAATGAGAAACATAGGTCAAGGGAAGAAAAATGGTATTTGAATGGTATTGATTTTGCAGCCAACTGATTGTTGCAGAAATTCAATTCTCTTTTTTAAAGTTTATTTTATTTATTTTGAGTGGGAAGAGAAAGAGCATGCCTGAAACAAGGAGGGGCAGAGAGAGGGAGAGAGAGAATCCCAAGAAGACTTCCTGTTGTCAGCGCAGAGCCCATCACTGAGTTTGATCTCATGAACTGTGAGATTATGACCTGAGCCGAAATTAAGAGTTGGACGCTTAACTAACTGAGCCACCCAGGCACCCCCAGAAATTCACTTCTTAATGAAGGAAGCATGAACCAGCATTTCTCTCCAAAGGCTTTAAGCTACTTTTCTATAACTATTATATATAGCAGATATTCACTATAAGCATTTATTGTAATTAGCACTCTCAGTGCCTACTATAGTGCCTGGCATATAACAGCAATTTAATAAAAACTGTTAAAAGACAAATGAGTGAATGGATATCATATCATGCTGCTGCTACCTGGAGGTGAGAAAGCTAGAAGAAGGAAGCTGTGAGTTCAGCTTTTTAAAAAAGTCAGGAAAAGAAAAGAAAAGGAAGAGGAGGAAAAGGGAGTGGAAGTCAAAGCAGAGAAGAAACGTGAGTCTACAATGCAGGAACTATAGGAGAAACTTCTCAGATTTTTCTAAGACATTCCTGGCTTACTTATTATTCTTAGAATGCTTTGACTCTGTAAAATTGTCTTAGTCTTTCTCTATTAGCTACAATGTCTTGCTAGACTTATTTTGTTGTCCCCTCTGTCCCTAGTTGCTTCTATCTCTCAACCTCTCAAGAGCAGGAAATTCAAATCAGCATATTAAGGAAATTCAGAATTGCAGGAAGTGGGGGCTGGAAAACAATGATCATCCTTGCCCACTTCTCTTTTTTTAATGTTTATTTATTTTTGAGAGGGGGGAGGGACAGAAACAGAGGGGGACAAAAGGTCGGAAGCAGGCTCTGTGCTGACAGCAGAGAGCCTGATGGGGGGCTCAAACTCATGAGCTGTGAGTTTAACTACCTAGGGACGCCCATCCGTACCCACATGTTCCAGAGGCTTCCCAACATCAAACATCAAGGTTTACCAAAAAACTATGATGCTTCTTTCAAATCCACAAAGGTTTCCAAATCAATATTAATCCTTGGTTATAAAGTGTTCCCCTTCAAAGGTCAGCAGAAAGCCAAACACACACACACACACACACACACACACACACACACACACACACACAAACACACACTTTTTTTTTCTTAATAGCAAAGCCTGGAGAAACCTCAGAGAAGTGGGAATTCTCTAACGATGGCACAGGAAACAATAATTCTCCTTTTGCTGGCCTTGGTATTTACAGACTACTGGAACCCTCGAGGCTGGGGCAGCCCCTCATAGGCAGAGAGGTAACTTGGAGGCTCACAGAACTCTGCAACCCTTCCTTGCTAGTTCACTGCTCTGAAAGCACCTGTACTAAATATTTTTATGCCGAGGCCATGAAAATCCAGGGAGTGCAGCCATCCTCAAAATTTCTCATTTCTTACCTGCCGTGGCAAGGTCACTAGGTGGCTGCACAAATGGCTGTGGGATAGATTGCGAATGGCAGGACAAGCAGAAAACAGGAAAGGGATTTTATTGAAATGGCACCGAGGCCCTTACAGAGACTTCCTCCTTCCTAAGGCAATTCACAGAGGTCCCCCAGCACAGGTGGAGCAAATAGGTATCGTTGCAAAAAATTCTGAAAGGTTTCCTCTTATCCACTCTGAGTTCTACCTACTGTTTTATGAGAGTGTTAACATGGTTTTATTGCACAGCTTCAGAAGAACTAGGCTCATATTTAGTGCTCTTGTCTCATAGCATAATGCTACCTGGCTCCACACTTGTTGGCTCTGTCAGCCTCCAATCTCTGGTTTCTTCTTGAAGGTGCAAATTATCTCTGCCTACCTCATGAAGCTGATCTGAAGGTCACAAGCAAATAATGAATGGAAAAGTGCTTCCCCAACTGACACAACAGGCAAATGTATGTGATGAGTATTGACTCTATACATCACACATTTTTTTTCCCTAGAATTTACCAGAGGGCAAACTAGGTGCTGCTTCTTTCAACCTGGATCTCAATCCTACTGTTACTTTATGCAATTGAGCCCCAGGACTTACCATGAAGGGTATGGGGACTGCCACTCCAAAAGACAAATTCCAAAGAACAATGGTCCAAGTACCCCCAAGAAATGTTAGAGTAAATTTTTGCTCTTAGTCAACTGTTGGAAGATGCTTCCCATACTTTTAAGATCACCTGTTTCGTTTCCTTAATATTCAAGCTTCCTATTTGTTTTTCTTTAAAGATATTTTTCTCCTGATGTGCCTTACTTTTTCAGTTTCATAGTTTTCAATTTTACATTTTAAGTTCTTGGTTCTATTCTTTTTTTTTCACACTCATTTATTTGAGAGACATAGTGCAAGAGGGGGAAGGGCATAGACAGAGAGAGAGAGAGATGTCCTGGTATCTCCTGATGTCAACAATGAGCCCAACTTGGGGCTCAGTCCCAGGAACCTTGAGATCATGACCTGAGATGAAATCAAGAGCCAGATAATCAATTTACTAAGCCACCCAGGTGCCCCACCCCTGTTCTATCTTTAATCCTTAGTCAAATTTCTTTTACATATGTAAAACTTTTTATCTCATGGGCTTTAGCCTTTTATCTTAATTTTTATTATCTCTACTTTCCTTTAAACTTCTATCTTGTTGGCTTCTTGCTCTTCATATTTTATTTTAAATCACATCTATTGTTTCTTATTATTTTTACCTTTTAAACTTTCAATCTTATCAGAATTTTAATTTTTTTATTTTTGACTTTTGCTCATTTTTTAAATTTTCTCTCATATTTTAGTTTTAATTTGCATTTAACTATGTACCATACAGTCATTATTTTTTAAAAGGTAAAATTTTTGTCTCTAATATTTATCATTAAAAAATTTTTTTAAACATGATGACTGGCTATATAGTATGTGGTATAAATGAGAAGCTGAACCCCAATGCTCAGAGGCCCTTCCTATGAGCTGTTCCTTAAGGTACCCTTGGAGGGACTTCCATCATTAGAGGCCACATTGCTCAAACAACTTATACCAGAAAATCAAGAGATCTGGAAGCTGAGTCTTCTCTCTTTATACTGCAATATCTGGTTTATTGGAGTGATGCTATTTTCTACCATTATCCCATAAATGCTTATGTAAACTTTTGTGACTATAATCCTTAATAATTGTATTTGGTTGACTTACTGGTAAGACCTAAACCCGGCCCATAACTCTATAATATTTCCCATTTCCGGTATCAATCCCCACTTTGGGTCAGATGAACAGCGGTAGTTAGAGATGGAGCAGTGTACTCTGCTGGAAAAAAACTGATTTATTTGAACTAAGATTAATAGCAGGGCCAAGAGCTCTATTTCTTTAAATTTAAGAGATTCTGTGGAGCATACACTGTCTCTTCTGCATGATGATGGGTTGAGATCTGAAAGGTAAAGATCTACAGGTGTTGCTTCATCTGTGTATTATTTGTGTTCAAGAGATGAGATGTTAGAACAGTTATCATTCTGATCTTCTAATTTTATAATTTATTATTTTGTTGGCTATCAAGGCAAAAAACATGACATCTTTGTCAACATTAAGAATCCTACCATTGAATGTACCATTGCATATAGCCTGAAATTGTTCATCATTCATTCCTCATCTGGTTTCTTACAAATGAGGATGTGACTTTTTGTAACACATTCTTCTTTTAAGGATCTTAGTGTTTGTTAAACATATGAATTTTGATAATCTTTCACTATTTCATCAATATAATCTATCATAAAGTTAATAATTTCTGCTTTAGAAGCCACTGGGGATTGGTAGGGAGAAATGGTAAATTTCCTAATGGCCATAATTTGAGAGTCATACACATGATTTAAATATCCTGAAACTAATAGGATATTATATGCCAATTATATTTCAGTTAAAAAACAGTATCAGGAGACACATAAAAAATATATATATAATCCCTTTTCAAAATCATTCATGAACTTCAGCATCATTAGTTATTGAGGAAACACAAATTAAACCACAATGAGACATCACTACATACTTATCAAAATGACTAACATAAAAATGAGTGACAACACCAAATGCTAACAAGAATGAGGAGAAACTGGATTGCTTGTACATTGCTGATGGGAATGTAAAATGGTACAGCTAGCCAGGAAAACAATTTGGATATTTTTTTAAAAAACTAAACACACGATTATCACAGCACTCAGCAATTGGTCTCATTTCGGAGAAATGAAAACTTATGTTCACACCAAAACCTATACAAAATGTCTATAGCAGCTTTATTCATAACAGCTGCAAACTAGAAAGAGCCCAGATGTCCTTTGGTGAGTAAATGGTTAAACAAATTGTGGTATATCCATACAATGGAATACTGCTCAGCATCAGAAAAGAATGTACTACTAAGGGCGGTATGAGGGATCCTCATGGTGATGGAAAGTTCTTTCTTTTGACTGTATCAATGCCAATATCCTCATTGTGATATGATACTTTAGTTTTACAAGATGTTTTAATTGAGGGAAACTGGGTAACAGATACACGGGGCCTACAAATGTATATAACAAATGTATATAAATCTATGATTATTAAAATAAAATTTTTAGTTAAAAATTAAAAATTAATTCAGCAATAAATGAAAGCTAATGGTATTGCGTGTATATAAGTTAAATATGGAAAAATGTTTTAAATATTTCTATGCTGGAGGTTGGTGCCATAGATTTTATCATTGACATTCATTTAAATAATGTTCATTGAGTGTGTTTATATATTCCAGGCACTGCTTTGGGAGTGCCGTGAGATGAGGAAACAGCAGTCAACTAACAGACATGCCTCTGCCTGTCCAGATCTCTAGTGGAGGAAGATAACTAATAAACAAAAATGAGTATACAGAAAGTGGTAAGTATCTTGCAGGAAACACACACACACACACACACACACACCCCAGAGGAAGTAGGATTGGAAGTGCTAGCCACCTGGTGATGAGTGGGTGGAGGCTGCTATTTTATGTGTGGTGGCTCAGGAAGGCCATACTGGCAAGTTAATTTTGGAAGAGTGACCTGAAGAATCTGAAGCCAGACATGTGGTTATCTGAGGGAAGTTTTTCAGGCATAAGGAAGAGCCAGTACAGTTAGGACTATGTCTGGAATGACTGAAGAAAAACAAAGAGGGTAGAGTGGATGCAATTCAATAAGCAAGGGGCAAAGTATTAGTCTGAGGGGTCTGAGAGCTAGCAAGGGAAGTACAAGACTTTGTAAGGGCTTGGGTTTGTTCTCTGAATGTGCAGCCACTCAAAAGTTTTAAGCAGAGGAGATTTGACCTAAGTTTTAAGAAAAGCACCCTCCCTGCTTCATTGAGAGTTGACTTTTGGTGGAGAAGGCGAGGGTACAAGTAAGAAAGCATCAAGGATTGGGCTCAGGTCTTATCCACATGTCTCCCATTCTGGGGCTCAGACTCATGGTAATGGCTGAAACACATGAAGGCCAGTGGGAAATTTTAAGGCCACTTTAAGCTTGGAACTAGTACAGTCACTTTTGCTCCATTCTGTTGGCCAAAGCAAGTCCCAATGACATACCCAAAGTCAAAAGTGAGGAAATATGCTGCACCTCTTAATGAGAGGAACTGTCAAATAAGATGGCATAGGGTATGTCTACAGGGAGGAATGGAGAATCCATTAATGCCAACACAGGTAGTAACAAGAGTGAAGATAGTGTAGATAGGCACAGATTAAGCAGAGTAGAGGTAGATGTCATTTTCTCAATGCCCCTAAGTCCTCGGAAAAATAAGAATCAAAGTCATGAGCTAAGTTTGAGGATGTTTTAAGTTCTTGTAGAAAGACGATATAAATGGTCCCAGGGAAAGGGATAATTCATGGATTAGAAATAAAATACTATTGCTATAGAGTCCACAAATATAAAATGAGACCAGTTGACATGGACGTGTGTTTCCTTCTAAGTCCATTCATTTGTGTAGATGCTGTAATTGATTAGTTGGATGGTTGCATTATCCAGGTTTGGGATTTTGCCAAGGAGGAAAAACAAGTGAGGGAGACTAGGGAATTAAGGATATATGCGGTGTAACATTATAATATGGAGTTGAGGCTGGGGAAGGGAGGAAACAATAACACTGAAGGTGTGAGTTACTGTGAAAATTTAATAGGCTCAATGCACTGCAGGTCCCAGTAGGGGGTCAAAGAGTTTTAAGTGTCAGATGCTTAGATGAGGTGAGCTTGAAAGAAAGAAATCAGAAAGTGAGATGCTTGAAACTGAGGATATGGAAGGAATGCAGTTATTGGAAGAGTCTGTGGTATAACTATCAGAGAAATTGACATACTGGGTGGAGAGCAAGGCCATTGGAAGAATGTTCAAGGATCTGAGATATCAAGGTCTGGGAAGATCAGAATTGAAAGTATTGAAATCACCAAAATTGATCATGTGACTAGTGTTAGAGTAATAATGAACCACGAGCAAAAACAATCCAGGCATGGGAGTAAGTCAACTGGGAATGTATAATGACTATATAATGAGAGGTGGAGACCAGTGGGGTGTTAGCATGAGGTTAAGATCTAAAGGCTTTTACAGCATACGGAGGGACTATGGTCTGAGAAGAACATGGGGAGCAAGGAAGACACAAATACACATCCAGGTCCAGCATTATGAAGTGTGTGAGAGACAAAGCAGCCACCAATGGAGAGAGCTGCAGGCGAGGAGTTGTGCTCTCCTTCCTGAGCCAAATAGAACAAAACAAAACAGGCATTATAAGAGAAGAACCTGAAAATAAAAGAGACATAGCTGATGGGTGACCTTTAGTTTCAGAAGGGAAGGGTGCTGGGAGCTAAGAGAGGCCAGGAGATAAATGTAGTTTAGGGGATATTGGGCACTTAGAGTTAGGAGTGCTGAGTTTCTTGTAGTGAGGGTAGTGGACAGGGTTTGAGGGACTGGAGGGATCCCTCTTGATGGTCTCTTTGATGGTGGTGGTGAAGCTGGGAGTTTTCCAGGAGATGGGATGCAGTCTCATCAGAAACACACAGAGCTTTGGGACACTTTCCTGCCTATGGCAGCATGAGGTCAAGGGAGGGACAGTGATAATGGGAGCTGATTCCTTTCTGTCATTCCTCACCCTGAGAAGGAATATTGTAGATTGGAGAACACTTTCAAGTTGCAACCTTGGTATAGCTACCTAAGAACCCATCTGCCATCATTAGTTAGACTTGAAAGGCTTGAGGAAGGAGAAGAGTTAGATGTGCTGGGGGATTTCAAAATCTCCTGGTGACCTGTGTTTATCTAAGGACTTTTACCTCTGCCTTGGCAATGGATCTGAATAGACTTTTCAGAAAAGAAAGAATATCAACAGCTCATGAGCATAGACAAAAAATTTTAACCTCTCTATACTCAAATACATGTAAATTAAGAATACAAGGAAATAACCATTTTCAGCTGTCCAAGTGGAAATGTTAAAGATAATTAATAACATTTGAAACTGGTGGAGTGGGGTCAGAAGAGCAATATTGTAACTACTAGTATAAATTATTATAAGTTTTCTGGAAAATAATTTAGCAACATGCTTGAAAGTCTTAAAAAAATCTTCATCTTTTCATCTAGTAATATTGCTTGTAGGAATCTCGCTGAAGAAATTTATCAGAAGGTTTGAAAAATTTATATACAGAAATGTTTACTGTTACATATTTATGAGATTAAAATTAGAATGAACTTATATATTAAAAAGAGAAAAATATTTTTCATCAAAAATCATGTTTTCAAAGAATTTTTAATGAAATGAAATGTTAATATTATATATATCCATATATATAATAGTACATATGTGAAATAACAAAAACAAGACAGCATATACGAATTAAACTTGGTTCTCCAATTTGGTGTACCTGGGGAATTTATTAAAATCACAAATATCTTGGTCCTACCTCAGAGCTATCGAATCAGAATCTCAAGAAGTTACACATGAAGTAGGAATACAGACAATGACAATAAAAAAAAAATCCTGTCTTTTTCAAAGGAACACTTATTACTTTTTTAATTAGGAAAGATGTAATAAATATCATAAAAATGTAAAATTTCCTTCTGGTCTTTGAAAACAAGGCTTCCCTTCCAACTCATTATCCAAAGAGTGCTGATGCCCTAATATCAATACTATCCTCAGAGTGTATCAGTGAAAAGGATACCCTTGCTCCAGACAGAGTCAAGTTTAACAAAGGTTAGTGGGTAACAATATAACACAAAATATATGAATACTGTGAAATAGTAAGAATTCCTCTAGAATTTTTGTCTTACATTACTTACATGCTTACATAGAAATCTCAAAAACACATTGGCTGGCCAAAAGATATGGGACAAGCATGATGGAAGAGTGCAGATCCTAATGAACAGGATGGAGCTGGCTTTCCCAATCTTCACAAAGCAGGACCATGCCCTGAACTTTATCAAGCCAAAGCCACTTTCTGACTAGGTGCTGGCAGTACGTGTTTATTTACATGATTGGAAAAAAACGCAACAAACTTAAAAAAAAAAAAGCTGGGGTTGATTTTCTGCTCTTACACTTGTTTTGATACCACTCTTCATGGCTGATGGACACACATTCTTGCCCATTTATTTACCTTTATCAACTCCTTGAACACGGTCTGGTTTGCCAGAACTCATTTAGGATTTATCAGGTTTTTTCTAAGAGAACAAACCTATGCTTCTCCTAATTAGCTGCCATTAGTTCATTAAACATTCCATATAAAACATTTGCCAGTTCTCTCATTGATCATTGTGTTCTTCATTCTAGGGCCAATATTTTACACCAAGAGAAAACAAGCTTGATGTATAGTTATATTGCTGTTGACCCCAATTAATGGCACTATTTATCACTGTGTGCAGAAATCAGTAGGAAGCATACAAGATTATGGCTGGTACTGACCTTTCCATTTTCTTTGTCTCTGTGACATGAATTGTTTGCCAGGTAAACTACTGGAGCTACATATAAGCTCTGGTTCCTGAGTTTTTATTGTTCATATAAACCCTTTCTCACAGTAGTAGAGGAGCCATATCAGATAACAACTCAAATTTTTAGCAATTCTAAATGGAGATGTGTTCTGCACCTCCATCCTTAACTTGTTCTTGATAACTTAAAAGCAGTCTTGAATAAATGGATGTATGTCCCTTCCCACAAAGAACAAAAAGATGATACCTTCTGTCATGTGCAGCTTACACAGATTTTTGTCAGGAAGAAAGATTGGTCTTAATAGACAACTGACTCTTTTGCCAACTACCAACATGAATATTACAAAATCATTTCAATGATTGGTATATGATCCCCAACAGTTAAGTGACTTAGAATCAGTAATTATATTTAATGAGTTGATGCATTTAGTTAGCTAGGCTTATATTTTCAACCAATTTACCCTGGAGGGTACACCAGGGAGTTTTATTGCCTAAGGTAAAGTAACTATGTGGGTAGGGGGGAGGCAGCTTATAATGTTGGGGGAAGGTATCTTTAAAAAAAACAATAAAAAATCAAGTATAAGTGTGAATGTTTATTTAGACAAGAATAAGTCACAACAAATTACAACTCAAAACAAAACTCCAACAAATACCATAGATTTTATAAGTTTTCAGGATCTTTCTAGGGTCCAGCAAATCAGGGACACTGAGACTTGAATGTAATTAGCTTCACGGTAAATCCACATTTGAGTCCTTGGGAACTTTACTGAAAAAAAAATGATGATGAGGATATGTAGAGTTTGAGTTTGCCCACTTTAAATATTTTCAGACCTACATGACTGTAGTTGTAAGATTTGGAGGCAAGTATGCAGTTCAGTGCTTGCCTGTGGCCACTGAAAGCTACTTTTTAGAAAGAATTTTGGTCTTTTTTCCAGGTATATTTAGGAGGCCTATGTGCAGAGAGAGTAAGTGAGTGGGTTTAAGAGCACAGATGTGTTTTTTCCAGATTCTCAACTTATAACAGCATGTCAGCCAAAGCTTACTTGAGCAAGCAGTAAAAAATGAGGCTCCACCCTTTACTTTTCCCCTTTACTGCTCCCTAGACACCTGTTAGGAAGTTCACTGCCCTTAATGTTTATCCAAAGTACAGTTGGTGGAAGCAATGTTTACTGCTCACTCTCTGGAGGAGATACATTCAATTTGTCTTCCAAAAACAATCATCATCTTTTTAGTGCAAAGAATGAGTTCCCAGACATGGAGACATTAATTGAATTGGGATCTTTATATGTTGGTAATTAGGGTCATGCACACTGGTAAGACATTCAGCTATTCTCTTCAAATTTGTTTTTAGACAAAAATATTTTTCAAGATATGCTTTTTGAAGTTTTTATTTATTTATTTTGAGAAAGAGAGAGAGAGCAGGGGAGAGGCAGAGAGTAAGGGAGAGAAAGAATCCCAAGGAGGCTCTGTGCTGACACAGGGCTTGATCTCATGAACTGTGAGATCATGACCTGACCTGAGATCAAGAGTTAGACACTTAACTGACAGAGCCACCTAGGTGCCCCTTTTTCCAGATATTTTATTCTTATTTCTATGTACTTTCCCCAGAACCTAATAAAGACACATAAATTCTACCTTCTGCATACTGGGGCCAGATTATGTTCATAATCTGTAAAATAATCATACCACCTTCCTCTTTACAAAAATTCAAATACTCGCTTTGTATGCAAAATAAAATCTAAATTTCCCAACTTGAGGTTTTTTACAAATAAATTTGGGGCGCCTGGGTGGCTCAGTCAGTTAAGTGTCTGACTTTGGCTCAGGTCATGATCCCACGGTGCATGGTTTGGACACCCACATAGGGCTCTGTGCTGACAGCTCAGAGCCTGGAGCCTGCTTTGGATTCTGGGCCTTCCTCTCTCTCTACCCCTCCCCAGCTGGCACTCTGTCTGTCTCTCTCCTTCTCTCTCTCAAAAATAAAGAAACATTAAAAAATTTTTTGAAAAATAAATAAAATAAAATAAATAAATAATAAATAAATAAAATAAATAAATAAATAAATAAATAAATAAATAAATAAATAAATAAAATAAAATAAAATAAAATAAATTTATATCCCCTTCATCTATTTTTTTCCTCCCACCACCAACTTCTTGACAACCACCAATCTGTTTTCTGTATCTATGAGCCTGTTTTTTATTTGTTTTAGAGTCCACAATAAGTGGAAACATACTGTATTTGTCTTTCTCTGACTTACTTCACTTATCGTAAGGCCCTGAAGGTCTATGTATGTTGTCACAAATGGCAAGATTTCCTTCTTTTCTATGGCTGAATAGTAAGTACTCCATCGTATATGTGTCTGACAATTTCTTTATCCATTCATCCATCAGTGTACACTTAGATTGTTTCCATGTCTTAGATACTATAAATGATGCTGCAATAAACATGGGGATGCAGATATCTTTTCAAGGTAGTGTCTTCATTTTCATTGGACAAATATATGAAAGTAGAATTGCTGGATCATATGGGAGCCTATGTTTAATTTTCTGAACAATCTCCATTCTGTTTTCCACAGTAGCTACACCAATTCACATTCCCACCAAGAGTGTACAAGAGTTCCTTTTTCTCCACATCCTCTCCAGTACTTGTTATTTCTTATCTTTCTGATAATATCAATTCTAACAAGCGTAAGGTCATATCTTACTATGGTTTAGGTTTGCATTTTCTTAATGATTAGTGATATTGAGCATCTTTTCTTGTATCTGTTGGCCATCAGTATGTCTTCTTTTCTGGTTTTTAATTGGACTGTTTGTGGGGTGTTTTTTTTTTTTGGTATCGAATTGTATAAGTTCTTGATATATTTTGGATATTGGACCCTTATCAGATTTATGATTTGCAAATATTTTCACCCTTTAGTAGGTTAACATTTTTATCTTTGATTGAAGAATTTAGTCCATTTACATTTAAAGTCTATGGCCCTAAATTGAATTTTGAAGTCTCCTTTAACTTTATGTGCTCATTAATCCAGCTAAATCATGAAAATCCCAGATTTTGCCCTACACTTTTGTTCAAACCTTACCTTCTCTTTTATGCTTTAGGTATAATGTACTCATTCCTCCTATCTGTTTAGTTATCTTTCAAGGCATCACTAAATTTGAATCTTTTTCATGAGTATTGTTAATCATCCAAAGCAAAGTTAATCTATTTAATCCTGTTCTTCTACTGATGGTCCCCCTCCTCCAGTGTATGTGTGTGTGTGTGTGTGTGTGTGTGTGTATCTACTATACACTCACCACAATTTTCTTGTGCTGTGTCTGTTTCCTTCTCTTGTATGATGATATGTTTGCATAAGTGGACCTATAATTACTCAGCAGACTATCTCATACTAAGAAAACACACATGTATTGTGATGAGAGCTATTGCTAGATGATTTTTTAATTAAAAAAATAAAGTTTATTTATTTATTTTGAGAGAGAGAGAGAGAGAGAGAGAGTAGGGGAGGGACAGAGAGAGAGGAAGAGAGAGAATCCCAACTAGGCTCAGCACTATCAGAACAGAGGCTGATGTGGGGCTCAAACTCACAAACAGTGAGATCAGGACCTGTGCCAAAAGCAAGAGTTGGACACTTAACCGACTGAGCCACCCAGGTACCTCTAGAGGATTTTGGATGAAAACAACTCCCCTTTCAAGCTGGACCCTTGAAAGGCTTTGTGAAGTAATGGAAAAATTTAGAATCAATTAGACCTGTGACCAAATCCTGACTCTGCCATTATTCAAAAACTGGGTAACCCCTAGAAAAGAAATTATTCTAAGTGTAGTCATTGGCAAAACAGAGTATTTACCTACAAAGGTCATTACATGAGCTAAAGATAATGCAAGCAAACCAAACAGTACATGTTCAATTAGTCTGGTGTTCTATCACTGTCTAACTTCCAGAATTCTTGCCCCTGTGGTGAGGACTATGAGATTCTTCACACGTGTGGGCCACATATCTGCATCTACTTCAGTCCTGAGCCCTGTGGAGTAGTGTGGAATTACATGCCCTCATTTTCTATGCCTGAGTCAAGACTTTTCTCTTTAATACTGATCCCCTCAAAGGAGCTGAAACATTTCTCATGATAACTTAAAGACAATGTTATGCTGACAGGCTATGAATTGAATCCTAGTAGGCAACACGGGAAGGAAATTTAGTAAAGACAAGCCTCTGAAGCTGTGAAAGCATTTAATTCTGCTGCCATGAGGAGCCATGTGTGGAATTCTTTAGCTTTTGCCTATAGGCACCAGGTATCTTTTGCTACTGTCATTCCTCTGCTTAGACTTCTTAAAATTTCATTTTCTTACAGCTAGTGTTTTACCAATGCCTTGTGGGCTGAGGACTAGCTGAGGAGTGAGTGATTAGGAACTAAGATTCATGGTGTTTCCTTATATCATGTAAAGGCCAGCGACTATATTCTCCTTACACACAAATAAATTTCACTCACGTACATAGAAATAAACAAGTGAGCCAACCCTCTTGGGGATGATTTGGCTGCTGAAAAGAAGTACAAAACAATAGTATACATAAGCGTGTGTGTGTGTGTGTGTGTGTGTGTGTGCATGAATGTGTGTGTCTATACTTTTTTTTTTTAACTGATTGAAGACATCTCAAAGTACCTCATAATAATGAATTTGTTACTGCCATCCCAGGAACTCTGCATTTCATTTCAATGAAGAAAACTATCAATACTTGGCCCTACACATTTTTCAGTTGGAAGGATCAAGCATTATTTATTTATTTATTTATTTTTATTTTTTATCTTTACAAGGCTGAGAAACTGAGCAAAGCCCTAAAACGTATCATGTGATCTTTCCCTCTCCCTGGTTCTTTTTTCTTTTTTTAAAATCCTAATAATCTACTCTTACTAGCCCACCTGGGGAATAGGCTTCTGTGAAATGATTTATTTGGAAGCAGTGTGTTCCTGGTGCATATATCAGCATGTGTCGTTTCTGTGAACCAGCTGTAATTCTCTGAGGAGCATTTCTCATCCAACTGTAGACATCCTAAGGTCTAGTAATCTGGCCATTTATACTCTTAATATCTAACCATAACATTTTTCCCACTCTTCTAATCTCTTTCTCTCACACACACACACATTCATGCACACACACTCACACATACACATCCTTCCTCCTCTCTACACTGTGGGTCCTTATCATTTCTAACAATACATATAATAAAGAAAATTATAAGGATAAGTGAGGGAGAAATTCGACATGTTATGACATATCCAGGCATTTCCTTAAACTCAAGGAATTGTCTTCTGCTTAGGAACAAATATTCATCTGTGTGTAGTATTTTGGCCTAGAGTGTTGTGTTTATTTCTCATAAGAAATTCAATACTTAAAAGTTTTGCTTATTTGAACTTCTGAATGCATCCTTTCATTATCTTGATGCTTAACTATGGCCATCACAAAACAGTCTATTAATAAAATACATTAGAGGTGTACCTATAAAAATGTTTAGTTGATACAATAAATAATTGGTACTTATGAAGCATGCATAACAGTTCCCAGATTCCATCATCCTCTCGCTTCCTAAATGTCAAACCCACACCTTTCCATATGTATAATTCCAGTGCCCTGCCTCTTCAGGCTGCTGAGACAGTTTCAGAGGGAGGTGACAGAGTCATACGCTCACATCAAGTATGTGTCAACAATCAGGTGAACTCTGAGAAAGGCCCAGGACTTTCCTTTATTTCCAGGCCTAGATAGAAAATAACATCTTTATGTAACTTTGCTCATCCCAACACTGTCTCAACAAAAAGATATGTTTTTGTCACTTTCATGCACAGATAAGACTTGTATCAAGGTTGTTGGGGAAGGCATTGCGATTTTTCAATTTAAACAACTGCTCATATCAGTGAAGTCTTGGTGAAACAAATTCCCAGTGAAACACAAGATAAGGCAAATCCATTAATATATTAAATGGAAATTTGTGGCTGTATTATGGGTACCGGTGGGGGAAAAAAGGAGGAAGAGAGCATCTGGGTGTAATCTGATAATTACCCACTAACTAGTGCAATTAATAAATTCTCCAATCGCCTTGACCCAAATATTTGCTCAAACCCACAATGACTGTGTTGATGGTAGATGGCAAGGAGAACTCAGACATAATCTTACCCTGGGTCACCTTCTCCTGCCTATGTCTGAGCAGTGGTCAGGTGGTCTTGCTCACATCTGGGGGCTTTGATTAGCTTGCATTTGGTTGTAGACATAGAATTCAGGGAATATGGACAGAGAAACATGTGAAAGAAATCTATCTATGGAGGGTGAAGTAACGTTTTCCCCTATTTTTCAGCTGATTAAATAAAATCCTAGTTGTCTTCAAGCTACTATAAAAAATATCACACATTGGGTAGTGCACTTTTTCTCAATGTGCTGGAGGCTGGAAAGTCCAAGATCAAGGTACTAGCAGATTTGGTGCCTGGTAAGAGCCCACTTCTTGGCTTAGAGACAGCAACTTCTTGCTGTGTGCTCACATCCTCAGATGATGGAGAGTGCGAGCTCCGGTTCCTTCATCTCCTTATTAGGGCACTAATCCTGCCCCACCTTTAGGACTTCATCTCAACCTAACTATTTCTCAAAGACGCCATCTATGAACTCCATCACACTGGATATGAAACTTCAACATATGAATTTGGGGAGGACATAAATATTCACTCCATAGGCTTGTTGACCAGGTGGTTGATGGTGGCCCCTACCTCGGTGGGATAATTCTGATGAATGTGGGAGCTCATGGTTGATTGGCCATATGGAGCAAAAGCTCAAAAAAATGGTGTCAGCTGGTCTGGGAGGCAGGGGATGGCTGAGAAGATATTTCCAAAGGTTGCGATCAGAAAAGCAGTTGGAGGGGGCACCTGGGTGGCTCGTCGGTTAAGCTTCAGACTTCGGCTCAGGTCATGATCTCGCAGTTCGTGGGTTCGAGCCCTGCATCAGGTTCTGTGCTGACAACTCAGAGCCTGGAGCCTGCTCCGAATTCTGTGTCTCCCCCTCTCTCTGCTCCTCCCCCACTCACACTCTGTCTCTCGCTCTCAAAAAATAAATAAAAAAAATTAAGAAAAAAAAAGAAAAACAGTTGGAGGGTGATCAGAGGCTGGAAGAAAGGGCATCCTTTGGCCTGTTCTGTCCAACCCTCTTGAAGTAAGAGACAGATCTGTGGACGCCAGGCACATTGCCTACATGGTAAATTTTTTTCTACTACACCATTGTAAATGGATTTTCTCTTCCTTATGATTTTTTTAATGACATTTTCTTTTCTCTAGCTTACTTTATTATAAAAATACAACATATAATACATATAACATACAAAATAAGTGCTAGTTGACTAAGTTATTAGTTCAGTAGGCTATTAGTAGTTACGTTTGGGGGAGCCAAAAGCTGTACGTGGATTTTTGACCATGCAGGGTTTGGCACCTCTAATTCCCCTCTTTACTTCCCTTGCACTATTCAAGGGTCAACTGTATACTTTAATGCACAAAATTTAATTACGTATAGTTATGGGATTACAATGTGAAATGTATTTCCTGCTCTAGATTATGTTTAAAATGCTTGAATGTTACTGTAAAAGGAAGTGAGAAATAAGATGAAATGTTAACATTAGAAGTTAATAAGACATGCTTTTCGGAGGTCAGACATGTACAGGTAGAAAGCAGTATGGGAAGACAATAGCTACATCCAGACTGAAACACCATTCCCTTGTCATAGGGGGAACATCAGGAGGCTGGGCCCCACCAGAGCCTGGTTCCCTCTGCTCCAAATGTGGGGCCCGTGCTGCCATCAGATGAAATTGCTGACAGCCTTCTGAAGATGGAAGAGGGGATGTATGCAATTTAAGCTCATAAAATCAAACACAGAAAAGGGCCCACCAAGAGCTGTGGTCTACTACCAGTTAAATATTTCCATTGGGTGTTTTTCTTCCTGTAGATCTCTCTCCACCTTTTTGTTCCCCCAAGAAATAACTGAAAGAAAGCAAAGGCAACCCTGAGATGATGGCGACATATTGACTGATGTATTTGCATGAGTTCTGGGAATGGACTGGCTCTACGGGACAGCAACTTTGCTGAGCATTTCCTATGGGGTATGAACAGCAGAGAGGGAGTCCTGGTCCCAGGGATAGCTTTGCTGGCACTTTTTGTCAATAACGATTGACTGGTCACTTTAGTCACAATGATGAGGAGAACATCTTCCCTTTACCATTTCTGCAAAGGCAAGTGAGACTTCAGGCATTCATATCTTTTAAATTACTCATCCTAAGGGGATTTTGATTTTGCTGGAGATACAGGGGACAGAGAAGCTCTTGAAGATAGTCCCTGAGAGAATAAAGTTAAACCTTTAGCCCTCACTGAACTAGAAAAATAGATCCTGTTTGAGCATTGGGTAGAGAATCTCAGAAGCAGATATGTGGAATTTTGCAGTTTTGCCATGCGATCTTACACAAATAGTTTAGTCCCAACTTTTTCTGTACCACCTAGTAGAACAGGAATTATGATAAAACAATTTCCACTTAATACACATGAACTTAGAGTTACCTACATGAGAGGCACTGAGAAAAGTACTAGAGCCACAAAGAAGAATAACAGACCTCCTCTTTGAACTCAACATGACAATCACGAATCTTAATATGGCATTATAGGGTAGGCTCCATTCATCATAGAGAATAGGAGCACTAGAACATGTCGAACTAGGCTGTGAGGACCCATCCTTGATTCCTCACGGAAGGTGGTCCACCACCTGCTGACAACGCCAATTTCTTTTTTTTTTTTTTAAATTTTTTAACGTTTATTTATTTTTGAGAGACAGAGAGAGACAGGGCATGAGCAAGGAGGGGGCAGGGAGAGAGGGAGACAAAGAATAGTAGGCCCCAGGCTCTGAGTTGTCAGCACAGAGCCTGACATGGGGCTCTAATTCATGAACCACAAGATCATGACCTGAGTTGAAGTCGGATGCTTAACCAACTGAGCCACCCGGGCGCCCCCTGACAACGCCAATTTCTTATTGTTGCTGTGCCTTACTCGCCCAAAGCCACCAAGGTGGCCATTCTACAGCAAGGGCATCCAACTATTCTTCCTTTCAATTCTCAGCACACCACAGTGTTGGGCTCTATGGAATTCACACAAGTTGTTCTGTTTCTCTGACTTATTTTGAATAAACTTCTGCTGACCCTTTAGGTCTCATTTTATTTTTTAAAATGTTTTATTTTAGTATTTTAAGTTTTCTAAGTTTATTTATTTTGAGAGAGACAGAGAAGTGAGGAGAGGGGCAGAGAGAGAGGGAGACAGAGAATCCCAAGTAGGCTCCGCACTGTCAGCGTGGAGCCCGATGCAGGGCTAGAACTCACAAACTGTGAGATCATGACCTGAGCTGAAGCCAAGAGTCATGCTTAATGAAATGAGCCACCAAGGCACCCCAGGTCTCATCTCAAATATCCTTTTCTAAGGAAGACATTTCTTGGCCCAAGAGCTAATTTCTTGACCCAAGCTATTTAGATCTAGGACTCACTCTACACCCCCACCTCAACACTCACTACAGGAATTGTAATTTTCAGTTTAGCATTGCTATTCCCTGCTCCATGATAAATTACATTCACTACTACCCCCACCCCCACCCCGACCCCGTTAGCAAAGTGGCTGGGACATATTAAGCACTGTATATGTATCATCTGTGTTTGTAGTCATTTCAGCAAGTGGAGGTAGGTAAAGAACAAATGATTTGGGTATTCTGGAAAGAAGGAAGAGCATGGTAGTACATAACTCAGGTATAGAATGTTCTAGCATACTGTTATAGAGAGGGCACTGAGGTTGTGACACCTGAGTCCAGTCCCAAATCCATAGTTTATAAGCTGTTCATCTTCAGGCAAGTTGAATTCAATAGGAGAAGAGAATAAAAACAGACTTTCCAATGACTCTGCATACGGATTATTGCTGTTAATGTAATGTCACATTCACCTTCCCAGGAAGAAGAAAGCAACAAACAAGAAAGAGACTTATCACTTACGATTTCTTTATCTTACTGTAAAATAATGGAGTGATGCTGAAGTATCTCTAGGTTCATTCAGCAACGCCAACCCATAAGTTCTTTCTTAGAAATGATGTTCTGGTTTTTGTTTATGTTTTACAGCATCCCTTTATGGGAAAACTTTGGTCCATTATAGGAGAGGGCTGGGTTACACAGGAAACTGGAAGAATTGCCACACTGCTTCATTCTGAAAAACTAGAAAGCCAGTTGTCTTTACAGAGCCTGGATCTGGAGCAATGCCCCAACACTCACATTCTGACACATATTAGGGTCCAATATGAATGCTTTCTATTGCTACTATGACAAGTGAGTTTGTCAATATTCAGGGATGCACAGTTCAGAGTGGGGGGCTCCAGAGACACTCCCCTCTCTCCCTCTTATTAACTCAGTATATATGGAGGTTCTTTGAGAGAGAGTTTTTCAGAGAAAATGATATCATGCCAGGACTCTTCCAAGTGGAATCTGGTATCCGTGTTATTTGGATTAGCGCAGATATATCTAAAATGGATTTTTTACCTCCATAAAGCCACCCTATTTGATACATTAGTATAATTTTTTTTCAGCAAAATGAATTGAGATTAGATGGCATGGAGTCATAAAATGGACTTGGACTGTTGAATCAGCAGCTCTCGGCAGCAACCCATTAATGGGAAGAGAGAGAAACCTGGGAAGAGTCTCCTGTCCCTTGTGGGGGAAGGATTTAATCATAGAAACTGCTGCCGCATGGTGACAATAAAAAGCAGACTGACTTTTAATTGGTTTTATAATTGTTTTTAATTTTTCTTTAGACAATATGCTACCCCCGCGTTGCCTACACCTGGGGCAGAGGGCGGGCCATCCCAACTGCACCCACCCTGCCCAGATCATTGGCTTGGGATTTCAATTTTTTGCCACACCACCTAAACAATCTTGGGCATACCAATGGCTGAGTCTGTTCCCTAACTTACAAAATGTAGAAACTTATAGGTTTGATATTCTTCAGTCTATAATGTCAAGTAATGTACATTAACCTGGAAGCCTTGATACCCTCTGAATTTCTGTAACAAGTACAACTATACTCTCTAAATTGTCATCATCCTCTTTCACCTCTGAAGTCTACACACTGGAACATTCCAGTATTAAACATTTATTGAAAGTGTTAGATAGGAAGAAGCACACATTGTGTTCATTCTAATCATCTGCCAATTCTTCATATTTCCAGGCTTTTGAAATAGGGTCCACAGAAGGCTCTTTTCAAATCAGATAATTCTGCTAACCAAGAAACTTCTTTCTTGGCTCTCAGTAAAGTATGAACTCCTAAAGCTTCCAAGTCTCATTCCATCCATAGTTAAAGAAGTGAAAAATATCTTTCCTAAATTGGACTAAATAATGTGTGGATAAATATGTATACAATGTTTTAATAAGGGGAGTAAACTCTGCTTTCTTTCATTACATCTTCCATTCCTGTTGCCCTGAATATAGAGTACAGAGGAAGTTGTTAAATTACATTTAATAATAGAGCAGAGCGTTTAATGTATATTAATTAAATATCAGCAGATGGTAAAGGCAGACCTTGCTGAGTATGAATAAGGAGAGAGAGAGAGTTCTACCCGCCATGTAATTAAGCTGAACCTGTAGAAACAATGGAGGTGCGATTACTATTTTATTAACACATTATACTTACATGTGATGTGGAAGAATTTAATTACTCTGTAACTCCCATTATGTTAATCCAAGTTGCTATCGGATCAAGTTGGTCTCTGCTCCCAATAAACACGATGGAGCAGCCCAAGTCACATTGTTTCCAAGCATTTTGATTGTCATGTTGTGTAAGTGGCTAAATGTGCCTCAGTAACACAAGGTGGACAGTATGTCACTCCTGTTTCCTGCTAAATGTTGGTGAGTAACTCCAGAACTTCAGAGAAGAACAGAAACAGAGGGGTGAACTTGTGTTTCTTGTTGGACACGCCTTGGACATATTACATTTGATCATCAGTTAGAGAAAAAGTTGGGAAAAGAGAAAATGAATCTGTTTTGGCCTTGAGGTTGGTAAGCAAGTTAGTTGTCTTGAGTTGTAGGCAAGCTTACTTTCTGAGGGTGTGTTTGCTTGTCATGATCACTTGTTTGTTGGGATGCAGATATATTTATTAAACTGCAATTGTCACTTGCTGGTCAATGATATATATATTTTTTAAATATCATAATGAGAGAATGTAGCCTTTCCTTTTCTGGTGGTGTTGGTCTAGCATTCACCAAAGTTTTCACGGAATTCTCGGTATGTTGAAGCTCTTAGTTAAAGGAACAAATGGTAGATATTTATGGGCAGGGCCCTTGATTAATATTTGTGATTGAGCTAGACTTTTCCTAATCTAATTAGGGCCATACAAAAACTCATTTCAGAGAGACAAAAGATGAGTAGCTAACTGTTTGGTTCTCAGTATGAGGGAAATAATTTGTGAAATGATACCAATCTTTGGTGATTATTTGCTTTTAAGGGGGGAAATAGTCCCTGAAATTAACTGACCCAATTTTCTAGCTAGGAAAGTAAGAGTATTAGCAAACAGACAAGCAACCCATAGAAGAAAGCACTGCAGACCACTACTCAAAAGCCAGCCTCATAATTTTCTCCGTTAGAGAATGATCTCTAACTCATTCTCTGTCCTCTTCTCAGTGTTGGAACCATAAAGGCTAACACCATTTGTCACTGACAGTGAGCTCTTGATTCAAAAGTGCCTCAAGTCAAGGATGGTTTTAGGGAGCCCTAATGAAAATCTGAGGTGACTCAACTCAGTGTCAGACCAATCTTAGTTCTAATCTCCTCTTTCTTCTTTTTACTTATGTACTTAAACAGGTCTTCCAATATGGATTTCAGACCAAATTATCATCTTAATTTCCAATTGCTGGAACTGGATCTTGGTTTTCTGGGCTGCTGAATACTAGAACTTGCCTAGTATTCAAGCATCTTGGGAATTTAGATAGTAGTTTGCCCAAGATTACATACTCAGCAGGGAGGGGGCTGAATTTACCCACAGCTGTTTGACTTGAGAGCCAGAAATACTAGTTATGAAGTTCTGATAACTTTGAGATTTTTGTGTTGGGGGCTATATATCTAATGTGTAGAACATTGTGATTTTCATTTGTCCCCCTCTTTGAAATTCTATTTAAAAACACATATTCTGGGGATTCCTGGGTGACTCAGGCAATTAAGCGTCCAGCTCTTGATTTTGGCTCAGGTCATGATCTCACAGTTCATGGGATCAAGCACTGCCTCGGGCTCCGTGCTGTCAGTGCAGAGCCTGCTCAGGATTCTCTCTTTCCTTCTCTTTATGCCCCTCCCTTGCTTACACACACTCTTTCAAAATAAATAAACTTAAAAATATATATATTCTGAGATCAAAGCCATCAAGTATCAGGAGCCAAAACAAACAAGCAAAAACTAAGCATACTCCTAATTTTGTTCTGATGCAGTAGTAAACAACAACAACAACAACAACAACAAATAACTCAAGCACTTTATAGACCTGCCTGAGCCACTGACCATCTATGCTCAGGTTTAAGTCTCTGTTCCTCTGTTTTTTTTATATTAAAAGTAGAATGATAATTCCTGCTAAATTAGGATGCTGTAAGGATGGAAGAAACTAATTTCTGTGCTGTTTGCCTCATAAAGGGCAGAGACTATAGGGCTAGGCTGCTGGTTTCAAACTTAACTTGACCACTAATTAGTTGTGTGACCTCAGAAAAGTTATTTCTGCCTCAATTTTCTCATCTGTAAATAGTGATAAAAAATACTTCCCTAATAGGGTTGTTATGAAGTTTAAACTAACTATTATATGTAAAACACTATTACACTTGGCATACAAAGGGCCGCATATGCTTTTGCTGTTATTATTACAGCACCTGGCCTGTAGTAGTCACAGAAGTAATTATGTAGAAGAACCAGAACAGTGCCTGCAATGTGGTCAAGTGTTAAAAACTGGTAGTCAGCTATTGTTTTGCCTTTCCTAACATCAACAGAAGAGCTCCAGTTATAATTAGGGCTGGGGAGGGAGATTCTCAAATGATTATGGGATCATTTCAATCCAGGAATAGTATTATAAAAAAAAATCTCTGGGGTGCCTGGGGTGGCTCAGTCAGTTAAGGGTCCAACATCAGCTCAGGTCATGATCTCATGATCTGTGAGTTCCAGCTCCACATCGGGCTCTGTGCTGACAGCTCAGAGCCTAGAGCCTGCTTTGGATTCTGTATCTCCCTCTGTCTCTGCTCCTCCCTGCTCATGCTCTGCATCTCAATCCTTCAAAAATAAACATTAAAAAAATGTCTTAAGATCAAAAGGGTTCCCATATCTGGGATTTGTGTTGTTAAAGATGTGATTTGAAGTAAGCATGCTTTCATTTTTTTTCCTAATAAGGAGATTCACAGAATTAAATTAAATTAAAATCCACTTTGATTTAATCCCAAGAAATTTGGGATTCAGAGCTTGTTTTAAATTATTAGGGCCCAGAGTTAAAAGGTGTTGGCTCCTAAGTCAAATATAAATGAACCCAGGTAATGCATCTTCCTGATGTAAGAGCAGGGGTATTGGATCCCTGGCAACCTCCAGCCATATACCAGGTCAGATATGGCTGGGAGCTAACGGGCTGATATTGATCCTGAACACATTATTCAACCTTCCCTAATTGACAGTGAAGAAAGTGGCCACAGACCTGTACATTATCACTGGTCCATGAATAACCATTCTTTTCTTTTCTTTTCTTTTTTATTGTTGAAGGTCATTTAAAATGCTGGTAGCCTCCTAAAGGACAATAACTTTTTTAAAAACTTTTCTGATTCAAATTTAGAAGTTGTTTTAAAACTTACCTACTCTAACCCCTCCCCTTTTGCTCAGATAAGGAAACTGAGGCTCAGAAAGTTGGTGTGCCCTGCCCCTTGTCACATCACTTGATTTCTGTTTCCATGCTCTGATTCTAGAGGCCCATGCTGTCCCCTGGAATACCACTGGATTAACTGTGTTGTTAGTTTAGTCATCCCTGGGGAGTAGAAGGAGCGGACATGGTCGCTTGTGAATCCAGCCTTAAATCCTTGTGGGAGGACAGCTTACCTGCAGTCTTTTTCAAAAATGTTTATTTAGTTTTGAGGGGGGGAAGGTGGGGCAGAGAGACAGGGAGAGAGTGAACCCCAAGCAGGCTCTGTGCTGTCAGCATAGAGCCCTTTGTGGGACTTGACCCCATCAACAGTGAGATCATGACCTCTGAAATCAAGAGTCAGAGGCTTAACTAACTGAGCCACCCAGGCACCCCATTACCTGCAGTTTTTAATGGACAAGTGGAGCCCCGTGTATGTAAGTAAGTATAGTCATTCCCATTAGACCCTGACAAACTCATTGGGTTTATACCAGCTGCATGCATTGCCAGAACCCCCAGGAGTAAAGTTTAGGGTATCACCCTGCTTCTGATAACATAGCCCAAGTGTCATATGACACACATAGACTACTTTTTTGAATCTCCTTTTTCCTCCTTTGGTTCTGTGGCAAGATTTGCAACTAGAGCTGCCTTCTCCAAAAGTGGGGTTTGAAACGAGGATGAGAATATTTAAATGTGCCCACTGTAGTTCCAAATGGAAACTCTTTCTAAAAATAAACTTATGAAATCAGCCCTCAACTATTAAATTATAAGACACAATTAATAACTCATTTTTATTAATACAGATAATTCCTCTGGGTCATTTAAAATGCATATGGCAGTGTAGTAGGGGCCAAGCCAACATAAATTCATTTTCTCAAGTCAGTCGTATTAGTTTTTGAAGAACCTGGATAGATACAGGTGACCTGGCCCACTGTGGAGGGAAGAGAAAAACAGGTTCCAGACTAAAAAAAAAAAAAAAAAAAAAAAAGATAACTCTCAACAAAAAACTAAATCCACTATGGACTTCAAAAACTGAAAGAATACAGGAAAACTTCATACCTAGAAATAAGATAGAGTATTATATTTGTTTCTTCACCAGTGGCAAAGAAACATCCAATTTTTCTAAATTGTGAGAAGAGCACCAGGGTAGCAAAATCTCCTGTCCTACTCTGTAACTAAAGAAAATGCTCTAACTTCGTGGACAGTGGACCCCAGCTTATTTTTTTGACAGACACCTTACAATTGCAAGTGTGGTGTTCCTAAGCTGCAAATAAACTCCAAGATATTTAGTGCAGTAAAGTAAAAGTTCTAAAGTGCTTACAGAGCAGAGTCTACTTCTAACCTTGAAGAGGACACAGTAAATGGATCAGTTACACTATAGGGATGTGAACCCCACATACCGACTCAGGTTTGAACTGGCCTTCATAGGAATGAACCACCTGTGGCTTTTCCCCTATTTGTCACAATCAAAAAATGTCCCCGAAGTTCTAGATGCCTCTATTCTATGCAAGTGAGACCACATTGCTCCCTCTTTCTAGGCAAGGAAATAAGCAAAGCGCTTCAGGGAATGAGCCTCTGTCAATGTGAAATATTGTACAGTTCTCTGTGCTTTAATTTCAGTTCGTTTCACTTTTCTCTCAGGAAATGGGATAGTTTCCCTAACAAGGCATGAGAGAATGCCTTCTGTATTGGGACCAATAATAGATAATAAAAAATTCAGATGTGATTTTTAAGGAAGTTCATGTCTAACCTTTGGATTCATTCTTAGTTACTCCCTCTTTTGCATACTCCACATGACTCTTTTTTGGTAGATTCTACATTCAAAATACCTTTTGAATGTAGAACCATTGCATCAACACTCCACTGTTTCTACCCTTGCCCAAGAATCCACCATCCATTTTCTCTAATTCCCCTGCTTTCACTGTTATGGCTGTTCAGTCTATTCTCAGCACAATGACCAAAGGTATACTTCCAAATGGTGCTAAAAATCCTCCCAAAACTTCACAGATAGGAAACTCACTTCCATACTGACCTTATTTCTTTTTATACTCTCATTTACTTTCTCTTTCCCTACTGACTTTCTTGCTCATTCTGAAATATGTGAGGCATACTTCCAACTGTGGAACTCTGAATTTGCTTCAGGGAATTCACTTTCTCTAGATTACCACATACCACACACCCTTAATTCCGTAACTCTTTGCTCAGACATTCTGTTATCAGAGAGGACTTTGTGGACTGATCTGAACAAAATATCCAACTCATCTGTTCTCCATATGTTTCATCAGTTTTGTCCCTGGCATAGGGGCACTTGACTGGCTCAGTCAGGAGAGCATGTGACTCTTCATCTTGGGGTTGTAAATTCTACACCCATGTTGGGTGTGGAGATTACTTAAAAATAAAATCTTTAAAAAGTCTGTGGTATTTATTATCACCTTAAGGATTTGGATAGATGGAATGACTGACTAATTGATTTGTTTCTCTCGAATGTGAGCTCCCTGAGAGTGTGGGCTTTACTGTGGTGGAGCCCGCATCTACCACAGTTCCTGACATCTACCATCTGCTCAATACATATTTGTAGAATGAAGGAGGGTCAAAAAGATTCTTTTCATTGATCAGAACTAGTCAAATTCAATTTGAACAACCTCAACTAGTTCTCAATTGTCCAGAGAGATTCTTTTTGGATTAGTTTGCACAAGACCCACCCACATAAAAAAATGTTTTTTAAATGTTTATTTCTTTTTGAGAGAGAGACAAAGACAGAGAATGAGTGGGAGAGGGGCACAGAGAGAGGGAGACACAGAATCTGAAGCAGGTTCCAGTTTCTGAGCTGTCAGCACAGAGCCTGACTGGGGTTTGAACTCACAAACCGTGAGATCATGACCTGAGCTGAAGTTGGACACTTAACCAACTGAGCCACCCAGGTGCCCCAACACCCACCCACTTTAAATTTGTATTTAAATATGATAACTTACTAAGATTACTCCAACAGCATACCTGCAACCAATGAACACACATTTCACCATTGCCCTTTCTAGTACAAGCAATTATATTAGCCATAAAGATCAACTGTCACAAGTAGAATATGAAGTCAATGCAGAGAAAGGCTTTATGACTCTTACAGAAAGTGAAAGAAATTAAGATTAGAATAAACAGAATATTGCAACTTTAAAATACATATACATCTAACGGCAATTTTGGTATGGCAGAGTGGAAAACTGTCTTCCAGATTCATAGTGAGATAAATTCTGCCTTTTACACAATTCTCTAGAAAAATTTTATTTGTTTGCTCTTACTGATAGTCATTATTTAAAGAAAGAAATTATGACAGGAAAAAAATGCTTCCTGTATGTAATTAGCTAATTATAAGTCATAGTTACAGTATTAATACTCTTAATATTATTAATACTCCTCACTTTTCTTGAGTACTTCACCAAATGTCAAGCACTATGTTAAAAGCTGCAGATGTAATGCATGTTTAATCCTTAAGCAGATTTATAATATAGATACTGTTATCTTTGTTTTATAGACAAAGAAACTAAGATTTATATATGTTTGTTTTCTCAAGACCACACAATAGTAATTGATTGAACCTGGGTTCAAATTCAGGTCTTTCTGGCCCCAAAGTCAAGGTTGTTACTCTCCACTTTTGTAAGTTATGTTCAGTTGTATGACTGGGGATGTATCCTGTTTTCTCATCAAAATACATGCAAATTAATTACAAAAGGTTATCTAGAGTATACGAAAGTATATAGAAAGAAAGAGGTATGAGAACATAAGCACACATCTGCTCATGTCTACAAAAGGAATGGGGAAAGTATAAACCAGAAACTAGTGAGACGGGTTACCTAAAAGGAATGGGGAGGAAAGGTGGGGGGGACTGTAATAGGATAGTGGAAGGGATAAAGAGGGAATGACATTTCTTTAAATATACCTTTTTGTTTGTCTTGGGTAAAGTTTTACATGTTTCATGTGACATTGTGATTTATAATAAGATATATCTACATCTATATATCTTATATATCTGTGTGTACACACACACACACACACACACACACACATATATGTATATATATATATATATATATATATATATATATATATATATATATTTGCTTTTCCTCCCCATTTCTGGCACAGAGCTCATAAAACTCTTGGAATTTCCTAAGGAGAGCAACATAGCTATCATCTTTCGTTGTGTTAATGAGGTGACTTAGAAGCACCTAAGGATGGGGGCTGGTTGCCAGGAGAACCAACTCTGTAATTAGTGAGCTGGAACTTTGAGTCCCACCCCAACCTCTGGGGAGGAAAGAGGGACTAGAACTGCATTGTCAATGGTCCATGATTTAACCAATTGTCCCTATGTAATAAAGTCTCAGTAAAAGCCAAAAAGGATACTTTCAGTGAGCTTCTGGATTGGTGTACACACAGGGATTTGGGGACAGTGGCACTCTCAGAGAGGGTACAGAAGCTCTGCACCCTTCCTAATCGCACACCTCACCCTATTGGTTGCTTCCATCTGACTGTTCCTGAGTTAGATCCTTTTATAATAAACTGGTAATCTAGTACATAAAATATGTTTCTGAGTTCCATGAGCTGATATAGCAAATTAATTGAACCCAGTGGCCTGTGGGAACCTCTGATCTATAGCGAGTCAGACAAGAACAAGTAACAACCTGCACCTGCAATCGATGGCTGAATGGGGGTGGGGAAGTAGTGTTTTAGGACTGAGCCCTTAACCTCTGGGACCTGATGCTAGCTATCTCTGGTAGACAGTGTCAGAATTGAGTTGAATTGTAGGACACCCAATTGGTGTCTGAGAGTTGCTTGTTGGATGGGGTGGGCGGGGAATCTATCTCCTATCAGAACTTAGTGATCAGAATCCCTTACTCCACAAATAAATAAATAGCTAAAATCAACAAGGATGTTGTGAGGGGCATTCCCAAATTGAATTCAAACTCTAACAGATGACGGTTACTGTGTCATGCTTGAATAACTTGAATAAAATAATCACACTTAAGAGGGAAGAAAGAAAAGGAGTGACCTAAATAACTTTGGAAAACATGACTTTGGCTACATGCTGTAAGGATAACAACAAAAAGAACTGTACAGAAACCTGGCATTCTTGTTAGTAAATTTGGTTTTCACAAGGATATAACTAGTAATTCTGAAACTAATTTAAGTATATATTTGGATTGAGAAAATAAGTAAATATATACTAGATAATGAGAGCCATGTTTCTCACTTGTGGAGGAGGTAAAATAATTTTCCCTCTCCCTTTCTAAGTTCTTGGCTGAGACTCTCCTATAATAAGACACAAATTAATGGAAGAAAAGCAAACAGAAGGTTAATAACATGCATACCTCCTGTATACATGTGAGAGACTCAGGAAAATTGAGTAACTCTTCAAAATGCCCCAAGCCAAGACCTTCACTAACATTTCCAGCTAAAGACAAAAGAAGATGCTGGGGTGGGGGGATGATGGGGGGAGGTCAGTTACAAGAAGTCTCCAGGAAGAATATAATAAGCAAGGGCAAGTTTTTATGCAGATTTCTTAGTGCCTTCTCACATCCAATGTGTCCATCAATTGATGAATGGATAATGAAGATGTGATATATATATATATATATATATATATATATATATATATATATGGAATATTATATATGTATCATATATATATGGGGAATATTATATATATATCATATATATATGAAATATATATATATATATTACCCATATATGTGTATGGAATATATATGGTATATATATACCATATATACATACAAATATATGAAATATGATTTAGCCATAAAAAAAGAATGAAATCTTGCCATTTGCAATGTGGATGGAGCTACAGAGTATAATGCTAAGTGAAATAAGTCAGAGAGAGACAAATACCATGTGATTTCATTCATATGTGGAATTTAAGGAACAAAACAAACAAGCAAAGGAGAAAAAAAGAGAGAGAAACAAGCAAGAAAGAAACTCTTATCTATAGAGAACAAACTGAAGGTTACCAGAGGGGAGGTGGTTGGGGGAATGGGAGAAATAGGTGGTGGGGATTAAGGAGGGTACTTGTCATGATGAGCACTGGGTGATGTATGGAAGTGTTGAATCACTGTGTTGTACACCTGAAACTAATATAATATGTATGTTAACCAACTGCAATTAAAGTAAGGACTTAAAAAAGTTATTTGCTTATCCATTGATAAATTTCTAGAGATATAAAGTCCTCCTTCTATTCCTGGTACAGATAAGGAGGCCCTCTTGCAAATGGAGATTTCCCTTTTAAATGTAAATATCTCTTACAAAAAGGTAACTTCTATTTAGCTTTTATAACTTTTCCTATGTCTGCTATTTCTTACAAATAACCAGCCTAAAATAATTTTTATGCTAAAGAGGCATATTTTGGGGTGACAAATTTTGTTCCCTTTCACACTATTGGGCAAAGAAGTTAAAGAAAAAATAACAAAGATAGATAACAAACTGTATCTATGTACATGTGAATATACATACATCTCACTATCTCTGTCTAAACAAAAGATCTACAAGCAAGGACACCGTAGAAGCAAGGATCACATCTAGTACCTAGATCTTGGTTTCTAATGTCATTCTT
Organism: Leopardus geoffroyi; assembly: GCF_018350155.1. NCBI lineage: Eukaryota > Metazoa > Chordata > Mammalia > Carnivora > Felidae > Leopardus > Leopardus geoffroyi. Next base: position 47,058,977 of record NC_059327.1, read on the forward strand.
CGATAAAAAGAAGTAGGGTTCCTTGGAGGTATGATTGATACAGGGCTGGGGCAGAGGAAATACAAGGTGATCTTGGGATATCGTTTGCTATCAAAAAGTCAGAAAGTGCTAAAAACATAAGGGAGGTATGCCAAAAGAATACAGGAGCCAACTGAAGGATTTCTCAATGGCCAAATGCATGAAAACGTGAACAATAACAAAACAATACCATTAGATTACAATGTAAAGAATAGAAGAAATAAACTTAAGACTATACTGATAAAAATAGTTGAAAAAAATAAATCAATTAGGGAGAAAGGAAAGCCCTTTCTTACAAAAGAATTCCAATTAAACAATGTAGAATGAATGATGGAAATGAAAAATTAAACACTGAAATAATAATAGTTGCAGACAAGAATCACTGAGGGATGTTAAAGTTTTTTTTTTGTTGTTGTTTATTTATTTTTTGAGAGACACAGAGAGAGCGCAAGTAGGGGAGGGGCCGAGAGAGAGGGAGAGAGGGAAAATCCCAAGCAGGCCCTGCATGGTCAGCACGCAGAGCCTGAAGTGGGGCTGAAACTCATAAAACCATGAGATCATGACCTCAGCTTAAATCAAGAGATGGATGCTCAATCTACAGAGCCACCATGGTGCTCCTGAGGGATGCTAAAATAGAGACAAAACTATGATGAGGAAAAGGAGGATTGACTAATCTCAAAGTATCTCCCACAGGATACTTATTAGTGACAAAGGGAAAAATAGTAACTATAAAATGATGATACCTAACAGATACTAACTTAACAAAGTGATCAAAATTAATATCACCAATAATAAGATACAACATGTGCTCCCTGTTATGAGATGCTGAAAAGGTCACATTATCCTTTCTGTGGTATTCTTTCAAAAAATGCAAAAATGATCTCATCCTGAGAAAATCACAGAGAAATCTAAACTTAAAATATTGTAAAAATAAAACACATGTAACCAGTATTCTACAAATACTGAAGTACACTATGTATGTATGTGTATATATACATATATATAGGATATATATATCCTATATATATATATATATATGTGTGTATATATATATATATATATATATATATATATATCCTATGAGTCTATTGTTTTGAAAATAATATAAAAGCACTTGAGGGGCGCCTGGGTGGCGCAGTCGGTTAAGCGTCCGATTTCAGCCAGGTCACGATCTTGCAGTCCGTGAGTTCGAGCCCCGCGTCAGGCTCTGGGCTGATGGCTCGGAGCCTGGAGCCTGTTTCCGATTCTGTGTCTCCCTCTCTCTCTGCCCCTCCCCCGTTCATGCTCTGTCTCTCTCTGTCCCAAAAATAAATAAACGTTGAAAAAAAAAAATTTAAAAACACTTGAAAATAATTCTAAGAGAGCAAGATGAAAGAGTTCACACAATTTAAATGAAATACATTGATCATCAAGAAGAGAGAAGACAATTTAGAACATGCTTTCTATTGGGGCGCCTGGGTGGCGCAGTCGGTTAAGCGTCCGACTTCAGCCAGGTCACGATCTCGCGGTCCGTGAGTTCGAGCCCCGCGTCGGGCTCTGGGCTGATGGCTCAGAGCCTGGAGCCTGCTTCCGATTCTGTGTCTCCCTCTCTCTCTGCCCCTCCCCCGTTCATGCTCTGTCTCTCTCTGTCCCAAAAATAAATAAAAAAACGTTGAAAAAAAAAATTTAAAAAAAAAAAGAACATGCTTTCTATTGAGCACTATGTTAGTCTGTTTAAGTTTCTGTAGCAGAACATCACAGATTGGGAGGCTTAAAAAATAAAAATTCACTTTATTACAGTTCTGGAGGCTGAGAGTCCAAGATCAAGGTACTAACAGGGTTGGTTTCCAGTAAGACTTCCTCTCCCAGCTTGTAAATGTCTGCCTTCTCACTGGGTAAGGAATGTATGGCCTTTCTTCTGTGCATTTGTGTACAGTGAGAAATCTCTGATATTTCTTCCTCTTTTTATAAGGACACTTGTCTTTTCAGATTAGGGCCCTTGTCTTATGACCTCATTTTGTTTTGAAATGTTTATTTTATTTTTGAGAGAGGGAGAGATAGAGAAGGAGAGGGAGAGGGACAGAGAGAACATGAGCGGGGGAGAAGCAGAGAGAGATAGGGACAGAGGATCTGAAGCATGCTCTGTGCTGACAGCAGACAGACCAATGCAGGGTTTGAACTCTGGAACCACAAGATCATGACCTCAGCCCAAGTCAGATGCTTAACTACCCGAGCCACCCAGGCACCCCCATGACGTCATTTAAACTTAAACTTCCCGGGGCGCCTGGGTGGCGCAGTCGGTTAAGCGTCCGACTTCAGCCAGGTCACGATCTCGCGGCCCGTGAGTTCGAGCCCCGCGTCAGGCTCTGGGCTGATGGCTCAGAGCCTGGAGCCTGTTTCCGATTCTGTGTCTCCCTCTCTCTCTGCCCCTTCCCCGTTCATGCTCTGCCTCTCTCTGTCCAGAAATAAATAAACGTTGGGAAAAAAAATAAATAAATAAATAAATAAACTTAAACTTCCCTAAAGGCCCTGTCTCCAAATATAGTCACACTGGGGCTTGGACTTCAACATCTACATTTTGGGGGAACATAATTCAGTTCATAACAAATACCAACTATACTTGTAATCTTCATATGTGAAAAAGAGTGCATATACTGATGGAGATTTTTTATAGAAGAAGGGAGAGAACAAGGAGGAAGATAAGACAGAGGAGGCTCTCTTACAGACTGATTCTGTGTAAGATGATGTGGTGGAAGAATGCATGTCTTTTGTGTGAATCCTTATGGAACAGGTTTGCTGGGGCAGTACCCATAATTGGATTCCCACATAAATCATGCAGTTAGTGACATAAGAGACTACATGAGAAGTGGTGCGTGTGTGCGTGTGTGTGTGTGTGTGCGTGTGTGTGTGTATGTAAGGCATAAAAACACTTTGATTTCTCATCAGGCTGCCCAGATTTTCACATAACCTCTGAAAACAAGGGGGAAAAAAGGGATTTAGAGCAGAAGTAGCTCCATTAACTCATACTAGCTGAATCTCAGTTATATTCAATCTGACATAAAACTCCCTGAAACAGACAAGAATGACATTTAAATGCAAGCAATTGACAGACCTACCTTCCCCCCTCCACTCTAAATAATAATGTACAGCCACATTCTCTAGCCAATTCCACTTCCTAAGTACCTTGTTTGACATTTTCCCACAATGAATGGAACCCCTACCAGCATCATTAGCTTTGCAAGATTTTCTCCAGGGAATGGGCAAAGCAGCTGCCGATTCTAACCAGCCAGGAGAGAGGGAAAATATAAAGAAACAAAAGGCAGGATAAAATAAAGTAAATCCTTGCTGTAAATTTGAGAGGATTTATTTGCAAAAGTAAAAGATGAAACAAACATGACAGCTTTTGCATGCATCAGTAATAGACAACCAGACACTTGTTACAATCCAAAACAGAGGCCATAGTGAATCCAACTGTAAGAAAGAAAGAAAGAAAGAAAGAAAGAAAGAAAGAAAGAAAGAAAGAGAAAAAAAGAAAAGGAAAAAAAAGAAAAGAAAGGAAAAGAAAAGAAAAGAAAAATAGCCGATGCATTCCATGACCTAAGCATCTGGATATGTAGAGTTTTATATGTATGTTTGGTCAGCTTGTCCTCATCTGGAGAAAGATTATTGGCTGTAAATATTCTAGGGTTTTGCTCATTAGAGTTGCTTTCGTTTACCTTTGAGCTCTGGTTATAACCACCCATGCCTGCATCAGAAGGTGAGGCAGGAAAGCTCTCACATAATGAAATTGATAGCACTGATGTGAGATAATAAAAAATATACATATTGATCCCTGCCTTTGGTTTGGCACAGAATTCCTAAAACCCTGGGTTTAGGAATCTTGACATCTGGGCTTTGTCTCATTCCTACTCTAGACCCTAAGGGCTATATCCAAAAGCTTGGAACAATGAAAATTATAAAAACAGTCTTCAAGCCAAGATATTCTAACTTTATACTCTAAATATCCATGTGGTCTTAGATAAGCCACTTAAGCTTCAGAATTTAATTTTTTTCGTCTACAAAACAGATTATCAACACTTCCCACGTTGCAGGGATATTCATCCAATGAATGAGAAAGAGATTATGGAAATCCAGTCTATTGGAAAATGTAGTCAAATTCTTGAGGCCACCAGCCATTCTTTCCCTTCTCCCATTGGAGAACTTAATTGTAGGGTTTGACATAGTAGCCTAGGCACCAACATTCATCCCAACCTCAAGTATAGCTTCCTAATGCTCCCTGCGTGAGATTCGGAGGGAGAGCAGTGATCTCACAGCAGTAAGAAGTGGAAGCCTGAGTGCCAGAGTTGAGGTGCAGTTTCATGAAGCTTGAGCATACATATCCATCTCTCTACTCCCTCTCCTAGGTGGCAACATAGGACAAGGAAGAAATGAGACATGTATCAAGGTGTCTAGGAGGAAGTCAAAGGCCAGACACCAGAGGGACCAACTTGACACGTCAAATTTAAGAGCTACAGAATGCAAAAGAGCAATGCAGAATGTTTCAAAGCTAGAGAGTCCCCTATCAGTGGGGGAATCTTTGAAGTGGGCTTTCCGAGACTGTTGCTATGACTCCTACTAGACGTTTGCATTTTGTCTTCATGGGCTGTGATGTGTGATTTGGATTGGTTTAAGGATCAGGGGACAAACAGCAGATAGGGGAAATAAAAACATACATGTAAAGGAGGCCTACCTTGATGGGGGGAAACCCTCCCCCAAAAGTTATGAAATAATGGTGATAAATATCACGGAAACTTTGATCAGCCCAGTGGCCAGTGCCACTGCAATTCCATACTCCTCCCAATAATGTATGCGACAATGTAGTAACAGCATTTCTTTGTGCAATGAAATCTTATTAAATTGACATAGTTTTACTCAAAACAGCATGAATTTGAAGTAGCTATTTCTCCCTAGTTGACTTAAATGTCTTATGGCTCTTAAATAAAATATCAGATAATATATACTTAAAGTTCTTTTTTCTCATAGCTCCCTTAATATAGAATTAACAAGGTGTTACTCAATTATTTAGAGTTTTCCAGTAAAGTGCCCATAAAGCTTTCACAAATATAATGGGAAATATGTCCATAATTCTCATCTGACACGTGGTGAAAATTCTAGAAGGTGGAGCAACTTCTTAAGCCAGCGGGGCCAGTCTTCTGTTTCATAAACTTAAGTACTGTGGCATGGGGCTGAGTCCTGGAGTCAGCTGTGGTGAGTGTGTGAGCTGCAGGGTGGGCAATGGTAGAGGGACCACAAAGCCCCCAGCATCAGCATATGCATTCCCAGTATATGCTGTTAAGCAAAACTTATTTGTACAAACTGACTGCCTCAGAGAAACAGCGAGAGGTGTCCTAAAAGCAAAGAAATGCAGCTGTAGAGAATATAAGAAGCTGTGGCCATCTAAGGAGACAGTGCCACGACATGTTACAACAGGCTCTTGGGGTCAGATGTATGTTGGCATTTTGGTGACTGCCACTTTTGAGCTATGGGACTTTATGGAAGGCATTTCTTTTTTTAAAGTTTATTTATTTTGAGAGAGAGAGAGAGGATATGAGAGAATAAGCGGGGGAGGAGCACAGAGAGAGGGAGAGAGAGAGAATCCTAAGCAGACTCCTCGCAGTCAGCACAGAGCCCAAAGTGGTGCTCGAACTCACGAACTGTGAGAACATGACCTGAGCTGAAACCAAGAGTTGGATGCTTAACTATAGGAGCCCCTATGGAAGGCATTTCTGAACCCTGGTTCTTTTATTTGTAAAATGAAATGCCAGCCCAAATTGATGCCAGATAGCTAAAATGAGAGTGCCAGAAAAGCAAAGTCCAAAGATATTAATATTTTATTCTCATAGAATTATTAGGAAGGTTAAGTGAGTGAAATTATGTGAAAGTGTTCTGTATGCTATATGGCATTACACAAGCACTACCCTTTAGTTTATGTGTGCCATATGAAATGGAAAAAAAGTGTTTTCCTTAAGTTATAAAAGTTAAATACAGAAACTTTTAAATATATATATCTTGAAAGAGAAAATTTAAACGTTACAGTTAGAGCCACTACTCAAAATATTTTTAAAAAGTGATAGGGGAGATTGTTCTGTGTGTGTGTGTATTTCAATTAATATCATATACAGTACTAAAAATACTTTTTCCTTTTTATTTAACAACATGTTTCCACATTGTTGAATAAAGGAATCTCATTTCTAAATAAGGGAAATGGAGTTATTATTGATTTAATCCCAATAAAAATGAATCAGAGGTGACTTTTATATGAAGAAAACATTTATTTAAGTCATTTGTTGGCAAGCACTTACTACTAGCTGCTGGGATTTTTGTTATCTCAGCCAAGAATTGCAAATAAAAAGTTGAAAAATATATATATTCAAAGCAAAAGTCAATATGGTAATGAAAAAAATCTGTAGGGACAAAAAGCAAAACTTCTTACCTTGTAGTAAAGATTATAGAAAAGTCTTAAAGATTTAAGATATATTATCAGGCATTCAGGCCTAGAATACCTGCTTATTGTAAAAATGAAATAAAATACAAAGTATTACTTAAAAAGCAAAAAAAAAAAAAACTAATTCTATAACTCAGTGAATAGTTGAAGAATGTAGATATCAAACCTTTACCAGCACTTTAGAGACCAGCTTTTCTGTAAACCCCATCATCACCCCATCATCACCTCTAATAGAATAACAAACTCCACATTACTCCTTAAAATATGCAGTTAACACGCATCCAGCATTGAAAAAGACTCTATGCGAAGCTATTGTTACTTTGGAGTCTGCTCCAAATTAAGAATTTCCTTATAAACAAGTTTTTGATCTAAGCTGGAATGTTCTTTTCACTCTGTTGCTTCAAAATACTGTCCCTTAAACTCTTTAGGTCATTGGCACTAGCAAGTATTACATGCCCCATGTGTGCCCATGTTTCTTGGCCAAGGAAGTTGGTTGTACACTTGTTAATTATGTTCCTGTTAGCTATTACTGTATAACAAACAAGCCTACAACTTAGTGATTTAACAGAACAATGGACATTTATGTTTCTTACAGGTCTGAAATTTGGGCAGGATGTGTGATACTGACTCAACTCTGCTTCATGGCCTCTGGGGCCTCAGGGTGACTGACTTACTGACTAGAGAGGTTAGAATAGCTGAGCTCAGATATCTCTCTTCTCGCTTCATGTCATTGCTATGCTTTCTACATGTTTTCTTCAGCATGGTGGCCAAAAGCTATAGTTCTTGCATGGCAGCTCAGGGGCTCAAGGGGCATGTTCCCAGAGGCCTAGCCAAAGCCCTAACTTCAGAAGGCCTGGAATTATTATTGGTAGGGAAGTCACTAAGACCAGCCTAGACTCAACAGGCGAGGAATCAGATTTGATGTCTCAGTGGAAGGAGTAGCAGATTATGTGAGCCATCTTTAATCTCCCACAAATTCTCCCATGAAAAATGCTCTTCTCTGGAAGAAATATTTAAAAGAATAACTAGAGAAGAGTGTGAGGCTGAATGTAAGAATTCATCCCGATTCTTTGACTATTAAAAAAAGAAATACGATTTACAGTATCTTTTTCTCCAATTTGCCTTGACTCTCATATAGCTAACGCTTTCTTAGTTTCTAAAAATACTTGTATCTGGGGCCCATTGATTCACACATTCAGGGAATTTATCCCCTATGGTACTGCATTTTTCTTCTTACTTAAAAAAATATGATGTCATAACTCATAAAAATAGTGCCAGAATTACCAGATATTTTAGTTTTTGGAGATCAAAGTCTTCATTTTATTTTCTCCTACCCATAGGCCATAGCTAATAGGGTATGCATAAGCTGAGATAAGAGAAGAATTTTATTATTGATTTAATATTATCAGGTAAAATCTGCACAGGAAAATCATGTCACATCTATTTGAATTGCCACTGAATAGCAGTGATGTTCTTTCAGTTGACAAGCAAAATAAACTGAAAAAATGACAGATTTCATGGATGCCAGAAATCGAGAACTGTATTCCTTACAGATCACAGAACAAAGAGTGGAAGAATGAAAACTTGGGGGAAGTGTGAATTAGTCTCCTTCTTTGGAGACTAAATAATATCTCCATCTTTGGAGAAGCAGTGCTTGAACTGAGAGAAAAGCAGAAGAGCATTACCATTTCACACGATGGTAGTTTCCCTACGCTGAGCCATAACCTCCTTTATCACCACATGCTGCCAATGCAGGCATCGCTCACAGACCTTCCTTGGGCTTGTGATTCACAAGCCTCTTCGCTGTTAAGATCTCTAAAGCCTCGTGATCTCATCCAGTTTGCAGGTGGTCAAGCTGATCGAACCCTCCTGTTAGAGCGGTAGTAATAGAGAGTCTACTTGTTGAAAGGAGAACATAGATCAGGAAGATACCCTCACTCGCTGTTTTAGATGCCACGATGGTTCTCTTTCTCCTTCTCTTTCTGGAGATTGTTCACAACCTGCGTTGTGCACAGATCCTAACTCCTCCAATAATAGTGCATTCCTATTCAGTTTTTCTTTTTTTTAATTTTTTTTTTCAACGTTTATTTATTTTGGGGACAGAGAGAGACAGAGCATGAACGGGGGAGGGGCAGAGAGAGAGGGAGACACAGAATCCGAAACAGGCTCCAGGCTCTGAGCCATCAGCCCAGAGCCCGACGCGGGGCTCGAACTCACGGACCGCGAGATCGTGACCTGGCTGAAGTCGGACGCTCAACCGACTGCGCCACCCAGGCGCCCCAAGTTTTTCTTTTTTTTGATACCTGACATTATTCAGAGCTCTTTTACTTCTTAGTTTCTCAGATCATTATTTAAAGATGCGGCATCGTACTGAAGAAGTAGGGCCGTATAATCAACCCATAGAAGAGCTACAACTTAGGTGGCATTTGCTATATCCCACCCAATGTTCTGAGCACTTCACATATAATCATATCGTTTATCCTTACCACAACCCTATAAAGTAGTTACAGTGAATAACGTCGTATTACAAATAGGAAAACGAAGACACTGGACAGTTAAATTAACTGCTCGAGATATTACTCAAATCGCATGTGGCAGAGCAGGGACTCGAACCTAAGCAACCTGAATCCAAAGTCCAGGATCTTACATGACCTCTTAAAGGGCTTATCGACCACATTGCTACACAGTTTTTAAATGCCCACAGAGAAGGAATGCTCTTTATCCAGGTTCAGATTTAGTAATAAGAAGTGTGGCTTTTCAGAGTTTTCTCAAATTTCAAGCCAAGTTTACCCACTGCTTGGTCCATTGCAGTAGGATGGAGAAGCCTGGGAGAGGATGAGTCTACACCTATCTCTGACTTCTGCAGTGGGCGATGGTCTCCTCACAGTGGATATCCTTGTATGTCAACATTTATGTACATTTTTGGTTATTTTTAGACAAATAGCTGAGTGGAGAGAGTTATACTCCTTAAAGGTTTTTAGTACATCTTGCCAAACTGTTTTCCAGAAAGGCTACACCTATTTATCTTCCTTCCACACACTTGGAATGTTATCCATGATAATTTATTCAATCTTTGCCTATTTTATGGTTGAGAATTGAATTATGTCACTCATTCTTCAATAAATTGAATATTCATTAATGGAATGAATTTTATACTTTTACTGTATAAAAGTGTACCTAGATCTGCTCGAGATTCCAGGGGATCAGACAGTGTCTCACACTTGCTTTATTTTCCATTTTAGTAGCAACCAGCCAGGTTTTTCATATGGGCATTGATTATTTGTGTTTCTTCCTTTGTGAACTTTGTATTTAAATCCTTTGACTGTTGGGGCACCTGGGTGGCTCAGTCGGTTAAGCGGCCGGCTTCAGCTCAGGTCATGATCTCACGGTTTGTGAGTTCGAGCCCCATGTCGGGCTCTGTGCTGACAACTCAGAGCCTGGAGCCTTCTTCGGATTCTGTGTCTCCCTCTCTCTGACCCTCCCCCGTTCATGCTCTGTCTCTCTCTGTCTCAAAAATAACGTTAAAAAAAATTAAAAAAAAATTAAATCCTTTGACTGTTTTTGTTGAAATGTCAGTCTCTTACTTTATTATTTGTAAGGTCAAATCAAATACTGATTGGGTTCAGATTCAAGTATAAGAATATTTTGAGAGCTTTACAAAATTATGCAAGCACAGGTTCTGGATTAAACTGATTCACTAATTGTTTTCATTCACCTATCTACCCATCAAATAGCCATTAAGCTTCTATTATATGCTCAAACTCAAACGTTCCTGTAAGTACTGGGACATACAATAATAAGATGATGTTTCTACCGTCAGGTTGATGGCAGCCCACTAGCAGAGAAAAATCAGACAAGCAATTACAATATCGGATCATTTTACTGTTTAAACAGATGCATTTGTTTTTTTCTATTTAGTATTCATTCACCTTTCCTGGTTGGGAAAGCTTCCCAACTTTGTATTTTTGTTTTTGGTGGCAGACAATGTTGGGTTTTCAGTGTGAATACTCGAGAAGCAAGGGGCACCCTCTTTCTCTCTTCACTCCAGCAGCTAACTTGGCCATTTGTTGCCAATAAGATGCTCTCATCCAGGACTCTGAATCTTAAAAAAGTGATATAAACATGAGTGGCTGTGATACTAATGGTGTACAACCCTGATCACGGAGGTGTCCTGGAGTGGCATCGACAGTACCCAATTTTCCTGGAAACGTAGTATAGAGGTGTCAGAAGTGTCTTGGCTGGGTGTCCTTGCTGACATACTATTGTTATACTTCCTACTTTGTAAGACCTGAAAGCTCTATTTATTGTTGTTGATTTTCCAAGCCACTCTGTATGCTTGGGAAGACCTTCAAAACCATTCAGACTCTTCAGAGTCAACTCTTCAGAAAATCTCTTAAAGTAGTAAGAGTTGGTTTCTCCAACATGAAACCAGAGCAAAAGAACTGTATGGATGCTAAGTGCTAGATTATAAGAGAAACACAATTAGAGCTCTGTTAAGCAATGAAGAGTTGATGTTGGCTTCATTTATAATTTTCATAAAACACATTCTTTTGTTTTATTTTACTTTTGTTTTGGCACATTGTTTGGACCAAGAAACTTTCTTTAAAATGATTACCAGAGCATCATTAACTGAAATCATCTAATGATGGAAAATATCTTTGCAGAACCCTCAAGAAGAGTTCAGTTCATAGAAAATTTCAATCTTTCTGCATCAGCAGTGTTTTACCAGCTGAGAACATAATTATCTTAGCATTAGGCAACCTGTCCTTGGCATGTGTGTTTCTTCCACCTCTGTATAACTCATCTGTGTACTACTTGTAAAGGCTTTTCTTGATTTGTATTAATGTTTATCACGTATCTGCTATTTTCCTAACTCATATAAACTCTTTGGGAGAAATCATCATGTTATGTACTTCACCGTGTTATACAGAACTAAGAAAAAAATAGGCATTCACCAATTATTGTATAAATTAATTATTGCAAAAGAGAATTTAGAAAGATAGAGACCAACATGATGCTTTATTAAACTGATCACAATAGGAAGTTTCAAGTGTCATTTTCTTCACATAATCAGAGCATACAAAGGCTATGGGATCTGCTAAATCATTTATTTAGTGAAGGACAGAGCCAGTTCAATGAATTTTTCTAAACCAAATACATAGATACAAGTCTTGATTAAGAAAAAAAAATATCCCCAGCTCTCTAGAACTCCAAACGATTCTGTGCACCCTCTCCTCCCATCCTGACTTGAAGCTCCAAAACTTGTCCATTTTTTCACTAATATATTACAGTCATATATATATATATATATATATATATATATATATATATAATGCATCTGTTCCCTTTGTCAATACTTTGTTAGTGATATAGTAGCACATCTCTATCTTGTGTGCAGCCATAATTGTTCTTTTTAATTGCTGTATAGTATTTCACCATATCAATGCACCACTATGTATTTATCCATTCAGCTGTTGGTAGATATTTGGACTGTTTCCAAATGGTGCTTCTTTGAAGAATCTTATACATATCTTTTGGTGAGTAAACACACACACACACACACACACACACACACACACACGTGCACGTGCCTGTTGGGGTTCATAGCTGGGAATGGAACTGCTTTGTCATAAGAACCAAAATTATACATATTTAGAAGTAACAAAACTGAGGGCACATTTACGAATGAGGAAAATTATTAGGCAAGTATAAAATTCAAGATGATCTCCCCAGAAAACAGACTTTCACACATGTGTAGCTCAAACCAGTTGGCAAATATCTATAGCAACTTATTTTAGCCTCACCACTTAGCCTTGGAGGGATATTTACATTCCTACCTGTGCAAGATTGTCTCTATTTAAATAGACTCTGAAGTGGGTCCTATGCTCCTGAGGCAAATTAAAAATGAAATCCTGGAAGAACTGACAGGCTGTTCCCTAGAACTCTGAGCAGCTCTAATTATGTTACAATACGTTTAGATGTTTTAGCACAAAATAGTCTACCTGCCTTTTGAGAACTGAAACCTGAGTAGAATTTCCCCAAAGTGCTTCTCTTGATGTGTGCAGGGAAGCTTCAACATTACACATTAATGTAGGGAACTACCGTAGGTTTTTGTACTACTTAATCCATTGCTGTATTTGACTTCTGTTTTTAGATTCAGTAACACGGACAGTTCCACAATGCTGATTCCGAATCTGAATCTCTGAGTGTTACCGTTTGAGTCATTGCTGCCACTAATGCCTTCATCTTTGCAATCACTCAAAGTGCAGTGTAAGGTTCTGATTCACTGGCTGTAAGTTGGGCAAGACCCCAGTCTTAGAGGGGCATGGAGAGAAAGGGAGCAGCCAAGCAGGGGAATAGTTTGCTCACCTTCAACAACTCCTGCTCAAAGGAACTTCTCCGAGTGGCGTGACAAACTTTAGGCTTACCTGTCACCAGCCTGCCTGCAGGAACTCCACCAGAGTGCCACTGCTGTGTTAGGGTAACAGCAGGAGCGAAAAAGTTCTCCAGATCATCGTTACAGAAGCATCCTGTGTGACAAATCCTAGAAGGAAAGGAATACAAATAAGATGGTAATAAATGAGCAGAACTGTCTCAGATGGTAATGTATTTCCAAAGGTGTCTGTGGGGAGTCAGTGAGGATGTCACAGTCTCTGCCTAATTTGTGTGGCTTTCTGTAATCATTTCCATTTATCTGCAATCTAGTTAAAAGCTGCTAGCTAGTTCATGCATTTCTACATGGGGATCCATTATAAGAAAGCACTTCTCTCAGCAAAGTAAGATCCATTCTTCCCTATTCCCCAGAGTGAACTATCAAAGGTTAAATTATTTTCAAGGCAGGTGCTCCACGCCACTGAACAGCTCAATCTGTGTTCTTTCATCTCTGCATCTCTTAACTTGATGCAATTCCTCTGCTAGTTCATTAGCTGCTTGCAATCAGGTCTCCACCTTTTCTAGCAGGCTTTCTAGCCCCAGAATGGTCTTGGCTTGGGCTCCTCTCTTTTCAGGACTTGATTTTCTGTTTACTTTGTAAATAGCCAGGGGAAAAAAAAGAGAGACCTCATCTTTATCTGTAAGCTAAACTGAATTTTGCAATTCTTATTTGTGTGTGTGAGTGAGTGTGTGTGTGTGTGTGTGTGTGTGTGTGTGTGTGTGTTGTTCGGGGGAAGCTAATACCAGATTTTATAGGCCAGGGCACTAGACCTATTTAAATTAAAATTAATTAAAATAAAATGATATTAGAAGTTTTGTTCCTCAGTCAGATTGTCCACATTTCAAGTGCTCATTCGCCACATGCAACTAACTGTTACCTAAATGGACAGTGCAGATTATAAAACATTTCCCACACAAAACACATCCCACGGAAAGTTCTGTTGGATGGTGCTGCTCTGCTGAAGAGTCAAATCCTTTTGAATAAGAGTCCCCTTTTTAGGCACCCATAGCCTAGGGTATGGTAGGAATTTTGTGAAAAAGCAAAACTACTTTAACAAAAGTTCGCCTGATGCATGGATGGCAGAGGAGTGGAACTGATGTTCTGGCAATTCTGAAACACTGCACTGGGATTTTCTAGTTAAGAAAATTTTACCTACAGAGGTCTTAGAAAAGTAATAAATAATAAAAGTAACAAATAATAAAAGAAAGTAAGTGTATGACCTGGTTACTGACAAATTAGAGATTAAAACATCTGCAGATAGCATGTCAATGACTGAAGGAACCTTGAAGCTAATGAAATTAATACTATCAGGAACCATATGAGCCACTGAGGGTAAATTATAAGAGAAAGTCTGAGGAATGAGGGCATGGATGGGTAGTAATCAGTGAAAGACTTCACAGAAGAACAAAAGCCTTGTATGTCCTTTCGCCGTGACTGGCTCATCTGACACCTTCCAACCATGCTGAGATGCATGATGGTAACCTGGAGACACTATCATCAGTATCCCTTTCTTCACTAAGCATGATTTCAGGCCAGACAGAAGTCTTTCCCTCCTTCTTGCATAATTTCCAGAATTGAATGCTCTGTCAGAAAGGGAACTCTTTCCTGATGGAGAAATCCCATTACCTCCAAAAGATTATGGCATCTCTGCTCTCCTGTTGGGATCAATGAACCAAGCAGATTTTTGCACTGGGCTCTCTGATGGTCTCCACCATAGAAGCCCAGGCCTGCTTCCCAAGGGTCTCATCCCGCACACATCATGGAGACTGCCCACTCCCATAGATGATTTAATTAGCTCTGGCGCAGGAAGGAGGGAGGATTAAGGACTGATTAAAGAGCTTATAGAAAATAGATATGATTTAGGAGAATAATCCTCTGGAAACCCCGGTCTGCATGTGACAAATCCTCCTGGGCAGACTGTACTCTGGCAGAAATCACTGCTCCTACAGGACTTATAGCACGAGGTCACCCTGGAAAGTCAGGTCAAAGAAGAGATGCTCCATGATGGAAACAACTTGAGGAATGGACAGAAACACACAATATATCTTTTCTTCGAAAAAAAATAGAAGCAATTGTTCCTCATCGCTTCATGAAGAAACAATGTAGGAAGTGTTTATGAAATGTGATTTATGCAACACACTTTTTTCTAGGTAATATTTTATTAATTAACATTTATTTACCAACAAAGTAAAGCAACCACTCTGACAAGCACCTTATTCGAATTTTAATGTTAGAATCCAGAAGGCAAGGTGTCATCTCATCCCCATCTTTAACACCCCTATAAATATTTGAAATGGCTCCAGGGGGCAATGAGCATGTTAATTCCTAGGAGGAACAAACTTGCCACCCGAGAAATTTCTCCCTTTCCAAGACTTGATCACAACCCCAGAAGCATTAGCTACGGAGAAACGGTGCTTGCCACCTTGAGTTGTCAAAAATAGAAGGAAGATGAGGGCAAAGGATGACAGAACTCCAATCAGCTTTGTGAGACCCCGGCTTCCTGGTTTTCTTTAAGTTACCATAGTTCAATCTCAATCAGGTTCCATTACACAGGACAGTATCTTGATGAGCTCGTAACCCTATAAACAGTTCTCTGGGGAGATGTGGTCAAGTTATTTGAATATAATTCATCCAGGTAACAAATTGGCACATCACTCAGCTCACAAATCTCTCTGTTGACCAGGCTGCCAAAGCAGGCAGAGGGCTCCTCTTTGCAGAAATCTTCCTCTCAACTGTGCTAATTGTGTGGAAAATCCAGACTCCTTTAAGAGCAAAATAAGAATTAAAAAAGTAAAAATAGATACAATTTCTCTCACAAATTCTCCTAATAATTCTGCAAGTTAGGAGTTATTCACATGTTATATATAAAGGAAATGGAAATTCTGAGATGTCAGGACAATTTCCAAGTTATAAAACAGATCTGATAAATTCAGAAAGCTGTGTTCAAATTTACATCTTTGTTGTTTGAAAGGGGAGGCTCTTTCCACTAGACCATGTGGTCTCCTTATCTTCTCTGAAAACAATGTTGTAAGCAATATGAAGTTCAAGAAAGAAACTTTTGGGTTTTGATGGGAGAAAGTTGACTTCATGGTTTGATAGTTTTTGAACATGGATTAATTGATCTGCTTGCTTGACACTACGCATCTTAGGGAGAAAATATCTTCATTTCTGATCTCAAAGACAGTAAATTCCCCTCTACCATAGTTTTAACTTAGGATTCTTCAACTGTTGTGGCATTCTGAGATCCTGGCATGGGTAGCAGTGGGAATAGGATGTGATTACCACCCTACAGACCAATATGAGACTGAGCTTGGGGCAACAACAAAATCAAAACCCAGACAGGAAGGCCAACTGTATCTACCCAAGGGGCAAGAGAGAAAAAAAAAATCAGTATTGAGAGCACCAAGGGCTTCCTTGTGAAAATCCGAGGATTTTACAGTTCTCATATTCTCTAAGTAATTCTCTAAGTAATTTTCTCTAAGTAATTCTTCTTTGGTGGTTAGGTATAAACAAGGTGAGTGAATTCAGTAAAGTGGTAGTACATTAGGATTTGAATTGTTATGGAAAAATCTAGATGGCTGCCAAACTGAGTCAAAAGGAAAAGAGACTTAATTTCTAGGTGAAGACTGAAATTACTAGAGGGATTGCTTAGGAATAGAATTAAAGAAAAATAATTAAAAAGAATAGTAATTATCTACAAATCAACATAATATCCCACATTAATAAAACAAAGAATAAGAACCATATGATCCTGTCAATAGATGCAGAAAAAACATTTGACAAAATACAGCATCCATTCTTAATAAAAAGCCCCAATAAAGTAGGGATAGATGGAACATACCACAACACCATAAAGATCATATATGAAAGACCCACAGCTAATATCCTCCTCAATGGGGAAAACTAGAGCTTTTCTTCTTGTCAGGAACAAGACAGGAATGTCTACTCTCACCATTACTATTTAACATAGTACTGAAAGTCTTAGCCTCAGCAATCAGATAACAAAAGAAATAAAAGGCATCCAAAATTGGCAAGGAAGAAGTCAAACTTCCACTTGCTCAGATACCAGGATACTCTATGCAGAAAACTTGAAAGACTTCCCCCCCAAAATTGCCAGAACTAATACAGAATTCAGCAAAGTTGCAGGATACAAAATCAACATACAGAAATCTGTTGCATTTTCATACACCAATAATGAAGCAGCAGGAAAAGAAATCAAGGAATCGATCTTATTTGCAATTGCATCAAAAATAATTAGATACTCTAGGAATAAACCTAACCAAAGAGGTGAAAGGCCTGTATTCTATAAAAACTATAAAACACTTATGAAAGAAGTTGAAGAGAACACAAAGAAATGGAAAAACATTCCATTCTCATGGATTGTAAGAACGAACATTGTTAAAATGTCTATACTCCCCAAAGCAATCTACAAATTTAATGCAATTCCTATCAAAATACCAACAGCAGTTTTTTTGCAGAGCTAGAACAAACAATCCTAAAATTTGTATGGAACCATAAAAGACCACAAACAGCCAAAGCCAATCTGAAAAAGCCATAAGCTGGAGGCGTTATGATTCCAAACTTCAAGCTATATTACAAAGCTGTAGACATTAAGACAGTATAGTACTGGCACAAAAACTGATACATAGATCAATGGAACGGAATAGAAAACCAGAAACAGACCCACAACTGTATGGTCAACTAATCTTTAACAAAATAGGAAAAAATATCCAATGGGAAAAAAAAGACTGTCTATTCAACAATTGGTGTTGGGAAAACTAGAGAGCAACATCCAGAAGAATGAACCTGGACCACTTTCTTACACCATACACAAAAATAAATTTAAAATGGATGAAAAACATAAATGTGAGACCTGAAACCATAAAATATCTAGAGGAGAACATGGGCAATAAACCCCTTTGACCTCAGGCACAGCAACTTCTTACTGGACACAACTCAGGAGGCAAGGGAAACAAAAGCAAAAATGAACTATTGGGACTTCATCAAGATAAAAAGCTTCTGCACAGCAAAGGCAACAATCAATAAAACTAAAAAGCAGCCTAAGGAATGGGAGAAGATATTTGCAAATGACATATCAGATAAAGGGTTAATATCCGAAATCTACAAAAACTTATAAAACTCAACATCTAAAAAACAAGTCATCCAGATAAATGGGCAGCAGACATGTATAGACATTTTTTCCAAAGATGACGACATCCAGATGGCTAACAGACACATGAAAAGATGCTGAACATCACTCATTATCAGGGAAAAACAAATCAAAACTATGATGAAATACCCCTTCATACCTATCAGAATGGCTAAAATTAACAACACAGGAAACAACAGATGTTGGTGAGGATGCAGAGAAAGGGAAACCCTTTTACACTGCTGGTGGCAATGCAAACTGGTATAGTCACTCTGGAAAACAGTGTGGAGGTTTATCAAAAAGTGCATAGGGGCATAGGGGCATAGGGGCACTTATACCCCAATGTTTATAGCATCACTTTCAACAATAGCCAAATTATGGAAAGAGCCTAAATGTCCATCAACTGATGAATGGATAAAGAAATTGTGGTTTATATACACAATGGAGTACTACGTGGCAATGAGAAAGAATGAAATATGGCCTTTTGTAGCAACGTGCATGGAACTGGAGAGTGTTATGCTAAGTGAAATAAATCATACAGAGAAAGATACCATACGTTTTCACTTTTATGTGGATCCTGAGAAACTTAAGACCATGGGGGAGGGGAAGGAAAAAAAATGTTAGAGAGGGAGGGAGCCAAACCATAAGAGACTCTTAAAAACTGAGAATAAACTGAGGGTTGGTGGGGGTGGGAAAGAGGGGAAAGTGGGTGATGGGCATTGAGGAGGGCACCTGTTGCGATGAGCACTGGGTGTTATATGGAAACCAATTTGACAATAAATTTCATATTTAAAAAAAAAGTTAAAAACAGAACTACTCTTTGACCCAGCAATTGTACTACTAGGCATTTACCTAAAGAATACAAAGATTGGGGCGCCTGGGTGGCGCAGTCGGTTAAGCGTCCGACTTCAGCCAGGTCACGATCTCGCGGTCCGTGAGTTCGAGCCCCGCGTCGGGCTCTGGGCTGATGGCTCAGAGCCTGGAGCCTGTTTCTGATTCTGTGTCTCCCTCTCTCTCTGCCCCTCCCCCGTTCATGCTCTGTCTCTCTCTGTCCCAAAAATAAATAAACATTGAAAAAAAAAACAAAAAGAATACAAAGATAAAGATTTTAAGGGGCATATGCACTCCAATGTTTATAGCAGCATTATCAAAAAGAGCCAAATTATGGAAAGAGCCCAATGTCCATCAAATGATGAATGGATAAAGATGATACACACACACACACACACACACACGCACACACACACACTAGAATATTACTCAGCCACCAAAAAGAATGAAATGTTGCCATTTACAATGACATGGGTGGAGCTAGAATGTATTATGTTTTTTTTTTATTTTTTATTATTTTTATTTATTTTGAAAGAGAGAGAGGGAAAGAGAGAGTGTGGAAACAAGAAAGGGGCAGAGAGAGAGGGAGAGACAGAATCTCAAGCAGACTCCACAATGCCAGCTCAGGGCATGATGTAAGGCTCAAAACTACAGACCGAGAGATCACAAGAGATTACCTGGGTCAAAGTCAAGACTACGATGCTTAACCAACTGAGCCATCTAGGCATCCCTAGAATGTATTATGTTAAGTGAAATAATCAGATAAGACAAATACTGTATGATTTCATTCATATTGGAACTCCAGAAAAAACAGATGAATATATGGGAAGGGAAAAAAAAAAAAAGAAAGGGAAGCAAACCATAAGAGACCCTTAACTATAGAGAATAAACTGAGAGTTGATGGAGCGAGGGAGGTGGTGGGATGAGCTAAATGAGTGATGGGTATTAAGGACACTTGTTATGATGAGCACTTGGTGTTGTATGTAAGTGTAGAACTCAATTCTACTCCTGAAACCAATGTTACACTGTGTGCTAACTAACTAGAATTTAAATGAATATTTGAGACAAAAAAAAATTCACTTATCAATTCTAAAAAAAAATCATTATCATAATGATGATGCAAACTAATTTAAATTGTTTTTTGCCCCTAAGAATTTTATTATATTTTATATTACAATATTATTTTGTTTTTCTGAATGCAAGGAGAACATTTAACTCAAAGCCTAAGTGTGTGTATTTGCCATATTTTTGCTTTTTATTTATTTGCTCATTCTCAATCTGGGATTATGGAGAAAGATTGAGCTTTTTGGTAAGAACTGGGTATGTGCAAGTTTCAGTTATTTCTATTTTTTTTAATTTTATTTTTTTTTAATTTACATCCAAATTAGTTAGCATATAGTGCAACAAT
Organism: Leopardus geoffroyi; assembly: GCF_018350155.1. Classification (NCBI taxonomy): domain Eukaryota; kingdom Metazoa; phylum Chordata; class Mammalia; order Carnivora; family Felidae; genus Leopardus; species Leopardus geoffroyi. Next base: position 47,079,279 of record NC_059327.1, read on the forward strand.
GATTTCAGGAGTAGATTCCTTAGTGCCCCTTACCCATTTAGCCCATCCCCTGCCCACAACCCCTCCAGTAACCCTCTGTTTGTTCTCCATATTTATGAGTCTCTTCTGTTTTGTCTCCCTCCTTGTTTTTATATTATTTTTGCTTCCCTTCCCTTATGTTCATCTGTTCTATATCTTAAAGTCCTCATATGAATGAAGTCATATGATATTTGTGTTCTCTAATTTTGCTTAGCATAATACCCCCTAGTTCCATCCATGTAGTTGTAAATGGCAAGATTTCATTCTTTTTGATTGCCAAGTAATACTCCATTGTATATATATACCACATCTTCTTTATCTGTTCATCCATCGATGGGCATTTGGGCTCTCTCCATATTTTGGCTATTGTTGATAGTGCTGCTATAAACATGGGGGTGCATGTGTCCCTTCAAAACAGCACACTTGTATCCCTTGGGTAATTACCTAGTAATGCAATTGCTGGGTTGTAGGGTAGTTCTATTTTTAGTTTTTTGAGGAACCTCTATACTGTTTTCCAGAGTGGCTGCACCAGCTTGCATTCCCAACTAATTTAAATTTGTATATTTGAATATATGTAATCTGTGAACATTGTTGTCTTTATTTCTATTTATTTTTTTGTTGCAACCATAATTTCCAGAATTTAATTTCCAACAACTCTGATTATTGCTGTCTCATGGTATCTACATCCTTTCTTTATTTCTCTGCTTCTCTTTTTCTTCCTGTCTCCCTTTTATACCACTTTCTTGCTTTCATTTTACTCCCTATTACATTATTTATATCTAAGAGTTAAAACTATACTTATTTTCCCAAGAATTTTTTTCTTTTCTTCTTATTGTGTCCACATGAGATGATGGATGTAATTACACTTTGCTATAGTGATCATTTCACAATCTATGTGAATCAAACCATCATGCTATACACCTTAAACATATATGAAGTATATAAATTATTTCTTAATAAAACTAGAAAGAAATTGTACCTAGTTTCTCTTTATGTTTCTTGTGTTAACTCTGTTCCTTTAATAATTCTTGTGGGTTGATTTCTAAGCTTAGTTTCACAATAATTTTTCTCTCAACCTTTTTTTTTTTTGTAAGTAAGGTTCTATATTTGGCTAATTTTTGTCCCTGGAGAGGATTTCTTTAGCTTTGGGGAAAATGTGTTTTCCTGACAATCAACAAGGATAACGGTTATGTGGCCTTTGCCCCAGGCATAATGTAGGGCAGTCAGGAGGAGATCTGTGGCCAGGAAGGCTGCCCTTGCAGAACTTGAGAGACAGCTTTGCCTTTAGAGGCCAAGTAGATGAAGCAAATATTTGAAGCTGGTGGGGTTTTAAGGATTGTTGGCCACTGTGGAGATGGAGACCTGGACAGCATGTCATGTCTACCCTCTTCCAAATAAAATGAAACAATGTCAAATGAAACAAGTCTTCTGTCTTGATAAGGACTGATCCTCCCTTATCTTGTCACTTTGATAAATCCTGCTTTGTGGTTTGCATGGATCTTCTGCGGGTAGGATGTCCCTGACCCTTTTGGCAAAAATAATTTATGTAGGACAGTGTCCTACTTCTACAATACTAGCACCTGCTTTGAGAGTCTGTGGTCAGAATTTCTAATTACTTTCTGAGATGTAAACTTGACTTGTAGTTTTATCCTGAAGGCAAATTTATATAAATTTATATAAAAATGCATACTTGACGCAATTTTTCAACAACGGCTACTGATTACAGCCTGGTTATGGCAAATTGCATTATTATTTAGTACAATTCATTTCTGTTTTGCCCCACCTGTGGGAGGATTATAACCATCTGTCCCAGTAAATGTTGAGCTTAGCCATGTCTTACTTAGGCCATTACAAGGACATGTTGAATTGGCACAGAGGCCTTTTGAATGTATTTGTGCTGTTTGCTTATCCTCTTTTACTCCTGCATTGGAGCATGAGAAGAGCATTTCCCAGGTAACTGCTGCTCCTTTAGCCTGGATCCTGCAAAACCAGAATATATAACAGATCTGAACACCGCCCCCCCCCCCTCCTCCCAAAGCCTAAAACAAAGCTACTACAGATCTGAGAGCATGAAGTAAATGTTTGGTTATTATAGGGCATTGAGATTTGGGAACTATTTGTTATCGCAACAAAGCTAACTAATACAGAATTTGGTACCAGGAATGGGGTGATGCTGTTAAAAACAAAACAAAAACAATAAGGTGAAACTAAGCTAGATATCATTAGTCTTGGGGCAGAACAATGAATGGCAAGGGAGCTGTTATGGAAGGTTGGGAAAAAGACAATCCATATATTATAGAGTCAAGACAACTGATTAAACTTCCTCTTGCAACGTCTAGAAAGTAGTCAGAATATCTGAAAATCCATGCCTTTGGTTGGTGCAATAGGAAGAGAGAATGTTTGTAGTTGAGTTGATTGTTATGGATAGTGTTTGAGAAGGATCTATGAGAAAATGACATTTTTCTTTAAAGAAAAATGAATGAAAAGATGAACACGTTTGAAATTAGGAATGAGAGGGAAAAAGAAAATCCAGCATTTTCCATATGCAGGGTTGAATGATGCAATTCTTTATCTCTGCCTACCAAAGATAAAATTGACAACTTTGAGTGAGAAAGCCTAGTGAGATCCAGTTCAAGTCTCGACCTCAGGCACAGATCTAAAAAGGACATGATGATTCCACTTTTTGTAAATCCATTGATTGAATTAACCTGTCCCCAGATTATCCTTTCAAGTAATTAAAATGACTCATAATAGATACTAAGGGCAAGCTCCTACAGGTACACAAGAAATTCAAAGTTATGTATGAACTTGGTGTCCTACCTTGCAAAGAATTATGGATAAGGACACTGGCATATGGAGCTGATGTAATTAAATGGATAAATATAACCCAAACCAATCTAGATAGATAGATAGATAGATAGATAGAGAAACAAAAGCCACAAAATTTTTGACAAATGTGTTTCCAATCTACACTAAAAGGTACTGTGACTCTTTGTGATGCAAAGACCCTGGGAGCCCAAATTTAGACAAAAAGAAGGCTGCAATGCTGCTCAGCCACCCTAGAGACAATATTTTCTAATGATGTTTTGGGATGTGTCTAAGAAGAAAAATGAAAAGGGAAGAAATTTTCAAGGGCAGAGTTAAGAGTCAATGGAGCAGAAATGAATAGAGGTTAATCCCAGGGGGTAAGTCTGGTGCCTCGTTGGTTTTTTACCACATGGATGAGAGACTTGGCAAAGTTTGTTCTGCTGGATTTCAGAATTGCTATGAATCAGTGACTGCCATGTGTTTCCCATTCTCACCCTTTCTGAATGTGTGTGTGTTCTTTATTGGGTATTGTGAGAGGAGATAATCTGTCATTTTAGGTCAGACATCTCTGGATCAAGAGGACCTATATCTACAATGAATAAAAGGATTTGGGGCCTGATGGCATGTTTGAAACATTGGGGCGTTGGGCTTCTTCATTGTGGATAAGGGGACTCTATTTGATAGTTTGGATCAAGTGAACATTTACAATTAAAAAGAAAGACTAGTAGATTTTACTACTTAAATATGCTGTTCTCCCCCACCCTCTGTGGATTAGACGATACTTCCTATCCCATTGATTTTGGGCTTGGTCATATGACTTACTTTGACAAAAGGAATGTGCCCCAGTTCCAAGCAGAGGTATCAGAGATATCACATGCCTTAATTCACCTTACTGTTCTAGTCTTTGACAATGAAAACAGGACACTCCAGAAAGAATGTGCTTCTTTAACCTAAGTCCCAGAATGAAACATTTGGAAAGAAGCTGAGCATAACTCACATCTCAAGCAAAGCTTCCACAGCCAAACTTCATATACAAGAGCAAGAAATTAACATTCATTGTCATAAGCCAGTGAGAGTTTAGATGTGTTTGTTGTCCCAGCAAATCTGATTAACATACCAGCCTACTAGCCCATGGCCCATTTTTTGAAATGGATCCCACTGAGTCCTTATTATATGTTTGTGCCAGGAAGACATGCCTCTTTTTAGAGAATTTGCTGTTCATTTGTATATGTTTGTTAGTTCCTCTGTTCTGTTGGCTTTCATTCCATAGAATATATTTATATCTTTTAGAAATCACTGCTTCAGTCTGGAAATAGCAATTTTTTTCATTTTTCCAGTATTTCCATGAATTTCTTATATTTTTATTTTTTCTGCCTCTTCAGTGGAATTTCCAAGAGGGAAGGATAGCTTGTAAATTGAGTGAATCAACTTGACTGGGACAATCTGGTGAGATTCTCTTTAATCCCATTGGTATTAGAAAGGTGTACATATATGAAGGTTGGTTATGTAAGGAGACCATCCCCTGTTTCTGTGAAGGTTTTCAAGCCTGAAGCAACGGTATTTCGATTGGGGGAGGAAGAGTAAGTGGTACCAAAAAAATCTAAGAAGATGTATATATCTCTTGGGGGTTTCATGGATCCACTGAACTACTCTAATAACCCCATTAATTTCCCACTGATCTGAAACAAAAGTTCTCTAATATGGATGTTCTAAAACCCAAGTCATTTGATTCAATTGATGAAACTAAGAGAATCTAACCAGCTATTAATAGCTATTATCCACTAGTTAAGGCACAAGAATCCCATTTTAATTCTGAATTGATGAAACAATTTGCGATACAAAAGAAGGATTGCTTCTGAATAAACTGAGGCAAAAATATGCTAGGAGAGGTAGGAGCCACAGAGAAATCTCAAAGGAGCCTAATGGCATGGGAAGACCAAAATTGTTCTCTAGCTTAAAACTATATGCCATTAAGAATTGCTATAAGTACACTGTGATTTTCAGTAGCTATTGCTACTGGGACATTTTACTCTGAGTTGTAAATATTCATATTATTCTGAAAGCTTCTTTGAAAATTTGACAACTGTCTACAGAGTTTTTCTATAGATATTATACAGTTTGGAGCTACTAAAATCACAGGCTGGAAACGGACTTTCTAAATCCATCTAGCAACTCCCATGTCAAAAGTTCTAGTGCTCTCCTTTTACCTCCTGCTCCACACTGTTAGGCTAGGAGCACTTAGTTAGCATTTAGCTAAGTTTCAGCTTAGCGTGTTTTAGGAAGCATTATCCAAGGACACCTGCATGGCTTGATATGGTACCATTCTTTCAGACAGGTCCTGATAAATGGCACCAGATTATTAACTCTATTGTCATCAAAACAAAAAGGTAAACCAGATGATTCTAAATCTTTTATCCTCTTAGGATACAGAGCAGTTACTTAGTATCTAAATACAATTTTCTTCTTGAATCTTAGAGTAGGACTGGCCCTCTAGAACCAGCTTTGTCACCAGTCATGGTGACGCTACATGGTGGATGCTAACTGCAGTAACCATTCTCCAAGATGGCCTCAGTGATCTCGCCTCTTGGCAATCATCCACTTGTTTCATCCTCTCCCACATTCTATCAGGTTTGGTCTGTGTGATCAATGCAATATGGAAAAAGTGATGGTATTTTATTCCTGAGATTATAAAAGATACCGTAGCTTCTGTTTTACTCTTGCTCTCTCACTTGCCGTGGGGGAAATTCTATTGTGAGCAGTCTCATGGAGAAGCCCTTGTGGGAGAGAACAGACACCTTTTGCTAACAGTCACATGGCCATGTGAGTGAGCTTGAAAGTGAATTGTACATCCCCAGTCAAGTCTTCAGAGATGGTAATCTTGGCCACCAGCTTGGCTAGAACTTCACAACAGATTCTGAAGCAGAATCACCTAACTGTGCCCCTCTTGGATCCCTGACCCTTAGAAACTCTGTAAGATAATGTTGTTTTAAGCTGGAATGTTGTGGGATAATTTGCTATGTAATAAATAACTAATATAAGAACAAAGCCACTGTACAACTCTATGCCTCCTTTCCTACCTGTAAAATAATATGACATATTCTTACCTACCTCATAGATATAGGTTCTAAAGAAAGTATAGTAACAACTTGCATTGGAAATACTTAACCATTTAGAAAGAAAAATAGCATTTAAAGCTACATTTTTATCATTCCTTATAGAAATCATTTATGTTATTTTGAAATTACCACATTTGACAGTATCATAACAACTTTTGTTTGTAAAAAAAAAAAAAAGAAAGAAATTGTAGGTTTTTAAATCCAACCAGCAAAAATAGTATGCATTTACCAATGCAATTATACTTTACTGTCTTCTACAGGTGCACAAGCTTTTGTCTCAGATGTCTTAGTATTTGGAGTTTATTTTTAAAATACATTACATCCTCTGCAAGAAAGTATAGTATCGATAGGATACTTCGCTTATCATACTCTGACTTCTAGCCATCTTTTAGTCATGATGGGATACTTTAACACTTAGTGTCACATTAGTTTTGTTTTTGCCTTGATGAAATTAAAGATCTATAGAATTTAAACAGACTCTCTTGAAAGTCAGTCAGAAAGCATTTGAAGAAAGATGTTCAGCAGCAGAGTGATAATTTTTCATGAGTCATGACTTGTTCATATAACCTATCCTGACTTTGAAAGTCTATGATCTGTTCCAAGATATTTGGCAATGTCTACAGCTTTTAATTGCTTTGCCTGACATGTGACAGGCAGTCTTTTTGCACGTGTCTCAGTGACAAGGACACAGAGCTTTTCTTACTTGTGGGTGTCTTCTCTTTTCTTGCCTTGTCAAGTACATTTTTATATCATGAATTTATACCATGAAGATCGTTTTCTCTGCTCCTCTGCATACACAATGACTTTTCCTTTTAATGCAGCATCATAGTGCAATTAAAAAAATACATTTCAAGCTAACTGTGGAAATCCAAATGTAAAACTCATTCTTTGATACTATTAATGCACACATTACAATGAGACGATAAGTAGATATATTCTACCATTGCAACATTATAAATACAAATAACAATTTTCTCACAATGTACACCTTTAAAGACTGTTAAAATTTGAATGAAGTATGTTATAAATTGAGGGAGTAATGTAGTGACTGCCCACCCTGTAGGAAGCACTTCATACACTTTCATATATTGGTTTATTTAAGTTTACCAATAGCCCTTCTGGGTTCCAGATGAGGAGATCAATACGCATGAAGGTTAAGTAACTTGTTCAGGAATATAGGATGTAAGGGACCAAGTCAGAATTTAATTCTCATCTTTCCCCTCCAAATATTGTGCTCATTCTAGCATTTACTACTGTTTCTCAAATGATATTATTGATTTTACTGTAATGTTTAAGTCTGTTCCTACTAAAGCAAGATCAGTGAGAGAAAATTCTGTTAGCTTTTAGCTTGGGAGATGGAAAGGGATCTCGTACTCATGCTTGCTGTCTTGATAATCTCTCTGTAACTGAGCTCACACTGTATGTGTAAGCCTTTCCTGGAGAAAAAATTCACACTTTTTCATTTAAAAGCTGTTCTAGCTTTGGTTTCAGAGAACAGAGCAAAAAAACAAAACAAAACAAAACAAAAACAAAAACAAACAAACAAAAAACAAAGTCAAAGTGATCACAGCAGAGAAATCTAAGCTTTTTCTAAAAAAACAATTAATTCTACCATTATAACTAAAAAAAAAGTCAAGAGTCCAAAATGCAGGTTGTTGATGCTAGATGTTTTCTCTGAACTTCTTTCAGATGAACCACTATTTTGCTTTTAAAAAAATCTACATAAATGAACCAGGAAGTGCAAAGAGTGCATGCATTTGCCCATAGAAACACATGTGTAAGGAAAAAAGAATTTTAATTTTATTTCCTGCATTCCCAGGATCTCTCTCCTGTTACTTAAAAAAAAAAAGTTTTTAATTAAGGGGATTCTCTACAGAGGGACTGCATGATTCAAATAAGGACAAAAATCCACAGAGACACCTTAGCAATTTGGGGTTATATGCTGGCTATAGTTATAAAAAACACTTTTCCAACCAGCTAGCTGCTGGTTTTTAATAGGTCAGCCTACACCTATTATAGAATCTAATTATATATCTACTTTGTATATCTTAAATTTGCTCATAGAAAATAAAATTGAGTAGAAACAATTCTTTTGGAGAATGATTAAAATTATATCCTTCCAGATACAATGGAAACCTTTTGTAATTCTGGTATTTAATTTGAAATTTCACGGAGAAGGTGATCCCTCCTCTTTTTAGACTAAAACCTTATTTTGTGCCCATATAGTGCATAATTTCCCCCAAAGTGAAGAATATGCAACAAAAGACAAACAACATTTTTTTGTTTGTTTGTTTGTTTTTTCAGTGGGCTCCATCCTCAGCATGGAACTCAACATGGGGCTTGGACACATGATCCTGAGATCAGGACCTGAGCTGAGATCAAGAGCCAGATGCTTAACCAACTAAGTCACCCAGGTGCCCAAAAAGACAAAATAATGTTTACATAAATTATTTGGATAGTGAGTTACCAATACTTAAATCAGACTGCAACACGTTAAAATTTGTAGAAGTCACGTTGACTAGCTTCTGTCCCAGTTGAGAAAATCAAGTACGGTCTCAGTAATAACATCAGTCAACCACAATCTATTTTTCAATGTTAGCACTCACTTCTCTGGTGATTTCACTAAGTCTCATGGCTTTAAATGCTATATGCATGCTCGTACCATCCAATTTCATATTTCCAGGCTGTACTCCTTCCTTTCATTCCAGACCCATATGTCTACCTGCCTACTTGGCATCTTCTTTTGGACGTATGCTAGTTATCTCTACTTGATTATGTCCAACATAGAGGCCTCAAACTTCCACCAAGACTACTCCCCTCTAATCTCCCCCATTTTATTGAATGGCAATTGATTCTTCTAGTTCCTTGGGCCAGAAAATGTGGAGTCATTCTTGATGCCATGGGCTCTCTCTCTCTCATTGGCAAATACTGTTAGCTCTACCTTCAGAACAGATATAGTCATTACTTCTTATCACATCCATTGCTCCTACCCTTGTTCATGTCAACATCATTTATCACATAAATAGTTTCAGTATCCTCCTGATGTATCTCCTTGCTTCCAACTTTGTCTTTCGAAAGTCTGGTTTAGAAAGCACCTGAGTGATTGTGTTAACACCTAAGTGAGCCTATATCCTACCTCTAAGCAAAACCCTCCAAAGGCCTTCCCTTCGACCCAGAATAAAAGTCAAAATGCCACACAGGCTCTAGGACACGTGCCCATCCTCTCCTAGCCCTCCCCCACCCCCACTTGTGCTGCTGTCTTCACTAACCTCTTCTACTGACTCCTACTGCTTACACGTTTATTTACTCTGCTCTGGTCTCACTGGGTTCTTGCAGTGAGTTCCTCAAATGTGCCAGGTAGGCCTCCCATCACATGTATTTGCCTCACCCTGGAACATTGTCTTCTCAGTGTTCATGTGGCTAGCTCCCTCACTGTTTTCAAATTAATGCTTAGATGCCACTTTTTCTGCAAGGACTTCTTGGACTACTCTCTCTACAAGTGCAATCGCTGTTCCAACATTCTCCAGCCCCCTTTCCTGCCTTATCTACTTCTCCATTAGAGTGTAAAATCTATAGAGGCAAAGATGGTAGCTCTTTTGTTCAGTAACGTAATCAGAGTACAAAGGACAATGCATGGCATAGAGCGTGTGTGTTCAATCAATAATTGAAGGGGTGAGGGAATGAATGCTCTGTTAATGTCTAATAATCAATCAATTTGTTAACGTATGGGGAAAATATCTGAGCAAGATGCCCTCACTTATCATATGTATCTGTAAAATCATAACCCATCAGGAAATGCTTTTTAGACATGAATTATTGTTACTGTATTAGTGACATATTGGTTGCTTAATGATTTAAAGGCTACAATACTACACAAACAGTTTTGTTTCGTTTTGTTTTGTTTTCATTCATGAAATGCCAGAGTGATCTCAAGAGCTAATGCCACCCTGAGTCATATGAATTTGTAGTTCCTATCTTTGAAAGGAGACTATCAGGAATTACCTCATTTGATAGTTATAGTTTAAAATGATGTTATAGATAGTGCGTGGGGTGAGGTGGTGGGTAGCTGACTGACATTCCAAGTTTGGGATTAAAAGAATTTTAGCTGGCATTTTTTTTTTTTAAAGTATGTTTAGGTCTAATAAAGGATCCTTGTAGAAATCCACTCAACATTTGCCCAAGACCACTCAAACTCTAACCTCCACATAAACCATTTATTCATGTGACTTTTTTTTTTTCAACGTTTATTTATTTTTGGGACAGAGAGAGACAAAGCATGAACGGGGGAGGGGCAGAGAGAGAGGGAGACACAGAATTCGAAACAGGCTCCAGGCTCTGAGCCATCAGCCCAGAGCCTGACGCGGGGCTCGAACTCACGGACCGCGAGATCGTGACCTGGCTGAAGTCGGACGCTTAACCGACTGCTCCACCCAGGCGCCCCTCATGTGACTTTTAATGTATGATGTCACAGCATTTATGTAAGTAGCTGACTTTTGTTTATGAATATAGGAATTTAACCGTGTGTAAGTTGCGAGGTCTCTTATGTAAAGAGTATGCTCTGTATTTCTCTGAACCTATCATAGGAATGGCAACTCAATATGCAAATGATAGCTGATTTGATTGAAAGCCAGCCAAAGTAAAGAGTGTGAATATTTGCTTAAGAAAAGCATGTCAATTCTTTGTCTATATGAACACAATGTAAAATGTTTCTTTAGTTTTATCAGTTCAGTGCAACACTGCATTTGCGCTGTCCATTTTTCAGCATCAATTCCTGGCAGGCAGGACTTCTGACTGTTGAACTTTTCTCTGAACAGCAGTATGTACAAGGGAATGCTTAATAAATGCCATTAGATAGTGATTGCCTGTGTTTAATATTTATTGAGCACCTATAGGGACCTTGAGACCTTGGTCCAGGATGAAAAGCTTTAAAAAAGCCTGTACTTAATTAAGAAAAACATGGTCCCTACTCCCAAGAAGCTTATCTGCTAAAGCAGACAACACTGATGGGGGTGCACAGGGAAAATTAATTTTTTTAGCTAAGTGCAGAAAACTACCACCACTTTTATGAAATTGCAGGATTTCTATTCTCTCTCTCTCTCTTTTTGTGTCTTCTTCTCTCTTAAACTTGTTTTCTTTATGAGGGTCTCATGTTAAATGTCTGGCAAAGAAAGAAGGTAGAAGAGTCTGGAAAAAGGACAAGGGGATGAGGCAATGAGGAAAAGGGGTGCTAACAGATGGCGAAGCAGTAGGCTGTATGGTCTGAGGGAAGAGCTGTTGGGGGGAGAAATAGAATTTCTGTAGGTGGCTGCTGTGTTTTCTATATTTTTTAAATAATTATAATGTACCATCATGATCATGATTAATTAATATTTAAGTTCAGGTTGCAAAGAAGACCAAATACGAATGAATCAGACATTGATTTCCTTTAAGGCATGCTAAAAAGCACAGCTGTGACAGAGGGCAGGATTGGCATGGATTTAAAACATATCACAGTTTATTAGGAATGGTTTCACAATGTGCGTTCATGCCGCCAGAGACTGGAGAAGTGAGAATAGGGTTGGAAATAATTACAAACTGTAGTTTTGTTTGTATTTCCATTGTAAAAATGAATATTTTTTTTTCAACGTTTATTTATTTTTGGGACAGAGAGAGACAGAGCATGAACGGGGGAGGGTCAGAGAGAGAGGGAGACACAGAATCGGAAACAGGCTCCAGGCTCTGAGCCATCAGCCCAGAGCACGACGCGGGGCTCGAACTCACGGACCGCAAGATCGTGACCTGGGTGAAGTCGGACGCTTAACCGACTGCGCCACCCAGGCGCCCCAAAAATGAATATTTTTAAGTGTACTTTCATTCTGTATCTTGGATACAATAGGGGCAGCACAAGAAAGGTTTGGTTATGCACGAAAGACGTATCTACTTATATCCTAAAAATGTCTTATACAGGAAATTCATTGATTAAATCAAGAAAAGAGATTTGGTTCCCAATTCATACGTTCCAAAAGTTGTCTTTGTCCTATTTACTGGTATCTGATCTTTAATTGTGTGAGAGTTACATTCCTGGTTTCCCAGTTTGGGATGACAGTGGATCAAGGAGAGAAGGTCAAGAGTCCAAGTTGGGAAGAAAAGCTGGAAGTGAAATCTGGGAACAAACCAGTGTTAGTCTCCAAATTACAGAGAAGTCAGAGGCAGAGGAAACAATGACTGGTCAAAGCAAAGGAATGTATCAAGGTAGAGATGGGGAGAACCAGCACATGAGGCGAAGACCCGGGGAATGTTCTTGAAGCCAAGGATTTCCGGGCAGGCCCAGTCCAAGATTGAAACCATAAAAGGCACTGCAGTGCAGCTAATACACGCACGTCCCTCACAGTATCATGACGAATTAGTTAAAGAAAGCACTATCTGAATGAAGTTGAGGCAAGACTATGGATTCAAGTATATTAAGTAAACTGACAAGATTTCTTTGCCACAAAAAGTTCTTTCTCTATGTGATTCACCTCTTGGTGGCTGATGGTTTGTTAATTATTCCCTACTTCCAATCACTCTATTTTGTAGTCAAATTCTTCCCTATAGCAAGGTCTCTTCAGATGTCACCTAATCTTCTACCTGACTCATAAACAGACACGAGTGCTCCTGCCTCTGACTCCTCTTAACATTTTAAGTCCTTCATGTGACATTTATTATATCCTGTTGTGCATTGCAATTATTATTATTTTTTTTTTTTGCTTCATTCCTCATAAATAGACCGGAAGATCTTTTGGGTGGAACTTCTCCATCACTGCATATCCTGAAATGTCTAGCACCTAATACCTGCATCTAGCTAGGAGACAGTAACATTTTTTGTGAGATGTTTGTAAATATGAAGAAAATGGCCTGGTTTCAAACACATACCTGAAAGGCCATGTGTACCTCCATGACATCACATACCCGTGTCTTCTTTTATCCTCTTGGTAATCTTTGGGTGCCATTGTAGTCAAAATCCTTGTCTATTACTAATAATCTATAGAATAGGACTAATAGGAAATTTTCATAAATTAGGGAGAGACAAAAATAAACATTCCTGTATATATGTTGATACTTAACCAAGTATTTCACTGTAGAAATTTATAACTTAGCTTTCTTTTTTTGGTAACTTTTCTCTTTTGAAGAAAATGCACTCACATAGTGAAGATGAAATAAAATTCCATTTGAATTTCATGTGCATCCTAGAACTGTCTTTCAAATTTACTTTTTATCCTGTGATAAATCTGCATTCTGGATTTGATTGTTCACTCTCATTCCAAGCAGTATTGCTGACATGAGCTTCAGTCAGCTCAAAATATTTATTAGGCTTTTAATTTGTGGTAATCACTAAGAGGCATAGAGAAATGAGTCAGACACAAATCTTTTCCTGGAAGTTTCCTAATATAGTGGGGGGTTCAACTCCACTCAAGGAAGGAGATAAGTACCATGCAATTTGTAAGAGGGGTGGGGGAAGAAGGCAGAGGAGGCGTTTGCCTTTAGGTCTTGAAGGATGAGCACAATTTTAATGAGAGGCTGGGGTGAAGAATAGTCCATCGAAGAAATTGCAGCTGTCACAGGAAACAGACCATCACATTTGTCTTCCAGGCAGAAACACACCTACAAACGTCCAGGAGGATGCCTGCTGTCCAAAAATGTACCCAGGGTCTTTTCTCTATGGAAGGTGGATTATAAACCATTTCTTCATAGACTTCGTTCTCCAATCAAATGGGGACCTTAAGTGTTAACTAAACCCATGATGACAGAGTAAATGGAACATATATATATATATGCAGTGTGTGTGTGTGTGTGACATAATTCCAGTGAAATGAAATGACCTTACTGTCTCTATTCTTTCCAGCCTTTCAGGGTTTAAGCAGTAAAGATGCAGAAAAAAAAAATTTTTTTGGCCTTTTTTGGGGAAGGGGGGTGGGCTGTTGAGTGCAGTAAGCAATAAAAAGCTATTCTGTGTTGCCCTGGGAGGTCCCTGCTCAGTAGTTAGTAGCATGTGGCTGGCACTTGAGATGGAAGGTTTGGGGAGTTAACCAGAGTGCAGTAAAGCTTGTAGGAAAAGCTCCCTTGGGGAATTAGATATTTTCGTGGGACAATGAAATTGCATGGACTGCGAAGGGCTAAACAAAACCTTTACCACAGGTCCCAGGGAGTGGGAAGAGCATTGGGGGAGCTTCGATGTGGGAGGCACGCTACAAAGCACCACTTACTCTAGCATGCTCCAAGCCTTGTCTCTTCTGCCCTGGTCTGCCCAAGGCCACAGCAAACACCTCCACCCAGCACCTAGTAGGGAAGGCCCACGCTCCCTGCCTGGGATCCCAGCTCTTGGCATTTGCTGTTGAGATTCTGGCTGGGACCTCTGTTGTCACAGCTACTCAAGGCTGCAAGTTGCCAGGACACCTCTCTTGGTAGAATGGCGCACTTCTCCTGGAGACAGCCCCCCCCCCCCGTGTTCTAAGTCGAGAATTAGATAAACTGGTAAACAATTTGGGGGCCTTGGATTAATTAAGGAGAGTTGCATGCTACCTGCAGGAACTTCCCTCTTTTCTTAAGGAACAGCGCTTTTGAAGAGCATCTCTAACACAGAGTGCATTGTTCATGTCAGATAATACTGGTGGTAATAACAGTGTTGATGGTGACAAGGATATAATAATAAACTCTTATAGCACTTACTATGTTTCAGGCATCATCATAAGTGGATTACATAAATTAGGGCAACGATCTATCAGGAAGAAATGATGTGTCAGATAAAGCGTTACAAAGCTACCAATATAGCTCCCATGGCAGAGGCCGGCTAGATGCTCAGAACCAAAAACTTTTCCTCTTCATGGGCATACAGGGAGATTCCATTTTCTGGACTTCTCGCTAATAGGCAGGAGCTTCCTGGCCAATGGAAAGTGGGTGAAAGCGTTTCACCTCACTCCTTAGCTGAGCCACAAATGTCACAAGCAATTCTCCACATTCCTCTCTCTGGGATGGTAGGATACAGAGGACCTAGAGGAAGACTCCAAGGAGACCCTAACACAGTATTTCACACCTGAGGTTCTGTGAGCAAGTTAAGGCCACAGAAAATGATTTGTGCCACTGTTTCCTGAGTTTTTCCCAGGATGGCACTCTAGAGACACATAAGAGAGAATTTAATTCATTACATTCAAGGATGCCTCAGGCCATCAGATTTTTCCCAGACTCTGAAAAAGCCTGCCCTGGGCGAAAATGCTGCCATAAAATAGCAAAATCCTGGATCCCTGAGTCATTGCTTGGCAGGGAATTGCCAGGGACTTACAATTTAACTTCACAGAAGGGAAAAATCCACTTTTGGGGCTATAGTCACTAAGATTTGAGAGTTTATGTATTACTACAGGATAGTCCAGCTTATCCTGAGTAATTCATCTCCCAATCAGCTTTCCCGGGAGGAACCTCTCTCTCCTCTTCTTCGATGTGTAGCCACATTAAAGTATCTGTCGTGAGAAGACCATTTATGTAACTTTCCTGTTCTTTCACGGCATAGCACACATTCTTTGTCGCTGCTCTTGTTCAGGGACATCGTTATATCACGGATAGGATGGCTCAGACTGGCTTGACGTAAGAGGTGTCTACCTACCTAATAGTAAATCTGTTCCAGATGGAGGACAAGATGAAAAGATAAAGCTAAATTCCTTAGAAAGAAAACCTAGAGAGAAATTCTTACCATTCCTTGAAGAGAAGGGAAGGTTCAGAATTTATCTATTATTCCAAGAGACTCTGAATTCTTTTCAATTGTTTTAATGGATATGGGAAATAGGGTGAAATTGTTATGACTCTTACATAGACTAGCTTAAAGACTAACTCTAAAAGGAGGTAAGTTTATGGTTTGAATCTGGTGTGGGTTAGGGAGGGCAATGTAGACTGCAGTGTTTTATGGACCCATGGGCATGCTAAAACCCTGCCGGTCACTTCACATTAGCAGGAAAGGCAATGAAGAGGGAGAGGAGGGGTCAACGTACCATATCTTCCAGAAGCTGATTCAAAGCCCTCTCTTCTCTAGGAGAGAAGTTAGGCTAAAGATCTCTTAAGTTTCTGACTGGTTTAAAACTCTGATAGTAAGAAACAGAAAAGGATATTGGCCATGGTTATACAGCTCTGATCCCCTCAAACCTCTAAGAGAAACAAGGCAATATTTAATGAAAGCCTACACATTCCTCTCTCAGTGTCTGCTTTCGCTAGGCTTGCTGGGTGGATGGGTGTGGGGGTCGGAACACAGTCCTGCTATACAAAGGGAAGAGGGGCCACTGCCTCATTGTCCCATGTGTTCCCAACAACACTGTTATTTGAGCAGAACCCTATTTCACCTTCTTTCTTTGTCCCCTCCCCAATCTTATCCAGTAGTACCTAGGAAAGTTCTCAGCATTTAATAGGTCCTGAGATAGATTTGTTGATTTCCACATGTGACAAACTGCATTCTCTCATTATGCGTGACTCGTA
This sequence comes from Leopardus geoffroyi, assembly GCF_018350155.1. Lineage (NCBI taxonomy): Eukaryota > Metazoa > Chordata > Mammalia > Carnivora > Felidae > Leopardus > Leopardus geoffroyi. The sequence continues at coordinate 47,095,694 of NC_059327.1, forward strand.
TTTATGAATTATTAGAAAAATAATGACTAATTGTGTTTTTGAAAACTAACATGAGACTTGGTGCTCTTGATTTGAAGACATTTATACAAAACTTCATTATGAAGACAGTCTTTATTGTGAGAGCAATCGTGCACTACTTAAAGCTTCCAAATTATAATAATGAGAACATTAAGTTTATAACATGGATATTATAATACTTGAATTTTTTAATAAAGCAAAGTGGTAAACACTTTTGAGTTTAACTCTTTCATCTCCCCTACTTCATTTGAATAAACCATTACTTAGAATATGTGTCCATAGTATTTTCCCTTCAGTACTAAACACCCAGATAGGGGGCACATCACAATTTCAGACTCATGTAGTACCCCTGCGGTGTCATTAATACCTAGAGATTTAATGCAAATAGTATTTGCTGAAATAAAAGTGAATTTTCAATCACAAACATTTACTGAATACCTAGTAGTTTTCAGAAAATGTGCCAAATGCATTTGGTCATGAGAAAATAGGAGGAAATAGGAAATTCAAACTAAGATTCAGGAATAATTATGGGAAAGAACATTGTTAGTTCTTAAAGAGAAATTGGGCAACATTTATTTTATATGGTAATGTGCTAGAAGGATCAGCTCCCTTCAGCCTGGCATGGAAGAAGTCCTAATTTCAGTTCTAAAGGATGCCTCCATCTGTTAATTTCTCGATCAGGGGTTTTGTGAATTGATTAATTTAGTTGATTAGAAAACACAGACCTAAGAACTCACAGCATCAGAATTGAGCTTGCTACATAGCAGCTGACTTCACTCATTTCAATGACACAAAATGTGCCCAACCCCCATCATCCACCTAAGCCTAGGGCAGTGCTACTCAAAGTGTTGGCCGGGGGACTGCTCATGGACCACGGACCACAAAAGAAATGAGTCAGTATTGATACAGCATTTAGAAACTTACAGCAATTTACAGAGTAATTTTATGCATGTTGAGTTTCATGATAATTTAAAAGTTGGAATTCTATTTTAGATATCATTTCATTTTTCCACTAACTGATTTTTAGTGTAGTTTATAAAAGTATTTGCACACCGCCTATAAAATGAGTCTTTGACCATAGATTGTTCGAGAAGAATTGGCATGGGATATAACGTCTTGGATGCAAGAATGTGCTCTGGAGCTAGACAACATGCCAACACCATCATTTTCCAGCTGTGTGATACTAAGAAAATTGCTTACCTTCTCCGTGTTTTACTTTCATCCGTTATTCTGGGGATAACATTAGCCCTATCCCCTCAGATGTTTGTGAGGATGTAAAGCACTTAAAACAGAGTCTGGCACATTGTGAGGGACCATATTATCCTTGGTTGTAAGGGGACAAGGCTTCAGTATGGCAACATAGTCATGGTAAGAATTCAGAAGGAAAGAATCTAAGAAGTAATTTCTGGGAGCCCACTGCACCCTGCTGTAATGCTCTCCAGCAATAGTCATCTTGATATGCTGAGTGAGTGTAACTCTTCAGAAAATATATCCTAAGAGTTTAATAGTTTCATTAGAGCCTGTCTTATACCAGCTTATCAATGGATGGTAGTAAGGCTGCACAAAAGCTAACTAGATCTAAAGTACAGGTAGGCAAATAACTATTTCTAACCCTTTTCTAATTTACCTGTTTCCTCCTACTGATTTACATAACTGAACCACATATCATGCCCATACCCCCTCCATGGGCAGATGTATTTAGTTTTTTTTTTTTTACACTTGTTTTCTCAATCAAGAGCTATTTCTCAATTCATTTATCTTGAGCTATTCTACTCTAGGAAGTAATTTAGGTGAATGCAGGATGTATTTTATTCCTATGGCCTCACCCTGATTTTACTCCATCTGCTACAACCCAAGGCCAATTATAGCACCATTCTCTAAAGTACCCCTTTAATAGTAAGCACATTCAATCAAGAACTAAAATCTTAAGCAACTCAGAGCAGGTGAAAAAAAATCTAAAGTAAAGAACTGCAGACTTTTTAATTTTTGGTTATGTTTCGAGTTTCTGAGTTTCCAGAATGACAGAAGTAATTGTTTATATGTTTGAGTGATATGTTTGCATCATGGCTTTTTTTTTTTTTTCTTTCAGCTCTGTGATACTGGGAACGTTACTGAAATCTGAGCCTCAATGTTCTCATTGCTAAGCTGATAATCATCCTAAATCACATGGCTTTTGTGATAAGTACTAATAGCCACCATTTAATGAGAAGCTCTATATTCCATAAAGTGTGTGAATTATATATAACTCTTAAATTATATATAGACTTTAATTCAAACAATGGTTTAGGAAGGTAGGCATGATTACTCTCCAATTTATTGATGGAGAAAGTTGAGCTTAAAGAGCATGGATAATTTGTTCTGGCTAACATAACTAGTAAGGAGCAGAGCTGGGATTTGAACAGATATCTCTAACTGAAAACCCATATTTCTGCCTTTAGATGTTCAAAGGAGTTAATAGAAGTGCATGCGTTTTGTAAACCAAGTTTTTAATATATACCTGGCATTCTCATCACCCATTCCCACTTCCAGAAAACTCTAACCCCACCCCTAGCGGGTCAGTAGTGTTATCTTCAAAAGCTGCTGACAATTATTTTCAATTACTTTAGTAAGCAAGAAGAGACAGCTTAAATCTGATGTTTTCTGAGGCAGCCAGAACAGTCTGTTGTTTCTAAAGTTTATATTTGAGTTTATTTATTTTGAGAGAGACAGAGAGAGCATGAGCAGGGGAGGGGCAGAGAGTGAGGGAGAGAGAGAACCCCAAGCAGGTTCCACACTGAAGCCCCAACACAGGGCTCCATCTCATGAACTATGAGATCATGACCTGAGCCCAAATCAAGAGTTGGAAGCTTAACTGACTGAGCCACCCAGGTGCCCTTAGTTTGCCATTTTTATTCTCTGATACCACTTGCTTTTCCTACAGGCATCTTCACTGGTGGACCAGTTGCCAGAGCAGATCTGTCTTTCGGAGGATTGCTTTTGCTCACACTCTGTGGGCTCATTTGATAAAGAGACAGATTCTAAGCCAGGCTTAAGCTTTTTCTTTATGGGGCTGTGTTTTGGAGTTGGCTCACAAACTATCCCTCTAGGGGAGTGGGCCGAAAAGTGACACTAAAGGGAGAGTTATGGACTGTGAAGCCTTGCCCGACAGGCTCTTTCCCAGAATTAGTAGGAAAGCGAAAATGGATGTTGTAAGAGGGCAAGTAGCTGGTATTGAAGTTCTCGTTGAGATCTCTTTGGGAAGACTCCTTAATGGCCGAGCTTGGAAGGAGGGCACAATAGCTGTGCCCAGAGACAGCACACATTGAGCGCCATTAGGATAATGTTTTCTTCATTGCTTAAGCAATAGAAGAGATCTGGGCAAATGCATCAGGCTTTCATCTCGGGCACAAGGAAGAAAGGGGATGCCAGACAGCTACAAAAAGGCCATGCCTCTGATCCAGATACAATTGAGTCGTTTAACTCATGGAAAATAGGAAAGAGAAAAAATATGCATAATCTCCTCTTATAAAACATTAAAAAAAAAAAAACCTAAAACCTTGAAGTAACGTATATGGAAATCATGGGAAAAGCATGGATCTACGCAGGACTCATGGAAAATATATGGTATTGTGGTATAATAGTTAGAAAGCCTAATCCCTTTCCAGATCTGCCTCTCAGTTTTTTTGTGTGCCATATTAGGAAATTCATGATCCTGAACTGTGCCTCAGTTTTTTCATCTTTGAAATGGAGATAAGACACCTATCAACAGCAGAGACATTTTATAAGGTTCAAATACATTAATGGATCTAAAAGTGTTTTTGAAATATACTATATTATCGTATTCATATAAGGTATTGATGGTGAGGTATATTCAGTATCTAATTGTGTAAAATAGAAAATATGGTGGGAAATGTCAGAAAATGTGTGTATTATGTCAGTTCAAAAATAAGCTCTTGAGGGGCACCTGGGTGGCTCGGTCGGTTGAACGTCTGACTTCGGCTCAGGTCACGATCTCACGGTCCGTGAGTTCGAGCCCCGCGTCGGGCTCTGGGCTGATGGCTCAGAGCCTGGAGCCTGCTTCTGATTCTGTGTCTCCCTCTCTCTCTGTCCCTCCCCCATTCATGCTCTGTCTCTCTCTGTCTCAAAAATAAATAAAAACGTTAAAAAAAAAATAAGCTCTTGAAAATCACACTTCACTAACCACTTCTAAAGTCTTCTTACATTTTTTGTTCATTTTGATTTTTACCTGTTCAGCTTCTCTTTAAAAAATTGCTAATTACATACAATGCTTTTCACAAAATCAGACATATTCTCTACCTGTCCTTTAGAATTCAGGGCTTTTCCCAAGAAAAGCAAGACTTTCCCCAAGACTATTCTAAAGGCAGATAAATCCTCGATTCCACTTTAGGTTTGCCTCATTTCCTGGTGGAGAAGGGGTCAAGAAAACACACAAGTGTCAGTTTTGAAACACACACACATTTCTTTGGCAATACAAAACCCTCCTCATATGTGCTTAAGCCTGAGCAGGGGAAAAGGCTTACCCTGTGTTTCTTTTTTACTCTTGATTAAAATCAGCTGTACTCCATACCTACTTGATCTTCTGTGTAACCTAAATTGACTTTTGGATTTCTCCTCTTGGCCTTCCTTATCCTTTGCAAAGACACCTGACTTAAGGGCATCATGTGAATATTCTTACCACATTATCATAATATGCATAGTTTTTCCAAAAGGAAATAACACTGAAGAGGCACATTCACCTAAATTCCATGTAGTTGTCATAATGTTGGTCTCTTTACTTCTAGTCACCATGAGGATTAATTTTATTTATGTATAAACTTGACTGTGGGGGCCACAGAGTACTCCAGACACTTGGTCAAATATTATTTCGGAAGGGTGTTTTTGGATGAGATTAGCATTTAAATTGGTCTGAATAAAAGAGACTGCCCCCTTCAGTGTGGGTGGGTCTCATCAAATCAGTTGAAGAGCTGAATAGAATGAAAAGGGTGAGCTTTCCCTAAACAGTTGAATAAGTTCTTCTCATCTTCCAGCCTGCTAGCCTTCAAAGCACAACTAAACTGTCAACTCTTGACCTTACCAATTGACCTTGCAGGTCTTGAGATGTGTCAGCTTCTACAGTCACGTAAGCCAGTTCCTTACAATAAAGCAATTATCTCTCTCCTTTTTCTCTCTCCTCTATGTGTGTGTGTATACATATCCATAACACACACACACACACACACACACACACACACACACACACACACACACACAATATATGCATACATTCTACTGGTTCTGTTTGCAAAACTCTAACAATTACATTCTGTATTTTTCAATTCCTTATGAGAAAAGATTGGTCATTCCTCAATATTCCATCCTTTTTCTACACTGATTTTCCATGTTAATAAAGTTGCCACATATGCACATAGCTGTATGTATATGTAAGCAGTTCATATACAGAAGATTTTTTGCCAATGTAAGAGGTCTTTATCATATTTAAACCCACACTCCTTTTTTATGTTCATCTAAAATATTCCTGTGCCTTATTTCTTTCCTTCACTTTTGATCAGTAATTCTTTTCTTAGATAGTTTGCTGATATTTTCCATCTGTGATACGCCTCAAGATTGATGGCCTCCAACCTTCAACTTCAGCTTTCCTTCTTTTGCAAGTTAGGATTGAGTCTGGGTCAACTCTGGGTCAGAAAGATATTAGGTTAGTCTTTTCAGATTGTGTTTAGATCCATATATCAAGAACACACTAAAATTGAGATGGCTTCCCTTGACTGCCCTCTCAATCCAGTTGACCTTTTAAGATTCTTTTTCCAATGTGGTTTCCTCTTTGCATTCTGTCTATACAGGTTATGTTCAAAGTGCTGCAGGAAAATCCTGTCCTAAAATCTCAAAGCCCTACACATATTTATTTCTTTTTCAGTCCAGAAGACAAACGGTTCCAAGTAATTTGGGGGCAATTAGGTAGTGCAGTGTTAGGAAGAAAACCATGCTGGGAGTCAAACAACTGTGTAGGTGCTAGATTACTAATGTGGGGCTGTGTAAGTTTCAGTAAATCACTGAACCTCTCTGACGGAGAAAGCACTACCTCCCTTGCAGAAATTGAGGAACAGATAATATAGGATTCAGAAAATTAATGTGTAAACTATCAATTAATATCAAAATGTTTTATATTTGTCTTCATGTTCTAAATAAATGATACTTGATTTGTGGTCCCATATCTCCCACCTCTAATTTTCACATTAAATCAAAATTACCATCGTTTATATTATTGGTGTTGGAGAATGAATGGACATACTGAAACATCTCAAGTATGTCTGCATTAGTTATTCTCCGAAGTCTTGTCGTATGTGAAAATGTATGATAGGATTTCATCAAAAATTGTGGTGAAAAGATGGACTGGAAGCTTCATGCCGAGGACTCTCATGGTCTCTCCATTTCACATTTTTCTCCCAGTGGGACTGGTTTGACTTTGTCATCTCAGAATCATTCATGGTGATAAACTGATCCTCACTGAGAGGCCCTAAGTTTTCATAGGATAGATGTAATATGCAACATTTGGAAGGGTACGACATATAAAGTAAAGCTGCAAGACTGTGAATAATTTAACTTGGAAATGCTACACTTAGAAAGAAACTGAAGAGGGGTGCCTGGGTGGCTCAGTCAGTTAAGTGTCAGACTTTGGCTCAGATCATGATCTCACAGTTCCTGGGATGGAGCCCTGCACTGGGCTCTGTGCTGACAGCTCAGATCCTGGAGCCTGGAGCCTGCTTCAAATTCTGTCTCCCTCTCTCTCTGCCCCTCCCCTGCTCATGCTATCTCTCTCTCACTCAAAAGTAAGTAAAAACATTTTAAAAAATTATAAAAAAAGAGCAACTGAATAGATGAGATTGTAACAAGAATGATTTGGAAGAATGATTTAGTTGAAAGAACGATGGGGGATCTTGAGCTCTGGGTTCTAGTTCTGTCTATACCATGAAATAGCAGTGGGATTTTAGGTACATCTTTTAGCTCAGGTTCAGAGTTTTCATCAGTTACCAAAAAAAAAAAAAAAAAGTTTGTACTAGAAGAATCTTTAAGAAGTTTTCTAGCACTAACCAGTCTGATTCTACTCCTCTCCAGAAGCTTCTAGTTCCTAGTACAGCTGCCATGCTTTCTATTTGCAGGAGGTGGCAGGAAGTCCATTTCCCCCTTGCTGTCATATTCCAGCTTCCAACTAAGTTTATGTGAGAGCTGAAAGAACTGTCCCCTGTAGTGTGTTATAATGTATTCTCTAATTCACAACAAAAAACATGGTGCTCACCTCAACAAAGCTTATCCTATCACCACCTTTTAAAGGCTTTTGGCTCTAGCCCAGGAATCTATTTGGACATAAATTGGATCTTACCAAAAATAAAAATACATTTATTAAGATCAATAATACTTTCCATTTATTAAGTGCTTATTATAGTCAGCACTTTGCATATTCATCCCACTGAAACTCCACAACGATGTTATAAGGTAAGTACTATCTCCATGTTGGCAATGATGGCCTGGAAGTTCAACGACGCAGTCAAGCCACACAGTGGGGTAAGCAGTAAAACTGGGGAATAGACCTCATTCTAGACAGCTGTCTTGATAGATTATCCTGTGACTGAAAATCATGTAAACCCAACATTGACATTCACATGAAAGCCAACATATTCATGTTTCACTCTTGAAACATGCATTGTACGTCTTCAGGAGAGTCACTTAGATGTTCTTTAGTTTCTCACACTTTGAAATAGGGACACTACAGCTCATGTAAACCTCACATGGACATTGTGAGCATAAAGCGCTGGCACAACAATCGGACCAACATTAAAGTCCTAGATATTGCCAGGTTCTCTTTATTGTATCATTGCCCACCCTCAGCTTGATTCTGAATGAATTTCCAATCATCTTTCAGAAATTCCTTTAAATATCTTTGAAGGTCAAATGGCAGAAAAGAGACACAATTTCAATTACTCTTAGGGTGATCCTGCATGTGCAGAGGATGACCAATAACTTTCAATTCTTGACAATTAGAAAATAAATTAATGTAAAAAATATCAAAAAGCATTAGTTTAATCCTACTGAGCCATTCTGCGATATACCTTTTCATGGTTTTCATGTTTACCACACTACTGAGGAGTCACCTTCTTAAGAGATACACAGGTTCTAAATAAACAGTGAAAAAAATCAGCCTGGAAAAGAGGCTATTTCCAAAAGAGGAGGAAATTTAAAAAGACCTATTAAATATGCCCTTTAATCATTCAAACCCATGTTGCCAGACATCTGTGCCTTGTGTCTGGAATGTTCTCCCTTTCCCTATTCACTGACTCTCACATGCTTTTAAAAATTCTCTTGAAATCCTTCTTGATCACAAGAGTATTTTAACTATTTCAAAGAAATAGGTAATATCTTGATCAATTTACTAAGAATGTATCAATGCCATTTTCATTGATTATATACATTCGTTACTATTATATCACTATTTCTGAATGTGTGTTGAATACATATATGTATTTGTATATATACATATACATATATACACACACACATATATACATACATATATACACATATATACATATATACATACATATACATATATACATACATATACACACATATACACATACATATATATATATATATATATATATATATATATATATATATATCCCAAGACTTATTTTGGATTATAGGACAAATCATGATTTGATTTTAGCCAGTATGCTGGCTAGAGACACATTATATTTATCTCCTTGATCTTTTATGATAAATTACATTTCTCAGGCCACTGGGGTATGGAGGAGGGGCTTCAAGTGAGGGGGTGTGAGTCATCCTAGCCTTAGTCTTTAGTTCATTGGCTTAGTTGCTTGAACCAGCCTATCCAGTCCCCTCTTTTCTTTATAGTAGTGGTTCCTAACCCTGGTTGCCCATTATAACTCCAGAGGATTCTAATCACTAGTGATAGGGTTTCATGCCAGGCCAATTGAATCTGAATCCCTGAGGCTAGGGCTCAGATATCAGCATTTTTGAAAAGCTCCTTAGATGATTCTACTCTATATCTAGGGTTGAGAAACATGTGTTACTGTGGTCAGTGATGATCTATTCAGAAGCATCCTCTGCATGGTGGTTTCCACTCCTGCAATCCCACTGCTGCCACCCACAGTAGGGTCTGTTACTCTCAGTTGATCTTTAAGTTGATTTGGGGGTTTTTGGCATTGCTCCATGGATCATATCTTTCTTCTACTTAATCTCACTTCCACAATCACCATGCTGGAATAAAGAAGGGCTCTGTCCCCTCTGTACTAAGATTATTTATTAAACCATGAACAGTGGGGGCTTGGACTTCCATTTTTTTCTTCATTTTTTAATCACTCATGGTATTCTCTGTTATATAAAGCTGCTTGTTCAGCTTATTTAGACAGTCGTATATGTCTTTCCTGAAGATTCAAATCATTCCTCACATTGATAGCCAGTGTGTCTGTAACAAGATGCATACCAACTTAATTTTCCCTTGAAGTGATTTTTCTCAACTAATAAATTCCCTAAGAGTAAAGGACCATTACTGCCTATACCTCTTCTTATTCCATGGTGCCAGTTGTGGCACTGGTCATTTGCCACAATATACCTTAACTCTCCCACTGGGTTTGTCTGGACTTCATGCAATCAGAACCTCCAACAATTTACCCCAACAATGCCCTGTTCCAGCAGACTAAGCCCTTTCCCAGTCCCCTAGGAATCCTAGATATATGTATGTATATGAATAGGTTCAGTTCAGTTTTCACGTTCATAGGAGTCAAGGCTTTGGAGGACAGTTGCTAGAGGTTTATGAACAATCACAGTAAATATTTAATGAATGAATGGATAAGTCAATGAGCAGTACCAAAAATAGGGCAATGAGCAAGCAAAAGTCTCAGATACCATTCATCATTGTGTTCACAAAAGTGGTGTTGGGATATCTGAAGCACAGGAATAAGATTTTGTATCCCCTTTGCTTTCTTTCCAAGTTCATACTATTTTCTTTTTTTTTTTTTTTTTATGTTTATTTTTTAAGAGCGAGAGAGAGCATGAACAGGGGAGGGGCAGAGAGAGAGGGAGACACAGAATCCAAAGCAGGCTCCAGGCTCTGAGCTGTCAGCACAGAGCGCCATGCATGGCTCTAATTCATAAACCGTGAGGTCATGACCTGGGTCAAAGTCGGAGGCTTAACCGACTGAGCCACCCAGGTGCCCCCATACTATTTTGTTATCAAGTCAAGACGAGGCTGACCCAGGACCTTTTAGGGAGAAGCAGTCCCTGCTGGCCAAATCAGGTGAAACAGGATCACATGCTCACCTGGAATCCCTGCCTCTGCACCGACTGGTTACAAGAATCAATGCTGTCATGACAAGTAAGCAACAAATTAGGCATCAATGCCATGGCTCACTGAACAGCAGCAGATACTCTCCCTCAAATGTGTAAATCCATTTAGCTGTAATATGTAGCTACCTGGGCTATAGTTAAGTCCCTGACAAGTTAAAAGTATGCCCCACAGGTGTGCCTGTTCCTCCTTGGGGAGGTGATAAGATGAGGGCAGGTGGGAAAGATAAGGAACCAGAGGAGGGGAAAGTGAGTCCTTTGGGATTTCATTTACAAGCTGTTTACTAAAAAATTTAACATGTGAACATGCTGTGTTGAGTGGCATTATCTTCCGTTTATGTGCAGCATCTGGCCCTTCTCCCTCCCCTCTGCCCGCTGTCACCCATCTTCACTGCTGTCTGACTTCCTTGGGAAATAACCATCTTCCTTCCCAAAGACCCATTAAAATCGGTAATGCAAGGGAGCGGTCAGGCTAGCCTGCCGGCCACTCATTCCTTATGAATCATCTGGCAATTTTTTTAGTTTGACAATTGCACCTCATATATTTTAATATTGGTTTTGAAAGAAGAAAGCGGAGAACTTCTATTTCTTTACAGCTCCCTGTAATTTCAACTTGCTCTTTACTTATGTATGAAGTCGACTTGGGTGGAAAGGTTAGAGCCAGATGAATTTCTAGTTTCAGAGCCTAGGAAAGGCCAATAAAATGTGCAATAATCTTAATGCTAAGGTTTCATGGAACTGAAAGTATGTTTTATATTCATGGATGGCACTCCTTGAAAATGATGACAGGGACCTCTTATTTTAAGGACTTTTTTTCTTTGATTTTTGTCTATATCTTAACCCCTGCTTACAATTTTTTAGAGAAGTATTAAGACAAACAAAAAAACAAGAACCCATCATGATTTAAAAGGTTTTCTAATACTTTCAGATCCAACAAGCAAAGGATGTGTTTGTTTGATTTTAATCTTTTCTGGTCCAATCAGAAAAGAGCTGACTGCTTTTCTAACTCCATATATTTACCAGTCTTCCTGCCTATAAACTCTGCTTTCTTCAATTTTTATTCATGAATCTCTTTGCTTTTTATTGACTGCTATACACAATTAAAGAATTAGATTAGAAACAGTGGCAGATACAATAGAGGATTAAATCTCTCTGTTGTCCTAGGTGAAAATAAAACATCCTCTGACAATACTTATTTAAACTCTTAGATTTAGCATGATAATGGGATGAAACTTTGATTACCCCACCCCCTTAGGAAAAGGAGAGAGAATCAGGAAGCAAGGATAGGGAAAAAGTGAAGAGATAGGATATATTTTAAACATGAATTTTGGGAACATTATGTCATGTCTACCCTGAAAGCTCAGTATCATTTTATTCTAGAAGTTTACGTTCTATTTAGTACCAACAATTGTACTCATCATTGCACTACAAAGCATCAAAATAATAGCATATTTTTATAGAGATTCATACTTTTCAAAGTACTCTCATTTACATTATTTTAGCGACACCCTTGAATCATAAAATTCTATAATTAGGAGGGTCCTCCTCTACCATTACCTCTAAAATAGTTTCCAAAATTATGATCTGGTCTTTAATGTTGGGGAATTTACTGCATTATAAGATAAACAATTCCATTAACGTTTTTTCTTTATAATGAAAAAGTAGCACTTATCCGTTTTTGAAAGTTTAGAAATCATAGATTAAATAATAAAAATAAAATCACTTTTAAATTTACCACCATGAATTAAATGCTATCAATGTCTTGGTTTACTCCCATGCTGTCTTCCAGCTACGCAAATGTATGAGATTAGTTGGGAATGAATTATTACTGTAAGAGCTAAGCCATCTATAACTATATTTGTTGATCTGTGATGTAGAAACTGATCCCTAGGAAGGGTCTGGTTTTCAAAGGGCAGCAAGGCACCAAGAGAGAGGCGGTGAGGACTAGAGATGAGAAGAGAGGGCAGGGGTGAAGGGCAGGAACTGGGGAAGCCAAGAGATGTGGTGGAAGGTCAAGTGCACTACAGTATAATTTCCTCTCTGTAACAGTATCACTCCCCACCCCCCGACCCCCCCCACACACACACACACATACACTCAGCTGCCTTATCTCTGGTGATTTCAGTAAAAACTCATAAATTGCTGGGTATGAGTGGATATTTTATGGAAACTGATAAAAGGATGGAACATTTTACCTGGGGTGATGAAGCCTGAAAATGACATCATCCATAAATTTAGGTGCTGCATCAGGAGTGCCTGAGCCCTTGGGAATGAGCAGAAATTTGGGGAAATAGTTTTGCAGTTCCATAAATCACTCCACTAAAGAGTGGAGATCAAGCTGTAACTAGTTCTCTGACAGTCAAAGTGATCTGGGATGCCTTCAGAGAAATATATGTAATTATGATATGGCTTTACAGAAACATTGTTCAAATGATCTTCTATTTTGCTTTTTGTCTTTCAGTTTTGCACATTATTTCTCTTATAATTACATAGTGTTTACAAAATGATTTTTAAAGTGTGCTGCATTTGACATCATTTTTTTGCATTTCTTTCTTTTTTACGTTTTTATTTACATCTCAGTTAGTTAATATACAGTGTAATATTAGTTTCAGGTATAATATAGTGATTCAACAGTTCCATACAACACCCGGTGCTCATCAGAACAAGTGTACTCCCTGATCTCCATCACCTGTTTTATCCATTCCCCCCCCCCCCACCTTCCCTCTGGTAATCACCAGTTTGTAATTAAGAGTCTATTTCTTAGTTTCTCTCTCTCTTTTTCTCTTTGCTCATTTATTTTGCTTCTCCAATTTCATATATGAGTGAAATCATATGGTATTTGTCTTTCTCTGATATACTTTGTTTAGCATAATACTCGAGCTCCATCCATGTCATTGCAAATGGCAAGATTTCATTCTTTTTTATGGCTGAGTAATATTCCATTGCATATATGTATGTATGTATGTGTGTACGTGTGTATATATATATATCACATGTTCTTTATCCATTCATCAGTTGATTGACACTTGGTCTGTTTCCATAATTTGGCTATTGTAGATAATGCTACTATAAACATCAGGGTGCATGTATCCCTTTGAATTAGTATTTTTGCATTCTTTGGGTAAATACCTTGTAGTGCCATTGCTGGCTCATAGGGTAGCTCTATTTTTAACTTTTTGAGGAATGTCCATACTGTTTTCCATAGTGGTTGCACTGGTTTGCATTCACAACAACAGTGAAGAGAGTTCCCGTTGTTCCACATCATCACCAGCACATGTTGTTTGCCTTGTTGATTTTAGCTATTCTGTCAGGTGTGAGGTGATAGCTCATTGTAGTTTTGACTTGCATTTCTCTGATAATCAGTGATGTTGTGTATCTTTCCATCTGTCTGTTGGCCATCTGTGTTTCTTCTTTGGAAAAATGTCTATGCATGTCTTCTGCCTATTTTTTAATTGGATTAGTTTTTGAGTGCTGAGTTATAAGTTCTTTATATATTTCGGATATTAACCCTTCATCAGATAGGTCATTTGCAAATATCTTCTCCCATTCTGTAGGTTGCCTTTTAGTTCTATTGATTGTTTCCTTTGCTGTGTAGAAGATTTGTATTCTGATAAAGTCTCAATAGTTTATTTTTGCTTTTGTTTCCCTTGCTTCCAGAGTCAGATCTAGAAAGAAGTTGCTATGGCTGAGGTCCAAGAGGTTACTGCCTGTGTTCTCCTCTATGATTTTTATGGTTTCAGGCCTCATATTTAGGTCTTTAATCCATTTGGAATTTATTTTTGTGCATGGTATAAGAAATGATCTGGTTTCATTCTTTTGCATGTTGCTGTCCATGTTTCCCAAACCATTCATTGAAGAGACAGTCTATTTCCCATTGGATATTCTTTCCTGCTTTGTCAATTAATTGACTATATAGTTCTGGGTCCATTTCTGGGTTTTCTATTCTGTTCCATTAATCGATGTGTCTATTTTGTCTAGGTACCACACTGTTTTGATCACTGCAGCTTTGTGATATAACTTGAAGTCCGGAATTGTGATACCTCCAGCTTTGCTTTTCTTTCTCAAGGTTGCTTTGGCTCTTTGGCATTTTTGTGGTTCCATACAAATTTTGGGAATGTTTGTTCTAGGTCTGTGAAAAATGCTGGTGCTATTTTGACAGGGATTGCATTAAATCTGTAGACTGATTTGGGTAGTATAGACATTTTAACATGTTTGTTCTTCCAATCCATGATCATGAAATGTCTTTTCTGTCATCTTCAATTTATTTCATCAATGTGTTATAGTTTTCAGAGTACATGTCTTTCACCTCTTTGGTTAGGTTTATTCCTAGGTATCTTACTGTTTTGGCTGCAGTTGTAAATGGTATTGATTCCTTGATTTCTCTTTCTTTTGCTTCATTATTGGTGTATAGAAATGCAACAGATTTCTCAATGTTGATTTTGTATCCTGTGACCTTACTGAATTTGTTTATAAATTCTAGAAGTTTTTTGGTGGAGTCTTTTGGGTTTTCTATATAGAGTATCATGTCATCTGGAAATAGTTTGATATACTTTATATGAGTATATACAGGTTTTATATATATATATATATATATATATATATATATATACATATATACATATATATACACAAATATATATATGTATATACATATATGACATACACATATAATATATATACATATATATACAAAATATATATATGTATATACATATATGACATACACATATAATATATATATACATATATATACACACATACATATATACATACACATATACACATATATACATATATACATATATATACATATACGTATACATGTATATACACACACATATATACATATACATGTACATATATACATATGTATACATGTATATATACATATATATACATGTACATATATACATGCATATGTAAATGTGTATATATACATGTACATGTATACATGTACATATGTACATATATACATATATATACATATACATGTATATGTATATATACATACACATGTATATGTATATATACATACATATACACATATACACATGTATACATGCATATATATACATATACACATATATACATATATACATATATGACATACACATATATGTATATATGACATACATATATGTCACTGACATGTGGTCATTTTTCCATTTTAAATAATGTAAATGACATTTATGTATATAAAATACAAAAATTAAACAGTATATCTGATTATTTCTTTGAAAACATCCTTATATGTGAAATGTTTGGTTCAAAGATCATGCATATTTATATATATATATAAATTATATATACACACATACATATATACACACACATAAATATGTATATATACATATATACACACATATATATGTATATATACATATATATGTGTGTGTGTATATATATATATATATATATATATATATATATATATATATATATATATAAAACCAAGTTTTCAAGAAAAAAGTGTATCAGTGAATTTACAATTCCATCAGCAACTTAATGAGAGTACCCATTCCCCATTCCACAAATTTCATCCACATATGCAGTCTGTGGAAGCATGATTGAATTTTGATCTTATTATCCATTGTATTAGTCCTAATGGGTTTGGTGAATCAAAACACACACGCCATTTGTCTCATTAAAGACAACAACTACAAAAAAACTTAAGTGAGGTAAAGTATAGTCAGAGTCTTTTGGAAAACCAAATGAAAACTCTATCCAGAAAAATACTCATTGACTTAACAACACTTTTTGAATTTGATCCAACAATCATTACTGCATCTATACTTGTACTGTATTTTTACAATCAACATAATCTATTGTAATTACTACCATTTATATCTACCTTACTGTACTGTGATCTACCTGTTCACTTGTACATTCTCCATCACCACCACCGTGCACTGTGAAATAATATAAGTTGTTACAACATTCTGAGGGGAAGATGATTTACTAGGCCAATAGAAACACAGACAGGTACCATAGAAAATGTTTCAGAGAGGAAGTAACATCTAACGTTGGCTTTGGCAAATCAATTGTAGCTCCCTACACAGGAATGGGGCTAAAGGGAATTCCAGAAATGGAAAACATTACCTTTAAAAAGCACAGATATAAAGTAGGTTGGTATGTAACAAAAACATTAGAAATGGTTTGGTGTAACTAAAACATAACGCTAGGGGTAGAAATGAGGGATCTGGAAAAATAAACAATACAATCTCCTCAGTGTCCTCAGGACAGAAATTAACAGAAATTTGCTAGACTTAGTAGGCTTCTCAGGTTGATATTATTAATTCAGACTGCATAAGGCTCAAGAGCAAGAGATTCATAACTAACTTTCAAGGAACAGCAATTAAATCGAAAGAAAAGATTGATGAAAGGAAAATTGAGCTTCCCTTATCTGATCTGCTACTTATCTAGGCTTTATAATCATCATTTGGGATATCTTGGACCTTTGTTCTCCGTGGTTCTCTTCTTCTCTTGAAAAATGGGTTTCTACCTTCCTCTTCCAGCTGTGTGAACTGCTAGACAGGGTAAATATATTCTGAGATTGAGGGTTCTGAGCTGTCTCATAAGATAGACCCAGTGGTCCAAGGACAGGCAGATAAATCTTATCTTTCCTGCACAGGTGTGGTTAGCCAGAGGTCAGGGTCAAGATGAGAAGTAGGAAAGAGGCTCCTGGGTGGCTCAGTCAGTTAAGTGTCCGATTTCAGCTTAAGTCATAATCTCACAGTTTGTGGGTTCAAGCCCCGTGTGGAGCTGTGTGCTGATAGTGCAGAGCCTAGAGCCTGGTTCAGGTGCTGCATCTCCTTCTCTCTCTCTGCCCCACCCCTGCTTCCTCTCTCTCTCTCTCTCTCTCTCTCTCTCTCTCTCTCTCTCTCCTTCCCTCCCTCCCTCCCTCTCTCTCTCTCTCCCTCTCTCAAAAAAAAAAAAATAAATAAACATTAAAAGAAGATGGAAATCAGGATCAAATCTTACTGGGTTGTAGATATCATTGGAAAGTTTAGATAGTCACAGGGTTGGACATCTGAATTTCAGGAAGGTGTGGATAATTTCAGGAGCTGAATTCATCCTCTAAGACTATAGGACCCAAATCTAGAATATGGGGCATTGGAAACTAGCATGAACTAGGTAGCAAAAAACGAGCAGGAAGGGCACTTCCTCAGTGAACTGATCTGCAATTTACTGCAAGGTTCCAGTCTTGGTAGGAAACTAAATTCTCCCCTCAAACTATGTAAGGGGACAAATGAAATGGATTGGGACTTACACAGCAGTTTGGTTCTCATGCGAGTGCCTGAAAATAGAGGCTTAATGCTAAGAACTCATCTACTCACAAGAAAGGCTATCCTGATCTCTGTCCAGGCTTAGGCATCATTGTTTTGAGGGCTGAGTACAATCACGTTAGTTGTGGGGTAATTGGAGGTACATGGGGGCTGACATCCATTAGATCTGGGGCAAGTGTAGGTTGGATTCCTTGATGAATCTCTGCTCCCTACTATTGTGAATTCTTTTGTGACAGCATCTGAGGTGAAACATTGCCAAACATTGTGCCAAGAGGCCTTTCAATGGGTCATAAAAATGCTATAAAAACATGAAAATTGCTGCCATAAAAAAAGAGTTATAGCAAAACAGGGAACCTGCTAAATTCAGAAGCTACGAAATATTCCAAGGAGTTTGTGGGTGTAGCACCCTCACACCCATTTACATAGCCAAGGGTTATTTGTGTTTATAATATACTTTTAAAATGTTTCAGCATTCTGCCATTAAGTATGTGGTCACATGGCTTTCCCTGGGATTCACCCTTCACTTGAGTGCCATCTCAGTTTTTCTGGCTAAATTAAAGAGTGTGAATTTCTTCTGCTTGGTTTTGACTTTGAAAGGACTCACAAAAACCCATTTTATGGGATACAGTGTTTACATCACTTTGATGCCTGGAAAAAATGATGCCATGTTACAAGCATGGTTCATGATGAAGTCATCAACTTGAAATTAAAAAAAAAAAAGAAGAAAAAAAAAAAAGCTTGTTTGAAATATCCCTGACTAATAAATCTGAGAATCAAACTTTCTTCCTGACAACTACATCTTTGCTTTCAATTCCAGTGTTTGTTTTTCCAATAAAATTCCTGGATATCCATTAACACTAGTAATTTGGGGTAAAGTGTGCAGAGGGAATTCATTTTCCATATGCCTTTCATGAAGATGTGAGTATATTGAGATACAGTAAGTACTATTCATATCTCTGTTATAAAATTCTAAACATGTTTAAGCAATAGTCATAAACACATTAAATAACACCATCCCAAGCACTAAGAGCCTCTGTCTGCCAGCTGGGTGAGCCCTTTCTATATGTCATTTTGATGTAATGCACTCTCATTACTGCTGTTATTAGATGCAAAGTATTTGAAAAGATGTTAGATTGAATTGAAATCTGATTACGTCTGGGTTTGGGTTTTTGAGATATTGCCTATTTTCCTAAGATACAGTGTTCTGTTTTCTTTTTAATCTCACAAATATGTACACACATTCACACCCTTTCATTTCTATCTTCTCTACATTCATGGATCATATGGGATTTCTGATTCTTATTTTAAAATGTAATCAGCATATAGAAACGATAAAACAGTATATCATAGATTCCAGCATAGAGAAAATAAATTAAAAAAATAAATACATACATACATACATACATAAATAAGTAAGTAAATAAATAAATAAATAAATAAATAAATAAATAAGGAGAGAAAGAAAGGAAGGGAGAAAAAAAGAGGGAAAAAAAAGGAACAGAAAGAAATGTTTGGGCTTGGATATATCATAGATTAATGATCTGCACAATGGATAAAAGTCCATAGTGTGTTTACTTGTACATCATTAAGTTACAAAACTGTAAGTCATTTAAGAACATCTCTATAATCATAAATTGCTTCCTATTATATTTGTTTTCCTTACACAAGCACCTTTCATGCGGGAAACTTAAATCAACAGAAACACACTTGATTACAATTGCTTTATAGTTTGCAAAACAAAGAAAATGTGGTGGTTCAGTGTCCAGTCACATAAGAGTGTGTGGACTGAGGCCATAGGATTCTTTTGCAGTTACGCTCTTAGATTTTCTCCTTGAAAAGTCACATCTATTTATGACTACTGTATCATAATCAAAATGTGAGCATTTATCAGGATAATATTCTCCATTTTATCTTCTAAAATTATGAATCGTACAATTTATGCAAAATTTTTACTTCTCAAATAAGCGTTCAAGAATAAAACAGAGGTGGGGCGCCTGGGTGGCGCAGTCGGTTAAGCGTCCGACTTCAGCCGGGTCACGATCTCGCGGTCCGTGAGTTCGAGCCCGGCGTTGGGCTCTGGGCTGATGGCTCAGAGCCTGGAGCCTGTTTCCGATTCTGTGTCTCCCTCTCTCTCTGCCCCTCCCCCGTTCATGCTCTGTCTCTCTCTGTCCCAAAAATAAATAAACGTTGAAAAAAAATTAAAAAAAAAAAAAAAAGAATAAAACAGAGGGGCACCTGGGTGACTCAGTTGATTGAGCTTCCAACTTCGGCTCCGGACATGATCTCACAGTTTGTGAGTTTGAGCCCTGCGTCAGGCTCTGTGCTGACAGCCTGGAGCCTCCTTCAGATTCTGTATCTCCCTCTCTCTCTTCCCCTCCCCTGCTCATGCGCGCACGCGCACTCTCTCTCTCTCTCTCTCTCTCTCTCAAAAATAAACATTAAGAAGAAAAAAAAAAAGAATAAAACAGAGAAGCTACATTTTAGCCAGTATAGAGATGGCCTCCTTTCCATAGAGGGGTGTAGTTAGAAGGGTACAACACAATGAAATGGGTACCACACAAGGACACAGTTAGTGTAACCAGCACCAAGACAGAACCAAAGAAGAAGCATTACCCTGGATAATCTGGCACAGTTCAGAGCTGGTCTCAGAACCGCAGCCTCATCCAGGTCCCAAAGTTAATTGGACCCCATGAAACACATTCAGCTAGTCAAATTTACAGGAATCATGTGTGTAAACAAGAATGCCAAAGATTTGTTCATAATATTGCTGCAGAGGAGAAATTTTGCTCTACCCTTCAAGATTCTTCTAGCTGATCTAAGAATTAAATTGGCATAAGAAAGATCAAAACAAGAAAAAAACAATTACATGCATAGGATGGCCTAATAATAAAATTAAGATCCAAAGAAATGATCAAGGCATGTAGCTTTTATATGTTTTAGGCAAAGAAATACAAATCTTTGAGGAATTGACAGGACAAAGAAAACTTATGTTTAGGAGCTCCAAATAGTAAGGAATTCTAAACAGAATTTGGGATATTAGTAAATTAGTATAAACACAAGGTTTGTTTATACAGCCCTCTTGACTCTGAATTCACCCTCTGTTGCGACAAAGATATGTTTTTACCTCCTGGCATAGGAAAGGGATCTTTTGTACAGGAGATTTATTTCCTGCTTTCTGGAGGAAAAGGTAGGTCAGGGTATTATGCAGTGGCTGTTTCTTAAGTAGCTTCAGTTAGAAATAATATGTCAAATGGCACATTTTGGGGTGGCTTGCCCTTATCTCCTACAATAGGGATAGTACTTTCTAAAGATTATAGTATTCATGATTTTCAGCAGGTATATTTTGGCAGATATATCTATATATCTATATATCTATATATCTATATCTATATATTTGAAATTTGAATATCAGAAATTTGGTGAGCTTGGATCCAGAATAAAGGGAGGTAGATAATGTTTTAAAGAGTTGGATATCCTGGGGCACCTGGGTGGCTCAGTCAGTTAAGTATCCAACTTCAGCTCAGGTCATAATCTCACAGTTCATGAGTTCGAGCCCTACATCAGGCTCTGTGCTGACAGCTAAGAAACTGGAGCCTGCTTCTTATTCTGTGTCTCCCTCTCTTCCTATCCCACCCTTTCTTGTGCTCTGTCTCTCGAAAAATGAATAAATGATAAAAAAAAAAATCCCAAAACACACAGGATGCACATTTTTAGTCTCTTGGTTTACATCCACAGATAGTCAATATCTTCCATGAATGTTCAAATTTATTGCATTAAAATCTCTTTCTCTCTCTCAATCTCTTTTTCTTTTGAAGTACATGGAGGACACCACATTATATCTACACAGTATCTACCTAGTGAATGCTTCTACCCTTCTTCACACACTCATGTAAGTTGTATGGTCATCAAGTCCTGTCTTATCTTTTAAAAATATGAATTCCTGTATTTCCCACCCAGCTTCTGCCTTTTAGCATCTCATGCTGGAAAATTTTAATAATATCGTCTATAATTTCCCTGCATTCAATCTCTTTTCTGTGACTCTTGTACTTTTCAAGTAATTCTGCATATGGAAACCCATCAATTTTGTAAAACAATAGACTTCACCTGGCTATTGATCTCTTTCATATTTTGATAGTTCTCCATTTTTTGAAGTCCAGATTCTTCAATTCAGCCTTGAAAATCTATACCCAACCTACCTGTCAAAAATCATTTGCCATA
This sequence comes from Leopardus geoffroyi, assembly GCF_018350155.1. Taxonomy (NCBI): domain Eukaryota; kingdom Metazoa; phylum Chordata; class Mammalia; order Carnivora; family Felidae; genus Leopardus; species Leopardus geoffroyi. Next base: position 47,117,575 of record NC_059327.1, read on the forward strand.
GTTCTCCAACAAAAACACTTTTCTCTCAATATACCATCATACCATTCCCATTCTGTTTTTCAGTTTATCCTTTCCTGGTAATGAGTCTTATTTTGTTCTCTTTTTTTAACCACTATATATCTAATCTTACTCACTATTTGAAGACTAGATTAAGTCTTATTGTTAGTTATCACCATTCTCTGACTTCCTGTGTCATGTTCTGGGCATTCATGCTTGTTCAGAATTTTTATTGATGAATGTCTGTTCCCAAAACTAGAACACAATTCCTAGGTGATTTACAATCTAGTTAATTTACGCCAAATTAGTATGGCCACAGCGATGAATACATGTTATTGATAAACTCATGACGAATATATTTTAAAAATCCTTCTCTCATTTGCCTTAGCCAGTGCTGACTGTCCCTGTGATAAAAGTTCAGGGAAAAAGAAGTGACTTTGTCATTTTATGTCATGTCACATATACTTAATAGTTTGCTAGGTAATTTGCAAGACAAGTATAATGAAAACAACTTCTCCTTGACTTAAAAAACAAACAAAATCCTTCCAAAACTGGAAGCAATTTTGAAAATAAAGGTGGCAACAATTCATTTGTCTCACTATTTTCTGACAAATAATGAGTCACTCAGCGTTTCTGAAGCTACAACTGCACTGAGCTGTAACCTATGGGGACTTTTCCCTCTTGACTCAGTGTTAGTTTTTCCATTATGTCTCCAGACAGTTCTACGCTATGACAGTTCTACACTATGCCCCAAAGCATTGCCCTGTAGTGCACAGACGAAGTGATTCAAGATTTTCTCTCCAACTTCCTCATCCAGCTTCAGTCTGATAACTGAGTACCCGAAAACCAAAGGGCTTACTCTTTCTGAATTTCAATAAACTGACCCATGGGTGCTTCTTGCCTTTCCCATGTTTGGAAATTTTCTGGTGAGCACACAACACAGAGTAGTTTTTAAGAACAGAAGTTAGGAATGGCAGAAAAATGTGTGGGTTTCAAAATCACTCAGGAGAACTTCAGATCTTAGATCCATCACCTTTGTGACTTTGAACAAGTTGTTCAGATTATCTGATCTTGAATGTTCCTGTAGAGAAGAAAATGGATTTACTAAATGTCACTATGAATCAAGCACACTATAGGAGTTAAAGTTAGAGTTTTGAAAACAAAGAGCAGAGTATAAGTCATGCCTCCCCTACTAGAGTTTTGACAACTTTCCTCATCAGTAAAATGAGGAATAATAGCACTTATGTCATATAGGTGTTATGAGGATTGAATGAGTTAAGGCACATAAAATGCTTAGAATAGTACCTGCCATATGTAAGTGGATAAATGCTCAATAAGGGTCAGATATTATTATTTAGAGAACTAAAAGAGTTAACAAATATAGGGAGTCTATCACAGTGTTCAGAAAGCTGTGATGCTCTATAAATACCACTCCCTACACACATCACCACATATGCACTCTTTTCTCCACTGGTCCCATTGTTAGAATATGGGAATTTATAAAGTTAGGCTTCCATTTCCTGCAGTGAATCACTAGGCTCCCTATCTCTCATTCCTCCTGTTCTCAAATTTGGAGTCCTTTGACTCATCACTGCACACTCAGCCCCCTTGCCACAGGGATTTTTGTGTGACCTGAAACTTATACAATTTTGGTGGCCCTTTTGGAGAAGAAAATTATAAAATTACTAATATGAAGTTGAATACAAAATTGAATATTTATAAAGAGAAAGCTACTGTAATAAATTATGTATTTAAAATATGTTATTAGACATTCTGACAGGTGTGAAGAGATATCTCATTGTAGTTTTGATTAGCATCTTCCTGATGGTAAGTGAGGATGAGCATGTTTTTGTGTGTCTGTTGATTATATGGATGTCTTCTTTGGGAAAAAAAAAATGTCTATTCATGTTTCCTTCCCATTTTTTAGTTGGATCATTTGTTTTCTGCGTGTTGAGTTTGATAAGTCCTTTATATATTTTGGATACTAACCCTTTATCAGATATGTCATGATATATCAGATCATATGTGATATGATTCCAATCATATTATATATGACATATCAGATATGTCAAATATATTCTCCCATTCCATACGTTGCATTTTAGTTTTGTTGATTGTTTTCTTTGCTGTGCAGAAGCTTTCCATTTTGATGAAGTCTCAATAGTTTATTTTTGCTTTTGTTTCCCTTGCCTCCAGAGACAAATATAGAAAGAAGTTGCTATGTCTGATGTCAAAGAGTTTACTGCCTATGTTCTCCAGTAGGATTTTTACGGTTTCAAGTCTCACATTTAGGTCTTTACTCCTTTTGGAATTTAATTTGGTGTATGGTATAAGAAAGTGGTCCAGTTTCATATTTTGCATGTTGCTGTCCAGTTTTCCCAACATCATTCGTTGAAGAGACTGTCTTCTTCCCATTGCATATTCTTGCCTCTTTTGTCAAAGATAAATTGACCTTATAATAGATTTGTTTCTAGGCTATCTTCCTCTATTTAACTATGTGTCTATTGTGCCACTATCATGCTTCTTTGATTACTACAGCTTTGTAGTATAACTTGAAATCTGAAATTGTGATACCTCCAGCTTCGTTTTTCTTTTTCAAGATTGCTTTTTCTATTGGGGTCTTTTGTGATTCCATACAAATTTTAGGTTAGTCATAGTTGTCTGGAAAATGATGTTGGTATTTTATAGGGATTGCATTGAATCTGAAGGTTGCTTTGCATAGTATGGACATTTTAATGATATTTATCCTTCCAATCCATGAGCACGGGATGTCTTTCCATTTCTTTGTGTTGTGTTCAATTTGTTTCATCAATGTCTTATAGTTTTAAGAGTACAGGTCTTTCATCTCGTAGGTTAAGTTTATTCCTAGGTATTTTTTGCTTTTGGTGCAACTGTAAATGGGATTGCTTTCTTTATTTCTCTTTCTGTTGCTTCTTTGTTAGTGTACAGAAATTCAAGAAACAAGTGTTGGCAAAGATGTGGAGAAAAAGGAATCATCGTACACTGTTGGTGGGAATGTGAACTGGTACAGCCACTGTGGAAAATAGTATGGGGGTCCTCATAAAATTAAAAATAGAACTACCCTACCATCCAGGAATCACACTCCTGGTATTTACCCAAGTAATACAAAAAAAAAAAACCTCCCCACTAATAAGAAAATATATGCACCCCTATGTTTATTGTTGCATTATTTACAATAGCCCAGATATGGAAGCAACCCAAGGGCTCATCAAGAGTTGAATGGATAAAGATGAGGTGGTATATATACAATGGAATATTACTCAGCCATCAAAAAATGAAATCTTGCCATTTGCAATGACATGGATGGAGCTAGAGAGTATAATGCTAAGCAAAATAAGTCAGAGAAAACTAAACATTTCACATTAGATTTATCTCATATGTGGAATGAATTTAAGAAAAAAAAACCCCAAATGAATAAAAGGGAAAAAAGAGAGAGACAAACCAAGAAACAGACTTAACAATGGAAAACAAACTGGTGATTACCAGAGTGAAAGGAGGGAAGGGGGGATGGGTTAAATAGGTATTGGGGATTAAGGAGTGTACTTGTGATGAGAACTGGGTGATGTATGGAAGTGTTGAATCACTATACTGTACACTTGAAACTAATATAACCTGGTATGTTAACTAAACTGAAATTAAAATAAAAACTTAAAAAAAGATAAATAGCACAACCATCTGAAAATTCAGAAAAATAGCCCGTCTTTATTAACTGCTTGCACATATAAATTCTTTTCATCCTACATATTATAGCTACACACTATATGAAAGCTCCTTTGTATAACTCTTTTCAAACTCAACTTTCTATAGAAAAATAATTATGATTGACTAAACTTGTTATGTTTTAATTACTTATACTTTTTAAAATGACCTTCCCACTTTACAACTCATTGATAGACTTAAAAAGGTTTAGAATGTTGTCCATTTGGGGGAACTTTTCCAAGTTTCTTTTTTCATATATTGGCTGTATATTTTGGAGGATTTTCCCAAAGATTGCCTTCTGGTTTCATGCATTTCATATCTTATTTCTGCTCAGTCACCCACATACTTTGATACCAGGTACCACATGGGTACCTTCAAAGCACCACACAACCTGGTCATAAGTCAGAGAAAGATAAATGCCATATGATTTCTCTCATGTGTGGAATTTTCTCTTATGTGGTACTTTAGTGCCATGGCTCCTGGTGAGTAGACACTTGGGTGGTAGGACATATTCCTATGCTGAAATGATGGTCAAAAGTTTATCTATACCTGTGAGCTACCCATGTCCCACTAAAACTAAAAGAATCGATTCTAAGTTAAATTCTACTTAGACTGCCCTAATGCCCATAGTCATGTTTTGACCACCAGACACAAGGAGAAGTCTGATGGAAATGAAACTGGAGTGGAAATATAGTTGGGGCCATGAATGGGAAGAGTCTGTACGAGTGAAAGTTCTTGAAAATAAGATTCACCATAAAGCCCCTCAGTTTGGAGTCAATTTCCTTAGTCACTTGTAATCTAAATAGCCAAAGGCCTGCTTTAACATTCTAGGTAAGATAAATTGAATCAGTTATCTTCCCTATGCCTGACTTAACTTTTCTCCGCTTCTCCAGAACTTATGCATCCCCTTTTTCTCTTTGTTCTTCAAACTGTCACTTTCTGGCTCTTTTCCCTTAAAACTAGAAATCAGTTCAAGAATTACCCATTACAAAAATGGTGTTGAAATTGACCTCTCCACCATTGCCTTACTCACAATTCAGTCATCTCTCACCTTCCCTTCACCACAATTCTTGCAAGAGCAGTTACAACCAAGAGCACACTGTTCCACTTTCATTCTTACCTCAACCTACTGAAAACAGGTCTCTTCCTCTGCAATCTATTGAAAATACCTTTGTTGTGATCACTTGTGTCTTGTAAATTCAAATCCCCTTTAGTGTCTCAATCTCTAAGACATCAACATGGCCTCTTGAATTCTTGTGTCATTTGGATTTCTGAAACTTTGTAATTACACTCATGTTATCTGGCTAAATATACACATATTACCTATAGGAAAGTTCATCTCTGAGCATGTGACCCGTTGCAATTGCAAATATGAAGTCACTGAATCCCAGCTCATCCCAGTCTGGCTTACTCTGCTGCCTGCTGAGATTTAAGTTCTTGTTGTGCCATTTCCCTCATCGAGAGGCTGTAAATAACATTTTCAGACCACATATGGAGCACTGTGAGAACTGATGCTCATTAAGTGTGTTAAGTGAAAGTCATGAGTGGAGTACCAAACATTAGCTATAAATCAAAATTAACAAATGTGACTCGAGTTCTCAGGAGGCAAAACACTTCGAATCTTAAATAATATGGCTGTCAGGAATCACACTAAAAGATACGTTTCTCTTCAAATATGTGCACAGATGAAATGCAAAGAAGGAAGCTGTCAAGATAGACAAGGAGAAAGAAATCTGTTGCTTGGCCCTTGAAACAAGTTAATTTAGCATTATAAACCATTGGAGTTTCCTTTTCAAATGGATCCATGTGGAAAATCCAGATGGTCGAATGCTCAGCTCATAAATGTGAAAACTAAGCTCCAAAGCTCGAACATAGGCAAAGCATTTTACTTACTTATTGCTGAACATTTTTATCATTTATATTTAAAAAAGAAACATGTAAATTATCCCTTAAGGAAACAATATTAGTTCATGCTTTCTCAATGGGAATCCATTTGCAGGATTGGTGGGAGAGGGGGCCAGTGTAAGAAGCTTACACAGTAAATCAGTAAGCGGAACTGGCTTCATGTTTTGAAAGTCTCTCTCCCGTGTGCATTCCTCTTATCCACATTGCTGCAACTTGCCTCTGACTTTCATGATCTCTTAGCTGGGAGATTGCAACTACCTCTTACTTCCAGTTTTCCCTTCTCACTGCCACCTTCCCACAGCCCTTTCCTACTAGAAAATCAGTTAGTGTTGGTCTCGTGCTTAAAATCCCTTAATGACTACCTCTAGCCCATGTGATGACATTTCAAATTCTTAGCAGAGCCCAGAGACCCCATTACTTCAGGTGCCATGTCTGTTCTCACTGTTATCCTTTGCAGAGTCCAGTCTTTCTGAGATACTGGCTCTTCTCCCAAATATACCATGTTCTAGCCTGCTTCATGCCTTTGTGCCTTTGCTCCTTCTGCCTGAAAGGACCTCATCTATTTTGTCTGTTTAGAAATCCGCTGGTAAATCCTCACATTTCACTTCTGGTGCCACAGTTCCTTTAAGTCTTCAGTGATTACCAGGCAGAGTTTGATAGTCCTTACTTTCTATTTCTTCTGCTATCCACCCCCCAACACATACACTAAACTGTAACTTTTTAAAGAAAAGGATCCTGTCTATATGTCTTCACAGTCTAAATATCTAATACACACAATAGCTGGCACTTAATAGGCATATGCTAAATATGTACTAGCAGACGAGAAAAGCCAAGCAAGCTCATTCTCTGCCCTGTAGGGTATCTTAGCCAGGTCTCTCCAGCAAGCAGAGCAAGACGCAAAACAAACAAGCAAAAAAAAAAAAAAAATCAAAAGAATGTGCTCCTACTTTGTAAGGAAGCACAATCTCCCAAAATGGTGGAGGGAGAAGGGGAGTAGGGGTTGTGAAACAGGACAGCAAGGAGCCAATATGACTGCTATTTCATCCAGCTGCCTACTACAATTGATGGCACAAAAGAAAAGCCATCAGTCTGTCTCCTACTCCACAACAGCAGTTTCCAGTTTTGACAGGAAAAGAACCTTCACTTTTTCCTCAAGAAGGATGGTACAAGTTTAAACAGTTGACCATTCAGACTCTGAAGTCTTAATGCAGAAGGCTTGTTTTGAAACAAACTATACCTGCTACTCTTGCAGCTGGTCTTGAGGACATAGCTTATTTTCATTATGTTCACCCGATAGCCTTCAAGCAAAGGGACTTGATCTTCAGCAGCACTTTGTGCTTTGACTGACCTGGAAATTTGCCTAACAGGGTGATGAAGTACACATTCCTGCAGGTCTTCGCCCTTATTGCCTGGTTTTTGTTGGGTCATGGTTCCAGTTATTCTCTGGTTGTTATCACTGGGCTGGGACACATCATAAGATGTTTCTCAATGAATGCCAAGTTCCAAATATACTCTTTTTTTTTACAATGTTTAGCATTAATTCTTAGAACAAATATCTACAGAAATATATATGCATATATTTTTCTGGGTTCATTACCCCGTGAGTACATTAACCACTATCCTTTCCTGTTGCTCTGCTGGTATGAAAAGCCTACAGAGGCCTCATGGCAGTTGTAGACTCTACTTCATTGGAAGAGTTACCCTGCTCTAATCAGAACTATCCCTCTTTCTGTAAAGAGAAACCTCAACCCAGCAGATGCCAAGTTTGTGGGGATAGCATGCAAAACTCTGAGAGTAGGTCGCTGAGATGATGGTGAAAAGTCAACACTACTTCCCATGGTTGCCAGATCAACATGTATTAGCAATTGGGAATTCAGCACCAAATATTGGCCTTTTGTTCAGCACAGGAGATCGATTGATCTCGTAGGAGTCTTGATCTGTGAGAAGTATGCAAATTCCTGAGTCTCAGATCAAGCTAAGTAAAAGAAAGGAGAAAAATTTCTTTGAGTCCCATACTGGGGCACATGGTGTGGGTGTCAAGCAGGTCCTCTGACATCTCATATCTTGGTGAAAACAGGAAAACTCAGGGTGGGAGGTGAGAAGTGCCAGATCTGGGCATAAGCCTAGGCACAGCTGCATTGTTTTTCATGTGAAGTTAGTCACAAAGCAGATGGGCTGAAACAAGTGGCCAAAGGCATCAAAAGTGAGGCACAAGAAGTATCGGATACATTATAAATGGAAAGACAGATTTGCAAATAGATTACATTACACACACACACACACACACACACACACACACACACACAGGCAGTTCTAGCTTTGTACCATTCCAATATGCATACATTTTAGTTACTATGACTCACAGTTTACTTAAATAATACCAGCTTCTCCACAACATGCTTTAAATTTTAGTTTCTAAAGTATATTAACTGTGAGTAATTGCAGAAAGTACAAAGTCCCTTGCTAACTCTTCCATTTACAAATCATTGTGTAAATAACAGATGTGCATGATGATCAGTGACTAATATGTCACTTCTTTTAAAGTCTGTCAGTGATCACTCACTGTGTACCTTCAGGCCCAGACAACAGAGTGTGCAATCGTATTGCCTCCTTGTCCATGTCCTATCCATGCAATATTTACAAGGGTAAATAATGAAAAGAGGAAACTGGCTAATAAAGGTGAAGTCTCAGGAAAGAAATGAGAAGTGATGACATTGGAAGTGAAATTCAAATTAAATATAAATAGAATTATAGACAAAATAGCTGACTGTGGGGATGTTGATGATGCTGCCATTCAAGGGACCCTAGATATGCAGCCAGAAGAACTCAGTAAAGACAAACTTGTTGACAAAAACGAGAAGAGAAGATAAAAAGGATGACGATGTCCCAAAGGAAGTGATGCTGGCAGGAGAACTTCGTATTAAAGAAAACCCAGGAGATATTTCATGACATTGAAAGTGCAAAGGACAAAATGTTGGAAGCCAATCCAAACTTACAAAGGAATATGATAATTTTCCAAGGCACAGAAAGGATGCTTGCTCTGCACCGTAAGTTACACCATGAGGAGGAGGAGGAAAGCTTTGCTCAAACTACTCATTACCTTTCCTAAAATGAAATAAAATACTTTCATCCTTAATGTTTCTAATATTTTTAATCACAGTGTACTAAATTTTCATTTTATTATTTCTGTATACATTTATAACTGACATTAAAAGAGAGTTTTTAGTACTTTGACAAAAAATTTGTATTTTTTATTTTTTTAAAGTTTATCTTGAGACAGTGAGCAAGAGAGAGAGCAAGCATGCAAGTGGGGGAGAGGCAGAGGGAGAGGGAAAGACAGAGACTCCAAGGAAGGCTCCACACTGTCAGCACAGAGACCCATGCGGGGCTTGAACTCATGAACCATGAGATCATGACCTGAGCTGGAGTCAGATGCTTCAGCACCCCAATATTTTGACAATTTAAAGGTCATGGAACAATTATAATTTTTCCCACTGATTAAGATTACTTTGCTTGGACTTGCACATTTTTATGGTCCTGCACTACTGCGTAAAATGTGTATACACATACCCATATATCCATATGTATGTATTGCAAGAAAAGATGTTGTTGGAGGGGAGTCTTACAGGAAGGGTAATTGCTCACCAGTAACAAAAGAGATGAGAAGGAGGGTAGGAATCGTCACTAGAGAACAGCATGTGCGATGGCCCGATGGAGGGTGGGGTGAGTTTGGAGAACTAAGGAGGTTTGATGTAGCTAATACTCAAGTGTGCATGAGTAGAGCAGCCAGAAATAAAACTGCAAAGGTCATCTGGTGCCAGGTCTAATAGGGATTTCTTTGCTCGCCTTCAGATTTTGATCTTTATCCTTCAGGTTACGGAAACCTCTGAAGGGTTTTCAGCAGGTGAGTGACACGATCAGACTTTTATTTGAGAACAACCACTATGAGGAGTTTGGAGGTCAGATGGGTGGGAGCCTGCAGCCTGGAGGCAGGAGTTACCTGTTGAGTTACGAGTTAGCTGAGGCAGGTTACAGGCAAGAGTGAGGGGAGATTGAATGGAGGTCCATATGAATATGTAGTCCCCTCATTTTTCCTTTGTCACCACTAAAACACTGTTGTTTACATAAAATCCAGCTTCCCAAATGCATCTAAGTAATCATCCATTTAAACAGGATGAATAACATCCTCGTGGACTGAGCTACAGATATACTCATGGACACCCGCACAAACTCCATGGGAGCACCAACCCTGCTGGTTAAGCTGAATACCAGCTACTTTCTCACTTAGGCAATCAATGACTCCTTCCCCTCTTCTCCCCTATATGGGCGCTTTGCTGAATATAGCTGTGTTTTCCCCAGCCTGATTAGTAAAAATTTGTTCAGGTAGGATGCTTCATTAACAAATTGTACTCTCTTGTTCTTTTCAGGCTATCTCCTACATTTTAATTTACTGGGCGACGCTAATGAACACAACAGGGGACCTAACAGTTTCCCCTGGGGATGGAGAAAATTAGAAAATTTCCAAGTAAACATGGAATAGTAAAGACATGGCGATGCCAATTTCAAATCTTAATGATGCTAAATATTGCACAGGTAGTAAAGCACAGGAATGTCACCAAAGTTTGCTTTTTCATACATTAACATTTTTAAGGATTAACAGTGCTCCAAGAACAACTATGCTGTATCCTTTTACAGACAAGATGACTGAAAAATGAAATGAGTGAAAATATTTTCTCCTCTACATTAGAGATTCCATCTCCCTAGGCATCATAATCTTAATTTTTCTTTCAGATTTATTTTATCAGAATTTTGCTTCTTGTTTCCAGAAGCCAACTCCTTCTCACGATTGTAAAACTTCCTTGAATTTTATTGTTTAGCTTTTGTGGATCTGAGTTTTATTCCATAGGAAGAGAAAGAAACTTACTGTCAGCAGGCATTATTATTTTACAATCCTAGGCTACCTCATTTTCTCTAAGTATGTCCATAAGCCTTCAATCAGTGCTTTTGTTTCATCCGTATTGACTCTTTATTATTAGTTCTGCCATTCGATGAGATTCCGTTCTTTTCCAGAGAACATGTCCTATTTTTTTTTTTTCTTTGTTAAGACATTTTCTATTGTGGTGGAGGCCACTTTGTGATTTCACCACACACTTGGCAGATTTCCTTATTCCTCATAATGATCACATCAACATCAGCAGTGAATGTCAATGATAACAATGTCCCTCTTCAGGCTCTTTCCTAGGCAGATGCATCTGGCTTCTGTGAATGGTATTTGCTAGAGCCCAGGCACCAAGATAATAATATGCCAAGGCCGATGATGCCAGCCTTTCACTCTTTGACCAATTACTTCCTGGACATTGTTCAAACTGAAACCAAAACACCCTGAATAAGTTTACTCATCTTTAGAAGGTATGAAAATATATGAGAAGCTACAAATAAGACCTGAGCTCTTTGGGTCATGAAAAGAAACACTTATTCTTCTTATATAATAGCAAAATTTTCATTTATTACTATTTTTCAGGCACTTCAGAGCATAGACTGGCAATTTTCTATGGACAAAGTGATAATGCATAGAATATTTGATACAGGTCACATATTTATTTCTACAACCATAAGATAGCCCCATGATCATTAAAGTCCTGAATTCTAGAGAAAATGTAGTAAGAGTTTTCTGAATTACAATATAAATTAATCATTTTAATGATAAATGGCTACATTACTCAGCTGCTTATCATAACATAATTAGGCCAATAATGCTATGAAAAATAAGGAGAGTAGTTGGACATTCATGAAAGAAAGGCAATTACTACTTTTCCAGACTCAGGAAACACAGTACAACATGGTACCTGGGAAACTACCATGGTAAAGGAACAGAATTATCAGCAACACTGCAAAAGTAGGTTGGTGATGAGCCAAAGTGTCACACAATTATAAATGTTTGTGGAAAGCAGCTGTCCTAATCAAATCATAGGCAACACATTTTGAAATGACTTATTTTCTGTATTGACATGTATATAAAGATACCATATAGTTGCCATTGAATAAGTATATTTGCATACATGTTGATGCACATATATAGAGATGTAAGCATAGTTATACATATAAACTCTTCATATACTTCACAACTTTAAATGATTTTATGCCAAACCCTATAATCTTGATTAACTAATATTCTACTAAACATAATCTTCTTTTAATTGTCATTTCAGAAGATGTACAGTATGACTATGTTTAATAATACTCTAAAATAATTTAATGATTAAGAGAATGAATTCTGGAGTTATTATTTAGGAAGCAATGAAAGAAGATTCTTTGGTAGATCTAATAGTGTTTAACTAGAATATTCCATTTTTAACAATACCAGATAACAGAAAGTTAATATTTTTCCATTAGTTATACATTTGCTTATGTTCACTGATAGTCTGCCTTTGCTTTCAATTTACAAGCTTTGCAAGAGTTGGATTTAAAAATAAAAAACAAAAACCTTTATTTCTCTGCCTTGTTTTGGTCTTTAAATATGAACTAAGGGCTTATTTCAAATGGTACATTTAACATAAGATCTCCTCCTAGGTTGTGCTAATTTAGGTACTATCTTGTCTTTAGTTGTTACAGGTCAATTAAGCTAGACACTTAAGGCCGTAGACAACAGATGTCTAAGATGCAGGTATGATCACGTGTTGAATGACCAGTGAGCTCCTGAAATGAATAAGGAAAGATCTTATCAACTGTGAGTTTGGCATATACGAGGAAGTCACTGTAAATCTTTTTTAAAAAACAGTTTAACTATGATCATATATATTACATGTTTAGACAAGGAAATATTTTTGGTTCTTAAAGAGAAGCCAAACAGAAACAAACCAAAACAAAAAATAGTTACAGAATTTTAAAGTATATTAAAAAGATTTCCGCCTGGTCTTCCTAGGCTAGGGAGAGGAGTGAAGTATATTTCTAAAATGTCTATTTCCCAACTGGCTAAGGTGTTAGGAAAATGAGAATGGAAGTTTATACTAGCATTTGAAAAACTATTTTCTTCTAGCTACAAAAATTTGTGGACTCGGTATAAAAGAAGATTAAAGACAAAACAACAATAACAACAAAATGCTCCCCCACATCTGTTTGAAACAAAAAAATATAGAAGAAATACTTAGAGAGATGAATCTTTGGAGGAAAGTGGAAATAATTTGAAAAATTAACATTTTTTCCTCCACAGATAAAAGCTTTTGTAATCTGCTTACCTTAAGTCTATTCTTTCATCTAGAATCTACTAAAGTAGATTGGAAAAAGTTGGAAGCAGTCATTTGGAAGCTAAGAATGGACAATGCCCAAGGTGGAGTTAAAGGTGTCTCACAAATGTCAAAAAGGAAAATCTACTGCTAGAAAGCAAGCCACTAAATTTTACTACAGAAGTGCTAATGAATAGGTAAGTCTTGGACATTCAAAGAAAAAAAAATATTCAACTTATGCTTCCTGAATCTTGTTACTTTATCCTTGTTCTGTGTGTCCATAATGACAAGTTTTACAACTGAGGATGCTTGGGCCCAATCAGAGTTAAAGCATCTCTCCATAGTTTCATAAAGTGAAGGGCAACCGTGTATTCTGAGAGGAGCACCCTTGGGGCACCCTGTGTGGAATAGAGGTCTTCTAAATGGTATGATTGGAAGGGTGCCAAGAATGAGCCCTCCTGTATGCCCCCCAGCTACCATGAACTTTACAGTCAATTTTGTCCTATAGGTTTCCTTCAAGGCAAGTCTTTTCAGAGAGTATCCTACTCTGTATGTCACTTAACTATTCATTATAACATAGCTGGATTTACACAGTTTCATCAATTTACTTCCATTGACATAGTTAGCTGCGAGTAAGGAGCAGAGGATATTTGAGATTGCGGAAGATGAAGAAAATAGCATTTTGTACATGGGAACTACCTAGGCATTGATCTCGATCAGGAAACACAGTGAAGGGTCCCTAGGTAGGTGAGGAAAAATAAACATACACACCATTTACATGGATCTTGGACATTTACAATGCATTTTCCTTAATCTGACTTCTTTCTATAATCCTCTGAGTCAGATAATAATAATCTCTCTTTTTGTGAAGAAGTTGAAATTTAGGGAGAATGTATGTGGCTTATTCAAGTTCAGGCAGCTAATAACTACAGCTCACTCAGGTCTTCTGATTTCAAATCCTCTGCTCTTTTCACTAGAGCACGAGAGACCTGAGCACCCAAGGAGGGCAACAAAATTTTGAAAAAGTAGTATAGAGGTCCACAAGTGACAAAATTACTCACTTCCACAATTCTGACAAAGATTGGTTTTCAAATACACGTTACAAGGTTGTAAAGTGATTTCTAAGATTAACTATATTTCTACATATGCTAGCCATTCAAAGGACCAGACTGAAGTTACATCATACACATTTTTAATGTATTAAAAATCAAATACATGTACTTGCTCAAAAACAGAGGAAGTTATCTAAGATCACTAGTGACTTGTCCCACTGTTCCCCTCAGTGATCAATGTTCACAGATGAACAAATAATCAGACACAAGCACATCTCCCTCAGTCCCTCCCAGCTACCTTTGCCACCCCTAATGTGAGTGGCTCACCACAATGAGTGTGGCTCTTCTGTTTAAAATATTTTTTCATGAGATTTTCAGTTTAGACATGATCTTTGGACCCTAAACCCTCATGATTTGGCTCCACAGTGTTCTGTTTTGTTTTCTACAGCAGTGTCTTTGAATGTGTCCTGCAGAATATTAGCTCTATGTAATATCAAACAAATAAATCAGTGAAATCTTGAGTTGTATATATAGAAAAACAGGTTTGACTGTATCAGTTCTCTTGATGTGCAAATTTTGAACATGAATCTCTAAGTTGGAGGCACCAGGGGTCCACTGTGCAAGAGTTTTCCAGTGCATGTCATGGGCATTATGTTCCAGGGAATACACTTTGGGTTATACACATATACTTACATGTGTATATGTGCATATCCACACATATATGCATGTATATAATATATACATATAAAATATACATCATTTAGCCTTTTTATAACAAAAATACACAGTCTCTCCTGTTAGAATGGGGAAATAGGTGATTTTGAGATGACCAAAAGAAAAGAGGCATGTATGTAAGTTTCCCTGGTATCTGCTGATGGAGAACTGAGCAGGAAAACACAAAGAGACTTGAAGTAGAAAAGTATCTTCTGGACTTTAGTCTGATTATATCAAAAGGCACCACATGGAAGGATTGCAGACTGAGCACGTGCAGCAGGAGAGACGGTGTCCCCTGCCATCCCCACTCTCTATCCAACTCCAACCCAGAGGGGAGTTGGTGACTTTCCATGGAGGGATAACCAAAGCTCTTGCTATTTTGCAGCATCACCTACAGACCTCAGCATAGGCCAGATAGGAGGGCTAGGACACCTAAAAAAGAATTTCTGAAATGATAATGATCATGGTAGAGAAAGGGAAGCTGAGATTCCTTTCTCTTCTGAGGCTATTTGAGTCTCTCACCTTGAGATCCTCCTGAGGGACTGACCCTTATTGCTGAGGATACAATCTAACAGGCCCTTCCTGTGGGGAAGTTTATGGAAAGACTAAGTATATGCCACTGACCATTCCCAGGTGTTCTGGCTGCAGGCCTAGTATAGATGATACAGCCACACACTAATTATTACAGAGATTTATTTCAGGAAACTTATCATAACAGTTTTGGCCACTATTTTTCTTGTGAACATGGGAGTTAATGTCAGATATCTCCAGCACATTTTTTAGCAATTACAATGGATGGCATAGGATCCAATGGAACAATTCCAGACATTCCTAGAAACTACATAATTGGAATAAAACTAGCTTTCACCTTATCCCATTTCCACTTATCCCATTTCCACTCAAAAACTATGCTCTTCCACTGTGGAGTAAAGGATGATAACCACAGGCTAGTGGGAGAAGCTGTGCCAGGAAGGGAATGGAGCAAGAATATAGGTCAAAGACCAGCCATGAGATGCCCTCGTCAATAGAAATCCATCCATATCTATTCAAAGGAAATAATGGTTTAGTAGTAAGATTATAAGATTAACACAGGCACAATCCAAAGACGCACAATTTTTTTGTTTAATAGGACCATATCCCTTCCTTTAACTACATCACAATCTAAAAGGACAGTTTGATACTTGTCTACAATCATATTCAATCTCAGGGACTTAATTAAACCTCATAATTCTTGGGATGAGGGGAATAAATTAAGCACTGAATGTCAGGGAATGAATAATAATCTGGAGGAAAAGTGGAGAAAAGTATCTGGATAAAAATATCCACCTGTTCTCACGCTTGCATGTACATATATGTACGTACCCACCACACACCCTATACACAAAGGTTAACCTGTCACTGGGCTTCAAACCTTCCTCTCAGCTTAAAGAGAGGCATAACTTTTGGTCTGCCACCAATGAGAGATAGATGGTCACAGCTTTTAACTTGGTTCGTAATCCTTTAAATATCAGAGAAATGCTCCTTAGGCTGCTGGGAAATGGTCTCTGGATTTCAGGATGCCTTTTTTTGTTGTTGTTAGGGGTGCTCTCTCCTTATACTGTCAGGGCTAGTTCTTTGGGGGGGGGGTGCTGACTAGGTGGGAGGACACCTACCTGGACCCTGTGATTTGAGGGCTGTTGACAGAGCCATTCACCAAAAGTATATTCATCATATGCCTGTCTCAGTGACCAAGAGATAAACAAAACTTCATCAGGGTCACCCATTAATAATTATGACATAGTGAATCATACATTAGAGGAAGAAAGACTTTGAAAGATCACTTGGTCAAACCCCTTCATTGTACAAATGAGAATATAAGGCCCACATTTTTTTCTAGTTAGTCCATGATTACCTGTGTCAGCAAGTAAAGAGCTAGGATCTTGGATGTAGGTGTTACTCAAAGGGATCATTAATGCAAGAGGCTTCATAAAAGCATGTGGATCCTGTAACATAGCAGAAAGTGTGGCTCCAAAGAAGGCCATCCCTCTTCTCCTACACATTAGACTACCATCTAAAGGTAGCATACCTGTGTGTGTGTGTGTGTAATCTAGCATACCAAACCTAATATTAATAACTATACTTCTACATAACCTTTTCTAATGACTTAATTAGTAATCAATGGCATGGACATACTATGATTTATTTAGCCAATACTGTTATTTAACACCAAGGCTGTACCATTTTTTTAAATCTCTACACACGACACTGGTATTTTTCTGATTTTTCAATTTTCCAAGAAATAATAGCTCTACACACATCGGTGGTCCTCTTCTGTGAATGTGGTTTCGTGTCTGGTATCTCTTAAGTCAAAGCTAACTATTAAATTTGACACAATTATGATAGCATTCTTTTCTGACAATACCTATATATCTACAACCAGCTCCACTCTTAGGAAAAACCGTTCTCAGTGATCTATTGCTACTCTGATGTACTGCTATTCCCCCATCAGAAGATCCTAAGCTCAAGGCTCCTTTTGTCTGTGTCCTGCATGCATGGTTTCTTTTTGAGCTTCTTATTTTGAAAAGCATGGTCAATAGAAGTGGGCAGGAATCAGAGAGGAGAGAGAGGAGCAAAAGGATTGCAGAATAAAAGAGGGAAGAAATAACCGAGGAAGTAAGTCTTCATTTCACCAGTTCTGGAATCTAAGCAACCCCAATTACTGGAGGGAAAAGCAGGATACAGCAGTGTAAAACATATTACAGAAGACCAGCCAAATCAGAACATCTGCAAAATTTCCTGCCATGCCCACCAGAAAGATACACTTTTTACTGGGAGGGAAAGTGAGAGGGAGAGAGAGAGCGGTTGTGGCTCTCTGTGGATTGTTGGATTGTTCAGGAATTTCCCAAGGCCTTTGTAGATTTCAGCCTCTTCCTTTTGAGAAGAGTAAGCCTTCTTTAAAGCTCAACTAAGCCATGGCTCCAATGTAACATTTGAACAGCTTACACTGTGCCTTGAGGTATAAGCAGAGGCAAATTTATCAATTTTTTTTCCCCCAACCATGTTCTCAGGAAGTGTTTGCCTTTTTAATTGCTCAGCTAGGCTTCATTGGACATCACTGAACAGCTACCTGATTAGAGGGCACCGGCTGAGAATGGCAGGAGCCAGCTGTCAGGAGTGTCTGGCACTTTGAGTGGGCCCCCTCCCCCTGGTTCCCCACTGGGGTGAAGGGAACTGAACCATTCTGCTATTGATCCCTTGACTAGGGAGGAGGACAGGAAGTCCCTTTGACCCAACCAGCCAGTCAGCAGCAGGAAAATAGCCTGCCAAGAGTTTCTCTTTCATGACCAGATGTTAACTGAAAGCCTCATTTCAGGGATTTCATTAAATGTGAGAATCACACCTTCTTCTCATTACCTGCAAAGAACTGTAGCCTCCCTCTGGGAGAAAGGCAGCGCCAGTGGCTGAGTGCCTCTCTCCTGACTCCCTGCTGACATCTTTGAATAGGGCTGATGCCATGAAAAGGGATCTTATTTCTACTGCTAGAGGCCTCTGGACAGGGGCATTCACATGGAAGGAAAGCACATTTTTCCTGAGTGTTTGTCTTCCGCCACTGCCACACTTAACACTTCTAGCAACTCAAGTTTTTTCTCTGGCTTCTGGAATACAGATGCAAACAGCTGCTCCAGCTTGATTTTGCAGGCAGTTTTCGAAACATCACAGGCAGAAGCTTCTTTTTAGCCCTCCCACAAGTTTTCATTTGTACCTCCCACGTTTGCTGAAGCCAATCTCTCCCAGTTATCCATAATCTCTCCCACTCTTTCTGTGACAAAATGACAGAATTCTTAGAGTTTGGTATGAGGGAAGTGTATGGAACAGGCTTTACTTTCATGGGATTTATTTATTTATGATAGCAATAAGACAAGGTGTCATTTAAGATGCAAGAATAAGGCTGAGGGAGCAGATGTTGAATTTTATTCAGTGGATTGTTTCTTGCAAATTCTTTTCAGCAACTCCTCACACTGGTGGAACCTGGTGGTCGCAAAGGGTAAACATTTCAGCTGTAGTGTGAGGGCTCGGGTTGATGGTAACCTTGCCTTTCTAACAGTGGAATATATTTTGGCATCTAAAGATAGCACAGCATCTTGTTTCTGCAAATGGTACCTGAAACATTGCCCCTGGAGCACCCAAACAGGAAGCATTTGCCCACTGCTTCCCCTGGGAAGCTTTCTTCTTCTAACATCGTGAGAAATTAAATCGAGAAAGGGAAATTTGTCCTCCAAAGGCTAGTCCTATCTGTTCCTCTGGGATTGTCCCTATTTTATTATTGTACTCAGGACCAGCTACATAATTTGCAGACCCAGTGCAAAGTAAAAACCTAAGTCTCTTCGCTTGAAATTATGAAGAATTTCTTTTTTTTAAATTTTTTTTCAACGTTTATTTATTTTTTTGGGACAGAGAGAGACAAAGCATGAATGGGGGAGGGGCAGAGAGAGAGGGAGACACAGAATCGGAAACAGGCTCCAGGCTCTGAGCCATCAGCCCATAGCCTGACGCGGGGCTCGAACTCACGGACCGCGAGATCGTGACCTGGCTGAAGTCGGACGCTTAACCGACTGCGCCACCCAGGCGCCCCAGAATTATGAAGAATTTCAAAACAGTGACAGCAGAGGCATAAACCAAGCACAGGGTTCTTCTAAGCCACGGCTTTGTGTAACTGCCAATGCTCGTGCCCTTGAATCTGGCTCTGACTATAGATCCTTTTCTGTCCTGTGCCCTCAAGTATGGCATTTGTGGTCCATTGAAATGCACAACTTCTCATCCCAAGAGTGGAAAGGCATTTCAGAGAACAGACTACATAGAATTGACATAAACTGGAAGTGTAACTTCATGTTACTACATTAATTTGGCATAAGCTTAATTCACTAAATGCATCTCTTGGCTTCCCCTCCTTTCTGTTAGTGGGTACCACCTCTAACCGTAAGTTTTGGAGCTACTGATTTAATTTGCTAGTCTGCCCAACTTAAGACCCTAAATTGAAAATGAGTTCTGTGTTTTCACTCTGAAAAAACAATGTCTTTTCTTCTCTGACACCAGGTTCACCTCCTCTCAATTTTAATTTGGTTCTTTTAGTTTTAATTACCCTTTCTCTTTTTCAGTTTTCTTTAGCCTTTTATCTAAAGTAGCATTTCTGAAACCTTTTCTTAAAAAAAATTCCTCCCTCCCCCCCCGGAGTGCTCTTGGACAATTCTTTTTCCTAATTGCACCTTCCATGAAATTTTACTGCTATTGATATAGACACAAAGAGTACATATACACATTATATACTAAATATGTTTGAAAACAATAGTATACATTATATACTTTAAGAAGCTACACATATATGTATAACTTTTTTTCACTATACAAGAATTCATTTTTGTCCCTTTGGGGGTGATATTACCTCTTTTGAGACCATCAGATCTACAGGAAGATGACTCAGCATGCTTTTAACTCTAGCCACACATCCTTTCTCTCTCAAAAGAGTAACAAAAACTCCAAAACACTAGCTTTTACATTTTTGAATATCTTGTCTGAGCTCAGAGTTCCACATCATCAGTTGGAAAATTCTCCTACCAACATGTGTGTATAGGTGTATGCTGTGAATCTATTTTGTGTACAACTTCGTTTTCTTGACTTCTAAAATCAGTTCTATTCATAGCTGCTATTCAAAGGGGACAATTATTTTAAGTAAACTTCATGACCAGTGTGAAGCTCAACACAGGGCTTTAACTCATAACTGAGATCAAGGCCCTGAGATCAAGACCCAAGCTGAGATCAAGAGCTAGAAGCTTAACTGATTGAACCACCCCACCACCCCCAAAGTGAAATGGCTTAGGGGAAAGATATTAACACAAAGGTAGTGATATGGTGCAGAACATGCTACCCCAAAATATGGCACCTTGGTATATTGAAAATTTTAAGCTGAACGAGTTTGAGAAAGCAACAGGAATATTCCGATATTCCTCTCCAATATTCCCCTCACCCCTTTTTCCCTAGAAGCAGTCATACACTCTTATGTGAGAGGCGTTCTTCCTGTATTCAGAGGAAAGAAGTACCCTTATCTTTGAAGACAAAGGAACATGGAGAAGAATCTGAATAAGGCCTCACTGTGTCCCCCAGTTTACTACACTTACTTTATGCTCTTCAACCTATCATATTTCTCCAGGATGGTCCATTCTTTTTTTTTTTTTTTTTTTTAACGTTTTTATTTATTTTTGAGACAGAGAGAGACAGAGCATGAACGGGGGAGGGGCAGAGAGAGAGGGAGACACAGAATCAGAAGCAGGCTCCAGGCTCTGAGCCATCAGCCCAGAGCCCGACGCGGGGCTCGAACTCACGGACCGTGAGATCGTGACCTGAGCCGAAGTCGGACGCTTAACCGACTGAGCCACCCAGGCGCCCCAGGATGGTCCATTCTTCATCAAACCTTGCATAAAAACAATCAGGCTTAACCATTTTTTCAAGTCTTCATTTTCTTAAGAAGGCTCCTTTGTCATGTAAAACTTATACTAAATAGATATGTAGGCTTTTCTCCAGTTCATCTGTCTTTGAACCCTAGGAGGGTTGAGAAAAACTTTTTCCTTTCCTACAACAGAAAATTATTGCCATCAGTTATGAAAGAGCAATGATTTTTCTAGGCAAACTCTAGAAAGATGAGCTTCCTTCTTGCTTGTCAGTTTCAAGAGCCATAGATTGACATCCTCTGGACTTAGAGGGGCATATCACAAAGCCAGCTTCCAGCACTGAATGTCTTTCCCCTCCCCACCCCACCCCCCCCACCCCCAATAAATGTGACAAAAAATACTGCTGGAGCAGCTTGGTCATGGATCATGGGAATGTTGTCACTGGGCTGGTGAAATTTTGAGAAGCTACTTGAGGAAAAGAAAAAAGGCACAGATAAAGGACTCCAACGCTTCAGGTCTGATCTCACACAGGGAAAAAATGGTCTAAAAGGAGTTGCAAAATATTAACGTAAAGTATCACTTTTCCTAAAGAGAAGATTAAACTTTCCTGGATCTTTTTCAATGATATTATTCCATTGCTTGATAAATTATCTCCTCTTTTGCATGAAGTCATGGCAAGAAGATTAAACTAACGATAAAATATTTACTTCCATATAGCAGCTAGCTAAGCATGGAATGAAGTTTAACTCAGCTTGAAATAGATAGCATAATATAAAGCAATTTACTCTCGGTGTTATATTGCTTGGACCACCTTGAAATTATACTGCTAACGCAGGACAGCTAAAAAATAAAGATCGGTGAAATCATCAAACCCCCATTCTATCTTGTTATGTCAGTGTCTTTTATGTCTAAACCTATTGTAACAATTCTGGGAACAAAGATGCAAGTTTTCTTTTTCCATCTAGGGAGCTGTATGTAGTAAGGAATGAAACCAGCAAATGGGAAAGGGTAGGAGAAAAACTGAAAACAGAGTCTGTCAAGAACATATGCTGCCTGGATGGAAAATCAGGAGATGATAATTCCCCAGTGTGGAACTGTATGATTTTCATCGCTTATTCCTACTTTTATGTCTTCACTCAACAAATGGTCATTGAGCACCTATTATATACAAATGATTATGCTAGATGTTCTGTGAGATTGGATTTAAACTATAGCAGGTTTTTCTCCTAATTCCCAGCTTCTGAAATATTAAATATATTTGCAAGGTTTTAGTTCTATTGCAATGAAGAGCTCCCTCCATTTCCCCACCTCCTACCCTCCACATACACCTTGAAGTCTCTTTTATAATTAGCTGCAAATGGCTGTGAACATGGCACATCCAGGACTGTCTCTAATGACTAACCTTCACAGGTCTATAAAATATTCAGTGATTCAGTATTATTTCTCCTAGTTACATTAATCTGAGTTTGGAGTGAGAAAGGAAGCAGAGAAGAGGAAGCTGGACCTTTTAACAGAAGCGTGTGTTCTTCAAAAAGACTCCAGCCCTCCAGCTCATAATTTTTTCTGGGTGTAGTATCTATGATCTGCTTTTCCAATTCAGGTACAAGTAAGGTCACTCTTATTTTTTCCAATTAATTAAATACCACCTCTTATTATTACTAAGGGAATATTCAGTGCCTGCTTCTTAATGACTACTACCATCACCAAATAATCCAAGAACCTCAGTGGGTTTCCTTGGAGTATAGTATAGTATTCCTGACTGTCAGTTAGCCAGTGGGAGCACCGAGTTTGAGGCCTTCCTTGGCCATCTTAAAGAAACCTTGAGGGGTGATACCAACTACCTCCACACAATTTACCATCTTCTTCATGGGTTGGCAGACTATGAGCTATTGGCTAAATCCAGCCTATGGCCTCTTTTTAGAGGACTCCTAAGCAAAGAATGCTTTCTTTTTCCATTTAAAAGGTTGTAAACCAAAGGAAAAACAAAAACAAAAAATATGTAATAGAGTCCTTACGTGGCACTCAAAGTCTGAAGTATCTGCTATGTTATACTTTACAGAAAAAATTGTTAATGGCTGGTCTATATTAACATGACTTTACTATTCTATTGTCACTTTAGAATAACTACTATTTTAGGAGACTTTTGCCCAGGAAAAGAAGTTGCAAATAACTTTATTGTTCATTACAAGAAGTTCTAGAAAGTCTTACCAATTCATCAATAGAAAGCATTGTCTAGAAGTTTATGTCTTAAGACCCTTGAACTCCTTGCCTCAAAATCTTCCTCTGGCTGTGTCCACAAACCTGAAAGTATTAAATTATCATCCTCGTCCAATACTAATTAACACTTCCTCCCTCTATTGAAGGACCTATCTTAAACGAGACCTCAAAATTTCAATAGATCAGAATTTATCCTTCCTCCCCCAAAACACTAACAGATTCTATTGAGGTAGGGGTGGTCCTTAACATGATAAGCAATAAACTCAGCTTGATCTTACCAATATATTTTTCAAGGGATATTTGGGGAAGGTTAAAGAAAAAAATATTCTGACACTTGTTGAAACGGTAAGGAAGACTTTATTCAGGACTACTTCAGTAGGAGTCAAGACTATCATGATAGGGTATAGAGATCATGCTAAACTCTGAATACAGCAAAGAGAGCTGGGGATTTGTAGCCAATGAGCAGAGTGAGGGGTCAGTGGGGACGGAAAATTGCCAGGAGAAAACAGCAAAGTTGCAGGGGTGCATATTCTTGCTAAACCAACAAGAGGATTATTGCTGAAGGTAGGCTGGGGTGATCAGATATCAAGATATTAAGGGGGATGTGGAATTTGATCCATATTGGACACCAAAAGTGATCCATTATTAAGGATCGGGATTCTCCCTAACCTGACTTAGCAAAATTCTTCCTAAGACTGGGAGATGCAGGTCCGGCAAGGATGGGAGCCAAGGTTGAGGCCTACTTGAGAGTAGATCTCAGAGAAGCTCAACTATGGTTTAGTAGAGGAGAGAATCTTTGTGAGGAACCAACATTCTCCAGCCACTCTCTATGAAACTATTCTGTTTTTTCTCATTGTGGATACCCTATCTTAAACTATCTCATTTCTTTAGTTGTTTTATGCCTCTGCTACTAGAATTTATGATACTTATTTTGAAAGAGAGAGTGACAGGGGTGCCTGGGTGGCTCAGCTGGTTAAGCGTCCAACTTCGACTGGGGTCATGATTTCACGGCTTGTAGGTTCGAGCCCCGTGTCAGGCTCTGTGCTGACAGCTCAGAGCCCGGAGCCTGCTTCCAATTCTGTGTCTCCCTCTCTCTCTGCCCCTCTCCTGCTTGCACTCTGTCTCTCTCTCAAAAATAAATGAACATTAAAAAAGAGAGAGAGAGAGAGATGAAAACATGGAAGTGAGAGATAGTCCAAATGACTAGAGAGTGTACGAAATTAAGATTGAAATGTATCAGGGGAAGAAGCAGATAGCTTGCCCCAGATTTTGTATGAAGTGCTGACTGGTGATCCAAATACTGATTCACATTTACATTTTGTTTTACAGTTTCTAAAGAATTTTTATATACATTGACTTATTTTGACATTTCAGTAGATCTGGGGAGGAAGTAAAAAAAAAAATCAGGTTTAAGAATCAGTGCAAGTCTTGTTATAAACCCTTTCTCTCCAATGTAAGAATATGCATTAGGTTTCCCATTTGTAGAGGTTCTGTGGGAATATAGTGAAATAATATTCATAAAATATTTAGCATAGCATTCAAATACAGGTACCTGAAGGATGTTAGTTATTATTACCACTACCACCACCATCATCCCACCAGCTCCTTCATAGCATCCTTCCCAAAGAGAGAGGGCAAAACTTCTTAGTTCACTATTGATTTCCCTATCTTATCAATATTGGAACTATCACTCCAGGAAGGTAAAAACTGTACTCAAGACCAATGGGATGATACACGTTAACAGGTAAGACTAAAACTCTGGTCTCCTGAGTTCCTGTCTATAGTCTGTTCCAAGAACATTCAAATGTTTTGGAACTATGCATTAAACCTCAGAGAATCTGGCTCCTCAAAATTGGTAGATACCCAAACTGAGAAACCGTGAAAAGTGGTATGATCTTAGTGAGAATATAAGACAAAATCTGTAAGAAATATTCCCTGGGTACTCAAGCCAATCTCTTCTAAAGCAAAGTGAAAATAAATATCAAGCTTTATGCATTCAACAGGGCTATGGCGGACATGGGAGATGAACCATGGGAGGGTTAGGTCTGTGGCAGAAGCATAAATAAGGTTCTTAATGTGAATTGATACACTTTATTGACACAACACCCTCAACCCACCACACTCATGTGTAAACTCCCTCTCTCTCCCCCTTCCCTCTGTTCTTATAAAACAAAAATGATAGATTGTATCGATTTCCTTAATGCCCTGGAGATCTTGCTCAGTTGGTTATTTTTATTTATCTATTTACTTTTGGTTTATAAAATAGAGGTTAATGGACATTGACACAGGCTTGTGAGGAGCTCAGGGCATTGGCAAGCAATTAGCTTCTGAGATCCTTTATTCTTGACACAGAATCATTGCTTCAACACTGTAGTATCTCAAGTGAAGCACAGTGTCCATCAAGAGTCTCCCCTGTATTGCTTAAAATAAGTATCTCCCATCTTAAGAAAGTCCAACTTGCCTTTTGACACATTCTTCCTGTTTCATTAGCCCTTTCATTTCCTCAATTTTTACTTTTATTTTAATAGATAAAACTTCCAAGTCTTCACATCAAGTAGAGGCAACTAAGGGCAGAGCTGAGGAGCCACTGAGCTCTTCTACAATTTTACATCTGTTAAGAAATAAGAGCAGTAACAAATCTCTGGCACTCAGTTTTCTGAATGAGGACAGTGATAGTCTCCAGTGCTGCAGAATATTCTACTGTGGTCCTGCTTAGTGCCTGCAGAGAATACTAGCCTTTGTAAAACTGTGATGTATCTGGCAGCCCCATTTCTCTTTTCGTTTTGTAGAAATGGACGTCACAGTAAGTAGGATTGGAGAAAAATATATGAAGTCCTTATCCAGGTGTAATACCAAAGCAGAATCACTGGATGTTTGATCCTAAAATATAAATGACACTTGAAAATCATTATATTCACTTCCTTTCTCCTTATTTAGCACTTCTGGAAAATTGGACACAACATATAGGGAAATCGTACTTATTCTTGGTGAAATGGTTGGTCTATGGTCACTCCATGTTAATAGTGATAATTAGGAGTTGAAACCGGAGGGGGCATCATGAGGTAGATCTATGTGAGGACCTGTAGTATTTCTGAGTAGTCTTTTTTTTTTTCTTGAGGACACCAATTTCTCTTTCATGTTTGTCCCTCCCCTGCCCTTGACACCTGGTCCTGAGATCCTGAGAGGTTGCTTGGTAATTATCTCCTAAGTAGGTCTTAATTTTTTTTTTTAAGTAGGTCTTAAAATTTAAGGTTTCTCACAAAAAAAAAACAATAACAACAAAGGTCAAATAGGTATGTTCAAGTTTCATAGAAAAATTAAATATTTATTCCCCGAGGCCAAAGAACTTTATGTAGTGTTCATACCAAGAATTGATTTTAGAGACAAACTGTGAGAATGTTCGGGGCAAGCTCCTAAAATGGAAATGCTGAAAATGTCCCTGTAAAGAAATTACCACAGGAATAGGGAGCCAGCCCATGAAAGCACTATTTCCTTCTCCCAGATCTTCGCTCAGAACTCAATTGCTCCTTTGCCAACACTAAAAGGGGCAGTTTTTGAACTTTTTGTTGAAAAGAGAGCATACAGTTGACATAAACAATCTGTCAAGAACAGGGACACAGAAGCATAATGATTTTGTTATTTTGTATGCATTTTTTAAAAAAGTTTAAATGAATTTAAATATATGGAGAAGTTGAACCATTGTAGGGTGAACACCCACCCACTCTCTACTTAGATTTTATATTTCATCTTTTACTTTATTTCAACTAATGCTGTCCACCAACCCATTCTTCTAACCACCCATCAGTCCATCCTATTTTGTTGACGCATTTCGTACAAAGTGATGGGATTGAGTACTTTACACCCCTACACACACTAGCGTATGTTTCGTTTGTTTTTGTTCATAATTCTGATTACAAGAAATCTCCGGAAGGAACCTAAGTATTGTGAGGGGTAGAGTCACAAAACTGGTCTCCATGCCCAACCATTATGATGATCTAATTATTGTCTATTATATTTTAATATTTGTAAAATAATATATAGTTTCAAATTACATCATTTCATTTCATAAAATCTGACAATCATACCACACATATTAGAAAAGCACGAACTATTTTGAAGTATTTTACAATGGAATTACATTAATAACTGAAGCTTTCTGCTCCTTCCCCTATTTCTAGTCCCATTCTCTAGGGATAAATTATTTCTGCTGTTTTTGTTTTCACTTCTACTGTTGATGATCACCAGAAGTCTAAGTAATATGTTAGAATTCCATTTTGGGAAGCACCAAATTTAGACCACAGAACTCTGCTGTAACTGGTAAGAAATTCTACCTCATATTTGCCTTCCTCTGCCTGATATTTAAAAATATTTCTTTTAGGGGCACCTGAGGGGCTCGTTTGGTTGAGCGTCCAACTCATGATTTCAACTCAGGTCACCATCTCATGGTTCATGGGTTCCAGCCCCACATCTGGGTCTGGGCTGG
Source organism: Leopardus geoffroyi (assembly GCF_018350155.1). NCBI lineage: Eukaryota > Metazoa > Chordata > Mammalia > Carnivora > Felidae > Leopardus > Leopardus geoffroyi. Next base: position 47,145,308 of record NC_059327.1, read on the forward strand.
CATCTCTGAGCCTGCCTAGGATTCTGTCCCGCTTCTTTCTCTGCCCCTCCCCCTCCTCTCGCTCGCTTGCTTAGTCTCGCTCTCACAAAATCAGTAAATAAACTTTAAAAAATAAAAATATTTCTTTTAGTGTTTGATTTTACTTACATGTGCAACTGTAAACAATATTCCTAAACTCCTGTTTCTTGCTCTATCAACTCTAGCAAGTATTTCTTAACATCTCTGTATACATCATAGGAGAAAACTGCTACATTTAAAACTACCCCGTACCTCTCCTTAACCATCCTACAATAGTAGGAAACTATGATTATATGGATTTGGGCGTTTGGCAGGTATTTTCTCAAAAATAAGCAAAGTGAATCTGTCATTTCAAGGAAAAACAATCAGTTACTAATTACACAATTTAAGTTTTCAGCTACAATTAGAATTTTGGAAAGCTTATATCCACCACCAGAGCTTCATGGCTCTAGATACTAAAAGACTTTTCTGATCACCTCAGTGGTCGTATTTACCAGTGTGAGCTTTATTGTGTAACTGTGTCAACATTCAGAAGATCTGTATCACTACTTGAGCCACTATTTTCTTTTTTTTTTTAATTTTTCAAATGTTTATTTATTTTTGAGGGGGGAGAGAGAGAGAGAGAGAGAGAGCGCCAGGGAGGGGCAGAAAGAGACAGAAACACTGAATCCAAGCAGGCTCCAGGCTCAGAGCTGTCAGCACAGAGCCCGACGTGGGACTCGAACCCAGGAACTGTTAGATCATGACCTGAGCCGAAGTCGGATACCCAACCGACTGAGCCACCCAGGCACCCCTTGAGCCACTATTTTCTAAGTGATTCATTTATATGTTATATAATCATTCATGAGTAAATGCTATTCATACTGCAAGATAGAACAACAGATTTTCATGTGGTGAAGAATGAAAAGTTCATTGGTATCCTTTTATATCCCACATTGCAACTAAACTTTAAAAAATGACTGACTTTGAGTTTTGGTGTAGTCTCAAAGATGACCAAAATGATCTAAAAAGGTTATGAAATTGCTCCTGTCTTCAATTACACATCTGTGTGAGGTCAGCTTTCTTCATATACAGCAACCACAAAACCAACTCCAAGCTGATTAAATGCAGAAACAAATAGGAGAATCCAGTTGTCTATGGAGCCACACATATTTGCAAATATGTAAAACAACGTTATTCTTCATTAAATTTTTGTTTTGAAAATATAGTTTTTTAAGTAAAATTGCTGTGTTAATTTAATGGATGGCTGCTATTTTAAAATATTTAAATTTTTCATCAGTCTTAGTTTTTAACATATTATAAATATAACTTAATAAAAGCTCTTTGCAACCCTCGTTAACTCTCTACAGTGGTCCCACTGGCTGTCTTTAAAAAAACAAACAAACAAAAACCCACAACAACAAGAAAAACAGGTCAAAATCTCCTGTCCAATGACACTTTTTCTACTATTTTCAGTACACCTGTGGTTTTATTCCCTTTAAATACTTCTTGGCTATATAAAAGTGTTATTATTACCATCATGATCATGATTGTTATTACAGTAGGGTTTAGGTGAAACCAGCTTAACACAGGGCCACCAAAGTCAACTTCATTTTGAATAAATCATAATGTCTAAAATATTACTTATTTTTAAAGTTTATTTTATCTTGAGAGAGAGAGAGCACAAGCAGCAGGGGTGTAGAGGGGCAGAGAGAGGGAGACAGAGAGAGAATCCCAAGCAGGCTCCGTGTTCCATGCTGAGCCCAATGCGGGGCTCAATCTCACAACTGTGAGATCATGACTTGAGCCAAAATCAAGAGTCAGATGTTTAACCAATTGAGACACCTAGGTGCCCCTAAAATATCACTTTTTGATATCAAATATATAAATTGGGTATAATTTTTTTTCCACTTTATGAACAAATTCATTGAGGTATAGGAGATAAAGATGTAAATACATGCTTTATATATGTTCAGAGCTGGTTTTCAGTGCGAGAAACAGCATGATATAGTAGGAAAAAGATAAAATTCAGGAGTCTTATACAGTTACTGTTAGTCATGGGTTTTGAGCTACAACTTTACATTTTTGTAATTCAGCTCTCCCATTTGAAATAGATGTTACATCCATGTTCCTAGAAGATTCTTTTGATCTATACTTTACTGTGGTGTTTTATTTCATTTAGTAATTAACAAAAAAATCATCATTTATATTTAGAAACTGAAGAGCTTTTAGGAGTGCTGAGGGACACAAAGATATGTAAAATGGAATCATCACCCACAAGAAACTTCTAATTTATTTCAATAGGAAGAGAATGTAAACAGAAATTAAAAGGTAACAGTGATGGGATTTTTTTCTTTCTTCCTTCCACCCCCCCCCCTTTTTTTTTCATTCCTGTGGAAATAAAGACTCACCAAATGAGGAAAACAAAGGGTATTTATTTAGAACTTGCTATAACAATGGAGCCAGCCACTCCATTAGCCTTTTGGTAAAGACTCCAGGTAGGCATGGGGGTGGGAACGTTTTAAGGTGGAAGAAAGGGAAGCATCAGGTGGGCTGAACTGGAGGCTGTTGGCAGGAGGAAGCCCGAGGTAGGCTCACAAGAAGCAGGGCATCTTATGTAACTAGTAATGGGCACATATTTGGCCTTCTGTGGTTGGTGCTAAGTTGGAAGCAGAGACAAAAATTTAGGAACAAACATTAGGCAAGCTGTCAGCTTTTAATCAAATGCCAACCATTTGGCGCTCACTGTTACAGAAGTTTTTGTTTACTTTCCTAGGTTGTTATTAGAGCTCATGGTTTCACCTTCTCCAACTCTTGCCTTGTAGGCAGGCGTCCTAGGCTGTTCATTGCAGAAAAACAGGGTGCTACGGGTTGTGGGTCAGAAATCTTTTTATTTAAGTTTATTTATTTTGAGGGTGGGGAGAAAAGGCAGAGAAGGAACGACAGAGAGAATCGCAAGCAGGCTCCATACTCTCAGTGCAAAGCCTGACACAGGGCTTGAACTCACTGTGAGATCATGACCTGAGCCAAAAATCAAGAGTTGGACACTTAACCAACTGAGCCACCCAGATGCCCCCAGAAGTCTATTTTATGTAAGGTCTGGATGTTGTCTGTTTATTCATTTTCTCTCTTTCTCTCTCCTGTATTCTTCCCTCCCTGTCTTTAGCTTTATGGTTTGTGTTCATTCTTTTGGTTTCTGGCTCCTGAGAGAGGAAAAAGGGAAGAAAGAAAGGGCAAAGGAGAGAATAGGAAGAGAACAATAGTGGGCTACAGTGAGTCTGGGACTCACAGGCCACAAAAGTGTCCCTGTGGGTAACAAAGGACGTTTTTAAACTGAGGAAGCTCCGTGTTTACTATGAAGTTACACATATACTGCATTGTAAATACCACGTGTCCCTCCTCTCCCTTCCTCCCTCAAATTGCAGTCCCCAGCTACCACGTCCAGAAGAGTGCAGTGAGTATACCTGACACGTGTGTGTGTGTGTGTGTGTGTGTGTGTGTGTGTGTGTGTGCTGTGTCATTTTGTTAAGAATGAGCAAGTAATACACCCAGATGCCTGGATAAGTTAGGTAGATAACCGTTCATTAACATGATCCTTCCTGGCAGATAAGCACCAAGCAAAGTTCACTGTTGACCATAAAGAAATAAAAAGGAAAAGATAAAAACAAAAACAAAAACAAAAATCCCACAAAAGGGGATGATCTGAAAACCTTAGCACCAGCCATTATAGTGGCTAAAATGAATAATCAGTTAACTGTGGCAGACGACCTGGGCCTCACCTCCCCCATTCTCATTTCCAGCAAGTTGTCCTTTTCAGAACTGCCCCTCTGAGGGATGGAAACACTCTCGGTGACACATGTGATTTTGCCCTTTAATACAGGCCCGACCAAGCTGTTAAAGTTCACACTCTCTTGGCTGTGATTTTCTCCATTTTATGGTTCTCAGCCTTGTGTGACTCTACCCTCTTCAACACACTTTCCCTGCTTCCATCACAAGGGATCAATTTTAGATTTATAGCAAAAGGTAACAATCATTTTTATAAAAACAAAACAAAACAAAACCCATGAAAACAATAGGGAAAGCTCACAAAGTTTGATTTAGTGTCCTCACAAATTCAGTTAAAACTTTGAAAAAGGAAAAAGTGAGAAAACTACTGAACACCCACTTAGAGCCTTCTGAGCACCGAAAACAGACTATTCATTCTGATCCTACCAGGATGCCCATTCTCTTTTCACTGGGAAAGAGGAAGGTAGTGATTCTTCCAATGTATTAGAGTTTGAAATCTATTAGATTTTCAAGCTATGTGCCTCCCTTCTTGTAAAATCTGTGGGTTTTTTTTTTCATTTATTTGCATTTTAATTCATTTTTAAGAACATTTTGTTGGAAGAAAATATACCAGAGAAACGGCAATGGAGTCAGATAGCATGGTTTTCAATCCTGGCTCTGTCACTTACCAGCTGTAGGATCTTTAGGAAGTCATTTAATTTGTCTGCACCTCACTATCCTTCATTAACAAAATGCGATAATAATGTGCCTGGCTCATAAGGGCTCTATAGACTTAAATGAGATGATTTATAAAAAGTTCTTAGCCCAATGTCTCTTTAGCATATCCCAAGGTCTCGATCAATGTTAAAAGTAATAATAGGTAAAAACTGGAAGAATGGAAATGACTTTTTAAAGAAATCTAGTGTTTATGAAGCAATGTTAGGAGAAAGATTCATTCAGTAGGTAATTATTTCTTTCAAGTTTTCTGATACTGTGATTTCTAAACCACTTATTCCTTAATTTCTTACTCCTGCCAAAATTTAATTTGCTCAAACAAACAGACTCTATACCAAGCTTAGGGTATTATGGATATTCTACATATTTTGGGCTTTCCCCTTGGGTTTCTTTATAATTAAAAAAAATTGTGGCTGTGATATAGGCTTTAAGCTAAAGACTTTATCATGAAGAGTGCATGACTATTAGAAATGTTCATTAATTAAAGTCATGTTCATCTTCCTCTAGTCGTGTATAATTATTTGTCTATTTTGGTTGAAGGCTCCCAAGTTTATTAAAATCACTGTGAGTGTGAATTGTCCTGTCAAGGGGCCATTCTTGGTCAATATTATTTATTCAGTTAAGTATGTAGAAAGGCCCAGGGAGCTCAATCAACAAAGTAATTAAATGTTACAATACAATGATTATCATGACTCCCAATGTAACTGTTATCTCTGGACCACCAGTTTTTATGTTAACGACTTCACACCAATAGAAGAAGTATCTGTCCTGTTCATTTCCATATTCTCACAATCAAACCGTGACACATGGGTAGGTATGGGATATTTACTGAGATGAATTAAGATAAATTATCACAATCCCCTTTTTAAAAACATGACCATTATTGAACATCAAACCTTTGAAAAAAAGGAGAACGTCTCTTTAGACTAAATAATAAGGTTTCTTGCCTGCTATGGGATATTGTAAATTTTGAATTGAAAAGTAGGTGGTTTGGGAGACAGGTTATTCTAGCATATTGGAATATAAAAATCCAAGGATTAAGGTAAAAAAAAATCTAAGAATACATTTTTTTTTAACTAGAACTACTTTGAGATTAAAAGATCAAATTTTTTCAAGTGGAATATAGGAAACATGAGAAATAATACAAAAAATGACTGTCTTCTAAGTTTATTGTTCCTATTTTGAACATGCTGTTATGCTTCCTAAATTTTCCTATTGATCCATCTATTCATTCATACTGCCACCCATCTGTTCAACAAGAAAAATATGTATTTAGGGCTAAAGGCCAGTGGTCAATGGACTCTGTCCAAGTCTCATGGAGCATCTGGTCTTGTGTGCCACCAGAGAGGAGTTAGGAACAGACCAAAGTAACTAATGCCACCGCGTTATGGGTAGAAGTGAGGTAAATGCTTGGAAGGAAAGGAATCTTGTCTAGCCTATGGACTGGGAAAGCTTAGCCTGTCTAGCCTGTGGACTGGGAAAGTTTAGCCTGTGGACTGGGAAAGTGGTGGCTGAGTAGATACTGGGGTTTATGATGAATTTCCTCAATAATCAAGAGAGGAGGGGTATTCAGATATAGGGAACGGCATGTATCAAGCTCCTCTTATAGGAGGGAACATGGTACATTGGAGGAATCTCAGGAGTGCCAGTGGGACAAGATTCCAGAGAATGAGGCTTCAGAGTTGGTCAGAAGCTTGGCCACCTAGTCCGGTAAGGACATTTGTTTTCCTTGTTCTTAGTGCAATGGGAGACACTAAAGGGTTTTAGACAGGGGTGGAATTAGGGAAACAGAATCTCACATTTTTGAGAAAATTTAGCTTCATTTTAGGAAAGGAATTATAGATTTGGGAGACCCAGTAATAAGCTATCATAGGGCAATATAATATGTAAGAGAGGATACAGCTTGGGTAGACTTCTACCATGAGTATGAAAAGAAGGGATCGAATTTGAAAGATACCCATAGCAAAAAGGCTTGGAATGGCCCATGGCACTGAATGAGAAATTAAGGTTGATGAAGAGAGTTAAGGTTACCCCAAGGATTCTGATTTATATAACTGGATGGATAATGATGCTATTCTTCTCAGATAAAGGCACTGAAGGAGAACCAGATGTTTCACCCTGTACCTGGACAGTGAATCATGAAATCAGTTCTGGTTTTGTTGTATTTCAAGTAAATTTGAGTTATCCAGGTAGAGGGTACTAGGTAGGAAGTCTTATACATGGGTCTGGAGCTCAGAGGAGGGGTCTGGGCTGAAGACAATGGACACAGTAATACCACTTTAAAGCATGGGGTAGGATAAAATTCTTAAGTGATATTATAAAGGAAGAGTCTGAACTTTAAGACAACAAATGCCTGTGTTGAAGGAAAAAAAATGAAAGAAGCCCAGAGAGAATGACTAAAGAGGCAAGAAGAAAACTAAGACAAGGAATTCCAGAGGCTGATTGAAGAGTGTTTCAAAAAGGAGGCAATGGAGAACTCTGTCAATGCTCCGAGAAGCCAAGTAATATGGCATTTATGGAGAATTCCAGTAATGGCTTTTTTTTAGATGTTTATTTTGAGAGAAAGAGAGAGGGAGAACACAAGCATGGGAAGAGAGAAAAGATTCCCAACAGGCTCCACACTGTCAGTGCAGAGCCTGACATGGGGCTCGATCTCTCAAACCATGAGATCATGACCTGAGTGGATATCAAGAGTTGGATGTTTAACCAATTGAGCCAGCCAGGTGCTCCCGATAATGGTTTTTTTCAATGCAGTGGCTGGGAAAGACTAGATTTAAAATTTTTATCTGAATAACCAATTGGGAATGGAGATTAAACATTTGCCAGTGAAAGAGAGGAAATAGGGGGGAGGAGTTTTGAAGGGCTTGGGGGTCCAGGGAGAGTTTTTAGTAATATGGCAGATTCTACAACATGTTTAAATATCAGAGGAAAGGTAGGAGTTGAGTGGATCATGGTTTCCAGGGCAATAGAAGCAAACAGACCAAAGTGCTCTTCTTTACAACAACAAGTATCAACTTGCCTACATTTGTACCTATTTTCTCCCCCTTGTCTCTGATAAAACAACACACTATGCCTCCTCTGGTCTAAGGTCAGACAGTTTATCCATATGTTCATTGGAATCCACCTGCTCACCACTTCTTAAAAACTGAATGAGAGAAGGGGAGTGCTGAAATCTTAAGGACAGTGAAGAAAGTGTGAAATGGTTGTTCCAGAAGGTGGGAGAATGAGTCAACTGGAGACATACTGAGATCTCACTTGAAGTTGGGAATTTTAAGTGTTCCTGGAAATCAATTTGCCTTTTTGTACCAAGTAGCGTTAGGCTATTGGGGAAAAGCTGTGGGCAAAGAAAGCAGTAAGGTGTCTTCTAGGTTGACACTTGGTTGAAAGGAGTGATAAAAATGGTGGAGAAAAGCATATTGCCAAAGCAGACCATAGAGACTTAGCTGGATAATAGGAGAAATTGGAAAAGTAGAGACCTGGAGGTCTGGGAGAATGTGAAGGGTTTACTACACAAGAAAACTAAATGAGCTGAAAAGTTTGCAGCAGAAGTACATGGGGACAAAACAAAAAAACAAAAACAAACAAAAAAAAAACACAAAAAGAAAAACAAGCTAGGAGAAAGAAAAGTTGTAGTTATTAGGTTGATGTTTGTGAATTTATGATTAAAAAAAATTAACTGTTTATTTTGAGACAGAAAGCTCAAGTGGGTTAGGGGCAGAGAGAGAAGAGAGAAAATCCCAAGCAGGGTCCACACTGCCATCACAGAGTCCGATGTGGGGCTCAAACTCATAAACCGTGAGATCATGACCTGAGCCAAAATGAGAGTCAGACACTTAATCCAACTGAGCCACCCAGGCACCCCAGAATTTGTAATTTTAAAAAAATATTGAGAGGGAGAGAGCACAGCATGCATTCATGAGAGAGGGTGGGGGAGGGGCAGAGAGAGAGAGAGAGAGAGAGAGAGAATCCCAAGCAGGCTCTTTGTCTTCAGTGCAGAGCCAGATGTGGGGCTCAGTCCCATGAACCTCAAGATCATGACCTGAGTTGAAATCAAGAGTTGGAGTCTTAACTGACTGAGCCCTGAATCTGTAATTTATAAGTTCAGGTAGTGGAAAGGCCCAGGTTATTTCTATGGGAGCAGGTAACCAATGTGGGGTAGAAGAAACCATCCCTGAAGAGAAGACAACAAAAGACAGATCAGGCAACATAAGGATTTTGAAGTCACCTTGGATGGGTTTAGAGCTTGGAGTAGTGTGGAGGACTCCTGTCCATTACTAAAGTATATAATAATAGGTCTGAATGGCTAGTAGGTTGGTGTATGTGGGCAGAGGATAGGGTGGCATAATGTAATGGCACAGACACTGAACTACCAAGCTTTCAAGATGGCAGGAAAGACATGTGTATTAAAACCTTATCAGCAATAAACATGACAAATGCTCCAGAATGATCCAAAGCACAGAGATTCTCATAATAGAATGGAGGGTGCTATTTGGGAAGTGGATTCAAGGAGGACCTCCTAAGTGACATGGAATTTTAGTTGCTAGTACTAATATGATCTGTTGCTGTTAACCTATTTGGATTCAAATGCCAATTCCTGTAACAAGAAGTATGTTCCTTTAATGTGCAAGTACAACTCCTGTGTCAAGAAGACTTTATTATCTCCAAACACAGGTCTTCTCTCTTGTGCTAAACTACATCTTAAATAAACAATAGCCTTAATCAGATTGTACCATTTCCAGTGGTTTCAAAGTCTTGAATTTTCATGGTCAGTGAATTGCTTCCAAAGCCATCAAGTAGGATGACAAATTCTCTGGAATATTCAAAGTCCCATAAGGGACTGGAATATTCAAAGTCCAATTAGGGATCAACTGGGGGCATTGTCCTGGGCATGCCCGTCAGAGGAATGCCTGGCTTCACAATTATGTACCTCTCACATGAAAGTTCTTTTCAATTCCTTGTCTTTGTTGGATGCACATGGTTAATGAAAAAATGCTTTGTTTGCTGCATTATCCCTGCCATACTTATGGTTCCTGGCAAGTAATTTATTTAGTCACAGTGTTGTTTCTGAGTATTATAGTCTTCTTTACTCACTTTTAATGTGTAAAGTGCCTTAAAAACATTGCAAGCATCAAAGCAAAAGATGCAGCACAGTGTCTCATTCTCCAGCATTGCCACAGGGCTCAATAATCTATAGATCATGTAATAATTTCATTTAGTAGCACAATAAAAGTCAAATTAGTTTCCATGAGACAGTTATGTATGGTAATCTGGATTACTGTGGCCTCCTACTGACTGTATTAGCATTGTAATGTTATTTCTGCTTCTGGGATTCTGGTGGAATTTTTTCCTTCAGTTTATATTTATTGAATAATTATGAAAACTGAGTTTGTAAAGTCTTGAAGAAATGGATTTATACAAAAAAAATTAATGTGCGGTGATAACGATCTTAACTTCCAATGTATCATTTATTTCCTTTAAAGAAGTTACTTTAACTATGGGCTTTCAAAGTAGCTGAAATGTGCCTCAGTGAGTCTGCAGCTGAAAAGAACAGTTAAAGCCTATGTCGCTACCTGTTAGGGCTGGTGTTTGCCAGAGGCTTTCAAAGCTGTTTGAGTTCATATTATAAAACTTATTGAACTGTGGGGAATTTATACGGTTGCTTAAAGGCCAGAACTGTCAATGCAAATCCCAGTGGTCACTTCTGTAGACATTGACAAAGCTTAATATATATATAAAAATGCAAACGATGCAATCAAATAACCAAAGGAATTAAAAAACATTCTAGTATAGTTAACGTATAGGGTCATGTTAGTTTCAGGTGTACAACATAGTGATTCAACAATTCTATGCATTACTCCCTGCTCATGGTAAGTGTACTGTTAATCCCCTTCATCTACTTCACCCATCCTCCTACTCTTTGGTAACCATCAGCTTCTTTTCTACAGTTAAAAATCTGTTTCTTGGTTTATCTCTTTTTGTGGTTATTGGTTTTTGTTTTGTTTCTTAAAGTCAACATATGAGTGAAATCATGGTATTTATCTTTTTCTGACAGACTTATTCCACTTGGCGTTATACTCTCTGGATCCAGCCATGTTGTTACAAATGGCAAGCATTTATTCTTATTTATGGCTGAATGATAGTCCATTATATATATATCAAGAACATCTTTATCCATTCATCTATCAACGGACACTTGGGCTGCTTCCAGAAGTTGACTATTGCAAATAACGACGCAATGAACAGAGAGATTGCACAGATCTTATAGAATTAGTGTTTTCCTATTCTTTGGGTAAATACCCAGTAGGGGAATTATTAAACTACTGGATCATACAGTAATTCCATTTTCAATTTTTTGAGGAACCTCCGTATTATTTTCCACAGTGCCTGCACCAGTTTACATTCCCACCAACAATGCACGAGGTCTCCTTACTGAATCAATTAAAAAAAATAAATAATGTTGGAGTTCTTATTCTACCCAACCTCAACACCTCCTATAAAGCTGCAATAAACAAGACAGTTTCATTTTGGCAAAAAGGCAGACATGTAGATCAATAGAATAGATAGTCCAGAAACAACCCAAAACATAGATGGTCAACATAGGTTAACATTTTTGACAAATTGCAAAAACAATTTAGTGGGAGAAAAGAAAGTCTTTTCAACAAGTGGTCTTGGATCAATTGTATATCCACATGGGAAGCAAAAAAACAAAAACAAAAACAAAAACAAAAACAAAAACAAAACAAAACCAAGGACAAAAAACAAAAAACAACAGCCATTATACCACAAGATACACAAAGATTAATTTGAAATAAATCATAGGCCTACATCTATAAAACTACTAGAAAACATAGAAAAATTTTTGTGGTCTTGGGGTAGAAAACCTTTTCTTAGGAGCCCCTGGGTAGCTCAGTAGGCTAAGTGTCCAACTCTTGGTTTCAGCTCAGGTCATGACCTCAGAGTTTTTGAGTTTGAGCCCTACATTGGGTTCTAAGCTGATAGTGCAAAGACTGCTTGAGATTCTCTCCCTCTCTTTGTTCTTCCTCTGCTTCTTCTCTCCTTCTCTCTCTCTCTTCTCTCAAAAATGAATAAACATTAAAAAAATTAAGTAAAACTCTCTCCCAAAATAAGTAAACTTAAGTAAAAAAAATATAAGTTTTCTTAAAACACAAGAAGTATGAACCATAATAGCAAAACTTGATGTGAATCAAAGTCAAAATTAAAAATATTTGTTGTTTAAAAGACACCATTTAGGGGCTCCTGGGTGGCTCAGTCAGTCAGACCTCCAACTTCGGCTCAGGTTATGATTTGATCCCTGTGTTGGGCTCTGTGCTGATAGCTGAGTGCGTGGAGCCTGTTTCAGATTCTGTGTTTCCCTCTCTCTTTGCCCCTTCCCCACTTGAGCTCTGTCTCGCTCTTTCTCTCTCTCTCTCTCTCTCTCTCAAAAATAAACATTAAAAATAAACTAAAAGATACAATTTTTAAAAAAATCAAAAGAAAAGACTGGGAGAAAACATTTGGCACACATGTTAGATAAATGAGATAAATATATGTTTATATATATTACATGTTAAAAACCTTTTAATAAGACAAATAATCCCACTTAAAATATAAGATTCCAACAGCTATGCTCAACATCTTTAGTCATCAAAAAAATGAGAACTGAAATACAATGATATTCTACTATATATCCATTAGAGTAAAATGAACCCTAAGAACATTGAGTGTTGACAAAGACAGGACATAATGGAACACTTAAACACTGCTAGTGTGAAAGTAACATGGTTACCCACTTTAAAAAAGAGTTTGGTGGTTTCTCTGAAAGTTAAACATACCTATGATCCAGATATTCTCCTCTTAAGTATCTACTTAAGAGAAATGAAAGCATTTGTTTACAAAAAACGTGTAAACAAATGCTTATAGCAGCTTTACTTGTACCCCAAAACTAAAACAGATAAACCAATTATAGTATATTCATACAGTGGGATACTCATTACCAATAAAAAGAAATCAACTTGGATATACAAAGAAAATGAACTCTCAAAAATTATTATGTTCAGGGGCGCCTGGGTGGCTCAGTCAGTTAAGTGTCCAACTTTGGCTCAGGTTATGATCTCATGGTTCATAAGTTCGAGCCCCAGGTCCTCCTCTGTGTGGATAGCTTGGAACCTGGAGCTGCTTCGGATTCTGTGTCTCCCTGTCTCTCTACCCTCTTGTGCTTGCACTCTCTCTCAAAAATAAACAATAAAAAAATTATGTTGAGAAAAAAAAAAGTTCATGCTCTTTTTAGTCCATTCATATAATATTCTTTAAAATTAAAACAGCTTCGTGATGATAAAAAGGCCAGTGATTGCCTGGAGACAATGGTGAGAAAGGGCTGAATTACAAAAGGGGATGAGGACATTTGGGGGAGCTCTGAAGATGTTATTTTATTTGTGGTGGTGGTTTCATTAGTCTATTACATCTATTAAAACTCAACGTGTTGTACACATTTTATTGTATTTTAATTCTATCTCAATGAAACTATAAAAAAAAAGACAAGAGGGAGAGAGGGGAAGAGGGCGGGAGAAGGGGTTGATAGAGAAAGAATGAAGTTGGGTATAGCTTAAAAATGTCTAAGAAAATTTCATCTAAATGATCATAATGAATAGTTGCAAATTGGAATCCATGAAGCCAGAGCACTGCTACTATGAATTGTCAGCAATTCAGCAAATTATCTGAGCCACAGTTTCTCAGCTAAAACCAGGGGACAATAATGATTCCAGTCATAGTGATGCTGTCAGGATGCTAAACATGATTTATGAAATGCGCTGGACGTAAAATAGCACTAGAAGAGTTATATAGTTTTTCTTTTCTTGGTAGTATTAAGGCAAAGTTTAGTCCTCCTTGAGAGCTGTCCTTTTAGTGACAGGCTAAAGAATGAAATGGATTTGCAAGAATTTGCAGTCCATCAATATCTGATGAAATTCAAAAATAGCTCATACAGGGTGCCGGGGTAGCTCAGTTGGTTGAGCCTCAGTCTCTTGATTTCGGCTCAGGTCATGATCCCAGAGTCCTGGGATCAAACCCCTCATGGAGCCTGGCATCAGACTTCATGCTGAGCATGGAGCTTGCTTGAGATTCTCTCTCTCTCTCTGTCTCTCCCTCCCTCCCTCCCTCCCTCTGGTCCCCTCTCCCACTCCTGCTCTCTGTCTTGGGGAAAAAAATGGCTCCTATCAAAGCAGGAGACCTCCAGTGTTTTCAAAACATTTGTTATTTTGTTATCATTCCCCTAAGGATGATTTGGCAAAAAATTACAGTCTTCTCCCTCACTGTTCTCCATTAAGGGTCACACACCATTCTGCTAGCAAGGATTGTTTCCATTCTTCCCCAAAACATTTTTTTTCTCCTTTGTAAGTAATATTGCCCCCTCCCCTCCCACTTAAAAATACATACCCTATACTAAGTGTAAGGGGTTACATTTCACATAATGATTAAATTGGCAAAATATATGTGAACATTTGGTAGCAATATAATTTATCATCCAACCAAAAACCTCTTTTTAGAGAAAGGTGGTACTATTCAAGGGTGTGAGATAATAGAAAATATACATCTTGGTCTAGGACCCTGGCACAGAACACATTTGTGTTCCTGCCACAGGGCTCCTAAAATCCTTGTTATTTCCTAAGTGAAAAGAATAGTAGGAACGGTCTTGTTCTATTCAGCTCTTGTTCTATTCTGGGTGGGCTAGAATGGCTCTAGGCTAGGGGCTGGTCAGGAGAAAGATGAGAAGGTTGGAATTGTTAGCCTCACCCTTCATCTTCCAAATAGGAGAGAGGGGCTAAAAAGGGAGTTAATAATTGATCATGTCAGGGCACCTGGGTGGCTCAGTTGGTTGAGCAACTCTGTATTTTGGCTCAGGTCATGATCTCATGGTCTTGGGATTCTCTCTTTCTCTTGTGCTCTGCTGCTCCCCAACTCATGCTTACGCTCCCTGCCCCCCACAAAATAAATAAACTTAAAAAGAACTGATCGTGTCTACATGATAAAGCCTCTATAAATTCCAATGGTAGGGGTTTCACAGAGCTTCCAGACTGGAAAACACATCCAAAGTGGGAGGGTGGTAGACCCCAACTCTACAGGGACAGAAGCTCCTATGTCAGAGACACTTCTAGGCCCCACCCTATGTATTTCATCTGGGTGTTTATTTTTATCCTTTTTCATATCCTTTAATAAACTGGTAAACACAAGCACGTGTTGCCCTGAGTTCTGTGAGCCATTCTAGCAAGTTAATTGAACTCAAGGAGGGGATCATTGGGACCTCCAATTCATACTGAAATCCAACCAATGCTCTGTGTAATAAGGGACCTACTACTCTTGACTGGCATCTGAAGTAGGGGTGAGTCAGTCTTATGGAGCTGAGCCCTTAATCTGTGGGGCCTGACACTATCTCCAGGTAGATGGTGTTAGGATTCAGTTGAATTGTAGCATATGGAGTTGGTGTCACAGAATGACTCCATGTGGGGAAAAACCTCCATGGTGACCAGAAATGTCAGAAGTGTTCTGTGTGAC